>NC_044246.1:84422737-87201489 GCF_003957555.1 Calypte anna
TTGTCTGAAAACACCCATTTTTACCAACAACGGTAAAAATGGTAAAATGGTATTGATAAAAATCAGTAGCTCTCAATTTAGGTTTATAATAGGACTTTGATTTTGGACAATATTTCTCCTTCTAGTTTTCAAATGTATGAGTTATTTAGCATTATGTTATGCTTTACACTGTAAAGCTTTACTGATAAAAATATTTGACTTTTTGATTTTTAAAGAAAAATTGTCCATACATATTTGGAATTTCAGAAATGCTTAGTTATTTTTCAGTTTCCTTAGGGCAGAAATTTTAGCTATGTTTTTTGTCCAGCCAGGCAGTAATTCAAATCAATTCTGCTTAAAACTTTACTGTGGTTCAGCTCAGTTATCCAGTCCCTTTTATTACATATATAAATGTCAGACAATTAACATCTCCACTAAATATTCTAGATTTTCAACAGAATCTGAATTGACTTTTTTCTTTTATTCCTTTCCTGGTCCAAACCTACTATGAAATAAAACAAACACTGTTTTCTGTCAGTCCTTCACCTTGTCTTTAGGCTATTTGTGATTTAATTAAGTTCACATGAGACAGTAAGTAAAGGAACCTCAGTCACATCCTTGATTAGACTTCATACTGAAGTGCATGACAGTTATCAAACTTATAAGTTCATTTGGTATGTCTAGAATGATTGGGTTTGCTAATGTTTATTATTTTTTAAATTATATTTAAAGTGTTATTTAATATTTTATACTCTTTATTAATAGGCAACACTGAAAAACTCATAGGATAAGAGAATAAAAAACTAAAATGAAAATGTTGTGAAGTTCTTTGCTATGTGAGATGAAAACAACCTCCACACACAGGTCTTTTTTTATGCTGGGATGAATAAAGAAGGGCTGATATTAAAAATTTGCTTAGAGCAATAAATACTTTCTCTGTAGTAAGTTGCATAACTTTTCCAATCCACTTACATAATAGTTGACATTACCCATATATTTTCCATATTTCCATTAAAAGTATTAATTTTTACTTTGCAGTGGTTCTCTTAGGTTCAGCACAATCTTACTGTCCTCCTTTAACTGCAAAAGTAATTTTAGCTTACGTACAAGATTTTGAAGCAATTTTAGCATTAAGTGCTACTGAAACATATGGCCCAATGTTTATCTTGTCATATGCAACATCAGTTTTATATAACATATACTTTCCCGAAGCTGTTAATCTTATGTGACAATGCTTATTTTGCAGTTTTCTTCCTCCAACTTTTTGGTAGGGGGAACCAGTATAAAGTGAATCTGCATAATTACTGAGACCCATTGTTACTTTCCTGCTCAGTAAACCATTAGGCCAACAGTTTAAGACCAACTCAGGGTAATATCTTGTCACCACCACTGTCATTCAAGGTGATGAATCTGTTGAAAACAGAGGTGGTGTTCCTGGACCAACTCAAATGTGTATGAGCTGTGTAGTGGAACTGCTGGGAATCTTACCTCTATATCAATGAATGAGACAAGGTAAAAAATTCACCGTTGTGATCCTTTTGCCTGTAACTTGAATAATTTCTTGTAATTCTGAACAAAACTATGATAAAGAACTGATCACATATTTTTTTACCTATGGCTGGATTGCATTTATTGTTGTTGCATTTTGCAGTATGATTAGAAATGTTTATTAGAAAAAAAATCCTTCACTTGCTAGTCATTGTTAATCAGTACTGTAATGGCAAAACATAATTTAAACATAGGGGGAAAAAAAGGATGCTAGCACTCCAATTTCTCATTCAAAGTAACACCAGAACTACAATAAAGGTGGTTTTATTCTTGGTGGTGATTTTTAACTCTCAGTAGTACTCCGCACAAAAAGGTCCAGTTTTGGATTCTAACATAGGTATTCAAGATATAAGAAAATCTAACATTAATATGCCATTTACACTATATTACCATTAAATCTAATAAACAATTTCTAGATTATAAATAATCCTTTTATTTTAAGTACATTGACATAAATATTCAAATCCTGATTATATTATTTAAAAAAAATCAAAGCATAACTTCATCTTCTTTGGTAATTTGCATCTTCAGAGAGTAGCTGTCCCCTTTCTTAATATACATTTAGTTAAGTATATGCTCAGCTGTTTTTTAAAACAAAAACGGATATTAATCAAAAGATAAAACTAACCAGACTGGTTTTTGTTGGTTAGATTGTATTTTTTAAAGCTGCAGTTATCTGGAAAAAAAATTTAGAAAGAAATTTATTCTCTGCTTTGTCTCAAATTTCAAATGCAAGTAGATTAACATTTGAAATAGTTATTTCTTTTACTCATGTCTGAATGCTGTATAAATGCCAGAGAAATCTATTTATTTATATGTGATCAGCATTTATTTCTCTCTAGATATATTGACAGTAATAATTAATCATAATATTTAGCATCTTTGGGAGATTCCAAAAAAAAGGGAATTGGAGGCACAGAAGAGAAAAGAACTTGCCTGAAATCTCACAGTAAATCAGTAACTGAGTGATAACTAGAACATAAATGTCCTGTCTCATTCTTGCTTTCACCAGACAACGACCCTGACTATGTGAGCAAGGAATGCAGAACATACACATTTAAAATACATATATTTTCTGTAAGTAGAATGTTTTATGTACAGCTATTGAACTTACACAGCAAACAAAATGCTTTCTTTTAACAGATATAATGGAAAAACTGGGTATAATGGATATAAAAAAAATGGAAGTGGGAGTAAGAGAAGGGGAAGAAAGCTAATTTCAGAGATTTTCCTCACAATCATGACCATTCTAGAGTTCTAAAACCAAAGAGGTGTCCTATCTTTAACCTTTGACTAATGGATGCATTAGAATACATGACAAGTGCAGTCAGGATGACTATATTTAAGGCACAGTAAATTTATTTCAGCTAAAGGTAAGAACATATAGAATAAAATATTTAAAACATAATTGTAATGTTTTAAAAATATTATATTCCCTCACTGCCTCAAACACCAAGAAGCAATGAATTTATTATCCCCTTCACTGGAGGCCCATTCAAAAGAAATATGGTGGCAGAAACATCTCTCAGCTTTTCTTCAGAACACATCCCTTGGGGTACAGAATTAAGCACATGAAATTCTAGTTTTGGTTTGCTTCCAGAATATCCCATGTGGTTTTCCCCGGGAGACCAGATACTGACCCAGTCTGAAAAACCCATCAGTCTATGATTAAGCTTAATTTTTTCTAAAACATTTTCTTCCATAAATATATGTCAAAATTTTTTGATCCAGGTATAACTGAAAATTGTCCTAAGGAATGTTAGGTTGCTTGAGGGACTATGAAACAATAAAGAAGGCTATCTAGCATTTTGAAACAAACTGTACAAATGGATTGTTACACAGTGGGAAGGTTTCTACAGATTTTAGTGGACTTTTAAAAGCACATGACTCAGGTATATTGTTGCACATTGATTTTGTTGCTGCTTTCAGCCTCTGTTCTTGTTCCATTGTAGCACTGTATATTCTCTTGATGCAGTTTTTAATATTTTCTCTATTTTTTAACCAGTAAGACTGGACATCCATCTTCCTTGGCTTTCCAAGACCTGAAAAAAACTCAAACCCTTAAAAGAAAACAGAAAAATCAAGTGATAAAATTAAAAAAACTGATAAAAAAGAAAGAAGTAAAAAATAAAACCAAAACAAAATAAGATTTCAGGGTGGAAATAAGTCTATTTGCTTTGCAAATTTAATTAAGACAAAAATATTCTCTCAATTTTGGTTGTGAGCATTGCTTCAGCTAATCTTTTGATGTGCGTCATATCTCACTGCTACTGGTTTACTTTGCACCTGTTTCATTTTGTTTTGTTTTGTTTTGTTTTCAATACAGAGAAACATACAAAATTATTTCAGAGAATTCAAATAGTACAAAGAGAGAAAAGTGTCTTTCTCATACACTTTCAGCAGCACTGAACTTATGACACCATGCCAAACTTAGAAGATGGCTATACTTGAACCATAATTAATAGTAAATGAAATCTCTGACATGAGGAAATGTAATTTCTGTATATTATAATTTATATAGATGACATTTTACCTTCTGGGCTAAGTTTTCAGAAGTTCCTAAATAAAGTAGAAGATTATGGGTAGAGTTGGAACATTACGGGCATGTGTTGTTCTAGCTGGTGCTTCTTTAGATTAAGAGGTGACCACAGTCTACTGATAGATCCTCATTATCACCCCCCCCCCACATGCTGCCTGCTATAGATTGACACCATCTGATAGTATAGCCACAGAGGAGGATGCTGCCCACATGATGCTTCCCACAGCTTTAAAAGTTCTAACCAGACTGTCATTTCCTTGCCTGTTGCTAAAGTTTAACAGAACCAAGAGTGACAATTAACAGACTAATACGTGTCTTAGTACCTTATCTGAATGAGTTGAACTAGTTTATTTAAACATCTGCTTAGTTAAGTCAAGACTGAACTGAAGAGATTTGTTTATTTCCATCTGAACTTTTGAAGCATAGACTGAATGGCTTTACACCAAAGATACGTTTAACGGGACGTGGATTTGTTGTCTCAATACACTATATGTTTGTTTAAAAATACTGATCCAAAATTGTTGTAAAATAAAAGGGGACAGACAACTCTAGAAGTCAATTTATGCCATCCCAAGCAATAAAGAATTAGCATTAGGAAGTGTTTCCTTGAATATCATGTCACATGATATGAATTCCACCATTAATGTGCTGAAGCTGAATTATTCAATAATCTTTCTCTGGATGCATTCAACTGGATTGAACTTGATTTCTCTTCATGAAAACACTGGAAAATTTTAAGAAGAACCCTGTACTACAAAGCTAAAGTTGAAGTGCATTTGGGTCATTTAAATGCCTGAGTTGGATCTCAGTCCTAAAGTTTACTATTTACTATGCTCATTTAAATAGCGTCTTAAGTTTACCTGTTAACTACAAGCAACAATAGTGTATCCCTCTGAATGTAAAGACACTTAATGTTCACTGTCTAACAAGTTAGGAAAATCTGATAGGAAGTGCAAAGCATACTTAGTGTTAAGCCTCCTGCCTCTTAGGCTAATCAGAACCTCAAGACAAGTGTCCTTACTGTAGGAAAGACCAAACTCTATTTTTCAATAAACACAAGAAGGATTCACATAATTTGAACTGGATTATGTTCTTTTGATGTTTCTCATATTTGTGTGTTTTTTGTTTTTTTTTAATGGTGCGATGTGGAGGATTCAACTAGGGCGATATGTTCATCCTCTTCACTTTAGGGGAACCAGCCCAAAAGGTTTTTTTTACAAGGTGGCATGTTTTCTTAACAGTGGAAACTATCCATTAGTTCTTTATGGGTGCAGACGAATTTAAATGAAGTACTTGAATCAAGTCACATACAAAGAAAAGGAACACACGAGGGCACAGGCATAGGGGAAAAAAATTCTAGGACAAAAAGTGATTTTGAGAATTTTATTTAACTTGGTAAAATGAAAGTATGGTTGTGATCTGCTTGTTCTTCATAAATAAAGAGGCTTAAACAAGTGGGAAGAAAAACAGAAGTTCCAGATTGAGTGAGACCAAAGATGTGGTGAGCAGAGACACCTCTTCTAAGCAGAGATTTAGCAAGTCTACTCTTGGCATAAGACATGAGCTGTCAGAATTCAGCAGTTTAGGATTTTTCTGAGACTACACCTGGACCATCATCTTAAATTGTAAATCTGCACAAGACTAGGAGCAAGGAAACACCAGCATTTATGAGACATATTCCATCACAGACATGCTTTCCAGGGAATCTGTATAATCTTGATACATTTGAAGTTGACCTGAGCCTTATTTGTCCCATTTTGACTTTGAGATAATATATGTTCATCCTAATGGAAGTTGAGTTGCTTACCAACCTGAACTCTAAACTACATAGTTTCAGCCACCAGCTGGAAGAAGCTGTTTAGGGGAGAGAATTCCACAAAATTGTTCCTCCCCAGAAGGAGGAACAGATGGAGAATCAGTAAATGCCATTGCAGTGCCATAGTTCTATGCAGGCCCCAATTACTGAGATAATAAATTGTCAGATGATAGCACGAAGGCCTGATGTAGACAGGTCCAATGAAAACACTGCTCTCTTATCAAACTATTTCTAGAAGAAATTTTATTTTTCACATGACATTTATACCATGAATTCTCCTTTTGAGACAAAAGGACAAAATGAAAAGCATATGAGAGTCCAGCACTCTCTTATAGTGAAACGTGGCATCATGTCAGAAAACCCTGATGACCTTTGAAACATTAAACACATTTGCAATAATTTGACTGGAATATTTTCATCTATATACCATACATCTTCATTGCACTCCACCATTCATCACTAATGGAACTAGCCCAGAACCATGTAAATAAATTGCACAGGTTTAAAGAAAGATGTTACATTCTTTACACATTTCTTCACAGCATGCAAACCATGATTATCATTCTACTTAGTTGAGCTTGGTACCTTCAGGGCAATTTTAAAATTGCTCTCTTGTTGCTTGTCCTCTAGAGGCTGTTGGGCTGTTAGCACCTCTTTTTGCTTTTTTTCTTTGGCTCTCTTGGGGTACTTTCTGGCTGCTGCTTCATTTTACCCTTGCTCACCCACTGTGAAAAATCTAAGCAAAACTATTTCAAAGGAGGTTTCCCTTTTCAGTGTCACGCAAATGATCTTGAAGTCAAACCTTGGATAGCCTCAACTTAAGTGCTAAGTCTCACCTTCTCTTGGTGATTCATCAGTAGAATCACAGAGGCCATGAGCTCTCCTCCTCCACGAGGGAGAGAAGCTTTTTCTGAAAGACAATTTTGTTTATACCTAAAGCAATACAAACTTGACATTGTCTTTAAGCATATTCAAAAAGCATTAATATCAAGTAAATACAACTCCTGACTAATCAGGAAGATGGCTTTATATTGTGAATCGTGTCTCAGACAGCCCTTTGCCTGTTAACATTTCTGCAGTTATGTCATTTAAAAAAATCTTTTTTTCCAGTGTGAAGTTTGCAGTGTTTTGTCAAGACACTCAGTTTATCCAGATGGAGTGGCAGCTCCCTCACAAAATCCATTATAAGTGCAAATATAAGAGCAAGTGGGACTTAGGTTGCTAAGACAGAGCACAGCCAGGAGCTGTGATGTTTTGAAAAGAATTATGGTCCATATTTGGAACAGAATGGATTAAATTCATTTTGCTGTGACTCCTTCAATATCAGTGGAGTTTGACTGTAATAACATCATATGAATAAAATAGTTTGCCTTTCCCTTACACAAGTTGTATATATTTCCCCAATTGTATCTGAATTAAAATCAATGACATTTCAGTGGGTAACCAAGATCAGATTTTAATCCAATGTCATCTTATGCCATAGATACTTAGAAATTTGTGTGGTCTTTGTCATCAAAAAAACAATGTTAATGATTTTGATTTTTGCACTTTTATCCTTGTATAGATGAAAAGTTTTATAACCTATATAATTTTAACCTATGTAATTTATAGCCTATATAATTTTTCAGGGATCCATTCACAGATCATAGAATCATAGAATCATAGAATCCTAGGGGTTAGAAGGGACCTCGAAAGATCATCTAGTCCAACCCCCCCTGCCAGAGCAGGGCCACCTAGAGTACATCGTGCAGGAACGTGTCCAAGCGGGTTTTGAATGTCTCCAGTGAAGGAGACTCCACGACCCCCCTGGGCAGCCTGTTCCAGGGCTCTGTCACCCTTACAGTAAAAAAATTTTTTCGAATATTCAACTTGAACCTCCTGTGCTCCAATTTACACCCATTACCCCTTGTCCTATCACTGGTCATCACTGAGAAAAGCCTAACTCCATCTCCCTGACACTCACTCCTTACATATTTGAAAACATTGATGAGGCCACCCCTCAGTCTCCTCTTCTCCAAACTAAAGAGACCCAGCTCCCTCAGCCTTTCCTCATAAGGGAGATGTTCCACTCCCTTAATCATCTTAGTAGCTCTGCGCTGGACTCTTTCAAGCACTTCCCTGTCCTTCTTGAACTGAGGGGCCCAGAACTGGACACAATACTCCAGGTGCGGCCTCACCAATGCAGAATAGAGGGGGAGGAGAACCTCTCTTGACCTACTAACCACACCCTTTCTAATGCACCCCAGGATGCCATTGGCCTTCTTGGCCACAAGGGCACATTGCTGGCTCATGGTCATCCTATTGTCTACCAGGACCCCCAGGTCTCTTTCACCTACACTGCTCTCCAGCAGGTCAGCCCCCAACCTATACTGGGACATTGTGTTGTTCTTCCCCAAATGCAGATCCTTTCATTTCTCACAGATCTTTTTCTTCATGGCCAAAAGATATAAAAAATATCCACAATCAGAATCAAGTTGCAACCACAGTATCCTTTAAGGTAACATTTAATGAATAAAATCCTGGCAGAAAGAAGTATTACATTATTTTCCCAGAACAAGTAATCTTTTTCAGGCTCTAAAATAAGTTCAGTTGCTTGCTGAGAAGAATGGTCACCATGCCACAGTTATTTAAAAACTTGTCTTCACTCTGCTGCCCAGTAAATCAAGCAGTGGTAAGCAATCTAAAAGGGAAAACAAACAGTTTGTCCCTGCATACTGAAAGTGCAGAGTAAGCACTAAGCTGGTAAATTCTGGTGTCATTAATCTTTTTCTACAGAGCTCCCTGTCACCATCTCTATATTGGTGACACGTACTCAAGTCTGCATTAAGAATGAAGAAACACTTTGCATTGTTTTGAAATCTGTTTAGCTTCATCATTGTAAAAATTCTTTTTATACCCTGGTACAATCAAAACAACGGAACGATAACAGATCATACTCTTAGCTAGTTGAATATTTTTCACCCCTCCATCTCCCAGTGTAACATAGCTCCCTTTTTGTCTACCTCAAAAAATACGCACTATGACTTAATACAAACTTACATTAAAGTCTGGTAAGATTCCAAGTCAGGCTTTATGAAATCAAAGATTCATATGTTTAATTTCAATTTATTGTATGCATACTCTTGTTCATTTTCTTTATGTTCTAAACTTTATTTCTAGTTGCTACTGCACAGAAGCAATATAAAACAAAGTGCTTAGCATCTTGCCTTTAATGTTTCCTTTACTAGCTAAAAGACATGTAAGTATTGTGATAATAAATTAATTATAAAATGTAGCCTCCATCAGGCTGTTCCTTTCTCTCTGAGCATGATCCATTTTGCTTTCCCCAGTGGAAGAATAATGAAAAGGGTAAGAGTTTTCCTTTCTCAAGTGCTATATACCAGCTTCATTGTGAAAAAGAACTAATTACAGGTGTAGTGTCAGATCTGACCATTTGACCAAAAGCACATTGTCCTAGAAGCAGAAGCATGTGTTGATAGAGGGTAAATCCAAAAATTCTGAGGTTAAGGAGAAGCAGCACACCTTTTCTCAGTCCACTTTCTAAGTCACCACTGCATCACCAGTGCAATGAATGAATGAATTTAAATTAATGAAAGACAGTCCATGTGTAAAACTTGAGAATATCAGAAGTTAAATTTAATCCTCCATCTTCTGGAAAGACTGAAAAAACAAACAAATAAATGCTTAACAAGATTTTAACAGATTGGTGGTTTATTTTCTGTGTGAAAATGATGATCACTAACATAGATTAGTCAAAGTTAGTACTCGCAATACATACAAAGAGAAAATAATTCGTATCATTTCTGGATGCCCTGGTGAGTGCAAAGACTCAAATCTCCAAAGAAGATTAAAAAGATCAATAAAAACACTCTTGTCTCAAGTTTTTTTTTGGTGAGATTCTTCTTTAGAATTAGAATTTATAGGATGAAACTTTTCTTTCTAGCTATCTATGAATAATTAAATTTAGTTTCTTCATTATAGTGTGATATTCTTACAGCCTTTCAACCTCTAAAAGTCTAATAGGTTTTTACTCCTGATGGAGGCTATAATTTCTCTTTTCTCATTAATAAAAGTACCTTGAGTTAGTACAAATACAAGCAAGCAAGAATATAGTAGGGATAATATATAACAAATAATCAAGCAAAATAGAGAAGGAATTCAAGAGATATCAAATTAACAACTCAGTTTGCCAGAGTTAACAGCCTGCCCTAAATATTTCCCAACAAAATAGACATAATGCATTATATTTTCTAAAATTTTATTTTGTTTAAAAATAGTTAAATAATGTTGCAGAAATAATGGAGGTAGACATAGAAATAATTAAAACCATCTTCATAAAATTCAAGAGATATGTGTCAATTTTCTGCAGTTTGTTTTTTTTTTAATAAAACTATAAATATCAACAATACAAAAATAATTTGGAAACACATCCTAAGCAAATTCTTCTTTGATTTATATGAAAATATCACACATCTTCAGAGCAATGCAAAACAGGAAGTAGGTCTTGATTAAAACATATCAGCATTTCATAGAGTTAAATGATAATACTAACAGTTAGCTGTGTTAATCAACATGAGCAGTTACAGATATATAGTTAATTAGTCTGAAGTAAAACTCCCAACACAGGGGACATCTTATGCAGTTGAGAACATGGACCACCACAGAAGCAAAGGATGAAGTTTCAGTCAGCTTAACCTCCACTGTACTTAACATTTAAATTTTAAATTAAATACATCAATTTTATTGAAATAGATTTAACAAGAGGTCAATGTGCACTGCAATCTTTGTTGAGGCAATAAAATGAACTAAGGATACCACATACCATAAAACAAATTGTTAGGGAATTAAGGCATATATTTATAGTGAGATGCCAGATACTACTTCAAAATGTTATTCTTCAACAGTGGAATGCTGAAATAGCTGCAGCTAGAAAAATGTTTCAGTGAAGGTGAATTATAATGGTTCATTGTGCTTTATGACATTTCTTTGTAGAACATAATTCCAGAGAAAGAATAATTCTTTTCTTGGTTTTTGTGTTCTTTTCCTTAATGAGGTCTTATGGTGTGAAAAAATATTCAATTGTATAGTGGGCTATATTACTTCATTGGTGGAACTTGGTACCACAGCCAAAGCACTTGAACTAAAACAGTGCAGCTACAAAGATATCTAGATGTGTTTTGACTACATACTTGAAGCCAGGTATAAAGTCTGCTAGTATCTCTATATATGCTTTCATCCTATTTTTATTCATGCCGGTTTACTTGGGTCTGGGTGTGAAGGAAAAATTGATTCACTGCTGAACCCCTGAGCAAATCTTAGATTTCTATTCCCTTCAGAACTGAAAAAGATTACACTTTTGTTTTCCTGACATCTTTGTCCATCATACAAATTTTGTACTATGTTCAGACTCTGCATTATGTTGCTGAATTTCAGTGGCTGGTTCAAGTTCACGGTTTGAGCTCTTATCTGTACAAGTGGTGGAGTCTGAATCTAAATTAACAAGTACTGTGGCCTAACATCTTCAGAGGAAATGGTCCTTGCAGAAGACAAAGTGTGTAGACACATTTTAAAATAGTTTACTTCTGATTACATCCAGTCTTGTCCCATAAACTAGACCAGGCCCTGTGGTTTAGTTACCTCCATAGTGAATCCTATTTATGCACTCCACAGAGTGAATCAAAGTAGGGATAGTGGATATATGCTTTGATAATGCACTTCTGATCTGAAATGTTTCATTGAATGTTGATATTTCAAGGTGTTGGTATCTCAAATTGAACTAAAAATTAGGAAATGGCAAAACATGTAATTTTAAAACAACTAAAATGTTCCCATCAAAAAAGATATTTGAATGTATCTTGGTGATATACCATATACACAACAACTTTGACTTTACTTCACTCTGTCCTGTAAAAGCAAACTATGGAATATATATATATATTTACATCATATATTGACTGTGTTCTTTGAGTAGCCCATATTTCTCATGATACAGACACTATGTGGTTGAATTAGCTCATTCAAAATGGTAGATTCTATAGTTGATAAACTGTATGCTGACAAAAACCCCCAGGTTTTAAATTCTCTTTGATTCAATGTAAAATAATATTTCTGGCATTTTTTTGCAATATTCTGACAAAGTCAGTCTTTTTCCATGGGAAACATAAGTTTTGATGAAATTCATTTAAAAGAATATACACAGCAACAAAATGTTGTCTACATTTTTAATCAGGTTTGATTTATTTCTTATTGATAATGAAAATGTTTTTATTATTTGAGCAGTTAAACAGCCATGAAAACTGCTTGCATCTTATACCTTGAATAGGTAATAACTTCAGCCAGTAAAAGCTGATTCCTTTTTAATAACAGTAACAAGCTGTTAAGCAAAAGGGTTTGCTCAAACATGTTAAGGAAACTGACGTTAGTTGCACTTCTGCTTTTACAGGACACAATGTCTAGGATTTTATTCAATTCTCTTCAGATTACTGACTTAAAGACAGTCAAAACCAGTTTTTAACAATGTGAAAGAAGACACCTGTTTTAGGGATGCCTTTAACTGGCTGTCTGATTTCCTTCTGGACCCTTCTCTCCAGCTGCCCGCTTTGACATACTCTCACACCACATGCATCCCCCACCACTTACATTGTGGTGAAAACACACAGCTTAAGCTGACTGTAAAAAACCTTTCCTTCTCTTCTGTGTTATACTGCAGTCAAGTAAATGATGTGTTACATATTGCGAGGTAGTAAGTACTGCAGGCATTGTTGATCTTTGTGCAAGCTGAAACCCATAAGAAATCCCACCCACGGTATGGACAAACCAGTCCTGATCCACTGGGACAGTGTGTATGGTTAGAAGCTAACAGAGGAATGGTTTAAGTAAGTAGAACCCCAACAATTAGGGTCATGTGCCCTTGACCTGCTTCCTCCCAGGGCATCACAAGAGGGTGTCAGCCCTGTGGGCTGGGCACAATACTAACCAAAACAAGGCAGGTTTATAGAGCAAGGTTACAGGTTGCAAGTGCCTATGGAGAATAAATGTTCAACCAAAATACTGGCCACACCTACACTGTGGCCTGCTCAAATCTATTGGTCTTTCAGATTTGGCACCTCCTAAAAATTTTTTAATTAATATAGTATAATTAACATATAAAACATTTTGAGTTTCCAAAAATCAATATTCTAAATAGCTCAAAGCATATTTCTATGATGAATTATTACAGCACTATTTTAATGGATTGTTTGCAATTTTACTGTGGGGACAGAACAGTATTTCATCAAATGACTTGTAAGAAAAGGTATTTTTTTCCTGATAAAATAAAATGTCCATTTACCTTTAGGACTGGTAAAGTACTATAAATAGTTGCTAGTTATGATTAACTTACATACCCCTTAAAGGTATTAAATATCAAGGTACATCTCCAGGATTAATGAATACTGTAAGGTCAGCTTTCCATTGTGAATGGTAGTATAGTCTGCAAAGAGGTAAGTTTAAAATGGAGTTAGAGATACTGGAAGATGAAAAGATCAAGGCAAATCTCTCAGTGTAGTGTGGCAGTGAAAATAATTAATGCCATTTGTAGGCTGCATAATACAAAAGATCTAACTCTAAATCAGCCAGAAAGCAGATTCAAAAATGGGTCTCCCACATCTCAAATGAGTTTTCTAACTACATGTTATTCTAAAACAAGCTTCCTATAATCTTTATTATGGGAATATAACTATTTCTGAGACAGAGTACAAATGATCAAAATCCCTAATGCTGTCTGACACTGAACTGAAAAAGAATTTATCTGCATTTCTACACTACTGCAACAAATGTTTAAATATTCATAAACTGTAGAACAGTGTCAGCAGAGAAAACATAGAACAAGTCTTACATGCACAGACTGTGTACCTCATAACTTCTGATAAGTGGGAGTTGTGGTTTCATGTTTCTTCAGGCAGAAGTGACACTGTGGCTAGCTGAGAATTTTTGTTCCCAACACATAGCTAAAAATAGGGTGTCACATTCTGTACTTTCAATATAACCCCTAATAAGGATGATTATTATTTTACTTAAAATCTTTGGCATGTTCAAAATGTGTAGGTAAATTGTTCTGAGAAAACCATAGTCTTTTTGTTTGTTTGTTTTCCAGTGAATTCAAAATGTTTGTGATTACCTCTGCTCTGAAGGCAGTCATGCTTTTTGTGAGACCGTCACAGGAAAACTTCCTTTCTCTCTGGACATATTTTATGACAGCTCCAAGAATGATTATTTTTGGAAGACACATCTTGTCACGAGAAACTGAAAGAAGCTCTGTCTATTTAAATCAACAAAGTTTTTGAGAGAAATGACCCAGATTAGTGATTTTTACATGATACATAGACAGTGTGAATATAGAGCCTCTAAATCCAGAAAAGGCATTAAGAGAATTCAATTGCTAAAAGAGAAGCTAGACAAATAAAAAAAAGAAATTAGTGGACATGTCAAAGAGCTGACAGATTTTTTCTGTTCAGGACTGTAACAGCTTTGAAAGGAATTTGATGTATACTCTGTCACCTGGGTACTTTGATTCAAACTTGTTCCGTTTCAGTACAAACTTACTGAACTTGTTGCCAACACTGCTTATTGAAACCCTGTGCCCAGTACTATGCAGGAAATCAGGCCTTTTCATCAAAAAGTTTCCTGGCCTTACAACCTAAAATCTAAACTCTCTTCAAATTAGCAAGGCAGTAATGCTCTTACAGGTCAGGAGGATTTTATTCATATTTCTTTGAAAGATCTTCAGTGTTAGGATTTTTATTTTTCTTTTATGGTAGATCAAGGTAATGCATCTTCTGGGTAGAGTATATAATTGTATGCAGTGACCATGACTGCTAGTAGTATTTGTGATCTATACCAGAAATTTTTATGTTGGATAATGTGAAAAATAATGACAAGCTGACACATTCTCTGTCCTAGAAAACTGTCTGTGAGGTTCAGGCTTCTGAATGATTCGTGATCTGTTCGACTCACAGTCAATTTAACAAATGAAATTTAAGGGAATAGTTATCTATCCACCTGGGCAAAACAAAGCAGTGGTTGAATGCCGTAATCCTTGGTCCCTCGGTGATGACTTTTTATTATATGTTTTGTGATAATTTTAAATAGTTACAAATCGAAAGCTCTTCTAGTATCATTCCTGCGGTTCATACTAATAATTGAATTTGATTTATCACCTGCTGAACACTGAATAATGTATTGTTTGTTGAGAAGAAAAGAAGAAAAAGTCTTCATTTAAGGATTATGGTGGGCTATATCCCTTTTATTTTACTTGCTGGGATAGGCTGGTGCAATGCATGCAATGTTTTCAGTTAATAGAAATATTTTTATCACACAGCATAAAAGCAGATGAAGTTTTGAGAGTGAAAAAATTGTAACTTTAACATTATTTTATTTACAGGTGAGAAGACTGAAGGTCTACATATCTGGCTGTGATCTCAAGGTATAGGTATGTGAGACATACTACCTTTTTGTTTAAAAACATAGGAATACATGGGATATTTTTTTTATTTTTAACCAAAATATGTGTGATCAGGAAGCCCTAAATTTCTTTTTATTCCCCTTTCTTTCTCTACTATGATATCTATCCTCTGGGACCAAATTTCTTTCTGGTCTTATTTCATCAAAGTTATGAATATTTTTTGATACTAGTAAATGTTGATTCATAGCAGATGGAATTTCCAGCTCAGCTAAATTGTATCCCATGCTATTTATTTATTAATCTTTCTCTTTTAATTATTAATGATCTTACAATATTGCACTAGGCAAAACAATTTAAAAAGTGATGGAAGCTACACAATCAAGAATATGACAAATAGCAGGACCAGTGAAAGAAAACATCTCATCAGGGCAGTGCGATGGCAGATGAGCATAAATTTTTGTTAATCAAAATCAAATCAAGTTTTGGCTCTGCCAACAACCATGAACAATGTACTGGGGAAGAAGAAAAGAAGCAAATACTGAAGAACTCATAAAACTATTTTACTTACTGTGGACATATCTAATGGACTATTGGAATCCTTTCTAAAAATTACATCCTGGTTTTGACCTTATGAGAAGACACTTTTCAACGTATCAGATCCAATGCAGCTAATTAATTAACTTTAGTGAGTCAGTAGCACAGTAAATGAATACAGATTTCATGTTTAAAAGGTATTCTTTAAGAATTCATTGTACAAAGCAAAGTACATCTAGAGTTAGTGGAATGTCCTACAAAATTCAATAGCGATAAAATGAAGAGGTTTTTACATAGATAAATGTTTCCTATAGTCTGCAAAATTTATTATGATATTGTTTCTGCATGACCATTTTTAAACCTCACTTTGGACCTTTAATTCAGACTTTTAAGAATTAAATTATTAAACAGGATATGACACAAAGCTGTATGGTGTGATTGGCATGCTAGAGGGAAGTGATGCCATCTACAGGGACCTTGATGAGCTTGAGAAAGGAGCCCATGCCAACCTCATTAAGTTCAATAAGGCCAAGTGCAAGGTCCTGCCCATGGGTTGGGGTAATCCCAACCACAGTTACACGTTGGGTAGATCATTAATTGAGAACAGCCCTGAGGAAAATTACTTGGGGGAATATGTTAACGAAAAGCTAAACATGATCTGGCAATGTGCTTGCCATCCAGAAAACCAAACATCCCCTGGACTGCATCAAAAGCAGTGTGGCCACCAACTCAAAAAAGGTGATTCTCCCCCTCTACTCTGCTCTGGTGAGACCCCACCTGGATTACTGTGTCCAGTTCTTAAGCCTCCATAAGGACATAAGCCTCCTCTTAAGGACAGGGAGCTGTTGGAGCAAGTCTATAGGAGAGACACAAAGAAGATCAGAGGGCTGGAACACCTCTCCTATAAAGACAAGTGGGGGGAATAGGATTCAGACTGGAGTTCAGATTGAAGACGATAAGATTTTGGGGAGGCCTTGTAGCAGCGTTCCAGTACCTGAAGGGGGGCTGCAGAGGAGCTGGAGAATGATATTTTTCAAGGACTTGTAGTGACACAACAAGGGATAATGGATTTATCTGGGTGTGCTGGTTGACAGCAGGCTTAATATAAGCCAGCAGAGTGCCCAGGCAGCCAAGAAGTCCAACAGCATCCTGGCCTATATCAGAAATAGTGTGGCCAGCAAGAGGAGAGAAGGGATTTTGCCCCTGTACCAGGCCTTGGTGAGGCTGTACCTTGAGTACAGTGTTCAGTTCTGAGCCCCTCACTACAAGAAGGACATTGAGTTGCTGAAGCATGTCCAGAAAAGAGCTATCAGGCTAATGAAGGGTCTGGAGAACAGGTCGTATGAGGAGATGCTGAGGGAACTGTGTACTGTGGAGAAGAGGAAGCTGAGATGAGACCTTATTGTTCTCTACAGCTACCTAAAAGGAGGTAGAGATGGATGTTGGTTCCTTCTCTCAAGTAAATAATGATAGAACCAGACAAAATATCCTAAAGTTGCACCAGAGTATATTTAGATTAGATATGAGGAAGAATTTCTTTATTGAAAGAGTGGTCAGACATTGGAACAGGTCCAGGGAGGTGGTGGAATTACCATCCCTGGAGGCATTAATAAACCATGTAGATGAGGGTATGGTGGTTTTTCTACCCCCATGGTAGTGGGTATGGTGGTTTTTCTGCAGTGACTCAGTGATCTTAGAGGTATTTTCCAATAGTGACCAATCCATGATTCAGTGAAACTACAAGAGAGTAGCTTTATGTTAGATGTTAGGAGGAAATTCTTTAGTGTGAGTTTGGTGAGACACTGGCACAGGATGCCCATAGAAGCTGTGGATGACCCTCTCTGGAAGTGCTCAATGCTAGGGTAGAGGGGGGTTTGAGCAACCTAGTCTAATGGGAGCTGGAGCTGCTGCTGAAGGGGCATTAGAAATAGCTGATCTTTAAGGTCTCTTCCAGCTCAGACTGTTTTATGATTCTATGATTTGTCTCAATAAATACATATAGGTCATTCCCATAAGCTTCTTTCTTTTATAAACTATAGTCAATGCTATTAAACAAATGCCTAACAATTCATAACATACCATTACCCCATTTATTTTAAAGAAGTACCACCTACTCGCATTTAAATTGTACTTTTACACATTTTCTTCTTCAAGATGTTTCCCTTTTATGCAAAGAAATATGAGGTGATAAACCTTTGGACCTGTGCAGTCTGGACATGTTGTGTCATGGGGAATACATCATGACTGTGCAAAGGATGTCAAGAAGAAAAAGAAATCTTGTACTAGTCACAAAATAGTTTCTAGAAGTAGTCTTTTCAGTGCTCAGTATTTTTTCTGTCTGCATATTAATACTTGAATTTTAAAAAAAGGAAGATAATATAGATTTTAAACAATATTTTTAATGGTATATATTTCAATCCTAGAAATTTCTGTAGATATATAACATTTTGTCTCATTATGCATTGGGAAGATCATCACTTTTCCAAGTTAATTTGTAACAATTCATTCTATATTTGTTTTAAACGAGTGGCTAAACAGACTAAGTATTTTGAAAGAGGAAGAAATAATATGCACTCCTTCCATTGCCTCCTTTATAATATCAACACTCTTTTAAACCAAACTTGATTTACTTCAAAAAAATTAATTTAATGTTGCACTCTTATTCTTTTCCAGATCAAGAAATAAACTCCTCTGAAAAGTGTGTGTTTCCAGAGGAAAACCAAGGTCTGTAGAGAAGCAAGCTGTCTCTTTTTGCCAAATATTAAAAGAAACAGTTTCCAAATTGTAATATAATCCTGCGTTATTAAATATGTATAGCAAATATTTGCAAGACTGGCTTGTGCAAGGAAGTCACAGCAACTTTCTACTCTATGTTGTGGACAGGGATTAAATATAATCTATTAATAGATTATATTAATCTATTAATAGAGCTAGTCATATTTATCAGCTGCAGAATATTAGATATATCTGAATCTTTGCAGCAAATCAGAGAGCTAATTTCCACAGAGATTAGTTGTTGATTGACTTCTTAACTGAATCAAGGCAGCTCTAGGTATGCTAGGATTCATTTGTGTACCCTGTGCAGAGCTGTGACAGCCACCAATCCCTTACTCTGTGGAACAAAAGATTAGTGATAAAAATAGGTAGACAAAAGTAGAGTACATGATTGTATAAATTTCATTTTCTTAGCTGAAAAAACTAATGTTTGAGACAGTTAAAGGGTTCTGGTACTTCCAAAATTCAGTAGCAGCTAACAGGCACAACCAAAGAACTACATTTTTGTAGAAAATCATCTAAATTTCATCTAAGGCCCCACGAGATCTTTGTTTCAGGTAATAGACTCAGCTGTTTCTAGGAATGTGCTCTAAGGCTTTTATGTATGTTATGAAATTTCTCACTGTTGTTAGTACTGCTCCACTTTCAGTTCTCTCAGTGACTGTAGAAATGTTAAAGTACAAAACGACATCAGCTCTCACTAATACCTGACCTGACTTCACACCACTAAGAAGCCTCCTTCATTCTAGTGCTGTATTTCCAGAGCTGTCTGTCCTGGTATTGAAAATGTGGCAGCAATAGCTTTTAAGTGTTGTCTGAAACATTAATTCCATGTTACTGAATCTTTCTGGGAATGAAACTAATAACTAGAATGAGGAAGGTAGAGGGCTAAGGATCCTTGTTTTTCAGCGCATGATTAATAAATTTTTTTAATCCAAATGGAGACACCAACAATGTGCACTCAGGGGAAAAAGCTGTGCATCACACTGTTACTTGGTTGATTATACACTCACGTTAGCACTGCAATGATACTCACTATTTTTTTTTTTAACTTAGTGCAAAAGAATCTGGATCATTTCTTTCATCTACAACAATTTCAGGAAAATCATAGACATGAAGTATTTCCTGAACTGAATGAAAAGCAGTTATTCCTACCTTCAGGACACTATTCATGACTATGTCTATACCTATAAAGTTTCTTGGCAGCATTTTAAAATAAAGAAACAAGACTTTCAAAGTTTATATGTTTCCTCACATTTACAGGTTTCCTTCTTTAATGTGAGCTTTTAAAGCCTTATTAAAAGTACATAGTTAAAAAAAAATGATAGAATGGAAAAAAGACAGAGAAAATCACACAAATGACAAGAGTGAAGTTGATCACCCTTTGAGGATTTCATTATCAGCAGAATAACAGTCATAGCAGCTGCTGTGGCTATAAGGAATCCAAATTAGATCCCTTTGTGTTTCTACCTTGAAAAAAAACCTTAAAATCCATGACCAAATGCACACAAACAGAAGTGTGTGGACTGAACAAATGTATTTTTTCCCAAATTACCCAGTGTTGTCTTCCATAGTATGGAAATTTTTTTTCTGATTTATAATAAAATAAGTGGATGAACACTTGGTGAAACAAAATGGGGTCTAACTTTAACAGTACATCAGATCTCTTATAGATATAATCCTTCTTACCTGAGTCCTGAAAAACTCCAGAAATGAAGATTCTCCAGCCTATCTGGTCAACCTTTCCCAGTGCTGCATCTTCTCCTTCCCATCCTCCAAAGAAATCTCTAATGTTCAGCTTGAACATTCTTATTTCTTATTTTATTTTTCATAAAGCTCAACATTAAGTAAGTTCTCTGTGAGTTTCAAGCTGATTTATCCTTGCATTTTAATTTCATAGAATCATAGAATAGGCTGGGTTGGAAGGGACCTCAGAGATCATCGAGTCCAACCCTTGATCAGCTACTGCCACAGTCACTAGACCATGGCACTGAGTGCCATATCGAGTCGCTTTTTAAATGTCTCCAGGGACGAAGAGTCCACCACCTCCCCAGGCAGCCCATTCCAATGTCTGATCACCCTATTCTTTCTAATATCCAATCTGAACTTCCCCCGGCACAATTTAAGACCATGCCCTCTTGTCTTTTTGAGAGTTGCCTGGGAAAAGAGACCAACCCCTGCCTGGCTCCATCCTCCTTTCAGGTAGTTGTAGAGAGCAATGAGGTCTCCCCTGAGCCTCCTCTTCCTCAGGCTGAACAGCCCCAGCTCCCTCAGCCTCTCCTCATAGGATCTGTGTTCGAGTCCCTTCACCAGCTTGGTTGCCCTCCTTTGGACCTGTTCAAGGACCTCAATATCCTTCTTGAACTGAGGGGCCCAAAACTGAACACAGTACTCAAGGTGTGGCCTTACCAGGGTTTTATGAAACCTTTAGCCAGTGAAAAAATTATGTTTTTTTTTACCTTGAAGCATATATAAAATGATCAGTATACAAGGATGAAATCTATACTAATACATTAAATTGTATCTATTCTCTAGCCCTGGAACCAACAGCAAATTCTGATTACCTGTTTACTATTAAACCCTCTTACTGTTTTATATAGGGTGGCCCCTAATAGATAGCATGCTGGAAAAGATTCCTGGTCTGTGATCTGTCTGGGTAGAGCCTAAGTAGAAGTTTGAAACTTTTTGAGAATACTACTAAGCATGAAAACCCTAAAATCACCACCTACTGTTCCAGGAGACAGAAATATAAGTGGTCTGCTCCAAAATTGATTTTGAAGGTTCTCTTTAGCATTAGTTTATTTACATAGATACAGTCAAAGTACTTTTTTTTCAGTTGTTTCTGAAAAGTGTTTGCTTTTTTGGCAGCCAGAAAAAGAGAATGGAGTGTTTTGTGTGTGAATTAATGTTAACAAAGTCTATCAAGGTCTACTTGTGAAATGAAGCACTTCAGAGGAAGAAGCTGAGATTCTCATCAGAAATTCTTAGTTCATTGGTCACTTTTCTCATTGACTTTGAAGAAGCCACTTCATCACTCCATACTCACCTTCCCCTCCTGTAAAATGTAGATATTACTTCTGCTCTTTAATTTCAAACCCTATGAACTCTCACAGCACTGACTGATAATACTTTCAAAGACACAAACTGGGGACACAAATGCTGTTGTACACTAAACATTTCTGAAATGCAAAGAGCCAGACCCATAAATCTTTTATTTCTGTAAAATTTTACTTTTACCATTACCTAAACAAAAAAAAAAAAATTATTTTTTTTTTGCAATGACCATGTGTGTGTATTCAACAGAATTTTTTTTTTGTACAATAGCTTCTCAGTCCTTAAGAAAGGGAAAAAGCCCAGCTTTGGAAAAGGCAAAACAGACTCTTACAAAAAAATAAAAAAAATAAAAAAATCCTTTCAAACAAACAGGAGTTCAGAAAGTGAAAAAAAATATTATCTTGTCACACTTGACAAGGATCTTGCCAAAGAATTTCAAAAAGTCTGAACTTGAAAAACATCCTCAGTGGATGTCCTTCCATCCTTGATTACTGCTGTGCAGCACCAAAAGAAAACCAAGCCCAGAATCCAGTGTTATTCATTATCAACTGCATTAAATGGTTGTGGAGGGGAAGGATTCTTATTTCAGTGGCTTTTGTGAGATGTGACTAACTTCCAAATCACGCCCTAAGATCTAAAGATGTGTATGGGAGATTAGTTTTTCTAAGGAGCATTTATAGGATACTTTTACTTTCTGAAGGTAAGCATCACCCAAATAATTTATATTTTGAAGAGTAAAAGGTCAGATTCCTTGCCTTAATTTTACACCATATTTTGCAGCTTCTGCTCTGTGTCCAGTTAATTTTGCTGGTAACTGAATATAATTCACCCCTTCTCCCAACCTATGGTAAATCCAAGTGATATTGCTCAGGGTTATTAAGGTCAAAGAAGCCTATAGTGACACAGGTGCAGCTTTAATAGAAACTGGTAATTTCTGGAGATCAGATGAAAATAAAAAGAGTTGGCATGTTAAGGAAATTATAACTAGAAATTATAAAATAAACGTGTATGAATGATTGCAAATTATGAATTTTTAGATATGAAGAAAATAGTCTCCTAAATTAAAATATACTGGAGAACAGAGACAAAAAGCAATCCAAGTATTAATGACATAGGATATGAAGAAAAAGAAAGCTAATTTAATAGAATTAAATAATACAGGAAGTAAGTTTAAAAAAAAAAAGGGAAAAAAGAGAAAAATTAAAGCTCATTAAAAAATCCAAAAACTTATTCTTAAGGGAAGAAATATTGCATCCTTTGACATGAAAGACAGAGTAAAGACTATTTATTGCATTTATTGAGCACAAATAGATATATAAAAATAATGGCAAAAACTAAGTCGAAAAAAATAGAATGGCTTCAAAATTGGTAATATTAAACTAAACAGAATTATTGCATATGCAACCCTATAACTGGTGAGAATGAAAAACTGCCATTTATTCCAATGATGAGCATAGAGAGAAGACAAGTAAATCCTGCAGTCATGAGTTATCAGAGAGGAAATAGACAAACCAAATAAACACATGATTTTTCCTATAAAGGATGATCATGAAAGCAAACATGTCTTCTCAGCTGTCAACACAGACATTGAAACCATATAAGATTAATAGTCTTTGGTATTCCAGAGCCAACTGAGAAAGAAAATCCATAAATTCATTAAGGAATGTCTGTTAGCACCTGGAAGTCTATAAATTAATTGTTAAGGTTACAAAAGTAGTATGTGTATAAAAAAGATAGAAGACGTGAGGTTGGTGACACGTTCATTCTTCAGGAAGAATGGAAGGATCTTCAGTACCTCACCTACTTCACCCATTTGTAAACTGAATGCTCTATGTGTGTAACTCCAATACAGACAACCTTAATGTTGACTTATTATATAGATATTAGATTCTGCCAGGTATTAAAGCATTAATAGTGTAACACACATAGTCTGTATTTAGAAACCAAATCAAACCAAACCAAATCAAACCAAACCAAACCAAAAAAATAAGAGAGTGTATTTTGAATAGCTGCTTACACATGCTGTAGTATGCATGTGTATTTCTGAGACAGAACTTCTCAGGATAGACAAATGTAAGAAAATGTAGAGTGGTGAGAGTCTGTGTGAGTATTTCTGAATACTGTTTAGAACAGTCTGCTCAAAGGTTAGACTAGTAGGAGGATTTAGCTCTACCATACTTAGGTGTGAATTTTCTGCAGCGGAATAGCATTTTAACTCCCCTACTTAATAAAGAGCAGAAATGAAGGTATGTGCTGACAGCTAGGTCATTCTGGTCAGTGGAAGAATCCTTCTTCTAAAGCTGGAAATATTGTTTTCTAATAATTCATTCTAGGAGTTGAATCTTAGGTGTCATCCAAACATTTCAGCAGTTATTTAGATGTGTTTCTTTACGTCCACAGAAGAGGAAAACAACTTCTGTTCTTGACCAGTTATTGAATCATGTCATAACAGCGTTGTTTCTATGAGGAATTTGACTGAAGAGGTCAAGAACCTCCTGTTGAATATTTATTTACCATAAGAAAATACAGCATAAGCCTTTCAGGTGAAGACTCTAATTCTAGAACATGAAGAACATCACAGTCATATGAAATGTGTTAAGAATTGCATGGTGTGATACTTGCATCTGTAATATTACTACTAACCTGGCTTTTTCTGTATATACTATATGGTCTTCAAAACATACCCTGACTGAAATAAAATATCCTATTTTGGGTCCTGAACCTTTACTCATTAACAACACATTAGCTAACAATGAAGTGTGACAGCAGATAATATGTAACAAGCAAATCTCATAATACAGCTTTTGTTACATGGAAATCACCCAAATGAGTAGATGTCAGGTAATGAATGCACACATTACCCTAACTGAGACTTTAATTGATGTAGGAGTAAAGATTCATCTGTAGCCTTTAAGTGACAGAACCTGTATTGTAGTTGTGTTGGTTGGGTAGGTAGTTAAGAATTGGGTAGATACAAGTAAGTACATCCTATATATCTGAATATCTCTAATGCATAAATATTTTCCACAAATAAATATGTAAGAAAATTTATATAAAAAATAATGTGTGTTATAATTCACACTTATTTCATTACCAGAGGAGACTTACTTCTTTTAGTCAGATAGAATACTATGCTGTTCTGCTTCTGTCTGGAAAAAAAAAACAAAACCAAAAACAAAACAAACAAACAACAAACAAAACAAACAAACAAAAAAAACCAACTCAGAAAAACAGAAAAAAAAAGTAATATAAAGCCAAAGAACCAATGAAAAAACCCAAACAAAACAGTGAAAACATGAGACACTAGTCTTAGGGGGGAAAATGTGATATGTTCCTGATGCTATGTAACAGTATCTGTCACATTTTTATTTTAGGTTGTTTTTTTTTAATAATATCAGGAAAGTTTTGTGATATAAAACAGGGTAAGACCTCCAGGATAAGGCCTCACCTGGAGTACTGCATCCAGCTCTGAAGCCCTCAATACAGAAAGGCCATGGATCTGATAGAGCAGGTCCAGAGGAGGGCTACAAAAATGATCAAGGGCCTGGAACACCTCTCCTACAAAGACAGTCTGAGGGAGCTGAGGTTATCCAACCTGGAGTAAAGAAGGCTCCAGGGAGATGTAATAGTAACCTTCGAGTATCAAGAAGGCTGGAGAGGGACTGTTTGCAAGGAGCTGTAGTTATGATGAGAGGCAATGGTTTTAAATTAGAGAAGTGTAGATTTAGATTGGATGTTAGTAAAAAACTCTTTACCATGAGGGTAGTAGAAAAATGGAACAGGTTGTCCAGCGAGGCAGTTGAGGCCTCAACCTTGGAGATATTCAAGGTGAGGCTTGATGAGGCTCTGGGCAACCTGATCTAGAAGGGTATCCCTGCTTACTGCAGGGGGTTTGGACTAGGTGACCTGTAGTGGAACAGAGCGAGCAGGTGCCTCTGATCATCAGGAAGTGGGTGTGAGCCGCTATCAACTCCACCTGTGCCCAGTCAGGGCAGGGCCCCTATGGAGCATGTGCAAGACCATGGGGCCAATAAATAGTGAGGCTCACACCCACTGAGGCAGCTCATTCTGGAGCTAGTGGAGAGAGTGGCTGGTTGCTTCCATAGCAGCAGACCATCTTGCTAGTTGCTCGCTGTGGGCAATAGACTCAAACCACATCCTCCGAGTCTATACTACCATATTGACACCTCGATCTCGGACTAGAGACTCCATTCCGGTTACAGTGACCTTTAGAGATCCCTTCTAACTCAAATTATTCTATGATTCTATAATATAATCACTTTTGTATTTTAATTATCTAGCGAGAGCAAGGCAGGAAATTTTAAGAAGCAAAATTTTACTAACTATATCAATTCACCCTTGTTATTGAATGTATGCTAAGAAATCAGCACAACTAGCAAAAGAGAAAAACTAACCTCTTTTTATGTAGTGAAATCCTATCAAATTGCAGGTGTTAGAATAAAATGTGTTGTACTGGGGACTATCCAACCTCAGTAATACCAGTACTTGAGGATGAAAAATCAATTACTTTGAGTGGTCTCAGATTTCAGGCTTTTTAAAGAGCTCTGCACTTCCATGCCTAGTAATTTAAAGACATTGGCAATGGCAGTACTTAGTATATAATCACCATATCAGTGAGGAAAACAAAAAAACACTGAACAGATCAGGTGAAAAGGGGAAAAAAAAAATTAAAAAAAAATCAGCTATGAAAAATATTATGAGCCTGGCATTTTTCCATTTCAGATCATTACATGAAGGTTATGGAGTGATACCAACCCTGAATATTTTAAAATGCCTTTGCAGATTCTCCAGTAAATATATACATATTTCTTAATGTATTTATTCTGGAAAAAAAGTAAGTTTATCACATTAATGGAAGTAAATATTTGACTGCTCACACCCTAAATGTTTGAAAAAAATGGATTAATAGAAATGGGACCATTTTTTTCCTATTTTTATCAACTTCGCTAAGTGTCTTCTGGACTAAAAGAAAGAAAAATATGGATGTCCCATTTTTCCTTCAGTATCTTTTCCCTCAAATGTTAATTATTTCATGGTTATTTGGTCTTCATGCAAGATTTTTCATTCATCTGTTTCACTTAAAATTCTCTATTTCACTCTTAGCTTTTGCTATCAAATGTGATTTGGATGCTGTCTTCATTATACTTCTAATTTCTTACACCATTTGCAATGAGAAAATATTGTCACAAAACTATCCTGTCATTTGTGCTGGTGCTTTGGGCATTTCTTGGTAACACTTCCGGACAGAGATGTCAAGTGTCTACAGTAGTGAGAATTTTCCCTTTAGCTGATGTGCCTAAAACTCATCAGGTCAGATCTGAGGTCCCAACCAAACCTTGCAGTAGACTGGGGAATGGCCCCTACTTACAGAGGAGAGAGAAAGGGTATGAAGCAAGAATTTGAACCTAGAGTTCCCAAAGCCAGTGGCCAAGCAGCCACACTTCTTTCCAGCCCAAATCAGAATTTAAATATTTAAATAGGACAGTGGAATACCTCCAACAGGCATGATCAACAAATGGGTAGCTCAGTAATTTCCTTCCTGGATACTATGTTCCCATAAAATGCTTTCTTTTTCAAAAATCCACATCTGTTAATGAAAACCCATGGGGTTTTTTGGCTTTTTTTTTTTTTTTTTTTTCCCCAGATCTAATATTATTGTTACATGTTATAGCTACTGCTGCTGAAATTGTAGCTTTGAGCATAGACTACATCAGACACAGAAGTACCATCAAGGTTTACATGAGAGTGGTCTGGCACGCTGAGGCAATGAGGCATAAGTGGAAAGTTGAATTGCCTGTATCACATCTCTGGGGTGTTGTGAGGCAAAGCACAGCTAAGCCATGCCTCCAGCACCTCAGATCGCAGGCCTGTCTTACCCAGTTATCTCATGGAAACCAACACTTTAGGCTTTCTCTCTGCTATTAGGAAACACTTTGATGGTGGGTGGAAAAAGATATTTTTGGAAGTGGAGGAAGTAGTTTGGAAGAAAGAGCTACGGTAATGAATATATTGTGTTGCTAAGATAGAAATAAGACACAAAGTACTGTTCCAACTTTGTTGGTTCCTGTAGCTCTTAAGAAAAAAATCCCTCAGCCTAGTAATTTTTCCAATATGTCAGCAAAATTCAGATTAAATTTTTCTCTAGGAGACTAAAAATTACTAGGTGTGAGAAGAAACTGAACAAGCTACTGTAGGGTAACAAACTGCTGTAGGGTAAGTTCACAAAGTAAGCTGGGTAACTGATTCAGAGCTCATCAGCTTTTCCTATGTTCTCACTCTGCTTCAACTGATGCACCTTGCTTCTCTCTCCACAGTACAGTGGATTCTGTATTATGCAGCATTTACTGCTGTAAGATGACATTACTTTTTGCTAGACAAATGGCACTCATTACCCACATCTTAACATCAGCAGCGGCAGTATTGCTGTGGCAGTGTGATGAGATTATGAAAGTCCCCCCACAATTCTGGCAAAAGGCTTTTACTGAAACAGTAAGGTAGGGGCAGAACAGGCTGGGGCTAAGAGAAATGAACACAGGATCACAGTCTCCCCTAAATTGTAAAATGACAAAATCATAGAATGGTTTAGGTTGGAAGGAGCCTTAAAGATCACCTAGTTCCAAACCCCCTACACGGGCAAGGACAACTCCGACTAGACCAGGCTGCTCAGAGTTCCATACAATCCATCCTTGAACACTTGGGGGATGGGACATTCACACCTTCAGTAGGCAACCTGTTCCAATGTCAAATCAAGGAGAAACAGATGGTGAGAGTTACTCACTGCTTATGCAAGGCTACTGGGCAAAGCCACTTTAAAATACACAGGGTGCAGACTACACCTAGGCACCCATATATACAAAGGCACAATTTGAAGGTAATGTCCCAGACACTTTATGTGGTAGTGATAGTCCCTAATTACTTTGTTAATCAATAAAAACTTATGTTTCTTCCCCCACCATGAGCAGCAGATTTACTGGAAGAGAAAGCATGCTCTCAGCTCAGATGCTTCAGCATCCCAACCTAAACCTATTGGCACTTTGACAAGATGTTTAATTTCAGCTGAGGTAAACTGAAGCAGAAACATCACCTCTTTCAGGACAACTCTGCTTTACAGTAGCAGAGAGGTAAAGCTGACAGTAAAGTTAATCAGCTTTAAAGATGATTCACCACAGCTCATCAACCACTGTTCTACATTCAGTAGCTGGGATAACTATGGCAGATTGTTATAATGTTACAAGCTTCAACATTATCCAACTTTTTTTTTTCCCCACACTTATGCTAATAGTAATGCAACATACCTCTAGGAGCTCCATATTTAAATCTAAATCTTGTTCTGTTTTCACAGTCTATCAGTTTCCTTCTTTGTTGAAATTCAGTAACAACTGGCCTTCTTAATGAAATTCAGATTATTGCTTTGGGAATGAACTCCTGAAATACTCTACCTATTTCTCTATTCAGGATTGGCTGGATATTCTATGTTGGCATCCTGCTAAAACAAGCAAAAATGCCAGAAACACTGAGCTTTAGAAAAGTTTCAGTCAGCAAAGATTCAAACAGGCCATTTCCTAATTCACTTGAGTATTCCTCTCCTGCTAAAGTCAATTGAAACTTTGGGTTCCAGTGACTATCTCTAAATTTCATGCTGATGCAGCACCCTTAGCTACAGGCCAGGAATGTGCCTGAATCTGAATGGAAATTTGACCTTTTTTTTCCACACAGCTTCAAATTTTTTGCTCAGATTCAAATCCCTGTCAGAGCACGGGAGAGTCATGAGGAAGAATGCAGGAGGCCCCTCGTTATCATGGAGCTAACTATGATATGCACTACATAGAAGCTGTTGACATTCCTTTTTGTCATTTCCATGCTCAGTAATAATGTATGAGAAGATTTAGACTGGCACAAATATATTGTCTGTCAAAGGCGCTTCAAGATTTTATTTGGCTGTTAGTCAGCTCACATTACTTCAGGCTGTTTGATACACAGAGCACAAAGCAGCTTAACACTGTTGCTATTAATGCTCAAACTGCACTGAAAACACTTCATTAAACAGCCTACTGCAGTGTAATTGTTTAATAATATTTTGATTAGGTTGTTTAGTAGACAAACCTGCTGTAAAACATTTTCTTTCTGTCAAGTGACTCTTTGGGAAAGGCAATATCAAAATGCTCAGGAGAATTTCATTTTACAAAAAAGTCAACATGACTCCATAATTCTTTTTAAAAATATTTTGGCTGCCTTTTTCATTGTTGGGTTATTTTTCTCCACAGTATTTATGAAATCTGTTAAACTTTAGTTACTCTTAGGGAAGATCTATTCCAAGTCATTATGAAAGAAATGTAAACACAAACTTCTTCAAACACAGACAACATATCATCCAACTGATTTACTCAGGAATCTTGATCCAAATTCATTGTCTTTCCAATAATCATTTGCCAAGAGCATTTGCCAATGTCTTAAGGCCTGGCAGATTCTTGTAGGAGTTAAAGTTTTCTTCAAGCTCTTAAAATAGGACAGAGTTCTGGTTTTCCCTTTGAATAGATTTTTAAACAGGGATTGACATAACAATAACAGAATACCTGAAAAGAGCTGCCATTGCTAGCAGTTTCTTCAAGGCTACATGAAAGTTTATTCAAGCCTTGAATAGAATAAAGTATAAGATGCTCAGAAAAAACTTCTTTACAATAGACAACTGAAAATTTTGATTTGGTTAGTCTAGCAAAGGACATGAAAGGATGCAGCTGCCTCTTGTAAAGTATATGAAAAACAAATAACACCTAGTCCAAGCTAGCAAATAAAACAATGGATATACACTGGGCAAGAATGGGCTGAGAATATGCTTGAACTTCAGCCTTTTGACAGTTGCAAATTTAAGGGGACAATTGATGGCATGTTGTCTGTGACAGCAAGATGATGAATATGATGACCTAAAATGCTCTTTTCTATCCTGCATTTCAACAGCAGTGGGGTAAAAGTATATTCAGTGGCTACCAGTTGATGGAGTGACCAGACTTGGAACATAAAGAATTGGAGCAAATTATCAGGAGATGTAATGTCCCTTACATTTCTTGAGCAACTTTATCTAGATCATAGGTGGAATATAATAATGGATTAAAGGTATAAATCTCACATTTTTCTTGCTGTGCTGTGTCTTTTGAAGCATTAGAGATCTTTGGTTTCTGCAGCTGACACTGCATGCTTACATCACTGAATGCTCACATCATAAACAATGATTTTAAAATAAGTAAAATCTTATTTTATTTTGTGGAGATAGATATTAAAAATATTAATTTTATTAAATACCGTCCTAAAATTACTACTCTCTCTTGCTAACTGTAATATCTGGGGGACAAATTGAAACTAGTGTACAGTGAAATGCCAAAAGACTTCCAGCTACCTTCACTCTGGCTCCAGCAGGGCTTCAGCTGCAGACCAGCCAGCTCTAACACTAGGCTGGCAGCAGGTAACCTATCAGTGTAGTTGGCTTTGATGCTTTATCTGTCCAGTCATCTGATGCTATGTCTTTTAGAACTGTGTGTTGACACAGCCTAATGGAAATGTCCCTAATGTTGCATGACGGAACGTCTAGTGTTTAAGGAGATACCCGTTTGCACTGTTCAAACTGTAGTGCATCAATAGCAACACATATTTGTGAAATGGCACTTTTACGTGGAAGACACATGGAAAAAATAAGCACTAGGTTTTACTTCATAGAAAAACTTCACTGTGCTGTTTTGCTCGCCAGACCTGAAGGCATGCCAAGACTTAGTTTTAATTGTTCCTCCCTGAAGATATCTGCAAACAGAGTATACCCCTTTTAAGTATTATTATTGTGTGTCATTCTTCTCATGCTGCATCTTTCCCTCTTCTGCCTGGATTCATTGTCAGAAAAAGATTTGGAAGGCCAAATACACTATTGATCTCTAAAACAATTGAAAGTACTAACAGTTTATCCTCAAACAACAAGCACTGTAAAGATTATGGCATATTGTATCAACATTTTCAAATTATCTTCATCAGTAACTCTTTGGAAGTTCTCAGATGCCATAGAAACAATTAATGTAGTAAAAATACCTAGCTGGGTTTGATTGTGAGGAAAATATCATCATCTTAAATGATAAATTTAAGATAGAGCTGGGGAGTAGGGGAAGTCTATAACCTAAGAGGTTGCTGTGAGACATTTAAAGGCAACTGAGTTCTACTGGTAAAAACCTAATACAGTAATGATATTTCGTTTTTACAATTGTGCCTCCATCATCTATTTTACTTTTAATCATGGTACTGCTTAGTCTTTTCAAATGGTGGATTACCTGTGGGGTCTTTACCAGAATTCTTAAGTAATATGAGAATTAATTCCACTTAATATTGCTACCTTTTACTACATCTCTCACATGCACCATAAGCAGATTCCTACACATAATACCATACAAAATATTTCATCTTAGTGTAACAGATAATAATAATACATGGATCAAATGTTCTAAAAATGTTTCTATTTTTCTGGATAAATGACTTTATTCAGATAAGTGACTTTATCAGTCTTAGAATTTTCAAATCACTAAATTGATTATTCAAGAGAGAAGACACTTTTTTTAGAATCCTTCGATATGATATCCACCCTTGTCTTGCAAGAATGAACTCTGGAAATTCCATTCAGAATATCTTTTCTTCTCCAAATTTATGAAATGGTTATAATTTCAATAAGTAATGGTGACAGCACTTACTTAGCTGATCTTTGTTAAAGTTATCGGGCTTTCCAAATGGGCATATTTAGAAATTACTGAATAAAAGGAAGAAAAAATGTGTTTCCATTTTGAATACAGAATTTGGGGTGGGAATGTGAGGACTTGTCTCTTTCACTGTTTGTGGAAAATATAAAATAAGTATCTTGTGTCAGATATACGAAGTAAAATTTCAGTAAGCTTAGTGTTGCCAAAAGCATCATTAAAAGTCTATGTTTAGGCTTACTTCAAAATATGTGTGTGACCTTCCAAAAGATTAAAAAAAATTAGCTCTAGGAAAGAGTATAATTTTTGTATCTGAAATCTGGAAAAGGGAAAGCAGAGAGAATTGATAGTGTGTTGCAAATATAAGAAATGGTACTGAAAATAGTCCTGAGAAGCATACTAGAAGACCCTATTCACCAGTCTTCCAGTGGGTTGGAAGTAGGGCTGGTTTTGAGTTTGTACCTCAATAAGGAGCAATTTTGCCTGATTCTAGAAAAATTGCTCTTAATCTCAAGGTATTTAATCCTTGAAAGTGATTTTCAAGCAAAGCTGTAGCATTTCTATTTCTAGCTGATTTTTTAAGGGACAGGTTGCTCAAATATTTGTTAGAAATTACTTTTGCAATGAGATGGAAAAATTGATCTCTTTGTGTTCTTCCTTTTGAATATTACATAAGCTTCTTCATCCTTATCTTTAGCTCTTTCCCATGACTGATTTTTAGTCAGCTAAACTGGATTGGCCCTTAAAACCTATAAAAGATGAAAAATACATAAAGCCATGTAAAATGATGTAGACCACAATGGATAAAAATGTAAATGAATTTTGGTCAGAAGCAATATTCATACAGTCATAGTATCACATTTCTTCATGTTCCTTCACTTTATCTTACTCTGCATGCTAGTCTAAAACATGATCTTTTGACAAGCAGGGCTAAATAGCCCAATGAGCTTATGGTGTATGCATAACTCTCTAACAATGTACACATGAATTAAAAACAATGAAAAGTTACAGTGAAATGGCATAAATGAATGAGGTTTATTATATAGATTCAAACTGATTTGGGGGGTTTGTTGGGTTTTCTTTTTATCTCATTTAGGGTCAATTCTTACAGAAGTTAAAAGCACACTTTTGTGTGTTTATATTTTAAATTATACATGGAAGACATTACACAAAAATGGACAGAAATACAATTGCACTTATAGATAAAAAGTGTCATTATTTAATAAAATAAAGTTACTTCCCTATTTTCTTAATAGCTTTGTGAGAACCTTTTTAGACACCCAATGTGTTAATAGAATTTAATAGGTGCTATGATTTCTCCTATTGATCTCATTCATAGTAACCTCAGATTACTCCACTCAATTTTAGACCTATTCTGAGAAAGATTAAAGAAAATATTATTGATGAATTCTCCAATGCAGGTTTCTGGCACTTAGAGTGGAAATAGCCTTGTCTGTTACTCACCTACTCAAGAAGTGTATTCCATTTTTTTAAATAACTCAGCGTGAACAGGACAGTTGGCCTTCTCCTGTCAATTTAGAGAAGGTATTTGACTACAGATGTCCATTTGATCACTATTCCTTACAAGATTATGCAGGTTTTTGTTTTGTTGTTTTGTTATTTTGTTGTTTTGGTTTTTTGCTTGTTTATTTGTTTTGATTTGAGATAAGTGTAATTTCTGGAGAGTGTAATTTTTGGTATTTTCAGTTTGTAAAAAATACTGAATTTTTTACTGGACTGGTACTTACCACTTTCCTACTTGCAATGAAAATACAGACCATAAGGATTCTAAGGAACATTAGAATGTTTTGATGTTCACATGTGTGCCAATAATATTAAAATAATTTTCCAAGTAAGTCCATTTATCCAATTCCACTTCATGTCTATGTCCTTGGAAAAAAATAAGGAGGTGTCAAGGCTTCATTTGGATGAACTGAACCTCCTGGCATGCTATGTAAGGCTAGATCATGAAGGTTTTTCAGATACCAACCATTCATGTGTTATAAATTTTAGCAGAAAATTTTGCAACAAGAATGTAACTGGCATTATGTTAACAAACAGGGCTTTATAGACAATGCAGTTTGCATTTCCACATGAAGTGGTTTTTACTGCAGCCTTCAGTGCATAAATAAGAATGTGTGTTTGAATGAATAGCTATCCATCTCCTGGGACCATGTGTTGTGTTCTTTAAGTGGTGCATTATGAATGGTCTTAAAAAATAAGAGAGGAACAGGATTAATAGTCACCAATGACTTATTAAACTAGAGGATGAGATTTAATCCATTTCAGTCACACATTCATAAGCAGATACATCCTTGTGTATTTTCAGACTGTAACCTCAAAAGTAAGCCTGGTGTCTCTGAAGTAAGCAACAAAACTGCCCCTAAATTTTATAGATCTGTAATTTTACAAGGTCCTTTCTGAAAAATAATAATAATTAAAAAAAAAGTATAACTACAACATTTTTTTCTCTTGGGTAATCTAATCCTTAAACCAAAACTTGTAGACATGCTTATATTACAAAACACTACCACTGCTGGGAATCTCTTCTAGAAATTCTCCAGATCAGCAGTCCCAAAAACCTCCTAGTGCAGTCCGAACACGAATCATCCTTTGGGACTGTCTCATAGGTTAAGGCCAAAATTCCAGTCTTGCTCATCCTCTGGGGAAGGAGTAGCTTATTAAATTTATGAGACATGTTAAAAGCTTTCCAAAGGCAGTGAATAGTGACAAGACAGAAGAGAGAGTCTTCTCTTTTTAAAACTTTATACAGAAAAAATAAACCTCAGAAATACTTTATAGTACATTAAAAAAATAAAAAAAATTCCTCACCATGGGTTCTTTCTTTTCCTTCCTTTTAAATTTCATTTGATTCAGGTGTTAGTCCTTTTGACTGTACGATTCTCCATGTCTGCTGTAGAGCTGATTCAAGTACTTTTGGCAGCTACAAAGAGGAGCTGTATAAATTTGAAATGCTCCTCTTACTTTAATTTCCTTCTGGCTCTCATTGACCCAGTCAATTCTTTTTTGTGTATTTTATGGCCTTTTTTTTTTTTTTTGCTTTTTCTTTGTTTTGAATTGGCTTATCTGAATGTTACATTTCCTACAGTGTAAAAAGATTTTACTAAATTTTCATATATCTAGCACAATTCTTCTTCTGGAATTAAATCTTTCCTCTTTTATGCCTCAATAATTATGGGCATTTTATTTTAACAAGAACACAAGAGCATTCATCTCAGCATAGCAAAAGAGCACTCAAAAGAGACTGACAACACACATAGATAATTTACAGAATAGTGATACCAGCCTTTGATCTGTTCATCTCCAGCAAAAGTAGCCTGGTTCTTAAAACAGAAGTTTTTACCTCATTAAAGATGATCTATTTTCAGCATTATATCTACTGATCTTTGCTTTTGTTCAATTTTATGGTTTACATTTTCTTCACCAAGAAATGGTAAGGGTATGTGCACCGTCTTCTTATCTTCTCCTAGAATTATTTTTGCTACAACTTTGACTTGATTTTTTTTCTCCTTTTCTCACATTTTTTCATGAAATTTATCCTACTCTAGGTATATTGCTACATAAAATTAAATCATGCTATCATTTATTATGAGCATTCACCTATTTTTCATTTTAAAGGATATTAATTTCAATGGATACACACGGCCCCCCTCTGTTCATAACATTATTCTCTTTTCAGGAGTGGATGTCTCCCTCTTTAGTGTTTCAGGTGGATCTACAAGGAGAGAGCAATACAGAAGCTTTCAGATACTTGTAAATTCTAACAGTAGTGATGGTGTGTGAAGGAGCACATTAAAAAAATTTCCTTATGGCTTAAGGTGGGGTGGTTTTTTTGGTTTGGGTTTTTTTTTTTGTGTGTGGGTTTTTTTGTGGTTTTTTTGAGCATAATAGCAATGAAGTATAAATTCTGATGTCTGTATTCCACTGGTTAACATTTCTCAATACTTTCAAAGCTTCTCTACTTGAATAGTTGGCAGCTTGTCTCCCCTTATGTTCCTTATACAGTTCTGCAATCAGATTTGACAGTTTCTACCTGGACCATCTCAAAATCCATAATTCCTCTTCTTTTTAGATAAGGAATGTGATTTTGAAGGGAGTCTATCAGTCATACTTGCCTGTTATGCTCTGGTTTGCATAATGGAGAGATCTCAAAGGGCATGAACTGGTTTCCTTTTAAGAAGTTATGTGTCCCTAATGCCTCCAATGGATATTTATTTAAAAAGCACACAACCTAAACTCAATTCTTGAAATGAAGCTAAAATGTATATGAAAACTTAGCACTGTTTTAAATAGTGTTTTTAAACAATCATTTTATTTAGCAAATATTTTTATATTTTTCCACACATCTTGAATTAACATAGTCTTATCTTCAATGTATCTTTAATGTTAACTGGATTTCCTATACTTTTAGATGAAGCTGAAGCTTGTGGTGCTATAAGATTTTTTTTTTTTATGAAGGTATTTTCTCAGGTTAATGGGGAGGAATTCTAGGAGTATCAAGCAGGGGAACAACACAACACAAAAGATGACACACCTGCATGAAATGGTATTCTGGGTAGATTTTGATCATGTTGGGCATAGCTTTATTCTCTGCACATTAAGGAAAGGCAAACCTGAACATAAACTTTTAAACTTTATTTCTGAGATATACTTTGCTTTTAAATTCCTTTAAGTCATATTACTCTTTAAGAAGCTTAAGTCATAGATATGTTATGACTGATGCTGTAGGAAAAAAATACAGGTGCTAAACAAAGGATAAATGTTATTTCATCTCAGATAAAGGCAGAAGAAACAAACAAAAAGTAAGCATATATATCTTAAGAGAAAGGGTATTTTGAAACCCAAGACTTAAAAGGTTGATCCTGAAAAGAAGGTAGGGAAAAAGTTACGAGACCAGAAAAATATAACAAAGCAAGATTTGTGATTCCCCTTAGCAATCTTTGACGATCAAAAGTACTGAGGAAAATGGCTCATTTTTTCATCAAGGCAGGGGAGTAAATACCAAAAAATGAGGCACACCCACTTGCAGCAAGACCATTTCATAGCTTGAGAATGAGAGGAGGACACATTCAGCACTCCTGCATAAGACAGGCACTTGGGTTCACATATTTACATGTCATTTTCTACGTTTTGTGACTGACCTTCAGGCCATACTGCTCAAAGAAAATTCTGCACATAGGATTTCCTTCATCACCTTCACTACTGAGGATTACAAATCCACTGTGTATTTTCCAGAGCTATTTTCACATTGATGTTGGAGTATTATCAAATCTACTAGGTCCTCTGCTTTATGGGTCTTTCATTTGAATTTTATGATTTACCTTGTCACTTTTGACGTAGTGCCACAAAGCCAGGTGCAGAAATGTCTAAGAATACATCACACATTGAGTCTGATCCCACATTCTCAAACACTTAGACAAAATATAGAATTATAAATCAAATGCTGAAAAATATGTCTGGTTTAGGTTAGGCAAATGATTAATATTCTTTTCTATTTTCACTTAGATTTTGATATAATAGCCCTAGTGATCAGGGAACACTGCTAGATGTTCAGATTTCTTTATTACAGAATCAGTAAATGGTTTTTCATAACGCCTTGGGAGTTTAGCAGTAATGGAGGTTCTCACTGAGTAAGGCCTACAGAATTCAGCCTGAATAGAAAAGATAAGCAATGAATAATGAGTGAGAGATTTTGACAAGAACCCTAACAGATACAATAGATCAAATTGATCTGGATTTCATTTTGTCTTGGATTTGAATCCTTGATTCCCTCAGATTGCTTCTCAGAAACCTAGCCTTAGATATTTCCGTGATCAGACCTCTAGTAAAGTTTCTGTAATGTTGATTTTGCTAAATTATAATTTAGATTACAAAGAGACAATATTGAAAAGAAGGTAGTTGAAGGTATTCTTCACTTGGATTTACTGACTATATGAGAGATTTCCAGTTTTCTTGGCAACAGGAGATAAGTAGGTATTTCACCTAACCTTACAGTGTGGTTTTAATACAAACTCCAATGAAATCAGCAGAAATCAGAAATCAGAAGTTACGGTGGTCAGACTGCATTAAAGTAAGGAAATTGGTTACAAAAACGTACAAACAAACGAAAAAGCCCACAATGAAATAGAAAAACAGTGGTAAAAACATTTCTGTCTTCTTGTTTCTTGCCCATCACTTGGCTGTGGGATTTCCTGGAAGACTTGGGTCTGGCCTATACTTTTGAAGCTGAGCAACAGATGTCTTAGTAAAAAAGTATTGATAACATGCCACCTAGAAGAGTTATAGTACCTCACACATATAATACACCAGCCTAAAACAACACATTTGTTGAATTAAATTTCTATGGTTCAACTACTTTTGGGGTGGGGTTTGGGGTGGGTGTTTTGTTTCATTCCTGGCTTTTGTGTCTTTTGGGATGTTTTTGGGGGTGCTTTTCCCCCCCTTTTCTTTCTTCTGATGATAACATCTTTATTTAAATAATTCCTTTCCCATTAATCCTTTACTCCAAGAACTTTTCTTTTTTCCAACCCTTCTTTTTCAGAACCAAACAGCTTTATTCTCTAAACTAAAGAAGGAATCATCTCTGCATATGCTCATGAAGTAAAAGGAATATAGCAAACTCGGAAATTCTACATTGGATTTCTGTGGCTTTCTTTCACTCATATGTTTTATATGAGAGTACAGTGCCTTGCATTTAACTCCTGATGCTAGACCTGATGTGGAATGACAACTAAAGGACATGTTTAAAATGTACTCCATATATATTATCTACTTCAATAGACAAAACAAAACTAAATATTCCAACAATATAAAAGACACTTTTAAAAATTATTTGAAACAAATAAAACTGCTACGACAATTTCTTCATTTTAAAATAACAGAATTTGCATCCATTAGGCATATCATGAAATGTATTTGATACCAGGAGACAAATCATAGCAAGACTTGTGAACAAAGTTCACAACAAGCTGCTACAGATTCTAGTAGAACAGAATTGTCATGCTAATCACAACCAGGCACTTTCTGACCTTAAAAATACAACCACAAATCTTGTTGCATCAATCAGAATGACAAGTCTATTACACTCCAATGAATAACTGATTATGCCAGACACTGCATTCACCACACTGTGCTGAACATTCATTGGTTGATGGTCCTGAATCCTAACAGAATCTACTTTATGCTACATTACACGAGACTCTATCTTTCTCAACAGAAGAGAAAGGAAAACTAAGAAAAAAAAAAAAAAAAGAAAAAATACAGAGTGTAACATTTTGATTATCAATTATGACCTGCATGTGTAACTAAAATGTTTGAGATTTCAATATTGTGATAGATACTGACAGTTGAAATATCCAACCATTATGAATCAACCACCAGGATGAAAATGGAGAGTGTGCCCACTGAAAGGGTAGCATGTAGGATGTAACATCCCTCAAGTCCTGAATTAGTGACTTAACAATATTTACCCATTAAGACAGCCACTATCTCTATAAGAATATTCATTATTGTAAAAAAGAGGAAGTAAGAGTTAATAGGAAACAAAAATATAAAAGGAGTAGGGCAGAAATTGTGTACTTTGCAAAAATTGCAGATTGCAATCAGCAAATGGTTCTAATTGCTGTATATTTTAATGAAATTAATTTTAAAACTTCTCTAACACAACCTGCACAAGTCTATGGAAAGGGTAAAATGATTCACATATAGTATTTATTATTCATTTTGTGAATCAAAACAACACAGAAATGATTTAGGGGTTTTTTCAGTGTTTTCTGATTGTTCTATACATCATAGTTACTTTATCTTTCCCATGGTTGAACTCACAGATTTTTCATGAAAGAAAATAATTTGAAAAGCTTTATTTAAAAGTGTATGAACAAACAAGCAGTCTATGAATCTGAGTTAAATATAAAATTAAAAGTCCAGTGAGAAACCCCCGATGAACAGTACTGGAATAAAAAGTTTGGCTCAGCTAATGGAGTGCATCATATGATAAATAACCACTTGCAAAAATGAAATTGAAATTCTTTTTTTCAGTATCAAGTTGAAAACTTCACACTTAGTTGCTCCCTATTTCTGAATACCTAAGCAGTCAAAGTACTGTATTTTGACTGCAATAATACTGCTCCTTTAGTTAAGCATAAATTATACATTCATATATCTTATTAAATATATCTACTTTTTGGATGCACATATGCAGTAAGAATAACAAAATGAAAGACTGTGAATAGAGATGAACAAAGCAATAAAACGGAGGCTAAATGTGTAAAAACATCAGACCTTTTCTGTTAAAGACTGGTACCTACAGAAAGTTTCAGATCACTAATATTTTTCTCCATTGGCACAAATCTAGAAACTTCTGAGGTTTTTTATATGAATTGATGCAAAACAAAAATTGACTGATGTTACTATAGATTGTTACCAGTAAGCTTTTGCTACAAATACAACCAGTCAAATTAAAATTTCCTACAATGCTCCAATTTAACCCAAGTCTTAAAGGCTGAAGTAGTCTTACTTGTCCACCATGCCATAAATTAATGCAAAGTACAACATACAAGATACTTCACAGTCAGTGGTCTCCTTTACCTTGATGATCTTCAAGTCATCTCATAAATGTTAGTCTCTCAAGTCTTGGAGACAATACTTTCTACTGAATCTTTTAGGTTAGGAGGGCCTGCTGTGCCTCATACTACTACAAAAACCAACTCAAATTATATGGTTCTGGCTCAGGAGGCCTTTCTACATTAATATGTGAGCTGGAAAGAATGGAAATATTTTTTAGAGTGTCATATTTTCTTTGTTTCTTTTTAAAGCTCTTTGTAGGACACCCTATATAGAACCTATATAGATTAAAGAATTTCAGTCAGTAACAGGCCTTCAGTAATACCTTCAGGTTAATTTAATGTGCGTCAGGGTATGTTTGAAAACAAAGCAAAATATAAAGTAGGCCTATACCTACCAGTTTTCAAAGTTTAGGAATGAACTATCTGAAAGCTATTATTCCCTTTTGTGCTTTTGACTCTTTCTAGTTATAAGTGGCTTGGAAAAAAATCTGATAGCTGTCACTCACAGATTGTCTTCTCATCTTGTTTTATGGTTTTTGCTGCTATTTGCATGACAATTCAGAAAAAGAGCTTGAGGATAAACACATCTAGTTCCCTGGAACTAAAACTTATATACAGCTCCTTTAGAAGTGCAGAAACTGACAGAAGTATGAAGGTAGAGAAAGATTTTACTACAGTTCTATTAGCCAAGTACATAATAAGGCTTATATCGACATATCAAATACGTCTGTTCCTTGAGTCTATACATCACTTATTTGCACTATGTATAAGTCACACAAGTGATGTATGGAATTATACATGAAAAGCAGAGCTGTGAAATGGAAATCTAGCGGTGGTCAGGTTTTGCCAGAACCCCACTAACCCTAATTTCTCTGTGAAGCAATTCTATGCATGTTCTAGCCTGCAGCTAAGTAAAGGACAAGCTAAGAATCAAGAAAAAGGACATAAGACAGGACCTTCATTTCAGAGTCTGAATTCTAATTTCAGAAATGTCAAAGTAAATGGAAAGTGATTTTTATTTAAATAGAACCATGGCCTTGGCTAAAGATTTCATGAAGTAAAGGTAGGAACAGAATACCAAATAACCAGGCAAAGAGGACAATAGAGGGAAAAAAAGGCCAGCATTCCATATTACCAGAAGTTATTGCAATTTGCTGCATAATTTTTTTCAGCATTAGGTTTTGCTTTTGTCAAGAACATTTATTGAGCTTTCTAGGAGACAATCCATAGCTTCAGCAAAAGACATTGTTCTGGAAATCCTTTAACCTCAGTGCTTGGCAGGTCAGACTAAATGACTAAAGCGATCCCTTCTGACATCAAGATCTATGTTTGATAACCCTGTGGTGTTGCTATTAGATAATTGCAAAGATGGAACACTTAGTTTGAAACATTGTACTCTAGGGTATTAGATAAGCAAGAAAAATCAGACAACAAAGCTAATTCAGAATGGCTGACCACCTACAGAGAGCCTCAAGGGAGCAGATGTATTTAACACTTCGCTGTTTTGTCCCCTGTCACAAGCCCTGGTGTTACTCATTCACAGCAAGATATGTCATGAACACCTTTGCTGTGCTGTGAAATGCTAGACTTAAAATTACAAGGGACTACAGTCAGATAATGGATAGATTAGCTTAGGGTTTGAAAACTCACACCACAGTAAGAATCCTCAACTGAGACTCAAAAGATATGAACTAAAAAAAAATAGCTGAAGGGAAATGAGAAAAAAATAAAAGCCCTATTAATTGTTACAGTAGTCTTTATGGAATGCCAAAACTGAAATGGAAAATCTTTGTTTCCAGCACTTTCATTATTTCACTGAGTACTTTTTTAATAGAAATATTTGACTCTCATCATGTGATATGATAACAATGTATCTAAAAGGCAAGAAATGGAAACATAGATATATTGGCTATGTATTATATATCTCTATCTAATGGATAGATAATAGATAGATACGTAAATACCTCAGCACTGGTGAGTTAGAATTGAAATAAATGTTTTGAAAAGAGCATTCCAAATGGTTAAAGGGAAACAAAATGAACTTCTGATACATAATTTTCTAAAAAATCACCGGGATGATAAAACAGTATGCTTCAAATTTACGTTATTTGGTCTTCACAAATATCAGGTAAAGGGTGGTTGATTGAGCAGAATGAAGCATTTGAAGTTAGACATGGTGAGAGTTACATATTGAAATTAAAATTTTTTGAACAATGAGATTCTTTAATCACTGTATTCATTTTCCCCAGGCATATGGAAAATTTCCATTGCTTGATATATATAACTTTTTAGTAGACATAAGCAGTTGTGACAGGAGGATAGATAAAAAAAACTAACAAGGTTTTTTATACTTGTAATATCTAAAGTCAGAAATTATTCTCACTGTTCTACAATCTAATTAGAGGTCACTAAAAATACACAGGCATAAGCAAAATAATGAATTGTGCACATCCACTGGGATGCACAAGGACTAGTTTTGGTTCCTATCCTCCTGACCAGGAGAAAAAACATGAGAAACTGAGACAGGTTGAGGTGAGAAATTTATTAAGAAATTCCGAGAACACTTCACAACTTGATGGCTGACACTATATATCAGGCAGACATATACTCTCCAGGTTATTCACCTCACTAGAAAGAGCTCACTAAAGTCAGTGTTTAATAGAAAAAGTAAATAAAATTAACAGATAAATCAAATAAAATTTCTGTTGAGTCATTCGCAGTTGCATGGAGGATGTTAGACTCTTATGAAAGTTAGGGGTCATGGATCAATTAGATCAAACACGAGCACTTCTATTTTCAGATGATTTTTTACTAAGTAATCAGATTTTTCATATGCTTATTTATTCTGGAAAGTGCTGGTTTTGGAGTGAAATTTAATATAATGTATCCATTGAGACGGGTTCCTGTAAGTTAAATGAGTGCAAAGTAGAGGTCTGGAATTTTTATTATTAAAAGTCTTGATTTCTGGAAAAGAGTCAAGTAGGCTTTTTGAAAATTATTTCTTTAAAATGAGGCAGAATTTTTGAAAAATAATAGAAAATGTGGCAGTTTTGAATTTTATATTACTTCTTATTTTTAAGTAAAATAAAATATTTCTTTTTGGATAACATTATTTCCTTATTTTTCATAATTTTGTAGTACTCTTTTGTGCTTATAAAGAGAAATACTTTTTTAATTTTTTAACTTTTAAAAACTTGCTATGCACAATACTTTTGAACTTCATAAAAAAAAGAAAAATGAGAGAATTTCCTCACTTACTACTACTGAGTTCCCATAATACAATTATTTTTCTAAGATATTATTATGGGCATGATGAAGTCATAACAAGTTACCAAAGACTGAATGATAAGTTTTGTGCAAGAGCAAAAGATTGGAACTCTCTGGGATAAGAATTGCAAAATATCTATGTTTGGACAATGATAAGAACATTTAGATAAATTCAGGTGTTACATTGAAGACATAAATTTCTTGACACTTTCTTCCCACCAATCACTGTTCTTCAGTTCAATACCTGAAACTCTTGCTAGACTGAACAGTTTCAGCAACTGTTCATAAGAGCCATTCCAACATTGATTTTGTCTTTATTAAACAACACAGGCGTGACTTAATTGGTTGTTTCAGAGGCAGTCAGACCCTCCCAAATCAGTTCATCTTCATTGACAGAACAAGTCAGAGTTACCCAGAGTCACTGAAAAGTAATAGGATCACTGCTGCAATTCGTTTTTTTCTAGCTTAGTTTTTTAATTAATTGGCAAATGAGGCTAGAATATTGCAGCAGATGATGAAAATCCCTTTCATCCTTGGTTAGAACAATTAAGTGTTGTGGATGTAGGTAATCCTGGCATTTTGGCTATTCTCCACTGCAAGCTGCCTAAAAATTTCTTCCAATATCAATACTTTAATGGGAGTTCAAGGGTGTGCTAGCTGATGTTGTTCAGCAGTCAAATGTAACTCATTCACATTGAGAAGGTTAATAGAGCTGCAACAATTTAAAGTCTGCACAAATGTCCCAGTTTAAACCTGTGGTACATGGATCCAGAGGGGAACTTCCAGTTGCACAAGAAATCTTGGTATTTTTTCCACTTTATGCTGCTTGCACCCCATCGTGCTGGGGTGCTGGCACGTGCTGGCAGCTGGATTGCAGATAAGACTTAAAGTCTTAATTCTAAATTTAAAGAATAATACAGTGACAACTGTAATAGGTATGGATTAATTTATCACTGCAGGACAATTATTTTTGTCGCTGGTGAGCAATGGAAGTACAAAGTAAATACAAAACAAACTGATGAAAACAAAAACCAAACCCCTGGTGTTTTTCATTATTGTTTAACAACTTAAAAACTGTATTCCTTTAGAACAAACATAAACAAGTTTGATTTTGTGTGATGTGAAAGACAAATCTTTGAGTAGTCTGATTAAATTAACATTCAGAAACTTGTTGAGCTTTGCTTTAGTTTACAAATGTGAATCTGCTTGAGAAACACAAGGGACCAACTAACACCTGCAAAACTGAATCAGTGTGCTCTGTTTGTATTTGTAGATAGTTATTTGACACCTTGCCTCATTGAGATATAAATAAGACAGATAACCCAATTACATTTCTTTTTCACACATAATCATAAAAGCTGTGCTTTTTCCATTGCACCTGGCTTTAAATTGTTGCCGTTGCACTCAAATAATTTTTTAAAGTTTTGCCTCATAGCCATGAGGACTAGAACCTAAATTTGTACATAGAAGCTTGGGTTAACACTTAAAAAAAAAAAAAGAAAAAATAAAAATAATAATAAAAAAAAAGTGAAGAAAAAAAGAGCAAAACCAAAAAGGACAATCTACATAACCTACATAAGACCCATGAAAGTAAAAAAAAAAAAACTGAAAGTGCAAACTCCTTCCTCTATTAGGATGCGTGAGAGACTTCATGACTGAAAATCCACCAGGAACAGAGGCAGGATGGCAGAGAGGTAATGTAGCCTGACCAGGATTTCTGTTGTTTGCTTTTTGTAAATTATGGCTAAAATAATTGCTACTAACATTGCTTGCTATTGTAATATCCAAGTGTTTTAAATCATGATACCTATGAAGAAATTGTCTAAACTATGCTCTACAATTAAATGCAAAATGGAATGCAGAAACACAGACTCCCTTTAGGCTAATGAACCCTTCAGGAGCCAGAGGGGATGACTGACACAAGTGCTGTCCTGCAGAGCTTACTAGTTTCCAAGGTTTGTACATGAAGAACCATATTGCAGGAATATTTAATGGGGCAGCCAGACAACGTTAATCTCAATGTCTTTGTGGATGTGTCTGTATTGAGACTTTAGTCTGAATTAAGTCTGCTCTGAAGTAATCTCTACAATGTTTCTAGTTACCAGTTTTGCTACTTAAAAAAATATAAGTAAGATTTTTTACTAATTTACTAATTTTTCTATGTCCCACTGTATTTCCCTTTGCACCTCTGCTGCATGTTGCCACAGTATGGAGTAGAAATGCTTCATAGTCATTAACATGGATTAAATGTAGAGTTTCATTCCACTCTTTCCAGAAGCCCAATTTCTGGAAAACTTTTCTCTGAGTTCAGTAGTGCTGTTCACAGCAGATAGTTTGTCCTTATGATGCTGTAAGCCATTGGGCAGTTTTTACTGAAATTTTGGTGGGCCACCTATCCTTCCAGTGGGCAGACACAGAGAGGTACCCCTAAGGATTCCTGACTGGTAGCATTTTCATTTTGTGAATCATCCCTATCAAAGAACTGTCATTATAATACCTTAAAAATAGCAGTGAAATATTTGGAAAATATTTTAAAGTGTGGTTTGACATTATCAGAACATTTTACATTCTGCTTTTTCAGCAATAACCTCAGTCCAGAGGTTCAGAAGAGACAATAAAATATTTCTTCTCTTGGTTAGGGGTCCAGTAATTACTGCAATCATCCAAATTTATTTCCTTGAACATATGAGCTGATCTTTCTTTTTCCTGAGGTATAGGAACTCTACCTAGAGGAGAATGCAGTGACCACCCTATTATGAGGATATATGAACTGTATTGCTCTCAGTCTCATCTTGCTACTTCTTCACAATGAGTCAGGAAAAATGTTTTGGATTGCACAGCATGCATTTTTGGACCTTGAACTGGGAGTTTTTAAAATTTGTTTTGCTTGGGAAAAAAAAAAAGGAAAAAATGAAAGTACCTTCATTTTGATGTGTCTTGTTTGTTGCTATTACTGTTCTCTTCTTCACCTGCTAAGCTAAAGCAAAGAAAAAAGTAATTATTTTTTATAATTTATTCCTAACCTCTAGTCTGGACTCCTCTCTGATCTCTTTTTCCCTTTGCTTGGGTCTTATCATTGCACAGCGCCCTACTGGGGGAGTATAACACAAACAGCCTCTGACATTTGCACCATTGTTCTGTAACACATCAGCATTCAGAATATCCATAACAGAATATTTTGTAGCCCATGGCATACTGTGAGTCTGGGAGTTATTTTGTGCTGGCAGTTGCTCTTTATTCCTTAACTTCATGATATGCAGGAGAGGCCCAGAAACGATTGCTCTTCTAAAACTACGTCAGTGTTAAAGCACTTAAAATAAACTGAACAGCAAAATGCTATACTAGCTCCAAGTATGCACACCAGGGTTCCTTGAGCAATCAAACTTGCTGAAATTAAAGGTCAAGAGATCAGGACTGTAACTTTAAGCAACCCTGGGAAAGGCAACAATCTTCCACCTTTGTTGCATTATGTGAGCTGCCCATGATCACAGAACATGAAAAACAGCTATCAGATCATAGGATCTTTTCAGAGCTAGAAGCACCTGCAGTTAGGATCAAAAGAATTCACAAAGCCCTCCTTTCATAAGGGAGGCTAGCTGGTAGTTCAGTGTGCTGCTCTTTGATAACTGTAATCTCCAGCAGAAGAAAATATTATGAACACTAAAATTTCATATTGAATTCTTTTCCTGTATTGAGGTTGTCAGAAGAAGAATTAAAAAAAATTCTTTATTGGGGGAGAAAAGAAAAAATCTGAAACCAAAATCCAGAATATTGAGAGAATTTTGCATTTAAAAATCAGCTTTTGTAAGAAACAGGCAGTGGGCTAAAAGGAATGACAGAGTAAAATAAAAGGCAAGAATTTGGTTTAGCTATCCTTTTGGAAACAGGGAGGAAAAAGTGAAAATGTGCCTAAAATATTTGTAATGACTTTCCTAACTCCTGCTTATAGAGTACCCACCACTGGCTCATTCTGGGGGATAGTGAGAGCTGGGTATGCAGACCTTGTCTGACAGTATTGAAAGTAATCAACACCAGTTGCTGAGAAACTTGGTAAAATTTGACAGTCGCTGAAATTGTGCTGTATGTAATGCAGCTGATTCTAAAAGCAGTACATGCTCTTGCATAGTGTTATATTGTTTTCTACATTAGAATTTTTGTTTTAATCAGAACTGCAGCTTTCACTCAGCTCTCCTGATAATCCTACTTACTGCTTGTTATTGCACATATAAATTAGCATGGACTCAGAGATCACAACCTGAGTTCCTCTCTGATGAAATTAAACCAGAAGATGTGCTCCACAAGTGGACCTAAATGCTCTGTCTGCTAATAGGCATGAGTCCCTGGAAACAGACTACGTAAAATGAAATTAAATTCACCCAAGTGTGTTCAGTCCACATATCAAATCTCCAGCATTAACTGCTTTGTTCAACACCTGCTCTTTTTGCACTGCTAATGTAGACACATTGTTTACACTATTACTCCGTGCAGTCTGTACTTTCCAATGTTTCTTCTTACAAACTAGAGGCAGAACAAGCTCAGACTACTTATAGATCCTATCAGCTTTCCTTCATGATGAAATCAGGGATTATTTATTTACCCAGCTGGTAGCAGGCAAATCATAGCACTCTACATAAATGGACAAGACACTGGTGCACCAGGCTGTACATTAGGAGTAGCTGAAGTTCAAGAACATACCCTAAAGGCTTCATGGACACAGGATTTATCTTCTCCTGCTCTCCGAAGACCACTGAAACATTTTTTTTAACCTTAGTCTTATCTACACTATTTGAAATTAAGTATGCAAATGGGCTCTGCCTGTGCTTGAAATGCAGGTATTTGAGTTATATGTGTATGCTATTAAATATGTATGGTACATAAGCTTTCCACACTAATATCATATTATTACTATTTTGTTTTTCAAAAATTATTCTGATGAAACTGAACATCCAAACCCACTAGAAAAAGATTATGTTAGAGATTAAGTTTTGGAGAAGGTGACTCAGTCGTGAAATTTATGGGAGTAACTGATACAAGCACTGCAACACGCGGTTTAGGATTTAGCGCATTAAGTAGTTTCTTTACAACTATATGTGGCACATGGTAACTCAAGAATTATGTAATATACTATTAAGGTCAAAGATGTGAAATGCAGGTTGATTTCACATGGCAGGCTCTCCTAGCACTGGAACAATGCAAGACCTGTTTATATGTCCTACAAACATATACAAAGGCAGCATTTGTTAAGTGACCCCTAAGCAGTTCTACTACCAAGTGAAACTTAGTACAAAAGTGTTCAGTGGCACATTGTTCCTATGCATCCACTGGTGCAAGAGATCTCTTTGTCATCCTTTTAGGTACCTATCCTACTGTCTGCCCATCCAAGACCATAGACTAAGTCAGTGTGTAGTCATGAAAAAATGCTGGTAAATTGAGTTTACTAACAGGAAATAAAATTTGCTCTTGCTTTCAGTGTCTGAACTGAAAGAAACCCAAGTACTTTTATACTTATTTGTATTTATCACTGCAGTACTGCATACAGTGACTTTATGGTCTTATTTCTCCTTCCAGCCTTACTCACCCAGAAAAGGCAAGGATCGTGCTTCATACCATATGGGAGTCACTACTAATGCTCATTTCTTAAACTTCATTTTAAAAAGAGCAGTGCATTTTTTAAGACTTTTTCCAGGATGTTGTTTGAGACATTATTCTTCATGTAGGCCAGTGCTGTTGGAATGATCCTAGGAGAACAGGGAAGCGAAAATATTATTCAGTTCTGAGGAGAAACTGGGTTCAATATCTTCAGCTGGCAAAAGACATCAGTTTTCTCCTTAGCTTTGTTTCACATTCCCAGTCTGCTACAGCAGCCCTGTTAATATTTCTAACACCTCACTGACATTTCTCTGCAGAAGTGGAAAAAAAGATATGGTAAAGTGTTGGGAACAGGGGTGATAGCACAATCAAAAACCAATACAGGAAAGCAAATTAAAATGGAAACCAACCAAGACAAAAAGCCAAGGTAGTACCACATCTAGGAAGCCTACACCCCATCACTGTCATAAAGAAAACTACAAAAACCATAAGTGACCATTTGAACTACAACTGGCTTTTCCTTTCTCCAAAATTATTTTAGCCACCTTATATTCAAATTACCTCATGATGCTATACTGCTTTTTTTTAATGAAGTTGCATAGATTTTTTCAGATGTACCAGACAGAAGATGCTCTTAATTTATATTTACAAAGGAACCATATACCTGTATTTTCATGTTAGTTAGGGTGAAATATGCATCATGGAGGGAAACCTCTTGATTGTCCCCACTCCTCATGTTTTAGTTGTCATCATAGCGTAGCCTTATGATACAAGAATTGAATTTCATTTCAATAAAACTGGAACAGAAGATACAATTAATAAGATTATTCAATGCATCTAGCATTAATAATTGTTCAGTTTGCAGTCCAAACTGAAATGTGTCTGGTGTTGACAACACTTTATGCTTATACTCCTGTGGTACTTCATTATTTGTTAATCAGCAATAAAACTTTTATAATTCATCTGAGAAAAATGGCCTGACTGATTGGCAGCCTAAACTACATCAAAAAAAACAGCTGAGTCAATTTCTGGAATTCTTTTTGTCTTTCTTATCTTCAAGGAAAATAACATCTGTCATTAAGTACCCAAAACAGCAAAGTCAGCTTGAAAAGGTGTTATTTTATTAGGAAACAGTCATTTTAATGTAGGGACTTATAATGGAAACTATTTTTCCACCTCAGTTACAGCTGCTGTTACCATTCTGACACAGTCTAGTGTCAGAAGAGCTTGCAAAATATTCGTTCATTCAGAAAAAAGGAGAAAATTCATTAAAAGTCTAGAAAGGTAGTGTAGTTGTAAAGCTGTACAAATGAATGCAGAGAATTTAACCTATTTGCTGGCATGGGGAAAGATTTCATTGTTGAAATAAGCCAATCTGGCAAAAGCCAACATCCAAGCATGAAAGATTTAAAACCAATTACAAACTTCATATATCCCCACAGAACCCAATTTTTATACTATCTAGAAAGTTAATGTAATTACTTAAATTTTCTTCTTGGAAAAATGCAGGATTAACCTGAAAAAACAAAGAGAAGATAGTTCCTATTACATCTATAGAAAAACTGTCATCCAGACTGTCACTAAGGCTTCAGAATCTGGAACACATGAACAGAAAGGACCACACTGCTTGATCCATATCATGTAGCCATAATTAGCACCATAGTTTATTTTCACTCCACACAGCTCTCCATAGCCAAGGAAATGGCCATAAAACATTCTATATCTCTGCTAATCTAATTAAGTTTCAGACTAGAGAGATAATAAAGCTCTATTTCACCATGCTAAAAAATAAAACAAAATGAAATCCCAGCAAATAAGCCAGCCCAAATAAGCAAACCCCCCAAACCAAAGAATAAATTAAAAAAATCAAAATACAAGTGAAACTGTGGTATGGAAATATGCAGAGCCATTGGCTTTGCCGTTGTGGACTTATATTTTCCTTTGGTACCTCTTGATGATACAAACAAAAAAACCCCTTTATTTGCCAATAAAGGTGATCTGGAGTGAAACACTAAAAATAATTGGGAACTATTCAAAAGAATAACTGCACAACTAGGGGCACAATTCTATGAGATATTTCCAAGACCAGAAGAAAATAACAACTCCCTATACAGCAAATATATATGTGTAATTTCTTTGCTCAGATAATAGTATTTTATATATATATGTCAACATGTCAAGATTACAGGAATACTGTTAAAAAGATTTCTGGATAATAAATGGGACTGTGAATCTGATTTCTGTATCTACCTTTCACAGATGGCTCTTCCATAACCTTGGGCAAAGCATATTCCAGCTACACTTGTCTCAGAATTTCTTGCTATAAAATAGAAATGATACTTCCTCACCTCGTTGGAATGAGGTCATGGTCATTTTTGTACTGTTTGTTGCACGTATTTCAGAAGACAGGCAGGTATATAACTCAAGTATTATTTCATAAGGGGAACATGAAACAATTACCTTGTGCGCATCTAACTGTGAGGATGACAAAAATCACTGTATTGTCCACACCTGCAGCAGATCTTTTCTCTTGTTCCATTTCCATTTGGATGAAGCCTCTGTTATTACTTACTGTTAATCATATTAAGAGAAGAAAAGTTTAGGATATATTTATCTCAAATAATATACTTTACATATAATAAAAATGTGCACCTCCAAATCGTTTTTTTTTTCCTACAAAAACTTTCTATGATATTTGGTTCTTTATTTGAGTTATAAATCTCTCAGTTGTCAGCATAATTACCTAAATGGAAAGTATTTTAAGCTTAAGAAAATGTGATTTAACCACTCAAACCCTGCATAATCAACCTGTCAATTGCTTTTGCAAGCTGTATGGTTGGCTGTTTCATAGAAATTGTGGATTTAGTAGGATTTACATGTTTTTCACCATAAATACCAGAAAAAGTTGAAATGGTACATGTCTACCAATCAAATATTTTCCAAGAACTAAGATAGGCAGACTATTACCAAATTCCATGCCAGAGTTATTCATTAATTTCTAGGAAATTATTCAACCCAGTATGCACTTTTCATTTCCATAAATAAAGGGCTGAACTCTGATATTCACTGAGGTCAGTTAAAGTCACTTCACTGTCTTCATTATCAACTCTCTTCAAGCTTAAATCAGGATAAAAGTCCCAAGTAGTGTGAGACAGTGCATATAAGCAGAGATCCGTGTTGTGATATTGTAAAGCTGTACACAAGTATTAAAAGTAAAGATCTAAAAGGAAAAGGTCTAAATGTTCCATGGCTCTGCAGAGGCTGAATTTTTTCATGTAGATTTTGGGGGTCTTAGACTCACTCAGTAACATGATTCAGGTACTTTTAAGAGATCTGTGTTGGTAAAATTTAACACTGCAGTATACAAATATCTTCACTGAACTTACAAAATCCTGAGTTCCTGTTATCACCTGTTCTGAAAAAATTTAAATGAGAGAAGGCTTTAAGGATCCATCTTTGCAAATTAAATAAATTACAATCTATTATAAAGAGATGCTGAAAAAGCACTCTAATGTTTATGATGTTATGAGTCTTTTAAGGAAGGATTAAGTGCTTTTATTGAATGGTTTCAGCTGGAAGGGACCTTAAATATCATCTAGTTCCAAACTCTATGAATTGGCAGGGAAGAAGTAAGACTGTTTGAGTTGTTGTGCAAACTGATGCAATTGGACATAACACGAGCTGATATGTCTGGAAAATTTCTCCATGCAAAAGTAGGAAACACAAAGATAACCTCCTTAAACAATGTAATCCTTGTTATCCTGATGTGTAAAACAGGGATCAGGCACTGCACCTTAAGCTTTGTGTATTTACACAGAACCCTGATCCAGCAACTAAAGAATACTATTTTTGGTTGGAATATATTCACCTATGAGAGAGAATAAAGCCAACCAGGATACATCAAGTTTTGTCACATAACGCTTGTCACTTCTTGACATCTGCATCCTCATATGTGAAAACAGTGCTAAACTGTGAGTATAAAATAGAACTAACTGCTTCAAAATCAATTATGTGTCCTAAATATTGGCATAGTCCAGAGGTAGAGGCTGTACTTGGAATTTATTTTTTTTTCACCTTCTCTTTTAAGGTAGTAGGCCTAAAACTTACTTAATTTGACAGCATACCATATCTGGCTTCAAAACAAACTGAATTCACCAATATTTTTGTCACAAATAGCTGACCAACAAGGATGGTAGAGCATAATATACTGGAAGTTGGAATTAACTCAGGAAAAAGGAAATGTGGATACTATAGCAACTGAGGAGTGAAAACACTATGCAGAGACTTAGCTTTGTAATTTAAGACAAGTTAGTACAAAATTCATTATCATAATAGTCTGTTATATATTGGGCCAAGTTTTATGGGAATTGGAGACTATTACTCCAATGATAATGGTCATTGAATTGTACTTCTTTTTGTACTCTTGCACACACAATTGCTCTATTATCACATCAAATGCCATTTGAACAGATATCACAATAAGATGAAATTCACCTGCTGTTTTACATATGGCAAAGTAAATGGATTTTCTGCTGGCAACAGAAGTGAAGGGAAAAAAAAAAAAAAAAAAAAAAAGATTTCCAGCATACTAGTATTCAATAATCTTTGCTCTTATTCAATATTTTTGGATGGCAAGGAGGGGGGAAAGGATTTCTGAAGATAAATATTACCATATTTTTATACTTAGGAGCAGCAACTTAAAGATGATGCAAAACAGGATGACTGCTTACAAGTGCATTGGATATCTCAGAAAAAAAACCAAACCCAACTTTTTGACTGCTACTTTACTTACTTACGGTATTATTCAGATTTATGGTAAAAAATAGCAGGTATTTAAATGGCAGAATAAAAATGTGATGCATATTAACTACAGCGTTCTTTCATTTCATACTCTCTTTTCAATTTTCATGCCAGGTTTGTTTGTTTGTTTGTTTTTCCCCTTCAAATGTGGCATACAACAGATCTCTGTGATCTTTTCGCAAATAAAGGTGGGAAAGGAACTGAAACAAAAGACATGAAGATGGAATTACTTGTGGGCCATTTGACACAGCTGCTGCAAATATACACTTGAATTATGCTGTGGCCTTTTACATAAAAGAGAATTGTATTTGCCACCATTTTTTGCTTTGTTATTCATAAATAAATTATTTTAATCTCTTTTTAAGCTTTATTCATTTGTTTTTGTCGGTTTTGTTTCTTGCTTACAGTTCCTTAAGGACTTTGACTTTTCAACTAAAACACGGTCTCTAAGATTCATAGAATTTGATATGGCTGTAAAGAGAAATGTGTTTGCTGAGAATAGTGTAGAATACGAATAGTAAATTGTCTCTGAATCCTCATGTTCTGATTGCCAGAGATTGGCCTTACAATGTCAGGTTTCACAGTGTTGGACAATAGGTGAAGTCAATCTCCTTGATTTTTTTAAATTTTATTTGGAGGTAGAATTGTGCTACTCTTATTCAGAATGTGTCAGTCTAGCTTTGTAATGTCATTACATAAAATTGTATGATTTCATGTAATATCATTTAGCCACAGGGTATAATAAATTGGAAATGACCTCAGTGCCTCATTGTGACTAAAAAGCTAATGTTACACTTAGATAGACACCCTTAGGGTAGACAAAGTAGTCTATGTAAGAATAAGGAGTTTATGTTATCCTAATTTGGGCAGTGAAGGAATTGTTACATGAATATTGTGCCCATTCTGACATTCAGCTTGAATGATGTTTTCCATGGGGTAGCAGAAACTTGATAATACAGAGTTCTTCAGTCTAATAAACAAGACTGTAACCGAAACAGAATCTGAATAAAATAGATATTAAAAGTATACCAAAGTTTACTACCTATTATAATAATAATTTATTAATGATGTTTCCTAGATTCTTTATGATAAAAAAATCTAAAATCAAAGTTGCTTTGGTTTGATTTTTTTTTTGTAATGACAAAGATCAATTTTTATAGGAATTAGTTCATCCGTATTCTATCCAAATGTCTATCCAATCCAACTGGATTATTTTAATTGGCCCTTCTGATCCTATAATACATTAACCGTAAATTAACTTCTTTCTGCTGAGGTCAGATATGCTTTCCTGAGTAGTAATTTGGCCTCAAATTCATTCTATCTAAAGGACTATTCAAGTGTGGAGAACATCTCTTTTTTCACATACATGAGGAGACCAGGATGCCAAGAATTCTGTCTAAAAAATTTGATATATTCATTATTCTTGGATGGAGTAGCTGATCTACACATCCACAACACCTTTAATGTGCTTTAAAGCACATGCACAAAGCATTTTTACCTTACGAATACACTGCTTCTAAGACTTTCAGGACATGACAGACTCATGCTTGACCCCACCTGCTCCAATTCCTGAACACTAATCAACTGAAAAGACAGGGAATTCAGAAATCCAGTTAAAACTGTTAAAACCAGTGGTCCACTATGCAAAGAAACATCATTTGTAGATTTAATTAAGATCCTAGTAGCTTAGATTTCCTCTGTAATTGTTAGAGGCAGGAACAGCCAGAATTCATCAGTCCAGTTTTCCTGGATTCTAGACTAATACACTTGAGTAGCTAAAATGATATTGAATGAATTTGAATCTTAGTCTATAAATAAATCTGTTGGTTTAAATGAGAACAGAGTAGAAGTTTTATTCTGACACAAGACTGGGCCCAAACCAATTAAGTAAATCTTGTGTGAAGGGTATTTAAGTATCTCCAAATTTTATTAAAATAAATATTAATGCAAGAGATAAATACATGAAAATCTGTGAGCTAGGAAGGCAAGCTTCTAGAATATATATACATATGCACATTTACATACATATATATATATACACACACGTGCATATCTATCTGTCTGTCCTTACTTCCTTCTGGAAGAGATATTAGGACCGCAAATGACTCAAAAGAAATGTTTTCCTCCAGGTCTGTGCTGAAGCTAGAACTTCAATGTTAAGAAGTGTGAATATCACTGAACTTTTACTGCCTGCTTCAGGCTAAACTTGCAACTAACTGATATCTGCAGTTGGTTTAATTTCAAATGGAGTTCAGTTTCACTAATATTTTCAAGAACTCAAAATAGAAAGGTAAATGAATGGTGAAATATATTAACAAAACACTCAATATGTGGTTTTGTCACCCCTGAAAAACAGATCAGAGGAATGCAAGCTGCCTTGCTTCTTTTCCTCCCTGAATCTGGCAGGGATCATGGGAACATTCATTTCCCCACCAGGAAGAAACAAAGTATCCTAACAGCTGCTAACTGCTATCTGCTATTTATCCCTCCTACTGTCAGTATGAAGCAATTTTATCTCTCAGCACAATCTCTGCTTGGGAAAAGAGTGGTTGGTGGATGACGATGTAGATGACAAAGTTGATGAACAGTTAGACACAATCTGGAAAGAAGCCATCTGAGCTAATAACATTGTTCTATGAAAATATGAAGTCACATGTGATTAAGAACATATGGTCTGTATAGGACATATTTTATCTTGCTGTTACAGAAGAAGTAAACAGACTAGTCAGGAAACCGATGGTATTTTTTGTTCTGTTCCATAAACTTACTTAGAACTTTTTGAATGTTTCTACTTCTGATATGGTTCTTTTTCTATAACTTGGTATTTAGTTCAGTCACAAAGGTGCCATGGATAACTAAATGGTGCTTTATTCTGGCAGTGTTTCATCTCTGAGTTTAGCTTCTACCATATGCACCAAAGATTGCCGAAGGAAAAGTATTCAGAAGTACAGGTTGTGCACTTTATTAGTATTACTCTTACTATTGTTGATGTTCAAGTTTTCTATCCTTCTGATAACATATGTATGAAAGAAATCATGCCATACTTTCTTATGAGACTTCCAATAGTGGGGTTTTTTGTGGGTTTTTTTTTTCAGAATATTTTGTGCTCAGGACTTTATTCTTAAGCTTCTGCAACATATACCTTTATTGTTTTCCTAGTTGTAGAACCTCAATAACATCTTTATACTTTTTGCATACAAGTAGGCAATAAAAGAAACTTTTGTTTTGATCACAGAAATTAATTTTTTAATGGCTCACAAACAAACCTGTGAAAACTTATATAGTTTCCCACCTTTTCATTAATTTTTCTATTCTTTTTCAACTCAATAACATGAAAGGTTTCAAAGCATGTGTACCTGTCCAGAAGAAACATTATTTCATCTCTGACATTTTGGGAACCAGCTTTAAATTGTGGAATGTCATGCAATATCTATGCAGAACTTTTAGTTTAAACATAATGAACAGTGGTAAAACATGAAACACTGCTAATGTTTTTATAAGCTATCTGTCATACCTCAATTAACATTTTCAATCAGATCCCTTAAGGGTACTTAATTCTAGAAATAGCAGCCAAAGCATATACTTCTGTAATCAAAAGGTTTTTGTAATGGCTAATCAATAATTCCTACTGTCACTTAGTATAGACATTTCTTTTGAGGAATACACCATATCTGCATTAATTAACCATGCCAAAGATACTGTCCAAAATTTTATGTAACTGCAATAAGAAAAAAAATACAGGTGTAAAAACAAAACACTGGTTCTTTGAAATCAAAGTACAGAAGTAGACTCAATCTATAGCCAGCTTTCAACAGTTCTGTACTTCATATACTTTCTACTAGGAATTTTTCATCAAAACTTTTGCAATAATTATATTATGCCTACTAGAAGACTTCAGGATTGATTTCATTGTTCTTGATATCAGGTATTTAATTTGATCCAAACTTCATAGGGGAGAAAAAGCAAACCTGTTACAAAGCCATTAGACAGTATATTTTTTTGAAAAAAAAGTATATGCTATTAAGAACTTACTATAAGTATCCATTTTGAATTAATGAGTACTCTTATAAGCAGAACTCTCTCAAGGTTTGCCAAAATGGGTAACGAACACAGATTCATCAAACATCCAGGCTAAACCAAAAAGATAAGTGACAAAAGTCTAGTAATCTAATTTGCAAAGATTATTCCAACAAAAATCAAAGACTGATATGGCAAATTCTCTTGCCACCTAACCAGCCTGTGAAGAGCCGTATGTCTAGTAAGAATAGCTACAGAAAAATAAAAAAGCCCAATGAGATGTCATTGTGTTTCTGTTCACAAGAGGTATGCTCATAGTGTGCCATGCAGAAACAATGTCCTCAGCTATGTAACTTTATACTCTCACGAAAAAGTGCATGTAAAATGGAATTACATGCAAGTAAGAGCTGTCAGACCAGCAAATAGTAAATTTCAGGGGGTTATGAAAACATCCAGAGCCGTGTTTCCAAACATTGCAACTCCATTGAAGTTGCCAGTTATCCATCTGTTTATGTGTATGAGTACCCGAGCTATTCTTGCTTGCTTGTTTGTTTTTATTTTCCCTTGCTAATTTGGTTTATGTGCTGGAAATAAATATGGTTTTGATTAACATAGTGCTGTGATGATATATTTCTAGCTTTTAATATGTCTTTATTTATGGATAACTCCTACTTTTCATCACATTTTTTACTTCTGGTCACTTAACAGCCAATTTTAAAAAACCATCCATGAACATTGTATGAAATTAAGATCTATCTTCTGAATAAATTAGTATGCATAATTTAGTATATATACATACCCTCACTGGTAAATACAGAGCTTTATACTGCTCATATGCATTACTTAGCATTTATTTACATTGAATTTTATCTGACATTTCCTTGGCTAGATTATTTGTATTGGTTTCCCCTCACATCTGTACATAAGTAAAGCATTAGGTCCAAGATCATTATCTAGGATTTCCCTATAAACAGTAAAGAAAATCCTTCATCTTTCTGTAAGATGAAATAGATAAGCATCTTCCTAAAAGTATACATCTCTTACTGCACACTATATTGGAATCTGAAATGCTTAGTCTGGATATCAAACTTCTAGATAACTAAGGCTCACTTAGAGTATCACAAGATATTTTATCTCTTCATTTTAAGTATATTTATCTTATTATGTTCAAAATAACTTCATAATTGTTTAATCAGAAACCACAGTGACCTCATTATGCATTCATTATCTTTACTAGGCTACTTGCAAATATACTGAAGAGCACGAGGGGCATGTAGGACACCACTATTAGCCCACTTATACAAGGAAAAATAAAAACTATTCCTATTCAATTTTTTCTTAGATTCTAACCTTTATTGACAAGACCAACTAGTAGATTTTCCATCCTCTTTTGATGTATTTTCTGGTGAACTTTTCCAATACCTTTTTTTGAACCCTAAGCACACCTCACAACTCCGGTCAGGATTATTAATATAATCTCTGAGTATTTTACATTATTTTAATTAATTTGAGATGGATTAATTCCTTTTGGAAGATGCACTGCTTCTTCTGTATTTCTTGCTTTTCCATACCTTTTCTAACTCCATTCCTTAACATCATTTCTATTATTTTTTTCAGTTCAGAGTATCTTATTTGAACTTAATATAGCTTTTTCACCTTCTATTCCTCCAGCTGTTTCCAATGCTAGGCTATAAACTGAAACCTGTAATTTAAAGATGTCAGATTCAAATTTATTTAGAACTCTTGGGTGCGTACAGTCTGTTCCTGGCAAATTGGTTTTGGTTTTTTTCATCAATTTCAGTTTAGTTAGAAAGAATTCTTCAGATTCACCTTACTCATAATATCTCCTATGCTTTTAATATAATTGAATGCTCCTTAAACACCTTGAAAATTTTGTGCTTTACCATTTCTAACAGTTGTCTGATTTCCAGGGCACTTAGAAAGCATATTACTGTGGTTTTTACATGTTGCTTCTTAGAATCCTTTTGTGGCTTCATTTATTATGATTCTGCATTTACCTATTCAGAGTAAATGCTTTTTCTGTTTTATTCAACTGAAGAAGACTTCCTCTGTGGGAAGAAAGCTTTTCTACCATTAGTATTTTCTACCACTTTTACTCTTCTGGGTAGTCACAGGAGATAAAAGTGTTTGAGTCCTTTCATTCTTTCTTTCTTTTCTTTTCTTTTTTATTTCTTTTTCTAATAATAATAATTTAATTTTTTTTGGTTTATGGCTCTTTAAAATATTTTACCCTTACATCTGCTTTTTAACTAATATTTTAACTGCTTTCCTCAATTTTCTGACATTTTTCTTTTAAAAGAAAAAAACCCAATGCATAATTATGTTGAAATATGATTTTTTTTTCTTACTTCTCTAAGGTAGAAGCTATTACCATATTTCTTTTATTATTAAAGAATACTATTAAAATAGTTCTTGGATCAAGTATTATGCATCTCTCAAGAATAAATCAAAAGATTTCATTTCTCTGATTTGTTAGAGGCAAATTGCTCCAAAAAGCATTTGAGTTTTAAAAAAGTGTAACACTTTATAGCACACCATTGACCCAGTCCATATATAAGCAGCTGAAATCTCCCATTATGATTATGATTTTGATTTTCTTATTATTTTACAACTATTTCCAGCATCCTGTCTGGGTCATTGATCATATATGGTCCTAATTTTAGAGTCTTCAGGTATGTTATATCAGGCTACTACCATTGTGTGTCACCTTTGGTGTGGCTAAATTCTATATACATTTGGTCAAGATGCCTATTTGTAAGCAGCCTGCTGACCACAGACATTTATTTTCTTGTGTCACTGATCTGATCTCCTACCTTATTTCTTGTCTCTCTCCACTTCCTCTCCTCAGGAACCTGAGGTCCTTCAACCTCCTTTTCTCCAAACTAGACAAGGCTGAAGTCCTTAGCCATTTCTTATAGAAAATTCCTTCCAGCCCTGCCTACCAGCTTTGTTGCCCTCCGCTGGACACATTCAAGACCTTCAGATTCTCAAATTGTGGGGTCCAGGACTGCACACAATACTCCAGCTTGGCTTGCACCAATGTTGAATACAGTAGGATAATCACTTCTTTTGATTGGCTGATGCTGCTCTTTGATGCACCCCAGGATGCTATTTATCCCATTGGATGCCAGGGCACACATTTGACTCATATTGACCTTGTTGTTGACCAGCACCTCCAGATCCCTTGCTGCAGTGCTGCTCCCTTTACAGTTTGTACTTATTCCCAACTCTCTTCCCATTACTCTCTTCCAGGTGCAGAATCTGGCATTTTTACTTCTTAAATATCATAGACCAATGTTCCAACCTATCTAGATCCCTCTGCTAAGCCTCAAGAGATTCAACAGCACCTCCCAGTTTGGTATAATCAGTAAACTTCATAATGGTGCATTCAACTCTGCATCCAAACTGTTGATAAACATATTGAACAGAACTAGCCCCTCTGTGCATTAGTATATAAGCAATTCAGATACAATCCTGAGATCTATGTGCTCCCAAGAGTAGCATAAAGGTTACCACTAGCACTGCTACCCTCAGGTGAAGCTGTGCCAACCCTTGGCTTACCTACTGCAATCCTATCAGGGTGTCCTTCCCTCACTGGTTCTAGTTTAAAGCTCTCTCAATCAGCCCTGCCATCTTCCACCCTAAAGACTCATTTTTTCCCATCAGAACAAGTTGAATTGCATCAGATTCCAGCATATCTTGTTTCTCAAAGGCTCTTCCATATTTTAAACCCCAAAATTTTGGTGCAGAGACCAGTCCTGGAGCCAGGTATTGATACTCTGGGCCCAACTGTTTTTTTCTGAATTCTCCTCCCAGTGTTGGAAGGATTGAGGAAACAATCTATGCTCCTAGTTTAGCATTCTTCCCAGGGTTCTGAAGTCTCTTTTTATTGATCTCAGACTTTTTTTTTTTTTTTTGTGACATCATTTGTACCTATGTGAAAGGGCAGAAATGTACAGTAGTCTAAATGCTGAACTAGGCTCTTCAGTCTTGTGAAGTCCCTGAACTGTTTCACAGGAGGGAATCACTAAATACCATAATTCTCCATTTTTTCTTCTCAGTGGTGTTCTTAATGCAGGCTTTGTTTCAAGTGGCTGATGTCTCTGATCCTCACAACATTACTCAGGTTTGAGCTTCATCTATTCAAGGCCTTGCACCTGTTCTGCAAAGGTATATTAGAAGGTAAGGATGGGTTTCTCTTACTGCTCCTATCTGTATGATTCTTCCACCCCTTTTTATCCCTTGTGATATTGCCTTCCTCCTGACACAAAACAGATCCAGGATCAGCCTCTATGGTGGCCGGTGCTGAGTTGGGTTGAGTTGAAGTATGTCAAACTACCTCATTATTTCAAGAACCTTTGCATCGAGAGTGGAAAACAATATCAAAAAATCATTCAGGTAAGTAGTGACCTCAGCAATTTACTTTATTCAGGTTTCTGCTCATAGGATTTGTGACACTGAATTCAGACCAAGTTGTCATATGTCAATCATATATTAAATTTATGTGATACAGCATGTTGAGTTTGACAATAGTTCTGAGGAGAATTTCAGAACAGGTTAAAACTATGAGATATTTCAAACTAAACTGCATTTACTGTAGGGAAATAACCCTAAATTAGTGTGAGAATAGATTAAATGACCCAATTGCAGATGCTCTACAATGAAAAAAAAATTCTGTGTATTAAGGGCTTAACTAAACTCCCATTACAATCAATGGAAAATCTCCAGATGGAACATACTCAAATAATCACTGCTCAGTCTTCTGGTAAAATATTGTTTAAGTAATACATAATCTAGTTTAAAATTGATTTGAAAGTCTTAGAATTCTGATTTACTTCTCAGTTAAAAAAAAACCAACTTCAGTAATGTGCATTGGTGTATATTGTGTTTTGAGTACACAAAACACTTTACATCTCCCAAGCAAAAAAATAGACAAACATTTATATGTGGCTTCTCAGGCTTACAAAGCCATGGCATTTCTGTGCCCATTTTGCCACAGGGCTGTTTTGAGGATAATTTATATTTCTAGCAAGCAGAGAAATAAAGATGAAACCTGTCAAGAGGAGCATAAATAGCTACAGCCCTCAGTGTAAGAGCATGATGTTAAGCTGAATTTTACTTGTGCAATGGATGCTCCAAATAAATAAAGAAATGAAGCATGATTAACTAAGCCTTAAAAAAGTATACTCAGTGTTTTATTTCTTTGCGTGGTTTTAATTTTTTAGAAGATGCTTTGATTTTTAAACTTCAGGACAAGCTGATCTAACATGATTGATACTTTCCTTGGTTACAGAATTTTACATGTGACCATAAAAATTCAGATGTGAGGAATTGTTTTCATGTTAAACTAATGGCTGAATGAAAAAAAGGGAAAGGTGCCCAAAACTGTGAACTATATTTGTGTTTTGGTGCAAAGAAGACAAAGCTACTTTCAAGTAGCATTTGTGATTAGATAGTCAAATCAAAAGTCAATTTTACATGTAACATCCAGATGAAGCAAGATCAGGACTGTCTGCTTTTGGCACTCAGCTATCCAGTCATCCAGCATTCCCATACAGCTTGCTTGAAAGATAAATGCTTTGGATTCCTCACCCATTTAGCTCACCATGGGCAACAAATCTGTCAAAAGCAGCTGGTCTACTTTAAAGTTTTACCTCCTCTTTGAAAATTAAATTAGGAATATTAACTTCAGAAAATAACCTGCCTCTGAAGCACTGTTGAACTCTGCTGTTAGGAAAGAGGGAGGGTAGTGACATTTTGTATTCAATGCTGACATTTCTGGTAAAGCCTTCACTAAGTTTTGAACAGCTCATTACAGTAGCTAGGAAACAGACATTTATGAAGTTTTAAATATATTTACTCTAATTTAATACTATTTTAAATTAAGATAAAATTCTATAGGGTTTTTTTAGGAAAAACCCAGTGGTTAAGTATGCTCAATTTTATGGCCATTGATACTAATGATAAACTCTTCATTGCTTTCAGTGGTCTGGTTTTTTCCCAATGAGAGGAAAAATAGAATATTAATAATAATTATTTAGAATAATTATTTCTCTAGAAAAGCTTTCATGTTTTGGTTGTGTTTTGCTTTTTGCTTGTTTTTATTTTATTTGGACTACCGTTAAGCAAAGTCAGTTCTAACCCTGATAACACAAATGTGTGATCTATATTTCTGTAATCCACCCTTTGCAGTCTGATGGCATGTGAACACATCAACACCATGCAAAATATTAATTACAACTGTATAAATCACATTCTGTCAGATATTACAGCTCCATTATCTTTTTCCCAGTCCTACCCATCATCACCTTTATGAATAGTATAAAACATACAGAAACATACTAAAAGTGCATGAAGAATCATCAGAAAAAGACAAATGCAAACAGAACAAACATTTCACATTCAGTGAATATTTAGAAAGTGCAGTCACCTAGGGATTGAGGGCAAAGTGCAAATCATTCTTCAGGAAAACATACAATTAAGAGACTGCCTGTTCTCATTAAAAGGTTAGTAGTAATGGCTTTTGCCCTTAGGAGACACTTTCAAATGACAAGTATATTATGAGTAACATGCCATTTTCCAAAATTTAACTATACTTTACAAATTCACTCAGTAAAAATTATAGATGATCCTATTCTAGAATTTCTAGAACATACTATGTTATATAGGATATACTATATATTATAATGTATGTAATATTTGTAGTATTCTATTATAAAGTATAATCAGGTATTTACAAAAATTAGAAATACATAGATGAGAACTTGAGTACCAGAAAACTGAATGAAAAAACCTGCTGTGTCATTATTTAGAATCTTTGCCAAAAAGTTAAAAATAGAAATGTCATATTAGCTTTCAGTTAAAAATGAAAGGAAAAGAACCACAAAAAAAAAAAAAAAACCCAAACCAACTAATCAACTACAAACAAACCAGATAGTAGAAATAACCTGAAGCTGAAGCTTCTGAGTTTAGAGTGCTGAAAGCAGTGTACTATCATTTTTGATCCCAGTGATGGTTCCAAACAATTCCAAAAAAGAAGTTGGTTATAAAAATCATACAGATAAGTAAATATTTGTGTGACTGAAATATCCTGAGTTATTCATAAAAGGTAGACTAAGTAAAAAGATCAGTGAGAGGGTAAAGATACAAATGTGTGCTTTGCAGCTGATAATCATGGTCGTATAGCTCAGCCTATTTGATACAGTGTCCTAATACTGGAAATGAGATTTCAAGGACAGAACTAAGAAGTCCCACAAATGCTTTAAAGTAATGTGATCATATGCAAATACCCAAAGAGGGTGAAATGCCTTTTCTCCAGTTCATACCCACAATCTATTCCTTCCCTCAGTAAGGGGTTAGAAAATTCTGCTTTCACTAGAAAAATAGAAATCAATATTCCTCCAGAGCTGAATAGTGGAGCAAGCCAAATGATCTAAGGCATAACCATGTTGGATATAGTTCATATCTCAGTGAAGTAACAAGAACATTTTCCAGTAATTTAACAGGATTCTATATCAAACCTAAAAAAAGTTAAAGCTTTGTCTTCAATAAAAGTCGTAAAAGAGCTTTCTGTATAAATTCACATGGATAGAATTAAAATCTCCAGTTTAAATTTTAACATCACACGTGTAAGGGATCATTTAAGTGGTGTCTTGCAGTGGGACATGGAAGCACATTTTCACAGCTGAGATTTTTTTGCAAATTTCTGTCTATTTGCCCTTATTAGTTGGAAGGTTGAATGTTATGGATTTCTGAAGAGTGTATGTCTGTTCATCTACTCATAATCCTTATAACATCCTGTAATATTAACATACCAAATACACTGGAATAACTCATGTTCAGGATTTTGGGCAGATAATCTCTAAATTCATACTGCTTCCTGAGAAACTAGCAGACTTGCTCTTGTCAAGGGATCAGAGTTTGCAAATAACTTGTAAAGCTTATGGAGGCAGGATTGCTTTATTCTTATCTGTTTATACAACCCATGCCTAACTGGGGTCAGATCCTGAATGGGATTTCTAGGTCTTTAGTACATCATTAATAAGAGATAGGCGACAGTAATAAATCCATTTTACCAAACTGTGAGGATTCATTCTATTGCCAAGATTTGGGAAACTAACTGCATTTAACTTTTATTTCTTCTCTGCTGCAGCAGTCTTTAAGATGAGTTGACACATAAATACAAGTATCTTGAATATACTTTCTGAACTGCTTCTCCCTGAGGATCAGGAAAATCACCCCGAGAACTGCAGTTCCCCCTATGAATCAGATACTACCACACAAGTCAATAAAAAATTTAATATTAACATACTGCTTGCAAAAGCATCTTTTTTTTTAAATACTATAATGGACACAAAATTAAAGAACTCTCTATTGGGACTGCCTATCAGGTGTTTTTCAGGAGTGTTTGTCTCTCATCTGCAAATTTGACTCTTCATTTTTGAAGAAATGCAGCTAGCTATGACTCATTTGTAGTTTTCTATTGCCAGGGTTATTGTCTCACCCTGTGGACTGTTTATTCTAGGGGAAAAAAACCCCAAAACACTTCCTCTAAACAAGGAATTTAGAAAAAAGAGTACCTTCTGACATCTGAATATTATAACAAGTCAAGATCTGAAGGGATAAATTATGCAAGCTCTGTACAAAGTAAGTTTCAATCTATTTTTCACTGCTTTTGACAGATAAATTAAGAAACAGAGACAACAGATCTGCAATCTTTAACAAGAAGATCTCTTCTGTTGTCTTCAACTCCTTTTTCTGTACAAGAGTTGGAAGAGTTTCTTCCTCTTTCTGATTTTAAATGTGTCTCCTAATGATAAATGAATAGGGCAATGGCACATAAAAATGTAATTATTGTATGTCTTCAGTGCCACTAGATACAACTCCCTGTTTCTCTCTTCTCCACCTCTTTTCTATCATATCAAAAATCAAAGTTTTGGGTTTTTTGCCTCTGAAATATATGGAAGACAGAAGTAAAATGAAATGCAGCGAGCATTTAAGATCTGATAAAACATTGTTAACTTAAGTGTTCCAGCATGTTTAATATTCAGCTCTGCACATACCAAGCTCTGGCTGGAAGAAAGAAACTGAACTGGGTTCAACAAATAAAGTCTACAATGATGAGTACACGTGACATGCAGAATTAGAAGAAAACCCAGCACCACAGAGGAGAAGCATTAAAAGTCCTGAAAAACTTACATACTATTGATGTCTGACAGTAAATTTTAACTAGGAAACCTTCACTGAGAAAATATATATCTTAGGCTGGATCCAAGAACTTTAAATCACAGCAACTTGGTACCAGCCATTAAAAGTAAAAGCATGCAACACTGACAACTCTTTTCCAGCTGCCTGGCAAATATGCATAATATGGAAAGTGGCAAGTTGCTTGATTTCATTTTATTATTTAGTTCCAAGTGCTTCAATAACATAAGAATTATATACTTAATACATGTACTTGACACTCATTTTATTGATACTTAATTCTATTTTTGGGAATAACTGTTTAATAGGGAGATGATGCTCTGAAGAGAAAGATTTCACACTCTGCTGAAAGAAGAGGACTGTGATACTGTGGAAGGTATCACTGCCAAAAACAATGCCAAAAACTTAAAATAGTCATTATTCAGCATATTACACCATATTAATTTTCCACTATATCTCTTCCACTGGCAGTGGAAGCCTTGTTAGTCTTCCAAGTATGTCCCCAGAAAATATGGCTATTTGGAGATGCCTCTCGATATGGTTTAGGCTTGCATCTTCCTGGAGAGCCCCTCTGAATGAGGTTTGAAACACCTGGCATTTCATTGCTAGATCAAAAGAATTCTGAGAGACTCTCTCTTTCATATTAACTCTGGCTTTGATCCTGGAAACAGGTATCTCTATGAAAAACTTCTCCATGTGTAAGAAATCTAAACTTTAACACCATTTTTAAACTCACGTGCATAAACATTTAGAGTTTGAAAGCTCATCTTTTCAGATAGGAAGACTGAAATAGCAGGGATCTATGTAGCGTTCCCTCTATTGTTATTCAAATGAAAAGAGAGAAAAAAAGAAAAAGTTCCAAACTCACAAGTGAACTGCAGTAGTAGAGTATAACATACCAAAAAACTCAAGAGCATTGAGATCTAAATACACATTAAGATATTTTATGCTTCTTATTCAGAGAACAGGTAACCAAAAAAAAATTGAGCTCTTGGTGGTTGTTCACTCTTCTGCCATTTATTTCATTCAAAGTTCTGAGTCAAACTCTCCATGTCTTCATTTGCACATTGTTTTGAAGAAGAATAACTTTAATTGGCCTCAAAGCAGCATTTAAGAACTGATACTGAAGATATTAGACTATCTCAGATAGACACCCTTACCTTGGTGTCACAATGATGTAACAACTTCAACTTCCTGGAAAGAAAAATAAAATTCTTGTGGAGTTTTGTCCCCTCTCGTTTTTTTTGTCATGGGCCCTAAATTTGTTAGTTTGATTGCTGCTGAGCAGTAATTTACCCAATTATGAACAAAGCAAACAACCTCCTAAATGGATTTTTAATCATACGTTCTCAATATATGTATATAAGCTCATAGCCAGAACACAGTGCAGAAAGATTATTTTTCTGTGTGTGTTATATTTGTGACCTGTTTTAGATGTTTTCTCATAGTCTTATCACTACCACAGAAAGTAATTTTAAAAGCCAAGATACAGAATTAGAAACAGAGTGCACAATCTTCGATTACCTCAGAGAGACCATTTGTTATCTACACTTAGCTCATATGGGTATATCCAGAAAATATATAGCTGTTTCAAGAGAAAAAAAGCACATGGTGTGACCTTAAAAATACATATAAAAGACCCATTTCTTAGTTGTAGCCTCACTTTAAAAAGCAAATAAATGGAGATAAATGTATATAACATGATACTTCTATTCTGCTTTTTGGTTGTTATCCCAAGATAGTTTCTTGAGATTGGCTATAGCAATTTTAGTAGGATTCTAGTAGCATCCATCTAGACCCTGCACCCTAGAGCATTACAGTAGTATACCTGGCCTTGCAATAACCATATAATAGTAAGGGAAAATGTCTACTTAGCACTGACTTTGAGTATACTCTGAGCTAGTAAACTATATGAGTCAGGATGGATTATAATTTGACTCTTGTTGCCCCTTCTGAAAGAGTGGGATTCTGCTGAGCAGGGCAGTAACAGATGTGTTCACTCACCACTGAAGCAGAACTGCATTTTTGTTATCAGAATTCAAATTTGTTCCATGCTTTATAAAGTGGTTTGACAAACTATTACTTGACATGAACATATTTCATGAGATCCTGACACTTATTCATTTTAAAGAAGTGTTCCAAAAGAAATTCCTATAATTAATGTTAAACTAATCAAAATCCCAGCAATGATCCATGAGCTCTCTTCAAACATGTACACCTGTGCATCTATGTAAGGACCTGTTCTCATAGTTTCAACCAATAACCAGGTGACAGATGCTCTGTTGCCCAAACACTACCCTCCCAAGGGAAAGTAAAAGGAGAATAAAGGAGAGAGATTTCAAAATTAGAAAAAAAAATAGAGTAAGTTGAAGAAAATACTAAATTATAACAAAGATGCCAAAATATATACAAATATGTAAAAATATTCAAAGATGTAAACGAGCATATAAATGGAGAACCCACACTTCTCAGCTGGCACTTGCCTTCAAACTGTAAGTCTCAAACTGTACTTGGCAGCAGACAGGGGTACCTGAGTCCATGGTCCTGGGAAGACTCCTCAAACAAAAAAAACTTGGAGAAACTATGCCAGCTCTACTTTGGGAGGCAGGGGAAGGTGGCTTGTCTTGGTAAATGATAGTCTCTTCCTGCAAGAAGAAAGGATGTGGGAACACCAGCAGAATATGGACAAACAAGCAAACTTCCAATTCTGACAGAAGCCCTGCCACAGAGATTTTATACAGAGCATCATTAGAAGGAATACTATGATTGGTCCACTTTGGTCACCTGACCAATCCTCTTCCTCCCCATAGGCATAGCTACCCCCCTGTTCCCCCTCATTGTAATTACCACATCCATGGGTTGGCAGCAGCTGAAGAAGTCCCAGGTCAGTTTTGGTTGTAGGCATTTTTCATCCTGATACTCTCAAGCCAGGATACCTGTCTGATAGTGTAATGAATCAGACAAAGATGTGTTTCTATAGATGTATACATATGTATACACATATGATATTAATATATATACACATATGATATATGTGTATATGATGTTTATAAACATATGATGTTTATATATGTATATACACACATGACATTAATGTTACTGTTGTAATAGATCCATGCTGCTTGCCCATTCAACTGCCTTGAATAACCTCTGATTTCCTCATCAGCTATCTCCATATACAATTACTCTACAGATGAATTATGAGAAGCATGCTTTGTAATTAGTTCTAATTTTTCAGTAACTGTTTGCAGCCATGATGAAATAACCTTACAAATCTACTTGACTAGCCCATGCTCTTGGTATTTCTACATGGGTATGTAGGTGCTTACACAGATAGATACATGGAGACTACTGAATAGAATAGAGTTTTATGCCATACAGTAACTTCACACTGAGTTTCACCGTGACTCAATAACATCCTTTGGAAGACACACACACACACACACAAACATTAAACAAAATGGAGGTGAATTGATTCTGTGCTTTGAATTCCTATCACAGAACTGCTGGTTGTACTTTAACCTTGGAATAGGTATTGATTGACATTTACCACAGGGGACTTCATTACTTTACACTGGTATACCTGAATGCAAAATGGTTCTTTCCAAATATGGGGAGACACTATCTCACTGTCTTCTATGCTGGAATACCCTCAGACATTTATCTATGACACATTGGGACACTCATATTGACCTGGTCTCCAGGTTGCCCAGAATAAATCTAGATCTAGATAGATCTAGAGCATGCACTACCTTCTGGTAGAAATATTCATCTTGATTTCTTTTTCATGGAAATGAGGATGTAGGCAGAAGAGGAGAAGCAGCTGAGGTCACTTTAAGTGTCACCCCAGCATGTAACTCTGATGATGCATAGACTGAGAATGCAAATTTGCTTTTAGGTTTTCTGGACTAGGCTGGATGCTGGAAACCATATTCCTCTCTGTATTCTGCTGCTTAAATAAGGTCAAGTGAGATACTCAATCTATACAATATAATCTTCAGTCAATGAACCAGCTTAAGGAACTTCAGTAATTGAATCAACCTTCTTTTTACTGAAAAAGACATTGGTTTCATTATAAAGGTATTTATTGACCTCTGAATAGGTATTTCCTACCAGAAGGGTGAGGTGATTGTTGGGAGGAGGTTTTGTTAATTTGAAGTATTACAAGCACACATAGGGGTGACAATATATTTTTTTGATATCTATTTGTAAATCTTTGAAATCTCTTTGTCCTAAAAAACCCACTATCTTTTATTGAAAAATAAAAATATACTTGCTACTGAAATGAACAGGAGAGCAGCTATAAACTAGCCTAGGGGTTTCTTACATAGGCGAGCAATTTCTAGAAAATATATTTTAGTATGTTCAAAAGACTTCTTTTTTACCAAAACCTCAATGTGGCTCATTTAACTTTAAAAAAAATATAAAATAAAAATTGCAATCAAGTCTTTAAGACTACTCACTTAAATAGACTAAACAAGGACAAAGTATTCATAGGATAATGTTCATAGGGTATAAATATTAAATTATCGATGAAGCAACTGTGATAGAATTCTACAATAATCTAATCCAAACTTTGTTTCAACCCAAGGTTACTTAAACAACCAAGATAAATGTCTGAATGATATTACAGACCTTTCTTTTACCAAGTCAGAATGTAGATGAAGTCTGTCACTGAAAATCTACCTCTTCTTAATCCTTTACATTGAAACTAAGTTTGAAATTCCACTTCATCCTCCTCCATTTATGGCTACTCTAATAATGCAGCAGGGGGAAGAGACTAACTTTTTTGCTAAGTGGTTTTCAGAAACTGATTAAGCAGGTAGATTACATAGTATCAATGCAATGTATTTGTATTGTGAAATCTTGCTCATAACAATTGTCAGTATACTGCGCTAACCTCTATCTCAAATTACCTAAAGATGCAACCCCATATGGAGATCATTATAACTTGGTCCTTAAGGGATACATTTTCCACTGAACAGAGGTCAAACAAAAAGTAAAGCTTGCTAATTTTTTTAAGGAAGGAATAAAAAAGTTCATTTCAGTTGTAGTTACTACACATATTAAGGAGGCATCAGAGAACTAACAGACTGAGTTTATGTAACACATAACAGTTGGATTCCTTCTGTGAGTCAAATAATCTATTATGTCCTGGCCAGGACATGAGTAGGGATTCCTCCATCTAGTATTTGTATATTAAATTCAGATTCTTTAACTACACAGTTGAGGAAAATTTCATCAGAGGTACTGGATATATGTATACCTATGGACCTATCACCCTAGTATGCAGCCACGTCAATTTATTGTAGCCCTTTATGGGGCTTTCTGAGTGGGTCAGTGAAAATGGCCTAAACTTATCCATGAAATCTAACAAGACATTTTTTTCTGATTCAGGAGTCATAACATTTAGCTGTTGTTCTATATGTCATAAATCTATAGTGCCATTAAGGTGTTAAAAGCATACATTGCTCTTCACCTTGTTCAAAAAAATTAAATTCTGTGCAAAATACCCTCAAATCTTTCCATCTGTCACACATGTGTGCGTGCAAAATCCCATATATATGTGTGTGAGTGTGAGTCTATCTGTTGCTTCTGGGCTTCTCATCAGGGGAAAAAGAAATTAAAAGGTAAATATGTTGGTATAAATCACGATTGTACACATCAGTTCTATTAAAGAGCCTTGGGTTGATTTATTTTTCTCTGCTTTTAACTAGATTCACAAAAAACTGTAATTTACTTATATATTTATTATTTTAGCAGATGGATTTATTTTGGCCAATTGTGAGAGTCTGATCTCACTGATTTGAAATTGTCCCAAAAGAGCAATTTTAAAGTGAATAGCCCTGGCTAGGGTGGAGGACCTGGCCTGGCCAAAGCTGAACAGGGGGTGACACCTGGAAAGGCATAAGAACTAAGAACTAATGACTGGATGGAGACTCCTCCCCTTTTCCCCCTTTGCCTGACTGCAATGCTGGGGTGTCCCTGCAGGCATCCCCAGCCAGGGTGGAGGAAGCCACCTTGATTGTACTGATGCTGATGTACCTGGCTTAGGTGTCTGGAAAGAGATAAGACCTGTGTGCTGGAAGCCTCCCCCTCCAGGCAAGCCTGTTTTCAATGGCTCTGATGCTAAGGACCCTTTTCCAGTGTTTGACCACTATCTCATTAAAGAAATGCTTCCTAATGTCTAGTCTGACCACCCTGTAACACAGCTTTGAACCATTCCCACTTGTCACTGGATACCAGGGAGAAGAGCTCAGTACCTCCTTCTCTACTGCCTCTCCTCAGTAAACTGTAGAGAGCAGCATTTTAGACCTCTTACTATTTTTTTTTAGGATTTTATGGAATGCTAAATTGTTTGCTACATTGTTCTTCCTAAAAAAGTACCCTCAGCAAAAAGCTATGACAATAATAAAAAAACCCAAACCAAACAAAAAAACCCCAAATCAACTCACAAAAAAAAAAAACAAAACCAAAAACAAACCAAACAAAAAGCAAAATGGTGGTTTAAAATGCTAAAAGAAACTCCAATATGAGCTACATTCAATTCTGTGTAAGTAGAAGTCACAAGAGTTGTGTACAACACAAGTCTCCTTTAACAGTGTCTAGGATTTCATAAACAAATTGACCTTGTGCTGTCCTTTGCATCAGGATGAAGTTCACTCTATAGTAATAAGGGCAGCAGTAACAACAGAAATTGCAAGCTGTGCTTTTGGACTGCAACAAGGCAGGACAATTTCAGAGCAGTTACTATACAGCTCAAATCACTGAGCAAGCAGATACTTAGCAGGTTACTATTATATCTTTCAGTTATTGACAAAGAAAATGTCCTGGGCACCACTAGGGCACCCTATGACTGTAGTAAAGCTGCTTAAAACAGAATCCATCATGAAAAATGACTCAAAAAAATCTACTAAACCAAAACAAAAAGCCCCAAAACCAACACAGCAGGGAAGACTTTTATAGCACGCTTATACAGACCAGTGTTGCAGAGTTCTTCTGTATATATAATGGCAACAGCAAGATCAAGACACGGGTCGAAATACCATCTCAGAAAAGCTGTTCAATTTATTCTTGCTGAGGATTTGTAAGATGCTTGAATGCTTAAGAGTGTGGCTAGCCTGTATGAGGGAAAGACTGAGAGCTCTTTCTTGTTTGTTTATGATTTAAGAATATATAGCAAAAGGGTGAAATCATAAATATTCATATACATAGATATTTACTGTGCAAATATATAGAATGGAAACTAAAGAAATCTTATGAACAAAAATCCATTTATTTTCTTGGTGCTATGCAGGGAAACTCATCTTTAAAATGGGTCTCTTTTTAAATGCAATTTTTGCTCATGCCTTTGCACTTGTTAATTCATCATCTTATCCATATGTCTGAATTCAGCACATTTCTGAAAAAAACAAAATACCTGTTCTAGGAAAATTTAACCAAAGACCATTTTACTCTACAGATTATTACCTAAACTAAATAGAGTTTTGAAAGCTTCTTCTAATGTCCTTGAAAAATTTAGATGTTTGAGGATTCCCTTGTAAATAGTACTTGAGTGTTTTGCTAGTTCAACCCTTCTGGCTGCAATTTATCTGACAGTTGGCCACACACATGAAATTGCAAGTATCATACTAAATCACAAGTTCTAGAACAACAGAAATGCATATGTGGGAGATATAATTTATTCCAGAGTTATTCCACAACTGAGGCAAATTCTACAGGGTTGTTGGTCTTCCCTACCAAACAGAAGATTGCCATATATATACATATATATATATAATGTTATGTCATTTATTTCAGAGTAAACGTGGATACATGTATGTGTACAAATCTATATTTGTGTGTATGAATGTATATTAAAAGCACATAAAATATGACCTGTATGTATTCTGTTTCACTCTGACATACCAGAATATACTGGGAAATCCTCAATGTCTATGACTGTATAAAAATGGGAAGCTGCACAGAGCAAAATGGAGTAAAATAAAACGCTCACAAACTAGACATTAAGCAGGAAAATAAAGACACTGGCTTACAAAAGTCACTTATTGGAGGGGTTAGGACATATGGGGTTTGTCAAGAGACAGTTGCACTAGAATAACTCTTGCCTGGGAACATCAGCAATGCATTAGCAATACAATAGTTAATAAAGTAATTTGGGTTTGGTCTTAATTTCAATAAATTCAATTATCAAGTATTTGTTTTGTCTGAAGATTATTTCTGAAACACTTCTGAGGGGAAAGTTTTTATTCTGAAATGCTGTTTATTTTTGGGGAAGTGTTAGGTATTTATAATACTTTAAATGGACTTTCTGAAAACTAAAACCTGGGCCTTGATTGACTTCTGTCAAAAAAGATCATATTCATATTACATAGAAATATGTGAAAGTGTAGCATGTAGTTAATGGTTACTGTCATACTGATGTTGATCAGCATGTGAAAATTGCATTGAAAATTGTGAAAATTAATAGTCATTGTTAGATTTACTCCCTTTTCATAGCTGTCATGCTATTTTTAAATGAATTAATTTTCATATAATTGATATGGGGTATTTTTATAGCAAAGAAAAAGAAACTAGAAATGCAATCAAACTTAAAAAAAGAGAAAAATAATTTTTACAATGAAATATCAACATTATTATATTGTTTAAGGTTTCCTTAATTGGACGCAAATGTGAATTAAATAAAAACTTGTTGCCAACATGTTCTAATGGAAATTCAGCAGCAACTGACAGAAGAGTTTTTCTATCTGCATGTCCTCCCAGGACATATATTGAACTCTGTCAGGAGAGTTGAGACTACAGTAAGGTTTTCTGGCATGAGTGTGAGCTCCAAGTGAGATTTTGCCCACTCCCAGCTGACATAGATGTGTTCTCAGAGCATTATAGAATAGACCTGGCTTTATTCATGACACAGAAAGCTAAAAGTATTCATAAGTCTTAAAAAGATTGATGCCTTTGATTTTAAGACCTTTAAGACCATGCCTATATTTTCAGTAGTGTTTTTTTTATGTACACTTCATAAGCCCTGGATCCAGAGTGAGTCTCTAAAGACTCTAAAGAAATGCAGGAAAAAAATAATTAAAAGTAATAAACATTTACAAAATGTGTGGAGAAACTTGCAGGAATTTATGAAGCTGAGAAACAGGTCATAGAAAAATAAGGAGAATGTGAGGATTTTATGATCTAGAAAATCCAACAGATATATCCATGGTAGATGCCCACACAATTTGTACCAATGTAAATAAAATACTTTTCTCCCTTTGGGGAATATGTTGCAGAAAGTCTTGTTCCTTTTAATTTGAAAGTAGCTTACCCCTCATAATTACTGTATTCACACAGTCATGTACTGCATATAACAGTTGCAGCCAATGAAGTCATGGAATACTTTAAATCAAAGTAGGCAAGAAGGATTTAAAAAGGAGAATATAATATTTATTAGGTTGTTCTTTATATCACTCAAAGAAAATAGATGAGAGAAAGGAATGAAGTCTGCAAACCCACCTTATTTAATGAAATCAATATAAATATTTTATGTAGAATTAGGATCTCTTGGCTTAAATACTTTTCTTTACTCAAATTGGAAGAAATATTCAGGGCATGATTTCATTTTCAAGACCTCTTCTCAATCAAAGAATTAAATAAAAAAATAAACTACCACAAAATCAATTTTAAAATCAATCATAAAATTATATTTCCAGTGGGATCTGGATGTTTTCACTTGTTATGAAATATTGTAGCTATGTTGTTTCACACTGTTTCTTACATTTCAAGGAAGGTTTCTGCTAAACTGTTTCTTGGAATATGCTCAAACCAGTATCTGCATTTGTTTGGCATTGAAATAGTCTGATGAGTAATGCAGGGGTTGTTTTGTTCAGCACTTTTAAGCTTAAGGATGCCAGTTACACCACAGCACCATTAGTATCCAAGGATACATGAAAATGAGATTATTTAAGTTATGTCAAATATCAGCAATAATTTCAGGTGTGTTGCTACAATATATGGAAAGCACTGACCACTTTAACCAACAAGTGAAGGCAAACAACAATCACACACAGAAAAGGAAATGCAAAAATTCTTTTGAATTATGGCTTATGCAGGAGGCACAATGCAAATGAAACTGTAATTTCACTTTCTGTCCCCATAAAAGCATGGAATAAAAATGGAAGCTTGAGGTGGTAACATGCTGTATACCTATCAAACATTGCAAGAACTTGATGGCACTTACTGCAGGACTTTCTTAATTAGGTTTGAAATCAGTCAAAGTCTTCACTGGTTTTAGACAAGTTGCTCCTAACTTAATGCACTGTAAATTCAATCAAAGCTACAATAAATCTACATTTATTTGGACTAACTTTGTGATAGTTGCAGTTTTTCATGGGCAAATAGTTTTTCAGAATATGTTAGGCTGACCAGATAAGATGGAGCACACCATACTAGTTTCTTTCAAAGATATTGCGGGGGACTTTGTAATAAAAAAAAAAAAAAAAAAAAAAAAAAAAAAAAAAAAAAAAAAAAAAAGCAAGAAAAAAAAGCAAGAAAAAAAAAGCCCAGAAACAAATAAAAAAACCCACCCAAACCAAAACCGCCCAAAACAACATACTGTATTACTGTATATAAAAAATGCTGTTTAAAAATGTGTGCCTACATTATTTCAATGGCACACAGACCTGAGGAAAGTTTAGTTGTGTGGTCATCTTCCAGTCAATTTGTTCTATTGATACTTACTTGTCACCTCTTTACCCCTCTGAGGCACATTTTGTTCATGATGGCACAGGACAGATACCCCAAGGACTGCTTCTCTTTATGAGCCAGACACAGCATTCATGAATATCCTGTTGCTCCAGAGTGCACAAAGAATGGTCAGTAATTTCTGCTGAAAGTCCCGTCAAGAAAGCATAAAGAAAAATAAATTCCTTGTGCCCAGCATGGTTTGCCTACTCCAACGCAGAAGAACGTCTTGTGACCTCAGAAGTGATTGCTCAGTGAGATTCTGACAAATTGTGGGCTCAAATGTTCACATGCATTTTGATTAGTCTAATTTGTAGCTGTTGATCTGGATAATGATCGAGTATGAAGATCACTGACAGAAGAAGCAAAAATAAAAATATGCAAAAACCATAAAACTCCAGCATCCCAAGCTGTACTTAATGATTTGGATGACTGTGCCCGTTACTCAGACTTCATACTTACACATTTCATTTTTTCTGTCCAGGTCCAGGTTTCTAGTGGATTTATAACATATGACTGAATATTATCACTACAAATTCTGTGAACATCATTAAAATATGTAAGTAATGCTGGTCTTAATATAACAACATAAAATAATAATTTATTAATACTTCTGATTTACAGACTGGGACTTCCTTTATCCTTCCTCATCCCTGGAGAGTCAATAAATTCCATACAGAGAGAGCCTTGTATACCCTATATTAATAAAGTAAAATTTCTTAACATTCTCAGGAGCTTTTCAGTGAAACATTTTATTGAGTCACAGTGCCAAGCTTAGTAAAAGAGTTGGACATGGAGAGGTTGGAGCAAAACCAGAGGACCATCATGATCAGAGGGCTGGAGAACATCTCCTGCAAAGAGAGGTTGAGAGAGTTGGAGGTGTTCAACCTGGAGAACACAAGGCCCCAAGGAAACCTTCTAGCAGCCTTCCAGTCCTTGAAGGAGCCCTACAGGAAAAGCTCAGGAGGGACTTTTACAAGGGCATGTAGTGATAGGAAGAAAGGCAGCAGTTTTAAGCTGAAAAAGAATATATTAGATTAGATATTCAGAAGAAATTCTTCACTATAAAGGTAGTGAGATGCTGAAAGAGGTTACCCAGAGAAGCTGTGGCTGTCCCCTCCCTGGAAGGCCAGGTTGGATGGGGATTTGAGAAATCTGGCCTAGTGGGAGGTGTCCCTGCCCATTCAAGGGGGTTGGAATTAGATGATCTCTCTCCCAACCCAACCCAAACTATAGAATTTTTTGATTCTATGAATGCATAGGATGGTTTTCTGCCCTGGCCTAGAGTCTGTATTCAGACAGAGAAATCTAGGGACACAAAAAAACCCTCCACATTATCAGCTTTATCAACTAGTACTATTAAAAAAAAAACATTGGCTAGAAGATGAGTGATGGAGAAATGAATGTGAGAACAATCATCTAATATTTTTGAACAGATATCACTTTTGCTACTTTTGGATATGAAAAAGGCATTACTGATAATTTTCAGCTTATTGTCACTTTGGATAATTTCAAGCTCTATAATACCTTTGTTTTTTCTTTGCCAAAGCAAGTTTTACAAGGAATAGTAAATATAATTTATTTTTAGACCACCTAGTATAATTAAGAAAAGTGTGAGCTTTCAGGCCCTTGCTGTCTGAAAGAGGTTGCAAACTTAAGCCTAAACACAGACTGACAACATTTGTTCTGAGCTTAACTTAATTATGTGAGCTTGGGTTTTCTTAGTGCTTGACTAATCTTTTGACAACTTGTGAAGTGGTATGTGAGTACTGCTGAGACCCAGAACAAGATGTTGTTTTATAAATATACTTGGCAAAGAAAAAGAGGAATTCATAGTGAAAATTAACTTGTAAAGATTCAAGATCTGAAACTGGATTCTCATGGCTTGAATTGCTGTACTCTTCACTGGGTAAAAAACTGTCTGGATGATGATGTGCCAAACATCTGTGGTGAATGGAACTAAATCCAGTTGGTAGCTGGTCACTAGCTGTTGTAGTTTGGACAGGAGCTGGGCAATGACTGATACTCTCTGTCATCTCAGAGGAGGAGGGCCTTAACCCAGCTAGCATCCCAGCCAGAAAACCCCCCAGAGAGCTCTCTTGGGAGCTATTTTATGCTGAGAACCACGGGAAGGAATACTCTGATTGGTTCATTTAGGTCGCCTGACCCATCCTCTTCTCCCCTAGGCTCAGCTGCTCCTCATTACATCTGCCTCATCAGCAAGCTGTCAGCTGCTAGTGGTGTTCCAGACAGGGTTTTTCTCTCCTAGTCCTCTCAAACCAGGACACCAGCAGTGTTTCCTGGGGTGGCCAGAAGGACTAGGTAAGTTAATGTCCCCTTATAGTTGGTACTGGGGAGGCTGCACCTCAGATACTGTGTTCAGTTTTGGGTCCTCGACTGCAAGACACTGAGGTGTTGGAGTGTGTCCAAAGAAAGGCAATGAAGTTCTTGAAGAGTCTAGAGAGCAAGTTTTATGTGAAGCAGGGAAGGCAACAAAGGTTGACTGAGGGGAGACTTTATTGCTCTACATCAACCTGAGAGGAGGCTGCTGCAGAAGTGTGTGTTGGTCTCTTCTCTTAACAAGAGGGAATGGCCTTAAATTGTTCCAAGAGAGGTTTAGGTAGGATATCAGGAAAAACTTCACTGAAAAGGCTGTCAGTCACTGCAACAGGCTCACCAGGGAAGTGGTTGAGTCACTGTCCATGGAATTATTTATTTGAAAGATACGTAGATGTGGTGATTTGGGACATGGTTTTCTAATGGATTTTGCAGTACTAAGTTAATGATTGGGTTTGACGATCTTAAAAGTCTTTTTCAACCAGAAAAAAATTTATGATTCCAAAATCTCTGTAACCTATTTCTCCTTTCTTTCCAGACACATGATTTGCTATAGGTAAAATGAAACAAACCCAGTCCTGCAGGTTTTCCAGTCTTTTTTCACTGGTACTGTATAGTCTGTTGAAGTTTCAATCTCCTCTGCCTGATTTGTTTTTCTCTAGCTTTCTAACAACATCTGAAACTGGAAATAATTCTTTAGCTACACTATTTGGAGAGGAATAATTATACGTATTCCAGCTTGTAATACACTTCTTAGCATATTAGAAAATACCATTTGTCTTTTAAACAACAGTAGCTGCTTTTTTGGACATACTTTGAGCCCTCTTTATCTCAGACCCATATTTTTCCCATTGTGGTCGCTATTATCATTGTATGTTTTCATTTATTTTTCTTTATGTGTGCAGTTTTTCTACTTTAACATGCTGAATTTCATCTTGAAGACTCCTGACCATTTCATTGATTTATCAGGACCAATTTAAATTCACAACTTTTCTTCCAAAGGTTTTGCATCACTTATTCTCGGATGTCGAGGCTGTGAAGTCATCTAAGTTGTTAATGAAACCATTAAATTACACAAGACGTAAGACAGATCTCTGCAGGGCCACCCACATCAAGCATCATCGTAGTTTCTTGACAGTAAACTGTTGATAGCTGCTATTTAAGCTTGATGATTTCAACCTGTTGTGAATCTGCTTGTTGGTATTTTAATCCATGCCATATGACACTGTCTGAAAACTAGTGAAATATAGAATGCCATTAAAATGTAGCTGTAAATTGCAAATAGAACATTTTCTTGTCTTATAGAAGTTCATTTCTATTGTGCATGAAATGCTGCCTGGAAAGAAAAAAATACTCAGAGCAATATAGGAGAGCTTTAGTTTGCTGTCACAAATTCTATCATAATGTGATATTTTTCACCCATATTGTCTTCCATCTTTATATTCTGTACAGAAAAATGCATTGCAATATGCTTACTCTTCACATTCTATCCATTCAGTTAACATATCATCATTCTCATCACTCAGACAACCTTCAAGAAGCGTTAACATCTATCAGCCACCTCCTCCGCTTTCCGCACCTGAGGCGAATACACGTTAAACTCTTGTGCCATTATTAATTCAGTTTGTATGGAATATAGATCATTTTAAGCTGAAATGAGAACAAACTCTACAGTATTCTATTTGTGATTTTATGCTTCCTGTCATTATGAGCAACTGAAATACAGGACTTAGAGATGTAAATCAAATTATTTTGGGTTTCCTCTATATTAAGGCAAAAATAATCTCAAAATTATCTAAATAGATTTTTTTTTTCTTTTAATTTAGCTTTGGTTCATTTGTCCTGGTATTTGTACAAGCACCAGAAAAATATTTTTCTCCCATTTTAAAAAGAAGTGTTATGCTGATATAAAAGCAAGGTAATAAACCCTGATATTTCAGAAGGTTAGAGATACCAATCACACACGAATGTTTTGTTTGCTTTCTTAGACAAAATTGGACCACCTTGGATGGCCTTGGAGATTGTTGGAGACCTTGAATTTAATATGATGTTCCATGAATAGAACAATATATTGAACAGGTGACAGATGTAATGGGTAGCCACTGTTTCCTAGGTGGCACACCACAACAGTCTGTAACAGCTGAACTCTTCATAGGTCTGTGCTGCATTGGTGCTGCTCAGCCCAGAGGGGATGGAATCGTGAGTAACTGAAGGAAATCCATGATCCATCAGAGGGAAAAATTATTTTAAACTTGCTAGAAATGAAATGGGAGGAATCGCACTGATACCATTTCATTGACAGATTGTTGGAATTTCTTTTAAATTTCTATTAGAGTATTCTCACAAGAATTTATGCTATTTTAGGAAACCTGAATACAGCAAGAGCTGTAAGTGTGCAATAATGGTCTGGGGATGGGACAGATTTTCATTTAAAAAAGAAAATGCTTCCTGAATATAAAAATAACAGCAGTATGCTTTTGGAAAACAAACAACCAAACCCAAACAATTAAAAAAAAAAAAAAAACAACCAACAAAATAACCCCTACTAAAACCTCATTCAGTCAATGTTGCTATAATAAGTTTTGCTTTATCATCCAGAGTTTGAGGGGAGAGGGTTGAATGGAATTGGAGATGACTCTGAGTATATTCCTGTGTCACTAGTAAGGATACTTTTATCATCCTAACAAGAGTTCTGCCAGTCACGTCCTTGTATGTTTCTGAAAGAAAAAAGGACGTGTTATAATATTTGCAATTGAATTGCCAAATCTTATCTCACATTATTAAAACAAAAAAATTAGTAATAAAATTTGACAACTTCATTGAAGAAGTAATCTTGTGTTTAATTTTTGCAAATTAATTTCATGATACATTAAGAGTTTGTTTGTCATTCATTTATAGCCCAACTCATAATCTGATATGATTCTGAGTAACTTAGGAGGAATGTGGTATTGCACTATATTGATCTGATATCTTGTTGGGGATTTCATAATTTTTTAGGAATGTCTGTTTAATTTAATATAATATGGATTTTTATTTATTTATTTTCTGAGAGGACAAGTGATAACTTTTGCTCTTGTTTTGTTCCGAAGTAATGATCTGTTATTCTCTAAAGGGGTGAAAAGTTTCAGGAAAAATAAAGCAATAGAATATTTTAAAAACAGAAAGAAGCAACAAAAGTCAAGAAGCATGATGTCATGTTCTTCTTCAGAGAACACCCCAAAGTACCTTTTTAAAATGTAAAATCTGAAAAAAAGATATGCAGGAAAGTGTTGACACATTTAGTATATCATTTTTTTTCTTTTCCCAATAGTTCTAAGATAGTTTTGTTTACCTTCAACATGGAATGTTCATCACTTCAAGTGCTTACAATCTGATTTCTTGAACTTCAGGCTGCAACTTCTGCTATGACTGCCTGGAGCCATATTGATTTAAACTTGTCTATCAGGATGCATGTTGTTGCCTCCACAGAGTGAATTTGCACTCATTAGTGCTTAACTAGAAGGAACACATAAAGTAAGGCTCTAGAGTGAAAAACTGGGTGATTGTCTGTGCTCCATTGATTCTGGTTGACTTCTGAGTATCTATCCATACACATGAAATTGTTAAAGCAGTGTTCAACACAGCAAAAGAAATGACTGCAAAGAGTTGCTCACTGGATACTGAGTATACAGGAAAGATGAGTAAGGATAAGCTAGAAGAAACAAGGCCTATTTCCTCCATGTATAAAAGCCAGTACTTCAAAATTAAGATTAAATATATAGGTATATATACACCTATACCTATATATACATCTATCTTTGACAACTAGTAGCAATCTGCTGCAGTTTAAAAGGCTATGTTCATTACTCTTGTTTTTTTTTCATGATCCCTAACCAGTCAAATGTAAAGTAACTGCTACGATGGTTGTGATATCAACCATCCAGAAAGCCTCAACAAAATCAAGCAATCTTTAATGAACTTTATTGTTACCTTTCATAGAGAAGAGTGAAGAAATCTACAGTGCCTCATTCAATATTATAAAGATAATGACACTGACATTAATGCAGGAACATTTCCTAGTTCCTGAAAAGAGACAAAATTTTGTAAAAGTTTTATACAGAGGGATTCTTTAATTGGTTATTCTACAAGGACAATGTATTTGGATTTTGCTAGAGAATTTTTAAATCAACAGCTTCTGCCATTTTACATTACATAGCTTTCAAGAGGTTTCACTAGGATGCTAAATTGAAAGGGGAGTGAAATTGAACCCAGATGGTGGAGCGATCAAAAAACGCACACAAAAAAGTATTTCTTTAGAATATCTGCCGGTAATCAGCAGACATAAATTTTATCATACAGGACAACTGAACATGTACTAGAATTCCCTGCTGTTATTCTGGACAATATTTTTATTCAAGGTAACACAGTATTTAAAATTAGTGTGAAGTGAAAGAATCATGTTTCAACTTGCTGGTTTTTTGTGGATATTGTGTATCCTGTGGATTACATAATATTTCTCAGAGCTGCATATTTATGTTACCTATGGAGTGCTTCTGCAAGTTTTAATTTTTATCACATTTACTCAGTGCACTATCAAAAGATTAGTATCCTCATATAGGTAGATATTAAACAGATACCTTTTTTTCTGGAGTTATCTTGGTTATTATCTGAAAGCTGTGTCTGATATAAGCCAATAATTGAGGCTTTGTCTATGGTGGACCTGGAAGAAAAAGAAGGAATAAACAGAAGACAAAAAGAAGCAAACAAACACATGAAGTATAGAAACTGCTATAAAACTAGATCCTAGATAAAATCATTAGGAGTCATACCTTGCACAAGGTGGTTTCTGTAGTTCTATTTGCACTAATTTCTTGCTTATACTTTGTTCAAGATGACTTACAGCTTCAGTTCACCCACTGTATATACATTTGCAATTCTAAATACCAGTGGGTATGTCTGTACATTCCTCAAAGCAGGAATTTGCCAGCCAGCATCTTGGGGGTAGAATGGTTGAATCCGGAAAAATAGGGAGATGATATCCTAGAACTAATTTCACAGGAAAACATGAATAAACCTAACTCATTCACATAAATATAGGAGAAACTGTGGTTTCTTGAGTAGCTTAGCTCACCAAATCACCTACTCCTGCCAAAAAAAGCATGTTACCTTTTCCTTGTTATTCCTCTGCCTACTCTGGGTGCTGCTTCTAGTACTACCATCACATTCATGTGGGCCCTGGCATTCACTGGATCTTTCAGATCACTTGCTCAAGATAGGAAACTACCTGTAATTTACCTTGGTTGCATTAGCTCATGGCTGATGCAAAAACTAAGTGGGGTTGGCACAATGTTTACAGTGAAAAGATACACCTAGGAGTGATAATGAGTGAGGCTTCCCTCGTGCAGTGGAGGAGAACACCTGATTACCTCATCAAGTGGATTGGAAATGCACCTTGAAGTTGTGGTTTCATGATCAATTTAATACAATCTTAGAACATGCTGCTGTATGTTCATACCATCTTCCTCAGGTCAACATTGATGGTTATGCAGTCAACAGCTATGCCAGCAAACAAAAAAAATTACTAATGTTTTATCGTAGGATCTGTTACGTTTTCCAGAAGGCATAAAACATAAGATAATGCAGAATATACGACTTGTGCTTGTAAACGTGTCTTAATGAATTCAAACAGATCCTAAAACTGGGGCAGAAGTACAGGAAGCGTACTTTTAAGACCTGAACAGTGTTTTCAGGATGTGTATCAGTGTGATGGCAGTATAAAAGGTCCCTGTGGAACTGTAAGCATTCAACAATGTCATAATATTAGTACACTAATAATCTTTGCTACTTACAGTTCTGGTTTAGCAGCACATTTGGTCAAAGACTGAATGGGAAAAATTTTCATTCTAGTGGCATACATAGCTGGCATTTAAATATTTTCTGAAAAATGTTAAATGGTTATTCTTTCCAATATACATTTCTTTTCAACAATTTTTTTTTTTACATTCCTTAAGAATTTCCTAAAGGCAATTATTAAAGTGATGTGCATTAGCAATAATTCACCCTCTACTTATAATCATGTATTCCTACATATTTTCTACAGCAGAAGACTGTCTAATGAAACCTAATTTCTGCGTGCAGGAATTCAAATGCTTGTGCTGCATGAAGAACATGTATTAGAATGCGAGGTATATACCAATGATTGACTTGAAAACAAGGCTGACTTTCACCTCATCTATGTCTGTGCCAGCATGTCTGAGACTTTATTGCTATGCTGAAACATAAACACAACATCAGTTTAATCATAATATCGTGTTGGGATTTGTCTAACCTAACTTTAGTTAGACAACTGTTTTAAGGCATCATCTTAGTTCCTGCCCATTTTTCTAGGTGTCAAAGATGAGTGGGATGAATCATCCTCCGCGGTATCCAAGTTTCTCCACTTACTAAAAAAGTTTGGACTAGCTTTGAGATCATGCCTTATTTATTGAGCACATGAAGAGTAAAATTAATCTTTTGTCTCAAATGAACTCTGTTCCTGTAAATGGCATAACTATTAGCATCCCTTTTATATATATCAGCATAGTTTTGTGGTGTGCTGGAAAATACTGACTCTTACTGCATCTTACTTATCTCTTGTTAGTAATATTTTTCCAGCTTTTGCTGTGATGAGCAGTGTGCAGTACATGCAAAGTTTCTGCTTTTACTTTACTTTATGTAGAAACAAACCAGAGATGCACTACAGAATAAATAGCTTTGCACTTGGTGGTATTTAATATGTCACAACTATCTACTGATGGTGTCAAAATGTCACTTCCAGCACATAGCTCAATAATCTGTGAAAGGTTCTCAAAGGTTAAAATTCAATATTGCAGTTAACTCTAGCTTTTTCAGAAGAAAAGGATTTGATCTTAAATTTCTGCAAACCTGAAAAGGTAGATATATTAAATCTGTTTTGCAAATGCATGCAACTCTTAGATCAGTGGCGCATTGTAATAGCTGCATAATTTCTTTTATGGAATGCTGTGTCTGCAGTTTCTGAGCAGTAGCTTATAAAAGGTGGGTAATAATGAGTGGTTTCCATTACATATATTTAAAAATCAATGTCAAAGAAAAGAAAACATTGCTCAACTCATACATGTAGTACTTAGGTTGAGTACGATTGCTTCATACTGAAACACCTGTGGGGCTATATTTTTTTTTACCAAAAAAGAAAAAAAAGTTAAGTTGTAGAAAAGATCATAGATAACCACTGTCTAGTTAAAACAGCGATGATACAAAGTAGTGGCCCTCTTCTGAATTCAGACAGTTCATTCTGGACCTCCTCCACTTAGGTCTTTCAACAGAAAGGAACAGAATATTCCCAATATTCTTCATTAATACCTGGGGAAATGTAAAGGCCTACAGACTTTCTTAAGGACAACACTGTAAATACACTATCAGGAATTCTGTTCTATTGGTGACTTTCCTAACTCACAGATACCTGAGCTGAAATCCTAAGAAGCACATGATCATCAATAGCAACACATCTCATCATGCTCACCAATCAAAGGGGACTGTCTATTGTAGTGTGTGACTATAGCACCATTGCCCTTTGGGTAATCACAACTTCTCTTTAAGATGCTTGTGCCACAAATCACTCAGGAATTGCAGCTCTTTTGTGAGGAGTGATATTCGATATACTTATCCACACAAAGAGCAGCACTCTGAACTTTCTATCTGCAGCCACTGGGGACTGGGAGGTCTGATTGGCTATGGATGTCTTCACTCAGTAAAACTCATCCAAATTATAAAGACACTTTTATTACACTAAGATTGGAAGGTATTTTTGAATCATTTAATTCCATGTACCCTCTTTCTCACACAGAAATCACTATACCAAAAATATAGTTGCCTTCTTATAATGCAAGAAGTGTTTCTTTACCTGAGACCTTAGCTAAAATATTAACAATACCTGCCTTCTCAAGAGGAAAGACGGGGGGAACAAAAAGGGAAAATAAAAATTAAAAAAAAAAAATCCTTTGAACACTGCTAAACTGTTGAGTTTAATTGAACCAGAGTCTGCTGACTGTTAAATGAAGTAAAGTTTCATTGACTGACTGATTGCCTGTAAATTTCATTTGTCTTTTTCCATTATAACTATGAAGAACTTCTAATTAGCAGGATTATGGATCTCAAATGCAAAAATCTAGATTCTGATCTATGTGTGATATATTTACTGGACAAAAGACATCAGGAGAAAAAGAAGTCTTGTGTTAGAGAGCACTTTTGAGATATCTGGAGAAAAAAATCATGAAAATGTCATAATCTTTCTTCTTTGTAGACCTTCTATGTGTGCGCATATTTCTGTTACCTGTTGCAAAAACTTCCAAAATCTATATTTATTTAATTTTTAAATTGATTCAGTTTAAAAAATGTAATCAGTCTAGCTTTACATCATATTAATTAGTATTATTAAAAGTGTATCACACAGTCTTTGGATGCCTCTTCTATATCTTTAAAAAAATTAAGAATCCTAAGAAATTTTGAAGCAAAGAACTATGTTAAATTGAAGACTGAAAATTACTAATTTTTAGGGGGAGGGAAGAAATGGAATAAAAAACTTTGTTGTAAGTACTAAAACTGTAAAAACTGTACATCCAGTAATACTTAGATTGTTTAGAAAGTTTTTACTTTTTTCATGTAAACTTTGCTAGGAACAGAGAATTCATACCAAATTTATATACACCATTTTTGCAGTTATTTGACTTAGCAAATAAACATATTCATGATCCCAGTTAACCTAAATTAGCTTTCTAATCACAATTTATCCAGCTCAAATGGTTGAATTTGAGCCTCTAAAGAAAATGCATGTTTGCATTCGACCGGTGTGCTAATTGCACTTTTTTGAGTGCTTTCCTGTCCGCTGCAATCCTTCAATTATGGACTAAACTATTTAAGACAGCACATGGCTGTTACTAGTGTGCTAATGCATGTGTACTGTGCATTTAAGTCTCACTCTGCCAAATGTCCCAGACTATATTGTATTAGTAATCCTTTGTACTGCTTATTCCTCTGATAGCTCCATCATGTCCCTCTTCCTGATAACTGATAAAACTGTCAAGAAGTGTCAGGTCAAAAAAGAGTTTCTGAAGGATTTCAATGGAATGTGGTTCCTCATGATGATTTCCTAATTTGCCATTAGATTTGGAAGCCTGTCAGTTCTGTGGATTTCAGCCCATCTTGTGTGTCATGTGAATTTTGTGCAACTTTTCCATGAGCCTTGACATGTTACTTTTCTTTTTGTGGAAATATTTTAAGTTTTATTGCAACTCCCTCAAGCTTAAATAAAATTTGAATTCTCCATTTTCTGAGTTATCACAGCTTCCTTTTACAAATTTTGGCATATACTAATTATTTTTCCATTCTAGAATTACAGATATAAGACAGAATGGAAATTTTGTCTCATGAAGTGGTAGTGATTTTAAGCACATCAATTACTAATATTACATTGAATTTTAAAAATTAGAGATGTAGATTAAACTGAATGCTCTACAGTGCATCATCAAAACAGTATTTCATAGAATCATAGAATGCTAGTGGTTGTAAGGGACACCCAGATATCATTTAGTTGAATTCTGCCACAGCAGGATAACCTAAGGCAGCCCATGCAGGAACTCGTCCAGGTGGGTTTTGAAAGTCTCCAGAGAAGGAGACTCCACAATCTCTCTGGGCAGCCTGTTCCAGGGATCCATTACCCTCGCAGTAAAAAAGTTTCTCCTCATCTTGACTTTGAATTCCTTATTCTCTAACTTAAGCCTATTATTCCTTCTCTTATTACTGGGCACCACCAAAAAGAGCCTTCTTTTTTTCAAGGCCAAGCAGCCCGAGTTCTCTCAGTCTTTCTTCATAGAAGATTTTGTATATGTATTTTACAGAGAGCTTTTGTTGAATTGTCACCTATTCATTTTAAAAAGGCAACTAGTTCTCTGTCTCCTCTGTTTCCTCCCTTCTAAGCTTCATTATGAAACTGGCATAGCCTGTGGATGGAAGAAACATACTCGTTTTTCTTGTCTGAGATTTTCTTAAGGCTCAGTGAGGACATCTAGGAAGTCTGTCTTAACTTGTTTGCTATGAATATTCATGATTCAGAAGTTCTGGGATGCTTCTTTGATTCATGTGAAAATACAGTTCTTTACCTTAAACTCACTCCCAGGGACACCACTGTTCAGACAGCAGAGAATTGCCTTTGTGCTCCCTTGTGTCAGGAAGACTCTGAATTGTTTGAACTGTGAAAGCCTGATTTTTTCCTCTCTGATTTTAATGTTCACATTTCTTATTACCTCTCATATTTTATCCTATTAGAAATTTCTCATCAGGAAAAACATTGCTGTTGAACTTGTAGCATAACTATGTGTTAAAGTCTTGCTGTCATCAATGGAACTCCAGCATTTTCTTATGTGAAGCAAGTACTTAAAAATTTTCAGAATTGATGCTTAAGATAGGAATATATAGTTCTTCCTCTGCCAGCTCTCATTTCTCTACAAAGTGCTTCACTTTTTGACAGATTCTGATACTTTTCAGGACTGAGAATCATGTGACAGAAACAAATTCAATGCATTAAATTACTTCATGAAATATAGTAGAAAAACTGAGGTGATAGAAACAAAATATATCTCCAAGGATTTGGAGATTCATGAAAATATTAGATAGCCATCTGAACACTCAAGTGTTTATATTGACTGCACTGAATCTTTGAACTTTCAAAAGTTTATTTTCAAGTATTAATACTACCAGAGAAAAATAAAACAGAGGAAAAAAACTTATTTACTGGGCCAGTTATTTGAGAAGATTATTAATGGGACACAGAATTTTTAGCTCTAGGTCATCAATTTTCATCTAATTTTTATAGATTCATAGATTTCTAGGCCAGAAGAACCCTTACAGGGTCAATCAGGCTCCAATCAGGAGGCTAAGCTCCTGATTGACACAAAAACTCTGAATTTCAACCACTGTTTTCTAAAGCAAACAATAGCTACTAGAATTAAAGAACCGTATAGAAAGCCAACTAAGTTGCTGTGTTAAGACTACTGAGGTGTCTATATGAAATCACCTGGTTTAGAATAATACTCAATAATCCAAAATTTGTGCACAAATTCATCTCCTCCCCCAACCTTCCACTTATGTGGATATCTACCAGAGTGGATAATAACCACAGTGCCAGAGCACATGGAGTACAAACTCCTGTTACAACATCGCAGGTGATCCTTGCTGTTCTAAATAGAATTAGGATGGCATCAGTTACCTGTGTTGGATTTCATTCCCTATATTGTGCTTTTGCACTTGCTTTATCATTTGCATGAATCAGAAGATGGCTGTCAGTCTTCAGCACTAAATTGTTCACAATATTTCAGTTGGAATGTCTTTCACTTAGGATATGGAAGTGCCTTGAGAATTAAAGTCTTCAGGGAAAGACTCAGATGTGTGTTTCAGGCCAACCAAGAGACAATGATCATAGCATCTAGTTCAGTTAGATCTATAAGCTTAGAGAAAGGATTTCTCTTCAGCTATTTTTTTCCAAAATGAAATTGTAGAGTTCTGTTCCCTGAAGGGAAAAAAAAAAAATTAAAAATTGCTCCAAATCAATGGTATTTTTTCACAGGAATAAGAATTAGTTCTGTATCTGTTTTTTCAATAACATTAGATGAAATGAAATTATTCTTCATATCTTATTTTTCATGAACTAGTTTCAATTATATTTCAAGATATGCCTTTTTTTTTTTTTTTTTTTTTGGGGGGGGATGTTAATATTAAGCAATATGTCAACTCAGGGCAAAAAAAGAATAATTCCAAACACAAAATAAATTGTTACTTGCTGTTTGTTTCCCATCAAGAGAATAGAAGTGAATAATGTTTCAAGTGTGAGTGGAACTAAATATTTCCTCTTCAGTAGATAAGATCTATTATCTCATTTGTTTTCTGGTACCACCAGTGTAGGCTATAAATTTATGTACTGTTTGTATATTTATTCTAATTTAAAAAACAATTTCACATACAATTTAGCATTGAGCTATAACATAAGTACATTTTGTTCTTACATCTACAAAGTGTATGTCCACATATTGACTGTTTTCTACTTGGCGTGGAGCACTATAGGAAACTTCCATCCTTTAATCTAAAGCTGCCTTAAAAATCTTCCTGCTTCCTATGTAACCACTAAAAACGGGATAAAAGTTTTCACTGGTTCAGTTAATTTGAAAAGCATGCATCTAATTAAAAACTGGCCCAGGAATAGCCTGGATTCTGTAAAGAAGTGAACAGAGGTTTCAATGATTAATTCTTTCTTTGAATCAAGAGAATTTCAATACTGCCAATCTATTACTGAATATGACTATGTAAATTTAATATGCACTAGTCACTTTAACAATAAATATTATGGTCTCTTGTAGGCAGGAGCCTATCCTCTTTGGTTTAGGAGCTAGCAAGGTCCAACAGTGCTTAACAATTGAAGATTTCTTTCGTAAAACAATTTTTTGGGTTCTGTTGAAAAGGAGGAGTAGCTCAACTGGAGTCTGCTCTTCCTGGTATTTTGGAAGGGCTATAGAAAGAACAAGTTTCAAAAATCATATTCTGACTGACAGTTTGTATGGTCACCTAAAAACTATTATAGTACCAAATGTATTTATATTTAATTTATTTATTAAATATTGTTTATTTGCTTATATGCAGAACTGAGAATACCTGTTGACTATAGTCTTTCTGCACTTTTTACCTTTTCTATCTAAACTGTTATTGAAACCCGCTTTTAAACATATTGGAAACTGAATTCACTCTTCATGGTAATGATAGAAATGCATAAATGATAGAGTCTAAAAGGAAAACATGAAATATGATGTAGGGATAGTTTATTGAAAATAGTTTATGGAAAAATTTATGCAATTTCTCACTCCATCTAAAATTCAGCTTGTTTTAATTCAGGAGCATAAGGGAATACTTTTTAAGACCTCACATGATTCCCAGATACGTAACCCACAGCGAGATTTAGTGGAATTAGATATCTACTACAAGTTACTTCTTCAACATTTCCCTGTTTATATGGATTTAAGGGGTTAAGAGAGCCTTAAACTTAAAGGCTTGAGTTTGAACATGGTATAAACACTCAGCCATCTGTAGAGATAAAGTATTGATTTATTCAGCTGGAGAGAGCAAAAATTCACTGAAAACACATCTATCTTGGTTGCATATGAAAAGCCAGTAACACATGATTCATGGGCATCTCCAGTATTAAGAAAATAAAAACATGGTCTTTGTAAGTTTTTTATATCTTATATAAGGCAAGAAAAAATACCTACATGCTTATTCTTTCTCTGTCAGACTTATGATACCCTGCTTCTTGTTTCCCATTCAGTTAATACAACAATTGTTTTGACAAGTATTTTGCAATGTAATACGTAAATGTTTAGAACTGTTTAGGAAAAAAGTTCTATAAATTTGAGCCCTACAGGGTATATCAGGTCTACAAAACAATTTTTAAGGCAATGGTATCCAGACAGAAGTTGAGTTATCAAGTTATTCTTGATTATAGTGTTTTCAGAAAGGGCAATAAACCCCTGGAGGGTCTTGAAACAAATGGAAAGTGATAGGTTTCCTGCTTTTCTATAGTTTTTCCAATGTGGTCTGTGGTTCTTTTAGTAATCAGGAAGCAAAGTTTATATAGATTGGTTGCATTTAATGCCAATTTATTTTTGACTTTTCAGAAAAAAACAGTAGATCTGTCTGAACGAATTGAAAATCTCTTTCATTAAAAAATTCAGAATGTCACCATGTTTTTTCATTTTGTGAATACTATACTTGAATGATTTACTTTTTTTAACATCTTTAGAATTTACTTTACTGAGATTAAGTTTGAAATCCTCCACTTTCTGAGCTGAGTCTAATATTAATAAATATATCAGACACATTTCTTTGTATTTCTGTCATCTTTATCTCAAGAAAAGATTATGTTGAAAAAAACATGCTTTTTAAAAATGAAATATCTCATTTGTGATAAGCTCCATTTACTGACAGCCAGAATTTTTAAATGAAAATTTCCAATTGTACTCACTGCTGATTAGGAGTTATTTTCATTTTAGTAGAACAGGAAAATGCATTGACAGAGAGCAAGTTTTTCAAAGGCTTGAGCTTTATCTTTGTTTTTACCTACAAAGCTCCAATTTGTACATATTGCTTCTGTATTAACAATCTCCATGTGAGACTCTGATTTCAGATACTGCTTCTACTGTACTACCACTAATAAATTATATTAACCACAGAGTAGCATGATGCATTTATCACTTCTGCCTATTACTTCTCTTATGTTAGGGAGGAATCAACATGCAATATACACAATAACTTGAACAGAGCACCTGCTGCAAAGAGATTATAACGAAGATAGAAATCTTGCCTAATTGGTTGAGCACAGGTACAGAAGTTCTTTTTCTCTCTTAGAGCAAGAATATATAGTCTGTTCTAATACTTTGCACACTTTTGCAACAAGTGAGCACTGTCTGCAGTGAACAAATTCATATATATAATTTCTATTAATTTTCAAATTAATTTTTTGTGTGTAACCTGCAAAACTGCCTCTGTATGCTTACTTTTCTTCTTCCTCCATAAAGGAGGAAGTAAAGAGTGCATTCTGAGTGCATTTTTATTTCATATTCACATATGAAATTCTACTGAAATCAGAAACCTTGCACATATGTAATCTAGCACATAGAGCTGAAGGCTATCCTTGCCCTCTGCCTGTAGTAAGTGTACAGGGACTATATATTAGTAAACTTTATGCTTGACTTCTTTTAAAAGTGAATATCAAAGGAAGCAGTAAATATAAGCCCACAGAGAACTTTCCATGTTGTACTATATGGATGTTTCATTTTATGCTACTCATGAAAACTGAACTTGGTATGAGCTATAATTATGACAAAGGTAAGTGAGAGTGTGATCAGCACTTTGAGCACTCTTCCCCTTTGTCCTTTATCTGTACTTTTAGTCACCTTTAATAGCTAGGGAAATGTTTCATGTCAAAGGTTTTCACATACAGTAGAAACTAATTAATTAGTTAATAATATATGAATCTTGCCCTGCATTATGAGTGCAATCACCCATATGGGAAACCAGAAATATTGAGGATGCTAAAGGTTTAATTGAGACTTTCACATTGACAATGTTCAGTGTCTTAGATATTTTGATTTATTTAATCAGACTCATATCACAGTTTATAAGCTACTCTGGTCTCAATAACTTCCTACTCAACTAAGTCTTTGGTTTGGTCAGTGAGATCAACATGAAATTAACTTTCAAAGCTTTATTTCTATTTCATCACAAACATCTTTTCAGTCCTAGTTCAGTTATATTTAACAATTTTATCCCTCAGACTAAGAGGACTAAGAGGAGTGAGTATGTACCTTACACTTTTCAATTACTTTTTGAAGATATAATATTTTGGAAGTACTAGAAACCTTCTAAATTGGGAAGCCAAAGCAGATAGTTTCAATGACAAGAACATAGTTTCAATTGTCTGCTGGTATTCTAAGCTATAAAAGTGAGTAATATTATCACAAACAGCTTTCTATTTTTACTTGTTTTCAAGTAGAGCTTTGTAACCTAGTGTGATTAATTTGGAGGATGTGTGGGGTATGATGTGGTATTGTACCACAGTATTCCATTGCTGGCTCTTCCTGTGTGGAACTTAAAAAAAACTATCTAGGACGTCCATGTAAGGAAAAAAAAATAGTTGCCAAGGAGTAAAGATTTCTTGTCTGTTTATTTTGAAAAAGTAAATAAATTTCAACCTGATATGGCTGTCAAGAAAACCTGAAAGTATAACTTTCAAGCAACAATACTGCTGCCTCACTTACTGAGAAAATTAAACAATAACTCAGGTGAGACAAATATATTCACTTTAAAAACTCACATTTCAGAGAGCAGAAGGCAGTGTGTTGTAGTGGTAATCACTCCAGGTTCAGAAACACTTGGCATGCTGTAAGCTGTCTAATGAAAGCAGTGCTGATATCTGACCAGGACAACATTGCTGATATCTGAGGTAAACTAAAATGCTTCAGGTATTTTAATCTGATTTTTTTCTGGAACTCCAGTTACTGTATTTAAATATAATACATCTTTACTCCATATAGTCAAAAGCAACATAGGATACCTGGATAGCAGTGTTGATGATTAAATTCTGTAGACATTTGCACTATACTTCAATATAATTTCATAGAAAAGAGTCTGTTTTAAGAAGTACCACTCATTTAACACTGAACAATCTCTTACAGAGGATTCTTTCATATTATTACATATTAATTATAATGTTTTAATTTTGATAATAATTTTACACATTCAACACTACCATACTCAACAGGTTACTTCCAATTCTTCCACTCCTTTTTGTGAAGGTGATGTGGTGGGCAAATGGTGCATGCTTCCCTATGCAGAGATCAGCTTCTGCTCCACTTCTTTGTCTAAATAATTACTTGATGCATATAAGAAATCTTCAGCTTCCGTTAAATCAGTAAAATCACAGGGATGTTTAAAATTCACATAGACCCAAACCTTCAAAGATTTTGAGGTGCCTTCTGGATATTTTCTGTGCATTTCTGCACCATATGAGAAGAATTGATGCTTGTAGGACCTGACACAAGATGTTTGATTCTATTTTCCATTCTTTTCTTTTCTTCCATACTGAAGAATGAAAAATCCACCATTGCTATGATTTCCCAAAATTTGTAGCATTTGAACCTGGTCTTCAAGGGAAAAAATATTCCTCAGGAACAGAGATTTCAAACTGCTAAAGGAAAAGCAGCAGCAGATTTTTTTGTTTTCCTTTTTTTTTCAGCATTTCTTTTGGCATTAGGAAATTTTTCATGTAAGAAGTAGATTCATATTAACATTAATTTCTATTCTAATAGAAATTAATTAATTAATTAATATTCTAAAAGAGGCATCTGCAGATGTAGTCACAGATCTAGAAATGCCATTTGCTAAATGCCATCTATAAAATCCTGACATGGGAAAAGCTTAGTTCTGGATTTTGTTTTAGCTCAATGAATCAGGTAAATTTTTAAAATCAGCTTTAATACAGCCTCTGAAATCAGTGTTCCTATTTCCTGTAATGCTTATAAAAGACCAAAGAAGGACAATCCATTTCAGTATATTTAAGGAAATTAAAAATATATGTATTTTTCAACATCCATGTATTTTTCAAAATATGAGTAATGAAATTATGGGACATGGGGTCTTTGTTTATTGGGGAGGTAAAAATATATCCATAGTTTCTGAGGTTCATAAACAAAAAAATTCCTCTATTATCCTCCAGACATTATAATCCAGATGTATTACATTTTGAAACTTAACTATTAATGTCAGTTTTCATTAATTTTCTTTTGTGGTGGAAACAGTTCCTTAACATCCAACTTTGAATAGAATATCACGCAGAAATATGTGAAGATCCTACAATTAATTCCATCTACGTTTAAAATTAAACTGCAACAAAAGGACCATCATAGAGTGAAAAACAAAAAGATCAACAAAAAAAATCAAATATCTTGGAATTATTTGAATTATGTGAAACTGAAAGGGAAAAAAAGAATGGTGAAATGATGAACAAAAAAACATTTAAAAAAATTGTTCTGGAAAAGCCAAACAATTTTCAAAATCAGAGCTAATACCTTTACAAGTAATGACTTATGATCCAGAATGATGGTCCTTCTGGTACTCATGAAAAGCAAGGATTCTGATTACAAATTCTGGACTGGGCGGAGAAGTGTTACTATTACTAATAACTCATTCACTATCCAGAGGACTTACTTCTAAAAACCATCGTAGAAGTAAAAAAGAATTTTGGTGGAGAAAAATATTATCATGTTTAGGAAAAGCCTACTGAAAAAAAACCTGAAAAAAAAAGACGAATATGGAAATATTTAATGCAAATGGATGCAACATTACAGCAAATCAACAAACATAAAAAAGTTTTATTTTACCAGACATTGAAGCTAATTACATCCTGATGAAGGAGGTGTACACATGATTAATTACTCTATAGTCACTTTGAATTAGAGATGTAAAATATAAGGCCTTGGAAACTGCAGTTGTAAAATGTGACAAAGCCTTGTAAAATGTGACAAATATTAGCACTTCATTGAACTGACCCATGAATCTAACTCAGCTTTCTAGGATGAATGAAAAACTCAACAACTATATTTACCAACTAGGAACTCTTTCAACATTAAAAAATGTAGTTTATAGACAAGTGTTCACTTAGGAACAGCAGCTCTATTCTAAGATGTTCTACCACACCTACCGGCTCCTAATTAGTTTATTTACTGGAGGCTATTGCTCTTTTGGGCTCAGTCATGGAAGGAGAACTCAATGGTCTGGCAAAATCAGGTAAGGTTACTCAAGCTACCAATTGAATTATTTCGACTAGCTCAGCCTGGTTTGTTTCAAAGAAGATTTTAGGTAACAGTTACCTGAGATTTTGGTGGTGGGATGGTTGAATGGTAGGTTCCCTTTCCTTCTTGGATTTATTAAAGTGATTCTCAAAGCCCTTAAATTTTAATTACAAAAAATGATGTAAAATAACAGAAACCCAGAGGTGCGATATCTAAAATCCACACTCTGTGTACAAAGAAAATGAACAGACTATAAGATATCTGAGCCCAGACTGCAGTCCTTAATCATGTGGAACATATTCTGAAATCAATAAAATTAGGCAAGATGTATTGCACTGAAGTTACTTGTCATTAATGTCAGGTGATAGTGATAAAGAATCTTATACTAATTATCCATGTGCCCATGCAAAAATCTGACTCTCTCATACAGTCTGAATATTTTTCACACATAATTAAGCACACACAGATGCTTGCAAAGAGCCAAAATTAAAATGAGAAATCAAACTTTAACGTCGTTGATGTGAGCTGTAAAATTTCCGTAGCTTCAGCTACACTGATATCTCACCCTTGGATCTGCAGATTCCCTGAAGCCATTTGTCTGCATTTTAAAAAGAAAACCAACCCTTTCTTTGAAATTCTGCATATGAGAGTTCTTTCCCTTGACAAATACAAATGTAGATCCTACTGACCAAAAGAATTTTGTACCAATTTAACTGTATAAAAAGTGTGTCAGGAAAGGAATTCTTCTTAAGAAAACATCATTTTAAAAGGCTATCTGAAAGATGGAGAACTGGACTCAAGCAATTCCAGGAAACTTAAAAAGCACCAAACCATTAGAATTTAAAATCAGACTAACACTCAACTGCCTAATTCTTAATTTATACATGGTAGCTCTGTCCCACTCAGCTTCTACATATTTCTAATCTGCAATCCTATGAGATCTTTAAAGCTTCTAAAATACTCCCAAAATTAGAAACAGAATCACAAGAACAAATGTGAACTCAGGTTTTGGTTAGTTATTATTAAGAGTTCTTTTTACCTGCAGTAATATTTTTCTTTGCATTGAAATTACTTTCTCTTTCCTATTTCCCCCCTGTGCTTTACAGATGGAAAAATTGCCTATTTAATAATGTATAAAGAAGCAGATGAATGTACACATACTAATTTTTTGCAATAAAATATCAGCAAGAGAGCACTAGTGACAACACTTGGAGGGAAAGAGGTGATAAGGAAAGCAATGAGATAAAGTCATCAAAACTTTTCATTTTTTGTGTTTTCCTGAAATAACTTGAAAATGCAGATGAAATTTGCCCAACAGTATCAACTGAATATGCTGGATGCACTGAAGAGATGTTTTCTTTATGCCTAATAATTCTAAAGGTTTGGACAGTCCGTCAAAGTTTAAATCACATAATCCATTCCAGGACACAGGTTTTAATCTCCCTCTTAATTAAGAGGCCAGGCCACCCATGGCTCTGAATCAGACTTTCTGCAGAACCTTTGGTTAGGGCTATCCTCTTTTGCATTTATATATTTATATAGTCACTAGGAGAGAGTCCACGAGCAAACAGGGGTAAGAGCTCATGTCAATTATTTGATTTTTAAAGGAAAAGAGAAGGAATGACTGAGTGCCAGATTTTGCTGTATACATGTCTTGTTCTGGAAAAAGAAAACTATGAACAATTTCAAACAAGGCACAGGTCTCAGGTAGTTTGTAACTCAGTGGTCCTGTTGGAGGGCTTCAGCTTATACCTGTTATGAATATAGGGATATTGAGGATTTTTCTCCCTATTACTGGTGATTATTCCATTTTCTGGACATCATTCAAAGAAGTATAAATAATGCTATAAAGTACTTGGTTCCACAGAAAGAAGGAGATCAGTTATTTAGACTGTGTTACTCATAGTCACTATGTTTCAGTTTCTAAAGAAAAATACAGTCTTTATGCTTTTGTTATAGTTTTCTGTTTGGGTTTTTTGTTTTGGTTGTGTTTTTTTTTAATGAATGGAAGATGACAAGATCCTAGATAACAGAAACTTGTGATCTTTATTGACCCAGCTCAAAGCTGCTGGAGTTACCATACATAAGAGGTTTTAAGTAGTAGTGTGCTAACTCTATATCATATCCATTAAGGATTATTTTTTTATTATTATTAAAAATCCAGTAAAATATTTACAACTCTGCTACAAACCTCTCACGGTTAGATCAGTGCAATTCTAAGCACTATGGTTATCTAACATAATTTTTTTACACACATATCTTGTTTGGAGCTTCTTTTATTTCCTTTTGTCAATCCAGTGATTTTTAATTTCATAGCTATCAAATTTTCAGGCTATCAACAATAGGAGGCTCCCAGACAACTGTCTCAAATGTCCATCTCCAGCAAAGTCTGAATTTCAAATCTCCCTTAGGACTATTTGAATATGATTTTTTGAATTCAGAAATAATTAGATGATCCCATATAATGAAGCAATTTATATTAATAAAAGAAAAGTCACAACCTAGCTAATGAAGGTTGGAGGTGGACTCTTCGCTCCCTTGTTCCCACATCTTAATGCAGCATCTTTTAGCTTCTGGGAAAGCAATTGAAAAATATTCTCAGGAGGTGTCTGTACGAGAAAGAACATGTGATGGTGTGCATACAGAACTAATGAATGTCACTTCAAAAGAGTTATCAAATTGTAGTGTACACTCAGCATCCTTTGTTCAGGTACATTTTGCTAGTCCTAACAGAGTTTTAAAGCTGTTTAAATATTGCACCTCCCCACAATGGAAAATATTTAGCTACTGATAAAAGTAGGAATATTTTCAATCATTTTTATCAGTTAATGTCTGAACTATCATGGTATTTACACTTACTGATGCCAACAGAGATTATAATTTAATTTTTTTACATGGCTTTTCAAAGTATCCTCAGGATCAATAAAAAACTCAACATTCTAGAAATGATTTAGTTTCAGCCTTCATCTCTTTTTTCAAGATATTGTGTAAAATAAAAATAGGAACGTATGGCATTGTTCATTTGACTTAAAAATTATTATTCTATCTTAATAGCTAATAATTATACATATAGAGGATAAATTTGAGGATAAATTTTTGCACTATTCTAAAACCCACCTGTATACAAATACCAAAAGTATGGTGCAGCAGTGAAAAATCTCTTTACACACTACTTGTGCATTTTTTTCTCAGAGCATCTGGACACATGGAAGTCACACCATTTTCTAAACACTAAGCTGACATAAAGAAAGCAGATACATTTTAGTACATAAACCTGGTTTCAGTGCAAGTTTGACATGCTAGGGTTGCAGACAAAGGATGAGACCTTTCATTTGGCCTGAGGTTGAGAACTCAGCAGGACATGGGAAACTACTGGACATAAATTGTGTGAGAAGCTTACAAAAGTTACTAATCTTGCCATGAAGCGTGGCCAGATCACACACGTATTTAACATGGGATTTCAATAAGAAGCAGTCAAACTGGAGGGAAACTCTGGGCACCTTTTGGTGGAGTACAGTCTTGAAGGACCAACAGCACCTCAGTAAACATAGCATCACTGGCACATGTGGCAGACAGCCTGGGTAAAGGCAGAAACAATAAATTACCAGAAACAATAAATTTGGGTTCAAATATATCACAGCTGGTAACAGGTGAGAAAAATTAACTGGAGAAGGTTTTTTATTTGGTTAGAGACTGAGTAGAGAAAGAAGGGAACGAGGATGGGAAAAAGAAAGGCCAAAAAATAGGAAAGGGGATAACAGGGTAGGCAGAGGGGTGCCTGTTTCTGCCTAGTGGTACCAGTCAGGCTGTCACATGCTGTTCAGTGTAGCAGGAGTGGGGGAAGAAATCAAACCTATTGCCAGAACATCAATGTCAGGTCTTTGTCCAAAATCAGTAAGACCGGTGTGGAGTGGGGTGTGTGCTCTCCCAGGCCAATGAGGGAACCCTTGACACAGAAGATCAAGTACCTGGGCATCACCACATTCATGGTTGTTCCAGCCCCAATAGCATCAACCATACTGCCATTTTATGATGAATTCTGGAATTCATCTTGTAATAAAAAATATTTTTTAAATTCTGAACCTACATAAGCCTGGATGTTGAAGCCTTGGTAGATATGTTAGTTTGAAGGCTACATGTTTAACATGCCCAGAGGAAATAATTTTTTTTTATTATTATTATTATTATTTTTATTTTAATGAAGTAGAGACAAAGTAGTAGCTAGAAAAAACTCCACTGGGAAATTCTGTGTTTTTTTCTGGTAGCTGAGGGCCAGTACAGGTGTTATCTATCCCAATCCAGACTTGGGTGTCTTGCTCTAGTTTCAAATTAAACATCAGATCAATTTAGCAGACTTTGTACTGACAGAAACCTCCAAGCTTTATGTGTGGTTCTAAGCTGCAGTTTAATGTGGAAGGATCTTGGATATATGAACTAAACATGACTGAAGTTTAGGGTTCTAGTATTATTCACAACCTTGTCATGGTCTGGGAATACAGATTGATTGGAATTATCCTGCAATTGTTAAAGTTTGCTTCAGTTCTGGGCATGGTTCATTTAGAAATTCTTAAGGAAAAGACTCAACAAGTAGCATAAGTTTCTCATTCATTTCCAAGAACAACACTGTAAAGTATTGCAGAATATCTAAAATTAAAAATTATTTAATTATTTAGGTAAAGAATGGATCCTAACTTTCTTTGTGCTCTCCTTGAGCTGCACTTCTGAGTTTAACCTAGAAGTCACATACTGCAAGTATGACAGACTTGCAATGCTAACCCTGACTTTTCATAACCCAGTAACAGAACAAAAGCATGGCAAAAAGTGTGAACTTTCACTCTTTTGGGTATATGCATTAGCTAATTACAATGCTTAAAAAAAATCTTTTTTTTTAAAGATTTTCTTTCATAATGTAGAATATATTTAAAATTACGTTGCAAAGTAAATTAATGTTCTATGTCTAACCTGACAAAATAGCAGGCACTAACAGATCAGAAAAAAGAATTCCTCAGTATTAGCAAGGGAATAATAAAAACTCTAGGAAGCACCATATCTCGTTCAGCTGCTGAAAATAATCCCTTCTTACAATAATTCACTCTGTGGTTAAGTTGAGCCCATAAATTAATGACAGCCTTAAACTTTGTAGAACAATCACTAATTCTGTCTCACATATCTAATAAAACCACTTTAAGAATAAACTAAAAATTACCTTAATAAATGTTACATTAGCTAGATATATGCAAATTAATTGTCTAAACATTAAAGATTTCTGGCAAATACTTATTTTGTACACATAACTGAAGAAAATTCTGAGGTGAATATAAACATTCAAATAAAAATATTTTGACTGGTATTTCCCTAGTAAATGATAAGAACTGTCATTTATGTTTTTTATCTTCATTGTCTTTTACTGGTCACAACATATTAGACCCTAATCACGTATTAGACCCTAATCACAAGCTGTCCTTGTTTGGGGGAGAAACTGTGGGGTCTAACAGGAAATATTGTGTCCTCAGTAAACACAGTATATGTGAAGGCAAGACTCATAGATTTGCTCCCATAGCTGCCACAGGCTTCATGACTACATTTCCAAATAGTTTTTTGGGGCTTTTTTGTTTGTTTTGTTGTTTGCTTTGTTGGTTTTATTTTGGTTTTTTTTAATCAAGGGAAACTTCCCAAAGAAAAATAATAATTTTTCAAACAGCTCTAATAGAGATCTTGGATATCTAATGTAAGTTTCATTAAAGTATTACTAAGCTGCTGATCAGTTTTGTAACATAGTTTATTCTAATACTTGTACAAGGTCAGGTAAGGTTTCTTTCCTTCATAGGAGACCAAGCCATTTGTGCCTCTGAGACTGAGCCTCAAAGGATCAATAGTTGGACGTGGTTGCATTAATATAAAATAAAATTCTAACTTCTCCTGTTGACTGAGACTTAGCCAAGCTTGCCAGAGCATCCTTAAAAGGAAAGGTTATTGGGTATGTATCACTTAAGATTCAGGGCCCCACTTAGATTAACTTGTATATGGAGTATCGGACTCCATGCAGGAGACTCCATAAACTTTCTAAGCCTATCCTCATTATTCTTTGTTCTGAATATCACATAAGCATTGTCTCAAAATCCTAGCTAGTTTAATGGGGTTTGATTTACGAATTTCCAGGAGTGTGACCTTCCTCATATAATGTCTAAAAGAGAGTCTTCCACAAATAATACCTTGAGCCCTTTAAAAGCCAGTCCAATGGCATTCAAATGTCATTGTTCTTTGAAATGATGTTGGCACTGCTGTACGTAACATTTCGCTGTAGAGAGCTGCTTTTTTATAGGAGAAATAGCAGGGATTATCTAGAGTGTAGGGGAAGGTAATGCAGATTAAACCTTTCACCTTTGGAGAACTGTCAAGGCCTGTGACACTACTTAGCATGACATGAATATTTGTCACTGTTTAAGGGTGTAATTATCTTGAGTTGTGTGCCTGCACCTGTTTGTGATTGGTTTGGAAGGTTGCTGAGCCATAGCAACTGATCAAGTACAAGTCCCCCAGCCATTGCAATGTTGACTAAAGCAGATCAAGTTAAATCAAACAGAAAGTTAACATGGATTGGAACCAGCATGATTTATAAAACGTAACAGTTGCAAACAATAACAAATGGAGTGCTCACCAACTAGGTATCAAGCCCCAAATGGCACTGACCTCCTGATCAATGTTGAGGCATAGTGCAACAGCATTGTGGGAAAGCTGAAGCCAAGATGGCTGTTCCCGTCAAGGAGATGGGTTGTTCTATTTTTCCTGTTGCTGAATTAGTTTGCAGTCACTATACTGTTCATTCACTGGAGTTGCTTTCTGCTTTGCTGTTGTTCTACTCAGTCTGCACTGCCTTACTTGGATGCTTCATCACGAGTCTGAATCCCACTCCATCCAAAAGAGAACAAAGGAGATATTAGTCAAAGACTTGGGCACTCTGAGTGTGCACATTTATTATGGTTTTTTATAACTTTGTCTATTTGGTTTTTGGTTTTATTTCATAGTGTATACTGTGCTTAACACATCTGGACCTCTTGGTAAAGGTGACACCTAATAGCTGTCCCAAATGCTTTAGCATATTTTTGCCCTCCCCAGAAAAGTAAAAATATAATTCAGTACTCTTTGATTAAGAAACATGTTGGAGAAACAATAAAATACAATTAAATATTAAAGGATTTTAATTTATTTTTTAATGAGCATTATCTCATTCAAAGTACACAGGTAAAAACTTCCTGGCATAAGAGAAGATTATAAAATGAATATTTGTTATGCAGTTTTCTAGCATCATGAGGCAGTAATAGCAGCGATGACTGACTGAGTGAATAAATGATTGAATCTATATTGAAATCTACTGACAAAAAAAAATTTCATAACACTAAGCCATGTCCATAGCTCAGATCAAAACCTAAATATTTAAATAATTTTTCAGAAATATACAGGTTGCTTATTAAGGAATATGAGGAGCTAAGACTTACTCTATAGTGTGGACAAGGAGGAAAGAAATCAATAATGACCAAGAGACTAGATGCAGAAAAAACATCAGCTTATGCACACAATTACTGCTGAAGAAATAAGGACTAAATACAATGTTATACTGATATTCCTATTCCCCCAATCCCTTTGCTATCACTGCCAAGAGTATTAAAAAATTTCCAAAGAAATGTGGAAAATATATGTCAGAGCTTAAAAGCCTGGCATGAAAAATATGTAGTCCCTCCTTCCCTTTTTCCCCAGTTGCATCTCAAACCCATATGATACAGGATTGAATAGACCTGGATATCTTGTGAGTAATCCTGTAATTTCAAGAAAACTTAGGGCAAAGACAGGTTTGAATAATAACTAAAATGAACCAGATTTCTCCAGGAAGATGCTAAAGAACTATCACTGACATCTCTTTGGGAAATTATCTGAAGGAAAAGGAAACTGAAAGAGATGGATCTTATATTTTGTCTCAATTATTTAGCCTAATCCAAAAGGATGGAAAGTAAAGTCTCCACATCTGAAGAATGTAGACAGATATTTACTTCTATCCATGAGATGTGTTTGACTATGAAGAGACTGAAATGTATATCCATAATTTGTGCACCTCATGAGGAAAAATACACTGGCTTGAGAGAGTGGACACAAGTATTGATTGAACAATAGGCCCAACTCTAAAAGGATTAGATTTATATTTCAATTCCAGAGCTCTTTTACATTTAGTTTCTGTAGATATTTATGTTTGATATATGATAGGGTTGAATGTTCATAGAAATTAGCATTTATATGCCTGTGCATATGTGGAGATTTTTCAATCTGTATTAAGCTATAATATTTCTTATAGTAATCTGCATTTCACATGTATAAATGACATAACTAAGCAGAATAACACAAGCTATTACTGTTGCAGTCAGACTGCTATTTAAAATTCAAAGTATATCCATTACTTTCATAAGGAAATTACATATGTATGATTATATGAAGTACAAATAATGACATGTAGTTTATTTACCTAATACCATTACATGATAATTCTCCATTATGAATTCAAAAGTAATTTTCTTGATTAAAATAATTTCAACTCAAAAAATTCTCACTGGAAAAAGTGAATTTTGAATAACAGAACCTGGTATTATTAAAGGATTAAATAGTATAAAGGTTTAATAATTATTGCTATAAAATGCAGATGACCATCAAAAATCAACATTTAAATTATGCAAATTTACTCTATTTTCTCCTCTAGCATTCTTCCCACTAACAATATTATTCAGTGAAAAGCCTTTAGTCAATTTTTTTCTTTTTTCAATCTGAAGCAACCACAATTTAAAGGAATAAAATCTTAAAGGCGGAAATATGTTTAATTAGTAAAAATTCAAAAGCTTTCTCAATCAGTAATTCTTCTGGTCACATAGTCTGAAGAACTTAGAACATAGCAAATGCATATTATGCCAGTAAATCTAAAAATGCCTTTGATTTTGAAACAATTCTAATTAATTTTAACTGTCATTCTGTACAATCCTTGAAGACTCTTCAGGGTGTAAGCTGCAACATTTTTCTAGGACATGGCCTTGGCTCATAGTAAGATATTAAAAAAATTTCTTTGTTTTTCTTATTTTTTTTTTGTTCAAAAAATGTCTTTGAAATTATGCCTCTTTTTCATCAAAATCTACACTGTAGTATAAATGTATGACAAGTGGTAGAAAATCCCTATTTCTCATTAGAATTTGAGGTGTTGAAGAAAATATTATTAGCCTTGTAGCCTTATGAATTGCAATATGTGGAGCCCTTGTGTCGTCTTCCCTTTCACAAGCAAAAATTAGACATTTCTTATTGTAATGAATGAGGGAAAAAATAATTTAATACTGTCATCAAAAGATGATCCTCCTTCTTACTTCTCTGTACCAGCACAGGATTAACATCATCAGAGACAAAATGTATGAGCTTTACAAACAACAATCCAAAATCATGAAATACTGAGCATAAGCAGTTCATTATTTATGATTTAGGAAAAAAGTGAGAGCCATTCATGACAAAACATCCAGAGTGCTCTCTAAAATAATGCCAAAAGATAAGTAATGCCAACATAGCTCAAGCAACTGATTTTGTGTGGAAATGACCCTTACTATCTGGAAACAAGACTTCAGTTATAAAAATGATCTGTGGTATATAACACTATTATATATAACACTGGCAATACAAAACAGGGATCCAAAGAAGTTCAACAGCAGATGTGAATTCATATCATATTTCCATGGATTTTGTCCATTTTTATTTTATCTGATAAGAGGCCATATGATTAAAAAAACTTCTGGACCTGAAATGTAGAGGGAGAGTCATATTTTATTTGTATAGCTGCTAAGAGGTGAAAATTTCTTTGGAGTATGCAGCGACAAATTGGTATCTGTGGGTGGCTGGTTTTTTTAATCCTATAGACTTATAAAAGCTCAAGCTTTTCTGACTTTTGGAGAACCAGGCAAAAAGTAGGGAGATATGTGGAATTAACTTTGGACTGTGTGCCAGTTAAAGTGGTAATATAGAAAATGTCCCTAGTAAAACCTGTATTTTTTAATACTAGTAGTTCCTGCATACCTAAATTAAACAAAACATGTTGCTGGCCGTGTGTTGGGACTATGAGGCAGCCAGCCTCATATGCTGTTTTTCCAACAGCAGTAAAATATACATTTTGCACTGGTGTTTATATCTCTGTTGTCCCAGTTCATGTGCATTTCTCTGCTAAACCTCCGCACTCTGTTGATAAGGCAGGCAGGATATGCAGCTGTGTAGCTGAACTGTCTCCTTTCATTCATTTTGTGGTCCATTTCAATGGAATGATCTCAAGTAAAAAAAAGTAGAAAGCTCTCACTGTTTTCTAACCTTTCCGAAGAGATGACCTTTCCATTAGATATGGTATAGTGACCTACGCTGTTGGAAGCCTTTTAAAGACATTTGGTTTGCCATTTCCCAAATGGATTTTTTTGTCTGGAAACCGAATCATTAGCTGTCTGCAAGTTAGTTCTTAGCTGCTCCTATCAAAAGCTTTGAGGCTCTTTAAGTGCTGGAAGTTAGCCAGCAAGATTTTATGTTGTGTACAAGCTCTGTTTCAGAACTCAGAACGGAATTCTTTACAGCAAGATTACTGATATCTCAACTACTCAGTCTCTGTGGGAGTGAAACTCTCATCCATTCCAAGGTGATCTTAAGTGAGATTAACCATCTAGGTTCAGGAGGATCTTTAGTGTTACAGTATTACCATGATTGCTAAAAGATGTTTTAACAATTTGAGTCGATATTCTTTATATTCTCTTTCTTTCAAAGTATTTGATTTTTCATGAGCCCAGAAATATAAGTGGGTATTTTAAAAGAAAATGTTCTGCTTTGTTCTTTTAACTTTTTAATCTTGTTTTTTTATTCTCTCTTAATAAAATAGATCTAGCAGAATTTTTCATGACTTGTTCAAGAAGGCTATGCATGTAAGACACTTGAGAAAAAAAAGAAATCAGCCAGGATGACAGCAAAAAAAATTAAATCTTTTTTTTGTTTGTTTTTAAATGAAGAGATCAGTTGTTTTCTAATGTACTACAATGCATGATTCCTGATATTCTTATTTCACACTTACTTTTGCTGTGATCCTTTTTTCCTGGAATATGAATATCAGTGTGAATTTTGTAATAAAATTTTATAATAAAGTGCACAGATCTGTACATGGCATAAGAGTAGATGAATTTTTTTGGTAAAAATATTTTTTGCTTTATTGATTTGGGTTCACTTCCCAAACTGAAATGATTATGTCCATAACATGAAAGAGTACTTCTTTATCAAGCTTTCATTCATTTTTAGTATAACCCTCCTGACTAGCAATGTCTACTCTAAATAGATAAAGAATTCCTAACTGTGAAGGTTCTAAGCTAGTAACAGGAGTTTGAATCTTAAGATATACAACTGTCATCATTAAGTCAGCATGTCAGTAACTGGGAAGTTGCATGATTAAGGATCATCATAATGTCCTATATCCTTATGCCACCCGTTAGAAACTTCAAAAAAACAAATCTACCTTATGAGCATGAGTTCACAGAAAGATCTATTCAGGTAGGAATTCAGGTAGGATTCTAGTCTATTCAGTTAGGAATTTCAAATCATTGCAAACTGAAAAAGCCCAAGTTTCACAAGCTCTGTGGGATGCCTTTCAGTGGAAGGTTTACATTGTGCATGTTATACTCAAGAACAGGTCCAAAACTGATCATCTGACTACATACATATAGAGAGGTAGTCAGGCATAAGAGTTTGTGCATTCTTGAATACAGTACATGCTTTTAATATATCAAATATGGTTTACCTGTGGAAACTCCTAATATTGCATGTGTTTTCTTTAGTTTTAGGAACTTTTTGGTTGTCCTTTTTAGCCGACGGCACTAAAAATTACTTCTAAGTCAGAACCTGAGCCATCTTCTGTAAAACAGAGAGGAAATTGAAGTGTTCTAAAATCTTTAAAATATGCTCTACCTTTTTGGAAAGCCCCTTAAAAAGGTGAAAAAAGGGCGGCTGCATATCCAGAAATGTCATTCCTAGGTATTATGTATGTCGGTAAATTACCTTCAGGTGTATGTCTGCTTCTTCCATTGTTCCGCCAAATGTAGTATTCATCAAAGCTGACGCAAAGATTAGCACTAATGGATAGATTAACACTAATGGATAGAGATGTAGGCCACAAGGAGAAAGAATTCAGGGTTTTGTTGCCTGGGGACTAGCTCCTCACTATGCACCCTCACTATCTACAGATCATTTTTCCAGTTATAAGGCTTACTTTATCCACATTAAAAGCTTCTTTTTAAGCTTATCTGTCTGAAATTGTAATCTTAATTTCCCCCAAATTAAGATAACTCAGATTAAACTTCTGATGACTCTTCTCCATAAATGTATGGTGTATGCATGTAAGAATGGGCAATGTGAACACTCTTTTCAGAACTATTTCCCATGGCTCCCACATAGGTAAGCATGAACTATATATGGATTCAGAATTTTGATTTTTTGCATTCACTTCAGAAATAAGAAAATGGTTTATCAGAGTCATCTATTCATCACACTCAAATCTCAATATTTTGGGAAGTGTTGCTACTCTTTGTCATAACTGAAGCACAGACATAGTGGACATGGCTATACTTGACCAAGCATCATAGCATTTATGATGTTTTGAAACCAATATTTATTTGTTTCAAAGAAAGAGAGTCAGATAATCAAAGTATATGGACAACAGAAATTAAAGAGTTTTTCCAGGTAACTTCATCTTTCAGAAAAGATCAATGAATGTGACAAGATGCATGAAAACAGAAGAGAATTAATGTTACCAATTCGATTGAACAAAACCGATTTTTTATAACAGGAGATGGTTGATGGTCACTTGTAGTTGATGGAACACTAAGCTAGGTTTTAAGATATTTGTTTGCAGTTTTGACTTCTACAGTTTTTGTCTCTACTGTGGACAACATACCAGTTTTCCTGTGACTCTGTTCTCTGCCTATAAAGAGATAATAATAAAAAATACTGATATTTATTATTATTATTATTATTATTGTTGTTGTTGTTGTTGTTATTTGTTTTACAGGGAAAATCTCAATTATAAGAATAAGTGCAATAAAAATAAGGGACTGAAGTACACTATCTGTGTTTTCAGACAGAAGATATTTAATGGACCCGTGTAAGTAAGAAATACAAAAGAAAAATATTAGATTTGCTATAGTGTCTTATTTTATCCTCCAGTACTCTGAATTGTATTAATAATAAACATCTAATAGACTAACTTCAGTATATCTTGAATTAGAATTAGTTAGATGTGTACAGAAGGATATATTTGCTCCTGAAACTTTGGCACTTTATAACTATTTTTAATTTTTTTTAACTTGTATGTTTATTTTTATTTTAAGATCCCGTCTCTTTTATAAATCTTGAAATATTTGTGTCCATAAACATTAAAATCATCAGAAAATAAAGCTTCAGTTTCTTCACTTCAGCTGGGAAGTGATTTTTCATCTTCCTGGAGCTTATCTTCAAGACATTTTGCTGATATTAAATCTATTTATTCCTGGTTTAGTTTTAGTTGAATATTTTTGATAATAATCTTTAAGTTCCATTCTAACCTATTGCTCTCTAGACTTGATTTCTGCCTGTTTCACATACTCATTTTTTTCCCCTTCCTCTTTTTTCCCACTCCTACCGACACAGTTATTCAGGAAAAAAATTTCAGTTCCTTTCTTATACATAATTTATTCTATATTTATTATTTTAGTTATGTCCAATCTATCAGGAGATTATCCTAGCTCTGAAAAGAAATACTGCTATTCATTAAATTCCAATAATTGTATAATTCTGATGTAATTATGGCTGATTACAATAATAAAGACAGAACTGTTAAAATTTTTTCAGAATAAATTATTTAATGTATCTAGCCTTTCTACCAATCACCATAGATCTTATCCCGTTGCAATGTTTTTACTCAAGCTTTAGGAGTGTGATTTATCCCGGCCTCAGAAATGTGTTGGGATTTTTAAAATATTAACTCTTCTATAAAAGTTAGCAAGTTCCCTTTCTATCATATTTTGATGTACACTGTAATATAAATAATAAGCAATCATAATTGACTGTAGTGTATTCTGAGGGCCAATCCAGACCCATTCCTGCAGGACTAATTTAAGCTATTAACTTTTTTGTTTGCTTTAACGATAAAGATATTGGCAAATGAAGCAGACCGAAACTACAAAATTGTTCCCATGTGTCATTGAATAGATAAAAGATCAGAAAGTCAACTACTGACATAGAAGTCAGCCCCCAGATGAGACAACACTGTAAAACTAAAAATAGGATTAGAGAAGCTGGGGAGTTTCAAATAACAATGTTGCTGATTATTACATCTCTTTTGAAATAACAAAGAAATGTTTGGAGTCTCTGCTATCTTTCTTATTATCTGTTATTTTTGGCACAACAAAATTCTATAGTCTAGAAAACATTTGGATCAAAAAAGAGTGGGAAGGGGCTGCATTACAAATAACATGCAATCTCTGGTCATTATGACAGTTGAAAACTCAGTACAGTATTGACTTTAATGACCTACAAAGAAAATGAAAACTGTAGTGATCAGTTTTGTAAACAACATTAGACTGCATTTACGGAAAAAAAAAAAAAAAGGAAAACCACCTTGACTCATATCTGATTTCTGAGACACCTGTCTCACTATCATATCTGAAATCTGAAGCTATCCTTTCCACTCCAGGCACAGCTGTGTATAAATATATAATTGTAAATTCAGCTCAAAATTTATTAGATCTAAGGTTAAAAAAAAAAAAAAAAAAAAAAAAAAGAAAAAAAAAAAAAAAGAAAAAAATTATCTCCTAATGAATGGCAAACTTGAATTAGAATTAGTTAGATGTGTACAGAAGGAAGAAGAAAGTGAAGAAAAGTACAACAAACATGATATATAGCATTTAGATTTCTTTCAACTGCTGTCTTCAGATGTGCTATTAGTGTAAGTAATTAGTATACTTGTCAAAGGATCTATTTCATGATACTCATGGCCCATGAATTGTCATGTTCATAGCAGGCAGGACAGCATATAACTTGCTCTTTTGAAATTTATCAAACAATGTGGTGTTTCACAACAGAATGGCTATGTATAAGGGTCAAATCCAAAATAACAGAGGCAAGACAGAGTATATCTAGTCTAGTCCAGTAAATTTCAAATAATTTGTTTCGCTTAATGTGCTCAGTTTAAATTCAGATATGACTTTCTGTGTTAGCCAGCCATGATAACCATGAATAAGTAAAAATTTTAAACATATTGGGAGTATCTGACATCAACCTGATTCTTACGGGGTTGAAAAAGATACCACAGTTGCAGGTCTTTATGCACAGTGCAGCAAAAATTATTTTTCATCAGGGAAAAAAATTGTCCTGAGAGTAACAATGGAGTTTGGGAATGAATTAACTTTGGTCTCACCCTTATCCATAAACACGAAGGCATGAAACATTTTTAAGAACACATTTTAACTTCTGTTTGTAGATGGTAGATAGATGAGGGGCTTGATTCATAAAAAAGTAAAAGTACGCTCCCAGGCCCAAAATGAAATAGAAACTGGTGTCAAGGAATTTGGTTATGTTCATAAACACAGCATTTTATATAACGTTTTAGTCTTGGACAATTTAATGATAAAAAGCATTATAACTGACGTCCTTTCCCTTCACAGTGTAAGATTAACACAGGTGCTTTCTATGGGAAATTCTGTATCACAAATATTTACACAAGCAGACACTGAAACAAAGAATAAATGGACTCCAAGAAATATAGCACAATTTTATTTTGAAAGGAAGAGTTTAAGTCATCTAGTCTGACTTCCTGCTTAAATTAGTGATATTTTCAAAGTCAGATCAGGTTACTGATGATTGCACGTAGATAAATTTTAAATATTTCCTAGGGTGAACACTCTGCGAACTCATTTAGCAGGTTGGGATTTTTTTTCTTCATAGCCAATTGGAATTTCTGTTGCTGAAACTTTGAGTTGATTCCTTTCTTGTTGTGCCTGAATATTAGTCTTTCTTCTACACAGCCTGTCATTTAAATAGTAGATAAGTGCATTGTTGTTATCCTTGAATGGTTTTTTTTCTATACAATACAAAAAACATGCCCTCAGCCTCTCCACACATCCTGTTCTCTAACCCCTCAGTTATCTAGGTGGCCCTCCACTGGACTCTTCCAGTTTGTTGATGATGCCTTTTGCTTTGGGACGTACCAAACTGGATAGAGCACTCCAGACATGGCCCCAAAAAAGTGTACTGAGGGGCTAAATCACTTTCCTTGTTGTGATGGATAGCTTCTTCTAATTTATCTCAGGGTCAGATGAGATGAGATAAGATGCATGTACTACTTTCTATCAATACTTATATCATTCCTCCACAGAAAAGTGAATATTCATTGAATATCATCTTGAAAAGAACCGGAAAGTATGTTATGTTCTGCTGACTACCTTGTGCATTATGGATTATGATAAATTAATATGTATTTGGAATAATTCAATATGCAAGTGATTTTGGTTCTGGTTGGTTTTTTCTCCTTTGTTTTTAATTAAAAAAAAAAAAAAAAAAATTTAATATGTTTAAACTTAGTATACAAAGCCCTTATGTTTTTCAAAGTAACTTGGAATATCCCATGCAGATTTATTTCTAAGAATTCCTGGATGTGTATGACCACATTTTATGGAAGATATTTATGGTAGAACACCAATAAATGAAAATAACTTTTAGCAGAGAATTTGTGCCTAGGAAAGAGTGTGGCCATTAAACACATTATCAAGGCAGCTTGCAGTACAATGAAGTCTTGCTACAGTCTCATGTTAAGAATCCAAAATACACCATGGGTGTAGGAGGCAGAAAGCAACCAAGTAACATGAGTAATATTAGCAATAAATCAGCTAAAAGGAACCTTAGTAGTCATGAATACATTTGGAGAAAAGAGATTCACCTATTGAATATCATCCCATACATTTTCCTGCTTTCAGTTGTCTTTATTTTTATGTGATTTTTCTTTCTTAAGCCAGTTAGTTCAATGCTTACAGACAGGAGAGATTGTTTTATTGAACAGCACACCACGTTGTTTAATTTTGTCAGATTTTTAGATGGGAACTTAATACACCAGTATGTTAATGATTCCTGAATTCTGAACTCAGACATTGCTGATGAAGTTCCTCTACAAATACTGCACAGTTGATCTTTGGCAACAAAACGTCGTACTAAATGACTGTGCTGGGATGCTCCAGTCTTTTTTAAAGTCTTTTTATTTGCTTTTCTTATTTGGGTGATGTGGGTCACAGCAAGGAAAGATTTCTCTTCACCAAATAGGATTTCACATGTTTCCATGGGTGTGAACAGGGAGTAGAACCATCTGAAAACAGAAACTATAGGTGGTGGAGAGGGGGTGGAGATGTGAGACTTTTGTTTAACTTAAAAATTATGCTTAACTTGACCCAGGACTGTAATTCTGTTTTCTTATTCTGTACCAGAAAGTCTATGGAGAAGAGGAAAAAAAATATATATCTCAAAGATGCACAAACTGACTTTATCCTGGGACTCATATATTAGTTTTATACATGGAAGCTAAAGAATTCTGTTAGCAGATTTCCTCTGCTTTGTTGTTACATAACTTTATGTCAAATAAAAAATTAAAAAAATCACATCTGATTCTCACTTTTGCTAGAGCCATTTGCCAGCAGCTAACTGACCAGGAAGAATGACATTAATGACAGCCTGTTTGATCTGACTCAGTGGTGCTCTGATTAGACAAATTTACAATGAGGGAAACAGAAGCCTTGCCTTCTTCATTGAAGTCAGAGCTGTAGTGCTGGTTTCAGGGATAACTGTGCTGGCATTCATCAGAACAAGTCAGAATTTAGAAACAGCCACTTTACAAAACCAACAGATATTTATTCAAGTAAAAGAAAATCTTTCAAGGAGTTATGTTTAGTAATGCCCGAACATATTAGACAGATGATTACAAATATTACACCCAGGCTATAAACATTCAGGTTTTATGGGTGAAGCAGTCTCTGAGCGGCACATCTCACACTATCAGATGTATGAAACAATTTACAGGAGAAACATTTTAACTTTAATTAAAGCTCATTTCTTTAATCACATTGCTAATTAGTGGTTAAAAAGAGCATATATTAACACCACAGTATTCATTCATTATCTTGAAATCCTTTTCCTTCTTCAATGTTTTCAGAGGAAATAATTTTTATGTTAGCTGTTCTTTTTTATGCTACATAAACACTATAAATAAAGCTAGTCGTTTGCCTGCAAATGATCAACATTATGCCCTCGGAGGTATAGTGTTGGCAGAGGCAGTTGTGACTCTTTCATGCTCTAAACTTGGCTACTTCAAACCCACCAACACTAAACTGCACAAGGACCCACTTGATGTAATACAGCACCGACAGAATGACCCCCTGTCCTCGCTGCTTTTGCTGACTGCCTGCTGAAGCCTGGCTGACACTGCTCTAAGCCATGGAGGTATTAATATTGTCAGCTGCTACTTGTGGACTTGATAACTAAGCAGCCAATTTTTATATGCTCGCTAAAGCATTATTTGAAACCCATGGCTAAAGTGAACATCTACTTTTCATCTAATCTTGGTGGAACAAGCAGCACAGTAGTCCAAAACATCTGCACAACCTGTAATGCAGGGGAATCTAAAAATAATGCTTTCTAGTGTTTGAGTCTACTCTTCACTTTTTCCAGTGACTCTTGCAGGAAAACAGGGATCATTTTGTAGATAATGTATATACAGAAATTCTGTTATTCACCTTCTGCTACATTTTTATGAGAAACATCCCTGCAATGACTGCACCATATCTGGTTCAGCTTACTTCCAGTGTAACATAAACTGCTGTAAATACTCTACTATAAACTTTTTTAGGGATGTTAAAACTATGTTCATACGCCTGCTTTCTGGAAATACATGGAATATGATATGTGTCAATTTTAATTTGCTACCCAAATCATCCTGAAACCGCAATTATTTCCTCTACCTTGACATAAACTATTAAGCAAATATCTCAAAGATTTAAAAATGTATTTAATATGATTACATCTAATAGCCTTATATGAACTAGTTTATTACTATTGCCCTTATAATGATAACTGATATTACATATATGATCTGCCCTGTGTGATTCTTTAATAAGAACATTATTCTCAGAGTTTTTGGGTTTTTTTAATTATTGTATCAAGGCTAGATCTGTAGAGATAATCCCTCTAGTTTGTTCTAGTAATCCCTCTTAAGTTTGTCATTAATTATAAGAGAGCTGAATTCTAGAAGTCTCATTCCTGTGTGAAGCTCTTCTGTTCCTATGTATTTGTAAAATGATACAAGCTTAAAAGAATCAGTAAGTCTTAGTTAAAGTTCAGAAATTAAATAAACATACAAAAAACTCCCAAAACATTTGCTATACCAATGTTGCTGCTGAAATGTTCTAGGTAATTTCTGCTGAAATAAGATATAAATGTTTAAAAAAAGAGTGCAAGATTTGAGCCTTGGCATTTAGTGCTGACTATAGAGGTCATTTTCATTTCTTCTTTAAATGAGTTCCAGGTACATAGAGAAAATTCTGAATTCAGTTTCTACTCTGCCCAGACTCATCCTTGCACTTTAAAATTCCATATTTCCTAACCACTGCCTGGAAAAGTCACATCAATCTGTGTCTGGCAATCATTGAAGTAGCCTAAGGCCATACTAACAGAGCTTTGAAGATTAAAAGTGTAACACTGAACTTGCTGTAAAGGGAAGAGGGGAAGACAGTATAACATATGGAGTACTGTCACACTGAACTTTTGAAAGAATTTTTGTATGTCTGATAGAAATGTGGTTAAAGTACTAAGAAGAGGCTCTGTTGTGCTGTTCCTCCTGGAACCAATATGGGCTTCGAGACCTCTACATCTAAATATGTTGGTTGGTTATATATTTTGATTGAGGTATGTCATCCTTTTACATTTTTATAAGGTATCAATTGTCATGTAGGAGAAACTTCTTCCTGTGATCCAGAAATTTGCTTGTGTAAAATAAAATTGTAACCTTTGATAAAGATAATTAAAAGAACAAACAAACAAACAAAAAAAACCCCTATACTAAAACATGATAGAGTATCAATAGTAGCTGATAACCTGCTTTGGATATATTTCTGGGTTGGTTTTTTTTTGGTCTTCCTCAGAATAGATTAGGTACTGAAAATCATAGAATCACTTCGGCTGGTGACACTAAGCCATAACAGGTTTGGCAGGCTATATAGATAGGGAGGAGATGTTAGCTGTGGATCAAGACAGCTGCAGACAGATTTTGCCAACAATAACATGCATGAATCCAGGTTTAATCTGGCTATTCAGATTTCTTCAGTGCAAAAATATTAATTTTCTGTGAATGGCCCACAATCTGTGAGAGAGTCTTCGGTGTCAACAGTAAAGTAAACTTTCTGAGAAATGATTCTGAGAATTCCTCATGGAAAACATTGCTGGGAAGGGAAGAAGCTTTTGTTCATCCTCTGGAAAAACTCTACAGCATCTGAAGAGGACTCCAGATTGTGAAGAATGAGTGTATGTGGGCAGTCTCCTGTGGAGCTTGATAGAAAATTATCTGCATGCCCAAACTTCCTTGTGACATTTAAGTTTCTGCTACAATATTTGCTATTTAAAATTTATAATAGTCCTGCTGCCAATCTCACAACCTTGTGATCAAGCCAAAATAAAGTTAACAGATAGGTTGATGAACAATACAGAAATGTAAGTATTCCTTACAGATCTCACTCATTCTATTTTTCAGTTCTTTCTGCACCTTAACCATAGTTTATTTGCAAAACAGCCATACTTCTCTTTCTTCTAGTTTGAGATTTTGAGTTATGGGTAAATGATACTTTGACATGTTGGCCTTTAGCTTTTCTTTTCCCTTTCTGGTCAAAAATAATGCCAAGCTTCCTTAGAAGATAATTGTATTGCTTTCTTTCTAAATGGAAGTAGAAGCAATCAAAAAGTAGTTTTCCCCCACTGTTCCCCCAAGGAGATATGTCAGCAGCTACAGTGGGTTATGATAACCTAAATACAGCTTAAACCATACAATTTCAGTGCAAATAGATCACATAAAGGTCATTAATATTATCGTAATTTCAAATGTTAAATGCACTTTTCCACAATTTCCTTTATAGAGCAATACCATGGCTATATGACAATATGTCTTCTTTCTGCTGAAATGCTAAAGCTTTAAGGATAAAGAACCTGATTCTGAGAGATGCTGAATGTCATTCAGCCCATGGTTTGTTGTGGATGCTGAGTACCTTTCAAAGGGGTGACCAGAACTTCATAGAATCAGTCCTTAGCAGCACTGATGCAGTAAGTTCTTGGAGTTTGTCAAATGTGGTAAAGTGTGTTCAGATGAAATAGAGCAACCTAGCCAACTGTTAATACTGGCAGTAGTGAGCCAGTTTGAAGTCTTAGCTGAGTGGATTCTAGCACTAAAATTGAAAAAGTTTTGGATAAGAACACAGCAGACTTACAGAGGAACAGACCTTCTAGTTTTAAGTCTATGAAAAACAAAGGAATAGCATTATCAAGATTACCCTGTTAAGCTGGCCCTGCAAAGTTTTCCAGTGTTCTAAAAGTCTATTTGTCCTCTTTAGGGGAGATGTACAAAAGATCATTGGCTAGCATTTTTATTTTCATTATATTTGTTTTCTTTATGCTTGACTGCTCTATACAGTGCTATTCCCTATAATACTGAGCAATCTAGCTTGCAATTTTAAAAGCATCATTCACAATAAATAGATGTATCTGTCAGATCTCAGAGAGAAACACCAATGTGCAGTGTTTTCTATGAGAGAAATATACAATTGAAAACCTCCACAAAGTAATTTTCTCCCAGGTCCATCATATACTCATATTTAATAATCTTCTTGGTCCAGGTGGCTACAGTTAGGCCTTGGATTTTTGCCTTAGACATTTTGTATAGCATATACAGGAAAAAAATTTACTAGAACAATAGTATGAACTCTGTATCAAAACCATAGCATACCTGACTTTCACAGACTATTTATTTTCTAACTTAACTTCCAAATCTTGTCCCAAATATGCAAGGTGTGTGCCCAAGAGCTGCCAGTTTCCAGGTGCCTAATATATATGTGCCTGGGATGTGTATTAATTGCAATTCACTTGATCCTTTCTTTCTGCTTGTAAACACTTTAAATAAGAAAACAAACAAACAAATAAAAATCCTGATTTTGGGTCCACAGTGTATTAGACCCAGTAAAAAGTAGTATTCAAGATGATAATATTTCCTCTGAATGTGAATTCAAAACAAGCACTGAACTGAAAACTAATGGATTGCCAACAGGCAGACAACAGAAACAAAAAGAACAAAACTGAGCATTGTGGTGTTCCCCATACTGCTAAATATAGATGAAGTTCTTCATAGTTTTCACTAAGAAGGATGTGTTCTTTGTTTCAGGACTGATAACAACAAGACAGTCTTCTTTATGTATGCATTCAAGGGATTTCCAGCATTCAGTTGCCCTGGGCAAGAAGAATTTGGACCCATGAAATAGTAAAAGGATTTGTCATCCTAAATCTTTTAGTCACATTAGAAACTGCAAGGTTTCTAGGACTCTATCACCATGACCTTAATCCTTATTGAAAATCTAACAAGACCCAACGAAAGGAGCCACTATTGTGTCAATTTCTGTCCACTTTATGTCACCTCCTGTTATCTAAGGTGTCTGTCACTTAAGTAATCAAACAGGCACCAATGGGCCTGCTCTCACAGTTATAATAAGTATTGTGACTTCTCTTTTGCATTTGGGCATCTGAAAAACAGTCAGATAAAGCCATGACATACAGAAAGATATAAGCACATGCTCACCTTCACACATCTGAGAAGCTTGGTTTACAAAATGAAAGCAAAGAATACATTTCAGCATCTGTCCAGACCTACATGGCTTCCCAACTTTCACACAGATGGCAGTAGCAATGATAAGTGTTGAATTTCCAGGGCTCCTGATTGCTGGGGAAACGTTTTACCTACAAGTTACCCTTCAGCAGGTATATAGAAAGACCTTTATAAGACCAAATCTTTACAACAAAACTGTTAAAATCCATTGAATTTCTTGTCTGACACTTGTTTTATAACCTTAGAAACACAATTTGATTGATAGCTGAAACCAAATCTAAAGTTATCTGGCAAAGAAAAATGAGGAAAATTCCATTATATAAGATAATGCCCTCCTGCTGGCCATTTTTCTGTTTCAGGTATTATTCTCTCACTTTCCAGTAATGGGAAAAGCATATGTGTCTTGCTATATATGTCAGATGTAAGGGCTTCCTCGAGATCATTTTATCTCTATAAAAGAATTAAATTCTACAGAAAAAAAAATCCCTTTTATTTTGAATGAAGCTCATAGTAAAGGTAAAAAGCACAAGGATTCAAACCAACTTGAAAAGTTACTTTTAACAATATTTGATCTAAGAAATCTAAGGGGTTTGGGATAATTAATGAATAGCAGATTTTAGTTTGTGTAACATGGATAAATTTTCCCCTCCTGACCACATCACATTCCAACAAAAAAATAAGTATTTTGAAGGTAATCATTATTTTTTCAAATCTTTGTTCAAAACTGCTTAGCTTAAGATTTTGTTTTTAGCAACCAATATCTCACTCCCTTCAAGATATGGTGAAAGATACTGATGATTTTTTAGAGATGTCAGAAGGTTACAAGTTTCTTGGCCATCAAAGACTTAATTAATAAACCAGCAGCTGAGCAATATTCACAATAAAATGTTTTATGTACATTCAAACATGGAACTTGAAACACAGCTGTTCAGCAGAACACACTTTTTACATCAAGAATCTTACCCCAAACAAAAATCCTCACATTCAGAGAATAGCTTTAGAACTAATTGTGGTTAGAAACATTAAGAAAGAAAATAGATTCTGTGTCTTTTCATGAGAAAGAAGCATTAGAGAATGAACTCCAGCTGTATATTTCCACCCAAGAGTAAAAAGGTGTTAAGAAAAAAAATCAATAATTTGTGTGCATCAGTGTTATTTTTTTACTTCTATTATCATATCTTCAGCCTCTCCTGCGTTCTTCCCATAGTTTTATTTTTCTGCTTGTTGTAGTGAAAACTTTCCTGTGTTTTCAGAAGACCAAATTTCCTTAGATTCCCAGGTTTGCTACAGGGAAGTTTTGATATAATTTGTAGTTTGGCAACCTGTTTTCCAAGTATTTTTTCCTGCTTCTGATCTGTCAAGGCAGTGTGAAAAAAAAAGGGTCAGAAATACATAAAACTAAAAGTAATTGAAAGATTACTTTTAGGATTTTTATTTTAATTTCGTATGGCAACTCCTGGTGCTGCTCTGTACCCCTTTGGAAGGAAGAAAAAAAAAAAAGGTACAGAAAAAAAAAGAGCCAAACCAAAACTTAAGAAACCAAACAAAAACCAAAACAGACAAACAAAGCAAACTTACACACATTTTTTAATACAGTGAGAGAGAATCTCTGAAACACAACTAATCCTCTTTTTATAAGCTGAAAAAGCTGGAAGCTCATGGCATCAGTTCCTGAAGATTCTGTTACTCTATCCTACTGATTTGGATCTGCAGCATGTAACAATTTGCAGGTGTTTTTAAAAATCATTTTGGGTACATTATCAAGAAAAGATATCGAATAACTAATTATGCTAAGAAACCTGTTTATTTGTACTGTGATAGGATGAAAAGAAATACAGGTACAGGTAGACCTGAGAGGCATAAATAAGTGTGAAGTGCAAGGTTTCCTGGAATATCACTGATGTGGGGAAAAGAAACAGAAAAGGTACAATCATGTACCTACCATTTACTGAACTGGTCAATAAGCTGATCTAATTACCAAAGCACTGGCAAACTCTGCTTGGGGAGAGACCATTTTTTCTCTCTTAGAAGCAGTCTCGCGTGTGTAGAGTATGGACTAACAAGATCTGAGAGCAGAACAGCAGGTGATTCAAACTGTCCATGTAGATGTGCTGATGTTTATCTGTGTATCTTTTTTTTTTTTTTTCCCCTAAATTCTGCCTCTTGACAGATTCATTGGATGTCTCTAGCTCTTGTAACCTATAATTCCTTAAAATTCTCTTTGTAATGCAGCATACAGCCAGGATTCTATCTGTCCCAGGGTCACTGCTAGTCACCACTAGGCTTTCCCCTATACATCTGTACAAACTGCACTCATTCAGCTGCAGTTTGGTTACTGGACTCTGGAGGCTTGTGTAGATATAAGATATACAAAGCTGATCTATCTGGCAGACTCTAATGCTAGTTCCTTTTCTTTTGTTCTCTGTTGTTCCTTTCCATCAGTTGAAGCAGATTCTTACGATGTTTGTATTGTGAGTAAGAACTGTAGAAACTCAATTGCTCAACTTTTGTCATGCCTTCAGTCTCTGTAGGCATCATTATTTATAATTCCAGATGAAAATGTGACACTTTGGTGGTCGAGTACAAAATTCTTGAAAGTGCAAAGACATCCTTTTGGGTACTGCTGTATTACAACAGTCAAGAGACAGATATATCTTTTCCAGAACTATCTTACCATCTCTATACTCTGCTTACTACAGATCTGTAAAAAAAATAATGGCAATCTAGATTCTGATGTCCTTGACAAAGACAATTTGTTACCTGTGCTGAAAGTCAACCTTAAAGATCTTGTGATAGCTGATGGTCGCTGATAATACATTGAGTGACCTGTATGACTGAAAAGGACCTCAGAATAACTGCTAAAAATGTAATATAAAATACATTTAATGTGTCAGATTTCAGGTTTAAAAACTTTAGGTTCTTTAGTTTTTGTCTATCATATGCACATTTATATTTCAACATTATCTGTTGACTACTAATGTTTCTCTCTAGAAAGCTTCTGTTTGTGGATGAATTTTATCATCATGGGTCTTTTTGCTAAGAACAACAGTAAAATTGTCACAGACATATATTTACAGCCCTGCAGAGTTTATTTGAGAGCTTTAGGGTTTTTATCACCTGGTCTTTTTTAGATTGTAAATATTCTTCTGTCTTCTTTCTGTGTGTGATTCTGTATGTGAAATATTTTGTAAATTTGGATTAATATTATATCATGTTTGTTCATATGTAGTTCTCTGTAACTGTTCTAACTAAAACAACTGAAAATTAACAGTATTATCCTTTATAGTCTGCCAGATTTTTTTCTTAACAAAATTCACTATTCCTTGCTTTTAATGTAAAGACTACAAATGCTGGACCAGCTGATTCAGAGCAGTCTGGCAGACTGCATTATGAAAGTTTCACACAAATTCCTTACTAGACCCTTCCTATTCTACTGCCCTGTAGTAGAAAAAGTAGGGAGATTGAAGCACACTCCAGTGCAGCTCAGTGGGACAGTGAATGTGGCCTCATGACACAGACACCCACCCAAGGTTTGCTATCACTTAACCTGAGAGAATGTCACAGTCTTTTTTACACCAGAATGTATTTCTTGTTGATGGCAAAAACCAGTTCAGCAAACCTGATGTCCAAGTCACAGCCTTATACCAGAATCAGGCAAACCTGATTAAAGAATATTTGTTTTCTAATCTGTCTTTTGGTGACACCTACCATGATACACAATATGGCAGGTGTGATCATATTGCTCGTTCTATGGCTGTATCTTTTTCTATCTCTCCAAAGACTACACAGGCAGAAAATATGAATGAAACAATGTATTTTTATTTAGCAGTGATGACTGCAAAAATAGGTACTATTAAGCACCATTTTGAATACAACTTCAAAATGAACATGTGCTCTTGAAAGTTTCACAGTGGAAATATTCTACACCATAAAAATTAATTTTGAATAACTGGATAGTCATTATTCTATCTGGACAGTGTATTTTCTGGACAGTGTATTTTCTCAGATTAGTCCTTAGTGTTCTTCTTTACTTACAAAAGTGATGCCATTGTTATGTGGTGCATTATAACTACAGTACACTGTGGCATGTAAAGACAATTATTATTCTCTATTCATACTGATTTTAGAAAGATAGAGTTGGGTGTTTTATCTTGAGGTAAAAATGTATGTCTCTTGGACTGTTTTTAAAAAAAATTCACTAAAACAAAAATTACATTTTAAATATTAATGCTCCAAAACATGATTTTTCATGTCATAATTCATATACATTTATAGCAAAATAGAGAAATATTTAGATTAATGTAAAGAAACAGGTTTATTTATTTTTATTTGAGCTTGGGAATTCGAATAACACCAGTTTTAGTCATGAAAGATCCAGTCTTCCTGAATCTTTTGGGATGATTTCAGATTCAGAACTTTATTTTCTACAAGCTTTTATTAAATCATCTGAACAAGAGGCAAAGTAACTCATATCACAAACACAGCTATAGAGCAGCAGGGAGAAAAATCCTTGCTCCCTGTAATCCTAGACACCTGTGATTGCAGAAATATCCTAAGGGAGAACAAAGCACCTGACACATTTATGTAATTGGAATTCACAGTAATGTATTTCAGTGTCTGTCCACATCTTGTATTGCTTATATTTTAAATAAATCAATTTTCACAGATTTCTAAATTTTTTGAAGGGTGTTGTATCTAATGACAGGTTAAATCTACTGCATAATACAATGGAGAAATACACTCTACTGCAATAATATTACACTAATATGTCCCTGATAGAGGTTAATATCCATCACTTTAACTGCTTCAAACACAGAGGTGATTGAATTTCATTTCAGTTTTCTTCCAATGCAGTTGATGTAGAATATGTTGAAACATATCCATAATAAATCAAAATATAAATCCCTATAGTTATGTAAATATTAGTAAGCTCATTAATAGTCCCACAGGAACTGGCATAAGGAAATTCATATAAGTAGTGAATTTTTATCAGTCTAGCTATTAACACAAAGTGACCACTTTTCTGGTTCATTTTCTCACAGCAAATGTGAGGCACAATAATTTATGCCCTTTGACTGATGAGTGTTTTACTGCATCTTTGCTATGGAGTAAAAAGATGCATATGGATATTATAACAGTGTCTGGCATGATGTAAATCCACAATTATCACAGTAAAATCAAGAATAAACACACCTAATAGAAGCATCTCTGCTCTACTAGCTATTATTTTGGTACAAAGGTTAATATTCTTTTTCAGTCAACTAAATCCTGGTAGCAGCTTTGGTGAACTTCTGATATGTATATCAGCTCAGCAAAGCAAAGATGGCCAAAGATCTTAACGTTATTCCTAAAATACTTTTACCTACCTTTTCCTACATGACTGCCTCCTTACCAACAAAGTTTTTCATGTGTGGTGGTTGCCACTGCCATGGCAATAAGAAAGGGATCATGCCTGCTCCTGGAATCTTAAGTACTTTCAGTGGAGAAAGCTGCAGGAAGTCAAACTGGCTACGTATCAATGTCCTTTTTGATCCTATGTTTTCTGAATCTATGTTTCAGGCATATCAGTTACATAGTACAATTTTCTTTACATAAAATTATTAAATTGTTCGGAAAGGTGTTGCTTTCTGGCACAAATTAGTTAACAGCACCTGAGGGAAAACATACCACACTTAACTGAGCTTCCATTTCAGTGGAAGATATAATTCAAATTGATCTCAAAAATTTCCTTTAAATCAGGACGGAGAAGTGTAATTCTGCTCTTAAGGAAGTCAGTAACAAAATACCTCTTGCCTTCCAGGTGAAGCCTGGATTTGGGAATTCCTACGTAAGCTAAAACTTAAAATTACTTTTATTTTCTGTTTGTTTTTTGGTACTTTTTTTCCTAGTTTTGTATTTTTGTGTCATCAAGATGGATTTGGGAGATTCTTCTCTTATGTGTTTAAAGAAAGTCTTTCAGGTTTTGTGCACATACTCTAGCAAAATCAGTTAATATCCCTCCCCAGCCAGAGGAAGAAGCAGGGAATTGGAATTCAGTCAAATCTTGTCTAGCTAACAAGTCTTCCAGTTCCACCTTCTCCTCTGGTTCCTGGCAGAGATGATAAAACTGCTGGGATCCAAACACACAGAAAAAAATATTAGCAGAACTAGAGAGATCTCAGAGGGAAATGGAATCCTAACATATTTAGTCTAGGACTGATATCTTGTTATTTTTTAAAGATCGGAAAATATTGGAATGAAAATATGCAGATCTGTACACACATTGTAAAAAATGAAAAATATTCAACAATAGCACTGAGAAAATAGAACTTTTACCCTTATATAGTCTCACACTGACTCGTGTGATGTGAAGTTAACCTCAGTCTGACACACTCTGAATGCCTGAGATAAAAAAATAAAATTTGTTACTATAAAACCTTTAAAACGGAGAAAAAATTTGAACTAATTTTCTTTTTTTCTTCTAGAATATTTCTAAATTATACCCCTCATAAATCCTGCATCTGTGGGCTTCGACATGGTCTGTTTGCTTGTTTGCGTTGTACTTTCCTCCTCTTTTTGTTTTTAATTTTTTACTTTTTTTTTTTTTTTTTTTTTCCCTTTTTCTTGTGAATGATCAGTTTCAGGCTACCTGAACTTATTTCTGCCTTTATTAATTTTGGGTGTTTCTTTTCCATCTATATATTGAATTCTTGTATAAACTCCAAGAAGAGTAAAATATTTTAAATATGTCTGAAAAAAAGCTACTACTATAAATTTTTTTTTCAATAAATATTCAGAAAACTAAAATAGACTACACTAGAAGAAAACAATTGCAGGTAATTTGTTTCTTTTCCAGTTGATGCTTTGGCTTTATTATGCATTAAAGATGTTCCATGGTAATTACAAATACAAAACCTTTCTGTATGATTACACATTGTCTGCATCTGGGCAAATATACGTAACACATTCTGAATATTGTGAGAGATGCCTTTTCTTATGACTCATCTGAATATGGCAGTCTGCATTCCCATAAAGTTGTTCACTGATCCGTGCTTAGTCCATGCAAATCAGAGGAAGTCACAACACTGATGTTGCTGCATCTTCATGCCAGAATGCTCTGTTGAGCCTTGGCGTGTTTACCACTGAATTCCCTTCAAAGAGGAGACTTGAGTATATAAACAATGAAGACCTTAATATATAATTAATGTGTTTTCTAATTAAATAGTTACCAAGTATGTTGTAATGTTTCAATTAAAAGCATAGAAAATAATTAATTATCTTCTTAAATACTTAATGTGAGCAAACCAATTAAGAAAATGCCACTTCTCTAAGAGCCTGGCCCAATTTCAAACTAAGTGTAAATTTTTAGTGGCAAAATTTATCTTTTTGTAAGGCAGGAGCTTTTTTTTTTTTCAAGATACGGACCTGTTAATTTTATCAATATATGTACAGTCTTTTTAGTCTAATTAATTTCATATACATATAGACCAATATAACACTAACTAGTAAAATAGTTTTATTGTAAAAAGGCCACGAATTATATTTTTTTAATTATAAAACTCATTCAGATGTGAATAGTGCAAATTTCCCTTATTAATTAGTTTTAGATGATATTTACTTTTTGTATTAAGAGATATGTTTTAGGTATTTTATCAGCTCATTTCTTATCCTCTGGCTAACAGGTTGCAAAATGGTATTATCCCTGGAACTAAACTATTTCAGCTAAACTATATTAGCCTTTGAAGGCTAACACTGAGTCCCAACTCTAAACCTTTTATGGCACTGGAGCCAACTCAGAGCCACAACAATTTAGCAGGAGCAAGGTGGAAGACACATTACAGTATTTGGATTCCTTCAAGACGTGTTACTTGAAATTCATTGCTGCACTTTTTCCACTTCTTAATGTTAACAATGAGATATTCCAGTGCCCAAGAGTGAGTAGTAACAGCAGTTCATGTCACACTCTGCATAGACATACACAGAAAAAGGCAGGACGGGTGGCAGTGTTTGCAGTCACCGTCTGTCTCTCTGAAAATAAGCCTGCCATTTTCCACTCCTCACATTAAAATGTCATAAATATTTCCTGCAGTGCAATGTAAAGTTTAGAAATAGATTATTTGGACCGTTGTTGTGATAGTGTTGATTCAAAAATAGATGCTAGAAGTACATTTTAGGGATCACTGCAGCACCGCTGAAGAAGGAGAGAAAGAAAATCAAAATGGGTCTCTGAAATAAGGATAGAATTCTATATACAGGCACTCCAATGGAAGTCAGCTTGACAGTTATACATCTTATTTCCTTATATTTACAGAAAGGCAATGAAATCTAAGTTTTGTGAGCTCTGTAATATCTAAAAGATACAAATTTGAAGCTTCTGTGCAAGATCCTTCCAAAATAAAAGTACCTGGTGCTTTTAAACCCTAATGGCAAGAATGTGCAAAAAAGGAACAAAAAAATTATTAGATATTCATCTTGTAAACCTCTGAAAATACAAAGTTTGAAGACTTGTATGAACTTCCACTTCTTAAATAGATCTCTGAAATGTAATGCAAAGTTCTTCTTGAAAGCCTTTCATTTATTCCATAAAACAGTTTACACCTAGCATATTTCTGTAAATAAAATATAGACTGTTTATCTGAAGAGTGTCATGCATTATTTCAAGGCATAAAGGTCAAGAACATTAATTATAAATGTCACCTTAAATTAATTATAGGTGTAACAATAAGGGTAAACAAACCAAGTATTTAATAGACTTCTGTATTTCAAAGGACTATAATGCATCAGTATGTATGTTACAGCCCTTCATAATTATTTAACATCACCCAAGGTTATATACATTATAACTGTTATGAAACTAATGTAATGATATCATAGTTTAAGTGCAACCACAGTACCCAGGTTTAGAGGATGATTTAAATGACTAAAGTTTGCACTTTATGAATACTCCAGTCCTCCTTTTATAATTGTAATTTACTATACAAAAGCCTTCATGTGTGAGAAGTATGCAAATGCACATGGGATTTTTCTTCATATCATATGGATATTATTTTCCTGTGCTTAATACAGAATAGTGTAGCACAAAATAGAACCCATTATGCTTCATCTCCTGTATGAGGTTCCCTTTAACTTTTCATGACTTCAGAATGTGCAAATTATATCTTGCAGCAAAGTATTCTGAGGGAATAATATTTGCCTAAGGAGCAGTGTGGTCTCCTTTTATTCCTAAGGCAGAATGCAATACTGGAACTACCTGCCCTGACAGAGTTCATTCATCACCAGGAGCTATGCTGTGGTAGAGGTCAGAGAAGTAGAATTTTTCCATGTTATAAAGAGGCAACATAGTTCTTTAATTACATTTAAACAAAGTGCTGAAATTCTGCTCTCAGGGTTTACATTCTCTGTTTTCAGGGAAAATTAATACGTTTAACATCTAAAGATAGGAATTTGTATTCATCTAGTTACTTGAAGACATAAACCAAGGTCCAATTAATCAAATTGATAAATTCCATACATAAAACCTGTTCCTTAGCTGTCCACTGCTTAATTTTTGTGTCTTCCTGTCAAGTATCTCTGTAAGCTCCTGTCAGAAGCCAGTTATTGAGTCAAGTAGATGGATCAGTGGTCCTTCATACTGTAACATTTGTAATAATACAAGGCTATGATTCCCTTCATCTAATGTTAATGATTAGAACTGGGTGTCAAACTTAAGCTAATCATCTAGGGACCTTCTGTCGTCCCTGAAGTCAAGACCCTCTGAAAACAAATTATAAAATTCCAAAAGGCAATTAATCACCACTGCCTTCGATACCTGTTCTGGGATATAAAGAAACACCCTCTGGAAGAACACGTCTCTTTGTGTTCTACACAGAAAGTTAAGACAAGGCATTTCATTTTTGATGGACAAATTTACATAAAAGCAATCTCAGGCTTAATCAATTACTAAATATAAATCTACCACTTGAAAAAGGAAGTACTTCACAGTAATGAATTCAACAAGTTTTCATAAGAATACAAGAGTACAAACAAGACCAAGCATGTCTGAGGTCATTCTCAGTTCTCACATATATGAAATCTCATACAAGTCAGTAATATCTCTTTTCCAGACTTTTAAAATATAATGAGTATTTGCAATGCAGACAAGTGTATTGTGAGATTTTTTAAAAAGTACATTTAATTGTATTAAAAGCACAATAAGAACATACGTATTTCTTCAGGCTCATTAATATCCTCACATAATGATCTTTACGTGAAAAAAAAATATCAATAAACACAGCATCTAGACAATTGGTGAAGTTGTTTGCTTTGAAATGGTCTGAAAGAGTACTAATCTGTTTTTGTATGTGTCCAGGGGTCTATGACACTGGCTAAACCATTCCACTGAGTGCCACATCCAGCCTTTCCTTAAACACCTCCAGAGAGGGCTCTTAAACACCTCTACCACATCCCTGGGCAGTTCATTCCAATGTCTGGTCACCCTCTCCATATGGAAGCGCTTCCTGATATCCAACTTAAACCTCCCCTGGTGCTGCTTCAGGATGTGCCTCTTGTCCTGTCCCTGTTGCCTGGGACAAGAACCCAACCCCACCTGACTACAACCTCCCTTCAGGTAGTTGTAGAGAGTGATAAGGTTCCTTTGAGTCTTCTCCAGGACAAACGAACCCAGATCCCTCAGTCTCTCCTTATAAGACTTTTCCCCTGGCCACTTTAGCAGAATTATTGCTCTCCTCTGGACCTCTTCCAGCAACTCAGTATCCTTCTTGAAGTGAGGGGCCTAGAACTGCACACAGTAGTCAAGGTGAGAACTCACCACTGGCAGCTACACTGGGACAATTACATCCCTAGTAGTAATGGCCATGTAAATTCACAAATTAATCTCATCAGTGTTTTTAGAGATCTCCCTTAACAGTCAATCAGTTTTTTGGTCTAGTTTGCAGTGCACTTGCAATATATGTATATGTATTTGTACCTGTATATGTATATGTATATGTATATGTATATGTATATGTATATGTATATGTATATGTATATGTATATATGTATGTATTTGTTTAACTGGCACCAGTTTATGCACAGATTTGTCTCTAAACAAAAAATTCGTGAACTTTTTGGTTGTTCTTTGATTTTTTGGGAGAGAGGAGAGCCTGTTGGATTTAGAGTAGTTCCTGTGTTGCTGTTTGTTTAAATTGAGCAGTTCCAAAAAATATTTAATATAATATTTTTGAGGACACTATGTAGGTTGCTCTCAGCCACGCTTTTTTTCAAAAAAATTGGAAAGAAATACACAGGCAGGAGGTTAATTTTCAACACAAGAGAACCAGCATTTTTTTTTTTTTGTCTTAAACACCACTGCCAGAAGTAATTATAAGTATGTTTAATCCTTCGGAGTTTAGTGCTTTCAACTGTTAGTCTCTCTGCAAGGTTTAAACTCATAGAAGAAAAAAAGCAATGAATAATATTTTACAGGGTCTCTAAAACTTGGCATATGCTATGCATTTCAGAATTTTTCTTTCATAGGAGAATGAGAAGGAGCACTCTTGAAAAAAAAAAAGACATAAGTTTTGGGTTTGGGTTTTTGGTTTTTGTCACTTTTTGTGTGGTGAGAATATGGAAAATTTAAGGATATGTTTCGAAATTGCTGCAGTTCTTTTTTGTTTGTGTACTGTATTTTATATGTATAGTTCTGCATTATCATATGATGACTCTCCTACCCATTTTGGTGGACATTCCAGATAACCTTGCAGTTCTAGCAAAATTTTTTTAAATAGACTCTGATTTTAAAGCATAATCTAGTGGCCTTTTCTTTTTTTTTTTTAATTCTAAGTTACTTAAAAATAAAACTTTATCCACTACGGTGAAGTAACCTAGGTGTCAAAAACTGAAAAGCTTAACATTCTGCAGAATACTAAGTACCTCATTATTTAGCAGTGCATGCACTACCTTTGCAAAACACATCCAGTATCACAAAGTCTTATACACTCCTATGGAAAATCTGCAGCAGACTGTCAATGGAATGTGAATGCGGCTTAGTAGCAGTAACAAAGCCTTTAAAAGTAAGCTTTTAAAAAATGTAATCAGGAAATATTTCAGAAAAGTTTTTTTTTTTTTGCTTTAGAATGAGTCAGTGTTTTTAAATGTTTGTGATGTGGCTATTGCTGTACATACAGTAACAATATGTGTGTTATGTGTGAACATATGCTAAGAAGCAATGGAAGTGAAAATACAATATCATTTGTTCTTACAACTGTCAGATTAAATACTGGCATAACCATTGTTTCATGCAACAAAAACAACAAAACAATTAGAAAAAACTACTGTTTGTGAACCACATCAATGGTTGTGACTTATTACCACAAGAGGGAGTGAATCCCAAAGACAGTAATCCTATGATCTTCCTTCATCAACCCAACTCCTAGGAAATGAGATGGATGGACAGAGAACAGAAATATTCAGGACAGTCATAATAGTCATTACGTTAGGTAAGATAAAGGACAGAGATAGCCTGGTGAGGGCTATCCACTCAAGGATTTTATAAGATCATCACCACCTACAATTGCATTAGAAATGGAATTAGATGGTAGCTTTTTCGCTACCAGCTTCCTCTGCTTAAAGGACTCTGATAAGTTATTACAACAAGGTCTGAAAATTATTCTCTATAGTGAATTATTCAACCACTAAATCCAAAAAATAAGTGGACTGTCAGATTTGTAAAAAGCCCTCTACAGTGAAGTGCAGACTGTAACTATCCAATTATCTGCTCCCTTGGTTGCTATCTATGAAATCAAATTAAACACCAATCTGCAAACTTAATATTAATATTTCAATGCTAAAGGATCTGGACCAAATCTACTGGAACAATGAGGAATACCTAAGTCGTCCTGTGGTTTGCAAATGGAACCTAGGAAATCCTGAGTTATAATCTAGTATTAGTAAATCTGTTTTAGACAATTCAGCATTATTAACCTGTGTGCTCACTTTCTGCACTAAAATCACAAACCTATGCACTCTATCTGATCTGCAGCAATAAGCAATCAATGAAGCATACCAAAGAGAGAGGGTAACACTCCCTTTTATTTTTGTTCAGGTTTTCTGGGTTTCTTTTTCTTGTTTTCTTTTGGTTTCAGTTTTTCCTTACCTTGAATTAGACAGGCATCTGCAGGCAGAGATGCTGAAGAGATGATGAAACTGAGAACTCTATCAGCCCTCTTATCACTATCTCTTCTCTTGGTTCACTTCTACCCATTCTCCTTTATGTATGCTCTGCTGAGAACAACTACTAAGCATTTTCATCAGTAACAAAATTCAAGGTGAAACACTTAAGAGTTCTCTTATTCCAGATTTCCAGGATCAAGGCAGAGACATAATATTCCCTTGAGGACATTTTTACTTGAAAGGGGAAGGGAAAGTAAAATGACATTTCAGAGAATATATGATTAAGCATCTCTGTTTATTTGAATAGTAATTCAATAATTTCTACAGTGTCTTTTGTCAATGTTTGCCTACTAGTCAGGGAAATAGCAAATGTAGCTTCTGTCTTTCTCCTTTTCCCTCATCTTGTCAGTACTTATCACTCACTACCTGAGGTTACTTAGCTGAAAGGAATCAGGATTTTTGTTCTTCTAATCATCTGGGATTTCATCACCCCTCTTCTTTACCAATATGTGCCTGGAGATAATCTTCAATTATGCAGTCCAGCTGTTGCCAAATCATTGTTTATGCCAAGACTATACATAAGTTACCACCATTTTAGCTAACTATAACAATTTAAATTATGTAAGTGACAGTGAACACATAACATGGAAAGGATGTTGATGTATCATAGATCTAGCTAGGTGGAAGAAATTGTTCTATCACATTCTTGGCCTTTCAGGTACCTCTGTGGAGAGTGTGGTAGTGACCAAAATGGTAAATTGTTGCCCAGAAGCTCCTCTCTACCCATTTGAGGTAGATGGAGAACCGGTCTCATATTCGGTGTTGAAATCAGCTTCAACTTTAGACACCTAAGATTGGATGGCTGCATAAATGTTATGGAGACAGATGGCCATGCACAGATTTCTCCTGATATTAAAATGCTGTAAACGCATTTAAGACATTTACAGAAGACTGTTAGATACAATACGTAATCTGAGAGCCTCGTGCCCATTTAGGGTGACAGAGCAGCCAAGTGTTCTCTGGGCTTTGCTGGTGGAATGTGATGATATTCTACTAGGTAGCTCACTGCTAAAGGCATCTAAAACTAGTAATATTAGTTTCAAACTGAACTTTAGACTTGACATTGACAGGAAATTGGGATCCTGTTAGACATGAACTATGATGCAGCTACTAGAAGAGAAGCATACTTAAGTTCTTGAAGGTTGTATTCCATGCTGAACATATGAAAAATGCCCTAAAATATTTAGGTCAAATTGTAACACCTAGCAAATCCTCAATATGCTTATATTTAGGACTTTTCTTAACATATCCACTTCCAGTTTGTCCTTTTCTCTTTCATCTGTGATAACAAAGCCTGATCTAGGTCTTAAAACCTTTTAAGCTAGAAAGAGAAAATTTAGCTACTACTGGTTTCTGACAGGCCTTTTCTGGGTCTTTGTTTTGTCTTTAAACACAAAGTAATATTTACCAGATATCTTAAGCAATTTTTCTGCTTAAGATAATTTAATTATCTTAATTACATTCTATCATTAAATTGAGGAAGACGGCTGCTTAAGTTTTTTGTATGGTGCTGGAATACTTGTCATTGACATTTGATTTTACCAATGAATTAGAATTAATGAACTCTTTTAATGCCTCATACCATCTTTCTTCTATCTGAGATCTGCTACCCACTACACACAACTGAATTTAACAGTCTGAACTCTTTAGAAAATATTCAGTTCCAGAGCTTGCTACTCACACAGATTAATGACAGTACTTGTCGAGATCATCTGTCACTGAAATATAAATTTTAACCAAAACAATCAAAACCTTTACACAAGACCTAGTGTTTCTTGGCAAAAAAATATTAATCTGCTGAAAGTAAAATTATTTACAAAACAATTTTTTGATGAATCTATTGGTTTGTACCTCTAAATTACAAAACTATCTTATTGGTTGCAAAGTAAAAATAACATTTCATTTCTGTTTGAATACCTTTTTTCCAAGATGTAAAATAATAAAACTTATTTTCTTTTAAAATGAAAGGTTTAACTGTAGAAAAAGAAGAATATTTTCAACATATTGAAAGACCAAATGGCATTACTTTGTGTAGAAGTTGTTGATCATCTGTTTTCTTAATGATTTGGATGTTTGGCCTCATCTAGGACTAGAGGATTAAAAGTAGTATTTTCTCAAAAATGGGAAAGAGACTTGTGCAAATTTAAAATAACATTAATAAAACGTTTTCAAAGTACATAATAATGACATAATGACTGTAATTGTTGAGAAGAAGGTAGAGAGGAGGTAAAAAGGGATGACAACTCCCCATGGAATCCACTGTTCATTTATCCCATCAGCTGTGATGTCTTCCACATATAGATCAATTTACTGAGATGCTGATCTTCATCAAAACATTCTCTGAGAAGTAGAATAAGCAAATAATTATAACTGGACTGCTTCCAGAAATAACCTTTCACAAGTTCTTTGTTGAAGATAGACTTGTGTCCTGTTCTGCAGAAGTGTTGCAACAAAGAACGTTTCAACTGTTATATTAAAATACAATTAATTTTAATTTAAAATTTTAGTTTCTTATGTAAAAAATAATCATATTTACAAGTGGACAAACTACACCAGGTTTTAATTTGATTTTATATGTTTAGGGCTTTTTGGTTGTTTGTAAACACCCATTTTACTGTGGTGTTTATTTAGAAATTACTGCATGAATGAAATAGCCAATGGCACAAAGACACATTCATAACTTTAACTGTACATGCCCATATAATATGAAGTGTACACACAGTTAGTTATGTGCTTACCTGTTCCAGTCTGTTGTCCCTAACAGCCAGATTTTTCTACAAGTGGGGCATGAGTTATATGTCTCTGAAGCAATTAATTGTATTTTTGTATGTGACTTCATAATATGTAGCAGAAATGTAAAAGGACCTTTTAAATAATTTTACTGTGGATAAAACTGCTTTTCCTCTGACTCAAATAATATTCCCTGAAAGATATAGGTTTCCCCCATTAATTTACGAAAAAAATGTCCATCATTTCAGTTGCTATTGTGATAATATTCTTCTGAATTTTTAACCTGATGTCACATAGTTGGTTATCAAACCATGTAAGGCAGAAGCTCCAGAGTAATAAGACACATCTCTCTTTTCTTCTCCAAACTACTTAAGTTACTACAAACTATTGCTACTCCGCACAATCTCCTTTGTTTGCAATTTTTTGAGTTCTAATTCATCAATTATTCTGGAATGGTCTCCCTTGATTTTTATTATGTGTCTTCTCACACCTCATGACCAATAGATTGTTAACAAAATCAAACACCTTTGAATATGTGATGCTGCACTACTTACCATCAGTGGGAAGCTGGCTGTGGTAAATCTCTATACGTAGCTCTTGTGCACAGCCCTTCTGTTAAAGAAGAGTGTCTACAGCAATACAGTACTAAACTGTGCCCTAAAAATCTCTGACTCATTTATTTCCTGTTTTCCTTGCCCTATATTATGCATGAACTCACACAGAGTAAAAAACAAAACAAAACAAAAAACAAGCGAAAAAAAACCCACGAAAAAGCCCAAGGCAAAACACTATACTTATTCCTTCAATATTACATAAAAATATGAAAAATACATCATTATTTCTTACATATCCAAATTATGTTGATTTTGTGTTTTCCCCCAAATTACAGCTTTTGTACATGGTCCATAATTACAATCAGATGTGAATCTCTAGAAATATTTTTATCTATTTTAAAACTGTCTTTCTAATTCTTTATATCTAACAACAACAACAAAAATATCTAATGCTACAAACCAAGACCCTTCTATAAAGCTGCCTTCCTTATACATAGTTTTAGTAACATTCAGCACAATTTCTCTGAGTTTAGACTAATGCCATGGCAAAAAATGACCTTGTTTAATGTTAAGTGGACCACCGATGTGCCTGCTCTTCTTCTTAATTAGAGACTGAGTAATCACCAAAAGTGGCTTCAACAGAGACTCCAGTGTAAAATTGTAAGTTCTTTATGTGAATATTGCTATTTTAACTGTACATCATAAACCAGGTTAATATTTTCAGATGTTATTTTTCATTTGAAAAAAACCCCAAAATAATTTATGGTTTATTTCATTTTCTAGAATCCCAAATTTAAATATATATATTTAAAGATTGATTGCAAAAAATTGAGATAAATTTGGAACATTAATTTTTATTATTATCACCTGGGACAGGAGAACATTTGCACATTCTACCAGATGACTTGGATAAGTAGATTAAAGTTACATTAAAATTATATGTTGAATCTGTACCAGTTAATGGAAGACCTTCCAATTGACTTCAAAGGAGCTAAAACTGCATTCTTGATAGCCATTTGGACATGATACAGGATCCATGACAGATATTTTTCAGAACCCAGCTTTGACATAATAACAATATGATGTCATATTTTTACATTTGCAATAGGTGGAATGTATAGTGTGTGCATATATATATATATATATATATACACACATATGTAACCAAGCAAAATTGAAATGACATTATGTAGTAACATGTTATTATCATACATTTGGGACAACCAAATTACTGATGAACTTGTATCACTCATGGATCCATCAATGTAAGCATTTTCATGACAGGAAAAATTTATGGTCACTTAGTATGACCTTCTATTTAACTCAGGCCATAGATTTCTCATGTGTCAAACAAGAATTATCAACTCTTTGTTTAAGGGGGGAATGCAGAATTCCGTACATCCCTGGATACTGTTATTTCGTGCTAAGAAAATGTATACTATGCATTTAAAAACTCAAACACATTAACAGCAACAATAAAAATAAAAACCACCAAAGTCAAACCCTTTTGTCATTTTCCCGCCACAGGATTTTATTTTCCTTTACAGTAAACCTGGAAATCGTAAAGAATAAGTGCAGAAGTGCAGAAGTACCTTCTCCCTCCACAGGCTTGTGTTGAACTTGCTGAATTACCTTGTGGACCTGTCTGTGTTAAGTAGGTAGTTTGTCTCATTGTAAAGTGTTTTTTCACATTTTGAATTGTCCTTGTATAGGATTCTAGTGAGTTCTTTCCAACTAGTCAGGAACATATTCAAAATACAGCTTATCTCAAGTAGTTATCAATAAAACCCTCCTGACATTTCTAGAGGCATTTCTTTTATGTCAATCTTTTCTTTTTATTTCCCACAGCTGGAAAAAAAGCCATCTACTTCAGTACAATGAGTACCATTTTCCAGCTTTTGAAAAGAGTGGGATAATTCTAAACAATTTAAAAATGTTTCTTTGTTTTAATAAGAATGTTGAATGTCTAAAGCAGAAATCTTTTAGAATACACACACAGTAAGAAGTACCTTATTCCGCTGTAGAAGAAGCTTTCAAATTGTAATCAAACATATATTATTTTAGCTAGTCACAAGCCAGCGTTCATTTTACCTAAAATCTGATGTTGAATCCTTAGATTTCAGACAACTCCCCATGTCTTTGTTGAGACTTCTAACATTCCACTCCACCGAGCAGCTGCAATCATCCATCACAAAAATAATAAAACAAAGAAGGGGTAGGGTGCTAAAACATATGAGGCAATCAAAGGTACATGATAGATGAAATTTACCACAAGAGACTTAAATATGCACCATGCATGTCAACACTGTACATATGTTCAGCATCATAATAGTTGTACTTAGATGAATGTCATCTCTGAGATTTAGGTTCCTGTCTAAACTCAAAGTTGTATGTTTTCTCCTGATTTTCCTAGTCATATATAACCCCGAGTTCATAATAAAATATGACTAAATTTCTCTACCTTTATTAAGGAAAAAAAAAAAAGCAAGCAAATTGTAAAGGCTGTGGGAGAATAGAATGAAGGTCTTTTTGATACAGAGAGAAGCTGACATGCCTGACATGAGGCTTCTAAATCTACCATGAGACTCCTGTTGGGGAACATTGAGGAGAATGGATTTGGAGAACTGGTAAGAAATGGAAACTTCTGAATTATTTTAATTTGTAATTTTCATTACAGAACCACCTTGTAGAAACACGTAGAGCTTCATAATCACAAAGCCCTTCCTGAATAAGCTTTCCAACTCAGCACTAATGGTTCTAGTGAATTGAATGTCCTAAGTAAATTAATGCCTACAATTCATACTTGTTGGATTTTGATGTCCCACTATATATCATCCCTGGGAAAAAAAAAAAAAAAGTGCTAATGTCTAACTCAGAAATGGGAATGCTAACTTTTTAATCAGTTCCATTTCCTTCTCTCTTATAAACTCTCAAATTTTTTAATTTTAAATAAAATACCATTTATGGAGAGAGATGCAGACATTTTTCAGGAATTACATTTCATTCTAAGTCTTCTAAATTGGGTCTAGAGCTCTATTGAAAAGAAGAAACAGTATGGCAATATTAAGGTTTAATTCAGACTAAACAGAAAAATAAGATTATATGCCAGACTGATGAAACCAACATCATTTATAAATATATGCTTTCTCCCCTTCAGTAAGAGAATAATCATGCCTGATGGTTATAGACCCTTAAAAATAACTAATAAAGACATAAAAACAGAGGATTGTTAAAAATAATAATTTAATAAAGCTTAAAACTTCAATTAAGACACTTAAGTAAGAGATTAAATAGAGGAAAAACCTTCCAGCAAAACAATGGATCAGCCATGACCTAGAGCAAATAGCAGCTGTATTTCTTTTTTAAAAAAAAACCTACAAAAGTCTGCCATAATCCAGGTTACAGTTTGGCCACCAGAGTAGTCTTCTCAGGCTTTAAAACCTATGTGATACATGTAAATCCTAGGTTCCTGATCTGTGAAGATAAAAATATATTCTTCAGTGCCCTCAATACACAATCAATAAAATTCTGCATAAAAACAATTACTTTATTCAGTGTTCTTCAAGAGTAATTTGTCTTCCTGGATCAGAAAATTTGAGAATAGGGATAAATTTACATGTCCATGCAACAAATGTTGCATTTTTGGTGTCGGGTTTGTTTTTTTTTGTTTTTTTTTGAGTGTAGCAGAAAAGTCAAGCTGTACATCCCTGAACTATTTTGATGCCCTGCTAGTTCCAGTCTCTGATGTTTGCCATGTCAGGCACCTGTGGAGAGCAGTGCTTGGTTTAGCTGAAGTCATACAGCCGCAATGATGGTATATGGGTGAAAGTTAACAACTTGTGACATACCATTGATTAATATAGAAGATCTCTTGGGTTCTGAAGCATTTGAAAGATATGAAACATAAAATTCTACCAGATAGCTTATAGTGTGGCCCATATGAGTAAACTGACTTATGAGTTAAATAGTGACATAGCTAGGACTGCAGAGACTCACTAGATAAAATTCTTAGCCTAGCTTAAACCACTGTCCAAGTCCCTACTGAACTCAGTAGGCTCAGTTTATTATTATTTGAGAATGCCTCTGAAAGCTATCCAGCTGGGTACTGACTGTCCCAGTTACAATCTCTTCCTTGCAGGAGGACTCAGAGCATTTCAGGACCAAGCCTTTCACATAGCATTGAATGAACAACACCCTTGTTCACAAGAGAAGTTTGAGAGCTGTGTGAAAAAAAATTCTTCATGTAAATTGAAACCACGGGCATTTATCCTTTGACTTCCAAAGACTGGAGTGAGCAAAAATGAAAATCAATTCTCTTGTGTTTCCTATGACTTACCTGTGATCAAAAGCAGCTTGTCACAGCAAACACTGTTTCAGTAGCAGTCTGGGTAGAGAGCAAAGGTAGATGATGATGGTCACATTTCAAACTGTTCATAATATCATTCTGTTCTGGTGTTTTCTACAGGATAATTAGCAGTAACCCAACTATTATGTGAATTACTAGCATCAGTACTTCAAAATGAGACAACTTTTAGTAAGTGAGAAGGTGTGTTAAGGTTAAAAAAAATTCAGAAATCTTATGATTTGATTGTCCCCCTCCACACAACATACACACATGGAGAGGAAGAAGAGGAGAGGAGAGGAGAGGAGAGGAGAGGAGAGGAGAGGAGAGGAGAGGAGAGGAGAGGAGAGGAGAGGAGAGGAGAGGAGAGGAGAGGAGAGGAGAGGAGAGGAGAGGAGAGGAGAAGAGATATTTGTTAGTTCCTAAGAAACTGCAGAATCTTAACCCTTAGTTACCCATTTTAGTTACCAGCACAGGACTAAGTAATCTTTGGTTTTAAGATTAGAATGGAGTAGAACTTCATATTTCATTAGTCTTTTGTCTTAATGAAGGTGTGTTTCAGTTCTCTTCTGACTGCCCCCTCCTTTTTAAACACCTACACACATATTCACACACTCTCTTTGAAAGGAGAAATCGTGCCTGAATACTCATGTCATATTTCATCTCAACAAAAGAGTAAGTGGGACTCAAAGTGTTATTTCATAGGAGGAAGAAAAACATGATTAATATTTTAGACAAATTATTATGCTTATGTTTGTTGCAAGTTTAGGCTAAAAGTTTTGAGCATCAATTATGACATTCAGGACCCTGACAGTTTAGATCAGCCTTCCCCTTGAAATACCAGACAAAAAAGCAGTGAAGGCTTGGCTCAGTTCTCTACATATAGATGCCTGATATAATTTGATCTATCTGTATGTGGACACATAAATTTGGGTGGCTTGATCTTGACTGAAATTTTATCCTTTTAGATGTCTACAGGTGTGACAAATGCTTATTGTAGACATTTAGGCCATGATTCAATTGTCTGTGACGGTACACAGATACCTAGTGTCATTTGAGATTTCTAAGGGTATTTGAGACATCTGCACAAAAAGGAAAGTTTCTGAGGTAAATCACACAAAACCTGTGGGAGACTGGAGACCTTCTGGAAGAGTAACTGAAAGTATCTCAAATGGTCCTGGGCTTCTGTGTGTGAACAAGTGGACAGCCTCTAACTCAGCTGCTCCCTGTAATCTTTCCCTTATGAAAAAACTGATGAAGGAGGATCAGCTTTAGCTAAGAGTGCAATATATTTAATATCTGAGTCAGTCACTTAATCTGAATTTAGCCAACTCAATACTCCTCACAAACCTTCTAATTTTACAGTCACTGGTGTCACCAGCCATTAAAATTATTAAGTTCTAGATTCAGATCCGAATATTTAGAATCATAGAATCGGCTGTGTTGGAAAGGACCTCTGAGATCATCAAGTCCAACCCTTGATCCACTGCCGCTACGGTTACCAGACCATGGCACTGAGTGCCACATCCTGTCTCTTTTAAAATATCTCCAGGGACGGAGAATCCACTACTTCCCTAGGCAGCCCATTCCAATGTCTGATCACCCTCTCCGTAAAGAAGATCTTTCTATAGAATCATTGATGCAATCCGCATGTGTCCAGTCCAAGCTTTTGCTTCAGTCACAGAGAGAGCAAGCTGAGTCAGCCACCAATACTGGATCTGACCTGAGAGTTCCCAGACAACAAAGCTAGGTGAACTTCAGGTTTTGATTCAGGCTTACTGTCAGTTTGACATCTTTTGTCCTGAAAATCAGTGCAGGTGGGTGGAGGTGTTTGCACAGGGAGGCATGAACCGAAGGAAAATAACACAGCAAACACAGGGCATGTCTGCACTGGGTAAGGCACCGATGACATAGCACCCGCTGGCGAGCTCAGAGCTGTTCTCTGCTGGGTGGCTGCTCCAGCTTGCTCGGAGGCAGCACGGAGGTCCTTGCGCAAGGCTCCACTGTGTGAGGTAGACGTGCCTCTTGGGAAAAAGTTTGAACAGATAAAAATAGCTTTTGTGCATGGCTGATGAAATATGTATCCAAGAGATTTGGAGCTCTAACGTGTAAAGTTTTAAGACAAAGAAAAGGTAGGATGCAAGCTCCTTCACTGCTTTTCACTTTTTTTTTTTTTTTTTTTTTTCTGCTTTGAGAGGTGAAGATGAAGAGAAATGTACTCAGATGACTGGAGAAGAGTTTATGAGCAGACATGCACATAATAATCTAAAAATCTTTCCCTGCAGATCAGATATAGATTTGGAATGCTGGAGGGTTTAAATGGGAGACTGGATTTTCACTCTTGAAAACCAGAAAATAGGCATTTAATAAAAAGAAATGGCCAGTTTCAAAGGCATTTACTACTATCAACATGTTTTATAATAATTTGAAATTTAGTTTATATTTGACATATTTCGGGTGGATTGTTATTTGCTTTTTAACAGCTTAAATTATTATTATGTTTATGTTGATAATACATGGAAATACATTTATTTAAAATCAGTATTTGCCATCAAAATATATCAGTGTATTAAAACCAAGACAGACCACATAATTTTTTAGGCTGCTGCTGATAATTTCTTCACAAAGACTAATATTGGTGATGGTAATTATTTATTCTTTAGATGAACTTTTTCCTTACTTGCAGTAGTTTATTATGGTATTGGCCCAACCAGTAGTGGTACATATGGAGGACTAAGACTGAGATGTTACCCTTTGAAAGTGTATGTGGAGTTATTTCAGTTGTTCTATCCCATGTTTCCCATCTGTAAAAAACAAAGGATAGTAAAATTCAGTTTCCTTTTAAAACATTATCTGTATGTTCCAGGAATTACATTAAACAGGAAATGTTAACTTTACTAATTTTAACAAGTCATAGTCCTTACTTATTATTGTCAATTTTTCAGTTTTTCTTTCCCTTCTCAGTTATACCAATATATTTATAAAGGTGCTCTGAATTGCAGCCTTCATATATATCAAAGCAAGCAAGGTATTTACTAACAGTAAAGGCAGCATGGACCTTTAGTAGACTGAAAAATAAGACAGACACAAGTCAGATAAGAAAAACCTTTGTTATTCCCATTTTATGGGAATCTGAGGCAAAAGATATTAAATTATTTGCTTAGCATGTTCCACAATGTTTCGGAAAAGAAAAAAAAAAAAAACAAACATCTGTAATACATACAGATAACATCTGTATTAGACAACTTATATGATCCAGAGGACATTTTTTATTTCTAGTTGTTATTTTCAATAGCAGACTGAGGAAAAGTAAGAGCATAACAAAAGAAACTGAGGCTACAGCCTGCAGAATAGGCAGTGCATTAATCCCTTGTAGAGGATTTATACTGACAGAGATGCTTTATGGATATCATATTTAGTAGAAAAGAAGAGGAAAAGAAGAGGAAAAGAAGATACCAGAAGATACCAGAACCTCAAGGAGACTCCATAAAGCCTGATCTTTAGTTGACTGCTCACTCACTGCTTTCATGCTTGTTAAACTTTGGTAGTAAATGAAATTGCACAGCGAATCAATTGCTGTCTTTGGAATCATACTAATATCTGGTAATTTACTCTGTTACTTTTTAATGTGATCCCTACTGTACTTTTTCCCTGGCACAAGAAGATGTCTCAAACTATTTGCAGGCACCCTCCAGAAGTTATCATGGAGTGGGGACAATTGCTCAATAGTGTGAACAGGGTCAGGCTGTGCCACCAGATTTCAGGACTACAGAAAAAGATTTAGGCACTATCTTGTTTACTAATAAAAGTATCACAATCGTGGACCCATTACATGAACCCCTAAATTTATTATGGAATTAAAATTCTTAAAGATTTCTCCTTTTATTCACAACATTTCTAATTTAAGGATTTATCACTTTCTGTGTAAAAAACTTTGGTGATTATTGCTGCTTTTCCATAATGTATCAATATTTTTTCTTGCATGGAGCAACAATTTCAGGAAATGAGGATGGGTTGTATTATCTTTGCTTCTCTTGTAATGTTTAGTTTTCTGAATATTACACTGTACTTCTTTCATGTCTGGTGGAATGTATCCATCATTGTTATCCCTCTGACCATGGCAACTAGAAGATGCTGCAAATATTTCATTTCTGTTTAAAGTATACCATTTCAGGAAAATGTATTAAGAGTTTTGATTAAGAAATTCATCCCATGGTTCAGTGGTAGTGAGAAAATCCAATATTTAACATTCCTTCTCCATTTAAGAAAATTATTCTTATGTAAGTGGGAAGTCAAGGCTCTACATAGTAATAGATATAAAACATTCAGACACATTAGAAATTCAGAAACTAAGCATTTAGAATTTTAGGTAGTTTTGTTTCATTTTTTTGTCTGTTTTTTCTTTCAATACGCTATAAACATTTGCCTCAGGTTGACAGTTACATGTTCCATGGAGTTATGTAGCAGGTACTTCTGCTACATTTCATATAATTTTTAGAATTTGTTGGACTTTCCTCTCCACTGACAATGACCTCATAGTATTTAAGGTACTGTTCTTAGATTTGTCTCATCTTGGCTGAAAGGAAATAAGTTTAACCAGGAGGTTCTAGAATGAGGTTCGATGTGTTCAATCAACAGTATTCAGTGAAATACCTGTGAACACTGCATCTGGTACAGCTACCACTTTGTCCACATGTCCCTAGTTGTTGTGTGTTATGGAGAACAGCTGAAAGAGAGGCAAGAGAAAACGTCTGACCTTCTGAAAACCTTTGTAGATCAAGCGGCCTCTTTTGGTGTCTAAAACCAAGCAGCTCTCTTGGCTTTGCCCTACTGTCCTTGGATTGTACTTTTCAGCTCTTCTCTGGGTTAAACAAAGACAATTTTCCCATTCAGTCAGGACTCCTCAGTCTAGTCATTCCCTGGCCTCTACTAATGGCAATGAATAAATTGAATTACCAGTACTAGGGAATCTCATGAATTTAATTCACTATCCCTGTGGAAGAGAAAAAGATAAAAATACAGCAGCTCTACATAAATAGCCCAAGACATTAATTTAAAGACTTATTTCTTTTACTGGGACTCCGGGACTCCTTTATGCTTATATGCAATAATACAAGTCTGCAACTGTTATCAAACTCTATCTGTCCCACTTTTCTGCATGCTTAAGCTTCATCATTTCTGCTTCTGAAATGAAAATGCCTTTGGTGGTTACCTTTACATTTACGAGCTTCTTAGTTTTTAACTTCGTCTGGAAACAGGAACTTAATCTGGTTTACTAGTGACAAGGATTCTGAGAATCTAAGTGAAACATTAGAGGGAAGGAGGGAGGGAAGGAAGGAAAAAAAGGCAAAAGAAAGGGAAAAGGAAAAAAAGGAAAAGGGAAGGAAGTGTTCCATAAGCATAAGGGTTATATTTTATACATTCTGAAAGCATTAGCACCTCAAACTTTCCACTTTGACTTGAAGTGAAAATAATTGTTGACCTATAGTAGGGTGACTGACCTAAATCAAATCTAATAGGATGCACTTAGAGCTATTTGAATGTAAATTGTCTATGCTGTACTGTAACGAAAGATGCTGGGGAAAAAAAAAAAAAAAAAAAAAAAGATCAGAAGCCTTGTTTTATTTTCTAACATTTTAAATATGTAATTTGCATGTAAACCACTGCTATGAATAATATCAGACAAATGAAGAATTAAGGAAGAACAGCATGGAAAAGAATTCTTGGTTTCTTGAGATTTCATATGGGTATTTTTAAATTACTCTGAAAAATTGCCACAGATGGTCTTCTGAAATGGCTAGTTGTTGTTTTCCTGTATTTCTTTCAGTTGCTGTTGTGGTTCCTGTTTTATTGAGTAATAGCTCACAAGTGTGGTAGGCAATTGGCTGAATTTATTATCAACAGAGAACAGAAGTTTTTAACTGAAATGTTGCCACTAATGAGATTTTTTTTTCTTTTAATCTTTTGAAGATAGCAGGTCTATGTGCATGAAAAATGCTGCTACACATTAATATTTGACCAACCAAAGCACTAAGATAATTATTAAGGAACTTTGTTGCGAAATTATGGTTTGAAATAGGCAATTTGTGAAGCAGATTTCTAGTGGCTTTCAAAAGTCACAGGCCTTTTCTTGTTCTTGCCTGGAACTAGGCAAGAATGTCTATAGCTGTACTTTCTCCTTGCTACTAGCAATCCCATGATTTTATTTTATATTTTAATTTTTCAAACACATTTATTTCTATGTAACTTCTTCAATGTATTATTAGTTTGGTTTTTTGACTTTTTTTAAGTAACTATATGGAGACAAAGCTTTCATATGAAGACATACATGTGTAGGAGGTCACATCTATCTTTATTCAACAGTACCAATACTTGCATATATACACAAATCCACACAAGAAGGAAGGAGCTGGAGGTCTTGCCTCTCACTGGGATTTTTGAAAAATGTATTTATGTCCTCAGAGCTGACTTAAGACATTACAATTATCACTTGTCAGCTATGTTCCCTCTAATTTGGAATAAAAATCCAGAAAAGCTACTACGCTTAAAAAAAACCAAAACACATTATAATGAGTCATATGGCAAAACTAAAAAAAAATAATGAAACTTAATTTTAAATTTGAATATTATTGCATTGCTGAATTAAATAAAAGTGTCCCCATCATTGGTTAAATTGGAAGTATAGCTTCTTAGGAAAAAAAGCATACCATTTTCTTCTGAAGTCGAAGGAAGTGGCAAGTTATGCTTATTATTTTAAAGAAAAATGTTTCTGCTAGGGAGAGTAGTAGAATGTACCCATCAGCTTTCATAATAAAGCAAGCTTCATAACACATTTGATATTTAACTGCGAGCATTTGACACATTATATTAAAACCACAAAGTATCATGCTTTGGAAGAAAAAAACCAACCAAAAACCACAACATTTTAGGACAAAATTATAGCATTACCAACACTTGGAATCTTTAAAATGTGAAATCCATGTTGATACAGAACACTCACGCACATCTTTTCATTCATATTTTAAGTGTTAAAAAGGGAGCTGTGGAGTGCTTTGTTCATGTCAGGTTCATCCTAATTTATTTATAAAGGACTTTTAAAGTACTAGAACAAAGTTATAGTCTCCTTTCCATCCATATATACAAGGGAAACTCCAGTTAATCAGTGAAAAATATTTTCATTGTGACCTGGTAACATTGGCAGGCACTTTATGTGGCTTATGGGACTCTTCCATCTAGAGCAGAGTCAGATTTTTTTTTTACTATAGCCTTAATAAGAAACTGAAAAGAGGTAAGGAGGATAGGTCCATGAGGCAACCAAGCTGGGTGTGTCAGGTGAAACATGGTGATATGGAATCTTGTTCCTCTGTGCCCGGGCAAGGTCAAGAAGTAGAAAGACCAGCAGAACTGAGAGGTAGTGAACCTCCTATACCTCTGTCTGCTCAAGCCACTCCATACATGAGAAAGTTTGCTCTCTGCTTTTCTTTTCCTTCTCTGCTTTACATAATAACATTGCAGGTAATAAACATAAGTCTGTTTAAAATGCATTCACTTCAGCTGATATAAAAGCTGAGGCAGATCTTCTCCTTTTAGTCTAACTTTCATCAAAATTAATTCTTATTTGGGTTAAGTCTGAGGAACCTATGGAACCTACAAAAGTCTCATACTATACCAACACAAACATCTACCCTTGATGAAAAAGGTTATGTGTACACATCACCTTGTTTCTTCCTGAAAGTGGTTAAGATAAATTACAGGATCCAAAAATGGTAATCAATTGTCTGCTCATGATTACTTTCTCATAGAAGCAATAGATCACAAGTGTCTAACTCTGTTCAGATGAATCATTCAAATTATGTGGCTGTGACTGAGGCCATACTGAATACCTGTACTGCATGACTGCAATGATATCATTAATAATCATTCGTGCTGTGGCTGGGAATGATAGCATTGCCAAGAAAAGTAGTTAAGTAAATAGCATTATTTTTTGGCCTGTAAAGTAATCAGATAATTTCTCAGGATTTTTAAGTAAGCCATTACTTAACAGCTATTTGACTCCATGTAACCATCGTTTAATTTCAGCACAGCACTTAAAAGGGCGGGGAGTACTATGCTGCCTTGGTGCCAGATGCCAGTCATTTTATATTTTAATCAGTACCTTTGACATGCTCACACCAGTCATAATAAACACTTTCAGTCACCTATCTGCACAGCCACCATTTAGAAACTGCAAATCAGAAAGCCATCTTTGCAAAGTCTTCACATGGTTATAAACCTATATGAATATGTGTCAATACATACAGATTTGAGTTTATGTACATGCATTTTTGAAAGCTCTGTTTTCATACCTCTGCTCTAGGGAGATCTGGAGAAGGTATCTGACTGGTATTAAGGAAGCTTCCAAGATGGCAAAGAGGAGAAAGAGTGGAAAAGGGAAAAAGAAGTTAAAGTGTAATGTAGGAAGATAAATATGAATTCATCAGAATAGGAAATAATGAAGAGTTAAGTCAAGATATATATAATTTGCTAGGTTTTCACCAATCCTGAAGCCAGCCCTGCACTTCTATCAGCCTGCATAACTGAAGAATTGTTATGATAACTTTTATTCAGACCAAGCCTGTTCAAAACATTTGGATTCAGTAAAATATCTGCCTTGCATCCATATTATTGTTAGTAAGAAGTATTTTGTTAGGAAGAAGCAGTGGTTTGCAAAAGGATTTACTTTTTTTCCTAGACTTTCCTTAAGATCATTTGCATTCTTTCTTTCAGCAGGCTTCAATGTACAGAGCTAGTAGGGAGGGATTATCATAGTTTAACAAAGTGAAAAACTAATTGAATCATTAACCGCCCATTCAAATTCAAATGTCTTCCTCTCATTTGCAGCCCTGTTTGCACTTCTGCTTTGCTCCTTCATATCTATCTTTAGTTTGCCTTGTTTGTAAGACTCCTTAGATTCTAGCTCTATCGTAAAGGGGTCATGTGAAAATATACATGTGAAAATGTGAAAGTCAAGGCTATCAATATTATTGGTCATACATTTCTTTTTCCAGTAGGGTTTTTGTTCTTAGTGATAGAAAACACACACACACACACACACACACACACAAAAGTGCTTGAGATTTTATAACTCTATTAACTTATACTAGCTTTTTTAAATCAGTTCTCAACATGGATACTATACAATATTAAACAAAATATATGATTAAACACAATATTAATATCTATAAAAGAATTACTATTCAAGTTTAAAATGTTCCCTTTCACTGTAAATGGAATTCTTGTTTGTCAGCTACCTTTGCTGTTGTGATAAATCACAGAACAGTTTTCTCTTTTCATTCCCAGTCATCCCTTGACAATAACAATAAAAATAGAAAAAAATTATTTCTGCAGCTAAGGGATATTACTGTTAGGAGTTCTAACATGTTTCTGCAAGAAGTTGCTGTCATCTAAGTTTCTGAAAACAAGTTTTGTTTCAAGTTTCACTTCTTCTGCCTGAATACCCTGTTAAGTATCACAGTATATGCATCCATTTTTAGTGCCTAAAACTGAGCCAACTTAGCAATATTAGTCAACACAGAGATTAAAGAGTAGGTTCTATGATTCTCACATTTAACATACAAATTTCTGTAGCCTTTACTTCCTCTGGTCAAGTGTTATTTTTTTATTTGGAAACAAATATAAACTTTGGTTCTCTAATGTGATCGTGACTGGATGAATAAACAGTCAAGTTTCAAGGCCACTATTAAGCCTATTTTTATGGAATAAAATAATGTACTTATGTGCCATAGGACATAAACGATCTTAGGGTTAGCAGCAAGCTTCAGTGTGAGGTGAATGTGCATTTGAACATACACACAAAGTCAGAAACTACAGTATATTTCCTTTCAGAAAAGAAGAGTGATTTTCTTCCAGGAGTTATCAACATTACTAGGAGAACCAAATATTGATTTTATCTTTGTATTTGCCTATGCACAGAATGTATTTAAATAACTTTTTAATTTTGCATTCTTACATGAAAGAGACAGTAACTATAGACATAAGAAGATTGATGCCAGAACAGTGTACCCATTCACACATAGGTGTGTATATTTTAATCCAGTTGACTCATATTTAATTACTTTTGCACCCTTTCTGATGGGTCAAAGACAAAATTCAATACAAGTACAAGGATTAAAATGCTCCATAGACTCAACCTTCAGTTAGAAATAACAAAAGTCAGGTGTATCTAATCAATTTTTCAGTCATTTTTATCATAACAACAACTTTCTGAAAAATGGCACTACTTTTTAGAAAACAAGAAAACAAATTAATTATGTTGGAAACTGAGGGAAAAGCACACCAGTAGTATGCATCTGAGGCTACTGCTACCCTCTAAAAATCCACTCACCACCTGTCCAAACCATGAAGATCTCTTGCCCCCCCCATCACTGCATTGCCTGTCTTCCTTCCCCCCTCTCTTCCACGAGTGGTATCACCTATGTGCAACAGCCACACAGGAAGACACACACATGTGCACCATATCTCTCTCACTCCCTGTGTGGACTTCAGAGATTCCTCAGTCACAATCTGAATTTCTGGTTGGTTTATCAGTATAGAATCAAGTGTAGCAGCTATGTGAAAGGGTGATGTCAAAACCTGGACTCTTGCAAGAATTTTGTCCTCCATATAGAAACTACATCATAGAATCATAGAATCATAGAATTGGCTGGGTTGGAAGGGACCTCAGAGATCATCAAGTCCAACCCTTGAACCACCGTTGCAGTTGCTAGACCATGGCACTGAGTGCCACATCCAGTCTCTTTTTAAATATCTCCAGGGACGGAGAATCCACTACTTCCCTGGGCAGCCCATTCCAATGCTTGATCACTCTCTCCGTAAAGAAATTCTTTCTCATATCTAACCTAAACCTCCCCTGGCACAACTTAAGACCATGCCCTCTTGTCTTGTTGAAAGTCGTCTGGCAAAAGAGCCCAACCCCCACCTGGCTACACCCTCCTTTCAGGTAGTTGTAGAGAGCGATGAGGTCTCCCCTGAGCCGCCTCTTCTTTAGGCTGAACAACCCCACCTCTCTCAGCCTCTCCTCATAGGATCCATGGAGAATATGTCATATTGCACACATTTCCCAATTACTCTTGGTTTCTGCAATAAGATAATAACATTCAGCATATGTGAGAATTTTCAGAGATCAATACATAACAGACAGGTTCAGATTTATTTAACAAAGAAATCTGGAAAATCCATATCTGCCCATCTATCCATCTGTCTACCTCTGCAAGGTAAAATTCTGTTTCTAAGAACCAAAGATGAGGTGTAATGTCTGTAATTTTGACTTAAAGGGATGCTTTTTGCTATTTTTAATTTTAATCTTTTTTAAGCTGAACTCATGATCTCTTAAATAAATCATAATAGATAAAAAGTAAAAAGTCCGTTTTTATTTCAAGGGCTAATGAATATGATGTGAATGGCAGTTAATAGCTTCTTATCAACTAATTATACTGGATTTTGAAATTCCTTATAAAATTCATCAGTATCAGCAGTAGGCAGCTACTTTAACATGAGAAAAATTGCCTTTTCCAAATGAACAATTAATCCTAAAATAAAATGAAAAGTTTGTGAAGTCTGTAACAGCTTAATTCATAATGCTGTTTAAAAGTTTGAAAGTCCTTGTCACTTGATAACCTGCAAGGTTTAAATTTGCTGCATGCCCTTGTATGCTATTAAGATGCAGTCCTGGTGGCATTTGCATAGTGCTGTTTTTATGTTTCATCCTCATATAGCACTTGGAGTGGGAAAAGAAATTTTAAAGGTGAAAAAATCTACATTTTACTTTGAGGCTGACAGCAGAGTATGTAGGAATTATGCCTTGGCCAACGCAAGAAGTTACGTGGAAATTTGAAGTTACCTGTCCTCTCCAAGCTTCAAAGGTGTTTTCAGAGAAATATATGATTCTGTCTGGCTTGATTTTCACTCACTACATTTTGCTCTTGAGGCACTATAAAGGCAGAGAATTTGGGAAGTGGTGGATACAAGGAGTAATAGACCAGTTCATCTGAATTTTACTTCCTTGCAGCAATTTCCTCATTTTCAGTTGAAAATGTAAGAGTTGAAAGCAAATAAATGAGATAAAATTTCCAAGAAAACCAATCGGTTTACTCCAAGGTGTCCTGAAGTGAAAACTCACTTTCTTTATAGACCACCCTAAAGGGACAAGATAATAAAAATAAAATGTCATCTTAATTGGCCAAGTGAGTTTAAACAACAAAATAAATGTTTTAACTTTTCCATTATCATAACTTTTACAACAGAAAAAAAAAAAAAAAAAAAAAGAAAAGAAAATATGCATCATCTTTGTAGACATCTGTTGCACAGACTCGTAAGGCAAAGAAATTCAAAAGTTTTATTTGCATGTTAAATTTTTCTTCTTCTTCAGAAAGTGCATGAATTGACAAAATAAAAAGGGGAAAGTAATTTTAAAAGGGTAATTTTTCAAAAACATACTTCCCAACAACTGTTCACCATTAGTCATGTTCCTACATCAGTAAGTTAAAATGACTGTCTATGCATCTTTCCCACAAACTGTTCTGAAAGGGGGAAAAAAGGCTATTTAGATCACTCTCATTACCATCATCTAAACCACAATAACACCTTGAATAGAGTCAAAATATTCTTCCTAACTGCATGCAAACAAATAACAAGGAAATTCTCCCCACTGCAAAGAACTTGGTATCTCATTATAACACTATAGACAACAGATGGATGCAACAAACAGATGGAGAAAGAACTAGGTAGCATTGAGAATATTATAATCAGCTTGATAAGCAGTGATGCATACCAGCAAACTGGCTGCCTAGCTCTTATCTATGTGCTTATGCATGCATGTGAAGTTAACATAAATACCATTTGGGTGATATTAACTAATTCAGAATATCTGGTTTAGAACAAGGAATGTAAACTCAGGCAGGGACACCATCATGATCCTCAGGTAACACTGGAAAAAAAAGTATAAGAGTTGTATGATGAAACCTGCTGATGGAAGAATGTAACAGGTTTTCTGATGTTTTGCAAAGAAGTTATTTCCATGTTACTTGGAGATGTAAGGTGAGGAAGGGACATCAGGGCAGGAAGACTCATCCTTCTTTGTTTTTTGTTTATTTACTACCCAAATCAAAGAAAATGAGTACTAGAGGGAGAAAAATGTGTCTTGGATAGGAGATACATTTCATGAGGAAGCATAGTCTGAAAGGCTTTACTGCTAAACATCTGAGGCCATTTTACTTGCTGTTAGAACAGAATTTTCAACAGATTATTCTACCATAACAGCATAATTATTTTGGAAAAAAAAAATGAATAGCCTTGGGAAGTATTTGATTGATGTTTTCTCACTCAAAAATAAAGATTGTAAAAAGTTTTTTCTAGTATTTAAGGCCTGGGCTTCTGCAAATATTCAGAAAGCAAACACTAGTAGAGACACAGGAATATATTTTGTTCTCTTTGTTATTGAAAAGGAAGATGTCTAAAGGTGAAAATATAAATTTAAACATAATTTTAAATTTATATTTATATGAAGTAAATTATTCTGTGTATTAATTTTATTTTTTGTGTTACACAAGTCTTTGTCAGCAACACTGAGCTGCAGCCAAGCCTGGCCTCATGACAGCTTGGCTATCACAGAATGGCTGAACTTCAAGAAATATGAAAATGGGAGAGTTTTGCAAACTGTGGCACATACTTTTGCAATTAATTAAACAGTGAAAGAACAGAGCTGGAGTGCACTACAGATACTATTTGCAAAAGGTGTTCTGCGCTATATTCTTTCCAGTGAGGCATTCAAAGCATTACTCAAAGGGCATTATTTTTACCTTTTTAAAAAAAATATCCTGCACAAATACTAACAATATGCAGTAATAAGGATTTAAAACAGATCTTCTGGTGATGAAAATATTGCATTTGCATTTCCAAGAGGGATAATAATGAACAGAAGAAAGGCAACTTTTAAGTTTTAACACAATTTTAATTCTGATTAAACCAGTATATATTTCTCAAAGGTACTTTGGGACTCAGACTGTTAATGTAGAAATTAATTCCTTTTCTTAAATTAAGAAAGTTTTTTCATTATAAAAAAAATAAAGTCTATTATAAGGAAATGGATTCCTAATCTATTGCAAACAAATGAAAAGTAAACTTTTTAAATGGATGGTTACTAATATTCTCTTATTAATGCAACTTTGCTGGCAATAGTGTATTCTTTATTGAAAAATTATTAACTTTTTTTACAGTATATATCATTTTACCTGTAGATACATGTATAAATGTGGTTTTATGAGCCATAACTACAATGAAATAATTACTTCAAACAAATGGGTTCTTTACAGATGTGTGAATTTACTAAAGTATTCACAGATAAACATAGATGAGGGCATGTGAACATTTATTAAAGGCACAAAGGTATTGAGAAATTTTTCTGTAAAAAAAAAAATACAAAAACATGCTTCCTTTACACATGCAAATGACAGCACATTGGCCATCCTGCCACAGTTATTTGGATTCACTAGATTACATTTATAATTATGCATATTCTGGCAGCCATGGATCTGGAAGGCAAGCTGGAAATTGCAAAAGGTGGAGCAAACCTACCTGAATGCTGTGAATGATTCTTTGCTCATGACAGAATTGTATCAATTGGAGCCTCTTGAAAATGTCCATAGTACTTCTGTAGATATGCAGGTTAACTAAGGAGGTTCCTTAATGATGCTTTCAGTTTCTTGCCTCATACATTTGCTAGATTATTATGCTTGATAAGCTTGATCAGCTTATTTCTGATCCACATATAAGTCATTACTCAGGTTAAAAGATAGTTAAATATTAAGAAGATTTCAATGTCAAAATTTTGTAATGTTCATACAGTTTCACTGAAATGAAAAATTTTGACATAGTGGTATCCAAAATAATTAGCTACACTGGAAAACAGTAGCTTATCTTTTATTTGAAAAATTAAAAAGACTTGTACTTCATTGCTTCAAAATTATTCTTTCTGGAATGTCAATATTTATGTCTTTGTATAAGAGCAAATATTAATATGACTTTTGCAAATGCCTCTTGTGTCCTGAACCCGGAACAAAGAAACCAAAAACTAATCAAACAAAAATTACATATATAAATAAATAATTTGAAGAAACAAAAGCAAACAAACAGAACAAAATAAACAAACAAACAAAAAAGTACTAATAAATATATATATATGTCATCCAGATGAAATAAATCCCACATAATTCCAGATTACAGAACTGAAGTGGAAAGGAACAATGTCTTTATTTATGATGTCTCTAACATATTTTTATGGATGAAAGTCAGATTAATTTTCTTGTGACTCTGCTAAGAGACAGTAGAATCATGATTACATTTAGTACGCAACACACTTCTTTTCTGAATTTATTCATAGTCACAGATACTTCATTACTTCACTTGTCAGATATTCCTTATGCTAATCATAGAATCATAGAATCATAGAATCATAGAATTGGCTGGGTTGGAAGGGACCTCAGAGATCATCGAGTCCAACCCTTGAACCACCGTTGCGGTTGCTAGACCATGGCACTGAGTACCACATCCAGTCTTTTTTTAAATATCTCCAGGGACGGAGAATCCACCACTTCCCTGGGCAGCCCATTCCAATGACGGATCACTCTTTCCGTAAAGAAATTCTTTCTAATATCTAACCTAAACTTCCCCTGGCACAACTTAAGTCCATGCCCTCTTGTCTTGTTGAAAGTCGTTTGGTAAAAGAGCCCAACCCCCACCTGGCTACACCCTCCTTTCAGGTAGTTGTAGAGAGCGATGAGGTCTCCCCTGAGCCGCCTCTTCTTTAGGCTGAACAACCCCAGTTCTCTCAGCCTCTCCTCGTAGGGTCTATGCTCGAGTCCCTTCACCAGCCTGGTTGCCCTCCTTTGGACCTGCTCCAGAACCTCGATATCCTTCCTGAACTGGGGGGCCCAGAACTGGACACAGTACTCAAGGTGTGGCCTCACGAGGGCTGAGTACAGGGGCAGAATCACTTCCTTGGACCTGCTGGCAATGCTGTTCCGGACACAGGCCAGGATGCCATTGGCTTTCTTGGCCACCTGGGCACACTGCTGGCTCATGTTCAGCTTCTTGTCGATCCAGACTCCCAGGTCCTTTTCTGCCTGGCTGCTCTCCAGCCACTCTGTCCCCAGCCTGTAGCGCTGCATGGGGTTGTTGTGGCCAAAGTGCAGGACCCGGCACTTGGCCGTGTTAAACCTCATCCCGTTGGAATCAGCCCAACTCTCCAGTCTGTCCAGGTCCCTCTGCAGAGCCCTCCTGCCTTCTAGTTGATCAACACTCCCCCCCAGCTTAGTGTCGTCTGCGAATTTGCTGATGATGGACTCAATCCCCTCATCTAAATCATCAATGAAGATATTGAACAGAACTGGGCCCAACACTGATCCCTGGGGGACACCACTAGTGACCGGCCGCCAACTGGATGCAGCCCCGTTCAGCACCACTCTCTGGGCCCGGCCCTCCAGCCAGTTCCTAACCCAGCACAGGGTGCTCCTGTCCAAGCTGCGGGCTGACAGTTTTTTCAGGAGGATGCTGTGGGAGACGGTGTCAAAGGCTTTGCTGAAGTCTAGGTAGACCACATCCACAGCCCTCCCCTCATCCACCAGTCGGGTCACCTGATCATAAAAGGAGATCAGGTTGGTCAGGCATGACCTGCCCTTCCTAAATTGAGCAAAATATTTCATTGGTTATTTCAATTGTTCACAAAAGTTCAATAGAAGTTACAATGAACTAAAAATTTCTTTTCCATTTCAATTGTCTCATAAAATACTTGTGTTTTGTATATATGAAGAAAGAGAGGCAATAGAAAGTCATTAGGAATTAATGTTTTTCTCCTGTGTTTTCACCATTTGTTTTCTCATGTATTTTCACCAGTTTTCGGTGCTTTAAATTCAATTATGTTTTCCCTCTCTATTTTTTCACTGGTCCTAATCTTACAATCTATCAATGTTCCACAGGGATATAACACAAATTATTTTCCTTTCTCTCCACTTTTTTTTTTAAATTTGAGAAGATTTTACTTATTCCTGAATAGTTTTGAAATAAATGTCATTTGCCTATTCTAAGTATTATTGTGCATTTTCTTTTGTTATCATCTGTCAACAGTAAGCATATGAATATAATAAAAAGTGGAATCATGGGTACCCAAACAGCAAAACATATCCCATCTGTTGTCAGGGGTGAATATTAATGGATTAAAAAGACACTTGGACAGTGCTAAGAGCCATGACACCCAACAGCTAAATATCTCAAATTCTTAGTACTGAGTTAGGATCTTAAGCTGACAATATATTTTAAGATTGCTGCTGGGTACCTAAGAATGAAACTTCAAGCAGCAAAATGATTATGTGAAACAATAAAACTTCATCTATACTTCTTTTTTTGCTGGGCTTTCCCGTATCTGTAGCTTTCAGTAAGACACCTGCAGGACACTAAAAATCCCTTCTGAGAATGCAGTTTTCTTTTCAGCTCAGATACTTAAATCATGCCACTGGGAAGAGTTGATCAACACTTACTTTTTACAGAAAAACAGTATGAGAAAAGAAAGAAGTGGCTGAGTGACCATTACTGCCTGATAAGTCCACATAGAGAAAACCTGCTGAGAGAGCAGGGATTTGAAATATTACAGACTACTTGGCCCAAGGATCTGTGGCCAGCTGCAGAAGGATGGATTTTCATTGCTACCTAGCTCACCATACCCCATGCACTGTCCTTCAAGAGTGGGAAGCCAAGAAAACAAGGGTCATGGGAGCAGGAAGAATGACAGAGCTCTATATCCTCATAATCAGGACTTTCACTTCAGAGGTTAGAGACCTCTCAATTTTGTTACAAATATTCTTTCACCAAAGGAACCTGAGCCTATTTCACCCCCCTGGGGTGAATTCACAGCCCCAGTAATGCCACAGCTGGGTTTATCTCCCTCTCCCCACAGCCCTGTCCTGTTCAGCCATGTGCCCCCTGAGCCAGGCCCATCTGCATACCCATGTCCCAGCCCAGTGCCTTGGGTCATCCCCATACCTAAGGGGGTGCCCAGTGACTCTGGCAGTGGCTGCTCTGGTGTCCCCACCTGCCCTGCTCCTGGCTGTGGTGGGAGGATTGCCCCTGGAGAGACCCCAGCCTCGATGAGACCCTGATGGAGAACACATCTGGACTCGGTTATACTTTAAGTGAAACAGCTGTCAAATGCCAGCTGGGCTTGGAATGTCTACACAATTGGATATTGCTAACTATTTTTAATGCCATTTTTGCTCTATTTAGAAAGTGAAAGCTAACTATTTGTAATCCCATGTGCCAAGGGAACTAAGTTCTCCTTCCTGGAGGAGCATGCCAGCTGCTGGATAAATACACATTGCTCCTACAATGAAATCAGGCTTCCTCCTCTGAACTTCTCTTTTCAGTGAATTTGTTCAAGGCTGTTATGTTTTATATTGCTGGAATGCATTAGTATAGCAGGTATACCAGGGAGCATGCTGGGCACAAGGCTCAATAACTTGTAGATCTCAGGCAGCTTAAGCAGCTGGGGAGCACCTAAATACTCACATCAGATAAGACGTAAATGCTTCGGGGCCTGATTTGTAGCAGAATCCCAGTGCCTAAGCAATTTGTGAGGCGAAAATATGCTCCCTGAACAGGATAAGTGTTGGTTTTACAGACTTAGAGATCTAAATCTTGTTTTGGATCTTGCCCTCAATTCATACCTTTAAGACACTAAATGGTCTGTATCTGGGATAGCTGTTCTTCAAGATGTACATCACTTCTGACAACTCTAATCCTCATGTCCAGACAAAAATCTCCAAAGAGAAAGCTCTGCTCTCCTAGAAAGACATAGCTTTAACAGAGTCGATCATGTTAATTACTGTAATTATTCTTCAATAGGAGTTTACTAGAACAACTTCCCATGGGAAAGAAAACCCACTTCTTCAACTCTCTCCACCTTAGCATAAACGTGTATAATGATAATAGGAATAATGATAAATAGGAAGAAATGTTCCCACATAGTTTTGGTTTTGATAGGCAGAGGGTTAAATAAAGGTGATCTCTAAAAGTCCACTTGTAGAACTTTCACAGACCTTGTACTGGCTTTACCTGCAATGAACAGTGATCTGAACCAAGTCTATCTGGTAAATGTATTTGTACACAGCCAGGTGTATGGCTGTACAAGAACTGCTCCCTGGATGACACTAATGAACTGGTGGGTTCAGGATTGCAGAGGACACTGCAATCTTTCAGAAAGTTATTTGTTTCAACAACTACTGAATCCCATGGATCCTTTGGTAAGTTGGTAAGCCTGGGCTAGTTTCAGATGTGAACAAGAAGACATAACATAGAACCCTTTTGACATACAAACTGCCTGTCAAAGCAATAGTATAAGACATAGAAACATATGGAATGGAGTAGTGGAAGGACATAAACCTCTGCAGAGTTTATTCCTTGGAATATGATCAAAACTGTTGTATGAAATGAAAATTCAAGGCTTTCAGTACTTGTTTATTGCTTTAAGGGGACAGGTTGGAAGAATCAGGAGTAATAAAGTAAAACAGCACTAGCTGAGATATTTGTTTAATTTAAATAATAGAGGACACCTAAAAAAGAATTGTCTTTGAAATGCACTCTAGGTAGTTTCAATCTTTGCTAAAGAAGAAAGCTTTTCTTTAAGCAATATGTCCTTAGACATAGCCACACCTTCTTTGTCACCCTTTTAGAGAGAGCCTCAGAAACACAAGTTTGCTGCTCCTACCATATTCTTTACCCTTATTGTAAAACAAAATGAAAAAAACAAAACAAAACAAAAAAAAAACCCCAAACAAACCAACCAAACAAAACCCCCACCAAAACAAGTGAGCAAAGAAAAAAAACATAGCCCCCTAAAAAAATACTGGGAGTTTATTTTCTTAAAAAACAAAAGAAGGCTTTTTAAATAGTAATAACCTCATGTGTAAATGCAGATTAGTGTGCAAAAAGCCCATTAAGAAGCTGAGTGCTAAGAAGATTTGTAGTTGACTCCATTTACCCCTGAAGGATAGATGATTCTCCACAGAATACATTGACCCCTTCCAGGCTCCAGAAGCTCATTCAGTGGTCTTAAACATGTCTGTTTGGAAGTTCCTTCCCACCAATATAGTTTAGGAGCAGAGGGGAAAAAGGCAAGGCATCTTTGTCTAAGGCTTGGATGCACTTAGAGTCACTACAATTATTTTCCTATTTAGTTTGTTCAGTTGTTGGATAGCTCAGTAGGTAAATCCAAGGATTAAAAAGCAAGAAAGAAAATAAGAAGTGGTCGGAGATAGGGCTGAGCTGTAGTCTAAACAAGGAGAGAGTGACTGTGCATTATCTTCATGTGAATGCAGATTCCTGGGATAATGCTTATGGCTCTTAACTGCAAAAAAAAAGACTTTACCAATAGCCACCCATTGTCCTGCTATTGTCAAGACTGAAATGAGAGAAGACGGGCTTTTCACGTCCAGTCTGTGAAGATGGCAGGGTGGAATGCAGTTGGATTCCAGCTGAGTGTTTGATGTCTTCATTTTTGAGGCCTCTTCTGAAAAAGAGCTGGCAGGAAAGTGTGGCCTTACATTGAATAAGGGCAAGTCCTGGAGCAAGTCGCTTCCCTAGTAATGAGTAGACATCCAATTCTATTATAATAATGTGCTTTCATTGCCACAGTGGAGCTAATAGAGTTGTGGTGACTTCACACCTGCTGCAGCCTGGCAAAAAAAAAAAAAAAAAACAAAAAAAAGTCACCATGAAATCTCCCAGAAGGCTACTGCTGTTACTGTTGTCTATGGGCAAGAGTGCAAGTGACAGATGAAGTGTCTGACAATGACATACGGCCTTAGGACTTCAGTGAAATGTCTAGAATGCTGTAGTATAATCTCCACCTTCCCTGCCTCTGAAAAATAAGAAAAAGGCAAAGAAAATCTATATACAATTAGTTACTGTATCTTTTCCCGATTGTCTGCAGAAGCACAAGTACTACATCTGAGAAGCTAAACTGAGATTTAAAGTCCTCAAGACCACGAATTCAATTCCATACCTGCTTTTATAACTACAAGAAAAGAACCTTTATAGTTTCACAGTTTACATTTAATTTCAAATGAAAATTTGTCTTACAAAATGTCAAGATCAATGGAAAAATTTCCAATTGCACAGGAATGCATTATTGCTTTTCTCCAAATTCTACTGATAAACATGAGCTTGCTTTTCTTAAATAGCAAGATGCCATCTTTTTGACAGATACAATATGTATTTATGTCACAGCATTATGATAAACCTTATAGAAAAGACACAGCAGGGTCAGAGAGTTTCTACATTCCCAGCACAGTTTCCATGAAAAGAATGTTTACATGACCCACAGCACAAAGTTTAAATATATGCAGCAGTTTTGTTGTTAACTCCCTGAACTTCCTTGCTGAGCAGCCTATGGCCAGCTAAATTCTGCTCAAGTTGTTGTTATGGTGCAAGTGTTAACATTTTCCTGTCTTGTCAGCTCTTTTGGACATCTGCTGTGCTCTATAAAATGCCTGCACAAGGGTGGTTTGGGGGGTTTTGTTTGGTCTGTTTGATCAACTGAGGAACATAAATATTAATCTCTTCTTTTGTTTATGTTAGTTAAGGGTAGACGAGAGAAGAGAAGGAAATGTTGGATATCAAGCCAATGAAAACGAGTAAGATTCTTGCTTGACAAGTGCTATATTTGTGTTTTGTGACTTCTTTTCAAATCCGTAATATATATGTCCACAAAGTACAGGGTACCTATGATCTAATGTTTTGCTAACGTGGTTTTACAGGACTGATTCAGAACTCATTTTAGTCATACAGGTTTTTCATAATCACAGTTAATATCTTTTGGCTTAGCTGGGACTGCTTAATGCATGGGCAGCATGCTATACATTGGAGAAATTACACTGGCTAAAATGCTTTGAATGCTTACAGAGCACTTTATGTTATTCTCAACAAGGTCTAATTAAAGCAAGAAGACAAAGTAGACAGGATGATAACCAGTGACTGGTTGAAATTTATGCACAGAACATAGGACAGACCCAATTGTGCTTGTACCTCATGCTACAAAATCTTATTTTCCCCTTAGTTGTTCTGAGCATATCCAGTCCATCATAATATATTCATAGTCTTTAAAGAAATTTTACAAGAAGAGTTGTTGTTGTTCTTATTGTCACTAGTCTACAAATGGCACAAAAAAAGCATTTCTTTCTCAAGTATGAATGGTAGACCTAAGAGAGCAATTCCAGACTAAGTCTGAAGTGTTAGCCACAGCAGGATCAAGTCCATGTTCACTGAATCGTTTAAACCTGGTTAAAGCATTAGAACTCACATCAACAAAAAGCTGAGTGTGGGGTTCAAAACTGCCAATAAATCATGTCTGTAAGATTTTCATTGTTGTAGTTAAACTATAGATGTCTGGTCTACTCTGTTTAAAGCTAATTTGATTATGCTTATAATATACCATTCTTGCTTTTGTGACTGATATTCCAATTACTATCCATGGAAGACTGCTGCTTCCTTAGGAGCTCTAATTAGATTGCTAGTTTTGAAGGACTTTCTGAACAAAAGTCAAAACTCTGGGGAAATGCTCATCACAGCTCTAGTTTTTTGTCATTGTTCAAAACTTTTAAAAGTTTTTTAAAAGAAAGACTGATTAAGGTTGTTAATAACTGACAGAGAACACTTGAAGATTAAAACACTATGGCTTTGATTATTAGAAATTTCTCAGTTGAAGCACTTGACCTTGCTTAAAGTCTTGATTTTTTTTTTTCACTTGTTGTCCTGCGGTTAAATTAAAGCATGTTTCATACATTTGGAAAACCAGATGTTATTAGTGTTGTCTTCATAGTGTGATGGCTTGTGTCTTGTATGTACTTATTGAAGAAGGGTTATTTTTCAAAATGGGATCTCTACTTCCTCTTCAAAATAATTTCTATTAAAATATTAAATAAATTATTTCCATCTCTTTTTCCTGAGTGTATGTGGCAGTTTTCTCAAACAAAACAGGCTAAATGTATTTTTTTTTCCCTTCTACCATAGACAGTATTTGAAATGTCCTCAGTAGTTGCAGAGAAACTTAAACTCAGCTATACAAACATGCTGTGTTGATACTTTCCTTGAAGCATAAATTTAACTAGGACTGCCTGTTCAGTTATTGGAAACTCTCTCCATAGGCATATTATTACCTCTTTGCAGACCTGAGGTCTCTAACAACTTTAAATAAATTTTAAAAATATGCTCTATGACACCTTTTCAAACATTCTGTACTAGATCAGCTGTATCTGAAGTAATGAAAACTAAACAAATATTTGTCCATCTGAATGCAAATTCTAAACGAATGCCAATATATACCTTCCTGTCTGTAGGAAAAACTGCAAGGTAGCAACTCGGTTGTGCAGTCAAGTTGAGATGTTGACAAGATAGACTGAAAGCTCAGCAGTCAAATACAAGGGAAATGAGGTAGAGGATAAATCTTAGTCTTAACCTCACTGCACGAAGCATCTTAGCAACAGAAGGGAGAGACTGAGTGTTCTTTATAGCAAAAATGTCAGACGGTGAAAGGAATGCTGCCAAGGAGCATTCCTATGGACAGCACAGCACAACAGCAGGGACACCGAGACAACTGCCCAGGCAATTGCTAAAGGTGTAGAGAAAGCACAGTGGGAAAAGGAATATTTTTCATGATCACTTTTGAAAGAAAAGCATAAATGTTATTCTTGCCCTGCAATATTTCCTGCCACACGCCTGTCTCAGACCTGCCAAATTACCTGGATTCACCCCGTGCTCGCTTATATTTGTTCATTTAGATCTCTGGTACTTTAGGGACTGTTAATCCTGGAAACTCAGAGGGAATCTCAGGTTTTGATCTCTCCACCCTTTCAGCATGTCCCACAGATGGATATGACAGCTGTTTGCCTCTGACAGATTAAATCTGGTAACTGAACTTGCTGTGTGTGCACTCAGCCAGTCCTTGAACCAGAACCCTGGGGGTGTATAGAAAGCAGGTTTACCAAGTGAGTCAAAAGGAAGCCTTCCTCTAATAGCTGTGCTAAGCTCCTCTCAGTTTGAAGTCAGTTATTTGCAAGTCCTACAGCAGTTCTTTGACAAGGGGGATTTTTTTTCCTGTGATGAAACAAGAAACAGAGCTGATGTTAATAAGAGAGATGCTACACTTTGCCACACTGATGTTATGTGTTATTACAGCAGGCTCATGGCTGCAAATGATGTCATTAGTGCCTTACCATAGAAATGTGACTTGTAGCAGGACTTGAGAGGGGAACAGGAGGTTGAGGGGTTGCTTTTATTTAATCCATTTAGTTAAATGGATTCAGTCATCACAGAATTTGAAAACAAGACAAATAGCTTCTCTTTGTCACCTGATAAAATCTGGTCAAGGCTGTTACAAACTCCAGTTATTTGAAACAGAGGTGCAGCTCTCTACCTGAATTGCAGTGATACTGGGGCAGAGAAGAAATGAATACTCTTTAAAAATTGAACCTACTTCTAATTTCCTGAAATTGTCCTTTAAAGTGGGTTTCAGCATCTCTCTCAGAGCTTGAAAAGAAAATGTTTCCTCTCACCTGGAAACAAATGCCAATGTTTTTAAATAACACCTGCAGTATCACGTTGCCCACACTGAAAAGCACCTAAACGTGATGGGTTTTCTTACATTATTCAAATTAAAATACAAATGCAGCTCTAGTCAAAACAAGGTTCCTTATTTTTAATCTTTAGTCTCACCTGCCTGACAAGGAAGCTACATATTAGAGAAAAATTGGAAACTTAACCTGCATGATTTCTCTCTGTGTTCTTCCAGTGGCTGAAAGCAAACTCAGGGCAGGTGTATCTGAGCAATGTAGCTGTGGCAGCCATGTGGTCATGAGCCTAGCTTATCCTTAAAGGGCTTGCTCTGCCTCACAAAATCTGCAGGAATTAACTTGCCCTTCTAAATAGAGTTCTGGCAACTAGTAAGGTAAACTTTTGTGACTATTTTACTGTTTTAGATCTATCGGCTTAAATATATTTTTTAGGGGTTTGAGTTTTATGTCATGTCATGCCTAAACATTAAACTGATGAATTAATGAATATTTTAGTTATTTTTTTATTAACTGATTAAAAAAAATAAAGGAAGGAGAAAATTCAGCTCTCAAAGCACTTATAGCTACATATAGCATTGAAAATGCTTGTATTAGTAAACAACTTGTATTCATAGCTTTGAAAGGTGGTCAAGAATTAGAGATGAGGTAGCAAAAACCATAGAAATTATTTGCAATCTAGAGAAAATGTCTTACTTGGAGTCATGTAAGGGGTTTTTTGCTTTGTTTTGTTTTTTTTAAATGTGATTTTTTAATTACTGATATCATTATAGATGGAAAATATAGGGACTAAAGACTTCAAAATCTATTAAGAAAAGACATAACAAGATTCATGACTTCAAGAAACCATAAAAAATTTAAATTAGGAATAAAACATTTTTTAAAAACAATTAACATGATTAATGAATTGAACAACCCAGCAGAGAAATGTATTCTCTGCCTCTCAACATCCTCAAATTAAGAGTGGATACCACTTGGAAGCTATGCTTTTACTGAATATAAGGCATGTTTTAGTCAAATAAGGACTGTTGGCTTCAGTACAGGGGTAAAGGGTGAAATTTAATGTTCTAAAATATGTAATGTTAGATGATCCAATGTTCACTCTGCCCTAATTTTTATTTATCTTCCCTTCTCTCAGATATGTTTAAGAAAAAAAAAGCTTCTAAAAGTCTCTTTTCTTATTTTATTACAAGCATCTTCTTGAACTAGATAGACATTTTTTTTAATATTATCTTTTTAATGTGCATATACGTGGGATTTCAGTAGAGGTAAAAAAACAAAACTGAGTTTTAATCTTTGCAATCTGCAATCGGTGATTCAAAAATCTTTCATGTTTTTGCTCAGGAATATCTTTTAATCTACAATCTACAAATATTATATATAACAATAGAAAATGTCATATTGCATACAACTTGTATTTTGTTTTATTTTGTGAAATGCTGGATGCTTTCTCTCATTATTGTCTTAAGTCTTCTAGTGTAGATGTTCAGTATCAGATCACAGTTTGAGCTACAGCTGACTTGTCACATCATTAGGTTTGCTAAATCTCTGCTGTGCTTGTAAGCATAGTCACTGTGCAGAGGATTCCAAATGATTAAGACAAAGCACGATGGCTGGGTGGGATTTTCTGAAGTACATTACTGCACTGGCCTAACTGTGGTTTTTTTATAAATCAATTGAAGTTGTGCTCCTACTATCACAGGCAGTATCTTCAGGCTGATGCCAAATACTTCTAATAATTTTAAGCAGTTCTATGCTATCTTTCCTGTTTTTGAAATGCATGGTACTAAATGTCAATACGGTATTATAAGGAAACAATGACTAGCTGTAAATAAGAACATTTATTGAATTAAAAGGAACCAGAGAGTTCCTTTTATGATGGAAAACACAAATATAAACCTGTAATTCCACACTGCCTCTGTGAGATTGACACCACTATTACTGTAAGCACCAGAACAGTCTCTGCTTTTCTTCTGAGTTTGAAGTGGAAGGAGACTGGGAAGTTATCACTGCTAATTCAAAAACACCTTACCTCTTTCTCTCCACTCTATTGTTCTCTACAGTAAACAGGAGAGATAATAACATGGAAAGTTGCCATCATGGCAGGAAATCCAAAAGCTTTTAAAGGCAGTTTATAACTGATGATACAAGTGAAGAGATAAACATTGCCCCATTCCTCTCAACTCTGGGTTACAGATAACTCTTATTAGACGCTTACTATCCCACACAGTCCTGAGTTTCACCTACTTTCTGGGCCAGGCATTCATCCTGTGCTCCTCTATTAACACAATAAAATTATTGGAGCATTAGGTTAATTCTTTCCAATTTTAATAAGAAGGAATTGTTGTCATTGGGTAAAAATTTTTCTGTGTTCATGAACATGCTTTTTGCTGCTCTCATCTTGTCCAATGAATGTGTGCATGCCTTTTATGTCAGTTCTGGTCCCAGATCATCCCAATAAAGATCGTGATATGAATGAGAAAATATTAAGAATAAAATGTATACAGGATCCCTATCAACAACAACTAGAACTATCTACTGGCATTTATTTTAAAGATGCAATGAAGGGTAACATCTTAATGCTTTACAGTTCACTTACACAGGTAAAGATGTTCTGATCAGCTGTGGCTTGATCGGGCATAAATGCATAAAAAAAATTACTCTGTGGAGAAATATATAATGTGCAATCTATTTAGGTAGTTCAATTAGTTGAATAAAGGCTTGATCACTGATTATAATTCAGTTAAAATCTAATTTTAGTATTTCATTCAAGGGGCAAAATTGTTCTCTCAAGATTTTTTAAGTGAAATTTATCTTTTGGATGCGTCCAAATCACCTATGAGCCTAAATATCTTGATTTATGTTGATAAACAACCCATGTGCTTCTGAAAATATTGCCCAGAAATATTAAATGCCTTTTCTGTAATTTTTATGCATTTCAGTTCAGCCCCTTTCTCTTTAATATGCCCATACTGAGAGCCAAGTAGAGAGTTCTATAAGCCTTTGTTACTGCCTAGGCAAATGCAAGAGAGTTTTAAACGTTCTTGGAAACCAATGTTTATATTTGTGGCAGCATAAAATAACAGATTTTTACATAAAGGGTACATGTTTAAAATAAAATACAAAAAATAGGAATAAAATGACTGAAGTGAACGATGCTCTATTTTGATAAGGTTTTAGATAAATCTGTCCATTGATTCAGAAATAAAACCATCAGAATTGTTATTCTTTGATCCTCTTTCACTATCTTCAGCATCAAATTTAAATATTCTGAGCTCTTCAGTTTTTGAACACTCCAGTTGAACACTTTGGTTGCATCTGCAAACAGCAAAGGTGATAATCATTTGCTTACACGTCTTATCTAGAGAAAAAAATACCAAACATTTCCCTACATCTGGGGTAAGGGACACGGGGGAGCTATGTATACTACTTTCTGTTGATGATGTTGGGCTGGGATTAATGATACATGATTAATGAACAGATTAGTAAAGTGTCTATCGGGAATGGGGTAAACACATGTGGAGCAGAAAGATAGTGTAGGTGACTCCTCAAGGTTCTTTTCAGATCTACCTTCTTTTATTCTATAATAACACTCAAGTCCTCCCTCCCTTGTTATTTTAGGCTTTTCTTTAAGAGGACATCTTTCTTGAAGGTCACTTTTCTAGAACTATATGCTCCATGATTACTTGCCCTGGAATAGTACTAAGATGGATATAAGTGAAAGTATGCAGGCCAAGGATTTCAGCTAGGAAGTAGGGTGCTTTTGCTCACTTCCCTGGAGCTGCTGCAACTCATACCAGCTGAGGATACAGCTCCCATACTTCAACTTTCACCTCCAAAATGTAGTGAGCTCATTCGCAATATTTCAAGTGCCAGAGTGGATGAATTCCAGCACTGGAAGCACATTTGAACTGGCAAGCAGTAAATGGCTGCCATCAGGAATAAGCACTTGTTATATCAAAGCTTTGGCACAATTTTTATGGAAGACTTATCCTAATGAATTCCATCCACACCTACCAGATGCACAATCCAGGATTATGCCAGCTGTTTACCAGAATACTTGATGTCCAATACTATCATGAGTATAACATGACATTCAATGTTAATGTTGTTGAATAAGGAACATTTGTCTTAATAACTTTATAAAAAATGAAAAAGCAATATTCTCACATATCCTGATTCAAAATCTTAGCAAAATCTAAGCTGGTCCAGCCCTTATGCAAACACATGTGCTTCTGTGCATATGGCCAGCTGAATCTGCACAAGAATCTCTCTGGTCCTCATAACAAATAAGCCTCATAAATAAAATCTGTGGAACAATAAAACACCGAGCAGATAATAAAGGAATCTGACTAGGTAAATAGCATTCACTAACTGTTTATTTAAGGATATTTGTAGGAGGAAAAGCCCAGTTTCTAACATTTAATGATTGTGAGTCACATGGAGAATTCTTCATCTCCATCAGAGACATAGTTAAAATTAGTGGCATCTCTAACAAATTCAGGTTTTAACAAATAGATGTGAAGGCAGCGGAATCTAGTTCTGCTTTTTCTTATTATGTTCTGTGTATGGGATTTTGTTATTTTTTCGTTCTTCATTTTTGCTTTGTTATGTGTGGAACTATGCACTTGTTGAAATGGCATTTTATCATAGAACACTGACATAATTTAATACTTATTATTTAATCTCTTAGACAGGAGTATTTAATTGTCAGGTTCATTGCTTATAATGCATTGGCTTCATGCTCACTGTATCTATAGATCTGATAATTTATCAATGAGAAGAATGATTCAGTTTTTTAATATCTATTTAAAGCAGGGAAGGCAAAAAACTCTTCTTGAAAGTGTTACGCTTTCCAGCATGGTATTTGTTATAACCTGTTTGGGTTTTTTAACTAAATAAGCCACTATTGTATTAAAACAGAAAGAAATGTAATGTGCTAACAACCCAAATACACGCATCAAAACTTCAAAATTTTTAAAATACATATGTATTTTCAAAATGAAAAATACAAAAAAATTCATGCAAGAACGGCTCTCACTGAAAAAAATTAAATTATCATGTCAGGTTACTGCACTGCTTATGTGCAAGGTATTTTATTTTTTATTAACTATGAGGTAAGCCTTTCAAAAATTCATTTTCATTCAAATGAAATTACTCATTCAAACGAAATTACTCATCAAATTAGAACTTACTAGATCTTCATATCAGAAGGAGTCACACAATCTTTTTGTGGTTCATGTATTGTTACATGTGCTAACATGTCCTGCCCAGGTCTTTGGTTTGTTAATTTACCTACTCCTCTGAAAGTGTATTGTTAGTGAGAAGCACTACCCCTGCTGCTGATATTGCTTCTTTGGAAATTCTAGCTTCTGACATTCCAGCTTACTATTCCTAGAAGTAAAGCATAATTTAATGATGTAAAAACACAGCCATATGGTGGATATATGTTTGTTCTGGTTGTTCCAAGATGTGCATGAGGACAGTTGTAAAATATTACGTTTTTTATCTTTTCTTGTAGCATAGTAGCAATACTTGTAATCTATTTTTCAAGCCTTCTTTATTTCCCCTGTGGGCCTGATTCTATATCAGAACCATAGGCTGAAATCTTGCAAACAGCTTCAGATTAACATTTCTGTGTTGAAGTAAACCATTTCTACACTTTTGTCTGTAAAAGCATTGTTAGAATTCCTGCATTTCAATGGTGTTTGATAGATGGACAATACTTGGTAGTGCATAGCAACATCTTTCTTTCTGCTTCTGATTTCAAATATGTTTGTGGAAAAACGTTAGACATCTTGGCACGAAAAATATCTTTCATTGTGGAAACAGAATTTCCTCATAATTCTCTGGATAAGCTTTATTCATCAGTCTTTTCCCATTGTTTCATTGGCAAATTTGTTCAAAAAGTTACTGAAGTCATTAGGTTTTGAACGGGTTCCTCATGTTCCAAGGTCACACACGTCTTATATTTTTGCATACTAGAAAAAAGGTAATGTTTATTTTAAAATATCTTAACCACAAGAAGAAGAAAAAAAAAAAAAAAAAAAAAAAAGAGAGAGAGAGAGAGAAAACCCACAAAGCAAACACACAAACAAAGGTTTGAGGTTAATGTAAATACACTCATTTGAAAATTTAGTTGATTATGCTTCATTCTCTAGAATTGCCAACTTAGAGTAAGTAGTCACTTCTATGACCTAGATACCTGCTTTACAGTCCTGATTTATCATGTATATTCCACTTTGAAATTTGATGTCAGTGCTTTCAGCCTTACTGGAAAATGTCATGACTAACCTACTGTGTTGAGTAGGGAGCATTTTGCATTTCCTAACAAAACATCAAAATGTATAGATGCATGAATGATGTTAGTAGAATAACATTTGCTTATAACAATGAATGCATTTTTATTGCTTCCATTTGGGTTAACATAATTATATTTTAAGAACAAGATGAGGCCCAGAATAATGGTCTGAATAAAAACAGTGAGAGGAGGTTGAATAATACCTTGATGTTAGATTTTGAAACTGAGTGAATGAAGACTGGGGGAGGGAGGGGAGAGGAAGGGAATGTGGTCTGCAAGGTATTTCCTATTACTATTACTAGTGCACCCATGTAATGAGTTCCTGCTTGTCTCTACCCATTTCAGCAGGTTGCCTGGGGACAAATTAACCCATCCCAAAGACCTGTATATGGTCTGTTTTCAAACACAGAAACCTCAAGCACACTTTGAACTCTCTAAGAGTACTGGCTGACAGTCCTTATTTGCTAATCATACCATATGCAGGTAGAAAGTTGCCAAGATCCATAGCAAACCAGAAATATCTCCCAGTCAATTATCTGCTTGCATAGCACTCACTTTTAGAAGCCAAATTTTAATAAACAAATTGTTTTGCCATTTGTTCCCATTGATTTTGATTGGTCTTAACAACGCAAAAAGCTATCCCTTTCCTGAAACCTCTCCTATGGATACATCTCCAAACCTCTGACATGCAGTAACAGCTCATTATTCATCCTTATTTCTTTGGCAAGTGCACCAGCCAGAGAGAACTGGACCTTCCTGTCCTCACAGACTTTCCAAGTGGCTGCTGAAAGACAGCATGCTCTCCTGTATCTAGATATTAATGAACATATCCAAGAATATAATATAAAAATAATGAGTGTAACAACAAACAAGAGGAAATGCTGTACCTTTTGTGACCTTAGTTAAAAAGTTTTCTCTGTCTTCTTTAAAGGCTTACAGAAGGTAATGCAATGTAATAAGCTTGGGAAAATTCTTGCCACTTCATGGTGGAGACAGTGTTAACATAATGGGTTAGGTATATATCTCTGTGCATATTAACAAGGAACAAATTTATTGTGAAAAAAAAAAACAAACTAGCCTCTCAACAGCAAGAAAAAGTGTGGACATAAATTTAGTGCACTTGAGGCCTGAAAGCAGGCTCACAGCTTTATGGCTACGTGTTATATTATATGTATCTATATAGATAAAATCAGTGCTTCCAGGAATTGTCACCAGGACACTGTTTATATGTGTTTTTATCTAGCTTTTGTCTGCTTTTTATAATGCTTTTATCCTTGTATATACATATATGTGTGTGGTATGTGTATAGAGAGGAAGAGAGAGAAAGATCATGCTTTGATCTTACACAGTTGCACTGAAGTCTCATAATTTTTTATTAATATCTCACTACTAACATCCTTCTTAAATTCTTTTCTACATCTAGTTATGTACACATGAATGCAAAAAAAAAAAATTAAAAAAAAAATTAGAAGGAAAGAAGCAGGAAAGAAAGCAGACACACCAACATTCCTTATAAAAATTTAGAGGAGGCTTTGTCTTCCAGAAAAATGAAACAATACTTTGATAAATATGTATGCCTGTTAACATTTAACATTTCCAAAGAAGCATTTATTGTATAGTCACCATGAAAAAAAAGACAAAATCTTCATTTGTCCAGCCATTTGCTCTGTCATGAGACTGAAGTGCAGCTTCCTATTGAAATAAAACATTCTCTGGCTGCTTATTTAGGTTGTTCTAAATAGGTTATTCTCCTTTTATGCATCCCACTCATGTAAATATAACGATTCTACAATTAAAGTATTGCCAATAAGTATGAATTGTGTCACCTCCAATGAAGAAGGTTAATCCTTTTTAGAAGGAATACATTAAACGCTCCATAAAGCCAGTGTTAAACACAAAAAGCAAAGTAATACACCTGAATGTAGTCTCATAAGCACTAGGCTGGATAACGAATAAATTGATGATGTTTCTAGATTAAACAACATCCAATCATAAGCAGTCTAATCATTCAGTACCATTCTCATCTCTTTCATGAAATGTGCAGCTGTTTAGAGAAAGAGTTAATTGATTTAGAAATGGATCAGTAAGGAAGTACATTTTTATTTGTTTATTATTTTGTCGCTGGCTAATGCAAAATTGTTTCAAAAGGAAAAATATTTCCCTTGTGGGGTGAAATTCAAAGCTAAAAAGGGTTATTCATCAGGTTTACAGTCCTACTGCTTAATTCCCTCTAACCTGGTATTCAGGTAGAATTTAAAGTATTTATGTTTATGACTGATGCATTACACCTGAGGTGTTGACATAAAAATCTGGACACCTTTGTTTTGGAAGATAAACTTTGTAATGTGTCTAAACCTAAACTCTGGCATATGTTTGAAAGTAGCACCTGGTTCCCAACTAACCCCCTTTATGATTCACAGATGGGCTGGGAAACAGCAACTCATTTGGAATTCCCAATATGTAAGATGTGATCTTAGCAAGACAATACACTCAGACAGTCTGGAGTTTTAATTAAAAGCTCGAGCCAGATGAAATATTGTACTGCAATTAATTTTGATAATTTGTATGCTTACCCAGAAAGATATGGAAGTGGATACTAGAGCTTCAGCACTGCAAGAGGTGTCAGAGTTACAGCTCCTGAAACCAGAACATGGACTTGGGCACCAAAGAACAGGCTAGGCAAAATCACCTTCATCTGCATCCCCCCTACTGACCCTGAGCTGCTCTAGGGGAATGACAGCTAGAATTAGTGATTCAGAGAGCAAGACGAAGACTGAAGTTGGCAGTCAATTCCTTGAGACACTTGCTTCAGCTTAAGGACATCTGGGCTGCAATCCATTTCCAAAGCCCATTTAAATATTTTAAAGAATAATTATTTAATCTAAGGAAATAATTCCTTAAATAAATAGTTATAAAAATGTAAGTTACTTGTTTCTATCCTTACCCCTCTAAAATGGACTCTCTTATGTTTTCAGCCATTTAAGAATAATGCCTTGGCTACTGTGCAGAAGAAAGTTATTGCAGAAGGATTACCTGTTTTCTCCTGCCAGTCCTGGGGTTTAATAGAAAATGAATTCTTTAGAGTTCAGGTTTCCTAATAGAACAGTACAGTAGACTTAAGCAGAGAAAAAAAAAAGATAAATTTCTAGAATGACTGTGTTAAAGCTGCTCTAGCACATAAAAAGTTGAACCTATGCTGGGAATGCAGAGGCACCTGAGGAAAGTTTATGTCAAGTGCTAATGTTTCAGTATGCTCAGGTATTCCAATGCTCCCTACAGGTATTCCAACGCAAAGTATTAGTTGAATGTGAGTTTTCAAGATCATAAATTTGGACCTAGACATACCATTCCCACTTCATAGCCTTTTCCAAGTCTTACTTTGTGAAAATGTTGCCCATAGATGTAAGGAAAAAAATATATCTTGCCTTGACACTTATATCGCTATCTTATTAGGAATGTTGATATAAATGATTTTCTGGTTTGAATTTTAAACCCTTTCTTTTAATTAATTAAACACAATTACCCTTTTTGTTTCAAGTTCTAGAGTGTTTCTATCTTAGATAAATAAGGTGTTGTCTTACATATTTATTAACAAAAAGATGTTGCTGACCATCTCTAGTTTTGTCATTGAACATTATTAAGTCAAATTTGAAAAGAGTTGAATTACTTGAAACAAATAGTCCAATTTAGTATTTAATATACTACTGTGAAAACGTCCTTGATGAAAAGTGTTTTGCTTTCTCTGAAAGAAAAATGCATGATCCTAAATCTGCAAATCACTGAAAATTACTGCAATTCCATTTAATGCACTTAGCTTCAAAGCTGAAAAAAAGAGATTCCTTTTGACAGATTCTGTTCTGAGTTAAGAGACTTATTCCAATTTAGGAAACATAAGCATTCCTTCAGAAGAAAAGGAATAGCTCAGAGAAAAAGCCTGACATGTCATGCTGTAATGCACCATTGTCTTAATACCATCAAAATAACACCAGAAGCCACTCGAGGATTCTCTGCTGAGCTGAAGAGGCTTGCTCACCAATCACCAGACATTCAAATGAAAGAAAGAAATCCCCTGTAAGACCAGCTAAAAGGCTGTGAATTATTCTTTCTTTCATCTGACAGACTTCTCCTGGACATAGAATGCAGAAATGGATCTGAAAAACAGCAGAAAGCAGCATCCTTGCCTTTGAAAATTATATCCGTAAGTTACACACACATATATGTTATGTGTGTGTATATATATTGGAATTTGAGTCAGCTTTCATACTGAACTGCCTCTCTTCCTGCCTCACCTTAGCTACTGCGCAAGATTTTTTGTGAACTCCAGTTCTTTGTTGATGGGATTTTTTTGCAAATACAAAGGAAAAGAGGGAACAGATTTATCAAATACATGAACAGAAAGCACCCTAAGCCTCTGGGCTGGCACTCACCTCTCAAGCATTGGTCTCAGATCTTGGTCTTTGCTGTAAACCAAGTGAGATGATGTTGAAGACAATGTCTTAAGCAAATCAGCCAGCAGACCTTGTGCTGGCACTGGTTTGCAGCATCCTAGTTACTCCTCCCTCATCAGCCCACATGCCACCATTCTGTCCTAGGCTTTTCTAGCTTTTTTTATTAGAGGCTGGGGACAAGAAAAGTTCTAGATTTACAGCTTCCACTTTCCAGTCTGGAATCAGCAAAATAAGGGGAAGCTTTTATTTTCCTGCACACTTTGGACCTTAATAGCAAGGGTTTCGCTCACATTTGTAAGTGTGCCTTCACAACTCACTTGAGAAGTTAAAAGCTGCTTGATGCCTTCATATGTGAGATCCTTTTTTTCATTATTTGTACCATTAATTTGTTAACCAGTCCTGCTGTTAACTTTATTTTCCCTTCCTGACTTCTGGACAGGTATTTTTAGATAACATCTTCTGATGGAATATTAGCTCTTGCAGTTCATTTTAAATGTTGAGTTTAGGCATCATTGACCATGTAAGCAGTTAAAAATCTGATAAGGGCAGAGAATAGGGGCAGAAGCTGGGAATACTCATTCCCACAATGCCACCTGCTCATCTTTGTGTTATGAAATTTCTTTTTACATGTTTTTTTCCAAATAGTTCTGTGGTGAGTTTGTGATGGAATATTAAATCCCATCAGACAAGAAAATAATTGGTAGATGTGAGGTTCTTCAATGGCATTTAATTAGTATTTATTTATTTATTTATTTATTTTTCCAGTCATATTTTTATAAGAGTGATACTTAGCACCAGTGATAAAGTTTTAATTTTTATGAGAACAGAAAGAAAAGAATAAATTGAATGAAATACTTTTGCAAACAGATTTCTCATCACAGTTGATGCTCTGGGACTATCACTAGTGTCAAGACCAATAAACAATTTGCTAATAGTAAGCCAAGTTCTAAGTCTCTAGCTGCTTATTTCAGGTAGAAAAAATTGTTTTCTCTCTTAATATGTTTTTCTTTCACTTATGTGCTTTTGATATCCTGTACTCAGTGAACAGGTAAAATTGAGTTCCATTTAAGTCTAAACAGGTAATTCTACTGAATTTGTTCTCCTTCACTCAGTATTTATGGATTAATTTTTCAATTTAATTACAATTTTTTCATATTTGAATAAGAGAAGAAATGAAATAATTTCCAATATTAAGACTAGAGTTATTTGATATTATTTCAAAAGGAAAAAGCTTGATATAGATCTCACATTTTTTACCATGTAACTGTGTGCTTTCTGACTGGAGCTTTTTTATTTCTTTTTAATATATTTTCTGTTAGCTGCATTTGGACTATGGGGAGAAATACTAAAAGAAACACATTAACAACAGACTTGAAATTTAGGTTCATTTTTCAATGTCTCTTGTAAAATTTAAGTTATTTTTCAGACATACTCTAGCTTCTAGTAAACCAGTAACAGGGAAAAAAAAATACTACTTGCAGTATCCAAGTTTTGTTTATATTTAGAATAAGAAATATATTTGTACATAGGTCAGAGACTTCATTATATCCGCCCAAGGTTGTCAGGAAGGTAAGCTAGCTGATGTTCATAAAGCTTTATACAGCTGTTCAGTGTTACCAGATTATCCCCAGTTATAAAGAGCCCAATAAATCTCTGGCTTAAAAACAAATAAAAAAATAAATAAAAATAAAAATTAAAATTAATAAATAAAATAAAAAATAAAGAAGAAAAATAAAGAAAAATAAGGAAAAAAAAAAAAAGAGTGAAAAATTCATTGCATCAGCAAAGAGACTGGTATGTAGACCTATAGAGGAATGTTTTTCTGGCACATTTTCAATGGACTGGGAAAAATGAGATACCTGAAAAGGGGAATGCATAGCCAGGGAAGGCACTCTGGTGGACACAAAGAAGGGCAAAGTCATGGAGCTTTTCCTTAGAATAGACACATTGCCAATGCTTTCCCTGCCCTACACTCCTGCCACTGTTGTTGGGAATACCAGCGTACATAATGACAGCTGAAAAATGGGAGAATGTGACGACACTCCTCTGAAAGAGGAGTTCTTTCCTGCAGAAAAGCATCCAGAACCATCCTGTGTTGGATCTGCCAGCACAGATAAATGTCTCATCTGTAAGACAGAAATAGTATACTACATGCCCAATGTATTTTATGGGCTGGCAGATGTGACATGAGAGCTATGGATTATCATCTTCCTGGATGGGTGCTCCTAAACTGCCACCAGATGGTTGTTTGTTTGTTTGTTTTATGCTAAAATATCTAGGAATCTAATCCAAACTTAGCAGAATCATTCAGCTCCACTAAGTGTACTGACAAGATTTCCACTGAGCACCTTAAAATCTTGTGGTCTACTGTTGATAGAGAGACCTTAAGACAAACACCTAGATTCAGCTGTCTTAGTCTTAAACTGAATCTCATCCAAAGAGTTTCTCTGAGTAAAAGCTGGTATTAGATATCCGGTATACAGATGCTCACAGATACAGATTGTTTTGTCTTTGTTGTTGAATCATGATAAAAGAGAAAGTGTTATTAATAGAGCTCTCCTACTCAGCTTTTTCCTGCTGGCTGCTGGCAGAGCTGTCCTGTGCAGCATTTCTTGTTTAGCTGACCACCTAAGGTTTCTGTGTAATCTCCAGTTCTGCTTGGTAATATAGTTCTTGGCTGCCCTGTGTGAATCTTTGGCTGAACACTGGGACATGCAAGGAGTCGAAGAATCTCACAATGGGTTGGGCACCAGCCATGCTAGCTTATCTGCTCAATGTACTGTTTGGTGGGTGTTGGGTTTTTTTATTATTATTATTATTCTTTGTGAAAAATTATCAGCTTTAGCAGCTTCTAGTAAGAGTCAAATAGGTTGCAAAGATGCTATCATATTCTTACAGTATTATTACATATTAAAAATATTTCCAGAATTCCATTTTCCTCTTTTTCTTCTCTGCGATTCTGTGAGGTCTTCTGAGCTTTCACTTGCCTGTCAGGGCTGCTTTCTAAGTACCTCTATGCTTCAACTATACAGACAATATTTTATAGAAGTCTGACTTGTAATGACTCTTCTTGAGACATGCCTGACCATGATGGCAATCTTTGGCTAATTGTACGAATCAATATTGAAAATGATTTGGAAGACACAGCCACCAGAATAGGTAAATCCAGTATAATTCACTCATGTCATGTATTCTGACACTCTCCTGGCCATCTTTCAACAATTATAAAAAAGAACTGGGATATAAAAATTTGTCAGCAAAAGAAGTGTAAGAGAAGAGAAAATCTGGAAGTCTGACGAAAAACGCATAGTTAGGAATACACCTGCATATATTGTAAAAGAAAGAAATTCATTCTGAGGTACCCATGTTCCTTCTCCAGCATATAAACTCTTTTTAAAAAATAATTTTAGAAACATATGTTATATCAAGACACTGAATATCTGAAGAAGACTTAAAACACTTTTAAACATAGTCCTAATAATATTAGACTTCACACAGATATGAAGTCATGTCTGTGGTTGTGTATGCATGACTAGAAAGGAAATAATCTAATTTTTGAAATAGATCATAAGCAATCATCTTATGTGTTCAGTAGAAGAGAGTGAGAGTACACACAGGTGAAGAAAAGGAATCTACTAGAAATAAAGATACAACTAAGGAATGAAGTAAAGGAAGAGTAATGTAGAAATGCTGATAAAGTGAAAGAATTGAGTAGTATTTTTCTTCTCTTTCTCTAAATGAAAAAACACCCTTTCTCGTTAATTAGAAGAGAGGCACAACATCTAATATCCAAAGACTCACAAGTTCCAAACCTGGAAATGACTTTGCTGTAGCAGTGGGCAATTCACTTTACCTCTCTGAGTTTTCTCATATGTAATTTGAAGATAAGTATTTATTTGTCTCACAAGAGTTATATGGAGAAAATTAGTAAATATATGTGCAGAGCTTTATGTTGAAAAGTATTTTGGTCTTTTAATCAGGATTTGTTCATTTTGTTTAACATATCTTGAGTAGTTTTAGTGCAGCTGGTGTAAACACAGTTTAGGTGTAAGATATTCTGGTCCAAAACCCTCCCACAGGAACATTTAAATTAGATTTAAATTAACCAAAAGGTATCAAACATTGTCCTCTGAATTTAATAATCCCCACCTTGTAGAATTATGGAAAATTAATTAAAAAGATGGATATAAGGATCCCACATCAGGTTTCCCAGTTCATTCTTGCATGCAACATTTCATGCAAATCATATTATGTTGTTTGACTTAAAAATTACTGGGTCGTATTCTTAGTTGAACTGAAATCAATGGAGTAGAGCTGACTTACACAAGCTGTGGGTCTAATGGGTCTGATCCATGATATTTATTTAACTGATTCACAAGCAGAAATTAGGAATTCTCACCTAGTGTTAGATTCCCTTGTGGTACACATTGTACTTCTCCATCTTTCATCATCACCCACCAAGTGTGTCCAGGCCCTTGAGCGAAAGCAACCCCACGAATGGGTTTACCTTTGCCCGAGGCAGGATAAATCCAAACTGTTTTCCCTAGCAGATTCTTTTCATGCACCACAGGCACTTTGTCCCCATCTACTGTGTGTAGAAGATCTGACTGAGCAGGACCAGCTCGATTGATGGAACCCCTGGTATTAACTAACCAGGTAGCTTTTGCCAAGTGCTTGTCCCAGTTTTTGAAAGTTCCACCACCCATTGCTTTTAAGGTAGTTTTTAACAGACCATTATACCTTTCAATTTTACCTGAGGCTGGTGCATGATAGGGGATATGGTATATCCACTCAATACCATGTTCTTTGGCCCAGTTATTTATGAGACTATTTTTGAAATGAGTTCCATTATCTGACTCAATTCTTTCTGGTGTACCATGTCTCCACAAGACTTGTTTCTCTAGGCCCAGGATAGTGTTCCGGGCTGTGGCATGAGGCACAGGATATGTTTCCAGCCATCCTGTACTTGCCTCCACCATTGTAAGCACATAGCGCTTACCCTGGCGAGTTTGAGGCAGTGTGATGTAGTCGACTTGCCAGGCCTCCCCATACCTATATTTTGACCATCTCCCTTCATACCACAGAGGTTTCAACCTTTTAGCTTGCTTAATTGCAGCACATATGTCACAATCGTGGATAACCTGCATAATAGAGTCCAAAGATAAATCCACCCCTCGGTCACGAGCCCATCGATATGTTCCATCCCTGCCTTGATGACCTGAAGCATTGTGGGCCCATTTGGCCAAAAACAGTTCACCTTTATGGTCCCAGTCCAGATCTATTTGGAACACTTGAGCAGCCTCATCTGCTCGTTGGTTGTTTCGATGTTCCTCAGTAGCTCGATATGAAGGTACGTGGGCATCTACGTGACGCACTTTTACATCAAGTTTCTCTAACCTAGTAGCAATGTCTTTCCAAAGTTCAGCAGCCCAGATAGGTTTATCTCTACGTTGCCAGTTGTTTTGCTTCCACTGCTTTAACCAACCCCATAAGGCATTTGCTACCATCCATGAGTCAGTATAGAGATAAAGTCTCGGCCACTTTTCTTGTTCAGCAATGTCCAAAGCCAATTGGATAGCTTTTACCTCTGCAAATTGACTTGATTCACCATCTCCTTCATCTGTTTTTGCAACTAGTCGTGTAGGATTCCATACGGCAGCTTTCCACCTTCGATGGCCTCCTACCAGACGACAGGATCCATCAGTGAAAAGAGCATATTGTTTCTCGTTCTCTGGGAGCTGGTCGTATGGTGGGGCTTCTTCAGCCCGTTTTACCACTTTACCTGGTGGCATTCCAAAGTGTTTGCCTTCTGGCCAATGTGTTATTGCTTCTACAATTCCTGGACGATTGAGTCTTCCTATCCTAGCTCTCTGTGAGATTAAAGCAATCCATTTACTCCAGGTAGCATCGGTAGCATGATGGGAAGATTCTCTACCTGTGTACATAAAACCCAGTACAGGTAATCGTGGTACTAGGAGGAGCTGTGCTTCAGTACCAATCACTTCTGAAGCAGCTCTGACTCCTTCGTATGCAGCCAATATCTCTTTTTCAGCAGCTGTGTAGTTGGCTTCGGAGCCTTTGTAGTTTCGACCCCAAAATCCTAGAGGTCGGCCTCGAGTCTCTCCTGGAGCTTTCTGCCAGAGGCTCCATGTAGGACCATCACCTCCATCTCCGGTGTAAAGAATATTTTTGATGTCTGGCCCTGTTCGAATTGGTCCAAGGGCCATTGCCTGTACAATCTCCTGTTTAATATTCTCAAAAGCAGCTTGTTGTTCTGAGCCCCATTTAAAGTCTTTCTTCTTCCGGGTAATCTCATAGAGAGGTTTCACAATCTGATTATAAAGAGGAATATGCATTCTCCAGAAACCAACAGTTCCTAAAAAGGACTGTGTTTCCTTTTTGGTAGTTGGTGGGGCCATAGCTGTTACTTTGTTAATCACGTCCATTGGGATGTGGCGACGTCCATCTTGCCACTTAACTCCCAGAAACTGTATCTCTTGTGCAGGTCCCTTGACCTTGCTTCTTTTAATAGCAAAACCAGCCTCTAGAAGGATTTCAATTATCTTCTTACCTTTCTCGTAGACTTCCTTTGCTGAGTCACCCCATACAATGATGTCATCGATGTATTGTAGATGTTCTGGAGCTCCACCCTTTTCCAAGGTATCATGGATCAGTCCATGGCAGATGGTAGGACTGTGTTTCCACCCCTGGGGCAGTCGATTCCAAGTGTACTGGACACCTCTCCAGGTGAAGGCAAACTGTGCTCTGCATTCTGGTGCTATAGGAATAGCAAAAAATGCATTAGCAATGTCAATGGTAGCATACCACTTGGCTGCCTTTGACTCCAGCTCATACTGAAGTTCTAGCATGTCCGGCACAGCAGCACTTAGTGGTGGTGTAACCTCATTCAGGGCACGATAGTCCACTGTCAGCCTCCACTCTCCATTTGGCTTTTTCACTGGCCATACAGGACTGTTGAAGGGTGAATGAGTCTTGCTGATCACTCCTTGGCTCTCTAATTGCCGGATCAGCTTGTGAATGGGGACCACAGCATCTCTGTTGACACGATATTGTCTACGATGCACTACTGAAGTAGCAGTTGGCAGACGCTGGTTTGTAGTCCTCAGCAATCCCACTACAAAGGATTTATCTGAAAGGCCAAACAAAGTATGCAGCCATTCTGCATTCTCAGTCTTAATAGCTGCAGTACCAAAGGACCAGCGGTACCCTTTCGGGTCCTCGAAATCACCTCCCTTGAGGTAGTCTATGCCAAGGATGCACGGAGCATCTGGACCAGTTACTATTGGGTGTTTATGCCACTTTATTCCAGTGAGGCTCACATCAGCCTTCACAATAGTCAGTTCTTTAGATCCCCCCGTCACTCCAGAAATAGTGACGGAGTCTGTGCCTTTCTGATTCGATGGCATTAGGGTGCACTGTGCACCAGTGTCCACCAAGGCTTTATACTTTTGTGGCTCTAATGTGCCAGGCCATCGAATCCACACAATCCAATAGATTCGGTTGTCCCTCTCCTCCACCTGGCTGGAGGCAGGGCACCTCTAAGCTTGAGCACATACAGCATTGTCAGTATGTGCATTACTGGAGCTTGCATCCCCAGTACTCACACCTGATGTGCAGGGATCTTGAGTCACCAGCATATTTGGATTGGGTAGCTCCACACTGGAGATTTGAGCAGCCATCTTTTTAGAAGGACCTCCTTTTGCCTTCGGCTTACTCATCAACTTAATCACTCGGTCCTGTAGGTCAGCAGTAGGTTTCTTGTCCCACTTTGTCATGTCCTCACCACACTCACACAGGAGTGCCTATAGAATTCCTCTTGGGATATTCTGTTTCCCTCGATTCTGTCTCATAGGAGGGCGTCTCCTCTTAATGGTGGCAATGGGGCGTCCTCCGTCTGTCTGAGGAAAAAGGGGTGAATGCAGTTTCTCAGATGCTCTCTTGATAGCTGAGACCCAGGCCCGATGAGGGGCTGTGACAGCCTCTTCACACTCTCGTGCAGTTTTAATCACTTCACCCACAGTTGTATCCACTTCTGCAGGAACCCATAGCAGTACTGATAGAGTATGGTTAAAAGGTGATGGTGCAGCATGCACAAACCTTTGCAACATAGGTTTAGGACATGGTACGTGATAAGGGTCTTCAATGTCATCATCATTATAGATCACTTCTCGTACAGCCAATTCTTCCAGATACCTGATAGCTTTTCCAAGTGTGGCTGCTTTGACTCGTGGGCAATCTATTGCCTCTTTATAGGGATATCTCTCCCTGACAGCTGACAAGAGTCGTTTCCACAGGCTAGTAGTTCCAGCCTTTTCCCCAAATGCCCGATCAATAGCTGCATCTTTGGCTACAGGGCCCAACTGCCTAGCTTCCTTCTGAGTTAATGTTATGGTAGCAGCCCCATCATTCCAGCATCGGAATAACCAAGAGAGGAGTGGTTCACCTGTAAAACGGCTGAAATCTTTTCTCAGAGTACGCAAGTCTCTCATGGAATAGGGCTGAGCAGATTCTGAGTCTGAGTCCTCATCTGACTCTGCTCTAGGGAATGCTGTACGAGGAGAGGCAGTATCCCCTGTTTCCTCTGTTTCCTCTATCACCTGGTCATCTTGTTCAGACTTGGAAGGGTTAATTTCTGATTTCCCTTGTTTTCCTTTTTTCCTAGTTACAGGGTTAACAAGTAACTGTGTGGGCTGAGGGGGAGAGGCTGAGGCATCTGCAGCAGTAGCAGCAACAGGGCTTGCTTTCTGAGCAGCGGCAGTGTCTGTGGGAGTAGACACAGCAACTGGAGCTGTAGCCGATAAGCTGGCAATGCTGGCCGGCTTTATCTGAGTTGTGCCCTTGCGTGAGGGGGGGCGAGAAGCGGCTGCAGAGGCAGGAGTGGGGGTGCTCTCTTTACGAGATGTGCTCGTTCCCCTAGTTGTAGTTGTCTTACTCCTCACCAATATATGGTAGCAAATGAACACCTGAACACCAAAAATCAGGAGGCACAAAACTATAACAATCATATTGCCATTTGGACAAGAATCCACTGAACTCAGCCCAAGGGTGGTATGTTTCCTCAAAAGAACTCTGAAAACATAATTACGAACGAAGTTCTTAATCCTTCTATGATACATCACTGCACCATACACCATGATATACATCAATATTGAGGACCATATTGCAACGATGGTCCTTAAGCGTCTCTTACGATAGGAAAGCCACATATTAACACTCATTCCAGCTGCAAAACCACACATCACATTCCCTACATTCCAAAGGTACGGCATGATTGGTTTAATCTCCAACCCTGTGAAATTTTCAAAGAACAAGGTCTGATTCCAGCTCAGGAAAGCCATTCTTTCACTGGAGTTGGAATTCAAACTGTTCAGGCAATTTAGTCAAAATTTAAACTGGACTCGAGCCAATTAGCTCGAGCCCCACGTTGGGCGCCAATAAATCTGTCACGGTTTAACACTGGCCCGGCAATTAAACCGAATAACAGACGCTCTCTATTAATCTGTCTCTCCTTGATAGAGAAAGGAGAGAGAATAAGGAAGAGAGACTTATGGGTTGGAAACTAAACTACACAACTTTAATGAAACAGTAGTGATAAATAGGTAAAATTACTAAATATATACAAATATACAGGAAAATGGAAACCACATTCCTCCCTCCTTTCCCCCAATAACTCTCACGTCACCACCGAGGCTGTAGGGCAGCCCTGGGAAAGTCCAGGCTGGACTCCTGGAGTCGGCAGCAGTCGGGAACTGGAGGCAGGAACACACAGATATGGGCTGGCACGGATCAAGACCACAGGCACACGAACAGACAGGATCCTTCCAGGATGCCGGGTGAAGGAAGGGAAGCAGGAAAAGATCAGGAAAAGATCCGGAAAAGATCTGGCTCGGTCCCCGTGATGCCTCAGATTTATACTGAGTGTGACGTATATGGGATGGAATACTCTGGTCAATTCTGGCATCTATCTTGTCTGTTCCTCCCCAAAGGAGGGCTCAGGTGGGGCCTCTGTGTCCTCCTGGACGGTAAAATATTTTCCTCAGAGCTGAGGAAAGCAGTGTCCTTGGCCCTGCATACCAGTCTCTAGCAGTAATTACAAACATCAAGTGTTATCAGTCCTAGAAGCACATACACTGTCTGAGAAACTTGCTGTTAATTTCAGCAAATGCAACTACTTACAAGGGACTTAGCTAAAAGCAAAAGTACAGAATCAGAAAACCACCTTTATCCTGGCCCAAACCAGGACAATGGAGTAGAGCTGACTTACACAAGCTGTGGGTCTAATGGGTCTGATCCATGATATTTATTTAACTGATTCACATGTCCAAAAAAAAAAAATAAAAAATAAAAAGAACTTCCAATGTTACCTTTTTTTCCACTTCAAATATTGCAGCTATGTTACGTGGTAAGCAACATTTATTGATGAGATCCCTGAAAACTACTTCAGGCACAACTCTGAGCAAAAATTGTGCCCATTTCTCCACAATCACGGGAGCCATTGTAGCTCACAGACTCAATTCCTCCCATTTCCTTTCATATCCTAGGACTTAATACCTTACACCTGGTAAGGCTCAGCACTGAATACCTATGCTCCCACTGTGAGTAGTTATTTGGGCTAGAGAAAAAGGGAAGTGAATCACTGGTATGATTGTTCTTCCATTTCACATATAGCAACCTGTTCTCATATAGGATGTGTCAGGTCTAGCAGGAAAGAGTAATATAGATAACAATACAATTTATATACTCTAGAACTGCTGCAGCAGTAAATTAATAAGTAAGGTGTGGTATTTTCCTCATCTTTGCTATTCTTCCATCATACATCTCTGGTTTAAAACCTGGACCAGGAATGCTGTTCAAAAAACAGTTGAAAAAAGACAATTTGATCCTGAAGGTTCTTCAGCTTCTCTGGATTTTCTTCTTGTCTTCAGAATCAACTAAAATCTAAGGATTGATATCACAGAGATTTTGGAAAAAACAAATTTATGGTCAAGTTTCCTACATGTGACTAGAATTTTAATTCCATTTCCAAATTTGCTTTCATAATTACTGTGATTTTAATTATTGTAAATACATGGAAGAAACAGGGAGGTCCAGATTAGTTAGATGGGTTGGAGAGACAGCAAAAAAAATCACATTTTAGTTTCAAGAAAATTAAACCCTTCATTGGATGCATGTATTTTAACTTCACTTACCTAGCGCATGTCCAGAGGGATATAAAATGTTAATAAAATGCTTTTCTTCCAAAGATTGCCTGGTTTTACTTTTCCTTTTTTCCCATCAGGCATCTCTTTCTCTACATTGGTCTGTGTTGTAGCTAAGAGCTCAAGAACTTGTATGAGCAAATTTCATTTTATGGAACATCATATGTGTATTTTTCTGGTTTGTTTCTGCATTAAAATAATTCCTTTATTAAATTTCATTGAAGAGAATGTGCATTTGTCCATCAAATGGCAATGAAAAGCAGAAAGGATTCCAAATCCATTAAGTGAAGAATCGAATGTATAAAATTTACTTAGAAACTACTCACTTTTGGATCCATTTAAAAGAAACATTTACAGAAGCAGATACTTCTAGCTCAGGAGCAGCGAAGCCTAATGAAACAAATAAAAGATGCAGAAACAGGAGTTCATAAGTTCTAATCTGTGTTTTCCTGGGGAAAACTGAAGAAAAACTAGGCTGGTCTCTGGCCAGATCTCATTTGGAAAATATATTTTTGAAAATTCTTGCTAAGTAAATGTAACCTCATGTCTCCAAGTTCAATCCAGAAAAAGCAACAGCAGTAACAGCCTCCTCTCCTTTTTGCCTTTTCTCTCTATTTAAACTGTTACCTTAAGATTTTGTATCCAGAGTGTTTTTTGGGGTTTTCTGTGTGTACACATGTATGCACAGGGTTAAGACAATAGTACTGCTGCACACATTTTCTAAAGTAGAAATAGATGGAAATATTATTTACTATGAGAAATAATTTTCACCCCATTGTAAAAAGTACTGCTGTACTGATCGTTGCTTCTCTGGTCACACAAGCTTGATTCATGCTGATGGACATACTTGTGCAGCAATACTCAGTCACACATATAGATTTCTTAGAGGCTTGTAAAGACTCATCTCTATGTACTTTGTGGAACCATATATTCTTCTAGTTACAATGTCTTGGCTTTAGGAAAAAAATAGTAGAAAACCCCATATTTTCAGGACTGTTTGTTATCTTGTTTGTCTTTGAAAACAATTTTTCCTACAGCAATCACAGTTAAAATCTAGGAAATAACCAAATTCATACTACCTTCTAAAGGTGTCAAATATAAGTATACAGACACTTTGCATGTCAAGTCAAATTAGGAGTGAGAATTTTGGATTGCCTTGCCTCATATTTGCTTATCTGACCATCTCTAATGTAAGTGAAAAAAAAAAACCACACTAAACATCCAAAACCAAAATTAAGCAAACCCTTTGCTTTGGTACTCTAACTAAATATCACTCTTGTTCTCTACACTGACTCTAGAGTCAGTAGATAAGCCAATCTCAAAGATTATTTTCCGGGAAATCTGCCATCATGATGCTTAACTGAAACACTTCTAGACTAAATATGACAAATTTTCTTCCTGCAAATGGGTTCAGGTTTTGTTTGAAGTTATTTATTAATAATATGGTTATGGTGTGGATCATATCACTGGCAAATGCCCAGCTCCTGAGATTTAAACTTCCCTGGCAAATGACTAGTATGCACAGGAAAAAAAAAAGTACATTTATCTTCTTATTTATAGTAGAGCAATGATTTTTTTAATACAGAATGCTTTCCATTTAAATAAAAACACTAAAAAAAATAGTGAATGCCATTGCCATCGCTCTTCTTAATTTTGATGTTAAAATCTTATCTGTAGCAGAGACACATAGCTCTTTTGCTCCTGTTTTTGTAGAGTACACCATATTGGTTGCTACTAAATAAGAAAAGCTGGATGGTTGATCCAGCTGTTATATCACATCTACAATGTTTCATAAACAGCCAAAAGATATAAAGCAAGAATCTAATTGACCAATGCTTGTGTAGTGTGTGACATTATGTAGCTGCTTTAGCTGGCTTTGTAACATCACAGAAATCTATAACTTCATACTTCATGAGTCAGAATCAATATAAACCTGCCATTACAGACTCCAAAATCAATCTTGCCTTGCATGCTCCCCCCTTTACTTCTTCCTCTTTTCCTTTTGCTTCCCAGCAAAACAAAACAAACTGCTGTGAGAATTTATAATCTTTTGATCTAAGTAAAACACATTAATTAGGTACATGGATCCTATGGGCAAAATCACCCACCCTCTTCAGGACTGAGTTGCTGAAAAAAACATTTCAGAGTGGGCACCTGCACCTAACCTGGTACTTTGCTATAGTCATCATCCCCTATTCCTCTCTCAGGTTTTTTTTAGGCTATTGTGATGAAGTTCAGCATTATTAGCTTTAGGGAAATTAAGACTACTAATAAGATTAAGTAAAGCCCTAATTTATCCTGCAGTGTCTGCAGTTCTTCTGTTCTTCTTTCTGAGAAACTATTTCACAATCCTGATCTCAAATACTGTGTTCTCTATTTTCGCCATCCTGCTGTACCTTTTACCTCCCCAGAACAGGACTCCAGCCTTGTAGGTACTACACTTGATCTACTTACCCCTTTAACCACATACCCAGATGTCTTAAGAACACTAGTACACAAATGTCATTGATCTCCCCCAGGAATTTCATAAGTTTAATCATTGGAAAAAGAAATGTATAACACTACTGTCATTCTAAAATATGTTACTACAACTGTTCTGTCATGAGAACTATTTGTGTAATGTTTCTTTGACCTTGTAGCCCATGCTAGATGATCTTAAATCCTTACCCTTTTAGGAAGGAGGAGTAAGCTCCTTCAGATATCCTATAGAGAAAGAGGACGTTCATGGGAATAGCATCCACAGATCTTTGGAAGTCCAAGAAATCACTTACCTCCGTATTCTTAAGGCTTGTCCTAGTTATCAGAGAAAAAGGGAAAGAAAAAAAATATGTGAATAATATCAACATTTGACTACAATGATGATAGAAACTGTCCCTATATTCCTTTTATAGGCAATTTTGTTGATCACTCAGTGCAAATCTAAGCATTTTGTTGCCAGTGGCTTGGATTGCCATTTAAGTGTCTGAAAGAATCAGCTCCAAGTACCTGAGCCATATATCAAAACAATCCTAATAGGAGAGGTAAAGGAAAAAAAAAAAAAAAAATTAATAGTATAGTCCAAAATCTCAAAAGCAGACAAGAAAGTGGATATTATCTTTGATTTGTTTTATTTATAGAGTATGTCATTTCAGTATTTTTCACCAAGGCAATTCTGCTAATAGAGCTAAGATTTTATCTCACTAAATGAACATACAAATGGCATGTTTTGTACATCATATAGCTCCTGGCACTAGCTGAACCCCAACAATCTGAATACTAATCTCTTCTGAGCACAGATTTCCTGTATTTTCCTCATTATTTATTTATATTTCCAGTAGCCCAGGCACCACTTAGGATATAGTTTAATAACCCTAGCTCATACTGTTGAGCTATTAGGTCCCTTTTAGTGAGCATTTTTTTGGTTTTTAGCTTTCGTTTGTTTGCTTTTGTTGCATTTTTTTTCTTTCTCATCCCACAGGAGCATTTAAAAAATGTTAGTAAAATAAAAGTTTGGGAAAAGGAGAACAACAAACAATTATCAAGTTCAGTAGCAAGCTGCTCTTGCTGCTAAACATGTAATCTGAGAAAGATGTTGACTTAAAATACCAAAGAATATTGAAACGATGATGATACATGGAATGATAATTTTTTTCTTGGCATTTTTGCACTGGTTCTGGCATCATTTTTGCCCATTTATAGGAAGGACAGAACAGTTCCTCTACACAAGATGCCATGTCAGCCTTAAATGGCTTCTCTGATCTTTCCAAAAAGGGGATGTGGATTGTTTCCAAGATAAATAACTGTGCATCTGTCAGTGTTACAGTGGGGCAGATTTGCGATCAATAGACCTACACATGTATCTGAAAAGATCAATGGCACCAAAATTACTCTAATGCTATAATTACCAAAAATAGGCCATTATACAAGTGAATTTTGAATGTATTTGATTCTGCCATGAAATTTTAAATGCTCAAAGTATCACTATTTCCTTTCCTTCCCCTTCCTCTTTCCTTTTTTTTAATGTTTTTTTTTCTCCAAAATATTTCTTAGCAAGAAAGTACAACTGCTGAAAGGTCAGTATAAATCATTATTTCCTCCACCTGAACAGGCAATTGAAAGAAAATTGCAGAGTATTTAATGAATTTTTGTAATTCTCTCTCCTGTTTGATAGAAACATTGCCTTGAAAATTTTTGGATTTCTTTTAACTCCTGGATTGATTGACTTTCTTTCCTCTAATTGTACACCAATAGTAGTACTGGGGTTGCTACTGAGATTTCTAAACTGAAAACAGTATTAACTAATGGTTCTGATGTGTTTTGAGCTTTCTTTATAATGAAATCTGAAACTAAGAGGAAGTATGATTCCAGTCAAATTTAATGACTGACTGACTAATTAATAGCAATAAAACATAGAGCAGAACTTGGACCATCCAGTCCTCAGTAGACTACATGCATGTTCTCCTTTCATTGCTTTGGATACTCTTCAGACTATAGAACACAGACCATGTTTGCTCTGTTTTCTTTGTTCCATCAAATACTGATGATGCAAGAGCAGAAAAGGAAGGAACAGTGTAAAAGTGTACAGCAGCTTATGCAACAATATTAACTTTAAACACTGATTATAAAGCTTCCTCTCTTCCATATTGTACTACTGTCTCTGGGCAAATAAATTGCCAGGGAACTACACTGCCTGAGAAGCAACTTCAAAGAACTTCACAGCAAACTCACACCTATACTACCATATGTTATGAAAAAATTCCTTTATTGCACAGGAGGAGAAAGTGCTGTCAATAACAAGGTTTGTCCTAATTCTATAGGACTTGTCTACATTGGATTAAAAATCTGAACTCAGAGAGAATGCAAGGAACTTGTAGATTTCAATATTTCCCCTTCACATCAAAACGCAAACCATCCATAGTTATTGTCGCCAGCCCTCTATAACTTTAGATCTGTTTCCACTCTGTTAGTAATGTGAGAAAAAGCCTCAGAAAACACATCTCCTACTTACATACATGTAGTAAAGTCATTGTCAACTTGGCTAGACAACAGATATTTGTTTCTTTTGGGAGGTCTATAGGTTTTATGAAAAAATTGCCAGCATCTCACTTTGCACTGAAGAAAGAGGTAATTATGCTCAGTCAATACATGCAAGAGAAACTGTATATGAATATGAATTCTGATGTTCTTGTGAGTTGTTTAAACCATGGAAAAGGGTAAATTTACAGCCAAATGGAGATGCTATGCCACTAATAGTGGTTTATTGGCTTGTAAGGGATGATAACGATCCAAAGGAAGTGAAGAACAGGTCCAGATGAACATTCTGAAGCTGTTGTTACAAATTAAATTATAGTAGTAAGTTAGAAATATTTGTCAAATTAGTTAATGGTAAATCCACTGTCATAACACCAATCTCTATCCTTGAAGAGGTGAGTAGGAATGTTAGTGAAATTGTCACCTTGGACTTCTGGCAGGCAGACCTTGACCTATTTTGGAGACTGATTGGCAGTCATTAAAAAAACAAAAACAACAACAAAAAAATCTGGATGGATGGGCCCAGATAGTTGTGGTGAATGAAGTTAAAATCCAGCTGGAGGCTGTTCACAGGTGGTGTTACTCAGGGCTCAGTGCTGGGACCAGTTCTCTTTAATATCTTTGCTACTTATCTGGATGAGAAGATCGATTGATTTGCAGATGACACTAAATTGGGTAGGAGTGTTGATCTACCTGAGGGTAGAGTGGTTCTACAGAGGGATCTGGGCAGGCTGGTCCAATGGGGAGAGGCCAATCATGAGATTTAACAAGGCCAAGTATTGAGTCTTCCACTTGAGTCACAAAAACCCCATGCAGTGCTACAAGCCTGGGGAAGAGTGGCTGGAAAGCTGCCCAGAGAAAAAGGACTTAGGGGTACAGGTCTATAGACAGCTGAATATGAGCCAGAAGTGTGCCCAGGTGGCCAAGAAGCTCAATGATATTCTGACCTGCATCAGAAAAAGTGATCCATCCATCCATCAGTCAGCTAGACTAAGGAAGTGATCCCTGCCCTGTAGTCAGTAGTGGTGAGGTTGCACCTTAAATACTGTGTTCAGTTTTGGGCCCATCACTACAAGAAGGACACTGAAGTGCTGGAGAAGGGCAAGAAAGTTGGTGAAGGGTCTGGAGAGCAGTCTTATGAGGAGCATCTGTGGGGACAGAGGCTGTTTAGTCTGGAGAAAAGAAGGCTGAGAGAGACCTTATCACTCTCTACAATGACCTGAAAGGAGGTTGTTGTGAGGTGGAGGACAGTCTTTTCTCCCTAATAAGTGATAGAACAAGAGGCAATGGCCTCAAGTTTCTCCGGGGGAGGCTTAGGTTGGATATTAGGAAAAACTTCTTCACTGAAAGGGTTGTCAGGCACTGAAACAGACTGCCCAGTTCATGGAGTTATCATCCCTGGAGGTTTTTAATGATGTGTAGATGTGGTGATTAGGAACATGGACTCAGTAGAATTAGGTTAATGAATGGATTGGATGATCTTAAAGGTCTGTTCCAACCAGTATGATTCTGTGAATAAGAAAAGGATTAATAAGTAAAGCTGAATTATATGGGAGTTTGTTTTTTTCCTCAGCGCTACACAGGCAGGTTTCTCAGTAAATGCTAAACTTTGTCATCTTGACTTAACACGAGGAATCTTTTATTTTTAGGCCAGCTCCACTGATACCTTGTACCATGGTCTGATAACACCTTAACTACTTTCAAGAAAAGGAAGCATTTGGCCTCTGTGCATTGGTTTTTCTGACCCTTTGTGACGTCCTGCTTTTAACTTAAAATCACAGTGCTTGAGCAGTGTATCTGTTTTCTTGTGATTGCAAGAGAATCTTGATGAGAGCAAAGTTTCATCACTTCTCTCTGAGGATCTGGCTTTTTTCAAAATATGTTATAATGCCTCACATGTCCCTGGAAAGATGTTTTCTAAGCAAAATGTCAAGATTTGCAATATGAAAACCATTTCCCACCTGTTGAAGTTGCAGTGGTTAAGACATGAAAAATATTTCACTAGTCACAGAAACATAGAGATATTATTTTTTGCCAGTGGTAGGTTAAGATTTGTAAGCATGTGAGTAACTGCTGCTTAGTCTGCTGAGGAACTGAAAAGCCAACACAGGTTTATGTGCTACATAGAGTAGCTTACAACTACCAAGGTAACAATAGTGACTTTTTTTTTATTTAATATCTTCAACTTATAGTCCTCTTCATTTATTTCAGATGAGTGCTCCTGCACAACTTCATGAAAAAAGGAATGGTTTCTCTTTCTGATTGTAATCTGGGAGGAGCTTGTAATTTTGTTTGTCCCCCTGCATCATTTTGTCAAATGAGCCATTAAAATTACATGAAAGAGCTTGAAGTTAGAAGTGTTCCAAATTATGTATTTCCAGTGATACTGCTCTACATAGCTGCCTGGGAATTAGGAGCTTGATTTCGCATCCCAAACTCATATTCGTGCCCATTTAAACAGAAAACCCATGAATAGTAACTAGTAATTAATAATTCTCTACAACTTGTCATCTCCCTCAGTCCCTGAGAGAGAGATTGCTTTCCCAATCAGCACCATAAAATCTGTAGGGAAATAACAATACAGTTGTGGATAATAACTGTGGATATTATCTCTTCTGTGTTGCGAGTTATTTCTTGATGTTGAAGAAAAACATCTGACAATAAAATAAGTTAATGTGTCCTCTGTTCCCCTCCCCCTTGTCTTGTTAGGACTCGTTGGGTCCAAAGAGCTATTATAGAAGAAAATTCTACACATTTTTCTCATTCTTAAATTCTAGTATTAGATATTGGTGTCCTGTAACTAGGACGTCATGGGATAAATTCTATTCCAGAATATAAAATAGACCCAGAACACACCCAGAAGTTCCTGTCCCTCTAAAACTGTAAGGTCAAAACTGCAGATATGTCACTATCTGCCCTTCTTTTCCAGAGACCACCAAATTCAAAGCAAGGTTTGAATATGTATTACTAGTTCACTGCCAAACAGCTCATGATGTTGAAAGCTGATTATTACTTTGTTGCATGTATATATATATACATATATATATAATATATATAGTTACACATGCATTGAGTTTTATATGTGAATATATATTAATGTGTACACTGATCATAGGATGCTGGTTTATATTACCATCATGTTCATTCCTATTGCATTGCCTGGTCCACAATTGAACTCTGCTAAGCATTTTGAGCCATATACCACTGGGATTCCCGATACACAGAGAATTGCAAATTTGGGAATTTAATACGAGCATCATGAAATTGAAGGACATATTTCAGGAAAATGACTCACTTTTCCATACCATGGGTACAGTATTTTAGATTTTTGTGAAAGTAGGGATTTGAATATGAAAATACATCATGCTGCCTCGTTTTGAACAATTCATACTGCGAAAAGAGTCTGAGTTGAATGGATAAACCTACATTTATTAATAATACATAGATTTTTGGCAAAAAAATGGAACAAAGAATGAGTATACCTTTAATAATATTTATCACTTCTGTCTTATTTTTCATGACAAGGTCCCAAGGTGCTTTAAAAATATCAATTAATCCTACTTCTTGTCTCCTCATCTACTTCAAATGAGTAAACTGAAGTTCAGAGAGATTAAAGGTTTTCTTTATAATAGAATACTAAATCAGTGGAAGAGCTGAAAATAGAATTCAAGAGTTTGGATGAGAAGATCGTATTATACAAAATTTTCATAATGAAATAAAAAATGTCTTAAATATCAAGGAGTTTGTTGTAGATTCATAATTGGATCCAATCTAGTGAAAACAACATTTACATGCTAGTGGGAACAAAATTTGTCTTAGTGATGGAAGTATGCAAATTGTATCTGTTTTCCAGTAATAACATGTCTATTTGTGGGTAAAAATAGATTATTGAAAATTGTTTGTACATCAAAGAAAAAGTGATAATTTATGGTTTTGTATATCCATATCTAGGTATGCAAATATCAATATATTTATGTTGATATACACCTACAATGAATATAAGCATGTTATTAAAGCTAAAAATACAGGAAGAACAATGTGACTGAAAATGTTGAAAGAAAATGACAATTTCCATGAAAAATTGCACAAAATCAAAATGGCAAATATATTCCAGCAGTAATCCTGACCACGAACCCAGTGACAGAGAAGAGTAAGATACATTTATTTCAACTGAAAATTTATTTCAGTTTTCAGTTATGTGAGCAACTGTTTTTATGTAGCTATGTTTTCTTTTTAGCAAGAGCATATAGTGATGGCCAGAATTAAAATGAGATGAACTTAGGATATTTATTATTTTTTAAACTGACAACACCAAACCTTTGGTCAACTTGAGTTTTAAGCTTCAGCAGTTCACAAGCCTCGTGATGTTTTTGTTCTCAGAGAATTATTTGGCTATATTATATCTGGCACTAGCTAGTGAACAAGTAACAACATTGCACAGTGGTGAGTGCATGATGCTGTCTCCATTCTCACTGTGAGCTGAGCAAAGATTGCTATTTTATGTATCCTTAACAGTTTATTCTAGTGGCGGAAAAATAGTCTACTAAGGCTCTCACATATCGACAACAATGAAAATAATATTAATCAAAGAATCATCCTGTGTTACTTTTGGAAAGCTATCTGAGAAGTTAGATGTGTTAAACAGACATCTTGGTGGTTGTGTGGGCTTATCTCATCAAGGCCTCCCAGAGTCAGCTCAGCACTCAAGCGCTAATGACCTTAGCTACAGATACTGGGGAAGGATTTCAGTGTGTTATATTGCAATCTCCCTTACACCTTGTCATTTCTCTCTTTCACACATTTTGCTTGTTTCGTATCTCAGTAAAATTTCAGGCAAACTTCCCTGGCAACTGCCAGCTGCTGCTGCAATATGGCTGTCACCCTCACCCTCATCCCACCACAGTCAATGGAAAGATTTCCATTGATTTCATCAATATGTAGATCAAGGCTTTGTGTGGAACGAAGTTCATTTGAGCCTGCCCTCTCCAATATTCCCAGTAAAATCCTCTTGGTCAGATAGCAAGCTTAAAATCCAAGTGCCAGACTGAAACAGCTGAACACAAACCATTTTTGATCCACCTGCAAAATGCAGCAATATCAGTAACATTACTTTACCATGAAGGAGAAGGAACATACGTGAGTTCTTTTCAAGTTTTTTTTGTTTTATTGTGGTTTGGGATTTTTTGTTTGAGGTTTTTTTTGGTGGTTTTTTTTTTGTGTGTGTGTTTGTTGTTTTTTTTTTTTTTTTGCTGCTGCTGCCTGAGAGTCTTTGTCTCTTTAATTAACCACTCATTACCGTAAGTTGTTTGATAATATCAAGACAGAAAAGTTGGTAGGTTCAAGGATCCCAGGTGAGTCTTATTTATATGAGGCAGGAATTATATTCATATACACAAGCATATACAATACTTCCGTGACAGTCTTTTCATTGGCAAAGAACAGGGACAAAACTTCATGTGAAAGTTTTCAGAATTCTCATTCTGAAATGACATGAAAGGAAATTACATGAAAAAAAGAAAAATTCTGGAACAGGCTGCAAAGGGAAGGGGTTGAGTCACCATCCCTGGAGGTATTTAAGAGTCATGTAGATACTGTGGTGCTTAGGATCATAGTTTAGTGATAGACTTGGCAGTGTCAAGTTGAACTTGATCATCTTTTCCAAGCAAAATGATTCTATTATCCTATTCACTATTTCTTTCATGCACATGGGTGGAATACATCTCATCTAACCTTCAGCCATGTACAAGTTTAACCACATCACTTGAGGTTCATCTACTGCCATGGAAAAGAAAAGCAACACATACTATTTTAAAACAAGTAACTCCATGGAATAAAGTAACTAAATGGAATGAACCACCCTTAATAAACCATGTCTTTCTTAAGCACCTAAGTAATTAATTTAAGCTAGACACATAGATTCTCTGTCTTTCTATTGATTTTTTCTTCAAGAGAAAAATAAGACCTTTTCTGAAAACAAAGTTCAATAAATGTGACTGCACATAATTGTGTCTGACTAAATGTATATATAAACATAAGATATATAACACATAATTAACATAAAGTCACATTAAATCGATTTATATGCATATTTAAACTTATTACACCCATACCACCTGTGTCTATACATGTGTGTGATCAGGTTTTTCAGATTACTTTTATAGGCAGTGACTCAGTTTCCCTTAATGACAGTAAGTAACCTATGCATCTCTTTTTGTGGCCTCCTTAGTATTTCATAAAAAAGATTACAATGATTAAGAAAATCTGAAGTTTTTTTCTGTTTTACTTCATCTTCCTTAAAAATAAAGAACGAATTCAATCTTCCCTGTAGTTGTCTGTTTGCTTCCTCACCAATCAAAATTATCCACTACATTTTTATAAAGCAAATAACAAATAAAAATATTGGAAAATGGTCCCTTCAAATTTCTGATATTCAGTACACTTTAAAAAATAGTATTTGTTTCTTTTTGTAGTACTGTCAACAGACAAAGTGTCAACAGATTAATTTTTATGTCATCTGTGTTCTTAAACAGCAATAATAAGATCTTTCTAAGTTCATCTTTTGTTGAGAAAATTATCATGACAGTGGAAGAAACAGTTCATTAGCAAGATGATAGAGAAGGACAGCAAATGCACTGCAAAAGAGCAGTCAGCTTTACTTTCAGATTGGTATTAAATTTCAGCCAGATAAAATGAGTCCATTGAAAGTGATTCTGTGCAGTTGTTTTTCATTTTTAGTTTTGCATTTGAGTTAGATTTGAATCTGACAAATGAGCAGTGCTTAGACACTGCAATTAACATTTCCTATAAATGTATTTAAATTAAAAGATACTTGCATCTTTTTTTTTTTTGGCTTGCATTTTTCCTCCGGATAAATGCTAACCTTTTATGAGATTGTTATCATTACCAGTAATTGTTAACAATAATATTGTTAATACTAATTAGCAAAAATGCTCCTACACACAGAGAAAAAAATAAGCCCAGCTAAAAATACAAGCAAGGTGCTTGTTAGGAACCCGATCAAACAAGCTTAATTATGACCCCCAGATAAAGGAACTGCCATTAAGCCATTAAATTATCACAGATAAGGCACACTCTCAGTCACTGTCTGATGATAAATTGTGGCTAACAACAGCAAGGAAATCAGAGCCTGAACTGCTAATCCTTTTGAGGTTTGTGATGAGCACCAGTTCCCCTACTGTTTTGCATCTATTTATATTGCACTCAGAACCCCCAAATGGCCTCTGCTTATCTGCAGCTCTAGATAATTTATGCCTATTGGTGTGTCATCTCACAGCAGAGGCTGTTATCAGCAAAGAGGAGTTTTAGGAAATCTGATCCCTTGAAATGCTAATCCTCTGGAGATTACTGCACATAAACAAGTTTTCTGCTGTGATTTACTTTTGTTTATTGGTAGCAGAGGTTAGCCCTTTACGATTGCCATTTCAACAGCTACTTAGTTTAGGAACACAGTGATCATTTAATGTGCAGCATTTTCACATTTGAAGTCTAGAAGTCAAAAGGCAAGATAATAATTTCCATTCATATGTAATGTCTTTTAAAAGTAGTACGTATTTTTATTACATGACAGGCTGATCTTAAATGTCTCATTCTTTAGACCCTAATCCAGGAAAGCTCATACCCTAATTTTAGTCATATGGGTGATCACAGTTACTTTGATGGCATATTCTTGTATTTATGTGATGGTCTGCTTAAGAGACTTGTTGGACCAGGCCTCAGCAATGAGATACTCTCTCCATTTGTCTATGATGTGTACTTTCTATACCGAAATGGTTACTGAAGAGAAAGGATGTCTTATTTGGAATTTTATTAAAAAGCTTTTCCCCTATCTTAATGCTGTTGAATTGCTAAGAAACCTTATCTTCTAGAATTTGATGGAGTTATTTGGATGGTAGTTAAATGTTGTGCTTCTTAGTGCTACAGAATAATCCTAAATGAACAACTACCAAAACCATGAAATCCAAACATGCCTGTTAGTGTAGCATAATGAAAGCTTGGACTGCAGGCACATAACACTGCTGAAAATAAGTGGACTTAACACATAGCTGCTAAGAGTTTCCAATTTCCTTTTTTGTTGTTGTACTCAGGTTCAAGAGTCAGACTGGATGAGATCAGATCAAGTGACATGACTGATTACTAATTAACCAGACATTCTGGTGGTAGCAGTTGGTGGCAGCTCCTGAGATACAGCACTATGTGGCAGAAGGATAAAGGGAGGTAAGAAATTAAGTTGACCTTGAGATTTCATTACATTCAATGTCACCTAATAGTACCTGATATTTTTAATCCTGGTTACATTGTCCATTCCCACTAGCAATCATGACTGAGAAAAAGGAAAAGTTTCAGAACTTCTGCACTGTTTTCTCCTTTGGGAATACTTCAGTATAAAAATGAATATGAGAGCAGACTGGAGGGAAGAAAATGGGGGAAGCAATGCTCCTTATTTTCAAGGGTAAAAGAGGGGTTATTGCATTACTTTAATGTGTCCATTAATATGTAATTTTGAGGGGTTTTTCCAGGGTTCCTTGGGGGAATGCAGTTAGTCAGCAATTATGTCAATCTTATCCAAAAAATAAGCGAGCAAGGAAAGGGTTGGAAAGTAAAGATGTTCTTAAAATAGAAGCAGTAGATAGAGATACAGATAGGAAAGCAAGAATGTGGATTACATCGCTAAGTGCTTGCTTTTGTTAGTTTTAGAAAATTACATCTCTGTCCATATGAAGGCTTTTGTGTAATTTCAATTCAGATATCAAGCAAAAGCAAAGCTTTCCTTAAAAAGTTGTTTAAATCTGAACATGCCTGTAGTTTTTGAGTAGAGGAAACAAAGATAAGACCTCTGGACTGGTCTCTCTATGTCTGATTTTCCATGTATACTTTTATATCTGTGTGCACTTGTAGGTAGGTAGAGAAAATTTCTGGTACACTTAAAGCGAGATCTTTTTATCTTTTGCTTAAGAACTTGTTCTAGACCTACCCAAAGATTTATACACCTGCTTCAGTGATAATTAGGATGTGATGATGACAATAGCGTCTAAATCCTTCATTTTCTTTTTTCTCTTCAACCATCAAAATGGATGTACAATTTATTACTGTACAGAAAAAAGCCACCAAAACTATACTGAATGGAGTAATATGACAACTCCTGCATTTTTAGTGATTCTTTCCCTGTACTCACTACTGGTGAGGCCACACCTTGAGTACTGTGTCCAGTTCTGGGGTCCTCAGTTCAGGAAGGAGATTGAAGTGATGGAGCAGGTCCAGAGAAGAGCAAGGAGGCTGTGAAGGGATCCAGCACAAGTCTTGTGAGGAAGGGCTGAGGGAGCTGAGGGTGTTCAGTCTGGAGGAGGCTCAGGGGAGACCTCATCACTCTCTACAACTCCCTGAAAGGATCTAGCCAGGTGGGGGTTGGTCTTTTCTCCTGGGAAGGTACCAGTAAAACAAGAGGGCATGGACTAAAACTCTGCCAGGGGAGGTTTGGTCAGATATTAGGAAGAAATTCTTTATGGAGAGGGTGATCAGACATTGGAATGGGCTGCTCAGGGAGGTGGTGGATTCTCTGTCCCTGGAGGTTTTTGAAAAGAGACTGGATGTGGCACTCAGTGCCATGGTCTGGTAACCACAGCGGTAGTGGATTAAGGGTTGGACTTGATGATCTCAGAGTTCCTTTCCAACACAGCTGAATCTGTGGTTCTTTATTTTTCAGGGATAGATAATTTTAATATTTTGTACAAGCTTAAGACTTTTTCTTTATTCATCTACAAATGAATCAAAAATCTACTCTTTTCTATTGCTGTGAGTCTTGCCTATTGTTTCTGTAAGTTACGGTCTGAAGTTTTCAGAACAATTGTGCTCCACGTATGTTAACAAATCAATTTTCAAAATCTGGACAATAAAAATACTTTGTAGTAAGAAAACTATAATTTTATATTGCTTAAAGACATTACTTCTGGCTCTATTTATTGAACTGCAATTTTGAAATACTGTTATTGTTTTGGTGATATCTATTTCAATAGTTGACTGCACAATCTTTTGAAATATTCTACTACATCATAGTTTGAAATATTCTTGTCAGTTAGTATTAATTATGACTGACAACAATTTATCTTTTAAGTCTCACTCAGCTGAAATAGTCAGTAAAGCATATAACCAATTCCTTGGAAAACCTACCTCCAAAATGACCATCTTAATTTGTTTTCCTTGAGACTTCAGCTTCAATAAGAATTTTTGTCCATTGCTTAAAACTTTATTTGTAAAACTAAAGTGGACTTCCCTGACTACTCAGGAAAGTGCAGACCAATGTGTGTGCATTTATAAGAAAGACAGAGGTTGAGCATGAAAAAAAATCAAGGTCCTAGATGTCAAAGAAAAGGCACTGACTTAAGCTGTTTCTTTTATTATAAATACTTGCATACTTATTGATTGATTTATTTTTAAAAATACTTTTAGATACATGTTTGTTTCTGCAGTTTGTAATAATCTGAAAATTCCCACATTTCAGATATTGGAAATCAATACTTCAAAGAGGTTAGATTCTAATAAAGGGATTCAAGTTATGTTTAAACTTCTTTTAGAAAATTTGGTGCAAAGTAATGTTACAGGAAAGGTTTGAAAGGTTTTGACTTTACAGAACTAGGGAAGATGATTTTTTTTTTCTCTAAAGAAACAATAATTTCTCACTTCCTAAATTCTGGGGGGTTGGATTAGAACAAAAGATTGAATCAAGTCCATATTTCAATGATGTAAGTATAGTTTACATACAAAATGTAAAAAGTCAGAAAAATCTTAAATAAGCCTGAAGCCAACAGCCAATAAAGTGATGCAAGAACAAGTCAAACTGAAGGTAAAAGAAAAGCTAGAGGCAACTGAAAAAGGAAATGGACATTCTGTCTTTGATCCCAGTCTACATAGAAAGAAAAGAGCTAGGAAAGGCTGGTGAAATGTGCTGTGAGCAAGGAGTGAGCATTAGTAAAGGCCCTGGTGTAAACATGCAATGGTAGAAGTGCAAAATTTCATACACTTGAAGTTAGTTCTCAGAATATTTCAACCAAGTTTAAAGCCATAGTCTTTCTAACAGTTCCTTCATGTCATGGAGTATATTAAATCTCCTGGAAGTAGCTTTACTGATATTTGGCATCAGTGCATAAAAATCCACTTGCTTTGCTATTTAGTCATTGCACATAAAAAGATCTGTATCTGCCCTGTACATAGAAGAAAATAATGATTGACCTGGGATTTGTTATGAATTTTTCTCTAATCCCCGGTTTCAGTTTGCTCTCCTTTATTTTACTGCTGCTTGGAACAGTTACTCAATTAATATATGTCAATTAAGAAGTAGAACCCATTAAACTTAACATCAGCAATACAAAAAGATGCTGAAGCAGTAGAGAGACTGGGCCAACATATTTTTCTAATAAACTGCAGATGTAAGGAATTAATTATAAATGTAGGAACTAGCCTATGTCAATATAGATATTTATATATACATGGTAGAGATAGAGAAAGCAATCATTCAGGGGTTATTAATTTTTAAAATGTTGTGTGGCAGTTTGATTTGATAATTAGTGTAGTCTCTTAATTTTTGGCCTATTAGTCCCCAAAATTCAACTGATTCAGTGAAAGATTTTCATGCATCTGCACTGTAATGGAACAGATGGAAATTCATTAAACTTTCTCGAAGAACATTACAAATCTCCTCTGACAGACAGTTCTCTTTTGTCTCTGGCCAGCCGAGTCTAGCTACAGTTTTTAAGATAAATACTTTTATAACTACAGAAAAATAAACCTAGTACTACATATTGCTGTATCTTTTTTAGTAGAGGCAAGTGGAGATGTTTCTAAAAAAACAAATAAATAAAAAACCCACTTAATTCTTCCTCTCAAATATCCAATATGTGACGCAGCTTGAGAATCACCAAATGTCAAACATCACCCATGTACATTGTTTGCTCATTTCCCCCACTCTCTAAGAGTTCTGGCATGTTATGAATACTGATAACTCATGGGGCCTACTCACCTGCCTACAATTACATACTCTCAGTATTCACATAAGTTTATGTGGGTCATGGCATAATTCTTGTCTCGAGAACAGATTTTGAGTGTTACCAAAATACCATTACAGTGAAATAAACCATGGGACAAACAGGAGTGATTCCTTTTTAAATATGGAAGTTTATCAGACTTCTTAAGTCCAGATTCAAATTCTTCTCACTGCTTCAACTGCTATGATAAGAGCCCACAGCTTGGAGCTGCTATGAAACAGAAGTGGCTAAACACAGCTCTGGGTGTTCAGACTGACAGTGTACTTCCCTTAAGTCCACTCAGATGTTGCCTATCCCTGAGAGCTCAGCATTTACTGAGACAGAGAGAAAGAGAGGAATTGTCAATTTGGTGTTGTAGTTTGATGCTGGAATTCACTGCAGGGAAGAGTGGGATACACAAGAGGAACAGCTACTGCAGGAGAGATGCTGAAAGTCTCGCATCTCAGCCTTCTGTAGTCCCATGAGTAAGGAAATGTTGAAAAATATACCAGTATCAGTACACGATTCGCTTGTTTTATATCCCCCATCTGGCTGTTTCTCCAGTTCACTTGACTGCTCCCTGGTTGATACGCCAGTGTTGGTGGAGGCTGTTGCTAAACACCCAGCTGTCCTCTTCCAGTGTGGAGGGATATGACTAATATGGGTTTATTGCTTCTGCGAGGAGTCAGAGCATCTATGGAGGCTAAAGACTATTCCTAAGTGCATTTTATGGATCTAACCTTTAGCAATTTTTCCTTCTGAAGGCTGTATAACCACTCTGTCAGTGGGCAATAAGATGGTCTAAATTCTACTTTTAAAGGTTCTAATTAATAAAACAGAAATGACAATAGTTTGAAGGCTTCCCTCCCCCCCCCCCCCGAAAAATTGCAGAAGTGAATTACAGCAAATGGGCACTTAAGCATGTGCAAAAACTCCTGGACTGAGGCATGAATTAAAACAAAGGATTTAAGCAAAGTACTTTTATTAGTAGTAAAGGGAAATGTGATATCTAAGAACTGTCAGATGAGAAAGTTTGATACAAAATTATTTTTAAAAGTTAAACCAAAAGCTGGCTGTAAGGAACTGCAAAATTATTTCACAATTTTGAATGCCATTGGCAATAAAGTGGTGATGAAATTTGATAAAGCAGAAAGAAATGCATGATGCAAAATTAAGTCTAACTATACATAAGCAGGCAGAGATTATAAACTAACTATTGCTTGGGAGGAAAAATAATTAATATTTGACAGCTCTGAAAACATCAAGTCAAACACTCAGTATCAAGTCAAAGTGTGAAACAGGGTATTTGGATGATTAAGAAAGAAACTATAAACAAAATAGAAAACATATATACCACTGTATAAATACACTGTTCGCTATATCACTGCATAAATACATCATACACTCTTATGTTGAATAACTCATGCAGCCCTGGTCATTCTATTTCAGAAGAAAGAAGGGCAAGACAGAGAGAGAAACAGACAGAAGGAGGAAGTAAATTCACAGGATCTAGAACAAATTCAGGCTATTAAACATAGTGTACCCCCTGATTTAGGAAGCATTTGAACTGTACATATTAGATACAGAGCCCTGAAGATGTCTGGAAGTCAACAGCTGTAGGTGTCTCTAATCTGTGGGGGACAGAGGAGGCCTTGTGACAACAGGTCTGTACCCCTACAAGGAAGGACACCTGCCAGGTACCCAGGGCTACGAGAACTTGTGGTTTGAGTCAGTGCAACTATTCTTACATTATGCACAACCAAAGGTCTTGTTGGAAAATCTGACAGATAACAACAGGAAAGGATTGGTAGGAAAAGTATAAGCAAGGTTAAAAATACAGCAAAATAACTGCTTTCCTTTACTCTCAGGATACATAGTCATATTTTTCTTTTTTATCTTTTTTCCTTTTTTTTTTTCCTTTTTTTTTTTTTTTTTTTCTTTTTCTCTAGTCTTTCTTTAACACCATATGGCTACTGAGGTAGCTGGCATTAAATCCCTTCCCAATTCATGCATCCAGTTCAGTGTTTGAATTCAGAAGGTAGGTCAAATTGCAGTTTTCAGAGTTTATGACACCTTTCCAATTGAAATTATGTCTTTTTTTGGTTGCAGAGGATGGGGAGGTGCCACACAGTCAATAGATAGGTACACACATCTTCCATATCTGCTATCATGACAGAAGCAGGGGCAAACTTATGAATATCTGGAGTCTGGTTAAAAATAATTACTAGGAATATCAATTATGTTTTGATATTGCTATATACTGAGTCTATTATTGCAGAAAGTTGCATGGAACTGAATTAATGGAATTCTTTCAAATATATAGATAAATTTATGCAAAAATTTCTGTGTTATGGGGCGATGGTGTGACACTGCTTTACCATTTCTTTTTCAATGATACATGGACTGTTATAAAACTTTGATCTACATTTGATTGTAGGAGAAATTTAGGCAGGGTAGATTTTGTAAGTTGACATCATGCCTATATGACTTCAATCCAGTATTATTTCTATAATAGTGGAATGAAACTACTCAGGTGGGCACTGCTGAACATTGTGCTAACTTTCTATACCTGCTATGTTCTTCAGCTGCTGAAGTTTTACATTGACAGAATAGATCCTGTAAACTTCATTGCTAAAAGGTTACCCTGAGGTGACAAGAGTTTAATTAACTTAAGCAAAGTTCAAACTGAAGACAATTAAAAAAAAAAAGGTACTTGGACATTGCTGCTATTTGAGAATCCAAGCAACCATTTACCAAAATCTTCAAGTAAATGATGGACAAACCAAACCTGTTAGGGGATTTTTGTAATATTTCAGCTATGACTTTCAATTGTCTGCTCCTCACATAGATGAATTTTTTAAATCCTATTCAGAGTCACCAAGATATTCTTAAACAAGGCTGTTGTCTCCACTAGACAATACTTTAATCATTCCACTTCTAGAAGAGACTGAAAATGGGCATCATATTGATAAACTGTCACAACAACTAGCTTGGTATCACTCTGGTGTACATTCAAGATGAATGACTCATGCAAAGCCATTTTACCCTGAAGGAGAAGAAAAATTTATTCACTGCTATCCTCTAAAATTGAGAAGAAAAAACACAACAGGTAACCGTAGTACCCTAAATATCAATATTTTGCCATAAGAAGTACCAAGCAAAAAGTGTATATATATATATGCCAAAGTAATAGAACACCACATTAGCAGTAGTAGTGTCTCAACTGACATATCAGTCCATCTAGCACACTATAACTATATCTAAAACCGTTCCACTGGAGACAGAAAGATCTGAGCCTTTCCAGTGTGCTTTCTGATAAACTTTCCCAGGCAAAATGAAAAATCTGTGAGGAGGATTTAAATGGAGACATATTCTGAAGAAAAAAAAAGTGATTTCTTGTAAGCAGATCTGGTTAAGAATTCTTAAAAAAGTTGGCAAAATGCCTTTTCTCAGGGAGACATAGAAACTGGTTTTGCTCTTTGCAGACAAAGTATTAGACAAGTCTGATCATCGAAGCAGAGGAGAAGGAAGTGAAGAAGAGATTAGACTGGCCACTTTGCAGCTTTCTTATTCTTAAGGAATTCTTAACTTGGAAATCAGGATAGTTAAAAATGTCTAAGAGACTGAAAATGGTAATTTTCCAGTTTCCTTTCAAAAAATGCATCAATTTTCTAGGAAAAACAAAAATAAAAAGAGCCAATCAAACATAAATAATATTCCCCATTTTATCAGAAATTTTCATGAAGTTACAAAGTGTATTGTTTTTTCCATGAGAAAATCTCCCTTATATTTTTCTGAAATACTCAAATTGCTGTTTTTAAATTTAAAAGGAAGTGCTCAAATATTTTCCTCTGTTTCCATTTCACCATTAATGTTATAATTTCTGCTTCTTTCTGATCTAGAATAAAAGGACATTTTAAAATGTCCTGTATTGGCTGGAGTATCTTAATTTTGCTGCGTATTTCTCAGCAAGACTTATTTGTAAGTAGTGGCAAGAACTCCCACTGATTTATTGGTATGAGAAAGACTAACAGGATGTTTTCTGTCACTTGCTACCAGCAGCAGCAGCAGGAATAAATCTGTATCATCCCAGCTTAAACTTCTTCCCCAGCATGGCCTTTGGAAATGTTTGATTTAGCTGCTTCTCCTTCTCCTTTGCTCTTCTATATACATATTTTGTGTATAAGAGGGGAGCTAGGAAGAAGATGGGGAAGCAGGGTTATATTAGTATGAGGAGTTTCCAGGGCAGGCTTCCAGGGCAGCTTTGCTGGCTCTTCTCTGCCTAGCAGCATCGCCATGTCCTGCTTCGCCATCATCCTGAAATCATCATGCTCTTCAGATGTGGTCTTTCATTGTTGGCATTAGTCATAATCCTCAGTTTGTCAGGTGTGTGTTCTGGCCTCTCCCATACACCTCTGTTTACTCTTCCTCCTCTTGCCAGTCTGTTCCTCCCTTCTTCTCCATTCCTTTCCATGCTTCTTTTCTACATTTCCATTCTCTAATCCCAACTACAGTCCTTACGCGCTTTAAAAAAATGCCTCATAGCGTTCACTGTGCCTCCAAACCAATCTCATGATCTTATGGTTATAACTCTTGTTTTGCTTCCCCTTTCTGCTTCCTTTGTTTCCTGCCATTATGACATTTCTATTCAGGCTGGCATCTCTTCTGGAAAGGGATTTTTCTTGTTCTCTGTTTTGCAAAGCACCTGGCATGTTTTTGATTCTGTCAAACAAATAATAACAACAGATATGAAATTGGCAGTGCAGCAGAATCCTGATATTAGGAAGTAATAGAGGCAAATTACACTATCATTGTCATTGCCATGTATACACCACTACTAGACAGAAATTCTCATTGACTAGCTAGGTAAACATCAATAAACTCAAAGATTCCCAAGCAAACACTTCTAACATGAAGGAAATGTAGTTGTGTCTCATGTTGGATCTTAATGAGTCACAGGGTTATACTTGACAATTTCAGTATTTGAAATAAAGGAAAGAAATGGATGAGGTGCAGTTTTTAGATGGGTGTGGGGGTATAAAATTAAAGACTGGGAGATGTAGACTCTTTAAAAAGAGGGAAGCAGGAAAACGGTGGGATGGGTGTGTTCAATTTATCTCTGCTTAATTAGAAAAAAAGCATACACATGGTAGTTAGCTTCTAGTATGCAAACAATAAAAATAGACTTTAGCCTAACTGAGAATATTAACTCTCAGTATTGTCAAGAATCTTATAAAACATCTTAACTGACTTGTCTCAGTCATTACATGATATTAGGCACCCCAAGACAATAATGTTACTTGTGTTGCCAAAAAACAAACAAACAAAAAAAAGGCCAAAGCTTAAAAAAAAGGAAATAAAAATGTGGATTTTACTGTACATTTAGTGACAGGCTAGCCATCTGAAATCTCTAAAACAATATAGCTTCAGAAGTACTGGATGATGCAGGCCAGGCTTAAATAGAAATTATTTTACATACGGTTAACAATCTCTCAAATTACTTGAAAATTCCTGAGAGAAAAGAAACTTATTACAGACATTGAGACAAGCCAATGTAACACTACTACTAAAGAAAAATAAACCAGCAGAGGAATGTCCCTCTGCCATACCAACCAATATTCTTACAGCTGATTCCAAAGAAGAATCTGTCATTTCGGCACATGGATTAGATCAACAGTGTGAATCAAAAGGAAGAGATCATTCAAAAGAAAAGCATCATTAATACCTTGTTGCATGCCATTCATCTCTGTCACCAAACTGGACAAAATGGGAGCAGATGTTTTATGATAAAATGAGAAGAGAATCTGACAAAATTAATAGTCATAATGTCTGAGGCTTAGCAAAAAGAAAATGAAAAAAAGAAAAAAAAAGCTAGAGGAAACAGTCCGATGGAAGGACAGAATGTTTTTTTTCTGTCTCTAGTGTAGTGTCCTAGGGACTAATTTTATTTGAAAGGAAGGTTTAAACTAAGCTAAATCTCACTTCTGTTAGTTTTTTCTGCACCTGCCCTTTGAAACCCTTGTAATGGAAGTAATGTGTGAGAAAAGAATGCAGAAAAAAAAGAAAGAACTCTGAGGAGAAATCCTTTCCAAAAGGAAGATTTTGTTTTTATTCTGGTAGCTAGATTTTACTAGTTTGAAGACAATTAAATCTTTGCATTAGTAAAAATGATTGACATTGAATTTATTCAAAGCTACACGCAAATGGTAGTCACTAATAGTGCTTAGATACATAGGTATTTAAAATCTCAGACTAAATTTATCAGCTATTCTACTACTGTAATTTTTTTGGTCATCACCAGGATGAAGGTCTCCAAATTTATGAAATAATTTATGTATACTGTGGACTGTGGCATAGTTTTTCTGTGGGCTGCACCTAGTTCTTGTGTCCAAGTACTGGGTTCATTAGGGCAGAGATCAGGCACAAGCTAACAAGTAGGGAACTTCAAGAAATGGGAGGTGAGGATCCTCCTGTGATGCATGGTAAATTGAATGGACTATTTCCTTGCATCTGTAGGATGCATCTAGTATTTCATTATCATAATGCTTCATCTCTAGCTGCCTGATGGCCATTGTCATTCCAGGCATGACTTAGATACTCTATGTTCCTGGGGAGAGAGAGAGAAATTTAAATGGTTTTCAGAAACTGAAGTCTAGTCAAAGTGGCTAAGGCAGCTGATAATCCCTGCTGAAGGGCCTGTTATTGGTTTGGATATCTATATGGTCAGATTTAGTACTTATTTGTCCAGTCTCTGATGCATGCCAAGGCCATAACTGTAGTCAATAATGGGACCAAACCAACATGAGCACAAGCTCACCCACACCTTAACTTTCACAGAACCAAAATTTGACGAGAACTAGTACCCAGAACACTTAAATAGAGTTCTGGGTATCCCAACAATAAGTCTAGATGTGTCCTGAGTAAACTATTTCCAGGGATTCACAGCCCCAAACCTTCACTGAAAGTAGATGGCTTAATTAATTTTTCCAATGGGAAGCAAACATAAAATAAGGATCAAAGATACTGTATACCTTTTACCTAAAAGTGGAGCAATGGCAGAAAGATAAGGGAGAGTGTGCGGCCTGCAGACCAAGATGCTATCTCTTTTGAGACATGACAGGCCACTCCAGCTCTTCCCTTTTAAAACTATTTTACAACAGTCTCATTGTTTCCAGAGAAGTGGTCTAAACACCAGTTTCAGAGTAAGAGGACTGATGGAAGGGAAAAGTGCTTCAGAAATTTAAGAGACTATACAGTGAAGGTGGGAATTGCAGAGGTAATTTGGGATTAAGTTTAGCCTTATCAGCCTTCTTCCCAGGCAATCAGCTGCATCTCAAAGTGTTTGGCATTATGTGAATACCTACAGAATTTCTCCTCTTCCCACACAGGGAGTGAAAGTATCATATTGGCCTTCTCATATCACCTTCCCACAGATCAAAGGTGTAGAGTCAGTCTTACTCTTTTTATGCCTTTCTCACTAAAGAGATATGTAAAATTTCCATGTGTTCTCAGAAAAGCAGTAGGTCACTCATCAAATCACACACAAAAAAATGAGGTGAGCCTTCCTGGAAACAGAGGAAAAATGATGTCAGATAGGTGTTATACTTTTAAGGGCTGTGTATCCTGAACCAAGGGTAAACCATGATTCTGCTGTCAGTGAGCATGAGGGAGACAGTCTCTTGAGTTGCTCTGGCATTTATGCTAGAGAAGGAAAAAGAGTGAGTTCAGTAACAGCTGGACATCGCTTCTGTGAGATATGTCCATAATTTCAGCAAATGGCTTCTTCCAGTTTTCATATTCATCTGCTTACTAATGCTCACTGACCTTAGCTAACAAGGGCTTCCACCACCAAAAGGTTGTAAAAACAAAAACAATTGCAAAAACACAACAGAACTTATGGTCGAAGTACTGCCAATTCTAATATTCTTTTTTTGCATAAATATGGTGTGATGGCTCTATGATAGACATGTAGATGCATAATTATGCTATGATACATGGTTTCTGGAATCTAAAGTGAAGCGCTTTAAATTTAGAACTAAAAATTCAACCACCTGTAAAAACATTATGAAATATATAATATCCATTCCTCTACATTTTTAAATTGAAATAACTTGACAGCATCCGATGCTAAAAAAAGAAGATAAATTCAGCTTTACACAATCTTACTTCAAAATACAAGTGCAAAATGGCACTAGCTGCTTCAAAGGCTTACTTTATAAGGATTTCTTTTTTCCATATTTACTAAGATACTTTTCTATACTGAAAGCAGGTAAATTTCTAGGGAATATCTTCATTCTTTTTTCAGCAAATGATTCAGAAGCAAAGACTTGGGTTAAGTAAAGCATTAGTTTCCATATGATTTTCATTAAGCCAGTTATAATAATTTCATAAAAGCTGTATGAAATACAACCAAAGAATGAAAAGAGGACTTTTCCTTCAGTCAGCATGGGGAATATAAAATCACAGAAGGTAACTTTTTAATCTCACTGTCCTGAAATAATCCCTTGACCAGGTGTTTTGATTTCTGCCAGCCAGCTCCCTTTTAGATTGTACTGCCAATAGAAGGATTCGAGTAGTAGTAGTACTTTAAACAAACTCCATTAGCTTGTGTCATTGGTGCTACCAGGCAGTTCAGCCTGTAAGCCTGGCTGAATGAGTTCTTCTGTATTTATAACCCTTCTCCACACTTTTTGGTTTGGTTTGACCAATACTAATGACTTAGAAAGGAGATCCCTGACCCATGGTTCATTGGCGGTAGACAGATGTTGCATTTCTTGTTGCTGGGATATTAAATGTTCCGTCCTCACTGTCATCTCCTACTCGCCTCCCAGTGAAGCATGGGTGTGGTTAGACTGGTATTATTGACTAATGCCAGCTGGGGAGAAATGGAAGTAGAGCACAATGAAAAAAAATTACTTTCCCTCCTCATAACTGGAGAAATGCCTCTCAAAAGTCAGAGACATCTCTACACAAGGAAACAATCACAGAAACCTGCAAAGGGACTTTGGTGTCGTGCTACTCAAGTAACTATCTCAAGAACTATACCGTCTGGAAGGCTGGAACATACATTCCCATGCTAGGCAATCAATCAGTTTCATGGCAGAGGAAGTGGCTTAAGACTTAAATTTGCTACAGACAGCACACAGTCCATCTGGGATGCTTTTGCCAGCAAGTAGGAAGCATCAAAGAAGCTTTGACTCTTTCACAAGCTGAGGTAACATAGGCATTGAGACAATTATTTCTTTTGAAAAGAGCACTACAAAGAAGTACCTGAAAGCCTTTTTGTCCTCTTCGCTACCCCCCTTCCTGGTCTTGGCAGTAAATGAACTGAGTGCAAGTAACTTATTTAGTAAGGTGCAGCCCTTTTCTCCACAATAACAATTACTTATTTGTCCACAGTACCAAGGCCTAGTAATATCAAAGTACAATTCTCATTAGAAATCCTTTTCAGTGTCTTGCTGGCCCAAATTCTTCCTGTAAGCATATTGGCCTGGATTTGAATCTAAGCGGTTTTTCCTCTCTAAAGGCCCATGAAACTACAAGCACTGGCTACTGAGGAAGAAGACACTTCTATATATTGACTGATAACAAGGGAGGACTTAAGGGACTACTCAAGTAAAAGAGCAAGAAGAGAGACCTGAAATGAAATAGGCTGAGGGCAAGGGCTCTGCACAACAAAGATCCTAAAAAAAGAAATACAAAGATTGCTCAAAGTCACTGAGAGGTCCACCACTTCCTCTCAGTCTCTCTTTTCCCACCCAGAAAACCTCCTTATTGCACCCAATCCCACTGTCCAATTGTCTGGACCCATCTTACTCCTTCACTGACTCTACATGCGAGCGTCCATGCTGCCAAGACCAAACTGAATAAATGGTGAAGTCTTAGTCTAATTCTGTTAGACAATGAATTTTTTTAATATTTTATTCTTATGAATTAATATGAATTATGAATAATGAATTAATGAATAATTTTGCATTTGTGGTCGTTTCAATGACAGTGACAGAAGGTATCAGCTACCCAGAAAGTTCCATACTTTGGCGAGTTTTTTTTATGAAGTGTGAACACTGCAAACACAGACTTCTCACAGACCTACCTCTTTGATTCTCTCAACAAAATCATAACCATTTCTTAAAAACTGTTATTTCTGAATCATCTTCAGGAGTTATCTGGATGATTTTGCTATGTTTATTCTAGGCAAATCAGATTTCTCATGCTTACTATGTGTAACCTCGGTGGGAGAACACATTAAGTTTACGAGTGTGACTGAAAGTAACACCCTAGTGAGAATTAATTTGAGATTCCTTCACCTTCTTACTCATAAGCTACACATGCATTCTTGATATAGGGTGGTTGGTCGCCAAGGAAAAGAAACTGAAACACATTTTCCAGCAAATATCTTAAAAATAGACATGCAGCCCTTCAGTGGAAACTGGCATAGTAAAACAGGTTGAATGACAGTCCAGAAATTGCCTGATTTGAAATGTGAGGGATAAACATGGCTACATTCTACCAATCATTCTTCAGTCTAGCCTCTTTCAAGCCACATTTGGATGACCTAGTAAACCTCATGGATGATTTTTCTTCTCAGGGAGACTGCATTTTTGGAGCAGGAAGTTTGTTTCTTAATGTAAGAATTAAACTCACATTTTTCTTGGTAATTTTCAAGAAACAGACTGTAATTAATGAACTAAATACAGACTCAGCATATTTTTTTTTTTTGTCAGAAAAGTGGAAGATATTAGTTAAGGAGTTGGAGCTACAATGTCTCCAGTTTATAAATGACTTGAAATACTCAGAGTCATGGAACTTGAACAGAAGTAGCACACAATAGACTTGGAGAATAGCTATTGTGTCTTAAGAATCAAATGTTTTTCAGTGTTACTCATGATTCATCAGGTGACCTCTAAGTTGCAGGTTTTTTTCATTATTAGTCTTAATTATTATTAGCAGCAAAAATCTGCAATTGGTTATTTGGTTAAATCGAATACAGAAGCCTTGGTCCATGGATTAAGAGATTTTCTGTTCCTGATTTAGCTATTCTGGCACTAGGCATTATGTCTTGTTTTGTCCAAGATTCATTTGGCTAGATACGCAAGTTTTGCATGGCTGTATCACATCTTTTTTCACAGTCTATCAAAACATCAACCATTTTTTGACTTGCGGTTCCGTTTTGGTGACTAATTAGACAATAATTTCTCCAAATTTGTAGAGTATCAGTGCTAAAATCTGCCATCATTACCCTAGGCATAAAGAAAACGACTCTAAAATCTTCTGAGTGCAAATATCATCAGAGTTCATGTTCTATTTTCAGGCTGTTAATGTAAAATTCTCCTTTTATGTCTCTTTCAAGTCTGCATGAATGAGTTGTGTATTACCAGTTGCCTTCCCATCTGTCTCAATTTAGTTTCTTTGACAAATTCCAATCTGGCCTGAGGAAAAATCAGAGTACTGAAACCACTGCACACTAGATTATGAAGTATATTTTATTAGCATTGTCTCTTTACTTAAGCAAAATATCATGACCCTCTTTAACTCCCCTACCAGCAATGTCTTGCAGAGCCCTACAACTTAGATTCACACATTTTGAATGTCTTCACACAACTTCCACTCACTCATGCACTTCCATTCGCTCCCATCCTCTGACTTTTCAGCAGATACAAAACTGAGCTTTTTCCTATTTAACCTTTCATAATCTCTCTGGAGAAAACCTATACAGTCGGTACAGAATATAAACTGCACATTTCCTTTCACCTTAAAGCTGCCTGACCTTTACCCACCCTGAAAGTGCACTGAGAATTTCACAGATATTTTAGACACACCAGTTTTGTCCCAGCAGACTTTAGTCTAAATGTGTGTGTTAATTATCTTAACTTAAAAATCTCACAAAGCCAAATCCAGAAAGGAAAAAACTCCCACAAAAGCAGCTTGCATTCTACCACATCTCTTTTGTTAGGATATTACAGATGTTATGCTTATGGTTTAATCTCTTGTATTTTTCAAATTCCCGTATAGAATGTGCAACAAAAATGGTAAGCTTAGTCATACTTTGGGTTTCACAGGTCATTTGTTGGACCATATTTTTCTTTATTTATTTGTTTTCATGTTTTCTGTTGGTTTTGTATTTTTTCCAAACTTTTGTATTCCCTCACCCCTTCAAATCCTTTTTGCAGAAAATTTAATTACAGAACTGCCAATTCCCAAGTAAATAGAAGGTTGCACTATGCAAACAATAAAGATCTCTGTTTAAAAGTAATTGTTGGCTAGGTTTGGGAACCCTGAAGGGAATAGGAAAAAAAATATAGGCTGCTGTCCAGAATTTCTTGTTTTACTAGAACTTAGTATGAGTCTAAGACTTTTGAGTAATCTAGTGAATCCCAAATCTATTGTCTCCAAGTACATTCTAAATTAGTGGGGGGAAAAATTCCCTGTTTCTATATATGAGCTATTTAATCAGATGTACATCCTGAACATGCAGAAACCCTTCTTTGCTAGTTGTTCAGCAAACCATAGCAAAAACTACCCAAATATCCCTGCAGCATCTGCTGCCAGTATTACTGTTAGGCAAGAATTTGTATTGTGCTTTTCTTAAACTGAGCTTGTCATCCTGTCTGTTCTCTCTCATAGCCACCCCAAATGTCACTTTTAAAAAATAAATAAAATAATACCAATTAAAAAAAATAAACCAACAAAGAAAAACCACCAAAAAAACAAATGCATACGATGACCATATCAATTTCTAACTGCATGGAGTGAAGTAATGCGTTAAGGATGTGTTAGCTCTAACGTGTCACATACACATTTTTAAAAGGGGAAATGACCCTTTATCGGCTGATTTGTCCTTCACTCCTCACAAAGAGCCAGTGGACTGCTTTATGCCATTACTGGGCAACAGAATGCCTGCTGAACCCACCTCTGGGGTGAGGTGTCTCAGCATCGCTTTGTAATATGACTTGAGTGACATGACCACCGTCTCGGTAATAACCTGAAAATTGTGGAATTTAAATAATTCTCAAAATTGCTTTATAAGCAATTATAAGGATAATAATAAGGACAAATTATTAATTTTTTTTTATTTCAACTACTAATCAATAAATGTAAAAAAATACCAACAACAAAACAAAAATAAACCCTTCCATCCCCCCACATTAAAGCAATAGTTCTCATAACATTCAAAACAGTGGAAACTATTTACTGGATATTACTATTAGTGGAGAAAAACAAATTTAATTTAAAATCATTTTTTTCAGACTCCCTTGGTGGATGCCAGATAATTCCAGCTTAGACAAATATAAAAAACTCATTTAAAATGGAGAATAATACAGACAGAACTTGTCTATTCAGATATTAAGGGCAACATTCAACTTGAGATACATTTAAGCATCTTTGCCTCCTGGAGTTTTTTACATGAAAGGCTTTAGATAAACATGATTTTGCAAACAGCAACTACCAGATCTGATCACATAACCTCTGGACTGAAGCAAGATGTCAGCAAATATTTCTGATTATTTAAAATATTAAATAACTGTAATTTACTAGACAGGTCTTCCTCAGAACAATCAGAACTTTTTTCAAGAATTAATATCCATATACAAAAAGCATTTAGATGATCTGTTACAAATCTCTGAATAATAAAAAAAAAATAATCACCTCTCTGTGTAATAAAGCCCAGTTTAAATACATTCTGGGGTATATTAGTAGCGTAGGAGCTGCCTTTCTGACACTCATCTTGTGGAGGAAACTGCTGCAGCCAAGACACATAGGGTAGGAATCACCTCACTTAACTTCAGCTATCTAGATATTGGATGCCTAATTTAAGCTACTCATCTGGGTTCCCTCTACAGGTAATGGAGAAAAGCATTCACAGAGGGAGATTCATCCTGCTTGTTTTAGGCATCTCTCTTTTAGATGCTTGGAGATGGATAAAGAAAGATCACTCTCACTGCATGATTTCAAATTTCGATGAAATTAAGATAGAACTGAGATAATTTCATTTGTTTCATCATTTAGCCTTTAATTCTCCCTCTGACTCAAATTTTTATTTGGTTCCTCCCATGATCATCAACTTTCTCTGGCACTTTAATTTTCCTTACACTGGACTATGTTTTCCTGGAAGCTGGGGAAATTCAATCAACGTCAACATGTTGCTGCTCTACCAGTTACAAATCCATTTACATACATGTGATCCAAACTGCAGTAATGTTCTGAACAGACAGAAATGATTAGGAGTACTGATGGCAAATTGTGCTTTCTGGGTCTACTCTACCACTTTCAAATGTGTAAAAAATCTGTGGCAACGTTAAGGCAGTCAAGGTATACAGATGAATGCTAAAATATAGTTATTATTCAAATAAAATAGCTTAAATCAAACAAGGAAAAATAAGGAAGAAATACCATTAGGGCCTTCACTGTCACATGTGTGAGCCCAGGTCACCACACATGCTTCAAGGCCTCTGTGCCTCAGAATATTGAACAAAGGTGAAGCTTGGCCTCAACTCTTTTGCATTTAGGGTTTGTGGGTTCTCAGCAATACCAGCATTGCTGCATCGCACTTTTAATCACCAAGCCCTTAGAAACAATAGCTGAGACTTGTAAGGAAGAAGGTGCCTGAACTTAGACCCCTAAATTCATAGCTGGGTGCCTAAAGCAGCAGCCAAACTGACAAGGACCCCGTGCAGTTGCCCACAGATGCTACCTCAGTAGTGAGGCACTTAGCATTTGTTAGAACACAAATGGGATGTTTATTAATTATGGGTGTTCCAACAGCTACTCAGAGTGCCTTGGTTGAGTGCTTGTATGCACTAATTTCAACCCTGGGCATGTAGTTTACTCTGTGTCTTCTACAGCATTTCTAGAAAATTAATTTTAATAGTTAAAAAACCATTTTGAGCTGCATACATGAAAATAATTCCATTTCTACTGAATGACAATCTAATATGAAATAAGAATATTCACCTTTTTTTTCTTACTCTGCCCAAATCCAGGCAATAAGTTAGACTTCTCAGCATGACTGTAAAGTGCTGTGAATTGTATAAACAATCATATATGGACACTGAAAAATAACCCTTATGCACATTGCATTATAGTTCCAAAAATATATTTACAGTCTATTACAAAGATTACAAATGGAAGTGTCTATGTAACGGGATTATGCTAGTTAAAAGCTTTTTACAGATTTTGTTCAACAAAGGCAGGGGGGACAAAAAAAATTAGTATAACCAAACTGATTTTTCTAATGAAACAAATAAATAGAATGACAAATATAACACTGTACAGTGATCTAAAAACGGGGAGAAAAAAGGAGGGGGAAAATGATGCATTTAAGTTTTTGATAACTATCTTTGGTCCTAAATGTGGGAAAACACATTATGTAGCACTGAATATACATGTTTGTTTGTGATGCTCTGCAAGTAAAATAGAAAAATATAGTGCATTTTCAATGTATTCAGAGCTCACTACACATAAATGTGTGTACAAAACGAGACAGTATAAATAAAATTTACAAGTTTTACAAAGGAACATTTACAGGGTTTTTCTTTTGTTTTTATTTTTTTTGTGTGGATGCCCACATTATCAAACAAGACCAATTTATGATCCCTGGGATCCTTCTCTATCAAAATCAATAGAAGCAGCCCAATTCTCTTTGGAAGTACAGCATTTCATTGCTGGGGTAGTTCACAATTTTCAAGTTTTTTTAAAGCATTTCTCTCTAGTTCATATACATTCCTGCAATATCTGTAAAGACTCCCTTCATTATTGCTTATGGTAGTTAAATATTTTAATCAAAGAAAATTCATATGTAAGCAAATGGTGTAAAAAGATAGTCCACTGAGCAACTATTCTTCCATCTGTGTTCCTGATGAGTGACTATTGTGTCTGTGTGAGCACACACATGCATGTTTGTTCAGAGAAGCAAAAGCTTATTAAAAACTTGAAAATTTTGAACTGCCCCTTGCCTCATGCTCTACAGTTCTCATATAAAATCTATGTCCTTATTCTGATAGCTGGACTGTGTACGGCTTAAACTCATATAAAATATATGCCAGCTATTTCTCTCAGATTTGCTAATGCAGAGTATTGAAAAAAAATGTGATGTGCTCAGATTAACTGGTTTAGGAAACACTGGAGAACTGCACCCATATTCTGAGACACTCCTACAATCACTTGTCCATTCAATGCAGTATCTCAGCAAGTTTACAGTTGTAGTTCTGCATCTTAGAATATATCTCACTGTAACTCTAGTCCATTAAAATCATCTTGCAAACAATTTACTAAAAGTGCCTAGAACTACTTAGGGGTCATTATTGCTTTTCTTTTCTTTCTTCTTTTTTTTTTTTTTTTTTTTTTTTTTTTCTCTTTTATTTTCTTTTAAAAGATAGTATATGTGTAACCTTAAAAAATTCTTTAAAAAATATCAGAGCTCTTGGCAACTTGCATTTTCCTAACTCCCTGCCAATTAGCTAGCCATGTCAATACGGTGCTGATTTAACAAAAGTAAATGGCACAAAAGGATACCAAAATTCGGACAGATATACATTGCTTGGTCATGCTTCTTAAATCTCTAGGAACTCGAATAATCCTTCAGAGGTACCCAGTGTAGTAATGTGTCATAGAATTAGCACTAAAAAGGTCCAAAGATATAAACATCATACTAAAAGAAAGTCTTTATGAAGAAAAAACACAAATGATTAAAAAAAGGTTCAGAAATCACAGATTTAAGGAAAATATTTTGTTGAATTCAACAATAATATCATGATTTATCTGACAAATATATTCTTTTTTAAATTTTTATGTACATTTAAAAAGTCTATTAGATAAAAAGGAGGTTAGAGAGCTCAAGGTGTTTGTATGTTTATTCAGGTAGTACTTTGTTTATTGTCACTGCTGTTTTCCTTGCCACCACTGGTGGATTCTAATTCCCTTTTCATAAATTCTGGTGGCACTTAGGAGTTCAAGTCTGTAGGTGCTTCTTGTAGCTCTTCTATTCACTGCAGGAAGGACCCAGGATATCAAGTGTCTTCTAGCAGCACTTCATATATACTGAAGGCCAGTGCTGTTCTCTCAGTCTGTCACCTCCCTCATAAGGGAGAAATGTCTATCACACTTGGATGCCAGTGCCGTGTAAATGTAGCATTTGTGCTCTCATAGTCTGAATGCTGCTCATGATTTTCTTTTGATGACCAACCAACGTGATCCCTAAACTCATCACATCCCTGGGGAAGATAAATGCGTACATTGTTAATTTTTCAACTTAGATGCTATTGTATGGTATTCAACTCTGAGTCAAAGCTACGTAGTGGTCTGTGCTACAGGTTTCTAACACAGAAGCTACACTGGAACCTCAGCTCAGTACTTGGAAGTTCAGATGGGTGCTGTGCAGCTTCTCAACGAGGAGTGCAATTACATGGCAAGTGTCATGGAATTACACCGCAGCTGCCTCCACATCTGAGAATGAGGCCAGCAAGTTTTGCACTATGATAAGGTTTTACTGTGGCTTTTGATGACACCCGAAGAAAGAGACACTTCTCTTGTCAAATACTTCGGTTGGCTTTCAGGACAAAGTTATTTATAAATACAAGATTCTGGGGACCCCATTCTGCTTCCTAAAGAGATGCCTAGAGAAACCCTTTTCATATTAACCCGTACCCATCATGCAAGTGGAAGAGGAGCAGTTGTTTCAATTCAACTGATACTAGTGCTACTGACCTAATAGTAGCTTATGGACTTTTATGACAGTTCTCAAGCTCTAGGCTGGGACTCCTAATGACAAGCAAACAAGAAGAGTGTAACACACTTGAGAATATTGTTTATAAACTTTTAGAAAAGGCTCTCTGTAAGAGGAATTACATGTGTCTGGCAAACACCAAGACAAGGATGTTTTTGCATGGTATATAGAAGACCTGTTTAAGATGGCGGTACCAATACAGGCCACGCTTGCCTTCAGAAAATTGTTTTGCTTCTATAGACTTTTATCCTGATACAAAGTCATTTCTTGCAGGACAAAGAGCCCCCAGCCAATTAAAAGAAAATTTAATATTTCCCTACTACACATCTGCAAAAAGTTACCAATTAGGCAGTGGAGGCAAAGTGGCTATTTTCCTATACACATATACTTTGAAATGGGCCATGTTCTCCCTCAAATTCTAGCCACTTGGCATTATTTCAGTTGGTCTAAAAAGCAGGGGAAAAAAGTGATGCCACACATTGGTAGCAGGTATCTCCCCTTTCATGGGATGCTCTAGTACAACATCATCACTTGCTAAACCATCTGTCTTAACCTCAAGTACTACGTTTGTCCTTGGGGTGAAGTTTTGAAATTGAACATCGTGTATTATTTTACCTAGAAAATCCCTAAATGTAAGTGAAACATGCCCAGTACTAACTTACTCAATAGTCATCCTGGCAACTGATTCAAGAGAGTTGTAGCCTGCTGCTGTGAAATTATCCTTATATCTTTCCATCTTAATAGCTTGTAACCATTCGCCTACGGAGCAGAAAGTGGTAAAATCGGGAGTGTTCTGGTCCAGAAGAGGGCTAATTGGTCTATGGAGAAGGAAAAAGGAAAGTAAGTTGTTTCCAAAGAGAGTAATACATCAGGGAGTATTTAGCAAGGTGAGAGTCAAATAAGTTTGGGGTATTAAAAATGACAAGAGTAGAAACTACTAGGCCTTCATACAATTTAGATTATTCTGTGAATAGCTCAACTACTCTGTAGCTCACAATATGGATTTCTAAGCTTATTCACGCAAAAGATGAGAGGTCAGAGTGAGCAAAATCAGCCTAATGGACTATTGTTACCAACTGAAAATCAGCCTTATTACCTAGCATGGCAGCAGCTGCAACTGAAGTTGCTAAGTAAAACAAAGATGCTATTAGTTTAAGCATCTTAGAAAATATAGTAGTAGCTATTCCCATTATTCAATCAGATGGGACAAAACAAAGACAAGAAAGGAGCAGAGACACAAAATAAGTTGCTTAAGGTTAAACAGCAAATCAGTTAGTAGAAGAACCAGGAGCAGAACACAGGCTGGTTGATTCCCTAGTGCAGTGAACTAGCTAGTGAATCAAAAGTTTACCACCGTAATTCACCTAAATTTTATGAAGAAGCCATTAAAAGCTACAATGTGAAACAAAATAGGATGCAATCACTGAAAGGAATAAAATCCTGAAAAGGAAAGAAAAAAACCCAGAGTGTAGCAATGTCAAAGTTCATTGGACAAGCATGAGTATCATTAATTACTGTTTCATATTGTAACAGTTCCTAGGGTAAGGGATGCATCATATAAGACTACAGGAGATGATGATCCTTGCCCCAAAGACTTTGTAATTTTAAGAAACAAGGAAAACAAAGACTACCAGTGGTGAATAGTGTGGAAAGAGTGACAAATAGGCAGTAGTTTACTGATAAGTGCGTTAGTTCCATGATATTTACTTTCTTTATTTTGGTTACTTTTTAAGGAAGTCCTTTTTGGCTTTGTACAGCATGGTAAAAAAGAAGGGCAAATGAGGGAAAGGAAGAACAGGGAACAGGAGGAAGGAGGAACTGAGAGGTATATGGAGTAAGAGTGAACTTGAGCCAGTCATCAAGCAGAACATCCAGAACCCAGCCACATGCACCATCATACCAAAACACGCTAAAGTTTTTCTTACCTGCTACAGGTTCCCAGTGGGGTTTTCAAGCTGTTTGGGTTTCTAATCATTTTGTCCAGAATACCAACTATCTGCTCAAACTTCGGCCTTTCACCACGTTCCTTCTGCCAACAATCTAGCATCAGCTGGTGCAGTCCTGCTGGGCAATCCATGGGTGCTGGCAAACGATAGCCTTCTTCAATCGCTTTTATAACCTAGTAGCCAACATAGTTAATAGTTTTTCAAGGGATACATATGAAATATATATTGCTACCCAGATTAAGAAATAAAAGAAGAAAAAAATTAAAAATCAATAAACTCAAAAGTTGCCATCAGTGCTGCAAAAATATGAGGTTGTCGTTTTGACACTAGGCTTCATGTTTTCAAATACTTGCCCCCGCTTTATCTTAGGGATTATTCAACATATTGTTTTATATGTGCAGAACATAGCTACGTACTCAAGTGAGCAGCGCAGAGGAGCAATTAAGTTTACCAAGGGAGCAACAGATAGATTGATAAATGGAGTTATTTCAGAAAGCATTATTACTTGCCCCAAGGCTTTTATGAAAGAGTGTATGAGAGAAGCAACTAACTTGTAAATGGATAGGGATCTGGCATGCACATATGAAATACAAAATGCCTGAAGATATTATAAAAGGATCCAAGAAAAATGTTTAGCAAATATAAATTGTTAGGGAAAAAAGTTGCATTCTACGTCTAGCCATGTTAATGATAAAGTAACAGAAATGCACCACATGAGAGAGGAAGACAGGATGAATGGTATTTTAATATATCACCTAAAGTTAGATTTAATAAGAGATGCTGCTAGATGATGAGATGATGGAAGGAGAGGATAAATGTCTAAACCAAGAATTACACCCACTCATTTACTTCCTTAGCCAAATCCATTTTGATTTAGGTAAAAAATAAAAATGGGTAAAGTAAAATCACAGGAAACTGCTGTAAACCTTGAGGGCAGGATAAGAAAGCACATCAGGAAGCACGGCAGATAAGAAAGGCTTGTGAAAAAGGTCTCAAATACTGTTCATGGGGGATTTAAAGTATACTGACATTGACTGACACAGCACTATTAGAATTGCTAAGGAAGAGTGCTTGTTCCTGAAGGGTAATGCACAATCCCTCGATTTGTACAGAAAGCAAGATCAGAAGCGGTTCTGGACTTAGCCTTAGGAAGTAGAACTGGTTTGATAAATAAGGGTGCTGTATATCTAGGTTTTAGTGAAAATAATAACTCCAGATAAAAAAATATTCCATAGGTTGTATGAGAAAATGCAAAAGCACTGGCCTGTAAAGTAGACAGAAATGCAAAGAATACAAAACGACCTTCAAAAATCTGGCTGAAATCCATGACTGTATCAATACCTTTTGCAGAAAATAAGCTTTGTAAAAAGAGAAGGCATAGCCCTGTGGTATGGCACTTACTGAGGTTTGTGTCACAGAATATCCTCCTGACCTGAAGGAAGTTTTCTCATCTCCCTGGGCCTCAGCTTTCTATTTGAACATTTAGAATGACACTACTCTCCTACAGCTCTAAAATGACTGAGAAATATTCAATTCCTGAAGTAACATCCACATCTTGAAGAAGGGCAGTGAACTTTTAGAGACAGTGAAGTTATCTGTCAGATAGGATGGGGAGAGAGGGTTTCTGCAGAGTAATAGGGAAATTGGAAGAATGGTATTGCATAGGAAATAAAATATTAAAAATAAAATGTAAGACCTTTTAGAGCAGTATTAAGGGGGGAAAAAAAGAGTAGTTCCTTATGCTTATAAGTAGAAGTGGAATAAATATGAAAAATAAGCAACAGCTTGTATAGCAACAGCATGAAACTGGTGTTTCATGAAAAGTAATGCATAAATTTCTGTTCTTTTAAAAGATAAAAAGTATTGAACATTTTGTGTTTTCTACATATGAATTACCACAAAGCAGTTGCATAGGAGGTGAGAATAAAGAGACAACCAATGAGGAATGAAAAAGAATGTGACAACAACAATAACGCAACCACCAATATATCTAAGACCCTTAGAAGTGGCAAACCATCCAGATCAGACTATATCCAAGAGTGTAATGGACAGTGAAAATATGAAGGAAAGGATCATGAATGGTACTTTTCCACATTCATTACAACCTTCAGAGAATCTTGAAGAGAGGTGGGAATCTAGTTGATGAGGGTGAAACTAGGAAATACAAAATGAGTCAGCTAGAGATGATCAGTTCAAAAGTATTGATAAGGAAAGTTTCTTTAAAAAAAAAAAAAAGTTTATATAAAACTTAGGTACTTCGAAGGGAATAACTGGTGCCTGCTAAGAAAAGTGTGGCTGGGATTCAAAAGTCAGCAGTCAGAGATAATGAAACAGATGCAGGAAATTATTATTTCTTTTAAATAAGCAAAGCTACAAAGAGAACACAGCTGGAGTTCTTACTAATAGAATTGATTTATATTATATACATTTCCCATAATTTGTTCTTAAAATCCTGCTTTTGCTCCAAAAAGAGAAAAAGGGAAAACTCTTAGGAATCAAGCATGCTTTTATCATAATCAGGCTGAGGATATGAAGTAGATTACAGGAGAGACAGGTCTCTTCATTGCCTATCCTAGCTGTCAAAATGTAAATCATACAAGTAACTAGACAATATAATGTTATCAACCTGCTTCTGGGCATAAAATAATAATATAAATTAATAATAATGGCAATAAAGTCAGGACTACAGAAAGGGAAAAATATTTAAGCCAAAGCTCTTGCCCGTTTCTGAAGATTAATCTGCACTAGGGTCAGTTATTGAATGAGAACAAGAACTGGCAAACACCAGCACGGGAATTGGGTAAGTTTTAGGGCTATTGTCACCATCAATGATTAAGCTGATGGGAACCCCCTGTTCTGAGAAATTGAGGGGGCTCTGTGGATCCTGTGTGCTCAGCACACCGTGTCTCTGAGGGTAGACTGTTGGATGAGGGTTCTGGTGCACCCTAGTTCCAGGTGACTGCTAAAAGCAAGACTCCTGTTTAATAAGCGATTACAACACAAATGCCTATCCTCCATGAATCCAAAATAATGACTTAAAGAAAGGGAGAAAAAAATAAAGAAATGTCATTTAAAGAGCCAGTGTCATGAAGATGTACTTTTTAGGAGATCTGGTCTGGTCTATGGATACAACTGCATTTAATTTTGGCCAAAAAGATACACTTGAGATATATAAAGTGCCTGGGTATTTATGCAACATTATAAGAGACAAAATTAGCATTTTTTTATTCCAGTTAAATACTCTTGGTAATGGTGAAGGAGGATAAATGATCATAAGATTATTCTAAATTTTTGTATCATAGAATTTTCTATGGGATTAGTAGGATGTTTAGATGCTTTGGGAGGTATCTTTCAGGATATTCTTCAAGATCACAACACACAAAAATGTTTAAAATTATTTTATCAAGCAATTGATGCATCTCTTAACTGTGTGCTATTGAAGGTTATATGGAAGATGCTAAAAAGAGATGAAACTGCAAGTAGTAATTATATGTTTTATGAAAAAAGTTCAGTCATGTACCGTAATTGCCAGTTTCAATAGAGGAAATACTTTTTGAAATCCAACAAGAATCTTGAAGATACCAAAATTTCTCCCCTATTTGAAAGTTTTCCTTATCCCTGAAAGATAGGTAAGATTTGCCTCTAAGGGATCTTACATTCCTGTCAGACTTCTTTTATGTTTGAATCTAGTACAGAAGGAAGGTGTCAAAAGAAATGAAACTCTACGGGTGTCAAGGGAATATAAATATTTCTCTTTCTCTGCCCCAAGGACTTGTTTGCCTATATTTTGACAGTCCATGAAATCTTTGACACTGAGACCTGTCAAATATTAACAACTTTGCACTGTGCCAAACTGACTCATCATTTGCACTTTTATCTTTTTTTCTTTGACTTTGATGTCGATCATTCAATCAAAAAATAAAATAATAATAATAATAATAAAAAAACCCCAACATTCAAGTCCCCAACCTGACAAACTTTAAATGAGACTCCTTCTCATATCTTTCTCACCTGCAGGGATTTTTCCTTTCTACTTTCTATATTAAGAGATACTCCTGTCAGAAGTCAAGATTAACCCCCTGTCTGTTCTATTACTGCTGACCTGTTGGTCTGGGTCATCCTTTATGCAAAAAAGCGTACAGTTAAATCAGCATAATTAACTTGAAAAGGCAAAGTAGGTTGCTAACTGCTACTCAGATTTTTAACAACTTTTTCAAACTGATAAATGATTGCTCTAAGCTCAGAAACCTCTGAATTATTTTTTAGTGAGGAAAAAAAATATTTCTGTCCTTTAGTGTAATAAAATGAAGAGCATATATTACTATTTTTGGTGATCCAATTTCACTTCATACTTGAGACAGAACTTACAACATTCACATGATGAACTATCTAGAGATTTAGGTTAAAAGCAAAAGCTCAGTAACTTTTCCATTTTGTGAGAATCCTATGGCATTCTGATAAATCTCATTTCTAAACCAATATTTTATGTATCTATAGTGAAACACTTATGTGTTTACAATATCTATTTTCTATTTTTCTAATATGCAACCACATGCTCACAAACAGAAAAAGTATAACCTACATCTTGATTTGACATGTCCCAGTAAGGGCGTTCTCCATAAGACATCACTTCCCACATAACTATTCCATAACTCCACACATCACTGGCTGATGTAAATTTGCGGTACTGAATGGCCTCTGGAGCCGTCCATCTCACTGGAATCTTTCCACCCTATAAAAAAAAAAAGAGAGAAAAAACCCCAAACAAGTAAGAATAAAGTTTTCTTCTTTCCACAAAATTTCCATATCATCTTCCATAGAGTGTATTTATGATTATTTATATCAACACTGAAAGGAGAACTTACATCATCTACCAGAGTTGACCAATTCCAAAATTTTTAAAGGAGTGTTAGGAAGTTTTGGCTCTTAAAACACTTAGACACCTGTTAAAGCTAAGCTGGTTGCATTTGTCTGGAAGAGCTTCTCTCTCCATGGATTTTAAGGGGCTGCTTAGATGTCTGATTTACACTAGTCATTTAATTCCAGGCTGGCTGAAGCTACATGAGGGGAATCTCACCCTGTGCATATAAATCCTGTTGAATTGTTATATGGCTTCTCTGAAATCTTGGTCTGATATTTGCAAACCAGGATCCCAGTCAGAGCCCAGCAGTAGGAGTGACAGCTGTGAACACCAGAGCGGTTTCCTGAATCCTTGCGCCTGTTGGAGCAGATTCCAGGGGCCCCTCCTTCCCTCAGCATGAGAAAGTAGGTACACTGAGGTCCCATGGGTGTGAAAGCAGAGTTGGCTCAGCAAAAGAATAAAGAGCATAGTATGCCTGATGAATGCTTATTTAAGAAAACTGTCCCACCCAAAAGGAAGGGAAAATGCAGGAGGTGAGCTTTGTCACAGTCTAGCCTCAAGCTAGTCAACATTTTGGTGAGACAAAATCTCCTCTGAAAAAAAAATAATAGCCTACAAATATTTTAATTGACTCACAGTAAATGAGATTATTAAAATTTTTATGTTTAAAACTTCTGTATTTGTTCAAACAGAAGATCATGAGGAAGGGAATAATGAGGATACTATGCCAAATTATAAGAAATTTACCAAATAAAACATACGTTCTTACAAACATATGAATCCCTAACTTTCTGCAGACGCTCTTTTCCTTCTGATTGGTTTACAGATCTTGAGTCATTAATGTGGGTCTCTTATTTTCACTCTCTAGAAGATATGTTTAATTGTCATAACCACATCTCAAAACTACTAAGCCCCGTTGATTTCTCTTACGGTAGTAGTGTAGACAGCCTCTGGATCATCTTCTATAACTCTGGAAAGGCCAAAGTCTGACACTTTACAAACAAGGTTGCTGTTGACAAGAATATTGCGTGCTGCAAGGTCCCTGTGCACATATCCCATATCGGCCAAATATCTCATTCCAGCAGCAATTCCTCTCAACATTCCCACTAGCTGAATGACTGTGAATTGCCCATCATGTTTCTGGAGAGAAGAAAGGAGCAGCAATTCTTGTTAGTATAGCTGAGAAGAGAAATAAGAATTAGTTTTACAACTTAAGCTTTCTATGAATTTTCTACCTCTGTGGCAATTCATCCCAGGGCAAAGAAACTCACTTAAACACAAGTTTTATTTTCTTCAGAGGTAAAACAGTACATCCAGTTACAAAATGTGAGTAGTTTATGTATGAGAAGTAACACAACTTGCTAATCACTATAAATTCCTAGCTAAATCCCATCAAGTCTCTTCTAAGAGGGAGATTATCTGATGCACTGCTCTTTATAGTTTGCCTCTGTGCTCTTCATCTCATTGTTATTATTTGTTTCAAGAAAATAAGAAATATCTCCTTTTGGAACCTCAGCTACTGATCATTTTATTCATAGCTTGGAGTTTATCAAACAAAGACAATCTTCCTATTCTCTGTAGAATGTATACACCATCTCACACTGTCTTGTACACCTGGAAAGGATCAGAACACACACTCAAAAACTACTAAATTGTTATGAACTTGACATTCTATTTCCTTTGTTCTTCTCTTAAACATGAGCATAGTTCATTTAGGGATTCGTCTACGCTGATTTCAACTGTGCCAACAAAATAAAAATCTGCTCCCAAAAGGCAGATGTGGTTTCAGTGTTTTTATCTTCAGGTGATGGCAATAATCAAACCCACTACGTCTATGGCACATTAAATCACTTAAATTCTGTTCACTACAATATTCCCATGTGATCCTGTCTGATCCTCTCATATCTAATCTGGTTTTGCTGAAAGAATGTAAAGAACTACTAGTATTTGTCAAGCTCTGTTTCAGTCTCAAACCCATTTTAATTATACGAGTATCATGCATGTATACAAATATGCATGCACATGTATAAAACCACAATTTAAAAAATAATATATAGTATAGATATGTGTATATATCACTTAAAATATGTTTATGTATGTTTTCACCTTGGTACTCACCCTAAGAAATGCATCTAAGGCCCCATTCTCCATGTATTCTATTACAATCATGACTGGTTTCCCTGAAATAAAGACAGATTTTGTTTCAAAAACTGTAACATAAATGTATAGACTTTTTTTTTTTTTTTTTTTTTTTTTTTTTTTTTTTTTTTTTTTTTTTGTTAAAACATGTTATTCCTTTGAGGCATTGTATCATTGAGACAACGAATATTTCTGATGCCTCCAGCATTGTTACTGAACTCTAACAAGTTCTTAAATGTCTACATGGAACATGGTCACGATTCTTAAAATTAAACCATACAAATCAAAGTGTCAGTGTGTTCTCCTAATTCCTGCTGTGTGAACAGGACTCTGGAATAATGACACTTCAGATAATACAAAAGGACACAAGAAACCTTATCTCTCTGCATGGTCTTTGAGGCTAAATGAAACTAGAAAAAGAATGTATTTCAAAGTACTCTATCTTTTAATCATGCATGAATCTTAAATCTTTTCCTCAGGTTGTAGCATAAAGCAAGTATTGTTTTAGTTAGTTACACAACATGAGAAAATGCATTAGGAGTATGAGGCCTATTTATAATCTGAATCTTTGACCATATATAAGCTAAAACAATTTCTGACATTATGCTGCTCTTTGACTGACAGACAGAAGTGTTGATTACCTCTTGTAACGACTCCTTCCAAGTGAACAACATTGGGGTGGTCAAATTGTCCCATGATGCTTGCTTCACACAGGAAATCTCTCCTTTGCTTTTCAGTGTAGCCAACTTTCAGCGTTTTTATCGCTACCGCAACATCTCTCTTCCCAGGAAGTTTTAGACGCCCACTGCACACTTCACCAAATTCTCCTACAATGAAGTAGATCAATGCTGAATTACTCCAACTAAAATAGCAATACTCTTCCTATATCTTGATTCAACTAGGCACCTAAGTGTGTGTTTACATTTTACAAGTGAACATTCATGTTTGGAATGGATTCCCTAGGAACACACAGGCAGGCACGTGCTTTAAATGAATTGCTGACTGAGTACCTTATGGAGCAAATACCATGTTAAGCCTATCTACAAAACTATTATTTTAATATTTTAAAAGACTTGTTAGTAATTGTTCTTTTTTTTTTTTTTTAATAGGAAGTAAAAATGAATTGGCTTTGATAAGAAAATATTATTACAGAAATTTTAATGCCATTTCTAAGTGAAAATGTCTTTCTGTTCTACATGGTCTCTTTGCTATCTTTAGATTTGATAGGGGTTTTGTTGTATTTTTTTCTTTTTCGAAAGGCAGATCTTTCAAAGCTGCTTTTAATTTAACATTGTTATGGTGTTAAATGAAGCACTACATTATTACCTTCAAGCAGGATAATTTACTTTGCAGATTATGAAATGAAAGGTGTGACTTAAAATATTTTGTTACATTAAACAAATACAAGAAAATACTGGAAGTTTGTAAAATGCTTCTAAACTAAGCAACAACTGGAACTTGAAAAAGCATGTGAATAAAATGGTCAAAGAGCCAGCAAGAATATTAAAAAAAAAAAAAAAAAAAAAAGAGGCTAACTAACCATAATTAGGCAGACAAGTAGGTGGATTCCATTGGACAGGAAAGAGCATGGAAGCATGAGACATGAAGGTGAGTGACACTATTATGGAGACAGGGAAAGGGTCATCCCTTGCCTCACAGCTGTGTCAGCAAAAGAGAGAGAGATCCCTTATTCCACAGTCAGGAAGAAAAATCCCTTGGGATAGCTGAAAAGGACTGTAATATATCTTATACTGAATAAAGAGGAACATCTCTTTAAAAAGAGAAAGAGTAATCACAAAAATATTTACTAATCTGATATTGTGCAAATTTATCTGGAGTATAGGAGATATAGATCCAACTCCCTCCCCTGAAACAATGCAAGTCAGAAATTTATCTCCTGCATACCTATGGAGTGCCTTAATGTTAAGCTATTGAGTACACACAAGTATGCAGACACACCTATATCCAAGACATGTTATAAGGTGAGGGCTGAAAAGAAATGATTGAATTAGGAAAGACAAACACAGAGACTTTGATCAGAGAATCCCTCTGGGACATAGGCTGAAGTCCTGAGGCACCTGGTGGGATTAGGACTTAAAGGCACATACACACTGGCAAGGCATCTGTCAGTGTAGAGAGGCATTTGCCTGTAAGAGACAGATGTTGAATGCCCGAAGAGGTAGTTGCTGAAGTCTTGTAATGGATAAATTCCGTTTAGGACACCGCCACTATTCCAACCCTGCTGTTTTCCTGTCACTCCCAACATCAGAGCTGAGAGAAGTAAAAAGGCCTCAGCTTCACCATTCTTCAACCAGAAGTGCAGATCTTTCGCCAAACCTTACTATTTTCTACCAACTCGTTTAGGCAAATCTCCACCAAGCATGGCTGGTTTTATGAATCTCATAGGAGATGACTGCATAGAGAATCAAATTACTCTTTCTGTTCTACACTAGCTGAATTCAGGTTAGTGAAAATCAACTCCACACACCTTTGTTAGCACCATGCTGTACCTGAGCTAACTGGCCAGAGAGAGTAAAACTGTTGCTGCCTGTTTTTAGCCTCAGCCATCCTTGGATACTGGTGTCATGGTCTGAATATCCACCTTATAGCTATGAATACCAAGAGGCATGGCTCTTACATATGCAACAACTTGCTGCTCATGCCCTTAGCATGCTTCCTTAGCCTCCCTCCTGCACTTCATTAGCAGTATGGATGACTATTAACAAATACACCACTCACCTCACTTGCAGCTCCTACCCACAAGAACTTATAAAAGGATAGAAATTTTCTCTAGCAGTACCCTCCAACTTTTTTTTTTTTTTCCCATGCTGAAAACAAGACATGAATATAAGTGTGTGTGTACATGATAATTCAGAGCCAGGTAATTAGGATACTTGGCACAGGAGATACTAAGGCTTAAGTCCTTTCCAGCTCTCTGTGATATAATTTTTCTTGATTTCCAAAAGCAGATCACTCATTCTCAGGCAAACCGAAAACTTGAACTTGTATGTTATCCATCTCAGGCCAGGATGCTAGCCAATGAACTTTTATTCCCAAGAAAATAGTCTATTCAGCTGAAATGATGCCCAGAAAGGATACAGAAAATATGTCAACAAGAGTGGGAATACTGCACAGATGCAGAGCCACTAGCTCAGCACGTCGACAAGAAAGAGGCTGAAACAAAGGATGTGTGGTATGAACCAGAACTCAACGTAGTGAACACCATATTCTGTGTCTGACAGGTGGCCACAGCAGGATGGTAATGAAAATGTTGGCAAGGAAAGCCCATATCCCTCATACAAATTGAGCACAAGCGTACTTGCACCCTGTTTGTCTGAGAGAGAGACATAGCACCACTCAGTATTTGATGTGGCTGGCATTGCTGATGCATATTGAGACTCATAATTGGCTTTTCTGGTGCTGTCACCAGTACAAATTTTACATTCTTCTTTGATGTATGAGTTTCAGCTGCATCTTTGGGTCTTTAACGTTCTGTTGTTTCTGGACTGCATTTCATTTCACTCTTCTTTGCTACCTACATCAACAGGTTAAAGCCATAGCTAAACCCCATACACAATATGCTTTCACCATAGCATTTCCAATTAACTTTCTTCAGAATGACTACTGACACACGTTAGTTTCTAGCTATTAGTTACACTCATTAAAATCAAGAATAAATTAATATGCAGTCAACAAAATTAACATTTTGGAATTACTCTGTCATAACAGTGAAAAGATGTTTTAAGCTGTATCCCCCTTGCAACTGAAGAGTTTCCAGACTTTTGTTCAGAAGGCAAAGGAAGAGTCCAAAAGAATATATCTGTGCTGTTGCTATGCTGATAGTTTTTTAACTCAAAGCAGAAGATAAAGCTCATTAATTTTTCTATGCTAATCTTGAATCCAAATCTTGTATACTGTGTATTTAGTAGAACAGATGCTGCCTTTCTAGCACTAAAAAAGCAACTAGTTAGAAAGGGCTGGATTCTTATGCTCTTACTCATGAAGGTATAATTTGCTCAGCAGTGTTGTTAATTTCAACAGTACTACTCCTTGATTAAGACATGATTCAACATGAGTGAGGTTATTTTAAAGATACATTGTGAATTCTAACTGTAAAGAGTTTTTTAAAGGTAAACCAGCTTATTTAGAGATATTTCTTCTTCGCTTTTCAATAATACCACAGTATGTGATTTACAGTGCATTCAAAACTACAGGGTGATTTTAAAAGTATTCTACTAATACTTTTATAAAACAAGAAAGCAAAAGTACATTTCCTCCAGGAATCCAAAGTATTTGATATTTTTCTTACCCACAGAAACTTAATTTCACTATATGGAGTAGTGCAATAAAATAGTCACATATCTTATTAATGCAAACAAATGAAACTGCCTTTTTAGAGCATGAACACCATGGTTTAAGTAGGTGGTAGACAGTTCAAGAGGAAGAAAAGAAATGTAATACTGGTTCAATTACAGTCAGTCATGAGAAGTTAAACAATAACTTTTTGTATTCATAAAATATCAAAAAGAAAAATGTTAGAACAAAAAACAGCTTTAGGCAAGATTTTGTTATGTAGGAACAAGACCTTCCTAGTCTCTATGTAAGATTTGGTGCTGCAGCCGATGTTCCTTACTCACGTGAACAAAAAATTTTGAGATAAAAATCCTCTTGCAAAAGGAGAATAATCAGAATTTGCACTCATGCCTAATACCTGTTCTCTGACAGTAAATATAAACAGCAAAACTGCCTCTACCCCGAATTACATTTTAAGAGCAGATGCAGAATTAGAAACCCACAAGCTTTCAATGTCAAGCAAGACTCTTCATTTGCTTATTTATTTATTTCTTGTTGGTGTCGTCATCACCTGTCTCGATCCCCCTGCCAGCCCCCCCCCCCGAAATTTTACATTTTTGAAGCAAGTGCAGCTTCATTGCTCTTAACCACTCTGGCAAATGCAAAAAGTTCTTCTGTACTTGAGGTATAATTATTTGCCTGTCATTATGATGTATGAGTTTCGATCCCAGCTAAATGGAACAGTTGAATCAGGAAGCCACAGCAGCCTTACCTGCACCAATCACACGCTCAATTTTAATACAAGAGGCATCTAGCTCCTTGGCGAATTGATGGACAGCTCTATTTGGGTCCTCGTAGGTTTCAGGGTCAATGTAGGTTTTGGTGCCTGGAAATTTAACTGTAATGATGTAAGAAAGCATGACTGTGATGAAGCAAAGGCACTTATTGTGCAGTCAGCCCAGGAATTTCATTATGCAGAGTGCTCCTTGGAAGAGTGAACCTGCTTCCACACTGCCTGAATCACAGCCGCTCCGAGAGGCAACTTCAGTTTTAAGCATGCTGACACAAGTACACAACCCCATCTCTAAAAATGACTAACATTAGCATCTCCATCTCCACCTTGAAGTGAAAGAGGTAATAAATATTAAACACCTCAACGGAATAAAATGCAAGGGTTGAGTGTGAGCCAAAAAAAAAAAAAAAAAACCCAAACAAAAAAAAACAAAGCAAAAAAACCCAAACCAGAATTAGTATAAAAACAGCAGAGGAGGTGAAACTTTCTTTTCTGTGTAAGGACAGCTTATCCCCTCTTCCTAGGTTGTGTAAACAGCATTTCTTTATGTTACCTCAGTCGTCTAATGAGATTTGAAAGGCTCTTCCCTTTACTTCAATTTGCTTAATCTACTGAATATAATATTACTTGCAGACTGTGGCAGCATTCAAGCTAAACTATTCACAGCAGTAACAATTTATATCCTTAGGTCTGTTTCTTGCACTAGAATATGAACATGGGTAACACTTATAGTAGACTTGTAAAGGCATAGGAAGGGGTAGTGGGCTCTGTGGCCCAATTATTCCCTCTTTCAAACACCTAAGCGAGTAATATACAGCAATTTGGTTTTTGCTCCCTCTTTCTCCAGCATAGCACTTAGGGCAACTCAAATACTGTAGCACCCCAGCCAGCAGGTAGTTTTTTTCCCTTAGTTTGATGCTGATGATCCAGGAAAATTATTTTTTGCTCTTCTGGTGAAAGTAGAACAACCTTGGGATTCTATTAATCAAGCTTTTTTTAATGAAATAAATTTGGCTCACAAGGATTACATTCCTGAGCTTTAATTAAATCAGTGAATTAAAACTCAGTATTAAAATGCAAGAATGTTCCTCTGATAATTGATATACTCATACACAGCAATAGGATCAGAAGTCAATACATAAACTAAATAATTTATGGTTGCTTTTTAACCTTTTAAATAGTAAAAAAATATTTTAAAATTGAAAACATATTGAAAAATATCTAAGTAATCATGTGTATTTTTGTTTCAGATGGTATTAGTGACCAAAAATACCATAAATCACCATAAGGTAGAGAAAGCTAGATAATTTTTTTTGAGAAATCTAATGAATCTGCATCCATAGAAATTGAACTGTTGCCCAGATGTTATTATCTGCATATTAATTATGCATTTAAATAGATGTTCTTTCAATTGTATCGATAATGTTAGAGTTTTTAAAAATAATAAATAGCTTTTTCTTATAACCAAAAGATTGTTAGATGGAATTGGAGGAAAAAGGTAAGTTAACTCCCTATAACAGTGCTTTCAGACAGGGAGATAGAGAAGGAGCTATCCTCTTGTGTTTGTGATAAGGGGCCTAGATTGGATGTAACCTTGTGAATCTCAAGTGGGCCTCTGGTGGTTCTTTATTCAGGCTGTCATAAAGCATTTTGACAGGCCAAGGCTATTCTGGCATACCAACATGAAATAATGCTGGCCTGAATTTGAAGACATTGTTAGAAGAAACTGGTAGGAGGAAACCAAATATAAATCTGAATTGCTTGACTAAACTCCTCCATTGTACTTCTATCTTGAAGTTTAGCACTTCAGGTCACAGAGAGTTGAAGAGGACTGAAATGAAATATATGATAGTCAATTAAATACAGTGATATAAAGTCTGTTTTTAAAAAATTGGTTAAAAATTGGTAAATTTTGGTGTTAATTAAGTGTTTGGTTTAAGTTAGATTTTTGAAAATCCTGTAGCTCGGCACAGAATAAAGTTGTCTAGGTATTAAGGAGAAAGAAGAACACCAAAGTGGTGTTCCCTGCTTTATGACTAAGCTGGTGCACCACAGCAATAGGTTCTGTCTCATTCTGTACATGGTTATCAAATACAATCAAATGTTAAATCTTTAATCTATAGATCATGAAAAAACAGCTGGGCAAAAAGTGACTTATATTTGGTGTTATGATTTACAAAAAGACTGTGCATGATAACTGTTCAGACCGATTTGCTGGGTAGCCAGATTTCTTGAAACTAAACTGAAGGAAATGAACACTTCTAAAGTCTATTTCTGGATCAAATATTATTAAGTAGCAGCTTTCATATTAATTCATTTACACTTTCACTGAATCAAAAAAATGCCACTGATAATGGAGACGAGAAAAGGAATTATTTAGTTAGCATATTCCTTTTGTTTATATACTGACATACAAGAATACATAATTGATCTTTTCCTTCAAGGACATAATGGGGATGTTAAAAAGTGAAAGCAGTAGCTGTTCTGAAAAGAATTGAGAAGATTATAATACATCTAACAGAGGCAAATTTCAAATCCATCACTCCTCAAATGGTGACATTTAAGTAAGAGATTTTTGATGAATTCTTAACAATCATCTGTACTGCAAAGTGCATGATAAATAATTCTTATTCCATTATTAGTTTCCACCTTTCTTGTGGAGGTTATGAACTGATTGACTAAAGATGCATTTATGTCACTCCTTGGTTTAGTACGCACTGGTCTCCTCTCCCAGGTAAAAAGCAATAGAACAAGAGGAAATAGCCCCAGGTTGTACCAGGGGAGATTTATAATGGATATTAGGAAAAATGTCTTCACTGAAAGGGTTGTCAAGCATTGAAACAGGCTGTCCAGGGAAGTGATTGAGCTACCATCCCTGAAGGTATTTAAAAGAATTTTATAGGTGGCACTTAGGGACATGATTTTGTGGTGGAGTTGACAGTGCAAGGCTAAGGATTTGGCTTGGTGATCTCAAAGGTCTTCTCCAACCAAAACAATTCTATGATTCTATTATTTAGGAAGCAACACATCCAAACTCAGGGAGTGTGAACAAATTTTAGCTGATCTGATTTTTCAGGGCAGGAAGGTGAAAAAAAAACCTTGATGTGATTTTGAGTGGAGCTTTCACTAGAACTACTTGTTTAAAGAAGTGTGCATTGAGAAGATGCTACAAATTTGTGACTGCTGGCTACTTCATTCCCAGAGTTACATAAATTATGATGATTTTAATATATATAAAATAAACCATATTGTTTTTTGAAAAAATATAAGAATGTTGGATTTAAGATATAGCTGCAAATATTCCTAGAATATAAAGGCTACATACAAAATTGTGTAACTAAATGGCAAGTCCTGCTGATGTGAGTTACCAAGTATGGGAGAGGTCTGAAAACTCAAGCATTGTCCAGTATCAGAAATTGCATTCAATTTCATTTAAGTATGCATTTCTGCAATTTTTGGATGCTTAAAATAATTTTGCATTGTAGTTTTGCTATAATTCCTGAGTGAATAAGTGATTCTAAAAAAATTAAAATATTTTTAATTTCTCTTGTCAAAATTATGTTACAACTGAAATGGGAATGGATTAAAATAAGAAAGCTTTTAAAAAAATATTTTCATAAAACTGAAACTATTGTTGCATAAGCTTTCCTCTCCCCTTCAATTTCACTTGCCACTAAATGAAGAAAGATAGGTTTTATTTAATTTTACCAGGATTTTAGTATACGTTCAGAAGGGAGCTGTGATTTTAGGGACAGGCTCTAGGTTCTGTTCTTCACTAGGCAAGTGATTCTAAACAGAGAAATGCAATGAAGTAGCTGACCTTCCTTTTCATATTGAATATTCTATTTTTGAGGATGTTATGTTTTGGAAATATTGATGGTACAGTATTCAGAATATTCACAGTATTCACAGTAGCAGAAGACAGCTTCTGAGCAGAAGAGTTTTGTTGCTAGGGTGATGCAGTGACGCATGCCTTCCTAATCTGGTTTGCCTGAGGTAAAGATCATATAGTCACTTGGCCAAAGGTCCCTCAAATACTGCACCTCAGAGGGTTCATTAGGAAGGTGTGAAGCATGTATTCAAAGCAACCAAATAAAAACAATCATAATGAAAACAACAGTATATCATACATGTGTGTGGAAATAAAACCATCCATGTGAGCAATGTAAACTTTAAATTGCATTCCTTATGTGTAGGTCAAAAATTTTTTGTAGATTGCAAGTGGAAAGGTAAACACTGAAAAAGTATAAATTTCTTATGGCTTTGCCTTATATGAAGTGGGCTTATTTTAGTATTGTCTACACTAATGCAGCTAGGAAATTTTAGAAGAGGGAAAAAAATAAAGCAAAACACTTACAATGAAAATAAAGTTCTTCATCCCCTTCTTGATCAGCTTTGCTATAGCCACAATGCCTGAAAAAAAGACACCAGTTTTACTGGTAAATCATGACACTGCCTCACATCTGAAGTCCTGAAAATACCAGCTTCACAGGCTGTGGTTTTCAGGCACTGAACACCTAACTCCTGTAGACCCTTTGAAAGTTCCAGCTATAATTCTCCTGACAGCAGAGTTTTAAATAAATCATGAGCAGATCCAATCAAAAGGGTTTTTTTATCAAATACCAGTTGGGACAGGTCCTAAAGAGAAAATTCTAGTTCTGCTGAAAAGTTTCCACAGATAAAACAGAGGATTAAAGAACTTGAAAGTAGAACACAGTTTTACATGAAAGTATTCTTAAACTTACTGCTGTGCCTCTCTTTCTTGTAAAGTCATTTAAAGACTGATCAGATAAAGTGTCAGACTTCTCCACGTGAGAAAACTGAACAGAAAGAGGGACTTTGAGGACTACAGGTAAAGAACCTGCTAGGGGTTTCTTTTACAGCACATTTACATAGGACAAAAGGAACATCTTGATTTTTGTGTCTTGCCAAAGCAGGAGACCAAACTATATAATTGATAAAGACATTTAAATGAAAATTGTCCTCAATAAAAATGACTTCCATTTCAGTTTTGAAAATTACCATCCCAAGTTAGACTATGCCACAGGAGTTCACAAGAATAGGGTTAGATGTGCTTATGCCTAGGCAAGGTGCAATACCTTCGACCAATGATGAATCCAAACACCATGAAGACCAGAATGATGGTTCCTGCCACAGCAACCACAGCTATGATAATAACAGGATTCTGTTCACTGGAAACAGCCGTAGCTGAAAACAGAGCACAACCAGAGATTAGATTAATAATATTTCTTACAAAGCCAGTTAAAAAATTACATAAACCTTCATGAATTGCAGACTGTTTATCTTTCAATATAAGATGATAAAGCTAGTCTAAAGAAGGGCCTCCATCAGAAATTCATCAAAATGCTGAATGAGGTCATGCTTGCCTACAGGGTATAAAAAGGAGCTGTGCTGGAATCAGCATGGTTAACGTGGTACAGCCATTAGCCAAAAGCCAGTGTTGGCCACTTCCACTCCCTCCTATGGCTGCACTTCCTTCTGGTTTGCTCAGTGGTTGACTCTTTGCCAAAAGGGAAGACCTGGGTATTCCTGAAAGAAAGGACAGTACGAGAAGAATCCCTGAAGAGAGTGCTCCTAGCCTCTCCCCCTAGAACTGGTTGATATAGTGTTTTAACTGTAACAATGTTTGAGATGAAACACTATCTATTAGCACAAATTTCCTAGTTAGCATATTTCCATATCTTACTGCTATTAATCATTGTGAATTGCTATTATTACATATAATTTGTTTCTGTTAGCAACAAAAAGGTGCTTCCAGTTATACAAAATGGAATTTCCCATGCTTCAGAGAATTTACATGCTAAAATATCCACACGTTATTGCTCTTTTTATTCAGATATGACAATGCTATTAATATATGCAAATGTATTCACATCACATTAATGTACACCGAGGGTGTAAATATTTAGCCTGAGAAACCTCAAGGTTTGTTAAATACATTGCTTGACCGACATCTAATGAGAGTGGCTCTATACTCGGTTGCATTAAATGAGTACAGCTCTATGCAACTCTCTGGTTTGTAACAGTGAGGATCCAGCCCAAGAGACTGAGAATAAAGGAAGAGACATCAGGCAGTACTGCTGAGCAAGGGACTGTGAAAATGTGAGTCATCTGGAAGCAGCAAAGAGATAAAAGAGGAAAAAAAAAAAAAAAAGAAAACCCAACTGATAGCTGATTAACTAAATTGTAGATGCTATGTTAATGTGTTTGGCTTGACTGCAGGTAGTGGTAACTTATCAGCAATGTCTACATGAAGATTTTATGAATTCCACAGAATCAGGTTCCAGTTGCAGACTTCAGAGGTTCCCATAGAAACAAACAACAGCAAATTTCATTGCTCTGTCTTGGGAGAAGTAAGCCAATCACCATGATTTATTTTTCAGTGACCTGTACCAGTTAGTTCCCCCCAAAATAACAAATCTCTTGCTATTCTACACAGATATGGAATAACATGTATTGAGGAGAAATGTTCTTTCCTCTCCCTCAAGTTTAATTTCCTGAAGAAACTGTCATTTTTCTATGTTGTACCTAATTCAGGAAAGGAAGATCTCATTATTTGTATTGGTCTTTGAAAAGAACAACTGCTTATTTGTCAGTAGCTATAACTTTCTGCTATACCCAAGTCAGAAGGATTCTACTGCAGGCCAGCATATATCACATCTGTGTAACTTTTAGGAAATCAGTGCCCACTATCTCATGGCCACACCAATCTAACAGAGTTTGCAAAAATACCCATCCCAGCCTGACACCTAATCTAGCAGCCAAGTTAAGTGCACATAGGTTGACACATGTGAGCATGTTGCTCTGTATGACTGCCTCACAGATTTTGGGTACTGCCACATTCTGGAAGCAGGTTGAAGATGTTCTCTGTGCTGCTTCCCCTTCTGTTTGATGAAGTCAGTCAGGGTAAGGGTGAATGAGAATGTAGCTTCTGGAATGATTGCTGTGGTGTGGGAGAAGCAGAATGATTTTGGGGTGCTGATCAGGGGATTTCATGGTTCCCTATCACTGGCGCTACTGCAGTGGTGATGGCAGGGAAGCTGTGAAAAGGGCTTGGAAGTCTGCCCTCTTCTCTGATTAAGCTGTGTTCAGAGTCAGAGGGTGAGACAGGGACCTGGTAGTTGGGCAATCAGCTACAGGTGATAACTAATCCAGTGCTATGATATTTGCATATTTGCACATGAATGATGCTTAATTTAAACCACTTAAAATTGTCTTTTAAGGATATAGCTGAAGGGGTGGGGGAATGGCTGTCTGAACACTGGATCATTTAAAACAGGAGATCAGCAGTAAAAGCTTTGCTGCTCCTTCAGTGACATTTTCTCATGCAAGCAACCTGAAATGTATGATTTGTAGAAAAGAATTCCTGATGAGGTTCATTATGAAAGTTATACTGGTAACTTGGTTTCATGTAGGTCAGATACTACTTTCTTAAATATTACTCTTTGTGCCTTATAAAATTTTGTGGTAGTGTCATTTCAGACATAAGGAATAAATTTTACATCTGCTTATTACTTAATGCGTCCTTGATTTAAATCTATTCATGGCAAAAGGGAAAATTGGTCTTCATGCTAGGTTGTGCTGAATCCTTTTACTTTAACACTGAGAACTCTAACTCATGGGAGACTGCTTCAGCTACAAAAACCACACGATCATCTCTTGATCCACTGGCTACAAGTAGTTTAATATAATTTTAAATACTTCAGTGAAACAAAAGATAAAATTACTACTTAAGGGATATGCTATGGACCTATATTTTCTTCCTGAGGGCCTTGTGTCTCTAAAAATGAGCAATGATTTCAATGAAAAAGTACTTTGCTCTGTGGGAAACACAGTGTAGAATAGAAATATGCTATTTTTCTATAAAGATTTTTTTCTTCATAAATTTGAAACTTTAGCAGAAATATGTATGCAATGCCCAACATATACAATATGTGCAAATACAGGTATAAACTACACATATTTTACATATCATATTATATTAAAATAAGGGATAAAGTTCCTCAAATACTGAAAAGTAGTCATGCAGTTTCTATCACAGTTTATAAGTTGGAGCACAATACAAAGCCCATTACAAGCTGTCAGCTCCATCTAAGAATGACTTAAAGGAGGATCCAGGACATTATATGCCTGTCAGTCTTACTTTAGTCCCTGAGAAAGTTATGGTATGAATCCTCCTGGGCCTGTCACAAGTCCTGTGAAGCACATGATTGGGAAAAGTCAGCACAGATTCACCAAGGGCAAATTGTGCTTTGCAAGCCTGATAGCCTTCTACAACAAAGTAACCTGCTCAGTTGATGTGGGAACAGTGGGTATTGTCTACCTGAACTTCTCCAAGGCTTTCAGCATGGTTCCCCACAGCCTACTGCTAGAGAAACTGATTTTTAACAATGTAGAAAAATGGTCCATGTCCTGGGTGGGGAAATAGCTGACAGCCCCACTCACAGAGTGGTGGCAAATAGCTCCTTTTCAAACTGTCAACCTGTCACAGGTGGGGTACCACAGGCATTGATTTCGGGCCCAGAGCTCTTTGATATCTTCAGAAGTGATCTGGATGATGGCACCCAGTGCACCCTGATAGTCTGACATGTTAAAAAGCTGCATTCAGAAATCTGTTGGAGTCTTGAGAAGGCAATGCCCCTTAACTTGTAGCATAACATTGGTTTACTGCTCATCTGTACACCTGCACAGTACTTTATTTGAGGCATATTTCCTATAAACGAGAGTGCAGGTCCTCCTTTAAAATGTTAGCAAAGGACTACTTTGATTAGCCTGCAAGTTCTGATAAAAGTATATTTAAAATATGAGAACAAATAGTTTTGTATAAAAAAATTCTGGAATAACTAAATGGAATTTACTACCTTTTTACCAATATGATAGTTATTTCTGAAAACCATATGCAGAAAATTGAGGATGTTTATCCTTAATGGGAATTAAATTCTATAATGTCAAGATATCTCTCAAAATAATGGAAAATAAGCCTCTTTAAAATTTTTCTTTAATAACAGCAGAGGACATTTTACATGGGATGTCAAAAAAAAAAAAAATTCTATCCTGTGACAAGAGAAAAATCTGCTGTGCATACTAGCCAAGTATGTCACTGGTTAGGATGCAATTTTTCATCACCTTGGTCAGAAAAATAGTACACGAGCATGGTCAGTGATGCATTTATTCCATGATTTCCTAATCTTTCAGATGTTCTCCAAACTCCAGTCAAGATTGTTTATCTCTAAAATGATCGTTGCTAATTTTAGTGTGTACCAGTATGGTTGCATTCAGTACATTAAAAATATTCAGGTAATTAAGGAAATGTTGGGGAAATATTTCAGTCTACTAATTTTAAACTACTGTGGACAATAAATCAGATAATTTGCAAAAAATTATGACAGATTTTGACAGACTTTTAATTTGTTTTCCAAAAATCTACTCAAAATAAGAAATTACTTCTGGCTGTACCTCAGATTCCCATTCTGCAAAATGTGTGTTCTGCTACTGACTCTTCCTAAAGCAGAACTCCATGGATGGAAAGCATTCTAGCAGACACAAAGGTAATGAAATTAGTAGTAACAGTTACTATGCCACTGTGATAATTGGTATTTCAATTACAGGTATTAGAAATGTGGTATTATTAAGTATTGACAGTTCTCATGTTCTATGTGGAACTGAGATGGTATCAAGACCTAATGGCTGTGTTTGAAGAATACCTACAAATTGTTCAGGTGACACTGGTCTGCAATTAATAAAATGCAATAGTGTGTGTCCACACCTTAGATATGCTGGATAAAGTGCAGAGAGCAGAGCTGGCATCTGTGCCTCTTGAGCCTGTAGGTTATGTGTACTTAGATCCAAATCTGGCTGACCTGCTGTCAGGCATGTCGACCTGAAGCAAATGACCCAAAAGAGAGTAACCTAATTTGGATCTGCAAAAGAGCTGTGAAGCTGCCAGGGATGTAGGCAGTGAATGGGTTCACTGCTGCCAGGTCTCAGTGATGGAAAAGTTTCATTCGGAAGACTCAAAATGTGGAAAATTTTCTCTAAGCATGCGTGCACATACCTACCTGATTTGTGGGTAAAAAAGTTGTGTGATTTTTAGACAAATAAGGGCACATGATAATTTTCAGCATCAAGGAAAGTGAAAGCTCTCCCAGAATGCTTTCCCCTGCTGAGATGTAACAGCCAGGGTCTGACGTGTACTGTACAGAGTTTGTACTTCAGCTTTATGCTTTCCATTAAGAGGGTTTTGGAGTGTTTTTTTTTTCTTTATAGAGCTTACAACTTACTACATGAGCTTTAAAAAAACTGGTATTTTGAGACTTCTGTTTCTTTATTAAACCAAGTAGAAACTTGCCAATGAACTCGAAAGGCAGGAAGGTTGGACTTGCAGCTCAAACAAGACACAAATACATATAAAAAACCCTACAAGGGTTCAGGAAATAAAATAGGGGAAAAATGACCTGCAGGTGCCTTTTTGGGCTGAAAACTCCTCTTCTTTCCTCTACCTAGTTACAGAGGAATGTAGTGCAGTTATTTATTACTACACATTTCTTTTGTTGGGGACAAGAAATATATATTGGAGTGGAAATTTTTTTCTTTATGTTAAAATGGTCAGAAGAGAAGAACCTGATATGTTAAAAATCTGGCTAATATCAAGAGTGTAAATTTTAGTTCCATGGTGAACCAGCAAATTGAAGCTACTCTTTCAAAACACAATGCAAAAGATCTATCTTTGCACGGAATGTTTTTTCTGGTTTATTAATATTGTCTATGACACTTTCCTTTCTTGCTTTACTTACTGATTCTCGTGAAAGTGTTACATTCATATAAATCTGATTGTTTACCTGTGGCTTCTTCTAGTGTAGCAACATCGAGCCTGGGGCTGTAATTTCCATAACCAGCAGCAGTAAAAGCACGGATCTGGAAAACATACACTGTTCCTGGCTTTAGGTTATTAATAGAAGCTGAAGTGGATTTCGTTTTCACTGTTGAATAGGTCCTTTCCCTTTGATCCTGGAAACAATAAGACAAAAGATTAAATGACATTTACAGGTCAAATTTTATCATGGTTGCACATCAGCAACTGACAGCCAGCCAGGGTAGCTTATTTCAATTTGTTGAATACTTTTTTTTCCCAACATAAAAAATAAACATACTCTGTGGAATATTACCAAACACTGTCAGTGCAATGAGGAGCTCTAAGTGTAACATAAAATTCAAATGGGATGCTCATGTTTTTACTCATAAAACATAAAGACAGAAAATTATTGCTTCTTGGCTCTGATTACATTTTGTGCAATTTTGATGAGAAAATGGCTTGACCACAGCTTTCCAGAGGGATCATTGGGGTCTAAAAAGTTCAAGGACAAGGAAATCTGTTCTTTCGGAGTCAGAATGTTTTCTCTTGCTATCTTCCAATACTTTTTAAAGAATACAGTACTGCCAGTGTATAACTGGCCATATTGTGCCCCTAAATCTATGGTCCTGAACGCAGTTTTAACTTTTTTTTTTTTTCTTTTTAAATGTCTTTCTTTCTTTTTTGTTTGTTTTTTGGTTTTTTTTCCTGCCTTCTACTCTTTTCTCAGGTTTTGAATCTATGGCATGAAGAAAGCAGCTCAGCATGACACCACCCAAATTGGAAGCTGTAAGATTACAAACCCGATGAGTAATAACTCACTTTCAAATACTACAAGAGCTGTATCACAGATCATTACAGTATTCAAAAAGCTCTACTTATTAATCACATTTACTGATCCAGATTATCTTTCAGCACAGATATGTGCAGCCCTGTTGATTTTCAGTGGCAGATACAACCCTGATTTGAAGGGCAGAAGAGATGAATTAACCACCCGTCTGAATGCACCACATGACTAGAGAAGCATGAGCCATGCAAGGCAGTGCTAATGAAATGGATACAGAGGGAAGGAATAAATCTGTAACTCATTTCAATAGCACTTTGCCAGCTAAAAATGATGAAGAACTTTTCCCTTTGGAGTTGGTAAAGAAGAAAAGGCTTTTTCTGAAGTAGAGGGTTAAGACAACATATATGATTTCTTTTCTGAGATTCAGTAATGGCTTCTTCTGGGTCTTGTCCAGTATGTCATTTGAGCAGTCCCTCAAGCTCAGTTAGCAACAATTTTTCATAATTTCTCCAAGAGGTCTTAAGTAATCTGTAAGTGAGGAACATGGTGGAATCTATGTTGGTATGTGAGAAAAAAACCATGAATGCTTGAGAGATGAGAAACAAGTATAAGGAAACTGTAAACAGTCAGTTTCGGGACCAAAAGCCACACTGGAATTTCAGAGTTTGGGTTTTGATGCATAAATGAGGCTTATCTGAATTGCCAACACTTCTTGCATTCAAAATAAATAAATTACAAAGAAATAAAAAGAACTTGCACTAGAAATCTCACAGGACAGACTTACTTGGGAGATTTCAGGCAGTTTCCATTCCATCTATAGCCAGAAGTGAGAGGTGAAAAAACCACTTAACAGAATATTTCAGAACCACAAAAATGTATGATTTAATTTGCTTGTAAAAGGAGCTGAAAGTTCAGATATATTTTTTTAAGCTAATGGAAAAAAAACTTAAACTGCCCCTCTCATTCTGAGAAAGAAGCTTATGAAGTATTTTTCAAGCTGAACTAAAAGTATTTTAGAAGGAAGGCATAGGTTTAAGTATTTTTGTGTTGAGGATGTCTGACAAAATTAAAGATAAATAGTTCAATTTATCTGGAGCTGTTTGTAAAATTAGCTGCTGCTTCTTTTGTACTAATTTACCTGCAATAAGTAATAAGTGGTACAAAAGAAGTTTAACATCATCAGTTCTTGTCTTTGCACACATATGAAACTGGCAATGAGATCCTGCTGCTGATGCGAAGTAACATGAATATTCAGAGAAAATAATAAATGCTTCATTCTAAAAGTTAGCATTTTATGAAAGTACAGTATCTTGAGCATTTTTCTTTCATTTTTCACTACCTATTTAAATTATTTATTTAACCATGGGACTTTAGAAATTACTCTGCATATTAAAAAATCCATGTTATGTTTTTTTTTAGTTCATTTTGGGGGTGGGGTGGGGGTATGCGTGTGTATGTGTGTAGAACAGTTTAGCCTTTGGCAAATACATAGATTTTTTTAAATGCATGGAGTTTATATGTGTGTGTGCACACATGCATGTTTGAGTAGCAAAAATTACCTGCTAAATTTAGTAGAATTGTTTTGCTGTTTGTATATCTGTTAAACTTCGTTATGAGTCATTAAAGCTAACACTTTAAACTGGAAGTCAGCATCAACAAATAAACATTTTATTCCCCTTCCAAATCATATAAAGATCTTTTGATAAGTATACTCCTATACTTCAGCACTCAAAATTAGATGTGACATTTGGTATTAAATCCAGCCTGGTCTGAATTTACCCAGTTCTATGTTAACCCAGTATGCTAACATAGATCTAGAGGTACTGCTACCTTTTTTGCAGAGATGAAATGACTTCACAAGTGATCACAAAGGAGCTCCTTTGTTAATTTCTTTGCATTTTAATTAGTTCTTTTTTCATCTCCTGAATATTTTATAAATATCAGAAATAAAGCTACATGCTATAGTAAATCTCCCAGGGAATCTGGAGAAGCCAGAATTAGTCTGGGTCCCTTGGCAAACATGTAGCTGTACAACCTGCCTTCACTCCGCTTTTATCTGGCTCACGGTTGCATGTGGCCCTACTTATATGCTTGTCAGAAATTTTTTATTCTGGAGTACTTCAAAGTTATCATGAATGAAGTCCTAGACACTGAAATGAATGGCAAAACTCCGACTGACATCAATAAGATTGCAATTTCACTCTACCAGAAACAGAGATTGCTTCATTCTACTATTGAAAAGCAGCCCTCAATTCATTATTGTATTGAGAGAACAAGTGAAAAATAAATCTCACAATGCTGGGACATTTTAAAAGGACAAATAAAGAATGTTTATCAGCTGAAACTGTAGAAAGTGCTTTGGAAGTTTTCAGACATCAAGTCAAAGCTGCCCAGCTCATAAGGAAATATCAAATGCAGTCAAGAGTTGCATTTGATATATCCTTTCAAGATTGAAATTACAGTGACACAGAAGGAAATGAAACAAGCTTTATATACAACATAGAAGAGACAGGAAAATGAAAAATATCATGGTAAAATATCAAAGTTCAACTTTAAAAAAGTCAAAAAACGCAGTTTTCAAGTGGATATTCCATTTGTAGGATACCAAAATACAATAAATGAGACATATGATAGCAATAATAATTGCAGAGATTTGCTAGTTATTAAAAATGAGCAAAATCACTGTGACTTTGAAGAGACAGGCTAGTGAATAGCTGATGGCTTTAACATTGTTCCGCAACACAGCAAGCCAACATGAAGCAAACAGCACATTGTTGTACATTACAGATAATCTCAGCACTTACTTTCTCATAATACTTGATTTCATATTCAGTAATGACTCCATTGGGATGTTCTGGTTCCTGCCAGGAAAGCTCCACACTCCTCTGCAGCACTCTCTCTTTCATTACTCCACTAACTTGCGAGGGAGCTGTTTGGACAAGATGTGTCAATAAATAAAAAGGAAATTTGTCGGATGCCTAAAATCAAATGTCATTATGGATCCACCTCATGCTGAGCCACATTCATTAAGGTAAAAGAAAGCACCTTTTCATAGTTTGCAGTTCAAAACCAATGAATATTCAAGCAGGACCCTATTACTGTTTATAAACTCAGAATGGAAATCAAATTAAAGCACAAATAGGAAAAAGCGGCACTGTTCAAGTTAGTGAAAAACTGAAATTCATGAGACAGGAGTAACAATTAAGCAAATTAATTCTGAATAAGATAGCAAGGTGGATTTTTAGATTGATGTGTAGTAAATTAAGTTTAAATATTTATTGCATGTTTCTGAAATGAGCATGGAAAAGAAAATGGTTCTATTTTTGGTTTTTTTTTTTTGTCTTGGCTTTTTCTGAAAGTGTGCAACAATTTAAGCAGATCTTATGAAACAAAGGAGACACTGTCTTCCTCCACCTCATTCTACAGAGGCATACATACACACAAACTTGCATGTGTGCACATATACATACAGTTTCCTAATAAATGTTACCCACAAACAAGCACTTTTTGATATTAAAAAAACCCAAACAACAGTGTGTAAGCATTATAGAGCCACTGGCTTGCATATAAAAATGTTTTAAGAGTTAATGTAATAAAAAGTGAGACTGGAAATGTAATTTGCTTCAATAGCTTATTTCACATTTATCAAAAAAGAAAAATGACAGATTTTTTTCTGACATGAAATTCCAAAGAAAGTCAGACACCACACTTTTCCCCACAAATAGATACTGCACATATGAGCGTAGCACAGAAGTCCTGTAAAATTATACCTTTAAAAAAACCAAACAAAACCAAAACCAAATAAAAACAGTTACTGAAACCATGAAGAACTTGATCTTTCAATCCAGTTGAAATAATTCAGGATCATGCAAAAGACAGATACAGAAGGGACCTACTCTTCAGCCCCTTGCAGTTAGAAGAAAGACATTTATGTATAAAGGAACTTGGACATATTTGGGGAGCATATTTAGACAAAGAATTAAAAAATAGAGATAAATTTATTTTTATCTTTTTCAAGCACAGAATCTAGTACTTGGGTGTTTGTTTGATGAAAAGTTCTAATTTTTTTTTTCCTATTTTAAAAAAGTATTTCAGAACTGAATATAAACCTTTCACTACGTAAAATTCTGTACTCTTCAGATAAAACAGGATATTTATCCCATTCAACAAGCAGGTAAACTTCACTTTCTCTTTTACCACTAACTTTGAACTGGAATAATTCCCACTGTAATATTCTTTAGCACATACGCGTTTCTCTATTTAATTTAAAGAACACAGAAATAAAACATCCGTAATGCACAGTCCTGTAGTAATAAGTATAAAAATGTTATGAGGAGGTTAAAATATCTATAGCACACTCATGACAATAATCCTCTAAAAACCATAAAACTTGATTGTTAACTTCTTGTTTTAAATTGTGAATTGCCTAATTATAACATCTCTATTCATATAGATTTTTAAGTTAAACTCACCTATGTTTTTTAGAGGGTCCAAGAGTCCATGAGAAATAGAAGTTGAAGGCATGCATGGTAACTTTTATTATGAACAATTATGTTCTATATAACCAAAATAATCAAAGTTTAAGATCCCTTAACGCAGGCTGCCTAAGTGACCAAATCATAACATTGTAATGTGTGAGCACCATAGTCAGATACACAATTTCAAAGGCAGGATCTCCCTCTTTCACTGTTCTTGCTCTTTGTAAGAGCTTTGAGTATTTTCTCTCTAATTAGTGAGATATATGCTTTTCGTAGCTAAGAGTCTGGAATGCAGCAAACTAATTTACTCTGTCTAGTTTTCTTTGCTGTGATTAACTAGTTGTCTTCACTGTCTAAATGAGTACAACAGCATCCTGGCTGAATTTCAGAGAAGTCATTATGTTTCATGTATAATATTCTATCTCATCTGGATAAATGTTTTCAAATTAATAATTTTACATTTTTTGATCACAGAATAGAATATGCTGTTTTGGAAGGGACCCATCAGGGTGTCCAACATTGTTAATGTTCATACTTATCTTGAAACTATTTCAAATTACCTAGGTCACTGGAGTTTGTTCTCAACATTTGCTGCCTTTTGTTTTAGCTTATCAAATTTTTTCAATCCATTGGTCATACCATTCATTTTTTTTAAGCAGTGAAGCAAAATGAACTCACTTCCTCTGGTATTAGTTAACTGTGTATGTGGGGAAGAAACGGCAATGCAGAAAAGGAGGAACAGAGACGGGGGAAGATTTTAATTAGGGAAATGCAAGATTCCTACTTAACATCTGCACAAAGGGCACCACAAACAAGCATATTCCACTCCTAAGGAATTTCTATTCAAAACAAAATCTAGTGATATTCTGACATTGTAAGATAGCATTTAAAACTCTTAAATAAAAGGATATTTAAATATATTTTCTGTCAATTAATATTATTTTCAATCAAGAAGGGTCAACTTAAAAGTTGGCTGTGTTTTGGTTTTTTATTCTGTTTAGGCTTTTTTTCCCTCTCTAACTGAAAACGTGCTACTTTCAGTGGTAGAAGAAGCACATGAAGAACAGAAAGTCCAGCCCTGCATACTTTATATGTTGATAGCTCTGAAGACAATTCTATTGAATATAATTCCCATACCAGAATTTATTCCTAAAATGCAGTAAGTTACCTAGGCTTATTTTGTGTTCCCATGTTTGTCAGAAGGAAATCATCAAATTGGTTAAAGCCTGAGAATCCTCCTCTGGCCAGGTACACAGACCTGTTCTTACTGCAAGGAAAACTGTAAACTAAAGCAACCACATAAGCCAATCTATTAATGTGAGAAGCCTGTTGTATATGTTATCTTTATCCTGCCTTCTGGGTTGCTGTTCTTGATCTGTACTTAATGAGAGAGTACAGCTCAGAAGCATTTTGTTCTTCACTCTAGTATAATAATTTCCTTCATGTTCCCTTTGTGTCTTTTTTACAGACTGTTTTGCATTCATGTTTTATTTGTTGGGATTCCTGATGGCTCCTTTTAAATCTTTAGCCCACTTCTCACTGCCTATCCATTTTAATTAACTAACACTCTACCTGTGCTAGTTAAAGCACACAATTCATCCCTAAACACAAAATATTGTATTAAATCACAGGCACACACACACACAAAAACAAAAAAACAAGAACAAAGCCCAGAAAACCCTCTACTAAACCAGAATGAAAAACAGCATCTTTATTTACACTGCTACCTAAACAATAACAACAACAGCAATAGTAACAGTAATGACAATAACAGTGAACAAGTATTTCAGGTATTTTTCTCTTTAGTTCTTGCCACTGCATTTATAGCAAAGTCTTTGTCAATAAAGACACTTCTTACAGAATTTCTAGACAACTAAGTACCCAGGCCTGAATGACTTGAGCATGTATAATCCCTACTGTATCACTTCAAGTTACAAAGAAGCATCACTTGTCAGAATCATTATTTCCATAATGTATTACACTGGAGGATACAGGCTGTTCAAAACCCCATTTGCTATCAACCCTCTTTCTGATATACCTCAACTTTTCTTTTTCTCCCGCCTGCAGACACAACATCCAATGCATCAAACACACACAGCCTCTCAGGACTAACAGGCAGATGTACCTACACATGCTGCATAAGAAAGCAGTTTGAGAATGACAGGCCGTCAGCACACTCATTCACCTTTTCTAGATGTTTCAAATATACCATTCAGCAAAAGGAAAAATTGATTTTTCACCAAGTTTCAACATCACAGCCACAGAGAAATATAACTCTGCTGGGCTTTACTGATAAAGCCTTCAAGTTATATAGATTTCAAGCTGGTCATCATTTTCAGATCAAGTTATAGAAAAAGTTAAAACTAAGGTGTCAAAAAGAGCAGGATATTCCAAGGAAATACTCAGTTCCAGAGAGAATATTGCATCTGATAGACTGATGTTTTACATCCATACTGCTAAGCCAAGTACACTATTAATATGTGATCGTATTTAAGTTTAGAGATTGTTTTGGAAGGCATAGCTTTTAGACCAGAGTCCTCTGAAAATTCTGTAATATAATATTGCTCATGATTTTAATCACTATCTTTTACTATTCTCTGGTTCTCATGACTAACATTTCCCTTGATACAGACCGTACTTCCTGAAAGTCAGAAAGAGATGCAAAATTAAATCTTTTGCACTTTGTATAATAAAAACAAAACAAAAAACCCCAAACCCAAACACAAGTAACAAAAAAGTTCAAAATTCTAAAGAAAACAATAAAAAGTGAAAAATTAAACCACGTGAAGCTGGATTTTCACATATAAGAGGAACTAGGCATGATGTACCAAATCACCAATGCTCAAAACCATCTGTAACATCTTATTTAAAAAAAAAAACCCAAACCAAAACAAAGATAACTCAGCAAAAGGAATCATCCTCAGAGACTTTTCAAAAATATCAGAACTTTAAGAAATCTCAGAAAAATGACTCTGCTTCATTTCCATCAACTGTATCACTCATGGATACTTTTAATTCTGTTATTTTTAAAAAGTCTCTCTACTGGCAGCATTCTGGGTGTTTAGTAGTTCATATGTATAAAATAAAGTCCCTCAGAAATAAGGGTTTCAATCCTGCAGTCCCACTTCATGCAGAAAGTTTCAAAAATGAACATGAATTAATGCTTCCCAGTGCAGGGCAAACCTTTATGTTAATAAATGCTACTATGTCTATATTTGCAACTCCAGCTTCATTCCAGACTAGTGAATAAATGAGCTATCAGTCTTCCTTAACAATTTTTTAATATTTCTGTAGCTCATAATAGCAATAATGTGCTTAGTTAATCTGAGCTTTGTCTTCTACTTGCTGAAATCAGCAGTAACATTCTCACTGTCATAGCACGGGACCCTTACAGTACTTCCCAAAGGACAAAATCTCTTGGCTTTTAGCCTCTGCCCTATTCATATCATGAAGATATGCAGCCATCACTCAAAACCACTGGCTTTTCAAACAGCAGCAAAGAGGTCCAAGTTTTACATTCCTATAAAACTCTATCTTAGGGCCCAGTGTAAGTTTTACATTAGGTGAATCATTAACACCATTCTTCTGCAACAGAGTTCTACAGCAGTTGGAGGATGTGTTTTGAGTGTTCAGCCTGAAGGTCACATTGCTAACAGATGCAAACCACGGAAATACAGAGACATCGGCATCCCAGTGGTTATAACCTACTCTATTATTTCTTTTAAAAATGTCTTTGCTGTCTCCTTTCTTGGTAAAAAACTTTAGATAACAGAGTTGCTTTGACTCTACATCTATTTTAAGTGAGACTGGAATCTGGCATCTTACCAACATGAAATACAAAATGAACCCATGCATATATAGAAATCTATACATGAAAAAAGGAGCAGAAAATTATACTATTGTTAGCTCTTAAATGGTCTTTCAGGAAGAGAATACGAAACTCTCTATACTCTGCACCAAGATTACCTGAATGGCACCCTTCCACAATGTACTAATTTGCTACCAAGAGAGAGCATGTAAATGAAGTTATAACCTGGGCTCCCACCATGCTCTGGTTCCCTCTGAAAGGAAACTTGGGCATCAGAATTGCTGAAATTACTATGTATGGGTGGTAGGCAAACAGATTTTACACCTTGAGGAATCACAGCTATCGCTGCCAGAGGACTGAGGCTGGCATGTGGCATCACACTGGTTTTTATACTGGTCTGAGGTAATCTGCCTTCCAGATTGGTGTCCAGATATATGTCCTTGCTTGCTTTTAAGGAGCTGTCTGATGTACATAGATGTCACTTTTAACAAAATCGTGACAAAGGTTTGTCAGAACTGAGCAAATTTTAAGACTTTTTTCCTTACTTGTTCATTCTTTTTCTATAAAGATAATAAGGTTTTGTGTGAAAAAAAAAAAATCTATGTAAGGTATTATACTTATTATAATCTTAAAAAAATATAAAATATTTCAGAGCATCTTAACATGGCAGTGCTTCTGAAGCCATGATAGAGATCAGCTACAGCTTGTCCTGTGAATGGCAGAGAAAAAATCCTACATTTCTCTTCTTGTTTCCATTAATATGCATAATTTTCATGCTATTTTTATGATATTTCATGCAGAAATACAACATAAAGCAATACAATAGCTCTTAAACAGAACATTATTAAATAGATAGATGGAAATTAATAAGATTTTTTTTTTGTAACAGAATATTTCTCACCCCTCAGTTAAGTCTCCACATGACAAAGCAGCCCATGATAAAAGGTTATTGAGCACCACAGTATTATGCCATTATTACCCATTGCTTTGGATCAATGACAGAGAAATTCCCCACTGTGTTTACAAGCTGCAACATTCAAAGAGAGACACAAATAAATCAGATATTTTACACTCGGAATATCCTACAGAGAAGCCATTTTAACTTCCTCTCTGACACACTTTACTTTCCAGCTCATAAATGTAACACAGCCTGCTTACAGTGCCCTGTTAGCCATGAGCAGAGGCACACACAGCTCTGTGGGCCACTTGGGGATGCCCCAAGTATGTGGTAATAGGCAATGTAGTCAAGCAGTACTTGACAGCATTACTCCATTACATTTTTTGCTAAATGCTTTTATGGTTGAGAAACTCTCAAATTACCTGCTGATCTATAGAGAGGAACAGAAGCTGTAGTTACCTCAACACTTTTGCAAATCCATTAATAAATATAAGTAAAAACTGAGGAAACTAAAAAAATACCTTCTGATCTCCCCTAATATTAGCAAAGTTCCAAGAAAGCTTATGCTTGAACAGCCTTCTTATCAAATATGTAGTGACTTAGTAATTGACTGTATCTTTTATATATCTGATGCATTTTAAACAGTTAATGGTTTGGTAATTCCTTCTATCAAGTTCAAAATGCACCACCTGGATTAGTTTCATCTGCTGTCTAATCTGGTAAAATTCTGGGAGGGAAAACTGATAAAAAGAAATAAAAGGAACTTAACACGAAGAAATGAAAGAGTTCAGAAAGATCAGGTCTGACAGCTTGTCTATCATGTTTTGTGGGGGTTTTTTTTCTGGCCAGAGTTTACATCTAGACCCATTCTATGAGCTCCCCTGTTTCTCCTGCCTGATGTTTGGTACAAATATTATTGTCATGTCTGTATCCCATGTCTTCCAAAACTGGCAACTTGAGCATCAATCAGTGATGAACGGACGCTGAGTTGCGTAACAAGTGACAACATCATCTCCCAAGGTATCCACAAGCCCTTCTTTGTGAATACGTTTTGACATATCAGGCAAAAACCTGATTTCTTACAAATGTGCTACAGTAACAAACCAGCCTGACAAATAACAGAGAGGGGCTTTTGTTCTTCTGACGCATTTGTTTTCTTTTGCAGAAGAAATATTTCTATGTTAATTAGATTTTTCTTTTGTCCTGCCTTATTTCGCGATTCATCTTTCATAACCCTTTTTTTTTTTTTTTTTTTAGCAGAAACATCTGCCACCAGCCTTGCAGTAAATCCTAGGCACATAGGTATTACTCTTCATTAAAGAAAACAAAACAGCACAAAACTCCCAAAGACAAGGATACTCTTTTCCCTGGTGGACTACTCAGACACATTATGTTCTCCTTCTGTTTCCAGTCATCTCTGCTGGCAAGTGTCAATTACAGGCACAGGTTTTAGAGAATGGAAGGATAAAGCACAATTTACAAATACTTTCCTCTGGAAACAGACAGGTGTAATGACTGAGACTGTCTGCTGTAATTGAATTTCATGCTGTCATCTATTCAGTCACAAAAAGATGTCAGCTTCAAGGATGTTACTCATGGGAAAAAAAACAAATCAAAACACCAAAATAACAAAACCTTAATATAGTATCATTGCTACTGTATAGCTAATATTACTAGCCAAGCCTGACTGCTCTATAAGTAAAAGCTGCTTTTGCTGGAGGGTGTGAGATGATTAGAATTGTGGCTTTGGAGGCCAAAAGACCAGTACCACTATATTTATTTAGTATAGGATGTCCAAGAGACAAGGGAATGATTTCCAGCCCCATTATAAAGCATTTTGTTTTAGGCATAGCCAACAACAATCTGGAAACAAAGTGCCATGCCAAAATAATAAAAACAGTTGATCAAATAGTAATGGAAAAGCACAATAATATTCTATAAAGATGTCAGCACAAACCAATAATTATCACCATGCCAGTGGTTTGATCAAACTGACATTTTCAAAGGCACAAATGTTCAGTGAGGGAAAATTTTACTTTACTAACATTCCTAGAATGTGTACAACTTCTGTTCAAGCCTTCCAAATTCCTGTGAAATGCATTACAATGGCACTGTTAATGTTTTGCATATTTTTGCAAGGGGCATGGGTGGTATTCCCAGGGAATGCAGGAAGAATTTCTTGCAAAAAATAGTCTGCATTTTTTACATGTTATAAGCCTGTAATTCTTCTCCCGAAGAGGATTACATCTCTAGAATTTAAGGACAGAAATAAATACCTGTCTGGCAGTCTCTGCTACAGTGATAAACATCAGAAATAATAAGCCTGAATTTAGCTACTATGCACAGGGGCAAAAGCCATGTCCATGAGAAGGAGATCACACACAGCAGTCAGTCTATGACTGCTGACCAGTGTGAGGTCACTGCCTTGGAGAACTGCCACTCACATAAATACAATATTTAACATTTCTTTTGAAGTATAAAAAAATCATATACATTCTGAACACCAAGAAAAAAATCCATTTGATACAATGCTGATTGTCCCAAAGAATGTAACTTTGAAAGCATGCAAAAGCTATTAAAAAAATACTGTCATGCAGAAGTAGAAAGAAAAATCCTTATCTTAGGGGCAACATATTTTGTAAAGTGAAGTTAGTTGACTGATTTGAATATGCAACATAAATAAACACTTGCCTATTAAACAGTAGTAATTATTTTAGAGATAATGCCCATATTTACTTAATAATAAAATATAAAAGATTTGTCTGAAAATATCTTCAGTTTGTTTATATTTTCTCTTCTTTTGCAACAAATAATATTACAACTTGAAACAGGAATAACACATTTATAGGACTTATGCAACTATGTCTGATAAATCGGCATGATTTTAAAGAAATGTGTCCCTACCATCTATTACAGAAACCACGCAGCACACAGTAAACTTCAAACAAAACTTCTGAAAGACCTTCAATATTCTTGACTTTGAGTAAACAGTTTTTAAATCTCCTTACTGCTTAAAATAACCTTCTATTTGGAGGCAACTTTTTTGTTATTTGAGAACATGCTGTGGTTCAATGCTTCTTCAGCTTCTGATCACCAGAAAACTGCACAGAGTAGTCTGATGCAGAAACTTATTAAACTGGAAAGACATAAATCATTTAATGAAACAATTTACTACACAGTTCTAAAAGCTGTACATAATCACCATCTTTTTACACACTTTCTGGTGGATTCACTTCCCTGAATGCTATCAGGCTTTAAGGGAAACCCAGATTCTATATCCAAAGGTTAACTTCTTGGAGATTTAGATTACGAAAATGTCAATTGCACAAATTATAAAGCTATTTAACTTTGTGATTAGTTCCACTTTTAGCATAGCATTAAGGCCTCAGTTCTGACCTCTCATCAATTATATTTTAGTTCAGCTGCATTGATTTTATCTAAGTTATCCTTGCTTTATACCAATGCAAATAAGATCAGAATCAGGTCCTAAGGGTAAAGTAATTAAAAATGTAATTACTACTACTGATCATGCAATGTAGCTACATCATTAATTGGTAATTTTTTATTTTTTTATTTTTTAATGAAAAAGTTACAGTTTCTTTGCCAGTTTCACAGAGATAGCTTTTTACTCTATTTTAGAAATAGTTCTGGATGGGATCCAGACAATCTTACTAAGGTGCACCTACCCTTTAGGCAACTTCAGCTTTCCTAAATTAAGGGCTTAAGTTCCCCCAAATAGCTTTTCTTCCTGTGGCAAACAGGTAAGTGCTCTGGAAAGATCCAGAGAGAAATCTTGCCTGTTTAAGCCAAGACCCATAAATATAAAAAAACTTTCATTTTAAGGTCTTTGAAAATCAGCTTTCTCCTCTGACTACAAAGTGAATTTTGGCACTAATTTTAGGAGAAACAGATGACCTAGTAGATCAAATAAATATGGCACGCGTGTTTACAGGTTTTTTAGGTGAGGCACACCCCATCTTCCTCTTACACTATCCAGAACTTCTTTCTAAATTTTTGTTGTGAATTTAGGGAGGTGTGTTCCTGGACCTCTAGAGCATCTTAAGATAATTAGTTTGGAGGACTTACCTCTCACCCAAATCTTGTCAGATCCAGGTCTGTATATACAAAAGTATAAATCTAATCAGTAAGCTGCTAGCTAAAAACTTTAAGTACTTACAGAACTCCAATTTCACAACTAGGCAACCAATTTATTGTTGAAAATATTCCTAAGAACTGAAGTGTGAATCAACAGTTTTATAAGACAAAAAAATCCACAATCAAACACAACAAATCCCAAACAACAGCTTCTGGATTTGATACTCTCAATTTTTACTGGTATGATTAAGTAGAGACTGCACTGATGCCTTTCATTATGGATATTGATCTTTATCAAGTATGAAGGAGACAAAAATGGAGCACTTTGTAGTAAAACACAGGCATGTTTAGTTAGTAAGGCTAAGCTTAAAAAAAATAATATATATATATATGTATACATATTCAAAGCCGTTTCTGTCTTACAACACAGTTAGTATATATATATATTGGAAAAATAAGCAAAATTGTATAAGCTGCCTTGAATAGTTTGTTATGGTTCTATTTATCATAAATAGTAAACTTCAGAACTGATTCTTGATTCCCTTACTCACAACAAAGGTATTGGGAGAGTGTAGGGTTGGTCCCTCATTCAAACTGCATGCAGCATACACTGTCTTGTTAAATAAATGTGTGGAAAAATGGCATCTGAACAGCTCACAAGCCTTTCCAGGTCATACAGAACACAACAAAACTAGAATGTCACAGAAGAACTTAAACTTGAATCATAACCACAGCCCTATCCTGTATTTTAAAGAAAATTACTATTTTCCTACACAGCCTGCATTGACTGTTTTTCAATTATTATTTTCCTGTGAGAGGCTCCAGTCCACAGTAGCAATTATAGCTACCTATAGATACAGGTAACACAAAAGATGCATTCACCTTCAACAAGACTTAAATTTGGTGATTCCAAAGCACATCATCAGTAGAGCAACTCAGTTTGCATGAGTGAGCACAGTATACAATATGGTCCATATTTAGATTAGCCAAACAATATTCCACTGGTTAGATCAACAGTGAATAAAGTACAAGAATGCACACGGTTGCACGGGATGTAAACAAGAACATGAACAGGACTATATAAGGTAAATAACAATCTATTGCCTTACTCATTTGAAAAAGCTCTGGTGTCATTATTTATACTCATTAATGTATTTAATGTATTATAATACAGATATTAAGATGAACATATATCAGAATAATGAACATCTATAGCTTGTTTCCTTAATGTATATGGTCTCAGTACTCCTTACTTCATGAAATGAAAAAAACCCCACAACTACCACAATTGGTACTGGGACTTCCCATCCCCATAAATATACTGAATTTTCATTACTCTCCCTCAAATGTGCAAACCTTGCCTTAAAAAATAGCTCTGCTAAGACATTTAGAAACTCCTCTTGTGATCATTCAACAATAAAAAGACTCAATCTACTCATCACCTAGATATGAGTTTCTGTAGCTCTTTATGAGAACCCCAATGAAAAAGGTGGAATAGTATGAAAGGTTACTTAACTAATCAAAGCTGTACAGCACACATGCTCAGGGATAATAAAGGAAGAAAAAAACATTCCCTCCTTTGTTCTGATTAGCCAACAGTGGCTGAATTAGTCATAAAATAAAGCTGGCAATGATAAGCGCATGTCTTATTTTAAATCTCTACTTGAAGGATTTTTCTTTGTTTAACCTTGTAATTTCTCTAATCCAAACTAAATTAAAGGTTTATGAAATACGCCTGTAAAGTCAGATAACATAAGCACTCCTGGCACTTTTATAATAACATTTGTATCCCACAGGAACCAATCAGAGCTTCATAAATGGGACAGATACCTTCAAATGGACACGACTGAAAAGAGATTTTAAGAGTGGAGTACGAAACTGGCTTAACTTTATTAAAAGATCTTTTACTATATATTGTCTGCATATGTTGCAGTGCTTAAGGTAGTGTACAATTTATTAGTAAATACTACTCGCCTAGCCTGAAGACAAATCTCACCTTCCCCCAAGTGTGCAATACCTGCCTGGATGGTTCCCATTTAACTTTGCACCTGAGATATTAAAATACAAGTCTAACCTCCTTAACTTCCTTTTAGCTACTGAAGAAAGATTCTGCTGGTGACTTAAAAATTACATTAAGCAAATCTTAAGTGGATCTTTCAATTACTTGGTTTCTCCAGGTGTGCCTGACAGGACTTTTTTCATGCTACGTCTTTTGCAGGTTTTGGGTTTGGAGTTTAAAAATTATTTTATTAGTAGTATTATTCACTTCTAAGTGGTTAGTCAAATGTTTGCTGTCTGTGACAGAAATACAGAGATGATATTTCTGGTATCTGTGTCAACTTAAGAAAAGCTGGGAAGTAGCCTCTCTAATTTTAACTCTTGAGTCTATGCAGTTGATACCTAACAAAAAACTCTAAGAAGATATCTAATTAAGGAAACAGGCTGCCCCAAAGGGCCTCCAAAGAGGCATCCTATCTGGTACAGCTCAGCATCCAGCTAGGGAGGTAAAACTCCACTCTGAGGGGGTTTGAAAGCGTCTGTCACTCTTCAAGAGGTAAACGAGGCATGGGCTTTAAAGGGGTTGGTTTACTCACAGATTTAAATTTGTCTCAGTACATGATGCACAGCAAAGTTTAGCAGATGGGAGTATACTACCTGCCCAGCTTCCTGCTGCAGCCATTAACTTTTCTGCAGGATCCCTAGAAAGTCCTCTCACCCCTAGAAACAAACAGAACTTAAGAGTTTCTGCAAATTATTTCCACAAGACCATACTCTATCAAACAAACTTACACAAAAGATACATAGATATTCATAGATATACAATAGAAATTAGGATTGTGACTAATGCAGGTTTGTGAGGTGTAACAGCTAAACACCTAAAATCATCATTAAACCCTACATTTTCCTGTATTGTCAGTCTATCCAGATGAAATGGGATGGGATAGGACAGGAAGCTTTCCTTCTGAGAAATCAGATGCCTGCATCTGTGTGATTAACTGTAACTTGAATAAAGCAAAATCTGGGAAGAACTCCTTCCCAGCCCTGACTGTGTAACAGCAAGTATAGTTCCATGGCTGGTCTTGAGTGCTGGCTCAGTACCTCCAGAAGGTCAGGAATGCAAGCAACTGGCTTGAGTTTAATGGGAATTTAACTATTTAAAAACCAACCAAACCAACAAAAAAACCAACCAACCAAACAAAAAAACCCAAAACCAAAATGACATTTAATGACTTATCAGAGTCTCAAAGCAAGTTAAGCTGTCTGCATAGATACATACAATGACAGTAAGAAATCTAGTTAGACTAAAGAAATTCTCCTTACCTATAGAATATCAATGTTTATCAGAGGAACTTTATCTTGTTCGTGACAAGTTGAATCGTGCAAAAACAAGATCAATACGGGAGGATGCCTTTAAAGCTGCACTGTTGCATAATTGAAATTACTTTGAAGAACTGGCTCTGTGTTCATGGAGAGTTAGCAAACTATCCCTGCAGGCACTGGTGACATTAAGCAGCTCAAAATACAGTATTTCACTTAAATCATATCTGACTCATTCCATTGGCATAAGCATCACATGTTAAGCATTAACTGTTTTTACAACCTGCTTTATAAATATATTTTGCTTCCCTTTCCAACGTCTGTCTTCTCCTTTCTTTTGTTGCAAATATTTTTGCTTGTTACTCTTGCCTCTGACAGTTTGACGGTTATTACCTTAAGACATTGCAGGTGTTCTTTAGTTCTTTTCAGAGAACCAGATAGGTACCTAAAGCCTTTAGCACATTAACAGGTGACTAATTCTTAATGAAACATCTAACAGACAAAAACTCACATGGGGAAAATATAAAGAAAAAATAAAATAACGAACAGAAAAAGCGTTCTGTAAAAATCCAGTGGTATTATTTGTAAACTGAAATGAAGAATAGTCTAATCACTGGCGTTTTATAACATGGCACTGCAACGCTCAGGTTATAACAAATGGAACACACTACCCTCTTAATTAGGCTATTAATCAGGAGAGTGAATGGTGGATCAATAGTGCTACCTTTTGCTCTAAAAAGAGATTTCTAGATTGTCACTGGTTATCCCGATAGCGGCAGTTTTGCAGGAATACTTTTTTTGCTTAAGTAGCACTTTTTGCCCCAGTCATTCCAGGGCTGAGAGTAAATATCCCTTCCTTAGTCTCCACAGCCAAGCCCCTTTGCCAAGAATCAGATATCTGGAAGAGAATAATTTCATTTGAAAACCAAATTTATGAGTTTGAGGTTCAAAAATGTGCACTGGCCTGCATCACCTTTTCCTGGATGGAGCCACAATCTTTTCTGAATGGAAATGAGAAGGGTAAGCCTTTCTTTCTCTTTCAAAAATAATGCAGACAAAAGAAGTAACACCAGCCTTCCTCCTGTGTATCTGTGATCCTATTATCTCATTGCTATGAGTGCCTCCTAAGACTGAATATGAAAAGAGGCAAACCCTTTATTTGTAGCAAAATAAAAAGTCACATTAAGTAAAACAGGTATTCTGGTGTTAAGTCATTTCTTCAAGAGACAACTGTCTTTTAATGGAGGTTGTCCAAACTGGGCTCTTATTTACATCCTATACTTATTTTCCACCCTTTTAACTATCAATGATGAATTAACTTCAAAATTATAAACAGGAAAAGGTATCACTCTCCATCCCTCTCAGTTTTGACACAATAACCTAAATCTAGTCAGTAGACAGCATCTATACTACTAGCCTGTATGCCTGTGGAAGGACTGGACTGGACTGAAAGGTAGGTGGTATGTACCCACTTGGGAGACAGGCCCCAAGAGCAGAATTCTGCTAAGGGCTGGAAAAAAAAATATGTCTTTAAATCACTGGAATCATCCAGCCCTGTGTTAACTCACTCACAGCTAGATATTTAAAAAAAAATAAAAATAATAATAATAAAAAAAATTATATGGCTAGAATATTTTTGTCTTCATTCTTTTTCTTCCTGACATTTTTGTCATACTATTCAAAGCCAGTTTCCTTCTAAATAAAATTTATGTGTCTCTTTTTTCCTTTTTAAATTTTGAATTCTCAAAAGATTTTATTTTTCAGGTCACTTTGTTTGAAATTGCTTGCCTTAACAAAGGTTTAATTAATGCACTCTATAAAACCGTTTCTCTCTCAAACATAAACTTTTATTTACTGATTTGGTGCTTCCATCTTTCTTTTTGAGCTTATTTTGCTGTTTGCATTCTTTCACAGCCCCTCTGTAAACAAGAATCTCACCTACGCATCCATCAGAATACAGTTTTTTAACTCAAACTGCACAATGACAGCTGTGCTATGGGCTTTTGTTCAAGACATATCACCTGACACTTTTTTTGTTTCGCTGGTTTATTAATTTTCAGGCCTGATTCATTGCAACATGGGCCGTGAATAGAAGTGAATCCACCTTTGTTTTAACTTTGCACCAGTTAAATAATTCTACTCATCAGAAACAATCAATGCTACAAACGACTTTTGCATTAATGACATAAAAGAAACAAAAAAATAGTAAACTGGTGACCCTCTAATTATCAAATCCTTATAGAGGCAATGGCAGCATATTTATAAATGCTGTTGGGACCTGTATATTGCCAGGACATTGATTTTTGCCAATTAATGAATCTTTGTACCCTGGGAGAATACTATTAATTCTTGAGCTAGATACCTATCTCTGATTACACATAGAGATGTTCTTGGAAAAGCACTGTAATTTTTCATTTTAATGTTCTTTTATTCATGAGTAACAGCAAACTGAATTTGCTGAGATAATGATCATCCCCAAACCTACCAAAAATAAATATCTTAACACTAACAAAATCCACCAAAATAATGTTGACAATAAAATAAATCACTACATTTCCCCTACAAAAAAAAAACTCAACAAAACAAAACAAATAATGAAAACCAAACAACAAAAAAAAAACCCAAAAAACCCAATGCAAACGAAAAGAGATTAATCAGATGCACCACAGCAAGTATTAATATATTTTAAATAGGTTCTCTATTTCTTTAGACATAATTCCATTTAAAATATGTTGTTTATTAACATTTAGTAAAATGTTCTGTGAAATATTACCTTAGAAGTATGATGAGTAAAACAAGTAAAGGAAGCAAGAAACTTCAGTGCAAACAGAAATATGTCCTTCTTAGATGTCAGAGATTTCCATCTAAAATGGAGCTGAGGCACTCAAGTACTTTAAGCAACAGCATCTGCACCAGTGACTGAAGGTGCCCGAGTGCCACATTGTCTAAGTAGAAAACCAATCATCATCATGCAAGGTTCATCATCATGCAATTTTTGGCACTAAGTGCCACACCAAAGTAAAGAAAATCTACAAGGCTTCTCAGAGTAAGGCACATTCTGATCTAATACCCTTACATCTTGCTGTTGGATTTAGGAGAGTTTTTAAAAAAACTTTTATCACTAGCGTACAGATTTCTGGTTAGGTGCAAAACTGAAAAGGATTAAAACCAGGCCTGAGTCTTTATCTAGAAAGTTTATGTGACTGAACTTACACAGACATATTGTCCCAGGGGAGTCCGCAAAGCAGTTTTTTTGATCAAAAGATGATCTACTGGGCCATTCCAATCTCGACTGGTCAAAGCTTGCTACAAAAGTCAGCAAAGCTATTATGTGGGATAAAATAAAGAAATACTGAACAACAGCCTAACAAAAAGATATTTAAAACTGGAAATAACAGTGCTTACTCGCTCCATTTTTTATTTCCTTACTCCTTCATTCTTAACTGTGGAAATGGTGGCATCCCTTTCTAAAACAATGTTAGGAGACAAATCAGGGCACTCAGTTCACACTGCTGTTTCTGCTAAAAGCTGTGTCTGTTCAAGTGTAAACATCATTACATGCTAACAAAATGCAGGAAAACAAGATTGTGAGCTGACTGTGTATTTCTTCCAAGTTAAGTTTCTCCTCCACAAATCTATGGCTTGGCCACAGCTGAAGAAGAACACATTTCTGCCGTTCAAAGAAAACTGTCTCAGAAATGTCATTCTAACATTTACTGCTGGTATGATTTTAGCTTACACAATGCTGAATATTAAATGACTGGGGTTTACTTATTAGTTACACCCACTTACTCTTGCTATTTCTTTTTACAGGTTAAAGCGAGTTCATAGCAAAATCACTACCAGTCCTGCATTGCAATGAAAACATGACACATTTTAGCAACTACTGGTACTGCCTATGAGAATTACCCTATTGAAGAAAAAAAAAAATAAAAAAAAATGGATGAGTGGATACCAAGTATGAGGAGCTGGAATATCTAAAGAATCAGTAAGTGGGTGGGTGAGATGCCCTGACATTTCTCTATTGCAGCTGAGCATGAAATACCTTCCCTAAGTTACAGTTATTACAACTCTCTGTTCACCAAAAATGAATCTTGCTTGTGACATCAATCCACCTGGTACAGAAGGGATTATTTTGAGATAGAAGTGGATGCCATAATTTTTTTTTTCAAAGTGATGACTTATGGGATATCTTTTCTGCTCTTTTCTTTTAGTACAGACAGCTGCTATGGGTATATAAGGTCAGCTTTATAGCTGGCCTAAATCAGGAGTGTGCCAGAAAATACTATAACTTAATTTCTATTTAGGTATTATATCTGTGAATTGTTTTATTTTTCTGCACAGTGACCAAAAACTAATCATAATGTTATACAACTGCCTTGAATGACTAATTCAGACAATATTTTAAGTTCATGTGTCCTGATGTTACCTAAGACTATCTTTTCTTCAATATGAATAATATTTCTTTTTTAAAATACAGAAATATAACTTAAATCTTTTTTAGTTTCTTTTAAACCTGAAGTAACTCAGTATTTTTAGGTAAGTCACACAGTTCTTATATGTATGCACTGAACCACGTATTTGAAAATAAAATTCTGCACTAATGTAAGTGACATGACTCATAAGATTAAGATTTAAAAAGTCAGCAAAACTGAAGACAATGTAGCAATGAATATCTATTCTATGGCATTCTTTTGTCTATACTATTATATAAATATATGTAATTAATTATATATTTTTAAAATACAGGAACGGATAACACAGCTACAAACATATAAACAAAAATCTCTATTAACTATTTATGACCTTTATTTACTTGTTTACTTATTTGGTTTTAGCTCCCCCCTCACAAAACCTAACCAAAGAAAACAAAAACCTAAGGGAAAAGAATCACACAATCCTTTGCAATATATCTGTTTTCAGTAAAGTTCTTATTGTCATAAGAATATTTCTTTGGTAAATATTTCTACTATTTTAATATTAGAACTATTTCTAATGCTAGAACTGTTTAATAAATCATAACAATCATAAATGACTAGCATAATGACTTGTTCAGAAAGCACAAAGACATTTTTCTGGTTTTTACTGTAATGTTTTTAATCTGAAGTCTGGTTAAATGTGTGCTTCATCAGTCTTCCAGAGAAGTGCTATTTTAACTACACTAGATCACAAAAACTTGCTGGATTAAACCTTTTTAAGAAATTTCACATAAGGCATACATCAAGTCCACCTCAAATGAATTTGCAGACACAACTATCTTTTGACGGCTTTCCCTAATCTAAAGTTTAAAAGCTGTGTAGTATTTTCTTTGTCATGCCTAATGAAAAAAAAAAAATAGTCTATGGATGACATTTAGGAAAGAAGACATGGGAAATGTGTGTTGAATGGGCAGATAAAGATTTTCATCTAAAATGGTGGAAAGATATTTCAAGAATCTGTATTGTTTCCCAGACAGAACCATTGCAAATTGGCATAATAAATGAGCATGTCCTAATTACTCATGAAGTTCCAGAAATTAGAATCATAAAGCTGTCCTTTAGAGTAGGGATATTTGCCTGCTTCACCATGCAATAGGCTGATACGAGCGGTAAATAGGGCATTAGTATTTCACCTTATCTTTGGTAGAACACTCCATAGTTACAGAGAGTAAAAGCTTTTGAGTTAGAGAATGTGATTTTATATGTGTACCTAATTACTAACGTAGTCAGTCTGAAGTCTGGTGGAAGCCTTTCAACTCTATTCTAAAAGAAAAGAAAAAACAGTATGCAAAAAATCCTGATAACGATGCTGTCTTTCAGATAGTTTGTTAGCAAAATTTTATATGGCTTTGCAGATGAGAAATAATTTTAGGTACACTTCCAAGAAACAAGGTAAAAAATCCAGCGATCCTATGGATTTAGTAAGGCAAGTTCATAAGAGAAAAATAACATCTGCTACCCTTGCTGCATACACCCATTGCCATTCTCTTGCTCTATCAGAAATAGCTGTGTGAAACACAATAGGCTATCCCTGTTTCCATCTTGGTTAACAGGACTTGGTTCTGCAGAAAAACCATAAAGTTGATTTATGGCATCAGAAATAATTTTCAGTGTAGCAGATCCTGTCACAGAATTTGGAGTAAAGATTCTTTGAACTACAAGCCAGGAAAAGATGGGCCACAAGCAGAAAAAGAATAAAAATATCTAGAAAAATATGAATTTGGAGCAGCAAATGGGCTACACAATCATTTAAAGCTCATTCTAGTAAAGGCGTGCTTTCCAAAATTGTGCACCACAAATTCACAATGAGAATTCAATTTCTCTCAATGTTTATAATATGCTGGCAGAATTCCTTTCCTTATTCTAGCAATAATAATCAATAATATTAGTGGTATATCCAGACAGCAATGTTACCAGTAGTGAACAGTAATGGAAATAGCAATGGAGAAGATATTTTAGTATTACAATAATGACTATTTCCAGTAGCTCCTAAAGTGTGTTTCATACTATATGAACAATATAAAAGGTGGGGTAACATATGTGCAGTATTTAAAATTTTCCATTAACCTGTTTGCCAGTATTCATCAACATGAATCTATATCTACATAACACTCAATAAGGCATACCTCCATAAAACATAGATCCAAAATGTGGACTATACAAAGACCTGTGATTATGCCAGATCAAAACAGAATTTCATAAAACTATTAAAAATAAAATAAATCATATTTCCTTGCCAAAATTTCAACTCAGAATTCTGATTTTTTTTTCTGAAAGTGTGGTTCAACTAAGTATGCATTTATAAGTCATAAAAAAAAAAAACAACCACAAAGATTCCAACCTTTCTCTGTTCACTTAATACAAAAGATTAATATTTTCTGTCAGAAGTCCATTTTTCCTTTTCCACAAACTTCTAAGCAAAAAAACAAAAAAAAAACCTCTCATCAATCTGAAAAAAAAATTAGCCAAAAATTAAAAGCTGGAATGGAAATGCATACTCAGTTATAAGCCAAAGCGCCTTCGGTCTATCTTGGTTATATCTGTACCTTCATCTAGGCTAGGATTATTATGAAATTAAATATGTTTCAGGCAGCCTTGGCTTCATAAAACCAGTTTTATCTGGAGACACTTGGCATTGATCCTGCAGCAACAAGTGGTTTAAGCTTTTGACATTTGAGGAGTACATAGGTCCATGGTCATACTTAATTGCAAACACAGCAATTAGGTACAGAAGGAAAACCTTTCTTCTTAGTATAGAGAGTATACAAAAAGAAAAAAAAATATTTTTAAAAAAGAAATATATTAAAAAGAAAAAAATCAATTAAATGGATCTAGTTATAGTTGACAATAAGTCAAGTGTATGTAAAATTATATAAACCAATGTAAATCACAAGTAGAAATGATAACATTTGTTAGCTAATGAGCTTTATTTCCTAATCTGCAGAGATATTGAAAGGAGAGGTATTTTAGAGCAAACAAAAGTCCACCATATGGTGCAAGGAAAGACGCATAATAATTAACCCTTAACAAGGGAAGCACTGCGTGCTCTCAGTTTATGAATTCTCTTCACATTAGCTCGATTTCAAATGCCGGCATAGTTTTAAACAAAGAGAAATCTGGAAATGCCCCAGCAGTCCTCCTAATAAACTCTGTGGCTCCAACACCTTTCTGAGGATCAATGTCTCCCTCTCTCCGTCCAAGCTTTGTGGCTGGGGTGAAAGATTTTGATTTTTATGTCTGCCAAAACTTCTGCACAAATGCTTTGTTTTGACTCCATAGTATAGAGAGGTTTTCCATGTGGAAAAGAGGAGCACAATGAAGAAGGGGAATGCTTAATCAGTCTTTTGAGAATGCTGCTGTTCAGTGGTCTGCTTGCCTCCACCAAAGAGAGGAGCAGCAATGGGAGCCCCAGACTCTGCGATGCCAAGCGGACTATGCTCCTGGTTCCTACCTTCTAGGGTACAGCACAACATTGGAAAAACAAAAAGCAAGGAGTCTTTTTACCACACAAATGCATTATTGTATTGACTTAATTCAAATATTATAAATTTTCAACGTCTCTCAGAGCTGTCAATATTCAAAGCAAGACTCTAAGGGAATAGGCATGTGGCAAAATTAAAACATCTGCAGTAGCATTACATGTGTAAACTCAGTATTTTGCAAGACATGTTCAGATTATTACTTCAAAAGAAATGTCATGCTAGTCAACTCTAGCAAACACAGCTATAAAAAGATACTCGTAGCTTCTAAACAGTTTTCTGGTGTTTACCATCAGGGTAAACCTGCAAAGCAAAGCAGTCTTATGGACTTCGACAGATCCGGAGGAGAATTTATTTAAAGGAGGAAGAAGATTCTTTGTATTCGTATGGAAAGCTTGAAAATTTTTTCATATCTCTTAAATCTCAGCAATCTTCCTTATGAAATTAAAGGACAATTTTATTTGGGGGGTGGTAGGATCTCACTTCAGACAGCATAAACAGACAAAGTGAGAGAGAAGCTTTCTAAAGATACTGTTTTAAAGTAGAGACAAGAAAACAGATTTGAAGGCACAAAGAAAGTTGAAGGTGCAAGTATACAATATATTCTTTATCTTCCATGAAATGGTCACTGTTTTGAAGCCTTTGAGGCTTAATCACTAGTGAGTGATGTGCCATATGATAACTCAAAGCCCCATCTCAGGATCTACCTTCGCCAAACCTTTATTTCACCTGAAAACTACAACCTATTTTTCAGTGTCTCACTGAATTGAACTTGCATGCACTCTTCATCACCTGCTCTGGCAAGTGCAAGAGCTCTGAATAAACCCAAAGAAAGAAATATTCAAGCACTGCCCTTTATTAGCAGGAAGCTTTAGAAAGAAAAATGTGTCTTCCATTACTCCTTCAAACTAAATAAAAAATAATCCTTTTTTTTGAAGCTGAAAAGAAAAAAAATCTGGGGGAGAAAGGGGAAACGGGCAATAGAAGAGGAGGAAGAGAGATGAGAGAGGAGGTGGAATCAGTAAAGCTGTAGCTAGGAAATGTTGGCCAGTAGATTAATCTAGCTCAATCTGCAATAAATTCAGGATGTGATCTGCTCCAGCCTCAACAATGAAAACAGTTTGAATGTTACTTTATAAATCATTCAGTCATTCTTTAACAAGATGAACATCTGGCAAGATTCTTTCCCTCCCTGCCTCCTGGAAGAGATTACATTTTGAAAAGCTTTAATTTCTGAAAGTCTTCAATATGCTAAAGTATGAACTGTTCCAAAAAGCAGCTTTAGCTCTGTATTTCAACAAATGAATTGAGAGTGGATACACAAAGTGAAAGATGCATTACACTCACTGTCTCTCCCAGATTAGTGTGGGCAAAGAATAAATGAACAAATGAACAACTAAACAATAAACCACCTTTTTTTCGACATAAACCTTGAGACTTTGCTGAAATGCTAATTCTAATACAAGCTATCACAGAGATTGTTTGTGGAATCAGTGCTTGCTAACGAGGCTTCCAGGAATAAGCAATACTTTATAGCCAAATTCAACCTGATACAACTCCAGGTTATAATAGATTTGATTCTGAGCTACCATGAATCAATCATTTACCTGAAATGAATTACAAAGCCAGAGAAAGGATTTTCTGCTTTTGATTCTTTTCTTTGTTGCTATTTTTTCTCTGAAGGATAGCACGGATAGAAAATAAATCATATATTTAAACTTACACAATTCTAAACAAATATTTTCATTTTTTACTCTGAAATTATTTACTCCTATGCAAGAAAATGGTCAGAGAGGTAAACATATTTTAAACAGCCCTGTGTCTCATTGAATACCTTGACAGGCTTCAGCTCTGTAAATTCTTAAAGCCTGTGCTTCAATGTTCAGTCAATTGAAGTCAATAAAATTTAAGAATATGCTACTTTTGCTTACATATTTTGTTAAAAAGGTTATTTTGTGGAATCAAGACCAAACTAAATAACCCAACAATAGCCAACTGCCTGATTTAAATTCATTCCACTACCTTCACATATTCTCACTACATTAAAGATGAACACAAAGCAGATATATATCCTTCATATTTGAAACCTTTCCTTTGCAGACAAAGGACTACAAACTGTATTTTAATTATGTGTAATATACGTTAGGCAAACTGTTCTCAGGCAAATTCTCAGTTAAGTTACTCCAGGTTTATATACAGATGTCGGAGCACTTGGTGGCAAGTTTTCTACCTGGCATTGCTGGGCTCTGCTTCATTCTTCAGAGACCATTTCTTGCAGTTTTCTTAATGTCTCATCAGCCTCATATGTGCTACGGAGGGCACAGAAGGAGGGAATCTATCTAGAAGAGAATACACCTGTTGCCACACATGGGTTATCCTTCCTTAGCCCTCCCTTTTAAGCCTTGGGCCATGCAATGAAGACGAGTGGAGCCTTGGAAGCATTTTCACATAAAAATTCTTTGGAAGAAATGATTAGGCCAAACCAGAAATCCTACAAAGATAACTATTAACTTTTCATTAAATAGTTCACCATTTACAAATCCTATCTAAGAAATGAGAGAGTCTGTGTAATTTCCTTAATAATGTGTTCAGATTAGTCTTATTTTGGGAAGATCTACTCTGTAGACAAAGACAGTCAGTTCTGCAAGAATACTATATGGTATCAAGGAATCATAGATACTAGACGTAATTATCCATGTTAGGTCTTAATAGATGGCTGTACGAAGTCCATGTTGTATGTTTCCAGTTGTATTTATCTGATTAGTGGACTGTTCTGCTCTCACAGTAAACTTTTTAATTATTTTGAAATCTCTGCATGTTCTCAAGGTGTCTCAGTATCTGTGAAGACATAAAACAACCCAAACCAACAAAACCCAAATAAACAAACTGAACTGAAACCACTGAGGTTCAGATCACTTCAGATATAAAAATGCTCATCAACATGAATATTCAGTATAAGAAGAGATCCATGCCATGAAAGTCTTACTGGTTAGTCTTGTATCTTAAGCATACTTTTGAGATTCCTGGGTTTACACTCCACCATGTGTGTTCAAATTAATTCTTCTCATTTCCTTTTCTTTCACTATGAAGATTTTTTTTAATGTGAAAATTGCATCAAGCACAGAACTTTACCTACAGTTTGAAACTATCCTCTAAGAAATATGTTGTCTAATTTCTCATGACAAACTCCCAGAGAATATAACATGTAATTTTGAGGGGTTTAGCTCTTCTAAAAGCTGAAGAAGAGCAGGGGCTGACCTCGGTGAGATGTTTTAGCCAACACATTCTGGCAGCATGACACATTCTGTCCTCAAGAAGATATGCCTGATATTATAATAAGGCCCTGTGATTGTTATTGTCAGTAACATTTTGAGTTTAATTCAAGTCATAATATTGTACATTATTAGTATTATTAAATCAACTCTACAAATTTTTATACTGTGAAATTACTTTTGCACTCATCGTCTCATGAGGTTTTATTCTGAGTTACCTGAAGAAACCAAGTCAGACCTGACATTCAGACCCAGAAGGGAGTAAGTACAGAAGTACAGTCACATGAGTATTAGTGAAATAGCAGGCTATCACTTTATTAATTCAGTATACACAGCATGTTAGAAGACCCTGTCTCAACAGGGCTACTACCCCTGAGAACTGCTTGACTGAGTTCATTTTAAGATTCAGACCAATCTTTAAATTCTCTCATCTTCCTTCTTGAGAGGAATAGAAGATATTTGAGAAAGAATTAAATTGTAAAATTCCTTTGTTCTGTGCTTCTTACATGGAAAATCTCAACTACCAAAATACCAAATCTCTTGCAAGATGAGTCTTCAGTTGTTTGCACACAGAAGACATGACTCACAAGCTGAACTAAACACACAGATCTAGTTATTCACTTCTAATTAGCTGTTCTTCACTTCTCCTTCTCAATGTCCCCAGAATGTTATAAGGAATGGAATAAAAATTTACTAAACTTCTCTTGACTCCGAAGATCATTCCCCCTTTAACCTCAAGCAACAGGGATTGGTCTGAGCTGCAACATCCCAAACAAGGTTTCTGCACTGTAGGGGAAAAAGCCCAAACAAACAATGAAACAAAAAATGGGACAAAGAAGAATACAAGAGGCATTGAAAAAGTTCATAATGCTGAAAAGAGAGAGTAACACCCACACGTCAGCTTGTTGTGGCCCTCCATATAATGCATAACTCCTTCGCATGTTCCCTGTCTTTGCCACAAAACTCTTCTACAAATGAAGACCACTCAGCCTCCCATTTCATAATGCAGGCTCAGATGCTATACCAAAAGCAAAAATTTTTAAGATTTCTGCACTATTAGTTCAAAAAGATACATTATAATGCAAACATTTGAAGAAGCAGTCATTTTGTTTCATCCCTCAAATTGCTACATTTCTATAGGAAGGATGCATGGTTGCACATTTAAAAACCCCGTCCTTATTATGACTGGAGCCCTCTGATACTTGAGTATAATGTTCTTAGGATATTGTTGAAGCCCAAGTTACTTTGCTGTGATGTCAAATAAAAATTATCTGTGGCGTAAATAGACTTTAAATGAAGAAAAAAATTTGAGAGAGCAGAAAAAGACTACTAAATATACTACTCAGATGCTGGGAAAAAAAAATACCCCAAGGGACTGTTTAAGATCCTTCTTGTAAGAATACAGATATATTGATTTTATTTTAAGTTTGAGGTTAGAGGAAAATTCTGTAACAGAGGTATTCCTTAAACTTGTCTTTTCTATTGTGTCATATAAGATGTAAATTTATGGCATTATCTGAAGTTTAAATGACCCCTGAGGCCCATGTACTGTGTGTACTCTATGAATCTCTTTCCCCTGGCAAGCCCTAGTTTTCCCTGCCAGCTAAGGATCATCCATTCTACCCACATTCCCTTCTCTTGCAAATTATCTGATACTTATTATTATCTTATACTTGATACTCCTTCCAGGGCTTTTCTCATAATTATTAATAATCTGGGGTTGGATTACTACAGTTGTCTTGTCTCTTGAACTGAGATTCTCTCTCAGTCCTAAAACTAGACAGGAATAAAAAGAAGAAATGAGGAAGCTCACACCACAAACTGTTTTCCATCACCAGAACAGAACTTGTCTTCCACTTTAAAAAGAGTGGGTATTTTAGCCTGAGAATTTAGACTGAGGAATAGCTAAAATCATATCTCAGAGCCTCCAAACAATCGCAATACTTGTGTACTCAGCTAAAATTAACTTTCCTTTAGATCAGGAGTCACTCAAGAAGCCTCAGAAGCTTCTATTGCAACCATTAGTTTCTAGGAAATGAGCATATTCTTTTTGACAGAAGGAATGAATGTGCTTTTCCTGCTAACTTGTTCACATAGCCTGACCAATAACATGTTTATCAACCTTTGGTTAGTTCTTCATTGTAAACTATCTCCATTGAGATGCTGAACATATGAATGAAAAATATATTTTTTTTTATTTTTTTTTTTTTGTCCTACAAAATCCAGGCAATATGGATGTTTCTGATTACTATGGATAAACATTTTAAGAACTGTCACTTCCGAGTGGCATTTGTGATTAAGAGTCACAGCTTGATTTACATATTCTGATTTTGCAAGTTCTCCATCTCTAATGAAACAGGATAAGATAATCTGGAAATATGGCTGTTTGCATGACACACTTCTAGATCCTTTGTGTCTTTCATCTATTGGGTAGAATGTTGTTCAATACTTGGAATTTCTCGGAGTCAAAAAATAAATCCTGAAAAATCATTGTGCTTGTATGACTTTAAAGGGACCTCCAGGTCACAAAACTTTATGCTCTGTTAACTACACTGTAGATGAAATTATGTAGTCAGGTTAGGAAGATAATAAATACGAGGGTGTTTGCTCCTTTTTCTACTGGAAAATTGAATATGTGACACAGGCATTGTTGCTTTAATCATTTCCTAGATCCTTGTCCTTTCCCAAACATGCGAGGTATTTCCACTTTTCCTCATCTGGGTGATGCATCTATCTAACATCCCTAAAATGTTTAGAGAGTAGTCACTAAACAATCTTTTAGGTAGCAGAAAAGTTAGAGTGGGAGTGAACTGTTGCCTAGGAGGCCTGACACTAAAACTGCTGTGGTGAAGGAGTAGGAGGTAGAAGTGACAGTTGTAGGGGAGAGAAGTGAAGGAAGCAGAATAATGTAAAACCAAACTTTACAAGACCCAAACACCTTTGGTATGTGATACAGCCCAAACAGAACTATTCTTAAAAAGCTGCTTTCTGGACATAGTTCTGCTCAAGGTGAGTTTAAAGTAACTCATGCCAAATAAGTTAATTCAGTCTCACTATTTTTCTCTTCTTACTGCCTTGATCTATGGCAACACAATCTTTTTTCAATGGTGAAGAATGGTGGAATATATCCAGAAAATTACAATTCCCTTTTTCTGCATGGTATGCCATCTGCAGGCCTGAAGTAACCAGGATGCTCCTGAAGTCTATTCAAGCTCTGAGGGTTTCCCTTGGAAAATCTGCCCTATGAGTAGAACAAACATCTGCCAACATCAGTGCAGTGATAGAGGGAATAATGCTGCTTTGTCTGAGCTCGTAACTTTTTCCTTGTTGATCTTGGCTTGGTCTTGGCTGCCAGGTAGCTCTTGATCCACTATTTGAATGATAAAATAGACAAATTATTCAGAACACGTGTGAAAAAAGATAGAAAAAAGAATTAAGAAAGAAAAATAGAAAGAGAAATACAGGGATTTTTGTGGAAAGAAAATGTACAGTATTTCCAGATGTATCCCAAAATATGAAGTGGATATCAGCAAAATTGTCTTCCCAATTGTGATAGTTTAAGTGAATTCAGTCTGTGTGTGTAGTTTTAATAGACAATGCTGTATGAAAAAGTAATTACTTAATAAATTGGCCACAAAACTCATATTAAGCAATCAGTATGACTAAACAGTTAAGGAACAAAACTTGGAGTAGAGATGGCTGTATTGTTTTCTGTGCTCCATTAATGATTTTCTGTCAAATTTGCAGTAAAACTTAGTATCTCTCCATCAGAAATTTCTACTGCAACATCAGATAATAATTCTTACCCTTATTTATGATGCAGATGAAGATTAGAAAATAATGAGTACATTGTGTTTTCCTAGGGATTTTTCTGTACTTAGGACACGAACCCTACAAGGCATATTTCTATGAAAATAAAGTAATCATTGCATTAAACAAAAAGGTCATTCACTGACCCAACTCCGTCTATTTAATAAGAACATTTTTGCAAAGATAAGACTATTACTGCCATTTGTATTAGCAACAGTGTGTGAGGCAATGAGATTATCTTTGCCTCTCTGCACTCACCAGAAATTTTTCTTCTCCAGAGATGACAACCATGAAAAAGATTTGCTTTGTAATACAAGACATCCTTCTGATTTATTTATTATTATTATTTTGCATTCGAAAAAATAAATTAGCCATAGGTTCTATCATGAGTAGTAGATAATAAATATGTAAATCTGAAAGCTTGAGATTTATTAAATTAATTGTATGTTAACAGACTGATTTTCTAATAGCAGCAGCAGTAGACAGAAGCAGCTGGTTCCAGAATCTGCAAATGAATGAATCCATCATACTGCAAACAGCAAACGGTAGGTTTGAAAAGGCTGTTTGCAATTATAAAAGTCTTTTTTTATCATAACAAGACAAACTATGCTACCAGGATGGCAAAAGAAGCCTCCATGAATTTTTCCCCAACTTATTCAAACAATCATTAACCTTTCATTTTATGTATATGGATATATTTTACATCGCAGCTGAATGTGATGACATGTACAATAGCAAAACATACTGTGTTTCAAATTCAGTCCAATAAAATTATTATGACAAAATTTTTTGTTAGCCTAAAGTGAATGACCACGACTGAAGAAACAAGACAGGAACACTAACTAAAAATATCTCTAAAATTACATATTCTTTTTTTTCTACAACAAATATAAACACATCAAAGACCTTCCATTTTTATGCTACTAATGCCTATTTCTTCTTCACAATATATAAAAGGATAAAATCAAGTTTTGTTTTTTTTTATTTGGCAGAGAAGTGATGAAGAATGAGAAAAATCATAATAAAATGGTAATACGACAGACCATATTTACTAAAACTGTCTATGACTTTAATTTCCTTCAACACAAGCAAACACACTGCAAACTTGCTACAGGATTGCCTTCAAAATGTGAAAGCAGCCATAAACAGTAACTCTGATCTGCACTATACTGTATATTCTGCATTCAAAAGAAATACATGCAAATTCTGGTTGCTTTGAAGAAAGCAATAGATATGGAGACACAGGTTCAGGCAACAGGAGAAAAAATTCTTTTTTTTTTTTTTTTGGCAACATGTTCAGATATACATTAAGACTTAATAAGTAGAATTTTTACTTAATCCACTGACTTGCACTGGGTTTTTTACAGGTACATCCCTTTGTGGTTTCATTAATATACCTGTAGCAATGATAAGTCAACTATACCAGTACATGTTTGTACAAATTGCTGTGTCTACACCAGGACTGCAACATCCTTTGAAATAATATTTTTTATGTAAAGCATTTTCTTCCTCAGAACACATTAATATTAATTTCTTTGAGCACTTTTATATTACATTTTGATTTTCAGCACCTAATCATAACAGATTATGCAAAGACTTCTACTGCCTCCCTGTTTATAACATCCAAGCCATTCATCACTCTAGCCTGTTTTACTCACTAGCACTCCAACTTTCCCACTTACTCATAGAATCTAACGATAGAATCCAATCTAAATATGAACATATTCCTAATTGTCTCTGCCATGCACTATTTTGGAATACTCTTCAGATTTTGATACCATACTGAAGATTAAATCCTGCTGGCATGCTGCATACAGAAGTGCACATGAAGAAAGATATGATCCTAAATCTCAGATATGTTTTCTTACCTATATATACTTTAATATTCATCACCAGTTGTTACTGAAAACTGCATCTGAATTTAGTGGAAACTCCATCTGCTAAATTTCAGTTTGATGTATGCCATGATCTCCCAGGAAAATAAAGAGATACAGCTGAGACAAGAAAACGCCTTTTTTTCACACCTGCCCTCAAAAACTACAGGCTTATTAAATGTTGGGTTTCATTAGAAACTTAGAGGAAGTTCGCTCTGATATAATGACATTTTAGTAAAAGCATACACTCATTTTAGTGAAAATGTATCTTTGTTATCATGTTCCAATTGAAAAGGCATTCCAAAAGATGAGCTTTATATTTCTATGTATTTCTCTGGGGATGAAGACTGGTTGTATTAATTTTTTTAAAAGGAGTGCAGTCATTAGTACACGAAACCTTTTTGTCCAAGATCATTACACAAGGCAAGAACAGAGCCCTTACATTTTCACTATAATTAGATGTCATCTAATATAATTTTCATAACTAAGTGCTACAATGGCTATATGTTCTGTAAAAATCAATGTAAAGCTCAAGTTGAAAAATAATAGAAAGGAGAAAATTGGAATATATTTTCCAGTTATTATATTTCTTTACAATTTACTAGGCTGCATAAAGGGCAGTGTAAAAATATTTTTTGACCAAAGTTTGCATACTTATAATAATGCTTAGTGTTTTGAAGCAAGTATGGTCCAACACAATTAGTAAATTCCTAAGAGAGTGCGTGCTAAAGGGTGGGATAAGCATAAGTTTACTAACTCCTATGTCTCCAGAAGAATCTGGACATTGCTAGGAAATAATCCTGTTTGTAAGAGGTTCCATGTGTCTATTCACAATGTATTATAGATACTGTGCTTTTCCATCCTGTGGAATTAGCAAGCATCAAAAATCTTTAACAAAGGTATTGCTTTATAAAACATAGTGACGGTTTATCTCATAAAATAGTATTGTTTAATTAATTGTTAATAATTAAGCTTGCATAATTATAACTTCACTTGATGCTACTGCCCTGCTGTGAGTGCATTGGAGAGCGTGTCTATGTGCTTTAAAAAGGGACACCCCCCACTTGAATGTGTGAGACTAATTTTTATTTTTCAGATACTGTCTGTGTTTGAACCATCTTTAAATGCTACTGCTATTTATTATTACACATTTATTATTTATTATGCAACCTTCCAACAAGGAAGAAACACAACACTTGAATTCTGTACAAGTTTACAATTTTAAGAAGCCCAGCTCAGTGAAACGCAGATTAAGATGCCTTTCTGGCACTTTTTCATGCTTCTCAGGCCAGACTATGATGGAAATTGGAACAAGCCCCAGGAGATGACAGCTGAGGGTGGCTTTCTGTATCATAGCAGACTCCAAGGATGCCCTAAGGTAAGCAGAATTGCTCAGCGTTTGCACAATGCTGCATGCTGTTATTTTGTTATTGAAGGCACTGTTACATTTTAGTACACTGTGCATGCACAACCCACTGGCAAAGAGGTGACAGGCATCACTGGTCATCTAGTAAAGCAGTTTGGTTCCCTTTAGACTGTCATTTATAATGCAGCCATTTTATATGCCTGGAGAGATGCTTTTCTCTGCTACCTGTGCAGTGACAACAAATGAAGGACTCTGCTTTAGAACACCACGTGAAAAATGAGGCAAAAATTCTTTGCCATCTTCAAGATGAAAATATATGTGAATAAATATCACTTTCTGTACATTATCTCATCTGTATGGGAGTGCCACTGGAACAGATCTCTACCATGGTAGTGCTAATGAATGCTGTATAATGTGGAGATGAGAGAAACATTTTTCATTTTTCTTTAGAGTCCAAGATGTGTCTACAATACTTGGGAAAAAGTTTCACCAGAAGAACAATTGTACTGGTAAAAATAATCATACAGAGAAGAAAAAAGATAATTACGAACTTCTCATCCTTTAAAAAAACTGATTCCAGAAATACTGTTGAAATCAGGTGTCCAAATTTATGTCTGGTATAAATGTAAGCAATACCACTAAGCCAAACAGAGTAATATCCCATATTGTCATACGGCCGCTGCATGGCCTGGACAAAAAAAAGAGTATACTTCTGTGACTCCCTCATATTAAGATTGTTCTAATGAGCTTTAAGATGAAACCCTTGCTTGAAACTATGTTTTCAAGTGTCTGGATCTGTCTTTTTCCTTCAGACTCCCTGGCAGAGGGACTCTCCTCCGCTGCCTGTACAGTGCCTGTCACAATGGGACATGGAACCGCATTGTGTGCATTAGACACAACTGTAAAAACATTATCATTTTACACATCTGTTCTGTTTCTTTGGTTTTCCACTATTATTCATGTGCCCTTTCCTCTCTCAAACTTTCAGCTGAATGTTCTCATGCGTGAAACAAGCAACTATGTTGGTAAATATGAACTATGCAGATTCTGAAGTCTGCCAGCAACACATACGTGATAATTAAACATCAGCAGATGCATGCTACTTGCTAATCAGGCCTTAAACATCTGTAGGTTCTGGGTTATTTTCTGCACTCCTCAGGCTATAAGTTAAAGCACAGTAGTCACAATTTTTTACCTAATTTGGCATAATTTTAAATTTTAGTTTTAAATGTTTTACTTCCAGTTGTATTAAAAGTATTCTTATGAGGCCAAAGTACTGAAAATTAAAGAAATATTTTTCCTATATGATCTGACAAAGTACCAACTCAGCTTCCAGCCACTCCTGCTTTTTAGCGTCTTTCAGCCTGACATCAGTTTTGGACGCAGCTAAATGCCAACTATCCCGATAAACATGTACACTACCAGCTGTGGCTCCATCTGCTCAACTAAACACTTTCACACTAAATCTGCCGGGGAAAAACAAAAAATACATTTTTTGGAGTTGATTTGTTACAACTGAAATATTAAAATCTTAACTCCAGGTGGCCATTCACTTTTCTGTTCCTCTAATGAATATATTTAGAAGAAACAAAGCCATCTATTTATAGTCTGCCTCAAACCCACGAAATCCAAGGGATCTTTTTGCGGTGCAGTGCAATGCAACGCAAAAGAACAGATAAATAAAGCAGAAATCCAGAGCTGATAAGCCTCTACTTTGTCCCTTTCAGAGTCACAGTGAATGCCTACACGACCGTGAGACCTGAGCAACGTGCAGTGGCACCTATAAATAACTCCCGGTCTCTCTGCTCCACCCTCGGGATGAGCAGCAGCAGCCCGCAGGGAGGCAGGGCTGGTGTGTTGGTCAACCTGCTCACTAAACCCTGCAGCTACAAACTCAAGAGTTGAAATTGGTTCTTCAGCAAACAGGTATGACAGCTGTAGTGTTTCAGAGCCTTTTATGAAAACAACAGATGCCACTTTTTGGTGAGCAGGGATACCTGCAGGAGCAGCGAAGCCAGTATCTTTGCGAAGTCCAAGATGTACTGCTAGTCCAAACTGACTTCCATGTGTACAACACACTCTGAAGTGACAGCTGTGTACATGCCTTTAAGTCACATCTAGGTCTATCTCACTACCATTAAATCTCCACTTTTTGCAGCTGAACATTCACATCTTTTTGAGCAAAGAAGGTCCTCAAGAAAAGGAGAAGCAAAATCGTGAGTGTGGCTCTTGCTAAAAGTGTCAAAATCATAGAAATCATGCTAAACAGTTGAGTGTGGTAATGTGAGGAATATTATCTGCCATGGTGCTAGGGCAATAACCCTAATATACTGAGTCTGAACAAGGAGGGAGATTTACATTGCACTAAGCAAGTGATTTTCACTTTCCACTCCCCTGCTAGGATCGTGACAGAAGGTGTGGGACAGCCCCAGTTCTGTCACCACAAAAAGCCTGAGCAGCTGTTGTGAAACAGAGATTACAATGGCTGAGCAGAAGGAGAAGATTAATCCTATCCACAAGAAGCTCGAGTAATTTTTTTCCTGCTATACCTGTTAGGGCCTGTAAATTGCTCCTTTTGAGAGCCCTCAACTGCACATGCCAGAGTCCTGAGATAATCTTACACCTTCATGAACAACATGAAGGTGAAATAATGGATATACGTTTATTTAACTTGAAAGACCAGTTGATTTAAGGCCAGCATTTTTTTTGCACAGTGTCATCTTAAAAGCAAAACCAGAAAAACTTCCCACCTTAGTTAGGGCTTTTAAACAGCTGCAGTGACATAAGAAGTAGGAAACCAGCAAAAATTATGGATGAATAGACTATATATACCATGGTTTAAAATTCAAAGACATCCTTGTGGAGGCTCAAAAGGGATTAAAAAGTGTGATGCTTCTGTAACTTACATTCATGAAAGACAAGAGTATTGTTATTGAAGTGAATTGATTTACTTCAACGTCAAAATTTTCATACTGAAATATTCATACTAAAGAGACGTCAAACTCATTTAGCTCCTAAATACTTTTCAACAACTGAATACGTTTCTGTTTTAGAAAATTAAATTGTACTACTGATATTACACCTTATTCTGTGCTGTTATATATGTTCCTTATGAAAATGATAGAAAAAAAATTTTACTACACCTAAAAATTTCATCTAATTAAAAAAATGTCACCCAGAAATGAGATTCAAGTCGATGTGCCAAGCAATTAACAGTTTAGACACCACATCACAGATTTCTGAGCTTTTCTGATTCAGAATTCTCATTCATTCTGAGTTTATTCTTACTACTGAAATCAAGAATGTAGGAGACCAAGAAAGTTTTTCAAACTGGTGAAATTAAACAACATAAATAAAGACACTCATTATAAAGGTATCCAAATTCTGCATAAAGATTTAGGTTTGTACATTTTATCCTTTCTGTTTCATTCAGAATGAGTGAGTGCTTTGTCTATCTGCATTAGTAGAAATGTATCAGCAAAAAAAAGGAGTTTGGACTGGAAAAATATACTGTTATGTTGAATAAATTCATCATCTAACAGTTCTTACTAATGAACACACTGCAATCTAATACTTAATACTGTTATATCCAACAAGTTAAAATGAATGAACTGTGGAAAACAATTATCTATCTTTCTTTTCCTTTGTGATTTTGACACATGGAATATTATGAAGAAACTCCGTTAAGAAAAAAAAAAAAAAAAAAAGAACAAATTATGAGAGACATTAGTTCCAGTAACAAGCAAAATACTATGAAGTTATGTGCAGAGACACCTGTATATAATCCATTTTAGTATCTTTTATATTTTGAAGTTCTCCAAAAGAAGTACGATTAACATGTTAGAGAGTAACGGAGAGTGGAGAATGTTTTTATGAAATAAATATAATTATGAATAATTAAAAAAATAAGATCAATATACTCCTTTCTCAAGGAGATAGGAAAAAGTAACTGAACATCCAAGCTGAAAATTGCCCTTTTGTTCCTCTAAATCTGTTTCTGTCGAACTGTATTGAGATAAAGGCAAGTTCAAAAAAATTTGCATCACACAGCGAAATCAGGCAATATTTCGATAGTCATCAGATTCCTTGGGAATTAACTCAGACTTTGATGTAAACTGTACTGCTATATGCTCTCTCCTATAGATAAGCCTTATATTTGCTTTGAAGAAATCTACTGGAGAACTTCCAGCAGTGCAGCTATCAAGCACTGGGACTTGAGATAGCCTTTTAGATATCTGAGCCCAGGCCAGAGAGTCTTGAAGATAAGAGTGGAGACTGAAGTTAAGCCTGATTCTCTGAAAAGCCAATGTAAGGAAATCTGATGTGCTCATGGTAGTCTGAGTTGCTTCAGCCTTTTGTATTAGATAACCTTCCCAGTAAGAGCTTTATGCTCAGGTCCACAGTGCTGTTATCATCCAAGGGAGAAGGCATAAACGTATGTATAACTGCAGGCAGTTCAACATCACAACCATAGAGTAGTTTGGGTTGGAAGGTACCTTGAAAGGTCATCTAGTCCACTTTCCCCCCACAATGAGAAGGGACATCTTCAGCTAGATCATGTTGTTTAGAGTCTTGTCCAACCCTTATCTTGACCAGAGATAGGAAAAAACAGCAGGATGAGGTCAACTCTCTTACCCAAAGAGGAAAGATGAACAGCTTTATATACAGATGTCAGTCTGTGGCAGCTTTAGTGTCAACACAGAATGCAGAAGTACTCGTGAATTAGAGACTGCAATGATCAAAAGATCAAAAGCTACTACACTGGCCTTGGAAACTCTGACTTGTCATTTTATTCTTGCTAGTATCATCTCTGCTTCATCCGCATTGAGTTTCAACCACCTATTTTTTATCTCTGTGCTGTTTGCTTGCAATCAGTTGCCACTACAGTGAAACTGTAATGATTACAGATCTCAACGTACAAAAGGAAATTTGTATGTTCTGCATTTCTCAGGCATGTGATCTGACCTGTTCACACAGTAGCTGAATACAGATGACAAAATGAGCTAGCAATAAAACTAATTCTTGAAGGACACCAGAATGAAGAACAGAAAGGTGGTTTGCCCTGACCTCTTGTTGTATGTGTTTGTCTGGGAAGAATGCCAGCCATTTTAGTGTATTACTTTGGATTCTGATACCTCTCTCAAGCAAGAAAGTACTATCTCAGGATCAATTGTGTTGAATGATTCAGCTATGTCAAAAGTGATGAGACTAGATGTCTGTCCTCTTCCCACTGACAGGAGTAGATTACCTTTCACACATGCCACTAAAGCCATTTCATTCCCTGGTTTATATTCAGATTGTTCTGGATTTAGAATTTTATCCTAATTTAGTTAATGCAGTTGGCCTTTGGCTAGCTTCTCTACAATCCTGCAAAGAGTTTCACAATTACTCCGTGTCTGTATGTGGGAACAGACAAAGAAAGATGATTATAGTTAGCTCAAGGGTGAAATATGGAAACTGTTATAGAGCACATGGAAAGGCTACACAAAGGTTTGGGACAGGAAATGAATAACTGATCCAACTGTAGCAACAGGGAGAATGACAGGGATGTGAGACATAATTAGTCAAACTGGAATTTGCTCAGGACACTGAGGTTAACATCTCCCCTCCTGCAAATCGTGCAAAGGCTACAGCTGACAAGACTGCACGTTTTTTATTTCATTTGAAAAACAACAAATCCAATCACGAAATTCTTTTTTCCACAAGGGGCAATGAGTTCGGCAAAATACAGTTGAGAAAAAACTGCCTTTCAAATCATCCTTAGCACTTCTTTCAACATCTGGATTCTCACTGCAGATATCCCATTTAAGTACTAGCACACCCCAAACCTCTCTACTTATTTTGATAAGTGAAGAGAAACAGCCTAAAGTATAACTACAGTGACCGTGAATCAAATATTCACGTAATTTAACATTGTCAACTGACTAACAACTAAGTCACAACACCCTGTGAACTAAACACTGAAGAATATATCCTGAAAAACTTCTAGGTTGTTACTTTAAGGTTAAACAAGAGCAGTAAGTAGAGGAATGCAAGTTATTAACACCCATATGACTGTAGTCTCTCACACATACAGAAGAATCAATTTTATGCTATTCAAAAGCTGTACAAGAACTACTATATCTTTGTGGGATTTTGCTGATCTTTCAAGAATGACAGATCAATTTGTTATAGGAAGAAAAATGGATTGAAAACCCACAATGTTTTAAAATGTAATTCCCTTCAAAGCTCTACTTTTTGATAAATTAACTGTGATCAGAAATGGAGAAATCCATTTTCTTTTTTATCTAAGTTTCAAATAATGACACATAGTTAAAGAAAAAAAAAAAAAAAGCATGTATGCAATTCATATCAATACCCAAATTTTTCAGAAGTAGCCTCTGTTTTTCAATTGCTTGGGTTTTGTACCTCAAGTCATGATTTTCAGAGATGCTTATTGCCTACAAGTCCAGTGGCACTTCAATTATGCAGTAAATACTCCTGCCAAGGAGGATGGCAGGTGTCTGCTTTGTTGTGTCCCTGAAGCCTGACTGAGCAAATCAATGCAAGCTGAACTTGTGTCCTATCACCACATCTCCCTTCCTGAGATTTTGAAAGAAACAGTTCCTCACAGTAATCACTACTGAAAATCAGGCCATGGGCATCTAGAACTTAAAGCATTCCCAGAGAACACGTTTTTAAACCTTGGTCGTATTTCTACATCATCAGGCAATTATGTCATTACTTATAATCCATACCCTTAAAGAACCTCCTCCAGGGATTTCATGCCATAGAGTGAGTTAATGACCCGTTGCAAAGTACCTCCCTATAATGGGATTCAAAACTTCATTTTAGCACCTTGATTATGAATGACATGCTTCTTGCTTTGCTGCCAGTAAGAGGCTGAGTTATTAGCAGCACAACATCTGAAAACAGAAGTTTTCAGATATTAAATACACAACATTAAAACAATCTAGAATAAAGACTATCTTCAAAAATGTCCCTCACTAAAAAAATAAGGCAAAATTTGTTTGAAAATGCATTATAAGAATCATTTACTATTAAGGATCATAATTTTGTCTTCTGGGTTTGAACCATTGATGGAATAATAAATTTATTTTTTTTTAAATCAAACATATTCATTTAACTGTAGCACCAATGTAAAAAAGTATTTTGGAGTACTCATTTATTGACTACATAATTTATCCTGCAATAAAATAAATTTTAAAAAAAAATTAAAAAGTGTTTTGATTGAAAAATGAAGTAAGAATACAGTTATATGTATTTTCAGTATTGATGAAGTAGAATTTACAGACCCTAAAAGGCTTAGAAATGCAACTTCCATTTAAAAGTAAACAAGCTGGGAAGAAGTAGTTGCTTGCCTTCTAAATGTATGCTATCCGATGAAACAACACTCACGATGAAACAACTGTTTTATCAGTCTTGACATCAGTATTAAACAACTATACAAACTAAATAACTGTTTATACATCCCTTCCAGCCATTTCAATGTGAACAGTGTCCTCCTTGTTTCTTACCCTACACGCAGCTATTTCATCATCACCAGTTCACGTATCAATTACCAGACTTCTGCAATTTCAACAAAGATTTTTCTTTTCCATGTCTAACCTCTTTTAAGCAATAAAAAATACCACCACCAAATTACAGGTAAAACATTTCTGAGAAACTGGAGAACATAACAAAACATTAAGTATTTTCCTAATTAAGAAGGTAGGAGTGGAAGAATATTTTGGGATAACTGTGTCCAGTCATCTGCCGTCTCAGGCAACCATGTGATGTCATTCCTCCCACAAGAATGAGCAAGCTCCATCTTAAAATCAGATTATATCTCCCACTACTCCCATCAAAACGCAGCTCCAGGATCTCACTGCTCTGAGGAATAGAAAGAGTAGCATTTCCAGCCTAAATATCTCGTGTTACAATATTGACCCTTTGTTTTTACATCAGTACTAGTCATTCCATAAAGCTGGCATTTCATTCCTCTATTTCCCTCCCAGTTTATTTTTGAATGCTAGTGAAGTCTGCAGCAGTGAGGAGTCTCCCTTGTTCCTGTTGAATCTGTCATGTGAAAGAAAGGCAACATGGGAGGAAAGAAAGTACTACACATAAACATGACTCTGTGGCCTAAAAATTAGGATATTCTTAGAGAAATGGAAGAAGCACAGATCAATTCATTAGTTAAAGAAGGGAACTGAACTTGACTTTCAAGACTTGCTCTCTTTTCTTTTTCACCTGGATAATAGAACTAATTACTACTTTCTTAATGTTGAATCTAACTACCTGTTTGAAGTTTGCCCAGGCTCACATGCAATCATAGTCCTGAAAAAAATGAGGGTTCTTTTTAATGGAGTCCACATTGTACTCATACTGAAGATTATTTCATTCATACTGAAGACTAAGGGTTATTTTCCAAGTGGCCACTCTTGAACTTTCCACAAACAGTTTTGTTAGACCCTAAAATATAACTGACTTCATACTGAGTACAAGAAACCAAATCTAATTATTTGTAACTAAATAAAAAATATTTCTATTCTTGTCTATTTAGAAAAAAAATGATTTGTAGTTTGCTTTCATTAATCATATAGCCATTACCAAGCTTCATATTTCAAACTGCTTTTTAGTTTTTTTAGATCAGTTGAAGACAAGAAAGCAATAAACAATACAGCACCTAATGCCACAAAAGTGAAGAATTTGCTTTCAACTCTTATGGGAGTCTGAGCCTCTTCTGTTCCATTTTTTATCACAGTTAATCTCTGCAGATATTACAGTATATTAAATCTGTACCACAGCCACATTTATCTTGTGCTTTTCTGCTATATGTATGTTCATGACAAAAACAAACAAAAAAACCCCCACCAAATCAAAATTCCCCAAGATGTTTCATGTAATGAGGATGTAAAAGTGGCTTTCATTTAATTCAGAAGTTACCAAAATGTAACTACTTTCATATTTTGAAGTACAAGATCTGTTAGTACTTCAAACACACATACACACAAAAAGCATTCTATCTATTGTAACGCTCTGATCAACTTATCTTACCCCTTCTTGCCTTTTTTTTTTTCTTCACACCCCACCCCCAAAATGGATATAATAATACAATTAACACTGGTCACCTAAGAGGATCATTTCCTAAAAGGCTAAAATGTATTTTTGGAATGGTAATTTCAAGTGTTTCTAGTGTGAAATTACATTTGAGACAACCCAATTCAGTCATCTATAAATCTATATAACAGAGTTGTGGTCAGATTTTCCAACACCTTTCAGTGTAATCTGTGGGAAAAAGAAACTGTGAGCAGTTTTATGTTCAGACTTTACAGAGCACAATAAAACAATTAGTATTCAAGCTCAAAATGGATAAAAATTACAAGCAAAAAAAAATGAAGCCCTCAGAGAGTTCCCCTGGAAAAATATTTAGAAAGGTGTAAGAGAAGATTCTCTGAGCATTTTAATATTTGCATACATCCAAATAATAAATATCTCTATGAAGTAACTAATAATATTGTCAAAAAATATTGTTTGCATTTGAACACATTTTTTGTTTAAAAATCAAAACTTTTATCACCTGCTCACTTCAAGGTTAAAAGACTAATGCAAATTCATATGGGTCCCTGATGATTGAGGTAGGATTAACATATTTTCACCTTCTGTAATAGAACTGCTTTAGTACAAAATACATTGTTCTGCACTGTCATGATGTATGGCTCATATTTAGGAATCTGACAGTTTAGGAGTGCATTATGGCATTCCATTAAACTGAATACATTTTTGTGCTGCACAGGAAAAGATAAAGAGGCCACAATTCCTGTCTCCTTTTTAAAAAATAATGGCTTTTCTCACTGCAGTAGTAAAAATTCTAAAAAATATGGTATTTACCAGACTGGTATGGTAAATTCAATTCTTCATTTCAAAACCATGAGGAAGATACAACTCTTTTATTTCAGATAAATCCTAACTGCTTTACATGAACATGAACTATTATTAATTGATAGAGGTATGATCTAGAATTTTCATTTACAAAAATAATAACAGTAATTTAAAAAACCTTTGGAATTTGACCTGTAAGTGGACTGTGATATTTGAATTTCTGAGCAATATTGGTGACTTAATGTAATTGTAAAATGCCTGCAACACTTGCAGTACACTGTTATTTCACAGAACAACGCTGTCACTGAGACAAAAAAAGGAAAAGAGAAAGAGAAAGAAGGGCTACAGAAAGTAAAGGAAAAAGGACTAGAAAAACACACTGAAACTTTAGGTTAGGACATAAATGTGCAAGGGCTCCTTATTACCATGGTGGAAGGACAGTGCAGTTTTCTATAAACTCCTGCAATGCACACAAGGCATTCATTTAAGGGCTTTATTTATTCTTAATAGATGTTTGGGATTATACTACTACAAATCCAGCTATGTCAGAGATATTACTAGCCCATAGTCCAAGTGCCTGAAATTTCCTTCACCTGACCAAGAATCCAGAGGATGGATTCTGTGTGGAAACACAGAATCATTCAGGTTGGATAAGTGTTGAAATATCCAGTCCAACCCTTGATGTAACTCTACTCACCTAGTTCTACCAGCCCACTGATAACCTATGTCCCTAAGCACTGTACCCATATGATTTTTAAGCACATTCAGGGATGGTCATTCAACCACTTCCCAGGGCAGCCCACTTCAGTGCTTCCAGTTCTTCCTAACATCCAGCCTAAACCTCCCCCGGAGTAACTTGAAACCATTTCCCCTCATCCAATCTCTGGTTACGAGGGAGAAGGGAATGACATACCCCTCACTACACCCTCCTTTCAGGTAGTTGTAGAGAGTGATAGTCACCCCACCCCAACCCAACCCTCCTCTTCTCCAGGCTAAACAACCCCAGTTCTCCCAAATGCTCCTGATAAGGTCTTCCGTCAGCCTCCCCTTCTCCAAACTAAACAACCCCAATGCCTTCACCTGCTCCTTGTAAAACTTGTTCTCCAGATCATTCACCAGCTTCACTGCTCTTCTCTGGACTTGCGCCAGCACCAAAATGTCCTTCTTATAGTGAGAGGCACAATACTCCCAGCCTCACCAGTGCTGAGTACAGGGGGATGATCACTTCCCTATCCCAGCTGGCCACATTATTTCTGATAAAAGCCAGGATGCTGTCTGCCTTCTTGGCTACCCGGGCACACTACTGGCTCATGTTCAGCCAGCTGTCAAATAACACCCCCAGGTCCCTTTCTGTCAGGCAGCTTTCCAGCTTTTCCAGCACTATTTCCCAAGCCTGTAGCATTGCATGGGGTTGTCGTAGCTCAAATGCAGAACCTGACACTTGTTGAAGCTCATACAATTGGCCTCAGCCCACTGATCCAGCCTGTCCAGATCCTTCTGTAGAGCCTTTCCACCATCAACCAGATTAAAACTCCCGTCCAACTTGATGTTGTCTGCAAACTTACTGAGGGTGCACTCAATCTCCCCATCTAAATAACTGACAGATATTGAACAGAAATTGAACTGAGCTCTGGGGAACACCACTTGTGACTGGCTGCCGACTCAATTGAACTCCATTCACTACCACCCTTTGGACCCAGCCGTCCAGCCAGTGTTTGATTTAGCAGAGCATATGCATGTCCAAGCCTTGGGCAGCCAGTTTTTTCATGAGGATGTTGTGGGGAACAGTGTTAAAAGCTTTAATGAAGTCCAGGCACACTACACCCACAGTCTTTCACTCAATCTACCTGTCAGGTCACCTCGTTGTAGAAGGAGACCAGGCTCATCAAGCAGGACCTTCCTTTCATAAACCCCTGCTAACTGGGCCTGATTGCCTGATTGTTCTGTAAATGGTCCATAGTGGCACTCAGGATGATCTGTTCCATAACCTTCTCTGGCACTGATGTCAGACTGACAGGTCTGCAGTTCCTCAAATCCTCCTTCCAGCCCTTCTTGAAGGGGAGTGTCACATTTGCTAACATCTTGGGACTTCCCCAGTTAGCCAGGACTGCTCATAAATGATGGAGTGTAGTTTGGTGAGCACAACCACCAGCTTCCTCAGCACTCTGGGCTGTACACTCCAGGCCCCATAGACTTGTGTGTATCTGAGGGATGTAGTAGGTCAATAACCATTTTCTCTTGGATTATGCAGATTTTACTCTGTTCCGCATCCCTGTCTTCCAGCTCAGGGAGCTGGGTACCCAGAGAACAACAAGTTCTACTGTAAAAGACTGAGGCAGAGAAGGCAAACCGCAGACTTTTCCTCATCCTTGGTCCCTATGTTTCTCCCTGCATCCAATAAATAAAGAAGATTCTCCCTACTCCTCCTTTTGTTTATCAGTTAACTTCTTTCTTTGGCAGTACACATTATATCCTTCCTTCAGTTTTTTACCCAAACTTTTAATAATTGAGATGAATAAAGAAATGGCTTTCTGAAGATCCCTGTGTCCCTTAGGGAGAATCATTTAAGTTACTTGATCATGAAGAAAAGCAAAAAAATAGCGCTTGGCCAGAACAGGGGAATATAACACTGTGTGGGAGTCCTTTTATCACAAGACCCAGAAAGTTGGTACTCTAGAAGTTTCAGCTGAGCATTTAAGCTTCCATATTCCCTTATGGTTGCTGAGGCAAAAAATGTAGTGTGGAGCAAGAAAGTGGTAAAGCAGTCACATCATCACACTGCAAATATATGAGGCAGGACAGTGGCTTTGAGAAAGTGTGGAAGAGGAACAAGGAAGCCAAGACACAATGGTTCTGCCTTTGCTTACCATCCTTTGGTGCTGTGAGAAATTATTCTTGTGTCTATCTAAAACTTGCTATCTGATTACTTCCTTATTAATGGCTTGAATTTGCTGAAGGTCTGCAGTTTTATTTCTAGACTATATATTACTTTAATTACCTTTTAAATCAAAATAACAAAATTACTCCACAAAGTTTAGTATCCTATTATTCTTTATACCTACTTATGTGTGATCTTAGAAGACTATCAGATTTAAAACTGTTTGCTCTGCTGCCATTGGAATAGAACTAAAAAAGAGTATGCCCATACAACCTCTTGGTCTTTAATGATACTGTAATGTGGCAGAAAGGTGGCACCTAAGTTTTAAAACACTTCCAGGATAAAACAAACATAAGATTTTTCCACAGAGATGATAAAGAGTAATGATGATGGTCTCCATAAAATTATTCAACTCTTTTGGAGTAGTGGGGTGAGAAAAAACATGAGCCATGAAAAAGCACTTTAATGTGACCAATCTTGTTATTTTAGAGTGCTGGGTGAACAGGTTATTAACTGCAACACGAACCAGATCTTCCCAAGTGCAATTAGGGGATGGAGGAATGCATCAATGTTTCAGTTTAAAAACTGCTTTATTAAAGACCTGCTTTTGTCCCATGGGAGACTTACCTAGAACACTGCAGAAAGATTCACAAGGGTTATGTTGCCAAAAAAACGTCACAATGATTAGTGATAAAATGCAAAGTTCCAGTAAGAACAAACTACTTCAGGAAGGTCACAATCTCAGGATTTTTTTTTTATAAGAAAATGTATTATTAAAACAACCTTAAGGGCTAACCCTGCTACCTGCTCACTTTCTGAAAACTTGGCGATTCCTGCTGAGATTTGTTTCCCTTTCATATGCAACACTGGCAGTTACCCAGTGCATCCAGCAGAGCTGCAGGAGACACAAGCTTTTCTATTTTGCTGGTGATACACTGGACTAGTCCTGTTTAGAAACCCTCTTGCACTACAGTTCTGAGGGAAAATACATAGGGACAAAATGTCTGTTAAATGAGTTTTACAGGAATTCTAGTCAAGAAGAATGGTACTGAAGGAAGACCAACAGCTCCAGATTAACATGAAAATAAAGGCTTAATTCTATCACACATTTTAACAAGAAAAGAAAAAAAACCAACACAACACAGAAAGATAGTTATCTATAACCTATCCTAGAACTTATATAGCCACTAGCAAAATAAATGCCTCAGAGTCACTAATGGATTTTTCTTAACCGTGCTCCTTTGATGAAAAAAAAGTCTTATTATCCACATTCTTTTCATAAAGGACAGAGTCATGGAGAGATTAAGTAATTTATCCAAAGTAACAGAAGATGCCTATGGGAATGACTATGTAATTTATCATAGATCTCCAGATCCCCAGTCTGAACCAGTAGACCATTCTCCTCTCACCAGACAAGAGCTGCTGTGCAATACCTTAAATGACCTCTCAAAATAGCCATTTTTTATAGGTTTTTTTTACCTATCACCATTCTAAAGAAAGTTGTTAAAGCAACAGACTTTGAGAAAGTGAATTTAAGCACCCTGTATCTTGTCTGAACATCAGCTGTAAAGTTTGGGAACACAAATGCATTTCAGACCAAATATTACACTTCTCTTCAAAGACGTCAGCAAAGCTAAAGATCAGCAGCTTGGCAACTGGCAAATATCCTTCATGCTCTGCAGAAGATAATACTTTAATGAAGTCCTTTACAAGTTTTTTTTCAAGGCTTTTTATATTCCTGTAACTGAAAATAGATACTATGCTAGCAACATAGATTTCTGCATAAAAGGCAGGAGTCATTCACTTAGCACCAAAACATGTAATTTCCTAGCAAACTACAAGCAAAACTGAAAAGGTCAGTTTATTATTTGGTAAAGCTGCTTAAAAACCAAAAGGAAGTAGAATGTTTTCTTTTTATATTCAATGAATGGTTTTGGTTTGAATGTAATTCAAGCTGCATCCATGAGATGATCAGCCTAACACACTGGGTCAGTATCTATCTCTAAAGAGTGAAAATAATTAAAATATGGTCTTAATGAAAAAAACTACTGAAGTTTTCCCTTCATCCAGAGAATAAGCAAAATTAACATCAGCAACCTAAAATTCTCCAGCCACTCCATTCACCTGAAGGGATCGTGATCAGAAGTGAAAAGTTTACTAGGTCATGCTCTTTTAATCTTACCTTCCCTTTTGGGTGACTGCCAAAAGCACCGCTTATGATGATGTTTATGAGAAAGAAAATTAACTGAGATCATCATTTAAATTCCACACAGTTCACAAACAACTTTCATATGGTACCAATTTTTGGTCACTGCTTGGGTTAACTGAATTTGAATTGGTGACCTAAAGGTGAAAGATTCTGCATTCCAGGATCAACCTCCATGCTGTTCATTGTTCTCATTTTCTGAAGTTCAAAGTGGTAGAAGTGAGAATTACATGGTTAACCACAGTTGCCTCCACTTTTCATCCAGTTAAATATTTTCAGATTGTTACCTCACAATTATACAAATTTTTCTCATGTGTGGAGAACTTCTTGGTTTTGATATTTTGATATATTTTTTATTTTGATATTTGATATAAATTTTGATATTAAAGAAGTTCCACAAACAGTAAAGAAAAAAACCTATAGTGTTACAAGTTCAATTATGCCTTTATAAAACTATCTACTTATTTTACGGGATTTTAGTTAAGGGCATCACACACCCTGCTTTCGCTAACTTAAAAACTATGACAACAAAGAAAAATCATGTTATCTTAAGATTTCATAGTTTTCTTCACAAATCTTCATACTTTCTTAACACTTTTTGTTTGTTTGTTTGTTTCCTTCTCATCAAACAGTTCTGTTCTGTAGTCAAAACATGAAACTTAACTGACACACATATTCCCATTCTTTTCAGTGATGATGTAAGTGCATTTCTTTCCAAGAAAAGGACTTACAAAAACTCTCAAAGAATCTCAGCTGCATCTGAAGTAAAAGGTTTCTGTCAAAACCTTTGTAAAATTTAACCTGTTAAAAATATTTTGAGGGGAAATGGGATGGGAATTAAGAGGAAATAGTGAAGGAAAAAACACTCTTAGAAAAAATTACAAAGGAATTTAAAAAACAGACATAGTATGTCTAACGTGTATAATGAAAGATTCTTAGTGTGCTATTATTTATTTTTACCCATGGAGACAGCATTTTGTTTAGCCTTCCAAATACCTTAATTCTTCACCATTTTTTAATAAGACAAGTATAAGAAAAAAGAACAATGTCTCCTACAGATTTATTACCATGCTATTTAATCTGCTGGTTCAACAGTACCTTTTTAAAGGTCTTTCAGTCACAGAGCAATGAAACACAAAACTGAATACAATTGCAACTCCCTAATCTGATACTGGGAGGGGGACTACTAATTTATTTTCTGAATACACCAGCTCTACAAAGTAACTCTTTGGCATACAGAGTTTACACTGTAAAAGCGACACATTATTCAAGAGCAAAAGATGATTATTTTCTGTACCTAGCTTCACAACCTGGTGACAATTTCTTCAGAGACTGATTGACTTTTATCATCTGTGCTATTTTAATTACTCTTGTATCAGCCAACATTTTCTATCAGCTCCCTCTCCTGCTTTACATTGTTCAAATCTCAACTATGTCAAAAGCAACTAGACCACAACACCCTTACAGACACATAAAAAAAGAGGCACCCAAAATTTGTTTCATGGCCTATTTGGTTTAACAACAGACCCAATGCCCATTCAAGCACATATAATTCAGAAGGCCTGCCTGCCAGCAATAAAGACTGAAATTGGATACTTTGTGAGATTAATTACCTAGATAGGGCATGATAATGCTAGTCAAATGGGAAGGTAATTAAAGTGCAGCTTCCATGAAAATTATTCATTGCTGATGGATCAGGTGACAGATAAATCAAAAGGCATTTTAAAAAGCTACAGGTTAACTTGTAGAAGGTGGTCCCTCCCTGGAAGTCGAGGCAACCACAGCTTCTTCCTCCCATCATAAAATCCAAAGGCGGGAGGGTAACGCCGGCTCTGAGAGAAAGAGGAACCCCGAGAAAAGTTACCAGCGTTGTGCCTGCAGACAAAGGGTCAGCTAGAGTGGAACCAGTCGGCTGGCAGCCTTCAGATTAGTAGCTCTCTCTGCTTGTATGCCATAAAGGGGTACTGCAACCGTAAAAGGAGGCAAGTGATGAATTAATAAGTTGACTAGTCCCCTGGGTGCAATCCTTACAGGCAGAGGACATGCTGCGGTAATCAAACGGGGTTATAAATTGCGTACATTGAATGGCACAAAATGCGTCTCACTTCATCACTGTTAAGTCAAGACTTCCTGAATTTGTCATTAACTCTTTAGCTTCAATATATTTATTTAAACGGTAAAAGTAAGAGAAAAGAGCTTACAAAAACAAAAGGGCAACTGATACTGCCCAGCGGGATGTATAGTCTAATGGAGATCACTGACTCTTACTTTCTACAGCTACAGGGGTCAAACTGCACTCTTTTTACACCAAAGCTCCCCTTGAGATGAACTGATTAAGTTCAAAGCATTCGACTAAATACATATCTGAATGCAGGGAAAAAAAAAAAAACCAAACAAAAAAACCCCACCAAAACAAACCCCCACATACTAAAAAAAGGATCAAGTTTTTTTTTACAGCTTTTTTAATGCAAATTCCTAAGTATTTATTCCCTATTGGAAAAGAAAAAGAAAAAAAAAAGGGGGAGGGGGGGGGGGGGGCTATTTACATGGGTAAGCATTTACCAGATCCCATATTTTTACAGAAAATTTCAAAACAACCTTCTTTTGGATGGAACATCTGATTATTCAAATGTATGAAAATGGAGAGTTGAATAGCTGCCATCTTCCCTCAATGGGTTTTTTAATGTATGCTAACTCTCTACATTGTGATATTAGGATAATTCAGACTGTTCAGTGAAATTTAAATAGAAAGCAACTTTATGCCATGCTTTTTGTCTTTAATAATAATAAGCCATTTTCAAGGCTTAGATGCCGACCAGGGTTAAAAAAAAACAACACTGACTTTTAATCAGAACACAAAAATGCAAGAAGGTAATTTAAAAAAAAATCTTTACCTAATTGCATTTCCAAAAAACATACTTATACTTTGCAACAACATTTCTGTGTGTTTTATAAATAATTTCAAAACTGTTGTCTGCATCCTCTGACCGTTCTTCCTCTCCCTAGGTTTCTTATTGAGTACAGGAAACGAAAAGTTAAGTGTAGTACTGAGAAGTGATGTAAATTTAAAAAAAATGCAATCTCCAAATTAAATCCTTTCTGTGTGCTCACTGGAAATCATAATCCTTTTTCACAACACAAGTTCTTTTTCCTAAAACACAATTTCTGACACTGGCCATGACTGTTCCAGTCATTATATAGTCACAGAAGTTTACACAACCCTGTAACAAAAGCAGGCATGGTACCAGTTTGCCACCTTCATCGCAGGTGGCAGCTGTGGCATTATCCCTAGAAATCAAGTTGTGCAGATTTTCCACATAGTTTTGCCACTTTGAGATTATCCTATCACAACATTATCTAAGAAGTAATTTTTTACAGACCTCCTAATCTATAAATACAGGTCAGTAAACCTGGTAGATTTAATCTAGTAAATGTAACGGGTAGAGTTGAGGATGGAGATACATGCTTGGCCACACTATTTATTCATTAGCATGGCTAGCTAGTTGGGCATAGTTGTGACATTTGCAACGTGGGCACACTCTTTTGGAAGATAAAGAAGTTTAGTTTTGCAAGCACAAGCCCTGACATGCCAGGAACAGAGAATGGACCTTGATCCTTTTTGTATAGGAAGCCTGCATAAACAGGGAACACACATTAGCTTCTTTATAGTCTCACCCCCGTCTGCTAGTATCCTAGTGGAGTTCAGGCTGTTGATTTAGATCTATAGATTGCTAAATGGGATGAGACCTGTCTGCCTGAGAGATCACCTCCATCCTTTACCCCTGCTGTAGTCAGCAGTGTTCTGAATGGTAGTTTCCTCTTTGGCATCTAGAAATTACTCTCCAAAGTATTATGAGTATGATAATACCCTGAAAGCCTGGGGTACGTGCTAGGGCAAAGGTTGCGAAACTGCTCTTAGGAGGATGGTGAAGGATTCAACTTGCTCTGCTTATTGCTTGTGGAAGGTTATCTGTTTGTAATTATTCTGTGTCACTGCTTGGCTGAGTATTGCTTACACTTAGTATGTAACACTTAATGGGTGGCCATCACTGCATTATTGCAGGCAAGATAAACTGTAAGGCACCTGCAGCCCTTCTAATGGGGACACTGGCATTTAAATAACAAGAAAGCACAGCTTTGTATTTTAGTTTTTTTAACAATTTAGCATTAATGCTATAAACTGCAATCAAGTGAAATGTCCCTTCTTTCATACACACCTGTATATGCATACCTCCCTAAATATCACAGTTAATTCAGCCAGTGGTAAGAGGCTTCAAAGAGTCTTAACATAAATTACTAATAAGACTAGCATATTATTTTTAAGGGGTTTTAAAATCCTGAAGACAAAACATTATTTTTTAATTTGCTTGCTTGTTTAGTATTACCTTGAAAATAAAAAGAATGAAAATATTTGATGTTAACACTGTAGCAGAAATTAACATTTGCATATGGCAGGGTGGGAGGAAGAGGGCAGAGGGGGGAAGTGGGCATTCATGTCATCAACTTTTGACAGTTAATTTAGGTGGCTAAATAGGGAAGGTAATCTAAAGCTTCCTCTGTAATTAAGTCAATGCACAATTCCTGAATTTGGCTCCTGTTTCAAATCATTCCCTAAAGAAATCTATCAATCTCCACTGACTACAACAATGTAAATATCCACCAAAGATTTAAATGCTCATGTTTAATGCCAACATCAAAGAACAGAACATTTAGCCCTAAAATGCTTCATGTGATTAACTTTACTCAATATAAAGAGCAATGACACTTTTCCCTCTTCATTACTAGTCAAGCTGTAACACAAAAAATTAGAACTCAGGGTGAAATTTTGATCTCAGCTACACAAGGGAATATTTGGAATACTTCCACAGGAGATCCACAGAGACAGATCATTAGAGTATTGGCTCTGAAATATTAACATCAATTCCTCATTTTACAGCCATGATTTGAGGCTCTATGAACTCAAATGGACTCTTCAGCAAAGTAAATGGCATTTCTTCACATATGAACCAGGGTTAGCTATTAATCTGGACTACTGATTCAGTCACTACTGCCTGAAAGGAGCTTGGGTCCTATGCAAAAAAAAAAAAAAAAAAAAAAGAGTGCTCTGTGATGCATTCAGAAATGGTATAGTCAAAAAAGAAAATCCTCAGATGACAGACAGACAGAAAAGGTCAAATGGAGAGATGGTAAACAGATCCATCTGCAGGTATGAGATGGGAGATAGAGAAACTGAAGGATTTGATGCTGCAAATTCATACATGTGAGAAGTAACCCTGGATTCAACTGATAATTGTGTACAACAAGCTGTTGAAAAGAAGGTCAAAGTTTAGGAGGGTCATCTGTAAAAAGAAAGGCTAAGAATCACAGGGACAGAACGTTGTGCCTAGAGTCCTATGCTCACTTCAGAGGAAGTGAAAATTCTCTTGAAAGTTCTGAAAAATACACTAGCAGGACAGAAGAAAGTGAAATTAAAAGGAAATTAAGCTACACATATGCCTGTGTGTGTGCATGTGTGTGCACATCTTCCTCTCTTTTTCTTTCTCTGTACCTATATTGCAGAAACAAGGGGGAAGCAAGATATGAAACACCCCATTCAACACTTTTAAGATGCCTTTCATTAACATTAGAAAAATAACAGCAGCTCTTACAGTTTTCTGTGCTTCTGCAGGTGGGAATTCTCTTATGTGTGATACATGATGAAGCTTGTTCATAAGATACAGGTGTTCATTGCCCTGCTTATTTCACGTAGGAGTTTAGGATTTCTACCTCTTTGTCAACAGTAGTTAAAAGTGGTCAAAAAACATTGACAAAGGACAAAAGAGCTGAAAAAAAAAAATGTCCAAAGAGACGTGAAGCTGGCACACTCGTGTAGCCTTGCATGTTTAGAAAACTGAGCTAAAAATAACCTTTTCTTAACAAGAATTAATAGTAAAATGTCCTGAGTCTAATGACTTACGCTGTTTGCTGTGTAAATTTTCCTGAAAATTTAAATGCACAGATGAATGAGCAACAAGTCTAAACTATGGCTGTCATTAAAGCTTGCTTCTTTTTGTAGCTTGCTATCACAAACAAACTGCCTAACGGAAACATAAAACGTAGCTTGTCATAAGCTCAAATGTAGGACATGTATACTGGTCCCACAATAAGCAGATTTCCACATCATTATAGTGAGTGTGATTTAGCTGACTTACGTTCACATGCAGCCACTGTTATGTAACACTTAGCTCAGACAAATGGCTCTATTCTTGATCTGCCCTATTCTACTGTAGTTAATGACCAAATATTGTTAAAAATTGGGACACTAATTATCTGATGTTGACATGTTATGGATAATTAAGAATTGCTCACTCTGAAGCCATGCTAATTGTTTTTCACAGGTCTCCTTCTCTCGTCCTTGTGTCCTCAACAAGGCAAGCAGCTACAGGTTGATGCGTACATCTCTGTCACGTACTTTGTCACAGAACATACATCATCCTTTCTGGCTCATCCACGATTAATTTTGCTGGCTTGCAGCAATTATCTCTCCCTTTGTGACTGACCTCCTGGTAAATGGAGTGCATGATAGCTGGGCAATTTTTTCCTGCATTATTTTACCATTTAATTGATCCTTGTTACCCGCCCACAAAAGAATATACTAAACTTAAGGCAGGAAATGGTTGAAATGGAGAGAAAGTAGTAACCACGTTTTAGCAATTGTAGTTGACAGCTGTAAAAATCAGATCTTGATAATGTTCTCTCATTTACCCTATTACTTGGATCAGTTGGTTAAAGCTGTTAATGATCCTCTTGGATCAATGTCTTTTGCTTGTAGCTATAATTTACTGCATTGGTGGATTAGTACAGATGTTTTCATAGATAGCTCTGCATCATTCCACCAGATTGCTGTCTGCATCAAATTTGCTTCCATTCATCACTAATGAAGCAAAGAGAAAGATAATCAGCATCCCCTATCTTAACATTAACTATTGAACTCAGGATAACACTTTCATTGTTGTCAATTTGCAGTCTTCGACCATGGCTTCCTCAGTAAATTGCCCTAAGAATTTCATCTAGAAACAGATCCAGTGGTATGTTTTGACTATATTAATAAAGAATACAGAAATGCCAAACTATACAAAACTTTTCATACACTGAAGAGTAGTCCTTAAACCTGCTCAATTAGGAATTTCCTCTTTGGAGCCAAAGCTGGTTCTATCATAAGCAAAGCAGAAGAAACTATATTGGCCAGCAACGTCAGAAATGGCAAAAAATATCCAGGCTTATTATTCTCCAGAAAATTCCACAACCTGAAAAATCTGCTGCCAGCCATGGAGATGTCATAGTCAGTAAGTCAGCAATGGATACAGCTATTAGGAAAGATGATAAATCCTTCTTATTTCCCAGTAGCATCTGAAAGATCAAGCCCAGCTCTTCACAGACCTTTATTTTACCCTAAATTTCCAACTCATCCTGGTTATCCTCACTCTTACCCACCAGAAGTGAACCTTCCATTCTTGGGCCATTAACACTCCATAAACTGCCAGAAGGCCATGGACCAGAATGGAAAGATTTGCGTTTTCACCTGAGGACCATTTTCATATTTCCACCTAGAAGAAGCAGGCTTGCTGCCATATGCAGCAAATAAAAAATAAGTAACAATAAAATATGATCTGTTTCAAAATATCAGCAGTAAAATCTGACTCAATTTCTAACGAGAATACATATATAAAGCAGACTTAAAATACACTGTCTTAAAATGATGGACACACCTGGCATCTCTTCCTAGACAGTTAATTAGGGGTTGGAACTTCATCCCAAAGTGGTAGATTGAACCTTTCTTGAAGGAATCTCTTGACTCAAGACATTCTTTGTCCCCTCTACTTTTGGCATACTAACCACACTAGCAGCCATGTTGTTATCAAATACTTCAATATATGGAGATGTTATCATTAAATAATTTTTAAATTTACTACATAGAACCTCAATTAGGATTTGGGATTCTCTAGCACTTTTACATTTGCAATAATGTCTTTCAGTAGTGATGCTCACTTCTCATGGAAAAAGTGTCTGTGTACTTGGAGGGTTTTGTTCTAATGACAACAGGAACAGAATTCTTCTAAAGATCTGAAACAATCTATAAAATATTAGGAAATTCAGGGACAAAACTTCTAATTTTGCTACAAATGTGATCATACTCTCTTTCTTTGGGTGCAGTTCTTTCCAGGCAAATTAAGAAAGACATGAAACATCTTAATAATAAATTACACTGCGCTGAAGTAAGATCTCACAAGCACAACGGGTTTTGGCTATGCACTCTGTCCTACCAATACCAGTTTTGATCACTGAAGGACTTTAAATCTGTATTTGTAAATACTGAAACTCAAATCTTCCCTGCGCTTTTGTGAGAGTGAGTTATGTGTTGTTATTACAGAGGACATTCAAACAAACAAAAGAAATAATTGAAAAAGTTTATGGCAGAACCAGAACAGGTGTTTCTTTTTGCTACACTAAATTTCTCTTTAACTCTTGAATCTCAATATAACCACGATGATATTTCACCTAAGATTATTTCCTATGGCAATTCCAATGTTTCTAGACAAATATTTGCTAATATTTCGTAATTATTATAATGCCATCATTTTGGCAAGAGAATAATACATGTGGCAAATACACCAAAATAGTAACATATATCATTCATACAGAAAAAGGAAGATCTGGAGATACTTTTTTGCTGTCAAAACCAAAGGTCTATGCAATTGTTCTTTCTTTCCATATGAGTTAGTTAGTCACAATAGGTGCATCACAATGTATAAATGCAGAAAGTGACTTCTTGTCTTTATACTTCAGGTTATCTTGAAAGTTTCTGAAGTTGGCCAGGTCTTCACAGAACTATGTATGTGAGTCCCCAAGGAGTATAATAAAGCTTAGAGTATTATTTAGTTTCTATTCAGTTCAAAAAGACTTTTGGGAATGACAAATAATTGAATTATGTATGAAATGAAAGAAGTCAGGTGTATTTATGTGGGGCTAAAACTCCCAGGAGGAGTCTCAAAAAGAGCTCTTTTATTTTACAAACCTTTCTGAGATTGGTCAAAGAAAATGTCATGGTAACATACGTACTTTCTTTTCAAGGTCAGTGTTAATTTTTCATCTCTACCTTTAAGAAGACGATTTGTGTGACTCATAAACATTGAGGAGATACAGAGTCCATGTTTGCAACATCAGTAAAAAGGTGGGTCCTAGTTCTTTGTGTCACATTAGCAAAGCCATCTTTCCTTTCTTTGGCTAAATTGTACTTTATCTCATGCTTTTTCTTCCTCAAATATATAGCTATTTGTTATGTAGCTGGTGAAATTATTCTTTAGTTGAGTGTTTTTGATGACAGTGACATAATCTCCTATTTCAGTAGTTCAGTGCAGGGAAAGTTGAACAGCCTTCAGGCAGTCAGGCTTCTCCTAGCAGGTTGCTACCAAACATTTAACATATGTAGGAGTTTAATCTAAACATTTCTAATTCAGAGCTTCAGTTCTGTGAAGCTGAAGCTTTAGTCTGGCTTTGTGTAGTTACACTGGAGTGTAGCTGCCCACCATTTTTATTTCTAAATATTGTAAAATTCACAGCTTCTGCAAGAAAAACTTAGATTCTTGGCAAAAATTATTACATCTATTTCTAAAAAGCTTTTATGGCAAAGCTGGACAGGCAAGAGTTCCAATACCCATCTGGAGAAAAATATATCATATTTTTAGTACACTAAAAAAATCCCAATAATTCAAATGACATTCAGTCACAAACTGAAGTACAAAAGTCTGCTACAGTCAGAATACAAATGTGACATGAAGTTAAAACTTTCCTTTCAGGATGACAGAGTGCCCATTGCTTTGGTTCCTGTGTGATCTGATATAGCATAAGGTTCAAATCCTGCTCCTATTGAAGTCAATGACAAAATTTCCATTGACTTCAGCGGTGCAGGATCAGACCCTAAGCAGCACGGCTAACATCTGCTTTCTTGCTTTCTCTCCTATCTTTCAATGAAAAATATTAGAACAAATTAGAACTGAATATCAAAAAAACCCCACTAATTACTATATATTGGCTATTCTGTGGCAAATTTTCTTACAAAACATATTGTCTCTCATTTCAAATTTATGTACATTCTGTATATGTATATAAAGTATTATCAAAATTATTCAACTATGATATATGCCACACCATATTTAACCCTATATAAATTCTTTCTGTGTAAAAAATCTTAAAAAAACCCAAAACATTTACAAATCTTACAATAATACTCCAATCTATCAATTCTACAGTATCCTTGTGGATTTCAATACATTAAACATAACCTGATACAATCAATGAAGGAACAAACTTCTCTCCCTAATCCAATGGAATTTACTATACAGAAACTGAAATTCTTATCAAGTTTTTATCCATCAGTTTAAATCAGGCATAAATTCAGTCACCACCTCCTGTCAAAATATCTGTGATACTAGTGCAGGGTAATGGGATTGCAGATCAATAAGCAGTTTTAGCTCCTTAGAAATAACCCAATCCATTTTTTAAATGTACTGAAAAGACATGTAAAAGCTATAATAATAATGTAAAAAGCTAGAAGAATAATAACTACCACATGTAATTACTGTCTACCTTTCCAGTTAGTAGCCATGGAGTGCTGATCAACACTAACAGAACTATGGTGTCTGCTTACTGGTCTAGAAAAAAAGTTAAAATTATAATAAATACATAAAGATATTTTATATGTATATGAAATATAGATGTTATTGATAATAGGTCCTACATCTTTGTAGCTCTCATTAAATAAAACAAGCAAAATGGTAACCCAAAGTACAGTCATCATAACATACACATTTCTAAAAACCACAGCGTAATGAAAGGAGTTAGAGAAAATTAGTTTTGAAAACTACCTTTTTTATATGAAGTAATTTACCCAGCTCAATGGCTGGAACATGTTGGCGAAAAGAAAAGGAAAGCATTATTTTTGTAATTGGAATTCTTTTTATATGAAGCGTTGTTTTTAAATACACATGCAGATGTTGTAGCCCTATAAATTGTAGTTGAAAGCTAAAATACGAAGCAGAGCTCAAAGTGAACACTGGGTGGAAGGTGTAGATGAAGGCAGATTAAAACAACTTGGGGACAATATGGGAAGACACTTAGATGGCCTGGTAAGAAGAGGACACAAGACTACTACAGCGAGGTCAAAGCAACTGGGAAAGTCACAGGAATAAATTTTCTTGATTTGCTGCCTCTGCTGAGGAACAGCTCATTACTAAAGAAAAGTCATGATCAAGTGAGATTGATAAGAGACAGGAGAAAAATGGATGGTCAATAGTGCAGAGACTATGAAAGAGGAGACTTTAAAAAATGAGTAGACAGAATTGAGAGCTGGGAAAAATGTGAAGAGAAGCAAAGAAAAGAAAAATTACCAGTAGCAAAAACCAAAGGGCCATGTGGAGTAGGGGAGAATATGGAGTATCTGCCATGTTTAGAAAGACTTCAGAAGAACCTAAAAAAGGCAGAAGCCATCACAGAGCTTTACTTAAGGGATGGCTTGTTTCCTTTACACATTTATTTCTTCTTGCCACATAAATCAATTGTACTGATAATAGTCATAATTTTATAGCATGTAATGTTTTTTCTGTTCAAATTTCTTGAAAAATTCAGTCACCCGTTCCTCTCCCCTCCCATATTTATTTTTTTTAACTGTTCATTTTGGGATCTGTTTTTTTACAGAAAAAGGTCTCAAAACTGAACTATAAGACATAAAAAAAAAAAAAAAAAATTGAGTTACACAAAAAAAACCTGTTACTAAAAACGTTTCTCAAGAGTAAGCCTTGATTATGTAACTGAATCAGGGTTTTTTAACCACTTCAAGTTGTAAGCATTAAGTGTATCTGAAGGCCAAGCATGACCTAAGAGTGCTGTGTGGCAGCTTTCTCTTGCTGCGAAGAAGCAGCAAACATTGGGAAGTGATTCCTTCATAAGAACAGAGAGTACATTTAGGAACAGGTATTGGCATTACATGCTAACTTTTGTCATGTTTGGTTACAGTAATAAGACATGATGAGTGTCCCCTTAGATCTGACTTTTTCTTTCCAGTGACTATAATGATAACTCTAACTGGCTCAGGACAGATGCTTAAATTTTCCTAATCCCAGGCTAAGATAGGTGAGTATCACCCTTCACCAGAGAACAATCCATTGTCCATCCAAATAAATTCTAGAGAAAAGGATGTAGAAAGATAGTATCAAAACCACACTGTCAGAAATGCCAAGGGAAAAATTCAATTGTTAACTGGAAAACATTTTTATAAAGGTTTGAAAGTGCATAAATACCAAAATCTGACAACTATTCATCTCCTGTAAAACCTATCCAATTCCACTGGCCTTTTGAGTGTTGTAAAAAAACGTAAAAACTGTAAAATTTAGAGAGGAATTTGATGGATCAAAAGGAACTACTAGTATCACTGAAAGGTGAATATCTTATTAGGGAAGTGGCAAATTTTATCTTTGGTAAACAACCATTCAATAAGCCTGCAAAGGTAGTGTTTTTCAGCTGTTTGCCAGCTGCAGCACTTGATGATATTCATCCATGGTAACTGGGGCTTAGTCACATTTAAATCTGAATTCTACAAGGATGTAGGGGTTGCAGTAGTGGGATGATATCCTATATTCTCCATATAATGCTGGATGGGCAAGATATAAAACAAGATGGTTACTCTTGGGGGATTTAGTGAGCTTAATCTTTTACCTGTGATTCTGGCTCAGGTCTTTCATGCTTTTGTCAAAAATGAGACAAAACAAAACAAAAAGCCTCATGGCTCTGGCTGCAGTATAAAAAGTATGCCTTATGATAACTGATAGCCTAGTCACAAAGTCTTTTAATACAAGGAATGAATAGCAATGTGTCATAATATATACTTGTGAGCAATGTGAAATGCTACCTACCCACTTGCAGTTATTTTATTGTGCTATTTCCACAAATATAAATAGTTTTTTTATCAACCACCTGGTTCTTTTCTGTGACATGGTCCCTTTGTCTCATCAGAAGCTTGTTGTATGTGGGTGAAAAAAACCTGAATATATTCCAAAGCCCCATTCTTTTATCAATAATTTTCTGTTATCATTACACAATGATTTGAATTTTGTGAATATGGCCACAAAGGATCAATTCAATTAAACCAAAAGTACAAAGGGAAAATCTGACTGCAAGACTCCGTGCAACTGGTGAACCCAGTAATTATATATAGCCACCTATTGTGTTAGCATAATAACATGTGAAGAAGGCTTAGTTAGATGCATTTTAACACATAAAAAGCAATATGGGCAAAGGAAAAGTCATTTTTGCCAAAAGTATAGAACAGTCACACAGTTACAAATGAAAGCTGCATGAATCCTAGTTTACTTGGCTATAAATAAACCCAACATTTTCTTTTTCTCCATGGTAAAATAAAATAGGAGCACAGAAGCATAACAGTCTCCTTTGAGCAACCAGTCTCTTTCTGTTCAATTATAGTCATCAATCTGTTCCACCTAAAATATTTTCCTCCTTGAGAAACTAAAGAAATCAGTATTAAGATCCAAAACATGCTGTTGCAAAAATAATGTAAAAGAGGTCTCTCCTTTTGGCAAATGCATTTTTTTCTGAAAAACTGTATTTTCTTTAATATGAATTTTTTTCTTTAGGTGGAAGAAAGAAATCACATTTATCTGGCACTGCATGTTTATGGTATTTTTAATCAGAAAATCTTGAAGAGCCTGGCAAGGAAAGGTAAGGGTTACCTCCATTTTACAGACAGAAAATGTCAACAAAGACAGCTTGAAGCTTTTCTATTTTTTTTTTTTATATTATTATTTCCAAAATCTGTTTCCTCTGTATACTCCTTTTAGCTGCATAACTGGAAGCCTTAAAAACCAGATCTCAGAAGTGCTAAAGACACACAAGTTCAGTTGTACTAGCACCCTTTCACTCAACAGTGACAGTGCCAAATTCTGTAGCACTGACAAATATTCACCTGTGCAAAATCCCACAGCAAAGTGGAAAGCAGCAAAGCCACACATTCAGGTCTCCCACTTTATGCTGCATGCTCTGACAAATTTTATCTAGGATGATAAAGCTTCTTCCATTATTTGAAGTCACTAGGTCCAGTTTAGATTTTGTCTCTAATATATATGCAATCTATAGTTTCACTAACAGCTCTGGGTTTGGTGTGAGAATCACTTCATAAAATCGTACAGTTTGTTAATTAAAACACAGGATTAAAGATGTTATGACTTCTAGCCTGAAAAACCCTACAATTCTATGGCTAAGAGAACACAAGAGAATTAACTATATGAATTATCTTAGGTGTAACACAACAAACTTCTGATTAAGGCTTTTTAATTTTAATTATCGCTGAGATGTGATAATAGCCACCAGACTGCACTGTCTCTTCCTTCATCCTGTGTGCCACTGAACCATCAAGACACATAAAGTAAAGCCAATTTGATTTAGCTAAATAGAAAAAAGTCCAAACCCTCTTCTTTACATGGTAGTTTTGTAGAGACATCAACACAGAGCAGAACACTGTCCACCTGTGCATGTTTGAAGAATTAGAGAGAGTTATTCTAAAGATGAAAAATCAATGTGCCAAAATAACACAATCTCTGGTGCAAAAATAGTTTCAGGGTAAGTTATTTGTGCACAAAATCCCATCATAAACACCAAGAAATGAATGAGCACAGAAACCAATCCTTTCAGTCACAGGGTTGGTTCCAAAATAATTCAGACTGTGCATTTGGTATACAGGAAAGCCCCATGGGGAAATTATATATCCTATAAATATTCCATCTTAACTTTAACAACTATATAAGCCATCCTAGGTGTGGTGGGAGGGAATTTTTGAAGTCGATTTCTTGCTATTTATTTTTCTGAGATTAGTATCTTTAAAGAGCAAAGTAACAGGAGTTTTTCCTATTTGTTCATTACCCCTGTATGGTGAGTTTGTCCTCAGTTCAATGCATGACTGTAGGGTATCATTTTTTTGACTGTTGATTAAGCTATTCTATTCTTTAGAATAGAATAGCTTAAAGAATAAAGAATAGGATAGCTTAATCAACAGTCAAAATTTTCCCCCAGATATAAATATGAAATGCCCTTGAAAACATTGGTTTGTGTTCTTATACCAAGCATCAGTTATTCCCTTTATGTTTTCTTTTAATGCATTTCTTTGGAAGACAAATCTTGCAATTAGTGTTCATTTTAAGATCTTTCGTTCATTGTATGAGAGATTAGTTTTACTATTCTCTCTTAAAGCCCACAGTGCACCACTGTATATTCAGCAGCCTACAATTTTTATCAACAAGCGACCCATCATTTCAGAATCCTAAATCATAGAATTCATTTTTTTCATTCAGCATGCAGACAGCTAAAGCCCCCTTTTTTCCCCTGGGGTGATATGCTAGTTTGATTTTATTTTCCCTGACATTTCACCTGTCAGATTATGATAAGTAGAAGAAACAAAGAATAATCATCACATTCTCACTGAATCTCATAATAAAGTATCAAGAAATATAAAACAAATTAGAAACATTATCCTGAGGGAAAACATGAACCCTGAAAACACAATCAGATATACACATAATCTGGTGACCTAGGACTACAGTAAAGGTTTAAAAAAATTCAGAAAGGAAGCCTGCATAGGACGGCCACATCTGTTTTTTAATCTTCAAACACTAGGGAAACACAATGATGTAAGAAGAAAGAAAAAAAGTTGCAGAGTTAAGAAAATCTATTTGATAATAAGGCCATGTGTCTTTTTTAAGTCTTTCATGAATGCTTTACAAAAGCAATCCTGAAGTCAGCAAAGAAACAGGACAGATTATCATGAAATATATAAAATCAAATTAACTAGTTGGCCAGGTGAAAAAATTAATGAGCCAGAACACACTAAACATACTCCTGATTTACTGCATCTGCAGTTTGCATGTTCCCAAATTCTGTCAGTCTCAAAGTGCTGAGATTTAAAAGTGATGAAAACTTACCTGCTTGACCAGTGGTAATACTGACAGCTGCAAAAAGCCTCTGGGAACGACTCAAGTCAGAAACCCCATTCACAGCTTCAACTTCAAACGTGTAGTTAGCATGAGCTAGCAGGTCCATGACAGTGACATAATTATCTACTAATCCAGTTTGCTGGGGCATATATCCAATGTTACTCCCACAGGGAACACATTCACCCTGCTCCCAGCTGCACCTCTTGCACAAAACGCGGTAGGTCACATCATTTCTTCCCCCATTGTCAGCAGGAGGACTCCACTCCAAACTCACAGTAGTCTGGTTGATATTGAAAATGAGGTTCTGTGGTGCAGATGGAGGTCCTATGTAACAGATAGAAAAGTTCAGGTCAATTCATAGGAATGAAGGTAGGATAAGTAGCTAGCATTTTAATTACAGAGACAGAAAATAGTTGAAGCATTTTTCTTCACATAAACGTTTCATTATTTTTACTACAAGCTGCATAAAATCTTCCCTGAACTCACTTGGCAAGAGCTTTATTTATTTTCCATTAAGGCATCAGAATAACAATTGCCTGCATATTTACTGCAACTGACTTCAGCCATTTCTCTTCTGTGCAATTAAAGGGATTGGTTAACGCACCTCAAAGTTTGCCTTTTACAGTTTTCCCAAGTATAGGATTTTTTTGCTTCTTCCAAACACACTGCATCAACTGCATCTAGTCCCTGATATGTTTTATAGAGATATCGACACTACTTTGGATTTAGGAGACTTCCACTATTTGAACAACCAGTCTGTGTAGGCTGGTCTATTTGCAGTGAGGAGGTTAAGCCTGATCCAATTAACAGTTCAATCAAAGATCAGATTCACACAGGCTACTTTTAATTTTTCATGTTACTCATTTTGGTATTATATCATCCAAAGCACATTCTTAACAACAGTTTTACAGCCCTGGGAAAACTATGTCTGTATACTCTCTATTACAATGGGTTACACACTTAGCCAACATGCCGTGTTTTCCAGTGTTATATCAAGCAAACATGAAAATTACATTTGTCCTGATTCTAAATTCACTGTCAACTTCTTTCCCCCTCTGCCTTTCAATTTCATTTACTTTTACTTACAAGTAAATGCACTTTTCAAATATAGGAAAAGCCAGGCGAAACTACAAGATACAAGTGGCTGCACTTGGTTGGTTAAGCAATGTCCTTTACTATTAAATTCATGACTGACTCACTTGTGCATGCGACATATGGTGGATCAGAAGGTGCTCTATAATAGCTATCTTCACAGTCACATCTTGAAGATCCTTCCTTGTCAGAGAAGCTGTGAGTAGGGCAGCGGGAACACTGGAGATCTTGTGAAGAGGATTTGTAGAACCCACGGCCACAAGCTAAGGCAGAACAAAGCAAATTGAGGTTTAGATTGGCACGGACTCTTCTGATCTTTTTTACTGTCACATGAGGTACACATTCCCATAAATGCCTAAACTACCCATTCCATTATGTTGGCACAAGCCAAAACAAATCGCATTTCTTTTTCTTCAGCTAATGCAGTTAATGATTTTGTGGCATTTTTATGAGTTCAAGCATACACTACCAATACCTCAGGAGCTGGCAGCACAATATTTCAACACAGGAGACCACAGAAATATAACAAGCATCTGTTTTCCACCAAAGAAGAATAAAATAATTGTGTGAAACAGCTGGGTGCTTGCAATAGGCCTAAACAAGGGAAAAACCATCTGCTATAGCTCTGCTCCTAGAGGCCACTCAAGTGTTTCTGGTATCTGAACCAGTTGATTTGGAATTAATGGAGCAAAGGTTACTCTTCTCTGATCTGAGAAACCCAGAGAAGTTGTAACCCACCAGTGAACCCTGATCCCAAGGAAAGAACGAGGCGTGAACAGCGTGGACAGATGACTCCAGAAGGAACAAGTAGAATGAGGAGGGCAGACACTGTAAGCAGCACAATTGTTTTTTCCAGTTTCAGAGAGAGGGACGACTAGGCTTCAATGAATTTACTAAAACTTCCAAGGGAAAGCTAAGAGGTAGGTAGTTGGAAATATGCATATAAGATCATTTTAGACTTTGGTTTGTCCACTGTGAACTCTTGGAAGTAAAAAATGTGTTGTTTTCCAAACCTGTTATTTAGAAATACTTTTATCACAGCAGAAGCACCCATAAAACAAACCAATAATGATTCTTACAAGCAGAGAGCTGCAAGCATGACAGACAGCTTAAGAATGGATAAACTATGAGACCTGTAAGGGATGAAGAAGAAGGAAGTGGGCATCAGGCAGCAGTAAAGTGAAAACAGATTAAGACACCATTGTATCATTGAGGTTAGGGGCAAACCTACAAATGCTATCATCATAAAAAGCAGAACACAGAGCTCCTCCAGAACTTTCTAGTAAAGCAGAGGCTTTTTCAACCACACAATTTCACTCTCTTTTTCCAGACCTGGCAAACAGACTAAACTTCTTAAGCCTTCACCTGTATGCAAAGAAAAGGGACAGTGGGTGAAACTTAGTGGGTATCAAAATATTAAAGCTAGTTAAATAGTCATTCTGAATTCAGAGAGAGAGAATTTACTTTGGTTATATTCATATCTGCTTGGATATTTTCTCAGAATAGAAATGCAAAGCATCCAAAGACACTGATATTTGCAACAGTTATTTCAGTTGTCTGGTAATGCAGTGGTGGAAAGAGCATGAAAACAGTGAGCTTTACCCAAATTTCACTGAAGTCGAGGATGAGTGTCTCTGATTTTAGTAGCCTCTGGACAGGACCCACAATGTAGCTACAGCAACATGACTTTTATTAATCTGATAAATTTTATTCAACTGAGAAGGAAGAAAGCAGTGGAAATACTTAAGGTAACAGTGGGTTAAAGTTGATTTCTTAGGTAAATCAGCATAAAATGATAGGAAATTCTGTCCTTCCTTTACTCTCTCTCAACATACTGACTTTCTAAAGAAAAATATGACTAAAGGAGAGAAATCACCACAGCATTTAGAGTTTGTCAAGCTGAATAAAGCAGTGGGTAGAGGCTACGTTACCTGGCAGAGAAAATTAGCATGCAAAGCACATATCCTTTGACTTTGACAAAGAAGCATGAGTTTACATTTGAAAAAAAATCTAGCCCTGCTTGTAAAACATGCTAGAGTTTGATTCTACTTCAGCAACTGTTATATATGCTATTTAGAAAAGAAGACAGAAAGAAATTTGGAGAAACGCTTTGGATAAACATGACCCATGAATTCACAGTTGTGGCAAATTTAACTTAGAATTATTCTTTTACACCTTCATTCAAGATTGTTTCAGAATTTCCTGACCACAGACAAAGAGCACAAAAGCTGAACGGGTTTGTATGCATGTACCTTGAGAAAATATATTTAAACTTCTGCCTGCTCTTTCAGGACTTGCAATTGAAAGGCAGCTAAAATTACCAAATAATAGTTTCCTGCCTTTCTTAAAGAGCCATGGTCCTCTCATACCAAGCAAAACACTGGACAAATACACCAGATCTTCCAGCACGCAGCCCTCTGCAAAGCAAAGAGCAACTTAAAAGGCGGAGATCCCCACTGTGCTTCCAGTCTGTCCCTCTCAGCAGGGAACAGCACAAAGCAAAGACACAGAGGGTAAAATAGAGATTTCAGACAGAAATAACAAAATGTAAACAGAAAACCCCTACTCGATTTTTTTCTGACTGCTTGATCAAGACATTTATATGCTTAGTCACTTACTATTTAAAGTAAGGGGGAGTTTCTTATTAGAGTTCAAAGGATGTGAATGTCTGTGACTTGTTTACATGACTGAAAGCCATTTATTCTCTCACTCAGCATACCATAGAAAAAAGGTTCAGGCACTCGTACCATGCTACCATTCCATATCTTAGAGGGAAAAGAGGCTTGAGACAACATTTAATAACCATCCCTTCAGCTTTTATAACCTATAAATGTAAGAGACAGGATGCTCCAGCAATGACATTTTTAATACTATAAAAAAGTGCTTTCAAAAAGGATTTTTAAAAACTTTGTAAGCTTTTAAAAGTAACAAAGGGGCTCACATCACAATTAAGAGTACTCACTGGAGTAAAACAATTAAGTTATTTCCCCAATTTTCTTTCTAAATTTAAATTTATCAAAAATCTGTATTTTTAGCCAAGCAGTGAAATACTCTACTGCTGAAATATTTAGGAGGTATGAATCTTTATCTGTTTTTAAAATGTATGATTGTCCTTGCCCAGAATCACAGAACTAAAAACTCTGCCAAGAGAGGCTATTGCATACACCACTTATCAAGGTGTGATAACTTGCCACTGATCTATTACTGGTCACAGGTGGGAAAGAACCATTCAAAAATACTTTTCTGACTCTCTTTTTTCTATACTTGTGTCCTATCTTGCCAAAACACCATGGTGGCTTTTTTTATTATTATTTATTTTAAGTAATTTAAATACATTGTTTTGTTCTAATCGACTTTTAGTCCACCAACTTTGTTTCAATTTAGTTATTTGTTCCACATTTTTAAGATCACAGGGACAGGTGGTAAAAATCCCAACTAACACCACTTCCATGAGCAACAGAAAAAAACATTAGCCAAACATTACTTGGATCTCTATATATGCAAATTTAAAAGTAATAAACACAGGTACTGTTCCACAAAAATATCTCATTGCAAAGATGGAAGCAATTCAAATTTCATCCAATCACATCCATCTTAATATTTCCATTCATTAGCATAGGAGAGCACTCAGCAGCAGCACTTCTTCACTGTAAAGGGAGCCTATATTGTAAATCAAGGTACAGAACACAAGAAAAGATGGGAAGTGGAAGTAGGCAGGGGTGGTATAACTGGCAAGGGAGCACTCTGATGTTGTAGCCATAATCCTTGTTGCTGAACTGAGTAAAATATGAACTCATTTGATCTTAATCAAGCAAGTTAAGATCCAGGAGCAGTTTTGCTACCAAAGGGATTCTGAGGTATTGGAAAAGATGAGGGGCAAGGAGGAAAGGAAAGAAAGCCAGTAAAAAATAAATTTGCTGCCATTCACTGTGGTGTGTCATTTACAGCTGCTAATTTAATAGAACAGTTCTTCCCAGACAAAGCTGCTATTTTGTTCAAACAGCTGTTCTGAAGTCTTATGCGTTCCAAGAAAGGGTTTCAAAACAAGAGCAGTTAACTTTGCAGGCAGCACAAGGACGCCAAATAGCACCTACCAGCCTAACCTAAATCAACCTTCAAATCACCTGAAAACTAGTTGCTAATTCTTTCTGCATATACTATAAACTCAGCAATAAATACAGAAGAAAGTTATGCTTCAAACAAGACACGATTTTTTGCTTTATATCTTAGGCTCACAACTGTTAGGGAGTGACCATCAGCAACCCCCTCAGGGCTACCTGGCACCTTGGATTTGTTTACTTGTCTGTGGTAGCCATGGATGTTTCTTGGAGCAGATCTTCCCACCTCATCTGTGAAGCAAAGGGGTTTCTCTTGTTGGGAAGCTGGCAGATTTCCATCATGAAATACAAAGATTATGAGAATGGCCCTTGGATGAGGGAGCCTCCTTACACCACTGAGCTGCAGTTTGAAACTGAGTAGATCATTGCTGCTTCATATTTAAACTTCCTTGCCTGGAAAATCCCTGATAAAGAGTTGCACTATCCTGTCTGTATACGATGGAGGACCCTGGTGATGATGACACTAGCAGCCTTTCTCAGCTTGGACTAAGTTGCTTTCTTCTTACACATCCAGTAGCACTCAGCCATAACAAGAACGTAACATGATAGTAGGGTAGAGTACAACCTGGGCAAGGTTGCAGCATCAGTTAATGGTACTCACTCAAATACATGTTTAGCATATGCCCCTAATCTCAGTGCAATCACAAACATTCTGAGCCAATGTGTTTGTTGTGGTTTTAAGGCCTACATAAACACTGTAAATAATGCAAAATGCAAAGCCAGAAATAAATATTAAAGAATTAACACACATTACTAAGAACTAAGATGCCACATCTGTGGCACAACAAGGCATTTGCTGTCATAGCTAGAGATGCTGACTTCAGCATATGTAGAAAAAATAGCAGCTTCTCTTCTGTGAATGCATCACATGCCTTAGTGGCCTGCTAGAGATCAAATAATGTATACTTTTCATATTAATAAAGAAAGAATTCCAAGAAACTCTGGAAGAAGGAACAAAAGCAGATGCACACAGCAGTCTGAAGTCCCATTTGCGGGCTATGAAAAGAGGAAAAAAAGGGATGTGTTAAGTACTGTTAAATTTTATGTAAGCTTCTCACTATAAAAACTATGGATATCCCTTTGATGATTAGGAGAGCTAAGGAACTAAAACTGGAAGGGATGATGGAAATAGGGTAAGGGCTATGAGAAACAAGAAATGTTCATATAACCAAAGGAGAAAAGAGTAAACAGTTGTAGGGAAGTGACACGTTAATCAAGAAAATTATTTGCTACTACAATAATACGAACAAGTTAAAAAAAAGAAATCTCATTTATAGAAGTATAAGGCTTCCAGGTGGCACATCAGCTCAAGACTGAAAAGGCACACAATTGTTTCAGGCTTCTAGACATGTGATTGAACATGACTTTTGATAATTTTTGAGTTTGTAATGAAATGTAATGAAATAATGAAACATAATGAAACATAATGAGTTGCAAGGAGTTAACTTCACTAATTACTATTTGATCCCATTACAAAAAGTTGACTGGTGTGAGGGGATAAAAAAAATTACATACTATGCTAGCAGAGCAAGAGAGCTTGTCTATTTATTTGAGTTTGTTCACCATTCCCTGAGTTTGCCAAATATGAGTAAGGATAGTTCCAAGAACATGCTACTTTTTCACAGCCAGTCTCAAATGATGGCAAAGAAGTAATAGCAGAGTTTCAACAACAGAATACTTACAAACTTGGAGTAACAGCCTGATCCTACTGAGAACGATGGCAGAATGACTGCCTACCTCAAGACAGCTCAGAGGAACCCCTGGGTTCCTCTCTCTACTTCATTTGCATAAATTAACTACATGTAAAAGTGATTCTACATATTGCATTTTTTCCCTACATTTTTTGAATCTTTTATATCTGTATGGACATAAGCCTCCATTTTTGTGATTTGTTTTGTGCTATCTTAACCCACTCCCCACCTTTCTACCCTCCCCAAGCCTGTGAAAATTCAAGTCAATGCAGCTAACCACCTTTTCACAGAAATTATGTATACAAGAAGGGGTTTGTGCAGATGTTTCCTGGATGAAGTTATGCAACTGCAAAGACTTTATTAATTATACAATGCAAAATGGATTGTTCTGTAATTGAAACTCTCTGGAGCTCTGATACATTTGAAAATTAACACACATATATGTATGGTCAGGACATAGATGGATGCTGTTAGATTATTTATTACAGACGGGTATTTTAGCTAATTGAGAAAAAAAGGCTGGTCTTTCTCCACTGGAGCTTTCAAGTATTTGTTTCATATTAATGTCTATGGTTCCATAACTCAGGACTGAAAGCACAGCTTGCAGAAACAGTACTCCCACTGCTAGTGTTGCTGACCTCATCTACAATGGACAGGTCCAGAATCTTTATTTTAATCCTATTGACAGTGCCTCAGTGGGAGTAATTATAACAGTCGGCCACAAATCCAGACCTCCTGTCACTGATATATTAGGGTTTTTCACAACGAAAATGAGCAGCAGACAAGGAGGATGAAAACACCATGGGGTAGTGATTATAGCAAGATTTGTCAACCCCCTTCTATAATAACCTGCTACAAACATATGACGATTTGGCATGGGAGACACCAGAAGTACAAAATGTTTAATCATTCACAGTATCAAAACTAAAATTTTGAAAATTATTTGAGGGACGTTGCTCTCTTAAAAGATATTTGGCTGGTAGATCACATCAGCCACAGGCACTTTTTAGCCAACATATCTGAAAAAGTTTAGATAAACTGAAAGCAGACCATTATAAAATCATTCCCAAGTGTGATTTCAGTGTGAAATATTAGACATAAGAAATCCAGTAACAAAAGAAAACTATAACCTCTGATCTCCTCTTCTAATAATTTGTGTATGTTCAAGTCATGACTATGTTTGAAACTGTAAATTACTTTTATACTGAGAGATGGCATCTGTTATGCCTTCTCCAGCACCTAATATATATTGTTTTATAAGGAGCTTAGACTGTAGTATTTTATTTGTCTAACTACTATGCAATGATAAATGTCTAGCTGAAAAAGATGTTTATTTTAGCTTGATTTTTAAACTGCAACAGCATCTAAACATTATTCATGTTTCAACCAAGGAATTATGTTGTATGGTTTAGCCAGAGTAAACTTAAGACTCTTAATGGTGCCTCAGCTATAGTGTGAATGACATATCTAAATAAGGCTGTCCTACAGCTGCATACCATCATCCACTGAATGTTTGCTGTTGCCTGTCAGGAATCTCTCAGACCTAGTATTCATTTCCCAAGCCTAATACGCCCTTGTTGTCCAAAGTCCTGGTAATGACTTTTGAGAGATATTCACATAATGCTGTTCACACAAATAGAGAAGCCGAGATAGACTGCTTGCTAAGTAATAGAAATTTATTCCCATTTTTCCACTGGATGAAGTGAAACAAAGCTGCTACAAAGCTGCTTTAAAAATTACTGAGTATGTCATCATGTGTGCCTCTTTTTACATTGTCTAAATACAAAGTAACATAGGAACAAAGAAATACTTTATGGTGTCTTCCCATCTAATTCATACACAAGAACAAAGAAATCAAGTCAAAGAACATATCCCACAAATGTAAGAATACCCAATGTCACTGTACTGTAACAACAACATTTCTTTGAATCTAATGATTCTGAATAAGGACAAAAAAGATTACATTTAAATGGCACTTAAAGAAACTCCAGCATAATCTGAGCAGAATTAATTAACTGCATAAGTTAAAAGTTGAGCAATGAGGCTCTGACATGTTTCTCCACATTTTCAGAGTGTGCAAGGACTTAGGCATGTACCTGTTACGAACTTTCTCGGGACCACAAATATAAAGCCACCATGAAAATTCAGGGAACGTAATGTGAGAGAGATACAGAGACAAAAAATGAAGACAGATACAACTCTATTGCTGAATGGAGTTCAAAAGTTTGGGTGGGTGAGAGAAACAAAACCAAAAGAGATATTCTGGCTTTCCCATTCAATCTTTCCCTTTTTTTTTCATCATACCCTTCTCTCAAGACTAGGTTTGCGAGGTGCTTGAGTAGCTTCTGTGCAGACCTGAGTGACAGTTTGATGGATTAGCCAGACTGGGAGCAAATGTTCCACACTTTGCAGGACATGGTATAGGTTCATCAAGAAAAATTAATCCATGCCTTAAGTTTTGTCAGCAGTAGTGATTGTAGCTGTTTTCCTCAGGGGGCTCCCATCCTGTCAGAGAATTAATAGAAAAATGCACTTGATTTGCTCATAGCTTCTGCATTTTGGGGGTTTTGTTTGGGTTTTTTTGTTTGATTGTTTGTTTGTTTTTTCCTGTTTTACTGACCTGGTAATATTTACTTATGAACTTTTTTTACTTTTAATTTTTACTAAAAAAAAAATCTGTTAAAACTACAGCAACTAGGAATTCAGCAAGCCCAAGGCCACCAATTAACACATATTGTGGAAGTTACAATGTTCTGATAGGGAAAACTGTATGACTATCTAACTGAAAAGAATAACACAACCCTTAAGTGCATCAGCAGACAGAAAACGTTGCTGCAATGAAAAAAAAAAGGCTTTGCAAAATATAGCTTAAGTGGTGCTTTTGATCCTAAGCAGATGTGTGAAAAATTTATGCTGTTTGTCACATTTGTGTACTAATGTCTTTGTAGTTTTTTTAACTGATATAAAATTCAACTCTAACAGACATAAGAAAAGAGAATAAAAAAATAACTAGATACTGCATCTTCTTTGTAGCCCACCTTTAAGTACTGGAACATCGTAATAAGTCCTCAGATGTCACAAAGTTTCTCTGCAGCCATACCTTCTGTCCATTCAAATAAGCTCTTTGAAGTGTTTAATGCACATTTGGACTTTGTGAACATTTTCAGCATGTCTTAAGGAATGTTTCCTTTTGTTTTCTAAATAGAACAAAATACTTAAAAAAGCTCCAAGCAGTAATGAAAATAATGAAGTAGGGGCCAGAAGGGGCATTACTTTGGGCTGGTTTGTTTCCTGCATAAAAATACAGTAAAATCTGATAATTAATAAATACTTTGGAAAAAAACAAAGTAATTTGAAAAAATATATTTTAATTTAAAGCCAGTGAGATTTCCATGGTCTCCCTATCTGACCTTCTAATGTAGCAAAAGCCTTCAGGTTTAATGAAAAAAATCTTTAACCTTGACTATTATATACAGTTTTCAGCCCCTCACAAGAAGACACTGAAGTGCTCTAGTTTATCCAAAGGAGAGCAATAAATCTGGTGAAGGATCTAGAGAAAAAGTCCTATGAGAAGTGGTTGAGGAGACTGGGGATGTTCAGTCTGGAAGTTTAGATTGGATATTAGGAAAAAATTATTCCCTGAAAAGGTTATCAAGCATTAGAATTGGCTGCCCAGCAAAGTGGCTGAGTCATCTGGATGTATTTAAAAGCTGTGTAGATGTGGTTCCTAGGGACATGTTTTAATGGAAGACTTGGAAGTGTTAGGTTAATGGTTGGACCTGATGATTTTAAAGGCCTTTTCCCACCTAAATGATAATATGACACTATGATTCTATGATACTAAAGGTAGAAATACAGAGTGGAACCTGAAAAGTACTGGTTACTAGGTAGGCCTGTTATTTTTTCCTCTTTTATTGATTTTTAAGCAACTCCATTATTTTAGAATCTTTTAGCCTCACGACCTCAAATCAAACTGACAAAGAAAAGACCATCTCCCATTAAATAGCTACTTCACTACACAACATAGCTGCATCACAACTATGAGATGACAAACTTTTATATGGAGCACTGGACCTGTCCCCTGACATGAAAATCTCCAACACTTATTAAGCCCCCCCTGAAGACTCTCATCTGTCTTGTCAAACAAACAATCTTAGTCTTGCCAGTTTGGCTATCAGAGTCCTCTGATGAGGAAGTCACTGTGTTTTTTCACCAAAAAATGCAAAAACAGTTTTCAAATATCTGCAAAAACTCTCTCTCTCCCTGGCTGCCTCTTTTCTCCCTTCCTGGAAGCAATATCAAGAAAATACCAGGGGAAGAAACATGAACTCATGAAGGGAAGACTAATGATAGTGTTCCTTGTGGAGCTGCTTCTAAATTATCATCAGAGGGAAAGTATAAATACAGGGAAGTTTTGGCCTATTATAGACACTTCAGCTAGATCTGCCAGCCAAAAAGGTTTAGGTATTCAGAGACTGAACTTTCCAACTTGTCTCTCACCCTTTGAAGCCATTCCTTAATGGACAAGTTCCTTGGCCATGGAGGACAGACAGCTTTGATGCCCCAGGAAGAGCAGAAACCTGTAGCCAGGCACTTCTTAGTCTGCCTACAGACTGGATCTGCTCCTCATAGACTTTCTAGGAGACTCCACACATTTATCTGCCTGCCTGAACCCGACAATGGAAAGGCCTGGGTGGGATAGTGTTAGCTCAGGCCAGCCAGAAGATAGCAAACTAAGTTTTCCTTCCTAGGATGCCATGAAGCTCACCTAACACTTGTCTCTAAAAGCCTGGAACCTCGGCCAGTCTGGTTTCACTCCAAGGCTCAACACTGATGTCCAAAATACAGTGTAGATGCACATATGCTGACAAAGAAGTTCCCCAACAGCAATCTACTTCAAGACATAAAAATTACTTTATTATACAGACATGAACATTTACATGTCACTGAAGATATATTTTCAGAATCATCTGATGTATTTCTACCATTGATGTAAAACTAATTTTATGCTGTTAGTTTAATTGGTTCCTCAATGCAGTTCACTAAATGCCTGTGAAGGCACAGTACAGGAGCAGGGAGCTAAGAAATGGTGGAGCATTCTTTCAGCAGCAATGCTTAATTGACATGTTAATAAAATATAAAGTTTTTAAAAACTTAAGTAGCTTTCTGCACTATTTTGGAGAGAACAGTGCTAGGTGTACCCGTTTATGCCACAGATTCCTTCTTCACACACACAACTCCCTCCTGATGTCCCAACATCCTGCCTTACAACAACTGTCCAGAGACAAATATAATGGGAGTTTATTAATTTCCTATAAAGGCCTCAGAGCTTTTGGAATCTTTTCACAAAATCATTTTGTGCCCTGTGAAATACACGGTGTCTTTTGGGCTAGTTTTAGATCATACGGTGCAAGGATGAGGTTCTTTGTAGAGGAAGTGGTGCAAATAGATCTGTTGCTGTAGACTTCCTGAAGGAAGAAGAATCAACTTGATGCGGCTGTTTAATTTAACTGCAGTGGTGCTTAAAAATAGGCTGTCAAGAAATAAATCTGGAGGGCTTACTCATAAAACAGAACAGAAGCAGGCACCTCCATAAGCTTTCCAATTGAAATGAAATTAAAATAACTTAACACATTTTTGCTTTCTTTGGACAATAACCTAACATTACCATTCCAGGCTTCAGGTTTCTGTAACACATTCCTCAAGGCCATCATTATACAGCAGGCAAATCCATTCAAACAAAAGCTTCTAAGAATCCACAAGAGAGAAATGACTCCACTTCTGCACAATTGTTCTACAGAATCTAAAAATAATTTTAGTTGCATACTCTGCTCTCAAATATCCCTACATTTAAAGTTGATTGTCCTACTTACTCTGAAAAATATGCTCATGACCATCAATCCATCGTAATGCTTTTAGAGGAACTTTAAAAAAGCAACTGCTCACCATTCAATTGGGCTTGGAGTGGGGAGAAATAGAAATACTTCTGGAAAGGAAGCAAAAACTATACTCTAATTTTTTTAAGAAGGGATTCCCTTCTAGATTCAATGAGGCCAGCAAAATTTTATCAGAGCATAGACTGGAAATTTAGACTGTCTGTGTGAGTATTTCACTATAATCTTTCAAAACAAAAATGGATTTAAACTCTTTATCTAAATAGTAGCGGTTTTGTTTATTAAGAGATTATAAACACATAGATCCCTTTAAATGAAAAAATAATAAAGAAAAATCATAACTACAGTAAGTCACTGATATGAAAGTTAACTGAAATAAAACATGAACTTATTCTGGATTTTCTTCGGTACGTCTGTGGTAAGAAAAAATATTGCTAACTCTGACAGATATATCTTCACCAAGTTTTTATGAGAAAAGTCCCCAGATTCACACAGTGCTTTAATTCCAAATAGTACAGCCTGAGTTGTGATACTGTGAAATGAAGTTGTCTTTACTAATTACATACTCTGAGCAGAAGTGTGTCTTACAGCAGAGAGCGTATTGAATCTGCCTGGCTGATCCTTATGATTTGGAAATGTCACTTTCTACCAAGCATGGAGAAAATAGGGAGGGGCAATAAAGCCGCTCAAGGATAGCAGCCATCCAAAAAGATAAAGAACATGCTGAGGAAAAGCAGACAACAGATTGCAGAGACAGAACAATCACAGATGGAGGCCAGGTGGGTGGGTCAAACGATTTAAAAAAAAAAACAAAAAAAACACGTTTATTTCCATATTTAAACAGTACCCCTTTGTGTAAATGTTCAGCAAAGAACTGATAAGAAAATGGATTTGTAAGTGCATTTGAACAAACAACATGTCTTATAGTCAAGAGGGGCTTAGTCGTATATAATTAAGGGATAATGTGCATGGTTGAAGAATGTACGATACAACAAGCATTTTCTGAAAGTGATTAAATGCCACTGCAAAACAAAGGAGCTAGATACCAGAGGAAGGTTTATGGAACCAGCAGGGAGTAATGTTAAAACATGAACTTGCTTTTTGTTAAAGACAAGAGGATATTCATCTAGCCATATAAAGGATTTTCTTCACTGAAAATGCTGTGAACTTCCTCACTCCTTCTGCCACCTTGTCAAGCTCTTTAACTAAGATTATCACACATTCTGTTTCAGTGTACACTACCATAACCTCTAATCCTTTAAACTCCCTAAGAGAACAGCTCTGTGCACGTACAATGCCCAGGTTCATTGGAAGTGTGTGCAATCAAAGTTCTCTGTAAATTTCTGAAAATTTAGTGGCATTACTCAGCTGAGCAATTACAGCCTCAAGGGCTTGATCCACAGCCACTGAAGTAATGGGTGTCTGGAACAATAGATGCCCTGAATCACACAATAAAGACAACGAAAACGAGGAAGATCAATGGTCTATCTAGACCACTGGCTTGTTTCTGGCCATGACCTATGCTGGACGCTTACAAAAGGAAAGAAAGAGCAGGGCAGAGGCAGAGGGTTCCTGCATCCAACAACCAGGTGTTCACAATCGTGAGCTATCAGCCATCTCCACCTCTTTGCTTAATATCCCATTATAAACTTTTCTTTCCTGAATTTATCAAATGATTTTCATAAACTACCAGAGTTCAACCAAGTGACTGTTTACCTGAATGTTGAAGCGTGCTTTAGTTCTTGTAAGAAAGTATACACAGTGCATGTTTCTGCACAATTCCTTACATAGCTGTAGTTTGCAGAAATACAGGCATGCTGACACTGAAACTGGGTACTGCTGACACTAATGCCACAGAAGCAGACAACTCTGTGGGGCTTTCAAAAGCCTAAGAAGCTGAGTAAATAGCATGTTTCAAACACCTACCATTACACAGACAGATCAGGTATGTCACAACAGAAAATGCAGGACTAACACATGAACAATCTCCATCACACCCAGCAAGCTGTCAGGTGTATTTCCAAGAATACTGGTATTCCAAGGCATTTACTAAACTTTCAAGGATTTGGAAACTTTAAAATCCCCCTTATGCTTTTTGTTATCATTATTTATTTGTGTCTTGGGTTTCAACTTTTAAAAACTGAAAGGGAAGAGAAACAATATTAATATAACATGAATGTATCCACATTAGGACTTTCATTTGGATCCAGAGTACACTTTTGAAGTGATGTCCCCGTCATCCCTGCTTATCATGTTTTGAATCACATCAGAGTAATCTCAGAACACATGAACTGGTTTGCTTCCAGAGGAAAATAACCAGAAAATGTGCTCCAAGAGTGAAACTAGTGCACTCCAAGTACAAATGGATCAGACTACATCCCCAAATATACCCCACAGAAATTTATTGAGTGTGGACATCAACAAATCTTTGGGACTAACTCTTTTGTTTTACAGATTTACTCCTATTTTTCCATGCACCATCATAAGGTGAAAACATGAATTCTTTTTTGATGGAAGCTTTAATTGTTGGCTTTGATCAACAGATCAGTACATAAATTATCTAAACATGTAGAACTGACTCAGCACCCTAACTATGAACAATTTTTAACTCAAATGATTTTCTGTACTTCTTCAAACAGCTCTGTGTAGCTTGTTAAAAAGACAAATTTACAGATGTTCATCCCTCACTGCTCAAGAAACTTCACCGTTCTTTGAAAAATAACAAGATACTGAAAGAAATAAAATGAAGGAAATACATTGTTATTGTCATTTAAAACATTGGTAAAAAGCAATAATATTAACTAAAAAATTTAAAAAGGCTTGTTTACAGAAGTGGAGGGAGTAAATGTAAATGTATATAAAGTTCAGCAACTGGCAATGGGGACCAGCATGTCCTCACATAACATGTATTCAGCTCCCAGAAGAAATACTCTCCATGTTAGGGAAGTGCTCTCACAGCCCATGGCAGAATTCAGCTTTACACTTTGGATGAAATTCAAGGCTTTCAGTTAGGCAGCTTTATTCAAAAATCATTCATTCATTCTCAAAAGGATGGATTGCCAACGAAGAAATAAAACATATCTCAAGAAGGCATGAAAGTCATGGCAGTGGCACAGGGGACAGCAGGTATTGTCACTGAGAGAAAGTATTCCCTGATATCTCCCTGGGCTCTAATAATACATTTCCATCTTCAGTTCTGCTACATTACCCAAAACCATACTGGTCCTCCAGTACTACCATCCTTCTTCCCCATCCGTGCAATTTTCTGTCTTAAATATTAATAGTTCTTTTGAATTATAAAAGCAAAAATATAATTAAACTTTAATTAAAATTAATTTTATAAGAAAAACAAAGATGGAACAAACTCAGAGAGCAGAGTGGCTGCAAAGTCCACTAGGAGTCAAGAACTAGGCTTCAGCAATGGGAAACAAAGCAGGCACGCACTCCTCAATCAGGTCTCAGTTTCTCCCCTTCTCTTCCCAACTTTTTTTAAGTGCTCAGCCAGACAAATTTCCATTACACAACCCAGCTCCTTATCATCAGCAAGCACACTTAATCCAACAGACCTACTGATCTCAACTAGGTCTCCTCTGAGACACTGACAGGAAAGCTACACAAAGGGAAAAGGTTGGCCAGCTCCGACATGGGATCTAAATTCAAAGTCAGACTGGGACCTGGGCGTCCTGAGTCTGCCTTGAAGACCTCAGCAGGAAAAAAGGGGCTATTGGGAGGGAAACATCAACAGAAACTGCAGCAATGTGATACAGAGCAGAAATATTTTCAGACTATTAATCACCCAAATTAATCCTTTGATCTCGACTGCCTAGCTGACAATAGGCCACAGGTTACATATCCGCAATGTGATTTCTCCCAAGATTACAACACCTAAATTTCAATGTCAATATATTAGTGCTAACACATGTAATGAGTATCTATGTTCTCATGGGAGTATGTGGAGACCCAGGGCTGAGTTCTAAGCTGCCTAAATACAATCTTCTAGCCCAGTCGGAGAAAGGCTACCCTGCCATATACCTAGCTAATGGTCCATAAGAGCTTAAGTCTTCTGTGACTCCTATATCACATCTGCAGCACCTATAGATATCCTGTATACTCTACACCACCTCAAAGCCAGGAAACAATGCTTATGAACCACTCTATAGCCTCCTACAGTAGAATGACTCTCCTGACAACAGCTTCAAAATAAATCCTGCTCTCAGTTATTTGTCTTGGCATGCCAACATATAAAACACCCAGTCATAAGAGTTAACAATGTTTCTCAAATGGTACCAACTGCATAGTGTCATAAAGTATTTCCTGTTTTCATATGCAAGTAGTTTATCTAGCATCTTATGATAGATGGGCAGTGATGAGGAATAAGAAGAGAGATAGCCACAATTCTCTTATCAGATCTGCTTCTATCAAGTACCAAATAGATCCATACAGATAGGGCTGTAGAGTTTTCCATAGCTTGTCACACAAACTCTCAGCAACAGAACTGAGTAATGTATGCCTACAGAGTATGAGGTATTGAGCTGAGACTGGCATATCTATTCAAGTAGAGAACTGGTGTACTGCAAGTAGTTATCTAAATTAAAAATAAATTAGTAGTGAAGGTAAGTTGTTTATAAATATGTTAAGCCATTATGACAGTTATGTGGAAGATTACGCAAATTAATTTGGTATGAATGAAAATGTCGGCTGCATTACAGCAGTAGCACAGAGAGAACAGACATTTGAAGAAATCTAATTTCTACATGAATGTGAGCATGCATATGTCTGTGGCCATGTGTGTACCCATGTGCATGCCTCAGAAGCACTCATACTTCAATGATTCAAACCTCTCTAGGGGCCCATTATGCAGCCAAAAAATGAATGTTAGGAGTAGCAAATATTTTGGGTGAAGTTAAGAACAAGTGAAAATTCTCATTTATCATCAGTGACTGTGGAAAGCTGAGTTAAGACTTCATCAACTACACATTGATTCTTAGGAGAAAAAAGCTCTCTATATGTTGTTCTGTATCTCATCTTTCTTCAAACTTTGGAACAAACTAACATATGACATCACTGAAATATCAGATGCAAAAGCCATATACTGGGCTTTTTGCCACTAAATGAATGAAACTACAGCAAGAAATAATTATTGGCCTTTCTGGGGGACCTGGGAATCCCTAATTAACATTATACTTCCCATACTACAAGGACTGCCAACCCCTTTGCCCAGCCACTAATTTTCATGTTGAATTCATCATCCACTTTTGTTCTATTTTTGTCCTTTTGGTTTGCTTTCCCATAAGGTCCATAAGTGGCTGAAAGTATTCTGCATGTAACCTGCAGCTTTTAAGATATTTAATAATTAGCGGTAACTTTGACAAAATAAAACAAGATGCTGTTCAGAGCAAGGAACTCTATAAGATGTAAAAGAAATTCAAAGCTTTTTGAATTCTTCCTCAAATGCAGGAAGTGTTTATGATTCTCTGTACCAACTCATTTGACAACACTGTCACACAAGGTGATTTTAGTGTACGTATTTGTAAGAATGAGCCCAACTCATTCCATATTATCACTGCAGACATACCGGTTTTCAGTCATTAAGGTTCCCAACAAGTACCAGAGGTTTCAAACAGCCCATACACGGTGCTGGATTTTCAGTCCCCTCTAATCCTGAACATAGCACATACTGTGGATTAGCAATCAAAAAACTGTTCCATCAAAGTCTGAAAATGGGAGCTAGTAGAAAAAGAAATAGAATTTAATGTGAAAATAAGTAATGCTAGGGCTGTTGTAGAGATTTTATTACTTTTTTTTTTTTTTTTAATACTGAATTAGCTTACAGCCTTTGCTTTTTTTTTTTTTTTTCAGTGAAGCTGCTATAAAATTTTCCATCAGCTGTAGCTGGTTTGCAGAATTAAGGGCTACTGCTTGTACAATTTAGAAGTACAGATTCTTGACCTTTTCTATGATGATGTTTCTACAATATCCTTTGGCAGCAAAGCCCATAGTCTAATCGATTGTATGGTAATTATCCTAAAACTTAATATAAATTGTTCCTGACAGTGCTTGGGCACATAGCATTTTTATTTACGTTCACTGACACATGAAAATAAAATCCTCATTTTCTCTTTGTAACACTCTGTAACAGGTTGACAGCCTTAAGATTTTGTGCAGAAACAGGAGTTCATATATTCTGGCATGGTAAATAAAAAACCCAAATCTTGCAACATTTAAGAATAAAGACAACAAATGCCAGGTTATGCTGGTAGACAAGTAGCTCCCCACCCATATGAAAAGTGAAGCATCTCTTTAAGATGAGAAAATCGGAAGAGAACAGGGGACAAAGAAAACCTCAGAGCAACTCAGAATGCAAGAAGATTAGGTAGGGTTTATGTGGGCTTAATAGTAAATCAAATCCCATAACACAAAACCTGAGGAAGGAATTGACTTTTAGTATTATCTCAGTCTATATTGTTCAGCTCAAGATTCGACAGGTATATAGTCCATTTACATGCAGCTCTTTGCATATGCAGCAAAATTTATGTCTCCTGCTCAAGTTTTATATCAGTTCTGTTCAACTTAGAAGACTGATTGCATTGCTGTTCTCATGAAGGTCAAACAGGTGATGCAAACTTCTACTTTTATTTCCTAAATTTTTGGAGAGTTACCTTAATTCTGTGTTTTAGGCTCCTTTTATTAAGGCTGTAGATATGCTTCAGTACTTCAGTGGGATGGAAAAGGCTTTTTTTTTCTTTATAAAAGAATAGCACATTTGGCAACCCATCCATCTACATTCTCCTTAATTTTCTCTGTGCATCAAAACCATATTACAACTGCAGTAATTTTCTTTATTTTTAATTTCTTCACATAAAATTATTTTACTTTTTCAATGAACTTGAATTTTCCATTGAAATAAATATTCCTTGAAAGAAGAACTCCAGATTGTGAGAATTCATTTCTTTTAGCCTCACATTTTTACATCAGTGTATATGTATACTGTTCTTCCAGGCTTTCCAGCATCTTACCGCCTTCTCTTCTTCAGTCTAACATCCTGGCACTGAGTACACGGCATCTGTCTGCCAATTTTAAATTACTGTTCCCTCACTTGGGAACATAACATACTTTTTCACTGGGTTTGTCTTTATATGCCCTTACTCTGAAATGAATGAGTCGACAACGATGTATGCACAATGTCCTTATGTCATACCATGAAAAGTGCTTAAAAAGAGAAATTTAGTCATTCTTTTCATACACTGCTCCAGCTGGCTACATACTTCTGAATATAAACTCAAAATGCTGTCTTTTTTCAAAATTAATTTATTCAACTATCTATAATTCTAATGTCTGTTTTTGTATGCTTCCCTTTGCAATGATAATTATCAAACTGGAAGTAGATCTGATGGGAAGAACTGCAAAAGTGGATACTCTACTCTGTTTCAACTTCCATTTACCACAAGGTGCAATACAGGTTGAGAATTTAGTTGCTATGGCCTCTGTTCTTGTCTAAGCAGAGCTATCTTATTTATTATTTATTTCATACTACATTAGGTATCTGGCCAGTTTGGCAGGCTAAGAAGTTCTCTTCATGGAATAAAATTATGTAGAAATAGCATTGCTCAGCAATAAGGGTACTAAGTCATAATTTGTGTTTCAGATCCATTTCCCAGATAAGCATCTACCAGGTTTGTGACCAGTCAACTCAATTTCTCTTGTTTTCTCTATCTACTCTGAGTAAACATTGAACAGTAGAAGCAAATGGGGATACGTTGCTTTTCAGTGCACAGACAGGAGCACCTCAAAATCAACTTATTCCTCTTCTGGAGGCTGATTGAAACATGTCAGCAATAATACACTAAAGAGCAACCACAGCTTTCCATAAAATCTTTGCAGTTTCAGAAGAACTTCAACTGCTCAAAGGAAAGTATCACTAGGACAGAGAATACTTTCTAACAGATAATAAAAGAGAAGAAAAAAAGATTTCTTAAATGGAAAAACTGACTCTCTTCTCTACACTTCCACCAAAACACGCATGAAATGATAAAGTAGAATGAAGTCTTGCTGTCAGCCATAGGATATACCTAACAGACAGGCACACTGAAGATAAACATTTTATTCCTGCAACTTCGGGATTTCAGGAGAGGGTTCTGGAGGTAAAAGGGTATACAGACTAGGGGATTTTATTGATTTTGTGTGCTCTAGTAGATCTTGCTACTTATTAAGAACAGCAGAAATTGCCCATAGCTATCTTTTTCCATGTTTTTTTCTGGCTGCAATACTGTCACTCCTGTCTTTGTTCATGTCCTGGAAAAGCAGTTCCTCCGAGGACAACTGCTATGACAGCATCAGACACCTGAGTCATATAAATGAAGATAGTAAGACATGTAAACACTTACCAATATTCTGAATTCTCCCATTATTCCACATCACAGTCACTTAGAGAAGTAAAGACCTTCAACCTACAATACCTATAGTTAAGACCATTCATAAACACATGATAACAAGAAAGCCTGTAAAAGGCTGCCTTGTTTTTACTCTGGGTCTTTTTTCCTAACCAAACTAAAACTCATTGCAAGTTTCCTTTAAGAATTTTGCAATGGTGTCAACAACAGTGGCAGTAGAGACAGCAGCTTTGCAAGCATCTGTTGTGTCAGTGCTAGGGCCATCAGCATAAACAGATTGTGCTAGAGACAGTTGTCCCATGTGAATCAGTGAGATTCAGCCAATTCTCTCCATTTTGCACTGAACACTGATAAAAAGGATTTCCTTGGAACAGAGGATAAATGTTGTAAGTTCCTTGTATGTACAAAAAACCTCAGCATGTTTTATGCCTCACTTTCCTTCTATTTCTCCTGATAAATACACATTCCAATCTGATAAATATTCCCCAAGGAGTATTGTGCATTCTGCCTGTCCAGACACACAAGAAAAAAAAAAATAAACAAATTTAAAAACATCAACTTATGGATGACTAAGTAGTGACAAATAGGATGTGAATTCTCAGGCAGGTTCTCCCCTCCTCTGTCTTCCATTTTCTAATTTACAGAGTCTGAAGTATTTAGAGTCACAATGTCAACCAAAGTCAGAAGAAATAGAATTCTAGAAAGCATTAAAACCATCATTAGTGCTCTATCCCGACTACTTATGAGATGCATATAAATCTTGATGCCTGTGTGACTCACTATGATGAAATGAAACGAGGGCAAACAGAGCAAATGAATGCCTACTGTTTTTATCTCTAACCTAGTCAGAGAGTCATCAACAGATTTGAGCTATGGCAATACATTCTGTAATATTTCAGAATATTGTTATCATTTCATTAAACCAAATATCTTTAGTATTTAGCTCCTTGTAATTTACCTCCATAGTTTCCTAACAGCACTGACTGGATGATCTAACATTTAATAAATTTAATAAAACAGCCTCGCGTTTCCTTTTCTAAACTAAATAAAAAAAAAAAAGTCATATGCTTTTAATTTATTCCTAAAAAGCTGCAAGGAGGACCAAATTCGGCATGCACAAAGGTAGGGAAGCAAAACAGTTAAGAGTCAGCAAGAATGTTAAAGTATGTGGAATTCCTTTTCATAACGGCATGTACAATAAAAGCACAGAAGCTGTATGTTCACACCAAATCAATCCTTCATTTACCCTCACACATTTTAATCTGTTTCCTTAAAAGGACAGGTGCTGATAAAGATTTGAAACAGAGACCAAATTAAGCAAATGACAGGAAAAAAGAATCCCTGCTGCTACAAAACAGCACTCTCACCGGGATTGCGTTTCTTGAATATTCTTCTTCAAGGAGAGGAGTGTATAATTTTTTTATATTTAGCCAGGGAAGGTGGCAGACTGAAATCAGAGTTGCTAAAACCAAAGCAGGTAGTGTGAAATCTAAGTACAGAATTCAGACCTTAAAAAGAGGAAAGAGGTTTAAATTCTTTTTCATCTTTAGAAAATCAGCACATTATTCCAACTGAGCTAACATGTTGAACTATACTGCAGGATTACAAGAAAGCTAAAGACAAAGGTTTCATTCACAAGTCTACCCTTTTACAAGAGATAACCTCCTGTGCAGATGTAAAGTCAAGTCACGTCTGGTAAAATTCACATCTCCCATGACAGTGGACAACACTTCCGGAATCAAAATAGAAACCTTGATCCTGCATTGGTCAGTATCCTGCACATGGTTCAGGTCAAAATTTAGTACAGCAAAGTGGTGCATGTAGATATCCATTGCAATTATGCTAAAAATCATGGAGAAATTTATAATCTTTCTTTCCATTTTCACCACTGCCTAATAAAAATATCAACTTTTTCTAATAGCAAGTTTGAAATGCCTTTAAACATCACTGATTTTCAACCATTCACTTTCTCTTATTACAGGACGGGTAAAATAGATCATTATCTATGTTGCTTCCTAATGTACTCCGTCTTAATTTCTGTCTTAGTCACAATGATTCTGCTTTGTGACATCACAATTAGCTGTCACAGAAAGGAATATAAGATATTAAGCAGAATACTTTTGTTCAACTCCTGGTCCACTTAAACTAAGATTCTGCCAGTGAAACCTCAGCATGAATAGCAGAACATGGCATCCAGTTGTTATGCAACATTTGATAAATAAATTCAGTTAGAGGTTTAGCATTTATCTTCATGGAAACATGGATGAACCTATCTCATGTAAGTAAGATATGGGGCCTGAAAAAAAATGCATACAGTGGAATATTTTGTAAAAAGTAATGTCTTCCACATAAAGCTTATGATTTTTAGGAACTTATCCCAGCAGACAAATACAGAAATACACAAAGACAGAAATACATTTTGTTTGTGCCTGAATTACAAATAATTTTGTTTGTTTAGAATTTCTGAAAATGTGAGATTTTTCTTAACTCTTTTACTGAGTTTATTGATTTACTGAGGCAGCAAGGAAAAGTATTAGACTTTTTATCGTGGTAGAGGGTTAGCATGAACTGCATCACCTCATTTTGCAAGCTTGTCAAACTATGTTTAATCATTATTTCAAATGGAAAACAATAATGTAAAATATGATACACTAATTAGCACCTGTCTCAGAAATGCAGCAAGAGAAAAAAAGAAAAAAAATCAAAGGAACATATAAGACAGCAAGCTGACACTGTAACTATTTTTAATATGTTTCTGGCTTCATATGTTAATATTGCTCATTTATCACAGAAAAGTAGCATGTATGCTGATCCAGCACTGTAAATTTTTGCAAAGGCACAATAACCAGCTCCTAATGGCTTTGAATGCTATTAGTGCATTGTGGTGAGAATAAATGTATCAATGAGCTTTTAATGACACTAAATGGGATACTTCTGTACATCAGCAAGGACAGTCACAACCAGAATACATTGTGTTTTACTAATAAAAGAACAACCACGTTTTTTTCTCCATCCAGATGATCCCCTTCTGACCTGAAGTGCACTGTAGGTGATAGCTTTGTGACAAAAATAGAAAGACATTCTGTCAGTCCTAAAAGAATACTCCCTAAAAGGCATTACTTTCTTCCTCTAGAGTTAGAAGATTACTTTGGACTCTCACACAGCCCCAAACAAATAGCCGACATCTAAAAAATGCATCGTAACAAAAAACTTTAAACTCCCTGCCTAATGGACAACGGGCATATCAGGAGGTCAATCTTTACTTACTTGCACTGGGGTTTTTAAAATAAGTCCCTTTCCATTTCCCTTTTTTCATTGTCTCCTATCACTTATTATCTTATTTTAACGTTTTTAACTACAGAGCATTTGTCGAACACTAGAAGTATTTGACAGCTTACCCTTTAAAAAATGGAAGAAAAGAAAACTGAACTATATTTCTGCAGGAACTGATACTGTACAGCAGCAAGCAGGCATAAAGCTTATGATAATACCGCAAGAGCTGGTGAGAGGCACTTCACTCAACGAGGAAAATCCAGACTCATTTTATTGTCCAGCATTACTTTACTGAATTCCTATATTTTATTTTTAGCACAGAATTAAAAGTCACCCTTACGATTTCTTCCCAGTGTAGCAGAGGAATTCAGTGAATGATGGGGTATCACCAGGAAAGAGCATTCATATAGCAGAGCAAGAGCTGATCATTCCAGGAAGTTTAGATGTCATAATCCGAATGAAAAGTAGCAGCAAGGCTGTTAACTTTTAGGGGTGTATATTGAGAATACTGTGCATTACTTAAGTGGAAGTTAAAAATTACATGCAAAGTAGAAAATGAAGCAAAATACAGTTTGTAAATTACGAGATTTGTATTGAATATGCAATAATTTATTCCCATTTAGCAGTCAGTAATAAAGAGACCAGACATAGAAACTCATAGCTAAACGTCTGATTTGCAAGCTGCAGTCTTCAGATGCAGTTGTTCCTAATTAAATCTGGGTAAACAGAGTAAGACTTGTTCCTGCTTAGTTTAAATCACTTGAAAAAAGTAAAATAAAAACAAAACCCAAAAACTAGATTCCCCTTGACATAGTTGTTCTCGACCAATGATTCCTGTTTTATCCTGCACTCTTCATCATGGAGGTACAAGTGTGTCCTGGCTAGAAGCTTTCTGCTGCTCAGTGTAGAAGGGTATTTCCTTGATCTCAACCTAAGTTTTGCCTATAGGGAGACTCCAATTACACAGACATTCGAATGCAAGTCCTGTGTTCCCTGATGTGCCAAATGCAAGGAACTGTGAAAGAGCCAGACCTCATGTCCTCAATGTTCTCTCCCAAATCTGGCCATGGAGGGTATTTTACACAAGCAGGCTGTAGCAAGATTTCACTCCAAAAGGACCTCAACAAATATTCACATGGGAGAGAGACAACAGTCCATGCTTACAGTCTGCTTGGTGAATTCTGCAGCAAATATACTCAGTCTTCAAGAAAAAGGATGTCTTTGCTATTCATCAGCCATGAAATTGCAGGTCTTTACCTAAGGATTTTCCAAGCCCCAAGTGGCTTTCCTTCTCCCTGTTCCTCATCAGTGGTAACAGCCCTTCCACAAATTTATTGAAGTCCTTGATCACACCTATGCACCACATACACATTCTCCCATGCTTTGGAACACTTTGCCTCTGATGGTTTTATACAGGTAAAAACTATTCAAAGTCATTATGATTATGCTGTCATATTTTCCTAAGAATTCCTGTCACTGGTGTATGAGATGAACTAGGAGCTTCGGCTTATTCTTTCAAGAGTCAGAACTAAAGCATGTTAAAAAAACAACAAAACAATATAAGAATCCCAAACTGATCTGACTAAATATGAAACAAGAACTCCGCAGTTGTCTTAACCAAGGGCTTTAACATGAGCTTCAGAAAAACAGTTTGAAATTCCTTTTTTTTTTTTTTTTTTTTTGGTAAAAATAAAAATCTTAATCCTAAAGCAATTGATATTCTCTTAAATTTCAATTCTAAGTTTCACATGGGGTTTTTCTTTCTGAATGACCATCTAAAATCTAGCTTGAGGAAAAAATGGCTTCTAGTCCTTGCAGTAGTTTAAATATGTTTGAAAAGGTAACCCAACTACTTTTCAGAGACAGAACAGATACAGACACAGAGATTAAAGAATAATGATGATTTAGGACATTCCTGATTTTGTGAAGACCCAATTAATTACACACAAAAAATCCCAAAGAGTAAATTCTCAGATTCAGAACTCTTCTTCTTCTATTGAACTCATCTTTTAATTTCCAGTTTTTCAGGTGCCTTGGGTTGGTGGTGAAAAAAAAGAGACATTCCAACTTGTTTAATGAGAAGCACAGACCTCACAATTGCCTTAGGTCTAGATCATAAATTAAAATTGCATCTTTTTTTCTGAAGTCATCTTACATATTTCCAGGCTTTCTTGCCATGAGGATGAAACACAGTGAAGCCTTCCATATGCATAGTACAAAAACCTAACATTTGTCATGCCTTCTGTCATTTGAGGAGAAAAAGAAGCAGAATGAAGCAGGTAAGAGAAAGAACACATATTATTTTCCTCCACTAAATAAGAGTACGGTGGCACTTACAAATGAGCCTTTTTTATATATTATTATTTATGAAAGGCACTCCCAACAACACTTAACATGGATATTTGATCTATTGAAATGGTTATTTTTGTGTGTGTGAAAGGCACTTTGAAAACTGCTATTTAAAAAATACAAGTCAGAAGCAGGAAACAGGCCTTAGCTCACATGAAAGACAATCTCCCAGTCTTCAAGGGGACAAGGGCAGGCCTCACCTTTATTCTCATGCATTTGCATTATTGACTTTATGAAACAAAGGCAAAGCCCTAAGTAAAGAACTTGTTGTGCAAACCAAAGATGCCTGTGTGATCCTGTGTCATTAGCAATGGCAGCTCCCAGCCACACACCACATGCTGGCTGAGACACTGGCTATTTGCACAGCATTTAGATACCACTTTGCTGTGGTATGCAAACCATTAAGTGACAGGTCTACCACAGTGATGAAAACTGCTTTACACTCATATTCACTTGCATACACTGCCTGGCAAACTGAAGTACAGGGCCAAAGCTCAGCTTCATGCCCTCAGATTGCCTCTCCTCCCATGTCCACAGTCCTCTTAAACATACCTTCCCTTTTCCTCTCCTCGAGGATATATCCCCAGGCTTCAGTTTGACAGCAGGTGCTTTCAGCAGTTCAATGGTTTGTGTGGGTGAAGTAAATTATATATTATAAACCAACCAAAATTAATTTAAACAACCAACCAAAAAAATGCAACAAAAAGTCAACTACATAGCCTTAACAGTATACAAAACAATAAAGCAGTACATTTAAATGAGACATTTTTTTATTCATATGGCAAATTCCGTTTGTAGTAAAATCACATATTTCATTTCTGGTAGGTTATTTACAGTATTTCTGATCTGCCCAACAAAATGGTACATGGTTTAACAGTTCTCTTTGAGGTGATTATTAGTCATATAATTCGCTTTCCTACTGATCAGGGAAGATGAGTAAGTACTAAATATTCTGTCTTCGCGTACAATTGATTTTTTTTTTTGCTTTTTTTCCCAATATTATTTTCTCTAACACAGTTTTGCTGGCTAGTCTTTATTAGTATAAATCATCTGCAGCTGTGCTAGAGATTTCACACTACAGCTTCAAAGACCTTTTCTAGAAACTCCAAAGAAGAAATAAATTTTTCATACCTAATTTCATTCTTCCCTTCCCCACTGATGTAACTGTCAAAGAAAATCACAGCTATGCTGACAACACAATACAGAATGAACTTGGATCCATACAGACTATTTCTGCAGAGGCCCAGAGTCCAGAGGTGAAAATTATCTATTATTCTAAACAACAGAACTGTCAAAAAAAATATCTGTTGCTGAAGACCTCATCCCTTACAGATGAGATTAATCAAGAGCGACACCAACCTAGCTCCAAACAAGAGCATCAGATTCTCCTGGTACCTGCCAGGTTCCTTCCATGAGAACAGCCAGATATGGCAACAATGTCACCAGCAGCCAAGCTGTTGGTACTGCCAGAGTTATTCTTGCCTTCAGATGGCAAAGAAAGACACCACCAGCCACCTCCTCACACCCCCGCTAGCTGTGTCACTACCCCCTTAATGAATCTTCTGCTGACATTTATTCCAAAGCATATTTTCTTTTGTTCTGTCTGGTTTAAAGGAACAAAAAACACAACACACAAACAGGAAAGGACATTAAACCAAACATTTTCAATTTACGTTATTTTTGGATCACTTCCTCAGCAACCTGCCCATGGAAAACTAGCATTTTGCAAACTTTCAACTAAAATAGGAACAATATGCAACACCAAGATGAAATGAATCAATCTGCCCATGGCTTAATTCACAAAGGCAAATTTCTCTTTCACAGTCTCATCACAGAAATGGTAAATAAGCTTCAGTTCTTCAGTATTCATTTCTGCTTGAGGAGAGGGCAGAATTGGGTCAGTCTGCTGGCTTTTGGGGAACATTCTACATTTTTCATAGAACCAAGCTTGACAAAAGCACAGACTATCAAAACTGAGTCAGAAATGAATCAATTTACAGAAGTGTAGTAAAATAAAAATGTGACTCAACCTAGTTAATTGATTAAATAACTTAAAGAAGAAATGGGTCTTTGTAAAGTCTTAAATAAAAATTATTTGCTTGCCTAGCAGACTTAGGGCTTGTTAAAGGCCCACGAAGGTGCCTCATTGCTCCGATGTTCTCTGGCTCATTGCTCTTTCTCAACACTGTTCAGTAGCTGGCTATAATTCTGTATTTCAGAAAATTTCTTTTAAATTCAGGCAATTTCAGAATGACTGTAGAGTGGTCTGACTACAGGATTTGTGAGGGAGGGGGAAAAACCTGAGTTAATCTATCTGGACAAATTAATTCTACCAGACACCTCATTAAAATCAGTGGAAAGTAAAAGTAGCCTTTTAATCATCTGCGCTACATGACTGCACCATAATATGTTGCAGCCAATGCACAAATAACCACAAGCTAATGAAATACAGAGCTATATATCCAACAAAATCAATCACTGATTTCTTAAAATTTCATCCTGAAACCTTGTGAATTTATTTCTCTCATTTTTTTTCTTTCTGATGTGAATTAATGTCAACCAACTGCATCCAGAGAAATCTCTGGTTGCTAAGTGAATGTGTTACTACAGGAAACATGTTCACGTCTTTAACAGGTACAAACAAACACAACTGATGGGAAGAACACAATCAATATAATAGTTTCCAAAAATTCTGGGACTGTTTATCATAAGATCAGATCTGAGTGCTTTCAATTAGATGCAGATCTGTTCTGGTATTTCTCATCTTTGCCAGCAAGTCAGATAATTGCCTCCCAAGCACCTTCCAACGATCAGGCTTTCTCAGTTCAAGCATTAACTCATTCTTTGGAAAGAGAAATAAAAAACAAAAACAAAACAAACAAAATCAGAACAAAAACCAACCAACCAAAACACCACAAAAAAAAAAAAAATCCCTTGGCACTTTCCGTTCTTTTTCAGGACAGTTATGGGTTGCAGCCTGAACTGTGCAAACCATACCAAAATCATCATTTGACCATATTTTGAAAACCAATAGTTCAGAGTAATAGCTCTTTTTCTAGCTTTTTTGTTACGTTGCCGTGTTTTATATACAGTGGGCAAAAACCTGGTTGTGCAAATGTACAGCTTATGATTTTGATTAATAATGACTACTCATCCTGCATCTGCACTTTATTACCATAAGCCATTATGCTCATCTCTCATAAGGTAAGCATATGGGAGCCAGAATTACAGCTGATTTACAACAAAAAAACCCAAATCAACTACCTCTCACTTCACAGGCAAGGTACGTGCTTATGTGCTTCCTTGAGTCAGAACCACAGGATGCTGAGAAACACCACCATGCCTAAAAAAGAGCCATGGTGTGTCACCCCAGTTACAACAGATATTTGACACTGGCTTTCACAGAAGAGGAGTGCAGATGCTATATGTTCATAAAAGTCTGTTGAAGGTTTGGTAAGATTTCTGGATGAGATACACTGTGTAAATATGCAGTTACCATCAATATGCTTTTGTCTTAATCTTCCGGCAAAGTGGAGCCTATGAAAACTGTTAAACTTTCTGTAATAAAACCAATATTAGAATAATCATGTTTCACCATGACAAAGTATTAATGGAGACAAAGGAAGACCTTAACCACTGCTTGTACTAGGTCTTTCAAAATAAAAACTATACTCATGAAAGCAATAATTTTTTGCTTCTGTGATATATTTCTTTTCACAAAGGTAATGCTGCAAAATAAACACTATTCTTCATTGTGTTCTAAAAATGTCTGCTTTGAACTATTTAAACTATTTTAATTACTCACTTTTTCATCAGCATAAATAAAATTTGCTCATTGACCCATATATTTCTTATCTGAGTGAACCAAGCTACTTCTCCCAGATCATTTAGTGCAGGTTAGCCCAGCTTTGTGAGCAGCGTATAATGATATGCAAACTAAAACCATAACTATGCCAATTTAAGGTCAAAAAGGCCTATTTGTGGTTATTATGGAAATCAGTTTAAATACGAGGTGGCGAAACAATGTGTCTTTGCATACTGGCTCAGCAAAAAAACACAAACAACCTGCCAACATCTGCTTTTTGAAGTGTCAGATAACATTATTTCCAGGATGACATCAAGGGCCTTCATTGGCTATGCATAAGGTCAGTGAATATTAACTTCATTTACACTTGGCTGAGAATTGGCTGGTGCCAACAATAGAGGTTTAGATCCTCTGCTGAGCAGGGTTAAAAACTGACAGAAAGCTGCCATTGAGGAAGATGGATGATCATACTAGCTGACCCTATTCCTCCCCAAGTGTCACAGCTTCGGCCTCTTTTCTATCTCCACAACAAAAGACCCTCTCTGAGCTTCCCACTGGCCTTCAGCTTTACTGGTGCTAACAGGCCCAGACATTTTCATCGATTGGATTCTCTACCTCTTAAACACAAGAGCTTGCCCTCCCTGGCTAGCCCAACCTTGGCACAGATGTCTTTTTTTGTAATTGCTTCTCTGCTGTCTGTTGGGAAGGATGCAATCGGACAGGCGAACATCATGTCAACACAGAAAATGCTTCACCATTTATCTCAGTTTCCCAATGGCATTTTAAGGAAAGTGATATGCTGGCTGGGGGTGGGGGGGGGGGAGAAGGATGTTAACCCTTCAGTGGCTCAAAGTGTCAATAAATACAGAAAAAGAAGCTGCTGTAATGTTGCTGTAATAAAATTCTAGTTCATTTGTCCTTCACACAGTTCACAAACAATGAATCAGGTTTTCCAGTCAAACCATTTGAAATGCACATCTCTAAATCAGTTTAGTGCTGTTAGTGTGTATGCATCTATGTCAGATCCTCAAGGGGCTTTGCAGTCAAGTTCAAAGCATATATTTTATAAATAATAAGGCTTGACTAGTTAATAATGTAAACACCCATAGAATTTCCAGTCTATTTAAATCTGAGGTCACAAACTTAATAAAGATCACAAAAATGCATTAGGAGCTTAAATGGATTAGAACATATCTATTACAGAGAACGAAAACAATCAGACACCTTCTAACATTTGAATGGCAGAGTAACTGGAGAAAGGATATAAAGGAAACATAACAGAGCTGTATAGAACACTTTGGGATTGAAGAAAAGCAAAACTGATGGTCTTTTATCCTGTTTTTTGGTTTTTTTTCTTTAAACATCTGCTACTGCACATTACTGGCAAAAGAGTAATGGCTTTGACAAGCCACTTGTTTGATCCAATAAAGCAATTCCTGTCTTTCTGTATACACCATGGAAACACCCCACCTCCTGTCATAATTTCTGTATTTTCCCTGATTCTGGGCTGTGCTGCATGTGCTCTGTGCCAGACTGATTGTGCAAAGCCACCCTTAAAGGCATTATAGTGAGCCAGAGGACTGGTCTTTAACTGAGGTTCAATCACAACAGGATTATAAAAACCCTTGCTCTGCCTAACACAGGTTTATAGCCAGAAGTGAAGGAGCATGAATTAAATGACCCTATTAAAATCCCCAGAAGTGAAGGAGCGCGAATTAAATGACCCTATTAAAACCCATGGCCCAAGTTATCTAGTGGAGTCTGGCGCAATTCTACAGATGATCTGAAAAATATGCATATAAAAACAGATGGAAAGAAAAAAAAATGGGCAAGGGGGCACCAAAGCTGACTTCTTACAAAGCCATGGGCTTTGTAGTAAATTTTATGGCATAATGCTCACATATTAAAGTAGAAATGCCAGATAGAGGGGAGATCACAAAGGTGGGGGAAAATACTTAATCCAGCCTGGCAGGCCAGCCTATAAAGGTGAATGGAAGTATCAACCATCAAAACTACATCTCTGCCATGCAGCTGTGCGGCAGGATGCATCGAATTATTTGTTTTTCAATAACACTTGTAGTTACAGTTGAGGAAGAAGGGAAAGGAAGTGAGAAATCAGCAAGCAAAAAGGCAAATATTTTCTTCTGCTGAAGGAGAAGGGGGAAATGGCACCATTTTCAAACTAGCTGTGATTGAAAAGGGAGTTTACCTCAGTCATAAAAAACAGTAGAAAAGCAAACCCAGCCATAAACTCAAAAGATGTACTATGAAAAAACATGCATGATAGTAGCTGAAGTGATTTCTGAAAATATAGCAACACATATATTTCTTGAAATGAGATGTTTATTGCATACGGTCTACTGCAATATAAAGTAACACAATTGTGTGATTGCACACCTAGACTCATGATGACTTATTCTTTTTTTTTTTTTTTACTCTACTTGTAGGGAATATTGCCACAGTAATGAGTAAACCACACATTTTTCATATTTGTAGTCACTCCTATTAAACAAACTGCTTTTAGCAAGGCTGCAAGACTGGGCCCTTGCTCTTTGTGTTAACAACAGATGGTTATGACAAGGGTCCAATTCCTGTTTTTCTTACTCTCAAAAGTAGTCCCAAGGGACTAATTTTTTTATTATTATTATTTTTTGCTTTTTTTATGAATAAAGTGAGATTTTACCCAAGGGAAAATAAACAGTTTTGCAGCAAAAATGTTTGTGGTCCCCTTTTCCACTGGATAAAAGTAGGGAGCTCTGCCTCTTTGTTCCACCCTTCAAGCCCCAAGGGAAGGGTTAAGGAGCTCCAGTTGCAGGTATTTGGAAGGAAAAGGAAGAGGGAGAACTGGCATGTAAGTATGAAATGATGACAGCTCTCAACAGATTTCCCTAACATGCTTTAGAAACTGCTATCAGGGATAGAGATTGGCAAGGGAGCCCCAGCAGCACACTACTTCCATCTGGACTGTGTGGAACTAGAGAGTCTCCCAGACCAGAAAGCTATGAGGATTTTAAAGAGGAAACGACAGAAACATTTTTTAACCTACAGAGATGTATAAAATCAAGTGTTTTCCCCTCACTGATAAACACATGAAAAGGCCTTCAGTCTGAATATACTTTCCTTTTCCATCACCTTTTAGTTAACACTATCTCCTTTAGGCAACAAATCCAAGTCAATCATTAAATATTTGTAAGCATTGAAAATTAAAGAAAAAAATTAAGAAATAAATAGCTGTGAAGCATGTGCTTATCATACACTGAAGTTGACCACAGTTCACCTTCACAACAGAAAAGTATCATCTCTCTATATGGGTCATACTGTCCACAAACCTCCATAATGCATGTCTTTAGCTACTACTACAAGTACCACTCTTGTATGACCAGGTGGCCACCACAAGAAGCAGGAGGAACCACAAGAAGCAGGAGGAACTGAGCCACTCTTCCTATGGGGAATAAGCTACCCAGCTCAGGGCAAGTGGAATTTGTATGTGACACACAAAGTGATACACATTGTGTGATAAACAAATATGCACAAAATATCCTCCTTGAGAAAGAGGTGTAAGGGAACCACAAGCTGGGTCTTCATTTCACTGACTAAATTTACTACTGCCTCAAAGGACTATAGACAACTCACATGGAGTCAGTATGGAAAACTGGCAGATACTCAAAATTCACTTCTGAACAGACTGTAGAGACTGAAAGACTGAAAAGCCCATTCCATCTTTTCATTTCAGTGTAATAAAAATTAGCGCTTGGGGATTTTCTCCCTTCTAAAGAAGAAATTGCATTAGAATATATCTCCTAGGTAATTTATAGCATTTTAAAAAGTAGTATTCAAAAATAGTTTCAACCTGAATGTTTAAGCACCTTGTCCCCTCCCAGCTTGAAATAACACAATGACATTTCTCACATGTACCAGATCAAACTAGACTCTTCTTCACTGATGAACATAGCGCTAGGAAGCTAAGTTTTAACTTAAAAATCAAATTAGTGTACAACACATAGAAGGATGTCCTCCCTTTAGAAAGAAAGACAGTCTGAGCACAACATTACATGGAGCTGATTTGCAATGTTTTTATGTGTTCAGATGACCTGATCAGCCTGTTTGTGCATAGTCCCAGAACACGTCCATTAATCAATGTCAACATTCTTCCAAGCTCCACTTTGACTGGCAACTTTGACAGTCAGTTATCTCCTGAATGTTAATTAAAAATGAATACCCTTGTCACTACTTAAATACACAAAATGTCTTTAAACAGTGGAATTTAAAGAATGGGGTTTGTTCGGTGAGAATGGGGATTGTATTTTCATTTAGTCTTTGTATTAAGGAGAGACATAAAATTTATCATTTACAGCTTGCACATCATTTTTACTATCAATATATGTGCTTTACTTTCTAGAAATCACTCATCTCTACTTGTGTCATGCAGTTTTGAATTATGTTTCTGGATACATGACTTTTACAACAGCAGTACACAATACAGTGACTGTATAGCTCTACACATGACAGAAAATCTTTAAGATGAAAGATCAAATCTAGGCATGTCATTGTCTCCTTTGTCATACTCCTCCAGGAAAAAGTGTTTTTTGAAAATGTTATTTTTCTCCCTTGGTACTGGAATTAACTACTAGAAACTCCACTCACAAGACTTCTTTAATAATAGGCCAAACTGAGACTTACTTCAACTGACAAACTAAAGCAGCCAGACAAGTACACACATACTAAAAGCCAAAAAATCGCTCCTTTTAATCAGAAAATTAAGTGATAGGCAACTAATGATAAGCAAACAAAAGAGAGTCACTGAACACGGATTGAATATTCTATTGAATCTGCACTGGGACACATGATTTTCAACCCTGCTTATGAATTTAAGCACGATGCTTTTATGAGCAGCAGGCTGCAGATTAAATCTGGCTGAGACCACCATAGGTGAGATAATTAGGTGACAGTGTGGAGCCTTGGGATTTGCTAACAATTAAAACAATGTCCATTTCCTTTAGGCATGATTTGGAGAGACTTTATGAGTACTTTTGTTTTCTACTTAATGTCAGTAAAACTGTCCATATTTTGAAAGTTGTCCATCTGTCTGTATAAACATTTTATCCTTACACAATCACCACAAAGCAACATTACCATTAATACACTCAAGAAAGAAAATAATTAAAGTTCATTTTTACTGAAAAGCTGCTGGTATGAAAAAAATCTTTTCAATAACTTGGACAAAAATGAAATGAAGAATTACCTAATTTATTTGCAAATTTGTGCAAATAAATTATCAGAAAAAATATGCTGACATTTTGGAACATGAGAAATCAAACATCCAATATTCAGTGTTTGATTCCAGCTAAGATACTGTATCATAGGCCTGACCCAACATAATTAGATCAAATAAGAATACTTCAATAGGATTCCAATCACATTCCAAAATTCTCTATGCAGCAATTAAAAAATAAGTAGCAAATATAATCTTAAAAAAAACTGTTTCATATAATCTTTTTTCTAATTACATTTTCTTTAATTTTTTAAGACATCAAACAAAAGTATACTGTAACAGAAACAAGAAAAAAGTTCAATACATCTGCATTTTCTTTGACATTAAAAAAAAAAAATCTCCTGTATAAACAATGAAAAATCAATGCAATGTTTTCTCCAATTCTATAATTCACCTAAGAAATATAAACCCACATATACCTATAGTGCAAACAAAATTAATCAGGATAAAAATATGGTAACAGTTTGAAACACAAGAGATCAAACATCCAAGACTAAATGAAATCATTTCCCCACGGAGAGGGTGATCACGCATTGGAATGGGAAGTGTCCCTGCCCAGGAAAGTGGTGGAGCCACTATCCCTGGAGATGTTTAAGGAAAGGCTGGATGTGGCACTTAGTGCCATAGTCTGGCCGATATGTCAGTGTTAGGTCATAGGCTGGACTTGCTGATCTCAGAGGTCTTTTCCAGCCTCAATAATTCTGTGACTCTGTAATGTTTTATACTATCACAGAATCATAGAAATGGCTAGGGTTTGAGAGGACCAGAAAGATCATCTTGTTCCAATCTCCTCCCATGGGCAGGAACACCTCCCACTAGGTCAGGCTGCTCAAGGCTCCATCTAACCTTGAACATTTCCTGCAAGGGGGCAGCCACAACTTCCCTTGGCAACCTGTTCCAGACCCTCAACACCCAAGAAAGAATTTTTGCATAAAGCCTCTCCCAAATGTCCCCTCTTCAAGTTTGAAACCATTGTCCCTTGTCCCCTCGCTACATACCTGTGCAAAAAGCCCTACTCCAGCTTTCATCTAGCTCCCCTTCAGATATTAGAAAACTGCATTAAGGTCACCTCCAAGCCTTCCGTTCTCTAGGCTGAACACCAACTTTCTCAGGCTGTCTTCATGGATGCTCCTGCCCTCTCATCATTTTTGTGGCTCTCCTTTGGACATGTTCCACCCATAGACCCACAGACACATCATATATATATGTGTATGTATTGTATATGTATATATATAAAAGAAAGCTCAGAAGCTAAGAGACTGAAACCCCTCACTCCCGAAGAATGGTTTTAACTGCTAGACTGTGGGAAGAACAAGTTTCAGCAGGGGCCAGTAAAACCTTTTAAGACTGGCTGCATGCTAGTTAATTGGCATGACTTGCTTGTAGCAAGAGATCCAACTTCACATTCTCCTCAGCAAGAAAAATAATTGACCTAAGTCTGGAAAACTTAAGTTGAATGAGATCATGTATATGTGATTAGTGATCACAGCAACATGTCCCACTCAGACCATGTTCCACAGACAAAGTTTTGAACATGTAATTTGTTCCAGCACCAACAGAGCTGGGCTGTTTGGCACACAAACTGCCAAACTTTTAGGAAGACAATAAACTTTACTCATAGAATCTCAACTGTCAACTTTCTTCAAGCATTTTCATGGTAGCTAAGCAAGAACTCAAAGATTTTAAATTAGAGTTTAAATGAGATTCTTAACACCAACTATGTCCCTCTGTGGACACAAATATATTTATTCAAACAGGCAACACTTAGCCATTCATGAAATGTTTTGTTTGTTCTGAAAAGTTATCTATACAAAAGTTCAATGTAAAAAAAAAACCAACAAAAAAATCATTCAGGAAGTTCAAAAGAAACTATATTTATTTATTAGTATAAATAAACACTAGCTAACAATCTGAGAAACTGAGGGATTTGGGAAGTTGGAGGCCACAGGCAGTATTAGCTTTTCAGGTGGAGTGGCTCAGGTAATTAATCCAAGCTCCAGACAACTCCTGATTTTTAAACTGATTCTCAGAAATGGATGGAGAACTCAGACATTTTTCCTCTCTTCTACACAGGGGGTCAGAAAAATATGCACAAGTTCACTATGTCATAAGACTAGAAAAAAATAATATGCATAGTCGTTTCAGGAAAATAAGTTCTATTAAGGGCAAGGGGTAATAGGATGTTACTTTCATCAAGTTAACAGGATTGCCATTAAATTCCAGGGATGATGCCCTAGCCCATAGTCCTAAAGACAGTTTTCTGTGTTAGCCATTGCTTCCTTAAATAGTTGTAATTTGTTTACTGAGAAGGAGGAGCCCCATTTTTACACTTTCTACAGCAGGTTTAGTTATGGTAAAACATCGTATCAGAATTTTTTTATTCAAAGCAAAAACAAAACAGTAGCCAACAAGCAAGGCAGACTTGCACTAGCTTCTCAAAATTTAACCTCTAACTTATTTTACAGTTAGAGCAAGAAATGACCCCTGCATTTACGTATAAGAAATGTATTGCAAAATAACAGTAATTATAATTCTTAATCCTGTGCTTTCTTTTTACCCATAACTCACACAAAGGGGGTATGTCAGGTGTCAGAAAATGCTAATAATTTTATTGCAAAAATACTTGATCCGACTGCAGGAGAACTGTATCTTGTCAAGAATCACATGTAACCAAACCACAGAAATTAAGAAATTAAAGTATCAATTTACTTTGGGTAAAAACCTAATGTTTCTTACAGATGTGAGCAACTGTATCCTTCCTAGGATAGGCAGCTGGGCCACCAAGCTAAATAAAGTTATACAGGTACATGCATTGACAGGATCAAAACTCTAAAGTATAATAATTCAGCCCACTTCTTATCTCACACGTTTATTCTTGGTTGTCTTTGCTACTCTGAATTATACTTAAAAATTAGCTTAATATAAGCAAAATTCCCTAAAGATGCTTATAGCATCCTAGATATTTTCTCTTAAAAAGAAAGTAGCTTCTTCATGGAAAAAAAATACAAATAAGGAAAAAAGTATTAAATACTGAACACTCCATCATGCTTGCAGTGTTGTATTTATCTGTGAGACTTGATGAAGTTGGAAACAGCCACTAATGGAAAAGTACACAAGAATGCATTCTCCTTCACCCAAGAGACCAGACATAATGCTGATGGGTCTGAGAACAAGAAATGTAGTATGAGATTCCCATGGAAAAGAAACTAAGATTGTACTCATTTTTATATAAAACCTATTTTTCACTAATAGTAGGGACAAGAGAATTCACTGTGACAGATAAAGGCAACAGAAAGATTATGAAGTGCACAAGCATAAAAGCTTCTCTAAGTAGAGAGATGACTGTACATCAAAAATGCCATATTTATTTGCTATTGCTGCTGTTTTCTCAATAATGCAAGATTATGGAAGAAATTAGATGTACCATCCTGCAAAGGGAAGTTAATTTTCATTAAATGAAAGAGGGGTAATGCTGAATTTAACTTTGTTTGGTTTAGGTTTGTTTTTTTTATTTATTATTTTTCTGCTTGATGCCACAATATTCTACAAAGGTTTGAAGTAAAAAACTTTTACATATTTTTCCCATGATTTGAACTCTATCTGGCCTTTAATAAATACCCTAAACATACTTTTCTAATTCTATCAAGGAAACTCCTTACAAATTCTTTTATTCTTAACTTGGTTACAACTTTAAGTTTTTATTAACAGAGAAGTATTTGTAATATTTCTAAGGAGGGAGGGGAATAACAAAATCATGAGGTAAGCAAAGTATATGTAATGAGTACACTTCATTCATGTTGTTTTGTAGATATTAATTTGAAAATGTTTGTTTTCAATTTCAAAAGTGTTAATCCACAAGCTCTGTACAGCATATTGTTTTTAATGACTAAATTAGCACTTCAGACAGAGCTTACACAGTACAGGGAAAAGACAAAGATTAACATGGGGAAGTCAAGAAGCAACAACTAATTTTTATGCTGTAGTTCAAGTGGTAATAAGCTTGTTATTAAATGAACATCCACATATAGAGAAAACTGTCTCCACAGATTCCCAAGTAAAGACAGCAAGATATTCTTACAGATTTAGTACTGCTTAATAGATATGGATTGCTGGGAGTATGGAGGGCAAATATTTGAATGATAAAAGAGGAAGTTTGGGATGCAGCAGTATTCAAAACCTAACATTTTGCTCGAAGTATCTTAATTTTCTTTCTATATCAGTTCCAAACATGGATCTCTCTGTATGGCTGTCACACTTCTCAAATAAAAACCTCCATTTTACAGCTTTATTTAAGGCTCTTGTTTTCAGAGAACAATTTATATTTTGAACCAGACTGAACTGCATTTCACCATGCATATTGTAGATGGTCAAAGTAGATTAAACACTTGAAACGTTCCTCTCTTTTCTATAATAATTTCTTCCACTAAATGATCTCTACTTTTATTTCTCTGTAACCTACTAACTCATTTTTTCAGTTCCTGGAACCTTGTTTTCTGGCTGGAAGGTGGCTGTTTCTTGTTATGTTATATTTTGTTTTGTTTTTTCTTAAAAGGATAACAGTCATATTTAATGGAATGGATGTACACTTGAGATTCCCCTAACAAGAATTAAGTGTCACTTTCCCATTTGTCCTCAGAAATGAAAGAACATTTGAGTGTATCTTTAGCAGCTTAATTCACAGAGCTTAACAGAAACCATGGAAAATCTAGGAAAACCTTTTATACTTAGAAAATTATACAAAGATATTACATGCCTTTTGCACCTTTCATAGAAAATTCCTGAACAGAAAAGTTTGTTTCAGAAGCAAGATGCACAGTTTTGGGCAAAAGACTTCACATGATGAGATTCCATTTCTAAATACCAACTAAAGCTTCATTTAGAATAAGCAGAAGATAGACTTTATGGCTAAGGAGTTAACAGCCCAGCTGTTGAGCAACTGTAGCTAATTCAGCAGTGGCATCCCAGACCCGTAAAAAGACAGCTTTAGCACTTCCTCTGTAACTAAAGGAGAAATTACTAGGATCCTGTTAGTTTTCATTGCTGGCTTTGTTTTGATTTCAAAATCTGTGCGCAGCAGTGAATCTGGAAAAAAAAAAAAAAAAGGAAAATAAAAAAACCAAAACCCACAAACAAAAAAATAAACAAAAAAAAAAACCTAACCAAACAAATGTCATTTAAGGAAGCAATATTCAGCAATGTTCTAGCAAAGTGAAAAATTAAAATTCCTGAAGATAACAGAATCTGGGAAGAGGAATGGGGTGGCAGTAAGAGCAGAGGGAAGAAGAGAGTCTGGGAAAGTGAAAGAACTCTATATTCAACTATATCATCCAACAGTATCAGTTCTAGGATCTGGGCTCCCAACTGCCCACCTGCATGTGTTATTTTAGTCTTGTCAGCTCCACTGAGAAAAACAGCTGGTTCACTGGTAACTAAACATGTCATTAGCTCTGCAGTTAATTCATTTTAGGGATCATTCTGGTGGCATTATGGATGAGAACTACCTGATTTCAACAGCTCAACCAGATCACTTCAACTTAGTTTTACCTCACTTCTCAAATACTTTTATGTCACACTTGAGAGAGGATTCTGATATCACCAAATCTGTAATAGATTTTGGACTATAGTCACACTAATCAAACTAATTCAGACACTTTGGACAAAGGAACACTACAAAAAAAAAATAATTGTAACTTTGTTTCAAAAGGCAGCACAGAGTTGTTCACAGACTGTGAACAAATGCTATGAAGCAGTCTCTTCAGGAGATAGTTTGCCCTGGCCACTAAGAACACAAGCCATTTTGTACAATTTAATTTGGAAACAACTCTTTAAAGAGGATATGTTTCACAGTAGACATAGCTCCTTTCTCCTGCTCTTCTCTGTTACACCTCCCAAAGCCTGAAGAATATGAACAAAGTAGGTCAAAGAAACCCAATGAGCTAGAGAGATTGACAGGTTTGGGAAAGTGATCTTCTTCATGATCACTAGATCATTCTGAAAGAAAGATATATCAAGAAAACATATCTTTCTACCACATCTCTCTGACAGAAGGGCAGTCAGAAGACTCCAGGATGAAAGACAGCCAGGACAAACAGCTTTCTAGAAACTCCAAAGGAGTCTGGAAGCAGAAACCACAGCTCTGCATTTCATGCCAGAAAGTCCTTCAGTATTCTTGACCACCTAGCTAGAAGGTCTTACGGTCTCTTAAAACTATCTAGTACATTTTTCTGAACACTGCTACGATCCTTTGGAAAGATATTTACATGATTTATTTATTTATTTTAAATCCAATATTTCCTAGGTAGCTATATCTGGGACTCAATATCAGATCATATGGCCTTTCTTTAAAAAGGAAGAGATAAATTATTTAATATTTTAGGGGACAAAAAGGAAAGGAGGAAGACACTCTCCTGTTGAACTTTCACTGCCTTGAGAGAAAACTACAGGACTCAGATATCCTCATTCTCTGAGCTGGTTCAATTTGCTGAGAATAATTACATTCTCTTCCCTAGAGTAATTTCAGAGGCAAATGAAAGACAGATAACTCTTCTTCAAAAAAGAAAATCTTTAGACTCTTACTGATAAAAATGCCATTGAGAAAGTTTTTTACCATTTCTCCCCTTCTTCACAATGCAAAACATTTTCAAGTTGAAAATGCAGAAATGTCAACATAGCTGCAAGTCACCCACTACCCGAGTAAACTCTATACCCAGTTCACAATATGTGCACCTTGAGCTTTTTAGAAGCATGATACCACTTTTCAAATGACAATTTATTCTTCTTCCTCCTTTGTTCATTGCTCACTACTAGTAAACTTGCAGCTCATCAGCCCCTAATACTAAAAAAACAAATCAAACAAACAAACAAACAATAAATAAATAAATAAAAAACCCACGATCACTCATACTTTACCACAAATGTGGTAAGAATAAGGCCAGTTTAGTTTCTGGTTCTGTTATCACATAATATTTCAGAAAGTCATGAGATATAAGTTTGTCCCAAGAACAGAAAAAACAAACAAACAAAAAAAAACCACAAAAAACAAACAAAAATCCAAACAAAAAAACAAAAAACAAAACAAAACAAACAAAACAAAAAACAAAAAAACAAAACAAAACAAAAAAAAGAGAGAAGGAACAGATGACACTTGAAGTCTGGCACAGTATATAACACATGACAAAGTTTGGAAAGAAAAGCCTGTATCTCCCTTTTTTCCACACCAAGACAAATTGTACAAATAACTATAATCCTTTCCCTATTTTGGGACCAATAAAACAACTGTTAATGCACATGGCACTATAAAATATTTAACAGTAAAATGCACCCATTTGGCTTTCCCTAGAAATCTGAATTTTTTGACTTTGTGCCAAATCATCTATTTAATTTCTCAGTTCAGTCACATTAAGGGATGCTTCCTACCTTCTGAAATATCATTCTACTGCTCCAATTGAATAGACGTAATTTGCTTCCTCTCCACCTCCAACTAACTTGAAACAGATGGAAAATACATTACACTACGTGTTCTAAAATAATTATTTGTGTTTCAAATACCAATCACTGATCACAGTGTGGTCCTTACATACACAGCATATTGACTGGACTCCACAGTGAGAAAAAAAATATCAGAGTTAGACCTATTGGAAGCCCACTACAGTCAGTGAGAATTTTAATGTGTTGTTGTGGTTGGGTTTGGGTTTTTGTCAGAAGAGATGCAATGTGCAGTATTGGAAGAACTGAGTATTTCCATGTACCAGTCTCGTATGATTACTCAATACCTTCCCAGGCAGTCCTTCAAAATGTACAACTTCCCCACCTAAGTCTAGTGCCACATACCAGCAGACATGCAATCAGCACTGAATCTGCCATTCAGAGTTCAAAGGTTTATCTAGTTTTCTCATGGATTTTTTTTCACCCAGCTTTAAGATTTTCTTTAACTGACAATTATGTGCTCTCTGGAATTTGCCTCTCTTATGTATGCATTATCATGGCAGATCATTGAGGTGGCACGGACTTCTTGGCACACCTATAGTGAGAAGTTACCAGTGTGCAACCAACCAAAACACATTAATTCAGCTTAGAAGATCCAGCACTGAAGAGGAAACACACTTGGGAGCTCAGTTTCCAGGTTGTGTGTTACACCATTTGTGAATGCTTTCTTCCTCATCCTTCCTAGCACTACTACTCACATTCATGCAACAATAACAAAAAAAAAAAAAAATAATCTTCCAGAAGCACATCCAATGCATAGTTGTGTATAAATCAAAAGTCAGCTGTTTTAGTATCTGAACTCAATACCACAGAAGAGAGAAGCTGTATGCAAAAGGCACACATTCTTCAATCACAGCCAGCCAGTCAAGCCAATGTAACACAAATCAAAATCCCCAGTGTGTTACCAGCTGAAGCACTCTTTGGAACTACAATGTGGCCATCTACTCCTACCTTTGCTACAACACAGCCAAGGAAGGTATTATTCTGCATCTTTAAAGGACCTTCCTAGTGTGTTGATTCAGCTGAGCTATAGCAAGTGTGAGAGTAGAATCACAGGCTTCTCTGCCCATCCTGACAGAGCACAATGAATTCTGCTATGAGCAGTCCCAAAGAAGTCACACAGTGTGCCAGGTACAAAGTATTTGCAGAAGCGAGCCCTCAGACAGGGCTATAAAAGCTCTGGGTTAAGGATGCACACGCCAGCTTGCTTCTGCTTGATCTGTTACACAGCTTGACAGTAGCAGATACCCGGTTGCATTAGTGTCAATGTTCAGATAAGTTTCTCTCAATATCTGTCACAAAAAACAGACGCTGTATCAGTGTGCCAGCTGTATTATCGGTCACTACATAGTTGATCATACTTAATAACATCCCCCAGCACAGACATGGCTAACAACTATCACAGACAGCAATTACTATTGCCTGCCACATTCACCCAGATCGTTCTGACCGGCAGCTGCCAGCAGCACGCTTCTGGAGAGTGCCTGCCTGCCTCCCACCTTTTCCCCTCTCAAAAATGTTAACTTGCTTCAATATGGAGCCAAAGTTTATTTTGAAACTCTTGAACAGGATCACTGAAAAAGAGGAAAAATACATGAGGAGAAATAAATGATCCTCTGGACTGTTTCCAGAGTAGTGCGTTCTCTTAGTGATTGCTTTGGAAGCAAGCCAAAAAATGGGAAGCATTCTTGCAAATGAGCATGCCACTATACTAGAGTACAAGTTAGCATTTAATTCTTTTGTCAACATCAGCATGGTTAGAAATTAAGAAGCCTGTTTAATAAACAGGTTACTTGAATTCCAGTTACCAAACAACACTTGCTTCTCTGTCCATCCCGCTGCTCACTGACTCAGCTCCTGTCCCCCACCCACTTCCCAACACACACTACTTTCTTCTTTGGATACTCTCTCTACTTTATTGGAAGTTTAAAAAAAATTAGTATATTAATTAAATCAACCATAGCTAGGTGTGTAATCAAAAGCAAGTTAACTAAGGAGAGGAGAAAAGTCAGCTGCTCCAAAAGAAACATTCAAAAACCTAAAAACAGACTTCTGTGGGACCCAGTGCTTAATATTTTTAACAGAGCTTTAATTTGACCTATTAAATGCTTTTGTGGGGGCAGTTATTCATATTAGAGTTACTCCTGATGAAATCACCCTCTGCAGCATATGAGCTCTCATTCCTTCCCAACAGAACAATGAAAGATTTGTGCAAGGCTACAAAGGCATCAGATCAACTCCACTCTCTTCACTTTGTACCAAATTTCCTCATGAAAACACATCAAGAACACAATCTGCTTTTTTTCTGAGGACAAATTATTAATAATGAGATATATTAATTTTTCTTTTAGGATACTCAATGTTCTGTAGGGGATTTTGAAATCCTCACAAAGACTTCTCAGACTCAGTGAATGCTGCCAGCTTTGTTTTTGAGATTCTGTAGGTTTCTCCTCTTCACAGATTTGTGGGATTTTTTTTTCACTCTTTGATAACATTTTTTACCAGCAAATGTCTGCCTATCTTACAGGAAAAATATGGTGATACATAACTCCTTGAGTCATCTTATGACAAAAATTAATAAACCTTGTAAAAATACCTGTCTTCAAACAAACTGCCTGTTCCCTTAACTTGACTGTAAGCAAATACAATGAAATACCCTTTCTCACACTAAAAAGAAGCATCTTCCACGTGTAGCCTCAGTGACAGCAAAGCTAAGGGTAAGTATTACTCCACAGAGATGGATAACTGAACCAGTCCGGGCCAGAAAGTATAACTCAGTAGTCCCTGACTTGCTAGTATTTTAAACTAATCACGATGATTCCATGGCAAGCCAGAAATTTAGAATTAGTTTTATGCAAAAAGATACTGTAGAAAGGAAAACATACTTTAGTCTTGAAATTTGATATTCTGTTTGAAAGATCCAAAACCGTACTCTTTGTTGTGAATTTGTATGCACTGACGACATAAATCTCTACCCTCAGGTTTCGTTGTGTATATATTCTTTCCATTACTAACCACAACTCATTCTTCCTCAGTTTTAGTTTCCTTATAATCCTGTCACAAACGATGTGAAAGAACAAACTGTTTAGCCACTCATATGAGGCTATTAATACAATGTTCTATGATTGGTATGACTTGCTCAGCAAGAGGTACAAGAAACATAACCTTAACCGGTTTTAAATGTTAATCCTGAATCTATATTTGTACTTCATACAACTTTAAATTTCCTTGTTTAAATTTTAAAATGCACTACGTAACTGCTGATTTCCACATCCAGAAGAGCTGAATGCTTTGGATTAGCCAGTGTGAAGTTTACAGATTAAAGATTCAGAAATTTTAAAAGCAGGCTGAGGATGGATTTCTCTTGAAAGAAACAATTTAAAAAAAAAAAAAAAAAAAGATTAAAAAAAGAAAGCAAGCAAAAAAAAACCACGGTGGAACATGAACTGTAATGTATATATTGCAACAAGTTTTATGTTTACTTACGTTCACATGTGTCTCCTTTTTGCTGGTATCCTGCCTTGCAGATACATTTTCCAATAGGCACTAACCACTCTCCCTCGGCGCTGCAGTGCATCTTCGGCGAGTTCTCCGCCTCCTCCTCTGCACTGCTGACACAAGTTCCTCGTACTTCAACTAAAGAGGAAAACTCTGAGCCAGTCACTGTGTCAGGAAAAATAGCTAAGTTCTCAATGATGGACCAGCACTTCTTGTAGTAGACTTTGACAGAGACCAAAGCAATACAGGCCCCTACATCCTGAAATGCAAGATAGAATCCTTTTTTGGACAAAGGTCCAATTTCTCTCACCTCTGTGTTAAGTTTCATTTTTCTCTCCCCAAGATCACCCTGGGTAAAACTTTCATCTGCTGCAATAGTGTCTATTTTTACATATTGATTTTCTCGGATATTCCTGCCAATGTCGTAGTCTGTTTCATAATAATACAAGTTAAAAGTTTCTTTACAAGTCCCCAGAACTCCAGGAAGACTGTTACAATCCCTCAGAGTGAATTTCAGTTCTACAAAAATCCTTTGTGCATTGCTTTTTGCAATCCAGTTAGTCCGAAGCCAGTTGTTTTGGTTTGATTCCATCACCTGGCATACCTGGTATGTTCGGATAGGAGTGTAGTTTTCATCCAGTCCACTTATTTCTTCCCACTGAAACAATAACAAACAGTTAGCAATACAAAACAAGTACACCACCATGTGTGACTATTGTGTATTTTAAAAGGCTTCACACAACTCAAGTCTCCTCCTTCTTTACAATATGACTTCATAAAAAATAGGTTATTGTTAAAATACTCTTAAGGACACAAATGAAAAAAATTGCAAATTAACATAGCTGCAGGCTCTTTCTCCCTCCACATCTTTCCCACATACAAATAACATCTAAAAATCACTGTCATGTCATGAGCACAGTTGTAAAGGGGAAGCTTCAGAGAAGGTTCTTCAACATACCAAGTTCTGATTATGCTCTTGGCTCTCCCACACTTCAATAAGGTCATAACAGTTTTGGGTAAGCAAAGACCAAAAGGAGGGAGGAAGATTCACTTCCGCAGAAACCTAAAATCAGTGAAGTCTTAGAAGCTGAAATTGCCTAGTGTTACAGTACATAAACCCTGTCTACATAAAACTTCCTGTTAAGCCTTCAGTTGCATGAGAAGCATGGGATCAGGTCCTGAAATTTGTTAATTATACGATTTTTCACTCCTATGTGATGAAAGTGGCACAGAGAGACAAGGCAAAAGAAAATGTACAGACTTTAAAAAACTGACAGCAAAAAAAGATTTTGGTTTTCCCATTTTTGTTTTTTTTTTTTTTAAGTCCACTTTCTGTTCTACTTACAAACCAAAGAAGGTAAGAAGGAGCTCAGTGGCTGCATCCATGTTAAACAGAGCAAACTTCATGTAGTTGGGAGTTCAGGTGAACCATGAGATTACATACATAATTAAGGACAGCTCACATGACTGAAAGTTCAGTGGTTCAAAGCCTCATTTTTGTTGTTGTTCACTCTTTAGGATAACAACTATGTAACTGCCTCATAGCCTTTTAGTGCTGCTGGTGATGTGGAAATTTGCACTCCAGCAATAGCAAACCTGCTACTGAAATCAGCCAGGAGAATCTGCTCAGGTGTAACCAAAACAAGATCTGTCTCCCACTTTTTTTTTTTCACATTTCTTGTAACATTTAACTCACCACAGAAACCACAGATAAAATAAATTAGGGTTTGGGGGGTTTTTGAGCTATCCTCACCTGATGATACAGTCAACCATGACTTCTCTACATGGCACTTAGCCCTTTGGCCCTGTGTCAATAATGCACTTAAGCTCACGCTTAAGATCAATGACAGTACTTAGGAGCTTAATGGTAAGCATGTGCTTAAGTGCTTTGTGGGACTAGCATGCTCAGCACCTCTGCAGGATAGAGCACCCATTGACATTGCTTATACTGGTAACCAAGCATAGAAAATACTAGTTTCCCATACTAGAAGCCATGCAGAATACATTACTTTGCAACAGCAAATGAGATAATTTTACGTTGGTCTACTGCTCCAAGAAAAAGCAGATGTGGCTGAAATGATGCTAGAAGTTATGTATCATGGCTGCAGATGCTGAAATGCACAGAAGTTGTAAATATCAAAGCCCATTTCAAAGACCTGTGGTTCATGCAGACATGACGTGTACGGTATTTTATACATTATATATATTATTAAATGCTCATGAAGTTAACTTAACTGAACTGATTGCATATGGAACTGTATTAATCTCAAACCAGAAGAAGGTCTGTCTTTGTAACAGATTTATTAGATATGAATGAGTAAGATTTCTCTTCCCCCCCCATAAGACTCGGTATTAAGGAGGAAAGGAAGAAAGGAGCTTTTGGCTCTGTCACACTGAGGAAGGAAAAAGAAATAAAAATGGGAAACAACAACAACAAAACCCAAACAAAACAAAAACAAAAAACCCAAACCAATCAAAAACCCCACAAAGTGACAAAAAAGGCACTAAGTCTAAAATGTCATTGATTTTTATATTCTCCTTTTCACATGAGATAATGTTGGGTGTTCTTGGTTTGAGTTGGTTTGGGGGTTTTTGTTTGATTTATTTTTTATGTTGTGTAAGCAGTCCTCCCTCAAAACACCAAAACAAGGTTCTGCAATGAGATATTACAGATAAATGATGTGTTCAGTCACCTAAGTGAAAGTAACACTAATGCACTACACCACAGAATCTGACTCCCTGGGTTTTGATGTGGACTGCTCTATAAAAGTGAACGTCCACCCCGCCCTCCAAAAAAATCAACAATCCAGAAAGTAAAAAAAAAAACAACTAACCAACCAAGCAAACAAAAAAACCCCACCAAACCAAACAAAATTAAAACCTACATTTAACACCATCAAGCCATTTTTTGTAATACAACACAGTAACTGGGAACATTGTATAACAGAACAAAACTTGGAGTCAAAAGCCTACTACATGCAGCTAGCTAAGACATAAGATTGTCATGCTACAGTCAAGGAAAACAACATGAAATACTAAATTCAGAGAAGTCCCACTATAGATTATCTCTAGTATTAAATGCTGAAGTCTAGCTTTTCATATTTTCCAAAAGCCATGGAATATGATTTTCCTAAAAAAATAAAGGAAATTAAATTGTCTAACCTATTTGGCAAGCTACTATTTCAATTAGTCCATTGGAGGTGTAACTGCTTTTCTGCAGAGAAAAAAAAATATACATCAGGATATGTTTTCACCTATGCCATCTAAGGTCACGTTTCACTAAAACCTCCCTAAAGTGACCAGTTCTGTGATAGCTTTTACAGCAAGAAAATCTGAATATGTACTGTTTGACTGGTTTCAGTGCGAGGTGTTTTAAGTTCTTAGTTATCTTAGCCATGGTTGAGGTCATTGTTAAATGTAACATTTGGAGCTGAATGAGGCATTCAACGAGTGCCTGGCTGATGTATTCTGTACTATGATGATGCAGTAGTTTCTCTCAAAATTCTCTGCATTTATTGCCATAAAGACATCATTGTACAGTAGAAAATTCACACTAAAAAAATATTTATTTTCAGAATTACACTATTAAAATAGCACTGTTATATTAACATACAGGCAACTATTTCTGAGCATTGCCATGCATACAGGTCTGGTCATTAGTTGTTCTTTGATTTTAATTCCTGATTGAAATTGGCTTCTACCTCTAAAAGTTGTCCTTTAATATTTGTTGAATTTTACTCAACTTTCATCTTCAACCCCACTGTTATGTGTGACACGTTGACATACCTTTCATTATCTACAGGTAAGTCTAACACAATTGCCACCAAATTAATCTTTCAAACACCTCTGGTAAAGGCTTCAATCAGTGCAAAACACTAATGCCAAGGTTATTAGCCATAATACATGTTAAGCTCACATTACATTTCTTCTGAAGTCCTTAGACTTGTTTCCAGTTTATGCTTCTATTGATTTTACGATCTTGCTTTTAAAGAAAGACACTTTCAGATTTTCATTCTTCTTATTTAAAGGATTTGTTACACTTTTATATCCCCCCCTCACACTTCACGCTTTTCTGGCTCCAGATTGGGCCGAAGATTAAGGGCCTGATCCTTGTTCATGCGAGTTGAAATTAATTCGGCAAACCTGCTTCCATGGGTAAGAATCGTTCTTATAATTTATGTTTTGCCAGACTGAGTTAAGGCAGGACAAAGCCGAAGTACAACAATACATGCATTAGATCTTCCTGAAAATGTTCTTTGTCAAGGCTTAAGGAAGAAGAGGTTTTATGCCACTTTGAATGCAGACTGAAAGCAGCATTTCTCAGCTTCACATATAGAATAAGTAAGACAGTAACACTGACGTTTCTGAAATTCTTGGGTTTTATAAGAATGTACTTTACAATGGTACATTTCATGGAGATTAATCTGTAACCAAGCTGGAGGTGGCCTTAACCACATGATTCATGATACCAAACTTCTCAAGACTTGGGGATGTTTCAAGTTTGGAATGTCATTTCAAACACATCTGCAGTATAAATGTTTTTACTTTAGAGCACTTCAGTCTGTGCTATTCAGTTACAAAGAAAACATCGTAAACAAATTTATGATCACCCACTATACAAAAATTAAAAACATATTTTTAGTAAGTTTCCACATAGAATTCTGCTGTTTCTAAAGAAAGGAGGGAAAACTATTTTAAAATATGGTGTTATAAAGAGCTTTCTGATACAGCACAAAAGATTTTTTTACAAAGCATAAAGCTACTGAGAACATTTAGGTGAATTTTTACAGACACTCTTCCTGTACATTTGTACACTGTAACCTGAGGTATGCTTCCTTCCATTCTGAAAATGAAAAAGATGTGAACACTTCGTATGATTACTGAGAGAAATAAGGGAGCAAGTTAGTTTAAAACAAGTCTTTCAATTGCTTTCATAAAGTAACAAGTCATCTTTAAGGACTTGATTTTTGCCTCGAGTACTTACCCCATTGGGAGGAGAGGAAATCCATTCTAACTCTGTCTGTTGTGCTTTAGAGTCCAGCAATATTACTGAAAGAGAAATAAAAATAATTTTCATAGCTTCTTAAGTGTAACAAGTAGAATAATAATAATAAAAAATTTAAAAGCCTGAATTTTAACAAGTTATAAAAATAAGATATTTTTGTTCAACTTATTTTTTTCATAATATTAAAAATTTTTCTGCAACTATGCATAAACTTGGAAATACATTATAAAATTATTATGTACTACCCATATATAAGCAAATATACATAATCTTAACAACTTCATTGCTTAAATCAAAGTATCTTGTTTTTTCTCAGTGCTCTAAAGTATTACTGATCAGTATTAAGATGCAAACTTCTTTTATCTTTGTTATAAAAAGGAAATTTTGTATATTCTGCTTATTACAATAAGCTTAAAACAAACAAATACACACTAGCACTTCAAAACTTTTACACACCAATTTAGACAGGGCTATTTTATATCTTACCATGAGTTGCACTGCCAAAGCAATGATCTTTTTGAGTGTGAAAGAAAAAAAAAATTTGATCCTTAGGTGATAAAGCAGCAATTCTATACAGAAATGACAACCAGGAATACAAAAAAATGAATGACTTTGCAATTGCCTCACTCTTTGCACACACAAGATACTTCATACACAAAATCAGACTAATTCACTTTATGGTAATGGCTTACTTAAGTCTTCCTGACATTAAATGCCAGTGACACTTCAACACAAAAAGACATCAGTTCTAATAGCATCACGATTATTTTTAGCTAAAGGTAACTCTGCCTTTGAAAGTGGTTAATCACAGCCAAATAAACAAACTCTTGCATACTGTACAATACATATTTGGAGGTTATATTACTGATGTTTTGTTGCCTCCAGACATACATTTCTATGTATGCCTTATGTTTCAACTATAGCTATAAGCTCCTCTCAGAATATTTAATTATAAGTTTCTGTAAGGCTTTCAAATGTGCAAATGTTAACCTATGATGTTTGGGAGGGAGGGGATGTGCAATAATTTGTTTTGATACCTACATTCAAGCAGTCACAGCGAGAGAGTGATCAACCATATCCTATAGTTTGCTACACTTTGAAGGTTTCTTCTTCAAATCTGCAAATTTAACTTCATACTTCTATTTGACTAAATAAAAAGTAACATTTCTAATTTAAATCTATTCCGTGTATTTTTAGCTGTGAAGCTATTTATAACTATACACAGAATTTAACTACTGGTATTTCAATGCATGATTTAAGGCTCTAACTTGAAGCAACTTTTCTCTGGTCTTTTGAAATGGTTATAATTCTGGCTTCGGCCCTTTTTCCCAGTAGAATTTAACGTTAAATTTCAGCAAACTACTGGAAAGATGAGATAACTCAAAAAGTTATTTACAGGTTTATACAGTAATATCTGGAATGTGAGCTGAACATAAAATAGTAGCTTCCAGGCCTGTGTTTCAGTAATAAAAGTAGAACTACTAATTAAGGAAGTTTGATAGCCTCTCTCTAGAAAGATTATCTGCTTATTTCATTAAGCTTGGATTCAAGGGGCTTTACTTTGTAACACTCTATAGAAAAGCAGGTGGTGTGTGCGGTGGCTTGTCAAACAAGAACATTTCTAATACCCCTGGAAAAGAAAAAAAAAAAAAATGAAAGAAAAACAAATCAAAAAAACAAAACGGTAACACGAACTATTTAACCGTTTCAGCACCAGAACAACATCCCATGACTGCAATTCATTCCGCTTTTTTATTTCTCGGCAATTCTCCATTACATAGCAACGGGTGGACACATCGCAGGCAAGAAAAGGCAGCATCAAGCAAGCAAACAAACATAAAGCCCTGCTCCGCAAACATCCCTCGCTAAGAAAACCTGGCGTTTCCGCCTGGCACCGCAAGTTGCTGGAGTAAAGCTTTCCAAGCCAAGGGCTGCTGCGCGGCTCCCTGCCTGGGCTGGGAAGCTAGCTACGCGAGGACGGGGTGACGGCGCCTTGCTCCGCGCACCCCGCCGCAGCCGCGCAAAGGTCCGCAGCCTCTCGGGCGCGGAGCACACCGAGATCTGCGGAGCGGAGCGCTCCCTCCGCTAGGGCGCAGAGGGCCGCTCGGAGCCCCTCTCAGGGTCTCGGTGGAACAGGGAGCGAAGGGAGCAGAGAAACCGGCGGGCGAGGCGTGGGAGCGGGGCCCCAGGCAGGCGGGAAGCAGCGGTCTCTGGCCTCGGCGGGAGGCGCCACCGCGGACCCACTCCGGGCACTACGCGGGGCTGCGCGCAGGAGGCCGCGCCTCCGTGCTGAAGACCTGAGGCCAAACAGCAGCCGAGCGCCGGTACCTCGGTCGTCTCCGCCACACCCCTCGGCATTCGCCGGTATGCGGAGGGAGCGACCTGGACGGTAGTCCTGGGACGGAGCCCCGAGGTCCCGTAGACATGGGGAGGAAGGGTAGGACATTCCTCCCGACCCGGGGGAGCGGTCCTCAGCTCCCCCCGCGTCTGTGATCGCCCCGAGCGTCCCGGCCTCAGCGGGCTCTGCAGGTAACGCGGTCACCTCTTCGCTTGGAAGAGGGGGCCCTGCCCCGCTCCTTTACAGCATCACACCGAGGCTTTTATTGAACTACAGAAAGGAGACTCGGGAAACTTTTCACCCTCTCATGCCCTCTCCCCCGCCCACCTCCACCCCTTTTCCGTACCCCGGAGGAGAGAGGTGGGAAACCACGCGGGGCTGCTGCCGCCACAGGCTCTCAGTGAGGTCGGGCATGAAGCTGCAAAGTTACTTTTTTTTTTTTTTTCTTTTTTTTTTTTTTTCCCCGTAGCTCTTTCTTCCGCTGGAGTTTCTGCGCTTGAAGCAGGTAACCACTATCAATCCCTGTCTGCCGCTCGCCCCCTCCTGACTCTCCTTTGGCTAGGTTGATTTTCTCCAAATATACGCACATTAGACACACGCTTATACCTACAGATTAATATATATACGCATCCATACAGTTATTACATACACAAACACGAGAACTACTGCCGGAAAGCAACCGCGCAGCTCCGGTAGCGGAGCAATCTGCAGGGCAGAGCGGGGCAGGCAGCCCGCACCCGCCCTCCTGCCTGCCTCCCTGCTCTCCACCCCACAGCCACGCGTTAGTACTCCCCGTGTGGGGGTCTCTGTTGCTTTACAGCCCCTCCAAATAAACTTTCGAAATGCTGTTAAGGACAAGCTCTCTCCTCTTTCCCCCTCTAACCTCTGCATCGCCGCCTTCTCTTAAGGGCAGAGGACATTTTAATTGAAGAATTTTTTTTAAGCTCCAGCTACAGGCTCGAAATGGTATTTACTGCATGCCAACGGTTTGATGAAAAATATTGACGTATGCAGCTGAGTGAGGGGGGGAAGCCCCAAACGCATACATATGCACATACACTGAAAAAGCCCCTGACTCCCCCTTCCCTATCGTCGTCGTGTCCTTCCTCCCCTACCCCGCTCCCCCCGAAGATGGTGATGGACCTTCGCCTTTGGCTGTCAAAACGCAAGCAGGGCACTCCTTTAAATCATTAGGATTTTTTCTCAGCGTGAGAAAAGAGATTCCCAGACGGACTTTGTGAATTGATTTTATACACATTCATCAGTCTCTGATAGATGATAGACTCTGATAGTCTCTCTCTATGCGCGGGGGAAACGAATGTCCGGGGTTCGCGTTACCGGTGTTGGATTGATGGGAATCGGGAAGCCCCGTTCTGATATGCAAGATCGTGTAAAACATCCATCCCTAAACCTCTCCTTTCCAGCGACTCCGAGAGAAAGCACACACGTTGCAGAGACACGCCACCTTGTACCCCTTCAAAGCGTGCTCAATCTGCACGGCAGGGAGGTGCAAAACTGCACCCCGATGCTCCATCCCACGCTCTGTGCATGGCCCTGCGGGGCCGGAGCACCACAGGCCCCCGACGGGCAGTGGAGAAGGGGTTGCCTCTACCCCGCGCTGTGCCGTGCCTGCCCCCGAAACGTCCCGAGCCCTAAAACCCCCTGCAGCCCTTCCTCGGCGAGTAGCAAGGTTACCCGCCCTCCCTGCACCTCCCCGGGAGGATTGAGGCTGCCAAAGGAGAGTGAGGCTCCTCCGCACGCATCCCCGGGCCGGGGGCTGTCTCCCCAGCCCCGAGCCTTTTCGTCACGTGCAAATGCCTCCCAAACCTCATTCCTGAGAGCAAAAGCAGTTGTCCCGGTCTCTCACACATACACACCCACCACCCCACAGTGAATGCCTCGCTTTTTCCTCTCTCCCACTTCAATTAAAAAAATAATAATAAAAAGCAGCTGGCGGTGGCAGGCAGGTTCTCCGCTCAGCCACCACAGACTTCGTGTGCAAAAGCAATAAATAAGCCCAAACTTTTGTTTTTCCGCATCACCTTACCTTCTTTTGCAGCCTGTGCTTCCCCCGTGTGTGCAAAGCGGAACAGCCAGATGGAGCACAAAATAATCCAAGAAGGGAGCCTACTTTGGAAAACCATGGTGCAGGAGCGGGGTGAATTTATATTTCTAGCTATATATTTCTAGACACTGCCGCTGCCGCCGCTTGGTGGGTGCTAGAGGACGGTGGAGATTTTGCTCTGCTAGTCTCTGGCTCGGCGCTCGCTCGCTCGCTCTTTCTCGCTCGCTCCCTCCCTCCCGGCTGCCTTTCTCCTCCTCCTCCTCCTCCTCCGCGATGCTGCTCGGCTCCCGCACCGGGCCGGCCGCCCGCCAGCCCCAACTGCAGCCGAGCAACCCGCGCCGCGCTCCGATAATATCAATTAGGGCGAGGGGGCGGGACCGCAGGGGCCGGGCGTCCTGTCCTTCAACCTGACTGACGGGCGCTCTCCACCAACCAACAGCGATCTTCGGCGCCCGGCGGGCCGAGCCGGAGCCTGAGTCGTCGCGCCCGGGGGGGGCGGGGTGCTCGGTGCCGCCCAATGAGATTGCGCCGGTGTCGGGTTGCCGCCGGTGGTGGGGAGCCGCGGGTTGTACGCGGGCCGACGGCGGCAGGACAGAGGGGTCGACCCGAGAGCGGGGAGCCGGTCTCGGGATGCGCACCTTACGGCGGCTGGGCTGCACACCTTGAGGCGGCCGGCTAGGTTGTGGTCCGAGTGGGCAGGGTGGCCGGTCCGACCCTGGTGTTCCGTCTCCTTGCCCCGTGCCGCGCCTGCCGGGGTGGGCAGCGAAGAGTCCCGGCCAGGGCCCAACTCGATCCGCCGGCGGCGGTGCCTGGCTCTGGCCGTGCTGAAAGCGCACCTTGAGCTGCGGCCACGGAGAGGGAAACTTCAGCAGGAGCTGCGGGATGGTGCCCCGAGACACTCCCCTGCCAAAAGGCAGGCTCCTCGGGTTTGACATCAGCCGGGCTCCATTCCCTGTTTTATTGGGTATTTTTGTCCCTCTGCCTTCGATGTTCCCCGCCTACGAAGAACAGGTTAATGACAATACAGGTCTTACTTTGGGAAGGAACGGGAGATTGCTTTCCCTCAGTCCTCGTCAGGTGTAACCTGAAGCGAGGGTAATCCGTTAACAAAGACAATTTAAATAGGAGAGAGAGGGAGGAAAAAAGGAAGAAAGGGGGGGGGGGGGGGGAAACAAAACCCAAACCCAAGAAAAACAAAAAAAGAAAAATCTTAGGAAGAGAGGAACTTGCCAAACCTCTTTTGTCAGCGCTCACCCATCGGGCCTGGCAGTGATTTTCCCGGAGACCCATCAAGCCCCGACCCCTCATTTTTTCCCTTCCCCAAACTCTCTCTTGCCTCCTTCAGTGAGTAAAGAAATAAGCGCGACACAAAACCTTACTGTACCTCGGGAGAGGCCGTGGAGTGCTGCAGCGGGCACCGTGTTTCCGCCTGCCTCTCGGGAGCGCTCGTCGCCCCACCGGGACCAGGGCCGTACGGCCCCGGCAGCGGGAGGTACCGGTCCCGGCCCCGGTCCAATCTTCGGTCTCTGCGAAGCCGCCGCTCGGCCCCTGCCTCTAACTCTACCCAGTGCACCTTTCCGCGGCTGATGGTGCGCGGCGCGGAACGGGTCTTGTGCAGCTCCGTTAAAAGTGCGTCGCCCTGTCCTTTCGGAGGATAAAATGCGATACAAAGGGAGTAAGTGGTTCTTGTCGTGGTAGCAGGCTAAGACAGCGAAGCGCAGGGGGTGTAAATTGCGATTCGATGGCAAGATTATGTGAGAATCTGAAACAGTCCGAGCTCAAATGGGGACGCTGAGACAGACAATGTTATGCCACAAATAGAAATTTACATTGGGGTGTGTGTGTGTTTACGAGACCTTTAGGCAGATGAAGCAAAATTAGAATTAACAGTAGTAATTATATTCAGCATTGTCAGATAAACAGCCACTATACTCCGGGCTTTGAGCACTTTTCCTATAGTCTCCTTGTTACTTCTGAGAATGGGTGGAGGTTGCCACAAAAAATACACCGTATTCCTTTCACTTGATGAATAACTGATATTCACGGCTTAGAATCTGACACTTTCTGCGTTTCATTGAGAATGCTGTTTTCATACTGTGGATACCATGATGAGTGAAGGCAAAGTACGTGCTCTTGATTCTCTAATCCTGTCTCATCTGTCATTCCCATCCTCATACGTGTGTACTCAGAAAGGGTAGCTGTACCGAACACTGAGTTTGCTTACCTTCTTTTTAAAAGACTGTTTTGTTTTAATTACTTACATGCGTGTATTTTGTAGGCTCCTTGCAAGTTTTCATAAGTAGTTTTCATGTTGCAGATGTTCTAACAGCGATTAAAGCAAACATGGGAAGTCCTAACTTAGTTAGGTCTCTACTTCTGGCTTAAAGTGCAAGCATTCCACTACAACATCCTTAACCCCAAAAGGCATTTTTAATGGTCTGAATGTATTAAAAATAAAAAGTGATTAGACTTTGAATGACTGTGTTCACAAAAAGTCAAGAACTTACCAAATGAACAAAGTGACAGGAGAAACGCTTCCAGGGTGATGCAGTATACCCATGTCCTGCATGCAATATATTAGGCCAGAAACTTATTTTCATCATGATTTGCATTTATACAGACTGTCTTGTACAGCCTAATATTGTATGTGTACAATATGGGTACAGGGTCTGTACACATATAAGGAGATAAAATTATGTGAATATATTAACCACAAAAAGAAAATATGTAGACATGACTGAATGTATAAGGAAATTAAATATGAGATTAAAAAAAAAAAAGTGTATATTTCTTTCTGATCAACTAATTTTAAATGCCCTGTCTTTCTGATAATAGTCAACTGAACCAAAGTTGACACGTTATATGTACTGCTTCCTTAAAGCAGTCATGGGTGTATTCACAATTACACCAAAACAATCCATATATATTGGGAGGTTATACTGCAATGTGTTTTTTGGTTTTTTGGTTTGGTGGGGGGGTTTTTTGTTTGTTTGTTTGTTTGTTTGTTTTAAATTATGCTTCTTACACATTAAATCTTTGTCAAATTGACTCAGAATGTGAAATCCTTTTCAGTGATTTTTTTTTCCTTTTCTTTGCTTCTTTGTAGTATTTTTTTGATACTTCATTTTATTCTTCAGTGTGCTCAGCCCAGTATTACATTTCATCCAGCTGAGCGTTGGATCTCTTGTGACCAAAAGCAGAAAAGAGAAATATTACAACTGATCCAAAATACTCAAGCTAAATGGACCGTAACTGTTAAATTTGGTACCAAAAATCTCCGATGGAAGAAAAATTGGGAATTTCAACTCAACATGTTACAATTCAGATACCATAAAGTAAACAGTTAACTGGAACAAGATACTAATGTCATTTTTTTACTTTGCTCTGTTTTCCCCTTTTGCTTACTGAAAATCTATAGGCCAAATTCTTGTCTATTTAGACTTGTGTCTGATCCCCTCACTAATACTATCTTGATACTAGCCAGGCTTACCTATAAAGAATTGCAATGGTCTAAGAGTTTGGGGAAATGTTTAAAGTATTTTTTCCTTAAAATTGCCATATAACTCGATCTGAAAGTGTGATGCAATAAATATGGGATATATTCTAAGTCTATGCAAGCACACATGAAGAAAAAGAACAGTGTTTGAAAGTAGTTATAAAAATATTTTTTTCACAAAGTATTTTTTAATAAAATTTACACATTCTTTCTTGGATACTCTGAGCAGGGTTGAGACAAAATATGAACAGCCTCAAAAAAGGTGTTGAAGGTAGCCTCAGACATAGTTTATGAAAATGATACTGTCTTGATTCGGTCTGCACAAGAATGAGCTTTAAAGCTCATTCCAACAAGCACAACCATTTTTAAAGCTGATTTTGATCAAAAAACACATGAAATCTGTTTATAGTAATGTAAGTAGAAATTAGGCTTAGATAACAGAAGATTTTTTTAAACCCTGAAATTGGTCATTTGTGATCATAATCTAAACAATCCCTAAGCAGTCCTTCACCTGTGCACAAGATTTTCTCTGAAGTATGTAGTACACATTTCTGTAAGATTCTTGCTAATTTTATTTTTCTTTTTTTAAAGATTCTTCCTGAATGTTTGCATAAAAATGCAGTGGAATCACGACATTTAAGTAATATGTGTATCATAAATCATCATATGAGACTGTATTTAGTCTTCCAGATGTATAGGCATTTACATTCCAAATCTGGATCAGAGATGATGGTGTCTTCATAGTGGCTATTTCAGATCCTCTGGTGGATTTATAAGTCAGAGTAGCTCTATAATAGTAAAGAAGTAACTCATTAAATAAATATTACTGATTCATAAAGAAAGTGTAGAGAATGGGGACTGGCTTTTTTGAAAAGCATGCTCATATAAAAAGTCCTTTCTCTAGTTGAAATTTCTGTTTGTTTGTTGTTGGTTTTTTTACACTATTTTAGTTAGCACAAGTAAAAATAGTACTATAAAGCTTTACACTATAAAATCTTCACATATATCAGAATGGTAATAACAATTCACTGACAAGTTTTCTCTCAGGGGATTTAAAGCTACATGCTGTGCTAAGTAGATACTCAGATTCTGCCTTTTAAATCTATGCATCTTCAATAAATTTGCAAAACACAGTATATAAATGAAGATAAGATGGTGCATCATCTCACCGTTTAGTCGAAATGAAATGCATTCTGTAGAACAGTAAAAATTAAATGCAAGTTAAATACAGATGTGATCATGAAGTGCCTCTGCCTTCCTCAAGAAACAGTAGCAAAGAGTTGTACAGGGTCCAAAAGCATGTTGTACCTGGGTCCTGTAAGGATGTTTCCCCTGACAAATCTGAATTTGAAAACTGTTTCACTCAGAACTAAGAACTTCCAGAGAATATACTGTCACCATGCTAATCACTCTTCAGAGCCTGCTAGTGTGTCTTCTTGTGCTGTGGACTTTCCCTTGGGAAACCTGAGCAGGGCAAGCTGTTGCCATCATCCTGCAATATACAGCAGCTAGAGATATTCTGAAAGGAGATAATTTCCATTGCTCAGCTATGAATTAAGGCAGTCTCTTTGAGCCCCGGTGCAACAAGACGTAACTGCACATAAGCACGTTTTTGACTGCAATGCTCCAGAAAATTCAAAGTTTCAATTTTCTTAAGAAGTTTGTCATATTAAAAATTGCACAGAGAAGAGCCTGATGATAAGGGTAGCTAGCTTTTCTTTTAGTTAATTAGTTATAAGTAGTAGATAAGCTCTAGCAATATGCTCCAGTGGCATTAGTATCTTCCTGCTCTTCCTCAGCAGAAGTGACATCTGATCACTTCCATCTGTGACAGTCCTTGATTCTCTCAGCCTAAGGTGAAGAATTAGATCCAGTAGATTTCCTGTTTCCATATATTACCTCCTTTTACTGTCACTCTCAGTCTCTCAGTTTCCTTATGGATCTGTGACAGAACATGGAAGGGAGGGAAAAAAAAATAAAAATCTCTCAATCTCCCTTCTGTGTTAGGATATAGGAGGGGGGGAAATGAAAGAACAGATGCAATAACCCTTATTTAGCTGTGAAAGATAAACTACAGATTGCACTGGTAGGAGTTCCAGTGCTTTCATCCCTGGATCCAGGAAGTGTAGTGATGTGGAGCATCACTACTGACAGAAAAGGTGCCAAAGCGTATGGGAGAAGGTGTTCCTTGAAGTAGAATAATTTCAGAGCTGCATCCCTCAGGAGCATAACCATTTACAGATTTCTCTCATTGCCATCTTACACATATTCTCATACTTCATCAAATTTCCATGTACATATACTGCCACTTCTATCCTAGTCTGTAGGTTTGCTTCCCCCCAAAACTGAGCTCTCACTATTCACTGTAAGTAAACCAGATTTCTGACAAATAATATACAGACTAATTTGTGGAAATTTGGTTGGATTTTTTTTACCCTAAGATACTTGGTGCATAGCAGATATGCTAAATCACAGGGCTTTATGTATTTTATTTTATTTCCTTCAAATGTGGGTAAGTAATGCTGTATTCAGAACACATTTACTTTTGACTTGAATTTCCCAACTGTAGTTTCAGGGTGTGATTTCTTTAGTATTTACTGTAGTGTGGCAAAGGTTAATAGAAGTACCTAGCAACTGTATTTATAAAGTCAATTTTGGTAATACAAATGCATGGATGATGTGAATCCTCTGTAAAATTTAACTACATGACTGTATAACAAAGAAAAAAGGTTTTGCTATATTCAGCCCCAAAAGGGCAAGCTAACACCCTTCTGGATCAATAAATGTAGCCTGAGAAATAAACCAAGATATTGCAACATTGTGCCCAGACCCCTACTGTCCCTCATGCAACTAGATTTTGCTTCTGTACCCCCGATAATGTGCATTACAAAAAGCATAGTTTCAACCCAGCCACCACTAAGTAGGTCCTTTTCTTTGATTATTTTTATTTTGCATACACTTATCAAGTAATTTCTTAGTTTTCTCCTGTCTGAAGCCTCTATTCAGATAATGTTTTCCTCCTGTAAGTGGTTCCATTGATCTAGGTGAGAGCTAGATGCTACTCAAGCTGAATGAGAGTGACACTCTTAGGTAAACACTAAGTATCTTTAAAGCTCCTTCAGATGGAAAACACTTCATTTCCAGAAATTCTTTATGGTCCTATTGTACATGTTTTTCTTGAGGAGGTGATCTGAACTGTAAGCAGTAAGCAGAGTAAACTGATGTGGTGAGGGTGATTTTTTTGTATACCTATTTTTTTCAGGATCATAACTTTGACTCTTTTCAGCTTTTTGTTTTTTGGTGTAGAGTTTTTTGGGTTTTGCTGGGGTTTTTAGGTTTTCTGGGTTGTGGAGTTTTGTTTATTTAGTTGGTTTGTCTGGCTTGGTTTGGTTTTTCTGCTGGGGTTGGGCTTGTGTTTTTGTTTTGGTTCTTTTTCCCAGTGATTGTCACTGAGCTGTAGTGTTGATAGTGACATCTAGGTTGTTCTTTGAAGTGATTGTACTGTATTTAAACCCCTCAATGTGACTGAAGAGGGTTTTATTCTTATGTTCTCCTGGTGAATAAAATGGCAGGTGTCTACAATAATTCGTCTATCATTGCATTGCTCAGCTGCTTTGGAGGTAGTATGTAATCTATGACATAACCTTTCTTAATCCTGGCTAAACTGAATAATATTCTGCCCCATTACAGTCTATGGCTTCTACAACAGGTAATAAATACATTAATCTATGCTACTCATAGAACATATCTTGAAGCATCCTATAATTTGCTTGCTTTTATGATGAAATCAACCATTTATTTGTTAATGCACTTCATTTTCCATTTCATAGCCAGACTGTAATTCTTGACAGATGTCTACCTCACAGTCTGTAATTATTTAGATCTTAATAGTCATCTTTGGGGAGACTCAACAGACTATCTTGTGTAATTTTATTTGAAAGCTTTTTTTCCCATTTTTAGTCTTACAATCCAAAACATTAAAATGAAGGCAACTGCAATACATGAATTAACATTATTGTCTATTTCCTTCTGCTTTTTAATTTTATTCATCCCATTTTCAAATATAACTAAATATTCAAATAACATTACCTGGAAGGAAATTAAGGAAATTAATAGCTGAGAGAGAGAACTCTAAAAAAAAAAAAAAAAAGGTATTTGTCAGGGAATATAATTTTGTATTTTTTTAACCTATTTTAATAGTATGCAAACTACCAGGCAAATTTCTATTACTGATGTGTTACAGCACACAGTATGAAATGCACTTACCTAATCAAACTTCCAATGTCAAGAAAAGGAGAAGAAAAAAAAAGAAAAAGAGAGAGAGAGAGGTAGTCTTCCAGACCAGGGCATCTACCATGGACATTTCAGTGGAAATCATTCCTGAATTCTAGGACAAAAAGTCTACACTTTTTTTTTCCTTCTTCAGTCTTAACATATATCTCCCTAATCATCCCATATGGTTAGTGGGAGTTTGTTTTTCCCCAAAATGGGTGTAGAGTTCTCAATGGAAGTTGCTCCACAAAAAAAACCTCAACAAAACCATAGTGCCTCTAACAATTTACACTGAAAGAACGTGCCAGGCTGGGAGAGTATTAAGTCATCTTCTTGTCCTTCTGATTTGGTAAGCTGAAAATGCCCTCAGTGTACCAAAAATTGTTCCAGGGGGCTATAAGATGATGGCACACTCCTAAAGCTGCCTGGGGCACTGCAGCATAAGTTTCACTTTCTACCTTCTGCAGCCCTGTCCCAGCCAGCTCCTCCCTCCTCCATCTTGCCCATAGATTTGCCTCTTGCCATGATTTGCAAGATGATGTTTTGCTTTGAAGGCTGTCTTCTAGCATGCTTATGCAAAGGCTTTCCTTTCTCCTACAGAAGCAGTGATTGTAGAGGTTTAATGCTCTCCCAGCCTCTTTGTCCTGCTTTATAATGGTCCTTGTATATAACCAGCTGTAGCATAATTAAGCTAGATTTGAGGTGCTTAATCAGGCTCAGCAAAATAACATAGTTTGTCACATTCCTTCCAGCTGAAATCAGTACATAGCTTTAAGTCTGCACTGCCTCTACTGTACCTGTGAGTAACTGCTGTCAGCTGGCAAGAGCTTCATCTGAATTCAAATTCACTGGGAGATTAATTTAAGATACTTTTCTTTCAAAGCAAGTACTGTACTGTATCTGTTAAGACTGAGACTTTTTGGTACATTTCTTTGTAAAATATGCATATGTTTGTATCTACATATGTAATTTCCTCATAAATTTAATAGACGTAGATAAATGGAATGTGGAGATAATATAGTTTTATGCATGCAATACTGTGTACAGAGGGCCAGTCCCTTATCTCCTGTGAATTGACATAATTGCAACAACATTATGCTAGTCGGGGCTTTTTGGCAAGAATTCATGCTGGTTACATAATTCATTACAGCATATTCTAACCTACTGAAATCTGCATATTTTTAGGCATAGCTCGTACAGTCCCAGTGATTTTTGCTTGTGAATTCTCATTGTAGATGCCTTCGTGTTTCCCCTGGATGTGTTTCTGTCACTGCGTCACTTTGAGAGTCACTGCTGCAATTCTTCCATCTATGCAGTGCTCACAGAAATCAGTGCAGGAATTAGATGCATACAAGTAATAGCTCTGGATGCTGGTCAAAGCACTGTAGTTTTGGAGGTTTTTCTTATAGTTCTCCGCACTTGTTCCTTGTTACTAAGTGTTGGGATCCTGAGCCTTACCTGATGTGAATCTCTGGAGTCAATATCTTTATGCACTAGTTAAGATTTCTGTCTCATAAGGTTTCACCATTCAAATCTTTCAAATTTGTGCTTATATAGACATTAAAAAAATCTACAATACCAAGTGTCTGTCAAGGTTTTTGTGATAATGTAGAGCTTTCTCTCTACCTTTTCTCCCATTCTGGTTTCCATCAGTCTGATTTTTCTTTGAGGCTGGAACTTGCTCCTTAGGAACTCTGCCATGCAGTTGGGATTGTAATCTACAGTGGGATTGGAAATGCTAGAACTGCTTTTCTCCTTGAGACAGAGAACTGTCTGTCCCTGGGAAGCACCCTCTCTCACCTAAGGGCAGAGCAGATCTACATGATTCCCCTTGCTCACTGTTCTGGCTCAGTTTCAGGACCATGCTAGATAAATAAGAGAAGTGAGAGAAGAGTACATCTTGCCTCTACCTCCACCTTCTCTCTGCTGAAATTAGGATAGGGATAGCTTAACGAAGGAGAGTAGCATGAGGAAAGCACATTTAGGGAGGCTGCTGTGCAGAAAGATATATTGGATTGTCATTGTGGATACTGTGGTAGTCACCTAAACAGTTTAGTTACTGTGTGATGTAATTTCTGATTATGCCATTGGATGTGGTGTATTATCTATGCCTTACTTTCATTTCTCACCTTCAGTTTTACTTTTAATAGAGAATTATCCAGTTCTCAGAAAGGTGCAACTTGATTTCAAAAGGTGTCTGTATCCAAATAATGGAAAGCCAGAAGAGTTCACAGGGAGGCTAAAATAACAAGATTATTTTAAAATGACATTTGCTTATGGTTTTAACTGTTGTGTCTCTCTAGTATGCAGATAGGTATGATAACCCCCCTTAACTGACAGATAGGTCACATTAATCAGGCTGCTTCTATAACTGCTTCTTTCTATCTGCAACTGGATATTGTTCTCCAAAGGAATTCCACACATTTACAGCCAGTGTTAGAGGGAGGGCTAATTCAGCAGTGCTTTGCTCAGCCGCATTAAGTTGCTTTGCTACATGGAAAGAATTTAATTAGTTCACATCAAAGTTACTCCACCTTCAATGACAGGTAAAATCGGTGTGTAGCAGTATGAGCTGAATCAATGTAAACTCATATAGAAATCTGGAAACCTAGCTGCTTTCAATGGACTGCTTATTGCAGCTCAGAAGCAAACTCCAGCACAGTATAGCATGCAAAGTGAAATAAATGAATGAAAACTGCATGATTAAATGCTTTCATCTGGAAATTTCATTGCAATATTCAGAAACTTTACAAATTCTTCTAATTCATCATGCTCTTTGTTTATTACTAATAAATTAATGTGCTGATGGAAGGAATTCATTACCCTTTCTACACACTTCACTAGTTGCAGGTCGTTTATTAATCTGTGTTATCTGGTAGGACTAAAACCAGCTGTAATTACATTGTTAAACATTGATTAATAAGCAGCCCACATCACTAATATACACAAGAAGCAAGATAAAAAAATCTTTTTAAAGATTTAAAGTAAAATTTTAACATTCCTTTGGGAATAAGGAAATCTGGATCTTCATCAATACTCATTTTTTTAAGATTCCATTTGCTCGTACAGCTGTATCTATAAACACCTTTTGGAAACAGATTAGCAGGCAAATTCAGTTACGCTTGGGTAAATGAACTGCATTTGAGAAGTGGTATTAATGGACAATGTGAAACATTTAGAATTAAACATTTTTCAAGTAGTCTTCAGCTAACCAATATTTTTTGTTTTTTATTCTTAGTTCAGTTATGTAATTAGGTACATATTTATTTAAAATCCAGTTGTATTTTACAGATTTAAAAACAATGTAGCAATTTAAAATGCATTATTTAAATGATTGCAGATTACTAAATCCTGCTTTTGTGGGTTTTCAATAAATCAGTTTGATTGAAGTAACACACATAGGAAATTATTACATGTCAGAAGCTTGGGTTATCATTAAGGATAAATAATCAGAATGTCTCTGGCACTTGACAAAATCAAGGAACTTTTTTTTTATGATATAGCTCTGTGGGAAATAAAGCAGAGGGAAAGAAGATGCTTTTAGAAAAAAATGGTTTTAGACTGTCCTCAATTAATCAGACATGATGACTTATTATAGTAGTACAAATGCTAAGGGTCTGTCAGTGTTTTCAAAGTTTTATAAAGGGGTTATAAAAATTAAGTCTGGGATAAAATTTGATGTTTACACAAATACACAAAAATCATATTTTCCTCATAAAACTTTAAGAAAAATTATTTTACCTTTTTGAGCTGGGAGGCTGCAAAGGGACCAGAAATTAGAAGTCTGGGAAGATTTGTTTGTGTAACTTGAAATGAGGACACTATTTAATAGATCAGGAGAATAATGTTTTAATGGTATGAAGGGAATAACTAATTTTTTAAAATTTTTTTTTCTGTTTCTGATCACCTGTTCAAAGTGGTCTGAAGTTCTTCCCTCAGCCTTGTAAGTCCTTTGGGTTACGTCTTCCAATTTTATTACTAATCAGGGGTTTGACACTTGTTTTCCTGCTCACCCAAATCTATGCTAGCCCAGAACATGTTCTGACACCAGAATCACATAGGGCTTTGAAGAAGTCTCTCTACTATTTATGCATAGATGATGATCTGAAATAAAGTTAGCAATTCTTGATGGTTTGATTAAATTACCTTTTTTTCATGTCTGTTCCTTTTGAAAGTTGAAGCTATTCTACAGAGTGCAAAATAAGTATTGCTAGAAAGTCCAACAAGCTCAGAAGTGCTGTGGTGCGGTATTATGGCTCAGGAAGGTAGATGTCCAGTTATGCTTTCCAGGTCTCTGACAGAGATGGTGAGAATTCATTAAGGGCATTTTGAGGAGGAATCAGAATTGTTGTGAGACCCTTGAGCACATACTTGCTATTCAAGGATGTGAGAGGTGATGCAGATGTCCTTTGTTACTGCTTCCTACCTGTGACTACCCACAACATATGGAAAACAGTAAAGATATCCCAGCTTTCCAGGATCTGGCAGTGTTTTTTTAGCCACTTTGGCTGAATCTGCCTTAGTAAGTTACATCTGTGACTGCTGTTTGGTACCACTTGTCTGGTACAAGTGATTCTATACCCCACTACTGACCTGGCTGAACCACCAGATCATGCAACCACATCCAGTCTGCCTGTGGGAAACTGCACTTCCCCATGCCCAGAAATCACTTAGAATCATTTAGTGCTACCCAGTCTTGCCAGATTCTCCTCTAATAGTGCAAATAATCTGTGTTTGACAGTATTCCCCAATATTTTATTTATTAATTTGAGGCCATTATCAGTGGCCTCAAAAAATGGCCTCTAGCAAGGCAGACAAAGTAGAGTTTGGTATAGGCTGAACTGAAATCTACAGTCAAAGTGAAATTTGCCAATAGCAAAAATCCACATTCAGAGGGCCAGACCTTCAAGCTGACAAAAGTTACCTTAGCTGTAGAGCTGGGAGCCTTGAATGGCTGGTGTATAGACATACACTGATAACTGCACAACATATATCTGACAAATTCCTGCTATATTAGCAGTTTAAAAAAACTATAGTTTAAAAAAACTGTTTTAAAAAAATCTACAGTATTCATCTGGCTGTGCTGGCTGTGCTTTCATAAGAGAAAAATAAGGTAGTCTTTCACCCACTACTACTGAAAAACTGTATTTTTTTCATAGTAGTAGCCTTGGAATAGGTACATGCTGAAGAATACTGGCTGCTACCTAGCAAATTGACCTGCCAGCTACTGCAAGTGAACCCCACAGTCTTTTCAGTGACAGAGGGAGAGTCTGCCCCTTGTGATATATGGGTATGACAATAAGGCATGTGCTTCCATTAACCACACCACTCCCTTCTTGTGGGGAAGGTTGTCTGGCTGATGAGAAATAGGAACCTTAGAGCCAAAATTAAAGCTGAATTATCAAGAAACTAGATTTAAATAGGTAGTAAAGAAAAAAAAAAGAGAGAAAAAAAAAAGAAAAGGAATGCTCACTGAAGGAAGCTATTAAAAATACATTATTGTTGATGGCATTGCTGTGCTGAAAATTACAAACTGTTGTTTCTTGTAGAAAACAGAAGATGTGAAGAACAGAATGATGCATGATCTTGCATTTTACTTTATTTAGGAAACAGTATTTGTAAGAACTAATGACTAGACTGATAACTTGGTTCATTTGGACACTTTGAGGCTTATGATATTGTGAGGAAATGGAAAATAAAACTTTCTCTTTTGTCCAGGAGTACTTAATATTTCATTTTGTCTGCAGATGGAGAGTAATTATGTTGTGTTATTTTATTCTCATTTGCTGTTTGTCTTTATACAACATTGGCCATGCTGATGACAGCAGACACTATCTGAAATATGATGTTATCATCTGAAAATATAAAAACTAAATCAAAAAGGTGAAAGCAAATAAAATGGTATTAAGGGGAAGTGGGTTGAGTGAACAAACTGATAAGTATTTAATAGAATTTTCTATAGCAAGTCTTGTCTTCTTTTCCAGACATTAAAAAGTGGTATTTTATTAAGAGAATAAACCTACTGAACATCTGCAAAAGTTAAAATACAGGCCTGTCTGCATCATGTAGTGAGACTCTTACATGCTTTAGGGGGTACCAGAATCAGATTGGTTAAACTAAATTTTCATAAACATTCACAGGTATGCTAATGTGTTTGCTGATGATTTCTGAGTCTGGAAGATGTGGTAAGTTATTGTGCATTAAAATAAATTATTATGATGTAAACAAGTTATTTGTACAGATCCTTCCTGACTTCAAAAGTTACATATACTTTAGCACATGTAAGTATACCCCCAAAAAAGAAGATTATCTCCTTTTATTCTGTTATTTCTACTGTGTCTATCTTGGGCTAGAATCAATACCATGGGACTTAGGTGACCAGCAACTTATTGACAGTATTGACTAAGAGAAGTGACTTCATAACATGGGCGAGGTTCACACACATCCCTTAGGCTGTGCTGAAAAATATTGATCCATCCAAGCTTTAACAAAAGCAGTTAGTGATACATTAGTCAAAACATGCTTAAATGTTTGCAGAGCACTGTTAACCAGTAGTCTAATCAGCAGAAATGAAAAGGAATTACTAAGCAATGTTCCTCCTAAGCACTGCAGCCTCTTAATGACTCACCTGCAAATGCTATCAAAAAGGTCACTCGGCTCATTCTTTCACTTCAGACTTTGTTTCAATATACAGCATTTGGATTACTCTTTTTTGATTAGCATAGCCTGACTGAAGCTGTATATTACATAGTCATGGCATGTGAATTGTCAGGGCTAGCCCAGTCCTAGGTGTCTGTGATAATCTTTGGGGATGGAAACATAAATGGCCCTGAAATACTGATGGAGAAATTGTTGCTTTCTTATAGACTTACACAGAACACTGTAAGACCCTGGGGAATCAGCAGACTAGACCACATCAGAATGTTTCCATCCTGGTTCTATGAGTGGCTGCCGAGTTGTTTGCTTAAAGCTTTAACTGCAATATTCCTCAGGCTTGCTTCCTCAGACTGAAAACATCAACAAACATATGTAAAGGATTTCTGGCCTATGAATAGGACTAAAGTTAGGAGCAAAAACTGGAATGAAGACATCCCTGCAGGGTAGCTGGGGATGATAGCAAAACATGATAACAACAAGTGAGAATGTCTGGTTCCAGTTGATTTTGACGCATAACTAGCAGGCTGTGCTTGATTTGCCACTCTTCCATACCCACACTTGTGCATAGCACCGAATCACAGAATATTCGGGGTTGGAAGGGACCTCGAAAGATCATCGAGTCCAACCCTCCTGCCAGAGCAGGGTCACCTACTGCAAGTTACACATCTATGGATGCAGTGCTGTATTGTGCAGCTGAAGGCAGCTTATAGAAGAGGTGCTGAAGAAGTTCTGAGGTGCCTTTGAAGAAAATACAGATTGTCTGAATTTACCTTCTGTTGAATATTTTGAACGATAGAAAAGACGTTTTAATCACCACAGCTTTCGCATGAGCCCCACCAACCATACCATATAACCATAGAAGTTACAGTATAAACTCTATTCGTTTGCTTATCTCACGTTGTCTGATTTTCTGCTATAATCATGGGCTGTCCTCTGTAACATTCCATGAGACCCAGACACTAATGTAATTTTTTATCTTACGGTGGGATACCTGTAGAGAATCTGATACTCTGCAGGATTTCCTGTCTTCCAAGGCACCTTGCTGATGGTTGTACAAGATAATGGAAGCTTTTATTTGAGTTGAAAATTCTACGTTTTCAATTTTCTTATATTATGTTTCGGAATACCCAAAACCAAAAATGGAAATGTTTTTATATTTACAGTGTTTTTGAAGGTGGTCAGATTTTATTTTCTTGCAAAGAGAAAGGAGAAAAATAAAATCCAGTATTTTTTTACTGAGATACCATAAAAGTGCTTATCTGCTTAATCATTAATTATTATAAAGAAGTTTGTTTTAAAAAAACAAAATAATATATGAAATGGGCCATGGCCTATTGTTTACTCCTGAAATCAAGGGTCACAATGCTGTTTGTATCACCTCCCACTTAAAAGAGGGTGGACTTGCTGACTCCTGCAAGCAGTCCCAGCCACCTTGTCACCCAGATTCTGCCCCAGAGTAGTCTGAGCCAATATGGGCCAGCTCTGGACAGCCCCATCTCAGAGCCTTCCCTGGCAATTATGAGTGGAAACGGAATACAATATAGATGATCACAGCTCCCTGCTTAAAATCCATGCCCCGGCCCTGTTTCATTTCTTCATAAAGATGTAGCAAAAGGACTAACCTTCTGCTAAAAGTTCAGTATGAGATTAATTTACTTGCTGGTTTTGATCCTTGGTGATTAGAGAGCTTTTCTCATGTTGGGGAGCCTCACTGCTGATGAGCGGAGCACAGGAAAGAGACTTTGGCCTGAAATAGGACTGGTCTGTTTTGAATGATCATTTCTAATAGAGTGTGAATCACCAACCTGTCATCAAGAATATAGCAAGAATGTTTGAGAAAATTCTGTCAATAGAATGCTATTTCCATGGACTATTTTATATCATTACAAATTGTATTTGCTGTAATAAGTTACAAATGTAATTTATTATGAGTTAACATCAGGACTGAGACAAGTCATTAAAAATGTATAATACACACAATTTTGTTTCCCCTGATAAATGTAAAGTTTGCTAGGCTCAACTCCCCTCATTACTATGTGACAGTGCTAGGAAATTCTTTGATCCAAAAGGCTAGATATACATGCTCTATGTCATAAATGCATTTTAGTTTTAATAACAGTCCAAGAGGTTCAGCATATTGCTTAATAAAAGATCAATGCAGTAATATGATTAACCACCCTGTGCTGCTTTCTTTCCATTTGTGAGAAAAGATAGTTCAGGAGCTGAACGGCAGTGAATAGCAAAATGACTAATTGACAGGCAAAATGAAGGTTTCCCTAAGGGTTTTTTTCTCCCATCCCGCCCTCAGGGCTTTCTTTGTTGGTAGAATGCTGTTAACTCTTTTGTTTAGGGTCTCTTACCTTTAAGCAGGCTTGTGGAAGAGCTTTTCATATTTTTTAGCTGTAGATTTACGTGCTGAGTAAATATAGCTGATGAAAGAAAAGCTGGTGATCCATAAAAGACCAGGCTGCAGGGATCCTCATTAATCTTCCAATAGTTTTTGCTGTCATTCCTCTTTAAAGTCCCTTGCCTTGTAAAGTATTTGTGGAAAAGTAAGAGCACTTTTGCCTTCCACTAAGCAATGATTTCCAGCTAGATCCCAACAAAAGCTCTCACTCCCTTTCAACTAGTTTTAACTTCAGCCATGTCATTGGACAGGGTTCTCAGCTATGAAAGAGGGAACACTGTTTAACTGAGTTTTGCAAAAGAAGGACAAAGAAAAAGGCAGAGAAAAATAGCTTACTTGTTACCAGCTGACTGCATGAGATAAATAGGATGCAATAATAAAATTAGAAAAAGAAATTATTTTAGCACATTCAACCTTAAATAAGAGATGGTACTTTGGTACTACCTCACTTCTCTTACAGAAATATTGAACCATATGTCATGACATTGAGAAAGTTAATGTGATTAACTGGGATAGATTATGACAGGATCACGAGAATATAAAATTAGAAGATATTCCAGATTTGGGATTACTGAGCTAATGGTCACTGAGCAGGGCTTAGGGTATGGTCTGCCTCTCCTGAGGATTTTTTAACTGACTTGTGTTCAGATTGCACTTTGTTCTTAGCACTGTTCAAATTCTATTCCACCTATCTGCAAATCTTTTTCCCAATGAAGAAGTTATAGGGAATAATTCAACCTCTTTCGTGGACAAGAATCAAAGGAATAAAGGGGTTTTTAAACTCCTATGGTTCAAAATGTAAAGAAAAATACAAACTAACAAAATGCTATCCTTTATGCATCAAAATAAGGGGAAATTATTTTTTTTAAGGGGAGAGGACAAGAAATATAATTTTAGATGTTGTCTCCACATTTTCACGCGGATAGTGGAAAGTCTCGAAGAGAGAAGACATTTTTCATACTCTTTCAGTTATATTTGGCACATTATTTTCAGAGCTACGTGAAAGTATTTTAGTGGATCTTTTTTTCTAACAAAAAGTAAAATGTTGTAAAACATTTCAACTTTGCATTTAGTTTAAAAAATAGTATTTGTTGAAGTAAGGAGAAAAGAAGTGTCACATAAATAGTACATAGGATTCCTTTATGGCAGAAGTGGTGATACTTGCTTCTGCTTCCCTCTGCTGAAGCCTTCTCTGTGGTGGTTTTTTTTTTTTTGGGGTATTGGCAATCTATTGCTCTTTCTCCAGCTTTTACACAGCTTTTCTGTTTTGTAAAAAGCACTGAAATTACCAAACCACAAACTACAATTTAAGAGCAAGTTTTGAGTGTCTTAGTTGTAACCAGCTAAACAGAAGGCAATTTGTTCAACCATCTTCTCGTATCCTCCTGTAGTCAATAGCAGGTTGGAAAAGCAGTCTTAAGAATTACCAGAGTATCAGTTTGAGCTGTGAGTATCTCTCTGCTGATGGACGAGGAAGTTTAGTTTACCTAAATATTAGGTATTTATAATAATAAATATTAGGTAGAATATTACCTCTAAACCTAGTATTTATGCAAGAAGGTCAAGGCTAAGTGAGATAAATCTCTGCTGGGGCATCTCATCTTCTAGCAGGTCCCAGACTTTCATTTTTTCTCCATCACCCAGTGAATAGCTCATTATTTATACAATGGGCAACAGTTCCAAAAGAGCCATAGGAAAACACATGTCTCAGTGACTGAGGAACTCACATTCTCCTAAGACAATGAAGATGGTAAGAGGAAAAGACTAACAAGTGCCCTAAAGGAAATATTTGTTCCTCTAGATCAAATTGAGTGTTAATTTGTCTCCAAATTTGATTGCATTATCCTGATTTAACTATACAAATTATCTAACATCCCAACACTAAAAATAAGGTTATATAATAACATAGCATCGTCAAGTTCAAGAGTTACTTAATAGATTTATTTGCCTTTGGCAATGTATAATAAGATGATCTTAGCTATTATTTGGCCTCAAAGTGATCTGAAACCTTAAGTTTCCCTTTTTCTGTGGAAAAGAAGTTGGATGAGTTAGATGCAGCGATTCTATTTTGGTTTGTACAAGCAAACCCTCAGCAGCTACAGACTGACAGACTGTAGCAGACTGACATAGGTCAGCCTCAGACAGATGGCTAGCCCCTGAGAAAGCTTTCAACAGGGAGCTACAGGAATGCCTGGGGCAAGCTCCCTTGATGGAAATGAACTCACCTCTTCCTCCATTCCCAAATTCCTAATGCCTGGAAACACCTGTTCCTTAACCTGGGGGTGCTAAGCTCAAGAGAGTTCTTTCAGCTCATTCCTTTGTAGCCTTGGCTTTGTGTATGTCTCTGCCTACTGGGGAGAGATGGAAAGACCTTTCCACCAGGGAAGAACTCATTGGCTGGCTGTGATGGAGTCTGGGGCTTTTGGAAAGGACAGAACACACAAACTCTGACAATACCAGTAACATTAGTCCTATAGCAGAATAAACAAGACCAGATATTAACATTAACTCCTCTTTGTAATATCAATAATTATCGTGGAGCAGGATTTCCGTGGTTAGGCACTGCATGATCATAAGTGAAGGTCTGTTGCTCAGAGACCTGTAGTATTTGGTCTAGAACTAAGAAAGAACAAAAAATGCCCAGTGGAGTTATTGGTTTCATTTTAAAGGTCAAAGGGCTCAGAAAATCAAGTATGATAGCATAATCCTGTCACTGGATTATGTACTTAACATGTACTGCATGTTTAGGAAAGATCTAACACAGTTGATTTATATTATCAACATCACCAATGAAATAAGGCCTTTACATTATTTAAAACACTTTGAGGCAGAAAAAACAACCCCAAACAGAAAACTTCAAACTAACAAAAAATCACCCAACCCCACACCAAAAAGAGAAGAAAATGACGTTTTCCACTACTCATTCCGAGGAAGATCAATTAGGCCCCACAGGACATTCAAGCTAAGTGTTACCCTACTAGATCAAACAAGCTACTGCAGAGAAAGCTTTCAGCTGGGTGGACGAGAGGCACTCTGCACAAATTGGCTTGCAGGCCACAAATTGCTCTCTGGAGTGAATAACTTCATCAAGTTATATGTAACCCTCGTTATTTCATGATAGAAATCATAGTATTGCCTCTGCTGGTGAATTTTTAATTAATCAGTGTGATAATACCCATTTTCCCATTTTGAAAAGGCACAAAAGAAATAGAGAAAAAACAGTAAAAGATGAGTGTAATAGATCTTTTAGAGGTCAGCCTTCAAATTGTTTGACAATCATTTGTAATATCACCATTTCTGCTCCAAACTCTCATTAGCTACTCCAGGGGGTTGTGTGACTGATTTGGCCAGGGCTGTGTCCTTCACTGCTCTTGCTGAGGTTAGGCTGAAACATCTGGGCCTTCTTCTTCTCCTGCCATTACCATTGTTTTCAGGCTGGAAGGCAGAAAGACAGACAGTGAGAAAAGGAAGGACATCAATAGGAATTCAAGGAAAACATAGAAATGTGCTGAAGGAATGGAAGAGGATGAATATACCTTTTCTACTGTGTTTGCAGCAGTGTGGACCACTGGTCAGGTGTGAACATCCTTAGTGTTCACATCCTGCTGATCCTGAGTGACTAATAGAAGAGTCTTGATGACAAAATGATAAACCCTAACCATTTGACCAGAAAACATTTTCTTTTCAGACTCTGAGAACTGAGGTTACAGATATACTATAACATCTGAGACTATTTCATTCAATATTTGCACCCTTTTTTAATAGTATTAAGTTTGGCTCATTAATTTTTTTTTTAACATATTTTTAGTCTTTTAATTTTTATATTTAGTTAGCCCAGTCTTCACATAGGTACTGAAATTCCTTGTCATCTGAATAGGTTTTTTTTTCTCTGCTTTCACACCCATTCCCTCAAGCAATGAGTATATTGTTTTAAGAAGTTTTGATACCTTTGAACAACTGAACTCACCACTAGGGAAAATATTCCAACTCACATTTTTGCAATAGGAAAATAAGGAAACAATAAGACATATTGGTCAGCATTGCAATTGTTTGGCTCAGCACTAGCAGACAGAGAGTTGGGAAGTGTATTGAAGACATCAGGAAAAAGGAGAGATTAAATCTAACTCTTTAAAATCTTTAGGAAGATATTGAATTAGGATTGCAGATGTTCACAAGGATACCTTTCCAAAAAATGAGTAAGAAAAAACCAGAAGAAAATGTTAAGGATCTGACAAAGAAATTAAATAGCCACATCTAGCAGAATGAAAAAAATCACCAAGCCATGAAAGACCCTTACTTGAATGTGAAAGCAGGTAGACAGAGTTCAGTGCAAGAATGAAGGAAAAGCCAAGAGAAAGATGCAAAAGGATAGGTTGAGTTGTTCATAGTGCCAAGCTATCAAAAAGATGTTTACAGAACCATTTTTAATGTAACAAAAGAGAAAGATGTCATGCCTTAGGTCCTGGGAGAAGGATATTGTGCTAAATGAAATGCTAGATGACAAGAACCAGCTAAAATAGACAGAAAGTATAGAAACCCCACTTGGTTTCAAAATTTCAAATATTTCAAAAGATTTAAACTCATTCTGGAAACAAAGATCTAGAGAAAAGTTTAAATTTGTCTAGAAGTTTCTATTAATCTTCATTAACTGTTAAGGAAGTCTAAATGTCTACGCAGCTTTAACTATTTCTACTTATGCCTGTGATGGCTAGATGATAGATCTGATTAACAGGTAAGTCTTTGGTTGCCTTTGTATATAGAAAGGAAATAATGGAGAAATCTTTAAAAGGAAGAATGGGATCCTATTTTAGCCATATGAAGTCTGAGATGATGATTATGTTTTAAAGAATGAGATCTGAAATGTTATTTTGATTAGTACAGAAGAAGACAGGTTAGCCAAAGAGGGACTATGAGTTGTCAAAGCAGAGAAAGAATAAAATCAGTTTAAAGACAAAGAAAGAAAGAGAAGAAGGTAATCTAGAACATGATATGTAGATCCACCACACTGAGATTTCTCTGATGAATGATACTGAGAGGATAGTAGAAGCAGGAGAGGATCCAGGAAAGCATCATAGAAACTAAGTGATACAAGATTCAAGAAAGGTCAGTAACACCAAACATAGCTGACAGATTAAGATAAAAAACGGTCTGGCAAAAAAAGAGTAGTTAGAAACTGTAGAAAAATTGTTTCACTGTACGTAAGGGGAAAAGTTGGAAAACAGTTTGAGTTAGAGAGAAGTATTAAGAAAGATTTTATAAATAGTGATCAATTAACTCAAAAGCAGAAGAAAGTGAGATTGATTTTTTTAGTGGAAAGATAAATGCTTGTGTCATTAGGAGAAAAACAAAATGGAATTGAGAGATTGTGGATAACAATAAAGAATAAAAGATGAAAGATAGGCTTATGGGATTGGAAGGTACCCATGATTCAAAAAGTGAACAGAAGGGCAGAATACTAGAAAGAAGGGTAGGTAGGAAGTTGTGTTGTATTTTAACTGATTATATTTGGTATAGATACTGGTTCAAAATTATGTATATATATTTGCTTTTTCCTTCAAACACAGATTACCTTAAAATAGTCTCTTGGATTGTGATGATTTTCTTTTATGGTACCAGGAAGTGTTTGGGAAAAATTCCACCAAAAGAGGGGAAAAAAAAACCCTAACTTCTGCTTCCCACACTTTTATATATAACACATAGCCAGCTAATTCTTAAAAAGGGATTTATTCAGAACAATGCATTAAAGCATTTCTCAGAGTGCTGTGGCTGCACTGAGCACGTATGTTACTGACACAGAAGTAGCTAGAAATACTGGAGTATATACGATTTCTTGAAATCACCTCCCTAACTTTCATACATAACTTTACTGAACTTAGATTTATACATTAGGAAACAGTGAGGCACAACGGTGGTTAAGGGGATTATGCACAAACTAAGCTCTCCCCATGAGAAGCAGTCTGCACACCTATGTTTCTGGGCTGCATTCTCAATCACTTTTTGAGCAAAGAAAGTATAGCAAAGTGCTCCTCAGGACTGGGAATGAATCCTGCCTCACCATCTGTTGCTGATTTTGGAGCTGAAGACCCCATGCATTATTAAATCACTAAGTTAAAACGTTATGTTAAGCTGGTGTTAACTTAACCCACTACGATCAGGAATATTAAAATTCAGTCTAGATTTGGGGCAGGGTGTCATTGTTAATAAAGACATTCCTAGCTTTATATATGACCCTAGGTTTCTTTGGGGCAGTGGATGTTATATTTTATAAAGAATTATCTCACACTGTTGTGAAAGAGTGCTGAAGTGTTCTTGAATAGTAGTATATTGTATTCAGTCTTTGCTGTAATACGGTGAAGCAGCTCAACAATGAATTACCAGTTGAGGGTATGCCCTGTGTCTGATCTGTGGAGCTATTTCAGCTGTGTCTTTGTGATGTGATGGCTTTAAAAGGCCATCCACTGCTTTACACAGGTCAGCTTTTTTGGCCCTGTTCTACACTGTTCATCTTTTTGTAAGCACCTCAACAGGGCTGCAGAGACAACACTGCAGGAGATGACAATTTCAACTTTATTTGGTGAAGAGCTCCACAGCATGGCAATAGTCCAGAGCATTGTTTAGGACCCAGTCCCTCATTCTGAAGATCTGTAACTCAGTATAAATGGAGCTATGCTTTCAGCCTGAGTAATTTATAGGTTTACCTTCTTTCTTTGAGGGATTTCCCAGAAGAAATACATCCAGAAAGCACTAGGCTTGCTGCACCTGAGCTATACAGATGGTCTGCATGTGTGCATAAAATCAGATGCATTGACCTGCCCATATGTAGCTGATATGTCTGTGCTGCTCCAGCAACTGAGCTGCCAGGCATCTGGAATTCCCAAAAAATATCCAGAATACTCAAATTCCACCTGGACACCATTTCCGGGAAGAAAAAAAGGACATGTCAGGAAAAACCTGGACATATGGCAGTCCCAGTACGATCAGAATAGCTAACTATGAAAACAGCTCAATAAAATAAATAATGTGCTTTGTATTCTTTGTCACGTGTGGGAAATGTAGCGTACCTGTCACTGTAATTTTACAGTAATTATTTATTGTTTATCACTTTTATCAAAGAAATTAAAAATAAGCATATTGATGTTCTATTAAAATGCATTGGGTTTTTAGGGTTCTTCAATCCCCGTATTTTCTTTAACATGTGTTTTTCATGTTCTTCCCAAGGGTCATTATTGCATGTAGTACTAATGCATGTGCACAATCATCTAAAATAGCTACAGGGGATATGCAGCTCCCACTGCAGTTAAAAAAAACAAACTCATTGAACACTTTGCCATTACTATCTGTTTTATATATACAAAAAGACCCAATTTACTTTTGTTATTTTTCAGCATTAAGGTGGTGGCTTCTTTGAACATGGACACACTGTTGCAATAATAGTACAGAGAGCATATTATGAACCTGCTACATTCAATGCAAAGTAAACATCCCAATGGCAAGCGGCCTCTGAGTATGTGCAGTAGTTGATTTAAAACCACAGCATCTTGCCCAATTTAAATTACTTAAAGTGATTATTTTACATTCCAGGCTAATTGCCTGCAAAATTTCATTATAAAAATCGCAGCTGTTTTCTGGTGCATGTGGTGCATTTGTTTGTTTGGGTTTTATTCATTTGAGAAAAGAGAGATATAAGTTTGAAAGACACAATTTTTGTTCAGTTCTCAGAACCACATTTATTATGCAATTTTCACACAGAATCAGTTTAAGCCTATTAAGCCTTATAGTCTAACCTTCCATCCACACTGCCTTCTGTGTAGGCCCTTACAAACATATTGCTATGAAATGTGTGCCTGTACATCAATGCCTGTAGACACATATGGCTTCAAAGCATACCAGCTCAATCTGGGCATAATTTATTTTAAAAATGGACATTGCCTATTCCTATTTGCATGTAAAGGGCCACAGACATCTTCAGATATGAATCAAAAACCACAAATTGACACCAGTGGAAGTACATGAACTAAAGTTATCATATGGTCCACAGTTTGTGGAAAACAAATGTTCTGCCCACACTTTTCGTAAGAGGGACACACACACACAGAACCTGTGGTTTGTACTTCCACCATCTGCAAAATGTAATAAATTTACTTAGCAAATGTTTTTTTTATATCTTTCTTCTAATCTGGATTTCTGCTTGGAAAGATTTAGTTGTGTTTTCACTGAGAATTCAGAGAGACTAATAACTAGTGTTTTGCACACAGTAAAATGATGACATAGAACTAAATTTGCAAGAGCAAAATATAAGTGATGCCTTAAAAGTCCAGTTCTGCTTCCTGTGTAATAGATAAGGGTAAAAGCTGATGCTTACATGAATGTCATCAGCTGCAATAGCAATAATGGTGATCATGGTATGTGAGCAAGATAAGTCCGGGAGTCGTGCCTTATATAGTAATTGCATCCAATCAATGAATCACTTATTTCTGTGCCATCTCTCCAACTGCAGGCAGTGTAAGCTCCCTCCATAAAAGGCTAAGAGTATTCACACTGTAACTGCAGTTCCTACTCACCCAGTGACTGGAGAGGGTATTCTGGTAGACACTATTTAGTGACTTTTCAGAAACACCTGCGTGACTCAGAAGTTTGAAAGTGGCTTAGACACTTAGGAAAGTCAATAGAAATTATGCACCTCAGGGCCAGATTTTTAAAGGCTACTATCTTCCATTGATTACAGGAATTAGGAACCTAAATACCTTTACAAATCTGGCACAAGAGGCTAAATCACATTTGAAAGTCAATAGGAATTAGGCTCCTAAGTGCCTAAATCAAATGAAAAAAAGATGTGTTTTAGGAGTGAGAATCTTTATAATTGTATTCCCGCTAGTGTAACTGCAAATTATGGGTTCAATTATTCCACTTAGGCACAGCTCAGAGGAAGAAAGTGGTATGAAGTTGCAATGCCCCAGAGGAAAGCAACTGTTCTTAAATTCTTTCAGGGGATGCAGGATACTACTTCACGAATTTTTGGCTTGTGAGAGAAGGAATCATGGGTTTAGCTTTAAGCTGTTTTCTTTAGACCATAAGGATAAGGACTAGTGATTTTATTGGCCTTTATTTCTACTTATGAAATTATGTATTGCTGAAAAAATGTAGTGTTTATTATTTCGTACAGTTCTGCTAGCTGATAAAATAATTAAAAAGTAGAGCAAGATACTTTCCTTGGGTCCTTGGACTTACAATGCAGGGACCAGATCATATGATTGTTTGCTTGCTTGAACTCCAGTGAAGTAAATTTGAAGAACTAGGAAGTGACATTTTATGCAATACAAGTACTCACTGTGAGCAAACGTGCAAAATATGGCCATAAGTAGAGAAAAGTAAAATAGAGAAGCCAGAACATAAAGGAGTGAACAGAAGAAAAAATATCACAGAAAGGTTAAAAACACTTTGTGTAATGCATGGAAAGGCAAATAAGTATATTTCACTGGCACAGAATGATTTTGTTTATAATTTTACCATAATTACATAGGAGAGTTAGCCTAGCACTACCAATAGGACAGTGATTATATGCAAAGGTCATCTCTCTTCACATTAATCAAGGAGTTAACTGTGATTGAGATGATTCTGGAAAAGGCTAGAATGAGAAGGGGCTAATTACTCAGAGAACAGAAGAAAATAAACAGGAAACATCATATATTGCAAAAATTAATAATGAGACTCCAAAACTTATAAGACGTTCATTTCTAGAGTTCTCTGATCTGGAAAAAAAAATCCACCTGGACTATTAGTACCACATTCAATGAACTAAATACTTTTAAATTCCTCATTTGGAAGATAAATTATGGGAATTGAGAATAGTATATAAAGAAACATATGCAAAGGAAGCCTATAAAATCATACAAGCTATAGCAAAAGTAAATCAGTAGCTATTATTCACCAAGTCTCACAATGCAACTGTTAGGGACAAATCAATGAAATTATCAGACAGTGAGTATAAAGCAAACAAAAAAAAAGCTGATTGTTTTCCACAAAAAACATTGTTACATTGTATTACTTTTTGCTATAAACACTTGTCACAGCTATAAAGAGGAGTTCAATTAAGAGTTTTAAACCTGTTAACATAGATGTTAAATCTAAAAATCTCTAACTTTGATGATCAGGTAGCAAGCAGAAGAGGTAGCTTTGACAGAAAAGAGGAAAAGAGCACCAGAAGAAAGATTATGTATACCTTATTCTTATACCATTCCCTTAACATAAATTAGCAGCTGATGTTCCTGTTGGTTCTTCTTCATATCAACAGGGTCATTCCTGGCCAAAAGGTCTTTCTCTGAAACTCACACCCTGTTTTTAAAGGGAAGACACAGAAAAAAAATATGGAGTGAGCAAAATGAGTGTGAGGGAAATAATAAATAGACAAGGCAGGAACATAAGAATTAAAGGCTCATAAACACCAGGGCAGGGAAACAGCAGAAGGCATGAAAGAAAGTCCCCCATAAGTACCCATCACTCCTTGAATGTATGATCCGAGGAGCAGATGGGCACTGCCTGCTCATGTGATGCATACAGATGGAACAGGACAAGGCAACTGAGTTAGAGCTCACAGTTATCCCCTTTCTTTGTGCACCTTCCATCTCCTGGGGCCATGAATGGCCAGGGACAACAGAAAGGTGATGAGGAGGTGCCAGGGCATGGCAAGGCTTCAAACCTCACAGGTATAAATAAAGGGAAAAGGAGAAAATGTTAAAGTCAAAGCCTTCTCAAGGAAGAGGAATAAGCACTGCAGTTGGTGTGTATGATCAGGGTGACTTTTTGCTGCAGGAGATGCAGAGGACACCAGGAACTGGTCCGAGTCTGTGAACATGTCCACGAACATCTTCGTCTGTGGACAGCTTTTAACTCTTTTATATTGAAATGTAAAGCATGCGGCCCCACAGACAGATCTTACCCTCTTGATAGTTACAGAGCTGATCAGTTAATGTCTAGATGGAGCACAAAATCAAGGAAGCAGAGTGAAAGGATTGTGTGTGTGAGGCAGTGTTTTCAAACTACAGAGATAGTGACAGTCACTGCAGCACCTGAGCATACGGGGTTGTGGTGTGCTCATGCTGTCTTGGAAAGGTGTACAAGGAAAGAAAGACAATAAGAAGACCTGAATAGCAATGAGTCAAGTGCATGAAGGAATCCTGCAAGGATTGCCAGAGGGATGAAGGGATCAAGAGATTTAAGGTGTCCCTCATTTTCTGGAATATAAGTTGGGGAATGCTGTGTGCCAGGCATCACCATTTTTCCATATGTCAAGAGGATCTCTGTCACTTATACATGTAGTTAAAGCTAGTGCAACAAAAGTTATGAGAATGCCCTCTTTGGTGACGATTTGGAGCATAACTGCTCCAAAGATTTTATAGGTCTTATGGGCATATACCATTGGAAACAACAATGCCAGTTAGATAAACCTTCAGGCTAAGACTAACAGTCCTTGTATTTATGCTGAAGTCCATTCACTCTACTTTACCCTTTTATAAAACAAGGCAAGGCTCTCTTTACAGCCAGATTAGGGAAAGGCATCATCAAGGAGTGATTTATTTAATTCTGGACATAGCTGCTTTCTCTCTGAGGCTAAGGTGGATGAACCTAGGCCCCCATGAAAAGTCTGTGTGTAGAAGGAAGCAATTTCTGGTGTGTATTGAACACTGAAGAAAAAAACTTGCTATTGCCTGACTGTGCACTGATCTGCTATAAGAGTAGCTTTCATAATGCAGGATCTAGCTGTCAGACTGTAGTCATAAAAATAAGCTTTCCTCCATGTTGGTTATAAAGAAACATTTTGTGTGCTTTCAAGGTGCTCTTTTGCAAGTTATGGAGCAATAGACAATTTAAACCCTATTTGCATTGCACTATTAATACAATAAAGCCACCCTCTGAGGATTTCCAGTATTGCAATACTTCCACGGCAAGTACTGCATTTCCCATAAAAAATAAATCAGAAGCCATGTAATGCTGCAACAGAGCCCTGTCAATACCAGTTAAGACTACATAGGGATTTATGAGGTGCCAGCCTTCTGATTCCACAGTACAAGGTAATTCAAATAACCCTAAGATTTGATTTAAAACCAGTGATCCTCAAAGTTTGCTGCTAAAATATTATAAAAACTTGCTGCTAATTGCTAGGGCTATTACTGTCAACAAATCATGGCTTAGAAAACTGAACCTGAGACTGCCTACTATCCTATTCATATAGAGAAGATTTATAGCTGCAATTCACATCCTGGCAAATCCTTTCATCTGGAAAATGATAGGTGTGATTTAACCATGTCACTTATCTATTAATCTCAGTGAAATTCCAGGGGTGAATTCCTTCATATTTCTTTAACCAAGAGAAAGACATTTCAAATTTTTTTTTTCCAGAGTAATGAGCTGTTCACATTAATTGAGAAAATATTGCATGTAGATTCCACTCTTGTAAGTGGAAAAGTAATTAGTGTTTGAAAATCATATGGCTTCAGTCCTTGTAGTTTTAAATACTTATTTGAGTGTTGATCTTGCAAACATTTGTGTATGAAAGTGCTGTGATTAAAGTTAACAAAGCATCTATAGCTAGGTAGATTGGATCTTTTTTGTGATATGTCCAAGCATTTCCTTTTGTAGATTATGGGGTACACACAGAAGGGTTACTTTGCAATATCAGCTGCTTCCTGTAGCTGCTTGTTAAGAGATCTTAAGGTATAATCACTCATGAAAGGACTTGTTTTATTTCAGAAACTTTTTTTTCTAATTCATACACTTTCCTCTATTGAGATTGCTTTTGAAAGTACTGCTAACAAACTGATTTTACCAGTTATTGAACATGTTTTTTTAATAATGAATATCAAACTTCTAGCTTTAAAAAGCAACCATAAAAGATATGAGCATTATTTTGCCTTTGGTAATTTTAACATTTCCACGTCAGAGATCACATACCACTGAAGAACTGACTTGCTCCTTATCATTCATGACAGATGTTGCTTGCAGTTATACTGTTTTTACTAATATTATTTTGCCTTTCTATGTTGTTCAAACAAGATTTCAAATGTTATGATATAACTAATTAATCTTTTTTGTTAGTCTGTGTAATGCAAGACTGTAATTGTATTTTGAATACATTGATGTTTCTGTCAACTCAGTTTTCTCTCATTCTCCTATATCATGACTTCTAAATACTATAAGCAAGAAATTATGTTTCTGATTGCAATAAGTAAGAATCATAAAATTTTATAGGAGCATAAAGATTTTTAAGTACATGTTTATTCATTTAGTAAGTCACAGTTTTCCATGGCTTTTTAAAAACAAATATAAAGAAATAATTTACAATTTGACAAGAACTGCAAAAATATAACCTGTTCTGGGGGGAAGGTAAGTCCCATTCTTTCTTATAGTGTCATTACTTCAAAACAGATTGTTGAATAAAGGAATGTAACCAAGATGTAAAAATTGTTAAACTTAATGAAAGCACCTCTCTACTTTTGCTTTTGAAGTAGTTCTTCTGTTTTAATAAAGATGTTCAATAATCATCCAGCTTTTTATTAAACAGTGTTCCAAAAGAATGTTGTATTTATACATGCAATTCCCTTTAGTACTAATTAAAGCACATAATTATGCGTGCAAGACCTTCCCACGTGCCACATAGTGAACTTCCAGTCTAGTGAATTTCCAGTCTAGGGACAAAGTTATATGCAGAGGACAGCCTGGAAAAAAAAAAAAAAAAAAAAAAAAAAAAAAAAAAAAAAAAAAAAGCAAGCATAATGACGCTATTAGAAAAAACAATGAATGTTTTTCTCTAGTTAATGAGGAGAGAGAAAAAACAGTAGCTTATTTCAAGAAAAAAACAGTAGCTTTTATTTAGACAGTGATATTAGTTTCTGTCAGGCAGCAATCAGAGGACAGCTCCAAACCTCTGGCAGGTACATACCCATTTTTCTTCTCACTCAGCAACTGCATCCAGCTGTGGAGCAGGTTCTATACACAAAGTTTGCAAAGGATTATCCCAAATTAAAAAAGACAGAAAGAAAGGAAGAAAAGAAAGGAAGAAAAGAAAGGAAGAAAAGAAAGGAAGGAAGGAAGGAAGGAAGGAAGGAAGGAAGGAAGGAAGGAAGGAAGGAAGGAAGGAAGGGAAGGAAGGAAGGAGGAAGGAAGGAAGGAAGGAAGGAAGGAAGGAAGGAAGGAAGGAAGGAAGGAAGGAAGGAAGGAAGGAAGGAAGGAAGGAAGGAAGGAAGGAAGGAAGGAAGGAAGGAAGGAAGGAAGGAAGGAAGGAAGGAAGGAAGGAAGGAAGGAAGGAAGGAAGGAAGGAAGGAAGGAAGGAAGGAAGGAAAGAAAGAAGAAAGAAAGAAAGAAAGAAGAAAGAAAGAAAGAAAGAAAGAAAGAAAGAAAGAAAGAAAGAAAGAAAGAAAGAAAGAAAGAAAGAAAGAAAGAAAGAAAGAAAAGAAAGAAAGAAAGAAAGAAAGGAAGAAAGAAAGAAAGAAAGGAAGAAAGAAAAGAAAGAAAGAAAGAAAGAGAAAGAAAGAAAGAAAGAAAGAAAGAAAGAAAGAAAGAAAGAAAGAAAGAAAGAAAGAAAGAAAGAAAGAAAGAAAGAAAGAAAGAAAGAAAGAAAGAGAAAGAAAGGAAAGAAAGAAAGAAAGAACGAACAAGAGAGGGAAGGTCCTATGAGAATATATTTTTCCTTTGCTGACTAGAGAGGTATATAATTGGCTAATAATAGATACCTAATTGGTAGCAAAAAAACCAGATAAATTTCAGTATTAGCCAAGTAGTGTTCAAAACAGACACAAGATAAAAGAAATAAGCTTACATCCATTATTTTGCATTGTAATAGACCATGTGATCATTTGTTCTAGAGCTCCTTGTCCTATATAATGAAGGAAAAAAGACTTGTAATTGCAATGGGTCACATAGTCCTGTAGAAATACACATGCATGCTATTTTAACCCTTCCCTGCGTCTTGACTTGGAGTATCTTTGTCAAAGGACAACATTCTGTGTGCAAAAATCTCCATCTGTTGTATTAAGGATATTCTCCACTCCTGCACCACCACACTGTCTCTTCCCTTCCCTGTAGTCCTTGATTCCGAAACTCACATCTATGGAACTTCTTAAAGGACTTGGGGTACTCAGCCACTTCTCCCAAACTGCCTCTTATCCCTATTTATTTATTTTATTTTATTTATTCATTATTATTTATTTATTTGCAATACCCTGGATTGCTCTGCTTCTGTTGTACCTTCTTCACTGGCATTGCAAAGCTTTTCTCTATGTATTTTGGCTTGAAATCTCTTTCACTGTACTAGTTAATGAAGTTTCTCCAGGGACACTTCCAGTAGCAATGAGATTCATAGGTAATATTTTTTCTAGACCTACTGCCGAGAACAGCTGTGGCTTCTTCTAAAAAGAGGCAGATCTGGTTTATTGTCCCAGTATTCCCACATTCTGTAGCAAAGGAATGATTTTCCCATTAACCCCACATAATGCACCTGTTTTCTAACCATGATTAGTGTTTTCATTGTCTCAGCTGGCAGTTGTTTTCATTGCCAACTTGAAGTCATAAAGCTTTACAAAATATTTATGCTCATATTTTTTATCTTAAACCTTGTATTTATTCCTATAACATTATGTTTAGTTCTGGTTACTATGCAAATATAGTTGAGCCATGTAGTATTTACAGAATCAATTTATTTAACATTTATTAGAGCTACATATTTTACTGTTTTTCAGACCCTTCCACTTGAGATTTTCTTCCAAATTTGATTGAATCATTGCTTAGGAAAACTGCTCAAATTTTTAGTCTTTTTTTGGGAGTAACTGGAACTGAAAATAGTACTCTAAAGTGCACTGATGTAGTGCTAAGCAATGCAGTATAATTGCCTTGCTTGTTTAACATGACAGTCCTAATAATACAACCCAGATAGCATTTATGGTATTTGAAATATGTCATGTTGTTGACTCATTTAATTTATCACGCAATTCTGCTTTAGCAATTCTGCTAAAGTACCTAGATCTTTCTCTCTAACTGGAAAGTTACTGATTCACATATTTTATGTGTGCATCTTTTTTTTTCCTTCCTATCAGGAATACTTTGTGTAATCTCATTGGATTATGTACTTTCTTTCAGAAATTATATCGTATTTGTAATAGTCATAGTTACTTTTTAATATTGTCAGGACAGTCATATCCAGAAACCCTGGTCATAGTTATCAGCCTTCTGTCATAATCTATACTCATGAGGTAGACACAGGCTCTGCCATTTACATCTGTTTTGTACCACCACAATATTTTGATTATCTTCAACACTGTCTTCATCTACAAACGCAATTAACATATTCTCAACTTTAGCCTCCAAGTCATTAATGAAAATATTGAATGATATTGAAGCCAGAATAGATCCCTGAGAGACCTTTCTTAATATCTTCTGCCAAGCTGATGTTGAGTCATTAGTATCAGAGTGGAAGAATAACTTGTACTGACTAATTTACTGGATGATCCTTACTCTTTCATGTTTAATGATTGCTAGTGGAACATTTTAAAATGAATTCTCCAGTTTTCATTACAAATCCTGTAGAAATCCTTGATTACTACTTTTCTCTTGAAAAGACAAGAAAATGTACATACAAGAAAATGTATGTCAGTGTATGCTCTAAGTGGTGTACACTGACGTGTATTTATTTTGGGGGACTATTTATTTTTGGGACACAGAGCAAGAATCTAGCATGGGAATAGTGTCTGCTCTTCATTAATTCCTATCATAGCCATACACAATGAATTCTCTATGTGGGATATTTTTGAGGATGCTCTAGTCTATCTAGTTACTACTTGCATGGAAGATGCATTTGTTAGACACTAACTCTGTGACATTACCATAGGTGAAGAATTTGGCAGGTTATTCCATACCTCTTCTTAATCATAAATGAAGGCCAAGAAGGCCAATGGCATCCTGGCCTGTATCCGGAAAAGCGTTGTCAACAGGTCCAAGGAAGTGATTCTGCCCCTGTACTCAGCGCTGGTGAGGCCACACCTCGAGTACTGTGTCCAGTTCTGGGCCCCTCAGTTTAGGAAGGATATTGAGGTCCTGGAGCAGGTCCAAAGGAGGGCAACCAGGCTGGTGAAGGGACTCGAGCACAGACCCTATGAGGAGAGGCTGAGGGAGCTGGAGCTGTTCAGCCTAAAGAAGAGGCGGCTCAGGGGAGACCTCATCACTCTCTACAACTACCTGAAAGGAGGGTGTAGCCAGGGGGGGAGCTGGTCTCTTTTGCCAGATGACTTTCAACAAGACAAGAGGGCATGGTCTTAAGTTGTGCCAGGGGAAGTTTAGGTTAGATATTAGAAAGAATTTCTTTACGGAGAGAGTGATCAAGCATTGGAATGGGCTGCCCAGGGAAGTAGTGGATTCTCCATCCTTGGAGATATTTAAAAAGAGACTGGATGTGGCACTCAGTGCCATGGTCTAGCAACCGCAACGGTGGTTCAAGGGTTGGACTCGATGATCTCTGAGGTCCCTTCCAACCCAGCCAATTCTATGATTCTATGGTTCTATAAATAATGAAGTTTTGAGAAATCAATGTTTTGAGTGTATATATGTATCTAATCAGTATTCAAGATAGCTTAGTTACTACACACAGCATTACTCATTGTTCTCCCTAACGCTGTGTCTACAACAATTACTTACATGTAACCTCGGGAACTTTTGGTTGCTGAGGCCAACTGGCCCACACCTTGTGTAGCAAACTGCTTTAGCTCCAGAACGGGGTGTTGCACTTAAACTGTTTAGTGGAAATGAGTTAGCTCATACAAACTCCTGAATTGCCTCTGAGCATGCTGTGGACCATGCTAGATGGTGTGAGCCAAATTAGTGCCAATAGACATTTAAGAACTTACTCATATAGAGAGTTGTGTTCCAGCATCTGTAAAGATTGCCAGGCATAGCTGAATTTTGTAGCAGGAAGAGCCTTTCTTGCTCCTGAGGCTGGAACAAGCTGCTGACCTCTCCATTACCTCACACAAGAGTGAGCTGAGCTTCTCTCTGGGGGTGTGTGTCCCACCTTTATTGGCCCCCTGGTAATAGGGGCCTGCCCTAACCAGGCACAGGTGGACTCACACCCACTCTTTGGCAACTCGAGGCACCTGGTTGTAGCGGGAGGAGCCATTCTTGCTCCTGAAGCTCGACGAGCTGCTGGTCTCTTTCAGGACTCCAGCCACCACACAGCGCTTCCAGGGTAGAAGTGTAGTGGGAAGAGCCTTTCTTGCTCCAGAGGCTCGACGAGCTGCTGGCCTCTCCATGCCTCGCACCAGAGTGAGCTGAGGTCTACTCTGTGGGTGTGTGTCCCACCTTTATTGGCCCCCTGGCCTTGCTCATGCCCAATAGGGGCCTGTCCTAATCAGGCACAGGTGGACTCACACCCACTCACTGGCAATTCAAGGCACCTGATTTATCTTATTTCTCTACACCTGGTTTATCTTGTTTCTCTACAGAATTTAGTACTATAATAAAGCGTGGCATATTCATGTGTTTTAAATTCACATTCTACTATGCTGTTAATTATTTCTCTTAACTTCTATGTCTATGTTTAGGTATATATAGTACCTACTTAGTTCTGTTCTCCAGAACATCTTCCAGCATTAATTTTTCTTTGGAACATAAAGGAGAATCAAGTGATTTGGTGGTCAATTACTCACTTCCTGCTTTTCAGCCCATTTGACTGCCTTCTCTGTTGAGGCCTTTTACTAGGACTGCAGAAGAAGATCATCTGCTATTGCTAGAAGCATCTGAAAGCTGGTAAGTACCAAATATTATATGGTAGAACAAGAAAGCAATTAATTATTTATGCCACTGAAGAGGTGAAGATTGATGTTTTTACTTTAAGGAGTGATTAATGGAAATATCTCAAATGTGAAGCAGACAGATTCAGTGTTTTTCCTTGAAACACTGAAAAGGCTTAGACATTCATAATCTTCATGAGAAAAATATTCCATGTTTTAACTTGATCATCCTCACATTTTGATCCAATAAACCATATTTCAGCATATCTATGAATGTTGTCCTGAACCTCATTCTAGTTTCTCTAATTTCTAATACTCCTTTCACCTCTAATACTGTGTAATTTCATGTATCTTCCTATAACTCACAGCAAGACATATATACCCATTCACAAAAGGCCCCAAGCTTGTACATCTTATTTGGTGGTGGTTGTAAACGCAAACTCATTCTATTTACAAGAAATGTAAAAGATGTTAATGGGGTTTAATGAAAGAAAAAAAGTATTTGGAAGGAAAAATTTATTCAACAGAAAGTAAAAGCAACAAAGCTTTCTTTCTTTTGAATTTTTTCATGTGAATTTTACCTCTTTTGCTTGCCACAGATGGTACTTCCCTTCTCTTTAACTTCATTTAGTCTCCATTTTATGAAGTCCTTAACTTCTCCTTAACTTCATTAACTGTATCTAGGTTTTATTACTTGGTATACGTGGGTCGGTGTCCTGTTTGTAATGATTTGCCAGTGTTGAAAGGACACGTCTGATTCCTCAGGTTACTCTGAGGTAAAGGGATAAGTTATATTTGCTTTTACCTCAAAGAAGACAATAATTTGGGTCTCTTTTATTCATCCAGATTCTAGTTGTCATATTAACTTTGAAAAATAAATTTCTTTATTAAATTGATTGAAACTGGAGGGTGTCTTCAAGTTATTTACAGGACAGACAGCATAGTAGCATAACCTTTACTACGCAAAGAAACTAGCCAAAATTATACATCTGGAACAGATATCAGAACTTCTGCTTCTATATTAATGTTGTATATTTTATAGATTTCAGCAACTACAGTTGCTGAATTCAACTTCAGCTTTTTCAATTCCTACAGTGCAATAATTTCCAACTAATCAACCTTAAATTTCTCAGTTTTATGTGATCTGACATATAAATCTTGTTATACAATTCTTTTAATGTTTTTCAGGATGTTTTACATTATTAGATCTTGACCAAGAGATACTTACATGAAATGGCTCTAAGCCAATAATATGTCTTTTGTTTAATAAAAATGCACTGTGAACAGTTTAAGAGGTGTCTTTGTTTAATGGTGAATAAAACACTGACTGTTCCTTTCCCTGTCCAAGATATTGTCTAGGTTGAAGTTCTAAATAACAGAGAGCAAATTTTGTGAACCCCCCCTAAGACTGAAAGTGAAAACACAAGAGGAATTGGATGCTAAAAGAGTTTCAGAGGAGGACATAGGAAATGCATTAGTGTGTAAATGACATAAGAAGAGCCACAAGATCAAAGAATATATAAAACTCAGGTGGTTGAAATGTCTTGGAGCACTCGACCTTACCCTTCTCCCTGTGGATTCTGTCTCCTTGGTGAGGACAGCTGGGTCCAGGGGAGGCTGCTTCAGAATGGCCTCATTTTACAGTTGGCCTTTTGCCTTACTATCAGTGGTAAGATGCCCAAGAAATAACATTAGAATTGACCAGCCTTCCCATCTGCAAGTGGCCACCTCTACAAGAGGCAAGGTGAATAATGGAAGGAAATAGCTGCTTCAGCCAGACAAGGTAAATACTTGAACTCATCTGTCAACCTCAAGGTGGAGGGAGGTGATACTCAAGGTAAAATTTAAGGTGTGATGTTGAGCAGCTTTCACTCTTGTTTTCACCTTGCTTGAATTTTGGGAGTGGAAAGCACTTACCAGTCACAGAAAAATAGTTTTTTGAATCTTTCCTGCTTACCTTTTCCAGTTAAATAATGACAAAGTATGAAGTCCTGCTAGCCTTTGGGAGTACCCCCTTTATATGTAAGAACTCTGCTATTACAGAAGTGATTTTTAAGGCAGTGGGACTTCAGCAAGTGATGACTATTCACTTACGCAACATCCTGAAGTGAACTAAATTAATATAGAATTTCTGCTCTTGCAGCATTATCTAAATACCACTAAAATTGCTGACAGACTCTAAAATTATAATGACAGGCCTTCAATTAGTTTCTTACTGAAGAGATTCATAAGGGCACCCTAGTGCCCTCCTCTCCAGCAAGAAAACCCAGTTATAGATTTCAGCCTAGTATTGTTCTTGAAGCTATAGGAGTCCAAACAAAAAGGAAAGAAGATTCTAGCTTGGCTTATGTATGTTTCCTATGCATGCACTGTGTATTTTGTATATTGTGTAGATATTTTTCTTAATATTCAGCCTTGAAACAGGTTGGGTTTTTTTTCAATTAATGTAAGACATGACTTATTTTTTATAATTCACAACAAAGTTTGTAATTTTTTATTTGGTTGGGTTTTTTGTGTTGCTTTGTTTTGTTTTGTTGTTTTGTGGTTTTTTTTTTTTTGGTCTTATAATACACAGAGACCCTAAGCAACTGAGATTTTTCCATTTGATCATACAGGACATGATAAATTTTGAACACAAGATACAATCAAATCTACATTTTAAGATTACAAAAATTGGAACTTCACAAGTTTTTGTTAAGTAGAGAATAAAACACCACTTACACAACTGTTTTCTCATCTGGGAACTGTCTAGAGAGTGTGGGACAGATGTTCATCCAGTAGGAGAAAACAAGGGTAAGAAGAATGAAACACACTTCCTTCCTTCTTCTCTTCAAGCATTCCTACCCCAAATCCTGCTTTGGCTGGAGGCCAGGTAAAAAAAGCTGAGTGGTAATGGAAGGTGTAGCTGGGAAAACTATCCTTTTGTCTATTTCACTGGGTGAGAGGGAAAAGAAAGATATTTTGGAGTGGGACAAAAGAAATGAGAAACATGCAGTGTTGCAGACATGGGAAAGATGAGCAACTGTTTTCAGAGCAGGAAAGAAAGATATTTGAAGGGAGAAAGTTGATATGAAAGAAAAATTAAACTAGGGAGCACCTGTGCTATAACCAAGTCTGTTACTGAAAGAAGCCCTTCCAGCACAGCATCATGATCCCCGCTGCTTACCTTATTTTTCTGTTGGGATGTTTTCACAGCCACATCTAAATCTTCTTGAAGCTTTCTTTTCTCACCACATTACTTTATAAGTATTTGTAACTAAGGTGTCCTGACAAGAGTCTTTAATTTCTGTGGGGCTTGTGGCTTGGCCACACTGTTCGCTATTTTGTTCCAGAGGAGAATGGATCTCTTCAAATCCTTCTAGACCTCATTTCCAGAGCTGTAGTTGCAGTGTCAGAAGAGAAACTAGGATGAGGCTTGGTGCCCTTGAATATCTTTCCAGATGATATATAAATCTGAAAAAACATTTTTTAATCAAAAACCGGGATAAAGCAGATCCCACAGTTTGCATGCCTACCAAACCTTCCACCTTATCTTTTTGAACACTTATTTGTTGCAAGAACAGTAGGGAGCTCTAGCTCAATGCAAGATTTTATAGCACTTGAAAGGATACTTAATCAGTGACTCATTTGTATTTTAATTTTATTATACTTAAAGATACTATAAATACAAATTTAGGGACTGAGGCTGCGAGTCTTTATTCATGCAAATAGCCCCATTGCACTCAGAAAGACTATTTCTGTGATTACAGAATGAGCTCTTGGGTTATTGGGAAGCTACACAGCTGTTAATCAGAAAAGATAATTTTCATAAGAGTTATTCAGAGAAGGGATCTATAGCTGCATCAGGAGGAAAAAGAAAAAAAATTCAGTAGGTGTGTATGAGAAAAATTAAAATCTAATAACAAAAGCATTTATTTTATTACAGTTGTAAGTAAGCTTTGCTGTATCACAATTAGTTTTTGCATGTAAATCTATCTTACAATTAATTTTTATAATATAATATAATACAATATAGAATACCTATAATGATTCAAGTAGCCTGTTCCTTTTCAATCTTCTGTAAGAGGAATATTCTTAATTTTTTCTGGGATACTGAACTTTATTTTTAGTGCTTGCCAGTCAGGAATGAAAGAGGTACTGGAGCATCAGTGGCAGTCTTAGTATCTGGCATGATTACAGTGCCAGTATTGGTAACTGGCATGATCAGAGTGGCAGATATGTAGCTTTTGGCTAAATGCTCTTTCAGGGATGTCTTTAGCAGAGTGGGTGAATTGGTTAGTGAGGTTTCAACAATTCTTTTTCCTACATGCCTAAGAAAATTGTTAACCATAATTCCCTCTTTTAATACAGGATATGTTCAATGTCAAATGCATATTAATTTGATTAACTTATCTGTGTAGAAGTTAGATACCTACCTGTATTTAGGTAACCTACTGCTAGATAACAGAAATCCAAGATGTGGGCATCACCACTGGCATGCAATTGTCTATAACATCCAGCTGTAAGCACGCCTTTGAGATTCTTGCACAGTTTCTTTCTGAGGCTGGTTGTTGCTTTCCCAGGCATCCAGGGACAGTTCTAGAAGGAGTCTGAGTGCCTGTTTTGGCAGGCAAAAGTTTTTGTGTAAGTGAATGGATGATTCAAAAGTGTGCTATATCTGTTGGACTTGGGCCAGAAAATAGACCATGTCTTATTAATTTTTTGGATATACAAGAAATCTTAGCCATCTCATCCACTCTCTATCTCATCTCAATATAGAGAGATAGGCATTACTAGTAGGTGGTTCAAATTGGCTTAATATCACTGTCCTAATTCAAAAGGTTGCACAACTGACTGACTTGAGAATGATCCTTACTGAATAAGGTAGAACAAATGTTACTTTAGTCAAAGTTCAATGAACTAAATCTTAGGCTGAGTCTTCAGTGGAGGCAGACCATGAAGGAAGAGTGTTTTCCAACTGAAATCTCAGTAGCAGCAGGATAGGAGCTGCAAAATGAAGATTAAAAAAGTGCCAAAGGAGACATTCATGCTGCAACGTGCTTTATAGAGACTGCCAGATTTTGTGGGAAGCTGTCAGGCATTTTAAACCTTAGAGGTAATTAATAGGCTTGAGGGAAATCAAAATATGTAATTATATATGTCTAGATAATTGTATATTAGTACAACTCTCATCCATATAGCAAGCAGGTATTTAAAATACTATTTGGACATATTTTCATGAGGTTTTAACTGCAAATCACTTATGCTGTCCTAAAACACGTATAGGATTATATGCTGAGTGAGGTATAGCTTTTGAAAAAGTAAAATGTAACATGTCATTACAGTTTCTTGTCATTTTGCAGTGATAGAAGTGTATTTTTGTCTGGTTGGAAAAGGTGGAAGTGTTCACATTTCCAATGGGCTATTGAACTTATTTTTAAAAACCCAAAATATCAGGCTACTAAGGCACTGAATCTGACACACTACATTTCAGCTGCATTACATTATCTCTGACATAAGCATGCACAGATCCACACCACAAGCCCTCATGTAGAGGGCTCTCAGCATGTGAGATTCATATTGTTTGTACATTCTCCTTAAGGGTATTCCCTTCTGTACTCATATTTCACATATCAGACTTTAAGGACAGACTTCTCAAATCACCTGACAAGAGTGAATGACTAGTAAGTAAGAGTATTGCTTGTAATTCATGCAAAAATATTTTTATGGTGACAGCAAATCTTTATGTGTCCTCTCTGAAGGAGTGCTGTTGATATGGAACCATCAAGATTTGTGGATGCCTCTGTGTGCAGTGATTGACAAAGTGCTTGTGCTGCTATTAGTAAATGTAGTTCCTCGTGGGCTGCACAGGTGTTACTAGAAACAAGTTAATAGTATGACAAATTGCTGTCCCCTCTTAAACTGTGGTGTGCCTGGCAATTGCAGGACAACTATGTGAGTTGCTTCCTCCCTAAGTAATACAGTTAGAAGCTGATTCTCGTAGATGTTACTCAACCACAGCCTAGGGGTAGTAGCAGGACTGCTTGTACAATGTGGAAAACATTTGTAATGGCTTGGATTCACCTTAGAACTCAAATATATTAGATATGAAGGCAACAATATGCAATGCTTGCTATGCTTATATTTAAATGAACAATGGAGCCTCCAACCTACTGTGAAGGCTGTGAACCCACAGTGCACACTATTAATCCAGATGGCAATTTCTTCTGTAATATGCTTTTCTGAAGAAGTTTGTAGCAGTTACAACTCTGTATCTTCACAGTAGCTGGAAAGAATCTAAATCCTCTTTAAAATGTTTTATAGTAAGAGAAATTAATGAGATAAATTTAAGGGTTCTACACAAGTTACCCATGTACTCAGCAAAAGAGAGAGTGGCACACACTCTATTGGGACACCTGAATTAAATCCTTTGATATGAGAACATGCTTATAGCTGACTTCTACAGTTAACATAATTAGAAATCACCATTTTTTCCCTATGGTTGGAAGTTTAACATATGTGCATTTACACTAGATACAAGAAAAGTTTTTTAACAGTGACAGTGGCAGAGAAATCAGTGGAGTAACTGACTAGAGCACTAGCTTTCTCAATTTTATAGTAGATGCAGCATGACTGAATTTTCAAAGCAAGGCTTTTACACTGCAGTTCAGAAGTTTTTGAGCTTTTATACTCAAGTGACAGATTTCTTGTCTCTTGCAGTATGTCATTGTATATAAATTTATTTTTCTTCAAATAACCTATATGATCTGAGAATCATCTTAAATGGCCTGATTTAATCCTGTTGACCATTAGCACTTTTCAGACTACACTTACTACCTGCTGTTCTATTCCAAAAATTAATTAATGAAAGATTTCTACCATTAGGCCAGACTGGATAATCTCAATAGTTCTTTATGATATCATAACCTGTGAATATCTGTGGTGAGGACAGAAAGGCTAGGATAAAGTTCAAGAGAATAATAAGAGAGCAGTTGTCAAGTAGCCCTCTTTCCAAGAAAACTCTCTCCTAATTAATGATCCCTTTGTGGAAATGTTAACAAAATTTCCTACCTCTGGGCTAATGTATTCAGTCGACTGGAAAGACAGATGAACAGCTATGAAAAAGATGTCTGGAAATACAGAATATGAGGTTGTCTAGAGACTTGGCAAATGGAACAGTTGGAAATCAAATTAATTTGGATGAACGAACAAAGGATCCTGATAGTTACCATGTACTGAAAAGTAGAAGGACACCCTTTAGGGTGAGGCAGCTAGTTACATTCTTGAAGAGTCCCAGTACATAATCAGTGCAAAATAGGACCTACTCTGTAAAAAGGAATAAACATTATCTGCTTTCCTTCAGTGTGCAACTGAAAATAAATTTCACTTACTAAAAATATTTTAAACAGGATTTATTTTTCTCAGAAATATTGGCTTTCTTAAGAATGTTGTTGCAGGAATAATTTGACATAAGTATTCTCAAAAAAATGAAGAGGCAAATAAGTGCAAAGGAGAAATAATGAAATAAAAAACATGTTACTTTAATATTATTCTTGGATTTAGGTCAGGGCTATAAGTGAAGGTGTGAATTACATCGCTGACAGATGAGAACCTAAAAGACAAATGTGGGTGGTTAAAAGACCATGCTCATGATGGTAAAAAAAGTTTCATGACTTGTACCTTGAGTGTCTGTACAGTAGTGGGTGGACAGACATATCCCATTTCAGATTTATCATTGTAGCATATGAAATGAGTTAACTGTGTTTTCTATTCATTTGGGTTTGATATCTAAGTATTTGTGAAATATGAAACTTCCTGCTAAAAATCTTTACATATATTTATCAGCTTCAAGTTGAGACTCTGAATTATGCCAACATTTGATGTTCTAAATTCTAAACACTGGTTTATATTTCCAAAAATGTTCCATTTTTAATCTGTGTTTTTCTAAATATTTTTGCCAGGATTGTAAGAAAACTTGCCCAATCTAAAATTCAAGAAAATTCACTGGGATAACAACACACAGTAAAATGCATATGGATCTTTGTTTAAATCACAGTATCTCAAAACACTTTGCAAACACCAATCAAGACTTGTAGAACATATCAGAAACTTGTGACTTTTATCATCTCATTTTGCAGAAGTGGAAATGGAAAATTTTGGACCAGGAGTTCTAGTACATTTAGGATTTGAAGGTATCTTGAGTCTATAGCAAGAGGCCTCTTCTGGAAATATTTAAGTGTATACTTGTATAGGTTATAAAATATATATGAACATGTCTTTCGGTTGTAAATATGCAGTTTCTAAACATGAAGTCTTCAAAAGCATCACTCATTAGCAGAAGAGAAAAAATAGTGCATTTTAATCAAAACTTATCTTAGAAAAGGGGATTACATCACCAGCAACCAGGTCCTCATATCAGGAGTTTCATCATAACACTCAGCTGTGAGTACATTGTCCTATACTTGGGAGAAGTTACTTGTGCAATCTGCCACAGGCTGTAATGTACCTGTTTAGGAAATATTGTGTTATGTAACTTTACTAGTGAACATTGAGAAGTGCTGGGAACAGACTATAATCTCTTGCTTTTCTGTTCCTTTTTTTCTGATCATCAAAATGTGATGTCTGAAGCCTGGTGACTCCATAAAAATCATCCAGCTATAGCAACATTTTTTACTGGTGGTACAGTATATACTTCTTCCCATGTCTACATGAACCAAAATGGAAGGACACCGAAGTAGACAGTTTCTAATTTCTTTATTGGTGACATGGAGTGAGTAACTATGAAAATACAGGCCTTAAGATGAAAATTATTTTAAAAAAGGATACCAACTGCCTATACAGTTCTAGAACTGCCTATCTAAAGAAGCAGCAGAAATATAAAATTCCAGAAATAGTTTTGAATTGGAAATAACAGATTACATTTTTTAGAAGAGTGTAATTGAAGTTTAAATCATAATTACATTTTATTTTAGGCCTTTCTAATTTTATTTCCATTCATTTTCTGACCATTTCTCCTAATTCTGTATTATATTTACATACTGAGTTAGATGCAAAATATTTCTTGTCCTAAACTGCTGAGTAGCATTGTTTTATGATGGAGAACAGATGGGTTCTTTGGTCTTCAATTCCTTCTTTCACAGCAATATTGTGACCTAAGTTAACTAATATTTGTAAGGCAGTTTAAGATAATTTTATGAGAGCTGCATAGATAGCTCAGAAATAAAACATTGGATCTGGATCTCTCACATGTGTTGAAGTTCAGAAAAACGTCGTGGGTGTGATGAGCACATTTTGTGACTAGCAACAGTGATGACTGTTTCCAAAGGACAATTTATCCTCTCTTTCTTGGACACCAAATTTAGGACAGGATGTGTCATGAGATTAACTTCTCATCCCAATCCACTTCCCATCATTTATTGTCGGAAGAACATATGGAACTACCCTGGAGTAGCATGACATTCTCAATAGATAATATTAGGTGAGATTAATATGGTGTTGTGGACAAAATCTGTATCCTCTCATTGATTTTAACAGAGCAACACCGATCTAGGGAATACAAAGTTTTTATCCATAAGGAGGAAAAACTCAAATCCAAAATGAAAATGCACTCAGAATTTGCAAGTTACAGCATACCAGAATTCTAAATGAAGATAAAAATGATTTGAGTCAGTACATTAAAGTAAGAGCAATAGGTCAACCAGTCCACAGGTTGTAAAACTTAAGAAAAAACACTGAGGACAACAGAATTGCCATTGTATTTTGTAATTTTTTCTCTTTTGTAAGGTTTAACTGTGGTATATGACTAACAATTAACATTGATCATATAAAGGTGAAAATTCAAGTTATAATAGGGAAAGTTATAGGTTAAGGTATCATTATATAAACCAGAGTTTGAATAGACTTTGCCTTTGGCTAAAATAATTTCAGACTGGCTAACTGCCATCTTTGGGAAATGAAGTAAAACTGAAGCATCAGAGAAGTGGAAAAATGTATGGTGCCTCAGGTTGTAATACAAAATGCATATGCTGAATTTCAGGCTTTAAAATAAAAATAAAATAATATATCTATAAAGATATATTTAGATATATTTATATAGAAGATAATAAAGGCAGTAAGTAACAGCCAACATAGATTTGTTAAGAACAATCATGCTAAATCAATAATATTTGCCACTGTTCCTTGTGGAAGAGAGAAAAGTGAAATGTTCAGTTTTTCTTGGTAGCTCTAGGTTCCTAATACAGTTTTAGTTGACATTGTAATCAAAGTAGATAAAATATTGTATACATGAAAATATTGTAAAGTGGGTGGACAGGGTACTAGCAAAGAAAGTATTGTTGTGTGCTGTTTGCTATCAAAGTCTTTATGAAGCTGAGTTATGCAGATGTCTGTCCTGAGTCTACTGTTTCTTTTTTTTTAACAATAATTGGGACTACATTTACTAGTGTCAATAAGATGGAAAACTTACAAGTACTTTGGAGGAAAGGAATATAATACAACATGATCATAACAAGCTGTATGGATGCTTGAAAAATTGGAAACAAATAAATGATAAACAAGGCAAGGTACTACACTTAGTAAGACTAATCTGCACCTGCAAGATGTGAAATGCCTGTCTAGATAGTTCTTTCAAACTTAATCTGAGAGATACTTTGATTCTTAAACTTGATGATCAGTCAACAATGGCACATAGCTGCAAAAGCCATAATTCCATGGCACAACACAAGCGAGAAATAAAGTAAGAAATAAAATAATCCTTCAACTGTCTGCAATTGGTCTCAATGTCCTCAATCCAGAGGACAGTTAGAATGATCAGAAGTTAGAAATGACAAATTGGAGGAAGAAAAACTTGAAACAAGTGAATCATTAAGTCTTGACATGAGAGGAAGAATGGCAATAGACAAATATGTAATAAAATTGCTTAGGGAAATAGCTTGTTCTCTATGTCCACAGCGATTAAATGGTGAAGAATTGATGTGACCAGTAGCAAGGGAAATTAAGCTTATGCATCTCCAAGAGTGGAGACTCCACACCCTCATCTCTGGGTAGTCTGTTTCAGTGTTTGACCATACACACAGTAACTTTTTTCTTTTGCTTTCTTTTAGGTGAATTGTTCTGTATTTCAGTTTGTGCAATTTGTCCTTCCTCTAAATATTTAAGTCTTTTCAGTGGGTATTTGCTCCCTAAAATATAATGAAATCCAAAATCTCTATCTTCCTGGACATTGCAGGAGAACAAGAAAGGACAGAAGAAGGGACAGAACTTTAAGACTTCGTAATAATCTATCTATCAGAAATCATATTCCACAAAGTAAATTGAAAAGTACTATGTGGTATTGTAGTCCAATATTTCCACTTAAAGTTATTGAGAGCTTAATACTTTATACAGTTTTCACTGGCTACCAAATTTATATTGAAACTTGTTTGTAATCAGTCTTTAGAGTTTATAAGTTTTAGACTGTATTTTCTACAAAATTATTTGTGATACAGTTTTTGTATGGGATCAATAAAATAAAAACATATTGAATATTTAATATTTGAATTTCTCAGATGTTCCCAAACTAAGTGAAAAATCAATGTAACTGAAATTTTAGGCCAAGACCTCTTGATTATCTTTGTTGTAAACTGAAGCAAATTCAGAAGTCCTTTTTACATTGCTTCTATTAGTTGTTCTGGAACGTGCAACACTTAGGATACCTCTTTTCTCATTAAAATATTGATTTTCACCATTTTGCTTTAAAATATGTTTCATAAACAAAGAGCTTTGATTCTTAGAGAGATGGCAGTAAATTTCTTGTTAAGATGCTAACAATCAGATGTTTAATCAGATGTTTTCTGATTAAATCTCCTTGAACAAACTTCAAGCATAATCTTAATTCCATTAATGGCATTAAATAGAAATTAATTCTATTTAATTTGGAATGCAAATAATTTCCATATTAATTTTCCTTCCATCATACCTCTGCCTCCTTCAGAAAAAGCTTCCATTCATTTATTTTTGTATATTTTTCTTTTTACAATTATTTGGCTGTATGTTGGTCTCTCTTCTGCTCAAAACTAGTTTTAACAACTTGTTATTCGGTGTGTTTCATCTGAAGAAGAGTGGGCAACTAGGTAACATTTGGTGTCACAGTCCTTTGCTGAATCTGGATTTTATCCCATATGCCAATGATTAATAAAATAATATATTGTCTTGCACACCAAAGACCTACAAGTTTAAATGCTTTATTTACTGTGGGGTGTTTTTTAAGATAGGATTCTTCTGCCTTTTCCTTTGTACTTTAAATTTTTATGTTTAAGGTATGAGTCCTACATTTAGTGTTATCTTTCAACTGTGGCATCATTAGGCTTTGACCTTCTTACAAGGGGGGTAAGAATAAAATTTATAGAACACTTCTACCTGAAATTAGATCTGTTCATCTGATGCATCCTTGAATAATTTATTTTCCAAAAACTGGTGAAATTAATCAGTTAATCAGATCTGCGGTGAAGAACTCAATCACCTTGACATGACATAGTATTACATGCATATCCAGTTGTTATTGTATTAACTACTCACATGTGAGTTCTACATGAAAGGAATGAATTTTGAAGTTTGTTTTCAGGAAAGGTGGTTATGTACCTGGAACAATTGCTCTGTGCATCAGAGTAAAAAAGTTTTCAGATTATTTCATCCCGTGTGACTTCTGCATAATACTGTGGTAAGAACAACTTCTCTGGTGAGAAACCTGACACCTCTTATCACTAGTGGGCGTTGAGCTCGGCAGCAGGAACAGATGGAGTCAGGGATATCACAGCATCTGTCAGATAGGCAGCTATGAAATGCATAAACATTTTTGTGAAGGTGAAACTTGGCAGATTAGTCTTCTGATCATAATAGAAAAGCATGAGATCTGGGCTACAAAACTAGCTCCTAAATGAATCATTCTCACAGGTAGGAGTCACCAGTTTCCCCACCTACACACACATTCATCCTGTTCTCGATTGGGGCTCAGCAGAAGACCATCAAATAACTGTGGTTAGAGTAGATGGCTGTTGGGTGGATAATGCTGGTTTGTTTAAAGAACAGCAAAATGAGATGGTTTCATGTGCTGGAAGGTGGAGACTCTCCAGAAGGTGCTTCCTTGGATATTACCAATAGTAAAGGTTTCTGATTGTGCTAACGTTATTGCAATCTCTAGGATTTTCCAGAAGCAAGAGATACTGGGTAGAGAGCAGAGACTGTGGACTTCCTATCACGGTGAACCATATGGCTGGGAAAAAACAGTGCCTACAGCTGGTTTGAAGTGCATAAACATTCTGCCAGGATCTCTGAATATTAAACAAGATATTAGAATTTGTTAGTAAAATTCTGGTACTGATATCTAATATTTTGGGAGCTGGTTCAACTCATGATTCTCAGTGTTTTGAAACACTGAAATATAGTGCTTCCTAATGGACATGGGAAGGTAGCAGTGGGAAAACATAATTCAGAGAGGACAGTCAATATAATGTCCCAATTTAAGGAAGGTGAATTCTGAGATGAGAAAGAAAGAAAAAAAAAAAAACAAAAAACAAATAATTTAAATTCATTAGAAGAATGTTCAAAATCAGAACCACATGAGGGCCTTGTGCAACAAGCCAAGCAATGTAGGAAAAAGTAGCTTAATTTGGCTGAGGTGAGTGAATTAATTGCCAGGAGTTCACAATAGTAAGCCAGATATAAAAAATTGGAGAATGAATAGGAATTCAGCTCATTTCACTTTGGTAATGGGTAGCCTATTTGCTTTAGAAGTAAAATAAAACTAGGAACTTGATGATTAAAAAGATGTAAATTGTCAAATGCTGTAATTGAAATTGTAATAGTTGCTTTACAGTTTTTGACATTTCCACATTATTCATGGTCACTGAAAAATAGTGTCCTCATGGAGAGCTAGCATACTAAACACAGAATGGTTTTTATACATGCAATGTACATTTCTACAGCCAGCTGTCTTGTTGTGAGGTGACAGTGTGGTATCATAAAAAACATAATTATTTAATTGTCCTTCATCACTCAGTCTCACAATATCAAAATGACTTTCAGATGTGTGCACAGCAGCATAACTCTGGGGATCAGAGTGTTTTATTTCTATTTGGTACACTGCAAAAATTATGAAAATAAGGTACTTCAAAATGAGAAAAACATTAAAAGCCTGCTGAGTTTTCTGTGCTCTCCTTTAAATCTTTAGAATGATTTGATCTGTAAGATTTAACTAAAATTCAGGGTAATAAAGAAAGGAAATCAGATGTCTGGCAGTTACTTACTATCAAGCACTCCAGTTATTCTTCATTATCTGAGGCATTAGCTCCATGCAAAAAGGAAAATTTGAAGTATTGGGCTTCTCCTGAGACTTACATAATGTCAAATCTGTGGAATAATTGATATTACACTTTATAGCTTGATGGCATCCAATCCTACACTCTATCAGCCACTGGTGAGTTTCTTATTTTAAGTAATATTTCTTACATTATTATTTCTGTAAACTGAGACTAAGAGCAGGGATACACTAGTGAAATAACACAAAATAGAGAATCTAAAAACAAAAAACTGGAGATAAATGCTTCAGAGAAGCAAAGTGCAAGGAAGGATTATGCTTGGAAGAGATACCTTGTATTAAATACCCTTGCACTGGAATTGAAGTTTCTTGGTTTAAAACAGGTTTACCTCAGCTCAGTAATATTCATTATACAGGATGAATGTTTCTTTAAATTAACTGAGATTTCTCCATAGTATCCTATTTGTATGTGTATGCCCTTACTTGGAAATTATACTTCTTGCTTTCTAAATTTATCCTGTTATTTAATTAGTAATTTTGTATCCACTTCAGAAATGTCAGTCTTAAGTTACATAAAAAGTAGTTCTCTGTACTTAGGATTTAACTGTTTCTTCAACAATTAAATAATCAACATTCATTCTGAATGTTATTTTTGCATTTATGACAGTCTTTTAGTTTTTATCATATTAGTATTTTGTTAAAAATAAATGTTTTATTTATTTGTTCTCCAGTCTCAGATGTAATGGAACACAAAGGTGAAGTCTGCATTATACAAAATCAGGATTATGTTTTGTTTACATGACCTTTCTAGAATGAAAAATCACTACCTTTAAGTAGTACTTGTCATTGCATTTTGATAATTAACAGTTGACTGAAAAATGATGCAAAGCCTAAACCCTCTGAAAATACTGATTACTGAAAGAGATGGTTTCCTTGGATTAAGTATCCTCTGCTTGTAGGTCTGCTAGAACATGCAATAACTAAGTAGAAATGTAGTGATGTCACTAAAATATGATCTATAACTGAATAAGGATCAGTTAGTAGATGCTGACAATATTGATAAAACTCTACATTTAAACTTAAAAGTTATTTCCCCCATATCTGAAAGTTATGAAATCTGTATAGAACTGCTAAGAGCAGTTGCCATATTTAAGAACAGAATCTGAGCATTGCACTCATCTTTCAGTACCCAATGGAAATGCTTTTCACTTTGATCAGTTAGCATACCTTGCAGTGTATTAGCTGAGAATATGGCAAGTTAAATACAGCAGTATTTAGTAGTCTGCCATGGGTTTTTCCTGTGGCTGGATTATATAGCTGATCCAGCACGCCTTTTTTATCTTCTAATTTGAGTCACTTAAAGTGTTGTCATTATCTGAAGGCTCTGTTGCTTCCACATTCATCTTTAGAACTTCTGTATTGGCTGCTAGGTCTATGACTTTTTTTGTAACATCGTAGCATATTTAAGAGTGTGGCAGAACATGGAAAAGACCTTAGTTATAGGAAAAAAATGAATACGAGGCCAAGTGTCAGAAAAAGAATTTGACTCTGTGTGTTATTTGTCCAGTTTAAAACAACTGAAACTTCTAAATAATCCTTAAGTCTATAATTGTTACCCACAGTCTGTTCGTCAGAATCACAGAATGAGTGAGGCTGAAAGGGACACTTGGAGGTTCCTGGAGTTTATCTTCTTTCCTGGACCAAGGAATCCTTTTCTAACCCATTTGATTAACTGCCTAAACTCTTGTTGCCTCTGCATTTAATCTTAAATTTTTGTGACATTTTTTTTTCTGAAGAGACTGGACGCTTCATTCCTGTAGATGTGTACCTATACCTCACTGGGACCAAAGACTAAAAAGAGTGGTGAAGATGTCCTATAGGAGCATATTTAGCAATACCAGGCTCTTTGCTTTTGTGGAAGTGATAGACATCTTTTGTATAATACGCTGAAAATAGAACTGGAACATTTAAGAGATACACTCTTGTTTTATACTGCCAAATTTACAGTAGTTACAAAATTTAAATTAACAGAAACAAAGAAAATATTGGCAATCTTTTCACGTTTTCATCGGCTTGGTAAGATTTTATTTATGTTAGAAATATCATTTCTTCCTATTTCCCTGCTATCTACCACTCTGAGATTTTTTTCCAAGTTGAAGGCCCTAGCTGGGCTGCATACATTTTCCCAGTTGAATGACAGGAAGTGGAGTACAGTGAATAACACAGTGAATAACACTTCCATTTCATTGTCAATATGTCTGTTTGTGTCAGAATGATTTAAAAATTAAACAGAATTTCAAAGGATAAAAATTTCCATCTTTTTTGGGGGAAAAGCAAGTGTAAAACTTGTCTAATTGGTTAATTCTCTGTTCTGAACACATGTTCCGTTAAAAAAACCCAGCATACAAACTAACAAAAAGCCCAACCAAAACCAACAAGGGAACTATTTTCTTCTTATTGTTTTTAATTATGACTTCTAGTTTTATAATTGAACAAGCAAAGGGGACTGTAATTGTGTCTAGATGGAAGCTAAAATGCTATACCAGGAAATGGCCATTCTCAGGATGGCTAATTCTTATGCTCTTTCCCAGAACACAGATTACTGGACATTACTTGAGACAGCTTTTTGAGTTATGTACCCTTTCTATCTGACAAGCTTAGCAATTACTGCAATCCTACTTATTTTCCCCTAAGAATATGACCTTTTTCACATAGCTAGAATACAACGCAGCTTTCAAACTATTTGTTGGAGGAAGTGATACTTATTGCAAATTTATTTAAACTGATGGTAAAAGTATTTTAAGCTGGTGATACTTCACACATTAGCTCTTGCTAAACGAACAGAAATTAACAGAGAGAAGTCAGTTTCTAAACCTCACCCTCATGCCAGTGAGCCATTACTTGCATGAATGATCACTGAGTTTTGACTCTTGATGCATCAGAAAATTGCTTGTGAAAACTCATTATTTTGTAATCAGAAGACAGGGACACAGGTATGATACAAGCATACCCTCAGTGAGAGGTTTGTCATATGCCAATATATGGACAAGCTCTATTCACACAGTCTTACCTCAGCTCAGGTATATTTTTATATGGCATTTAGCCACCATGAACATAGTTTCTTTGATGTACTTGAGATATTAAGGATCACGTTCTAATTCCAACTGAGTATTTCTGTGGACCTCTAAACATATGGCTTTGTGGTTATGTTGGAAGTTTTCAAGAAACACTGAGATGTGTGCTTGAAGTTGTAAGCTGACCCCATAACAATGTGTAGTACAGCGAAAGCATCCTGTTATTATCATTTTTCTCTAATGGTGCCTGCAGATGAACAGTTTCATCTTTTTGTACTGGTTAACTGATTAGAAAATGCATTTCAGAATAATGATCGCAGCAAGATAACTGTTAACCCCTTCTTCCTATGTATACTCTCTTTATGCGATTCACAAGGATTTTTATGGAACACTAACTGACACACATAATTTAGTTTTCTGGGGGAAACACAGCCTATTGCAACAAATGTGTCATTTCTCCTCTAAGTACTCCTCAGGCAGTGTGATCTTACACAGCTCTGAAAGAGATATTATGCAATAAGGTGAAGGTCAAGAGAAGAATGCAAGTGAGGAGGGGGAAATAAAGAGGGAGAGTATATTTATGGACAGACCAAGGGAGTACTGCCTGCAAAGCATAAAAGATCTGTGGGAAATCAAGGTCTGATTGTAGGGTATCTGTGCGAGGATTAGTTCCCATCATTTCTTTACTCCTGACAGCACAAACTCAGGAGCTCTACTGCTAAGGGTTCCTCCAGCATTTAACTTAAGTGGGCTCACTCCTTCAAGATGACAGCCTCTCAACCTTCTTAATACCGACCTTGCTGCCTTCATGAGGAGACACTCCTGGGGCCTTGTAACCTGCTATGTAAGCTCTGTTCCTACTCCTGCTGTTCTCAGGGCCTCAGTGTTTCCTTCTGTGTTCCTAGATTTCCCTCCAAGCGATGCAGAAGAAAGAGCTTTTGACTAATTTGATTAATGTTATTGAAATACCACACAGAAAAGCAAATAAATGTAGGCAGTAATAGAGGCTCTCTTGCCCTCAAATGGAGTATGCTATCTTTATCAGCAGATTTATCATATTCTTTCTAGGAAAAAAAATCAATTAGAAAAAGAATAGTTTCATCTAGATGCATAGAAAAGAGCATATATTTAATAGTAAGAAGTCACCTGTCATGTGCTTTAAATTAGCAGTTAATGTAGTTTCAGAGGAGATTGTTTTACAGTCACAGGACAGCTATGTTGGTCTGTGCTTTGTCCTGAAAAAAGCTTAATACCCCTCATGTTGCTTCATTATGCCGGTTCATCTTTTCTCCATGTATGCTAAAAAAGGACTTTTAACTTCATGAATCATTCACATTAGAAAGTAATAATTCATGTAAGTCAGCTCATAATCTTCTGTGCTTACACTAAATCCAAAAGGTATATTTAATTTTTCCTGAGACCTCTTTAGTTATGCCCTTCCACAGTTCAGTCTTACTGCACTTCCTGCTTATTTGGACCTTCTTGCTGTTTCTTGGCCTCTAATATCAAATCCTTTTCCCCTAAGCATTCCCCTTTTGGATTTATCCCTGCCTCTTTGGAATGCCCTGCCTTTCAGTTCTAAGCTCACTTAACATTCAGCTTATAGCTGTTGTCTCAAATTTCTTTTTGCCAAGTTGATCTGGATAACTTCCAAACCAGTTCCTGTCATTTCCATGCACTGAAGCTGCTGTCTGAAATGCCTCTAGCAGCGTCTTGTAACCCATACTCCATCCTTCTCCTTGTCCTCCCTGCTGGTTTTCAACATTCTTGCTCAATCTTTCCTTAAACTGGATGTCTTCTAGATATTTTTAACTCATTTGTCTTTTGGCTGACTGACTCTAAGCATTTCTTTATTATTTGTTTCTGTGGACTACTCTCTTCATTATGTGTGATATCCTTTAAGCTTTCTACACAATACAGCTTGTCTCCTTGTCTCATTTTTTGGGAGCAGGGTGATCTCAGGTAATGATAATGTTAAAAAAGTACCTCTTGTTTTCACTCCCGAGGTCTACAGTTCATATTTTAGACTTATCCATTGTTCAAGACTGCATGGATTTAATTGTATGGATTTAATTTCTAAATGTATGTCCTTCTTCTTTAGCAGTTTCCTGTTTGTATTGACATCAACACTATCACACTGCAAATGATACCTACAACAAAAGGACTATTTGGTTTCCCATCTTTCTCTTAGCCATGTTCCATGCTCATAAGTTTTGCAAGCTGAGCTATCTTAATTAAAAATATGTGCTAAAAATTGCACACCTCACAAAACTGTATTGTCTAAAGTTTCATGCAATAACGCAAATGAAACAGTAAAAATTAATTTTACCAAGTAATAAGAAATGTTCAGTGGACCATTGTCTCTGAAAGTTATAATTGGTAACATAGTCCATTCGACATAAACCAGCAAGCTGGTGCAGCATTCCTGTTCCTCTACCTCCCCTCCCCACTCCTGCCTATCTCCCATCATGTTTTGCATGAACTTTCTACCTCTCAAGACTTGTTTTCCTTGCCAAATGCCATGCATAAAATTAGTCTGAGATAAATGCAATCTCAACATCACACCAAGACAAAATGAAAGCACACACCAAGACATCAGAATCACAGACAAAAGTTTAATGGGACAGATGCTGTGAAGACAATCAAGCTGGCTTTCCAGGTTTATCAGCCAACATCAAGTTCAAAGGTCATTGCTTCTGTGACCATCATCATAAGGGCATTGGCCATCCAAGAAGTGCTATGCTCATATTACTTTAGTGTAATCAGTGGACCGTGAGAGGAAGCAAAATTAAAAACTTCCAGTGAAAATATCTATCTATTACATTTTGTCCAACATAAAAGCCAGGTTCAAAAAAACTTTCTTAAACTAGGGAAAATATCTAAGGCCAGATAATAGTATATATCTGCAAATTCTGGTTTACAGACCAAAACTCTGATTCATGAACTAGATATTTTTATAACTTTGTAAGATTACTTCTGAGGTAAAGTCACCTAATACATAACACTTTGCACTGGGATTCAAGGGCCATGACAATACTAAAAAACAGACTCAGACACTTCAGCACTACCCTGTGATTGATCATCAGTTCTTCCTAAAAGCATGCCATGCTCCTCAGCTCAGTTTCTGCTACATGCCAACAAGCACTGGTAATACTTGAGCACTGTCTGGGAAATTGCATGGTCCATGGATCTTTCCCAAGAGGTCCTAGAGACTGGCTGATAAGACAGTTTAGCTGTGAAGATATGCTCTGTTCCATGCCACTCTCACTTAGGGACAAGTCACAGATTTTTACTAACTAATGTAATTGCAACTAAATTAATGACTTTGACTTCAATATTCTAGTTTAATCTCTTAGGTGACTTCGAACAGAGCATTTCACTTGTTTAACTTTCTTTTTGTTTCCCTAAGACTAGTAAATAATACTGGCACAATGAGATGTCCTGATTTTAATTACAGAGCAAATAAGCAGAGGGTGATTTAATTTTAACTCATAACTTACGAGTCTAGGAAAGTTTTTACTTCATAGAACTGAAAAAAAAAAAAGTCTTTCCGATTTACTTTTACTTTACAATTGTATTTTAAAATTGTATTTCAAATTATATCCTCTCCAATTCCTATTTGGTTTATTTTAACAGGTGACAGATGAAAACTGTGACTTTTGGTTTAAAATGGTTAGAAGAAATATTTGATAAATAGCATTGAAGACAGGAAATTGCCTTCTGATTTCAGTTATCCATTTTTGTATTTTTGAAGTTCTCATTGTCAATATTTCCACGACTAAAGAAAAACATTTCATAATAGTTAAAAAATCTGTGGAAATGCTTCCACTGTGATTTACACATTAAAAATTTTACAGCTTCATCTATAGGTGGCATTTGTAAGAAGAACAAATAAATGGCAAAATGCTGTGCTTCTGGAGTGAGATCATCTCCTTAAGATCTACACAGCCACTGAGAATTCAAAAGAGTCACAGATGTAGCACTTAGGTGACGTAAAAGTTCCCTACTTAGAGAAACTAGAGTTACATGCATGCACCCAGCAGCCTTCCCTTTCCTCTCCTGGAGAAGATATGAAAATGCCTAATCTCTGCTAAGTCATGTGAATCCTTCCAAGGCAAAAATGCAAACCCATGCTAAGCCTCATTGAATAACTGAGACACCAGGCTACAGAGGGAAGAATAATATCTTCTTAATCAGTGCAGAGAATTGCCTGAAAAACAATGTGGTATGTGCAAATACCTTTTGCTGAAAAGGCTAATTAAATTTGATATACACAAAAGCTGAGGTATTCTATACTCATCACTTAAATAAATATAAGTAATTGTAATATAATTTTCTGTCTGTCTGAATTTCACATTATAAACTATTTACGTCACAATAATAAAGTAGGTAGGACATAAGAATTTCTTAAACTGAAAAGTGAAGAACCCAGTTTTGCTTTTAACTGTTTTTTCCAATGGAAGGATGCTTTAGGATCATGCTCCATTTGGAATACATTTGTGTCTCTTTCCAGTAAAATTGTACTGAAAAGTCTACATGTCAGCTGACTATTGTAATACCTATTGCAATGTCAGTGGAATTCGATAGAGGACTAGTGATCTTCAGAAACATTCAAATTATGTCCAAATGTAAGAAGCAAAAAGAAGAAATTTGTGTTGGGGATGGAGCAAAAAGGGGAAGAATTTAGGTTGTGAGGAAAAAGAAGATATTTTGTCTGATATTATTTGGCCTGCTGGAGCAGATGGCAACAAAAATTCTGCAACTTTCCGACTTTTGGTATCTGAGCTTTAAACCAGCATAATCATAGTTCTAGTAATGTAATATCCTTGTACCTTATTTTCTTTCCCTTTTGTAGTACACAAGGTCTACTAATAACTTGTAAACTGATTTTATTTTATCGTTTGTATTGAGGTATATTTTAAGGGTAAAGACTCAGCTTTAAATTCTATAAACCTACATCTTTTTTTTACAGTTGTTATTCCTTCAATTCCTAAGCCTTACTCTTGAGTTAAGGTAAGACAGGTCATTCAATATTTCCTTTCAAAGAAGTTGTGATTTTTAGAGTTATGATTTTTTTTTTGTCTCCTCTGGCCAACATTTTGCTTGAAATGAACGTCCAATATTCTGCTCAGTGTTGCAGCTGGAGTCTTGCCAACTCTGAACAGGGCTGTTTTGCACTTTTATTTGCTTGTCATATTCACATAGAATGTCTGTATTTCTTTGCAACAAATGGATACTTTTGGCACATACTAGGATCCCTGATAGCTTCCCATTTTAATTTTTGTTTTTCCCAATTAGCTGTTATATAATGAGCTGTTATCGCCTCAAATTTGTTTTATTCTCTATTTGTGTAGCTGATTACCACTGTCTTATTTGCTGTCTATTACATCTGTCCATATAGTTCCTCATTAATTTCTTCCTTAATTTTTTAGTCTATTTATCATGAACATTTAGAATTCTAATCTTGTCCACCAAAGCACCCCCATGTTTTTGTCACCTGAAAATGTAATCAAATATTAAGGAAATTATTGGTCAACATTAGGCACAACCTCAATATATTCTTCTGTTTCAAAGTGAATTGATATCTGCTCTTTGAGCAGATTAACATGGAAATTTTGGTACAAATTTTAATTTAGTTCCATACAGCGCATATACCCCTTGTTTGCTAATGAGAGTGTAACATGGGGAGCATGAAATCAAAATGGCTTCTGCTTCTCTCCTCATGGAGAAAGTCCTGGCAGCTCTTAAATTTCTTCCTGTGCCAGTGGTTCCACATGCTTGCAGATGTCTCCCTTGTCTAAGTAGTCTCTGATCACTCCTTCCTGTATCCTAGAACAGGATCCTACCTCCCAGATTAACTGTCCCAGCTGCCTGCTCATTGTTGATCTTTTCTCACTAAGCACCTCAGCCTGTTGAGAGTTATGCCTTCATCAGAAGAATCATGGAATTACCTTGGTTGGAAAAAATCTTTGAGATCATGTTAAATATTAATGGGGGATATATGGAAGCTGAGGGCAGAAATTACCCAAGGTCATGGACCAATAGTGAATTGAACATGGCAAGGCTTAAAATACTTACGTACTTCTTCACCCTAGGAAAAGACGGGCATCTTAAAAATGCAAGTTTCACTGTCTAAATAATACTTTCCTGTGGCCCAAATGGCATAAGCAAATTCTCAAGAATATGAGGATCCATTTAGAAAGCATTTTAAAATAGCAGTGGATGCCTCCTTGAGTGTGAACACATCCTGAAACAATCAAACAGAGAAGTGAACTTCTCTGTTTCTATTTAGCTGATTGGAATATCAGCTTTGAAAACCACTGAGGCCTTGGTGCTGCTGACAGTTACTATATAGTCACCGTTCATGGAATCAGGCCAAAAGATGGGATTTAAATCAATGTGGCTTGGAAACTAAGGATTCAAAGTGGAAAAGAACAGAGGAAATTATAAGAGGAGGGTGGGCAAAAAAAAAAAAGAAGCAGAGAATAAAACTCTGAGAGTAACAAATGCAAAAAGAAAATAATTTACAATTAAATTAAAGCCTGTCTGGGAGTTCTATGCCAGCTTTCTACTGAAATCAGGGGTTTGTGGCCCCTGCACTGCAGATAATATAAAGCTCTGAATTTTTACCTCCTGCTACAAATAATCATAGTGTGATACTAATAAATCGAGTAAGCATGTGAAGCTTGTGAGTAAGTTAAGTAATAGAACAAGTGAAACTGAATTCTAAGTTAAGGAGTATAAAAACAAACTGCCATTTTCTTTACTTGCTGCTTTTAGAGCCTGAGGTGTCAAGCTGTGTCATCTTCTTAAGGCAGTGCTCTGCATCCAAGGGGCCTGGGTGCTTTTTGGCTGAAGATTAAATTCCCGCATGGATGCTTGACTCCAGAAGGGGGAGCTTCAGCAGTCACAATCACGGTAAAGTCAATTTGCAATGAAATATTTAAATAGTTGCTCTCTTACAAATAGATTTTATACTTTTTATCAAAGTAAAGGCAGAATTTGATCTGATCAGAATGTAGCTAATACTCTAACTTTTTTCTGTCTCCAAGCACTATCACAAATGATTTATATTTTTTTTTAATAAAAAAAGATGACAAAAAATATAGTTTAAAATCTTGTTGATACCAAAGCCTAGGCATATGTTTAAGCAAATTAAGCTTAAAACTTTAATGTCTTTAATTGTTCATACATTTTACAGTGTCTGAAAGCATAGAACAAACTGGTTGCTTTTCATTCAGGCTAGGTAAGGAAAAAATGCATGCCTTTTCATTTATTGATAGCTTAAATAATGAATAGGGACTTCAAGTTTAGATAGCTTCTAGGATATTTTATTAATTTGAGTTTCTCAGGAGGCCAATATAAATGCACAGTTGTTAGGAGCAAGCTAACCTGCAGGTGTATTTACGTGTTTTTTTGTGCACAAGTGCATTAAATCTGAAAGAAAACAGAAAAGAGCTTGAAGACAGAGGAGGTCAAAGATCCACTTATAATTAAGCCCTTGGTGAAATCCAGTAATAGGCTGTTTGGGGCACAGTGCTTATTAAGTACTTGGGAGTCAAGAAAACAAGTAGTGAATCACTTGTACCAACACCAAAACGTTTTGAGTTCCTACATCTCAGCCTTAGGGTAGGGATTGTCCTATAGCTTTCAGAGTAACAAGACAACTGGCACATACTGTGCTCTTATATTCTTTGCATAAATTCTCTAACTTCCTTGGAGACACTGAAAAGCTGCCAGTTGGTACCTGCAGAACCATCTCACTCTCAAGAGATGATAGCAATGTCGTATGTTCTGGATGTGTCCATCACAGATCAAATGCTAAGAGTCATTTAAATATTTACTACCTAAATCAAGAGAATTTTAAAAACTATATCCTAAAGACATTTAGAAGATAAAAAGTCCAGTCATTGATTTATCCCAAATTTTATCCTTCCTGGCTGCCAGTTCATTAAAGTTTAATAGCTAGGGTTCTCGTTATCAAATATATTTGAAGGTTTTGAAGGGTTGACCAGCAAAGCTTTCAGCTTCCCCTCATCTCCCCCAGCTGAATAGAGGCAAAAGAATATAAAAAAGTCTAAAAAGCATATTTAGAAGGTCATAATATCAGACATACTGTGATGTGGTTTGAGGATTTCAGTGTTTAAAGTTATGATGGACTATAATACACAGAAAGTATTCACTTTTAAACTCAGTCACTGATACAACTTGTGATATATGCAATGATTTCATTTACGACTCTTTCAAGCTATTCCATTTTTATAGGTATTGAAAACTGGCAATAAGCCAAAGAGTAGTATTTTCCAAGGTATTACTTCAAATCATATCAGGTCAGTTTTGGCTACATTATGAAAAATTAGAAAATTAGTAACTACATGAAGTAGAATTAAACAAAGAAATCACAGCTTAAGGGGCTGAAAAAGTCTTGCATAAACTAGATAGGGCACAGTCACTTTCTCTGGTCAAAGGTAAACACATTTTTCTCCATTTAGATCTCTTTCTCTCCTCGTTATACATACACATTATGTGTCCAGCATGAAGCCTTTTATAAGTAGTGTCATTCTTTCTATAGTTTGAATTGACTTTAGAGCACAGACTCTCTTTTTGCTTCCAAATATCCTTAGCCTTCTGCTTTAATTTCCAGATTCTTGATGCTTTTTTCATGAAGTTTAAGCCTCTGGGCAATAAACTTCTCTTTCTCAGTTAGTTTTTCATGGACTGCTTAGATATACTAATTGCTCCTTAGGGTTCACAGTTTCCACATTTTATATTCACCTGCATATTAGAAGGCCATTAGTATTATCTATTTGCTCAAAGTTAAAACTGTATCTTATGTTTGGCTTTCAGGAAGCCATCCACTAAAAGATGTCAGAGAATCTAGAACTTGTGGCTTTCCCTGTTATTTTGATTTCTTGTGCACACAGGCACTCTTATACCATGCCTACCTTACATGTCTCTTACTATAAGTTTGTAAAGTCACTAAACAGATATGCTACAGCTTTTAGAATAAATAAATGCATGCATAATTAAACAAAAAAGCAAATAAATGAATATATAAGAATAGAGGATTAGGATCTGAGTGAGTAATCCAAAGATCAACCTAAGAAACATGGCCAAGGTGTGTGTCAGCATTTCCAAGCTCTTCAGATTCCATTTTGAGGCTTCATTCACTGACTCTCCTGGTACTTAAAGCAAGGTGTTTCTCAGTAATATCCTTAGAAGTACATAAATTATGATAGTTTAGTGCTGCCTTTTAAATATGTGACAATCCTGAAAATCCAAAATAAACTTTTTTTTTTTTTCTGGGCAAGGTAATGGAAATATATATTCAAAGGGGAAAAAAGGATAACATGGATTTAACCAGCTAAAATAGACCAAGTTTAGTGTTATTTGAAACCCAAACTTGAACACTAGTGTGTGTTGTTTCACTAGTATTAATATTATCACAAAATATTTTTACATTTACTGACAATGTAAAGCAAATTAGCATCATATTGATAGGATTTTTAGTTGATTAATTTGGAAAATCTTCTATGAAATTGGAGAAAAAGATAAACATCCACTTTCAATGCATCTGCATTTTCCAGTCAACCACTGCAACTTGTCAAACTGAGAATAAAGTTCAAAAGAAAGAATGGCATTTGGAAGGAGAAAGACGGGAGTGTTTAATTTAAATCTAAAATGTAAAATCTAAATTTAAAATCTAAATTTAAATCTAAAATCTAAACTTGACAGCCCATCATGTCAGAGAACAAAATTATTCTATAATAAACTTATCAGAAACATCTGACAAAGCTATGTTTATATCTTAAAATGTGAAAAAAAAATCATTAAGCATCAAATTTTCCTTTGAATTAATTAAAGTCTCATGCATGCACGCACACATGTTCACATACACAGTCTCTCTCTTCCAATGATTTCATTGTCATTTTTATGCCATGAAATTTTTTAGGTAAATTTTGTAGTTAAAAAAAGGAAATAAAGACATTTTCTGACTCCAATACTATTTTAAATTTTTTTTTCAAATTACTTTTTTTCCCCTACTTTATATTTTGCATGGTGTTGGAGTTAGATTAGTTATTTCAGAAACAGTCACGGAATACACTCTTTCCCAGAATATATATTACTGGAAACTTAATATAAATGACAAACTTTTTGGCCCTTTCTCACTTCGTTCACCCTCTCACCTGTCAAACACTCTGTTTATGGTGAACAGGTAAGACCCTGTTCAACACATAAGCAACTTAAACTGTAAGATTTTTTTATCAGGCTATATTAGGCTGGAGGTTTAGGAATGATCATATATGCAATTTATTTGCCTTACTTTAACGTTGCCAGAGGGAAACAAGATTTTTAATGTAGACGATTGTCACATCTGTACTACTAAGAATAACAAGCTTTGGCCTGTACTTGCATACACACAAAAAAGTATGGACATCATGCCTGTTTTGTCTAAGGAAAAGAATAGTGATGTAAACCTTTTCAAAATTTCTAATGTTTCTTGAGCAAATTCTTTCCTGTCACCAATCCTGTAAGAATGCCTCTTTAGCACCTATTGAGGCCTAAAACTGGTCAGACCACCTTCCCGGCGCCTACCTAAAACAATGGGGAAATTAACAAATAGATAAGGAAAAGTCTGTTCCGGGAAACCCGTGAATTTCTTCAAGTTATGCAAACGAAGACCCCCTCCTTCCTCTCCCCGTTTTCATTATAAAAACCCAACAAAAAAGAACCAAGCAGAGGCAAGCAATCGGCGAGCAAGCAAGCGACGGACAAGCCACCAGATCATCTATCAGCAACCAGCGAGTCATCGGCCTGGACGCAGCAGCTAACTCCAGAGCTCCCTCCTGGACTTGGTAACCCGATCCCCTCTCTTTACCTGTTCTCTTGTTCCCTGAAAATAAATCCCTATAATTTGTTTAAATCACTAAGTATTATTATTATTTTTTGTAATTCTGCGCGTCTCTGAAGCAGTGGCTGGTTTTCCTCAAACAAAATATTAAAATAATAGGTCGGATCGCGACAAATAGATATGCCCCTCAAATACAGGAGGCCCTTACAAAACAGTAAAAAAAAAGGAGGTCTGAATGATTTAAGGTTTTTGATGGTGACCAACAAGCAAGGAATGAATGTATGTGAGACATTACACTCTCCACACTTTTCTGAAGTAACTATCAAAGTGACCTTAATGTCTTGAAAAGCATAGTACTCCTGTATCATGAGTGTTTAGTCAAGAACTCCAGAAAAGGTCTGAAAAAATCTGCTGAATAGTCACAGAGCAACTCAGTATTGAGAATTCATTAATGAAGTTCCCAGTATTTCATATCTAGTCCTTTGTCTTAAGCCCACTCGAGGCAATTTTGGTGACCCTAATCCAAATCTTGTCAGATAAATTTTTTTACAGAAAATACGTTGAAATAAAAGCAACAGAAAATTTTTAAAATATAACATCATTTTCCCTTCTACTATATCCTGGATATCAAAAGCCTTTCATAAATTGCCTTAAATTGAAGAAAAATATCTCTGCTGTCTGAAAAGTGCTCATAAAGTCTTTGAAATGGAAATTATGTTTTCTGGAAGGACAGTTTGAGTTAAAAGGCACAAAACTGAGTAATAAATAACAGAAAAGAGAAACCAGGATACAGGCAGAACACCAAGAGTCTTGGACTTATGTGAAGACAGTGGAAACTGGACGTAAAAGCCCATCATATGAAAATGTCAGTCTTTTATAGCCATTTTACATTTTCTCTGCACTTTTGCAAATAACTTAGTACAGGACAACAGTGAGTTGAACTTATGTCATATAACCATCTGGAAAATAGCTCTGAAAATTGCTTGGACCTGATTTCCCTTCCTAATTCTAATTTTTTTTATATTTGCCTAAACAGTTAAAAGTACTTTAGAGAAGGACTTAACTTTCAGTAGTTTAGAAACATTTCAGTGCAGACAAGATGCACTTTCATATTTCTGGAGCAAAAGGTTTTTGATCTTTGCTTTGAGAATTTTTTAAGCGTAGATAATTAAAAAATGCTGATTCTACAAAAAGAAAACTTTAAATGGATCTGAAACAAATTCAAATAATATTATAAAAGCATATTAAACATTAATTGGCAATACAGATCTAGAAGATGAACAAAATACTGCAATAAGAAGAGGAGAAGAGAGGAGAGGAGAGGAGAAGAGAGGAGAGGAGGAGAAGAGGAGGGGAGAGGAGAGGAGAGGAGAGGAAGGGAGAGGAGAAGAGAGGAGAGGAGAGGAGAGGAGAGGAGAGGAGAGAAGAGGAAGAGGAAGAGGAAGAGGAAGAGGAAGAGAAGAGAAGAGAAGAGAAGAGAAGAGAAGAGAAGAGAAGAGAAGAGAAGAGAAGAGAAGAGAAGAGAAGAGAAGAGAAGAGAAGAGAAGAGAAGAGAAGAGAAGAGAAGAGAAGAGAAGAGAAGGAGAAACATCAGTTTTGCTGAATGACAGGAAATTCTCCTGAACACCCTTGCCTTGTTATTGCTGAGCTCCACTGCAGGTACAATTGTTACAGCAATATTACTCAGTCCCACAAGAGCCAGTGGATCAATTTTCTGTTTCCACAGCTGCAGGGTATTAGATAATGACTGTACCCAATTCTGTGATCATTGCACTATGTTTAGCCATACACCAAGTCAAGTTTTAGATTTACTACCAGCAAAGAACCTCTCTTTCCTCTAGGCTGTTGATGCTGAACAGTATACAACCTCTTGCTTTCCTATATGCCCATCAGCTGCAAGTGCCTCTTATTGACCCTTACTAACCTATTTTAGGCTTTTCTGTCACAGACACATGAACACAGTCACACACACAGGAGTGGTAATTTCCTGGTTGGAAGACTTGCTAAGCATCCTTTTGTCATTTTATTTTTAAAAAGTTCTCTTCCCTGAAACCTTCAGAATTTGATCATCAATGAAAGTAAAGGAAAATGCTTAGGCAGAAATGCTCTAAATAGGCATTAATGAATAATGAACAAAAGACTGATACTCAGTCTTAACTATTCTGTCTGACTGAGAAACTGCTGAATAGTTATGTTGAGTTTTAGGTGTCTTTTTTCCTTTATTATAAGCTGCTAGAAGGGCCAAAAGTCACCCTTTCAGTTACTAGAAAAATTCAGGTGGCTCATTTGATACCTAATTACTTTGGCACTCAGGAAACCCAATTCATTCTGGTCAGTTCAGTGTGAAAAGCGGACAAAGAATACAAAGAAAAGTTGGGGTAGTTGTTATCCAGCTGTGTTCCAGGCTTTATAACACCATGTGAAAATACCTGCAGAACTGGGATCAGGGCTGAATATTCCCAGCTTGCTTTCTTTACATGTTCCTGAATATATCAATAATGGAGCATACAGTCAAATTTATGCAGCTCACTTTTTTTCAGTGAAATATTTGCCTTACATGGTTTCATCCATTCCCATGATATTTCCCTTAAAGAATTCCTGGGAAAAAGCAAAGATGACATGGCACTTTTGTGGTTTGCTGCTAGCATGCCATCAGACGGGTGGAATTGCAGAATAAGTTGCCCATATTGAAATAATTACTTAAAACTTGCTTGATACATTATTTCATTTATTCTTTAAAAGGTTGAAACTGTGTTAGATCACATTTGTTTTGCATTTAATTTTCTGTTTCTTTATTAACCTTTTAAATCTATAAAATTAAGAAGGCAATCTTCAGAACAGAAAAATATCATGAGTTTCTCACAATAGGAACTTCTGTGACTCTTTTTATTTAAGTGCTCTCATTCATGCTTTATGGTCCTCAAGGAAAGTATTCATTTAAATGAAGAAACATGTTCAGGTCCAAGAAAAGAATAGAAATCAAGGATATTTGTATTTGCCAGTTTTGAGAGCCTACATAAAGTTCAGAAATTCTTGGAGGAGATTTTCTGTCCAGCAGTCATCAGTATATATAGAACCTGCTGCAACTGCCAGCACGATGACACCTGAATCACAGATCAATGATGATAAGGGACAGTTAATCATATTCATCATTCAACTACATGAACAATTTTTGTAGTAGGAAAGATGAGCATTTTGAGCAGATATGTTGGCAGGAGGAATTCTACTTGGGCAAAGATGGCAAAACATAGATGAGTGAGACTATGGCAAGTTTTTTCCAGTGTATTTTACCTACACATTATTTTTTGTATTAAGTAAAAATACATCGGTTTAGACTCTTGTGTGTTATGTAGGTATGAGGAATTCTGGCTGTTACATGCATCTGAGTATAAAGATGGAACAGTCATATAGGTGCAGTTCTGGAAAATGTTTGATTAGAAGGCCTGGGGAAAGGACAATATGCTATACTAGGAAGTGATGTCTCAGGTAGTCATGTCACAGCTGCATTTCCACAGAGGGTTCAGGGACAAGCTGTTCACAGAGTGGGTGTCGTAGGGAACAGGAGGAGAACCTGCACATATCAAGGGAAACACAGGAGGACCCGAGACAGTGAAGGGAGATTCCTACATACAACCCTGATGAGCTACAGATTTCTTTCTGGCTGTGTGTGGAAGAGTGTGTCTTGCTAGTAGTCTTTTAAAGGAAAAAAGAAAAAAAAAGAAAAAAAAAAGAAATTGAACTGGGAGAAATAGAGAAGTAAAGGTTTTGATGGTAATTGAGGGGTTTAGTGTGATAAGATATGGAGAAAAAGATATTTCAGTAGCATGGAAGCTTTAATAAAATTCCATTGTTAATGCAGAGTGCCTGAATGCCTATTGGAAGGTTTTTGGGAATGCTTTCCTTTGAATCTCTGGGTACTGCATAGCAGGCTTAATGGACTGGTGTCCTACACAAATTTTGTGTTATAATATTCCCAGCTTCATTGATCAGGACTTCATAAAGTGACTGACAAGTCAGGTAACAAGATTTTCCTCAGTGCCCTCATAGTGCCCTTTGAATAACTGGAAATTATGTCCTCTGTTCTCAACTGAAGGAGATCTCATGGGTATATCTTTGCAACTTTGTAGGCATCTCTTTTAAGTGAGTAGGATTCGTTTGCCTGTGGTAGCAGATTTTCACTTATTCACACATTGCAGGTCCAGAATCAATTATCAACAGTTAGCAAAGATTTCCATAGGAAAAGAAGGAAAAAATTGCACTTGAATCAATGGATATGTTTGCATACTTGCTAATGGGGCAGCCATTTATTATTCAGTGCCATGAATCATAGAATCATAGAATCATAGAATCATAGAATTGGCTGGGTTGGAAGGGACCTCAGAGATCATCGAGTCCAACCCTTTTACCACCGTTGCGGTTGCTAGACAGCCCCATCACTCAATTTTTACTGCCTAAAGAGCCGGACAGCCAGAATTGCCCCCAGCAGCCCTCTGGCCCATGCCAGGTATCATTCTTTCAGTCAATGCTTGGGCACAGTATGGGAATTAGGATAACCCATCAGTATGCACCATTAAGGAGTTTGGAAGCAGTTACAGTACTTTGGAGGGCAGGAGAGACCCAAAATAGGGACAAAGGGCATGTAGTGACAGCCAGCATCAGTGCTCCTGGCCATGTCTAACTTACAAGTATAAACACAACAAACAAGGACCTTTCTTCTGTTACAAAGAGATGCCATGACAGGTAATTTCTTCTATAAATGAACTTCAAATTCCCATCATCTACAGACAGTGTTTGTCAAACTTGCTGTTTTACTCCTCAGCTGCCTCGAAAAACTGTTCTAGCATCCCAGTAGGCTCCAGCAAGCAGGGCTCATCTCTCCATTCCAGCTTGCTTCATGTTGTTGGTTGCTTTATACCAGCATTTTTTTTTTTTTTGGGCCAAAAGTTATTTTCCATGTTATTGGTACTTTTCCTTACATTCTCTTGATCTTTTTACACATCTGGCATAGATGGAGCAATAGCACCTGCACTGTAACTATGGGTGCAGGTAAATACTTAAGGCACATAGCTGTCTCTGGAAATTTGGCCTTCATAGCTGCCAGTTCTCAACAATATAAAAAATATAGTATAGCCATAGCTTGTAAAATTAAACTCACTAGTTATCTCATAGAAGTGGATCATAATCTTACTCTGTGATTATACATCTCAGTTACATAACCTAAAATCCAGTTGTGTTCTGTTATTAAATGCCTTTGAGACTTTTATTTACATTAGTGGATTCACTCCAGAGCACAGGCACAGGCGCTGAAAAAATGATCATCTGTATTGCTAAAATGCTTGTACACTCTCTGGCACAATATCACTTTGTTCCAAGTAGTGTGCTTAAAAGAAATTCTCAGATATGTACTGGAAATGAGCACAGAGTGGGAATCATTCCCAATAGACAGTTTGAATGTTGCTAGCCTGTTTTTTGATAGCTGGATAGCTTAATAGGAAGGATGAGCCAGTTGGCTTTCAGTATCAAAGAAAGCCCAAGGTTCTGTTTAGTCTGCTGCTGTATATATAGTCCATTTGATTCTAATATCTAAATCTAACCTAAATCTTACTGTGTTTTGCAAGGTGGAGGAGGTTTTGGGATGATGCCCCTTGTGATTTGGAATTGATTTTCCAAATGCCAGTTCATATAAGTGGTTGTAATTGAAACAGTTTTGCTGATGTTAACAAGCTGTCTATGAAATCAAGACAAATATTTATGAGTGAGGTTTAGCAGAGCCAGCACATGGTGGGAAAGGTGCAAAACAGAAACTTATAATCTGGTTGCTGTGCAGTAGTGCATTGTGCTTCCTGGGAAATTCTAAACACCAAAGCAATCTCACCTTGGGGCTGCTTGTCCATGCATCACCTGATTCTGTGGCCTTTCACCAAACCAGTCAGTAGTCATACAGACTTCACTATACTTATATCCCCTTCTATATGGTGAAAAACTAGCCTCAAAAAAATGTTGCCTTTATAAGAATAAATACTTCATAACTCACTGTGCAGTAGTTATATGATCGGTATGGTTTCTCCTTTTCATCTTTTCATCCTCAATGACTTTCTCACACTAGTGTCTATTCCCCTATCAAGGAGTTTCTTCCTTGAAGAAAAGGGAACATTATGTTCTATCTGTACTTGTCTTAAATATTAAAGCTAAGAAACAAGGTGTTATTAATTATTTAGAAAAGGAAATGGCTGGCTATTATTATTATGCTAAGTGCCAGTTATGTCCTAGTAAGGAAATGAAAGATCAAGTTATCCATGTAGTTTGAGCTGCACAAGTATAAAAGAAAAAGACAGACTCTGAACCTCAAATTGGAAAGAAACAATCAGTAATGACCAAGTTTAAGAACCAGAGGGCCAAAAAAAATATTAACTAGAAAGTTCCCTCTCTTCTGCCACCCATATTCAGTGACCCCTACCACAACTCTTCATACAGCTCATGCTTTCCACAAACTCCACCACTTCTACCCCTGAAGTAGCAACATGACCTGTTGTACACCTCTTTTCTTTTCGCCTTCTTTTGCTCTTTCAGGAACAATCCTACAAGAGATTGCAGACATCTTCACTCTTTATTTTTTACCATAAACTCACAGATTCCTGATAATACCTCTGACATCCATCTCTTGTGTTCACTTCTCAGAAAATTAAAATAATTTTCACATTTCTCCCACTCATGGAAATATTGAATTACAAAAGCCCTGTATGGAAAATCTCTGGAGGTTGTCCATGCAGACTTCCCACTTGAAGTGGGACTATACCACCAGTGGGTCAGGCACCCTTTTTTTGCCAAGTTCTGGAAAAATCCAAGCACAGAAAATTCACACTTTGCTGAATAACAAGTCCCAGTGCTGCACTACCTTTCTGCAGAAGCTTTCCTCATCTCTAATCTGAATGTCATTAGCCACAGTTAGTGGCCTTGTTATGTCTTCTGCCAGAAAGACTCTGTAATCTTCATAACTGACTTCCAAGCAGTTGTGGGCTACTATTAGATTGCTCCTAGTCTGTCTATTCAACAGATTAATGAAGCACAGGTCCACACCTCAGCCCACCCTTAGAGGTGATGTGTAAACAATTTGACTGTGTGGGATTCTCCTATTTCTTATGGACTTTGATTTCCCAAACTGATGCTTTCAACTCTTCCATTCTCTTGTTGCTCTCTTTCTTCTCCTTTACATCTGCCTGTTTTGTATCCTTTTTAACTAATTTTTGCAGTGGAGCCCATAAGCTTTTATCACTTCTTTGTCTCCTTTCCTTTACACATAATTAGTAATGCTGTCCCCTTTACTCTCACTATATAGAAAAAATTAGATTTCTAATTAGAGATATTTGTAATACAAAATCATTCTATTCTCTGACATCTACTTTGCTTACAAGTTTTGTTTTGCAGTTCATAAGCAGAAATGGACATCACTTCTGTGTACATTTGGGACATCTGAAATTCTATGGCTGCTGATATCCTCTTGTATGGCCATCATCTGCTTTTCATTGTCAGGTTCTATTGCAGTGCTCTGCAGTTGGACTTTCAGCTGATGAGTGATTTCTTCATGTTTGGTGTAAAGGATGATGACTTCTCCCGGGCTCTCTTGCTTCAGCAAAGTTGCTTCATCTGTCATTTCCATCCATATAAGCATTTTGCCTTTATTTCCCCCACTTCAGTGTAATAAATAACATAATCATCAAGTCACTTTGCTCACATAATCTATGAAGTATATTGTTTTTTGTTAAAAATTTCTGACTGGTCAGAAAGATCTTTGCCCTGGATACTCCACTCCCCTCTGGCTCAGGTGAAGCTAAATACTGTGATGAGGGAGAAAATTCCTTCCTGGAGAAGACACCTGTGCTTAGCTCAAATTAGTTCTAGAGTATAAAGTGAAAGAAAAAAAGAAAAGAAAGATACTGAAAACTTAGAAAATAGAGGAAATGTAGCATGAGAAAGGACCATCTGCTTTCTAAGATAACCGAATAAACAAACAAACAAAAAAACCTGGCCCCACAAAGAAAAAAATCCAAACAAGCAAAAAAAATCCCAGTTATACAACCTTCCTTTGGATATTCACAGCCCATTTGATAGTTTTGTTCTATTCATTTGTGAAACCAGATGGACAGTAAATTCTGGATAGCCCAGCATCCTGCCCAAATGCCTTCTTGAACTACTTACCCTGCAAAACCATAAGCATTCAGTTCTTCCACTGATACTCTCAGAATGAAAGTTGCTGGAGCAAATTCTTGGAGGAACTGCCAAACTTTTTACATTCTTTAGTTAGTACTAATATTTTTCTTGCTTAAATAAATCAACAGCTCCAAATTAATTGATTTCCATATCTAAAATCACAGCTTCTATTTCCTTCAATTCATTTGTCACAACCTCCTTCTGCAACTATTTTTCTTTCCTCAGAGGACCTTGCCAATTTGTTTTGAGAGAAAAGAGATAAATGTGTGTTCTCTTTCTCTGCTCTTTTTTTTTTTTTTTTTTTTTTTTTTTTTGCAATCTCTCATGTTTCTTTAGTGTTCAGGATGAGGAAGCTTTTCATTCTACTATTCTCTAATTCCACAAAATAGTCTAGAGAGTCTTATCCCATCTCCTTACTTCACATTGTGACATTTATGATGTCTCTGACAGCTGTTTTTTTCTTACATTACAAAAATGCTCTACATTTTCTCAGTCTTAAAAAAAAAAAATCATCATTCTACCTCTTCACAGCAGAGCAATCTCATTCTGTCTAAAGCAAGATTTTGAACTGTTTCTGAAATATTTCCTCATGACACCCCATCTAGCTCAACACAGCTAAGTAAATATTTTAAGGAAGATTGAAAGAGCATTTTCTCTTTCTACACCTCCAAGCAAGAGAAAGTTCCTATGTCTGTCAGTCAACACATCAAACTTAGGTATCCATTCTAAGTCTTTGGGTATATGTTACGCTTAATTAGTTTTCTCCTTTTGTACAATATCTTTCAGACACAGCTTTTCTGTTCATTCTTACTCCCCGTAATATAATTCATAGAATCATAGAATCATAGAATAGGCTGGGTTGGAAGGGACCTCAGAGATCATCGAGTCCAACCCTTGATCAACTACCACCACAGTCACTAGACTATGGCACTGAGTGCCATATCGAGTCGCTTTTTAAATGTCTCCAGGGACGAAGAGTCCACCACCTCCCCAGGCAGCCCGTTCCAATGTCTGATCACCCTTTCCGTGAAAAAATTCTTTCTAATATCCAATCTGAACTTCCCCCGGCACAATTTAAGACCATGCCCTCTTGTCTTACTGAGAGTTGCCTGGGAAAAGAGACCAAGATTCTCTTGGATCATACTTGTTTGATTTCAAGCACCTATGTGCAGTATAGACATCTGCATCTGTGTTCTTTTTTTGGATTCCTTCTTAGTCAGTGTAGAAAAAGTTACTTGTAGAGTGGAATTTTTGCTAAAATAGACATCCAATCAAACCATTTTTAAAAATGTTTTTTCCCAAAATGTTCCTATATCTCTTGAAGGACTAACTCATGTGTAAATATTCATAGTGCAGATATCTAAATTTAGTTGAAATCAATCTTTTCTCTTTTTCCCTTTCTCTCTTCAGCATTGTAATTTCTTTCCTTTTGATCCTACCAAAGGCAAACTATCCCCCCTTAGAGTTGACTTTTAAATAGTAATCCAGGTTCATTTTCCGAGGCTATATCTTTGACTGACTCATTTATTCTTATACATTCCTTCCCTACTTATGCCTTTCCTCTGAAATCAAATTTATGTTACTTATCTTGCTCACAGCCCTTAATCTCTCTTTTATTGTTCAGACTGGCAGCCACATACAGCTGTAACTCCATATTGTTCACTTAAGACATTCTTGAACAAACATATTTATAATTCCTCCAAGGCTGTCCTGCACATTTTAGGGAATATTCCATAAATATCTGCGACTTTGTAGAAATTAGCTGTTCACAAAACTCCATCAAATATCACCTTTCCTGTAATGCTTACAAGAAGCCTGTCAAGAGCTTGGCTTCTGGAACACTGAGGTCCTGTGAAGGATGTTCCACCACAGTTCTCTTCTTCCTTCATTCATCTATGAAATCAAATTATCATTTTTGAGCAAGGGATGTTTTCTATGTTTGTATGGTACTTATAGCATCTTAGACTATGACTAAATCTTCTAGGACAACTTAAAGAAATAATAATATTTTTGTAACTAAAATATTTCACGCTTTAATTACCTCTGAATCTCAAATGAACAAAATCAACCCTTTCCTTGGTACTTTGAAAATTCACTGAATATAATTTTTATGGTGCTTTAGTGGGAGAGAAGACTATTATTGCTCAAATTCTTTTAGGGCTAGGAGGACAAGCCTGCATTTTAGACTGAATTTTACACCTCTCTCTGTTGGGAATGGCAGCTATTTACAGTAGTTCAAGAGCATTCCTACCAGATATCTCAGGAGTGACAGGATAGGATTACTTGTTATATTTCAGGTCACAAGGAGACAAAACAAACCACCAAAAAATATTATTTTCCCCAATCATCTCTAGTGCTGCCAGTCTGTATACTTCTACTGTAATTGTGTTTTGTTTATGTAAGGTTTCATTTTTAAAAAGGTGCATAGCAGAATTGCTTTGGATTTGTTTCATATTTGCATAGGCTCTACATTGAATTAAGTATAAATAAAGCTGAATTCTTTAAAAAAATACTAGATGAGTGTTACTGTAGAATATTGGATTAACTGAAGAAGATATTATACCACTGTTAATATTCCTAGTGCATTTAATATTTTTTTAGGATCTATTTTGTTCCATTCTTTAATCTGTATCATGAATAATTCCATTCCTGATAGATACTACTGAATGAAAAGGTATGCATGTAGTGTTATTGACTTTATCATCAATAGTCAGGAGGATACTTATCTTAACCTAGTATTTTTCTTTCCACTTTATTTATAAATCTCCAGGCATATAGATTACTAAAGAAATTTTTCTGTCAAGTTTATATAACCTAAGATGCAGAAAACTGTCACTTTATTTCATTAAGTTCAGATCCACCTCATAGAGCTGAGACATGAATTTGCAGTGACTGAGTGCAGCAAAAAACCATCACAAGCTAGCCTAGAGAGCCAATGCACATTTTAAGTATGTATTTATTTCCATAAATGTAAGTGCTGAGAAGCTGATTTCATTAAAATTATGACATATTACATTTAAGATCTCTGTTTGTATATTTTCTAAAAGCTGAAGTATTAGGCTTTAAAGTGCCATTTCAGTCAATTTTTACAAAGTAAAAGATACAGATTTTCATCAGGATCACAGCAAGCCTTTTAACTCTAGAGAACTAACCCCACTAGAACTATATAAAAATATGTTAAATTACTATCAGGATTGTGGAGGCATGAACACTACAATAATAAAAAAATACAGATATTCAAGGTTATGACACCCTGAGGTATAGTTCTTCAAGAAAATTTTTAAAAAAAGGATAAAGCATCCAAAAAAAATTCGAGTTAACAAATAATTAGATTACATGGGAAAAGAGATCAGGAAACATTTTGCCTTGCTTTGATCTGATTGCATGTTTATAGAAAAAAAAATTATCTCAGTAGGATGAAAAAAAAATAATCACCTGAAATACTAGTGAGATTATGCTATGCTCTACTTTCTAAACTCGTAAAAATCTGTTCTTCACTCAATGATAGGACTTTTTATTCCTGGCCACATTCATACATTCTCATTAGTCTCATGATTCAGGTTCATAGTTCTGTCTCAAGGGAGACCTCCACTCATGTTTTCTGTGCCCTTTGTTTTCAGATGGGGAAATGAGCATAATTGATAGCTCTGCTTAGTTCCCTTTGAAGCTCTTGAGTACAGAATTTAGAGGGAAAAAAAGACAAAAAAAAACCCCATGGTTTGTACGTTTATAGGGGAAAGGAGGCTGCAAAAGGACAGAGGAGGAAAGCAAACTGGAAGATGAAGAAAAAAAATGGAAGAAAGTCATGAGGGAACTGCAGATGAAGATAAAATGCAGTATGGTATCAGATTGCAAGAACAGACGGACAGAAGTATGAGTGAATTCCAAAAGTCACTTCCTCCAGAGATCTTGTGTCACAGATGCTGCTGCTGCCTACGAAGAATAGGATTTAAACATCCATCAAAAGTCTGCTGTTGTCCTGGTGGGAAAATAAATAGTTCAACATATTGCTCATCTAAACCTAAGTTACCCTGCAAAGGCTTAGAAGGTTGAGAAACTTGGGACCCATGAAGGCTTCTCTCTATTTTCTCACTCACCTAGTTCTCTGCCTCTTTCCTTTTATTCTTATATTTCCTTTTTTCTCTCCCTCTTTATATCTCTATATTTAGAAAATATGTATAGTTATAAACTATATATACACTACCTATAGTGTGTGTACATATTTATATATATATGTATGAATAGCTATAGACAGGTATAAAAGTGTGTATTTTTCTGTGTGTGTGCATATACACATATGTATCTACATATGTATGGAGAAAATATGTGTGTCTTCTTCATAAGCCTGACTGAAGTAAAGAAAAATCTTACTTAGGAGCTGGCTGAATTCAGAGTGAGAATGTATGCAGTAATTTCACACATGTGTGCACACATAAACACGTTGTACATTCACAGTTTTAATACTCAATTGCAAAAAACAGATCAGTGTTATAATTTATTGAAGATTTCTATCAGAACTGGAAACATTTTTAGCAGGAAAAAAACAAAACTGGCAATCTTGAAAGTTTTGGAATTAAGATGGATCCCAGTGTAATTATTAAGTATAGTTATAAAGTATAATTTTTTAAATGGACTTGGATGTGATTTTTTTTTTCCTAGCACAAAACAGAAGGATTAGGCAGGCTTTAGACAATTGCTTGAAAACACAACAGATCTAAGGCTCTTTTACCTTTATCCCAGGAAATCTCTGGCCTGGACGTGAGTGAGAAATGGAAGTCTCTTCCTGCTTGTAAAATAGTCCTTGTAAATTGATCTGCTGAGCATGGCATGAAAAAAAGAGTCAAAGCCCAGTTTTCACTTTAACATTACTGCTGTTGGATTCTGTATAAATAAAATAAGACCATTACACTTAAGACCAAGTCTGTGTTGACTGACATTTGGAAAAGCTGGTTCTAAACTGGATTCAGCTCATACAGAAAATACTTTTCTAGTGTGTTTACTTGTGTAATAGAAGTAATGGATTTTCTTCAGTTTCTGGATGTTTCTGGATTTGTATAGCCACTAAAACAGTAGATACTCACTTCATTCTTCTCTTTTATAACACCATAAAATTGTTATATGATTTATTTAAGAGGGCCTAGACTTTTGAGTTTTGATACTTGTTTGAGGACAAATTTATCAAAGTGAAAGTGATTGTGTCAATTGGAGCCTGCTGAGGTGTAAAAATTTATAATCAGTGTCATTAACTAAAAGTAATAAGAATTACTGCTGTTTGCAACTCTGTTCCTAAAACTTGTTAAAAAATTGTCTGTGCTGGCCCAAAAAAACCTGATTATTAGTGGAGCTCATGCCATTGCTCCACTACAGTACAAATAAGGTTCTTCAGCAGAACACAGAGAGTCACAGAGGAGAGACTGCTTCACTCTTTATAATACTCTTTCCTGTTCCTAAAAACTGCAAGGAATGCTTAGTCTGGACGCATAATTTTCCACAGAACCATGCACTGAGTTCTGTTTTAGATGAAATGCTGATAGGAACCTCAAGTTCAACAAGTGGAAGTGGAAAGTCCTGCTATCAGGGAGGAGTAACCTCATGCAACTCTACATCCCGGGGGCCAACAGCCTGCAAAACAATTTTGCTGAAAAAGACCTGGGGTCCAGGTGTTCAGCAACTTAAACATGAGATGTAACTGTGTGTTACTGAAGCAAAGAAGGCCATCAGCACCCTAGGATGCATGAGAAGGAGAAGGTCAAGAGAGATGATCCTTCCCTATTGACTTGGTGCTGGGTCCAGCTCTGGGCTCCACAGTACAAGAGCCACAGGCATATTGAAGCAAATCCAGTGAAGGAGCACAAGGATGGCTATTAGACACACAAAGAGAGGCTGAGAGATCTGGAACTGTTTGTCCTGGATAAAAGGAGGCTCAGGGGGATCTTAGCAATGTATATAGATACCTGACTGGGGAGAAGTAAAGAAAATGAACATAGTCCTGGATAACCTTCTCTGGCTAATCCTCCTCTGAGAAGGGGCTAGATACTCTCAAAGGTCCCTTTCCAACTTAGCTGCTCTTTCCTCCTGTAATATTATGAAATAGATGATCATCTGTCCAGGAAAACCTGCTGGAACTCCTGCTGTGCCATGGCAGTGTCATTAATGTAGGTACTGAACCCTTCTCTCCCTTCTGTTCCCTTCCTAGCTGCAGGCAGGTACTGCAGCGAAAACCGTGTTTACCAGTGATTTCAAGAAGCTAATGAAAAGCTTACCAGTCAGAGGGTCAGTATTTTATCAACAGCCTTTTATTTATGCCTCAGTAGTATCAGAGGGCAGTTTGCTGGAGGGGTAACCTGCCATGCTCTGAACACAAACACTCCCACAAAGTTAGGGGAAACCCTTCCACCCAGCAGATGCTGTGAGCCACATCAGTCCTGAGACAACTCAACCCACCTCATTTTCTATACTGCTCGGTGAAAAGATGCATAGATACAGCATTTTAGAGTTTCAGATGTATTCTTCTCTGGGTATGCAAAAGTGAATATTATGTTCTACAGTAATTTATATGTTTAGAATTTCAAATCCTGTTCTATCTTTGATTAAGGCAGAATAAGCTTAACAGACTGTCACAATAGTTTGAGATGAGTTGTCCATTAGTGCAGTTTTGTGGAGAAACTATCGAAGACTTTGGAGCTGGGATACCTAGAAGTGACTTTTCTCTTGTCTTTATTAGGTAGCTGGAAGGAGATTACAATGTATAGTGTAAATTTAATGTCATCCTGGCAGGAGGTGGTGGGTTAGGAATCCTGTCAGTCACTGATTTACTGCTTAACAGTGGGGAAAGGCTTTAGAACAAACCCCGCAGGAGCATTATAAGAGCTTTTTTATTGTCAAGATGTCAGAACACAACACTGGGCAGCCACTAAGCTTAAAAGTGATTTATGAAAAAAAGACCACCTGGAGATTATCTTATTTTTATCATTTTAAAAGGATATAAAAAGATCATTTTTGTCATATCTTTTTCTTGGTCAGTACACAAATTCCCAGAGGAGCAATTTACTCATAAAAAGGCCATTGATGTTATTTAATTCTTCTAATTTCTGATGCTGCATGCCATTTATTGCTGTTATTTAGAATGACCTGACATATATTTTGCTAAGTTACTTTCTACTTTCCCACCAATTTTTTTTAAGTTCTAAACTCAAAAAGTTGAATTTTTCCCAAGCTGCAGGAAGTATTCAGAATCTGCAAAATATTTTAATGTCAAGAGATGGAGACCTGTAAGGGAGAGTATTGTTACAGACTGTGGCATTTTATACTAATTTTCCATTAGTAGTTATAGTTCCAGAAAACTATAATTTAAGACATTCTAAAATCCTAATACCAATAATAAGAAATAATAGCACTTGCTATATAAAACCAACAATAAAAATAACCTTTGTAAAGAATAAAAGCTAGTGGTAGAAACTATGAATTGAAAACTTTGGTGTGACTGGATTAATAAAGAAAAAATCCTCAGGATCTCAACAAGCTATGTTTAATGTCAAGGTCAGGACTCAAGCATAAAAGCAACATAAAACAAAGCAGGGTATTATTTTTAGCAATAATAGTACCTTGTCCAAAATTGCACCTAGAGCTGGTGTAAATACAATAGAGACTGCTTGCCAGTTTTATCTCTTATGGTTGGCTTGTGGCTTTTTGTGTATTATTAACTGAAAAGTGTAGTCTGGTTTTGCAGCTACATTGCATAACACTTCTTCTATCAGATGGAACTGACTCACTGAGGAAAAGTCCTCCAAATCTGTAATATGGATAGTCCAAGAGAAATTATTTTCAGAATCTAAAAAACACAACCTGGACAAAACACTATTTAAGTTAATGATTTCTGTGGAAAAAATGTCCTTGGATTGCTTATGGTATAAAACAAGCTCAAGCTTCTCAGCAGTACAGACAAAACAGTTTTCCAAAGCCTTGGAAAGCAGGCAGAAGCAAAGAGCCTACTGAGAGCCTGTTCACAGCTGGGAAACCCAAATACCAGGATGGGAGTCAGGTACCCAAGTCCTGGGTGGGAAGGACTTTGCAGAACAAGACTTGCTTTCATTCTGCACCTGAAAGGCTGGAAGAGACAGTGCTCCTGCTTCCCAATGGGACAGCATTCCTGCTGCTCCCCAAGTGGTACTGACATGACCTTGGCAGTCACAGAAGCTGAATTTTCTAGTGCTGAGGCACAGACAAAGCAAGTAGCACTCCTGACAGTCAGCTGCTGCTTTCAGAGTGGAAAAACATTTCCTGTTAATTGAGGAAATATGCCCAACTTTAATGTAAGGATTGGACAGAGTGATTACTATCTTAGCTTTTGTACTTCTAGAAGAAATGTTTTTCTTCTGATGGTAGATGGGGAGGATTAGACCATTCAGCTCTAACGCATGTGAATAACCCCTTCAAATACCAGAAATCAGGGGATGTTTTCTTCTCAGACCACTTTCTTCTCAGAAATGCAGAGAAGACCTGGATATAACAGGAGTCTGAACAGATTTTTATATCCATACCTGAACCAAAATCTAGATTCAGAATTTTTCAGGATTTTCTTCTCCAAGGCCAAATCATACATCTTGTAAAGACCTATTATATTCTAGTCTTAGATATTATTTTAAATGCTGAACCATCATTAAAAGTGACAGGAATCAAAAATCCTCCTTTGCATGTTATTACTTTTTGTCACTCTCTCTTGTCTGAAAAGTTGTTCTCTTTTTTTCCTTCCTTGTCATAACCAATATGCAGGCTTTTAAAATTTATAAATGCAAGCTATTAAGGAGGGCTTTAAACTAGGTTTGAAGGGGGATGGGGTTGAAACTGGGCTCTCCAGAAAGGAGCCTAAGGTTGGTCTACCCAAGGTAAGAGACAAACCAGCAGCCCAGCTGAAGTACATGTACACCAGTGCACGCAGCATGGGCAACAAACAAGAGGAGCTGGAAGCCATCGTGCAGCAGGAAAGCTATGATGTAGTCGCTATCACGGAAACATGGTGGGATGACTCCCATGACTGGAGTGCTGCCATGGGTGGCTACAAGCTCTTCAGAAGGGACAGGCAGGGTAGGAGAGGCGGAGGGGTAGCTCTGTATGTTAGAGAGTCTCTTGACACTGTAGAAGTTGAAGTCAGCAATAATAAGGTGGAATGCCTGTGGATTAGAATCAGAGGAAAGGCCAACAAGGCTGCTATTGTGATGGGAGTCTGTTATAGACCACCCAATGATGAATGATGAGGATGATGAATTATTCTACAGGCAGCTGGCGGATGTCTCAAAATCGTCATCCCTTGTTCTCGTGGGCGACTTTAACCTGCCAGACATCTGCTGGGAACTCCACACCACAGAGAGGAAGCAGTCTAGGAGATTCCTAGAGTGTATAGAGGATAATTTCCTGCTCCAGCTAGTAAATGAGCCCACCAGGGATGGAGCCCCGCTTGAACTTCTTTTCACAAACAGAGAGGAGCTGGTGGGAGATGTGGTGGTTGGTGGATGCCTGGGACTTAGCAATCATGAAATAATAAAGTTTTCAATATTCAGGGATACAAGGAGGGTCGTCAATAAAACCTCTACGTTGGACTTCTGGAGGGCAGATTTTGGCCTATTCAGAAGACTTGTTCAGCGTATACCCTGGGAAACAGCCCTTGAAAACAGAGGGGTACAGGAGGGATGGTCGTACTTCAAGGAGCAAGTTTTGAAAGCACAGGAGCAGGCTGTCCCAGTGTGCCGAAAGGTGAGCTGGTGGGGAAGACGACCGGTCTGGCTGAATTGGGAGACTCTGAAAGAAATTAGGGTTAAGAAGAGGGCCTACCAATTATGGAAAAAAGGGCTAACTACCCAGGAGGAATTTAGGAATATAGTTAAGTCATGTAGAAAGAAAATCAGAGAGACAAAGGCACAATGTAAACAGAATCTCGCCACCTCTGTGAAGGATAACAAAAAGTTCTTCTACAGATACATTAGCAGCAAAAGAAGCGGCAAGGAAAACATCCATTCTTTACTGGACATGGGTGGGAACATAGTTGTCAAAGATGAAGAAAAGGCTGAGGTATTTAACACCTTCTTTACCTCAGTTTTCAACAGAAAGACAGGTTACCCTAAAGACAGATGGCTTCTGGAGCTTATAGAAGGTGACAAGAATCTAAACAGCCCCCCTGTAATCCTGAAGGACACAGTCAGTGACCTACTGAGATGCTTGGATCCCCACAAGTCTATGGGACCGGATGGGATCCATTCAAGGGTGATGAGGGAGCTGGCAGAAGAGCTCGCCAAGCCTCTCTCTATCATCTACCAACAGTCCTGGCTCACTGGAGACATCCCAGATGATTGGAAGTTGGCGAATGTCACGCCAATCCACAAAAAGGGCCGGAAAGAGGACCCAGGAAATTACAGGCCCGTCAGCCTGACCTCAGTGCCTGGCAGGGTCATGGAACAGATCATCCTCAGTGTAATAACACAGCACCTGCAGGATGGGCAAGGGATTAGACCCAGCCAGCACGGGTTTAGACAGGGCAGGTCATGCCTGACCAACCTGATCTCCTTTTATGATCAGGTGACCCGTCTGGTGGATGAGGGGAAGGCTGTGGATGTGGTCTACCTGGACTTCAGCAAGGCCTTTGACACAGTCTCCCACAGCATTCTCCTGAAAAAGCTATCAGCCCGCAGCTTGGACAGGAGCACCCTGTGCTGGGTTAGGAACTGGCTGGAGGGCCGGGCCCAGAGTGTGGTGCTGAACGGGGCTGCATCCAGTTGGCAGCCGGTCACTAGTGGTGTCCCCCAGGGATCAGTGTTGGGCCCGGTTCTGTTCAATATCTTCATTGATGATTTAGATGAGGGGATTGAGTCCATCATCAGCAAATTCGCAGATGACACTAAGCTGGGGGGGAGTGTGGATCAACTGGAAGGCAGGAGGGCTCTGCAGAGGGACCTGGACAGACTGGAGAGTTGGGCTGATTCCAATGGGATGAGGTTCAACACGGCCAAGTGCCGGGTCCTGCACTTTGGCCACAACAACCCCAAGCAGCGCTACAGGCTGAGGACAGAGTGGCTAGAGAGCAGCCAGACAGAAAGGGACCTGGGAGTCTGGATTGATAGGAAGCTGAACATGAGCCAGCAGTGGGCCCAGGTAGCCAAGAAGGCCAATGGCATCCTGGCCTGTATCCGGAACAGTGTGGCCAGCAGGTCCAAGGAAGTGATTCTGCCCCTGTACTCAGCGCTGGGGAGGCCACACCTCAAGTACTGTGTCCAGTTCTGAGCCCCTCAGTTCAGGAAGGATATTGAGGTCCTGGAGCAGGTCCAAAGGAGGGCAACCAGGCTGGTGAAGGGACTCGAGCACAGACCCTATGAGGAGAGGCTGAGGGAGCTGGGGCTGTTCAGCCTGGAGAAGAGGAGGCTCAGGGAAGACCTCATCGCTCTCTACAACTACCTGAAAGGAAGGTGTAGCCAGGTGGAGGTTGGTCTTTTTGCCAGACGACTTTCAACAAGACAAGAGGGCATGGTCTTAAGTTGTGCCAGGGGAAGTTTAGAATTAGAAAGAATTTCTTTACGGAGAGGGTGATCAAGCATTGGAATGGGCTGCCCAGGGAAGTAGTGGATTCTCCGTCCCTGGAGATACTTAAAGAGAGACTGGATGTGGCACTCAGTGCCATGGTCTAGCAACTGCAAAGGTGGTTCAAGGATTGGACTCGATGATCTTGAGGTCCCTTCCAACCCAGCCAATTCTATGATTCTATGATTCTATTGTGATTATTTTTCTAGTGCAAGAAGTGATAAGCTTTAGTCAGTCCACCCAATACACAACTCTGTTGCTATTTTATGCTGAGGACACACTAAGTAAGTAATATGACTTTTGAAGCAAGGACATCATATTTTGTCAGCTTAATCTATAGATGCAAATGACCTCTATGAAGCCAAGTGAACTAATACTTAAGAATAGAGTTTGAGACAGAACGGGGAAATGACCTGTCCAATTAATTTGCTGTCCCAAATGAAATTAAGAATTTGCAGAGAAAATACATCTTTTGTTGTTTTCTCAGTTAAGCAATAATTTAATCTCTTTTCATTCTATTCTTTCTGTTCAGGAGGATTCTAATAGCTTTCTCAAAGGCAGAGCTCTTCCCCATCCCCCATGTTTCCAGTAAAATATGATTACACAACCAGTACTGGAGCAAAGAAATGTTTTTTGAGCTGAAAAGTTACTAACATGCAAATGTTTCTCAGTGTTATACCTGTCCTCATTCGACCAACATGCTACAAAATATGCTAGTTTGCTTTCATCAGTCAATTTTTTAAGGATTTTTTTTCCATCCAACTGTGTATTAAAGCACAACCTAGAGGAAAAGGAGCTGTGAAGTTTTAGGAGTTTTGGAGTTATCCACTGGTTATGAGTATATGTCTAAAGTGGCATACAACATGTTTTTCCTTATGGTATTTTTACCCCTCAGTGACTGCTTTTCCATTTCTCTTGCTACCCAGGACCATGGCTAGGGAATATAGGAATATTTTTCTCTGAAAGGGAATGCACCACATTCCATTGATGTCACTGTCAAGCAAATTTATAGCAACATAGACCCACATGAAGGCGTTTAGAATTGCCTTTTAAAGGCTGAGCCAATGAGAGCTTCTGCAACTTCAGTTCCAGCCTTTAGCCCATCATGCTGTCTGCTTTGATTGTGGTTTCTGGTGAGGTCCTTAAATTTTGAAATGTTTGGACTGGGCAATGTTAAATGAAGACACTTATGGTATTGCAGAGAGTAACAGAAGCTGAATTCTCACATTTTATCTATGGCATGCAATAACTCATCTTCAGTTGAGATTGTTTTTTAGGTTTTCCCTCAGTATTATGTAACATCCTCACTGATTACTTGATAATCAACACAGAGATATTGTTATTTTTAACCAGGCAATAATTAATTTTAATGTATCAACAGATCTGTTCATTGATTTGTTGTGATTTTGACTGGTAAGTTAACTATTCTATAAAGAGGCATGATAGAAACAACTAGAAAAATAAATCCTGATAATTTTAATTAAATTAATCTGCAGTTTCTTACCATGGGAAAACAGTAAAGAGGAAGCACATTATTTCCTTTAATTTTAAAGTGCTCCTACAAATAATAAATAGAACTGATGTGGCATCTTGCACGATTTCTCATTGGAACTGAGTGAACACTAAGTACATTTTAACATCTCCTGCACAAGAATGCCTATCTACATACTTTGACATGTTATGAAAACAAACTTGAATAATTATAATTCTGTGGCACATTAGATCACTTACACTCACCTGTTTTGGGACTCTGTATGCAGAATTTCATGTATCAGATGTTCTCTAGGGAAGTCAACAATATGAGCTTGTATAGATTATTTTCTTCATACTATGCAAATTTGAGTTCTAAAATTTTTATATGTAGTCTTTTCCCACCATCCAGCTACTTATTCTCATGATGAAATGATCTCCATAACACATTTTTTTTAAAAACTTACTTGTTTGTGAGAAAAAGAGAAGGAGCTCTTTGGGTGTTGCACATAGGTCACTTTACAGTCCTCAAATATTTTTTATTGATTTTATACATAGCATGCATAAAAATCAATAGAAGTAATTCTGTCTAGTAAGAATGCTTTGCAGAAGCAGCATAAATGTCTTGTAGAAGGGTATATGCAATTATTCTGTAAAATATTATTTTTTTCTTAGTAATACTAGTCACTATATACTGTCTGACTAAACAAATGTAAATACACATTTGACTCATGAAATGGTAACATTTTAATCATTTTAGTAGACTGGATTTTTGTCATTATTTTTATTTTCTGTCTTATTTCAGCCCAAGAAATAAGAAGTTACATTTTACAAAACGTAATTAAGAAAAAATAGGCCTTATGTATAAAGAAAATGTTGCACATTTCTTAGTATTCTTTTGCATTATTTTGTAAACTATTCATAAAGCATTGATAACGTGTTACTTATTTTGCTGAATATAAATATATCCTCTTCTATGCCATAAAATTCTCTTTGTGATACTCCTCTGTTATATGAGCAATTTACTGGCTCTCAAGATAACTATAAAACATTATAACAAGTATGAAATTAAAATAGAACATTAAAGACATCAGCTGTCTTCCTTTTCTCTGGGAAAAGTCAGAAAATCACCAGCATAACTAAAATCTTGTATGTTCATGCACTTATATATATAGATAGGCTTATTACTCAAATGATAAACATATACTTTATGATATACATAACATAAACACTTCGTTCAAATTTTTAATAAAGGAAATGAGTGCAGCTAAAGAATTAGGAGAAAAACACAGTGGAAAATGGAGCATAAAGAAGCTAAAGTAGTAAAAAGAGGCAGTAGCTCTCTATTGCTACTGGTACAGAGGTTCCAAAGTGATACTGCAGACTGCAGAGGCCTAGTTCAGGCTAATTGTATCCTCAGGACTTGTCTTGTCAGATAGCTATTTGGAAGCTAAAGAAACTGTGCTATATATATATTTCCCTATGCTATTCATATCAGAATATGTTTTATTCCATAAGTTCAAATACTGCATTTCTTTAGATTTTCTTTTTGGATTAGATGCAAACATATAAAAGAAGAGAATCAGGGGATATGATTTTAACTTTATGTAGCAAGAGGGTGGAATCAGACACTCAGAGAGATGAGGGATAAGAAAAACCCCTTTATATTGCAATTATATTCTCCAGTAAGGATCCCTGGGAAGGATCAAAGATTAGTGTGGAAGATTTTGTTTTTTAAAAAAAAAAAACAACCCAACAAGCAAACATAAAATGAAAGTGTTGCTCTATATTTGTGATGACAGACAAGTGCCAGAAGAGGACAGTTATGTGTATGGGGGGCAAGGGAAGCATAAGGAAATTGTAAAATAAAAAAGTACAGCATGATACTTTGTAATCAATTGATTACTTTTGTGCTATTCTGGGGATTGTAATCCTTCAGGCAATAACCGTATTACATATTTCAACATGTACTACAGAATTTTAGGAAAACAGCTCACAATATTTATCCTTGTAAACACCATTTCTTGAGGATTTTTATCTGGGAGAGAGAGATCATTTAAAAACATGTTGTTCTGGGATCATTAAATCTTTTAAAGCTGGGCAGGAAGAACACAAAACCTCAGGGACTATTAAGGCTTTGGGGCCTAACCAACATCATGTTGTATAATTAAATATTAAATCAGTATAATTTTGTTTTATATGCTTTGCTTTGTGGGCTTTTTTCCTTCTGTCTTGATTTTCTTCTATCATGCCAATAAACTGCCTACTTTTAAGGAAAACTGAAAAAGAGGAGCAGACTGGATAAGTGTGAAGCTCATCTAAAAGTGCTGTATGACTTGGGAGGCAAATTTTATTTATAGACATGCTTTATCCAAGTGCTTTCTACTCAGAATAAAGTAGCACCTTAAATATTTGAGATGGGATTTAAGAGGTATAAAGGAAATATGAACACCCACATTCACAAAAAGGGATAGATGGTGGTTACACCCCTAGCATGCAAATCTCTTATGCAGATCTGAAAATACCATTTTGGCACTAAAATGATCTAATCATATCTTTTAATTCTTATGATCTTTTTAAAACTCTAAAACACTGTGTATTTTTTTTAAGAAGAAGTTGAAAAAACATGAGGGCCTTTACATGCATCATTTCAATATTTCTTCAGAGCACCTGAAGGTCCTTTCCATTTGTTATCTTTCTGCTTTCACTTTGTTGTTTGTAATAAAGATTATATCGATATGAACAGGTAGAGAGAATGAAATGTTGCTGAGGGACTAAAATAGCCACTACAGTGGAGTCAAATGAAATATTTCAGAAACTGTTAGTGAACTTTCATCTCCTAAAAGAGCAGCAATGGTCTTTCAGAATAGCATGGTTGACAAACTTTCTAGAAAGGTCTGCTGCTATACGAAGTTGGTGTGACCCAAACATTTTCCATATTTGTTGTTCCTATCATAGTAATACTTAGAAGCATTCTCTCTTACCTAATCTTTCCTTTGCTTTGTGCTTTTTGGTGGTACCTGTGGCCATGCATTCCATGCCTTTAGCTTCTGACATTGCCCACAGGTTCCTGCCGACTCCTTCCCCTCTTACCTTGCCCCACAGGTGTTTCGTGTGCTGCTTTGGCTCTCATTTGGCATATTCCAAGGTTTAGTGAGAGTTAGAGACTAATGGGTCCTGCTTAATGGATTCTGCTGAGTTCAGGATTAAGAACATACAGCTTGTTACTGCAAGATGTATTTGCTGCCACTTGGTGCTTAGCTCTGGGGACAAGAGGCTGTGCCACTCAGCCTCTCAGGGGGGAGAACTGTTGCTTCCCACAGTACCAATTGCTGGCAGCATTGACTAATTTCAGATTTCAGTAGGAGCTATAAGGCAGGAGTGATCACCTTTCAGTGTGCTGAGGTACTTCTCTGGCTAGCCTGCAATAAAGCCTTCTAGGTCTGTCCTCCCCCACCCCCCTTATCTCTACTTACTGCACCCAAGTAAAGATAGGGCCATCTTTAGAAGAAAAAATCAGGCCAGGGGCATAGGTAACATGCTGATATTTACTGCTAAGAACTGAGCAGTGGTCCTGAGGCATGGCATATAGGCAGCAATCTGCAAAATAAGGTAAGAATTATACATTAATACAGATAACAGCAGGGTAGAAACATGCAACACCCATGCTCCAATCCCTACTGCTAGGCAAAAGGTATTAAGAATCATCAGTTAAACATAGTGACTGTAAGAGGACTGACAGGATTAAAACAAGTTTTGTGTTGTATCTCATCAGCTATGTCTTAAATTAATTTTGCTTTACAAAAAGACACACTTAGAATGGAAAAAAAGTCAATGTTTTATGGTGAGGTGAAGATTAAGTTCCCTTTAAAAAAAAATTTAATATCTAGAGAAAATATGTGTAGCTGGCGACCAAACATCAGTATGTGTTGATTCAGCAATTACAAAAGAGGAGCTTCCTACAGAAAACAAATTGTAGTGTGTTGATCCATCCTCTGAAAATCCTCTGTGACTGTAGCTCTGCTATGAGCAATCACCCAGTGACATCACTATCAGCCTTGAGCCTCAGAGAAATAAGTATACAAGTAAGAAATATGCAGAAAATGCCTTAAAAAGAAAAAAAACACACTTTTTAGAAAGGTAAATTCAAAGTAGCTGGAATACTTTCAGTGCAGTAAACACTCCACTTTCAGCGCAGTTTTAAAAACAAAAGTTGGAAATGCCAGGAGATAAAAACGAGCTTTGGCAAGTGGAAAAGGAAAGGAAAGGCATGGTGTCTTTTATGTAAGAGCACACCTGAAAAAACTCTTTAGTCTTGCTATTAGATTTATCAAGCTTTCTGAGTAATCAAGGTTCAAGAGAGGAAGTCTCAATGTGATGAACCCGTTAACAGCATTCAGTTAGCTGAAAATGACTGAATAAACTCTCCTGTTTATTCTCAAAAGTGCATTTTCCACCTATTGTTTCAGGGTGAAGTGAGCCAGAGAACGTTTGTGACTATTCTCTGTAAAACAGCATTGGAAAAGACAAAAATCCCAAAACACCATGCTATTCTTCTGTATAATGAATCTTCATAGTATGAGGAATTCTGTTTCTTCTCAGGATTTGAAATATCAAACATATTACATCGGTGTATGTGTCAATTATCCCATTAAGAACATTACATAAAATAGAAATTACTACTGTAGCATTTGAATGGTTAAATTACTTTTTCTCATCTCTCTTAATTTTCTCATTTAGTTCTTATCACCAATCATTTTTTGAGCACAGTAACTAGCAATCTGTTTTACTCTTACCTTCACTTCAAGAGAATAAAAATAAGGTTGAATCCAGTATTTCCCTAAGTTGAAATACTCAGATTCCCTAAATTTTAATATTCAAGTATCCCTGGATAACTGCTTGCACGGTGGCAATTTTTGTTCCTTTGGTTTCTGTTGCTGAGGCACATCACCTCACAATGGAAACCAAAATATTTGGTTATGCACAACACATGCACAGAAGAATGGAAACAGAGGTCAGGGAAAGAAATCTGTCTCAAAGAGTGTTTTCACTGCTGTGACCAAAAATTGAGATTTCCCACTTACTTTGATGTTGAGCATGCTTCTAAACAGCAGGCAGACAGGCCCTGTGCTGAAGACCTGCTCTGGGACACAGGAAAAATCTGGCTGAGCCTCCTGTCATGGATGCAGCAGCTGCACAGGATTGTGTGATTCTTCAGATTTCACACCCTCAGTAGCTTCTTGTCACTGCAGTCACCTTGTCTTGGTTGGCATATCACAGAAACATTGGACTCATTTTGCAAATGAATTATGTGGTTGTTGGCTATGAGTAAATACTGGACAAATAGACAAAAAGAAAAGTAAAAATTTCCAGTCAGAAAATGGAGATAGCTGTTGGAAAACGGTGAGGGAAAACTAATGCAACCAATATGGTTGGTAAACAAGCTTCAACTTTATTGCGCAGTAACTTTTACTTATATAGTGTTTCTGTGACCACACCCCTGGCACCACACATCAATATAACTTTTTATTGGACACCCGGTGTGTTTACCTGTAGCACAGAGAATCCCTGGTGCAGATAGCACAGGATTATGGGCCGATCTAATTGGCCCCTCAAACATGGGGTTGGGCATGGCAAAGGGGTCACACCCCCTACCTTTCGGGAACATTTGAGAGCATTCTAGGACAGATAGCAGTACTTTTCCTAGTCTCAGCTGGTACACACCATCTGCCAGGTCTCCTATGCACTCATACTTGATGATCTTCATATGATGAAGGCTTTGGCAACTGTAACATCTTCAGGTGTTCTCAGTAATCACTGATACTTAACTGATGCTATGACACCATCTCCTTTTGTGCAGCTGGGCTCCAAACTGAGTCAAGAAAAGAAACTCTAGAATTTATTAATTTATTTATAGCATTTTCCAAACTAGAGTGATGCCCTGATCTCATTCATAATGTCATAATGAAAACAGTTTTGCTGGCATAAATAACAGAGATAGTATGTTGCAGCAAAAAGAGGAATAAAGCATGGAGAAGGTGAGTGGAAAGAGAATCTCCAGACAGTATTGTTGTTGAAGGCTTGTTCTCATGAAGTATAATATCACTGTTGAGTTTGACCTTTAAAGGTCATCTTATCCAGCCCCTGAAACAATCAGGTACATCTTCAACTTGATCAGGTTGCCCAGAGCCCCATGCAAACAGTCCTTGAGAGGTTCTAGGGATGGGACAGTTACTTCTCTTTAGTTTAAACCATTACCTCTTGTCCTGTTATAACAGGCCCTACTAAAAAGTCTGCCACCATTTTTCTTTTAAACCCCACTTATGTACTGAAAAGCCATGATAAGGTCTCCCCAGAGCCTTCTCCAGGCTGAACAAACCCAACTCACTAAGCCTTTCCTCACAGGAGAGGTGCTCCATCCCTCTGATCACTTTTGTGTCCCTTATCTAGATATACTCCAACAGGACTCCAGATCTGGCAATGAAGGGCATTGGTAGGACCACCAGCTTAACATAGACAAAAGGAAACATTTTGGCTAGTGTAAATAGGTTCTATTATAGATACTGAAGTGTGGCGTCTAATCTTTTGTGCTCTTGAGCTCATTCATTGTAGATCCTGAGTAAAGATAATAAATGGCAGTGCTTTACATTGTCCCAAAGTACTTAGATGTGGAGAGAAGGAAATTTTCTTTCACATACTTATGTCATTTCCCAATTGTAATTGCTCTAGCTAGCTGTACCATTTATTTTCTTACTGATCACTAATGATTATTTTTTTCCAAGCTAGAAATGTATATTCTTGTCATCATTGCCAGTCAAACCTCTGTTGAATCTGAAACTTCTTTGTTTCTGTCAGTGTGTTTTCTATTTGCACTCATTTGATGAAATCTTGGGAGAACCCACCTGACAAACATAATTTACCAAGCTTCTGTGCCTAAGGTTAGCTTAATTAGGCAAAATATTGCATTTGAAAGAAGGAAAAATTAGGGCAACAAAATGCACAATAAATTAAAAAAGCCTAAACATTTGGAAAAATTGCCTTGGCAATTTGAATCCAGTTCTTTTGATTAAAGAAAGAAAATAAAATTTCAAAGAGTAAAGAAAAATACAGAAATTTTCTTACATTTGGGAAAAAAAATCATAAAGCTCATTTATCTCTGCCTAGTTTATGTCTTAATTAACAAAAATAATAAACATACCACTAAGCAAACCTTTGTAAAATGTAATTGTGTGATCTAGATCATGGAATAAACTTAATTTGTGTCAAACTGAAAAGCATTTTTAGATAAGGCTGTTACAACATCTAGCTGTTTACTGAGCATGAATGTTCACGTGTATAAAACAACTTACTATTATGAGTTGTTATTTGTTACTGAAATAATTGGATTTCTCCATTACAAAATACAGTACATAAGATCTTGGCTCCTTCCCTGATTGTGCTTTTCTGTTTAAAAGGATCAGCACTACCTAGAAGGACATCGTCCCTGTGAAGGGGACCTAACCTAATGGAAGTGTAGGGGGAACCAGTTCAGGGATGTATTCAGGAGACCTTTTAATGAAGGGAGAGAGAAGAACTTATTAAAACAAGATAAGTGATGTAAGGGTGGATGGATATCTAAATCAGACAGAATTTCAGAGGTGACTAAACTGGAGGTCTACCAATCTTCTAGAGCAGCCTGGAAAACAGAAGTATGAAAATCATGTCCTTGACTCATCTTCAAGATGTACATGCTTTTTCAGGATCTTTGATATGAATATTTAAGAAAATTATATCTTTTGTGTGTGTGTGTGTCACGGGTAGCAACTACCTGGTAGGTAGTGACTGTGTACCTCCCTTGATATTTTTAATTGATTGGTTAGTTGTGGTTTTAATTTGGACAAGCTGAAAAAGGCAGACATGTCTGTAGCAGGACTGAATGAGCTCACATTTATAGGTATATAGATTATATCATAGTTTTAAAAGTAGACATAACTTTATTTAAATATGTGTTTGATTATATATTTTGCAATTCTCAGGCATGCATTGAATACATATGTTCATATGTAAACATACATGAAGGTTGGAGAGGGACTTTTCCTAATAGTGTCCATGACAGGACAAGGGGAAATGGTTTTAAACTGAAGAAGAATAGGTTTGTACTGGATATTAGGAAGAGGTTTTTTGTCTAGATGAGAGGTTTCCCTGTCCATGGCAGGCAGGTTGGAGTAGATGATCTCTAAGGTCCCTTCCAATCTAAGCCATTCTGTGAGTCTATGACTAAAATAAATATGATATGTACATTTAATCCTCATTACATCACAGTATAATTATATTGACATAAAAAAGAACCATATGTGGACATTTGTCAGCAAATCAGCCATACATACCATACTTTTTAGAGTTTTTCTCCAGAGAGGAAACTACTGGATTCCTAAATTGCAGTCCAACTGTTAAAATATAGAGGGGCTGTTCAAAGGAAGACACTGTATATGTTTGATATATACATGTACACATTCAGCCTCAGGTGTGTAAATAAATGTACTTATCTCTGTATCTATATATTTATATATGTCTAAAGAAGAATAAATGGTGATAAAGGTGATATATCAACTAATGCTCTTAAAGCATTTTCAGTGGTACATAAAAATATACACATATTTATATATCTCTATATTATATATATATACATATAAACCATTCATACATACATACATATATGTATATATATGTAATTTTTTTAGCTGTCCACATGTGACTGCTGGAAAATGTATTGATCAAAAGCCATAACAAGCTTCTTTTTTAATTTCATTTTCTCATTCTTTCCATGCTCTTTATTTTTCTAAAAGAGCAAAGGTTGTTGTGTAACTTTTTGCTGAGAATAAAGAAAACAAGTTTTTTATTTTGTTCTGTTGTGTTTTGGTTTTTGTTTTGGTTTTTTTGAGGGTTTTTATGTTTTCTTTTGGTTTTTCATTTTTTGTTTTTTTTAAATATTTTTGCTCTTTTTTTTTTTTTTTTTTCTAATGTTTTTTTTTTTTAGCATTGAATGGACAACTAATCCTTGCATGGCTGAAAAATATGCCCTGAAGTTCCTTGAAGTTCCTTCGTAAAGCTCAGTTTTCTCTCTTCTTATAATTTTTAATCTTTCTTCCTTTGTCAACCTATCTCATGTTGAAACTTCAGATTACATCTATCAAAACGATCCTAAAATGATTGTATTCAAAATGAGATCACTAATGAACAGCCTTTTCTGAAACTTACCTTGCACTTTCAGCTGTTCCTTTTGCCCCAGCATTAAAAAAAAAAAATAAATTTTTTTGAGGTCAAATAGTTCATCTAGGAGATCATATTTCCAGTCCAGTTTTACTCCCTGTAAGTCAATTAAATACTTCATAATGAAATATATTTTTCTGTATTCTTTTGTCATAAAATCACTGCAAATGCGTGCAGTCAAATGGTTCTAAAATCAGTAGACTGCCAAAGAAGACTGGACTTCACTTTTGTTTACAGCAATTCTTCTGAGCTTTCATATTGTATTCTCTGTGTTCATTCACATGTTTCAGTGATCCTTGATACAATAAAAGCCATATACGTTTGAAGTTGTTTGTTGATCTTCTGTAGGAAGCTATTTAAGGTTGGAAGCATTTCTAATTAATTTTTTTCTATCCACTGAGTTTAGCAAGAAAGTCAGTTTGTGACAGTTTTTACAATAGCTCCTTATCTAGAGGCTATGAGCAATGTAAAACAATAAAACTGTTTCAAATGTTTTGGGTAGAAGATATTTTCAAATTCAGAGGAATTCGACAAAATATAATATTCTTCATTTAAGTCTTTTCTGTAAATGATATTGCTAGAATTACGTCTAATTGTCTGGTTTTAAAGATTTTAATTTTGTTTTATTTCAGTTATGCTCTGTTTTTCAGCATTTAAGAGGGGTTCTGGAGATCCCATCAAAACTAAAAGTTTATTTTAGATTGTGTTTCTGTGTTGTAACAATTAGGGCCAAAGATTCAAAATTTTGCTACCTTGTCTATATTCCTGTTTCTCAGAGATCTTGTTCTGAGATTACAACAGTGTGTACAGTAACGTTTGTGTTGCATTGTAGATGTCAGTTCATGAGAAGTAGCAATGAAGTGATTTGGTTTATTGTTAATATTTTTTCATCTTCAGATTTTCTGTCCAGAAAGAAAACATGGTTAGATATAGGCAATGTACAATCCTTACTTTGCTCATGAAAGTAGTCATTCTGAAGCCAGTGGGAGTTTTTGCATGACAGAAGTTAAATATGTATTTGAATCTTTCAAAGGCTGCACTGACAGAGTGACTTGACCTATCTTTGTCTTTTGCTTTCACCAGATAATACTTGGGCATTCCTTTAGGATGTTAACATTTAAAAGAGTTTCATCAAGAGCAAATAAAGACTAGTTTATGAAACAAGACATCTATTTTTAAAAAATCAATTAACCAAAAACCCAATCATGTAAAATTCAAAGCTTGCAAGATGTTGAATAATGTCTTATCTTCTTGGTTTAGATATCTGAGAGACTGCTATTTTGAGGCCATCTTTGATTATCTTTTAAAGATGGTGGAGATCTGGAGAGGCTCCTGAAGACTGAAAAAAACCCAACACCATTTCTGTCTTCAGCAAAGGCCAGAAGGACCTGGAGATCAACCTCACCTTTTTCCTTTGGATGGAGATGGAGCATATTACCCTGGAAACCACCTCCAAACATATGAGTGACAAAAATTAATGGGGATATGTCAGCATGTATTTATGAAGGACATATCATGCTTGATCAGTGTTATAGTCTCCTACAGTGAGGTGGCTGGCCTGATGAATAAAAGGAGAGCAACGGAAGCTGTTTATCTTGACTGTCAACTAAAGCTTTCAACACTGTCTCCCATAATATCCTCACAGACAAAATTATGAAGCACTGATTTAGATAGATACAAGAACAATGAAATGGAATGGAAACTCACTGTGTTGCTGGCATCCAAGAGCTGTGATCAAAAACATGAAGTCCAATTAGGGGCCAGGGTCAATCCTACTCAAGGTATTCATTAATGATCAGGAAAATTGGATAACTGCACCCTCAACCTGTTTACAAGTAAAATGGGGAAGAGTGGCTTATATGCCAGATGGTTGTGCTGCCATTCAGAGGAACCCGGACAGGCTGGAGGAATGGGCTGACAGGAACCTCATGAAGTTCAAAAAAGGGAAATGAAAAGTCCGGCACCTGGGGAGGAATAACCCAGTGTACACCAGTACATGGCAAGGGCTCAACAGCTGGAGAGAAACTTTGCAGAAAAGGACCCCAGGGTGCCTGTGGACATGAAGTGAGCGTGTGACGTGACAAACTGCTAGAAAGAACAACTGTGTCCTGGGCATGATTAGGAGGAGCAATGCCAGCAGGTCAAGAGACCTGACCCTTCCCTGCTAACTCAGCTCTGGTGTGGCCATATCTGGAGTGTTAAGTCCAGTTCTGGGCTCTCCATTACAGGAAAGATAGGGACTGACTAGAGACAATCTGGTGAATGATTGTTTAGCTAGTTAAGAGACTTAATTATCACTCACATGAAGCTGAGAGAGCTGGGACTGTTCATCCTGGAGAAGAAAAACCAAGAAGGATCTTATCAATGTGTATAAATAACTGATGGGGGGAAGTAAAGTATTGAAAACATGACTAAAAAAGCCTGAGGACCCCCTGCCCTAAGTAACTCTGAGCAGGAGAGTTGAACTAGATAATTACCAGAAGTCCCTTCACACCTCAACCATTCTGTGATTCTGCAGAGATACTTATAACTCAGGATTGGGATCCAAAAATAAGATTTCTTCTACACAGGGTGTTTCTCAAGTAAAATTAAATTGTTTTGGGAAGAAACTTGGGATTGAAATAAACCTTTAATTTTAATGTGAAGGAAAGAAGAAATAGTTGTCCAATTGAAGATAATTCTCACTAGCCTGAAACAGATTTTCAGGATTTTTTCAAGCGAGTGCTGTAACATGTACTGAAACAGGTTATTTAAAAAGTATCTTGCAATGGTTAAATTTTCTGATGATAATTTAAATCAAGCTGAATAAATGAATGAAAATTGATGTCCGAAAATATTACTTGTCTAAAAGATGCATTTTTAATCTTGTTGTGATGAAGGAGAAAAGAATAAATCATACATAAAATTCTCAAAAGGTGCTGTTGTTTTCACACTTCTAGTGTAATCAGCAGAACCTGAAAAAAAAATATAGGTTTGTGGGGAAAGATTTCCCATTTGTATAGCAAGGTTTCTTCTTAAGATCTGAGATATAAAGGTCTTAATATTTTTTATTGAGATGGGAAGGTACAGATCTGCAAGTGATTTAGAACATAGTGGATTTTTTTACATAAATTTGCTCACTCCTAAGTTCACAAGGAATTCACAAAGGAATAATTTGCTATATGTCAAAGTTACAGAAAATCTCTGGCATTTTTTGGATCACTGACCATGAAAAGAACTCTCTGGCAGTTCATTTTTCATGATTCCCTTATCCTCTGGTTGGAGACAATGGATTGCCACTGACGATGGTCCAACTATGCCTTTTCAACCTTTTTCAGCCTTTTCAGAAAAAGGATCCAGCAAAGCCTTTCCTTAGAAAAAATATCAGAGTGACAGTGTGTAATATTAGGAACTAATAATCACAATTACTTGTCCATAATGGGGGAACAAATTTTTTGGCAGACTGTCATGGTCACTGACAGCCTCATGAGACAGGGGAATTCAGCTCTGGTGAGCATTCTATATATTCTAATATTATAGAACAATGTCCTTGTGGCCCTTAGTTTCTCTGATACCCATGTTGTGGCTTCAGGATGGCTGGAAGGTTGAGAAAGGATAATGGAAGAATCCACATCTGGTTACATCATGAACTACTATTATCACTAAGTCCTACTGGGGATCTCAGCTTTTTTTGGAGTAGTGGTAACCCAAAGATATCTTTGTTATAAACTTTTTGTTTCCTTGTGTAAGATGCAATATATTCAACACCTGTGCCTCTTCCTTGAGTTTCCTGTTCCTTTCCAGAGCTTTGTTGTCACAGATTACATGCCTGGGAAATGTTAGTAAGTGTGCTCTCTGCAAAAATACAGTTTATGGTATTGGTGCATACTTAACATGACACAGTCCTAAATGATTTGGTCACAAACCATACTTTCAAGATGACCTCTCCTGATTCACAGGGCAGAAAAAGGACATCAAGTAACTGTGAGAGGTGCTATTTAAGTGGATTGTGTGGAAATGGATCACTATGGAAAAATAAAGGACAGAGTCAAATTCAGGGATAGAAATCATATTGATTCTGTTCTCATGAGACCACCTGTTCTTTGCTGTTCCCTATGATACCATTTAAAATATTTTTTGCTGTAAGTAAATTCCCACAAACAAATAAAGTTCAATTAAAAAAATGGATCACTAAATCTTCTAATTTGTATGTCACAAGTCCCTAAAGTTCATCCAGCTGAATTGAATCCTTGAAGTTCTATCAGCCTGTAGACAATATAACCTATCATTTTAAGTCATGAATTCCTGAAGGGCATTTTCTATTGACCTGTTTTTTCTTATTCTGTATGAACACTGGCTTGAGTTTCTCTAATATGAAAAAATTTATTAAAATGTCATTTGTTATCCATCTCAATATTTTCTTTAAGCCACTTGGATATTTTCTCTAGTGCATCTGATTTAAAGATGTTTATTCTGAAGAACCATTAGCATAAGCCTTGGTTACTAATGGGCTCAAAACTACTTCATCATCTCTTTTTTTACAAGACTATCAGGCAGCTTCTTTTTAAATACATCAGAAACATTTACTAGAATATTCCTGTCTCTCTATGAGTTTTAAGGCTGGGAGTTTTAAAAAATTATTTAAATATATAGCTCTTTTTAATTGTTAAATTGTGAGGTCTTCTATTCTTAACAGTCTGAAAATCTGTGTTTTTAATGACAGCTGTAATGATTGTGAGTTTATTAGTTTGAATTTCATATATCCATTTCCTGTACTTCATAATAATTAAATACCTTCATAGTAAAATAAGTTGACTAATAAATATTTTAGTTTTTAGTGTCTTGAGGTTTGCTTTTATTGTTTGTTTTCTGTTTTTTTGGTTTGTGGTTTTTTTTTTTTGTTCTTGTTTTTCCCAACCCTACCAATCTATTCCAAAGAATTTTCTTTAGCGTTGGGAAACTATTTACTTTGAAACATCACAGATATTACTGGTTGGGAGTTTCCTTTGTTTGCCTGTATATACTTCACAAAATATCAGCTTGGAATATAATTATGTTAATTAACCTTTATCAATAAAAAGGAAGCCTGAAGTACATTTACTAACTCTTGGGTACAAAGAGTAGGATAAGTTTTATTTTAAAAAATATATTAATTTATAATTTTTAGCAACTCTAACAATGTATATTAGCCTGTGTTGCTCTTACAGACTCTGTGTTAGGCAATTCCCCTATAACACCCTGTTTTGTTTTCTGCCTCCAAGACCATTGGTCCAGATATAACTCTTGCAATCCTTTCATACGGCCTGTTGATTTACAGTAAGCACTGACAAAAGAACCTCCTGAGTCTTGTGCTCCTATTGCCCATTTAATCATTATCTTGTTCTCAAAAATGCTGTAGAAGTTTTCAATCTTCCGACCATACAAAATGTTCCACCAATTTTCAGTTATGGCAATTACAGCAATTTTCTTATCATTAATGCAGGTTGCTGCTGATTACTCCTTGCTTTGGCTTTAAGCACAAAAGAAAAATTCATCTAGGGTTACTTTTGTAACCTCCTTCCTCTCTATTGTTGCAGCTGACCTCCAACTATGAGTGCTGGACCTTGTAACTAAAGCTATTGTAACCTGTTCTGGAAAGTAGACCCATTTGCAACAAAAACAAAATCTTCAGCTTCCCAAGATTAATACAATAGAGTGAAAGGACAGGGAGGCCCTTTAGAGTGCAACTTGCCTCATCCTACATGTGATGTGTAAGACAGAGATAAATCACCTTTTAGAAATACCCATATTTCTATTAACTGCTAAGATATCAGGAGCCAAAATGCATACATTTGATATCTTCCTTCTAAGTGATTAAATTTAGACATCTTGAATCTCATCTTTGAAGTTGAACTTCTTTCTTTCATTTTACTTCTGTGCATTTCGCTTGAACAGAGGAAGTATGAAAAGTTATGAACTTCTGCAACTTTGCAGGTAAGGATTTATAGGTCTTTAGAATCCAGATATTTTTCACTTTGTATTTTCAAAGGATTACTTTTATTTTCTTTAAATGGACAGTAATTTCTAGGAACAAAGGACATCCTGACTAAGCATAGCTTATTTTTAGTTGAGAATAATAATTATATTATCTGGTCTTTATAGTTCTAAATATTACTCTTTAATAGCCACCAATAGTAATAATAAAACAATAGTTAGGACAAAAATCTAATTATTTCTTCTGTAGTTCTTAGAGCAACTATTTTTGTAATTTATATGTTGCAAATATAGTTCTTTAGGTAAAGAGGGGAATAAAGGAAACCTTGGAATTATGCTATTTAAACCCATTTAACAGCCTTCTGAAGAATAGCAGTGAAAAGTTTAGATGTAGAAGACATATCTTTGGGAAACTGCATCCCAGTAGGGGCCTATTTATATCAACCTATCCCTACAATTTTCAGTTTTCAGCAGGGGATACAGGTCTGCTCCTACAGTCAGAGCATCATGCTCTCATAAGGATTGGGATGTTCATTCTTAGATTATTGGTCTTATAATGAAATATATATTTAAATTATATAGGTTTTAATATTCATTTTTAACCCATTAATTGCTGTTAACTTTGTTCATACTACTATGACCACTGTGAGTTTGTATAATTGAAATCTGTATCAAGCACAATATATATATTGAGATTGTCTTTTCTTTGGTTTTTGTTAGGATAATAAGAGGTTAAAAGTATAGTGTCAAATCCAAAGGAGTTATTAGGAATTCTCCTGGGAATCTGACACAAATTGTTAACAGATCTAGCAGCAAGTGTCACAGTGTCTTGCACTTCTGTATTAGGGATATTATATTTCTATATCATTCAGATATTCTTTCAAGTATCAACTAACCTGGCTTCACAATGACACTTTTATATATATGACACCATTTGATATGCATATTTTCAATCAGCAGTGCTAGGTTAAGCAGCAGGCAAAGCACCAGCCTCTGCTCCTGTTCATTGTTCAAACCTTCACAGGCTCCTAATATTCACCTGCAGAACAATTCTTGTGGCTGTGCACTAGGAACTGACCCTGGTGGAAAAAGTTGGGTTGTTTTTTTTTTATTGTTTGTTTGCTTTTTTCTTTTGCTCAGTTCCTTTATAAATGCATCAGATTTACCCATTTTGCTTCACCACCAGAGCCCATTAATACTTAAGGCCAGAAAAGAGACAGAAATGAGTGTCAGTGTGGGATAGGAAATGGGTCATGAACTGCTGAAATTGGCTTCAGCAATGTTATTGTGGAACACTTAATATGGCCAGAGTGGTTTATCAGGCTTATCCAAAAGCAAACAGGTTGTTGTGACAGACAGTTTATGGAGCAAAAGGGAGTACAAGATGCTAAAAAAGGGAGAGATGCTAAAAGAATGTATGGGAGGAAAAAAGGAAAAGAAAATAAAGGCATGCAGTTCATTCAATAGTAAGCAAAATTTAAACACTTAATTGAAAGCCTGCATATAACTTCTTAAGAGTTCCACTTTTAAAATAAAAAGTCCTTCTGTGTGTTGAGATACAAACCTAGGGGACAGCAATGTGCAGACAACTGCCCTCAAGGACAGACAATGATTGCAGACCATGCCCCAGGACATATTTCTGAACTTTGTCCATGCTGTTCAATGTAAACCACAAAACATCTCTGGAACAGAGCCTATCAAAGATTTTCACCCACTGTGCTCCTTTGCCCCCACCTTGCCTCCACAGCCATAGGCTGCAGAAAAAGGATCATGTAGACAATTGTTGATTCAGTGATTAAATGATTTGCACAGCTGAAGTATTTTTATGAGATGTTTTCCTCTCCTTCCTCTTTTGAAAATATGTGGGCAGAGAAACCATCAAGATATGTGTCTGAAGACCCCTGAACAAAAGATATCTTATTCCCTACATTCCTGTATGCTTAAACAGTCTATTAGGCACTGTACAGGTGAGTAGTGGTAGCACTGCTCCCTGCTTCCCTGCCCAGACTTTAAAATGAAATTAACATAAATTCCTTTCCTTTTGCATCATTACAAGATGTATGATGGGTGAAGTCAGGAAGAATCTGTGCAAAAAACAAAACCACAACTAAATCCTTATGATTTTGAAGGTAAAGGCAGAAATATCTGAAGCCCACTGCATTACTGGAGTGTTTGTTTTAAACTATACCATGTATATGTGCATGTATGCATGTGTGTTTAGGAGATGAATATTTTTTGTTTGTGTGTTAGGTGGTAAAGTATTGCCTTGTGTGCTCCAAAATTCAGTGGTCCAAGTATACATTTTATAAATGAGACACTGATTTTATCCTTGCTCCTTGCATTCCATTTCCTGAGGCTTCAATGAATGTAAAAAGAAAGCTGCTGAACTGCCAGAGGCTGCAATCATGTCACTTTATATAAGCAAAGTAAGGTTTGGGCTGGTTGGTGCTGGCTGGAAGAACCTGAAGGAGAAAAAAGGGCAGTAGAGCATGTTCACACATTGTAGATAAAGCTGCTATTTCTATTTTATTTTGTAGATATTTCTACTGTACCTCACATCTATAATTTAAGAATTGTATTTTTTATAAATTAAAAGCTAGCAATAGCCAAGAAAGATTAATTTACATGATATATTTATGTAAAATTCATGGTAACATGAACATCTAACTTTTCTTTGTGAGTCATGTAATGCTCTCCTTAATTATTAATTACCATAGAAAGCAGTATTAAATGAAATTCAACCTAAATTCTTAGTGCAAGTTTAATCTTTATATCAATTTACATCCAGCTTCAATTTGTAACACTTCTATTTAATTTCTCCAGCAGGATTTATTATCAATGTGACATAAAGGCAAACAAAATTTGAGAGAACTGACTTAAAACTTTTATTTTACTAGGAGTTAAATGCCTTGGAAACCTGTTTCCTGAACAAATAAATGTGTAGACCTCCATCTCCATCCCCTTTCAGATGCATGAATAGCAGAGACTTGTGTAGGGACACTGCTTGCAAAGTGGTATGTTCATTTGTAAGCTCAAGTTCACAGGCAGTAGTATGTCCTGGACACTTCTGAAGAAACCCAAGACAGTGCAAAATCCTACAGAAGGCTGCTTTTTTTTTTATTTATTTATTTTCTTCATACTAGTCACCACAGTATTTTAAATAATAAGAGGATTACAGAGCTGTTCAGGACTGAGAAAATGTGAATAAGACACAGTGACTGTTGAGCTGTTTCCCTGCTCTCTTTGGCACTTCTCAGGAACGTAAATGAACTTTCACACCTGGAACCAGTGTGCAGTAGATGCCTCCAGCCTTCCTAAGGTAAACATAGTTGAATTTATTGGAAGTGATACATAGTACACAACCCATAGTACAGAATACATAATGATGGTGTTTTCATGAAGAAATATAGTTCTTTGGCATTGCAGATAGTTTTACCTCCTGAGTGGAGCTGCATATTACACTTTGTACGGTGTTTTAATGACAAACTCTTTGACTGTCAACTCATGCAAACCAGCAAGCTATTGTTTAAATTTCACAATTCAAATGTATGTATTTTTAAATTTGTTTAGAAAAGAGTGCATTGTGACAGTACGACACCTTTGCACTGCCATAATGGCAATTAAAATTTAATCTGATGTTACTTACTACTCTCTCTAAAAGATTACTTATCTCTCTGAGGAACACATGTCCTGCTATTTGAATGTGTCTTATAACACACCTTCATGTTGTGTTGATTAATGTAGAAGCTTTGAGAGGACACAGAATAAATTAGAGGAAAAATTACAAAAAAAGCAAATTAGCTGAAAAGTAGCAAAAGTAGCAAAGCAGATGCCCAGCTGGAGGAACCTGAAACTATGCCAAAAAGAGGAAATAGTAATTTCATTTAAACCACATTGCACCAAAATGATACTAATGTTAGTGTTTAATGCCAATGTAAACAAGTCACAGGTTGCATTTGAAAGCAGGGGCTAAGCAGGCCATAAGCACCCCAGCCCCCCTTTGAAGACCATCTCTGCTCAATGGTTGGGTGAACTGAATGGATAGGTATCTGTTTGTTTGGTGTAAAATATGCCTAGAAACACTTGCAGGTCAGTACTCTAGGCAGCCTTGGCAGAACCTCCACCTAACAAGCTTAGTGACCTTTCTAAGCCGGAACATATGGAAATAAGTATAATTAAATAAGTACAAATATTATGTACAAATAAGTAAAAAATATCATGCTTGCTAGGGTGTGAGTCAAACCTCCAGTCAAAGAACTTCCACTATACACAGGTACTAAAATTAAAAGCAGGAGCCTGACGTAGATCACTTCAATGAAAATATTCTGTTTTCTTTCTAGATGTTGCTCCAGGTTCCTACAGTTGAATTCTTTAAGATTTTGAAATATATTTGGAGTATATAATTCACAGCATGCAAAGGGAAAGCTCTTGGGTTTTTAGGGCTTTTGCTGTTGTTTATTTTTTTGGGGGGGGGTTGTTGTTTTTTTTCTTTTTGGGTGGGTTTTTTGAGGTTTTTTCTTTCAGAATGGTGAGAGCATTTCTATGCTTTCTGTTCAATTCTGTTTGCCAAGTCTTGTGCAATAGTTTACTGAAAAAATAAATAAAATAGTGCAACAGTTTATTGAAAAATAAAATCTGTAGGCAGTGAATGCCACATTCCATTGCCCTAGCCCTTTAATATACTAACAAATTAAATTACTCTGAAGATTGGCCAAAAAAGCAAGAATCAACCACTAGTATAAGTACAGCACTCTCAGATTCCATGGGACCTTCTCTCAGTTATTGTGAGACAAGATACACTTGGCTGAGTAGAGAGGATGTGTGAAATGTTAGCATCAAAAACATCTCTGCTTGACACAAGTTTCCAGCTTAACAAAGCTCCTTTACACTTCAATATGAGGCAGAACTCTTTGTTTCAACTTTGGAAAGTTATTGATCTTTCTTTGAATACCTTAAAAAAATAAATAAATCACAGCCTGAAAGATGGCCCTGAGGAAGAAGGAGGAAGGAAGACTTTTAATAGGAAGAGACTTCATTGATTGTTAGCACTAAAATTGTGCTAAATTTTAGTTTTGATAAAATCCCATTGACTTCAGCAGAGCTGAATATGCTAGGGCCTGATCTTTCAGCTATCATGTGTTTTGTTGAAGTTTTCATTCACTTAGTTTTTACACAGATTTTTAATTGAAAGGAAACAAATTTTATACCGGTATCAAGAAATCATTTTTTTTCAACTGGAAACACAGTATAGAAATTAAGTAATTACATTTCAAAATATCTTTATCAGGTACCTAGATAAGCATCATTACTCCTATTTGATAGATGGAAAAATATGGGCTAAATACTAACACAGATCATACGATATTTTGATGAGACCTATGAATAAACTCAGAATCTCAAAATCCAAACTTGTGCTCATAAATCTCGGATAACACTTAAGGCTTGGATTTTTTTTGAGTGTTTTGTTTTGCTTTTTTTTTTGGTTATGTGTGTGTTTGTTTTTAAGTGTTTCCACATTTCAAGGTTCTGTAGACTGCATAATTTGGGCATATGTCAAATATACTTTGAATGTGTAATGAGAACATACACATTTATTAGCAAATATTTGTGAGTAATAACTAAGTGATTTATACTGCTACTGTTTCCAGAATTCCATGAGAACACTTTAGCATATAGTGTCAGACTTAGGTGTAATTATAGTCCAAATTTAAACTAATAAATCAACTAGTGCCCAGGAATTCTCTCAGGTATCAGGACAAGATTGTCTATATTTAAAAAAAAGATAAATAATGGTTTGAATATGCCATTTAACAATCTCTCAGACAATTTATAGTTAGAATTCAGGACATAAAATATTCTAGGGACTGTTCCTGTCATGGCATTTGTGTCAACCATCTTGCTTTGGAGATCTGGAGAATTTAATACCTTGATCTAGACCATATTGACCCTGTTATCCAAAGATCTTAGGTAATTGGAACCTTTCAAGTTTTTCTACAGACACAAATTCCTGTCTAAATACAAAATTTGGATACAGAGTATTCTGTATTGTTCCTTGCTTTCCAACCTGAATTTTTTTTCTGTCACTGAGGACATCTCAGGTTTCAAGACATCTACTTCTAGCTAGAAAGCACTTTTTTTTCATGGTGGGGAGGTGACTCATATATAGTTCTGAGCAAAGAAACACTTTTCAATGTTTCTTTTTTTGCCTTTTGCCTCAAGTAACTTCAAAAGTTGAGACAGTGGATAATGAGTTTGGTTTCCTTTTATCTCTAAAATAGATTTTTTGCTTTATTTTAAGTGAAAGGAGTGTCTTGAATACTTCCTAATAGCGAGATTTTGAAAGCAAATTATCGAGTACTTACATAAGAAGTCCCATGTCATGTTGAGGAAATCAGCCTACGTTAGTTAGTCAAGTGCTGCATTTTAAGTAACTACAAGGAGACTTAAGTAAATAATTAAATGGTTCCTTAAGAAGCTTAATTTTGCTAAGGGAATAAAAGTAATATCTTTGTGATTTAAGGGTGAGATATAGTAGCTAATCTAGCAGATGAACTGAGATAAATTTGGCATTTTCCTTCCCTCTGTAAAGTAAGTATACCAGAATCTGACTTTTCTGTTACAGCTGTTAAATTCATGTAGGGGTAGAGGCTAGCATTAAGCATAATTCTAATCAAAATGCCAGCAAGTTTATTGTTTTCAGGTACTTTTTCAGCTGCAGTTGAAGTTTTTTTGTGCTAAACTTATTCACCAGGAATAAATTTGTTATGTATCAGTTAAAATACTCATATTCTTTAATTCTCCTCTTTAGGGAAAACAGAGAAAAAGACAGAGGTTTTGACTGTTGAAGAAAACATACAATTTATGTGGAGGCAAAACAAGAAGGGATTAATTTCTGACACCAGGAAGTTATCTGATAATGCAGAGGAATCACATTCGTCAAGCAAAGAGACACCTTACTGCATAGCAACTTGTCAGTTCTAAAAGGTACCACATAAATGTATATCAGTATCAATAGTACCAATCAGACAAAGCGAAGAAGATCAAAGGTCTTCAGATTTATTCAGGATTAGAGAAAATAAGCCTGAATGTAACAGCTCCTGTTTTCCTCCTAATTGCAAAGCACTAATCTGTCTGTCTTGCTCAGCAGAGTCCTAACATGGCACTGTGCAAAAATACATATTTTTCATTTTTTGTGTCACCAGCATAGAATTAAGTTTATCTATTATTGTTTTGAATGTGAAACTTTTCACACAGATCTGTGGGGAGAGGTGTAGTCATAACCAGACAAGATTTATGGTGGTCTAGGACAATAGGAAATATCAGTAGAGTTAAAAAACGAAACTGTCAAAGTATGACTGTCTCATATTCTAGTAATTTCCAGTGCTTATCCAGTGGTTTGTTTATGTTTATTCACTAGGCATCCATCCTAGGCTTTGGCTAGAGACAGTCAAGTTGTTAAGAAAACAGGAATATATCAGTACTTTAAATCACTGCTAATAAGTGTTTACAATATGTATTTTTCTGAAGTTAATAAGTGTAAAATCTGCAAAAAATCATCTATGTAGAAAGACAGGTTTTGTTTAACTTAAACATAGAAGCTTACATATAACTTTTTTTTCTTGTCTCTATGGTTTTTTGCCTTCCCCTCAAAAGAATATATCTTAGCAGGTAAAATCACATTCTGTAATTTTTTATCCCGTGTACTAAACAAAAAAGCAATACCTTTGACAGACGAAAACCATCATTAATTTCCTATGTCTTGTGAAGTATATTAGGCCCTACACTAGGTCTGATTTTATCTAGTAGTAAGGTTTTGTTGACCCTTCATATATACATCTCTCAGGTTTATACTATTTTAAACTACTTTTTTTAAAATATATTTTGTAAATATTGGAAAGGCTGTAAGTATCAAAAACCGTACTTGAAAGGTTTATGACATGCCCTTGAGGTCATTCTCCTTGTCTTTGCCCACACAAATTTACATTTTTATGTATATATCTATGTGTCTAACTGAAAAAAATGTGTAATCCTTTCTACTAAATTTCAAGATTTAAACAGGAGTGGCAGCTATGCTTTCCTCTGGAGCTTAACCTACAGCAGGAGACACAGAATCCCTAATACTGTGTAATAATAGTTATAGTCCCCTAGGTCAAGCTGCTGAGGCAAGTGTTCTTGGATAACAGGGTCATGCCATCTGTTCTCAATGGTATCAGTAGCAGTTTAGAGAAATAAGTTTGTGTATGTTACAAATGACCATAAAGTGTTATAAACTGTTGGTGCTGTATTTTGACTCCTACACAATCCCTAGTGGCACGATGCTGGCAACATATAGCATTGTGTTCTCAAGAACTAAATGGTTACTGCAGAAATAGGAGAGAAAAATTCAGTCAGGAAAGTCCTAATGAAAATTGATTGGAGAGGCTGGAGGATAGAGATATAGTATATCCTTTCAGCAGGAAACCTAGCTGCGGTGATTTTTTTCCCCTTTTTCATCTAACTTATAGGTTAGAAACAAAGATAAAGCCAAATCTTGGGATCCAGAGGAAAAATAATACTGTATTTAGTGTGCCAAATTTTCTGCTGGTATATCTTGATACAGCTCAATTGACTGTAATGGAGCTTGGCCATTTTTTACCAGCCAGGAATCTGGTCTCTTGTAGTAAGGAGGGTTATCACTGGACTTGCTGGATGCTTTCATTTGTTATCTTTTCTATTCTTGCAATTGACTTATCTCTTCATGGAAATTTCGAGGTAAAGGACTGAAAATTATCCATTTTTTTTTTTTCATGAAAGAGAGAAATTTCCTTTAAAATATAATTTTTTTGTTGCTTTAAAATGATTTGAAATTAAGATTGCATGTTGGCCAGTATTTTTTAAAGTGTTTTAAGTGTTGTGCATCTTAATGCTCTTAAATTATGTTCTTTCATTTGAAATCAATGACAAAGTTTATTTCTCTGTCTCAAATGAAAGTCTGACAGTAACTTAATGTCTCTATACATTGCATGTGACTGTCTAGGTGACATGGAATGATGCTGCGCATAGGTCTCTATAATAAAGCAACATAATATTAAATCCCAGACCAGATAGAAGAAGCATACTGAAACACAGTGTATAGACCTGAAATGAATAGTTGTCCCAAACTGGGACAAACTGGACAACTGGGACAAACAGTTGGCAAACTGGACATTGTGCTCTGTACTTGTGTGTGGGGGGTCCTCATTCAATAAGCCATTTGGAAACTGTTCTTTGTATTTGGGCAAGTGAAGTCGTTCATTTGGTAGCCACCTTGATAAATGGGATACTGTCCTTATTTCATGAGGATTTAAGTGAAAGCAAGTGAAACCCTGTGGAAGCAGACTGCCATCTTGAGAAAGACCACTTTCCTGTTTAAGGTCAACATGCATGTATGAAAATGAGGTTCATTGTTTGGTCAGCCCTATTGGGGGATATCAAGAGATAACCTGGACATGAACCCTCATTTTCCATAACCATTCTAAAACCCAACAGAGTCTGAACAAAGCAGGCAGAGCCTCATCCAGGAGAGGTGGGGCCAGGTACCATAAAAGAGGCAGACTTGGAACACTTTGGGCATGTGCCCACCATCCAAGGATCCACAACATCATGCCAAAATCATAGCTGGATTCATGGGTGGTGATATCTTTTCAGTTCATTTTTGCTTTGTCTCTCTTTTTCTTTCTCTGGTTCTAACCTCATTCTTGGAACATAAGGGTAACATAATTTCCAATTTTTATAAATTTTGACATTTGTAATCCATTGTTTTGAGAATAATATTGCTGTGTGTGTTTCGACAAGCTTAATAGCCTTTCTCAATTTTAAGTACAGTTGTCTTTTGTTTAAACCTTCTGGTTAATGGTCAGTACTCCTGAGTAACTTGCAGAGAATAAAAGAGGTTAATCACTCCAGCAGGGTTTTTAAAAGATATTAACTCAAAGAAGGTTAATCTTGCCCCAGGGGCAGTTAAAAAAGATTAACTCTACTCATACCCATGAGGTGGGACAGGCCAAAACCTTACCCTAACCCTAAGACAGAGTGGAATGAGACACACAGAATACACAGTATCACTGTAATATTACAGAACTATCCCTTCAAAAAAACCCCATTGCAGCTAAAGGTAAATGTGTAACAGCTGTCAAGGAGAACGAAGGGATTAAAATTATTGGAAATTTATGTTATTTTGGATACTTATAGGAAATAGTGTACTTTTTTGACTTTTGTGCGTTTTTAAGAGAAGAAATTCTTGAATATGTTTTAGGCAGAAGAACATATTCCCAAGTAGGCGGACAGTACATTTATACAGGAGACCTCTAGCTGTGGAATGCTGAGAAGGAGATAAATATACTCCTGTAGGTGGGGTGGGCTGAATCAATAGGTTTGAAAAAGAGAAGTCAATTGGACTGAGTGCATCCAGACTTTTGAAAATATCAAGAGAGTTATTTTATGCTGCATTTTCAACTGGAATAAGAAATAAGGATTATGTTTTGCCTATACATTATTTTGTGAATGCATTTGTGGGCAAAATGTAGTGTCTTGATTTAGCTGACAAGATACTTGATAGAAGATCCTCATCTTGTTCTATATGCAGAACTGAGTTTTCACATAAGTTAGGAGTACTTACAAAGTTGCTAACTCTTGTCAAGCCCAGAGTGGGTTTGATGCTTAAACATGATGTGAAATACCCAAAGATTTTTAAAGTAAACAAACACTTGAATGAACAAACAGATCATTAGTGTATCTACACAGTTTAGGCAATTCTCAGTCAGTCAAGAGTTGAAAGTGCATTTTCAGGATTCTTGTTTTTGACATAAATGCTCGTGAATTATTATTTGTTTATTTTCACTGAATGAAGATCTTTTTCAGGTTTTTGGCTAGTGGGGAACTGTTGTCTAAATAGAAAAGAGGGCCTTCTTGGCTGATGAGCTTTCATCAGATGTTAAAAGATCTGCCTCAGATGTTAAAAAAAAAAAGTGCTTTAATCACATTTGAAACTGGGCATCCAAAAAGCTTAATCTTAAAGTATGTACAACTTTAAAATTTAACACAAAAAGGCAAAGCACGTAAACAGATCTCAGAGCCTGTCACTTTGAGCAAAAGGAGGTAAAAGTTGCATAAATTGGAGGGAACAGGAGTAAAGATATTTTATTATTCAGAAACGAGAAAAGGGTTGTTACACTGTGCTTCTATATAGGAAAGTCAAGTTCATTGTGGAGGACAATAAAGGAAGTAGAACAGGCTTTTAGGAAGTGTAAGACAGAAGACTGAAAAGAGAATTTGAACTGACAGGTGATCAAGGCTAAAATAATGACACCTCTTGCAAAAAATTGTATAGTGGAATAGAGAAAAAGTATGAATGAGCACTAAATTCTGTCTCACCAAAAAAAAATTACTAATGCGATAGGAGAGATTAGAGATTGTTTACTGTCATGTTGTCTTGAATTTTTTCATGGAATACAGAGCAAATTTAGCATCTGAATCAAATGAAAAAGAACTTATTTTTTAGTGTTAAATTTATTGAGGTTATTTACTAAATTCAAGGATGTTTTTGAAAGGTAGGCAAGCTAAGTATCATTTTCTGTAAAAAAGCTGTAAAGCTTAATGACAGCTAAACATCATGGTGATTGGCATGTTCAAAAAGTTGGAGATGAAACAGATGACTGTAGGGATGAACAAACTATTAGTTAAACACAATAATACTAACAGACAAGTAGAAACATGCTTTTCAAGAGAACTTCTAGCACCCCCTTTTACTCAAGGTCTGACATCTTGCGTCTCCTCTTCCTTCTCCCTAGTTCATGCTATGGAAAGGTCTCGGAGCTCATGAACTAGATTTGTCTTGGAGTGACTTAAATAAGGAGATGTACTCCAGGACCCCATGTAATACTATCCAACTGCTGAGTGCCTACCCCACAGGATCAGATTAAAGCTGTGCCAGACTAACTCCCCCTCATCAGCAGCTATTTTGCTCCTCATATTCACTCCCTTTTGTCTGTACTACTTGTTAATGTAGACCATACTCAACCACCAGCTTCATGATGTGCCATATGCTCCTCTTTCACCACCCAGAAATAGATGCAATATCATTTATACAGATCAGGGGGAGAAGAGGAAAGTAAATCAAGATGAAATAATTTAGCCATAAATGTTTTATGCTAACAAAAAGATTTACTCTAGGTAAACATTTATAGCAATAGCAAAACAAATTTAGACATGGTCTTGAATATAAAGCATTTCATGCATCAGAAGCAGGCATTTTATACATCCTAGCAAAAATCTATAGGTACACACACATACAAGTTTATATAAACATAAGATAATATTCAAGGTTCTGTATTATGGTATAAATGCCAAATTATAACAAAATTTAAAATTAATTAGGTAGTTAACAAAGTGCACTGAAGGATTTTTTTTCTTCACAGTGCAACAGAAATACCGACTGTGCAGTACTGTGCATGATTTATTTATAGACTGCTAATGAAGACATATCTAATCATCATAATTAATTGGTATTTTTGTGCTTTGGGGTCTAATTGCAGAAACTTTCATATGTTGGCTCAAACATATCATAGCTGTAAGGCAAAAATTCAGAAGAAAACTTGATTCTCTTTGTTTCAATTTGCTTTTCCATTGAGCTTACCTATTTGTGAAGTGACTATAACTTAATGCTCATATTCAACATATGTTGAAGTGCTGTGAAAATGAGCTAGGAGAGGATGATTTGCAGGGATACTGTTACATGTCACTCATTCTGCATTTGCTGTGGCAATTTGCTTAAATTTTAAGTCTGTTTAATCAACACATCTTCTATTAAATATATCGACCTCTACTGGTGCTATAAGTGGTATGCAACAAAATACTTCTACTAGATTTTTGGTCTTATGTTTACTTCTCGACCTTTGTCAATTTTTATTTTGTCCAGAAATAGCAATTTTATTTAACAGTGTCTCAGTGCATGACTCAAATTTCTACTCTTTTTCATGGATCTGAATTTTCAAGGATTGTCTTTGTCCTGGGACAGCAAATTATATTTTCCAAAGTATTTGGAACTCATAGGCATGAGTTGCTTGTCTTCAAATACTTAGATATAGCCTTAATACTTGTAAAAACACTTTTTCCTGTTTTGAATGTTCATGAAGATATTATCAGAAGTGGCGTGCTGTGTAAGGAATCTGCCACAAACTCCTGAATAAGGAATTCTAGAAACTGAACTGAAGACCCTTGTATCAGATAGCATTGACCTCATCAGTTGAATGAAAGAAGGACCTCCATTAGTTGTTAACTCTAGGAAGAGCAATTCCTATATACAATTCTAGGTCTCCAGATGATGCAAAGGCCATTAAATACTTCCCTTACTTCCTCTAAAGTGCTTGAACTCAAACAAGCCAATACAAAGCTGTTCCAGTGCAATGCTTAAATGGCATGCATACCATTCCAGCCAGTGCACTTTCAGGATATCATATGAAGCTAATTAGGTGCCTCTGTGAGTAATTTATCTTTTCTCAGATTTAAACAACTGGTTTCCTATTACAAAAGAAATAACTTTATTTCTCCTGGTCAAGGAGAAACACTTTCAGCTATTTTCAAGTGTCCCATCTGAGTTCCAAAAGAAAATTATTTGAATTCTTAAGTAACAGTGTTACTCATTCTTCAAGAGAAGAAATAGGAGAAATTTCCTCCTCCACTAGAAGAAGAAGAAAAAAAGGCAAAAAACAAAACCACCACATAAAAAGACTCCAACACAACAACAGGGACATAGTTAAAAGTAGAAACATTTCTATCATCCTTTCAGTTTCCAGACATGAGCTGGTAAGGCCATTAATACTACAGTTTATAACAGATGGCCATTCTTGCTTGGACATACACATAGATCATCAAATTTCCCTTTGAGTTTCACACTCTTTAATTCCCACTGAAGTCAATGGGAGTTTTTTCTGTGTAAAGGTGAACAGAAATCAAGCTGCAGAAATATTTTCCTTTGTCTTAAGTGACATATTGTTGAATGCTGTGTTTAACACAGAAAGGAAACTGTCACAGGGACCAAGTCATAAAAAATTCTGTTGTAATGATTGTGAAATAGAAATCTATAATTATTTAACTTTCTGAAGACTAAAACTGAAAATTTATTTATTGAAACCAACAGTGACCAAATTGTCCATAGATATTCTATACCTACATACCTTTGTGTTATGTCATAATTCTTGAGAATCCACAAAAAACAGGGTCCATTTTCCATTTTCCTCAGCATGCAAAGACAGTAAAAAAAAGTATATCTGACCCGGAATATGAGAAATTTATAAATTTTAAGACTGTTATTGTCTTCTTTTCTTTGTTGTTTTCTGTTATATTAAAATAAAAAAGACAAAAAAACCCCAAAAAACCAAAACCAAGCAAGCCAAACCCAAAAGCCAAACAATTAAAAAAAGAAACCAATCAAGTGAAAAACAAAAAACACCAAAAGCCATGAAAGATCCACAGATCTTTTGCAGTCTGAGTGTGCTGCTTTTGGCTGGGATACAGTTAATTTTCTTGATAGTGGATAGTATATGGATATGCTTGGGATTTGTACTGGAAAGAGTGTTGATAATACAGGGATATTTTAGTTACTGCTGAGCAGAGCTTAAACAGAGGCAAGGCCTTTTCTACCCCTCACACCACATGACCAATAAGTAGGCTGTGGGTGTAAAAGAAGCTGGGAAGGGACACAACCGGTCCAGCTAACCCCAGCTGACCAAAGGGATATTCCATACCTTGTGATGTCATGATCATATATATAAAGCTGGGTTAAGAAGGATAAACTAGGTCAACGTCTGGAGTGGTTTATCTTCACATGTCACTGTTATACGTGGTGGAGTCCTGCTTTCCAAGAAATGGCTGAACATCTGCCTGCTGATGGGAAGGAGTAAATTGATTCCTTATGTTGCTTTGCTTCTGTGTGCAGCTTGTGCTTTACCTATTCAGCTGTCTTTATCTCAACCTGTGGGTTTTCTCACTTTTACTCTTCTCACTCTCTCCACAATTCCACAAGGGTGGTGAGCTAACAGGGGCTGTGTGGGTATTGGATGCCAGGTGGGGTTAAAACATGACACTGAGTAATGATCCTTACTTTAAGAGCACATAACTGTCGCTTTAGATGACCCTATAGAGTGCTTTTGACTTTTATCTATTGTAGATACACAGGAAGAAATCCATTGTTTTATGTGTACTTACTCAAATCATAAAAGGAATAATATTCCCTTGTGGAATTTGATAAATGATGATCAGAGCTGTAAACCTGTACTGACTATTCAAGTTTCTTCTGATAGATTGAAGTAATTGAAAATCAACAACAGATATTACATGTATATTCATTTTTCTCTTACTATATTTGTATGATAATAAAAAGGGGATGTTTTCAATTCTCAAAAAATAATTATCTTGGCTGTTCTTAGCCTGGCAGAACAGATTGCTTGTCTTAGTGATATTAGTCTAACAGGTAAGCAATCTGTTTTCAGAGCTTGACTATATTAAAATGAGCTATTAAAAGTTTAAATTTATTTTTGGAATGAGGCAGTCAGTACATCATTCTTAATGCCAATATGTGATTCTTTTTCTTTCAATGATGATATCTGTATCTGCTTTGACAGTGTTCATGACCACAAAAATATTTCTAGCTTTCTCCTTGGGACCACCACTCACTCATATATTTAGCAACCTTACCTACTATATTTCTTTGGCTTTCAGGATATTCTGAAAGACCTGATAAAATCTTACACTTCACTTATCTTTGTTATCTTGAACCTTGTGCTCAGTGGCAGCTATGAATCTATGCCAGAGAAATGAGAGAAAAATCTTGAAACAACCTTTCCTTTTAAAAGTGCAGGATGAGATAATATGCTTAACTTCTTAACCTCTGCAATTATTTCCACAGAAAATGCCAAAATTGTCTTTTTATTTTTGGGATAGTACAGTTTCTGAGATCAGCAATTACTTTATAGCTTTGCAAAATTCTTTAGCCAGCAACACTTTTTTAAAAACTTAATTTTAGTTCAGAAAAATCCTTTAATTTCCTTTTAAATTTTGAATTGTTTCCAATCAAGTACAGTAAAGTTCCTGATTGGACCTTTCATTTAGTACTGAACTTTTTCCCTATGATTGTCAATAATAAATATTCTTAAGAAACATAGTAACTAATGTGGATGATTGTACCAGACAACGAGCACAAACTCATACCATGAAAGCATTGTTGTGACTTATAATGAAAGCAAAATAATTATTTTCTAAATTATGTCCTGCAATAGGATGTCACATGTGAAACTTGGCAAGATTTCCTTTCAAAATAATCTCATAAATGAGTATATGTACAAGAACTCACATCAAGAGTGTTCATGCAGAAAGTTCTAGGGAAGTTTTGGAATTATTCAGACATGAACCAGGAAAGATTTTGAGTCATATAAGTGATCAGAAGAGAACATTAAGTAGAGCAAAGAGCTGAGCTTTTGGTAATAGGTCACAAGTTGCCTATTTAATAAAAGCAATTCTCTTGCATAAAAGCAAGAGAATTTATAGAATTATCAGTGTGAAAAGAAATTCCACCCAAAGCTTTGGTATTATTCAGCATCAAAAAAATACCATGATTGACAGAACCCTCTTGTTTTACAATCCCTAAAAATGTTTGTCTTTATCTTTATATATCACAAGGATATTTGAACCAAATAGCAGGATATTTTCAACACTAAAGAGAAAACAATTTCTATTGTTTGATGGAAAGTGCAATTTTTCAGGGATACCCAGTGATTCTTCCTATCACTTCACTGCATGCACATCTAAAACATGATTGATTCCGACACATCTGTTACCAACTTGTTATTGGTGAAAGAATCCTATGAATAAAAATCAGAAATGATTTGTTAGTAGACAAATCACAATAGTTTTAAAGGAGTATGTTTAGGGTCCATGAAACAGTTTATTAACTTATTTCCTGATGACTATGAAATAATGAGCAAACGTTGCCTCATCACAAGCCATATTATTCTATGCTGCTTGTTAAACAGAAACTGTATTTGACCATAACTGCCATTAGCTGGCATGTCTTATTAGTTATAACAAGAAGTTATATTAAAGTATGTTATCCAGTTTGGATACTTTTGTTCTGACTGGAAAGATATTTAAAGTAAAAAAAATGTGCTTTGTTTTTATTTTTGTTTTTCTTTTCTTTTTATCTGTTGATGTGCTGTTGTTGATTTGGTCTAAAATGTGTAGACCACATTGTTTTTCTCATCTGTAATGTAATTGCTAGGACAAAGCCAGTCACATCAGAGGATTTGTCTGTCTTCCACCATTCTTCATGCATTTTCTGCATCTTTTCTCATGTGCAGGTTTTCCAATGATTAAAGTACTAGCTCAGCTAGCTCCATTTATTTTCTCTACATTACCACAGTATCACTGTATTATTTTGTGCTTTCTTTTTTTTCCTCAGGAAATAAACATCTTCAGGAAAAATATTGTATGTGATATAACCAGACTATGAAAGGCAAGAAAAATGTGTGTCTGTGTAAAAATTTATCTCACTATGAACACAGACAGATGGACAGATCAGTTTTGGGCCTCTTACTACAAGAAGGACATTGAGGTGCTAGAGTATTTCCAGAGAAGAGCAACGAATCTGGTGGAGAGTTTAGAGCACAAGTTTCATGAGACGTGGCTGAGGGAACTGGCATTGTTTAGTCTGGAGAAAAGGAGGCTCAGGGGAGACCTTATTGCTTTCTGCAGCTGTCTGAAAAGATGCTATAATGATGTGATTGTCTTCAGACTTCTCTCAGGTAGAGAGAAATCAGATGAGAGGAAATGCCCTCAAGCTGTGCCAGGGGATATTTAGATTGGATAGTGGGAACAATTTCTTCATCTAAAGTGTTGTCAAGCATTGGAACGGGCTGCCCAGGGAATGGCGGAGTCACTATGCCTTGGAGGTATATATAAGACTTGTAGATGTGGTGTTATGGGCAAGGTTTAATGGTAGACTTGGCAGTGCTAACTTTAAGGGTTGAACACAATGGTCTTAAGGGTCTTTTTGAACCAAAATGATCCTATGATTCTGTGATAATATACAGAATTCTCATGGAGAAATAACAATGGCAAAATCAGTTGGTTGTGTAAATTTTTAGCTGGTCTGTCACTTCCTTATTTAGTTAGCAGCTCAAATTCAAGATGGCTAAATGATAAATGTCCCCCCTTATCATCTTCAAAGTGTTCTTCATTACACCATTTCTTGATCATGATGGATAAAGCCATCTAATGCTGCTGGAACCTCAGTTTAAATCCAACTCGTGTGCCACTGCAGGTGTTGATATTTAAGTTCTGTTTAACTGTTATAAGAATTATAAGTTTTACTAATCTGTAAAATAATGTAATTTTTCTTGGACTCTAAAGTTAAATTTCTTTTCCAGAAATTTGTGATTTTTTTCTCACATCTTATTTACTTCAACATCTGCTGTATTAAAAAAAACCTTATTCTGCTAAAAGGACCCCATCATTTTGTCAGTTCTGGATTCAAGTTCAATTCAAAATTTTATACCTGAATTTTAAACCTTTGGCTCATTCTTAACAGTATGATCCCCAGTTTCTTCTGTCATATACTTTGTGGGATATTAACATATTATAAATGTTAAGGGAATATTTCTATCTATAGCTGCCAAACAACAGGATTGTCTACCTTCTGCTGCCTGAATGATCTTGGAGTAACTTGATTGTTTCTATAATTTTTTTCTCATTTCTTGCAAGCCCCTCATTTATCTGAATGCATTTGTTTCCTCTTGTGTTACACTCTGTCTGGCAGCTACTTGAAATAAGAAATTCCTTTTTGTTTTCTCAGTATGCACAATACTGAGTACAATGGGGCTCTAGTCCTTAGATTAGGCATGAAATTCTGCTGGACAGTGAACAAAATCAACAAGATAATTTCTGGGTGGTGGAAACTGTATCATTTGCACTTGTCATCAGAAAACTACTGAAAGATTTGTGACCTAAACACTCCAGATTTTGCATTGCTGAAATCAGACAGTAGTACACCTGGGGAAGCTCACCAGAGAGCTAACATGCACTGCACATCAACAGAAGTGTTTGCCTTTGACAAAGGATCTAAAGCTCTGATAATATGGACTGTCATTTTAACAGAGGAGTGAATTTTTGATTTTTTTTAAACTCCTTCACAGGACATTTTAGCAAATCCATCTGTTTATGACAAAGCTAAAAATTCAGATATCCTATCCATGACCTTCAAAGGGGGCATCTTTCCTCTTGCACATGATCCACTGAGATCAATTTTTAAAATCCTCTGAATGTTAAAAATATTTCAGGTTCTTTTTCCAGGCAAAGAGGCTGTGACAGAAGGTAAAAAGGAGCACCCTAGGAAGGTAATTCAGTTATGTGCAAAGAACCACTTTATCTTTCTGAAAAGCAGATAAGGTTCCTAGCAGGAGAGGACCACATACTCAACCAGCCTTATGGGCATATGCAAGATCTCATGCCACCAGAAAATGTCTTGATGAAGTGGAATGTGCTGTTCTGGTAATTAAACCAACATCTTAATTAAAATACTTTACTTCATATATAAACCGGTTTATGTGAATCCCCATAGAATGTATTTTTTTTCTCAATCTATTTAGTTTCTATTATTTGAATTGAAAGTATAGTAAATTTTAGACAGAATTTTAAAATGCAGATTTAGTGAGTTGATCCTGATCACATCAACTCACACACAGAACCCTGTAGGACCCTCCTTCAGAACTTCATTAGCTTTTTCCAAAACATGAAGTCTTAGAAATTCTCTTTTCTTTACATGAAAATCTCTAGAGCATGGAACTTGTATCATCCCTTTTACTTTGGTAAGTTTTTTGTCTGATTTTAGTTTTGCTTTTTTTCTTCACAGAGCCACACTGGCTGCAGTCCATCAACAACTTCCAGAGATTCATCTCTTCTGCCTAAGTTTAGATTATTCATACCTTACTTTGCACATACAACTAAGGTATCCAGAATTTTATAAGCAAAACAGTAATTCTTTTTTGGGCACCTTCTGAAGACAAGGAAAATTATTTCCATGCATTGGAATTTTGTAGGTCTGATTCAATGTGGTGTTATGTTGGTATAACTCATTTGTTAATACTTTAGGGAAAAGGAATGGAGTTTTCTGAAAAGGTCAGTATACACATACAAGGCATTGGACAAATGGTTTTATTTTGACTGTAGAAAGCAAAGTAGATAAATGATGTTAAAAAGTACATATTCAAATTCTTTAGGAGGAACAACAGTATAGAAATGCTGTCTTTCTATTGTATTAGTACATGTTTTGTTGATATTGTTAGTGCACATGTATGACCATAGGAATAAATGTATTCTGTACTGTCCTCTGCATCCATTTCCTTCCTATATACAAACCCAAAACCAAACAAAAAACACCGCTCTAAAAACCTCAAAATAACCCCCCCAAACCTTGTTGTTTCATGATCTTTTCCATGACTTGCAGCAAGATGTTTTTTTCATTTTTCTTCCAAGTCAAGCAAAGAGTAGTTAACAACTTGTCTATAGAAAAAGTTTTTTCTTCTAATCAGTCATCTATTTTCGCAAAGTTTGTGGAATCTGTTGTTTTTTAGATATCTTCCTCAGTATCAGCTGACACAAGCCAATAATTTCAAAAGTTGCTGCTGAAAAATACTCTTAGCTATACTTGCACATGAACATGCATGTTAATAATACTGACTCAATATTTGATTATAGTACTTAGAACCATTTAGGAAAAAAGAAAAAAGCCCCACTTTCCTAAAGTAGAAAATAATACAAATAATTATTACAAATCAATATTACGTTTTATAATATTAATAATTTAAAATATTTTACATCATATGCACATAGCTGTCATATAAATGCATAACTGAGTATGATGTCTAAATAATATGAATAAATTATATATTATATCATATTAAAATATGCATGTAAGTATTTAATTTTTTTAAAGACTTTTACACAAGTTACATTTGGTCATCAGAATATTTGTCATATAAGAATATAGATTGGCACAGGAGAGTGAAGAAAACCACCTATCAATCCAGTGGTTAATGGAAAAAAGGCAAAAAAATATAGATGCAGTTAAATACCACAGTGGCAGCAGAATATTTACCTCATATGCCAAATCATAATTAAGTGAAGAGGCAAAAAATCTATTTCCATAAATAACTATCTATAATCACACACAACTGGCATATCATTATTAATATTTTGCAAAGAGGAAACAAGAATAGAAAGCAATACTATTGTCATAGACCTAATTTCATAAATAAGCCCTCATCCAAATAACTAAACTTTGGAATCAGTTCTCCCCTCTGTAATCTCCACCTCTTCAATTTCTAAAGTATGGTCATTAAAACCATCTGAACAACATTTTATGCAAAACTTTTGTCTTCTGTCAGTTCTCTGTGAGAGCAACATGAAGATTAGGAGTGAATAAAGCAACTATTGTGCATGAACTCCTAGTTGAGAAATCAATCTGAATAGTATGAGAAGCATCAAGCATAATGATGCAAACTTTTGTTCTTAAAAAGAACCACCCATTTGATTAAATCAATCCTAGTTTTGCATTTAAGACATAACATGGAGAATATGAATCTGAGGGGGATAAGATGAGCATTTGCAAATAGTGGATTGATCTAGAATATTCTTGACGTACATGATAATAGGAGGAAACTAAAAATGTTCCTGCCTTGTTAAAGAATGACTGATATTTTACACTGAGATTACTGGACAAATTGGGAGATTTTCTCACAGATGCTTTCTAATTGATATTCAATTTATTTATTTTTTAACTTTCTTTGATGTATTAAGGTAAAATACTTATCACACTACAGTACAATTTTTCTATTGTTCATGTTTGAAAGCACAAATCTCCTTTAAATATTTAGATTAGAGACAGATAACAACAGAGAATTTGCAAATGGAGAGATAAGGATGGATGCAAAATATTTCAGGGTGAAAGACTGAAAAACACCCCAAGCCAGAATTATTGGTTGCTACAGCATACTTCACTACTGTTCTCACATGTCTAAAAAAATCATACACTGAGGATGCATAACATCATCAGTGGTATTTTTGGGGGGGTAAACCAAACTGCTTTCAGTGTTGAAGCTCAGTTACAGGGACTTTTATCTCTGTGTGTTGAGATTAAGTTAAGATCAAGTTTTTTTCTTGCCCCACTCTATTCCAGTGATGCCATCAATCAACAATGTTTTCTTTCTCTCACTAAACAGAACTACACAAGGCTTGGAGCTGACATTAAAACATGGTACATGGCAACAACATATCTACGAGACTTGTTACAGACTTTTTGGATAAGGATAAAGCAAAATTGATAGGCATAGATTAAGAATACCAAATTATCTCCATGTGTGATTGGACTCGATGATCTTTTGAGGTCCCTTCCAACCCCTAACATTTTGTGATTCTGTGATTCTGTGTTTGAACAGAACATGTTCTTTGGTGTGCTGGGACATAGCACTTGTGTTCCAGCACTGTGAATCTTTGCTTCTTGTATATCCAAGACCTTGACAAGGCTGTGGGATCAAGAAGGCCTGTTCTATTCTAAAACATAGGAGGGGGTTGGAACTATGTCCTTTACCAAATGAGGATGTATTACAGAGAAAAGGAGCTTGGTACTGGGGAAGAGTGCAGTGCCCGGTGAATGACGCATCATCCCCAACTCCTTTAACCTGGGACATTAAGTGCAGCCATCAAGGGGCCTGAACAGACAATTAGGGAACCATAGTGCTCTGTGACAGCCTGCCTTTCCCCTCACATTTCTCCTTTATGAAAGAGTGAATTTGACTCATTGGAATTACATCCTTAATGGACTAAAGTAGCCTGTGGCAAATTGGGCCTCCTATATACAATTATATGAACACTGAGCCCTATTTATCACCGCAGTCCACCTGCTTTGCAAAATATCAGTAATGCAAAGCAGGCCAGTGTCTGGCCTCCCCAGACAACTAAAGTATTTTTGAAGCATATTTCAACACAAGAATAGTTCACACCAAAGAGAACATATCAGTGAATCCAATGTATTGCCCACTGAGCCAACTCATTATAATATGGAAATAATTACAATGTGAAACTTGTTTCAAGGAAACCAGAATTTTATGAGAAAATAAATTAACCCTTGATTTTAACTAATATGTATTTCAAATAATTAAATAAACTTTTTCTGTTACCAACAACACAGGAATTTACTGTGTCCAGTCTTTTAGTCTATAATTTTCCTAACTATCTCTAGAATATATAACAATTGCTAACAGCTTGCTTATGGGAATCTTCTTCCTATCCTTTAAATCATAGGAAGAACAAGATGAAATTACAGATTCTGAGCATGTGTCAATGTGTATTTTTTTTAATACGAATGAGGGAGTTTTCACTTTTTTTTCTTTTCCTTTTTCTTTTTTCTTTTTTCTTTTTCCTTTTCCTTTTCCCTTTTTTCTTTTTTCTCTTTTTTCTTTTTTCTTTTTTCTTTCCTCTTTTTTTCTTTTTTCTTTTTTCTTTTTTCTTTTTTCTTTTCTTTTTTTTTCTATTTCAGGAAGTAGTTTACTATAAACAAAACAAGAATGCATTTATTTTCACATTTCCTCATTCCAAGAGACATGATGACACATTGCTTTAGAGATACATCTGTCATATAGAACTACATAAAATGACATGATACAATGTGGCATAATGATGAACAATGTGACACAAGCTACATATTTCAATATATCATTCAAGGCAGAATTATAACAAGGGAAGCCCCAGATCTAAGAAGAATATAGATTTCTAGATTCTACTTTTATTTTGTCATTCTAGAAACTCTAGAGATTTACTGAAAAATACATCCCTTAGTAGCAGTACTCCATTTGTAAATGTCTTGTTAATCCCACAGGAAACATAATTGTTTTCTCGGTATGAATTATTGGTCTGGTTACAAAAATACCCACTATACCATGTAGATAGGAAAGGTGTTTTTAAAGGTTATTGAATTTTGTTCTGGCTCTGTGTGATATCAAGTTGTGAATAATGTAGGCTGAAAGAAAAGGTAAATTTATTTCAAGAGAAAATTACAAAGAATTTTTACCTGACAGCTCTTGCTTATGAGAATATATTTTTGTACAACAGTCATTGTACTGTGCCATTACTGGATTGCGTTATACTTATGATATATGTAGGAGTATGGATGCAGAGGGAGCACAATATTTTTTACTTAAACAAAAAGGTTTATGCACTTCTAAATTACTTGAACTGTGCTCATGTGCTGTAAGCAAGGCCACAGGTTAGTATACTCTAGGAGTGAAAGGATACATATGATGTAACTTTAAGAAGCAAAGTCTTTCTCATGTTTATTTTTTTATTTTTGAAGGTTCATAGTTAAACAATACAGTTGCAGGGCAGAAATTAGAGAACACCCTAAAGGTTTGCTAAAAGGAATTCAGAGAGAATATTTAAAAAACAAAACAAAACAAAACAAAACCCCAAACAAAAGACTCACACAAGCTAAATAGGATAGGTTGCAGGAACTGCAAAAACAAATGTTGTTGTCTCAGTGTTGTTAGAATTTTCAGAGAAGAAAAAGAACAAGGTCCAAATTAGGATATCTTCATACACTCATGGAGTATATTTAACTGTACATCTGAACCCACGAGCCATTTCTTCTCACAGGTAACCCATGGTTCAAAAAGAGCCAACTTTCCTGGATAATTTTTAGGCCCCTGCTTAATATTCGTTGTGATAATGAGGAATATAGAGAATCAGGTCATTGACAACTCAGAGAAGTTGAAATTTGCCTGTCTGTGATTACTCCTTGTAGTAATGCCAAATCCAGACTTTGATGATGTCCCAGAGGAACGTCACCATCCACCTTGTTTGGTTTCAGATTAAATTCTCTTCCTTAACATATTCAGATCAGTAATGCAGACTTCCTAAAAAAATGAGACCATACAGTAAGTTTACAAGTTTGATTATAAGCAAGAGAAGGAAAAGAGGCAACTCAAAGCTTTGTTTTGTTTTCTCCCTTCTCCTTCATCTCTAAATATCAGTTCTGTAGACTCTGGTGCAGGCAGGATGCTTTGGACTGTATTCGCAAAGCCAAAATAAATAAATAAATAAATAAATCCTCTTCTTCTATTCAAATTCCAGTGGAAGCTATTGGCAAAACATTTCCTGACAGACCAAGAATTCATTTGTTGTTTAAAAAAATGCCAGATTTTGCCTCAGACTTCTGTACTGATTCAATTTCTTTTCCCAGTCTTAAATATTCACTCTATTTACTACTGGTGCATTCTACTCTGTCCCTTTGCATAAAATTATTAAACAAGATACCTTTTTAAATAGCAGCACACACAATCATATATAAAATCTCTTTTCCAAGTACTAAACCCTTAGGGTCAATTTAAATTCAGTTGCAGGTGATACAAGTCAGCACAGATTTTTACTTACTTTCTAAATGGGAATGAAATTAGTGAATAGCATGTGAAATAGTTCTAACTTTGAATTATCAATATTATGGTGCCTCAGATGAGTATTTCAGCTTTTACAGTTCCCTGTAATTTAAGTGATTTAGACATATAGAAGGAAGAGAAATAAAACAAGTTTCATCCTATTTGGGAAAAAAAAGAAGCTAAAAAAGAAGTAGAATCAATCCTCTATTTCTCAAAAGAGCAACTAGATAGACTGCATTTTAGAGCCATCAACACTATCAACATTTAAAAGACGAAGAGAAGGTGAGAGTAAAAATGTGATGAAACAATTCACAACTAATATAAGGAAAAATGAAATTTCAGCATTGCTGTCACTGTGCTGACTGAATTGACGAGCTGAGCTGATGTAGGGCTTTTTTAAATCTGTGATTGGCCTGCCAGCATGGATTTGTGTTGTCATGCTGAGGGCCCCTATAATAGCCCAGAGGTAGCAGGTGGCTGCTGACTTACAGAGGCTTGAATCTATTTTATTATTTGCTGGCTCTTTTATCCCTGACAGATTCAAACACAAATAAATTCAATCAAGAACCTCTACCTTTCTATGATTCCATTTGGTACCTGTAGCTAGCTGCAGCTCATTTCTGAAATAGTATGACAGCAGCCCGAGTGACGTGGTTAGAAGCAAACAAGATGTTTTATATCCTGAGTGGTGTTGGCGGGGCACCTGAATAAAGGAAGAAAAGAAATGCAAGTTTCTTTTGGAGCTCACTGTTGGGAAAACCAGTGCTTATTAAGGAAAAGGACTTAAATACATTTTCCTTGGAAGTCAAAAAGTGGAAAATAAAACAAAGTTCTGTTTTGAATAAGAGTTGAGACAAGGTATATTGAAAACTGTACCCAAAATTATTTAATGCTGTGTACAAAAATATTAAAACTTGGTAGAAAGTGGCCACACTTCGTATGTGCTCCTGAGTTCCCAGGTTCTCAGGTTCTTCACTGTGAAGGTGAGAAGTAGCTTTCAATCACTCTAAAATTACTGAGAGATCATCAGGCCTGTCAGCCAATATCCACAGGTATACTGTGTTATATGATCCAAAGTGACCAAAAAGTCTTTCTGTTTGGAAATCTGAGTCGGTCTCTGGATGTTCACATGGGTGATGGACATCTCTGAGACCCAGGTCACCCTGCTGAAAAGTAATGCTGCTTTAAAAGGTACATATGGAGGTTATCTCCTTTCATCCTACTTTAATTGACACCAGCAGCATGTTTTCATGGAGTACCTCCAAAACTGGTTGAATGTAAAGGTAAGCTTTTCCTAAATCTGTATCACTTTTGCTCTGTACAAGTAAACGTCTCTCAATAGGAAGAAAATACCAACTAGTAAATATAGCTATGGTGTATTTGTACATTTTTTTTTTTAACTCTTTACAGAGACTTCTGAGAAATCTCACAGTAGTTGTTGAATCAAGTAAAAGTTCTCTCTCATCCCATTTATGTTGCAACTGAATTATAGCATAATATATACAATAAAAAAAAGCATGCCTTTCAAAAAGTGTCTGCTCAGTCTAAATGAGGCAATCACTCTTCCACAGTGTGTCTGGGATGAGGGGCTGTTCAGGCATTTTCATGTTCTGATGAAATGGTCTTGCTAACTTTTATCGAGGAAGCTGTATTCCTCTTCAGTTATTAGATCATATTGCTGAATTGCATCTCTCTTCTTTCAATTGAAAGGAAGAAATAAATGGTACAAACCTAGAAGTTGAACTTGTGCACATTGGCTCAGACTCAGATGGCCCTAGACAAGAGCCTCCTTTTGTCTTTCATTCCTCTGCAGAGAGAGGAGTGATGTTGGGGCACTCAGATTATTTCTGTACATCTTCCTGCTGCAGTAAATCTTCACATTTCTCTGGAATACAATCTCAACATATTAGGGGGGGGTAGAAGCAGTGAAAACCTATAGAAGTCACATCATGTCAAGGGTCAAAAACACTAAGTTTTCTGCATGAGCCAAAACACAAAGCCTGGAAATCAAAAATTTCCTGTGTGACGATCCAGCCACTGGGATTCAACTGCAAAACTCCCAACAGTTCTTTTTTTTTTCGTTCTCAGGAATATTCTCATACAAATGCCTATAATATCTTAAAATCTAGCTGAAGGTTTTTACTACTTCTTAGATATTTCAAAGCACTCTTCATGGTTTGTATGGGTTGGTTGTATTTGGTAGTATTAAACATGTCTTTAATAATTTGTACCTTTAATCTTTTGATATATTATTTTTCTATAAATATTTTATTTTATTTGTGATGAAGATTATGAAGTTTTCTTGCTGAAGTTCAGACTGTGATGCCCTGCCATTCAGTTAATGAGTAAGCACTTCTCCATTTTGTCAAACCTTGATGCATCAAAAATAAAGTTTCATATAAATCTGAATTAAACAGTAAACATTCCCAGACAGTATTTTAGCCTCTTCAAATTATAAATTTGAGTGCCTTTTTTCTTTTATTTGTCTTTTGTTCTCTGTATTAGTGGTCTGGCCCATCTTCTACAGTCAGTGATGATCTGCAGAAGACTCACCTGTGGTCTAATATTGAGTGGTAATTTATATTCACAAATAAATGCAAGCATACAGTGTCACAGAAATTAAGTTCAGCCAATTTAAACTCAATTTAGGATCCAAGGACAGATCAAAGAGTAGAGGATAAGTAGGTTTCTTCTTTTCATTTTTACAGATGACTTCACCACTGACAAAGTCCCAGGAATAACAAGGGTCCGTTGCCTATAACCTGTGCACTTCTCTCTTCAAATCCAAATAAGTTTCAGAGGACAGAGGAACAGCAATGGGTAGTGAAAGAGAAAATCGGATTTTGTACCACTTCTAGATTGGGAAGTTTCTTTTCTTATTTAGCCATTTTTCTATTTTTTACTTGTCTCTCTCTCAAAAAAAAAAAAAAGCTAGACAGGTATAAATGAATGAAAATGTCCAGCTGAGAAATATAGCAGGTATTGGAACTTCAGTGCTTAAAATCAAAAACTCAGAATGTATGTGATAAAGTTTGTTTTGAGGAATCGAAACCCTGTTCTACATGTCCACAGTTAAGACAAAAAGAATTAAAAAAAAAAAAAATAAATCAGAGATAAAGATTTATTTGGACAAAATGAGGGGGTTAGGGGGAGAGAAGAGAGAGATATTGCTGGTACATCATATCTTAAGAACAATTGGACCTAATATGTCAGTTCAGAAAAGGATAAACTTTGTGGTGGTCCTTGTAAACAAAATATTGCTATAATCTCTATTGCTCTGTTTACTCTTATAACAATTTGAAGTGGTTTGTAATTACATTTTTTTCTATAAAGTGCTTTTGAAGAAAAAAAGGGGAAAAGAGATCATTATTGCAGCATATTCTTGATTCAAGTGACATGGATTCAAGTTCTCAGAGTTGAGTAACTTTTGTCACTGAATTTGGACTTCAAGTTTGCATGAGGAAAAAGGAGGTGGTAAATCAGTATCTCACAGAAGTGAAGTGCATATTAATTCCATACAGAATTTTGTGGGCCTACTAAATGCTAGCTTAATAAATGTGTTGGGAGGCCTAGAAATGAAGTGTTTAATGAATGAGTCATATCCTTGACTGCTGTATTGCTCTCTCTGTTTATCCCAAGTAAAGAATCTAACCCAACTAATTTGCTAAATGTTTCCAAACACATTTTTGAAAAAGGATGATTCTTACCTGCTATCAAATGAATGCAGTTTGTATACAGTCACTTCCAATAGGACAAATGCAGAGAGACTTCATTTGTACATTATATATATATACATATATATATATATAAAAGTGCATTTTATGTCTGTGATGACAGAGTTTGAACCCACACCATGTAATGAATTCAAATATGGTGGTTTGTGGGTTTTTTTTTTTCATTTCTCATTACTTTTTTTGTTATTATTATTATTATTTTATTTTTGCAACTAAATACTTAGGGTTACAACCACAAATGTTTATACTGCAATGTGCAGGAGAGATGAAGTTTATTGGTAGACTGTATGAGAAACACATCTAGGTATTTTGTCTTCACAAAAGCATTTTTCTCAATGCCTTTGTAATGTAAAAAGTAATAACATCAATGTTGTATCTGGGACTTTGTCTGCCAAAGTACATTTTGTTTGATGTAATAGCATAAATTACAACACTAGAGGAAATTTCTGCATTCCTGAGGAAAGGTTGCTTGGAAGGTTTGCTAATGGCATGCTCATGTCTTCCAGGTAGACATATCCCTTAAAATGAGTTCAATGCTGCAGATCCACTTGAAATTTCAAATACTGTGTAGTATATAGATCCTCTTTATGTTAACACATATATGATACATTTTTATCTATACTACTGTATCTGTGAAGATCCTTTGCAAAAGATGAAGCTTTCTGTGTATGTCCAAAAGATGAAACATCACTGTTTATACTTGCAAAGGCTCAATTTAGTCTGTTTGTATACAAACTTCAGTGCTTGCCTAACAAAAGAGTATTAGTAGGAGTGGCTCTCTACTTCTTGAATTTCACAAAAAAAGAACATCGTATCTGACATTTTTAATTATTTAGAGTTGAAAAGGAAATTACATTTTAAAAATCACTAGTTGAGGTGAAAACACAGGTTTCAAGTTGTTCAGAAGAAGAGCCAGACACTATGAGTCAGGCAACGTGTGCAATGCTTTAATTTCTCTAATAAGACAGCATAATGGCCCATTATTGTTTTTACATGCCACCTTACTGCACTCTTTGAACAAATTTTCTGTCAAATTTTCTTTTAGCCTCCATATATTGCATTTGTATTGACCCTGCTCCTTTTCAAAGCATTATGTTAGAGAACTGTTGAAGTGTTTCACTAAATGTGTTTAATGTCATTTACAACCTTCCAGGAAACATGCATTTATTCTTTTCTCTATTAGAGGCATTATGCAGAAGTTTATGATTATGGATATGAATATTTGTACCTATATATAAGTATGGGTTATGTAGTTGTACTTTGACATGTACAAAAGAACATATATACACACCTAAAGAGCAACTGTTGAAATCTAAATAGTGATTAGAATACTTACATATATAGAAAAGGACACTAAGAATTTGCAGAACAATAGATGGATAACTTAGGTTAAAAGTTACCTGACATTCCTTATGTGTTCTAGAGTTTGTTTCTTTTTTTACAGGAGTCTTCTGATTGTTTTTCATTACATATTTTCAGTCATCTTGAGCATCCATAAAAATTTGGAACACATGAATGTACTCTCAGTACTTAAACAGATACTAGCTTAACACTGAAACAATTTATGTCCATTTATTGTATAGGAATGTGGGATGTGGCACTTCTAACATGGTGGATGATCTGGACTTCATACACTGCTGTGAATCTTCAGGGCTGTGTTGTTTAAACATCCCTGCTGGGAGCAAGTGCATCATAAAAGCCCTTTTCTAGTTCCACCTTAGAACTGCTCAGCTCTGTCCCATATTCCAACACTCCTCAAAGGTGAGACTCCATGGTGTTATGTTCTTCTGAGTTTTGGAAGTTTCCTAATCTTCGTGCAAAATTTAAGTAGAACATTTTGCCCGTTTTTGTACTTATGCACATACTAGCTGTTAGCTCAAATAGCTCATCACTTTTCCTTGTCTGCCTTTACCCTGACATGTTTATTGAATGAAATTTTATTCCCTTCCAGTCTTTGGTTTTCTAGTTTAATAAATGGATAATTTTAAATATGTTCTCAAGATGTATCTTGCCTTCCTCTAGTGAGAAAATAAAGATTTTTCCAAATTTACTTCAGTTTGAATGTGCTTTGCTCCAGAATGTATGATCAGAATTGTGTATAGTATTTGAAGACTGTCATGGTATTTCCTACACTGATGTAGACATTCCTCTACTTTTTCCACTGGAAATAATCTCTGCGTAGTTTCCTAGGCCCAGGATTCCTTACTGGTCTTTTAAAACACTAATAGTGAATAATTTTTTCCTTTGTGCATTCAAAATATTTAGCTTCCCACAGAAATTAAATTCAAATACTTTAAACAGTTATTAGTGATCTTGGTGATGGCAAAGGATCAAGTATTGCATGCATGACTGGCAGGGTTATGGAACAGATCATCCTCAGTGTAATAACACAGCACCTGCAGGATGGGCAAGGGATTAGACCCAGCCAGCACGGGTTTAGGAAGGGCAGGTCCTGTCTGACCAACCTGATCTCCTTTTATGATCAGATGACCCACCTGGTGGATGAAGGAAAGGCTGTGGATGTGGTCTACCTGGACTTCAGCAAGGCCTTTGACACTGTCTTGCACAGCATTCTGAAAAAGCTGTCAGCCCACAGCTTGGACAGGGGCACTCTGTGCTGGGTTAGGAACTGGCTGGAGGGCTGGGCCCAGAGAGTGGTGCTGAACGGGGATGCATCCAGTTGGCGGACGGTCACTAGTGGTGTCCCCCAGGGATCTGTGTTGGGGGGCCCAGTTCTATTTAATATCTTTATTGATGATTTAGATGAGAGGATTGAGTCCATCATCAGCAAATTCACAGATGACACTAAGCTGGGGGGAGTGTGGATCAGCTGGAAGGCAGGAGGGCTCTGCAGAGGGACCTGGACAGACTGGAGAGTTGGGCTGATTCCAGCAGGATGAGGTTCAACACGGCCAAGTGCCGGGTCCTGCACTTTGGCCACAACAACTCCATGCAGCGCTACAGGCTGGGGACAGAGTGGTTGGAGAGCAGCCAGGCAGAGAGGGACCTAGGAGTCTGGATTGACAGGAAGCTGAACATGAGCCAGCAGTGTGCCCAGGTGGCCAATAAGGCCAATGGCATCCTGGCCTGTATCAGGATGCAGATGTTAAATGATATGAGCAATAAAGGTATAGACAGATGAATGGTGGTAATATATAACTAATTACAGTGTGTAGAGAACTAGAAATGGAGCAGAGAGCTTTGAGAAGATCCTGTGGTTCTATAACAATTTCACAATTAGGAGTTTTCAAACCCTTTCAAATCATCATGAATACAAATATGAATAGAAATACAAATATATGAAGCAGATCAGCATTTTCGGTTTGAAACTTTTATTCAGAAAGCTTATAAGTGTGGTTAATGATATTTTTGAAGAAAATTTGCTCCTTACTTTTTTGTTTTGTGTCCAAAAAAAAAGAAAAAAGGTTGGAGGGAAGTTCTGCTGGAATGCACATTCTACTATTCCCATTTTCCCTATTGGTACCTTCATTTCCCTTCCCATTTTTTAGAATGCAAAAAAGAGGGAAAAAAAAAGGAAGAAAAAGTAAAGTGGGAAATAGTTTGACTTTTTCTTCCGGTCTACTTATTATAAAATAAGTTTGTATTTTAATGATAAAAGTTAACATTTGATCACCTAAAAAAACCCCAAACCATATAATGAAGCAATTTATTCCATTTTATTTTCTTGAACATCCATCTGCTCACTTTTCCACACAAATATATATCTTCATTCTACAGAGTACAAAGTCTGGTACCATTTCCCACTTCTTTAAAAAAACAAACCAACCAACCAAGTGAAGAAACAAACAGAAAATAAAAAATGTTTATGGACTTGAGATTTTTGACCTTCAGGTTAATCTTTGATTTCTGTTGCTGATGAGCCACTCTGTAGGCCAGGTCCCATTTGTGCTATGAATGGTATAAAAGCAAAGAGTGATCAAGAGTTTCACTTTGGATAAATCAACTGTCTAACCGTAAGAAAAAAAGACATGAGGTACCTGCAGTCTGAGTAACAGAGAAGGGCGGATGTTCTGAGAGAAAAAAAAAAAATTAATACCAAGCAGACATTGGATCTCAAATTGCAGTGGTAAACAAGAAAGAGTGAGCCAAAAGACACTCCAGAGAACCTTGGGTGTAAAAAGAAGTAATCTCCACTTGCTATGATAAAAACAGAATTAATAGTAAGATGCACATAGAGTACTGTCATTATCAAAGCAGTGAACTTAGAAAATGATCATTTGCTGAAGCACTGTGAATATGATGAGAACGTGTTAGGTAGCTGTACAGGAAAATATACACCCTGTGAAGGGAAGTAGAAGACATACAGAAAGTTGGCTCCAACCTGAATCTAACAGTAGAAAAAAATTATGGAGTCAATTACATCTCTCCGTTGTGAGTCTTACATGATTATGGTTTTCAGTGGTGAGGGATAGCCAGGTGCTATTCAGAGGAAAATGAAAGAACTGTGTAGCGGGAGGAGCCATTCTTGCTCCTGAAGCTTGACGAGCTGCTGATCTCTTCCAGGACTCCAGCCACCACACAGCGCTTCCAGGGTAGAAGTGTAGCAGGAAGAGCCTTTCTTGCTCCAGAGGCTCAATGAGCTGCTGGCCTCTCCATGCCTCACACCAGAGTGAGCTGAGCTGAGGTGCCTTCTGTGGGTGTGTGTCCCACCTTTATTGGCCCCCTGGTCTTGCTCATGCCCAATAGGGGCCTGTCCTAATCAGGCACAGGTGGACTCACACCCACTCACTGGCAACTCAAGGCACCTGGTTGACAATGTCTCTCTACAGAACTGGTTGGAAAAAAAAAATCAATTTAATTTAAATTAAATTTAAAATTTAATTTTTTGCTGCCTTTAGCTTGTATTTTAAAAAATCATCCATGTAGTGGAACAAAGCAACCAGCTGCCTCTGATTACCAAGAATTGGGTGTGAGCCAGTATCAAATCCACCTGTGCCCAGTTAGGGCAGGCCCCCTATTGAGCATGTGCAAGACCAGGGGGCCAATAAAAGATGAGGCTCACACCCACTGAGTAGCTCACTCTTGGGCTAGTTACAAGAGAGGCTTGTAGCTCATTGAGCCACAGTCTGATCTTGCTAGCTCCACTACATGAGTGATAGACTTAGAGCACAACTCTCAAGTCTATACTGCTACACCTACTCAGACCTTGAGGCACCGATCCCTGAAGAAAGATTTGTCCTGCTACACATCCACTAATCAGAATTTTGTTCAAGGAGAGAACAAATCTTTAGAGCAGAGCTAGAGCTACAAAAGGTGGTTTGCCTAAAGGTGAAAGGTGCATTAGTGTTTATGGACTGTTTCATCCAGTGTTCTGGTATAGATCAAAAGAAGAAAATCAAGTTGTGATGTCTGGGGGGCACCCTGTAAAAAGGGTAGATGAGAAATACAGATGTATGTATGAAGATATGGATTAGTTTTTTCCTGAAAGTTAAGAGAAAATCCCTCTGAAGGAGCAGACATTAGAATGATAGCAAAAGAATGATTCTAAAATATCTGTATCATGCAGTCAAACTAGCCCATACATCTGGCCCTGTGTAAATGTTTTCATAAGACAAATACCATTGCAGGAAAAGAAATGTAGTCATGCATGAAAAATACATATTGGAAAACATTGTTCTAAAAATATTTTTTGAGTACAATGGAAAAGGAAATTCATACCTATTCTTTGAGTGGAATTGTGACAAAAAAGCCTGATAATATTTTGTAATCTTCTATGTTCATAGGACTGATAGACCCATATTAGTTTCCGTGTATTTGGTATTTAAATTTTTTTAAATGGTGATAGAATGAAGTTGATACAACATATTCCTCCCAAATTTCCAAAAATAGGAAAGGAAAATATATTTCAATGGTTTTCCCTCTTAAAAAATAAATAAAATTAAATATATATTTGGTTTAATATTGATTTTGTCCATTATTTGAGTTGAGGGTTGGATGAGATGACCTCCTGATTCCTTTCCTACCAAGGTCATTCTAAGACCCCATGATAACGACATATTCATAAAATAATAAGAACAAAGGGCATAGCAGCTGTATAACACATTCAAAAAATAAATAAATGACATTTTTAGCATAAAGAGAACTAGTTTTCAGGAAAAAAAATATTGAAAATTCTTGACAGAAGCATTTGATTATCCTTCTCTTGATACTTTGATTTAAAAGTTACATGTCTTCTGGACTGTCCTTTGTCTTAAGCACAAGGTTTGCTTATATCATACACAAGTGACTGGTCTCCATTCAAAGTTCAGCAGATTAAATACAATGTCTTATGGTTTGGATCAGTTCAAAGTAGGTGAAGCTGTTGTCCCTTCTGAACTTTCACTGTATGAATCTATGAATGTTATTTTTTTTTTCAGAGCCTATTTTTTGACAAGTTGTTCCTTTCTCATAACAGTTTGTTTTTCTCTATCCTGAACTAAACCAGTTCTCTATGAAGTGACAGATTTCCCAAGGGAAACATCACAGTCTCATGATTTTATTTGATGGCACTAAATGTGTGAGAAGACTTGGTTCCCAGAGGAATAATTCAGATACTGAAGGAGGCCTTAACTTGGTCTTTAACTTTGGGACCATAGATAAGTTTAGAAACAAAGTTCAGTGACACAGCCAATGGTATGTGAAAAAACATCATTGGGATATTAGCTACATTTGTAATGTTATTCAAAATTGTTTCATAATACATACTGGAGTCACATACTTGCTAATTATTTGTTTTCACATATAACTGAAAATGCAAAAAAAAACCTGTACAGATTATTTTTTTACCCTTATGCTTTCCTTCTGATTTTTTAAGAGCAAAAAAAGAAATAAAAAATAAGATACTGATGCCTCAGGTGATTAATGTTAAGTATTCAGGTTTAGGCCTTCAAAGATGCTTATGGGATTTGAACTCCTGATTCCTATTAATTTTAAAGACACGAGCCAGCTAAGCTTCAACTTTTAAGGAATTTGTATCTTAATCAATGCATCATGTTATCACCTCTCCTGAATAGCTTTGTTAAATATAACCAGTCTTTCTTGCTTCTTTTTTTTCTTTTTTTTTTTTTTTTTTTTTGGTAACATAATGACCTCCTAATGTGCTAAGTACCTTCATCATTGCCTTAGCCTCCTTGAGTTTAGACAATAATTAACTGACTGAAAATACTTTCTGATCAGTGTTTAAGTAATTTTTAAATGTTGACAGAGGAATTTCTTTTTGTGCAAAATAACTGAAACCAGCTGTAGGTGTTAGCAATGGGCTCTTTAGAACCAGAAATATTAGTGAATTCTAAATGTAAAACTATTAACTGCATGATCCTTGATCCCTAACATGAGCTGTCATCCACAGCCCAGTTGTTGTCTGCTCATCTCCCTGTGGGAACCACAGTCTTAAGAAGATTACACTACACAAATAACAATCAGCTTGGATAGAGGACAAACCAGGAGAAAGTCCATTAAACCTTTCACATCATTACAAGCCTCATTGTTTTGCAGATGAGCAACATGAAGTAGAACATATGCATGAGGCCTCTTACCAACTCTCTGGATACCAGGGATTTCAACTATCTCAACCTAGTCGATTGTTGGTAAAAGAACAAATAACCTTGAGATAATCCTTCTCTTTTGCTGGAAAAGTGCCCTGCTTAAACACCACATAATGAAAAAAAAAAGGCCAGAATTCCTGTATTGTGTTTTTGTTCTCTGTTTTCTATGTACTATCCTGTAATTGCTATGCTTGCTGCTTTTTGCCATCTGCTCACATTACAAGGTGAAACCAGCATTTTCGAGGGAATCTTATTAAACTTGGCAGGGAAAGGAAATAATAATAATAAAAAAGTAAGTAATCTTCATGCAGTATCTGATTTAAGACACAGGACATCTATGGAAAAGATATTTTTCATGGGGACCTGGAGTTCTGAAGTTATCGATTTCCATGGCTGTAAGTCACAACAAGTGGATAAAAGGTGATTTATTCAAAATTTAACTGGCTGGTTTATCTTTCTAATGTGCTCCTACAGAAGCTATTTGTCATTTTCTGTGCTGTGTAACTGCTGATCATATTTCATTTGTGTGTATTTAATATTAATTTTGCTGTAATGTTTTTCGCTAATATTCCTCAAATGCCTAAATGCTGTATTATTTATTTTATTTTGAGTTACTGTAATAATAGAAGAGAGTTCTAATTTTAGACCAGAGCATCAGTACACTAGCCTTTTAGATGTCTCATTTAATGATAAGACACATACATGCAACTAATAGCTTGCTTAGCCAATTCTAGGTTGGTACTACTATTCCTTCTTAAAGAGAAAAGCACAATGACAAAAAAATAAATATTGATCTATACAGACCTCCAAGAACAACCTTTAATCTCAGATTCCAATCTATGTTGATATATTAAGAAAGAATTTTATATATATATATATAAATGTGCATTTATTATATATATTAAATGTGCATTTTAGTATTTTTCCACTCTAGTGTCAACTGAGCAACAAAAATAAAAGTCACGAATCAACAAATTATTGATGCTCTACAATGTGGAGGACATTGGTGTCCATTACTTTTGACTTATTTAATCACATATACTTGTTAATTTACTGGCTTTTTTTTTTTTTTTACACTGTAGGCATTAATTAGAACCATAATTTATAATTTTATTCATATTCTACATTTCTATATCCCTCTTCCCTGAAGGATGCAAAAATTGTTGGGTGGTTTGAATCAAGACACTCTCGATTTGAATTTCATCCTGATCAATTTAGGTTCTCTTCATGCAGCTATCAGGGTTCAAAAGGACTACAAGTAGCCTCTAAAAAAGTTCTACTGGTGACTCCTGGTTAGATATTGTGCACTTCCTGTGAAGTAAATGAGATGTCAATGAGGCACATAGTTTGTGTATGTTTAACCAAAGGCGAAAGAAAAACTCTCACACCAAGTTTGCCTATGAAATTTTTTCACAAGTGGGGGAGTTCTATATGCCTACTGATTATTGCACCTTACTTATTTAAACTAAATGCCAGGAGGTAGTAGTGGGTGAATCTGGAAAGGTTGACTGGTTTAGTTAAGATTTAACTTTAAGTGATGCTTAACCAAAGCAAACAGTCAACTTCCAAGACCTACAGAGCTCATTTAAAAAAAAATTCTCATGTGAGTTTTTTTACTTTTCACAGTTGCTGGGGTATAACTTTTTCTTTTTTGTTGTTTTGTTTTGGGGTTTTTTTGTTCTGCTTTGGTTTGTTTTTTTGTTTTTCTAGGTCAGTTCAGATTAGGGAAAATTACAAAGAACATAGGGGAAAAAAACCAGAAGATAAGAAATAATTTTATGTGAACTTGGTTGACTTTCAAATTAATTCCAGGGCTATTACTCATCAGAAGTCACATACCCACAACACTGACAGATTTTTTTTTTCCCCTGGAGGATGGGGACCCTGTAAAGCAAAGATATCCTAATTCTTCTAGCATGAACTAATGTGTAACTTGGATGTGCCCAGAGGAAAATATCTTACTTAGGTAGATAGGTAGGTAGACATAAAGGAGTTGCCTTATTTCTCCCGTGACATTTCTCATAAATTTCATATTTTTTCATAAATTCCAACCCTATATTCTACAAGGAATGTAACATCCTTCCATGGTTCTAATCACAAACCCCTGTCTTCTTGTGGAGCTATTCAATTATTTTCCATCATTCCTTGTGGATCTAATAACTCTCTCTTACTACTTTCCTTCTGCACAATTCAGTGTGAGTGGGCAAACTGCTTATAAAAAGCCTGGGATTAGAAATGAAGGGCTGTTGTATTTTATTGGTCAAAACTAAGCAGAATTACTCTCTGAGGGCCTGAAGGAAGCTTTCTCTGAATCTGTCTGTATTTTACTTGCCTCATTTGGGTCCCATTAGTCCCTTACTTTCATTATCCTAAGCACCAATTCATTTCACTTACTCTCACCTTTCCCCATGGCTATATTACTTACAATACCATGATGCAATAATATTATTGCTGTTTTTCTCCATAAAACTTTGACATAATAAATAAAATACATTTTTCTTATGTACATGCAACAACAACAATGCCCTTATGCATACCAATATCAAATGCATGCCTATCATACATGTATTTTATATGAAGACAAGTCCTATAAATAAATAAAGCATATTGCTAATGATCCCATAACAAACACCTCTGTTACTGTAATTTAATCACATTTAGTTAGGAATAATCACTTTTACTACTATAGATATTCACATCTCATTTAACAGTTTTATACTCCTTTTGTGCTAGATAAAGTGGTTATCATGCTGAATACTCCATGAGGGAGATAGCATCTACCCTGTTCTCTAGATGCTCTCCAAATATTTTGATATGATTCAAAACACTCTTGCTTAAACTGGGTCTTGCAGGTATAGTTCAGTCCTCTCAAAAGTCAATGGTTTTATGTTTCTTCAGTGAGTAGTTTGTGAGAAAAAAAAACAAACCCGAAGAAATTAAACCCTATTTTTCTACCTTCTGAAGACCTTGAGTCTAAATTACAGATTATGTTAAATAGATTTTAAATCTTTGTTCGTTGTTTTGAACCTGAATTTGAATCTCTTCCCATACAGGGTATTACTCTTCCTATGCAGGGTTAAATTCAAAACCTATAATCAAGTTTATGCTGACAAATACTTTTCAAAGACTTACTGCAAATCAAATTCACACTGATACCTTGATTTGAGAAACGTGATGAAAGAAATAAAATATGCAAAAATGGGAGGAGAAATATCAAGTTCATCATTGGTGGGAGTTCTCAACCTACCTACACAGTAGTCAGAAACATCTCTTTTCCTTTTTTGTTACAATATCCTTGACTGGCTTCTCCGTGTTTTAGAAGTAAAACCTTCTTCAAGTGGCCTGAACTATTACTTGTCCAGGGAGCAAATTCATCCATTTAAGTATAATCATGTAGCATCAAAAATAGGTTGCCCTATGATGAAAATAAGGAGGGAGAAGGATGGCATGGAAAGCCAGAGTTGTATGAATTTTGTACTGTGACAGATCTTGAAGGCAGGTTTTTCTATATGAGTTTGGAATTTGAAGTAAAAATCTAGGAATTATTATGATAGTAATCATCTAGGAATTATATATGATAACATCATATCATCTAGGAATGATATGATAACAAAACAAAAATAAGTGGGATGACAAATTTTTTTATTTCCTAGTACTGAAGTATTTTATTTTAAAGACAATTTCTCATTTTAAAGGTTTTAATAACAGTTAAATGAGAAAATTTAAAATGGGAATTAATTTTGTATCAAAATACAAAAGTTATTTTTATTAAATGTCAGAACAAACTGTAATGTTTTTACCTGAAAAACAGCTTTGGTTTGTTCAATCAATACTTTACATGAAAAGAAAACATTGTTGAAAAAGTTCTCTAATAAACAACTTATCTACTGTGTGAACACAATACCAAAAAAAAAAAAAAAAGAAAAAAGAAAAAAAAAGAATGGTTTAGTAAAAATATTTGACCTTTTGATTTATCAGCCATCTCAGCTCACTTCTTTGTGAATGTTTAGAAGATTTTTAATGGTCTCTCCAGGTTTATGTTTTCTTTCAGGCTTAGAGAATGCATTCAGCTGAACACTAAAAGTCCACAACACCCATCTCATTAATGCTTGTTTGCTGCTGTCACTCTCTGTAGTTTTGTCCATATCTTTCTACGACATATTGTATTTTTAAAGACATAATCTTATCTGATAGAATGAGCTTACTTCTATAAATATTGTTAAACCTAATGGAAATTTGTGTTGAAGAAGAACTGGACAAATCAGTTAAACCAAGTATTCTGGCAAATTGAAATGTTTAGCTTTGTTCCCATTATCTCTCAGTGACTGGCTGGCAATTCTCTGTTTCTGGACAACGGCAAGCTGTTAATAACAAATTTTTAACACTGAATCTAATATATATGAATTCCATTGAGACATGATTTTGAACTATATACCAAAGACATCAAACTTTATTACCTGAATTTCTGAATTTTTGAACTCAAACTATGCCCTAAAATTAACTTTTCATTAGAACATCCTATGTTTATATGACCATCAGAAACATTAGAACAAAGAAGAACAATGTTCATAGTTCTTCTCCTTCAATGAGGAGGAAAAATTGTGTTTTTTTAAAATATTTATCTTGAAATGTCATGTTGTTTTACCTCTGTAAAGTAACAAAGAACCAAACCCGAGTCCACTTTTCCACATTTCACATTCTTCCTTTAACCTGAAGTTTTAAAATATCAAATAGAGTATCAGTCTTATGATTTATAGCTTACAGTATTATTGACTTTTCCAATGGTGATGACAAAATGCAGCAAATGATCCTAATGACATTCTGGAGAAACCAATTAGGAAGTTAGGACAGAACTTTAATCTACCCTAACACCAAAGCAGGACACACACCAAATTTTTTTTGTTTGTTTGTAGGGGTTATTTTGTTTTTCTTGTTGGTTTTTATTTTTGATTTTGTGTTTTTTCCTGACTATGGAGAAAGAGTACATTTGAACTGACTCCACAATGCTACTTGAGGAAAACTGTCCTGCAGTAAAAGCTTCACTTCTTCCCATACATCCCCAGTGGATATTTTATGTGAACTACAGTGCTGATAACCAAAATAGAAAAATTCCACAAAAAAATACCACTTCTGAGCTTGGGATATGAAATAAGAAAATTATGTCAAGTGGCCAAAACAAGTAGAGTGAACAAGTAGGTGAGTAGAGAGAACTGGTATAGAAAGAACCAAAATGAATCACAGAATCTGAATCATCCAGGTTGGAAAGGACCTCTGAAATCATCAAGTCCAACCCTTGATCCACTGTGGTTACCAGACCATGGCACTGAGTGCCACATCCAGTCTCTTTTTAAATATCTCCAGGGACAGAGAATCCACTACTTCCCTGGGCAGCCCATTCCAATGTCTGATCACCCTCTCCGTAAAGAAATTCTTTCTAATGTCCAACCTAAACCTCCCCTGGCACAACTTGAGACAATGCCCTCTTGTCTTGCTGAGAGTTGCCTGGGAGAAGAGAGCAACCCCCCCCTGGCTACACCCTCCTTTCAGGTAGTTGTAGAGAGTGGTGAGGTCTCCCCTGAGCCTCCTCTCCTCCAGGCTGAACAGCCCCAGCTCCCTCAGCCTCTCCTCATAGGATCTGTGCTCGAGTCCCTTCACCAGCCCGGTTGCCCTCCTTTGGAGCTGCTCTAGCACCTTGATATCCTTCCTGAACTGAGGGGCCCAGAACTGGACACAGTACTCAAGCTGTGGCCTCACCAGGGCTGAGTACAGGGGCAGAATCCCTTCCCTGGACTTGCTGGCCACGCTGTTCCTGCCACAGGCCAGGATGCCATTGGCCTTCTTGGCCACCTGGGCACACTGCTGGCTCATGTTCAGCTTCCTGTCAATCCAGACTCCCAGGTCCCTCTCTGTCTGTCTACTCTCAGCCACTCTGTGCCCAGCCTGGAGCTCCCCATGGGGTTGTTGTGGCCAAAGTGCAGAGAAGGAGGTTTTTGCTAAAATATCTCAAATAAAGCTTACTATACTTTTACAACCATTAATTTTTTTCAGATTAAAATGAAAATGTATGGATTTCCAACATTGTTTACAAAGAGTTTTCAAAAGTTTTAAAGCAGAAAATGAGTTATAATTCCTCTAACACATTTGTATGAACCACTTAATAGTCATCTATTCATTTAGTTTCCCTCCACTGCAGATGTGGACATCCCCTGTTCAGACCAAAAAGATTTAATGAATATTCAAATTGGTTTAAACATTAACAGATAAGATACTAGCTGCAGTATAGGTTTGGTATCAGTTTGTGTATTGCCAGTTACAGAAGAAAAATTATTCTGAAAGCCAAAGTATGTGCTCAGGAGGTCAGAAATCCTTGCAGACATGGTCACGATGTCTGCAGTGTCAGATCTGTCTAATTAAAAGTTAATGTTTCTTTTTCTCTGTGAGAACCTGTGACTAGTAATAGGTTCAGAAGAGAGCCTTAGTGTCACATATCTTTCCAACACATACATGTAGTTTTCTTCTGCCTAGAGCTCAATCAACAGTCACACATCAGTTTTTATAGAACAGGATGAACAGTTACTGTTTAATTTCTTTTACTATCTTCTTTAGTGGGGAGGTCCATGGAGGAGGGAAATTTTTTTGTTATTGTTGTTGTCTCTGTGAATGATAAATTTTTAGGATTAGAGCTACTTGCCCATGGTTGATTGAAAACCTCTCTTCATCCAATAGGTATCCAGTTACATTGTTAGCTATGTAAGTAAGTTTTAAAATAAGTCCATTTAAAATAAATGGTTAAATGATTCATAGACATTTATATCGCTGGGGCAAGGGGGAGGAGGAATAAAAGGAGGGACTCAAACAACAGAAAGCTCAATACTGAAGCAGCTGACCTTTAGTTACTTTGCTTAACAGTGGCAGAGCTCTAAACTAGATGCCTGGTCTGGATGCACAGTGAACTCAAAATGTTTAATTACAGAATACATGAAAGAAAATGATATGAACAAAGAATTAAACTAACTTCTAGAAACTGTTAAGCATCTAAGCCTATTTTAACTTCCTCGCTATGAAGGTTATTAGTATAGAACATTAAACGACATAAATCTTTGTTCTACCCATGTATCATCAGTTCAATGAAATCTACATACCTGAATCTGAACAACTCTGGTTCCAGTCAGGTAGTGTGCTACTACATCACTTTTCTGGGCTTCTGGGCAGCCCAGAAAAACAGCAAAGACACAGAACTCTGTATTCAATATGCCATATAAATACTCATAAAGGGCATTGTGACTGGCTGCAGGGATATATATACCTCCATTTTTGATTCACAGTGATGAGCTATTCCCGATATTGGATGCACAAGCCAATATTTTCTTCCAAAATATGGAAGAAGTGACATTTTCACATAATTATCTTTCTATGGGGCTCATTGAGCTTTTCTCATGTGCAGAGAGAAATTAAACGCTTACTGTGTAAGAGAAAGGTGATGAGGCAAAGTTATTTCTGTACTGCTGTGGGTAGCTATGAGAATGGAGACTAACATTTTTTCTGGCTTTAGTTCAGCTTACAGCATCAATATATATATTCACTGTTCCTTAAAATGGAGAGTTGTTTCACCTGTGAATTCATGGGATGAGTCTATTGTTTTATACCAAGTGAGACAACTGCAAGGGGAAAGTGACTAATAGAGAGTTACCAAATTGTATCTTAGGAGACCCTTGGTCCTTAGAGCAATTTCCTGGGTAGTGGGGAGATCTGGAAAGCTCCAAAAGGAGGATGGTTTACATATCCCTGAAACTGCTGGCACCACAAAACATAACCTGGCAACTTGTCAGAATGCCATTGGGATATTGTTCACTGTGAAGCTGGCCAGAAGATGACCCACTTGGTGAACCCCAAGAATACATATGGAGAAAAACCAAAACAAACCAAATCCCCTAAACCCCCCAGGAATTAGCAGCATCTTTCACAAAACCCAATGGGCATAGTTTGTATATCAAATTGTTACTGAGTTTTTGCAATCACAATGAAACTATTCCTGTGGAGTCATACATAAATGGTTTTTAAATTCATTCCCAGTGTATTGAGGCATAGATTTTGAAGACAATGAGGAAAAAAAAATAAAAGAAATAATTTAAATAACATAAAATGATTTTGGTTGTTGAGTTTTTTTGCATACATTACTTAATTTTTCCACAGAAGACATCACTGCTATGCAAGCATTCTATTTTAAATATAATCAGATTTTACTGTGTTGCTTGGTTCAGCAACTTGTATCAATGAGGAGACCATAAACTGATGAAAAGGGGAAAAACAAAGACCAGAAGATAAGAAGCAAATTGCCCTATAAGGAAAAACAGAAGCCTAAGCTATACAAAAAATATTGAGGTAACTATGTTATAGAAAGTCTGCCCATGAACATGCAACACACATTAATAATTACATCCTGAATTCAATATAGCTGTTATTCTGCATTTTGGCTAAAACTGTATTATTCTTTTGATTTCCAAAATAGGCAGAAGCTTGCCCTTTTTCGGCCTATCATTCGATGAGTTCCATGTGATCACTGGTCCCTGTCTTCTTGTGAGGTTGCTTTTTACTAAAGAAGACAGCCTTGATGATGCATCACCCTTCATTCTGCCATAGTGAAAATTAATTCAGTAGTATTTTATATCTTTTCTGTGCTGTAGGGACTATCATCAAATCCCAGATATCAAAGACAGCTGCATTATAATACATACTTTCTGCAAGTAGTGCCTACAACCAAAACATGCTCAGACTCTGTATCTCAGTCTCTGCCAGATTATTACTGCAATGAAATGCAGAGTTAAAGAAAAAAATGAGATAATATGAATAACCTAAATTTGCTGTAGGCCATAAAGCTTTTGTCCGTAAATGTTCGCTGATACTTAGTTTCAGATGTGTCAGATTTTCCTGTACCCAGGAGAGGAGATAGTAAGCAGAAACTTCATCCTACTAGATCTCTGATGAAGTTGCAGTAAGACAGATGAAATATGGTACAATCAGGTTTACAAGAAATGTCAAGTGCAGTGCTTAGTGAAGAGAAATGGAGAATATCAGTCTTTCTAAACAGCATTCTGAAATATCTGATGATGAGTCATCAAAAAGCAACATAAAATTATCTGTAGATAAAATAATATGTTAACATGAATTACTCAAAAATCAGAAATCCACTGAGCCGTAGTGTTTTTCCATGGTAATTATATACTGGATGTACTTTAAATAACTGTAGATACAGTGGGCTATATTTTTTTTTCCAATTGTGGGTGATGTACTGTGATAAAATATTAACTTCCTACAAGCCTTTTAATAGTGCATCTGTTATTTGTTGTGGGGGCAGAAAAAGTTTTGAAGCTGAAGAATTTTGCACAGTGAACTCCACCCCTGCCCATACTAAAAGGAACAGCATTGAGGAGGCTGGTGGTAGTAGACATTAGAAACAAATTAACTCATAAAAATCACAGTCACAGAACTGTTTTAGTGTATTTGAGAAGTGACTATGAAGTGAAATTATGGGGAATTTTTGTTATGGTTCAGTACAGATTACAGGGACCTGATGCTGAGACTATTCTGGCAATAAATTTTTAATCGGCTCTTTTCTCAGTTCTTAGAATTCCTCTTGGAAAAGAATAGACTGTGACTAAGGCTTCCCAAAGTGTCACAAATGTTTAATAATTAGTGTCTGGCTAAGCATCCAGAAAAATAGGGTAAAATGCAAGCACTGTCATAAGGACACCTTATCCAGGAAGAAAGATGACATATTTTGCCCTAGCTTGCACTTCTGGATAATACTTCAGTGCAATTCTTTTTTCAGTGATAAATTCTGTGGAGAGTTCCTTTCCAAATTAAACAAGTCTGCCCTTCAGAAACACTGGCTTGCAAAGCTGATTTTGTTAGTATGCTGAGATTTCTCTAAAATAGCTTTGCTACTTCTGATATACTCAGTCTTTGAATAAAGAAACAAAACCATATTGTGTGACCATGTTCTCTCATGTCTTCTTATAAGAAAGACAGTATCAGCAAACTTCTGTCACTCAGATAAGCTTGTTTTATACAGCTGAATTTAAATTCTTATGTCCAGGAATGAACTTGTTCTGTGTCACTGCTCTACTGAGCAGCCTCCTTTTTTTGGTTCACATTCAGATCTCCAGGTTGCAGACTTACATATGGTAAACTCCTTGCTCTTATAAAAGGGTTCTTGGGGGGCTTTTTCATTTCCAGGCTTTTTTTAGAAGAGCTCTACCTTCTACCATTCCACTAATCCTCTCATCTTCCTAAAAAAGGCTAAATAATTTTCAGACGTGTTAAGAGCCTTATTTTTAGTGACAGTTTATGTCTCTTTGGCACATCCCCGGTACAGCAATGTTGGCAGACCTTGTGTTACAAAGTCTCCTGGTCTGTCATGTATTAAAACTGTTCTCTGGGTATCTAAGCACTTAAAATACTTGTAAGTGTTAGGCTCTCAAGAGGATGGATATTTCTTTGGTTTAGATTTAGATGCCAAGCAAAGCTAAAACATCAGAAAAGGGAGAGCTCTAAAAGATACTCATCTAGTCAGATGCATTCAGTACTTACAGACTTATATTGGAGAAACTAAACATCTTTCTGATTCTGATTGCAGGCAGTGGCAAATGCCTGAAAGGGATATTTAAATGACAGTAAGAAAACCTAAGCTTTATTGACAGTTTTTATAACAATTATAAATACCGTGGTACTTAAACAGATAGCTAGATGAGTCATCAAAAGTAAAGACTTATCTCACAGAAACTTTCAGTTAATAAAATTTCAACCATTTTTTATTTAAATTCTCTGGATTATGCGATAACATTACTTATATTGTTTGAATTGTTATAAAGAAGAATAATAACTGCTATCAATAGGCTAGACCCAATTTATTTAAAGCAGCACACTTAGGAAAAGGAAAGATGGTTCAGAGATAAGAATGACAGCTTAGAGCCTGGGTGACCTGAGATATTTAGCACTGAGAAAAACTCCTGGTGCTGCAGTGCTTCATGGGGAGTTGTTAAAGCATCTGGTCTCTAAAGTAATGAGGACTGTGTAGGTAGTGCTGACCACTAGGCAGTGCACATCATTGGTTTTTTTTTTTGTGGCATTCTAATGATTCTAACATAAAAGGAACCTGAGAAGGCCTAAGTTGAGACCTTCTGGCCTGGTAATCAGCTTTGACAAAATAACCAATTTCTTTCATTTCTACCTATGTAACTGTGGTAAATAATCCTGCTTTTCTTTGTAAACCACCTTGAAACAATGTTAGAAGTATGTTATCTAAGGCTATTGTTGCTGCTAATAAAATTGTATTTATTTTATTTTTGAAAGAGAGGTTTATCAAAGGTATATAAAAAAAATCCTTTTTGTGAGCCTACAGCTGCATTTAGCTGAAGGAAACACACTTTGCTGAAGCCATATGTTCTGATTTTTTTCACAAACATTAATATGTTCTTATGGAATTAATGGAAAAATATGGGAGCCCTCCAGTGGTGAAAATAATATCTGGATTTCATAACATAGCTGTTTTCCTGTAAAAGTTGCCTGTTTGCAACATAGTTTTCTGACACATATGGATTCTGATCCCATTTTGATTAACAGGACTTAATATTATCCAAGATTTGCCTGGACTTGCATCTGAATGTATTCCCATATGACATTTGTAAAAGGCAAATAAACCAAGTCATCTCACAGTTGTTTCCTTTTCTACATAGGCAGGAAAACCCTTGGGGACTCTTTGTTTTCTTCCCACGAGAAATCTTATGGGTTAATCATGTTCACCCCTTCCACAGGCTTCTCACCTTTAAGGGTGTGTGGTTCAAAAGGCATTTAAATAGAGTAACAAAAATGTTCTGGCTGGCCTGATTCTCCTATTCTTTGGTTTCCTGGATTATTGTGTTAATCCAGTCACCATTTGCCTCCAGAACTCCAGTGTCCCATGTAAAGCTGTAGGAAATCCTCCTGGAAAGGCTCTGGATGCCTGGCTCTACACTGTCTTGAAACTGTGGCCTCAGAGAACACTACTGCTTCAGCAGATGAACTCATATTTTTTACTTCTGTGCTCAAATTGTCAGAAAAAGGTGGGGTTATTATGTCCATGGAAAAGCCTTTCTGATTCACTCTGGGAAGAAAGTGGAGACCATAATCTGCTTTCCAAGGAAATGTATTTTTAATTTGTTCCACTGGTACTACATTCCTGCCCTATATATGCCAATCTAGTAGCACAGATAAATCCTTACTATGGAGCTCCTCTGCCTTTAATTCAAGTTAAAAGTTTGTAAGACTTTTTGGCATTTTGAAGTTAAATATACCAGCACAACTTTCAGATGCTTTCTCCTACTGAAGTTCTGATTATGTCATTAAAAGCAGTTTCCCTGTGAGTGAGGCACATATAAAATCTGAATGTCTGAAAAATAGACTTTTCAGAAAGCCTTTCTGTAGCACTAGAAACAACAGAAAGCTGACAAAAACCAAAGAAGTAGATGTTGGTCTGCTTTTAATGAGGATACCTTTGCTTAGGAATACATATGGATAAAGTGCATGCAGTTGCCAAGAATATTTCTTTGAAGCTGTTGACATCTGAGGTATTCATAAGGAGCTCACAGTAAAAGCTATACAGACAGAAGCCCACTGTTGTAGTGTTATTTGCAGTACAATCATCACAGGTAGGTTCAGCAAAGGCATAGAAAAGCTCATCTTACTGATACAGGTGTGATTGTATGTACTCATACCCATCATTTTGCATCCTGCATAGCCAGCCAAATTATCCTCAGTACAGATGGAGGAGGAAACGTGTTGCCTTCTGGTTTTGTTTTTTTTCTTTTCTGTTTTATTTCATCTCCGATCTGAAGACAGGACATGGAAGTATACAGAACAAGAGTAATAAGATTGCAAGAGGCTCAAACTACTTTACATCCTTTGGCTTTGGATTTCAGTGTTTTTTACCATATTTTATACAGCAGCTGCAGGGTCCAGACCTCCTATTGTCATGGAAAAATAAAGGCCTCATTTAATTGCTGGTGGAGCTGCAGTATGTGTCGTGTGTTTTTTAGTCTAAGACATCTGCTCTTTGTGTCAGCTACTAACTCCAGACACCACTGAGTGTCCCCTGCCAGGCTGTGTGTGGAGGCAGCAGGTTGGAGCTACATACCACCATCCAACAAAAGAGAAAAGAGACAAAGAAAATATTTGACTGCAAAGGGAACTAAGTGACAGGAAAAGATACTTTCAGCTGCAGTTGAGAGGTTACAAGATTAGCGTGAGGCAGCTGATGGTCCCTTAACCACTGTGTGGATAAGGATGCCTAACTGTCAGGGAGGCTCTGAACTATGTAATCTGACAAAAACAGTTCCAAGAGGATGCTGATTTTAGTTACTGGGCCCACATTATTCACGGTTCACTTATCATCAGGAGATATTAAAAATATTCAGTGGATCAAGCAGCAGCAACCTCAGAATGTGCATGGCACTTCTCAGAACCATGACTACCTGGATGAACTCCCTGGCTGGGTTGGGGCCATCTCCACAACCTGATTTCTCAGGGGCCCAGTGGTGCCTCTGTCACCACCAGTAGCTAGGAGTGTCACAGCTGTGAGTTAATTTTGTAAGAATTTTTTTAATTTTTCTTTTTTTAGGGAGGGATGAGACAGGGATGGGGGAATAATTTTAAAACAAACAATCCAAATTTGTAGATGATGAGTAGTTTTAAGACCTAATATGTTCATTTATCTGCAGTAGTTTACAGAAAGAAGAAAAAAAATGAAGAAAAAGAAAAAAAAAGCTCAATTGTGCTTCTATGATATGGGAATTTTGCATTTTGACATGCAGAGATTTTGTTAAGCTGGTAGCTGTCAGATGATCAAAACAGAAAACAAATGGACTGATTTTGATGATTTTTTACTTAACATTTACAGATAGTTTCTTGCTTTCAGCAAGAAAGTAAAATTTTCTTTGCTTTGGCTGAGTGTTGGACTTGTTACACAGCTTTAACTCTCTAGAAGGTAGAGTTCCCAGCCAGTTGTCTCATGAAAGTCAGACAAAGGAGTGATACGAGCAAAACATCCTCAGGCAGTAAGTCTTCAGCATCTGCACTTGTATCCAATAAAGAGCCATCAGTGGAGTGTCTGTTCCCTTCTTTTCATCATATGTGGAACCCAGATGACTAGGTTAGAGTTTGCCTGGTGTTTAGAGGACAGAATTAGTTAATTCCTATCTGACTTTAAAGGTGATAAATACTAAATGTTCACCAGTATTTATTTTTTCATAGCAAAGTACAACTTTGTTTGGGCATGCATTTCACCAGAATGTGATGCCTGTCTCTTACTGTCATTTATTGCATTTGCTTTTCAAATACTGATTTTTTTTTTTCTTGAAATCATTTAGTGGCTTCATAGCAGAATCATTTAACACCTTTAGACACTTAAACATGATGAATACTCTGGAAGGATTGATTGCTTTAATTTTACAGCTGTAATTTTACTGTCTTATATCTAAGGACCAAGATTACCAGGACCCTGTACTAGAAGAAAAAAATCTCTAGCAGTATTTTTACTGTTCTGCTGAGTTAACTCTTTCCGTGAGTAAAGCACACTGACTGAGTTTGGTCTTCACTTACTTTTTATTTCAGTTATGTGTATTGATTTTCCTTTCTCTGTATATGAGCATGCCTGGGTAAAGAGTGTAGTTCAATAGATTTTACAGCTCTGTAAGAAAACAAAGTCATATAGCAGCCATAATGTCCTCCAACATGAGAGTATAGTCTGTAAACAACCTTCTTCTTCAGTGGATCAATCCCAACTTTAAAATAAGATATTCCTCCACTAACTCACAGAAAGTGTATTTCCTTGAGACTCTGGGGATAATGGGATTAACATTGTCATAATGCTTTTTCATGAAGTAATGGCAACAGAAATAAAAAAAATGCAGTTCTAAAACCTAAAAGCAATAAAAAAATATTGGATAGGGAAATTTTTCTCTGTTATTTATTTAAAAATTTTCAGAATCTGCTAAGACCAGAAAAAGTTCTGCACCCTAACTACTTTTTTCTTTCATTTTCAAGAAAGAAAGAAACCATGGTTTTTGTCTATCTTTCATTATGTTCTATCTTTCATCCAAAACCAGATGTATTTGTTAATTTTAGTGGGAGTTTTGGTTGGATGAAAAGCTTATGTATATTTTTCAAGTTGCTAAGGTTTTTTTTTTTTTTGGAAAAAAAAAACCAAACATCACCTGATTCGGTTACAAATTCTGAACCTTAAAAAAGACTTAAGAATGGATTTAAATGGTGTTTGTCTTAGAACAGAATCAGGTTTAACTCAGAGAATCATAGAATTGCTCAGGCTTGGAAAAAGGATTGTTTTAAAAGAATGGGCATAATGCCTCATTAGTTTTAACATGTTTCATCATAAAAGACTCATTCATATTTTCACTGTGAAGCAAAATTCAGTCTATGTGCATTCCAATATAAGATACTTGGATGTTCAATGTAATTGCACACTTCGCTAACAAGACATTTTGAAGAGCTGTGATGAGAAACATAAATGCGGGTAATCTGAGGGCTTCAAGTAATATTACTTCATTTTAGCTCTCTAGAATAAAGCTAATCTCTGTCTTCTGGTTCTGAGAAGCAGTTTTTGATGTTTGAAAAAGAGTAGGTCAATTTCATTGAACTGACAATGTGGTGAATCCTTCAGCTTAGTTTTGATTTACCATAAGAGCTGAAAATAAGTAAGAAGTCCCTAACAAGTCACTATAGAGTGGCTTATTGTGTAAAATAGCATAACTGTAATCTAACATGGGCTAGTAATCTTATTTGCATAATATACATTTTAGCCTGTTTTTTAATGAATTAGCATTTTGAGTGCATTGACCAACAAGTGGCTACAGTATTAGAGTTCAAGAAAAGGGGTAACAAACTACTTTTCCTTGTAGTAGCTCACTAGAATTTCAAATAGGATAGCCAAGAGCATGGCTTCCTGAAAGCAATTGGGAACATCATCACTAATGAAAATAATTCCTTACCAACACTGGATTTTTGCTGATATTTTATTGTTGGTTTTCTATTTTTTTAAATTTTATTTTTATTTATTGTTTAAGATAGCAAAAAATAAACAGGCCAAGTACATAAATATTTAAGGAAGATGAAGCACCAATGCCAAAAAGGTTATATGTAATGCACATGCAGTATTTATACTCTAATGCATATACTAATAGGCATATGTCAGTTCTTCACTATACATGAACCAAGCGAATGCATGTTTAGACCTCTACAACATGACAGGAAACAAGATACCATACTGTAGCTTGTGTGAAACATGCCTTTAACTCTCTGACAACAGTTCCTGACATTTATAACACAGTTCCTGAGGCCCTTAATGATCATCATGTCATGCTGAATCTACTATTAATATACCTCACTAGTAAGCAGTAAGTGTTGTGACTTTCATCCTGTGAGTGAAAGGTCCATATTTCTTAAAGATCTTGAGTCTTTACCATAGCAAAAGAAACACTATTTTTATTTTAATTTTTTTTTTTCCTAAAAGTTTCTGTCTGCTGAATTTTTTTTCTTAAAAAGAAAGAAGTGATCTGCTTTTCAACTAAAATACAGAATCAGATCTCACTAGAAAAAAGCTTTGTTTTACACAATGTTGCAGATAGCAGAGAGTAGATCTGACACTCACTGTCGTGTGTAACCTCCAAAAAATTCAGCAGGACTTCCATGTTTCCATGGTGATATTATGCAAGAAATATTTTTATTTGTATTTACTTTTAGATTTTTTTTGATTTTGTATGTTTGGTTGGTTTTGGTTTTGTTGTTTTTATCAGAGACCCACTTTTGAAGTCATCAAGACATAGAACACCACTTACACAGCAAGCAAGACTGGGAGAGAAAGGTTTCCAGATGAGACAGCTCTTCTTTGGTGGATCTTGACTTGTGACATTTCATGGAGTTGTGAAGTAGTTTTGCTTGGAAGTGCTCCCTGCACTTCGTCTGCTCCACTCCTCTGCTCAAATCAGGGCCAACAAGCTTGCTTTGAACCTTGTTGTCTCAAGCTTTGGAAATCTTTTTTCAAAGAGTTCGGTGGTCAAACAATGAGCACTAAACCTCCTTGACACTCAGCCTTGATCCAGATCTTCTGCCCAGTCACTCAGGTTCATTCCAAATTATTCACTTCAATTATAGGTCTTGTCCAGAATGGGTTTTTCCTATGGATATATACAGCATAGGTTAAATAAAACCTACTGTTGTGCCAGGCACTGTTTGCTATTTCTTTAATCAAATACTTGAAGTTTAGCATTTCTTGGGCATGATTCATCTCAGTGTTTAGTAAGTTTCTAAAACACAGCAGATGAATAGTGCCCCGGAGTCTTTTGCTGCTGAATCCATTGCCCATAAAGGGATCTTGGGGAGATTAGGTCAGATGCAGACATGTACACTATACACATCTGAAATTAGGAGAGATAAATCCTATCTATAGACTTTTTTTGAAGGGTAGCAAAAGAATTACCTATCAAATTCAGCCTTAGTATGGTGCTGTGTATGGATTTTACAGAATAAAGGTGAACTCAATGTCCTTCAAAAAGAGACTAGTTTTTCTGAACTGACAGTACATCAGTAAATCCTTTTTTTTCTATTTCCATGTGTAATTTTTCAAGGACTAAGTTCTACTAGTTCATTTTTCTATAAGAAATAACAGAAAAGACATGTAGCATGTGACTAGAATTATTTTCACAATATTGAGTATATAATATGTCAGTAATTCACAATCTGTTGATAGAATGAATTTAAACAAATGAGTTTGTCTCATGTATCTTTTCCTGTTTTCATTGCAGACTGCATAAATGAGAAATGAAATATATGAGAATAGAGCCTTCTGAGCAGTGCATGCTAGAGTGGCAATATAAACATTTTGTGTACAGAATAATGGATGTATTAGTGCTTTAAATGCAGGAGAAAGGCTGGTACTGGTAAGTAAATTTATTTTTTTTTCCCCCATGATAAAACCAGAGGTTTAGATAAGTTATGGTCTTACTGAAGAATGGTGTAGGTGCTCTTTTCAAATATATAATTACCCATAATTTTGGCTGAACAAGAACATGGAATTAAAGCTTTTATATGTAGCTTTTAACAATAAATGAAATAAAGGATATGAGAAAGTCACTGAAATAAAATGGAGCACAGTGGCAGCTGGCACAACCTGATGTAGTACATGTAGTGACTCCATGGCACTTCATGGAAAAGCTGCACTGTTGGCATCATCATGGGGCTACTACAGTCCCTGAGAAACTCCTCTTCCTTCCTTAAAAACTTCCCCCTCCTTTGTGACAGACTGCACCATTGCTGTTTTGGCATGTATTCCACATCACAGACTGAGATTTGTGAAGTTTACTGGGCAGGATTTAATGTTTATCCGAAAAGCTGAATGGATCACATGAGGCTTTTAGCATTTTTTACTTTTAACTTTACATTTATAGCTGTGTGATTGTCACAGAGATCACCAGGGTGCCATTTACATAGGAGGGAAAGTAATGTAGTTACAGTACATTTTTATCTGTACAAACTACCTTTTCTTCCAAGCTTAGATATTATGAAAGTAATCATATTATAATCATAATCATAAGTATTATGAAAGTATCAAGTACATTTAGAGTTGTTGTAAATCTATCAAACAGCTTTCCTGAAGTGATTGCTGACCAAAAATTTTTTCTGGTGGTCTGCTAGACTATTAGAAGCATATATCTTCTACATCTTTAATTCAAATTAAATTGAGGTGTTTGTCTGGGTTTTTTTTGGTTTTAAGTATTTACTAACTTGTGTCACTCTTCTGATACACAGAGCAACTCTTGTATCAGTCTCAGAAAACAGAACCTAATTTTAAGTGGTTTATGTTGCTGTTAGCATTTAGAAGTTCAGATACTATAACATGTTAAAAACTGATTCCTTCTGTTGGTACAGAAAGAATAGAAGCAAGTAGTGAATCTCTCAGGATCTTGATGTCTATTTCCTTCATAGTTAAAGGCAACAATTGATGACAGTTTTGTAAGCTCATCACATGTCACTGGAGATTCCACATGACTGAAAACAAATTCTTCCTTCCATTTCTTAGGATTTACTAGCTAAGGCAGAAGCCTGAAGAGAGATAATTTTTTAATGTAAGTTTTCAGTGAGAAATGCATGAATGGAAACAGTCTTTTCTGTCATTTTCCTTTTTTCTTTAATACCATAATATATTTTTCAACTGTTGACTGGGACTATTGAAATGAATTTTTTCAAATAGAAACTGGATGTAGAAGTTCAACCACTATGTGAACACAGAATTCCTGTTGCAGTGCTTTTAGAACTTCACAGGCAGAACTGAAAATATTTCAATTTAACTTCCATACTCTCTCATGCTGTGATGTTTTCCCTCTTCCTTATGGGCAGGTCATTCTACATATTTCCCACAGAATTCCCACAGAGGACCTTTGACACATCCATGAAGTTACAAAAACATTTGGATGAGCCAGTCCACAAAAATGGATAAACATACTAAAACCTCACTGAGTAAAATAATACGAAAAAAGCCACCAAAGCAAAGCTGATTACTTTTGTAAGACTGTCTTTTCAATTTCCCCATTGTAGGTCTTTTTACAGTACCCTGATGTTCACAAATGACATCTTTGTCAAAAGTAAAATTTGGTATGCTAATGTATTACACATGAGAGCCAATAATAACATGTGGGATACTGGTGCATGCTTCTTCAAGGTGATTGGGTGGCTTAGTAACAACACATTGAGACACCGAGGCTCAACAGAAAAATAAAGAAATGTCTTTAACATCTGAAAGAGTGTAAGTAAAATGACTGTGTCATGTTATTCAGCTTCAAAAAAATTCTAGAATCAAGTGTACTATTTGAATGTACCTTTGAGATACAGATTTGAATAAATAAGATAAGAATAAATGCTAACAGGAAAAGTTTAAGATCTACAACATCAGGTTGCAGAAAACTTTCAAAAGTGAAATTTCAACACAAATTATTCTCATTATTATCTTAGGTAAAATAATAATGATAGGTTATTTACATGTATACTTTGCAGAGCTACTAACCCTGCAAGACAATTAAAGATGTTTCAGATATTATATATATTTGATATGGACAATATATATATGACATATTATTCTTCATTCTATCCACATGGATCATACCATTTAACTATATTAATCTGTGGAGAATTCTGTTCTTTTAACTCACTGAAGCTTTAGACAGTACCAAATATGATCCATTAACCTGAATTGAGCTATGACTATTAAATTTTTAACCTTCGACCAAAAATTGGTTAACATTTGTAGTAATCAATATCCTTCTGTAGAGGGTGTATTAGGATATAGTATTATTGGTTATAATAATTGACATCTTATGCTTGGGTTTTTTGTCGTTTTTTTTTTTTTTGCTGGAGCTCTAGTACATCACACCTTATTACAAGTCCTTGATTTGTATTATCCCTGTATGTTTAGGTAAAAATATATTCTTCTATATCAGTTTTATATCTAGACACCCCAAAACTTTTGATTCAAAATCTAGAAATCTTGAAAGTTTGAAATTTAGAAAGGAGGGAAAGAGGAATTCTTTTAAAATATAAATTTAAGTTTCTGCATTTTTTCTATTTTTATTTCTTCAGTTTGTTAAGTGCATGTCTTCTTCTAGGCACAGGAAACAATGAGAGAATTGTCATTTGATTTTTTAAAATATATTTTTCCATTTAATTAGGAAAGAAATAAAATTCAGATAGAGAGCAATCTGCCTTCTAGAAGCAGGAATAGAAATTTTTCCAGCTTTGTAGAGGAAACATGTATGTCTTTGCATAGCTTTTCATATCTATTACTAAAATAATGGTTTCTTGATGCTGTGCACAGATAGGATGGTATTTGTTCTTATTCCAGCAGTTTTATTTTATTTTAGTCATGAGCTTTCATTTCTTGTGATATCTGACACTCCAGGCAGTGCCTTGATGTGGAGGGTGCTGTGCTATGATTTGTTCCTAATCTTTGCCTGATTTGTGTAATGTAAGATACATGGTGAAATAAGATTACAAGATGTTGCTGTCACAGCTGTTTCAACCATTATCATTTATCACGATGATAAATTATTGATTAGATAACTGATTAGATAATTAGATAATTGATTAGATAATAAGATTCTTGAAAAAATAAGTATATGTCACTAAGAAATCACTGGAGACAATTTTCTGTTAGAATTTTATTATTAATTTATTACACTTGGATTGACTAAGAAGATTTTTTAATTTCTGCAGATAGAGCTAATTTAGGCATTCACTGTAGTATTGCATTATAATAATTTCCTGTGCTCACAGACAGATGACCAGCAGTAAAAAGGAGGAAAATTTTAATTTTTTTATAATTTTCTGTCAATATATTGGGATTTTTTTACAATCTACCTACTGCTTTACTATTGGACAAGACACCTTTCTATGTGCTATTTTGTTTCTCTGTAACCAAAATGGGTGCTGTTATCTCATTTACAGGTCAGTAAGTAAAAGTCCTGTCAATTTGTTACAGAGTCAAGTTAGAGCTACACAACTACACCTCTGCTTTCTGTGGTACAATTTAAACTAAGTAGCATCATTTTTTTAGAACAAGGCATTAACTCAGTGTTCTGGCTAAGCATAGTGTAAAACAATTAATTTGTGCACCTGGTAACAGGATTTGGTGATATAAGCTTCCGCTTTGAGGAACTCAGTGAACATTACAACTTGGTGGATTACAACTGCCTGTGGTACAGATTTGTCATATGCAAAAAAATCATGTAGGATGACAGTCAGATCTCTGAGGAAGAAATTAAGCCTCATAGCAAAGCAATATTTTTACTATGACTGATAATCATAAAAATTAAGGACAAACTGTCTAAATTCAGCTTAAACTGAAATTTGACTACCTAAAAATTGCCATATAGAAGCCAGTATGCCAGACTGCTTAGGTGCTGCCTACTAAGATTTTCAGTGCAAACAAGCATACAGTTAATTTGATGATTACCTATACAGCCTCCAAGTTACATAAAAACAAACTTACCCACTCATGCTCAAATGTGTCAGTTTTGAGAAGATAGGCTCCTCTGTCTGTCATAGTGTTCTGCTGAGATCTACATTTAGATGAATGGGCATCTCCAGTCAACCCAATTTCGATAAAATAGGCATGATGAAGAATAGCAGTAGTGCCAAACTTCTGTTATAGCACAAGGCCTTTAGGACTCACTAGGAAAGCTGGGAATCCGGTATCCTAAATACTATTTGAGTAGGGGGGTTCAGTATTTCCCTCCTTTCAAGAATGTTACTATATTTCTAACAGTGAATGTTTCTAAGAGTATCTCAGGAAAAAAATAAAATAAATTAAAAAAAAAAATTAAAAAAAAATTTTAAAAAAAGTGTATCAGGCACAACCATGAGGCAAAAGAAGGAAATCTGACACCAATATAGCAAATGGTGCATTCCCTTCAGTAGGGGTAGAGCTGACATTGAGACTTTTAATGTCAGCCTCATGTACAAGGTCTCCAGCAGAACACTTAATTTGAGGAAGAGGGACAGATTATGTCATGAACATCTAGATTTTGGGAATTTTTCCCATACTTTGAACCTAAGGTTCATCTCCTGAAGTTGACTATCACCTAAAGTCCAAACTTTCCAGGTTCTTGGCTGGCTGTTTTAACCAGTAGTCCATAGGAATTAGATATACCATGCCTCATTAGAAATGGACAGATTAAATCCAGAGTTGGAAGATCTCTATTTCTCCTATATAGGAACCTCTTCTTAGGTTCCTAATTTCTCAATGGAAGAGTTAAATATCAGGGTCTTCCTGAATGGCCTGGACTGCTTTCTTAAGATGGTTCAGAATTAATGAACATATACCAGAAAGTCTAGTTTAATACCTTCAGTGTCAACTTTGAATTGCCTAAACTCTTTTTAGGAAATAATGTAGATTCTTTCACAAAATGATGCATGTCATCTTGAAATTGCCATCTCAGGCAAAAAAGGTGAATAATTTCCTCTGGAAGCACTTGTTTCTCTTCACTGACTATGAAAACCTTAAGTTGGACAGAACCATTCTTGTGCCCTAAAATTTCAGTCAGGTACTGTGAAATTAAGCACCTCAGTAAGACAGCTTAGTGTCATACTTGATTTTTGTGGCATGCTGACTTTTTAAGTATTTCACCCAAGCAACAGTGATTCTGAGATGTGAAAATGTGTAAGAATAAATAATGGTGAACTGAGAATGTATATTTGCACTTGTACTGTTTGATCCTGTCATTGCGTGTTGACACTGTGTACTCTTGCAGATTTAGACTAACTCTCCTATTTTCAGAGTAAGATGCGGTGCCATCTGGTTTTCGGGCCCCTGATCAGGATACTCTGTCCAGAATTTTAAAGATTTAATTTCTAGGTCACCTTCAGCCACTCAACAAGGGCCAGACACATACTTTCCATACTTTCCAAGACATTTCTAGTCTTACTAGAATTTCTGACAAGAGGCACCAGCGAGGGGGCCAGACATCATCTCTTTAGTCGATATCTGAATGACATGCGGGAGTGGTGTGGCAGTGAGAATCTCTACTCAGTTATCAAGCAAGGCAGACATTCTCCTGTTGATAAATCCTTGCTGTGCTTGTGCATTTTACATTAAGGAGAAATAAACCACAAAAACACACTTCAACATTCTGTTTAAATCTCAGGTGAAATGTGGAAACTCAACTATTTAGATGAAATTTACTCTTTAAGAGATACTTACTGCTGTGGTACATGGCAGCTAGCCCCTGTTATGAAAGATGTTTGCAATTTTCCTTTTCAGTCACTCCCTGTGCAAAATAAATGGAATTTTTTAATGTAAAACAACTTTGTAATTAATTTGCCCTTGTTGTTTGGTATATGACTTCTTCATTCAGCTTTTCTAATAAATTACACTTTAATAGGAGAGGAAAGATGCTCTTGTGGGAATGGTCAGGCACAGAAGAGTGCCAGCTATCATTTTTACTTTTTTTTCAATTCTATGCAATTTTATGAATCATGATGTTTTGTTGTGCCACCTGGATACACAGAGAAAGTTTGATCTTCAAATTACTCTGACAAACCCTTATGCAAAAGACTGCTAAAATTAAAGAAACTAATGACTCAGCATCTGAAGAACTCAGAACAGTTTCTTAACATTATCTAAGGACTGCTTTCCATCATAAGTACAGTGTTCTATTTTTGTTATCATTTTTTTTTGGTGAAACGCTGTGCGTTATTTTTACCTCATCCATCTTTGACATTATCTAGAACATGAAGAAGCAATCATAAGGGTAATATAGGTAGCTAACATTTTTCTGCCAGCTGAATATATATTAATTCTGATTTATTATTATGACATTCAAGTATACAAACATTAACCTGTACATATAAATACCAGAACTTAATGAAAAAGAGTCTGTGGTTATTTTTGTAATATTTTAAATGTAACTTTTAAATTTATTCAAAATGGAATATTTTGCTTGCCTTCTATAGCACTGGATAATAAGGATATTTGATGGATTAGAAAAATATTTCTAATAGTGTTTCTTAATTTTCATTTGAAAAAATTTAGCTTTCTTGTTTATTATTCTACTCTAGGCTCTGGTTTTCATCATAAACTATGAACCTTTGATAAAAGAAAATTTTTAAAAAACTGTGGAAAATATTCTGATAAAAAATAAAATTGACCAGAGACTTCCTAAAAAATTGCATATTCAAATTATTCTTTTGCAAGAAGTATTATCTTATAGCTACTTTTCCTATACTATGCATATTGATTAGAGTGCTATTGTTTCATGCTGATTAGTGTTTTACTAATCTGAAGAAGCAGGGAATGAATATTAAGAACCTAAAAAATTATGAAAAGTCTCATATATAGAATATACTAACTGACAAATATTGTCCTTTGCAATGTATAATGAATACCTCATTAGAAATTCTTCAGAAGATTATGGATCTCTTAATACTTTGCTTATATGTGGCTGCTGAGCCTTTTAATAGTCCAGATACTCAATTGCTAATTATTCCTTATCACTTTTCATCCAGCATTCCAAGTCCTGTCTGCCTTTGTAGTAAACCCAGGAAAGATTTTTAGGCAGATTTTCAGGCAGATTTTCTGTCAGTATATAACCTTTTTTTTTTTTTTTTTTTTTGTCTTTTTAATAATTAAGAGAAAAGCTTTGCCATTTTCTTTTTTGCTGGCTTCAAGTGTCAGAGCCAAGTTTGAGTGGTTTTTCTCCTGGGATTTATTAAAATAAGTATATCTATCTTCTTACCCTTTCCTGTGTCTTCTTTGATGGGTTTATCTCTCTCTCTCTTCATTTTCTCTCTCATAATTTTTCACTTCTCTACAATACATGTCTTGATATTTCCTCAGGAGACTTCTCCCACAAGGACACCTAAAATGGTACACAGCAAGCTTTTTAGGCACCAGTAGACCTCTAGCACAACTAAAGTAAAATATGAATCCTACGATCACCCATGCAAGTGGAAGAGTTTTAACCAATAGATAGGTAATAAATACACAATAAAATTATGGCATATGTGTTAGGATATTGCCTGCTCATCAGAAAATAATTGAGGATATTTGTTGCACCTGATGCAAGAAAGACTCACTCGCAACTGAGGAGGATCAGAATTATAGAATTTTAAGCAAGATATACATCTAGTAAGTCCTTGGAGCATGATGAGATACAACTATGTGTACTGAAGGAACTGACTGATGTCATTGTGAGGCCACTCTTGGCTTATGTATGAAAGGTACTGGTGATCCAGAAAGGTTAGTGAAAACTGGAAGAGAGCAAATGTCACTCCTGTGTTCAATAAGGGCAAGTAGGAAGATCTGAGGAACTTCAGGCCAATAAGCCTCCTCTCAATCCCTTTGTAGGCAATGGAAAAATTAATCCTGGAAAACATTTCCAAACACATGAAGGCCAACAAGGTGATCAGGAGTTGTCAGCATGGATTTATAAAGGGGAAGTCATGCTTCACCAACCTGATAACTTTCAATAATGAGATGACTACTGAGAGTAGTGGATGTTGTTTATATTGGCTTTAATAAGGCGTTTAACAATGTCCCCCACAGCCCCCTGTTAGATAATTAGGCAAATTACAGATTAGATTAGTGAGCAGCAAGATGGATTGAAAACTCATTGAACAAGCAGTTCAAAAGGGTTGTGATCAACAGTGCAAAATACATTTAGAGGCAGGTCACTGGTGGACAAATACTGTTCAACATCTTCATTAATGACCTGGATAATGTGACAGAGTATTCCCTCAGCAAGTTTTCAGATTGTATGAAACTGAAAAGCTTGGATGATACACTAGAGAGGTATGCTGCCATTTCAGAAAGGCCTCGGCAGGCTGGAGAACCAGGCAAAAGAGAAATCTCATGGTCCAGCAAAGAGATGTATAAAGTCCTTCTCCTAGTGAGGAATATTCCCATGCACAAGATAACAATTTTCTAAAAAACAGCTTTGGAGAAAAAGATCAGGGGGTCCTGGTAGAAAATATCTTCAACATTAGCCTGCAGTATGCCCTTACAACAAAAAAGAAAAGCAGAATTCTAGGCTGCAGCAGTTCAGGAGCAGTGGTGTTTCCCCTCTGCTCAGCATTAGTGAGATACATCTGAAGTGCTGGGTCCTGTTCTTTATTTAGAAACTGACATATTGTAACATGTTTTCTTACTTCTAAAAAATCATGTCATAGGATATTTGGCACCACTAGATAGAATCTCATATCTTTTCCTTACAGTCTTCCTATTTTTCTCTCTTTTTAAAAATTCTTATTGCTTTACTCCATCATATAAAATCCCATTTACTCTTGAAATTTCTCTCCTTCACCTATAAATAAATTTTCAATACATTGAACCTCTGTGGTTACTGAGTGAAGCACCATAATACCAAGCCCAATTTTTTTTTTGTTTTGGCCTCTATTTCATACCAGCAAATTGTTACTTCATTAGAACTCTTTAAATACTTCAGTACCTGATAGTGTCCACTTCTCAGATGGGTACAGAGGTAAACACTTCAATTGCTTCATCAAATAAATTACAGGTAAAAACTCTACGTACATCATTATGGGGAGAAACACCGAAGGCCTACTAAGCTTTTGAAAAGGTCCCATGTACCACAAGTTATCCCATGAATCTGACAGTATAGATACAGATCCCCAAAACCTTATACTTTTTGTATGTGTCAAAAGATAAGTAACACATGGTGCAAGAAAACCTGAAAAATTTTGTCAAGTCTGACTCAAGCAGAGAGTATCATGAACTGGACTATTTTCAGTTAAGATCTCAATAGTACAGACTTTCAATAATTACTTCTAATGTTCTTCGAGTTAAGGTATATTTATTACATGTTTATCTTTCTCCATTGATAAATAATCAGGTCAAATTTGGACTATGCTGGTGTGAATGCAAAACAAGAATAAAAGGCAACTTTAATCGTGAGCTCTCGCTTTGAGAGATTGACTGCCAAGGAGGGACAGCAGTCCCTCCCGAATTGCAGTTGCTGCAGATAAGGCTCAGACTGGACCTGCAGACACTGGCGAAGCTACTGGACTTAAATCTGGCTCTAAATATCTGTTTCTGATTGCATTTTGATACCTAGACCCATTTGTAGACAGGCTGTTTAATTGATTAACTCAAAATATTGATTAACATCCGGGCATGACAGCAGGGTAAGCCATCCCATCCTGCTTACTATGTAGTAATTTTGAAGGTTACACTCTGCAACAGAAGTCTGCGAAATACCTTGAAAATCAATGCGGGCAGATTTAATCCTGAGTTTATGGCATCTACATGTAGGGATTTTTCTTCATGGACTGTCCACCCAGTGAACCAGATAAACTTCATCCTTGCTGAAACCACAGAGTCCTGAATCCTGGCCCAAAATACCTTACTTTCCAAAAGTCACAATTCTTTTGCCCATCTCAGTTTTAGAAACAAAGGATGGAATAGATGAAGCAAATGGTCTATACTCTTCTTAGCCCTAGAAGGATGATACCTGCATTTAGGACACTTTGCTAAAGCAGGTAATCAAGAGGTACCTTGAGAGTTTGTGATTTTCTGAAGCTGAGTGTCTTTGTGAAGTCACTAACAAGAAATCCAAGCGTAGGAAAGAGTGCATGAGAAAGCATGTCTTCAAAATGGAGGAGGATAGAAATGAGGAGCTTAAGACTGCTCTGCTTTCCAGAACTCCTTCCCTCTTTCTGTCCCTGAGACAGAAAGAGAGATGTGTTTGAGTTCCACAGGAAGGGGCTGAAAGCTGGAGATGCCCCCTTCTCAGGTGTATCCCCGTGACTACAATCAGACATTTGTTTCCCCGCTGCTTTCCCAGACTAATGAATTTTGCATTCCTGGCCGTGCAGCAGCTCAGCTTCAGGAGAAGGAACAGTAAGTGCCTCATTCAGATTATTCATGACATGGTGGTTAGGTCACTCTCGAGTTATGGGAGAGGTGTATACAGCCCTATGTAAGATGATCAGGGCTGGCAATACAAACCTCTCATTTCCTTAGTGAGTACTCAAACCACTCGACTATTAAGCATAAGACAGTGTCACCTCTACCAGATATCTTTCTCAGAAGAAATCTTAAATGTTCTGCATCCTGAGTAGATGGAAGCACCTAACATTTTCTATTAATTTTCCACTCTCTCAGTGGAAAAATAGATTCCTAAAATAGGAATGGATTGCCCTCTGTGTATCTTCAGAGGAACTACACTATGGTTGGCAGACTAACTCATCAACCTCCTTCTAGACCAAACACTTTTTGTGCATCAATATCTAAATTAAGCACCTAAATGAAGAGCACAAGATTATACCCAGGGATATTAAATCTCTTCAGAAACACCTAATATGCAAGGAGAGTGACATTGGAGCTTATTTTGCCAGAAAAATCTTTGGGGAGTCCTGTGCTGAGACACGTGAGCACAGTAGCATTACTTCTGACCCTGACCAATACTGAGTTGTGCAAATTTATTTTGCTTGGATATTGCTAACTCAGGCATCCCTGCACCATACCCCATTGTGTGAGGAGCCTGAGAATAGCATTTGTCAACCTGATGCCAGGAACTAAGCATCTAAATCCATACTTAATATACACAAGAAGTAATGAGTTATTCAGAGGCAAAGGGCAGGCAGGGCCCCTGTCAACTTAACGAGTATTTGGGGGTACAAATGACCTCTGAAAATCAGGCCATTTATTTTAGCACCTAAAAATAGATTCAGATGTTTAATTTTACATATTAAGGTTGGAAAATTTTGGCTAGAGAGTAAATTAATTGCCTAAGGTCACACAGCAAGTCAATGTATAATGAGAAAGTAATAATGAGTGAGGAAAAAAAGGTATTTTTAATCTCTGTGGATTTATTGAATCCCAAAACTCTTTTCATAAAACTAAAAGTCTTCTTGTATATATCTCTGTAATATTTTAAATTGTGGCTTAACATTCTTATTTAAAATGTAGGGTTTTTCAGTGAAACCAATATTTTTCTCCATTTTCACCACTCCTGGTTGGTGGTATCTTCTTGTTGCTATGAAAACAAAAGGTTCAGTCAAATCTTCAACAGTAGATATTTTGTTGCATGGTAGTTAACGAATGAGATATTTGATTACAAAGGGATAAGTAACCTCTCTGTAGCCTGCAATTAACATTTAACTTGATATGGCCAATAAGCCAAAAGAAGAGAGAGTAAACTGAATAAAAAGGATTTTTCTCTCATTAGGGGTTCATCACACACATATGTTAGCAAAACACACTGTTGTGCTTGGCGATTTTGTTTGCAGATTTGTATACAGATAAGCTTTCATCTGGTCAAAAAGAAATAAAAGAACCCATTTGCTCTCTGGAGAAAAACAATATTTAAAACTATTCAGATTATGAGTGCATGAAGATAATTTATAATAGTCAAGTGCATTATTAGGCAATGATGATTTTTCAGGAAGTTAGTCACTCAGTTCCTGTTAAAGTCCTGGGAGACTGGAGTCCTAATTCTCTCACATGCTTTCTAGTTTTAATGAGTTCTTGCTTACACACGGACACAGAGAATGGTTTCTTCTACATCCTTTTAATGCAAGTATAAACTAAATCCTTAGCAGTATACTGTGATTCAAAATACAGAAAATATCTACCTAAAATAGTTATGCAATCCACAGTGAGAAATACTATGACTTTTTCTTGGCACACAGGACTTCTCAAAGCTATTTATAATAAACATAGAAATAAAGTGAGAATGGTCCTCATGTTAATGTTTGAGGGTTGGGAAAAACAGGTTGAGTTTCTTTCACAATTAACAGCTTCCTGCATTACCTCAGTAACATAATTTATATCATGCCATTACAGACCACACACCTTCAAATCTGGGTTTGCAAGACTAACTTTTTCTTGTTTTTAAAGTTGCTTTCCCCTTCTGTGAACTGAATTCTGAAGGAAAATGAAACCAAACCAAAGCCTAAGCTGCTGCTTTCATGAAACCTAAGCTGAGAGTATTAGGAAAGTGAAGAATAGTATCTGTCATAATTTTGTTATATAGAATTCTGTAAATTTAATTGTTTCTAATCCATCTCCTTGATCCTTTTCTCTAATTTTTTTTTTTCAATTCACTCTTCTAAAAATTTCTTCATTGTTGCAGGACTCCGCAGGGTAGACTCTTGTATTAGAAAGCATCACACTGTGGTAAAGGATCTGTTTTGTATACTAGGCCTTCCATGTAAAGAATATACACATTTTCAATAGCAGTCATTGCCTAAACATTTCAACATTGCATATGCTGAAACATACAAGAACTGCCACTTGTCTTAACTTTCAGTTTTACCATTGTCTTTTCATCAAGGTTGTGATTCTTCAGAAAGGATGTCTAAGATTCTCTAAATCAGTGAACAATCATAAAATTTTTGATCACTGGCACCACTTTATTCTGACGTAAACTGTATGTGGTTGTGCTTAGTTTTGGCTTGGACAGCATTAATTTTCTTCACTATCATAGTATCTTGGAAAAACAAAATGGGTTCTGTATGATATCTTACTAGTACCTAGGAAGAAGCTAAGATCTGAATTTGTTCTGAGAACAATATTGATAACACACAGATATTTTAGGGTGGGTTTTTTTTTGGCAAACAATGCTTCCATTCAGCCAGGGGCTTTTCCAGTTTTTCACAATGCCATTGTCCTCTCTCTACAAGAAGCATCAAGGAGATAGAGCCAGGACAGCTGACCCAAACAAGTCAGAAGGATACTCCACACCACTGGATGTTACACTCAGTGTATAAACTGGGAGGAGGAGTTGGATAGGAGGAGTGATCACTGCTCAGGGACAAGCTGGGCATTGGTCAGCGAGTGGTGAGCAATTGCATTGCACATCAGTTGTCTTCCTTGGCTTTTACTTATCTCTCTTTTTGTTACATCTCTTTTCACACAATTATTAATATATATTTTTTTTTCAATTAATCAGCTGCTCTTATCTGAAGCCACAAGTTTGCCTTTTTTTTCAATTTTCCTCCCCATCCCACTGATGCAGAGAGAGGAGTGAACAAGTGCTGCATGGAGCTTAGCTGGGTTTAAACCACAGCAATGGCCTTTTGCCTCTTTCGAGGAAGAGATCTCAGCAGCCCAAAGGAAAATGAGCGTTCCTTTGCTCATATGTGATGGTTGCTTTGTTCATAAGCAGAATTTTCTCATTGCAACTGAATGTTCAACACTATTTTTTACTACCATGTTATCTGTGGAAGACATCTATTCACATTCAGGACTTGTGAAAATGAATACATGCCCAATGACTTCTCTGCTCTTCTTTGTTGGACACCATACTTGTCCTGGCTATCATTCCAAGACATAACTGTTTGTTTAAGCCAAATAAGGCTTTTTGCCTAAATGAAACCAACAATAATGTTTTCAGGGGGTTTAATAAAATGGATTCTTAATCCATTTTAATGGACATGATCAAAATGAAAAAACAGAAGGACTGACATTGGGTAATGATAGTTTCTGGGGCTGCTGTGTGGTTTGTTTGGACTTGCTGAAGGTATCCTGTGGTTTCCTAATTGAAAAAAATAATTGACTACTAATGATTCAGCCAGAGTGAGTATGGGCTACAAACCACCATTATGGTTATGAGCAATATTGCTTACTCATAGTTTAAAATGTGAGTCATCATCTGTTGAAAGGAACAGAGGAATCCTGTGCTTTTGTCTGTTTACATCTTCTATTCTTTTTTATGCTTAAACTTTAAAATAGTTTGAAGTCTCATCTTTGGAAACTGTCTATAACTTTGTGTTGTGTCTGTCAGTGGGAGACTAAGCACAAGATTTGACTTAAACCTTTAAGAGAAATGTATGTCCATACGAGGAACTGGCTCCTGATACTGTCCCCAGCCCTTTGCAGTATCTAAAAAGAAAGTATCAAAGTCAGTAATTGTTGAATTGCCCTGTGTTGACTTGTGTTTGTGGCACAAATACTTGTGTGCCACAAGGAGATGCAGACATGAAAATTGATTTATTTTACATAAAGTATATATAGAAAAATTTGACTGGATGAATTTTTCTATAATCTTCAAGCCAGTATTTGTTCAGAAGGAAATAGATTTAAAACTTATTTATAGTATTAGTTAGTGTTAAGAGAATGTGTGATTACAATATATTACAGTATAATTTTAGTAATACATTCTGCTACTGAAATTTTAACAAAAGATAAACAAACACACAGAGGAAACTGCATCTGAGTGAAAAACATCTTTTATATAATTCTCAGTGAGAAATTGTACCTTTATTGCTCTTTGAATATCTTTCTATAGAATTTGTACTCTTTAACAAACAAAAGGATAAAAAAGAGGTTGTTGTTTTTTCTACTTGGTACCACTGCAAACTAAATATGGAATATGAAAGTGAAGCTACAAGGCTTCTGTTCTTTTTCATACCTCATCCCTGACAATAGATATTCTGAAGGGCAAAAGAGGTCTTAAATTACAGTATTGGCTTTCTTTGGTTTTATGAATTCTACTTTGGGTTTCTAGTGTAAGTCTATGCCTTCAATGAGGCTACACAGATATATGTTATCCAGGACCATAATTTGTACACTCAGGCTGAAGAGTGAACCTGCCACAGGAATTTAATGCTGTGGATTGATGCATTAAAAAAAATAAAAATCCCTTTCTCAGAGTGCTCTGCTTCTGTAGGACTGTCACCAGTAAAAAGTAAAATCTAGTCTATGTCAGTAAACGGATATTATGCTGAATACATGCAGGAAAAGTCAATGTGCTGAATAAAATAGAGGTGGTGACATTAGAGTTGCAGTTTAGGCTTTCAACTCTACGTGGGTCAATAGCAGTAATTAGTTCTATTCCATTACATTCTTATACTGGTTTACTCACCATACCTGAGTGCATAATATAAATACTGCATAGTGGAACGTGATAAATTTTTTCCTGCTGTGTTTGGTTACCTTTTGCCATCATCTGTGCGACAAAAGAGAATGGCATGCAGTGAGCATCCCATTTTTGTTGTCTTTTTTAAAACACAATATTGTTAAAGCACTGTATAGACACACTTGGTCAAAATGCAGTTTCAATTACTCAAGACAGAGTGAAGAAGCATACTTTTTACTCCATGAGGACATAGGGGAGTCTTATAATTTCCCTGTTTCTGTGAAGGTTCACAGTCTCAAGCTGGCTTTCAAATAACTTTGCTTCTCCTTCAGATGAATTTCACCCTCCTCGGGTCTGTGCTGGAAAGACACAGTTTTCAGCTATTGTCTCCATAGCAGAGCTTAGTTAATCTTCTAGCCAGACTGGTTCCAGGTCATTGAGTGCCTGAGAGAGATATGGTCTGTGACGCTGACCGTGATTGAAACCAGAAGCAGCTTTAAGTAGTGAGGCAATCGGGGGTAAATGTAAGCAAATGGAGTTTGCCCACATTCATTGTCAGTAACGTAGACTTTGCCCGCTTCTTGCCGCCTTCCCTGAAAGGCAAAACAAACTGGCAAGATTACCCCATTTCACCACCAGCTTTAGTCTTGTTCAACTGGGCAAAAGCCAGAGGCCTGAGTGGAAAACAAATGACAGCTTCACTGATAAAATTACAAATGAGAAAATTACTGCTTTCTGCACCCTGCAGCTCCTTTCTTCTCTCTGTATCTTTCTTCTCTTTTCCCCTGCAATCAGCAACAGCACCAAAGGCTAGCAACTCACTCTGGTTTGCAAAGATCATTGCAAGCTTGCTGCCTTTCCAGCAAAGTGGGGTCTGCTGCAGGCATGCCTGGCTGGCTGGTACGTGCTCCAGAATATACCCAGTTCACATCATGGGGTGGCAATGGCTCTCCTGTGGTTAGGCGGAGGACAGAGCTGGACAGAGTTAAAATATTTGGATTTACATAGAATGTTTTGGTCTTACTAACACAACAAAATCTTAATTGTTGTGTTATTTTGAATGGTATCATTGAAACGTTAATTGTCTACCCAGGACTTCGATATTTTAAAATGCTTTTGTTCTTCAGTTAGGAAATTCTCTGTATCCCCATCACTACATGCTGTATCATATTCCCCTTTCATTCACAAAAGGATTGTCCTTAACCTTTTAAATAAGTCTCTGTAGGTTCTTCACTATCCCAGTATTACTTCCCAGAGTTTCTATCGTCATCTATATAAAGAAACCAATGTTGTTCACTGTAATTGCAGACATTTTAACAATATGAAATCTGCATGAAATCATCCCACTCACACTTGTAAATAATGTGCTTATTTTATACATACATAATGTTAGTTTTTTTATAAATTTTTGTATCCAAAATTTGCCAGCAAAACTTGCTTGCAAAGGCTAATACATTATTGTTCCTTTTCCCTTTCCTTGTGTATGTCTATACCATTATAATCTTGCAGAGTTGTAATGTAATCTGGTTGCAAGATTATTTCTTATTAATTTCTTAAATAGCAATGATACACACAAATAGAACACTTGTTACCTCGAGTAGCTAAAAAATTAGTGACATATGTAATAAATAATGTTTTTTTAAGAATTAAATTTCATATTTTCATAACAAGGGCAATTACTTGCCATGATTTAAGGCTTGCCAGCTCTACAAAAGAACTGAGTTGCTCATCAATTTTTTATCATATAGGAGGTAAAAGCAGAAGTACTAGTAAGTACTAAATAAGAGAAAACAGATCAGAAGGAAAAAGATACAAAGAACTCATAGGAGAGAAAGTGTGGAGGCCCATGGCTAGAGTCAAATACAGCTCAGTCTAATCTAAATAAGCCATCAGACACTCGATGTCATGAAATGGAAGAAATTGATCAGTACTAGAGCTCACTGGAAAGAGAAATATGCCCTAGCTTTGCTGTGTAATTGAATGTCTTTTACTATATATAAAGTCTATAGAAGTTTGCAGATTATGTGTATACTGTGTTACTGAAACATACATCAAAACTAAATGCTGAGAGGCTTAAAAAAACTTAAACAAAAAGCAAACCCCACATTAAACAAAAAAAAAAATTAGTACGGAGTTTAAATGGCTTCCATTTTATCTGATTTTTTTTTTTTTCCTCTTGATTTACTTAACCCCTGTCTTATTATTTTATATCCCCTTGTCACAAAGCAGGGAGGAAGCAAGGAGACAAAGTCTGAGAATCCAGAGATGCATACCTAACAATACATGCCTGGCTTTTCAGGCAACTCAAATCCACCTATAAGTGTTTAGCATAATATCAGCTTCTCTAGGACTTTTGCTATAACTCAACAAAACCAAGATGGTTCAGCTCTTGCTGTGTGAGGGCAGTTTGCAGTTGACTGAGAGCTCTGTGAGCCTCTAAGAGTCTATGATTCAAATATTTTTCCAGCTGGGTCTCATGTGGGGGTTACGTGACAACACACTCTCCTGTGTGAGTGCCTGTGCTTTCTGGTTCAACCAACTTGGAAAATAAACAGAGAAATAGCTGACAGCTAACCCATCAGTTTCTCTCATTATACTTAGACCTTGTCTTCATGCCCTTCTGGATCTGATGCAAACACTTTTAGCTCTGTACAAGTGTTTTGAGGGATGAAAGTAACATAAATTTCTGAGAAGAGTAAAGATACATGTTCATCTTTCCTAGCACCAGTGAGCCTTTTCAGATTTGCTGCCATGCAGTAGTGAAGCATGCTGCTTTCGTGGAATACTAAAAGGTATTCCACAGGCTGCATATCAGTTAAGCACATGATTTAAACACTTTCAATATTCAATTTTAATATTGTACCTTACTGTTATTAAAGGGTAAAAAACCTCTAGTGTTAGTTTTTGTATCACATGAGCATAGCAAATAAAGTAAAAATAATGAATCAGATACAGAGTAGCGCTCACACTAAAGGCATTAAAGGATGTAGTATTTTATATTATTTCATATTTATGCTGTTTGATAACAGCTATTTCCTCCACAGGAAATATGAATAAGGAGACCAATGATAACAGCCACTGCATTACAGAACTAGGCTTTCAGTACAGTTTACAAATCATATTGTGCTGTTTGGGGAGCCCTAAAGGTGCTATCTCGAAAGAGTATAATGCATTAGAACCCTTTCATTTTTATGAATTTTTAGCATTTAATGTTTCTCCTTGGTTTGCTCTAATGCAGAAAATAGGAAGCGCAAATTTACACATTTTGAGTGCTGCTAGTCTGTGATTCTCTTGCTAAAGGTGCAATTTTATTGTTTTACTCAGAATACAGAATAAATATATTCAATGAAAGCAACTGAAGTTACAAACACCCATTCAGCCATTGTGTGAGCGTTTTGGTAGAAGCACACACAGTGTTTGAGAAATATGGTTCTGTCTTGTTGCTTAGGGCTGTCACATTTCTTGTTTCTTGGGTCCTTTATGTTTTATCCCAGCAAACAGGTGAAAATAAAAGGAAGAGACAAAAACCCCAGCAAGCTGAAGTGACTCAGTACAGGGAAAAATAATAGAGAAAACCAGAACAAGCAAAGAAAGTTTGCTTCCTACTGAATTTGTGCTATTTTAAGTTTTGGTTTTTTAACCTATAGTATTGGTCTCTTCAAAGGAGTGAAATACTTTATCTTCTTGACAGAACAAATTGAGTGGAAAATTACATAAACCCCTCAGCAGATGTTCTTTCCCACATTGTTTGGGAATTTATCCCTATTACACAGTGCTTCTAAGGCCCATGCCAAGCTGAATGGGGACATTAGCAAACTTGAAGATATGTTTAGGTGAGCAATATGCAAATATTCTTTCACTGCCTCCTTCATATTTTTCAGTGCCAGTCAACTTCCCCATGGTCTTCTAATATGTTTCTATCAAGAATGTCTCTGTGTAGGTGCTAGACACATAATATCTCCATTGCAAATTCAATAAATGAGAACCTGTTTTTTTCACTGAAGCAAAAGCCAAAGTCCAGACCTCTATAAATTCAGTTTGCTATAATGAATGGGTCTTGGAGTCAAAGCTGTCAGGCAACAAACAACAGGAAAAAATAAACCAATTCCAGTTCCTACCGCCTGCAACATAGCTATAGCTGTATAGCATACTAATCTCTGAAAATCAGATGGCATCTTCAAAATTATAATGCACACCAGTGAGTTAAGCATCTGTATAACAATAAGATTTGTCATCCATCATTCAGTGAACAGCATAAGGCAACTTACTGTCATCTAGTGCCAAGTGATATCTACCTAGATTCTTTGCCTGTCCACCTGACTCTAAACTCTGCAGCAATCTTTGATCAATTCCTTTTTTAAAATAAATAAATAAATAAATAAGTATTCTTTTGAATGTTCTGGAAAGCTATCCATGAAGCTTGTGAATGAAAACAGCAACATATTCTATAAATAATGCACAATGGAAGTCTCTTCTGTCCATCCTGTTATCCCTGTTTATTCATTAGCAACTGTAGTGAATTTCACCAATGAAAGTCCCAGCAGAATTGCAAGGGAGATTTACAGTTCAGGACCAAGAAGATGTCTCTGCAGCTGAGAACTGCATGAAGAGATGAACAGGAATCTGGGGATAAATCAGCAATCCCATACTCTGGGGCACATTCACAAATAAATTAGAGACTACCTGCAGAGAAAAAGTTCTTAGCTGTCCTCCTTGTACTTCCTTGCCCCTAAAAAATACATCGTGAATTGGGGTGGCAGAAAAAAGATACTGAAGAATTTCAACAAGAGACAAACGGTGGTGGAAGTTTTCTCCACTGGGATTAATTAGTTTTCCTTGGCTTAGGAAGAATGGCATAAAGCAGATTCATTGGATCTGAGAATTGGACAGAGCCTGATGCTTTAAAATAGAAGGAGTAATTTACACAGGAGAATAGTAAAGAGAAATGTGAATTTCTTCTACAACAGATAAATGTTGCTGGTGACGTTTCCAGTAACAGATCTAAAGGAGATAATTTTGGAAATGGAACACCACTGCACTGATGGGTGGTTACTCTGAAATGATTTCTGGAATATTTTCTTGATGAGATGAGATCACCACCAATGTTGGTGCAAAAAACTATATTACCATTATAAAAAAAAGAAATTTTCAGTAATATCAGTTTGAATTCAGAGAAGAAGAAATAAAATTGATTTGATTGTAAATAGAATATTTATGATCTTAATCTAATATTATTAGAGAGAAACACAGAAGAAATGTACTATGTTAAAAGGGGTAAGAAAACAAATCAGCACACCCAAAGATCTCAAACCCCACTGTACTTAATGGCCTAAGTTTTTCCAGCATACTTGTATGGGTCATTATTTTCCAGTAGAGCCTAGATAAAGGGAGCTGTGTTGATGGTTTATTATTCACACTGAGGTTGTAAAGAGTTGATTCATCAGTGGTGGATCTAGTGTGAGAGTCTTCTATTTTCCCTCCACTTTCCTTCAGCCACCCAGGCCTCTCTGTTGCTCTGACTCAACCCAGCCTAAGGTATACAAAAGCACTTATAGTATTACTTCACTTTGTGTGGCAAAATCTAGGTGCACCTGAGCTGTATCTGTAGAAGCTGAAGACCACTGCTTCTTTAGCTTTCTTAATGCAGCTGATTTTCTTCCTCTCTCTAAGATGAACATCCAGATGAGTCTGAATCTGGGGTCAGAATAAAACATAAGGAAAGGTTTAGGCTCTTGGGAGACAATGGAGAGCATGCTAAGAGGTGCCTGCAGTAATGGGCAGGAGATTTCACAGAGACAATATGTCATACACACTGGAACACCAAGGCATGCAGAAGGTAGCACAGTTCTTTAACCAGCTTTCATTGTTCTAAGCCATTGTTTTAAGTTTCCCAAACCTGTTAAATATAAGAAAACATGCACACTGATGACTCCCTCATCTCTAGACCAGTGACCTAGGAATAAGCTATATAGAAACACTGCAGCCTTTGGCCAACTGAGAATATTTTCTGGAAGAATGGGTTGTATCTCTGATGGTATTTTAAAGGTTACTGCTTAAGACTTTCAGATACCAGTTTGGCAGCCAAAGTAGGGAACTGGGTTTAGTTTCAACACAGAAATAATTCTATGGACTTAAAATATCTCGTTGAATTGCTTGAAATACAAGATATAAGTTCTCTAAGAAAAGTTTATATGTATCTATCCTATGTTACTCAGTTTTTCAGTTTGATTGTGGAAAGAATGAAATAAACCCCAAGAATCTTATGAAAAAAAAAATAAAAGAATTATTTAACTTTGACCTGATGCTTTCTTCCCTGCTGCAACACAGAATTTCTGTAAGCAAAGCTAAAAATAAAAACCAAAAAAATCTGTGTCCCAGCTGCACTAAATAAAATGCATATGTGTTACTTGTGACTAAATATTATAAAATTCCTGAAATTAAATTAATAAGGTTAATAATTAGCTATTTTCTCTATGTCAGGTACTCAAATGGTAGCACTTAGTTCTATTATCTTCCAAAGAGATGCCAGTTTTCACCACCTGAATCTGAATGTCTGCTCTTTTTTAACTAGATTGTAGTCTAGCCAAAGGATAGAGGGAGCATGGACTGTGATGTGGAAGTACTCATAGTAGATAAGGTTTTCTAAACATATATGCCCCATTTTAAATACATTTAGATTTCTACAGAACATAAATCTGGCAAAGCCACAATTCTTTGAAAATGAGGTATAGGTCATATAGAAGTATATGGAGAATTTTACTTTACTCAGTATGTGTTCTCCACCTGTTCTGTAATAAGCAATCTTTTTTTTTTTTTTTTTTTTTTTTTTTTCCTGTTTTAATATTCATCAGCCCTGAGGCTAGAAGATTATATGCAAACAATCTTAATAGTGTAATTTCTCTCCATATTTCCAACACAGCCTGTCAATAAATCAAGTTTAAATAAATCCCAGTCCTGTAAGATAAGACAATGTCTGTGATGTCTTCAGTTGCATTTTAGATATTTATTATAAAATGTGTGCAACATGCAGCACTGGAAATTAGTTTTGGTAGATAAAAAGAAATAAAAATTGTATCTCTTATAACTTTGGACAAATTAATGGTTCAATAAACTTTAATAAGGAGTTGATAGAGATAAGAACTAAAACTATTTTTTTTTTTTTCAGATTTGGTCCAGGACATTCACATCGCTGCATGATTTCAGTTTTAGCTGCCTGGAATATTACATGAACAATCTGCACATTATTTACAAGGCTTTCCTCTTCCTCTTCACCTTATCTGCTTCTGTACAGTAGCACCCTGAAAAACATCCCTTGACAGCTAATTGTTTGAACCCACTCCAGTCCTCTGTGTAATAAAAAGTGATAGCATCCTGTGGGACATTTGTTTTATCAGCAGCCCTTTAGCTAACACTCAAAACAAAATCCTCCACTGACTCAGTTGCAATACTGAGATTTCTTCCAGGCACTGAGAGAGGAATAGAAAGATTTCTGGTCAGTGCACTGTCTTGTTGTCTAGTAGCCCTACAGCTATGGCAACACGTACAGTTTTGCAGCTCATACTGAGGCTAGTGGCAGGCACTTAGTTTAATCCCCCATCCAATAGCCACATTTTAGAGTGTCAGAAACAGAAACTGTACCCAAACAGTAATATTGGATTGTTTCTCTGACATCTTCAAAGTTGAACCTACTTTTATAATCTGCATTAAGCTGCAGGAGGGGGGTGCTCCAAAGTTACAAACCTGCACTCACCATTAATTTCTTTTATGGTCTTCAGTCAAGTATTTAGCTTTCTTGTCTTAGACACCTGTCTATTTGGGAAATATATTTTAACAACTGACCAGTTCATTGCAGAAAAAAGTATGTTTTATGTTACCAATTGAGTTTGATGGCTGAGCTGCTGGAAGGATAACTGCAATCCAGTTGCTGTGTCCTGCATGGTAATATCTTTGAACATTGTTTCTAGATTAAAAAATTTGCATTAGATATAGCAAAACATTTGCATACTGTTATAGTATTGCTATAGCACCACACCACTAGTATGGTGGTCAGATTTAGGATATTCTGGATAGATATTGATGGTGAATGTCTGAGATAACTAACCTCTGTAGTTGATAGCACTGTATATTAGCTCTTTCAGGACCTAGTTCATGATATCCCGAAGTAGGTGTCTGAAACAGGGAAGATAAATTACAACTCTGTCGAGTCTGCAGGGAGTCCAGGCTGATTAGTTTAAATGTTGATGTCTCTATTGTAGCTTCACAGAGATAGCAGAGAGGAGTCACTGTAAAGGAATGCCTATACAGGAGTAGTCATGCCATCCCTAATGCAATCCAAGCATGCAGAATTATCTTCTGTTTATACCATTCTATTTACATCACAGATTTTAACATTCTCATTTTACCTGGAAACCGCATTTTTACATCCCACTTGTAACTATCTTAATAAGCATTGCAGTGAATTTTGGCCTGGTTTCCCTGTGAGATGCATTCAAGATGGAGTTTCAAAATTCAGATATTCTCAGGGTCAGGGTAGACAAAAATATATTAGGCTGCTAAAAAAAAAAAGGACAAGTTTCTTAGTTTTATAAAGTTACCAATTACTTGTTGAACTATAAATATATTTATATCAATAACAACAACAACAACAAAATCTGAAGGCAGAAAATTAATTCAGTCAATAGCAATCTACCAGTCACTTCATTTTAGGGTGTAGTTAGTTGATATACAAGCACTCATATATATAAATAGTCCCACATGTCACTTTGCCCCAAACTGTAAAAATCTACTTTGACTATTACTAGCTCTTTATAATTCTACTATTGTATAAGACTCTATCTCCTATCTACAAGAGATAAGCTAAAGCAAAGGATATTACACTGACATACATATTTCATTGGTTACAGAGGTTGGGTAGATTTATTCTATGTTTTGGGAACATACCTAACAACTTCAGGTTTGTCTACATCTGAATGTGTTGAAATCTTTTACTGATTCTTGCCTTTCAAATCAGATTGAAAACCTAAGCAAAATAATTTTCTGGGAAGGCTATTCCATTTCGGTTTTGCTAGTAAAGTCACAGAAACTGCTGTATTCAATCACATCAGTTGTTCATCTACTTCAGGAGCAGCTCTAACTGTGAGTAATGCCAGCTTCTTCAAAGAAAACTTTCAAGAGACACTGTATTTCTTGAATACAGTGTTATTTAATTATCTGTCTGATGAATGGCTCCTTTTCTCTCCTCTTTAAATCTCTGTTTATGCCTGAAGCACAACATATTTCAATGTTTTCCAAGAGTTGCTTTAGTTTTGTTTTGACACTTTTCACTATAGAGCTATATGTTCTTGTTGTTCACACACATACTTAAATACTTAAATTAGGTGAATCAAGGATTCAGTGAGCTCCAAAGATAATTTATTTTTTTAAAAATACACATTTTGATCTATTCTGACTTTTCTACCCTGTAGTCTCATTGATTACCATTTGTTCTTGAATTCTGAGAAAAGGCAGGTACAATTTTACAAAATAGCTTTCTGTATGCCACAAAACTAAGCAAAAATCTTCACTGTCCCAGTCCTATTTAGCCTATGTACTTTGTACTTCTTATTTACACTTTCTATAGACTCTCAATATTAACCAGATCCAGAAGGGGAACCATAAATTGTCATCAGTTTGGAAGAGTTTTTCACTAAGTGAGAAATGGAAAAAAGTAGTAGTGAATTTGAAGGAAAAGAGGGTTATCTTTCATTAGATTCTGGATTTCTTAGGTAAGAAGTAGATAGAAATGTGAAAGAGGAGCTAATAAGGGACAGGCAATACTAATAAATAAGTATACTATTGTGTTAAGATTTATCTTTTCTTTCCCAGATGTTTTGAAGAAGGAGCTGGGAAGAAGGTAACTCTTGGGTTTTTTGCTTAATCCAGGTTATTCATCTAGAGAACTCACTTCTGCGAGCAGTGATGAAAGGGATGTAGTCGTTGTATAAAAATTACAGAGACAGAAGTAGGCTATCTTCTCCCATTTTCTCCAGGACTATGTGTTTGGGTGGACTGGCAGACTCTCACCATCTTTTCAGTCTACCTTGATCAAAATATGTTGGTTTAGGTATTTTTGGAACAGTGAAAGAAGTGGAAAATATAATTTGAACTTCTTAAAAGCATAAAAGTTTTCAGTCCTCCACAAAGGTAGGCAAATGCCACATACTAAACTTCACTAGAAAGCTGCTGTGCCTCACTCAGTGAGGACAGCTGGCTCTGGAATATATCCTTACAGCCCTTCCCAGGGAGACAGGCTCATGCTGCTGCACTGAGCATCAGCACCACACCTCACACCCTGGTTAGTGTGATTGTTCTTGAGCTCAGCAAGAGGCAGGAAGTGGTAGCTTGGGCTTATCATGATTGTGACAGTATTATTTCTGGACACTGAACTGCAGGAAGCTGCACTTGTAAAGTACATTATTTCAGTATACTCACTTTCCTAAAAAAAGGTTTCGTGGTAACCCAACTTGATACTGGGTTTTCCCCAGGTTTTTTTGATGATGGTCTGTGGGAATTTTCAGCCTCAAGGGCATGTTCTCTATTACCTGGAGCCTTAAAGCTTTTGATAAAAACATTGCATTGCATTGAAGTGGGCACAGTCTTCAAAGCAGTCCATTGCTAAAGAGAGCACAGTGATTTAGGATGCACTTTCCATAAGCCCATACAAAAGTAATTCATTAATTAGAAATTAAACATTTTAAAGGAGTTAGAAATTGAAAAGGAAACTACAGAGTACAATGAAATAACTTCACTAAAATCTCCACTTGAGGAAACTTTTCTTTTTATTTTGCTTTACCTTTTTAGAAATGTTGGTATTTGAGAATTCAGTTTTCATCAACAATCATTTTCGGAACTTCTTAATCAAGATTCTCCAGTTATGTTGGGAGTATAGGATCTGTATATTACCCTTTCCTTTAGGCTTCACTGAAATGATTCCACTTTCATAAAATTCCTCTGAGAAAAGAAACTTAATTTATTTTTCTTATTTTTTTTTTCCAGCTGACACACAGCTCAGGACTAGGAAACCAGAGATAATCTTGGCAGTGAATATTACTCTGTCAGTGTGTTTCTAAAGCTACACATCCATAACACAGAGCCCTGACAACACAAATGTGTACTGCAGTCAGGGCAAAACCAAGGACTGAAACAGCTGTGACAGCAGGAATCTCCACTGTTCCTAGAGCACCTCTGCCTATACCAGTGGCTCAGAACCTGGCATGGTTTTCTTCTTCTTACAGAAGGGTTGATTTGATTGATATGGACTCATCCACACAAAGGCCCTTCACCAATGTGGTGCTGTGCAAAAATATTGCTACTGTAAAAGTAAGTTCTGATTGTATGAGATGCATTCTAATGAGAGAAATCCTGGAGGGAAAGGACTGGGATTGAGAAAGAGTAGAGAAAGAGAAGGCACTGACTGCCCCCTGAGCCAAGGACAACCACAAGAGAGGTTGAAGAGGTGGAGCTGAAGCAGAGAATGAAACCTGATTAAATATTCTTTGGCAGGTGGTTTGGGACCTCACTGTGATTTCAGTAGCTGGTTCCAATAAATGGAGCCTGGTACTTAAAACTCAACACTGTTTGAAAAGTTGCTTTGGAAAGATATGACTGCTTCAAAGCTTGCTTGGTCCTGGTGCTTTCCCACCATGTCATAGGCTATCCCAGTGCCCTTATTTCTAATTGCAGTACCTAGTCTTGTGAATATTGGTGAGGATCCAGACAAGACAAGCTAGAGGCAAGAGAGGTTTGTTTTTGTGTTTGCTATCATGTACACCATGCATCTAAGCCTCTTGTGTAAATCTATCTGATATCAGTTACAAATTTTTTTGGTAATTTTGCCTTCAGAACCATGGGAGTTGTAATAACCCATCCTTAGGCTGGGGATGTAGCTAGGGGATGTAGCTGTAATTTTTTTCTTTCTCTGCTCTCTATTACAAGTGGACCTGCATCTACCCTTAAGCTGATTGACTAGAAATGTCTTAAAACTACCTCTGTTTCTCACATGTGTACTTTTTGGATGCATGCTGAGTGTCATCAGGACACGGAGCTCCTCATATTTCAAAAGGATGCTGGAAGGCACACATCTTTTACAAGTCTTGCTGAGAAATAATAACACAGGAATTGTTGCTACTGTGTATAGCTGTATTTGTGAAACAGCTGGACCTTCTGGCATCCTGGTTCTCCTTTTCTGGACAGGCAGACTGGGTACCAGAAGGTAAGGGGAACTGTCAGATGCAGGGAAGCAGGACTAATCAGTAGCAACTAAGCATTAGACCTTGTGTCCTTCATACAATTGCACAGGGTGGGCTAAGCAATGATCTGCTATGGGGGGATGGAAGCTTCTCTGAGTGCTGTAGATGTCAAAAGTCTTTATCAAGAATATGTTTTTTCATGCAGTAGTTAAAAATGTATACCTTGATTTTTGCCTGCTTGATTTGGAACCACTTGGTAGTGCTGAAGGAACGAGAGATACAGATGTTTATGTCTTTTGTTTTCTTTTACCAAGACTAAGAGAAACTAACATTTTTTTTAACTGCCATTGTTTTACTCAGGTGCAATATAAACTCCTAAGTGGCATATCATGACTGAAGGAGAATGAAGCATTCCAATCTTCTCTCAGTTGCAGACATTAATATATTATACATCCTGTCTTCGCTTTCATATTCATTACTTTTTTAATGGAAAAAAAAAAAAAAGAAAAAGAAAAAGGAAAAGAAAAAGAAAAGGAAAAAGATTTTTTAATGATAAAAAAAAATCTAAATGATTAATGGCACATCAGCTAATGACATTTTGAAAGTATTTCAGGTTGGAAATGTGACACTACAATCATTAAAAATCAGATTCAATTTCCAAAGGTCCTAATCTTAAACTTTATACGGCTGGAAGAAACATAAAATGATATCCCGTAAGCTCATGTGCTTCTGTATGATGAAAAACTCAGGAGTTTTGTGAGCACTGCCAGAAAATAATGTGTTCTCGGAAATTCTGGAAGTTGGTCAGGAAGATAACTGATGAGGATATGACAGAGCAAATGAACAAATTGTTCGGTATAGAGGAATGCTCAGTCCAGAGAGATCTTTTTCTCTGAGACATCATTTGGGGTCCAAGAGTAGCATAATGGCTCCAAATGGATAAAAACAACAGTAAATCCCATTCTCATGCATTATGCATGAGTTTTCGCTATTGGAGTTTACACCACCATCTGGTGTTTAATTATTCCCGCTTTACACCACACGGTGGTGTGAATCTAATGAAATGAATATGTACATTATAATAATTTGGTGCATAGATTCTGGTTTGCTAATTATTAGGTGCCAGGCATCCTTTTTCTAATGCTGAGAGTTGAAATTCATTCTAAAAAAATAACTGTTTCTGAAAACCCTCATTGGCAAATACAACGGCAATTAATTCTTCCATTCTCTAAAGATCCATTATTCCTATATGGCTGGTTGATTTTCTCTAACATCTGTACAACATAAATTAATTATACAGTAGTGTCAGAATTCCCATTCTCATACACTGACAGTATTGTTAGAAAAGGACTTTTCAGTAACATTTGTATTTAAAAAAAAACCTAATGTATACTTTGGTATTGAAGGACTCTCATCTTCCCTGGAGACAGAGTGGCTGTCATTATATGCACAAAGTTTTGTTATGTATGCAGGTTATTATTTTTTCCCATTATCACCTGTAGGCCATTAGATTTCAATCTGTCATCAGTGTATCTGAAACCAATATCCTGTGTTATTAAATTAGTTCGGATCGTAGTTTCTCTCTGGCAATAAATCCTGCTGTGAAGAGTGAGACTCTTCAGCAAGTTCAATGTTCCCAATGCTCTCAGAAAGGACTCTGAAAACTGACTGCATCCCCTGTTAGCAAATTAGACTGCCCTCGTATTTTTCTGTGAGCAAAAGTTTGTGGAAGTTAAGATGCAATGTATGGACAGTCAACAGGATTTTCTGTAACAATCACAAGCTTTAAGAGTTTGTTCAGCAGCAATGGTTTTCCACCAGAAGATGGTTTCTAGATGGTAAAATAATTCTGTTAAAGGATATTCAGATAACCACTACATCCAGCAGTGTAATCCCTCCTTACAACTCAAAAATTTTAGCTTACTTTTCTACATTTTAATATTCTTGTAAGCTCAGCAGTTTGCAAACTTATGAAAAAACTTGCAAGGTCGGCTAGGATGGATGAAAAACGTGTCTAAAAGCTGGAAATGTTTGTATTTGAAGAGATATTTGAGAAAATAAGACAAAGCAGGATAGTAAAACACACTGAGAACCTAGGACAAAAGCATTTTGGCTTGGTTGTTTGGGTTATTTTCATCTTTGGAAATTACCCTGTTAATTTTTCTTATTTTTTCCTTGAGTTGTGTTTCAAAAATTTTAAAAAATTAAGGAAGATAAAAGAATTAGGAATAATAAAATTCTGGAAGTTTTCAGTGAAGAACATTTTTCACTCTTCTGCAAGGAACAAAAAGCCTTGTTAAACTTTTCATTCCTTGCTATCCATGTTTTAAACAACTTCCTTTTCTAATTAGGATGTAAGTTTGAATGGTATGGAGGAACATATATTTTATAGCACACATTGCAGAAAAAATTTGGATTAAAAAAGAAAAATATTTTGAAAGTAATATGCTTTTCCATGTCAGAAAGGAATTTTTTTTTCACTAAAACACCCTTCAGATTGCTATATCTGAAGTAAAGCTTCTAAATTCAGTGAAGTCACCAAGTTTAATTATAACAAAAATCTTATTACCATATTAAAAGCTAAACAAGTACTCTGTTTTCCTTTTGCTGAAAAAACATCACATGCAATTATATTTATAATTTTTCAAATATGTATCATTTGAATATTATAAAAGCTAAAAAAATTCAGACATAAGTCTGTGTTGCAGTGGGTGACAAAAAAGTGATGTTCATAAAAATAATTTTCTGATGCAGACTTTCATTTTCATATGTAATATTGTGGTATAAAGCCTGTGTCTAAAGTAGTGGAGTTGGTGATAAGTTTTTTTTTTAGATTTAAAAAAAAAATAAAATTATGAAATAATCAAAAAGTCTAGCAACATTCACCAGTTGCTTTTTGATGTCCAGTATGTGTTTTCCAACTTCTGCTGAATTTTTCCATATTTTCTGGTCCTGGAGTAAGTGGGGATGTTTTGAGATTCAAATCAACTCCCCTGGTTATCAGGGAACCTCAAAAAGTGCAGGTCATGTCTCTGGTACTTGAAGAAATTAAGAAAAGGACTGTGTGGGCTTAAATTTAGTAGTAGCTCATCAGCATTCAGCACCACTGCTATGCCATGAAGGAGAAAAAATAACAGAGAAACATGAGAAGAGGAATAGATAAAAGGCAAGCACTGAGAGGAAAAACATGTTGTTTCTTAATTGAGCTGGAAAGAAAGAAGAGGAGGAGGGGAAGACTTTGCTTGCAGCTCTCTTTTGATGAGAAACCTTTATGTGCCCATGACTATATAGGTTAAAAATGGAGTGCTGCCTCTAACAGACAGCCACATTGTAATACCCATGTAGTAAATCAAGGGCAAAAATAAGAGAAGGAAGGGAGGAAAAAATATGTCATCAATAGGAACATTAGTAAAATGCACAGGGTCAATTCATCTGAATTAAGGCATCATCAGAACTCCTTTGAAGTCACTGGAGCTATTCAAGTCTGTATCAGCTGAGATTTTCACTCACTTCTTCTTTGTCCCAATGACTAAGCTCCTTTCTCCCCACCATATCCCAAACCATCCCTGACTCTTGGTTTTAGTTGTATACTATATTGTGGTTTACCACAAAATGACAAGGGAGGGGTACACCACCAGCATATAAGGGTATTCAACTCAGTGTAAGATATTGCCTCACACTCGATTCTTTTTTCTGAATCAACTAAATTTCACTTACTATTGATGTGTCAGGATTTTACTGATTTACTTTTTTTCCAGACACCTTCATCCTTGCCCATTATCTGAGCTGGGCTACAATTAATCTCACAAGGGTGATTCTGAAATGGAATTTTCAATATATTCCATTTGCAGACCCAGAATAAACATGGTAAGAACAGCTACTTTAATGATATTTTGGCACTTCTTTCCACAGGTGGCGGGGAAAAGCACAGAAACTCAAAAAAGAACCAACCCCCAAAACCCTACAAAGAGGCAAATGAATCTCCTTGATAGTGGGATAAAGGTTGGACTTGGGGCAGAGGTTTGATGCTGTTCTTATTATAGCTAATCCTAATGCAGTGTCTTCTAATTATACAATAAAGATTCCCTTTCTGATGGAGCTGCCTGTCAGCCCTCTCTGCAGTAGGAATGGCCATATGGAGCACTCTGCAGACGGCTGGGCAGTGGCATGTGTACAGCTGTGCAGAACGAGCACCCAGGTGTTTCAGCCTTCCTCTGATAGGTAGTGAGCAGGCAGCTCTGCAAGGGTGGGGAGGCTGCTCAGCAAGGGTGAAAGAAACCAGCAAGATGAGATTTGACAGGAAATAGCAATGATAATAAATAACGTAATTTTTTTTTTCCTGATCGGTATTTTACATTCCATCACGAGTAACAAAGTCGGGTCTCAGGCTTTGATTAGACTGTAAGTAAGAAAGATTAACATAAAACAAGTTTAGGGACCCATGAAGTAGCTCAAAATCATGTTCAAATAGCAACGAGGATGGATTTGCTTTGGCTGCCACAAGAACTAAATGAGCACGCTTGAAGCAGACAGGTAGCGCTAGAATCTGTCCTCAAATTTGTTCAGCTCTCATTCCTGGATCTACATCTTTCCAGTGCCTCCACTGACACCTTCCAGAGCTGCAGTCCTGTGCTAAATATACTGCTTAAAGAACATAGTGTCACCTCGCTGGCTGCATCCAAGTTTGTTTTTTTTTATTGTTGTTTTCTGGTTTGGTTTTTGTTTTGTTTCATTTTGGTTTTACTTGCATTGGTGAAACTGCTATAGAAACCTGAGCTTCTTTTTGTCACAGCCAAAGCTGGAAAAGACACATTTTATGCAACCATCAGCTGAATCCTGCATTCAGCTACATCAAGATTCAGATATATCCATAAACACAAATAACAGTGCTGTGAAATTGCGAATACAAAGGAAATACACATTAAAACATGTATTATAAAGTACCAGAGAGTATGTTATAGGGAAAAAAAATAGAAAAAAACCACTCAGTAGTGAGTATTTACATTGATTACAAAGCCCTAGAGATGCTTTAGAGGATGCCTTAAAATATACATGCAGAGGATGAAGGTCTTTTTTACTACATTAAAAAATTGTATATATTTTATACAAATAGAAATGACTGTCTGTGTCACCATTTCAGTGTTTGTTTCAGTGTTAAAGGATTGATTTTTATCCAAATTCAGAACTTTTTATTTAATATTTCATTGCAATTACAGCAATAAGAAGTTCCTTGACATATTTTTGGATACTGGTAGATATATGTAGACTGTCATTTTGCTGTGGCCTGAAAAAATTAGAAGAAATTTTTTAGAAAAATGGATTTTAAAACCACAGCACTGTGAAAATTAAGATGATGGGAAAAAAAGAATGCAATTTTCTTACATGTACAAGAAATAAATTAATGGAAACTGAATGTCTATTTCTTCACTTTCAAATACTCCTTTGTATCTTATGCACTAGTAAGCTTATATATACATCATAGAAGAAACAGGAAAAATCAAACATTTTTTAACTTTTAACATATATGAATTTCTCCCCATTTATACAATGATCATCCTAAGCTTGGAGAAATTTTGAATGATTTAGTACAATGGTCAAGGTGTCAAGAGTGTATACCAGTAAGATTTTGGCCTGAGAAATGAAGTAGAAGTCTAATATACATGCTTGAGTCTTGGTTCTTACTTTAACAAGTCAGAAAATATTTATCCTGTTAATCCTGACAAGGATTTATTGTCACAGAAAGTCAAATGTTGGACTCACCTCACCTGAGGTTAATTCTATTAGACTTGGTCTTGGACTTCTCCTGCCCTTTTGTGGAGAGACAGAAACAAGCAAAATTGCCTTCTTGATTTGCTTCTCTCTCTCTGGATTACATAAAGAGCCCACAGAAGTTGCTTAGGCTAGGCAAGCTTTTACAAAGCTTCAGTTAGAGGGAGGCAGCCTCAGCTCTGTGGGGTGAGATGTTCAGAAGTGCTTACGTGACCTAAGTACTCATTTTTCATAGGCTTAACAGAAATCTATGTTTCTAAATTACTTATATGTGGAGTTTAATTCCTATCAAATGAATGGACAGGAACATTAGCAAAATCCAAATAAGCTGATTATGTCCTTTAGTTCTTAATGTATGATTTAAAAATATCTTACAATTATTATTTTTCTTTTGTTAGCATACACCTTCAAAAAGGTAAGAGAAGACCTTGTCTTTTATACCAGCTAAAGAAAGTTGCAAACTGAATTCAGAGTCATAACCATCATCTCTATTTGTTATTAAATATAATTTGCCTAAAACTTAGGATTTAATATTGTGTTGTATTGAGTAAACTCCTGAGAGGAGGGGAAGCTCTCTAGATGAAGCTATGATGCACAACAGAAAGATTTCATACCTGACTGATAAAGCACACTTTTGCTCATGGCACCGCCAGGTTTCAAAACCCTCCACCTCATGACTAACTGTAGGACCCAAGCTTAAAATCTCCTGAAGAAGAGTAGAAAAATTCAGCAGCCTTCTGGTTAGAGTGTGTTCATCAGTGTGCCCAGGTAGCCAAGAAGGTCAACTGCATTCTGGGCTGCATCAGAAATAGTGTGGCCAGCAGGACAAGAGAAGATATTGTGCCCCTGTACTTGGCACACATCTCAAGTACTATATTCCATCACAAATAACAAAGTCAGTTTTGGGCCCCTTGGTACAAGAAGGACATTGAGGTGCTGGAGCAAGTCCAGAGAAGGGCAACAAAGATGGTGAAAAGTCTGAAGAGAAAGTCTTATGAAGAAAATCTGATTTAACTGGGGATTTTTAGCCTGAAGAAAAGGAGGCTGAGAGCTTATCGCTCTCTGCATCTACCTGGAAGGAGGTTGTAGAGCGGTGGGAGTCCATCTCTTCCCCAAGTAACAAGTGATAGGACCAGAGAAAAGGGACTATAGTTGTAACAGGGGACTTTTATATTGGATATTAAGAAAAACTTCACAGAAAGGGCTGCCAGGCACTGTAACAAGCTGCCTAGAGAAGTGGTGGAGTCACTGTCCCTGGAGGTATTTGAAAGAGTTGTAGATGAAGTGCTTAGGGACATCATTTAGTGGTGGATTTGGCAATGCTAGGTAAAGGGTTGTATCTGATGATCTTAAAGGTCCTTTCCAACCAAAGTTATTCTATGGTTCACCTGGAATATAGGACCAATGCTTTCTCAAGGCAGCTTTTAAATAATCCAGAAACGGTGGAACAACTTCACAATGTAGAAATGGAACTATTCCCCCTGCTTTAAACAAGGAGTTTCAATCTGTGTAGTGAATGCTGGTTTATAGCATTTAGGAAAAGAGGAAAAAGAGTGGGAGGGAGTGGGAATTGAATATTCCTTGCCATATCGTCATCAGTCTAGAAGGCAGAACAGGGCAAATAGCTATTAAAAAACCCAGACCAAATCAAAACAACCCCCTCATGCACTTAATTTTAATTTTTTTTTTTTAGAGGCACCAGTTTTAATGCTTAATTCAATACCTGTGAATTCCCAGTTAAGCACTCCTCAGTATTAGAGATATAAATCTGAGTTTCTGAAAGTTGAACAGCCATCAGATGTACTACTGTCTTTGGAGGAGTACATCTTTTAAGAGTTTCTGGTGGAGTATAGTTCTTTAACAGATCCATGATGCTGCAAGCCCATAACTGGAAGTTCTTTTCCTCTTTTTTTCCCCCAGACAATGCTACCATTTTCTTTTGAAAGGTTCTGGCATTTGTTGGACACTTTTCTGAAGTGTCTTAACTCAGTATATCTACAGAAAACTAGACAATAAATTTGGTAGATCATTGCAACGAGGGACATAAGTAAAGCCAATAGCAATACCAGAGCTGGGAGAAGAGGAGGACTCAAAATCCCATCTGACACTGGGGGAAAAGGCAAGACCAGCAATTGCAGAAGCTCAGGCTGCCACAGAAGTCCAGATACATCATTTTGGCTTTACATACTCTTTTAGGTGCCCTGAGCTCTGCAGGCACATGGCAAATATATATCTGCATCCACAGTATACAATTTGGAGTTTTTAACCTTCTAACACAGCCATATACCTGAAGAGTAGCATCCAAATCTCTCCTTTGAGTCTAAGATATTTTGCTCTTCTAAATCTCATGAGACAGAATCCAAACCGGAATCAGGAAATAGGTACCTGAGGGGACATTCACCAAGAATTTTTTGTTCAATTCCATGTAAGTATCTTCAGAGCTTGAACACAAAAAAAGCTTCTGATTTATTTCTTTTTAACAACATAGGACACAAAATTACTTTTCTATCATATCTGCTTTCACGTTTGCTATTGCTACTGAGATTCTGATTTTGCAAACATTTAATTTCAACTATGTCAGTAGTGGCATGGAGTTCAAGAAGGGCAACAGAAGTGACTGGAGACATCTGACCCCAATTTAAACCTTAATTCTGTGAAGATTTTTGAATATCAAATCAATATGACACAGTTAATGACAGGAATGTGAACTCTTTATGGGATAGAATAGGTTCTTTTAATTTCATTTGTTCCAGGAATACAATGTTTCTGACAATTTTCTTGCTCTTCTTGTAACCTTGTATATTGTTTTGACATATGGGAGAGAAGATTATCTCAGGGGCTTCAGCAGGCCCAAATGTGTTTGGGTGAGTTTTCTAATATCTGCCAACAATGTTTTATAAGAAAAAAACATTTCCACAGTTCTGAAAACTATAACTATGTGTTAATAAAATAATGCATTCAGTTGCACCACTGAACCTCCACAGAACTCAGGCTTGTAATGGAGAATAGTCCCCTGCTGGCTTGTGTTGTGAAGTATTATCTCCACACGTATCATTAATTTTTGTTTCATAACATTAGGCCTCATTAATCCATCCCTAGTTGCCTTGTATTTAAAAACAGAAGTTGTTAAAGTGGATTGCTCTGAATTGCACAGTAAATAAATTACATAGCTTATTTGGCTCTTAAACTTATGTCATAAATTGTGTTACTATTCACATATATATACACTTAGGTACAGAAACAAAAGTCCATGTTAGTCTTAACAAAACAAAATAAAGTTAAAGGAAAGCCCATTGTTTCTACAGCTAACAATGCCTATTTACAGCAACTTTGCTGATATACAAAAAACAGCCTGTCAACTTGCTTTTAAAATCCATTCTTAGTATACATCTTGGCAGTTATTTTGAAAATCCAATTCTAGGAATTCAAGGTGACATATACTCTGCCTAAACCCCATCAAAGTTCCTAAAAGAAATCCAATACTTACCTAGTTTTGGAAGTAGTCTAATTCCTAAGGCATTTAAATTAAGTGTTTTCATTCTTAGATTAAAGACCCCTAGGGGCTTAGTTTTAGTTGCTGAGATATGAGAACTGCATTCACTCTGGGCAGTGCAAATAGACACCTGAATTCTGTAAAAATCTTTAGAGGAGCTTGACAAACATGTATATAGGGCTATAGTTAGTATCCTCTTGTATGATAGCTGTTGACTGGGATTTATCTTTTTATTTTCTACAGAGAGTTGTTCTGAATTGGTGTTGGAACCCTGTTCTAGGTCTTAGGCTACTCAACAAAAGGAAACTAAACACATGCTAGCAGAGTACCCAAATCACCAGACCCATGGAATTTTTCCACAGTCAGCTTGTTCACTACCAAGCACCCAAGAGTGACAGGACAAGAGAGGGAAGAAATACTTATCTTTTTCTGATATGAAAGGAGCTAGATGGCTTAAAGGAAAGAGATTGAATTTGTTATCCCTGCTCTGGGTATGCTGTCCTGCTTCATCCTCCAAAGCTGCCCTTACTACTCATTTTCTATATAAAAGGGTGGCCAGCATTTTGGCAAGGGCACCTGTGAGAAAGATGGATCTGAAGTGATGAAGACAAATATATTTTCCCTTTGCTTATGGATTCTCAGGAGAAGAGGTAAGAGGAGTTAAATCCTAATGTCAGGATGACATGATAGAAGGAGACACTTCTATTCTATATGTAGAATACTGCCAGTAACAGCTCCCTCCCGTGCAACAGAATCTGAAATGAAGCACACAGTTATGTCCTTCTCCAAGCCTTCAAAGGCATTTTCTCCTTGCACTGCTGAGGGTGCAAGGAATTTATTTATTTTTGTGCTCTACCATCACAAGGAATAATTCCATACATTTTTGGAGTACTTTATCACCTCTATTAGGCAGTTGGATTCAGTTCATAATAAAGCATTGTGAAAGGAATAGCATTTTGCATTACTTTGCCTTATCATTTTGCTTTGCATTGCTTAATTTTATTCTCAAATAAATAACATTCAGAAGAGATCTTAGTGTTTTTACAGGTTCTGCTTTTTCCCTAGGAAATTTTACTATGCTTAGCTTAAATTTTTTTTTACCCCATTATCTAAATACCTGTACATGCTTGGATACCGAAATGGTTTGTCATGCTATCCCCATGAATGGATAAAGTCTAAAAATCAGTTTTCTTCTTGTGGACTGTTTAATCAGCTCTGTGAGTGACAACCATGTCATGATTTTAACTATAGCCTAATTTTTGAGCAATGTGAGAAATAAAGTTAAAGCAATGTTTTATTCTCTCCAGTATTGTGTCATCAGAGATTATGTCATTCCCAAACTCAGAGTCATTTCAAGCAATATCTGCCAGAGAATTGTTTCCTTCTTTCTCCCAGACTTCCTTTCCAAATGCATTCTGTAAGATAGACCGTAAGTTCAATACTTTGCAGCCCTGAAGGGTTAGAACCAGAAGCTTTATACCATTAGAAACAGATGGTTTCTACCTTCCCAATTGGACATACACAGCTCTAACTGGAGTCCTGGAAAGTCCCGGAAAGTCCTGAAACTGTGTTCTGAGAGATTCTTTACACCTGCAATCTTGCCAGTTACTAGGCTACCCTATCACTCTACCTTTTGAAAATTGGAAGGTGCATGAAAATTAGGGCAGTGAACCAGCACCAGTTTCAGACAAAAATGTTTTTGTTTTAGAAAGAAAGAATATAAAATGGAAATCAGAAATATACTAACATAACTAGGACTTCCAATTTTGCTACTAAATTGATGTGCTGAATATAATTCAACATGAAGTTGTATACAATGTGTAGTGGTACTGTTGATTAAAGATTTCCTCTGGCAGGATGAAAAAGGGCTAAAATATGTAATTTTGATTTACATAGCCAGTAATAAGTCTGCCTTACTGGTAATTTTGTAAACACTTACAAACATAGGACTAGGACGAAATTAATTTTAAATGTAGTTGAGCTCCTGTTATTACAAGAATAAATATCACATAATATTTTTAATTAATTTTAAAAGTTTCACTTTAAAAATAGGTCAGTTTTTTGGTTGTTGGTTTTTTTTTTTTTTGGCTTCACTCTCCATGCAGTAACATCATTTTTCTTATGGCAGAAGCCTCATTCTCCTTTCGTGCCTATGTTTATTCATTACCTGATTAGTGTTCTTTTTTTTTTTTTCTTTTTTAACCCTGTGTCAACATTATCACTTAATTTACACATTTTAATATTTTTTTCCCAGTCTTCACTCCTTGTATATAGTTTTTGTCTTTCTTGGCCTTTTTTCTATGTCTAAACCACAAAAGAACATTTTCATTTTTTAAGGTTTTCTCTTGATCTTATGTTTTTTTTTCTCCAACTTATTGCAACCTGACTATATCTTTTCTTGATTGTAGGTCATCAGAACTATATACAGTATTTCTGATGACATTTGCCTTAGTTTTTTACAATGTCATTGATTCCTGCTCTGAAAATGCTTCCAATGATACTTTGTAGGATCATATTTGTCTTTTTAATGGTCATACTATCTTGGTAAATAGTGGCCTATGATGTGTAGAGACAGACTGTCTTTCTAAAGTTGGAGTCTTGATTTACTGGAAAAAAAAAGTTATTAATTCCTAAATGTTTAACCATATATTTCATCCTACTGAATTTTATTGTACTCCTGTTTTTCCAGTCCATCAAATTATTTCTGCATGATATCCTAATTTTTCTAACAAGCTATATATTTCATGTAACTCAGTATCATATTTCTTTCAAGGTTATTACAAAAAATATTAGTGAAATCACTCAAGAGACCAATCACTGAGGAACTGCAGAGGCTGCCTCCCTCTGCCCGAGTTCCTTCCTGTTCTTTACTTTTATTGTAACTCCTGCTTTAGTCCCTTCTCCATTTTAGAATTCCCACATTAATCCCTTTTTTTCTCCTCTTCTTAACTAACAATTCCTGTGTGGTATCAGATTGATTAGATCTGCTCTCTTTTCCTGTCTAGAAAATCAATTATTTTTCAATGAGTTCTATCAGGTTAGACTGGTAATACCTATTTCTGTCTTTCAAAATGTCTTTCAGAAGAAGCTTTGCATATTATTATTTATAAGACTAAGGTGTAGCGGGAGGAGCCATTCTTGCTCCTGAAGCATAACGAGCTGCTGGCCTCTCCATGCCTCACACCAGAGTGAGCTGAGCTACCTTCTGTGGGTGTGTGTCCCACCTTTATTGGCCCCCTGGTCTTGCTCATGCCCAATAGGGGCCTGTCCTAATCAGGCACAGGTGGACTCACACCCACTCTTTGGCAACTCAAGGCACCTGGTTGACAATGTCTCTCTACACTAAGGGGTTGTCAGTCTGCCCTCCTTTTCACACTTTATATTCTGTTCTTAACTAATATGAAACAACACATGAAATAAAAAATTATTACATAATCTACTTATCATATCTGAAATTCTATGTTCCATTTTGCTCCAAGTTTTAGAACAAAGAAATGGTTTGGTTCTTCTGATTTCAACTTTAAGATCATTATATTTTGCACCAACCTCCGTTGCAGCGATGCAGTTTCTGAACTATTCACAGACACTCATCACCTTTCCTTTATCTGCATGTTCAGTATCATCAGTTCCATAGAAATCTGAGGAAAATATGAATTTCAATAACTATCTGCCTATTCTTATTGCATATTACTTCTGTTTCTTCTATGCTTAATCCTTTTTATTTATGTGATTGAAGCAACTTAGTGGCTGGACTCACAAAAATATTTAGGGTGTTTATTTATTTATTTCCTTTGTCTCTATAGATTCCTCATTTTGTTTGTATTTGATCTCTTTTAATTCAAATATTCCTTTGAGTTTACCCAGCTAGCTCTGGAGCACTGAAAGATCAGTCCTTCTGCTCCTTTGCATTATGTGCTTCAGATGACTTCCCCCCCCTGGTTTAAGTAAAATCCAGATCCACTTTCCATGCAAGTTCCTGAATGCTATAGAGTCGTTGGTTTCATTGAGAGCTTCTTGTAGTTTATTAGCAGCTGACCTTTCAAAAGGGAGAATGTTACAAACAAAGAGACCCATTTATCTTTATTTATAATGTGAAGTTAACAACAGAGTAATAACAGATAATCACTGTTATTTCTGAGTGTATCTGTGCCATGATCAAACAGTCTACACTGTAATTATTAAAAAAATCATCTAAAGAATCAGTTCTTCATGTTGATTTGGTGGCTAGCTGAAGTAGTTATCACTGTTTTCAGGAAGAAGAGAGGGAAAGTAGTCCAACAAATGGCATGGGAGTTTTTAATAGGAAAAATAGCTGTTATTTGGTACAAGTAACAGATGCTGATGAAATCTATACTTAGACTGTAAACTCAGTAAGGTCTTAATTTTATTTCCTCTTCTCTCATTCATTTTCTGAAGATATTGAGAGGAAAAGGTGTAGTGGAACAAAGCAATCAGCTGCCTCTGATTACCGAGAAGTGGGTGTGAGCCGGTATCAAATCCACCTGTGCCCAATCAGGGCAGGCCCCCTATTGAGCATGTGCAAGACCAGGGGGCCAATAAAAGGTGAAACTCACAGCCACAGACTAGCTCACTCTCAAGCACTGTATTACCTTTATTGTGCCACTAGCGCTTATCGCTCTCTGTGGAGTCTCGAAGCCAGGGCTTACGGCATTGCAGTACTGGGTCTTAACCAGCTGCGCCACGAGAGCCTCACCTTGGAGGCGATGAGCGCTAGTGGCGCAATGAAGGTAATATAGTGCTTGAGAGTGAGCTAGTCTGTGGCTGTGAGTTTCAACTTTTATTGGCCCCCTGGTCTTGCACATGCTCAATAGGGGGCCTGCCCTAATTGGGCACAGGTGGATTTGATACCGGCTCACACCCACTTCTTGGTAATCAGAGGCAGCTGATTGCTTTGTTCCACTACAAAAAGGTGTCCATGTGAAATAATTTATTTTGAAGATCATCATGACATTTTCATTAAAGTCTCTTCTCTAAGTATGGAACAAACCCACCCATGGTTAATTTGTGAGATTATCACCATTAAGCTGGTCTGGCTGAAGAAATCGTGTAGTTGCACTTGTCAGTAGCAGGAACAGAAAAATTAGCATCAGTACATCTCTAGCTGAATACTGATTATACTGTATCTCTCTTTGTTCTTTCTGAAACTAGTTGGTGTTCTATAGCTCATTAGCAAACAGCTACCTGAGCAGAAGCTAATGTTACAGATGCTATAAAAAGAGCGGCAGCAGAGCAAACAGATTTAAATCAGCTCAATTTCAACAAAAACTCATATTGAGGCAATTTAAACTCTACCAAGGGTAAGCAAACAGAAAGAATGTATTTTCTTTCACTGTCAACTGTCCATAGCTTTCACATGCCCTATCTTCAAATATGAAAGTGTTCATACATTTTCTGCTACAAGATGCTCCTAAACTGTTAATTATTTAATTATTAAATTAATTATTAATTATTAAATTTAATTATTTAATTATTGATTGTTAATTATTAATTATTAAAAATAATTATTTTTCTTTAGCTTGCACAGTTTTTACCACATTTACACCATATTCATCTGTGAAACTTTTCCAAACCAGATACAGAGATATCAGAGCAGCTACAGCAGCAAATTTATGATCTGTTTTCCTACAGCTAGTGTTGATCATACAGAAATATTTAAGCAACTGAAGCAACTATTCTAATTTTCTTTATTTAATTTTCTGAAAAATAGTCATAGTCTTTATATATGTTCATACATAGAAATAAAACCATCTCCATACAAAAAAATTTCAGGAAATAAGAAAGATCCAGAGTTCTGGTTTTAAAAGTGTGAAGATTCTGTATGTTTCTTTCCTTCTAAGTCTCATATACTTCTTTTTTTATCAACTAGGAAATTCACAAGCCTTCTGAAGAACAATCCTGATTACTAACGAGTACTAAATTTGAGTTCTTTTAGAAAGTGCCAAAAATTCTGGCTAGCAAAAATATTCTTCAAAAGTGAAAGTCTTCCTATAAAAACTAGCATTAGCAGTGATACTGGCTGCTCCTGCTGCTCAGAATAGAGGATTAGGGTAAACAAAGAGAATATAAATGCTTGTTCTTACAAGCAGAAGAGACAAAATATGTTCCTTAAAGCCCACTAGTCAGAGGTCCTACACTCTCAATAGTGCCAATGGTAAGAATTATGTGAGTGCTTCTTAAACTCTTCAGACTAACCCAGATGATTTCACTTTGAAGCAGATTAGGAACTGCTCATGGGAGTTAGGTTATTTGCTGGATTTTTAAGGCTCTACCTACCAGCTGAGTGAAAGAAGCCTTTGGAATTACAGCTCTCTTCAATGTCTGTCCTCAGCCTGAGAAAAAATGATGGAGAGAACTAATATCACTTAATTTACAGTGATCCTCATATTGTTCTCATACTTAGAAGTTGCTTATTTTGATACACCTGACTGATTCATTAGGCTACAGCTGTCAAACAACAGAGGTTGGTAGTAGGGAGACCTTGCAAATAAGTGCAACCTAGATAGCATCAATTCCAGTTACAGTGATCCAAGAAGAGATGCTTGACTGTCTGGGCACCTTCCACAAGAACATTTAAAGTTGTGTACTCAGGAAAATATTTTCAGGAATGACAAACAACATACTCTATTTTCATATGCTGTATTCTCTTAAATATCCTCCTTGAGGAAAAGTAGAGAGATATTCTGTGACTATAGGGAGATAGTTTATGTCAAAAGAGACAATTTAGTAGCTCATGCTGCAGTTTGTATTTTGGCTCCCAAAGTACTTTACGTACTTTTTCAGCTGGTATAGATCTCCCCTGTTACAAAACAAAAAACCACAACTGATTGGCATGCACCAAGCATATCCATCTTTGTTTTGTCCTCTCAACCTTTCACATTTGACATGTTAGAGAATTGTCAATTATCAACAGATGGTGCAAATTAGAATGTCATGGTGTTACTTTAAATTTTCTCCAATGGCAGATTATCTTTCTAATAAATCCAGGGGTTAAGAAAACACAAAGATAATATTTCCCTTCCTTTGACCCTTTCACCTTTAGCCTTCAAATATATCCAAGAACCAAAGTTAGTAAATCCACATATTTTGCTAACTCACAGATTTCATTGCCCACGCAACTATTGCTTAATTTATCCCTTAATACAAAAATTTCTCTCTTAATTTATCCTTTAATCTGGAAGTTGACAAGGAAAAAATCTACTGTCTGTTATCATGCAGCAAAATTATTAGCTATGAACCAGTTACCTAAACCATCTGAATGAGAATATGAAATAGTGAATTAAGGACTGAAAAGGGTAATGTACCAGTGATTACTTGCTGAAAATTTAAAGTGTAAGAATATTTAAGAGGAGGACGGACAGCTCTTAAAAATGGAAGCTTTAAATTTTTTGCCAGTCAGTAATCAAAGGTTACAAACAGTAGGGCAAAACCTGAGCTAGTCTGGTTGAATTATATAGCGGATACAAGGTGTAGACTCTTGAAAAATTCTTATCCAGAAACAATACTACTTCTTATTTAATTAGTTTGAGATAAATATCATAAATTTTTTATTCTATTTATTTTCTTTGTAGCATGTTGCTGCGAACTAATGAACTTGTTATCAGATACAAAATAAATAAAGTTTAAAAGCAGTAAAAATATTAAGTAACAACTACTTCAATCTCACAGATCACAGGAAAAAAGAAGTTACTGCCTAGATTAAATGAAGACCTGATTCTCTAAGTTTACCTAGCAATTAGAGTTAAAAATTTTTCAGAGAATAATTTGATGCTTCCTGCTTATTAATCAGAAATTTATATCTGTTTCAATAACAACAGCTTAGAACAGAATGTTATTCCAATATTCATTTTTTACTGTTTACAGTCTGCTTAGACTTCTTTCCTGACATTCAAATCTTACAAGAAATTCACAAAAGGCAATAAACCCAATCAAGGTTCATAAAAATCCCATTTGAAACTCCAAAACTGCTTTGTTAAAAGATTTTTTTTTCATTAAGAATATATAAAGATTAACAATACAAAAAAAAAAAAACCAACACAACAAAACAAACACAAAATTTAGAATATTTGCATACTCACTCATTAATATTAACTGTGTGGATTTTCTTGGTTTTGTATTTTCATTAAGTGGAGATCTGACAGTGTCAGATTGTGCTATTCTTTAGCCGTTTTGAGCTCCTGTATTTTTAAAGAAAGTTTAAATAAATAAAAAATAGATTATTAAAACAGGTCTACAGAGATGATATCTTGTAAGCTTCTCTTTTTTGCGGTGTTTCATTTGTTACTAATTTATCGAACAATGTCCTTTTAAATATCGATGATGCTCTATCTGCTCTGGAAACAAATGTAATTACAGGGTTTCAATCTTCACACACTTCTTCCGGGCTGATACTGGTATACTAACTTAATTATCTGTAATGGAATTACTCTTGATTTACACTGCTTTATCTGAGCTGTAAATCCAGCCTGTGAAGCTACATATGCACTGGAGTTTGTAGGCTTTAGAGTACAGTAAAGAAGTGGGCAAGTGCTATCGGGGCATTCAATTATTTCCATTTGTATACTGTGAAAAAAACAGATAAATATTTTCCTATTGTTTCCCATGGAGTTTTTCATAGACCAATATTGGTCTGTATAGTTGTGCTATACATCCTTGAGCTGTACAAACAAGTCTAGGCCAGCTTTTACTGCCACCTGTTTTAAAGTCAGAATTCATGTCAACTTCAGTGGGTGAATCCCTTTTCCTGGAAAAAATCCTTTTTTTTTAAATGGCTGGAGGGAAAAAAAGGCTACTTTAAAACAAAGTCCATTCTAGAAGCTTAATATTTATTATTTTTCCAATTCTTTTTCAAATCAAGTGAAAGAAGCGTGGGCAGTTGTATCAATGAGAAGACTCTTTGCCATCAAGGCTTGAGCACAATGTCTTTGAAAGATCCTTTTTACAAATGCTAGCATTTGAAAAGGACAAACAGGGAAATAAACCTCAAAGAGGGTAACAATAGGATATGGAGAGGAAGTGGGTGGGTTAATACATCAGAGAAGCAAAGCTCATTATAAAGGCATTGAAGAGGTTTAAAGTTCTATTTAGCAACAAAAGGTGATATAGAATGGTGCATAATTTTCCCACAGGATTTTTATCTTTTGATGGTTTTGAAACAAATTTTTTTAAAAAAACACTGATGATTTGTAGCTTGCTTGGCTGAAATTTCATGTAGCAGAGCATGTCTATTTATAGAGAGGAAAGATGGAGTGCCACCAAATTAATGGTTTATGCAAAATCAATAGAACTCATCATTCATTGGGAAAATTATTAGAAAGTTTGAAAAACATCTAGCACTGTTTGATAGCAAACTCCTGTTTCTTCTTCACTGAGTACATGTGAAATCTCTCTACATTACTGAGAATTATTTTTGACCCTCTTTTAGGATTACACCTATCATCAGCATTGTCCTAAAGCTTTATAATGGAAAGAGAATCTGGAAGTAAACTCCAGCACAGCTAAGTGCCTGTAATTCTAACCTTGGTAAGATGATGCAAATCTAGGTCTCTGTACTCAGAGTGGGCATTGACTGCAAAAATAAAATAGTCTAGGCCCTAGTAGTTCTCTCAGAGGACATTTCTACTCTTACAGCTCTTCTGGAACCTTTAAATTATATTTTCCCTAGTAAAAACATCCTAGAATTAATTAATGTGTGTTGGAGGCAAAGAATGGAGTGAAGGAAAATTTTTCTTTGATTTTAAATTAAAATCAAAGTATTCTTAGCTGGTGTCCTAAATAGGATTTTCATACAAAGAAGATCTTTTCTTGGGTCAACGCTCTTTAACTACTGCAGCAATACAAAAACAGTTTTATCCTCCTGTGCTGTGAATGGCCCCTGACAGCTCAGGTAGACAGACATATTTTTTACAATGTGAAGCTCCTACTCACTGGTCTCCTCCATGTCGCTTATATCATGGCACATATTTTGATATGCATATCTTCAAAAACATACAAATTGTTTGCTTCTAGTTATCTAGACTACCCCTCTATGCCTATTGCACTATATATCAGCACAATGGAGGGACAGGACATGGGGTGAGAGACCCTAGCTTTAGATTATATTGAAAAGCAGCACAAATTAAAAATAATTTTGTTCTTTTTTTTTTTTTTTTTAATCTTGATGAGACTTAGATATGGATAGCCCTGCGCTCAGCTTTCCAGTAAGATTATGCCTGCATCTTATACTACAACTTCAGTAGGAAAAAAAGGTGATTTGAACAAAATTTCGAACCGGACACCCAAAACCATCATGAAAACTAGCCTTACATTGTTGTTTTGCATCACTTATTTCAGTAGGAATGAAGAGGTCAAACAAAATTTCAGTCTTTTCAGGATAAGTCAATTTTCCTATGCTAAGTTTTGTGGTTACATTGCTGTGTACTTTTGCTAACAAGGCCAATGGCCTCTGGTAGTGATGTACCCACACTGTTGCCTATGGGATGTAAGTGACTTAAGCTGATGGTTGGAAAAACATTCCAAGCTGATGGTTGTACCATTCCTAAGCCTATTCATGCCATGGTTACACAACTCAAAACTTAGGTACAAGACAGCTGAAAAGTCTCCCCTCAGCTACAAGCATAATTCTACTCAGAATTAATAGTCACACTTAAGTTTCAAAAGTATGTTCAAGTCCATGTTTGTGATCCAATACAGCAGCACTGTTATCGCTCTAGATCTGAAGGTTACCTGGTAAATAGTAGCAGGGAGGAGGGAGAAAAGTAAAAACATACAAAAAAAAGGGCTAAGTTCACTTGAAACATCATGTTACTTTCTTGATTTATTGAAAATACTTTTTTAGATATGCTTTTTAAAAGCGCTTTTAAAAAAAGCATTTAATTGTAAGAGACAGGAAGAAGACAAAATAAGTTTAAACAAGAAGAAAAAAAATGTTATGTGAGCAGAATGAGGAAGGCTGATGGAAAGATTGGGAGACAAGTGCTGGAGATTGGAGAAAATACTGATTACAATGCAGCAGAAAAAAATGCATCTTATTCCAGAGGAAGTATTGTCAGGATCAGCTGATAGAACTGCCCAGGCTTCTCTGCTAGCTTCACTCTGGGGGATTTGTTAAAAAAACAATAAAGAGGAAAACTCTAAATGCCATGCTGAGTTTCACAGGTTGTATTAAAACCTTAAATCGTATGAATTTATCCCTAAGCTTTCTATCACTGACAAAATATCATCATCTGATTTAGTACTTCATGGCAGAGGCTTTAACCTACATGTTCCTTGTGATAGTTGAATCATTACAAGGGGAATAGAAACTTAAGTGCCAAGCAGCCATACAACTGCACCTCCTTTACATCCACTGAGGAAAGCACAAATCTTCTTGCAGGGAACCTGCCCTAAAGGTGCTAAAGCTTTCCAGGTTGCTACTACTCCATCAGACTGTCCCTGTTATCACCCAGAGGCTAGTTCAGCTTCTCTGGAATTTTTATGAAGTCCTGCAGATTGAAAGCATGACAGCTTTTTTACTACTGCTTCTGATTTTGCATCGGTACAATCACATTAGGAAAAAACACATGGGAGAATCAAATCCCATAAATGAAACAGAAAATCCCTTTGGATGATTAGTTCAGGCTCATGTTAAAAGAATATTTTGTGTGCATGTCAGGTTCTTTGCCAGTCTCAAAGTAGTCATTTGGATTCACTTCATTATAGGCACTGCAGTACCTTAGAAGAGAAAAAGAGAAATAGAGCGTGAGACAGAGTAATAATAACTCTTGAACGATGAAGTCTTTCTCCTAGCACAACTTCAAATAATGGAGACAACTGTCTTTTAACCAAATATACAAGCCACAGTCTGAATTTAGTATAGCTAGCATCCATGAGGACTGGAAAAAAAAAAAAGGCACAGAGGAATGCAAAGGAGAACGAGACACCAGATAAAATGACAGGAGCTTGAATTAGACTTAAATAGAAGCATGAATACCAACTCAACAGCAGAATAAACACATGCTGTAAAGATGGTCTGGTCTTTTCCTTTTTAAGTCAATAGGACTTTCTCTTCTGACTTGAGCAGGAGTGAAAACAAGATGTTATTCCTAAACCCTGCTTCTTTCTACCAATCTGGTTCTTATTCTTTACATATCCACTTTGACTTTCTGGCCCACATTCTTTCTCCAGCTTCATTTTGGGTGTTTCCTGTTAATTCATGTTCTCTGTTACATATTTTTCCTCTTCTGGTAATGCCTTTTCATTTGCTCTTTTTCTGACACTGATATTTTAAATAACCAAAGAATCATTGTATTTCAGAAGCAGGTGACCGGGTAAATCTTAATGAGGATTAAAGGACAAATCTGGTTGATGAAAAGTAGAATGAAAAAATGAAAGCAGAATTTAAACTCCTAACATACTTTGTGAATTCCCATTTGTTCTTCCTATGTCAAGTGGATGAAATACTTAATTAATTGGCTTTACCGCTGGGCTTTTTTCCAGATATGAATTCATAGGTTCAGGTCCTTATTCAGTAAAATTATTTACTAGTGCTGAGTTTCAAGAGTATAAATAGTAGACATGACCCAAGTGACTCATGAAAAATTCCCCCATTAAAATCTGGCTTTGTTTCCAAACAAAAATATCCTGTGCAAGCATGTATTTCTTTCAGATACGTTGTTTGCCATTATTTTCACCTCAATATCTAATCAATATTTATAGAAATCAAAGGAAAGGAAGTTTTTGTAAATGCTTGATGAAATTGGTTTTGTTTATTGAGGACAGACTTAAGTATATATTTTAATAACTGTTTATACAAACATTGATTAACATGTCATGAATGCTTTCAGGAAAATGAGAATGAGCCCAATTTGAGCTTTGTTAAATGAAAACAATGTGAAACTTGCTGTCAGTAATATTTCCTTTTCCTTCCCAAAATCTTTACTTCAATTGACTTCAAAGTCTTCAATTGACTTTGGTAGAGCTGTTTTCCATTCTTGGACATGTACTTAAATACCTTATTTAATGAAGGTGTTGTGTTTAGGGCTTTTTTCTTTAAAGTCTTGTACTTGCATCTCAGCAGTGGGATTTATCCACTATTAGGTTTGTCAAAGCTACATATCCAGTCTAAGTTAGTAACTTAGTCTGCTGAGGTCAACTGAGAAAGATATCTCAAGAAGATAATCCCCTACATCCAAAGATAAGTTGTTTGTGACTGGAGAGATGAACTGCCCTGAGAAGGCATTGTGTTTGCTTTGACCATAAAGGAAAAAGAAATAAGGTCTAAAAGAAATAGAGTCTAAAAGGATAAGCAGGAATGGTTTAGACTGATGAAACCCTTGCAAGATACTAATGATTGCTTAATTTCTGCAACTGTTTTGAACTTTGTTGATTACTCTTTCTGTTGTCAGGGGAGCACTCAGCAGCAAGAAATCAAGAATGAAGATACTGAGCTGCATATAATAGCTTATTATTTTTCATCATTTCCACCCATTATTTTTCATTTTATGTTGTACTGGTAACTCCTGAGGAGTTTTCCTCCTTCTCTCACCCTTCTTATCAACAACCACTCTGGTTCCATATTAGCCTAATTCAACTGAACTTATGAATGGAATTAATTTTGAACTCCTGGTTTTCCTTAAATGCCTTATGAAGATGGAGAGAACTTGCATTGCTTGAAACCACTGACTGTATCAGGAAGACTGGTTTTCCTTTTATAAATATTTAAAATAATTGTTGGTTTTGGTTAGTTTTGTTTGTTTGCTTTTTAAAAAATAATAAAACAACATTAAAAAAGTCATAGTGACCAAGTATATTTCCTCCTCTCATACTCAATAGGTCATATTTTTAAATCCTCCATGTGGTAAGTCAATTTGCTTGTCAGATATTTTGATGTACCAATAGGTGGCACTAGAAAAATCTGCATTTTTGTATGAAAAGGATTTGATATGAGGTTTATCTTTTTATAAATATAGTAGAGCATTAAAAAAAAAAATAAGAGCTCACAGGGTGTTAAGAGAAGCAAAATAGCAGTGCTGGCATTCACACTGAATGCCAGCATTCAGTTTTTGAGATATAAAGGTAGTATTGTCTAATAAACTTCCAATTCTATTTTCATACTATATATCTACACTTGCTACAGAAATTTAGGTAGCATGGTTTCTTTATCCACACTCATTTCAAAGTGATTGTGGCAGAGGCTCAGTATTGGTGCAACTATTTGAGTGTAGCACATAATAAAGCCAGAGAATTTTTACAGAGGTAGAACTGTCAGTCTTACCTGGACCTGGCCTATGAGATACATGTCACATATTGGATGTCTTCTCTTAAAATCATAGAATGGTTGTGTTGGGAGGGACCTTAAAGACCACCTAGTTCCACCTCCCCTGCCATGGGCAGAGACACCTTCCATTAGACCAGGTTGTTCAAAGCCACATCCAATCTGGCCTTAAACACTTCCAGGGAGGGGACAGCCACAACTTCACTGGACAACCTGTTCCAGTGTCTCTCCGCCCTCACAGAAAAGAATTTCTTCCTGATCTAACCTGATTTATCCTCTTCCACTTTGAAACCATTACCCTTTGTTTTATTACTACAAGACTTTGTAAAAAGTCCCTCCCCAGCTTTCCTGTAGGACCCCTTTAGGTATGGAAAGGCTGCTATAAGGTCTTCTCAGAACCTTCTCTTCTCCAGGATTAACAAACTCAACTGTCCCAGTCTATCTTCATGTCGGAGGTATTTCAGCCCTCTGATCATCTTCATGACCCTCCTCTGGACTTACTCCAGCTGAACTTGCTCCAGGTGAGGTCTCACCAGAACAGAATGGGACAGTGACTTCTCTTTACCTGCTGGCCACACTTCTTTTGATGAAGCCAAAGATACGGTTGGGTCTCTGAGCTGCAAGCACACATTGCCAGCTCGTGTTGAACTTTTCATCAACCAATTACCCCAAGTCCTTCTTCACAGAGGTATTCTCAATTCATTCTCTGCCCAGCCTGTATTTATGCTTGGGATTGCCCTGAGCCATGTGCAGGACCTTGCACTTGGCCTTGCTGAACTTCACTAGCCTGTCAAGGTCCCTCTGAATGGCTTCCAGACTGTTGACCACATCACACAGCCTGGTATCATCAGTAACTTGCCGAGGGTGGACTCAGGGTGTCCATGTCACCAACAAAGATCTTAAATACCAGTCCCAATACCGATCCCTGAGGAATGCCATTTGTCACTGGTCTTGAGTTGGATGTCAATTTCTTTGGCTGCAGATCTTTGAGTGCAACCATCCAGTCAATTCATTATCCATTTAGTGGTCTATCCATTGAATACATTTCCAATTCAGAGACCAGCATGTCATGCAGGACTGTCAAATGCTCTGCACAAGTCTAGACAGATGATGTCAGTTGGTAGATGATGTCAGATGCCAGAGCCTTTGCTGGTAAAGACAAAGGGAAAACTTATTGAGTGCCTCAGCCTTCCCCAAATCCCACATGACTAGATCTCCTGTTTTCTTATGGAGAGGGCCCATGTCTTCCTCAGTCTTTCTTTTATCGTTGATGTACATGTAGAAGCTTTTCTTGTTGCCCTTGTTGTGCCTGGCCAGATTTAATTCTATCTGGGCTTTAACACTTTGGACAACTTCTCTATACTCCTCCTCTCCTATCTGTCCTTGCTTCCATTCCTATAGACTTTATTTTTATTGACTCAGGCAAGCTTCATGTCATTCTTGCCTACTTTCTTCTTTGTGAAGCTCATTGCTCCTGAGCTTGAGGAAGGTTTTCCTTGGCTATTGACCATCTCTCTCAGGCTCCTCTCCTCTCAGGACTTAATAGTATGGTACCATATCAAGTAGATCCATGAAGATGTCAACTGTTCTCTGCAAATCCAGGGTAGTGAGCTTGCTGCACGCCCTCCTTGTTGTCCTATGGATCCTGAATTCCACAAGGTATAACTACCTTCTGTTCAGCCTACTAGTACCTCTCTTTCTGCAGATAAATTCTCACTGTATCTTATAGAACTTTAGCTATTGAAACAGGCTGTTCTGGTAAACTGAGGTCTGATCCAATTTCATACTACTTTCATCTTTTACAGAAAAGTAAGCCATCCATATCATCAGTTATATCCTGTACATGCATATATATCAATAAAATCAGGAAAAAAGCAGGTAAACAATCTCACACATACTTATCCTAGTTTTATATATCTTTTCTCTCTTATCATGGAACTGTAAGTATTTCAGTAGATATAAGTGAGCAGATAATTATACATATTTCTAATGATATTTATTTTTGTGAAGTATAAAATCTAGCTCAAGCCACGCACAGAGATGAGTGATTAATTGTCTGAAGGTAATTCATAATTTTGCACACAAAAGCAGGAACTGAGTAGAAGTTAGTACCCAAGGACCCAGAAAAATTCTCAGAGAATACATCAGACCAAAAGTATTGGGATTTAAATCCTGTGAGGTGCTGAATAGCTTCAGCTTCCACTTCAGTCCTGGGACTGGGTGGGGGAAAGCTTGAGAGAGAAAACATCTTTCATGACAGAGCTCAAGATGAATTAGTGCAATATAGCCAGTGTCACATCTTATTGCTTAATTGACTACCTCTAGGTACAATATAGCTGACTTTATCACAGAAAAATAATTTTGATTTATTTGATGCATTGTATATCATAAAGAAGTATGTATGAGGTTATTAATGTCTTGCATAGTTGTGATCTATTCCAAGGGCACAGATAATGCATTTCATCATATGGATAGCCTATAATGACTGTTACCCTGAAGCTTCCTAATTTTATGAATTTTATTTTTTATTGTATTCTTCCTCACATTGCCTGCTTTACAAGTAAGAGTTGAGTAGTAAAAACTGTACTGCAAATATTGCAGAGCTTCAGTTTGAACACAGAAGTTGGAAATACTGACTATAATAAAAATGCAGAATATAACAATTCAATTTGTTGCTAATTTATTATGGGCAATTGAGTTGTTAATTGTTCTCTTTGGCTCATAAACCTCAAGGTCTGTCTGTGAGAAGTCAAGTGGCTGGGCCATGCTCTCTAAATAAATATAATTCTGTCACATAAAGAAATCAATATATCTAGTCAATATGATTTTTTTATTCATCTTTTCTGAAAACTTTTGGAGTTGTTACAAGAATAAGACAGATTGTTTAAAAAGATAAATTGTAAAATTTAGTAAATTAGTCTTGAGAGTAAATAATTTCGTGACAAAATCAGTTGGTATGATGAGCTCAAGACATCTTGATACGACAATTAAAAGTCATTTTTTACTTTTCTAGAAAAGTTTTAGTTACTTTACTCAAATAGTCTGAATACTTTAAAGTAAAAGAGATTCAGATTTGAATGCCAAGAGCTGATTCTTCTCATAAGCTTTTGGGTTTGTGTTTTTTCCAAAATCTTTTTTCAGCAAAATTCAACCTTTTAAGCTTTTAAGCATCTCTGTTCTACTAGAAATAGGCTGTGTTTTGTCATGCTTCACCAAAACAAATCATACCATTAACGATTACAGTACCATGTCATTTCACAATTACCTTATGCCTTTTCTCAATTATCCCGATGTGCTGAGATGTTTAACTCAATTCCTCTCTACACAACACAAAAATTCCAAGTGAAAAGTTTCTTGTTGCCATTCAAAACCAAACCGCATGTAATATGTAACATCATGTTATGTACATTATGTACAGGTGCATGCATCATTTAGGAAGGGCAACTCAAATATATTTCGCTGACTTTTTAAGTAAGAAATCTTAAAGCACATGCTAACCTGTGTGTCTTTATCACTGTCTTTAAAGACCATTGAAGGGATGCTTTTCCCAGTTCATCTATTCCAGTGCAGTCACTTATATTTCAAATTAATGTGAAAGACAGGAAAATTGGGCTGCTAGCATCTTAAGCAGGCATGTCACAGCTCACATGTCACTATAACTTTCTCTTTTTCTTCTCACTTTGTGGCTTCAGTCTTATACTTTTAAAACACGGTACCATTGCCCACCTCCTTTCTCTTACCTGGAGTTTTGTGTCAGTTGTTCCTGACTGGTGGAAATACACCCATGAAATCATTGTTGAAGGATTTCTTGGAGGTGTGTAAATTCTGAGAAATTTCTCAGTCTGAAGATACTTTTATTAGGAACTTATTTTTTGACAGTGCACACATAACATTACCTCAAAGGAAAGGCATACTAAGAAAAACACTTGATAATTTCATGTCACGATAACACATTCATCAAAATCCTTATTTCTTCCTAGCAGCACAACAGAGTTGCTCTCAACATAAGTATTTTGATAATTTATGAGGTCTACTTAGGAGAAAAGCTGCCTGCAGCTATTTCAAATAGACCAAGAGAGCAGCATTCTACAGAATATTTTTACATTTAGTAGAATCCTGTAGTTTTACAGTCTGCTGATGCATCAGTAATAATGTTTGAATGAGAGAAAAGGATGGACTGAAACAATTGAGAAACTAAGATTAAGCTTGAAGAATTCATCTGGAAAATCTTTCTTCATGTTTTTGAACTTGAGTCGTTATCTGGCAATACTTTAGACACTGAACCTTCTCCAAGTGTCTTCAGAAGGGCTCTTGGAGGACAAAGAAAGAATCCTGAGGTTCAATTGTTTTTGTTATCATAGACTCCAGAGTAAAAAAAAAAACCCAGCCAAAATTATAATATTAAAAAGCCTGTCAATAGAGTATCAAAACCAAAACAAAACATGTCGTTTATAGCAAAAAAATAGCAAAAGCCAGACCGTAACTATGGTTTCACTGATTTAAATCTTGTAGAAGTAATTGTAGCTGTACTTATAGTGAGAGAACACTAGACTGGCACTGAACAGTAACAATTTCTAGAGGAGAAGAGTATACATAGTAAAGTGAAATACTAACAAGGGATCATATACAATTCAAAGACCATCTAAGGATACCTAAAACTTTACTGAACTATCAAGTATTGAAGTGTGGTTTTAAAACGATCCCTTTGTTTTTAGCTACATTTCCTCAAGAATTAACTTTTCAGTTGCCTACAAGCCTCCACCCATTCATTGTTAGAAATATATAATGTACTATTTTTAACTTCTGCTTGTCATTTTCTTTCCAAGAAAAATGAAAACAAAAGAAAGAATTGAGAAAAAGCCATAGCAGAGATATTTTTTGTAAAAGGTAAGAGAAGGAATTGCCTTTAAGAAGATTTAGGAAATATTCTTCAGTTTGCTTGCAATAGCTCTTTAGTTTTGGTCATTTTCTTTAATGAAACAGATTAAAACTTCCGGAGAGATGAGAATAAGTATCTCTGAATGCCTAAAAAAAATCTAATGGTAGTGACTATATTAACAACAGATAGATCTAAGCTATAGAACTTAACTTTAACATAATGATGGAAGTACAGATTGCTTAAATGATCTACATTTTGGTGGACTTCATTATACTTGTCCATTTCTAGAGAGACTGTAAGGAAAGCTATCATGTAGTCCTGGCCAAAATGATTCCTCCTTGATCTAAGGAAGCACAGAGTGGTGGCAGCTCCTGTGGTGTATGATGAGCTGGTCATGCATTTTGATAGGGATATATGGGCTTTAAGAGTAAATTCTGGTTTATCCTGATTTTTTAGTTCTTTGTTGGAGGGGAAGGTGTGTTGTTTGTTTGGGTTTTTTAGGGTTTTTTGTTTTTCTTTTGCATGCAATTATCTGTGCATGCCAACACGGTGTTTAGCAGGGAAATAAAAATCAGGTAGACTAGATTCCAATGCTTATTTCTCATCTGTTTTTCTTCCAGGAAGACTACAATTTACTGACATCATATAAGTGCTGAAGTACAAATCTATTCTTTCTTGTTCTTATTGGAGAACTCTGCAACTGAAGTCATGAAAAAACATCCAGTTGCCAGAAAAAACGGAAGAAAACTGTTCTGTCAGGCTTTTGAGAATTGGGAATTATTTTCAAAATACAAATAAAACCATCATCTTATATATTCCCTAAGGAAAGTGCATTAAGCACATCTAATTTATCAGACTTAGTAGGTCCCAGTTAACATAAAATTATTTGTCATATACAATGTGCTACACCACCAGAGAGCTTGGATGATTCAGATGCATGTGGAGAGCACACGCAAGAGTCTCTGTATCTTAATAGCCCATGTTAGCTCTCTGATGAATTCCTTTTGGGAACCATGGATGGGAATAAGGCAATCCCAAACAAAAAGATGGATTGGTGCTGTGTGCTATTCATGCATAGAGCATGCAAGATAGATTACTGACTCTTTCCTTGTAATTTCTGTGAGGAAATGACTTTTTTGTTTCCTCCATAAATGTGAGTGGACTCCTGCTATAATGAGCCCATGATCCTTTATCAAAGCCTTCAGGTACTACCAAGATAATAGCACCTATTCTACTACTGACTCAGTTAGTCTGAATCTTCAGTCAAAGAAATGACAGGCAGACCAGAAACTTTGCAACCTTGTAATTTTGCCACTGCTTGTGGCAATAAATTCTGTTACTTCCAGAACACTTGGAGTGTCCCTCTGCCCCCCCAAAATTAGACTTTGTACAGGGACAGTTGGGAAGGAAAAATATTTTTTACTCTCAGTCCAGAAGGTTTTTTTTTCCATTTCAAAACATTGCTATGTCTTTTTGTCTGTTATCATAATAGTTGGCTTGTGTCTACTTCAGAAAGAAAACACTTATGTCAATGGGATTTAGTTCCTTAAGATATTCAGCCAGCCGCCACTTTTGAGACTCAGTCCCTTGTCCAGACCAGCAGGCAACATTTTTAATCCAAAGTCAACAGAAGCAGGATGCATGAAACAGCCATAACCTTAAGTCTTTGTCACTTTTTTCCGCTAATTTCTTCCAAGCTTTATGTAGAAATAAGAAAGAATACTGAAAAGCTGCGTGTATTAAGAATAAAATTTCTTGTATACCAATAATCCCAAAACCAAAATTAATACTTTCAAACATTTGTAATTGCAGATAGAAAATTGAAGTCTGAACTGTGACACTGTAATTTTACATGGGTACAATACTTCTTGGAGTGAATACACTGTGAGCAAGACATTACACACTGGGGCCCTGTGGAAACGACATATGCATCATTACAGACTGGAGAATGAAAACATGCCCAAAGTGTTGAGAGTTGGTCACATCCATATGGAAAGACTGAAAATTGTGTGAATATAAAAGTTCTGTAGAACACCAATGATCAGATAGGGGCAAATGAAGGGGAAATAAAGATTTTTGGAAATAAAGATTAAAATTTTAAGATAATTTAGACAAGGAAACCAAAAAAACAAAAACAAAACCAAAAAAACAGCTATAGTGAGAGTATGCCAAGTGTTCTAACATACTTATTTATACAAATAGGTGTTGAATGTTGGTCAGATATTTAAAAACAAAGCTTTTAAAACTGGCGTGGTTACTCTTGTAAGATAGAGTTAACCTAAGGAACTCACTTTCACTTAATATTTAGCAGATATTCCAAGGTATGCCTAAAATCAGATTAAACTTCTGTAAAACTCAACATTTTACAGAACTAAAAGTAATCAACCTTTGTGCTCTAGGACATCAGCTGGTCACTAACTGGTGGTAGGGCAAAAGTCCTCATCCTTCAAGGGCAAGGAACAAGCTAAATGTTCTGTTACCTTCTGAAAACTGAGTATGATAGGAGAATAGTGGAGTTTTTTTCAGTATTTCTTAACAAAACCCAGATAATTTTTGTGACACTTACAGTTTATAACCTGCAATCTCTATCAGCTCTGCTGAGATCTGAATGTCAAACTGCATTCTCTTGAGATATGCAATTTGGCATCTTCAGTGGATAAGATTTTTCTACCCAAGTGGAATATATCAAGATGAGTAGCCAATTAACACCACATAGGTCACAGTCTAATGTAATATTAAAATTTATTTTTTGTTTGGGATCCGCAAAACAAAGTCCAACCATAGAAGGGTCGGTTGCAAGCAGACTTTTTTTGACAATTGACACACGCAAAACTATAGAGCCAGGCAAAAGAGGGAGAAAGGAAAAGAAGACAGGAGAGAGAGCGAAAAGTGGAGAAAAAAGATAAGAAAGTGGGAAGGAAGAATGAGAGAGAGAGAGAGAGAGAGAGAGTCACCACCAGGGGTGCAGCTGTCCCCGGAGTATCTTCAAGATGGCGCTGACCCTGGACAGGGTCTGATGCAAGATGGCAACAATTCGAGAGATGACCAAACAGCCACAGCATAGACAGCAACATATACCCCTGAGTTCCTTTTGTTCCAAAGGGGCATCTGTCAGTCAGCTGCCACAGAAGCCAGGGGCATTGGCATCAAAGCCATTGCAAACAGGCTCACCTGGAGGGGGAGGCTTCCAGCACACAGCTCTTATCCTTTCTAGGCACCACTGCCTGCTCCCTTCCAGCCACCTCAGCCAGATACATCAACATAAGTACAATCAAGGTGGCTTCCACCACCCTGGCCACGGTAATGGTGCCTGCAGGGACATCCCAGCATTGCAGGCCCTCAGAAATGTGGAGGAGTCTCCACCCAGTCATTAATTCTTAGTTCTTATCTCTTTCCAGGTGTTACCCCTTGCTCAGCTCTGGCCAGTTCAGGTCCTTCACCCTAGCCAGGGCTATTCACTTTAAAATTGGGTTTTTTTGAGATAATTTTAAATCAGTGAGATCAGACTTATCACATTTACTTAGATAAGCAACAAGACTGAAAGGTCCTTCTTAGCACAGCACTAAGTACTGCATGATCCGATTCCTTGAGACTCCACTGCTGGCCTGCTACTATGCAATGAGGAGGTAAAAAAGCTGCTGCACTTCCCTGTACAAATTACTGCTTGAGTTTCTCTTTTCTTCTTTCTTCCTGAAGGTGTAAATTAAGTGTTTAATGGCTGTAAGATTTGGATATATTGCCCAGAGGCCAGGAAAGATTTACAAACCCTGGTCATTATCTATGTGAACATTAAGTTACAAGTTACAATTACAATTCAGAACATTTTCTCAAAGCTAGATTGATTGCAGTATATATAAAAAAAAAAAGTTGCATTATTCTCTCTGATTTGAGGGAAAGAAAAGATAACAATAGACTTTATTTCAGTCAGTGTGAAGTGTGGGAAGAGAGTTGCATACCATTGTTCCTTATTTCTTGAAGTTTGAGGTAGAAAAGAGCAGTGTTATAAAGATATGAAAATGAATGTCCAAAGTATCTCCCTTTTAAAGAAATATTAGGAAGCATTGAACTTGTGACCTACCTGTAGAGAGGCAGACTTATAAGCATTTAAAATTATTGTTGTAGTTATTGCTATTATTGTTGTTGTTGAAGTTGTTATTGTTATTTATTGGTAATATGCTTACCACATGAAAAGCTATTTAGCAAACACAAGTCTTTAGTTTTATGAGATAGTGTAAAATATAGACATTTTATTATTTAATTAATTTAAAGATTTCGAAGGGGTTTTATTTGAGCAAAGAGCGTAATCACAGAGCTGTGTTTCCAGATTTGAGGTATAAAAGTGCAATGAAGGATAGACTTGAGTATTCACCTTTCTAATGGACACTAAAAACCATACTCTTTTCCTGAGGGTCTCTAAGAAAGTGCTGCGGTTTCAAGTTGCCAGACTATGTACCTTCCTAACCACAGTGAACTGATAGACACTTCAGTTGAGCAGGGAAGTCAGACACTGAATTAATATTTTATCTATTCCTGTGTTCTGGGAAAAGAAAATGGTTTCTTCTGCCCTAGAGAAAACAGTGGAATTCAACCATGAATGAAGAGCAAAGAAAGAACTGGTTATTAGCATTAATATTTCTGCATACTCAGACATCATACATAAGGTAGGTCACAATGAGGCAGCTATACAGAAACTCTTGCATGGTTCAGACTGCAGACTGCTGCTTCACACATTGCTGAAGCACAGAGTTTTAGTAACATTTCTTGTATCTTATGATTTAACTACATTGGAGCTTGCAGATTAAAAAAACAACACCATACTTACAGTGTTACAGAAAGATGGTTTTTTGGTTACATTCGTAAATAGTAACCACAATGAAGAGAAATGTAAGAAACCCCTTAACTACCTAGGTATTACATTCTATTTAGACTGTCATGATTACTCTTAAACACAGAATATCATGGGTTTATTGCCACATCAACCTCCATCCAGAATCTTGAGCTCTCTCTTGGAAAACTTGCTTCATTAGGAAAGCTGATGATGAGACCTATAGGTTCTGTTCTCTATCCTCTGATTCAAGTGGTTTAATCTATGTCATGAAAGTAATGGGAAAAAGGTGTCACAATCTGATGGAGGATTTGCAGAACCTAGTAGGTTAGTACTGCTTCCCATTTCGCTTTCTTGCCTCTGCTGTTGAACAGACAATCAAGGTTTTGCTCAAAATCCACTCCACAATCCCTGAATTTATTGCTTCTGTTTTTCTCTCACCTGTTCTGTTTTTCTCTCATATGCTTTGGGAACAAGCTGTCAGCTTTCGATGGCAATGAATGGACAAGAAATCCTGTCCATAAGAGAGGTACAGCTGGAGAAGGACAGATAACAATCAGCTGAAGGGCTTTTGTTCAGTAAAGCTCCTCTGATGGCACAGAATCTATGGACATAAAAAACACGGTGTTGAAATGCCTTTGGTTTTCTGTATTATTTCAGGCTTTTCTTCAGGGAAAAGGAACCATAGAAAATGAATTCAACAACTCCCTGTTAGGAAACATTATGTATACTATATTTATCCACCATCAATGATATAAATCTCATCAGAGAGTTAAAAGAGTTCAAGTGTCAGTGTTTGACATGTGGTTTTGCCAGCATTTGACTGATTATAATTACTGATGGTTTCTTACTTGTAAACATGAGTTGATGGAAGTCTTAAAAGTGAAGCAATGAGCTTTGGTCAGCAGTGACACAAGAACAATCATCTTTTTTTTCTTCACTGGGAGAAATTTAAACTAAAGCTCTCCCTAAACTAATTTCTCCTAGTTTCTAGATTGACCACATTGGGACTTTGGTCCACGGCATTACTCATTCCTCAGCTGCTAGAGACTTCCTCCAGATCCTCAAACTCCATTGTTATGATTAATATATATCTGAAGATCTTACATCATTACTGTTGACATTGCCAGAGAACACAGAGCCACAATTCTGTGAAAATATTTTACTTTGAGATCTTTCTGCTTTTTTGAAAGAGAATTTAATTAAAAAACCTTGCTAGCCTTCAGAGAATACGCATCCGTATTTCATGACTTTTAGCAATCAGAGCAACGTCTCTGTGCTGGCACGTACAGTTTTTACACTGGAAATCCTGCATGTTCATGCCAGTGGGCTAAACAAGTAATAAAGCAAGCACAGAAAAGTATCTCCAAACCTATAAAGGCTCAAACTCAGGTGAGTTCCCTAGAACTGACACCAGCAATATTAGATAGCTAAGAAAGCATAGATTAATGATTCTGAGTCACTGCTATAAAAATATTTTAAAAACAGATAATAGGTTCATGGACCTATAAAAGCAGAATCAATTTTCACTGACATGGAGCTTAAGACATACCTGGGTGTAAAATCCATAAAAAGAGATGTTTAATGCATAAACTGTACATCTAGCCTCCACTTAAAGTAACGTTTAATTTGTTTTCCCTAATGACTTTAACCATGCAACTGATTAATGCCAGAAGCATTGTAGAAAATTGAAAGTAAAATAGCTTCAGGTATAAAGTGTGGTTACTTCATTGCCCTTTTTAGCTGAGCAGTAAATTAAAAGCTTGTTGGCTAGGAAGAAACCTTGCTTTGCCACAGTCCTTTAGCTATTTCTTTGTTATTTAGAATTTGGATTTGACAATATTCAACTGGGCTCAGGTTTCTGATATTCAAAGACAACTTCCTTTACCACAAGCTGGGAGCTTGCTTGAAAACATTTCCATTCCATCCATTTGAGAACTGGATCCAATCTAGAATTTTTAAGACTTTTTAGTTTTCGTTCTTAGGAAATTTTAGAAATGAAGCCTTTGATGTCTAACCCTGTTAGTCATTAGTATTAAAAATATCAAAAGTCTCAGCATAGCACCACAATGTAGTGACCAACACTCATCTAGTTCTTTATAGATGAAGAGTCTTGAATTTATTTTACCCTCACAAGCTCTCCCAAAGCAGCTTTCCCAGCTACGTTCCAGACTCATCACATGCTTGAAATTGTTTTTCTTGTTGTCTTGTTTGTTTTCAGCTAAGCAGTTTTAAAGCATCTGATAACGAATAAAGGCCTTTTTCTTTATGTAACGGGCTAGTCAATGAGGTAGTCATTCTAAGACTGGGAATCTTGACCTTTTCCATCTGAATAAATTCAAATCCATATCTTATCTGAGAGTGACATAAGGAGAGTGGAATGGAAACTAGTGCAGAACTTTCTAACTGTTTCTTCATGCTTAGGCATTGTACATTGTACATTAAAGAAAATTCAAGATTAGTTCTGCCAATAGCCATAGAACAACTGATTCTCTTAGCTCCTAATAGGCCTTCATCCTGAGAATAATGATATCATAAATCCTTCCTCTTAGGACTGTCTCCCTACACAAAATTATCTCTAGATAAAATACAGAAATGGCCACGGTAGGATAAAGAGAAATTTTTTCTACTTTCCATTTTCTCACCACTGCATTAAATTCTGTCCAGTGATATGATTTTAAGAGGAAGAATTAAAAATGACCCTTCAAAAAGAAACTCTTTATTGGTGTTTAGAAAGCTCCTGGTGAGATATCTGGCTCTGTATCCTCTTGGTTTGCTGAAATGTTTTCTCTAGGCTGTTTTAAAGAGGCTGGAAAGGTTACTCTGCTCTTTTGTTTTAAAATAAAGAATTGCTCATCACTTCATTATTCCTTGAAATTAATTTCTTGGGGGATCATTCAAATTATTTTGTGTGCAACCACTACATCAAGCCTCTTGGATAACAAGGAGAGAAGACTGCCTAGGTGTCCGGATCAAGAGACACCTGCTCTTTTGTCCATCTTTATCGTATCAGTTATCTACAAATAAAACACTGCTACTTATGAAGCTTCAGAGCACAGTTCATGTTAATCAGGAAAGAGTGAACAACAGATGAACAGGTGTGTTTAGGACTGCAACCTAGGATTCAGGTATCTAAATTTTAACTTTTTAGAGGTTCATGTTCATTTGTCATTGGAAAACAGATATCTACTCTTCTCTTTAAGCACCCATCAGAGCCAATAAACACTTGATAGAAACTTGACCTGCCGCTGAGAAATAGGATCCACCTTCTGCCTGCAAAGTTCTGTGTTGCTCAAATGTCCTCTGAATTCATATTTTCTTTTTTTAAATACTTTTACTGATTATCATTTTTACCCTGAGTTTTCTAGTCGCCATGACAGAGAAATTTCTTGGCACTTAATTTTAAGTCTGTCTAGGCTTAAAAAAAATCCATTGCTTGTGTCTGCCTTTTTAATGTTCAGTGTTAAGCAGGAGTTCTTTTATAATACGTTACAGAACTCAGTTCCAGCTTCACTACTGACTACCTTTCACCAGTGACTAACCTAGGTTTTCTCAGAAGCCCTAACTCTGCACCTCTGCCCTACATGAAAATGAAATGGGAAAGAACAGTTATGTTTCACAAAAAGATATCTAGGACTGTACATCAGATATCATCTGGGAAGGCTTCTCATTGCATGCTTTAGCTCAGTGCTACAGGGTACTTCCAGAAAGGTATCTGGGACATGCTCTGGCTCAGACCTAAGCTAGCACCGGCTCTGGTTAGAGGAGCAATGGTATGAAGCTTTTGTTACTCCTTGGTGCTACATGGATTTGTTTCATATTCCATCTAATGGGTCACACAGGGACTGGAAATTGTACATCTTCAAAGGACATAATCAGCCAGTTTAGGTTGCTGAGGCAACACATCAGCTTTTGTACCACATAGTCTCTGTAGAGACTCACTTTCTTTAATTTTTGTTTTCCTGGTTCCTTTCAGCAAAATTCACTAAACCACAAAATATCTTCTTCAGGTAATGCCACATTATATCATTATAAGCATCATAACATTATAAGCAGCTAAATGTTATCTCCATGTTAGGTAGCCCTCTGTTCACCTTTTCCAACTAAAGAATATACATTTATATAATGAAAAATTCAGTGATTACAATGTGTCCTAGGGAGACGCAGCAGCAGACAGGTTAAGATGCTTTCTCTTCTCTAAGTAAAGAAGTTGCATAAGAAGTTGCATTTCTTTTTCTTTTTTCTTTTTTCTTTTTTTTTTTTTCCAAGAAAAATATTCTAAATAAAATATATATAGTGTGGTATTCCATTTATCATATCTTTCTAAGCTGTTTCACTTCTCCAGATATTCAGCAGGCAAAAATCAACATACAGGCAAGCTGGTAGAACACTCACATAGAATGAGTGAAGCTTACTGTTATGGTTTCTTCCTTATATTGTGTTATCCTATGTATAGTAAAACAACAGTTTAGCCATTTTATTTTCATATAAGTATTAAACTATGCATTCTGAGAAATTATGTTAGTAAGCTTTCTATTATCACATCAAACCAGTGTGTGGAACCTCAAATGAATTTTTTAGGCAACCTGAAACATTTTCTGCTTTCCTACTTTGCTGGTTATAGCTGGCTCTTTGTATATATTTGTTCAAGAGATATAACTATTAAGAATAATTATGCTTAATCTCTCTTGTAAAATATACGTCGTACCAGATTTACAATTACAATTGTATAATTAGTATAATATTTATAACAAACAAGTAATGCAAATAAATCCAAAGAAAATGGCTGTCAAACAGTGCTCATTTATTTGGGAAAATTTCTGTGAATTATGAATCTCTTCCACTAATTGTAACATGACTTGAGTCATATGATAGCAAAAATAGTTTTAATGTAATTCCCTCTGCAGAACTGCATATCTCATAGCACTGACCTAAGTTGCAATAAAAGAATAAAACAAATACCAGTTGATATGCACAGTGGTACACTATAATAATCCAATTATTTCCCATAGAGCAGAAATGGCATGCAATTTCCACACCTGGGACTCCAGAGAGATGTTATTTGCACAGTTTGGATGTGAATGCCTAGTTAAATTTTGCTATGGTGCCTTGGGTCAGATTTATGTTAAATTTCTCTCTTTATAAACTCAATGGTCACATACTATTTTCTGGTGTGCTGGTTACATCCACTGCTCTCTTACTTGGCAGGAAATCTGTCTTGATCATCAACTTCTGCATCGTTGTGTTTAGTAGCCATGCGATAAAGGCAATACCTGCAGTGAGAAGTGCCAGCTCCACAGTGGGGAGAATGAGAAAGGTGGGAACTCTGTATTTCCCATGGAATTTCATCTGTCTTTCATAATGTAGCTCTGCTACTAGCCTTCAGCAAGTACAAGCTGTACGGTAAGACCCGTGGGTAGTGTCTGAGACGTGGGATTTGACGATATCTTTGTCATCAGATGCTAATGCACATGCAACTCTGAAGAAATAATTTGATAGAAAGAAGAAATAAATTTGATACATATCAGAAATTGTGGTTCTAACAAACAGTTTTAAATGAAACAATGTCAGGCTTGTCTGATGCTTAAGGCCATACAAGCACTGAGAAATTGATTCTGGTATAAAGGATTTCTATGGCCTTGCGTAAGTAAGATTGATTTTTTTCTTGTTATTGGATCTAACATTAGTTGATTGCATTTTACATGTTTTACATTTGCATTTACAATTATGTCAAACTTCCTGCCTAAATCCAAAACTGACTTCAGCTCTTCAAAGCACCGTCAGCAGTCTTCCTGTTTCTTCATTTCCCTATACCATATTCCCCTGAGTCGGTGCAAAAATATGCAGGCTGTATGTGAAAATGAATAAATATATTCTGTTTGGTTCTCTGCTCTTTCTCTTAATATATTTTTTTAATTTTTAATTTAAAAAAAAACCAAAAACCAGGATTAATGGTTTATTATTGTTTGCCTTTGCCAAATCTCAAGCTATCAGATGTCTACAGTGAACAAAGTTATGAGACAACTAACTTCTTCAAAAGGAATCTTTTTTAGGTTGGTGACAAAGTTCAACACCCACTGGAATTCTGGACCACTTCATAAAATACACTGTTGTGTGACCAGCTGCAGCCCAATAATATACCTTGTGTACCCATGCAGCATTACCAAAGTAAGAAATTTAAGAAATGTAAAGAAGCAAATAACAAAGTAACTGGGCACTTTATTTCCTGCTGAAGACAATTCTGTAAAAAACAAACAATGCACCCAAAAGAAAACTAGAGAGTTTCTTAACATGTATGAAAATCATCCCAGTTCAAAACTGTGATTTTTTTTTTTATTCTGAACCTAAGCTGACTGGAAACAGAATCCATTTGTTACAAAAAAAGCCCCTCCTAAATCTCCTCACTTTTATTTGACATTATTGGGATGAATTGCTTAAAGTAACGCCTACAAATGTTCACTGAAATTGTCTCTTTTGGAACAGAAAGTGATCAAGTGCAGCAAAGAGTTTGACTTTAAAAGTCACAGGAATACAAAAGAACACCAAATGCTTAGTAGAATATGTCCTCTTCCAAATTCTCAGAGCAGCACCCACCATCCATTTGCTCATCCATCCCCTCTGTCTACTTTCGTCCCTGCTAGGCTTACCTCTAACCAGATCTGCTAAGGATTCTATGAACACATTCTTCCTCAGACTGATTTACAAGAAGATGCTCTTCTTGCCTAGATCACAAAATTTCTGATTTTGCCCAGGATTGCTTCTGCACAGACCTGCCTCTGGATGCTCCTAATTAGTTTAATACTTGCAATGTTCTCTCTACTCCAGTGGCTTGTTTATGGACTATCTTCTGCCAACAGCCAAAAATGACAAGTTATAACATTTAAAATCAACAGCCAGTCTTTCGAGTGCTCACCACATACTTCTGATGCAAAAAAAAAGAGACTATTTCACTGAAGAGACAGCAGGGAGTCTTCAACATTAATTGATTGATCGGAAAACTATAAGACTTTACCTATCTATGACTTCTAGGCCAGAGTTGCAAGTATCATTTCATGGGGGTTTTTTTTGTTTCTTTTTGTGGTGTTTGTTTTGGTTGTGTTTTTTTTTTTTTTTTTTTGCTTGGTTCTTTTTTAATTTTTTTATTTTTTTTTACCTCTCTCTTACTATTCCTAAAAGTCTTCACCTGCCATCACTTGTTTTCTGAGAGTATGCTTCTATAACAAGTCACTGAAAGTTTGAAGACATACCCTGAAGTATTTAATTGATTAATTCCGTTTTATATAAATGTTTTAAAATGTTGTTTAGGTGTTCTTAGTGATCTTATCTTTTACAAATTCATAACATGGCAAGTGAAGCAGTAGAATTTAATGCAATCCATCAACAGTGAGTCATATCATCTGAAAATTCAAGTCTCCCCTCCCCCTTGGTAACCTAATTTCAAATGCATTTGGGAAAATGACATGTGCAATGTGTCCTCAATGTCTATAGATTTGGCCTAATTCAGTACAGTTGGGGATTGATTCAAAAAGCCCCCACAGAAAATTAGTGCCATCAGCCCCCCTCTCACTTTTACTAAATCTGATTTCAACTGTGTCAGTAAAACATAGAATGAGGGGTGGTTTTCAGTAGATAGAGTTGATCCTTTTGGACATTTAAATTTAATCATCAGATTGCAGAATTTTCTATTTGCTATTTCCCACCTAGAAATGAAAAGCAAACATCTAGCAATAGAAAAATGATTGTGTCTCTATCTAGTTTTAACATATTATCATTATCAAAGCCTTTATTGTCATATGCACCTGTGTACCATACTATGCTCTCTTTAAAATACTGAACGAAATATGTCTTACTTTAAAGGGAATAGTTGTAGATACGTGATCTACCAGGTGGTGCCAATAGTAAGTCTATATGAGCTCCTCTAGAAACTCAAGCGTGGTCTAGAATGAAGATCTTTGTGATTGCACAAAGTTGCACTAAACAATATTCAGGCTTATACTCAAGTAAAAAAACTGTTATATTGTATCTACACACCTCTACTCCCAAGACACAAAATGAAAAACAAGGCATTTAAAATATTTTATAATTTCATGACTGCAAATGGCGATAAGGTTCAGTTAAGGTGGTTCGGTGATAGGGTTAAAGCGGGTAACCTGCTTGCACACCAACAAGTATGCAACAAGTAACCTACTTGCATCTGCAACAAGTGTTTCATTGATCAGTATCGATGTATCAGCTTGGTTCAGTATGGGTTAGAGCTCTTCGCTTGTGGCTGGTGTTAGGCAGAGATGAATCAGATGGTTCTACATCACGTTTCATTGAGCCTGAGCAGTGTAAATGTGCATTCATGCAGTTCATTAAACTGGAATAACAATTTACAAAGGTGGGCAGAGAGAATATAATTATCTGAAAAGTCATTTTTTGTCTGCGGAGGAAGGGCTCTCAAAGATCCATTAGCTGATGATGATAAAGAAAAGCAAGTTCTTACAGACTGTATCTATTGGGTCTAGGTGGCAAGATTTTGGTAGTGGTGTGAGGCTTCATCAGTGATGTCAGTGAGAAGAAGTTTGGCCTGCCCTGTGTTGGACAAAGCTGATTCTGCAATGAACCCACTGCTGGCCACAGGTGAGCCCATCAGCCAAGTGTGTGACATCCCTGTAAAAACATATCTAAGAAATGGCAGAAAGTGCCAGGCATGCAGAGGAGGAGGGAAAAAACAACAAAAACAACAACAAAGAAAGGAGTGAGAAACAGCAGAGGGAACACCAAGGTCAGAGAAGGAGAAAGAAGGGGTGTTCCATGGAGAAGCAAATATTTTCTACATCTTGTGGAAGACCCATGCTGGAGAAGTTTAGTTTCTTACCTGGCATGCAGGGCTTTTTTTCTTATCCATGCTTGCATTCAGTCAAGTTCCTTTTCTGTCATCCACTACACAGAATGACAACATTAAAAAAAATAACAAAACAAAGAAAAAAAAACCCCAAAAGTATCTAATTTATGTTTAAAAATCACTTTTACTTATTCAGCAAATAATAATACACAAAAATCCTGAATTTATCATTATTGTATAATAATCTTTTTGTCTTTTAGTTTTAATTGTAACTCTGAATTATATGAGCAAACTTTTTTTCTTGTTTTGCGGATAGTTACATTCCTTAAATCCCTTTTCTAAAGATATAGGTGCTTCCTTCTTAACCAAAGACTATTCTGGGTAATTATTCTGTGTTATACACACATATTTATAACTGCTGTATAAATTTTCACTTAACAGAAGTTCTGCTGTCTATCAAATGGGGAAAAATAAAAATTAAAAAATTCCAAAAGTTAAAGTCTCCCTTTTTTCAAGTCTACCAAAGATAATTCTTATCACCACTTTAATTGGTATCTTGTTCTGGATTATTAGTTAGCATCTGATGAATCCATCACTATATACCTGTGTACATACATACATATATATGTGTGTGTGTCTATACAGACACATTTAAATATATAACTCAGACAGTTATTATAAACCACTCATAATATGTTCGTAGCAGTAATATGTTCAAATATGTTCAAAATAGCATAATATGTTCATAGCAGTTTCACTCTGGTGAGTGAAAGTTAACAGGAACACTGTTATCTCCAAAAATTATGTAATAAGTTGGTATAGAGAACACAGCTTTCTATTTATCAGAGGGGTATTTTTCTCTTCTGAATGAGAACTAGTCACATGCTTCAGGTTTATACCCAAGAATATGGCTGCTAGAACTGTAGCAGAATAAACTTCTTTTAGGTAATATATTAAAAAATATTTCTGTGACACAGAACTCAAGCATCTTTGAAAGTTGTTGGATTAGATTTATTTAAAACTGTTGAAGCATGCCTCCATATCACAATCTAGTTATCTTCAGATATGTAAAAGCTTGACTAGTAGAAACACTGATGCAATTAGGTATTTCTGAAAATACCACTAGACATGGGGAAATGGCATCCTGTGTACCTGTTGTCAGTATGTCTGCATGTTCAGACAACTCCCATAAAAATAACAAAGTTGGTATCATATGGTGTTCAAAATGAAAGTTGGCAATATATTCATCATAATTCATTTTACCTTGATTTTCATCAGGAAATTACATTCTCATATGTTTTCTAGCCAAAGCAATTTCTGCTGTAATGAGTTATACAGTAGAAGTGCCTGTGTTTTTCCAGCAACTTGAAAAACAGAGTTCAGATGTAAAAGTTCTATATTTCAGTAGCTAAGTTTAAGAAGTTTATACCGAAGGTACCTGTAGTGCAGACAAGATTAATTTTGTGTGTAGTGCCTGTTACCAGAAAACCATACAGGATCACACATTTGAAAGAAACTTGCCTGCTTTCACACAGCAAAGCCCGGGGCAGTAAACTTCCAAACAGATCTATGAAAATAATTCTCCATGCCTACTTGTAGCTAGGCTGATGCTCAGCCTAGCTGATGGGATGATCAAATGATGCAGAGTAAGGTGGAATAAGGCAAATATCACAATAATCTTCAAGAAAGGCAAGACAGAGGGTTTTGAAGATCTTCCGACAAGTAGTCTCATTTCAATCCCTGAAATATTATGAAACAAATCCCTCTGGAAGCCATTTGCAAGCACACAAAGGGCATGGAAAGGGCAGGGGGAAAGCAGGATGGGTTTGCCCAGAGCAAATTTTGTCTTCCTAGCCTGATTGCATTATGTGATGAGGACAAGCTCAGTGCATAAAATGAGAGCAGTGGGTGCTTCATGCCTTGACTGTAGTAACACCTTCAACACAGTCTCCCATAACACTCTTACAGCTAAACTGGTGAGACACAGAGTAAGAGTAGACGACACAGTAGGCTACCAGATTCAAGGGTTATCATCAGTGGTACAAATCATGCTGGTTATTTGAAATGTGGCAAATACTATTTAATGTATTTATTAGCAAAGTGGATAAGGGGGTAGAGTCCTCTGTCAGTATATTCTCCATGTAATGCCAAGCTAGACTGAGCAGACCACCTGTGGAAGAGCTGAGATGCTTTTCAGAGTGACCTGAAATGAGAGAAATAGGCAGTTTGGAGAAATGGGTAGGTAATAACTTCAAGAAGTACACCAAAGACAACTGTGAAATGCAGAAATATAGAAAATACAAGAGCTGAGAGCAGCTTGACATAAAAGGAATTGAGGTCTCAGATGCATGAGCTGATCATGAGGCAACACTCTGACCTTGCAAAAAGGCCAATTATGTACTGACCTGGAATAACCAGCAGGTCCAGAGAGACATTTTTTTTCTCTGCATTTCACTTTTGATCCCATATTGTAGTGAACTGTGTGCAGTATTGCTCCCCAGTGTAATAAGGCCATTAAGATACTGGAGTTATTCCAGTGGGCCACCAACACATTGCAGACATACTGGAGCATATGAAGTACATTAAGAGGCATAGAGAACTGAATTTGTTCAGCCCAATGAAAGAAAGCTTGAAGAGAAACCCATTTTCAGTTTTCATCTACTTTATACTAGGCCATAGATAAGACAGAGACTGACTGTTGGCAGAGGTACATAGTGATGCACTATAGAGATATTCTGACTAGACATGAGAAAACTTTTTTGTTGTGTTAAAATAGTTAATCTCTAAATCAGATTGCCCAGGGAATTTCTCTCCTTGAATATTTTTGTACTCCATTAGATGTGGTCTAAACAGTTTACTGTAATTTATCCTGCATTGAATTGAGGACTAGACTATACCTTAAGAGGTCCTTTTCAAATCAAGCCTAGAGTTCTTTCAGTGTCAATCTATCCATCTGAATGCTTAAAAAAACATCCACAAACCATTGGAGAATTTTTTCAAAAAACAAACATCTACTGAAATGGAATGTTGCATGCCGTAATCAAAAAGGTTTTCAGACTTTATATTCTGGGGCATAATCTAGGTAGACAGCAGATGTGCTATAGACCGTAGTTTGTAGAAGTAAACAGTGAACCCTTTAAAAAGTTTACACAAAGCCTGCAGCATATGCATAGAAACTTGTGTTGGTTCAGGGTTGGGAGGTTTCTGAATCTAAAAACAATTTCCAAAGTATATTTAGATCCTCTGGGAGTGCTAGAAATATTGGGGTTTTTTTTGTTCTGTTTTGGTTTTTTTCTATTTTGAAAATGTCTTTTTTATTTCAATGTTTATTCAGTTTTCCAGTTATATGTTATCAATATGAATAACATCCACTGTCAAAGTTGGTAAGCAATTGAGTATTTGAGAGTTTGACTGCTCTTGTGATAATTAAAATCTAATCATCATAGTGAGAACAAACACCTACTGAGATTTTTTAAATATAACTCCTAAAGGATCTTCTCAAAGTTTTCATGCACATGAATATGCTGAACACATCACAACTGTGACACCACAGTTTCTCCCAGGTTTAGGTACAGAAATGGTCCCACTCTCAGTTTTGTGATTCTATCTGTGAAATCTTTATACTGTCGTGGTGGACTAAGACTCATTTTCCTTTCTGTCTCCTCACTGAATACTCCTTGGCTACAGTTAAGGTAGTGGTAAAAATTTCTTCATTATCAAGTACTTTAAGCAGGACCAGCTGATTGTTTGGAAATGAGGAATTCCAGAACCAAGAAGGTCTCGAGGTCATACCTGTAGAATGGATAAGAAAGAGGCGGTGTGTTTGAACGTCAATTGTGGATGATCTCTTGAGGTCTAATATAAGGTCTGAGAGACCCATGCCTGTGAACCATGAGAGTGAGAATGCTTGCACGTTCCACATAGTGAACTTCAAGCCTGGGCATCCAAACAAGATGAACAGGACAAAGCCATTTGTTTTACTCACATTTACGTACATTCTGTTAGCCCTAATGTGGGTGTCAGTAAAGGTGTTGCTCTCCTATTTCTGTTGATCTGTGTGGCCTGGGATGTTTCTAATACATCCATGTGTATTTGTAGCTTTTGTGTGTACTCTCAGGCCCAGTACTGATCTGGAAATGGGGAATAGCAGCAGTCATATTCAACAAAACTGTGAGGAAAATTCTCCTGGGTTCATGATCCTTTCAGAAATGAGATTTTAATGTTACAGTTGTTTAGCTGTACTCAGAACTGACAGGATCTTTTTTTCTTTCCACCTGCACCTCTGCATCTTATACTATTCATACTGAAGCACGTCTGTGAGCATTTCTGCTGGATTTTGCAGCAGTGCCTTTCAAATTTCCTGGTGCTTTAAGCATTTCTTTTTAAATCTTGCTTCAAAGAACATGGCACATCCCTGAAGCCCTGGAATCATTCAAATCAGAAGCACTCTGGGGTTTCTGAGTCACAATGTAATTTGAAGCATTTGAAGCACCTGGGAAGAACTGGGATGTATTTATTAATTATCTTCTTCTAGAAACAAAGATATAGGAAGAGATGCATAGTCAAAAATAAAGGTATGACCAATTTTTTCTCCCCTGGAAACATTAAATCTAGGTGACTGATCATATTAAGTGCCAACAAGTGTCAGTGAACATCAGAGGACAACTGTGTTCTCAAGCTCTCTGGACCAGGTTCTAACAACAGGTAGAACATTTCCCTGCCAGGAAATTTTGAACTCTTAGATCAGGTTCATACCTGACTCTTGCATACTTATCTGAAACAAACTTCTGTATCTTTTAAATTCTAACATCCCTGTTGCTTAAGGGACATGAATTTTTCATTCTGCTTTTCACAGAAAAAAAATTTACCAATAACCCCCAGTAAGTCACATGAGGACTTGGCTATTTCAGAAAAGCAAACAAATTCAATTTCTTGATGGTTGTCCCCGTGCCAGTATTGATATCTGAGACTGGAAGTCAGTTTTTTTCTAGAGATGATGTCTGTGATTCAAAGTAATATTTTTTTAACTGTAACTTCCTTTATATGCATAACACCTGTGCAACAAGAGATTCCCACAACATTACAGGAAACACTTTCTCAGGACATCTACTTGTCAGACAAACTCTTCCTCCAAAGTGGATTTTAATTAAATTAAGAAAAATCAAACTGTCACTTCTTGGTGTAACTTACTCAGACATCTAACTTCATGAAGTGATGTACACAGTACTCCCGTGACTTAAAAGCCTTCTCTGTCACCCTGTGCTAAAAGTGTGTGTGTGAGAAACACATCCTTCCTCTCTTGAGTTATTACTAGGACTTTACATTGGAAACAGCTTATTGAGGCCATCTGTTTGTTAGAGAAGGGTCCAAAGGGAATTTTCATGGTTTTGCGAGCTAGGGTCTAGCTCTACAAACACAGTCCATGCATTTTGTTTGTTTTGATGTGAAATGTACTTCCCACTCCAGGTTCTTCCTCCTCCATTAGCTTTTCTGTTTGGGATTCTTGTTTAGATATTGTCCATTGTGAAAGATTAAGCTCTCCCTACATGAATATTCATGCAGAAAAAAACAATTCATGAAATTGCAACTTGTCTCTGTACTCCCCTCAATTTTTCTGCCCATACACAGCTTTCTCATCCACTTGACTAGGCATGAACTAATGTCCTCTCTTTGCATCACTTCTCTAATTTCAGGCTCAGCTTTTCAAATCTTCTATTTACACAGTCAAACAGAAAATGGATAGATATTCTAGATTTGACAAGAGACTTGCAATTTTTTCTGGCTTCTTTGCAATTATCTGTTACTTCAAGGTTCTTAAATGTATGGAGTAGTAGACCTGAATCAAACAATAGTAATTTCCCTCTTTTGTCAAAATCTACACCTCACAGTCAAATCACTTTTACTTACAGAGCACTATCCAAGATTAGGTGGAGGAGCAATTGATGCATGAAGTTATAAAATATACAATCACAAGAAAGACTGTAGAAAGACATTCTCCTTCTCCTCTTCAACACCCTATGCCAATTGTCATAACAGATACCAAAGCAAATACAAATAGATGGGCTATTTAACATGAGCTTGCAGTAAAACCACAAAGGTCAATAGTTTGATTAGTATTCTGAAATCTTTGAGAATATATATCATTTGTTCCACAGACAGCTTAATTCCACTACAATTATTTTGTTCTTTTTGTGACTGGAAAATCTTGCAGCCAGCTAGAAAACACTGGCACTATCCGTGTTATATTAAGTATCAATGGGATTAAATAGAAAAGCCGATTTTTTTCAGTTGGCAAATCAGCAGTTCAAGGGATTATTCCCCTGCAAGTTAGAACATTTACAGTGCCACATACATAGCATCACTTGGATTCTGTTGGGTCAAATATAAGCTTGTCACTTGAGTGACAAGAAATGCCTGATGTTATGATTAGTCATATTTTAGTGTCACACTAATGCCTGGTTTTGAAGAAGGATTGTAACCTGGACACTACTATTGTGCTGATAATTAATTGCAGGTGACTATAATTGAAATACAATTAATTGTCAGTGCCAAATTGTGCCATAAAGCTAAAGAAGTTGGCACTTATAATACTGCCTGAAGGGTCTGGCTCCTACTGCTGCTTAAGTTGATGGCAAAAAAGTACTGATCTGAACGGGAACAGACTTTGGTCCTAGTTATTGGATGCTGTGTCTGCGAGTGAGACTCCTTTTCTTTTAATGTAAATTGACGTGTCTTATTCTGACAAATTCTTTTCATTATGGGCACTAGGATTACTTCGTGGCCTAAAGCATTCATGGCTCCAAACCATTCTTGACATTTACAAAATAATAATTTTAAGCCTATCCCCTCTCTTATTACATTTTAGGTCCTTAAATTCTCATGCTTCTGAAAAATCAAGTGCTGTAACACAAAGCTTGAATGCATGAGCACTACTGTTTCACAAGGCAAGGGAAAAGCATAGAAGTTGAATAATACACTGCAGCAAATATACTTTTTTGTTGGTTCCTAACTGCAGTGGAAATACCAAAGGGTAAATTCAGGACTTGGTTTAGGCTGGTGTACTACCACTAGGTTTATTGTACAGATATAAAGAAAGCAGAACTGATTGTGAAAAAAAAGTAAATATTTGCCACTGATATTTTTCTCCCTCTAGCTTTTAATTACAAATGTTTATTTTTAATCATGAGCTTCTTTCACTTCTATAGAGAAAGAAAACAGGGTGCTGCCAGACAGAAAATCCTCCATATTTTTGTTGTTCAGGTATTATGCAGGTTGTGATTTCAGTTTTTATTTATAAGATATGATCTTCTATTATTTCTATAATATTCAGAAACTCACTTATACCATGGCACAGATAGTGTATGTGCAAATGGTCCTTTTAGCTGCACTGCATAAAGCTGACAGTGCAGAAAATACAGCACCTCAGACTAAAGGAACATACAAAAATTCCTTGACCCGAGCTCCACTGCCATTTAAGAAGAGAGAAAATGGTAAAAGAAAGAGAGTAAGGACATGGTTTCCCTGCTAAGACTGTCATTAAAATGAGGGGGGGGGAAAAATAAATCTATTCAATTTAATAAATAAATGCTAGTTCTTCTAATGAACTTCTCAGAAGTCTTAAACCAATAGTGAAGGGAAGAAAAGGCCGGTCTTTTTTCTTAGCAGGAATAAATATTATTTCTAACATACATAAGCGTATTTCTATACTTTATAGATAGGCAGTCTGGTGGGAGAGGAGGTAATTAGCAATTTTTGAAGTAACTGCCAGTTATGGAATTTACATCAAAATTGGATTCTGTCCCAACAGTGAAGTTGGCTTGGTGGTATCTCCTGAACAGTTTTATACTTCATACTGTAGTATCAGAGAAATCAATTATGGATTCTCTCCCCCTCTCCTCTCTGTTAGTCATATTTGAAGTTTTGATGTTGAGCATTCCGTTTATTTGCTGCTGGCCTAATAATCCCCTGCATGCTGGGAAAACCTTTGTTCTCTGACAGAAGTAATAAAGCTGTCTCCACGATTCCCTCTTGTGAGACATGGAGCATTCCCATTTTATTTAATCTGGTGGTGTGCAGCCTTTTCAAAGTAAACACTTCACAAGGACTGAATAGCGAATGACATCCCAGAGACTGGCCCACACGACCAAAAATATTTAAAAACTCGCCTGTCAAGTTAAGAAACAATTACTGTTAATTTCAAATTTCCACCCCCAACCTCAAGAAACCTGCATGAGAAACCTGGGTCAAATGGTTTTTAGCTCTCATTTCTGCTGGAGTATCTGTCTTCCTGTGGAAGTGCCTCAGCTTTCCCCTGCTCTTCATTCCCTTGTTCCCACTGAATGGCAGCATACAGAAAATGAAGAGATCTAAATACCAGCAGGAGGCTGGCTGCTTTCTTCTAGGCATGTCCTGAGCCCAGTCACCCAGAACAACTTGTGATCCCTGGACAAAGACACTCACAGCAGGTGGCCATAACAAGAAATTTTCCTCCTGGAATTAGATATTATTCCAGGAATCACTACTGAGTCAAACATAATGCCCCATCCTGCTGGGTCAAGTAGGATTTCATTTCAATTTCTTTACACAACGATGCGTTTCATCTTGTCTGCGTACAATGACAGTGCTCAGGCATGAAATAAATTGAAGTGCTTGAAAGGCAGAATTATCCCTTGAACCTGCAGCATTCCCGACCCCAAAAACATACATTGTCAAGTGAGTTCCAGATAAGCAGGATCTTCACCGAGTGTTTGTGCTGCTTGGCTTCCTTTAATCATACTCCCTTTTGTAAAAGGGATTTTCAAGGGGAAACATAAATCATTGCTGAGGAAAAAGGTCATTTTCAAAAGGCTTTAAGAGCTTCATTTTGTGTGGCTTTTCAAGGTGAAACAGGTAATTCAGTGCAGTAAAAACCTTTTGTATTCAACTTAATTCACACTACCCCCAAAAAAAAGTAATGAAATAAGCTTGAATAAAATTCTTCATTAAAACTGTTCTCATAGATGTGTGAACCACATTTTGTTGTTTGCTAATACATTGGCCTGAATATTGAAAAATAAATTTATGACTAATACTGAAGCAGTATATCCTGGCTTTAAATCATCTATGCCTCCAATATTGGACCATTTCCTTGCTGTAGTACAAAAGGCATCAATCATTTCTTCTGGGAATCACTTTTGTAACATGTACCCATATTTTTAGGGTAGGGTAGCAATGTTTTGTAATGTTTCATGGATAATGAGCCTGTCCTGGATGTAAGCACACTTTCTCTACCGCTTGCATACTACCAGTGTAGCCCTTCCAGATCTCTGGTCACAGGTCAGACATCTATCTTTGTTTAAGGTATCTGTGCTCTTCATTCTAACCTCAAGATATGAGCTAAATGTAAGAATGGCCAGATGAGTATACATAGCTTGGGTTAGTAGCCTATGTAATGATCCTTTCCACTATAATAGATACACTTCCGTGGTTTTTTATCGTTTTTCCCACAGAGATGAGTATCCTCTAAAGCATGACTGCACACATTTCACTGAGAACAACTGTGTAAAATGTTCGTTAATGTTAATTGAAACATATATATTCTTATATAATAACCCAAACTGAGGAAGTAGTCTTTCATGAGGACACAATAGTTTTAAAACATTCATTTGTATCAGGAATAAGAAATACAGAAAAGGATTTTGTTTGCTTGCTTGTTTTTCCCACACATAAAATAATGTTGACCAAAATACGGGCACTTTCAACTATGATTCAGATCATATCTGCCCAAAACTACTTTAGAGACTAAAGCTAGTCATATTTTAGTAGAAATAGGCACTAATGTTGTTCAAAATGTAAGTTCTTCTGTGAGATTATTTCATTCTTTTGTTATTTCCTCTTTCAAGGAAATAACAACCTTAAGGAAATTCATCCAAGATTGCAGATAGAATATGCCTGATGAGGGATCCCATTGAGGAAATTGTGTTCCCCAAACTAATCTTCTTGTCCCTATCACATCTACTTGTTAAAAGATATTACACCTGTCTCCAAATCCTCCTTCTTTGTGAAATATCGTGTGTTTATTAGGAAGTATTTTAGAGAGATTGCACATAGCACATGGGATGAGTCGTGTTTATAAGCTGTAGAAAAGTACTGTTTAAAGTATCTAGTTTAAATTTTCAACATGTGGCATCTCTCCAAATCAAAAGCCATGGACCAAGTGCAAAAGAGATGCTCTTGATACAGTGGAGAGGATATAAATATAGTGTTGTTCATACAATAATATGAACAAAAATTAGCTCATTTAGGGGAGAGATTGGCTGTGGTCAAGACAGACAACTAAGATATTGTTTTTGTGTAAAGAAGATGTATAATTTATATTCTGCACAATTATATTTATTATACATGGGTGGCTGCAAGAAGCCTTTTAAACCTTGGAGAGAACTCTCCTTTAGTATAATTGTGGATGAGTCGATTAACCTTGTCTGAAACACAAGAAATATCCAAAGTAGCAGAGAATAGATATGGGAAAGTAAAGTCATGGATTCACAGCACTTACTATTAAAATTAAAGCAACCCATGAAGTCATTGATGTCCTTCAAATGTGAGACCATTTTAAATCAGTCTCAGATCTGTCCATTCCCCTAGAAAGAATAAATGTGGTTCTAAAGGTAATTTAATCACAAGGGCAATGCTCGTTTTCATACAAAACCTTTCTCTCCAGGTCGATCAGTAGAATTTTAACCTACAAAGTAAGGTATATGTTCTATTCCAGTGAAAATTTTGGACCCAAGTCTACTAATTTTATAGTAAATCAGAGCCTCTCAGTGCATTTCAGCATCTTCAGAGAAAAGGTTACAGGGGAAATCCTAATTAATTTTCCTGAGTAGATAATTAGTCTATTAATGTGATCTGAATCAGAAATATTCTGGTGTGGATTTACTTTTTTCCAAATGTGATAGATCAGAAAAAAAATGTTATCCTAAACTGTTATATTAACTGTTATACATTAGTCTTGTAGGCAAAAATGTATATTTCTAATGGATATTATTTTTTCAAAGTCAGAATTTACATTACTTTATACCACACACCTATGTTTTCCTCTTAACCTTACATTTCTGGCTTCTTATCACATGGATATTAAGCTTCTTTTCCTAGGGACTTTGTCAGCTGTTTTCCGCTCATACTTTTGTGTTTTATTTTCTCGAACTTCCTAAGGCCCAAAGCCATAGCAAAAACACAAAGCACCTTTCCATGTTCCAGAGAGATTGTTTTTGTTTAGTTTGTTAACAAACAAAATTGGTTTATTAACAAACAACAGCAAGAAAAAGGTGATTCTAAATAAGATGAGGGTGTCTATGACTATCAGCAAATATCAGTGTATATGAAGTGATCTGTTTTCACTTTAACTATTTCTATCTAGAATTCCTCTGACTACAAAGTATTAGGTAGTTCATGCCACAGGATTATTTGTTTATTTTTTTATTTATTCATTATTTATTTAGGAAATACACCATTCTATCTATCAGGATAGTATTGGATTTCATAATAATAAGCTTTTATAATCTAATTACATTCGTGTAAAATTGTAGACAACGAATCAAGTACTACAGTTAGAGTGGCAGAGAGTAAACACATCCTTAGACATCCCATCTTTGTATAAGGAAAGATAATTTTTAAGTAACCTTGTCAATTTTCTATGGAACTGGGTAAACAGAAGTTGAGAGATGAGATAAAACTTTGTGGTTGTATAGTATTGATCTAAAACTTGCCAACAAATACAGTTCTCTGCAATCAGAGTGCCAGAAAGTTAATGACCCTATTGTTTCAGAAGACAGGAAAGAAATTGAGAGAACAATTTGTTTTCATTATTAAAGTACTGCAATTAGCTAACAATCAAAAAAAAAAAACAAAACCTAAATTGCCTTGATAATTAAAACATAGGAATAACTTTTGTCTCATTTCCTTATGATTTCAAAAAGATACATGAAAACCGAATACCTTCCACGTTAGTGTAGTGAAATAACATAAATGTTTAGTCTAAAGAAAAATGTTCCTTCCCATTCTTGTCTTCTCAGACTGTGAATTAAATGTTTATTCTGAATTGCAGATGGAATGAAAAAAGAATTTTTAATTTCAGGTTTGTGACCGGCCTTGTAAGTTTTTCTACTTGACAAAATAATGCTGCCATTCAGCATTGCAGCATTTAAGGGGTTTTGCTTGGTTGCTTTCTAACATGTTTTAATTTTTAAAAGCAATATAAAATGCACTTTCTATACATATATAGTGAATTACTAAGAGAAATACAGGGAAAGTCACATAAATTCCAACATTATGTAATGAAAAACATATTCTTATTTTTATCAAATCTTTTTTTTTTCCTTAGGATTTGTTAATTAAAAGAAAAAAAGCATATCTATAAGTCATACTATAAGTTAATTTTCTTGCCTTATTGTATTGACATCAATAACTGTATTTCACGGGAGGAGTCTACAAGACCATTTATTATATTTATATTAGTGATAGGCACACACACACCATATGCATAGTTTCTTTTACATCTGTTCTTATCTGAAGACTAATTTGGTCACTGTCTCTGTTTGGTTCTGAAGTGGCTCTAGGAGTATCAGATGAGGAGTTCATGATATACCTAGTCTTTATTTAAAAGAAACCAAAACACAAACCAAAACAGCAGACTTTAAATTGCTTAGTCCACTTTATGAGTTTTTTTGTGTGCTCATATTAAAATACTTAAGCATGGCCTTAAGTGATATATTCCACTGTCAGACACAGTTTGCTCTGTGAAGTTTATACTGGAAAGCAGGACAAATGTGCATTTTCTTAAATATACATGTGTGAGCATTCCCCTGATATGTTTTCACAGGCGCTTCAGCTTTTCCTATTTGGAAGTCATGCCACCTCCCAGGGGAAAATCTTCCATGGGGAACAAGGGATTCATCCTCACCAGGAACTCTATGTCTTTGGGAACATTTTTTCCCACTTGAGTGAGGGACAAACATGGCACCATAGCACTTCAGAACAAGGAGCACAAAGTAGAATTTGGGTTGTACCATTCCCACACAGCAGCCCTCACTGCCTACTCTCTAAAATGTGCAAAGGCAGCCACTGTGCCTACCTGGAATTCTCTAATTAAACCTTCACAAAATTCACATCTTTTCCACTGCCAACTCAGCATTAGTACATAGATCCAAGAGCTCCTTCAACTGAACCAATGTGCTAAACAAGCTGAATTTCTACTGCAGTACATAGCTAATGGCCAAATCTTTTATATCATAATTTCAGTGTTATGGGTTCATTGAAGAAATCAGGTCACTGTCTATAATGCTGCAATTCCTGCATTTTAGAATTAAGGGTGCAACAAGCTATAATGACCTTAAATGTTTCATGTAGTCTCTGAATTGTATTTATGTTTTCTTAATTTGTTCAAATGAAGAGGGTGTCACTCACCAAATCACTGCAGAGTTTGCTGTTCTTTTTTACTCATTTCTCCTGTAGAGCCTTATGCTTTGAAATCATAGGAATGTTTACTATAGGAATTATATTGTTTAAGGGCTTATTTCTTCATTTTCCATAAAATGAAAACTAAAGACAACTCTGCAGGTGTCTTGCTGTTGATAGTGACATTATTGCATTATCTTGAGTAAATTTTTTATTCTCCCATATGTCTATAGATGTCTTTTGGACAGGGTTCTGTGTGAACTTTTGTGTTCTTATTAGTGCCATTGATGATGCACTTTTTGCTGTTTTAGAAGGAAAATGCTTTGTTTAGCATTAATTCAAGACCATATTTTACTTTTTTAATTTCTATTTTTATTGTTTGCTTCTGTACAACAGGATGAGATTTTACTCTGTCAGCCAGTGTACACATACAAAAGAAAAACACAGACAATGGCTCAAAGAATTCATGTCTATAAGATAATAAAAAGCCTTAGCTGACAAAACACAAGGAGACAAAAAAAAAAAAAAAAAAAAAAAAAAGAGCAAGATTAATGATTAATGATTAATGATTGATACAGTAAACAGTCATTTCTACATGTCGGTTCCAGGACCATGCTTTTAATGTACACACTTACACAAGGACCAGCAATGACTTCCAGTATTTGGCTATGGAAAATACCTTCTCTTACCCAGGGAAGATGTGGAGATAGCAATGAATAAAAGATGTAGACGGATGTTCCTGGAACTAGTGGTAAAAGATGACCTTTTACAGGAACATCAGGAAAACCTACTAACAAATAATACCCCATTACTAAAATAAACAAATTGAATTGAGTAATTTATTTATAACACAAGAGTTAAGTTTATGAAAAAAAATATTAAAATGTTATTCAAAACCCAGTTGCAAACAAAGAATATTCTATTTCAACTGAAATTCTCTAATACAAAAGGTTAATAATCTGTATTTAAAAAGAAGGAATAGGGTGACATTTCTGTGCTTCCATTCATAGGAAGTATTTTTGAAAAAAATATTATTTCCTAATTTTTCTAAATTTCATCAATAAGTATGGGGTGTTATTCTGGTTCAAAAGTGTCATTCAGATGAGGAAAATGATATCTACATAACACCTAAACCAGCTACTGGTACAACTAACTTACTGACTGTAGGGATCCAGTTTTTCTTAGTTTTAAAAGTTAAAGCATGAAGTTTTCCAAAGTCATTAAAATATATATATTTAAAGCTGGTTTATTAATTTGTTATTACCATATCAGTAGGACTCATAATCTACCAGATATCTACCATCAGCTGAATGTAACTGAAGTTTTTTGAAGACCTGGTCATGAGATATTATCAAATGTATTATAGTAAATATTTTGAAATCTAATATCCTTTTCTAATTGTTCTGTAAGGACAATTTTCACAGGTACAAAGGGATGATAAAAATGTTGATAATGTTGATAAATGTTGATAAAAAGCCACTATATGGCCCTTTCCATTTGAGTCCTCTAAGGTGAATAATAATTCTAAAAAAACACTCATTGTTGTGCATTATTAGATACAGCTACATATATGTATATTTATATATGAAATATGTATTTATATATATATACATATATAAATATATTGAGATAGGTTGTGTATATTGTATATACATATATATATAACTTTATTTTCTATGATCCTTTTGTGAAAAATATTCTTTTTAACACTAGTGGGAGTCATGCTGGGTCTTCAAAATAAGATGAACTCACATTGACAATTGCATTTTTTTCCTTCAGATAGGCGTGGTGTGAAATCTACTGGTATGAAAAGCATACTTTTTAAGCATTCATCAAGACTCACAATTCTGATGGTGAAGTTACTCTGCTAGAAAGATGGAAGGTAGGGGCAATGGAACACAATCCATGAGGAATTGGTTTGTTACCTTTTTGGCCCTAACAGTAGAATTCATGGAAATACACTGTTCTACCAGTAGGTATTTATAAGTTTTGCACAATATAGAGCTCTGCTGTTAGATCTAAAACAGACATAATGCTACTGCCAATGAAGTAAACAAGAAAAGAAAGCCAATGGCTGGTTATTGCAGTTACAGTTCTCTGTGAAATAATGCCAAGGAAATGGAAAAGCTGTTCAGTGCTTGTTTAGTCCAGCTCCTGTAAATACAGCAAGACTCTTGTTAAATGTAGAGGAGACAAGGTGGTAGGATGAAACTTTGCATGGTCACCAAAGTGCCAATCAACAGCATGAAGTGTGAACGTTGATATTTGTCTGCAAGATGTGAAATATTTGCTGTCAGGCTAGAGGTGTGTTTGGCCTGCAAATTTGATAGATTGACAATTTTTTTTTTCTGCATAGAGAAATGGAGAAAATTCTGTTTTCACTGATTTTCAGAATATGCATATTACAAGTATACGAAGTATTTCCCTGAAAAATGGATCAGCTGATGAGATGTCTCACAGGCATGACTGTATGTTAAAGCCATAGTGAGTATGAGTCAGAAATACCATCTAATATTGGCCATGACTTTTCATAGCAAAAATCTTATGACCATTGTCATAACCAAAGATCAGTTTCAGATACCTGAAATTTTCTTAGAAGACAACTCTTTTGCAGTAGGCCCAAAATATAATGATGCTGCAACTATACTCAGTTGTACAATGGGGAGATTTATGTGCATCCTCATTTTGTCATTAGTGATAAAATTCTCTATCCTTTCTTATCAGCAGTTTCCACAGAATCTTCATGGAAGGGATCTGCTTTGCCTTGTTACAAAGTTAGAGGGGATGCACTGCTAGCCTGCGATGTATGTTTTTGAAATTATACCAATGAAGGTGGAAAAAATAGAAAAAAACTATTAGAAACAGATTTTAAAAAATTAGATGTTCATGCTTCCTTTAGGGTCACTGAAGGTTATAAACAGTTTAGCCAAACATCTGTCAGAGATTAGTTGCATTTTTAACTGTGATCTGTACTAACAAATTGAGTCATAATGTATTCCTTTAGTTTTATGCATATATCATTTCAAAAATCTAAAATGTAAGAAAAAAGTGGTAGTTATAAACAAGACAGTAATCTCAGAAGCACTAGTCAAGGTGCAGTAACTATCTGCAAATGCCAAAAGAATGTAGTTATTATCAAGACAAAAATTACAACTCATGCAAAAATACAGTTATTGAAAGAGAAGAAAAGGTGTGAATTAATGACAAGAAAAGCCACAATGGAATGACCTTAACTTTCTGATTTGTGATAACCTTTAACTTTTTGATTTAAAACACTGTAAAGTACCTCAGAGCTTTTACTGAGTCTCTGATTTTCCTACAATTAAGTATGAGGGAGAACATTAACTACAATTAACTACAATGACCCAAGTTTAGAATAGGAAGCAAGTCTTATGGGGGGTGATCTATTACTATACTAACAGGTGACAGAACAGAAAAATGAACTTTGTTTCTGAAAGTTTGTCTTTCTTTCTGTAACTATATCACTGGGTTTATCATAAGACATTACTCCTCTCTGCAATGCTTATGTAACTTACAATTTCAAGATATCAGCAGTTCTGTTGGAGTCAGTAAAGATATTCACATATTTATTTTTCAAATGTGTCTAGTAACTTTATTGAGCTATAATCTAAATTAGACCATAAAACATAAAATTAGGAGCACCCTGTGACAAGGATATCACCTCTCTTCTTCGATACTTATTTAGAAATGCCAGCATTTCATCGTTCAACTTCTGCGCTGTGGTTGCTATTGAAGCAGGTTTATAAAGTCAATAGGTAGCAGGCATCCCCTTATGTAGCCCCAAATTACCACCAAATGCAGTCATCTTTTTCATTGCCCAACTTCTCCTAAAGGTAGAAGACACCTTGTGAATCAGAATAGCATTTACTTTGCAATGATAAAGCTCAACTCAGACACACTTCCTTGAAGAAGGCTAGAGTAGAGCTACTGCTTTATTGGTTCTTCACTCTCACAAGTGCCAATACAAAAATAATTTGAAAGTTGTGCATTTAAAAGTAGCATGCATCATTAAGCTGAGTCTGCTGTTGTGGTGAAGCATGAACTGACTGATTTATAAAACACACTGTGCTTAGTGCAGCAGTGCGGACCTGCACGTGGCTTGTGAGTCTAATAGGGAGGGGGAGGAGAGCTATTTGTTTTCTTGTGTCAAACCATTCTACTGCCTCTGAAAGGAAACTCATTTTGGAATAATGGAAGCACAGGCATAGAAACTCAAACAATAGTTGCTGGATCTTAAAAGAAACCCACATATAATTTATTTCCTTTTCTCTTTTTTTTTTCTTTTTTTTTTTTCATAAACTCTTAAGCATTAAAGTGTTCATAATGTTATTAAACTGGTGTAATCAGAATAACATGAAAGAAAATGAGATCATATTCAAGCTGACTGGCAGTTGTACTGCGAACAGCGAGTGTTTTTTTCCTTGATCCCACATATGCTGTCTTTTAGTTCCATTTTTAAAAAAAGCATCAGTTCATTGTCTGTGTTTACGAGAACCTCATTGTATCCATATTCTCTTTAGTGTTTGTCATTAAGAATGACAGGTATTTTAGGTTCACATTGGTATGTGTGAGATATTTTCAACATCAGTTTTATTTTGACACTAATACTGGCTAAATGTACTCCTTCATTCAATCCTTCACATGGATTCCTTTCATGATATTTTTGTGTAGTTGATCAAATATGGGGAATGTGCACAAATGAGCCTCTTTTTCCTTGTCTATCCCTGTTATTACTGAGGCAGTCAAAGCCTAAACTAGGTTAAGATTGCTACATGATATGGGTAATGAAACGCAATGATATTTTTTACTTACCCTGCTGAGTGAACCAACTGATTTTATATCATACTATTTGCATTGAATGTAAATATTTGGGAAATGCAGTTTCTACCCCTACTGTATGGAGAAATACCACTTGAAAACCCAATAGACAAGAAAAGCACCAGAGAAATATAATAGGGAAAGTGGTTTGCTCTGTAAGTGTTATACTATCTTACTAAAGGATAATTAAACAGAAAGAATCAGCTCCTCAACAAAATAAAAAGAACATTGAGTATTCTATGAAGCAAAGAGGTATTTTGGCATCTGACTACAACTTCTCTACAGACCTACGAAATAAAATAAGTAGCTGTTCAGGAGGGCTTGCCAACAACATTGTGCTAGAATAATTTTGGAAATTCATTGTTGCTGCTAATGTTGTTAACAATAATATTATAATCATTAGTACTTTAAAAAAGATTTCTCGGTAATGTATCAAGGATAAAATCAGGAAGCAAAGCTTATATAATGGAGGTGACGTATTAAGGTTTGATACTAACATTTAGCTATGATTTTGCACTGAGAAGCTTTTTTGCCACAATTTTTAGGTTAACTGAGTTTGGTTTATGGATATAAAAATGGAAAGGCTGCAAAACAAAGAATGTGGATTACTGATATTGAGCACATATTGTCTTATTCTTCTTTCTCCTATCTCTGTATCTTTGATTTCTTATTTTTTCCTTTCACAATAGCTGACCAAATATGATGGTGTCCAGCAGGAGAAAATCAACAATTACTGGAAATGAGAAAGTCCTTTCTCTTCATTGATTATTGTAATTAATCTTAACAGAGGGATGCAGTGAATCATATGTTAAATGGCTCAGTAGGTTAGACAAAAACTGAATAGAAATATAAAAAAAGAAAAACAAGAGGAAAAAATGATACTGGTGCAAATAATAAACATCAAAAATCTTTTGAACAGGAGCTAGCTCTTTCAGTTGGCATTAAAACTACAACATAACATCAAATGGAGGAAAACTTTTAACTTTGTTCCAGAAATGAACTGGATACAATCTTCATTTTGGGCCAGCTGATTCAAACATAAAGCAACTTTTTTAAAAAACTAAATGCATAAAAGAGTATTTCATTCACAGCTGAAACCTATACCAAGGTTTAGATGTCTTTCTTATTTGGAAAAATGATTGCAAAAAGATATTGTGAAGTGTTATCTGACACTGAGGCCATGCTGCTCAAATACATGACACTCAAGAAAGAGCTCTTTATGCTTACTTAGTAGAAAACAGTTGCAGTTACTGTTTCTGTTTGAACGGATTAAGATATTGTTTTAAAAATGCACTTTTGCCTTTCAGAATGGTTTCATTATTTCCAGAGTGACATAATACCACACATCTATAATTCAAATTTGTTGCCACTGTGGCAGTAAAAAGTAAGTGCTTTTTTTTTTTTTTTTCCCTTCTTGTGTTAATCAGATTTACTCTTTAACAGTGAAGCTTCAGTGGATGATTATGACATCAAAGTGTGACAGCGATTATGTACTGCAAGGGGAAAAGAAGGATAAAACCAGATATTTAATTTTCTTAGCTTAAAGAGGCATTACTCCTGACTTGTAGGAAAAATGACTATACCATCTCTCTTTCATCTAGCCAAAATCAGGTACTAATTTAACCAACTTGCCTTGTCTGAAAGATTATCTTTTAAAATCTTGATTGTAAACTCATTTACTGTCCTTAAGTATATTTTCAAGAAGTCATTTGCTTTTCATTTTTTCTTGACTTTGATGCTTAATGCAATGGAGCTTGTTGTTCTCCTTTCTAAAGAGTCCACCCATAACTGTGTCTAGGCATGGCCCCTTTTTTATTTTAATTTTTTCAAAAAAAAGCCACAGACCATGGAAACCATGTATATGAGAATGTACTGTGATACATGATATAGAGGCCAAGTAATTTAAATAATTTAACACTGATTCAAGAATTTTAGATTTCTTCTGAAATCATGAGTTGACTTTTGCAATAATTTAAAAAAAAAATACAAAATTTGAACTAATAAGCACAGGATTTGATATATTTACCACTGAAGTCACCAGAAAGGTTTTTGTTTGATCAGGTCTTTGTTGTAGATACAAGTAATAGCTTTCTTACTCTGATGTTTTATCTATACTAATAGAATATTTAGACTTAATTTTAAGATGCATGAAATATGCAAAACAACAAAATGCCTTAAAAAGAGACACAGACAGACAGTACCACAGGTTAAACTCAAAATAATTTTTGGCTTTAACTCAGGAAAATGTATCCCATTAAACATAGGGAAGGAGAGATGGATACTGTGAGGGAGCTGTGGATTTAGTCATTGAGGGGAAAAAAAAGAAAAGACATCATAAGAATTCTCTTAATTTAGAGCCAGTATATAGCATTTAAGTACCAGACTTTAAGAACATGCTTTTAAATGAAATATTTTTTAAAATACTTCTCTCAAGAAAGATAAGTGAAAGTTATGAAAGCTAAAGAATAAGACCAGTAGATTATCTGTTTCTTATATGTTGTACTTCTTGTAAAATTCTGCACTTGAAAAAGCATCCCTTGCTTCTTCTTTCAGACATGCTAAGTTACATAGCTGCTGAAGGCCTTTTGTTTTGAGCTTGCTACTGAATGCATTTTTATTGAGAGAAAAGAGTTCATAAACAATTTGTGGGGAGAGGAGGAACAGATGACATGAGGACAGAATAACAGAAGTGTGAAGTAGGAGTCGCAGTAGAAATTTTTGCTAGGGTACAATTGTCACTTGTGTGCTGAGATTCACATTGCTGTGCCCGAAAGCAAAAACAGACGGGAAGTTTCCAGTAATACACTGAGGAGGAGGAGGAGGAGGAGGAGCAGGGGGGAACTTCTGCCTCCACAGAAATCAATGAAAACCAGCTATTGATTGCAATGGAGACTAGATTTCCCTCAAGTTATTGCAAGCTAGCAACATGCTCACCTCAAGTACTAGACATTGAATTATTCTTCAAGATATGTTCTGATTTTATTTTAAAACTCCTTGCTGACTAAAGCTTGCTGTTCAGCTTCCAGAAAACACCTGCATTAAGCTTTTAACTTGTCAATCTGCAGAGAGCATCCGTTCCTGTAGTTCTAGTAGATTTGTGGTTTTTTCTTCTCCTTTTCCTTCTCTTCCATGTTTTCTTATCTCCTCTGCACTTTTGAAGTCTGCAGTCACATAAAAAAGAAGAAAGGAAGACAAATACAAATGCACTATTTACAGTCTGTAATGCTTGATTTTGCAACCCAGCATATCCTGAAGCTAGATTGTAATTCCAAGCAGTTGGAAATCCTAAAGCTATTTAACACTGCTTTTTTCTAGTGATTCTGTGGATGACTGTGTTGTGGAGTTTGCAATGACTCAGAGTGAACATTCAGTTGGGCAGGTTAGTGATCCTGCAGCATCAGCAGAGGCTAATTTAACACATCTTAAGAAATATGTTTTAGCACTTCTCACACTACACACTAAAACGGCTTTATTTAAAACAAAAAGGATAGAAACTACAAATGTGTAGTCTGCTTTTAAACCCTAGGATAGCTTGTTAAGGACAAAAAAAAAAAAAAAAAAAAAAAACCGACAAAAAAACCAAAAAAGAAAACCTTCTAGAACAGAGAGCCTCCAACGTACTAACTTAGAAGCACACCCTAAAGCCCTGCACTGCCTGTGATCCTCTCAGGAATGACTGCAAGGATTTCCTACACAGCTCACACTGCCATGTGGGAATCTAAAAGAAGATTTTGATCCCCTATATATAGATGCCTGGAGGCATTTTTAGAAAAGTGTCATAACATGTATCTGATCTCTTCCCAAATGCACTTTTGCAATCATTATATATTTAGGAGAGATTTTTTTGCTAATGATTTTAGACATGTAAACATGTCAGTATCTTTTTCTAAAAGATCAAGACAGGAATAATAAATCAAAAAGCATTCAGGTGGTAAGAGAGGAGACGTTATGTGTTGTTGCAGCGAGCGCTGAATGACACGCATGCATTAGGAAGACAACTCAGAAAGATTAGAACATTTCTCTCTTATTCATTTTAATGTTGCTCTTTATATTTAAAAAAATGGGCTTTTTTGGGGCACAGAAAGCAAGCACGATTGCTGTTGTAATGTGTTAGACCTGTCACATTTTTCATTCTTCATTTTCTGTCCCTCTATTATTTTATAGTCTAGCTTCTAAAAATGTTAAGAATTTTGGCAGACTTCATGGAATTCTGGTATCAAGAACACAAAACAGGAAGCTATTTTGAATGCTCCCACTTGATCCATCTTTGTGCTGGCAGCACAATGCCTGAAAAATCCACCTGCTGGAAGTCGGGTGGTTTATGCAAAAGGATGTCATGGTAATTTGGAAACTGCTGAATACAGAGTGAAACCTTTTCCTGCCCCCAAACCTGCCACACCAGTTTTTCTAGCTCATTACATGCCAAAACTTTTGATTGATGTGCTCACTTCAGTCACGGGTAATTTTAACTCCTATATTAAGTAGCTGCTGCTTCCACTCCATTATATTTCCTCGTATGGGGCAAATCAGAGCTCAAGATTGGCCTGTATTGGTCTGACCTAAAAGTCAGACTAAGCCTTTGTTTAGTTTTGCGTAGGCGGCAAGCTGATATTTCAAAACAACTTAGACAATCACACTGCCTTTTCTTAGTTGTCATGATGCCTTGAAATGGAGCCTTTGAGGACTACTACACAGCATTTCTGGGAGCCCCAAGGAGGTATGAAAGTTGTTAAAGGCTTTCTAGGTATGAATGCAAACCTTTTTTTTTTGGTGAAATTTAAGTAGAATATTAAGTGCTGCACAGAGTAACCTGGGACTGCCTTGCCTTGTTGACAGTGGGGTGGAACTCCTATTTTACACAGACTCAATGCTTAATTTTCTAGATGGCTTTGAGATCAGAAAGAAGCAGAACATAAACATTTGTTGTTTTGCCTCAGAAAAGAGCCCGCATCTACAGTCCTATAGAAACCAGGCTACATTTGAAGGCTGAAACGATTAACTAAAATGGGTTTCATGTGTCCTATGTATCCTTAAAGGCATCTCATTTTAATTGACTGGATTCTCTGTCTTGCAATCAGGAAATCTGAAGGTACTTAAACAGGTACCTCAAGTTCATCTCATTATAAATTTGGAGTATAAAAATCTGTGAGATTTTAGTGGCTGTGAAGCGAAAGAACTGATATATGCAATGTTTCTCAAATCTTATCTCTGCCTTCAGGTTTAGGGCTATACATCATCCAGTCACCTAAGGATCTGAGAATGATACAGATTATAAGATCTTTAGACAGCAAGCAGATTCTCCTTCATTTAATCATATTTCAGATATCACTACTGAGAGGAATGCTATTAGTCTGAGATGTGACTTGGCTTTTACAATAGGATAGCTCAGAGGAAATGGTACTTCTAAATGGTTTGTGGACCTCAATTTCTGTATTACATATGGAATTTAAAGGTCTATACAAAGCCATTCGGTGGAACATTAAACACTCAACCTCCTACTAATGCTTAACTAAAGAAGTTCAAATGCACATTTTAAATATAATTGTGCAGATCTTGTGGCTTGATGATAAAACAAATTTATTCAATTGGGATGGTTTAAAGTAATAAAGAGAAATTATAAATTTGCATAGCCTTTTCATGGGTTTTGTGGAGTGCAGACCTAGACATCTAGCACCTTCAAAATGATCTGCTATATGGATTATTTAGACCCTTTACAAAGCCATAATATTTAAACCACAGTATAACACAACATAAATAGTGGGATTCATTTCACTAAACAAACCCAGACATCAGAAATGTTGATATATCCATCTTTGGGCTAATTATGAGGATATATCCATCTCTAAGTTATTTTTTGATCCATCAGAAACAAGCAGACTCTTACTGAGCATACCGGATTTCATCCTAAAACAATCAACTCATATAGACCAAGATAATTACTTCTTAAAATGACTAATTGTCTCTGTTTTGAGGGGAGATTAAAGAGTGCATCTTGGAGTATATCTCTACACTGCTGGTGCCAAGAGTTAGGTAAGATTAATTCATTCCAAAGATCCTTAAATACCCAGTGCTGAAACACAAACAAGAAACTGCTTACGGAATATGTCTATTTAAGAAGAATTTCTGAGGTACTTCATCTGCACAGCTTCAAAAATAGATTGTAATGCTCTTTGGATCAGTTAGAAATAAACCTCATTCCTTTCTCCTCCTGTTAATTTAAAAATTCTTTCTCTATCTTGTTTCATCTGTTGCAAAGTCACTTTGTGGGAGAGAAAACTGGTATATCAGGAACCTAAGTTTCACTTATGAAAGCGTCTACTGTCTTCACCTCTTTGTTAAGAAACATGAAATAAATGTGGTCCTCCAGTACAGTAGTGCTATAAGAGATTCCGACAAAGCAGAAAAGCAACACTTTAAAATGACAAAAATGAAATTCTTTATAATGAATTACTAGAAATCATACGTTATATTCAATAAAAGGAAATGACATTACACAAAAGCTAATTAATTTTCATTTAAAATTACACTCAGTGACTGATACATTTTGCTTGCTGTAAATACCTCCACAGGATCTCTTGCATTGTGAAAGTATTAGTGCCACTTGTTTCAGGGAATCTGATACACTTATCAACCTTTTCAGGTTTACAAAATCAGTAGTAGGAAGGACTGATTGTATCATTGCCAGTATCTAAATTTCACTATCTCCTCTAACTACTGTAGCATAGATACTCAATATACTTACTCATTCAAAATAAGGTTTTCTCATGCAAATATTTAATAAGAATCCAAAAATTTTTAAACTGAAAAATCTTAGAAATTTTGCTGTCTGAGAGTGCTCAAATGAGGTAAATATAGTCTGTCTCATGGAAGAAAGAAAAGGGAAAAATATTTTTAAAAGAATAATTACAAAAACATATGCAAGATAATTAAAAGGCATTCAAGCAAGGCTAAACAGGTGCCATTGAGATTATATTATCCCCATTAGAGGCTCTATCTGGGGCACAAATAAAAGAAATATACTGTAAAGGGAGATGCAATAAACTGGTTTGCTAAAAACTTGGACTAAAGTTATTTAAATGATAAAATCAAGGAAAATCATGTATAACAGAGTCTTCTGGCTGTCATTTAACATGTCCCCTGGCCAAGTCAGAATCAGCTATACTCACATGATGTCCAGTGTATACATTGCTATGCTGTTCTGCCAGACCTTGACATAGTTTTGGCTTAGCCAGTACTAACCAGGACTCCGCTCACTCAACCTCCAACATGGGATGGAGAGGACAAAATCCACCCAAAGGCTTGTTAATCAAGACAAGGACAGGGAAGTTTTTATTTTCCAATTATGGTAACAACCAAAGCCAAACAAACATAACTTGGGAAGAAAAATAATTAAAATATTTTAAACTACCAGGAGAAAGAGAAAACATGATCAGATCTTAATACCTTCCTCCACTACTCCCCCTCAGCAGCACAAGGGGACAGGGAGTAGAGGTTTAGTGTCAGGTCACCACACCACCACACTTCATTTTTTTTGCTCCTTCCTCCTCAGGGGGATGACTCCTCACATCTTCTCCCTGATCCAGTGTGGAGTCCCTTATGGGAGAGAATCCTTCATGAACCCCTCAAACATAAGTCCCTCGCAGCAAGTGCAGTCCCTCCGGCACAGACTGCTCCAGCCTGGGTCATAGATGCTTTGAGAACAGTCACCTCCCATGGCACAGGGTCCTCTACAGCTGCAGATTCACATCTTCCCCACTCTGTGATCCTTCACAGGCTGCATCTCCATATCTGCCCACCTATGACACTCTCTGCTGCAGCTCCACATCTCTCCATTGTGCTGCATCAGGGACGGCTCCACCGTGCTCCTCTGTGGGCTGCTTGGGCACAGCTGCCTTCCCACCACAGGCTGCAGAGAAATATCTGCTTGGGCACCTTCTCCCTCTCCTTTCCCACTCACCTTGGAGTCTTTGCTCTGTCATTGCTCTCACCTCCTCCTCCTCTCCTCTGCTCTAGAGGTCTTTTTTAATTTTATTTTTGCAGTTTTATTTTCCCTTTCTTGAATATGTTACAGCTTGAATATGCTTTCTTGAATATGTTACATACAGCTTTGCATATCTGCTCAGCCTTTGCCAGAGGTGGGGCAAAAATTGGAACATGGAGAGTTTCCAACAGCTCAGAAGAGCCATCCCTGTGCCTCCCCACCCCTCACTTCCAAAAAGCCATGGCACTAACCCATGACAGATCTGCAGTGCTGGGCACAGACTCCAGATCTAACCTAGTACAGAGATTCATTATCTTTATACTAGCAAGTTTTTCTTCCCACCAAAACTGAAGTTTTCTTGCTGCTGTTGGAGTCAATTGCTACCTGTCCTGACCGCCATGGATACAGAATACAAACTGCTTTTCTTTTTACATTGAACCCTTGTGTAGTTGATAAATGTTTTTAATCTTTCCATTTAGTATTCACTACTTTTCTCCAACCCGGCTTCTCACCCCTTGGCTGCTTCACTCTCCTCAGTCTTATACATTTCTGCTTACTTTTGGACTGCCTCTCCATGGTCAGCATCCCTCCTGAAGTACTCAACTAGAAAGACCGCACCCAGGAAGAGGAAGTAACTTCTAATCAAGGAGAACAGGAATCTCTGGAAACATCAGCTCTGGAAAGTTACATATAAAATTACAGTAAGGCGGGTAACAGAAGTATGAAAAAGTGGTTTACCAAGAGTATGAAAGCTAATAATATAATATTTCCAAACACTTCAGAATCAAGAAGCTCAATGATAATAATAATGATCAGGGTATGAAAGAAGCATGAAAGGAGACCATTATATCTTACTAACTTAACTATTGTATTGATTTTAATTACAAAACAAGTTAGAGAAACACTCATGCTATTGTTTGGTTTTTGGTTTTGGTTTGCTTTGGTTCTGCATTTTGGGGTTTTTTGGGGGGGGGGGGCGTTGTGTGTTTTGGGTTGTTTGTTTGCTTGTTTTTTAAGAGGGCATAAATTGGAAAACTGGTTTAAATTGTTTCATTAAACAATTTTATAGAGGAGTGATATTCATACATATTCTGAAGAAGCTCATTGGTGACAAATCTGGACTACTAAACCAATTATTAGCATTTGTCTCAATACCAGAAAAATATCAGCAGCAAATCTCATACAGCCTTGGACAAGACTTCCAGGAATTACCTTGGAAACTGGCAACCTAAGGGCTTGTTAGAGTATGATTCTTGAAGCAGTCACTTCCCAGAGTATGTTGTATACCTCACCTGAAGTTCCTGTCTCTACAGTACAACAGCAGATGAAACTATTACAATAAACCAGCTTTGATTGCAGTTTACAGAAATACATATAATAATACTTTAAAGAGCTGAAGACAGGAAGCCTCCCAAAATAGATTCACCCAGCATGCAAATCAACAATTTCTGCTCTGTACCAAAACGTTATAATAAAGAATGAACAACAAATGGGTAGACAAAATTGGCACATCAGAACATTTGTCTTTTGTGGAGGTGGGTTACTAGAGTACCTTTCCTAGCTCTTTAACAAATTTATAGAAAAGAGTGACTCAGCCAGTAAAATTCATCTAGTCATTCACCAGGCTCTTAAAACTGTGTAATGTGTCATTCCTCCCATGAAGTGACATGACAGGGGATGGCAGTTATTATAGAATTATATTGGTCAGCCATATTTAAGGACATGTAATTTACAAAAAGGGCACACAGGTCCTCCTTGGAAAAGGAAAATTAGGAAGAAATTAAAGGAATTGGATGTCTCTTGTCATATGTTGAGGAATTATGGACTTCACCACTTCAGAAACTCAAAGGCCACAAACTTTAAGTACTAAAGCAAGGAGCAGACTTGGCATGGATGCCTACCTATTCATTAACATTCATATTGGTAAAGGCTCTAAGATCATATGTGACTGTGTTTTAGTACAGAACAACAAGAATACCTTCAGAAACCCATAAGCTTTAAATACAGAGTCAAGACACTCTTTTTTCAGAGCTACATGAAATTTCATTCCATTTTACAAAGCTAAAAATAATTTTAGAGAGCCTAAATTAAGTTCTACTTACTTTTGCAGCTGTGACATGGAAAAAACAAGAAACATCTTCAGTGAACTGTTTTTTCCTCTTTTTTTTCTACTTTCCATACTTGTGTGGAAGTGAGGTATTTCCACCTGGCATAATTTTTGCATCCATATCAACTAGATAAATGTTTATTAATTAATAATAAATTAATAATAATTAATTCTGAAAAGCAAAAAGGAAAAAAGATGAAAATGACTTTTTTATTTTAGAATTCTGTAAGATGTGATCGGAAGAATAATTTCATCAAAATCGGGCTAATTTGTGTATATACATATTTGTGTATGTAAGTTATAGAATTTTAATATGATGTTCAGAATCAAATAACTGAGAAAATTTACCCTGGGTGATTCACAAGAAAGTTTAAAGGGCCTTAACATCTACTTTTTACTCCAGAAAAGTGTGGAAAGAAACTGTGCTTTCATAAAAGAACCTAAGTTTGAAGTCAATGCTAATTTTCCTTTGACTTGGAGATGTTGGATTGGTTCTTGTAATACCACTACCAGTGAAACAGCAAAAGGAGATGTTTATTTAAAATCTTTTATTTAAAGCTCTTTTTTCTTCTTCTTTTTAAAGATGTTTGAACTCCCAAACCATTAATATCCCCCTCAATGACTTTTTTTGTCTCTTCCACATTTTTACTTGGAAAGAGACATAAACATGACCTTTTATATGTTCCATCTTGTTGCATTGTTAAATCATTCTGTGAATACTTTCTAAAGTTTCTTTCTTTGTAGAGATTCAAAGCTTAATGTAAATATATCATATCTGTAAAAGAAAAAAGAAGTTGATAAAGTTATGCAGATACTCTGGAGGAGTTCAGCTGGGTTAAGTTAAAGGAGAGTCTGGGATTTTTTGAAGCCTTGCTTGTGGCCTTCACTGCCATTTAACTCCAAACTGTGGTTTAAGATTTTCCTCTACCATCAGTAAATGTTTGCCTTGGGAAAATAGTATATATTGTGATTAGCAAATTTGGTTTATTTCACTATTGCACAGGGGCTGTTTATATGTGGAAAATGGGGCTCACGCTCTTATTCTGGGTTTAAATCAAGTTTGGTTCAATATAATATCCACAAACATCCATACAAGAAACACTCTACCATTATAGAAATACCAATACAGGAAACCAGCAAAGTGCTCCTAAAGGAGCCATTATTAAACTGAACCTTTGCATCAATGTAATAAATTCACTGTCTTGAAGCAAATCAAGCTAAAGGACATTTTTGCTGGTAGAAAAGAATCTGTAGTAGGGATTTATGCCAGCTCAGATTTGTGAGTTCAAGTTTGCTTTCCATATCTTGGTTACTTGAACTGTAACAAAGTGTTTAATGTAGACATAGTCTAAATCAACTGGGAACAAGCTTGGGGGAAATGGCTTAAATTAAACTTCAATAAACCAGTGTGAAATTGAAATAAGTGTCTTTAATGAAATTGTATTGGATTAAAAAGTGATTTAAATTTAGTGTAATTTCTTGTTTGTGAATACAACAATTTGCACAGTCTGAATCCCACCTGTCTTCTTACTAATTCTCCAAGTTCTTCCTTGAAATGTATTTTATTCCAGCTCAGATATCAGCTTTCCTTTAAGTGTAGCCTTCACATATAAGCAAATGTGTGTCAAGCAATTTAGGAATATGCCTGAAAGAAATATGATTTTCCCTCCTGAATCAATCAATCTTCTCTTCTTCCTATACTACCTATACAATTCTTATAAATGATACCTTCACAATTCTACTGGGAGGTTAAAGAAGTGAAATGTTAATGCAGTTCTCGTATGAGAGAAAATACATGTAGATTCCCAGTACTCTGTAATCATAACGCTTCAAGATCATATTCATATCTTTGAAATGCTGGCTGCCTAGGTTATTACAATGCATATTTCTTCTAAGAGATTTTAAGAAAAGGAAAGAAACAGGTAAAATCAGTGTCATTGTGTGAGAACAAATGTAATTAATTCACTGCATTTGGATCCTTGCAAAGGATTTACAAACAAAGGGGAGGGATTGCAATTAACATGTTCCCTTGTCTCTGAGCAAACCTCCCCTTTGATCTTTTCAGATGACAGGAGATGTGTCTTAGGAATTAGAATGTAAGGCAGGCATCATCCGTGATTGATGGAGGGGTATCAGGGCTGAGTGAGAGGAAACTCTTCAGGCAAGCAGGCATGTGCCACTGTATTTATTGCACTGCCCCTCCTCCTTGTTCATTCCTGAAAGGAACCTTTCACCTAGGTTCAGCTTGTCATTAGCAGTGGCACTAAGGCTAGTTTTGTTTTTGTTTTTGTTTTTGTTTTTTCTTTTTTAGCTATGATCTCTGGAATCTTTGTTCCGTATCAGGTACTTCTTTCTTTTGACCTATTTGTATTGCAGCTTTGCCTTTAATGAGAACACAGTGCTCTTTTCACAGTTTAATAGTCACTATTGCACCTACAGCCTTGTAGAAGAATAAAAAACAAACAAAAAAACAAACCAGAAATTACTTAGTGTTTAGGTTCCTACTTCTAATCTGAAACAAGGAAGAGTAGAAATCTATTTTAGATATCAAAAATATTGCAGATATTGGAAGTGATACACCTAGATTTTGCACAGGCTAATATGCTGGTTTTTTGTTTATGAGTATTAGTGATAGTCCACAAATATTTAACAAAAAAAAAATTATTACCAAAGGCTAGATCAAAAAATGCCTTTAGCAGTCCCTTTTGCAGTCCTCAGAATGTCCAAAATTATGTCACTTAAGTCTCTAAAAGAATTGATGGTGCTTACATCAGCTGGACCTTAGGGTCATTATTTAGTCTTTGAAAGGTGCCTCAAAAAATTGTTAATCATTTAAATTATGCTTAAAAAGTAATAAAGGTAATGTGTTTCATGGCAGTGGTTGTTACCATGTGACTGCTCAGCTGACAGTCATTTGCCTTCCAAACTGTAGTCAGATTAATGACATTGTACCACAATAGTCTTGTGTCTTACAGAATTCTTTTACTGATGGTTGTATGTGTGATTTTTCTGTTATGCATCCTATGCATGAAGCTGTTATCTATGAAAAAAAACTGGCTCAGTGGAATAGGATATGAATAGGAGAATTCTGGAAGGAAGGTGAGATATTTGGCATGCTGCTCCACATACCAAATTCTGCAATGATCTCATTTTAGAGTTTTATGTCATAAGAATATTGCCACCTATGACTAATTTAGTCATCCCTATGAGGGGTGAGTCAACAGAAAATGCAAGCATGTCTAATTTTCTTTATATATGTAACTCAATCCATATTCAACAAACCATATTATTCTTGATAATACATTATACTTTATTATAAAAACGTGCTTTTCTTAAAAAATTAAAGCGATTTGCCATTTGGTATGTGAGAGAAATTTTTTTTGCTATTTTGAAAGAGGAAGGAAAAACCCTTCTCTTTTATATAAGGGTGTCTAAGTAATTTATGTAACACTTGAAAAACTCCTACAAATCTAAAATAGCATTACTTAAGTATCTGGGGCTGAACAGGAAATGTGGCAAGAAGCAGGAATCTACAGAACAAGTTAGAGCTTTTAGGAGTGGCACGTGTCTGGACCACTGAGAGAGAATTTCCACATAACCAAAGTGACTTGGTGGCATTAGTTCTTTCTGGGATTTATCCTTCACTAACTAGTTTTTTATTAAACTCTACCAAACTTCAAGGAGGTAGTTCTCAGGTGGCATATTACAACAGCATACAACAGCCTTTTGTAGACTAAATATAATTAGAGTTAGCTGATTGCTAAGAGAATTCGAGGAAAAGCATAGAGAAAAAAAAATAAAAAGGAAGAAAAATAAGCCCTCATATCTTAAAAGCTGCATTCAAGGCTGCACATGTGAGTATACATAAAAGTTTTGCTAAGTACTCACTAAGGATAACAGATACATACCATAGCTAGTTAATTAAGCTATCATGGAAAGAAAGCTGCAGTAAGCAATCATTAGAAAGCCTCTCACCATATTCACCTCTCTTTGTTCCTCAGTTTATTCTGCAAGTCTTTTTATTACAGAAAAAAAAAAAAAAAAAAAAAAAAAAAAAGGAAAAATAATGTTTGAAAACTAGATCAGGAATGACAATTGTCTCAAAGTATAGCATAACTCAGATTTTATTTCATTTCTTAAAAAGAAACAGGAAGAAGTCAGAATTATTCACTCTCTGACTTCTCTGTAGCCTTCCAAGCAAACTTATATTCAGGCTTTCTCTCTTTCTGGCTGTTTAAAATGGTTGACAGGCAAAAAATTTTCCTGATGGAAAAATATTATGGTTTATTCAAACATTTTATGTTGCTGAATAAAAACCTGAATTTGTCTCTCTGCACATGTGTGTTATGTGTTCATGATGTCTTTATGAATTAGATTATTCATGGAAATTAGAACAGTACAACTGACTTCATTTTATGCCACATAAGATTTAGATATCAAAATAAGGCCTTTTTAAGGAAAATGAAGATACAGAGCATGAACAGTAGCGTGCAGATAAGCTTGACTAGGAGCAAGTCAAAACCGGACTCATTTGGAGGAATAAATTTGCTCTTCTGTGAATGTTTTGAAACTGTGCTCACTGAGTCCCACTCAAGGTTTAACATTTTTTAAGGATGAATGAGGGAGTTTTAAAGCTGCAGACTTTTAGGAAGGAAGCAACTTGTAGCACACATTCCTTGGTCTTCCAAACCCAGCATGTACACTACTGCTGTCTCTCAGTGTCTGAGATCTGAAGAGCCAGAGGAATACCTCAGAGGAGGTGAATTTTGATAGTGAAATACCATATCATAAATTACATTTGGTTTTAGAGAACCCATTTTCCTAAGCACAGAAAAAATTTAAAAAATTTTAAAAACCCCAACCCATAACTGTTTCTTTACTGGCAGCTTCAAGCTACTTTTATCTAGCAAGTGGTTTAAAATGAGATCTTTACAAGCCACGGGCTCAGTATGTTTCCAGTCTGCTTGTCACTTCTTATTGATTTCTCAAGCTTCTCAGTTTCGATGGCAAAAGCTGATGCTCCTTTCCCTCTCCCTCTTCCTCTCTCTCTTATTTCTCTTTCAAATGTCCTGGTTATGTCTACATGGATGGGTTAGTATTTATTTCCCCCAGCTGCCCAGACCTGGCAAGAAGCTGTTGGGAAACTTAATTCAATTCAGATCTCTGTGCTCAGCTCTCCTTTCAAGAAGACTCTGCAGATACAGGAGGGAGGTGTAGATCTGGATGTTCTGACTTGCTGGTAGGGGTGAGAAGGTTGAAGTCCAGAAGCATAGAGCACGCCTATGCTGTCTTTAGACAGCTGTATTTTCTAGATCAGCAGACCTGGATTAATAAAGAAGAAAAATACAGTACATCCAAACCCTCCCTAGACAATGTAAAGAAAGGCTTTTTTGGAGGCTAAAGAACTACTGCATTAGTTTCAAGTATAGACTTTGTTATGCTTTTGTCTTGGATGGAGGCCATTGTTGTTTCAATAACAGATTAAGTTTCTGACTGATATCTTTATGAAAAGGCAGCCAACAAACCCATCAGTTATACATTCTTGAGTGCCATCTACTGGCATCTTCTCTATTACAAGTACATATACACATTTGCATGTATGTGTATATAGTTATAGATGTACATATACAGGCACAGACACATATGTATATACATCCAGATATGTAAAAACCTGTTGGTGCATATATAGCTATAAATGTGTCTATAAGTCAGGCTTGTAACAACTGATTTGCCATATGCATTCACTCCTTTCAGAGCTCTCACCTCTTTGCTTCTCTGCTTAGGAATTAAAGTTAAAGCTAAGTAAAATTAGCAGAATTAATGAAGCTGGCTTTCCTATGAGACTGCATGCTGTATTCCAAACCAATTCCATGCCCACTCCCAAATGCACAGCTCTGAGCTCCCAGTCTCCCCAGCGTTGTCCTATCCTCTCCAACTTGGCTGAGTTATAATTATTCTTTTCTCTGAAGAAGCAATCATTTCTGTTCTTTCGAGTATGTCTCCAGAGTTGGAAAAACTTTTAGAACATGCACATCTTTGAATTACTTCTTCTTCTCAGTCCTTGCTGAAATTGATCACTGAGCACATAAAAGTTAACAGCCAGACCAGTACAAAGTACAGAGGCTGTAATCCCATCACTTGTTTTATTTTAATTGAATAAATTTTCATGTTATTAATTTTAGTTCATCGATTGGCCTAAAAATTATTAAATATGCATTGAAAGCACTCCTTCTTGATGGAGATTTAAGTTGTTTTTTTTTTTTTTGTGGGGCTTGGAAGTGAATATTCAGGAACTGAGAAACATATTGCTGCCATTGGCATTGATATGGAAAAGAATAGGTGAAAATGAGGACAGAATTTTGCTTACAGTACTTCAGATATCTCACTTTGTCTTTGAATGTGGCATTCTCAGCAGATAAGTGCACAGTATCAGATTCAAGCCTGTAAACAATTTCTTCACAGTCACTGCTGAAGAGGTGACTGTTTTCTGAAGCCTATATTCAGTATTAGTCTTGATCATTTATTTTTATCCCACAGAAAATTGCTCATCCTGTTTGTACTGGATAATAACAAATAAATAGGAAAAAAAATGCATTCTAGAGATCAAGTAGGATTGCAGTGGCTGTACATCTATGATCTCCAGGCAATGAAGTATACCAATAAACATTTACCAGAAGCAATGATTAATTACAAGCTATCAAGCCAATTAACAATCATTTGTGCCTTTTCAGATTGTTCCTGACTTCATACATTTCACCCTTCCAATAATAAAGAGAACACATTTCATTTAACCAGTTCTCATTTTCTCTCTAGAAGTAAATTTCAGTGCTGAGCCCAAGACAGAAAGAGTTACTAAATGTCTGCAGAGATACCATTCAGAAAGGTAAAATACTTCTTCTGGTTTATAACCATTGGTCAAAGGTAAAAGGAAAACCTTGCTATGGAATTACAAATCTATTGCAATGTACCAAGACCCCGACTTAAATATTTTCCTCCATATTACTTTTTTCAACAGAAAATTGCTTTCTATATGAAAAGAATTGGTTTAGTCTGGAATTTTCAGAAGAAAGAATAAATTTACCAATAAATTATGATCCTTCTGAAAAAATGTGCTTAACTTCAAGAATGTGAGTAGTACCAGAAAGGTTCTGCATAAAAATAAACACCAATTTTAAGCTAACACATAATAAGGAAGTGTAACAATGGAGAGAAAACAAATAGAGTACAAAGAGATCAATTTATATACATTTTTTCCTTTTCCCTGCTGGTTTTATTTCTATAATAAACTTTTACCTATTTGAATTAATTGAGTATATTTAATTTTGGCTACTTCTAATATCATACTTAGGAGTTTTATTTTCCTACAAGGTATCTTTTTTAACTTCTTAAATATGTTAAGTTCTACACATTGCCTTTTAATGTGCATTTAAATAAAAATAAAATAGAAACATAAACTTTATACAGTTTCCTGTTACTAATTTTCTTTCATTTCTCCCCTATAGTTCAGTTGCTCTTGCCCTATGTAAATAGGCACAAATTATGAGCAAGCTGTTAGGAAACAGAGATACCACCAGTTCTCTGTAAAGATGCATTTGTCTTACATATATACCCACTCTGCTTATCCTCCAAAATGGCTAGTATTAATCATACTAGAGGTCAATGGAAACACAGCTATCGATTTTGATGAGCTTTGGACTGAGATCAAAAGAAACTGGAACTTCTGATAGGTCATTTCCTATGGGGGGGGAGGGGATAAGATTTTCACCCATTGCTGAATATTAAATGAAGAACAAGTGTTTTAACCTTATATTGTCCCTTAAAAAAATCAGAATTCTTGTTGAAAGAAGGTTTGGGAACATAATACATGAAAAATCTCATAGTAAAAAAAACAGTTCCATGGATTATAATTTTGAAAAAATGGAAGCTGAAAAATTGCTCACTAGGTAGCTCAATCCCTATTCATTTATCCCACAGTATTTTATAACAATTTGCCTTTACTCTAAAGTTGACTAAAGACAGCAGAAATTATTTCTGCTTGTTATAATGGCAACTATACCAACATCTCTAGTTAAATGAATCATGTTTTTCATTATAGTCTTTCATGGGTTTCTGAAAGTTTCAGCTTTCAGACTGAAATTGTGTTGGTTTGTTCTCTCTGAATACGATATTTATTGATACTGATAATTATCCTTATTACTGCTTATTATTTTCTGTATGAAGTTGGTTTATTCAAGATGTTAGGCCATTTTTGAAACATAACCAAGAGATGGGAGAAGAAAAATATGCTTTATTTAATACAAAAAGTCCTATTTTTAAGATTTTTTTTCAACTTTAAACAATGACATTAAAATTCTAAACTTTCACTGCAAGCATCTTTGAATATTTCCAGGAAAATTGGGGTGAAAACCAAGAACCAAATAATATCAAGTTGTGAGAAAAATATATGATCCTGTAATTAAATAGTGTTATAATGAACACAGGCAGAGACAAAGTTAAAGTTGTACATTCCACAGAACAGCCTGAATACTTGGCACAGCTATTTAGGGAACAACACTATGCAAAAGGAATAAATTATAGAACTGATCCAAGGAATGAAATAAGGGGTATGTGTGGCAATTTTAGCAATAACTGTCCAAGCTATTAGTAGAATAGCTACTGTATTATCCAACTAATGATAAGACAACAGAAAGGATGTACCATGTAATACTTGACACTGCAACCTTATTTGTCTTTTTACATAGTTTTATAAAACGGGATAAAAATTCAGAGAATAGTTTATATTTCTGTGCATCTTTAAAACCATCTCTGTAGCATGATCTCAATATATACTTTTTAAAATATTTTTTTTAACTGCTCTTCTTTTTTTTTTCCTTTGTTTTTTTTAATTTTTTCCTCTGATTTAATTTGTACATTGTGTTTGAAGTTTAGTCTCTGCCTTTAATTACCTTTGATGGGCTGGTAAGACTCTTTCCACTGAACAGCTCATAGATTTAGGCTTATATCTCATAAATGAGAAATCCTCTGCTTGAAGCACCATTTTAAACTGAAAGGACACGTCACATTGACATACACTCAATAATAACATTTCACAGCTTTTAACTAAGCTGGTAAGTGTGTGCTTTTATTTTTTTCCTTTTTTCTTCTTTCCCCTCTCAGATAAAGATGACCACTCCTGTTCATGTACTGTTTCTGCCAATACTCTGATGTTTTTATTTAGGGAATTATAAAGAATTGCTCGGAGTCTTCTGCAGTTTCAAAAAACTAGGCATTGAAGGGGAGGAAGATAAAACTTATTCAGAAGACAGATGACAGCTTTTCATCTGGGGATCATACAGAAGGGTGCTTCCTTCCATAAAAATAGTTCCTGCGATGTTTTTTGTGCTTCACATTGCACAAAGGCCAATCATTCTTAAAAGAAAAAGTACCCTTAAAACTGTGAAGTCAGCTGAATCCTACAATCTTCATTCAGCCAAGCTGGTATTTTTTTTAGTTATTACTATTTTACAGGGTAAAGCATGTGGAGTTGGCTCCAAAAAAGAAACAGATTGTTCTCACAGCCGCCCCTCCCGTCCTTCAAGAAACAATAGCAGCCTGAGTCAAATCAGCTCACACAAATTTTGTTTCATAAAGAGACAATTGGAACTGCATTTGTCGACAGTCTTTTTTGTAACAGAATGCTGCTAAAGAGGGGGAAAAAAACCAACAGAAAAAAGGAACACTGTCATCATCATTAAATAAACTGTCATCCTATTTAACTGAATGGAGTTATTTAAATGTCACCATAATGAAGTGTTTGTAGTTTATTTTTTAATTTTAATCTGTTAATTAACGATTAATGCGTGCCTTTAAGACATAGCCCACTGCAGGAGGTACTGGTGAGGCATTTTGCCTCAGCAGGAGTGCTAGGCAGTAGTTAACACAGAAAAAGCAACTGAGACAGATCCCCAGCCGGTTAGGATTTAACTTTGTATTTTCTGGAATACAAAAGAAAGTATACTTTCATATGGAAATAGGTCACACAAGTATCTTTCAGCAGGTGGGGACAGGGTAGGATTGGAACATGCAAGGGAAATGGTCAGTTGTATTTCCCAGAGATGGAAAAAAAGTGGTAATCCTGGAGTTCCATTAGCAATGTGAGCAAGTTGGAATGAACCATTTAGCTGACCTGTTCCTACCTATTATACCAAGTACTGAAGGTTCAGTGATCATGTCTTTAGTCAGAAAAAGTATTTCAAACATCAATAAAAAAACAAAGCAAGCAACATTTTTACTTCCAGGTTGGCAGTAGGGGAGTTATAAAGATTATAATTCTTATTTACTTCCAGATTTTATGGAGCGCTGTTGTCTGTCTGAAATAGTTCAGCCATTTAAACTTTCAGTTTCAACTTAAATAGTTAGCTAGATGGAAATGTGAAGTAAATATGATTTAGTAAATATTCACTGAGTTAATAACAAAAATTCTTCTGATAGTCTATGTACCACGTTGATTGCTTTCTGCCATACAAACCAGTGTCCCCTTTCAAAGTAATTAAATAATTGAGAAGGCCAGGTATTTTTTTGATATAAGCCTCCAGGCTATATGACCCCATGCCAACAATTCTATTCAGGTCCTGTGCAAAGAGTTGATCAGGAAGGACAACCTATCCATATGACTACTGACAACACTGACCACTGTTTGGATGCCACTGGTCCTTTTAGCATGAAAAACTTTCCAATTCTCTAGTGATAGTAACTGGAAATTTTAATTTAAAATAAATGTACACATGCACATTCCCCAACAATATTTATACATGCAATTTTTGTAGCTTCATTAAATTTTTAAATGCCAGAATGTGTCTGAGAAAAGTTATCTGAGCTTTTTTTGAATTGAGTGATTAAAGACAGCGGCTGTAGTGGCTTCATCTAATGAGATTCATCTTTGAGATTAGACATTTTTTAAGCTAGGTGAATTTTGTTTCATCTCACCCATCTTAAACCTAGGAAGAAACCTCAAATTCATTGGTATTGCTTGGCTGTCTTGCAGAGTTGGAAGATAGCAAGTATGGCTTTCTTGTAAACGAAAAGCTAGTAAATATTAGTACTAAAATCAAGTTACCTTTAATTAAAAATTCATATAACTCGATGGGGAGGGATTGCTTCACAAATGTCTTTGACTTCTTTTTTACACTGGTGCATTCATCGGCTGAATTTTCTTTCCCTTTTCTTTTTACACTAGGTATTGGAGAAATATCAGATTCAGCCTAGTAATAATAATGAGTGTCTGCTCCTCAGAATCCCAATTTGGAGTTTCAGCTGTAGCTGGCAATAGTCAAATAATTATTCTCTGCTCTCTGTTCAGGTTTCCAGCCAGTCGAATGCTTCCCACACCCTGCTTACCTGTTCACAGAGCTATATACACTCATGGTCACAGAATGGTCATTTGAGTTCTTATGCTGTATACTTCTTGCCTTATATTCAGGCTTCTTTCTTCTCTGAATCTGAATTTTCTAAAATATTATCACTTTCTAAAGTTGTCACCATATTCTGTGGGTTTTTTTCTGTTTGTATGCTTTGTCTCAAATGCATTATTGAAATATGTTGTAAACAAACTGTAATAGCATAAACAAATTTAAGACATGCTGAGAAAGCTCTCTACAGAAAAGAAAAAAAAAAAAAAGAGAACTTTTTACTTAAGAAATATTTCCCTGGACTTAAAAAAGAACGTAGAATGAGGAACAGACAAACCTTTTTTTATTATTTTTTATTTCTTTTGAGGTTGTTTGGAAGCATCAAGGCTTTAATTTAAACACAGCAATCAGCTCTGCTAGCTGACATGGGGCAGCTTGTGTTCATACTACCAGATTACCTAATGCTACCAGATTACCTAATTAAAGGGAACTGCTGTGGCAGCTCTAGGTACTGACAACAAATCTATGGGAGAGTGCTGGTTGGTTTCAGCCAGAACTGGTCAGGAACCATTACAAATAACTTGAGGCCATAGATTAATTAATATTTCTAGGAGCATAACCATATGGTATTTGCAAACCACACAATTTCTTCTGTGGAACTACAGTTTAGCCCAATTTTCAAGCCTCTATTTCAGCTGTTAGTGTAGCTCTTCACCCTCTCTAACAAGCCCCTCTATCACCTGTGCAGTTTTGAGGCTGGAGATGGATCACCTCAGGTGGTCTCTGGTTAAGCTCAGATATGCTGTAGACATCATCATTGGTTTCCTCACTATTAGATGAAATTAATATAAAGTGTAGAATTACATCCGGGGGAATAATATATTCTCTAATCCCTTACGTGAGATTTTATTTTTTTCCTGAGAGGGAAAAAAAGTATGTATTGTATCAGAACTAGCAATTACAATTTTTATTCAACTATCTCCATCAAAGAAAAGAAACAAAACCAAAAAAACCCAAACCAGTAAGTTTTTATTTTATTTTTTTTATTTATTTTTTTATTTTTCAATTTTCTTTATCAGAAAGGCTTACACTACAGTGGATTTCATATGATTATTTCCAGCACTTATCACAATGCATTCTTTGGATAAATAAAATAACAATTTTCCTCCATTCACTACAAAAAGTAAATTCAGAGATAACAATGATCTAGGGATTTAGAAATTGTGCTAAATTCATATGATAATGAACATCTGTGATGTTTTGGTGACTCACTTGCTCAAAAGGATACAATCCCCAGGTTTCAGTATTGTCTTTGAAAACTTGCAGGAAGTCCCTCACTGAAAACTGATGACAGACAACGTAGGACAGTTTTAAGCAGTCTCCCAGTATGATATAGGGCAATGCCAGGCTATATCCCACTGTGATACATTGACTAATGCCTAATACATGGAAAATGTCTCAATATTTTTGTGTGTTAATGACATCCTCAAACGTTAATGAAAACATAGCTTAATGAAGCACCTTGAGTGCTATTGTAATTTTTTGCTTGTTTGTTTGTTTTTCTCCATTTGCTGAAGTGGCACAAATTGAGCCACCTGCCAGGAAATGGCTTCTGAATTCCTTTCCTTTTTCTCTCCTCCCACTCCTCCCTTGACAGATAAGACTTTTTTCAAGTGTGTTCTGAGAACTTCGGAACATATTTTCTTAATCAACACTGTGAAGACAGCCATTTATACTGAAAGATTTTCTTTTACAAAATAGGAATACATTCCTCTCACTGTCACTAGGCTTGCACAACTGCAGTTTAATATACTCAATTAATTCAAAGTGACGAAAACCCAAGAAAGAAGTCACACAATACTTGTAATTGAGAAAGTTGTGGAACAGTCAAGAAAAGGTAGCATAAAGCAGAAAATCTAAATGCATGCTACTACTTAAAGTAGAAAAGAAAAGGCTAGAAATTATATTGAGATGTGAAAACTATGTTGAAGGTGAAAACAGGCAAACTATTGCAGTCTGAAGCACTAAATCTCTGCCAAAAATGTCTTTATTCCTGGAACATAGAGAAAAGAGCACTAAGCCCATGCAAAGGCAGTGTATGCTCATGGGAGCCTTCACTGACAAGAGTGTGAATGTAAGCTGCCTGGGTGAGGAAGGAGGTAACTGGGCAGTGGAACTAAAGGACCAACTTTATGTTTGACCACAGTCAGCCCAACCGAGCAGTCAGAAGCAGGAATACTTGCATTAAGCTTCCCCAAAAGCATCTTTTGAACAGAATTGCCTGTGTCTCTTAAGCCTCATTAATGGGAAATAAAAAATATTTGCTTCCTGAGAGGAACATGAGCTCAACACACACTGCTTTTAAAGTAACTGTTTTTGTCTCTTCAGCTGTTTTTACAGCAACTTGCAGGATAATGAATTTATTATAGGGTTAAAATACATATAAGTATTTCATTGGATAGGGGAGACACTTGGTTTTTGTAAGCCTAATGATAATTTTCCTAATAAGACTTATAAAGTGACATTCTGGTTATAGCAAAAATAGTCTGAAACACTGCATTTTTGTGCACATTTTTCATCACTGCAATTAGATTTTTAATTTGTGCCCACATATCCTGCTCTTCCTGGAAATCTTTTTGTCCTATGGAGATTGTACTATCCAAAGGTATAATCTTAACCAAAAAAGTTGGATTTACAGATAGATATCAAGAGCACATAGCATAATTAAGGACTATTTTATTCCAGAGAATTTTACTTTCAGACTTCAGGGTTTAAGGTTTTTCTAATGTCTCTGTAGACCTAACTACAAATACAGATTTTTTACACTCTCTTGCTGTGAGGTTGTTCAACCTTTTTTCTGAAATTCTTTGAACTGGCCACAGTATGAAACAGTCTATCATAAATGACAGATTTCACTTTTGATTTCATCATAGCAATTTCATTTTCCCTAAGAATACTTGCAAATCTGTTTTAACTTTCAGGACACCACCAAGCCATAAATCTGCTTTCCTATCACTTAGCCATTTTTAATCCTGGGTAGTTTAAATTGTTATAAACTTTGTTGGAAGGGTTTTTCTTTTAATTGCAATTATACAACAAGTATCTCATGATATTTATTCTTTGTATGATCATATAAAAATTTTAATCCTAAATAAGATGTTGAATAATAATTAAACTACTGAAGACTTATTAACAGTGTTCAGGGATTAGATTTGAGAATTAAAGATGGCTATTGGGCCCAGGGGTAAATTCAAGGACTTCAAACATCTAAAAGGGAAAAAAAAAGAACAAAACCCCAAAAAAATCCCCACAAAACAACTCCACATGTCTCAAACAAAACAAAATGAAACATGTTTTTCAAAGTGATTAAGAAATTTATTGGACTAAGGATTTCCTTCAGGAAGCTGTCTAAAAAAGCCACATAAAAACAATAGAATGTACTTTCTGAGCTCCTCAGAGAGTTCATTGTATATTGAGGGGGATAAAATCTCTGATTAGCTTCAGAGGCAGTGCTAAATGCCTGAACAGCTAAAGAAAAATGGTTTTGTCATATCTAATAAAAAAATGGTGTAAAAGATAACTTGGAGAAAAGAGCAAATCATGAAATGATGGCTAAAATTTATTTACCATCATAAATGTGACCAGTTTATACAGTGGACAATTATCCAATTTTTTTATTTTCTAAAAAGTTTCATTATAAAATGATCTTAAAAATCCTCTTATCTGAATAAAATGGAGAACTTTTTGCATAATATTATAGATATGTTTGAAAAGAGTGAAAGTGGAGTATTTTCTCTTGATTTCCACAGAGCCAATATTCATCCTCTTAAGCAAAATAAGAGGATTTTGCCTCTTATTTTGCCTAGGCAATAACATATATATATATACATACAAATGTATGTAATTGCATATTTGTCTACATGTACGTATATGTATTTTACTTTGCATTACATCTCTTTGCATTTCTTCATCACAATACTGAGCCTTAAGATGACTGCAGTATCCTTCATTATCAATAAATGGATGGATGTCACTGATAGTGAGAACATCATAAATGTGTGAAGCCTGAGAAACACCCTTCAAAAATATCAGCACCATCTATGTTTTGAGGTATTTTTTCAATGGGAAGAATTTGTTCTGGCACCAATTGATGTAACTCTGCTGGCTTTGGTGATGCTAAGATGATTTCTATCAAGCAAGGTTTGTTAACAGCACCTTCAAATTCACCTTCAAATTACACATGTTGTCATGCCTATAGAAATGTTCACTTCCTAATAAAAACAGACCAAGAGGTGATTTCCCTAGCAAGAGGAATATCTTTCAGATATTTGAGGTGGTCAGGCACTTAAAGGCATCTAGCTGGAAAATGTGTCAGACAGGGTCTCTTTCTGATTTCCTCTGTACAAATTTACCTGGGAGTCACAAAAGTTAGAACTTGACTAGTTTGAAATTGAATTCTGTTACTTTCACATTTTCTTCCTTTTTTGTACAAGCTACTTTATACTTCTTCATTAGTGTATATTGAAAGCCTCCTGGATATACAGCTGAAAATTTATCTTGGTAAGTGATGAAAATAACTCATAAAATCTATTAATTTGCTTCTAGTAAGGCATCAATTTTACATGTGAACCAGAACAGGAAATCTTTCTGAGCATGGAAATTTTCCTGATACCTGCCTTTTTTTTAATTCCAGAGTAGAACAAAAGCTGAAAAGGTTAGCATCTTTTATTAGAAAACAATCAATTTTGATTTGATTAAAAAGTTTTGCTAGGATATATATGAATGTAATGTTGGCATATTGTGTTTTCTGTGCTACATATTGAAATATGATCTATTTTCAGAGAATCAGCTCTAATTCAAACGTCAAGTAGTCAATGCAAAATATAGAAATGGAATATTTTGTGCAGTATTAAGTTTTGATTTTTTTAAATTTTCATCAGAAGGTATTTCTTCTAATTTGAAAATAGAGGCTTTTTTTTCTTCTAAAAAAGCCTCAACAAGCCAACATGGTTATAAAAAACATGTTTCAGAAGAGGATTTTTGAAATACAAACCAACTTTGATTAAACTGTCTAACTGGCCATGATTTGAACCTTTTAAAGTCATGCAAGCTTAATCTTTGACTTGAAAAATTTGCGTAGAGGTGTGGCTAGCAAATAGATTATCGTCTTTGCATATTATCTGTGAAGGAATTAGTCAATCAACAAGAAATTAATTATGCTTCTTTTCATTGATCTCACAAACTGACACTGTAGATTCTCAACAGGAGATGCAGTAGATATGGTCACTGAGTGCCCAATAATAGCAAAGCTTACACCCAAAGCACAAGGTTAATTCCATTTTGCTTTTGCGGTGAGATGTAAAAAGGAAACAGTTTACTATAAAGCAGAACCATGTCAAACCAGAGGACATAGATCACTAAGCACCTCTAATTAGGTTTCACATGCATGAAGTGGGAATGACAGCACCATTGTGAGTGACAGCAGATGCTAAAACTCCCTGTGGAAAGGGTGTCCCTTAAATGATGTCCCACAGACAGATGAAGTAATACAGCCTCGTGGCTGAGATAAAAACACTGCTCATTCTCAAAGCAGAAGCTGAAGTTTCTTGAATCTGAAAAAAGGGTATTATCAGGCACTGTGACAGCACTTTTAGGCAGCACCCCAGCCCTGTATTGTCTCTAAACCCTGTAATCTTATGAATGATTTATTTGTTGTTATTCCATCTAGTGCTATATGTGCTTTTAAATACTAGCCTTGTAATTATTTGTCTCTCTGCACTTTATCAGCTCAGACAATTAAATCTGTGTTCTTCAGAATGCCAGGAGGTGGGTGTTTCTCTTGAAAGATTTGAAAAAAACGAATAATAGTTTTATAAAGCAATTAACACAAAATTATTTGTGTAAATGTATTACTGCCTCCTGCCTCATGGCTTAATTCTGTCTGCACACATATGTCCTTCTGCGGAATCAGCTATTATGTATGTGCAATAAGAGACAGGTGAAGATAGGAGGTTGCAAGTGTTCTGCAGTTTCCTTTTGTGTATTACTTGCTACAGTGTACTTTGTTGAATTTGCAGATTCTCTGGCTAAATGAGTGTCATGCATGTTTTCTATGAATTTCAATCTGTGTTTTTCATGGCATAAACTCTAAAAAGTATCTTTTTAGTATGTCCAATGAAATAAGGATACCTAGTCTCAAGATACATTTTTTTTTTTAATTAAAGGGACTTTGTCCAGAGGCAAAGATAACAAATAAAGGAGAAAAAACACTCTGGGTATGAAACTGCAGGGATGGCTGGACACTATATTTTTTTAAAACAATATTATAAAACTCAAAATCTTTTAATTAATGAATTAATTTCATATCCAGGTTAATCTGAATTACTTGAAGCTCTGAAGCTTTCTCAAATGTCATAAGAAAGGATTTTTTATGAAACATCCCATCTCCACTATCTCTCACTAGATCGTAGCAATAGAAGCAAAAGTGGGTTCAAGTATTTTTTTAGAAATATACAATTAGGGCTTTTTTTTTTGTCTCTTCTTTTTTCATGAAACATTATCCTTCCTCAAAATAAACCCCCAAAGCCCTCTAGATCTACATTAGATCTATTATACTCAATATGTCTAAGATAATGAGAAAAAATGCAGTTATGTAAGTTTTGTAACAGTTAATTTATTTATTTTATTTTATTTTTATACTAATAATGAAATTAATACATTATTTCTGAATTTAAAAACACTTACTTGAAGTACTTAAAACAGTTTCTGGAGTCTTCCATCAACACAATTTACTTTCTTACAATAATATATTGAATTTCATTTTATCTACTGATTTGTTTATGGATGGAGAAATGTAAATTAAGTACTACTTTTTATTTTTAAAAATTAACAGGGCAATTGCAAAAGGATAAATTTCTTCATCTGCAGGAATATATCATACCCATAGGGGCACCTTTCAAGCTCAAAGGGAGATTAATGCACTTGTTAGGATGTAAATTGTACTTCTAACACTGACATGAAATAATGGCTGTAAAAGTTGTCATGTAAATATGTATAACTTTGGCACCAGATGGTATTTACATGTAATTAATTTAGAATGTATATTTTCCTCTGTAAAGCTCTTCCATGGGATACAATTTTTCCCTGTTTGTCTCCTTTGTTCTCTCCCAAAAAGTTCCTTTCTTTCTCAATGGCAACTAAAATATAAGATAGAAAATCACATCTGTCTGAATCCAGAATGCTTGGAAAAAGGTTAACTCCCTATATTGTACTTTTCAATCTACTTTACTTTGCAGAGGACTAACTTTTAGATATGTTAATGTTTTTGCTATCTGTCTGAGCAAATCTAATATGTCTTAATTTTCACAGAAATAAATCATGTTTGGTTTTAATTAAGGATTCTTAAAATATTTTGAAACAAGCAAACAATTTAAAAAACCCTAAAACCCTGCAACACCTTACACAGTTCACAATTTATTTGAGTTGATGAACACAAATAAGTAGAATTAACACTTTAAACTGAGTAACCTACAACCCAAGGTGTATGAGATCATAGAGATGGAAGTTTAAAGGCAGACTAAAGGCAAAATTAAGTGAGCAAAAAGAAAGTTTTGCTGGGATTCAACCCCTATGAAGAGTTTTAGAGGGAAGTTTTTCATGTCTGGTGTTCAGTGTGAAGCAAAAGCCTAAGACATGAAAAGAAAGAGATACCAGAGTCTTTTTGAAAGCCAGAAGTAGCACTAAGGGGAAAGCATTGTTGGCTAAGCAATATCACTGAGGTCTGGAGAAATAGGAGGTATAGGAGTGGGACCTAACAGTTTTAAGGAAGAGAATCAATTAGATCTTCATATGACTCAAAGACAAATGTGTTTATCATGAACAAGATGACATCACAGACTTGGGAAAGCAACAGAGGAAACAGAAGGGAGGAAAGGAGATCTAGGAGAATGAAGGTAGAGGTACACAGAGGCAGAGTATAGAATGTAAAGGATAGAGGAATTATCATTGACATTATCAGCATTGAGTAGTGTTTGGGGCCTTCAGGCTTGTGACAAGGCCATTGGCTAAGCCCAGGCCTGATGGAAAGTATCAGAAAAATATGTCTTTCTGGTTTTTCTTTTAGCAACAATAGAGCGAGCTTTATGGTCTTGAATCCACCGCAATGTACCCATGAGCTACTGCTCTGGTTAGGGTACAAACATCCAGTTTTCAGAAGAAGCAGTTTTAAGAACCTCTACAACCAGCCATACCTACCCTGTCAGAGCTGTTTTTACAAAACTACTGACCTGAGAAGTAGCTCCCTGACAACCAACACGTTCAGAGGAAATTCAGTTTCTCCAAATTGACTTGGCCTATAAGTGCTACATTAAATGTAACACAATACTGAAAAAGAGCCAAAAATGGGTCAGGAAATGTTTGCTTTAGATACTGGCAGTGTAAACAGTTATGCTGAAAGTAACAGAGAGCTATTGCACTGTGTAAAGTTTTATTAGGTTTAATCTCCCATTAAAGTTAGTTCCTTTGCAGTTCAGGAGTAAAGGATTATTTTATAAGCGCTACAGATCAATATAAAATGTAAGCTTGGTTTCCAGACAATCTAGTTCTCATGAAACCAAATACATGCCCTAATGGGAAGAAGAAACCCAGGATACTAATTCTGATATTTAAAAGTTACCAGTGATTTCAGAGCATCAGACAATAACAGGCTGGCTCAAAAAAATGATATAAAGGGGAAAAAAAAAGTTTTTAAATATTACCATGCCAAAGATTGTATAAAGGGGTACAAAGGAAGAAAACAAAAAAAGAATAATTTTGCAAGTAGCTATTCACTCTACTTTGTTTTGAAAACCAACATTAAATTTGCAGAAAATTCCTTTTAATATTATAGGAATAGGTTTATAAATGGATATAAACTATTGTAAACATTTTTCCATACAATATAGCATATTAATCAACTGAGGCACTAGGTGCAATAATAATTTTTTAAATGTGTCCTCTCAGAAAACAGATTTTACACAATTATCATTCATGAAATTTATCTTATACCTGACTTAGGTACAACTGCTACATATTTTGTTTTGCAACTAAGCTTATATAGTAGAGATACCTAAAGACAATACTTGTCCTGTTAAAATCAGAATTTTCTTGAAGTAACAGAAGTAACAGCACAAAGGAACTGTGACTTAACTTTTTTTTTTTTTTAGGAGCTTTAAACTTTTTATTTGAATGAGCTAAATTAGTAATCTTGAAAGTCTGTTGAATACTGCTTCAGAAAACATAGTCCTACAGAGCTCTTAAAGTCTATGGAAGTGCTACCGGTGTGACTAAGTCTTAGAGCCTTATGAAGCCTAATATCAGCAGAAGCCTCATAAGAGACACTAAGACAGAATATGTCTGACTGAAAATAATAGCACAATGGTATTTCCCAGAGTTATATATGACTAGTAAGAGGAATAGCACTTGATTTCAGGATAAATAAGATGTTAACCCAGACAAAAACTTATTCATGTCTGACAGAACTGGAAATTGTAAGGTCCTTCAGCACTCTATCCTGGACTTAGGTTAATCAGAAGGCAGCACTGTTGTGGGAATATAACTGCTTTCTGTTATTTACAGGTGACTAAGGTAGTATAGCTATACTCATGACAGTTCAAACTGTAGAGTTTGGAATTATTAATCATTCATAGGAGAAGAACTTTGTCACTTTCAAGGCTCTGGGAAGTTTCTTTTCAAGATTTACTAGAGTATACCTAATGACCTTGAAACTGATTCCCAGACAGCATAAAACACTGAAGTCAGTACACAAGTGGTGATTTATACCAGCTGAGTTTCTATCTTCTTATCGTTCCAATGTTTTTTCTCCTAGATAAGATCTTTTTATATCACTTAAAGCTATGTAGAGATTGAAACTTTAATTTTCTTTACCTTTGCTATTCCCACTCCAGAATTTAGTTGTATGGACATGTTGTTGTTGCCATTATTTTTATAACTATTCCTGGTTTTCAGTCTTTTGGAAAACAGGTGATATGCATTTGAACCTAAAATACATTTCCCATCTTCACTTATTTGTTCATGTTCTCATGCATGTTTCCTCTGACCAAGAGCATGTACATATTTACTGTTTCATTGGATCTTCCACCAAACTCCACATGCCTTTATAATGCATCTCCAATAAACAGCTAAATCAGATAAGCTAGAAATGTTCATGGAAATAACAGGGAAGTGTTTCCTTCTTCTGTTCACCTGGGCAGCCAGGTATAATTGTATTGGAGTTTAAATTTCAAACTTTCATAGCAAAATATTTTTCATAGCAAAATATATCAATGCATTGAAGTTTGGAGTAACTTGGTAGGGCGGAATCCTGTCTTGAATTTTGACAGCAATGTGTATGTCAATGCAACTGATCAACGTGTTTGACATGAGCCATTCTTTCCCTAGAATGCTTCCAGATATTTGTCAGAACACATTTCCTCAAAAGAAGTCAAACTGCTAAATTCACTTTGCCTTCTAACAAGAACCATCCACACTGCAGCAGAAAAGCTAATGCTGTTGTGTGGCGATAACAGCAGGAGATACTCCACACAGTTTTACACTCTGGTTATCGCTGAACACCACTGTGAGGAATGGTAACTTTCTGATTGGATTGCTTTACTACCAAAGTGCTATTGTTTCATGAAGCCATGTAAATACAAAATAAAAATCTAAAACTCCTTCTGGGGAAAATGTTATACCTTTTTATACCCACTTCCCAAATCAAACTGAAGAAAACATTAGAGAAAATGTACGCTGCACCTAGAGAGTGCAGGGGTTTTACTGTCTTGAAATAGCTCAATAACTTCAGTCAAAATGTTAGCCACGCCACATGGTAAGTTTCAGCTTCATGAATGTGATGGAGCTTGCATGTTCTAGTAGAAAATCTGCTTTTCCATTATTTTTATCATCTTACGGTATGTATTTGGGGACAGAATTATAGCTCTAGCTTGTCATTCTTCCTGTTATTCAGTATTTGAGTGACAGTAAATACCAAGCTATTATGATCACACTACTTTGACTTATCAGGGATAGATAACTGTTTTGTGATTTTCATTTGAGAGAAGCTTGTATAGCTCATCTGTCTTGCTGGAAGGAGAATTATCTCTTGTCTCATTTCACAGACTTAAGTAGCCTTGTAAGTCCAAAGAAATGCCTGTGTTTTACAGAAAAGCAACATACAGAGACATTGAGGTAGAAGACAGGGAGGAAGGTCCCTGTGGTTCAGAAGTGAGCAAAGAACTTACACTGTCCCAGGAGTACTGTATTTACCAAGGTTTAATACAGTGTCATGACCTTCTTGTTGTAGATTGGTACATAGCCTGGCTTGGCTGCTGGATAGAGAAACAGAGGCTGTGCCCCTATAGAATCCAGTATGGTCCACACAGATTGAGTCTCTTTCACCAGCTGTTGACTAAGCTCTAACTTGAACTTTGCAGTTCATGTTTTCATCGATTCAGTTCAGTCCATTAAAATTTCCAGCTTTTTTTTCATAGAAATTAGGCAATTATCTACAACAGTGAAACTACTCTCCTCTCTCCAGGAATGCACACCACTCATTCCCTGTGAGTTAAACAAAATTTATCTCTCAATCTCTGTACACCATGGTAAAGGAAATATTATCCTTCATCTGGCTGCTACCTGTAAACAATCTGATATTTTTAACTTAGCTGCTAATTTTTGTTGACTATCTCATCTCAGAATCAGTTTTCTATTGTTATGGATCACATTGCACTCTGCAAAGTGATCTACATCACCAAGAGCAAAAAGGCAGTGTGGAGCATATTAAAATAGAAGTCTGTGTATATTTAAAAGTGTGCATCCTGTAGCCTTAAACTGGTATCAATGTTGGCATCAGTAAAATAAATTAAAAAAAATAAAACCAACCAAAAAGTGAATAGAATGATGAAAAGATGTAAGATTCACTCTGATATTTTAGCATCTGAAGCAAAGGATTGAATGGCTATTTGTATTACCTGGGTATCATAATTACATTTCTATTGCTAGTCATATACTTATATACACAAATTTCAACCATGTTCAATAAATTATCCAGCAGACAGCTGCAAGGGACCAGCCTGTGAACCCACTGAGGAAGGCAAAAAGAATGTCCGAGTTATGGTCTTAATGTATTCTTGACAGATATTTACCAAAGAAAAGATCAGCATATGATGCAGCCATGTCTCCACAGGATCTTCTGACATACGGAGAAGTATTTTGGGTAACGCAGAGTGGCTGCCCAAATCTCATGTGTACTTGGTTAAATAAAACTTCACACTGAAATGAACTGTCTGGTCTCCCTGACTGCATGAGTAATGGTCAAGAAAATGGGATATGGGCATTTGCTCTAGCACTACATAATGTCCTCAGTGTTTCTTAGCGTGATTCCTTGTATGGGCTTCACATCAGCTACTGCATCCTCACCGGAAAATACCCAGTCATTGTCTGAAGGTAATATCTTATCAGGACATTTCTTAAAAGTTTGGATTGATAAGGCCATGCTTTCTTAAAAGGTGAAATAAATTTCTTCAAACTTCATGTGAGTTATGCCCTGTTGTTTATCCTCATAGTGAGTGAATGGGCAATGATATATTGTGTTCACAGCAGAAATAAGGTCTTATAAATTAAATATAGATTAAATACACATATATATGTATATTTCTAGATAATTTCCAGTCTATAAACTTGCATTATTTGCAGATTTGAAAGAGTTAGGCCCTAATTCTTACAGTGAAAGACTGGCTTTGTTCTAATTCTGTGAAACGAGGTAGCAGCTAATATTTATATTATTGACTAATCAGACACTGAAGGGATTAGGTTCTAAGATTGTTTAGCACACAAAAATCCATACTTATTGCATTAAGCCAAATTTTGAGACCTTGTTTATTGGCTATATCCAGGGTCAGGCCTCTGGGATTTATTCAAGCTGAAATGTCCATATTATATGTGAACATAAACCAATCTGTTAAGAGGAATATCTAGTGCTGGTGACACAAAGGCAAATAACTGTAGTAAATTACAAGTCAATAATTGAAAAAGACTATCTATGCAAACACTGGTAAATTTAGAAATCTGCCTAAAAATTAAATATATTATGTAAATAAAGATGAAGTTTGGAAGAGTACCCAATTTTGGCTACCATTTTCTTTGCTTAATGGATTTTCTATTATGTATTCCTTTTGTATCTTTCACATTGTCTTGGCCTTAACCTGTATATGTGTATTCAAAAAGAACAAGGTGTGTTATTACTCTTCAGTGTATAATATATTGGCAAGTGTAAGCAAACTCTAGTTCCTATTTGAAAGAGAAAATGTCATAACTACTCAGGTATGTGGAGAATTTGATCTTTGTGCTTGTGTGTTGGTGAATTTTTAGTTGTGTACATGTATGAGTGACTTTTTGAGAGTGAGATGCACTAAAGAAAAGTAAGCACTATGTTAGTTAAATGCATTACTAAACTGCATTGAGGAAATATTTGATAAATTTAAACACTGACCATATCTGTGATCCATCTACAAAGAAAATACTGTGTTTGAAGGTTTGTTCCAATTTTGTTCTAATTAGACACACCATTTTGACACTGAATAGTGGGACTGAAAATAGCATGGTTTACATAATAACTTTTTCAGTTTCCTGAAAAAATAAGTCATGACAATTCCAAAGCTCACAAATCATGTTTAAAAAATTGTATGAATTCTTCGGAAAAAAAATTAAATTTTAACCCAAAAGTTTTAAACAGTTTTACTGACTTGAAGGTCAATCTCTGATTGTCATATTGCAAACGCTAATATGGATTATGTACATAATCCTATTTATAAAAAATATACACTTTTTTTTCTGTATTTCTCTTCTGATTCATTCAGTCAAGGAAATTTTTTTGTGATACTTTTCCTTGGTTTTAATTCTGTTTGAAGCCATGGCTACATAGTAGTATTCTCTATACTGATAAGTGACTGCTGGATCACCTTTTCTTGTTTTCTTCTGCTCAGTAATTGAGTGTATGTAGCAGCAATTCCACAGTCCTTCATCCTTCATTTTGTTTTAGGTGTGAATAAGGGAAGGAACACTTTTCTCCAGAATGAGAGCACGTTACACATAAACATTTCCATCAGATCTCCCCCTGAAGCTCTGCCATCTTCAGTCTTCTTATTCTGCTTATATGGTCTGTCTTTGGAATTACATAATATTATTATCCAAAGATACATGCCTGGACTGAAGCCTTGCTATACTGTAAGTGGTGGTTTTGTATATAGTTTGAAGCTGCCTACTGCTTGTTCCTTTTCTTCATTTCCTTCTCTTTCCCCCACAAAAGAATTTTATAAGATGGCCCATGCATGCATCTCAAATAAGTACATAATTTTATGCAAGACACGTTTTCTATCTAAAACTCTTCTTGAAAGTCTGTTTTCATTTCTATTAATTATTACCAAGAAGAATCTTGACCCAAACAAAGTCATGGTTCATGGCTTGTCATTGCTCTAAGTCTGTTAGTTCATATGCCCTTTATGTTAAAAGTGTTTTGTTCTGATTCCTTACCTCTAATATGGGAGCCCAAGTTATGCTGCTGCAGGCTTTGTTGACAGAAAATGTTTTACTCCTTATACCAATATGGTTCTGAGTTTTTTAGATACGTGTCCCCTGTGATAAGTATTTTATTTAGAAACAGAATTGCTTCTTTAGTTTAAAACTCATCCTGACTGATATAAAGTGGAATGTAAAAGCTTTTATTGCATAAGGTAAAAATATCTGCATGGAGAGCTAGCATTAGTGTAAAAATGTTGATTTCAGTAACACCCGAGGTCATATGGAAAATAATTCCCTATGTAGACAAGGTGTAAGCTATAAATAACAATTGAAATTTGTTCAGACATAAACATATATTAATCAACTACTTGGGGCGCAAGCAAACACACCCTAGATCTGTCTCTTTAGTAGAAGGATTTCCCACCCCACTACCTATTTTTTTCCTTACACAAGTTGCTATGGAAGCTATAAAGGATATAGAGATAATATCAAATTGATAGCATGCTACTAATGCTGGATCCTGAGAAAGCAAATAAATTTAGAAAACTAAACATTGCACAGTTATGTCATATGCTTCAGATAAAATATGAGATTATAAAGACAGTACTCTTTATATGTTTACCATTACCTATATCCCAGTGTTAGATTCTGCTACAATGTCTGGCTGATATGTAATATATATTTTCTTATTACAAGACTTTTCTGCTTAATTCTAATAGAAATATTGCTAAAATTGATTTACTTTTGTTTGGTTTTCCAAGTGCCACATTATTGATAATTCAAATGTTAGGGGTTTTCTGTGAATCCCTTCTTCAGTTTCATGAAACTGTTCTTTTCAGTGATAAACATTTAACATACAGAAGTGTAGTGAAGTATTTTGAAAGACAACATAAAATATAGAAGACTCCATAAAACACTCATTAGCAGGAATACTAGCAAATAATTTGGGGTTTTTTTCCCTACTTTTCTGATCTAGGAAGAACTTAATTTGTAGGACCATTTACAAAGTTTAAAATAAGAAAAAGAATACTCTTCCCATCCTGAAGTCTTTGCACTCTTTTTCTTTCTTTTAAGATGAATTTGAACTCTCGCTATAATAAAAGAATGCTTCAAGTGATAACTTTTGATGTGTCACACCTTTTGATGTCTTGCATTTCAGCAACATTATACATTGCATTGTCCTCTACAAAGAGCATGTTTCCGTGCTGTGCTCTTGTATTAACACTCATTTTGTGCCATGACTGAAGACTTTCTCAGATGCCCTTACCATCTGAGTGGTGCAGGAAAGTGCACCTGGGACCTGGCTCAGGTCTGTTCCAGGGCACCCCTACTGGTCTCTGAATGAGACACAAAAGGGGAGTCAGCAGAGCTTTTGTAACAGTGCTGCCTTTGTTCCCTGACCACAGAAGTAACATAGGTCTTTCTGCCCTCTCCCTGCCATCCCCACCCCACACATACACTGAGACAGTAAGCAAGCAGGAGATGTTATTTCTCTGAGTCATCCCTACAGATTCTGGCCATTTCTTACGTTCCTGTCATGATGAGTTCAGACTAGCTCTTGGACAGTGATACCAAAGCTGAATAGTTCTATGCAAAGTAATCAAATCAGGAAAAATTCTGCAACAAACAAACAAATAAGCCTTTTGTATGTTTCTTGGATGTCTGCAGATTCAGGGAATGACAAAAATGGGCCATTTGTCTTCTAACAGATTATGAATGCTATGTGTGACATTTCTTGGGAAGATGAAAAATATTTATACAACTGTCAGATGACTAAGATAATTTGTGGCATGTGGCAAGCATGTTTTTGAACCGAAGTTTTGTCATACACCTACTGTTTGACTGTAGAGTGTACGATAAGACAGTTCCTGACACATCACAGCTGCAACTCAACTCATTGTGAAATGCTTTGACTTCAACAAAAATTGCAGTATGCACAAAACAAGAGGAAAAAAGAGTGTTACAGTCTCTGTTTTAATGTACTCTGATTTTGTAGCTGTAGTGAATGGATGAAGTGAAGCAATTTTTTTGGGGGGTGAATGAAGTCTCTAAAAGGAGGTAAGTATGGCCTACTATGCACTGCTCTTTCATAGGAATGAGCCATGGAAGTCTGCCACAACTAGAGGTTGCTTAGGGAGGCACTGGTAAGGTAGGTGGGAAGAACTGACAGGTGGTGGTGATGGTGAGGGATGCAGATGAGGTACAGATGTTTTAGAATCAAAATACGGCTTTGTGTGGCCTTGAACAGCATTAGAATGCAATGTGCATTTATTATTTTCTTTTAAAGTCTCTCTTGACCAGCAGACTTCCAAATCAGTGAATCTTCCTCCCTCTCTATTAGATAAAATTCTCTTCTGTAGATGCAAGAGAATTTTCAAAGAAATAAAACAATAATAGTAGAACTTCAAAATGGTCTTTTTCAGCTCAAATTATACCTGAAGTTCAGAACATATCTTAGTCATAAGTGAGATGATGTTCTGCAATGTTATTGGCTTCCGCTGTTCCTCACTTCTCCTCGTCAGCATTCCTGGGAAGACATTCCATAGCTGCCACCAGATACAATCAGGTGAATGATTTTTGTCCTATAAACCCTAGATGCTTTTCTTACATTATGCCTTTGGCATCAAATTTGTTCTCCTTCTGTTACGTGCTTTTCTTCTTTCATATTTTGCTTCCATGAAACTGATTATTAGGTAAATAATACACAATTAGATGCAGAATTAGAAGTATCATTTTCATTCATTTTAAATTAGGTACATAGTGACTTTTGGGGAGCAAGAATATTTTTCAATTATTTTAGAATTTTGACAGCTTGAGTATATATAGATTTCTGGATGCAATGTGTTCTTTACTATTTTGTAGTATAGGTGTATATTTTTTCTGACTTCCCTATAAAGCTGAATTTTCTGATTAAGATTTATTGAAAACTTGACATGATTGTATTGCATTATCCTATGTCAAGCAGATATCTGATGAAATTATATAGCATTTTCTATAATAATGAACTCCTATTGTAACCTTTTGTGGTGAATCTTCCACTCTGAAGATGCTCTCACTCTGGTCAGGATATCTATATTCTTAAAGTTGTTCTTACTTAAATTGATTCTACTAAGAAAGGTTTCCGAGTCTGTCCAGACCACGTAATATTTGATAATATGAACTGTCATTAAAAACATGTTCTCAGGAGTCATTCAGAGTGACTATCAAAATACATACAAAGATAGTGATGTTTAAGGATCAAACCTATTCCAGAATGAAACAAAAATCAGAAGAAACATCTAGGAAAGTTATGATGACATCTAACAACCTTGAAGTTTTACCATTACATTCCAAAATAGCTTTCAAACTTCAACCTCTTCACCTACTGTCAGTTTGTTCTGGATGTACAGCTTTTTTAGGTCCTGCAAAAATGTTTAGAGAAGGCCTAACATCCATCTTCTGGGGTAGCTCTGTGATGCCCAGCTGTCCTTGATTCCCAGGGCTGGACATATGGCTAACAAATAGATGATCTCATTCACAAATTCCTAGAAACATGGAGATATCATCAGATGACCTTTTCAGAACAAACTATAAAATATGTCCTGACACTGACAACACCCTTCAAAACTCCATATCTTGGTCCTTTGCATCCCTGGGATCACTGCAGCCAGATGGACCTAATATAACCTGCAAGAGGGACATTTGTCCAAGGAAGGAAGACATTAAGTGATACTATCCTACATTTGTGATGAATGAGAAAAAGATAAATGGGCCCTGAAATCCTACCCTAGTATCATCAAGGACTGAGCAAGAGGATTTAAATCTAGAAGCAAGATTATGTTGTGATTTTTTTTTCCTCTGGTAGTATCTCATGATGCCAATTTCTGAACTAATACACTTGTCTCAGCTCCAATAAATGGGTTAAGAACCCTGATTTTTCACTGATACCCTGTAAATCTGCTATACTGTAAATACCCAGGTAGAGGGAAAAGAAGAAGAAAAGCATAACAGAGGTCATGTTGCCTAAACAAAAGCTTCACCAAAAATGTCAGAATTCAGTTTCTGAAGTCTTAAAGATGCTTCTTGAGGTTCTAGCTGAAAGTAAAAATTATGCCTAATAATTAATGACAGAAAATTAATAGTAAAGCTTCAAATATACTATTATTTTGAGTTCATTACAGTTTTTGGTTTGTTTGCTTTCAGATGAGACCATGCTGATGAGAATGAAATACCCTGATAGCTTTAGTTTTCTTAGAAAGGAGGAAGCCATAATCTTCTTACTCTTTCAGCCACTGCAGACCTCTTTTTTTTGTCTCAGAAGCAGAAGACACTTTGATCATACTGATAAAGGTGCATTTATTTTTCATATAGTATTTTATCTTGCTATATTTCCATTAAAATAACCTAGAAGCAGATGATCAGGAGAGTTCAGGGAGGTGGTAGAATGTAGTGAAATGAGGCAACTAGGTGCCACTAATTGCCAGGTAGTGGGCATGAGCTTGTGTTAAGCCCACCTGTGCCTGATTAGGGCAGGCCCCAACTGCACATGAGCAGGATTAGGGGGCCAATAAAAGGTGAGGCTCAAACTCACAGACACAGCTCACTCCTGAGCAAGCTGGCAGAGAGGTTAGTTCCTCTTAGAGCAATAGCACTAATCCAGTCCAGTCACCCCTGAGGGCAATAGACTCACTATTCGTGAGTTTCTGCTGGAACACCTGGTTGGACCTTGGAGTGTCATACCCTAAGAGAGGTTTGTCTTGCAACAGTAGTTAAAGTTTTGGTGTTTGAATCTTCTCCGGCTAATGATAATGTGGAATTTGGGTCCTACTGCTGTAAGTTTATAATATCCTAATGGTAGTAAAGCACATATGTATATGCTCTAGCAATATAAGCAGCAAGTCATACATGCATAGCCCTTCTGCCAGACTTTTCTGTCATCAGGAAGGTCTGGTTTGAGTTTGAGAAAATCACTACAAAAAATTTTACTGAATTTGATGGTGATCACTGAAATAACTCTCTTCAATTGCACATACAAAACACATAGCTAACATTTTGTTACTAGGAGAAGAAAACTCTGACTAGGCAAGTAAATAGGGAAAGGAAATCTTATTCTCAATAGCAATCTGTCATCTCTTTCTATGGGAGAGTTAACTAGTTGTCACTCTGCTTGTTTCCTCCCTGCCAGAGTGTTGTTTTGGATGCTTCAGTCTTGTCAAATGGCCAGGCCTGTTTCAAGCTGATGCGATCCATTTCCTTGGCTTGTTCCAATTGGTTGCTCTCACCTGCTAATTCCCTCCCTCCCCCCATTAGTTTGCCTTTGGATTGCAGGTTTTCCTGCCAGCCCCACAGTGGAGATGTGATGGAGGCATCTTGAAACAGGGCATTGGAGTGAGGCTTCTGGGGTGCAGAATGAAAAGGAATTTGTCATACATTGGTGCTTGGTATTCCCTAAGAGGTATCCCAAAACTGATTTCAACTATCTTCTTGCTGTTGTACCTCTTTCCACTCTCAGCCCAGTATAGATATGGGAAATCAAATGTTTTTGTTTCCTCCTGAATGATCACAGATCTTGGCTTACGCAGCATATAAATCTCTTTTTGTATCTGATCCCTTTTTTACTTGATTCATGCAGATAAGGAATATAACTATGCTTCTGAATATCTGTGGTAATATTCGAAATGAAACTTTTGAAGTATTGTTGTGAAGTTTAGTTTTATTATTGGTAAACATTCCAAATGGAAATTATGTATAAGATTGTCTAGCATTTTGTGTCTTTTAAACTTACACTAAAGATGAGTCTCTGAAGCCATAAGAACATGATTTTGTATAGTTTCCAAGTATAACAGATATTGTATGATTTTTTTTTTTATGTTTGAAAATTCCTTTATTAATTGCTTTCTAGAATACTCTATATTTAAATTCTAGTTACCACTTTCTAGATTAATTTTGATTTAACCTTACCCAGTCCTTTTTCTAGGTTTATAATCTCAGAGTATTCTAGAATACAAATTGAGGTATTTATTAAAAAAAAACAATTCACTAATTAGGCAAGGAAGCAGAGATAAAGAAAAGAAACAAAAGGGAATTTCTTAATACAAACACTGAAGTAGTTCCTGATCTGAGGCTTTATGCAGTGGACCTCATAATGACATAATGTGTGCTTGAAAGAGTTTCAAAAAAAGCTTACGTTCTGAGGAAAAAACCAAAAATAAGACCAAAACCAAGCATATGGCAAGTAGGCATATTGCTATAACATGTTTCAAAATTAGCAATACCTGACATAGCAACAGCCATTGATTTTTAGTTGTGCCAAAGGAAGAGAAGGATTTATGAGCTCTCATGGATTAAGATGAGACAAGGAGGATGTCAGAAGTGGATCAGAATATAAATTCTGTGCTTTATAAGGCAATAAAAGGCTATGAGGTTGGAGGCTACCAGGCTGCAACATTTACTAACATTTCTGTTTCGTTCTTTATATTTAAATATTCAAAGTCCAAATTTTGCATTGATTGGAAAGATCCAGGGGTTGTGAAACCTGAACTGCTGTTGTTCCCAGTGCAGTAGAAGTTGTTGAGACCATTAGGGTGTTTGATATCCTTGGAGTCATTTATATTGTGTATATCTGTGTTTGGAAAAGCTGAGAAGAAAAAAGTAAGTCTAGAAAGTGAGAAAAGAAGGTGTGTTACAGTTGGTGCAAAATTGAAGGGACTGAGCATCAAAAAAACCTAAGGATTTTGTTAGTCTGTAAGGACAAGGGAGAAAAGTGCACTGATTTGTCTCTGGCTGGTCTGGTTGTCCTCTGGGGCAGGAACGTTACAAGTTATTGTTTGAAATACAGGCTGCCACTGTAAATGATAGAACAAAGGGAAGTGATTGAAAGCAAATAAAACTAGAATTCACACAAGTATAAAAGGACCTTTTTCTATAAGCAGGCAGTTATAAACATCACTCTGAATGCCTTGTGAGGCAAAAATAATGGCCTTGTTTGAGAAGCAATTGAGGTGCTTTCTGACAAAAATAGTATATTAGGAGATTAGTCTCCAAGGAGTGGATAACCTTTTCAGATTCTAAGTATTTCTTCTGTTCTCATGTGTGAGCTTACAATCTGTTAGTCTCAAAATATATCTGCAAACCCACAGGCCCACCTTCCTGACAGCTGCTCAAACAACGGAGCGGAGGAGCAGATAAAAAACTCTGTACTGCCACCCGCCCAGCAATTCTGAAAAGCTTGGTAAGGTACTCACAGAATCCAGAAATGCCAGTCAGGGCAGGAGAGGGGACAGAGGCAGTGGGGGAGAGAAGGCTTTTAAAGTGCAACATTTGCAGCACACGTTCAAAAACTAAAGAGGCCAATTAGTATAATAGGTTTGAAATCATTTCAGCACAGTGCTAAAGACAAAAGAAAAACTGTCCTTCAGAAATGGGGCTTTATTGTTCAGACAAGTATAAAGATGAACAATGAATTCTATCAGTTTTGGAGGCAACATTCCTTCTCCTTCATACCAGACCATACATTATTAATGAGCACTATTTTCGAGTGTGAAAGAACTGTTTGAAAAGCATTAACATAGTCTATTGGATGTGATTGACACTGTCATCCCTTTCATTTTGCTGTTGGCAAGAGGCATCCCTGTAGATTTATGTGCATCTGGACATTACTAATATTCTCCTTGTTATGCACTCTGGGCAGCTGTGATATGGAAATTTTTAGCACAGTTTTTACAGGGGGAGTTTACTGTTGTTATCTGCACAACACAAAAAAAAGGAATATCTTTTTCTCAGATTTTATCAACCAAAAATAATAATGTCTGGTTCCTTAATAATGCTAATCTGTTTTTTTTAAATGTATGCTTCTAAAAGGAAGTTCATCAAGATTACATGGATTCTAAAGATATTTTCAGCTACTTTTTTCCAGACAGACCATGTAGTTTCTGAGACTCATGTCTGCTCATCTTGCTTCTATTTTAACCTTCAGTTCTTCAACTTGATTACATTTTTAATTGGATTGTTGAATCAAGAACTGTAGCTAGTGTCTGCCTGCTGGTTAGAACCACCAACCTCTTCTGATTTTTCTGTCTAATGGCTTTTAATCGCAACAATTAAGACCACTGAAACAAGGAACTGAAATGGCTGCAAAACAAAATTAACAGATGTTATGTTTTTGTTTTGTTTGTTTTACCCTCAAAGTACTGTTATTTTTATTGGTTTTATATATAGATTCAGAATTCTTTTAGTTTCTCAGGCCATATAAGAATGCTTCTCATAGTTTTACATTCATGAATATTGTAATGTATAGCAAAGAATGGAGGAAAACCAGAACATTTGTTAGAGGATTGATATTAAATGTGAAAGGTCATGTAGACATTATGTGAAGGCAAGGGTTACCAATCATAGAATTTTCAGGATTGGAAGGAACCTTTAAGATCATCTAGTTCCAACCCCCCTGCTATGGCCAGGGACACCTCCCACTAGGATCAGGTTGCTCAGAGCCCTGTCCAGCCCGGCCTTTAAAACTTTCAAGGATGGGGCATCGGCCACCTTTTTGGGCAGCTTGTTCCTGTCTCTCACCACGCTCATGATGAAGAACTTCCTCCTAACATCAGTCTAAATCTACCCTCCTCTGGTTTGAATCCATTCCCCCATGTCCTATCACTACCTGATGCCCTAACAAGTCCCTTGCCAGCTTTCTTGTAGCCCCCTTCAGATACTGGGAAGCTACAATAAGGTCTCCTTGGAGCCTTCTCCTCTCCAGGCTGAATAACCCCAACTCTCTCAGTCAATCCTCATAGGAGAGGTGCTCCAGCCCTCTGATCATCCTCATGGCCCTTCTCTGGATATGCTCCAGCACATCCACATCCCTCCTGTAAAAGGAGTTGCAGAACTGGATGCAGTACTCCAGGTGGGGTCTCACGAGAGCAGAGCAGAGGGGGAGAATCAGTTCCCTCGATCTGCTGACCATGCTTCTCTTGATGCACCCAAGGATATGGTTAGTTTCTAATCTGGATTTTTTAGTTTTAGTTTTTGTTTCTGTATGTACCAGCATACAAAGTGTATAGTACACACAGCTTAATATTTTATCTGAGAGGCTTGATTATAATTTTGACTTAATTTTCATTTTGAATACAATTTTTGAACTTCTTCTGAAGAGAACTCTTTTTCTACCCAGCCTCCATGAGCAGTCCTAACCAGACGAAGTCTTATTGTTAAGAATCTGTTCAGGTAGGAGATAAGGTAATGCCATTGGTCTAAAAGAAAACAACTCAAGGATATATAATTTAAAAATAAATTTTAAAATCTAAAGATATTCTATGCAATGATGTAACGGGGAAGCCACGAGGTTTTGGCTCAATGCAGAGTTATCTTCCTCTGAAGTCTGCTCCAAATATTCTATCTACCTACTCACAAAACTTCTCATGACTGCTTCCTTTACATTCAGCCTTATGCAACTACCAGTTTACATCCAGATATTAGAGGGACATGAGCAGCTGGTTTTTGCTCAGAGTCATTAGGTCTGCTTTTTGACATGTCCACCACCTTTCTCAGAGGTCAGGCCCAGCCTCTCCATGTCAGGTCCATTGTTCACCATTCCAGACTGTGAGAGTTTAGCACTAAGGTCCCTCCTGCTTGGCAGCACAAGGAACTGCCACAGCTTCACTAGGCAGCCTAATTGCACCAATCAATCTTGTAAAATAATTCGCATGGCTAGAAGTGGAAAGGTTATAACTCATAAAGCCAAGTGAAAAGGTGGGAAAAGAAAATGCGAAGTCAATGTATAACTTAAAAAAAAAAACCAACAACAACAACCACCCAAACAGAAAAAAGCCACAAAACAGCCAACCATGTTATCCAACAGAATATTCTTAAACTGTTCCTCTTGGTCAATTTTGTTTCTTTGGGACAGTCTAAGTGTCATTTATAAGATATAACCTTATAAATCAGTAGTCAGCTACAAATCAGTAACAAGACATTATTTTGCTTTTTTTATGTGCTTAATATTTAACAGCAATGTAGATTTGTTATTTTAAGGTATACGTCCTACTTTGCATGAAACTGGCTTTGTGCCTTCCTGCAGAGCATGAGAAAGATATGCAAAGTATTCAGCATAAGTTCTTTAATCAAAACTTTTTGATTCTGACATAGCATCTTCATTTTGTTTGCTCCACAACTTGTGGTGTCTACAATTTTTGCTTAGTAATCACAGCTGTGGGCCACGAGATACTGTTTTGTGGTTACTCTCAGCAGGACAGACATATAAAGGAAGAATTCTCTATTAAGAACTTTCTCGACAATTCTCCTACTTACTATGTAAAGTTTGCTTCACCTCCTAAGCTGAAGAGTGTTTTTATGTCAAATTTGTACTGGTAATAAGAGTCATCTGCATGGCCCACTGTTCTGGATCAAAGAAATCAGTCCATGCATAGGTTTACGATCCATTCCTTGTTAATTTAGTACCAGGTCTTTGCTGAGTAATGTAACTGCAATTGTCAAAATATCTCAAATGGCTGTACAAATTGTTAACTTGATATTGAACAAACGCTACAAAAACAACTAACTTTATAATCCTCATACAATCGTTACCAAATCTCAAACAGATGAAGGCAAAAACCTTCAAATCTGGGCAGCTTAAGCAGGGATCAGAAGCTTTTCCTTCAGGGGGATGTATTTGCCCCTTTGCTGACTTGTCCCTTGTCACTGCCATGGCCATGATAACTTCCACCATGTCCATCTCTAATAGATTAACCAGATTCTTTCTTCATTAAAAATTAAAAATGAAAACCAACAAAATAACCAACCAACCCAATGAACAAACCAGACAGATGCTCTTAAAAGTTAACCATCTGAAATTTAAGCCATAGTTCATGAAGGAGATAATGAATGATTGTGGAAATACTGGCTTTGAAACTCTAAACTGGACTAAGTATAGTTTAACTGTTAAATCCAAGGTGTTTAGGTGAAGAAAGCCATATTCAGATATGAATATTTAAAACCAATTACAGCCTGCTCTAAGGAACTGGAATTTCATTGTTTGATACCTTTCTAATTACTAGCCAGATGATGCTGTGACAGCATCTTTTTGACCAACACAGATGATTAGATATTAGCTAGAGATTTCCTACAGCATTTGATGAAAAATATTGCTGTGTCAATCACATTATTTCCCAAGGCTAGTTATGAAGATATAAAGTTAATAAATTCATTTTTTGGTAAGTACTATGCATAAATGCAAAGTTACATTTTTAAATGAACTAAGTCAGCCTGTAAATCACAGGTTCTTTAAATTATTTCCAATTTGAAATTGTTTATTTACAATGCTTTGATAATTTTTTACTAACTCTTTAATATGTGATTTACTTTAAATATTTCCTTATTTTATGCAGTGAATCTTTACAGATGAACAGTCTAAAGTACATTCTAAGACTTTCATCATAAGGTTTTTTTCTGCTTCTCCTGACAACTACCTATGGAATTGTAAATACTGCACAACAGCAAAATATTCCTATTGTTCTCACCTTTTTTTTTCTGCTTAGTTAGGTTTGTAGAGACTTATTTTTATTTTATAACTGTAATTGATGTGTCATGGATGATGATTTTTATTGAAATAAAAAGAGAAAAAACTATTTCCCACAGGAATCTCTGGGGAAAATAATGTATATAAGGAATATAGAGTGATTGCAGTTATATGCCTGAGGAAGTTCAAGAATACAGGGTATTGTAGTAAGTATTCCAATCACTGCAGAATAGTTTTAAGCTGAAAATAAATAAAATAAATATATTTTAAATATTAAATAAATATATTTTTAAATAAATATATTTTAAAAATATGGAAATACATTCTAAAAATAAATACAACAAGTTTGCATAACTCAGTGTAGTTTTGAGTTATTGGTGTCCCTTCCCACTCTCTTCTGTACTTCAATTTTATACTTTTATCATGTATTTTCCTATTGGTCAGCTACACAAAAAAAAAAAAAAAAAAAAGTTCAAATCACAGTCCTCATCAAACCCTCATCAAATGTAGTTTAAACAAAGACTTGCAGAGTGTATGACAAAATAAACAAAAATTACTGTGTGAATTTCCAGATATTTCCTTCTATTTACAGTTGATGCAGTTTTTTATATGTGATCAAAGGTTATGTCTTTAGTACAAAAAAGCCTGGTTGTTAGTGATACGTCACATGGATCATTAGGTCTGTCTTGTTCAAAAGGGTGCAAAGAACACCAGTCTCACATGATCAGATCCCCAGACAAAACATCCACAAGATTATTCAGTACAAGTCTTGCAATAGGATAGCATGAGCTTCCATTAGGAAGATAAGGTCAAATTCATCAGCAGCACCTTTCTACTATAGAAAGGGATTAATTAAACTAATCTTTGAGGAATCAGGCATGTCACATACTGTTTATGAAGCAAGTGACTAATTTTTCCTCTCCCCTTAAATCCATTCTTCCTATTTACAAACTGGGGAAAGGTAGCTCCTCTAATCCAAACCTGATGACCAAAGTATGAACAAAATAGATAACCTCAAGCTGTACTGTATCCCAATTCTATCTTTGCCAGCCTGGAGTGACTCTGATGAAGTTCTTCCTCTCCCCTAGGTTCCTTCTCAAGTTTTCCAGAAGACAAAAGAAAGAAAAAACTTCATCCTGGCTCTGAAAGATGCCTTGCACAGGCTTCGAACTAATTATTTTTCACACAATACTTCAATGATACACAGCATAAATATGGTGAAAACTTTGCAGTGTAGTCTTTTCAAACTGACACAAGAATACTACAGACACACGCCTCATTGCAAGAAGGAATTCTATCTGAACATACCCTTTTCTATATTAGTGACATTTATTAGAGACAGAAAAAAGAAAAAAAGTCAAATTCACCATAAGATTGCATTCCAGTAAAAGAAATAGTGAATTGTTTAAGTATCAGATATTTCCCTCATTCTCTTTTTTTTTCTCCTTTCATAATAAATAGCCCATCAGCATCCATTATAATTATGCTTTAAAAAAAAAAAAAAAGTTTAATAATTTCTCCCATTCTGCATGTTGCCGTTGTAATATCTGTTCTAGTTGGATTGACTGACCATTTTTAATAAGGAAAATATGTAAATGGTTGTTCGTATTAGTAAAGCAGATCTTGGAGAACTTTCCTTCAATATTTGCCTGCTCTTAGAAACAAACAATTTGGCAGTTTGATTAATTCTGAAGAAAGCCAAATGAAATAAATCATGGTTTGGAACAACAGAATTTCTAAGTGGGAAAAAGCATGTATAAGTATAGTAGAAACTATGGTAGTGTGAATTCATGAAACTTCTTTTTTTGCAATATATCCGCAAACCAATCTATTCAATAACCTACACTTGAGGTTGTTCCTTGACCTGCTAAAATTAATGGGAATTTCACCACTCACTTTAATGGGAACATGATGAGGCCTAATTTATTGTTTTCAGGAAGTTAGTCCTTCAGGAAGACAGAGTGGAGAAAGTGAGGAAGGATAAGAAAAGTTGATTCAATTGAACTTTGTCCATAGTCCTACAAAGAGCTTATTTGATTTATTTTCTTGAGTTTGCCCAACCACCATTTTTTCTTTCAATTCATCTTCCTTTGGTCCACATATTTTTGCCATTATTATAATTTAGTTCTGATAGAATTCACCTTTTCTACGCCCTGTTAGCAAAGAAAAAGTTTCAGTATTTATGACCAAAAACTGTTAATCAGATAGTAATTCTGATAATAAATGTTCTACATAGGTATAGATTCTTTCCACCTCCAAATAACCAAAGCTTCTCAAATATTAATTAATATTCATCACACCCAAGAAGTCTTAGGCAGAACCAAGGCCACTTGGTTCTGAAAAACATCTTGTGCTACAGAAATGGAAAGGGAGTAAAAGGGTCACACCTGCTACCCTCCTTTGGGAAGGAGTGGACCAGATAGGTGACCAATATTGACCTAACAAAATCTTCCATTCCATGTATCACATACTTGGTATAAATTTGAGGGATCATGAGGATCAAGCTCTCTTTGTCCATGTCCAGCATCCTGGGAGGATTCCATCTGCTTGTTTATCTTTGATCCCAGTCCATGCCCTTCTGAACCTCTGTGTTCCTGCATCCAGATTCCATCTGCCATTGACTCCAGAAGCCCAGCCTGGGACTTTTCTGGGGCCTGCCCTGCAGCCTCAGTGGTGACATGAGTGTTAATCAGTGAGTGTGTGTCATGAGTGATAGTAGCTTTGCATATATTTATATATGAATATAATTATTTTCTTTTTATTTCATCATTAATATTTCATTAAAACTGCATAGTTTAGTTTCCAACCTGTAAGTCTTTCCCTTATTCTATCTTCTTTCCCTATATGGGAAGGAAGAGGGGTTAATAGAGAGCATGTGATTATTTTAATTTCCTGCTCAGCATTAAACCTTGTTGATAAGGGTGACTGTTGAACCCTAGTGATCTATCTACATGACCTGTACCTTTTTGGAGCAACAGCTGGAGAATGGATTGGATGCTACTGTAGGGCAAAGATACCTTAGAGTATCTGAAATATCTGTATTTCACTGAATAACTTCCCAGGCTTTGTTACTTTCATGGCTTAATTCTCCATTGACTAGAATATAACTTCAGACACCAAGCATATGTGGCAGACACCTTCTGGCACCCAACTGGAGAAGAATTTTTTTGCTGCTAATGCTTCAATTCTGAAGAATAATAAATAAATAAATAAATAAAGCATTTAAACATCTCTGTAGCCACAGTGCTGATACACAGACCTAGACTTTTTGCAGGTTTTAGTGCCTTAACTTTTCCAAATTTTTGGAACAATGAGGCAGCCATATGCCTTTGACTTTTTTATTCTTTAATGATTACATTAAATTTTTATGGAACAAATTTTCTAAGCACATACCATGAGAAGTGAAGGCCTCTGAAAACAGCATGTTTGTTGAACAATACATGAAACAAAGTTTAACACACGTCTCAACTTTTGAAGAGTGCTGTAACTACCAAGATATGAGCTGTACATTAATGACAGGTTTTTAATGAGTTTTTGGGATGTAGGTTTATCATTGAGGTAGCTGTTATTTTAGCTAAAGGGGGTCTTAATTTTTCTGTTTTCCTTTTGTGACATTTTATCTTGTGGAGTTTTTCCTTTCAATTGTATTTAACTGCATTATATTTTCTCTCCCATTCTTTTCTACCAACATTCTTGCTTTATTTTATTTAACAGTTCTTTTGGTACAATTCCAGAGTAATTTTCTGGCTTCAGCAGAATTTCTCCAGATGTATATTCATGATTAAGCTGAAGGAAGATTCTGCCCATAAGTCTCTTCCTCCTTTGTATTGTTTCATGTTTTGAACTTTACACTATCTAACATTAGTCCTTCAGCAAGAGATTCTTAAGCCCCAGGACAGCCCTCAAAAGCACTCTAATGTGGTTTAGGCAAAAAGAATGCTTGACCTATTCCATAATGGGAGCATGCTATTTGCAGATAAGGAAACATGAGTTATAAATTTCCTGCTGGCAGCTCATGATACATTTGAGAGTTATACATTCACATTCCCTAGCCAAATAGTGCCTCCTTTATGCCATAGAGAAGGAAAACAAACAATTAAACAAACATTTTGCTTCCTATTAATGGGACATTTGCATGGGCTGCCACAGAAATGTGCAAAAGGGTAATCCAAGATCCTCTGATGTTTCTCCCACTGTAGAAATATACTATAATATTAATTGGTTCAGACAGTTTTAAAATGAGTCATTAATAAGAAAATTTATGAGTGGAAATCATGCTTCTTTTAAAAGTAGGAAGATGTATGGTGGGAAATGTTCCTTGGGGAGAAGCTGCTGGAAGATACGTGTCATTGTTAAGATGGCCAGGTTTCAGTTTATAAAGCTAGGAAAATATCAAACCATACAAATGTCTCAAGCCATAACTATGGCTCTTTTCAAAACCTGCATTTCTCATTCATTGCATATATTTCTCCAGATAGGTCACTTCAAAGGCAAACTCTACTTGTCCAATCAAGGTAGCATACAAAATTTCATTTACTGCCTCTCTGATTCCTGTAAAATAGTACAGCAGCATATAAGGAAACAACATTCACATTTCTTCATGTTATTATAGAGAAGATTTGTTTTAAGCACACTCTGAGAAGTGCTACTAACTTCAGTTCTATTCAGGAAACCCTTGGAGAGTTACATGGATATTGTCACTCAAGTACAGTATGCCACCACCACCCATGAAAAACAAGCATCAAGTTATCTTAGACTGGGAGTTTTCCAGGAGTGCCAACACCTTGCCTGTAGCAACATCAGTCAGGAAAAGGTACTGTTTAATCAATGCTTCATAGTTGTTTCAAGGAAAAAGTTGTGTTTATAAGTAACACTGTACTGTTTGATCTTTTTTCCTGAAGAAAATGGAGGTGGAGAATGTGAAATGGAATTCTAGCAGACACTTTATATTGGAACTGAAACTATTCAGATACCTTTCTTTGAGCTACCACAACAACCCTAATTATACAATGTTTTTTTATACAAAAAAGGTAAATTAAAGAGACCAATGAATATGTTTATTCACTTTTGCTAGTCAGGATAAAAAGGAGGCTTTAACAAAAGGAATTTAAAAAACAATTATTTTTTTTTTTTAATAACTGTATAGGAGTATATTCCAAGTTGGAAATTGGCTTAAAATATATTATTAGTAGGGATAGGCTCATTATTTTAATTACTATATTCCTGGAGTGGCTAAACTGGGTGACAGAAAAAGTTAAGATGAATTCAAAACAACAGAGTGTTCAAGTCTCTTTATATTTTAGTCGAAGGACATTATGCCATTACTGAACCTATGCCTAAATCCAAAAGACATCAGCTGTTCTGCTAAAAAATATTATTAAAGTATTCATCGAAAAGAAACATCTAGTACCTCTGAATGGTGGTAAACTAAAGGATCCTATGAATTCTTCCATCTTCAGATATGACTACATATTTTACCATTACAACTTATCATATCTTTGTGCACCATCAAAGTCTGAGACAGCATCACTGTTCTTACAAGAAAATATTTAACTTCAAAGTTTAAGCTGTCCCATAAAATAAAAGAAATATAAATAAGAAACTAAACAAAGAATATATAATTAGTTCTGTCATGTAAACAATTTATAGCTTAAAAGCATGAGGAATTTTTTATTTCCTGGGCTCTTCTAGGTAAGATAATGCTGACAGATATAACAAGCACGGGTTTATTTGAAGGAAGATGCATAATTACCAGTTTAGCTGATGGGGAATGGTATTTTCAGGAAATTTGCACTTATACGGAACTTAATCCAAAATCCACTAAGTCAGCCAAGATAGACCCTCAGCTTCTGACACTGCAGAAACTGGAAGTAGATCTGGAAGTCTAAATGCCACCTGGTGTGCTGAAAAAGCATGGTTCAATGGCATTGCAAGATCTGTCTGAACTGAAAATTGTTCAAGACTAGATGTTCTGCCAAAATAGGCCACAGATATCTGTGACCTCCTATGAGCATTCAGAAGACTAGAATGCCCCCAGCAAGTGCTGTAGTGAAGGTCAAGCACTCTCTGCAGACAGTACTGCACAGAATCCTGAATGTCTCTCTGACATTCAGGGATTTAACTTCAGCCTTGAATGTCAAGAAACAAATGACATGCAACACTCAGGCTGGAGCATGCCTCTTGCATCAATTAATCTTAAAATGCTCTGGGAATTAGGCAGAGTTTGACATAATTTGTACAGAATCATTTAAGACTCCCACTGAACACTTTTATGAAAGAAATATTATTACAAATCATTAATAAAAAATTAGGTTGATTTAATAATCCTCTTTCCATAGTTAAAAATAAATACATGAAGCCTTCTGCAGTAATGTGTAAATTGTACTGACTTCTGAATAGTTACATATAGCTCAACATACTCCAAACCTAAGAGCAAGGATGCAGAATCCAAATAGATGCAGTTATATGGGGGTCCATGTTTCACTGTATGAAATCTGTGGCTGTGCCTGTAATAATAAAGAAAACACATCACAAACTATTCTTTGGCCCTGCTGCCAGCTGCCTTGGCACAGCTTATTTCTGTACAGATAAATTCTCTTTTGTACCAAACCATGGTAACTGTATCCAGATTGCTTGTGAGGACGAGTTCCTGGCCCATGCTAAGCATCAAACTGTGCCTGGGCATACTTTCTGAGTGTGTTGGTTGGTGAGTCCAAAATTATTTCAGGGACCACGCTAAGAATTTAACAGTATGAATGACCACACATCAGTGTGCAAGTCTGTGCATTGCCCCTGTTCATTTTGCCAGAACATATGTATTCTATGTTGTTTGTTACCTGCCAGTGGTGTTGTATGTGTTTGTGTCAGGAATAATGGAAACAGCAAACATGATGGTTACTGATATCAGAAAGAATTGGCTTAAGGTGAAACAGGAGCCGTTCAAAACTCATAATACTAGAGGAGTGTGAATTTTCTTCTTCATTAACTTTCAAGTTAAATAGCCAGAAGAGCTTCCCCATATATGTGAAATTATTTTTAATGTTTGTTGTTCATTGCTGTCTAATTCTGTATCTTTCAACCTTAGCAGCCTGACATCATATTTATCCCGTATGAGGATGAATAGAAAAAATGTTTTGGTATATTGAAGCAATCTACTATGTGTTTGTTCTGCTGCTGTAAAAAAAAAAAAGCAAAACCAACCAAATAAAAAAACCCACCCACAAAAACCATACCCAAAACAGGTATTTATGAAATATGTTTCTTTCTGAAGCCACTTCACAGTGGTCAACCTCCAACAAGCACTGATAACATTGAGCATTATTTATGGTGTTACACTATGGATGGCACTTCAGGTCATTAGCACACTGCTGACAGCCAAACCTAAATGTGACATACAAGTACTCCAGCCCTTCCACAGGATGAACAAATGCTCTCACACTATTGTGTATGAAGCACCCAGATATATGCTCATATGCTGGAAAAAGAGCATTTTAAAACTAATCTTTGATACAATTGAAAAAAAGGGAATAGGTGTAAATATATATAGGTCCATAACTGTTCAATCAATTCTTTGTTGCTTTAGGGTGAATTATTTATATGGTAGGTTCACTGCATAATATAAAGTGTGTCCAAAGAAGAGAAATGAAGCTGGTGAGAGGTCTAGAGCAACAGCTGAGGTAACTGAGGTTGTTCAGTTTGGAGAAAAGGAGGCTGATGAGAGAAACTTATCACCCTCTACAACTACCTGGAAGGAGATTGTAGGGAGGTGAGAGTTGGATTTCCTCCCCAAATCCAATGATTGGTTGGGTTTTTTTTATTATAACAGAGAAAACATAAATCAATATAAATAATATATGCTGAAATTATTGCACAATAAATCTGCTGATGTTCTCCATTTTGACTCAGTTATACACTATGTATATGCTTGCGCTCTCATTCGTATTTTAATACAAGTTCAACAAATTCACAGTTTTTATTTCAGTCTTGATAGTGTGAGCATAGCATGTGATAGTCAGATTCCTCAGTATTCCAAGATCCTTGACAAACATTCCGCTTTTCAAATAGAAATAGTCTGGGTTTCAATAAGGACATTTCAGTCTGTAGATTTATAGTTGGCTGGATCTCCTCAGATGTTGACATGCTGGAATTCTGTAGTCTCTTCTCAGACTGGTACAGGCTATTAACACAGTCCTCCTTAATGTTTAGGTCTACAAAACAACATCTGTTTTACCCTTAGCTCAACCAAGGTGACAAAATCTACAGCACCTTTGCCTCCATTTCTATTTCATATTAAACAAAAACAGAATCCCAGCATGATGCCTGGAGATGACTGAATGTTTTACTGACAGCATTGCATCTAGAAATGACAACTACTTATGCCTCAATGCTTTGTCTAACTCCACGAACATATCAGAGTGGACTAAACTACCTTAATGATTAACACATTGGAGACCAAGGTAATATTGCAATATTTCAATTATAAATGAATTGGACATACAGGATTATCCCATAAAATTGTCTTTGACTCCAAAATAAAATCTTCACCATCTTTCATAAGGCTCACTGTTAAGCAAGATGTGAATAATGTGAATAATGATCACATTCTTCCTTATAAAGAAAACTTTCAATACTTTTTTTGAAACTGTTACTAAATATGCCTAGTCACTATCATACTCTATTGCTGCATATTTTTGGAGTTCTTTCTCACCCTGATGTATGGAACTAAGCAAACAGATGGAATCTATAATTTGTATCCCTTGCTTCTCAGTCTTTATTTGAGATGTAAAGTAGTGTCTATAATATAAAACAAGCTTAAAACTGTGAAGTTGCCTAATTCCACTTAGACATCTGTTAAACTGCCATCTAAGTTGTTATTTTGTTTAAAATATGCATTACAATATTTTATCCTTATGGAAATAATTTAGTGATGACTTTGTTATTTATGTAATATGAATTTAGAGCAGCTTTTACTCCAAAGCACAGTCTGGAGTTGTTCATCCCTGTCATTCATAGGCATTGCAGAGGTGTCACTAATGTGTCTAAATACACCATCTGACTCCACAGTTTCTCCTATGCATCCAAAGCAAAATTGTCTAAAGAGTCTCAGAAACAAATCAGTTTGCCTCATAAAGAAATGACTACAAAGGAATTGACTCTTGACAGAACAAGTCTTCAAATATTAATCATCGTAGTAAGGTGTCAGTAATGAAAATGCTGAAGTTCATGTGAGATGTATTCTCTCTATTGTGTGCAGCAGCTGATGTTTTGTATTAAGAAATTTATTCCTGCTGCATATATTTGTTCCATTCCTTCTTCTTCACCACTTGCCCTCCTTGCAAAAAACTGAATCCAGAAACTATCAACACTGTGGTCTCCTAGCTGTCAGTGAGTAACATAATGGTTATCTGAGTATCTCTTCATATGGGCTGTTCTAATAGGTGTTGATGTTCATCCTGCTTCATTCAACAACTTTTTGTTTCCCTGGAAGCAGCTTACATCTGCTTGGGCAAATTCTGTCATCACTGCCATTTCATTTGCAAATGCCATCTGTCCTGGAACTCCCTGAGGAAGCATCTTTCTTATCTGACTCATGAGAGACATCCACGTCCTTTGCACTTTTCCAGCAATACTTTCTTGAAGTGCTACATGTCATGTAAAAGAGTCACCTCGATGCTGCAAATTAAGAGATACAATTAAGTTACCAACTTCACAATTCCCAGCTTGTCTCTCTACACATGATCTGTTCCATTGATACTAAATAATTTTTAGGGTAGACTAGAAAACATTGAGCTTCCATAAAAAATATCTCTTTTGCTCTGCCCCTGGAAAGTCTCTTTCTGAACCCTGAGCTAGATTTATCAGCAGGGTGGTAGCTTTTCCTACCTGTGTTTCTAGCAGAATGGGTAAAGCCGTAACAAATAGGTTATTCATTGTGCCCAAATAAAAAAAGAAACTGGTTGATAATTGCTTTATAGTCAGTATGTACAAACACTGCTGGAGGGTTTGTGATTTCCTGATCCCCATCTTTGGTAAAATAAGAGGAGAGCTTCTTCAAAAGCTTATCGATTATGTTCATTTAACTTCCAGGAAAAGTTCCTCTCCTAACTTGAAGTGCTATACACTTTAATAATGATGCCCACTCTTGATTTCATGACCTGGCTTTCTTCCAGACCTTTTTTTCAGAGATAGCATAAACCAATATCATATAAGCAAAGCTGGATTGTAAATATGGTTTTGGCAGTACTGTGCTGATCACTGCAGTTCCTAGTTGCCTTGCAGACATTTCCATAACTCCCTAGCAGACACAGAAAAAGGTACATTCAGACTCACATAAAAACTGTGTCAAACAACATTAAGATTACTTTAGTTTAGCCCAGGATTCTGTAGCTAATGCTCTTCACTGTGCCTTTGTAACACAGAGACAAAAATGAGTTGACAACCAGTGTACAGCTAAACAAAGACAACTAAAATAATGCCTTTATTTCAGCTGCCTCAGACTAATCCGTAATAGTACTTGCAAATGCAAAAAATCCTTCTCCTGTTCCTGTTCAAAACTAGTGATGAGCACCTTCTGGAAAATATAGGTATCACTTTTTCCTTTTCAAATAGTTTCTGCTGAATACTAGTATCCAAAAGAGCACAGGCTGAAATGCCAGTCTTCTGGCTGAAGATGAAACACAGAACAGCTTGCTGATCTGTTTTGTATAAGATCAACTTTTCCGCTTTTTTGTTCTTAAACAGTCAGGATTTTCTTTCAAGAGGAGAAGATGACTGAAGGTACTGAGACAAACTTCTTCAAGAATGTAATTTTTTAAAAACTCTAAGGCAAATGAAATTGTTTGGTTCATCAGTAAGGAGAGTTCACAGATTGCTGGTAATACCCAGATAATAGATCAGTCTATTCCCATAGGTTTCTGTAGTTTCTGTGCTTCTAGTAGTAGCCTTTGTAAACACAATGACAAATCTCAACTCTAAAATTATATACCCAGTGTGAGTCAGCAGAATATGTTAAAATATACTGTTCTATAAATATAATAGAAAAAATGATAAGACATTGACCTGACTCCTACAGTTATGCCAGTGATCTCATAGGCTTCTTTGCAATGAATTGAGTTCCTCAAATGTGTTTTCTAGATACAATAATCAGTACTGGAGTAAGAATGTGGTCTTATTTTGGCTCTATGCCAATACACTGATCATCATTTATATCTATCTATTTATTTAAATTTAAAAAAAATAAGTATTCATTTCACAATTTCAACTTTGTGTATAAATGGAAAAGGCTCCCCATTATCTACATGAGAAGACAAACCAACACAAACAAGATAAACAATAAGCAAGGATATGGCTTCTTTTTGCATATTATAGAGAATGGTACATTATACAACAATAAGCCATAAACACATATAAGAAGTTAGTGAGTGTTTTCATTAGAAGAGGGAAATAAAAAATGCATATAATTGCCCTTTATGCCCTTGTACTAACTGATTCATTCAAATGCACATGAAGAAGTTATATTTTACTAACAACATGAGTCAAAAAAAATTTTTTTAATCTGTTTTTCGTTTCTTTATTTATTTGTGTGTGATTTTTTTTGTATTTTGGTTTTATTTAGTTGGGTTTTTTCTGATTTCTGTTTCTTAGTTGTGTTTTTTTTTAGGTTATTCACTGGTTATTATTATTTGTTTGTTTGTTTTTGTCTAAAGGCATACAATTTTTTAAAAAAACAGCTGTGATACAGTTCTAAAGAACTAAGGCCAGTACAGCAAATTTATCTGTGTAACTTAATGTTTTCTACCTACATTCATCAGCAGACTCCAACCCTGCAGCCTCTCAGGAGGGGCTGATATTGAAATGAAAACACTGAACATGCAGTAAACAAACAATCAATAAGACAACAATGGGTAACAGTTTGAAAAAAGAGTTAGATAAAATTTTTAACAATTTTTTTTCAGGTTTTTTTGGCAAAGATATTTATTAACTCCACAGCATAGAGCATACTCAAATGTAGATCATAATTCTTTCTTCGGATAGTATTTAAAATAAAGTTTTTGTTTAAATTAAAAATGTTCTACTTGTTTGAACATAATATTACCACTTTTTCAGGAGCCTTTCAAATCTGGTATATTCACTTAAAAGAGGACAAGCTTGATTCTAGTTCTATTCTTCTTTATTTGTTAATTTTCTTTTCTTTGAACACTGTGTATATAAAAAAAAATCCTACCAGAATATAAATTAGGATTATGGTTTTCAATGTTAGTAGTTATAAATGAGTAAAATACAGCCAAATATAATATGAAAATATCTAAGCTGGTGAAAACATCAGCTTCTGATTATTTTGAATCTTCCCCACCTAGCCATATTTATATTTGTTTTCCAGCTATGGGAATTTATCTTCATGTAGACACAGGTGTTAATCAAGCCAGGAGTAAAAGGCCAGTCTCTAGACTTGGTGGTCCAGGTCTACTAGGTTTAAAGCAGTACCATTTCTGAAATCAGTAAGGGATAAGAAAATGAAATTGTATTAAAATACTCTTGTCACTCCAAGCTGGTAAAGCAACTATGTATCTACAGCTAGGTCATCTAAGGAGGTGGACTTTTCACACAAATTAGGTTAGAGATTTAGAAGTATGCCTGCATATCTGGACTAAAATCCCTGAAATTCATCACTGCCACACTCCTGTAAGTATTCAAATGAGGAGAGAAGGGGTTTTAGTTGCTTTTATTGGACTGTTGTTTTGTTAATATTTGTGAAGTAGTAAATGCAGAATTGTAACAGGAAATAAACGAAGATGCTTTTTTGTGGGGGGTTGTTTTGTTTGTTTTGGTTTGTTTTGTTTTTTTGGTCAAGTTTATTAGGATAAACATATTATGATCAGCAATATATTTTTAAACAACTATTTGCCACAGTTACATAAATATTTTAGTAATACCTATTTTTTCAAAAATAACTACTATATTTATCCTTTTCTAGATATACATGAAAGTCAAAATTCACTCCACTGTTAAAAGGAACTCTATTTGTGATCTTTAAATGAAATCAATTTCTAGAAATAGTCAAGTAGAAAGTTCCTTGGAATACACCCCAAAAATAATAAATGAGTTATTCAGAAAAAAAAAAAGAAAAAACAAAAATTGAACACAAAGAATGTCTGACTGTCCTTAGACCACTTAGTAATTTTTCTAGTTTCATCTCTTCTGAAAGCTTTTTCTGTTCCTCATACGGGATAAAGTTACACTCCCAAGAAATCTCTACATATTTATACATTATTTTTCTTCTTTTTATGTCATGGAAATGAATAGTCAAATCATAACTGCTTTCTGTGGGAACACTTTAGTGACACAGAACTGCAGGGAATCCCTTTCTGCCCTGAAGTTCCTCTCCACAGAAAATAGGAGTGGACTGTGGTGCTCCCAGCTGTCAAAGGCAGAGGACGAAGGATGCTGATGGCAGTGAGACAGGCAGGGAAAAAGGGCATGCCCCGAAGCGGGGAGCAGCATCCCCAGGAACCTGCTGACAATTGTGGAGCTGTAACTGAGAAAGCTTTTCTGCATGTATCGCACAGACAAAGTCATCAACGCTACCCAGCGTACAGTGTGCAGCACCCTTTGAAGCTTTATTAAGTCTGCTGAGTCTGATGAGCCCCAGAAGTCTCATGGAGAAGGGAGGTGCAGCTTGCCACTGAGCTCGTGCAGCCTCAAACGCAACACTGACAGCCTTCCTCTAGATCTGCTAAAGTGTCTGTCCTAAAATGTCAGAAGAATAATATTTTTTTGCTTTTTGCACACCTGCCTGTGCTCACAGGTCTATGCACGTCTGTACATACAGACCTGTACCTGCCTTAATGCTTGGCTCTGGCAGTTGTGTGCCTGTGCATATACGCATACATGTAATAAGAAGATATGCCAAAACAGTAAACTAGCATTAAAGTGAGCTTTTTTTATATCCAACATTGCTGTGACAGGAGAAAATAAAGATCTAAGTGTGATATTTTACTTGTCTTTTGAAATTATTACCCAACCAAAACTTGTGCTGAAGGAGAATTGACAGTATTGGTCCTCCTCCAGCTACTGTGTGGTTAGAAAAAAGTTCAGATGATATTCCAAGAGGGAGAAAAAGGTCACTGATTTCACTGCTCCAGGGTTTTGCCTTTTTTTCCTCTTGGAATAGAGAGCTTCTAGTTTTCAAGTTATTTCATGGAATTTGCTTCTCTCTGTCCCCATTTATGGTGCTCTATATAATTTTACTTATGATTTTCTATATCTTTAATTTTACTGTAGGAAAACACCATTAATAAAAATTTTGTTATGCAATATTTTTATTAAAACCTCACTTTTAACCTTACTTTTAATATGTTTAATGTAATTCCAAGCCACAAAAAAGAGTGAAAAAAGATTTCAAAGACAGATTTGCATGAAGAAATATGTTTCCTATATTCAAGACTTATTATATTTAAAATACCATTTGAGATATCTATTTATATTATTTTTATTTCTGCCAATAATATTTATACTATTTGCATTTATACTTATATTTCTGTTTAATACAAAACATCGTTCACTTCCACTATCATCTCAATTAACTGCAAACTGATAAAAGTAAATAATTAAAGTAAACACAGATATTGTGTACTGGCTTGGAAATTAAAATCAACTTGTATAGAAAAGGGCCTAAAATGTTCAATTTAGTTCCTTTATTCATTCAATACTTTAAACAAATTTTTTTTTTTTAAATTAACATCATACTTGTTATACGTTATTTTCAAGTGATGTGGTGTTTTAAAAAATGTTTAATATGTGTTTATTGCACATACTCTGTTTTTAACAAAAATCACACATTTTATTCTGATATGTATTTTTCCCTGAGTGATTCTCTTATATTCTTGTATTTTTAATGTCATATAGTAAGACTTACATGAAAACACAAGTAACTATTTAACATATTTTGTTGTCTTTTCTTTCTTCATTTTTTTCTAAAGTACACTTATCTTCCTGGAGCAAAATGAATTTTGAATTAGTTCTGTCTTCATAAGAATACATTTGTGTAGTACTTAAAATTTTTCCCAGAATGTGCGAGGTGAAAAGCAACAACAATTTTCTTTCAAGCAAAATGTTGTGATTTGTCCCTTACCAATCCATGACGATCTTGAGCAATTTAATCTAAATAGACTCTGCTATTTTCACACATGAGTGGGTAACAATTGCCTCTGAGGTGCAAATGTGATGAACCATTGACCGTGTCATTCAAAGGGAAAAGAAGCCACAAAATCCATAATATATGCAGTGAACATAAAGTTAAATTGTTATCTTCAGATAACAAGTTATTAAAGTTTTTTTAATGTAAACTTTACATACACTATGATCTTTGCTGTAAACTATATAGCTAAAAAGATATAAAGGTAATTATTGGCAACCAATTGCAGGGAGTTGCAGAACAAAAGACATTCCTTTTTATGATGATAATTGAGCAGAGTGCTAGGCTTAGTAGGATAAAATGATTTCAAGCCTCTTTACATTGTGTTGATTAGGAGATTGAAAATGTGATGTCTTAATAAAGAGAAATGTACAGTTCTAAAAATGGGTTATTCTCTTATTTGTATTAAATATAGATGTTTTTCTCTTTGTTTGTCACATGAAATGCAGTGCAAAAGGCCAAGTCCCACTATTAGAGGTTACTTTCCATGGGACTCTAATGACTGACTCAGTATGACTTGGTTAGCACTCAGTCCAGGGAACTAGATCATGAACCAGACCATGTGCTCTCTGCCAAGTTGATATTCTTTTGGTGGCTTGTAGACCAATAGCTACACCTGTTCCCCCTTTCTACTCTATTCCCACTTTCACTAAGGTTTCTAAACTAACTTTGGGGCTCAGAAACATCAATCACAAAACAACAAGTATTTCAGAGGACAGTGACATTTCTTGTGACCGAGTTCAATTTGCAACCTTAGGCAAAGCATCTGAGACCAAAAGAAAAATTAAAACCATGAACAAACAGCATTGGGAGGAGGTGGTTCTTGTGTTCCCTAAGGCTATGGAGCATTTCAGGTCACTGACATCAAGAATGATGTCCTGTGAATGATGGTCTGAATCTCCATCTGCATTATTGTGTCCCAATTTCTAATTTTCTATCTAATCTATGGTTATTTGCACAGAGAAAAAAACAAAAAATATTATGGAGGTAGCTTGTTATATTTAATCATCATTATGCAATGTGCATAATTGCTTCAACATGAAACATTTCTACATTTATAATTTTTTGAAAGTTTATCTGGCAACTACATATTTCCAACTGCTGATGTACACATGTGAACATATATCAGGTCCAAAATACTTCTGAAGTCAGGATACTAGCTTTTTTTTCTGCTGTTTTGTTTTGGTTCTTATCTTTCTGTTTGGAGTTGGATTGCCTAGAGGCAATGATTTGGAAATATGACTACACAGACTTTATTCCCAATAGACTGTCCTGAGGGGATTTCTGACCTAGATCCCATTTCATCCTTCCTTAAAAGTTACTTGCACAGGAGATGTGGAACACTGGTGTCAGATGGGACAGTTCTGCACAGATGTCAGCTGTTGATAATGATGTACTACAAAGCTTTCAGTAGTCATGCTTAAAATAAGAACATTTTTTATTCCACAACAGATATGGTCTTCTTCTTCTTCATGTGGTTAGAAGCATTTTTTTCCTCTTTTTTTGTCTATTTTAATGACGTTGTCATTAAGAGATATAATTTCTTGAACTGCAACAGGTTTTTGCCTGTCAGCATGCAAAAGGGGCAGCTCCCTCTCTGCATCACATGCAAGGCAAGACATGCAGCAAACACATTGTGTTTCAGGTGAAAAACTATAGGACAGATGGCTGAACATCATCCTTCATCCCCCTGTGTAACTAGGGGCCAGGACCTCAGAGTTTAAGCTATTCAGGATTATTCAGACAAAAGAGATATCAGTGAAAAATACTAATATGTTAAAAATAAACCTTGCATAGAAATACATTTGATTAATTGATTATTTTTCCTTGGTAAGTTTTCTGGAGGTTTCATTATAAATATTGGTTGAAAATGGGAAAGAGAGAAAGGAACCCTCCAATACCTAGTTAGTGGTTAGGGAACTCACTTGAGCTAGAAGTCCTGAATTCATGTCTATAATGACCTATAAGATGCAGAACTCTAAACTTCATTATCTAAATCTGTAATGCAGTGTTGTTACAACTAGGATTTTTACCAATTAATTCAGTTTAGAAAGGTCTCATTGTAGTCTCACTTAAGAAGTGTTGTCAAATTATAAACATTTTCCATGAAATGAAGAAAATACATTTTTTTCTGCTTGCATTTTTTATCTTAGCTATCTTTTTCTATGACAGGTTATGTTTATTGAGTTTTGCCCCAATTCTGAGTCACAGGATTTTCCCCATATGTCTGTCATCTCATGCTGTAGTACCTGATCTTCCATTAAACAAATACAACCTCTAACCTTTCTGGTTGTAAAGATAACCTTCAAACTGTGAAGTGAATGTATTTATTTTTATTAGCAATATCTCATTTGGTCTGAAGCATGAAATGAATGCAAATTTTTTTCATTTATCACACTGCTGAATATCAATGCTAATGCAATCCAACTTCTAGTGTCAAGATCTATTTTTATGCTGATCAAAGCCTTCAGGAGAGAAGATGGAAGGTCCTAGTGCATGCTCTGTGCATCCTGTGAGTGGTATTTGTATCCACAGTGTTAGGGGAGGTAAAGAGTAGAAGAAAAAAGAGTATTAGAGGCAATAATCTTTCATATCTGTCTTAATATTAACTTCTCCAAGGACATCCATTCAATTTTCTGGAGATTTGAAACCTGCAGAATTCCATAGACATTACAATCAAATATCCAAGGACAGAATTAGCATAATTCTGTTTCTTACCTTTACAGATTTGATGGTAATCTAGTGCACATTCTTTCAGTTAAATTGTAATTTCAAAAAGAGAAACCTGAAGAGAATCATATAAATGTCTGAAACCTACTACCTGTATGTCTTCCACAAAATACTTGAGCAAAGCAGCAAGAATCCTGTGTATATTTTCATTTGGACTGCCAAGAAACTCCAGTATCTGGGAAGAAGAAGAATCCATAGAGCCTAAAAAAGATAAATTTGTTTTCCAACCCACCAAAATGTTAATTGCAATAAAAAATTGAAAGAAAAACAGACAGGTGCTCCTACTGATGTTAAATTAAAATAAATAAATAACAAACAATAGAAACAACTCTTTGTCAATAACTTCAGTGTTTAATTAGACTAGAAGCCCAGGAGGCAGAAGAGAATAAGGTTGGGATGATTGCTTGTGCTGGTTGTTTTCTTTATTACATAACATAGTAGACTGTAGTTAGAGAAGACATTATACATATTTTACATCTAGGAATGTCAGCACTTCAAAAAGACAGTGTTTGTATTAGGATTTTTTAACATATTTCTGTCTGACAAGATTTACTGACAGCTCATGACTGGAAAACCAAACCCAAAACATTTTACTCAATCTTTCTCCAGAGTAGAAAAAAAATCTCAAAACAATTTTTCTTGACAAAAACCTTTTTAGCAAGAACTTGCTTGTTTTGTTGCAGGTCACCCAGGGAAGTACTGGAAGCCCTGGCCCTGGCAGTATTCAAGGGGAGGTTGGATGGGCTCTGAGCAACCTGATCTAGTGGGAGGTGTCCCTACCCATGGCAGGAGTGTTGAATATAGGTGGTCTTTAACCCTGGCCATTCTATGATTATATGATTCTAATTATAAATTGTATACCTTTTAAAAGTGTGAGAGGTTTTGAGAAGCAGTTGTTTGAAATTTGAAAGCCAAATATTTGTAACAGTTAAGAAAATTAATATATAAATCAGCAAAAATAATCAATTTGTAAAAAAAATAAATATTGGGCATGTAAATGTTTCATATTCACTGAATTTGGTATAACTCTGGGTGAGAAATTCAGCTACTGAAAGTCAGAGTTACTCTACAGAACTGAATAATGCAATCGTAATTAATGTTCTTAGGTAAGGACCGCATCTTTTTCCCTCATGCAAATATTAGCCTTGTTGACAACGAATCCTTTAACTCTGTTCTCTGATGATACTCTCAACTGTAAATGTTATTATGGACATATTCCTTCAATTCTATGCAATCATGCTAATTTATTTCGAATTATATCTTGGCCTAATTCTTCCTGTGACAGTATATCAAGTTTCAGCCTTTTTTTCCAGAGATATGTTAGAGAGCTGGGCTTCCCACTCAGTTTTAAAAGCTAAAGTCTCAAGCTACTTACTGACGTGAAAAGAAAAAATTTGGAAGGATGGGACATTCAAGAAAGTACTAGGATCTGCCATTTTCCATAAATTCTGTTTTTAATTAATTAAAACAAAAAAGCATCCAACCCAAAATACTCAAACCTCCCCCTGCCCCAACTAGTTCTATGTACGTGAAAGTCTAAAGAAATTCTTTACAGAAAAACTATGCCAATATATTCACAATATGTGCAGCTTTCACCTTTCTTTCTTGTCCAAATACATCCAAGTCAGAAAAAAAAATTTGTATTGAAGATTTCTTTCTTCCTTAGTAAACCCATGAAAGAATTAATTTTTATGACTGATAATTAATTTTTATGACTGATAACCATATTTTCTATGATTTTTGCTGGAAATTTTGCACCTAATTCCTGATAAATGTGCCAAATTGTTATATTTTACACGCATTTTTATTAAAAAAAAAAAAAAACTGCAGTCAAAATAATAACTGCTTTTGCTATCCCCCAGGAGCAATGCTAGAGCTCTTATCCTCTAAGTACTCCCTCCAAAATGCTTGTAAGATTACTTGTAAGAATTTGGCTCATAATTATTGAAAAAATACTCGCAGGGCATGGGGAAGAAAACCTCGGTTACTCTACAAATTAAAATAACCCAGGAGCAGAAGGTACCTGGCTAGAAGTTCCAGGTGGGACTCCCCTGGGACTCCCCTCCCCTCCCAGGTGAGGTTGGGGAGGATGTTTAGGGCCTGTTGGTGCACACTGGGAACACAATGCACCTCTATGTAACTTAATAGTTTCCAGGAATACTCTTGAAGTGTGTAGCCCTGATAATCAACAGAGTGGTGAAGTTTTCCTGGGTGAGTGCAGCCCAACATTTGTTTTGCTTGAGGTCCTGGCTGGTCCTGCTTCCTGACTGCTGGAGGCAACTGGTGGGAAAGCTTTTGGGTGATGAGGCTTTAGGAGAAAGATGTGAAAAATGGGGTTAATATTCAGGGACTATGTGGGTTCTAGCAGGTAAGTAGCTGGGTAAATGAACCCTATTTTATAATCATATCAAAATTAACTGAGGTCAATTTGGTCTGTTTAATGTGAAAAAGGGTACACTCACATCTCCGTAGCCTAAGCACATTTTTTTAAGTGGCCCTACTGTAGATAGCCTTTCTTATGCTTCAGTGGGTAACACTTATTTTTATATTATTTTATCATTATGAGTGAAACAGTCATTTAATTAACTCCGAGTTTAGCAGGTAACTACTGTGAGGGTGGAATTCTCTTATTTCTGTGTTAAGTTGTAACTAAGCTAAAAAATCTTCCATGGCTCACTTGCCATTCTGTATTTTCCTTGCACAAAAGCAGAAAGTGTTAATATGAAATAATTCCAATTAATGATTTCAATAATTTGCCAGCAGCACAATATGCTGCATATCCTCTATGAGTATATGCTGCCGGTGCCAGAACCAGTAATGCACACAGAAATCACAGGCTGCAGCATAAAGTAGGTCATTTCCATGAAAATGCTTTTGTGGATTTTCAGTGAACATTTCCCTAGGTAGAGTACTTCTTTTACTGCTTTCTAAGGCTATATGAAAATTACTGACAGGCTGGTTTCTGGCAAAGCAATCTGTAAGCAAGCTATTTGTAACAATGGAGGATTTAAAGAAATTTCTCATATGATTGCCTATTTACTTTTCTCTAGAATATGATTTTAAATGTTTATTTTAGCAGTAATATTTTTTTGGTCAATATTTATTATAAATATAGCTTATTTGTTTTGATTTTTCCTTCTTTGTGTGCTGGTAGTACCAATCTGTTCTGCTTTATCATGGACAGGACTAGTCAGAGATTTTGCACAGAAGGTTTTTTTCATTGTATGGGTAAAAGTGGTATAAAATAATGAAGTTCTAGGTTTTGAATGGGGTCTCTTCAGCACTGCTTAAAGAATAATTATAATTAACTGATACAGAAAATCATATCACAGAAAAGACAACCAGTATACAAGTTGTATTTCTTGTCAGTGTTGCATTTAAAAATGGCAAAATCCATTATTTAGATTATAATTTGGAGTTTAAGAGTGTCTCCACTTGACACTAACCATGTCTCTACTTAACACTAACTTGTGTCTAACTATGGCTCAATCTTGGCCTGTGAAAAATAATATAAGAACATAGCAAGCCTGCATTCTAATTCCAGAATGGAAGGAAAACACTAGGTTAATTCTTACTCCACCAGCTTTAAGCAGAAAGAAACATACCAGAAACTGTGATGAGCATGTTTGAATGGTCTCCATTTTCCAGTTATGAAGAACTGTAAAGGACTGTTACGTGAAGAGTTGTGTGCTTTGAATTAATTTATAGAGGTTCTTTCTCGTGTATGTTCTTCATCATTCCTGAGGTTCTGAGATCAGTCGTTCAGTAAACAAGAGTTCCAACCCAGACTTAATATAATTTGTTTTTGAGAAATATGATCATTCAGAAATAGTTTTCGCAGTATTTATTAAGCCTTGGTAAATATTGCCTTGCAATTTTGCCTAGAAAACTGAGAACACCTATGGGTTTCCCCAGAATAATCATGCTCATCACTTGGATTCAGTCATACTCAACTACACTGAAAAAAAGACTTTTATATATCACATTCTGTGTATTCTTATAGCTCAATAATTTTGCTAGCTGTGAAACTCTATACACCCACAACATCTGCTGTGTAAGCATCTTGCAATGCACCTCAAATTTATTCTCCTGGGCATTAAGTAGATTGCACAGATATGCTAATGTACACTGGGGGTCATGAATACCCAAGTGTCCAGATCTAGTGCTGTGACTGCATTTATAGCTTATGTGTAAGACTGTTTTTTTTCCTCTGCATAAAGATCAGACTGGGGAGTAAAGGATAGGCTCACTCACCCTACAAAGCATGAGGCTCTACCTGGATGGCAGAGAACAGAAAAAACAATCCCCATTTTGCAATTTGGATGTAGTACAGGCATCATCTCAGAAGGAAATACCTTTACCACAAGCAAACACTTAATGTGATATATCTGTACAATGAAACTTCATCTGAAGTATTTTACATTTTCTCTCAACAAACAGCTACTCAGACAGGAGAAGAAAAACCCCAAACAACTAACTCAGTTCTGTTTCTCTAAAGCCTATCTTATAAAGTAGATATGCACTTGGACACTGCACACAGAGGACTAAACAACTGTGGAGACTTTGAAAACATACTGTTTTGATGGATTCAGTCTTGAAACAACGTAATCATAAAAATATGACATATTAATGTAAAAGAATGTATTTTCAGAATCTTGAGAGGTGTTGAATAAATGGATGTGAGATGTATTTTCACTCAGTGCAAATAGGTTTACTGAGTTTTACACACTACCTTCTATGTAACAGCAGAAAGCAGTTTATGTTAAGCTCCAGACCAGAACTGTATGTGAAAAAAAAACCCAGTAAATTGATACACTTTTGGATCCGATTTATTGTGTCTTAATGATACCCAGATGAACTTTCCAATGTAGGAAGCTTAACTGCCAGACTTGGAGTCTTCCTGTGGATGCCCAACAGTGCATGAACTTAATCAATACCTGACACTGCAGGTCAGACTTTATGCACTCAGCCATATATTTGCAGCAGTACCTCCAAAATATTATTTTCTTTAAAGGGTTGCACAAAATATTGCATAACAAGACTACTGAATACTCTCTGCATCCTCTTTTTTAGCCCCTCAACTTTTCCTGCTGATGTTAGGAACCCCAGTTTACTGTAGGCCTTTTGAGATTAAGTGAAGGAAACAAACTCCTCTGGAGGTGGAGAGTCAGCTCCATCTCTAATTATTCTCTGAAGGAGTAAATTCATTATTAAAGAAAGATGAGGAAATCAGACATGTAACTTAACCACCCAGATGACTTAACAACCCAGATATCATCTCTCCTTTTAATTTTTTCTTTTAAAAGGATAATTTCTCATTAACATTAGCTTATTTCTATTGACACTGAGTTAACCAATCTATCAAAAATATGTTTTAGAATCAATTTTTCAACAGAATTGTTCAACAGAAATTCCAATATCAAGGCAATGTGAAATGATGGTAAGTAGGTACATTTGAAACAGACTTAGCATAATTGTTCATAATCCCTGATGGAAACTTTGTAGAAACTATCACCATAGGAAGTGGTGATAATTATGAATGACAATTAGGTATTTACACCAATTAAACCCAAACAACAACACACACTCCTTTCAAGTCAATATTATTAGTAATTTTTTTTCAATAAAACTCTTGGAGGTGACCACATTATGCCATTCAAATTACTTAAGAAAAGCCAGAGACACTAAGAGAAACAAAATGAATGGTTTTCTTGTATCACCTGTGATCAAATGATCATTAAAGAAGGACCTTCTCAGACTTAATTTAGATACATACCTTCTCCTTCCCCTAATTAGAGTAGCTTCTCTGCTTTAGGAAGCAGCAGCGTAACACTGCCAATCACTGCCCCTCTCCACACAGGTAAAGTCATGAGGGCAAATAAATGTTCAGGAGTAATCAGGTCTTTCCAGGTATAGTGATGACATCTTTATTAAGCTTTGAAATCTCCTTAGGGTAAAGTTGGGCAGACTTTGCATTGTTTATAACTGCATGGACCATGATCCTCTCCTGCTGTGGGAAATCAGCTCTGAGCATGGCAGTACCTTTATGTTGAGTTTTGCTTACCCATTCCCAGATGCCACCATCTTACTCTATGGCTGAATAAAGCAGTGCTTCACTGCAGAGAAACCCATATATGAGTTATCACTTAGTAACAGGCAAATTCTCTGATCACCTTGTCTAGCAAAGAAAAAGAAAGCTGGTACTATAAAGTTATAAATGTACAAATGTATTACCTTATATAATGTATAAGGTAAGCAATCCTGCCTCTCCTTTTCTCCTTTTCTTTTTCTTTATCCTTTGCCTTGCCTTGCCTTCCTTACTCCTCTTCTCTTCTCTTCTCTTCTCTTCTCTTCTCTTCTCTTCTCTTCTCTTCTCTTCTCTTCTCTTCTCTTCTCTTCTCTTCTCTTCTCTTCTCTTCTCTTCTCTTCTCTTCTCTTCTCTTCTCTTCTCTTCTCTCTCTTCTCTCTTCTTTTTTTTTCTCTTTTCTTTTCTTCTCTTTTCTTCTCTTTTCTTCTCTTTTCTTCTTCTCTTTTCTTCTCTTTTCTTTTCTTCTCTTTTCTTCTCTTTTCTTTTCTTCTCTTTTCTTCTCTTTTCTTTTCTTTCTTTTCTCTTCTTCTGCCTTTCCAAATCACTGCATTTGGACATTTTACATTTATATGAAGGAAACTTTTGCATTTCTCTTATCAAAATGACATGGTGTTCACTATACTGATGTAAGAATCATTAAAATTCTCTTCATACAGGCTCATGAATTCTGTTTGTTTCTAGTTGTTTGTTAGCTGGAAAAAAGACTAGAACCAATTTAAGCTCCAAAACAATAGGATTTTTTTTTTAATTGTTATGTTTGCAGGTGGTTTTAAGTCATGAATTCGTTTCTGTTTAAAATTGCATTCTGATTTGAAACTCATGGTCTCAAAACCAATTGGAAATCTTGCTGGTTTTATTTTCCCCCCAGTTTCCTAAAACCTTCAATCACTCATGGCATTCAAAGTACATGAGGCATAGGATATGAGGTGCTGCAATGTCAAGATATTAGAAATTACTGCAAGGTCTTCTCATTCAAGGCCATACCACCGTGCCCACTTCTGGACCTCTTGATATTTATAAATAATAAGAGGAAAATTACTAGTTTTGCTCTCAAATACTCAGCAAATTACTAAGCATTGCTTTCAGTCATGTAAAATTAATTCACAGGCTTGGTACCTGGCATATAGTGTGCTATAAAAAACAGCACTGTATCTCACATGCATTGAATATAGGACTTAAGAAAAAAAAAAATCAATAAAAGAAATTAAATATAGCCAGCCTCCCTCAAACAATAAAAATCAATGCTACGTTATCAGGTACCTAAGAAACAGGTTTATTTTCAACATTAATCTGGATAGTAGTTTCACAGTAATTGATTTTTTTATACTTAAGCTGTCAAAAACTGTAACAAGCAATGATTACTTGTTATTTTCCAAATTCATAATAGAATTGATTCTATGGGGATTGTGGAGGGTTTTTTCCCCCTTTCTTTCCCTGGCACTGAATTAGTTTTGTCACAGAAACATCTTTCTTGTAGTGATGACAAAATTGAAGAATAAATATTCACTGGGCTTTAAGTGAAACAGCTTTACAACTGTAGTGATTTTCTGTTTGTTAGTAAAAATAAAGTAAGAATATCTTCATTATTTTGATTGGTAAACAGTATTGCAATGTTATCTACGGCTGAGCTAAATGTTGCATTAAAAGTGAAATATTATATTTTCATTAAATGGAAAACTACTTATTCTTAAAAGTAAGCTAAAAGCAGACTATTGTTGTTCATCTATTTTGACCAAACATTGTTTATTTTGCAGGAAAATAGAGCATATCTACTACATATATTGCAGTACAATATGGGGCAGGGGGTAAAGTATTTTTACTAAATTTTTCTATGTGAATTCTGAAATACTGGTAACCCTTAATAGAAGGTGAAGTATGCATTCAGGATTTTGGGTTTATTTCCTTATTTAATATATCTAATGATGAAGAAAGGAAGGCAGGGCAAATCTGCAAATTACCTAATTGTATGTAATCACAAAATAGAACATTTAAATATAAAATAGGATGCAAATTAACAGAAGGTTATTGCAAAATGAAGAGATATCATTCTGTTTCAAGGATTAACTTCAGTTTTAAATCAGTCAGTGGAGGGGAAAAAAGAAAGGAAAGATTCCTGTACAAAATCTAAGGCCCACTGGTAAATTTTCCTGGTAATTTCTTACAAACCTTATCCCTTAATGCCATGTGTATAGAAGAAGAATATTATATGGAGAGCAATGAACAAATAAAACAATCTTTTTTATTTATTTTGACAATCTACATGTAGAATTCCTTGCAGTTCCTAAAGACAAATCAGAGAAGTAGCAATCATACTTGTTCCAGGCAATTTGTAACTATGCAAGACGTTTATTAACACAACCTTTTTCCCAGGAATAGCGATGGCAGCTGGAGCAGCAGCCAAGTTCAAGCTGGAAAAATTAACATAGCAGAGAGACACACACCCCTTCAATAGCATCAGTATTGGCAACACTGTGAATACTACCTTCTCTCACTTATGAGACTGGCATGGCTGTAGACATCCTAGAAGATGATATGTCATTCACATTGATGTACAGTTCTGCTCCTGAAGAAAAAGGTGCAGGAGAAATTCCTTCCTAAGCATTGTATTTTTCTTGTTATGGTCTCTGCAATGAAGTTCTACAGACTATTTTGTATTATTGGAGAGGGTTAGCAGTTAGATCCAGAAGACAAATATGAGGTGTTTAACTCTGTCTCTCTACTCCACTGTGAAAGCATTCCTCAGTATGTTTGAATCAATTAAGTGATTTTTTTTAAAAAAATCTTGTTTTAAATGTTTGAAGTTTGTAACTTTCAAGATTTTCCATGCAAAATTATTCCATATTCCAATACCAAACTCCATTAATATTTCATTTATTCCTACTTTCTATACAGATATGTAGCTTAAATATTTCTCTTTTTTAAAAAACATTCAACAGTAGATATCCATCTTTTCACTTTTGTACTTCTTGTAGACTTATGCTCATAGAAACTTTTCCCCTGTTTCAGCCAGGGAATGAATTTCTAATTCACACAAGAATTTTTATGATGATCTTTCTCATTTAGGTGTGTGAGCCAATTTGTATTTTTTAATGCATTTTTTATCACATCTACTTTAAACATTCTTACATTATCACCTTCGTCCTCATTGTATTCCAATGATCCAAGATTATTGTATTTTAATCTTTTCTATTACCTGATTAGTACTGACTTTTTTTTTTTCTTTTTTTAACTTTCACAAGAATTCATCACTACCCTACTGGCAGAAACGTTTTGTTGTTATTTTGTTTTACTTTTTCCCCTCTCTGATGCACAGACAACTGAATTTTCATAGCACAAGTTAAAAGCCGCAGAATTTCTCTTTAAACATGACATATTTTTCAGTTGAGATAAGAATAGTTTTCCTTTTGACATTATAGCGTGTTTCTGCATATTCATCATGTTAGACATGGTTTTCATTATTGCTCTACAGTCAGATATCTGCCCTGTATAAAGAGTAATGAGAAATTTTTTCATTATTAGTTACTATATGATACAATAAAGCGTACTGTCAATATAAATGATTTTCAAACAAAAAGGAGGAAAGAAATTACAAAATGGAGAATCATTCCTGACATGAAAGGCATAAATTGTCACTTGCAGATGTTTAGACTTTTCCAGAAACAACAGAAAATTTGAAAGATCTTCCAGAAGTTTCTCCTTTTATTAGTCAACATCCTTCAGCATTCTAATGGGACTATGGCCCATATGTATAAAAAAAATCTAAAGAAAAAAAAAAATGTAAAAAGACATCCCTTCAGGGGATTCTCTGACATTTTTTTTTCATATACTTATCTTTCACTGTTGTATCATAGGACCCCAGCTGTTAGCAGACCTCCATTGTGATAGGCACTTTAGGGATGCATGGAACAAAAAGAGGCAATCTGTCCTAGTCCTGTCTGAGAAAACTCACAATGAAGATGTGTTTCAGTGCCACCTTCTGAAAGTACTGCACTGACAGTGGGCAACATGAGATGTAATTTTTTTTCAGTTTTTCCAAGATTAGGATATGGAAATAAAATTATTAGTTCTAGTGTTTAAGGGTAGTGAAAACTCCATAAAAATCCATATCTATGAGTCATTTGGTTTGACTTCCCATTGCTTTAAAGAGTAGACACTCTTAAAATGAACAGGTAATACTTTCACAACACAGGAAAATCACTTATCAAATATACTGAATATTTTCTTTAAATACTTGCAAGTCTGAAAGGTTAAGTGACAAGGTTAAGTGTCTAGTTTTGCACTCTTTTTATTCCTAGTGTGCTCTGCGGTTTCCCTTAATGATAGGATTAAATATGGTTTCCAGCTACAAACAGTTGCTTGTCATTCCCTGTAGGTTAGACTCTATATTTTTTGCTTATGAAAAACAAAGAGGAAATAACTTTCTTAGTCTTTGTGAGCCTTTTAAAATGCACACACTTTGGGGAAATCATATTTTCTTGAAGGAAATGAGGCATGACCAATCTCACAAAACGTGAGAAAATCCCTTGATAGGTGACCTTTGCCATGTGTAAAAGAAGCTGTTCAGTGGCTGAGGTTTCATGGATTTCATGCATGAAAATCAGATTTTCTGGCCACCAGTGCTGTTCAGTAAATAAATAATCCATCATTGTGTCAAACAGTAGAAACACGAAGATACTGGCAGTGCTAACTGAATAGAGGTTTTTAGTTAGCAACTTATGCAAACCCTACATTCTGTCTTCAGGAGCTCTGCATGTATTTTTTGCAGTGCTTAGTTTTCATTACTTGAACTTAGGTTATTCATGTTTTGGATAAGTATGAATGAAGCCTGTTGTAGGGACCACATCACCAAATTAACTACATATACCCAGATGCACATGCATAAAACTCTGGGAATGCTTTTTTGGAGCCTTTCTCAGGGGAAGAAATCCTTCTGTGCTTATAATCTTTTAGAGGACTGCTGGATACTTTTTTGAGGGATATTAGAGGCACAGAGAACCACATACTCAACAGAAACTCATTTAGCTATGTTTTACCTCATTGTGTGATTCATATTTACACAAAGTAGTAAAATATTACTTTCTCATTTATATTTCATAATCCCTGATCAGAACTTTTATTTACTATTCAAACATTTTTACATTTTTCTCTCTTCTATGCAGAAAATACTCTTCCATATTGCTTTTAGGCAAAACTTGTTTTCCTTAGATAAGAAATGATCTACGTTAGTTTTGATTTTTTTTTTAAATCTCATACCTAGATCTTGTATTCTTTATTGTGCACAGTTTTCATTTTCACTGTTACAAAATCAAGACATTAATTGTAATAAGGAAAATTCTTAGCTCTATAGAAATCATTATTGTAATAAACAGCTCACTTTTTCCCATTTACCATGTTTCCCTGGAAAAAAAAGGTGGCATGACTTCTTCAGTCCACTATGAAATGGACACTTTTTGCTTTTCAACTCCTCACCATTCACACTGCTAATATTAGATAAATAAATAAATATACTCTTTTATTCTCCTTATGACAAGACAAATATATTTCCTTTACTACCTGTGTGCTTTTGCTCTTGGAAACAAGACTTATTCATCCAGTTTACAGATCCTTTTTACCTATCAAATACTACTACAGTATGGTACTGTAATCACCCATTTTAATATGCTGAAGCATGGACTCAGTATGCTTTATCAAAAAGCTCAGGTGTGATCTACAGTTTCATTAAAACCCATTAAGAATATAGTCAGATGCAACCAGATGTAAAAATAAGTTGAATAATACTTTTGGGTTTTTTTCATTGTATTTCTCTTAGATAAAATTAAATTTTTTCCAAAGTTAAAAAATTTCGAGTTTCTTACGTAAAATCCACACTTGAAAAGATTTATTAAACCTATTCTTAGTGCCCATGAAATTGGTTAAAAATTCCCTGCTGCCTCTCACCTATGGATCAAGCTAACAAAGTTTTCTGACAGAGGAAATATGATTTAATTTGATAATAATTCTATATATAATAATTCTATAATAATCTTATAGAACAAACTGTTAAAAAGTCCTAGCCATTCAAATATTTAGAGCCACTGTTTTTCATTACTTATTTATACTGAGAGGTTTCATAATGACAAATATTAGAATCAACTTGTGTGTGTATGCTAGTACACACACACACTGATTTATTGTGATTTTTCCATTCTGGTGGTGCAGATCAAAGGAAAGCTACTTCTGATGCAGTTGGTATAAGACAACTATGTGTTCATGCATATCTTTTTCTGGTTTATTTTACCTTGATGATCAGATCAAGAGAGCATGTTAGCTTATCCATGTTTTTAGAAAAAAAATAAACAGAAGTCCTTGATAGAAATCATCTTCACAAAAGACATCCATATCCATTTGTAGAGCAATGATGCAAAGCCAAAAGACATATAGCTCATATGTTGCTGATCTTCCTATGGAAAAGCCTCAAACAGCTTGCTTTCTTCCCTGAACAAGAAATTCCAGGTGATCTGTGCTGGTCACACTTATTAAATCAAGGATTTTTCCCATGCACAAGGCTATAAATTTGATGCAAAGCAACAGACTGTGCACAAGTAAATCTGTTTGTGATGTAGAGTAATGTATGTTTGCAGAGAGGATAATAATGTATACTAATTATCCCCTTACTCTGACCTCTCTCTGTCCTGTCACAGTTCTGGGATACTTCTGCAAGTGCAGAAGTGGGTGTCTGGTTTGAGAGAGATTAAAATTCCAATAAAATTCTAAATAGTATTTCATTATTATTAGATGGCTTGTGGAGGAAGGTACTTGATTTTTATTATGACTAAAAGTAGCAGTGGGCATAAGTTCTTTGAATGTAAACTGTAAATTCCATACTGGGAATAAAGAATGCATGCAACTAAAATGAAGCAAACAATAAGAACCACCTCTTGCTCAAAGGCAAGATCTTGAGTTCAAAAGGTGTCAATGCCATAGTGCCATGCTACTATAATATAATAAGACAACCCTGGAAAATTACTTTTCTGATATTTTCACCTACTAGTGAGATTTCCACGACTTTCTCCATTCCCCCTCTTTTATTTATCAAGTAACAGAATGAAATCTCAGTGTATTCTAAGTTACAGAAGATTAAAAATATGGTGAATTCCCACAGAGTAGTTGTAATTCCCCAAATTTTTGGCTGTACATACATGTCATTTTATACTTATCAGAATAATTTTTCTGGCATAAAAGTACCCTTCAGTACTTACACTCATATACTCATATATATGAGCCTAAATTAGGTGAAGGAATGATTTGACCTAAGTTTAGATATCTAAATGTCTGGTTGAGCTTAGGTTGGGCATGCTAGTCCATCTTTATAAACAGTGGAGAAAACCAAACTTCTCTAATGTTGTAGACAGTTATTTGGGACAAGTATTACTACCTCCTCCTGGATGTGACCCTGCTGTTGATTAGAAAGATAACCTAAATTAACCAGTTTAGAGTTAGATGTTTAATTTTAGTTCTACAGATGAGATGAGTCTGAGATGAACCCCACCAGAACTTCAAGGGTCTCACCAGAGTGTTAAACTACTGCCTCTGTGAGGTAATTTTCTTTTTCCTTATATAGTATAGTGGATTATAAATAAGTTGGGATTTACCCTTCATGCATGGGTGGTTCATTTAGATATGCATTGAGAAACACTAGACAAGGTTTTATTATTCTTTTATTGCCAGCAGGTATCTTAAGATGTGGAAAGAATGAAATAAATTGAAATAAGTCACTGGATGCAGCTTAAAAGCTGTCTCTGGTTTGCAGTACTATTTCAGCAACACTCACAAACAAATGATGCTGTATTTGCCAAAAATTGGTGGAAAATGTATTGCTATGTGGTCAGAAAACACATGTGTACATGCAACTCAGCTGACATAACAATTTAATCCTTAGTTTTATCTTCATAATTAAAAATACCTGCATTCAGAGTATAGTTATCATACACTGCCTTTATAAGCCAGGGAAATAGATACCTTCTCCCATCCCCTCCCCAAAATTAAAATAAACTAAAATCATAGATGGACTGAGGCATTCTTTGGAGATGTCTTTCTCACTAGCACCCATGAAAAAAATATCTAGAACAATTAAACTCTTAATTTACACGGTTTTAAAATTATGCTGAAGTTGGATGAAATAAATCCAGGCTCCAGACCACATTTGGGCTTTAGCCAAAGATGAGGATGAAGAGAAACCAGATGTTTACATTCCCTCTAAACCCTTTCATTTCCTAGCAGTGTCCTGTTACCATCTAACCATCAACACAATGACATTTACCTTTACCTAATACCTAATACTTCTCTCATCAGATACATTGGGCCTAGAATTTGCTCTGTACGTACTCAGAAACTCAGTGTGAGCTGGTGATGTCTGTGTTTCTGTCACTATTTTTCACTCCCTCCGAAGGACTGGGAGAAGCAGAAAGAGTCTTGTGCATCCTTCATCTCTCCAGCTGAGTTTTCACTCAACATCCATGAGCAAGGTTGCTGTAGATGAGACAGCAGTGATGGGTGTTGAGAGGCTGTTGCTGACAGAAGCTCAGCTAGCTCTGAGACTGCTAGTTCTAAAACTAAGAGCTCTTCCCTCTCCCTTCCTTCATCTACCCAGATCAGGGTGATTCAGTAGTACCCTCCCATTCCTAGGAGATTCAATCCATTTGTCCCCCTCCCTTCCTCTGAGGGTCTATTAAAGAAAGTTAACTGTGGCTGTCAGTTCTTTGGGTTGATTTTGTTCAGCATAAAAATGTTATGAATTTTATTTTTAAAAAGTTAATGTAAATTTTTGTGCTGTCACTGATTTTAGTTTGAAAGCAAAAATAACCAAAAACCAAAACCAGAACAACAGCATCAGATAGTCTCCTTTGTTTACTAAAAATTAAAAAACAAAAAATTTTTTTGATGAAGAGTGACTAAAAAGGGAAGAATTTGAACTGATCACTATTACTGCATGTATTTTAGAAAATTAGTTTGGATTTTTCTGTCAGACTTATTCCTTTCTCTTTCTTGCATGGGAAGAATACTTCTTGCATACTTGTCCTAAAATAACAAGTATGAAACTCACAAACACCAGTTGCTGAATGAATAAAATCTTTGAAGTGTTGAGTAGCCATCCTTCACAAGATAAAGTTTATCTGTGTCAAGCTGTGTTTCTTCATTTTTGTATATTTTCAACTTTGAATTTGACAATGACAGAAGTACTGCTTTTGAGATTTGCAGCTAATCTTTTGAAAATTCTCATATTGAAATAGAAAATCATACAGTTCTCCATAGTAATGGGAGGATATTATTTGCACAAGTTTTTGCATGTGCAAAACTTGATGATTCTGGTCAAATCATAGAGAAACTAGTGGCATTCTATTTCTGTATGTGTCGGCTTGATAGGAAGAGATAAAAGTAAGACTTTCATCTTAAAACATAGCAAGATGTCTTGTCTTTATCAAATATAATGAGAAACTGATGCAGAGATCAGAAGTAAAACACTAATGAGCTTTTAATGTCATTTTCAATTAAATTTTTGAATTTCAAGATTCAAATTCAGATTATGCTTTATGCAGAAATCAGTTTTGTTTATCTTTGTATACAGATAAAGCAATCAGGAGAACTAAACTAGTAGGCATAAGAATAAATCTGCCAGTCAGTTCTGTAAGATAAAATAATTTCAATTTAAAAAATATTTTATATGGATAGATTTTTTGATTAATTAAGGACTGCTTGAGTCACATTGTAAGATTGATCCAAGATGTTAAGGAAAGAGAAAGAACGAGAGAATGAGAGAGAGAGAATGAGAGATAGAGAGAGAGAGAAAGAAAGAATGAGAAAGAATGAGAAGGAAGGAAGGAAGGAAGGAAGGAAGGAAGGAAGGAAGGAAGGAAGGAAGGAAGGAAGGAAGGAAGGAAGGAAGGAAGGAAGGAAGGAAGGAAGGAAGGAAGGAAGGAAGGAAGGAAGGAAGGAAGGAAGGAAGGAAAAGAAAGAAAGAAAGAAAGAAAGAAAGAAAGAAAGAAAGAAAGAAAGAAAGAAAGAAAGAAAGAAAGAAAGAAAGAAAGAAAGAAGAAAGAAAGAAAGAAAGAAAGAAAGAAAGAAAGAAAGAAAGAAAGAAAGAAAGAAAGAAAGAAAGAAAGAAAGAAAGAAAGAAAGAAAGAAAGAAAGAAAGAAAGAAAGAAAGAAAGAAAGAAAGAAAGAAAGAAAGAAAGAAAGAAAGAAAGAAAGAAAGAAAGAGAGTTAATATATATAATTTTACCTATTCATTCAAAGCCCAACAGTATAGCTGGAACTTTGCCAAGATATGGCATTTTCTGAGCATCTCTGCTGCAGCTGAAATAAAATCCAGGTAAATAAACATTTCCCTCCCAGGAATGTTAGAAGATGAACAATTAGACATGTAACTGTATATAGATCTCTCAGAGCAGTTAAGAGAGCAAGCACAGCTGTACTTCCCTAATAAACCCTCCATTTAAAGGGGAACATCAGAAATTTCCTGTAGTTTCACTTCATGGGAATGGTGAGAAAGACTAATGAAGTCTGGGCAGGAAATCTCCTTCATCAGTGGTGAGGCAAAAGAGAGTTTTAGAGGTTCTAGATTCAAAATTCAATTAAATCATGAAGGTGGTGTAGCCTCAGTGGGTCTGGAAATATCCTGAAAGAAGGGCTGCATTTTTCATTCCTTCTTTATAGATCTAGGGTGATATGTCCATGTTCCTTTTGCCCTCATTTTCTCTGTTTAACATCAGCACATAATCATAGTTTAAACTTCTCTTAAGTTTACCCATCAGACAGCTGAAAAGGCAGATTCTGTGCCTCTCCAAACCCAAAGAATTAATTTGAAATCTTAATCAACAGCTGAATCCTTCGGGTTCATGAAAAAAAGGAATGCCTCCAAGTAAATGTAGATATATTGCCTTGAAGAGTTCTTGTTACTCTCTTTGGAAATCAGAAACTACATCCTGCTTACCTCAGGTTGCAGCAGTGGAACACTGAACTCCTTCTATTCAGGCAGATACGGGAGTAGCAAATTTGGAGCAGTTCCATGTTCTTCTCTCCTGAGTGAAGCAGGCAGATTTCTCCATTGGGTGAAAAATTGGCATTTGGGCCCAAATAGTTGTAAATGGAGATAAATCCACTTGTTGTCCAGTCACAAGTGGTGTTCCCCAGGGTTCAGTTTTATGAGGAGCAGCCAGAGCAGCTGAGAGAACTGGGGCTGTTTAGTCTGGTTATTTCAGAACTTGGCCAAGTCTATTTCTTCTGTTTCAGACAGTGCAAAGAATGAAGATTAAAGCATTAAAATTCATTGAGAGAATTGGGAGCATTGATTTTGACGCAGAGATGGCAGAGTTTGTTTGGTTTGTCACTCATAACTTACACTACATGTAGACTGCAGTAGGTACAGTAATAGAGTAAGTAATAAATTTCTCAATCTACAGAATCCTAAAATATAACATATATTTCTATATAATATATATTTCTAAAATATATTACAGACTCTTCTCTATATTTCTGAAAGGCAGAATGCAGAAAGTAACCAGAATGCAGGCAGTAACCATGAAGTTGCCTGAAGTCATTAAAGTATCAAGAAGAGCAAGAGTAAAGGCCTTCCACTAGATACTGGAAACATGCAGTGGCCATCATATAGCTTTGCTTTGAATTGCCTTTTTTTTTTTTTTTATGCAATTTCAGACAGGAAATCTGTATTGTTCCTGTTTAAATTGTGGAAATTTCTGGCTTTTTGAGAAAAGAGATTCTGTTAGACTGATTTTAAAGAAAATATGATTAGTTAAAATTTGGGAGTTTATCCAGATCAGGACTTTCCAAAAACCTTGTCTGAAATTATATAAGAACACAGAAGAAAATACTTGAAAATATAAATTGTATAGGTAAACCCAACATTTTTAAGCATAACTTTACTAATATAACATTTTATATCAAAATGCTTTCTGAGATCATAGTAGATGTCCAAATCCAAAATTTTCATTTCTGAGTTATAAGTAGGTCTTAGTGCTGACCCACAAAAATATATGATAACTGATTTTCAAGAAAACACCTGTTTCAGTGCAGAAAATCTCTGAATTCCTATAGACCAAATGATACCCTTAGATTCTTGGACTTTGCTGTGAGGGAAAGAAGTTTCCTGTGGTAGAGTATTTGCAAGCTATTTTTAAAGTACTGAGGAAGTTGTAATGTTACATCAAGATGTGATGACAGATGGTGATACTTTATTTGTGTTGTTTTGTATGCTGCTCTTATATTTTGGGTGTTACACATAAGTACATGAAGTTATGCACATAATAGAGGTAGAACTGGCATTCATGTAAGTAGAGTTTTCATCTGTTGTCATTGCAAGAGCTGTTCAAAATTTAAGTGACACAAGTACCAACACATTCTTTCCTGACAGCCATCAAGCCACAAGATAGTGTCTTTAAAAAGTGGTGACTCAAGTCCAACAATTTCTCATAGCTGATAAGAAAACAGTCAGTTCTTAATGTAGGTGGGATTTCAAATGAAGAGCTTGGAGAGATTGTTTGCTTTCTGTTTTCCAAAGCTCTTGCATGATGTCATAATGCACCAAACCAAGGAAATGATTCTACAGTCAAAACAAGCTACAATACACATAGCTCCAGTACTCCTGAGATTTAGTGTTAGTGAATGAGAGGTAGGAAGAAAACACTTTGAAATTAATCCAATGTCATGTCATTGAAAACTCTGAAAAGATTAACTTTTTATTTTTTACTTTTTCAATCTGCAATGATTTACAAAGCTTCAAATGCTCACAAATCTACTAAGCCAGGCCATTTAAAGAATCTAAATAAGCTTGCATGGTTTTAAGCTTTCTGACTTTGAATATTAGCTTTGAAGTCATGCCAGAAACTGACTGCAGCAGAGCTGCTTTAGAACTGAATTCCTGACACTGGAATTAGTGTTTGGTGTGTGACATGCCTAATGATAATCTTGACCACGCTTGCTGCAGACAGCCATCACACATGGTGCCTCTGAGTCAATAGTTCTCCTAAGATAAGACATGGAACATCCTGGCTTTTTTTCATTTTTACAGACTGGTGTTTTGGACACTGTCCCTTTTGCAAAAACAGCTTGCCTAATGACACATGGTGTTTTTCCATAGAGAAGAAAGATTTCTTGAGCATTCATTTGGTTAGTTTGTGCTTATAGCAGGCACTTTATAAAAACACTAAAACTTAAAATACCTCACATACAGGCTACAATCACAATTAATAGTATTAAGTTTCTTACCTTTCTAAAATTGTTAACCACAGTGTTTTACTTAGAAAAGATTAATATTTATATCAGTGCAAACGTGGTCACTGTGTAAAAGAAGTAAACTAGCACACTGCTCCATCTGTGTAGCAGCACCCACCATGTCATACTTTTTTTTGCTCTCTCTACTGCAATGAAGAGATTATGCTTCTGTTACAGAAGGTTTTTGAAGAAACAGTCTGTCAGAGGTAAGGAGAAAATCATACACAAGTACACTAAGGGTTTTTTCTAAAACACATGCACATATGTCACTGTCTTCCTAACAAAAGACTCCTCTCCTGTGCTCAGAAAGGTAAACAACAGCATTTTCAAGTTCCCAGAAAAGAAACATGTCTTTCACTCAAAACATAAGTCACTATGAAAGAACAGATAATTCATATGAAATATCGAACCCTTAAAATCCATTCTTCTTCTTGGTTAGATGATTTAATTTCACTTTTATGACATGATTAGTCATCCTATTGTGATGCAGCACAATTTAACTGAACACATCAGGCATCTCAGATAAGAGTTGCTTTGCAGACACAGATGCTGGAAATTGTTCCAAAGGACATTCTGTCTGGAATGTACAAACAGATTATGGACCCTATGTATGAATTTTCCTGCAGTTCAAATTATATTCCCATCCTACCTTTAGAAAGCATAGAGAAGAAAAAAAGCACAATGTAATGTGACATTCAAACTGTCACCAAAATTTACATTTCTTTCTGTATTTCTAAAAAAACCCAATAAATGTGTGTTGGGCTTTATTTACCATTACTTTATAAATTGTGAAGTTGCTACTGCTTTTACAAACAATGAAAAATATGACATATAAAATAAATGAATTTTATAAAAACTAGTAATTATCTAGAATTCTATATTCTAACCACAAAAAACATGTTAAAATAGAAAAGCAAAATCTAAATTTAAAGAATATAAACATGTTTTTTTTGATGAATAAGCTAAACACACAAACAATAAATTACTTGATTTCACATAAATGTAACAACCACTTGCTAAATTTTACTCTGATATTCTGAAGTAAACCAAGTTCTGTGTTGTAATATTCGATGTGTGAAAAATATGTTAAGAATTCCTATGATTCGCTTTTAAATATAATTGTCAGATTTTTGTCATCTTTTGAACAGCTGTGAAATTATTTAGTGTTTTTTTGTTATAGCCATCATCTGTAAAATATTTTCTTTTTTTTTTATTTTAATGCTCTGAAACATTCTGGTATAAGCATTTACATGACTAACTTAAAACATTTAAATTTTTATTACTTACACTTTGGATTGATTATACTAAAGGAGACACGCACATATTAGAAGTTTAATACCTAGCTTAAAAAACAAAAACAAAAAACCCAAAAAACAAATCTCAAAACAAAACACTCAAACCAGAAAACGTAGAAATGTAGAAAATTAAATTATTTTATATGGAATACTCAACTCCTCTGATCTAGCTACCATTTTCTAAAGCAATTCCTTTTTATGTTAAGGGTTACATCAGTATTTTTGTGTGTGAAAGTGTGTTTCCAAGGATAAAATAGCCTGCAGTTTATAACAAAAACATACTTTCAATAATTTCTGTAATTTCCATAAAAGAACACAGAAAACACAAGAGACGCAAATGCAATGGTTATGGTGGTTGTGGAATGCACATAATTGCCTGTTTGTAAAATATGTCAATATCAAAAATTTTAAATTAAAATATGTTCAATTATTTTATTTCTTTTTTGTATTTCCAATATTTTTTCCCCTACAATTATAAATCTAATCTTTTATGCTTATGTTGTACCAGACATACTAAGGATACTTTTGTTTTAGTTTTAGTTTGGTTTATATTCCTCTTTTACATGGCCTGAATTAAAAAATCAAGATTGTAGCAGATTGAGCCTTTCTTGCTCCTGAGGCTCGATGAGCTGCTGGCCTCTCCATTGCCTGGGACAAGAGTGAGCTTGGCTCTGTGGGTGTGTGTCCCACCTTTATTGGCCCCCTGGTAATAGGGGGCCTGTCCTAACCAGGCACAGGTGGACTCACACCCACTCTTTGGCAACTCGAGGCACCTGGTTTATCTTGTTTCTCTACACAAGATTTTCAAATAAGATGTTAAATGGTGTCATAGTGGTAGTGTAGCTACCACAATGGCCAAACAATACAGGCAGGACAAATTATGAAAGGAGAGAGACTGTCTTTCAGGTTACATGCTAAAAATATGTTTGGAATCCATACACTACAGGTAGAATCATGGGAAATAAATATGCTGTTATATAGAGACAAGAATTCCATGTAACTAAGTAGATAAGTAGCCACTTCTGAAGAAAACTAAGTCCCTCTTTTCACTCTCATTCAGCTGTAAATAGTTTTTATTTAAACAAATCTATTGCAATTCTGAGATTTTAACTTTAGAAAAATTATATTAATCTAAAGAAAATAATTCTCATAATCTTTTGTTGGTTTTTTTTTTTTTTTCAAAAAAGAGGATCTTCTGTCTCTACTTCCAGTTCTGTGAAAGTGTAACACCATTAGTCTCAGAACAATTATTTTTGGGATGAAAATCCTGGCTTGTAGCTCCCACTGATTCACTGCAGTCAAGAGGTTGCCACCAATATCTATCAGTGTGAAAGTCAGGTTTCAAGATATTGTCTGAAGTTTGACAAACCAAAACAGAACTGCTTCACTTAGACACAAACAGATCTGTTCAGTGTTCTGAGTCGTGTGTGGAAATGCCAAATGTCAGCCACTTCATACACCACTAGTTAGAGGCTGGCATAAACTGTGTTCCAAAAATTGATTTTCAGACTGGAACAAAAGTGTTAAAATGCAACCAGTTTCTTTCTCCACACACCTCATACAAAGAATTCATGTCATCTTCCTAAATACAACCTAGATTAAAGGACAGTCAAATTAGAAGTCACCAGTGACAATTAATTTATCTTCAGCACCTCTGCTGGTGTGAACCAACTCAGTTCTCTGGTTAGAGATTTACCTGTATGAAATGGTGGAGAAATAACTTTGTCATTGACTGCAGTAAAAAAGAAATGGTTTATTTGACCTCAAATATTCTTGACATGACAAGGCATACAGTTCCATTAGAACATTTAATTTTTTCATTGAAATTTGGAACTTGTCAAATTTTTACTATAGATTATGACACATGCCAATTTGTGAGTTTATATGTGTTGTATATGTGTGAGTTTATATGTATATGTATATATGTGAGTTTATATGTGTTGTGTGTATATATATATATAAATAAAAATATATATATTTACATTGACAAATACAAGGACTGTTTTCTAAGAAAACCAGAGTCCAGAGAAGACCAGAAGCTCTTAAGAGTTTTTTTGTTTAGTTTAGTTTAGTTTAGTTTAGTTTAGTTTAGTTTAGTGTGTAGAACCTGGGCCAGATTATTTTTCCTCCATACATTATTTCAATTTTCACTTATAACATAGCATTTGTGTTCCTCCCATTCTAACTGTGCAGCAGGCACTACTTCAATGTTATAGCTTTAAAACTATAGATATTTAAGCTTCTTGGATCCACAGTTTTGCATTTTATGAAAAGAAACCCAGACTCAAATAAAAAACAATGCTGAGATTTATCTTCTGAGGTTATTATTTGGGTTATAGAAAACATCTTTATTTTATATTCATAGCAGGATGGTCCCCTGATTTCTATACACTGCAGCAATATCAATAAAACTCATTGATTTATCTACAAAAATAACTTTTCCATTTTTTTTTTTTTTAGGGAGTAAATACATTTATGTACATGTAAATAAAGACTGCATCTTGTCTGAAGAGGTTGTGTGTTCCGGTGATTTATAGTCTAGTATTCTTTGGAATAAAAATTACTATCCAAATGCTAAATATTTGCTTGGTCAATAGTTTTGGCACTCCACCAGAAAGAAGACATATATCTCTGTAAAAGTGTGGGTCTCAAAAGTGAAGTAAACACTCAGGAACAAAATAAACACTTACAAGAAGTCCTCCAAACTACTTTTATGATTTTTGTGTTGGATTTTTTTTTTTATGATAACACAGCAACAGAAGTAAAATTTAGAATGAATCCCAGATTTTCTCCTATTTAAACTTCCAGCTAGATAGGTTGAATCTCTTGTGTCTTAATACCTTCCATAGGCTTTGAAATAGCTGAAAGTAAATTAAGCATCAAGCACTAACCTTTACCTTCCCAGAGATACAGACCTATGAAAAATTCAGTTTCGTTTGAGACCCAAGAGCCAAACATACTAGAAATTACTCCCATCCCTGTATTATTTGTAAAAGCCATGGTTGTGCAGACTGACAAAAGATTTCTATCAAAGCCAACAAAAAGTAGCTAATCTGCTTTCAAGTTTTGAGCTAAATCCCCTTGAGATCCTGTAGCTCTAGAAAGGGTTGTATTTTGGTTTGGGGATTATTATTTTTTTTAAAGTATATTTAAAACCAGAGAAAAAAATATATATCATAGACGGCAAAGTGTGGAGCACTTTTCAGTTCTCTTTTAAAGTGCTTGTTTAATTGATATTTTTGTTGTTGCAAATGGAGATTTCTCTCTCGACAACAGCTGCTGTGTTTTTTGTAGAGTCTGGTAAGCATCAGTGCTCCAAATGAGCCTGAGTCTCAGGAGGAGTAAGCAGAGAGTCAGAAAGAGCATTGTGCCTCTTTTGTCACTATTCTGTTAGCAGCCTTGAGTTAATGTATGCCTGCCTCTCAGGCAAAAAATGCTCTACAACTTGTCCTTGTTTGAAACGATAATACACCACTGGCTCGGTTTTGTAAAAATCAGTCTGCTCAGCTGTGGAAACAGACATGTTTTTTTCTGTTGTGTGATATATGCAATGAGTTATCACCATACGCTCAGTACTTGGATGATGGGATTTTAAATGTCAGGAAATAAATGCAAATATCAACAGTTTGGCAGTAGGAAATTTCTGTTTAATGTGAACCTGACTTTCTGAGAGTCTTTTTGTGAGCTACTTCCCAAAGCCTAATCAGTGAAGATTTGTTTTAAATTGAAAAATTACAGTAGACTTGAGCTTGCCTGTGTGTGATGCATTTCATTGAGAAACAACTAGAAAATTGTGAATGCCTTAATATGGGTACAGTGAAAGGGATACTTGGGGCAAGATTATATCTGTTTCACACTTCAATTTGTAAGAATAAAACATGAATTTCCAGAGTATTTTCAATTTGTGAGATATCTGCCAATATTTAAGAAGATGTTTTAGAAAACTTTCCCATTGAAATATTGTTCTGTTTTCCCTATTTCATTTGAATTGCACTCAGTATTCAGACAAACATACATTATTATTCATTTCTAAAATGAACAAAGCAATATTCTGTTCCCTTCTTTCGTGATTAACTTGAGCTTATCCCAGAGTTTCCTCTGAAACCAAACAGCTCCTCACTTGCAGTACCATCTCCTGATGCTTTCACTTAAGGCAGTAATTTATTTATTAATTTATTTATTTATTTAAAATATAAAGGTAGGCAATACCCCTGCTGTTTTCTGTGAAATCCGAGAAAACTTAAAGTAATCACGCAAGTTGGAAGGATTTTGTGATTTTATCAGTAGGGTAAGGAGTAAAAAAGGTAATTTATGAATTTATGAATTATTTTAGCAAGATTTTAGAGAAAATAGAGGGCAGGAATATTTTGGGTAAGATACAGGCATGAAGTGACGTGAACAGCAATGAAAGGCCTTGTGTATGGAAAAGAATTACACCATAGAAAGAATTTAATTTCTGCTTTTGTTTTACAGTCAATGGTAAAATTTGAAAATATCTGTCACCTTTATTGGAAAGAGGAAAAGGCCTATGAATTCCTTTCTAATTTTGAGAATGAAAATAATTGCTAAGACTTCCATTCACCTAACCAGTTATTTATTTGCCTCACTGTTGGTTTGTTTTTTTTTCTTTAAATGACCATATACCAATCTAAAGCCTCACCCTCTGCCTAAATGCACATGTACATACATATATGTGAATAAATGTACTCAAATATACACATACCAGGAAGAAGTACACACACCAAGCCATCAGTGCTGAAATGGAGTGCAACCCAGATGTCCCTATATTAATGGTTTATTCTGAATTTGAAGAAAATATTGTAATATTCCTGTAAGACCTATGGCACTCTAACTCCATTGTAATATAGAGCATGGAAGGTCAACGTTGATAGATTCATAGCATGTTTTGTAAAAGATTAATGCTTAGCAATGAGCTCCATATGAAAGGTTCCCTTTCAAAATACATCTTAGGTTCACTGATTCAGCGTAAAACATGATCTTGTATCATAAAGGTCACAGTTAGCACTGTACTTGGCTGCCAGGTCCCTGTTTTAATATAAGCTGAATAGATCTCATTTTTTTTGCCCATTACAGAAATTTAGGACTAATGACCCCTGAAGCAAAAAGGTTTTTTTCACCTGCTACTTAGATACTTGCAAGCATTACATTCCTGGAGGGGTCCTTCATATCTGTCACCCAGCAGATAAGGAATTGCTTTCTTTTATCTATCAAATATGTCAAAACATGTGGTGTGGCTAGAGTTCAGCAAGGACTAGGTATTTGGATCTAAGGTAATGAGAGGCACCTGTCTCCATCTGGAGTAGAAAGACCTAATCCCTCTCCTGGAGTTAAGCTCTACAGGCATTTCTAACTGAAAAAGAGGGAGGAGTTCTTCTCAAACAAGGATTTCTGGTTCAAGATCTTTCTTCTGTTCTGCAAAGTCCAAAAACCAACAGGCAACAGTTGAGTCCCATCGTGAGTTTCATCTTGCTTAATTAGATATTTGAGAGTGAGACATTTAAATCTGGACTTATATATCTATCCTCCCTTTGTAGTTAGTTATGAGAGGTTGGGGGTTTCTAATTATCCCAGACAGCTATTCTAGCAGGTATCTCTGGATCTATTTATTTCTTTATGGATTATAAAGTCAGCCTAGGGTGAGTACTTCAGTTTTATAAATTAAGCTTTTAGTTGCCTGAATTAGGATAGATGAATCCCTATTCAAGTCTCTAACCTTAATGATAGAACACCTTAATAGAGTGACTCTTGGTTAAACCTGTTTCACTTGGAATTATAAAATATCAGAATTCTCTTGGGGAAAAAAAAAGGCAAAGGAAAGATTTCCTTACCCGTTGATTAAGTCATAGAAAGCTGGAGTGTCAGCCCAGTACATGTTCTAATGAATATGTATATCAGGAAGAATAACACAAGCAGAAGACAGTGACAAAGGCTCACTTCACAGTACATAAGAGCCCAGCATGCTTAAGGCTGAGGGTGCCCACAAACCAAATCCAGTAAAGAAAGGATGATGCTCTAACTACTAAACTTAATTGTTGAAGGTACTTTTTCTTCTCATTATGCAGAGATAGAGTAGGTCCTAGTGCTATGAGTGGTGACAAAATACTTAATTTTTTTCCATCTCTGCTGATTCTAAGATTTTGAGTCAGACAATGTCAATAATTTAAAGCTTCTGCCAGTGTTCAGGGCAGAAATCAACCTGTTTATTCCTCAGAGATTTATGCTACAGAGATTATGTTGTGCTTTTGAAAATCTGTCACTAAAAGGGGAACATCTGATAAAGCAGATGTGCTCCAAGAACTTCAAGGACCACCTTGATTTGTGGCATTTTAGCTAAAGACTTTTCTACAGGAACTGGAACCATAGGTTTAGCCCAGTGAGAAAAACATGAATATTTTTTTCCTTTAGTCTTTTGTGTTTGATATGCAGAACTCCCTCAAAAGGTGAAAATGCTGAGTCAGTGCTTAACACAAAACTGAAGAATGATTTCTTATATTCAGTGAGCAAATGTTTTGTTCTTTTTCTTCCTTCACACTGCACTCAGAGCTGTGAGGTCTAAGGATCACGCTCCTTAACCATGGTCTACAAACATCAAGGGCCTAGGCACAGCTTTTCAAACAGATATGCTCTGTAGTCAATGGAAAGGGGGAGGGGGGAGGAGGGGGGTGTTTCTACAGGTATTGATCTAGCTAGCTAGCAAAGTACTTCGTCTTAAATAGGTAGATTTCTAACTGAAGTGGATAAGCCTCTGGAGAGGCTTATCTCTTTTCCACTAAACCACAGAGACAGTCTGCATGAGGATCTGAGCTTACATGACTAGGCCTCCCAGTGGATGAGATGAAAACTACGTGGCCTGTCCATGAAGTCTCTCAGCAAAGACAGATCTTTGCATTGACTCCATTTTGTTGGTGTTGTTTAGGAGGATGTTTTGATTCTTTCTGGGAGGAAAATGGGGACTGGGATTACAAATTTAATTTTTTTTCCAAGAAAATGTAAGCAAATAACTGTTTTGATAACTTTTTGTCCCTCCAATCAACATGTTGTATGCACAAAGATAACCTTGATTTATTGGCAGTAGATAAATACTCAACTATATCTTCTAATATTACACACAGTACCACTCTCGTATTTCACTATGTATTTCCTAAGCTTTGGAGAGGCTACATCTAACTACAGAATGCTTGACTGCTTCCACATTTCTAAAAAGTTGAAAAGTAGATAATCTACTGAGACAATCACCTTCCTAGAGAAACCGTAAAAAATCCGAGAGGCAGAATCTGTGGTAACAAATTCATAATAAAAATGGATTAATGTCATAACACGGTTTGAGTGTGTATGTCCACAATAATGAGATCTGAAAAAAAAAATTATGAATCTATGTCTAAATGGCTTTTCCATTTACTGTTAGAGAAAGCATAAATTATACACTTTGTAACCATCTGTAATGTCAGTATCAGCAGCTGCTCCCAACGTACTGTTTAGTGCTGTTGTACATATTATTTGCTTTGGAAATTACTTGGAGTTTCTTGAACTACATCTTGACTAATTTTATTTTTTTTTCGTTTCCTCCAAAAATTTTCAAAACTATAAATAGTTATCAGGAATCACTCTACAGTTACAGCACTTTTAGAGCAATCATTTCTTTTTTGCCATCTTTCACCAACGTTTATTTAATGTTAAGTGCTTAAGAGTGTTGTTTGAGTTTTTGTATGTGTGTAAATTTACATGCTGGCATATGCTGACATGGTTTACTTTCCAGATATTTGTGGAAACGGGTTGCTAATCACTTCTGTTAGGCTGACTTTGCATCATTTAGATATCTTTTCTTCTTAAGATAATTTCCTAATTACAGAGAAGATAGTGCTGGGAAAAAAAATACTAAAGAGAGCAGATGTAAAACCTGTTTAGAAGATAATACTTCAGGAAAACTTGAGGAGGAAGAAAGAAATAATTACACTGCAAAAAAGTTCCAGTAATTTGAATTGTAAACTTAAAGTTCAAAGTCACAGAATTTTTAGGTTTCTTTTATGTATCAGCCATGTTCTTACACAGAATTTCATGAGAATGGACCAGGCTAGTACAGAGGTTGGAAGTATGTTCCTCCCTGGTTCCTGGCTGTCACAGGTAAGGAAAACTTAAGCAAAAAGACCAAGACACTTCTTACTGGTATGGTAAGTTACTCATATACTGTGTAATGGATAATGAAAGATAATATTGCCTTTGAAATTTATTAATTTTATTCCATTCTTGATCAAGCACTGTAGCATTAGTCTCTTGTCTGACATAAAAGAACAACTGATGGTCTGGATAAATATTCAATTATTTTCCTGGAATGTATCAAGAATGTTCATCAGAAACATATTTCTGTACAATGTCATCCTTATACCTTTGTGACTTTGTGGATTGTATCTGCTCCAGGCTATTAAATATCAGACCTTGACATTCTTTCATTTTGCAGTCAGAAATAAATGTTTTGCAGAAAGATGTTGTAACAAATGAGAGAACCTCAAAAGGTCTGTTTCACTAAACTTTTTGAATATTCACAATTTAAATCACTGGAATATCTGTGTAATAATTTCTTCCTTTCTGCTTTACTTTCCTAAGGTAACTTTCTTGAAATTCAATAATCTAATATCTTAGACAGTGCTCTTCTCCTACCTCCTTTCTCACTCTTTTGTACCTGCTCTCTTTTTTATTTTCTTTCCCATATTTACTATAAAATTTTATTTTTATTTTTCCCTTTTCTTACATGCAAGTTGAAGTTTTACATTGTAGAACATTTACACTGTGTGTTTTACATCTACATGGGTAGATTTCAAACTTGTGAATAGCTATAAAGGATTACTTCTAAGTTACTTCTCAGCTAATTAATACAATCATTCACAAATGATCTCCCAAAACTTCATGGAAATGAAGAACATGATGAGTCAGTGCTTGAAATTATAACTCTAAGAAGGTTGTGAAGGTGTTTTGGGTTTGTTTTTTTTTATTTATATATTTCCTTTGCTAATCATCAAGGCTTCCTGTGTAAAAAAGATCTACTGACTTTCAGCTGTGCTCTGAAGCTTCTTTGGAAGTTTTGGAAGTGCTCTTTGTTGTCTCTAGGGTTTCCAAGGCAATAAAATTCACAAAGAGTAAATGCATTACAGAAATACTAAACCAAAGCAGTAATAAGTGTTAGCTGTTGTTCTTAAAACAAAAGAGGAGAGGAGAGGAGAGAAGAGGAGAGAAGAGGAGAGGAGAGGAGAGGAGAGGAGAGGAGAGGAGAGGAGAGGAGAGGAGAGGAGAGGAGAGGAGAGGAGAGGAGAGGAGAGGAGAGGAGAGGAGAGGAGAGCAGAGCAGAGCAGAGCAGAGCAGAGCAGAGGAGAGGAGAGCAGAGCAGAGCAGAGCAGAGCAGAGCAGAGCAGAGCAGAGCAGAGGAGTTCATTTTTATTGTCATGAATATTAACATGTTTTCCGTCACTATACATGTACATCTGGAAAGTGTATGTATCTGGTACTAGGTTGAAGAGGCTTGGTAGGTTTTGTTTTTTCTTCTCTGTCCCAGTCTCTCCATGTCCTTCAGCAAGACCTTCATGTTCCCAGTCAGTAAACCAGAGACTATGATATTTAGAAAAGAAACTGCAGCTACAGCATTTCAGCTGCTGACTTCACTCGAAGAAGGATTCCCAGCCTGCTAGTGATTTTAACAGTGGGAACACATTTCTGGTAATGACACCATCATGTTGAAAAATAAAGCTCATCTCCCGTCCTTAATGTTCCTGTGTACCCTTTTTCAAGAATGGTTAACCCTAGAGTCCTAGCTATGTTTGGTCTCTCTTTACTGCTCTCCAAAATCCATTTCCAGCTGGAGATAGACTTTCTTGCCTAAGATCCCTGTGTGGGGCCAGAGTGTGATACCAAGCTGTCATCACATTCTTTTTTGCAGGAGTGTGACATCCAGTTGGGGTCTGGCAGTTTTCCTCTCTCTGTGTGCATGTGTGTGTGTGCACGTGTGCAATTTGATTCCTTGCTTCCTTACAGCTTACACAGTAACCTCCTATTATGCAAAGCCAAAGCAAATTGGGGAAAAATTGCTGTGGCAATATTCTCTTTAGAGGTGTAAACAACCCTATGTAAGGCAAGGAGAAGACAAGGCCAGGCTAGTTATTAAGAAGTGTCTCATGGAGCTGGCCACCATCTAAGTTAGGAATTACTTCATGGAAGTATGGTTTTGCTTTCAGTACACTGTTTTTTGAACCTTTGCATTGCGACAAACTTGCTCACAGCAAAACACTGCTGCCATTTTGTGTTCTGGCTGGAACCCAAAAGAAGACTTATTACAGGTTGTCTGCAAGAGACCACCACCATTCATTTTCTTTGTAAGATTTATTAAGCAAAATCTAAAGCAAAAATTAAAGAGACATGTATGTGAATAATCTCTATTACTCCATTTACTAAAATATAAAGGTGTTCTAAAGAGTCTGAAAACTTTATAAAGGAAAACAATTAAAAGCCTTAGCCATTGAAATGTCTGATTTACTAGTGGCTGCTCCAAGATCTTTTATGTCACACTTTGAAGTACTGTCTCCTGAAAATGCTACAAAGAATCACAGAAAAGGTAAAGCAAATGAGATAGACATATAGTTTTGAAAATTAATTGTGAAGAAAATACCAGTATTCTTGATGACTGAGCTAATTAAGAGGGGATGAAATGAAAAATGACAAGATGGAAAAAGCTATGTCAGAGACTTAGTGTCACAGTACATTGTTTAACTAAGCATAACACCTTTTTGATGTAACAGTAAACATTAGCACGCTTAAAAAAATATATTTAAACACAAGAATATTCTAAGTAATTAGTATCATAGATGCCATTTGCTTCAGTCTTTAAATACTCTATTCAAAGAGTAAGTTTTTCAGGGAACTGAAAGAATTAAGTACCCTGATAGCATGTTAATTTGGGAGAAAAATAAATTAACAAATAGAAGTACTGTAACACTGAGTTACTGTGCAGGTTCTGCTGCTGCTATACAATGGCTTCATTGAACTGAATTTGAACTGGTAACTTCTAGCTGAGAATGTTTGCAAGTTCAAAAAATAAATGTAGTAATCTTTACTTTAAGTTCTGTGTAATTGATTACATGCCAAAAGTAATTCTTCAGCCTTTTTACTCTGCATCTTAAAGCTTAATCTGGAAAAGCATCCATCTTTATCTTCCTCTTCAGTTCCCATTTGGTGACCAATGACATCCTTAAAATCCATTCTCTGCTGCCTAACACCAGAAGTCCTTGTTCACACAAGGTACTGAAGCTGGATCCTGTCAGGAGTTAATTAGTTGCTTGAAGCTCTTGTTCAAGTTAAATTCCTGAGTTTCAAACTCTGCCAGAGGAATAGCTTTCGCATTACAAGAACACGATCCTTTAACTTCAGAGAACACTCAGAAAAAAAGCCCTGACAAATTACATAGCAGGACTGACCCGGGCATATACATTGTATAATAGGTTACTAAAGAGAAAAATTCAGCATATTTCTCTCTCTTCTCCAATAAGTAAATCTTATTCATATATGATGAAGCTCCAAAAGATTTAGAGAGTCCAATTTGTACCAAAGAAGCCAACAGCCCATGGTGAACACAGTCAAACATAAAATTTTCAGGATCAAAAAATTCTTCCTTTGGCTTACTCAAGAGAGCCTGCTAATAGGGATTTTCTTGGAAGATGTAGAAAATAAATTTATATCACTTCCCTGCAGTCTTACACCTGTAAGAGATTTAAGTTTCCTAAAGCAGTGGTACCCTACAGCAAGGTAACCTACGAAGTTACTAACTATTCCCTCTCCAGATTTTTGTTTATTTTGCAATTTTTATTTTCTCAAAGGAAAGGGAGTAAAATGCATGTCTTGCCTTAACAGGGAACTTTAAACAGCAACTCAGTTTCAGATTAATGTTGAGAGTTCCAGAATCCAAGAGAAGGAACTTGCATATAATTTCACATCTCTGGTTACTCTTATCAGATAAGTTCCATCCCTTCTTTTGCACATCATAAATAGCTCAAATAGTGTCATGCTTTGTTAGTTCTTAAGAAATTCCTTCCTTGAACATTTAAATCTAATAAATTAAGAATTAATTGACAATTAAACATGAATTATTGCAGTCATCAAAGATGTTTTATGATCTGACTCTAAAATCACAAGCTTGAAAACCCCCAAAACCTCTACATGGACTCTCACCTAAACCCAAGAAATCAGAGGCGATGGACATCTTAGGGACTTGCAGAAGGAGGATCCACCATGTTATGTGAACACCTCTGGATATCATTTATTCAGTGCTAAGGAAAAGTCATTCTCACTTCAAAATCCTACAGCTGGGCTACTGAACTTGGAGATATCAACTTCTTACTTGGCCCTGGTTTTAACAGAACTGCAGTTAAATCTATTTTCAGTCTAGGGGAACCTGCAGTAAATGCACAGGACGACTTCAGTCTTTATCCCTTACAATTATAAAATAGCAGAGCAGGATAATGTTCTTCTTTGCTTCTTTTCAGGAATTGGGAGTTCATGCTAGAATCATATGTGATATTGTTTGACAGATAAGTACATCACTCTGTTTAAACAGTCTATTTTTTTCTTTACTGTAAAAATCTCAAATTGATGGGCACCTAGCCCCTACAATGATAACACTGTAGTTGTGAGGCTCCTTGCAAGGCAGGTGGAGTCCTAATTTCGTTGCACTGCAGAAGTTCAGTGAACATCAGTTCATTCAACTGATTTTGCTTATGAAAATCCATGTACACACCAAACCAAGATAAATATTTTCAAAGATCTTCTATTTGCGTTAATAAAAGATGCTTTAAGACAGGGCAAATTCAACTTACTTTTCAAAGTGTTATTCAAATAGGAAACAGAAAACAAAAAGAAAACATGAATTTTTTTTTTAAACCTAAGTTATACTACAATATCTTTAGTGTAAGAAGAACATTTACATATATCTTTGGTGCAGTATGCCACAGAGATTTACCAGGACATGTAAGAAAATGTACTACATGATACTGAAATTAACTTTTGCCCCTAATGGTTTGGTTTCATAGAAATGTACCAGCTGCTGAGGCTGGTAAACTTTTAAAATTCCATGTTTGCAATTCAGAAGTACTTTTATGGGGGAGAGGGGGAAGAACAGAGAGTATGAGATTTTGTCTACAAATATGTCACTATCTGTTAACTTCACTGTGTGACAATTGGATTAGTTCCTCATTTAGGGAGAAAAAGCTAAGTCAGGTATTACAGATTCCCTGCTGCCTGGTCTGCCTCTGCAGCCTGGAAATTACCCTTCCTCCTACTAAAGTGAGCAGTGAGCTAAAACCCAAATACAGTGCCCTAGACTTGGTTATGTCAAAAAAGAGGTTAGTAATAAATTATAGGGGCTTCTATGCAGAGAGCCATTAGCTGTATGCATCAAGTTACCCATTTTCTACCTAACAGTTTGTGTAGGTGTCAGAGAAATCTCAATAGTTCACCAATTACTGGAAAACTCTTGGAGTCAAATGTTTGGCTGAATGATGGCTGGGTGTTTTTTGAGTTGTCTTTCCCCTCTGCAAACAGCTGATGCCTGCATTAAGCTAAGATCAAATGAAAAATGTATTCAGCATTTCAGAGATACCCAGAAGCAAAATAAGAGTATCAGGAGCTAAGCTTTCTTACGCTTCCTTTGTATATGTCAACTTATATTATCCTGTGCGATGTATCATCCTTCCCAGTGTACTTAATATTATAATGAAAGAGGACCATTAATATGGAAAGTCATGAGACTGTTGCTTTCATATGCAAAATAAATTGCATGCAACCACAATTCTGAACTTTTGAACCTGGAAACTGTAAAATTTGCTTTTTCTACAGTCCTGAGAGTTTTGATATGGCCTACTACTGGTTATTTTTCCGTGATAAATGAAAAATATCGCTGTTCATAATCTGAAACAGCAACACAAAAGCTGTGATAACTGGATCACTGAAGGTATTTATGACCCTTTCCTAAAATGTTAGTTCTTACTTTTTTTTGGTATAAAGGGGCAGTACAAAAGTGGCAAACTCAAAAGGAATATTCTGTAATATCCTAGGAGGGATGAAACTTAGTGAGACAAAAGTTTTCTGTCTTCCTGTTTATATTTAAATGTCTGTGAGGCTCAAATATGCTTATTTCTCTAGCTGTGACTTGTTTGCCTCTGAATTTATTGGTATTTCCACGTTACTGAAGGTTTTTGTTTGCCATGTTGCATTTTTTGTTGTGTTTTCTTTTTAAATATATATATGTGTATATATAAATATAAATTTATTCATATTTACCATAGCCAAGATGACCAAAAAAAGGGAAGAGGCACAATATAGGACTGAGCACATTATGAAGGCTCCAGGTGGTGGTATTATCTCCAAGGAACTAATTCTTCCTTCAAAAATATGGCATCAGTGGTTTTGGTTTGGGTTTGGTGGGGTTTTTTAGAGTTATTCATTATAATTTCAATTCTAAATAAAATGCTCAGGTTGTTTTCAGGGGCAGAGAAGTCAGGATGAGGCCATCTTCCTCTCAGGTGTTTTGTGACAACCTTTTTAGCAAAACATATTTCAACTGAGTATGAACTACAAACTTTTTTAAGAAAAATTCAAACCAAAGATGTAATCAGTTCTATAGGTCAAGGCAATATAAGATAAACATATGCTAGCCTGTGGCTACAAAATCTTTTTGATAAGAAGATAATGACCAAGTAGTAGAGTCTTCTATGATGAGATGAGAGGAGAGAAGAGGAGAGGGGAGGAGTAAAAAAAATTGCAAGAAACCACATAAATCACTTCCATCAGATCACTAGGAAGAGGCACCCTGTATATAAATCTGCACCACTCAGCAAGCAGCTGAAGACAGTTTTTAGTCTAGGCCATTGGCTTAAAATCTCCTACCTAGAAATTCAGCAGAGTCTGGAATGTGAGATCTGAATACAGGTGAGCCTCTTTTTAGCAACTATGACAAGATTTTTCCATTCTGGGTGTTAAGCTCCTCCCTGCCCAGTGGAATGAGGGAGATATACAGCCTGAAAAAATAAAGGGCAATATATTTAAAGGCTAAATTAAAGTAAATATCTTTCCAAACCCAGGTAATGTGTGTTGTATCAATGATGAATTTAATGTATACTCAAAGAAGAAGACCCTCACTGGCTGCCTTAATATTTCCAGTATATGTAGTATCTCATATTAAGCCTAATGCTTTACCACATAATTACATCATTAGTAAAACAGTGTTCATGTTCAGTTTCAACTTTCTATTGGCTTAGAGAAAGGATTTCAAATTTGCATTTAAATGAAGTTGGGCAAAGAGTGATAAAGGCTTCAATTAAAAGGCCACCTGTTTTTGTTAATTCATTTTTAATAGGAACAGTAAATATTTTCAGTTGATGCACTTTATGCTGCAAGATTGGTACATTCTTCCTTTCTTTATCTTGACTGTCAGACACCCCTCATTAGAGGAGTCTATAATTTTCTCTCACTAGAGGAACCTGCCACAAGCTTTATGAATCTGTTGGTGCAAGACAAAAAAGTAAAGCAAACCAAATAGCTGTTTAGAAAATGTAAGCATAGCTAACATGATTAGTGTGTATATAGTGAACAAATTATTTTTAAAAATCACTAAGTTCAAGGGAAAAAATTCCTCAAAAAACCCCCCACGTTAGGCCATGCTTAGGCACACTTGGAAACAAAAGTAATTTTCCAGAGCATAATTATGTAACACAATTAAACCTTAAGAGCTATGAATATGGGAAATACTAAACATGATAAACAGTATTCTTGGAGTAAAAACCTTATAGTTCACAGAATATAAGCTTCAACTAGCATCTAAAAACATCATGTCTTCCTGTGAAATTTCCTCCTTTGATGCTAAATCATTTGCTCTTTATTCTTGCTTTATAGGTTTACAGCTCTAGTTTCGTCCAGTTGCCATTAGTAACACAGAGCTCTTCTTGTTTTTCTAATACTTTTGAAATAATTTGTAGCCGTAATTGCTTCTCTGTTTTCCATTTACTGTAACCATAACCAATAATTTGCTGACAACCACTACACTTCTGCTATAACCAAAGCTTGAAAATCCAAGTAATTTCCTCAAGAGCAATTTGTACTGGACACCCTTCTCTTTGGGGATGCAGCGTAAGCATTTAAATGAAGAACCAAAGCATTTAATTAGTGTGTGTTTGCTTCCTGCTAGCAGGACATCACACTACTGAGTGAATGGCTTAAGTTTCTTGTAATGCAAGCCAGGAAACATCTTGACAGTTGTGTTTTTCATTCTCAGATGTCTAGTTAAGGGAAACACAGGGGTCCAATTCCACTTTTAAAAACTATGTTTTTGACTCAAAATATTGTTTTTTAATGCTATGTGGTTTTCTGCAGTAAACTTAGCAAGGGATTATGTTTTTCATTTCTGGTTGAATGAAGAAGGGAATTAACCAAAATGTAAATAGAAGATTTTCACAGGAAGCTGCAGGTTAGGGAATTTACCCCCTATTTGTTACAAGTTAAACATCTGCAAAGGAAAATAAAACTCTCTCTCCTCTTCTTTCCCTCTTTCATTCCTCCCCCTGCCCTGTATGTATTTCTGATTGACATACCTGTATGATTTATTTGGTTTTGTATTTTCCAGTTGAAGGAATGTATCAGGGGTTTTAAATAATTGATTTTTATTTGGCTCAGATACTACTTCTTAACCAGTAGCTGCTGCAGTTGTTCTTTTCTTTTAATGCTTATAAAGTCAAACTAAAAATATCACCTGAAGTTCAGCATGAGTACATTGCAAAAGGTTTGAACCTAGTGCTCTGCCATTAAATAAATAAATTAATCTTTTTCTTTAAAGTTTGAAGGCTAAAGAAACTGGACAAAGCATATAAATAACTGATTTGAGTTCAGCTCACAGGGTCAAAAGACCCTAACTAGTTACTATGCCTATGGAGAAGAGAATGCTTAATGCTCTCCAACCCACTTCAAAGGACTCAGTGATCTTTTTCTCACTCTCCTGGTAAAGCAGAATAGGAGTAATTATTGCTGTAGCTGTTACAGATTAATCTGAAATTGGGAAAGCAGATTGCATGAAAATCCAGGTAAATTAGTGGGAAACAGTAGCTTCTCACTCAATGGCCACTTGAAGTCCTACAATATAAATATCTAAGATTTTGACCAGATCACTGCAAAAGCCACCGCTTTTACATATATCTAGGTATATTTTCTGAATTTGGAAGTGTACATTACCTTTATTTTCATTTTAAAGAATCTAAGTTGATTTGTGTCCAGTGAAGAACTAGATTCAGTAAGAAGCTGAGTTTTCTGCAGCCTTTACCACTTACCTAAAGGAAAAAGACTCCTTCAAAAGCATTGTTAGAATTGTCAGCAATTGGAAAATTCTTTCAGACACCTGAACACAAGAAACTTATTCTACAGAAACAACAATTCTTTTCTTTTTTTTTTCCATTTTTTTCCCAGATTTATTTATTTAATTATTTTAAAAAGGAAACCAAAAGTGGCTTTTGGAATTTTGAGTTTTCATTAGGCACATTCAAGTTTTGCTGAGAACTTTTTTCCCCAAAGAACGCTTTATAAACCTGGTTTGGAACTCAAGTTTGTTGTTCCAAATTATAAACACCTAAGTTCTGTCAATTCAAAAGTAGCAGTATTTTTCAGATCAGCCCTCTTTTTTGAGGGAATGAGAAAATTTATGACCAGCAGATTAAATTTTTACAATATTTAGCTAATTGCACAATATTTCTAGTGAGGATAATGAACCATTTCTCTCCAAAAACTTAACTGGTGTTAAGCAGAATTCAAATGCTTCTAATTGTGACATTTATTGGTCAGTAGAGGAAAATATTTAAAGATCTCGTTTTACTGGACTGTGAATATAAATCTAAAGGATAATCTATAAACCATAGTTTAAAACCCTGCAGAAACTTACCTTTTGAAGAAAACTTGATTAAGTTCAGAGCCCTGTTCTCTGATTGTTTTGTTTATTTGTCATGTTTTCTTGTTTGTTTATTTCTTTTAGTGGTTGATTTCTGAGTAGTTTTGCTGGTAGATTACTGAGAATATTAACTGAATAACACAATAGGATAGAAATTCCTAATGATACTGTTTGAACAACAGTTAGAAGGAAGCAGTGACATGTCAGATAAATCTAGTGATTTGTGGTTCCACCACCTGCTGTCTACATCCTTACATTTGTCTCCATGCTGTTCATGCAAACATATCACTGTCATTGGGTGGAGTTGTACTATTCCTTCAGCTTCTCTGTCCTGCTTTAAATTAGTAAAGCCATAAGCCACACTTCAGATTTAAATTGCCCTGTAAGCTTCTGTCCACCTCAGGAGCAGCACAAGCCAGAACTGCGAATTCAACTTGCCCTTATTTCCTTCTGAGGACTTTGCAAAGCATAATTTTGTGAAGGAGGTTTAAAATATCTGAGGGATTTGTTTAAAGTACCCTTATATGAAGTAGAGGGTGGAGTATAGAACAGAAATTCTAATACTCTAGGAAACAGAGGTTAATGTTATCATCTTCTGCTCACTGTATTCCCCTGGAAACATTACTTTGTCCTGCCATGCTGTTCCCATTTCAGCTCAGTCGATTGCATAGATACCATTGAAACTTCAAATTGGTTGAAAACCTGGCTGATATCATACCTGTCTTTGTCAATGCAGTGGGAATATGAAACCTCAGAAGAGTTATAGCACTGCACTAAATTAATCAGAAAACTTTGCAAAGAAATGTCTTGACCAGCTTTCATTAGGATTAACCAGTCAGAGGTCACCTTCTATTCTGGTTAATACCATTTGTACCACCTGAAAAATAAATGGATTATAAGATTAAGTCTGGTTTCTGAATATGTTAAAAGATATATTAGACCTGTAGATGACATAAAAATATAGTTTAAAATACATTATGAAAGAGAGGCTTTGTACACTGACTTTTTTGATGGAGCTTAGGTCCATTTTTCTTTAACACCACAATTATATTTACAAATAGTCTAAGAGTTACCTCCTCATACCCCTGATAACATATACACAGGAAACTTTATACATCCAATGGGGTTTGATCAAGTAATATGTGTGACTTCCTCATTGCGTTGCTTTCTCAAAAAAAAAAAAAAAAAACAAAGCAAAAAAAACCCATACAACCACTAAAAACAAACAAAAAAACCCTGACATTTTTACCTCAGTGATATGAATAATGTAAGTTCTTAAATGTCTGACAAACCTTCTGATATCGTTATGAAAAGGAAAGATGTTAAACAAGCAGTTTAACATTCATAGTGAATTACAGGACAGAGTGCACTTAAATGACATTTGAGAATGACAAGATGGAAATCTATGGGAACTACATTGAAAACAAAAATTGATATTCAATTTACTTAATCATAATAAGCAAAGATAAAGGAAGGGAAGATGATCAAAAGCAGGAATGGTTTTGTCTGTGCATGAGAAAGAATGCATATATACACTCAAAATTATGTTTACTCATATGTCTACTTATATATGCACTCAAAATTACATCCCTATATATTACATATATCTGAAAAATATGCAAATGTCATATTTTGGGCTCTCATGCTTCCATCATATTTGTATGTATCTTCCTTGTATGGCCAGTAGATGTCTAAGGGTTTGAAATTTAAAGTATAGATACAGCGTGGGGCTTCCTTGTTACCTCTATGTCACCAAATTTACACTGGGACAGACATTAATTTACTAACATGAGTAAAAGCACCACTGGGAAAAAAAAATTTCTATGCTCAGTGAGAGTGCAAAGATTTCAATGGAGAGCTTGTCTGTAGTAAACACCATTTAATGTATTGCAAACAGTCCATCTTTTCCCAGTTTCTGCTCTCAGTATGGTATATGCAGAGTACTGGTCCATTTTCATGTTGAACTATGTACTTTTTGATGGTATTAATCAACTCTCCTTCTCCTCACTATTATTTGGGATCCATTCATGCAGAGTAGATGTTTCTCTTTAAACAAACCTGACTCCAGAAGAGTTGGTCTTTGCCTAATATGAAATCAATGAAGTATCTACCCTGCTGTAGCATTCCTCATCCTTGTTCATGTAAAGTCGTTTTAATGATTTCTCAGTCTCACCAAATACTTTATTAATAACACATAAAAACATATTTAATGTATTTTCATCTGAAATTTAACGTAAGAAAACTCCTCTTTTCCTACTCTCCTGATAAATATTTGAATAAAGAATGTGGTTAAGCTTTCTCTATGAAAATCTCTATCTAAAAATAATTTTAAAAAGTTAACATTTATATCACTTTAGGACCGTACCCAATGCAGAACTAAGCCTAAAATAAATGGAGAGGTGGAGGGAAATTATGTGATCCTGGATATATTACCTGCTTTGGGAGTGCCTGCTGTGTTGCACATTGTTAATAGCATGGCAAAAAGCCCCTTTAATCTCCCTAGTAAATCTGCAATTTATCCCAGTTGTTGTGGTTGTCATTAATTGTAACATTTTACTTGGGGTTGTCTAAAGCTTAGAATGAACTTGTCTGTAGGAGAAGGGTATTCAAGAATCAAGTGTATTCTTGAAAAATGAAGCAAATAAGTTTATTTTTTTTCCTTTGGAGCCTGCAGCATCTAACTGCTAGGACTAAAACCTGGCATTTTTGCTTCAAAATTCACTGTGAATTTTAAGCACCAAGTTCTAATTTCTTAAGGTATCAGAGTGAATTACATTGAAACTATGAGAAAGGTCTTGGTGTTTATTTTGATACGTGATACAGAGCTTCTACATACTGAAGCGCATTTGATGTCTTAGCTTTATGCTTCACAGTGAAAGTTTCAATTAAGGCTTTTATACTGGTTGATCATTTTATGCTCCTAGTTCATAAAGTAGTAAAATTTATTTTTATCTATGTAAGTTTTAATTTAAGCTAATTTTTCCTTGTGAACACCAATTTCTTTCAGTATTCTCCACTGTTTAGTTTTAATATATAATTCTTAAAATAGATAAACTGCAGAAAAACAGAATTTAGAATTATATAATACAGTATTTTACAGCTGAAACTGGAACCTTAAAAAACTACATAGCCTTCTGAAATAATTATTTCTTCACTGCCTTTTATTTCATGACATAGAAAACATGCAAAATAGCTCCCAATTCAAAAATTCTCATGCTGTATATTTTTTCTTGCCTACTTATTGTTGTTCTGTTATGTGCATTATTATATTATCATATAATTCTAATTATTATTTTAAAAGGTATTTTTCATTTTTACATTTATTCCAACATTTTTTTAAAAATCATTTCATATATACATGGAATTAATTCAAAACTCATCCTCAAGTGATACAGGATTAAGAAATCTGTATTATGTCAAAATTTGATTAGTCAAAAGATAGTTGCTTTTCTTTAATCTGTTAACTTGATGATGGAGAGATTATCACCTTACTTTAAGACTTTCAAAATGATTTTTTCATAGTGTACAGAACCAAATTCATATTGAAAACATAGAATGCTTTCAATTTGTGAGATAATTATCACTTTACCTCAATATTTCAGCATACTGAACACTGGCAAAATAAAATCTTCCTTATAGTTCTGAAATAGCTTTGGTGGATGAGGATAAATTAATTGAAAACTTTTGTTACACAGCTTTTAAAACCAAATGAGAACTTGTCTGTAGTGTATTTGGCTGCATTATGCAATATATGTGGCAAGCAATTAACTTCAAGCAAATATTAATTTTCCTTTCCCATTAACTCTGTAGTCAGAGGATCGTCCTCCAAAATTAATTTTAGGGGTACTAGCTGCAAATGATGAAATGTTTTCAAAGTTCAAAACACGAGATTGTAGTATAATTTTTATTTCTTCAAATACTCCTTATTCAATTTCATTGATGTCTTAAAGATGATCAGGCAAATGGTAGATTACTCTCCTTTCAAGCGTGCATCATGGAACAATGATCACAAACTTTTTTACTGTTTCTGATAGACTTAGGGAGAAGTAAATTGTTTGCAGCAAGCAATTAACTACTTTGTTTTCAGACTAGAAAAAATCAATACATTTTTTTTCAATACAGGAAGCTTCTGCTTTATCAAGATTTATCCTGTAGATTATATTAGGAATTGGCAGCATCTTTTTTTTGTCATGAAGTAAATTATGTTGAGGGCTATAGATGAATTGTGTTGTTTCTGCTTCTTTTTTTTTTTTTTATTATTTCTCATTTTTAATAATGAACAAAGGTTAAATTATTTACTTTCTAGAAGACATGGTAGTATTCTTTTTTATAGGGCAATGATTGGGCCATTTGATTGCTTCACTGCCTACATTACCTGGAACACAATATTCACCCAAGTTTACAATAAAACATACAAGCACTACACATGAGAAGAATTTTCAGTTTCTTATATTGTTCCTAAAGTATTTTTCTAAAGTAGGGATTTTTTGGTATTCTTAATTTTGTTTTTTCTTGCTGTGTAATTCACTATATATATAAAATAATCTTTGATAGAGTATTTTAAAGAGCATATATAGCAGATTTGTCAGGGACATAAAAATACACACCTTTGCTTTAATTCCTAATACAGAGTGTTAGCACACCATAAAGGTGGTGATGGTGTTTTGACTGTTATTTTAGGAGCATAAAACATTGTCAAGGAAGATTCCTATTGAACTCTTTATTATAAACAAGACAGTGAAAAACTTCTGAAGTAATGTCCATGTGCACTAAGAAGGCCAGACAGACCCCATCAGCATGAATTTATGATGTAACTCTCTCTTGAACCTGTGGGTCCAAATCAAAACATCATAAACTTTGTGGCCTTTCTAGAACATAGGAGGCTGTGCTTATGACAGCAGATTTGTCTTGAGAAAATTTGAATTTTAACAGTGTATATAATGTTGTCATTATTATTATCCTAATGACTCTGATCACTGTTGATTTTAGATATGTGATGGAAACTGCTTTTTTGACAAACATAAATACTAATTTGAGTTACAGTTGAAGATAATTCAAGATACATTATAATACATGAGTATTATGCAGCGAACAGCTTCTGTGTATTATTCCTTTTTTGTCATCCATGTGTTGATCCCTCAAGCATTCTCATTTAAAATTTTGTAAACAAAAGTAAAAATGATGAAAACAAAAAGTCCATATTGTATGGAATAGGATTTTTCACATTTTCATTCAATGAACAGTTGGAACAACACCCTGAATAATTTTATTCAGAATTAACCCAATCACCTTCTGTAAAAGTGTATTTTGAAGAGGTTTTAATGTAGAAATATTTCTATGTGAGTGATATCTGAAAATTCTTAGTGTCTTTCCAGACCTGCCAAATGAGCAAGATGGAAAAAACATGCACAAACATAAGTTTTGCATTTTTTGAAACACTGCTCAGATATTCCTCTGCTCTAACACATTTCTAATAAATTTTCACACTTGTAATAACAACCAATGAACATAAAAATGAATCTTTTGTTTTAAATAGTATGGGTATTGTGCTGAGTAGAGTTCAATTAAAGTGATTAGAGAGAAACTTTTTGCAAGATACATTGGGAAGATTTACATTTTTAAAGAAAGATAAATGCATTTATTTTAAACTTACAAGAATTCTAAAAACTTTGGTAGAAGAGGGAAAGCTTTAGGTTACCTACAGCAAAGTAGGTTAGTCAGCAAAATATTTACCTAAAACATGTAAATATTAAATGTGGGTTTGTGTTCTACATCCAGAAGCTACACACATCGCTGCTTGAACTTGGTGTCTCTGATTCTTTTCTCTTTTAAACTTTTTGCTTTTAAAACTTTCATCTTGATTATAGTCAGTAATATTAAATTATTTTATTACTTAGTGTTTTGTTACAGAAAACTTTTAGAAAAACAAACCACACATTTCTTTTCCAGATATTGTAATATACATGGCAACAAGGCTCTCAGCTGCTTTCACTCAAACTTTACAAACAAGAACTATTCGAGTAAATACTGATTGCCTGGAGGCTAGGCAGATATCCCTAAAATCTGTGACAAAAATCTCAGAACTGCAGGGTCTTGATTTTTTGCATGAAGTACAGAACATTCCTGTCTTTCTTGGGAAATTCCCAACAAACTGAAATATTCAGAGCTTTGAAGAATTGCCATATTGTTGATTTATACTTGAATCCCTTTGGTCTAATTGACAATGGTGGAGCAGAAGCTTTGTTGTCAATAACATGCTGAAATACGCGCTTTAAATCTAATTAAGACAGCTTACTGAAAATTACAGTTAGTTCATGTGAAAAAATAGAAATAAGCAATAAGGGGTAAAAGAAATCTGCAAAATGTACTCATTCTTCTGTCATGAATGATCATAATAAAATTCTGTAACTACATCAAAGTAAAAACAGAAAAAGGAAAAAAAGCCCAAACCACTCAACGAAAAAAATCCTAGAACAAGAATGAAACCTCTGTCAAATAAATACTCACATGCACTAGAGACCTTAGTGGGAAATACCAAGAAAACTTCCTAGACATCAGATAGTATAATGAAGCTGCTAATGAAGACAACACAAATTATATTTTCCAAAAGCACAAAATTATGTTTCTTCCACTAAAAAGAGTGAAAAATACAAGCAATATTTTTTAAAGCATGAAAGCAAGAATTGCAATAGTGAGTAATAAATGTAGCACTAAAAACTTGTGATTTGAAGATTTGCAATCAGTGGTAATTTAGAGTTATGATATATAAAAAAAAGAAAAAATTGGTCCATATTTTCTGTCAGGAATTTAGATGTAAATTTGGGAAGGAAATTAATTCCTTCATAACCGGAATAAAAATGGGATGGTGTCTGGCAAAAGAAGGAGCACTCCATGTGAAGCTTCCAAAGCGGCTCTTGGAAAATTGATATTTTAGAAAAGAAGTCCTGAAAGTCAGCAAGATACATGAGGTACAGCTTAGATAAACCAGAACAAGTGTGAAGACCTGTCCAAAATGCTACAGACAGGTGTTTCTTGAAACAGTTTCCTTTTCAATGCTTGTGAAGCCCTGTTATCAGTCCACCTCACATGAAGAATTCTGAATCCTTCCTCATAATGTGATGGCTTATGATAGAATCATAGAATGGTTTGTGTTGGAAGAGAACTAAAGGATCATCATGTTCCAACCTTCCAGCCACAGGCAGGACACCTCCAGTCCTAGATCACATTGCTCAAGACCCATCCAAATCTGGCCTTGAAAACTTCTAGGGAGGGGGCATCCAAAACTTCCCTGGGCAACCTGTTCTAGAATCTCACCACCCTCACAGTAAATAATTTCTTTCTCATATCTCATTTAAATCCACCCTGTTCCAATTTGAAACAGTCCCCTTTGTCCTGTTGCTACATGCCCTTATGAAAAGTCCCTCCCCAGTGTTCTTATAGGACCCTTCAGATATCAGAAGGCTGCTAGGAGCCTGTTCTTCTCTTCCAGGCTGAGCAACCCCTACTCTTTCAGCCTGTCTTCATAGGACACTAAGCAAAGGCAGAAGTTTGAATCCAGACTTCCTACATTTGTATTCCAAATGTAGGGGTATTGCATCAGAAATCAAAAGTTTATTGTCACTGCTTTTTGAATGGACCCTGCTCTAAGAGCTATATTTTGACAATAATTCCTAGAGTAAATTCCAGGACTTGGAATTGAGGTGGTGACTGTGTATTTTCTGTGTCTCATTCAAGGCTGGACATAAAATAGGATCCAAATTGTCAGTCTTATCCACACTAAACCATCTCTTTGTATACAATCTCCCTGGTGTCCAGGCAGTTTTCACAATGCAACTGGGATGTCAATAGAGGCATAGTTCCTTGTTAATTGAGAGCAGCTAAGCATAAGTTTTCAGGATAATCACTTAATGCAGTGAAATGCTTTAGCAATGTGAATCTTCTGGGAAAATTTCTCCTTTTTGCCCATAGTCATATGCAGTCAGTCATATCAGTGAGCTGATAATCACCAGTATCACTGTTAATATTTTTAAAATTCCTTTATGTTATCTCATAAAATATTTTAGAGGTAAATCAGCAACATACATGTAAAACACTGTGTATTTCTTCTACACCTATGTTGCAGGAGGAAAGAAAAAAACAGGAGACAGACAATAACAAAGCTGTCTTCATACTTCAGTGAGCTTAGGGTTTCACTATGGTTCAGAATTATGTTCAGTTTCTTTTCCTTTACCTTCTAGAAACACATAAGTATTTTCTCATACTTGTTTTCCTTGGCTTCATTTCTTTCGTGTATGAGTCCTGTGTTTGTTTTGCCATGCTCTCCATTCTCTTTTTCTCTATAGGGATGAAAATTCACGTGGGACTGCTCCTGTTACCTATACATTGACATTCTTCTTTCCTTACTGTATTCACTGCCTTTTTATGACTTTTGGCCTTTCTTTCTGTATTATCATTCTTCTTCATACAGACAAATCCTGTGATCTTTGTACAACAGTTGACACTAAATGGTATATAACACTATCAAACTTCACTTGAAATTCAACATTGAATGTGGCTGTACAAATCTAGGTTCCTCCATACAAGCTCAATGTTATTAACAGCAAAGAACAAAAAGATATGTTGGGATGTCAGAAAGCATGCAGAACCCTACAATAAAATTCTTCCAGACACAAGAGATTCTGTGCTGTTGAGCACAGTTCAACACAATGTATATTTCTCCAATTGACTTTAATAAGTATAGACACATAATTATGTCTCTGAAAGAGCAGAATTCCTAGCCAATAAGCATATAAATAAGGCTATAGCATTCCAGTCATCCGTAAGCACGAAAAAAGTTTTGCAGTATTTGTCATAATATAATTTTTTTATTAAAAAATATATTGATTCTCTAGGGATAAGCACATTTTATTAAACTAAAATGTATACAATATTTTCACATGAAAAATTGTATCTCTATACTGAGATTCTTCTGCTTCAGCTCCTGGCATGTACTGAATTTATAACTGCTTCTTTCTGTCAAGCTTTTCCCCAATAATGTGTATTAAAATGATTATATAAAAATAAATTGCATTACACAGTATTGTAATGTTTTCAAATATGACATTACATTAGTCTAACACAGGTCAATTTTCTCCAGTCTTCTAATGGCCTGGATAATACCTTGTTTTGTGGGTGGTTTTGTTCTTGTTTTTTTCTGATTTTCCCTTGTTTCCAGGAAGAAATGTGCAACATTTCCCGGCACACACAAATAAGATCTGTTTTTACATTGTACTATGGGCTCATGTGTCTAGGTTTACTTCAGCCAGCTAAATCTAATAAACATCTACTGGGATAGTAATTTTTAAGTTCAAGTTCAATATCAAACATGTCAGCAGTGCACTTAGCAAGAAGCAGGGCAGCAGTTCGAAGAAAATGCAGACCCAGTCGCCAGTAATTCTTATCAAATTATAAACCCTAGTTGGAGTGCTGGGATTTCACCAGCTAGAAATACTTAAATAAAAGCAATCCTTCTGCAGGAGGTGATTGTTTTTCTTGGGCACAGGTAGATTAAACATCAATTTATTTACACACTTTTGACACACGCTCTACTGCTCACATCTTCATTATCCACTTTTGAGAAATGCATACTAGATTTTGCATGGAAGTTTCATGCTGATCAGAAATGGACTGGCATTTGTCTTTATTATCTTATGCCAATTCATGTATTTTTTCTTTCAGGTAATTTTTTTCTCTTTGTAAAATGACTGTTGGTGACCTAAATAATTAATAATCAGATTTAAAATTGTGAAATACTGTAGTAAATAACACATAGTTTTAGATGGATTAGTCATGCAGCATGATACTGAAGATCTGTGTATACTTGGCAGATAGATTGAAGATACTAGACACATTTTCCAAACAAGAGAAATTATTTCTGGGCTATAATTACAAAGAGACACAGAGGATGCCTCAGTTTTGAAAGTTAAATTAAAACTTATGGTCTCAGTGCCTGCAGACGGATTCTTTAGTTACCTTGTTTGAATACACATCTGCTGAGTCCTGACATGGGTAAATGATTTGATGCCTAAATCCAAAAGCATCTTAAAGTATTCTTAAATGATTTGTTTCTCAAAATTTGGTCTAGATTCATAAAGTGCTTTCAGCAGTCACTTTATGATCCACATCTTCCAACTAAAGAACCTTTCAGATGAGGAGAGGTTAAGGGAGCTGGGATTCCTCATTCTGGAGAAACCTCAGGGAGGTCTTAGTGTATACTGGTGCCTGAGAGGAAGGAACAAAGCTGAATGATCCAGACTCCTTTCAGCAGTGCCTGCTGACAAAATAGGAGGCAACAGGCACAAATTAAAACCCAGGATATTTCACTTGAATACAACAGCACACTCTTTATTGTGAGGGTGGTCAAAGACTGGTACAGGTTGCCCAGAGAGACTGGGGAGCCTCCATCCTTGAAGATTTTAATACCCAATGGGGAATGATCCCAGTTTACTGATTTAGCAGGATGATTGGACTACATGATTTCAAGAGGTCCCTTCCCACATAAACTGTTCTGTGATTCCATAACATACACAAGGAGACATTTCCAGTCCTCTATATCTAACCGGAATATGGGAGACCTATGTGCAAATACCCATATCTGACTTGCCTTAAGTTCTGGACTTGCACGAGCCAGTTCTGATATTTCTCGTGCAGTATATATTAATGCTTTCTTTACAGCATACTCTGAACTGGATCTTCTAATTTATTTATTTTTTTCTTCTTCCCTCTGAAGATCTTCTGTGTGTTTCAGGCACTAAAATTTGCATGTCCAAAGCAACGGAAGAAGTGATGGTTATCATTAACCTTCTCATAGTAGTTGTGATCTCAAAAGAGAAAAAGGCTTAATAGACTTTAGAAAATTACCCTAATTTCTGCATACTTTATAAAAATTTCCTCCTAAATTTTCCACTCACTATATCAATATTTAATAATGTAAAAATATCTGTAATGTTGCTTAAACAATGGCAAATATATTATCTATAGTGGCAGTATCTACACCATCATCTCTTTTATAGTTTCACGTTCATCTTCCACAAGATTCAGGATATGGCTCAGTACTGAGATTGTACATTGCTTGTGAAAGATATTTCACTAGTCTAGTAAACTATTTCAATATGACTTCTTTATTGGAAATCAATGACTTCGTTAAAAAAAGGCTTGAAACATCTAGTCCTGTAATCATCTCATCATGGAAGTAACAGTTCACCTTAGCCTCTGTTTTCACATGGTTTTTACATCTTTTTTTTAGAGAAAGAAGTAAGGCATAAACCTCTTAGATAATATGAATAATCTCTGGTTTGCTAGGTTTTCTTAATTTGTTGTCATTTGTTCCACATATCGAGTAAACATCAGAATTTGGATGTGCACTCCAGTAAATGGACTGCGGGGAAAAAAATAATTAAAAATTTAAAATACAAAAATCCCAGAAGATTAGAATTGCTGAAGTGGGAAAGGACCTCTGGAACTAAACTAGTCCCAGCATATTCTGCTCTAGCAAGATAAAGCTAGTGAAGGTTGCCTAAGACCTTATCCAGTTAAGTTTTGAACAGTGCTGGGAACAGACACTCTAGAACTGATCTGGGCAGCCAGTTTCACTGCTTAATTCTACGAAAAATGTAGTTTTCCTTAAGGAAATTTATCTCAAAGAAAGTTGTTTCAGATATCATTGTACTACTAATTCTGTTTCCCCTCAGAGCAATATGCAGCTACCACATCTTCCCTACAGCTTTGAAATAAAATTTCATCCCTGACCAATAATGCTGTTCTGCAAACTTTACTAAACAAAATGTGGGACTAAATTTTATGTTCATGCTTAGACTCCAGAAGCCACATCCATCTTTTAACAAAATTAAATATATTTTCTGTCTCACATCAATTTTAATAAAGTGATTATGAACTTCTGAGGTGTCATTGCTACCCTTATATCTTGAGAGCAACTTTCAGACATGTCCTTCTGAAAAAAACTTGAGTATATGAGGTAAATATGTGTAACTTCTCATGAGTTTGTGTCATTTTTCAGCTTTTTCTTTCATCTCAGAAGCTCTTGAAGCTAAATTGTGGGTGAGCTGCACTGTTTAGAGATTCAATAATCCATCTTGGTCCATGCCTGTCAGCTTGATAAGTCAAACTCTTTTTGCCTCTCCTTTTTGTTTTTTCTGTTTGTTGGGTTGGTTAGGTGGTTGGTTCTGGATGGGGTTTTTTTGAGGTTTTTTGTTTTTGTTTTTTTTTTGAGGTCGAGTTTGTTATTTTAGTCTTTAAAAAAAAATAACACAACGATTTTTCAGCCTGTGAATGACAGATTTTTCACAGAGATTTGTCTTTTAACTTCCTTCATCCTTTCCTGTAACTAATTTTTCTCAGACTGATGTTTACAAATTGACTGTCTTTTAGTTTGTACACTGTCCTTCACTTTTGCTGAGGTACGCAATTAAACTTTTTTGGTTTACGTTTTGTTTTTTCAGAAGAATAAAGAATAATCTCTGGCTGTAGTTTAAATCAGGAGAAGTAAGCCATACACAAAATGTGCTCAAATCTTCATAAACATTGCATTTGTAGTATTAAAATGAAGATTAAAAAAATAACTTCAGAATAAGAATAAGATTAACTTCATAACTTCAGAATAAAACCGAACAACCTTATTCCTTAGGTTTTTTCCCTGCAGGTTTCTGTTTCAGGAACTTGAAATGGGTTCATGTAGGGTGAATACATTTTTTTTAAGACTTTAAATCAGATCTACATTTTCCTGGTGCCCAGTAGAGAACATCATCCTTTGTGATTTTGATGATACAGGAAATTTTTCAAGCATTTCCAGTCCAATTTTCTTGACTTCAAGGCATTTCTATCTCCTCTTTCTGTTCTTTTGTTCAAGAATAAAAGATGGAATGCCAGATCCCAGATTATTTCTACCATCTGAAACAATATGATCTTTATGATATCCTGAAAGTTATGCCAGGGCACTAGAAATGTATTGGTGCCAATTCACCAAGACAGAAATATGAAAATCAAACAAGGTGCCATCCAATAATGTTATTTTTATTATAAGGTATTTATTTAACTACACAATATTTTCTTTCTATTCATGTACTACTAAATATATAAAGTAATAATAGGAAAATATACATTCATTATATAGTCTTTTATAGTCAACCTATAAAGTAGAAACTGCTCAGAACTGCCATCTTTTATGAGATGAGAATAATTATATATAATAAATCTAAAGTTCTAGATTTTAAATAAATGGACCCATAGCCGAAAGTTGAAGTAAATATAGACAAGAAATGTGAAAATGCCTTTATGTAAATCCATGAATTAATTTGTAATTAAATAGCTAATGCTCTGACAGGATTTCTTACTGGAAGGGGAAGCAGCAAAAAGATTTTAGTGTTTTTGTCAGAGTAAAAATATTTTTTTATCTCTCTTGGTTTAGAAATTTTCTTCACATAACCCCTGAAAGATGTAGATCTAAATATGAACATAGATTAAAACCATCTGTGGCAAAAAAGTATTTCAATGTTTTCAGTGGATTTAGAGGGGCTTTTATGTTTATAGTTGAATGTGTACTTATGTGCTGAATAGGACTAGAAAAGGAAATAAATCCTTATAAAAAAACATGATAAAACATAAAAGAACATTCTCATAATAATTTATTGAACAAGATTTTACATTAAATTTTTCCAACACTGTGTTCTGGATCCCTGTTGCAGAAAATAATGAGGAGGAACTAAACTGACAAACTTCCCTAACCAGCTGCACTTCACAGTCCAATTACATACTTAATCATTTTACAGATGAAATTTGGCTTTGATGAAAATGAGAGCATTGAAGATGAAAATTAACATTTTGATAATTTTTGGGTTTAATTTTGTTTCTTTTCATTAAATTAGCACACATACAAAGGTACTTATCTGTAGCCCTGGGCACCCTGAGAGATATTGAAAGTAACAAAGGGGGTAACAAATATCAAACAAGATAATACAACTGCTATAAAATAGACCAACAAATTATGACAAAAATAAATGTCTCTAAACAGTCACATCCTTACTAAGTACAAAAACCAACAGATTGACTTTGTAGTATATCATGAATGTCAGAAGACCTGTGCTGTTCCATACCAAACAGGTTACCTACTTTCAAAGCTGAGGGACTCACTCTGAAAATACTTAAAATAGTTAAATTCGTTTTAAAACAAGGATAGTGCATTTTGGCTGCATTTGTAAACTAGATATTTAAATAATATAATCAGGCAGTATTGCATTGAAGATTGTTCTGTGCCATTTGAAACTTCACAGGTAAAACTGTATTGCTAATAATGTCTGTATGTAGACAGAATTAATCTCACTTCATTTTAGATCTTTAGGGATATATTTCTAAGCCTAATGTAATCATACTTATATAGAAAAAAGGAAACTTCAGGAGGTTTTGGACTCAAAACTGTAATATTTGAGGATGTGGCTCATTCACAGGCTCAAGCATCTAATGAAAGTGGATAGATATGTTTGCAGTCAAAGGAGAGGGAGCGAATCACCTCTTGAGGGTGATTCATCATTAACAGAATACAATTTTTTTAGAATAAGAAAAACTGTACCCAGATATTGCCCATTTCATTTCATAGAATATGAAACATTTATGGTCTGTATTATTGAACCATTTCTCCACGTAAGAAAAAAATTATCTAACTTTCAAGTGACAGAAGCATAATAACTTGACAAACAGAAGCCAGATTTCAAAAAGGTTTCTTGATCTATTGAAGAAAACTGTTGTTTGAGTGCAAAGGGATTGTACAGAATTTTTCCTGTAGTTATACCACCTGCTCAGCAGTCCATGCATTGTTTTATTTGCAAGGAAATCCTTTAGGAAGTAATATGCAGGAGGAATGGAAATATTAATTTCATCTTCTTTTTTTCCCATTCTTTTCAAGAGCATATGGAATTACTTATTTCAGATCTTATGTGTTATTTTGGACAAAAGAAAAATAAAAAGATAAATATCTTCTAGGTGCTAAAAATCAAGCAAATAATTTCACTTTTACTATTTTTAGTTTAGCACAATAAATATTTTTTTCTTTCTGTATGTAATATTAATATCTCTTTTTGCCTGTCATATATTCTACACAAACATAAAATATTATTTCTCATACTTGTGCTAAATTTTACTCTTGTCAAGCCTTTGGATAAAAAAATAGGAAAAAACCTCAGAAATAAAAATTTTTATATGTATGTTTCAAATCTCTCAGCCTTTGGATGAAATCTTGCCCCACATAGAACTAATTGAGAGGCTACACTTTGATGTCTGTGGTGCTAGAAGGTTTACCAAGTTCGTCTCATATAACACTACGAGGTTAAGTTCTGTAAAAAAATCTGGAAAATACTGAACTTATCATTTTGATTAAAGACCTGCAATTTCAGCTAGTATGCTACATGTTTTCTTCCTGTAAGACCAGTGAAAGAAGTAGGATATCAGACAAACCTGAACTTCTAACTTTTCCATAAAGGATCCAGGAATAAAGCCAGTTCATATCAAGGATGTTGCACCTCTCACCCTTGATTAAAGGAAAGAAAAATGAATGTAAACCTTGAATTGAGGAAAAGGCATTTTTAATAAATTTGAATATATTGAAGCTTGTGGATTAAATATAATCATTGATTAAAAATATACAATAGGTCAGGGAGAATAATTAACCAGAGAAGATAAATTCAGTCTTAATATTTTTTCTTTCTCAAGATGAGGTTTTTCCTTTAATAATACATTTCTACTAGGATATGCTTTCCAAACAACAAGTAATCCTGATTTTATTATTTTAACAATACACAAGTGAAACTATAATATACTGAGTATATTCACATATGGAATGATACATTGAATTATGCATTTTATATAAATATATATATACTTAAAATTACATTTTCATTCCTCATATAAGAATCCCAAATTAGTAGTTGTGTCTCTCTCTCTGTGATATGTCATATTAACTCCCTAGATTCAAATTCTTACAATATTTTTTTACTTAAGAAGCAGAAATGAAAGTTTGCGTGTAAGTATTCCCATCTCTAATTATTTAAAGAGCAGGTCTTGCTATTCATCAGCCTTATCCTGTGGACTTCATTAATACATTACTGTCCTTGCAGAAAGTGAACCTGTTAAAAAGTTGTTCCTGCTGATAAGGGACAGACTCAGAATCAGGCCCCGAGTGTTCTGCTGGTATGCAGCCAAACCTCTTATTTAATCTCTTATTGAAAGCCAAATGGGACTTAGATTGCACAGTACCTACAGTCATATGCTGATATAGATGGTGTTCTATGACATGCAAATAGCAGATACCTGTATCCAGAGCTGAGGAAAGAAAGGATAAAGGAAAAGCCCCATTCATCAAGGGACTTTGTTATTATGCTGTAAACTAGGACAGATCAGCAGAAAACACCTTCTCTGGCTACCTGTGATAAGGCAGGAAGGACACATATCAAAAGACAGCTCTAGGAACTAGTAAACCTTACTGTCCTATTAAGTTAAAATCATGTTCTTCCTGAAATCTTTTGTCTGAAAGCTTTTATCAAAGAGTGCTAGTGAAATTTATACTAATATGATGTTTTATATATTAAGTATATGTTACGCATTAGTAACTGAATTCTATCAAGAATGTTAGTGTTAAGGTAGCCTTCATTACTCTTCATGTGCCTAAATCTAGATTTACATTTAAACACTCACAGAACTACAAAAACAGGATAAGGCTCTGTCATGGTTTAACACTGGCCCAGCAATTAAACCAAGTAACAGATACTCTGTTAATCCCCCTCCCTGATAGAGAAAGGGGAGAGAATAAGTGAGAGAGACTTATGGGTTGGAAACTAAACTACACAGCTTTAATTTTAAAATTACCAAATATATAGACAAATATGCAGGCAAATTGATGCCACGTTCCCCTCCCCTTCCCCCCAATAACATTCACATTACCAACAAGGCTGCAGGGCATCCCTGGGAAAGTTCAGGCTGGACTCCTGGGGTCGGGAGCTGGAGGCAGGAACACACAGATATGGGCTGGTATGGATCAGGACCACAGGCAGAGGAATGGATAGAATCCTCCCAGGATGCTGAAGCAAACAGGGACAGGCGAAGAAGGGGAAGAAGGAAGGGGATTGACCCTTGTGATCCCTCAAATTTGTACTGAGTATGATGTGTATGGGATGGAATACTCTATTTGGCCAATTTTGGTCATTTATCTTGTCCATTCCTCCCTAAGAGAGGGTGGCAGATGTGACTTCTTTACTCCTTTTCTCTTTCTGGAGGGCAAAATGTTCCTCAGAACTGAGCAGTGGCCTTGGTTCTGCTTACCAGTCTCTAGAAGTATCAGTAAACATTGTGCATTATCAGTCCCATAAGCAGACAATGTCTGAGAAACTTGCTGTTAATTTGAGCAAGTGCAGCTATTACAAGACACTTAGCTGAAAGCAAAATTACAAGACAGAAAATCTCCTTTATCCTGGCCCAAAGCATGACAGGTTCATTATATGTAAAGTGTATACTACATTTTTTGGTACTGATACTATAACTAAAGTTATGGTCCTGAGTTTGTAAATCTTTTCTAAAGTAACAGCTGTTTCAGAATTGTCCTATATGATATTCTGTAAACTAAATAAGCTATGACAATTAATGCTTTAAGCAGGAGAAAAGAAATTAGAAAAACAACATCTTTGTTCACATAAGACATTTTGCAGATCCCTTGTTAGGAGCCTAGTGTCATGTATTTCAGGATTTGGTCAAGATTTTAATAGTATTTGAAAGTAAATTTGCTTTGCTTATATTGAAGAATGTTGACAATTGCACAGGTGCAATTTTTTTGGCCCTAATGTACTTTTTATAATAAGAACAGTATTCAACACAGCAGAGGATAGAATTAAGTCTGAGAGTCAGACACCTTGTTTTACGTGTCTACAAATGTGCAGACAGTATTCAATTGCTTAAACAGAGGCATATAATGATGTTAGAGACATCCTAATATAACATGCTTGGCTTCTGGCTCTTGTTCCAGAAGATAATAATCCTCTGTAGTTCTTGTGGTGTAACAGCCAGCCCTATATGGATGCTCAGGAAATACTAGATGATGGACAAGATCACTAAAATAGTGCTAGATTTATATATTTTAGCAACTGAACCCCATCCTACTTATGTTTTCCTGAGCGAGAAGTAGTTGACAGCACCAGCGAGGTAATTCGGCTGAACTGATTATAAATATCCAAGATGCGATTCTGTTACTTAGCCATAAACCTTTACTGGCTTTTGAGATAAATGGAAAATGTTCTCAAAATGGTTTCTAATTGTTGAACCAGAAAGGCACGAATTTCCTGTGTGGCATTTCTCTTGGTTTCGTGTGGACATATTAGATGGTCACATAAGCCGTCTCTCAAACTGCAAAAGGTGCCTGTGTGTAGGTAACTGAACTTCATCTTAGATGTTAACAATAGTGGGAGATAAATATCACCTCAGGCTCCACTGAAAAGTTCTCCATATAGGGTATAGTTCAGTTGCCACACATACAAATACCCTAGGATATCTAATCCAGCTCTTGGTCATGGGCAATTGAATCAAATTTCTTGTGAGCTGTTCATGAAAACTATGGAGAAGTAGGGGAAGCTTTGACAACTATCTCACTTACAGACATCTGAAAGTTTGGTGTCTAAGTGTTTAACTGAATGCCAGTCATAACACCTAATTATAAGAATTTTTTGTCTTTCTTCCTGTCTTGATGTCTCTGATGTATCAAAATGGACATTTAATCAAAACAGAAAATGCTGTTACAGTATTTCATGATGCTTTGTGATGCTCCATACTGATTTGTTTTAACAGTGTTTTCTTGGTGATGTTCTAGACATCTCAAAGTTTTTACAAACATAACTTATAGTAATGCCACTTTCATTTTAAAAAATAGATCAATTTTACATTCTGAAAATTATTTATAATTTGTTTATTTTCAGAACTTTGTATATAACATTTTGTTATTTCAAAACAAAACAAAACCATAGGAGGCCTGCATATAAAATCCTATGGCTAACTCTACATAATGACTTTTTTACTTGCTTTGATGGCAATCATCTGCCACTTTAGATGTCCAAGTCTGCAAATCTAATCTTCATAAGTACTCTTAACATTTTTATTGAGCTATAATTTACATTATGGATGCTAGTCAAGGATGCGAGCACTGTTGCTAGTACTATTTCAGATGCTTGTTTATCTGTACTTCTGTATGGGGACAGAGAATAAGACATGGGACCTGCAGAAGATAGATGTCTTTTAAAAGGGGCAGCTAGAGGCCAGACACAGTACCCCAGGGCATCTAAAATTATCCAGATGTTTTTCGGTAATTGAGCTTCCTATTACAGTTATGAAGACGGACAAAGTCATTGCAGTAACTGCTGTAAAAGTGGCCAATATTGCAATGATGTCACAAGAGACACCTCATATTAGTCTTCCTGAATTTTGCTTCACTATGCTAAAAAGAACATCCCAAATGATGTTTTCCCTTCTTAAGTTACATTAGCCTTTACACTCTTCAGTTTTGTAGTAAATAACAGCCCAAAGAAGCAGAAGCTTAATTTAAAGTCCAGGACACAAAAGAAAACATGAGCTAATATGGTCCTACTCTTCTCAAAAACAGTGTAAGTATATTAATGATCTGACTGCAAAACACATTGCTTAATATTGTTCTGTAACATTTATTGATCTGTGATATCAAAATACTATTAAAGCACTATTCCTGTCCTGCCAAGATTAAATTTATCCTGCACTAATATTTTAGCCTAATCAGTTAACTGTTTTGCAAGTTTGAAGTTCATATTTTAATTTATTCTGGTTAGCTTCACAATCAAGCAATTAGATATTTAAGAGTTTACTTACTGGAATGATTTAGTTGTAAATTTAAAAGGATTGTGCAAATTGACAGCCTTATATGAAACCTTTCCTGTAAGCAATATGCCTCTGGAATTTAGTTAATTTAGACATAGTAACATGAACATCATGAGCAGTTGAAGTGTGATTATACTGAAGAAGAAAAAAGCATTCAAAATAGACAAGTAAATATGCTCCAGCTACTGTAAATCAATGAAGCCCATTTAAGTTAGTGGATCCTTACCAATTTACATTAGCTAAAATACTGGCCCTGCATTTTCTTCTGCACAGTCCTGAAGATCAACATTGTTTTTATTTTCTTATGAAATTTGATATTTTAATAAAGTACTTAGGTATGTTTAGCCAATCAATTTACTGGGTAAATGGAATGGTCTTAATGTTGTAATTGTGCAATTAGAGTCATTTAGACTCTGTAGAACTAGCCATTCTTAGATTAGCAGATTGATAAGGATACAAAGACAGGGCCAAAACATTTTTTTATACTGAAACTTTATTTCATTATAATGTAATTGGGTTAGGTTTTATTTTGTTATTCCATATTTCAGTGGGTATGATAAATATGAGGTGCCCTGAGGGTGATGTTCATGCTATAATTTGCCTTGTTCAGGGTGTATCTGGGATAACGTTACTATCCCGGGATTTAGCACAGTATTTGGAGCAGCTCTAATAGCTCAGTAACCATGGGATTAAATATATTATGATCTACCAATATAATTTTTTGCATATATGCTTCTTTGTAAGGCAAGTTTTGACACATTGTCATTACTAACTTCAGGACAAAATGAAAGTGAATTAAAAGCAATACTCTTAAAGATCTTGCTTTCCTTGTTGTTGGTTTGCTATTCTTAACAGACCTTGATGTTAAATGTGAGAAAAGATGGGAAAGGAATGCTTAGAAAACATCAAAGACCTTCAGCAATTATTTTTATTTCTGTCAACAGTTGTCTCCCATGCAATAGTCTTACACTAAAAATATAAATGATCTGTTGTACATTAATGGAGAATAGAATTCACCTTCCTGATATATTTAACGTTGCAGTCTTTTTAGTAGTGTCTATAGAACATGAAAGCTATGTCTATAGTAGGATATTAAACAGTTCTTGGACAATGGTATATAATTATGCCTCCCACTAAACTGTTTGAACAGTACATAGTATGCCTTTGGCTTGGGCCAGCTGGCACTCTGCAATACAATTGCTAGTCATTGTTAGGGATATAACATCAACCAGGAACTTTTGTGAATAAACAATTTCATTTTGGACACCCTCTTTTTAGGGTAAGAGATTTTAATAGAACATACGTGTGCTTTTTTGTGTTGCTTGCCGGAAAACATCTGAGAATGGTCCTGGGCACTCATCAGTTTATTTGTTAATCTTTCTTTCTCTTTTTTTCTCTCTCTTGCTTGCTTGCTTGCTTTCTTGATTCCTTCCTTCCTTCCTTCCTTCCTTCCTTCCTTCCTTCCTTCCTTCCTTCCTTCCTTCCTTCCTTCCTTCCTTCCTTCCTTCCTTTTTATTTGCTGAGACAGAAAGTCCCAACCTGTTCAATATCTTTGGCCTTAAAAGAGTACTCATAAGTTCATTTATCCTTTTTCTCTTCTGAAATTTTTTTAGATTCAGTGTCTGTGTACAGGTATATACTCATGAACATATCACAGCACAAACTGTTGAGCTACATATGCAGAAAAGTTTCCTTCCATATTAGAAAGCAGAGCACCAACATAAATGAATAATTGCATTGTATCCCATATTTTAATTTCTATTTCTGTAGAAGAGAAAACAAGGTGAGAACTTAGATTCTCACTCATATTTCAGATGATCAAAGAAGGGTTAACAAACCCACCCTGACACCAGCTACTGAAATGTACAGTTGTTTATCATAAGAAATAATGTTGTTTTATTTAGAAAGGCTAATTCTAGTATAAGAATTAAGAAAATGCTACACAATGGGGATCAGAGTCTAATCAAGATTAGAACAACCAACTGAACAAAACCAGATAAATATATTTTTTTACTTGATACCTGCTTATCAACAGGGAATTATGTCAAATTTCAATTACAGATTTTGGATGGCTTCTAACAACCAGAAGCTCTGAAGAAATTGATGAGGGTTTAGAATCATTCACTGTGAATTCAGATACACATGCAAAATTTTGTCCCTTTCTTTCATGTGTAAGTTTGTTAAGTTTTTTCTTTGGAAACTTTGCTGTTTATCTTCAGGCATACAGGGGATACTCTGTCATTTTACTGATCCTACACTTAGTCAGAAAGCACTGTTAATGTAGAAACAATCTATTTCCTGATCTGATAAAGTGATTTAATGCAATTCTCATGTTTAATAACTTCAGGGAGGCTAATTGTGCTTCAAGCATGTCAAGAGTTTAAATTTTCTTCATTAAAAGAGAGCTGATTTTGTAGAAGAAGGCTTTGCAGAGTCTCCAGCTTGCAGTTAAATAAAGAATCCAAGCAATTACTCCATTACTCCGTGACAGTAAAGGTTCCAGTGTAGAAGCTATTCTATTAATATTAAGATAATGTATGCTCATATAATTCCTCCCTCCTGCTAATGCTGCTTTAAAGCCCTACAGCTTCCTGATACAGATGAATCCATTCCTTTCCTTCAGTTCAAAGTCTGTGAGATTCTACCAAGCCTTTCTGAAATACTTGGATTGCAGTAAATCCTAGTACTCAAAAGTAAAAATGAAAGACACACACTGTAAAAAAAAAAAAAAAATTAAACAATTCTGTATCACACAACAAAATGAAGCCACAGTTTTTAAAAAATTTTTCGCTTTTTACCCTTCAAGAAATAGCAACAATATATAGCACAAAACAGGAGGAAAAAAAAACATAGATCAAAGGCAGTGGATGGCATTTATTCAATGTCTAAAAATTCCAGTAAAATTATGATTTATTTCATCCAAGGAAAAAGAGTTTTTTTGTTTTGTTTTGTTTTTTGCTACAAACTGAGACTTTCTTCACACTGAACATCTTTACATAGAAGCAGAATCTTTTGTGATATCGTTATGTTATAGTAAATAATTTGATGCAGCATATTCATTGTAAGGTTTGGGTAAGGCATTGCTGCAGTAAGAAGATGAAGCTGACTTCTCTTCCTGCTTCTGAAAGTGTCAAAAGCAGCAGATTGCTCAGTTCGGGGGAAAGAATATGTAATTAAGCATGGAGCATGGATCTCTACTATGTCTGAATACTGAGGAAAAGAAAATTTTATACTTTTTTGTCTGCTATGTCTAACTAAACAAGCCTGGGGTCTTTGTACAGAGTTCAAAGCTTCTAGCAGCTTGAAAGTGGGATTCATCAATAAGAAGTGAAGGAATAAAGTTTTCCAAAATATGTCTTCTTTTCTGCCAACATCACATGGCTGAGCTTTAGCTAACATTGGCTAGACACAAGAAAGATAACTAACAGTAATAGCAGGACACCTGGCTCCAAACAACAGGTTTACTAGCAGAGAAATAATGATAATGGGAAACCCTCTGGCTTTATCTGAGAGGAACACATGGACACTTTCCTGATCTTCTTCTTGCTTTAAAAAGTGTTGGAGATAAAACAGGACACCATCACATTTAATGAGAAAAGTCATGTGGCTAGAATTCCAGTATCTATTGATAAAGACTGTTAGAAACCAACAAAACTCAGTTAAACTGAATGAATAGAACTGAAAATTTTCCTGCCAAGGAAGTATTTGTCCTAAAGTTTTTCCTTTCTTTTGTAGAAGCAAATTTGAAATCATCATTCATATTTCAAGATGTTTTCTCTGTGTCTCCTGGGTACACTATTGCATGGGAAACATTTGCTGTATCAGATTTTTCGAAGGTCAATAACTCCCAGTGTATTCTGCCCTTGGGACTTGTGTGTATAGATTCTGATGCTGAAATTTTTCATTGTATTTTTTTGCTTAAACTGCTGTCAGAGTTTATTCATTTATTTTTTTCAGTATGTCATATTCTGAAGAGAAATCATCATGCTGAATAAAGACAATTATTAGACAATTCTTTTAAGGCAAATTAATACAGTTCTCTCTCCTTCTAGTACTGTAAAGACCATTAAATGCCCGTAGCAGTTCTAGGAACACTGCAGAAGTTGCATGGGCTCATGTTCAGTTATAAACAAAATGTTTTCTTTGTTTTAAAAAGAAATCACTGAAGTATTACTATCAAGGATCTCCACAGTTTCTAATACTGATATGGTTAGTACTTAATCCCCTGTGGAGTTAATTAATACAAATACACATTTTACTTAAAGTAGAGCACTGTGCTCAAAACATTCAACTGGGAGTGTTGGGCTATATCTGCCAGACTCAGCGTGCACAAGTTGTTAATACACAGATGACACAAATTGGTTTCCAAAAAGTCTAAAACACAAAATTTTTCCCTCCAACTATCCACAGGAAACATGTTAGACTAGAACCTTGTTGTCCCATTTGCCAATCATATTTCAAAATTCATTGTTCATGTCATTCTTGATATCTTTAGCCATCTCCTTCTGATGTAGGCCTTCCCATATAATGTGTCTTCTTTCTCTCAAGGTTACTTGTCAGACTGCTACCAGATTTTTCCCTTGTCTTCTTCCACACTCTTTGAGCCAAACTTGAGTATAAGGTAGCATAGGAAGCCCTTGAAATACAACAGGTGCTCTACATTTCTCAGGAAGAAACATTAAGTCCAGATGGATAAGGACTTTTTTAGAACAACAAAGCTCCTTTAGAGCTGGAATCAATGTCAGTCTATTGACTGAAAATTAAGCTCCTGTCTGCATATATCTGGATGAAAATGATACAGTCAACTCATTGTTTGGGTCATTATTTCTTTTCTTAAAAAGTGCTTTTAAAACTTATTCATTGTCTTTTTGGAAAAGTGTATCTAGTTTCTAAATTTAAAATTACTTGAACGCTGATGGAAATCAAATATCAGATTAGTGTATGGGGAAAGAAAATCAACCAAAATTTTAAGTAAATTTGTGACATTTTTTACAGGAGTGGTAAAGTAAATAGCAAGTATGAACCTTGAAGAATTTTACTTGTGTAAAGAGAAAATCAAAAAAACCCCAGTGGTTCCCATAAAATTTCAGCAATGCCTCAGTATGACAACAACAGTAGTAATATGTCAAGATAGTTCATATGCTGCAAAATATACAGAAAAATAAGGTGGAATAGAGACTGAAATTCATTAACTGCTCTGAGCTTGAGGAGTTCAAGTCATGTTATCTGTGCTTTTTGAACAGAATTTATATTTATATTTAGTTTTAGCTTACAGATATAATTTACAAGGTTCTCTGAACAATGAAGATTTCGTAAACACTCACTATTTGGAACATAAACCAACAGCTGGAAACTCTGGGATTTAAATCCCTGTAATGCATAATTAAGAAATTTAAGACCAATACTGAGATCCTGTCTTGGCCATATTCCTTCCGTGTCAGATCTGATGCAATCCTTATTGACAGAAAAATCAGCATGTACTGAGGTCATTACAAGACCAGACATTTATCTGTTCAGCCATTTGTGTATCAAATTTCATTTGGTATCTGAACACAAGGGATTAATCTCACTTCAATCAAACAACAAGAAATTAGTTATTCCAGTCTACTGTAGTACTCAAATGATTCTTCTGGAGTTGGCAGAGATAAAGGGGCACTTACATGGAGTGTCTATGATCATTCAGGTGAACTGCCTTCTGGAAGCGTTATTTTTCTCTGTTTACTGTAAAAGGAGCATAGAGAAAACAGATTTGGCTAATACAACAGCACATGAGGTGTAAAAACTGAGAATTCTTCAGATTTTGGGTGCAGGCCTCTGCTTAATGGCTGTTAAGCTGAGCTGGTAGACCAGGTCCAAGTCATTTCTAAACTTCACAGAATCCAGCTAAGAACGTTGCTTCTGGGTCCATTTTCACCTTGAAGTTCTGCTTTCAGAAATGAAGTATATATTCTTAGTTCTGTTTTTACCTTCTCTTTTCCTTGTGTTCTTTCTCTTTTTACTGGGGGGAATGGGATGGTGTGGGAGAATAATATAACATTCTAAAATTATGCTTTGTTTCTTTGAGTTATTGTTTGTATATGAGTAGTGTAATCATGCACAACATTCACCCTTCATTACACTGAGTGTTGTTAGTAGTAGATGCCTCTGAGCACAATAATGCCTAATTTGCATTAATCTTGCTTTGCTCAATGCTTTTATAGTGATACAAACATATGCCACAGATTACTCTCCATTTTTTTAAACCACAATAAATGTATGAGCTACACTCCCATATTAAACAGCACTTAATTTACCAAACTTCTCTATAGTAACTAAAAACATTGTAATGTTTCTCATTTTTGTAAAAAACTACAGATCCAAAATGTCTCAAAACAGCATCTGCATAATGATGTAAAGAGGCAATCAACCATAAACAAGATTCCCCAAACCACAAATAAATAATAATTATACTGCGATCCTGCTTTTTCCATTTTTTACCTTCCCACTCCTATTTCCTGTAGGTACTGTTTTTGCACACGTAACCTTAACCATTTCATCTATTTTGTTATGGTCTCTAGAAGAAGGCCTTTAGCTAAATATAACAGACATAGCCACCACTGAAAGTGCTTCCCACTTAATTTCTCCAGCATATACTACATCTTCATTATTCATTCCCGTTGTTGAAGTTCTGCTGTAAGTTCCTACTGGTTTTGTTCAGAGAAGTCTGTATTTCTCCAACTTTTTAAAGAGCTGTTGATGTTGTATAACTATTGTGTTTTCATCCAGGAGCCATAAAGTTTGTGCAGAAGAGATCCAGCTCAGTGTCATCCTGTCTGAGGCAATGTAAACTCTCTTTTGAAATTCCCAAAAGGGGGCTGCCCTTTGACTACTACTCATGACTCATGAGTAGTACTCATGACTACTACTCATGACTCATTGGTCATGAGTAACCAATGACCTGGTTACTCAAAAACAAGGAAATCAGGCACTCTCCAGCTCTCAGATTCCCTAGATTCCCTCTCTTATCCAGTAATATTGGTATTCAGTTTCTCCTGGGGATTGAATAAAGTACTGAAAAAGACATGGGGAAAAAAAATGTCAGTAAAAAGGATCTTAGAGTAAGAATTATGACCAATAGGTCAAATGGCAATGATTTGTCTTGTTCTTACTCCTATTTTGATCTACCAGATGTAGAACTTCACCTTATGTAGTGGCACATCCTTAACAAAAAAAAAAGAAACTGAGAATATTGAAGGTGTCTTAGGGTCTCATGGATATGATCCTCAGGCAAAGGAGCAAGTTGAACCTGCACGTTGTGCTGGGTATATTTTCTTATCACCAAAAAGGAGGTCACATCATTTTTATTTCTTTCATCAACATTTCCAAGTAATTCATTTTTCCTGATTTGGTTGCTGGATTAAAACCCATCCTGGGAATGGGTTGGACCTGGGACTTCCAAGTGGGATAATGTTTCTGCCTACAGCCCCATTTAAGACACCTGGGATATAGACCAATTGGGGTTAACCTTATGTTATACCTTATATATATATATAACCTTATGTTATTGGCTCTGAGAATTGTGCATTTTTAGCTGCATGCCTATACAGTGGAACTCCCTCTGAACTCCTGCCAAGCTACCTGCCTCCAGATTTGAACATAATGTATTTGTTTCAGTGCTGACATTGGAAGCCCAGCTCTTGAGCTATACACTGTATCTTGATGTCAAAGAGGTAATTCAGCAAATCAAAACCTTATCTGGGTTGTGTACTCAGACCCTTTAATTCATTGTAAACATTCACAATTAATATATGTATAAATTAGTTTGAATCTTTCCATACTTGATATTTAAAGAAGAAAGATGCAAACCACATCAGAATTATTTCTAGGGCAAATACTAAAAGGTGAAAGGTGATATTCTATATACTGTCCTCTTCTCCCTGTCTTATATTGCTTCTCAAGGAGAATTTTATCCATGAAAACTGTTGGAATTCCAAACTGGAACAGCTTTCAGAGGAGATTAACCTTCTCCATGGCACAGCAATTTTCCCTCCTGAGGAGAGCCATATTATTTCAGTCTAGAGAAGGTGTCTATTACTTTAGAATTTAAGAACCCACATGTTTCTTCTTGGAGAGAGAAGCAATTACTTTAACTGCTGTGCTCAGCATGAAAATGTTTGGGGAAAAAATGTCTCTCTTAATCATATTTTGACATCTATATTTAAAATGGGGCTAAGTATATGAAAAACTACAGTCTAAGTTAAAAAATATGCACCTATAATAACTATCATGAAATTGTAAAATATAATGTATACATTATTTATATTTTGCTGTGTGGAACTACATTTTAATGTAGTATTATACATTAAACCTTTGAGGGGCTTTGCTCATTAAAAAACAGTTTTGATGGAAGATATTCTCATAAACAAAACCATACTTTGGATATATAAGTATGGACTTTGATTTATTATTCATTAACAGTGCTGCGTTAAGAACTGAACAATTTTTGCAGTAACAAGAGGGAACTCCTCAGTGTTTTTCTACATCTGACAAAGATGATTCACCCTGTAATCTTAATATACTACTGTGAATAAAGTATTTGATTCCCTGGCAATGTATTTTATTTTTTTTTCTTTTTTCCTTTTCTTCTGCCAGTTAAAGAACATGCAAATGCTGAAAAATTTCTTCACCACTTGGATTTCTTCAACATCGCCCCATCTCCCTTTCAGAAAAGAAAGGATAATAAAACTCTATAACAGTATGAGCCTTGTACCAGTACACATGCTGCAAGAAGCCAGCCCAGAGGTTTTGCCTTTGTTCTGGACCATAGAGGTACAAAATGTCTGGGCTATAGCAAGCATGTGTACTGGGACAAGGCTCATACCCACACCTGTGCATTACTTGTCCCTCCTCCTGCTAAGAGAGCCCTGCTGAATCTTCAGGGTCTGGTGCAGCACCAGACAAGCCCAATCTCCCCAGGAGGAAGGAACCATCTACTTTAAATCATCACCACCATGCACAGCTACGGCACTGCTGAGAGGAAAGCCTGTGGGAGAGAAGTTTAATATATCACAATATATCTTAATGCTCAGTCATCTATCAGTGTGAGGTCTTCCTAAGCATCCTAGAAATCTACCATCCAGTCAGTTCATTTACATTTCTCTTGTCCTTCTTTCTCTCTTATCCCCTCATTTCCACAGATGAAATTGACAGACACTAGGAGATACAGAACAGTCCAAAGCCATGTGTAAAGTAATTTTTTGATGGCAGGACTGTGCACGTATCCCCCTCTTCCCTTGTTCCCTGGCAGCCTCATCCCAGTGGAGTTTCACTTTCAGTCAGGTCCCACTGTGGATGGTTTCCACAGTCACAGCTGCTGAAAAATCACTGGATAACCTCAATCTATGTTATCTTTTGTGTGGAATATCTTAATTAGAGGATGGAAAATGGGACAGGGGATTGTTAATGACTTGAATATTTTGTTCTATGCTACATCTTCCTGGAGCCTGTGATTGAACTGTTGTAATTCAGTCTCCAAGTGATTAACTCAGGAATTTTCATGAGCAATAAAGTCACTGCAAAAATTAGGCCAGGAGGTAAATAATACATTGTCATCATCATAAAACAGAAAAAAAAATGTTCATAATACAGAATTTGTGGTCAAATAAATATTATAAGAAAGATCACTGGAAAAAAAAACACAAAACAAAACAAAAATTATTTGGGGATACCTTCTTCCTTCCCTTTTCAAAGACATTAGCAGAAAAATTAAATCAGTAGGAGAGATATAAATGTCACACTTGCAATTTATTTTATTGTTATTGAAAGGAGATATCTGAAAACAAATAATCTACAGAGATAAGCAAAGGCTTGATCTGTACCCGTGATGAGGAAAAGGGCCAACCATCTACAGAAGAATTTGAAAATCACAGTCATTGGACAACCCAGTACAAAGAGCTTTACTGGCATTTCTAAGAATTCTTTGAAGCTCTGTTCTACCCTCCCTAAATCATTTCCTTAGTGTTAAAGCCAAGCTTGTACAACAAAGAGATAATTCAACTGCAAATTGTGCAGCCTGTTGCCATCTCTCTCTACGTCTTATTTCATATCAGCTTGGAAACGACACTGAGTGATCTGTGGATAAAAATAGCAAGTTAAAAAAATGAGAATAGTGTGTATCTCCAAACCTTGCGGTGTAAACAGAGTAAACCTCCTTTATGCCTTAATAACTGATGGGATCTTACTGAGTTGAATTTAAATTCACTGTCTGTGACCCAGATTTTCCAGAGATATTAATTCTAATAGAAATAAATTTGTTGTTGTGTTTGTAACTCCTATCACAAGTTACACTTCTACAAAGATGAGCTGATTCTGTGTTTTTCACAACATGAATGACAGCACATTTTGATGAAATATTGCTGTATTTGATTGGAAATGCTCCACAGGGGCTGAAGCTGCTGGACACTCTGAATACCACTTAAAGTGATTCTGTTGAGTTATACCCAACCACTGAAATTAGATGTAGAAAGATGTGATTATTAGGACTTGGAAGTCTTTCCCTATACTAAGCACAACACATAAGAATAACTTTGACTTCACTTTTGTTCTTAAAATGCTCATTAAATAATTATGAAAGGAGAGACTTCTTACTTGGCTAAGTAATGCCACAGTTACTAGGTTTCCATCTTGCCTCCTAATCTTGTCTCTGCCTCTACTGTTATTTTGTTATTTGTTTTGGGCAACTCATCTGATCTTTGGAAATAATTCAGTCCAATTAATCATCTATTGCCAAAAAAAAAAAAAAAAAAAAAAAAAAAAAATTGGGTTTCTTTATTTAACATCACAACACTACTGTGAAAATACAGTGAGCTATAAAACTGCTTAATAATTTTATTATCATTGTGTTCCCACAAGTGGCTAAACTCCCATTAAAAAATTATCATAGATATTAAATGAGCCAGAGATGAACCATCAATATTGTCTTTTATGAATCCAGGCTGCCAGTTTAGTTGTTAGATTTAAAATACCCATCAAACATAATACTTCCGTTCAACGATTTCTTCTAAGAAAAAGGAAAAGAAAGAAACTATTGTTTTTCAATCTAATTATAATAAAATCTCTATAGTGTTTACTGAATATAAATTTTCATTTTCACATGGCTAAGGAAAAGGTGAACTTCAGACAGCACTTAGTCTTCCTTCACTATGTTTTGCTTTCATATATAAAAAGGGAAAGGTGTCATATTGACAGAGCTATTAGTAGTAGTCTGTTCAGAGAAATTTGGACTATAGAATGGTATCTTAGATAAATGATTGTCAGCTGCAGTATTAATGAAACAAATCCAGAATTTAAAAACCTGCTGTCTGGCAGTCACTTTATTAAAAATTCAGCTGTTGGCTGAGTTCAGAAGTGATCTTGAGCCTCCCAGGGCTCTTACCCTGCAGGTTAACAAGACTGCAAGCATTAAGACCTGGTTCAGTAAAGCACTTCACTAGTCTGCAGGGGAGTGGAGGTGATAGATCACATATGGTTCAAACATCCCCTAGCCCCTCTTGCTCAGACCATATTGATAACAACATCAGTCTTACAAATTAGACATGAAAAACACCTATTGAATCTTGCCACCTATCTCCTTGTAACTTATCACATTGGGATATTCATAGCACACTATTCATTTTTCTTTTGCATGTTTCAGGAGATGGAAATGTTCAACCAAAAAACATTTAACACCTTCACCTATTGAACTGCTAGGAAGTTTAGGGATTTTTCTTTCAGTGTTTAACCAATCTTTGTTTTTATCATATTTTTATATTGCTCCTATAAGTCTACATGATAAAGCAACTTAAATTGGTATTTCTAAATATTTTTAAATACTTACAAGGCAGCCATAATAAATATAAAGCTAATTTTCAAACATCAAAATGAATAGATAATAAACATGACATAAAGTAAAACTTGCTCCTCTGGCAATATATACATGTAAAATGTAATTCTATATAGAAATAATTTCATGTGCAATAAAAATGAAGTGAATCACCTTTATTAATACTTTCTGCAAATAATCAAAGTGTAAGAAAGTAAGTAGGTTGTTCATCAATATTTTTATATATTTCCTGTCTTAATAAAGCCACTTTAAATCAAAATACTGTTATCTAAATGTGATTTTTCCTGTACTTAGAGTTTATCTTAAATATTCTGGAATTTTACATATATAAGTTTTCCAGCACTTATAGCATCCTTTAATGCTGAGTAATTATATGTGTTCTATAATTCAAGAAAAAATACCATAGAAGTATAATTACACTTTCAGTTGCTTTAAAAATTTGTCTTTTCTTTGAGCACTCTCTTGTCTGCCTGTTAGTATCTTCTTTGTGATGCTTTGCTCAGAATCATATGTAATTTTCTAACAACTGTCACTCTTTGAGCATACTCCAAGGTACTTTTATCTTCCTGCTACAAGGCCTGATGCTTTTTTGCATGCATGCCTTAAAAATGAATTGATTTCTAAATAACACGAGTATGAAAAATGTGTGTAAATGACTCTCTTCTTACACCTACAGTTGTTTTCAGAATTACTGCAGTCTAACTTGCTGTTTCTGTTGAATGGTTGTGATACTGTTTTCTGTCTTTTCACCTTCCTTTAAAAAATAAAATTTTAAAAAATTATGTTTTAATCTTGTTCATTTTCATGACAATTCACACATTTATTATATTATTTCTCAGGGCTTCAGTCACAATCAGGGACTTGCGTCAGGAATTGTGTGACCATACAGGTATTTTTTGATGCTGGTTCTAAGATAATTAAGTCTCCCTGTATTACTACCCTGTCCTCCAGCATCCCTTTAGTATTATCTGAGAATGTAATTAATGCTATTTACTTCTCTCCTGGGCTAGTGAAGATATTAATCCCTGACTTAATGCATATCCCTCCAGCACCATTCTACACACCTCTTTGCATCTGGATATATTGCTGACATTATCCTTTGTTTATGCTCTTTCAGTCTTTCAATGAGACAGTGTTTCTATCAAAGCCAATTTTAATTAATGTTGACAAAGATTTTAACATCTATTGCAAACCAAATACATTACAGCTATTGTTTTTCATGTCCCCATTTTTCTTTGTAGTTCTAGTTAAAAAATAAATCAGATTTATCTCCTATCCCTTTGTTCTTTCTGCATCTATTCTGTCTCTTGCTGCTTGGTGCATTAGCCCGTAGATATTCATGGTCTTTTCTCTTGATATGAGCTTTACTATTTGAGGGAAAACAAGGACAAAGAAGAACAAGACAGTGAGTAGGATGGCCCCAATCCAGCAAAGCAATGAAACACATGGCCATCTTTGAACACAGGCATAATCTCACAGGAGTCAATAGAAAAACTTGCGTGTGTGAAAACAGTGTCTCCCAGCTCAAGGCTGCTGTACTGAATATATAAGAGGATTGTGTGCTAATCGTCTCATATTTCCTTTTGTATTTAAAAATAGTTTCACAGTAACCTTTCAAAGCCCCCTTCATTCTTTCTGATATCTGAAGCAGTGATACAGTACGTTTTTGAGGTAACATGCATCAACACAGTAGGGTGCAAAAAACTCAGATTTTCTGAACTAAATACTTTCATATTTCCCCCATTATTCCCTAACCTGTTCCTCATCAGACGAGGAAATAATTTTAAATTATATTCATATCACGTATTTATAAAGTTAGCTTATTACAGTTATTTATTTGTGCACTATAAAAAAAATTCAGTATCCTAGTCACTTTTGAAACATTATTAATTTCACCGTTCCTCAGGATATACTTGATTTCTTCAGTAGCAAATGCAATTTTACTTTCCAGCCAGCAGCTTAATGGTTCTTGTTGACAAATGTTAATTATTTGTCGAGGTTTTCCATTCCTGACATTTTTGGCTTCAAACCGATAATCAAAGCAAAAAGTAGGGGGGGGAGAAGAGAGGAGGGAACTTTTCCTCAAATAGTGGAACAGCTTTATTTGTGAATGCCATGGGAAGCTAGAAAGAGAAAAGAAAGCAAGTAAGTAAATGCATTAGCCCAAGGGAAAGGATTTCTAAGGATGTGCTCTTGCATCCAGCTGGGACTGGTCTCTTCTTTAGCTCAATGGATAAAAAAAAAAATAAAAAAAATTTAAAAAAAAAGGAAAACAACCCCATGGCCCCACGCCCTCAGAGGATAAAATGGGATTTTAGCACTCAGAGGGAATCTCTCCTCACCACAATTGAAACACAGCTTAACTAGCCTTAAATCAGACTATCTAATCAACTGAAATCCAATGAAAAATAGCTTCTGTTATGCCTTAGAAGCAGAGTGTGGATGAGGAGATTAGCTGGGTTGAGATTAATCACTTTAGAAAAGAGAATTTAACTACTTTTTAATAACACACAGTTCAATGTGGTTGAGAATATGGAAGCTCAGATAAAGCCTTTTAAAAAGTAAGAGCCATCAAAGCAGTGTGGAAGTGTTTAGCTGTGCAGATACAGTAGTGGGCAGAACTCATTTTCATCTGTGCTTGTCTGAGGTGATTCCTTATTATCATTCTATAAGTTTCACACAAGGCAGAAAGAGAAATAAAGGCTCAATGGGTTTTTTTGTCATTAATGGTTGTCATTCTGATTAAAAAAAAGAAGAAGAAACACTATAGTTTAATGGGTAAATGCAAATGACCTCAACATTGCCATTTTGTACTTCAAAGAGGAATAAATTTGTTTTGAAGTTTATTTGGTAGATGAATTGCTGTCAGAGATAAGCAAAAAGTTTTGAACTCCCAAGGGCTCTCATAATGCTTCAGAAAAGAGAAAATTCAAGAATTACCACACTTGTGATCAAACATAATAAAAATTAAGGCTAATAAACAGCATTTTTAATGTCAGACTAAAAGGTGAGCCAAGGAGGATTGTGGAACATAACATTATCAGTTTGGAATTCACAAGGTTTGTTATATTTGATTTTTTTTTCTTTCTTCTTTCTTTTTTTTTTTAATTTTTTTGTTTTTTATGAAGGAATAATACTTTTACCCCTATTAAAAATATTCTTCTTGGACAATAAACAATCCAGCTTTAGCTTTTACAATCAAAGTCTTGTATGTGGGCTACATTAACAGCTATGCTAGAAAGCATTTCCCTTGACAGGCAGAACAGGTTAGTAACTCTCAAGATATAATTTAAATAACAATTGAACTATTGTACAGGAAAGACATTTTATGTAGACTATTTGATTATCATTTTCTATGCTCCTAGGAGCTATAGGACAAAAACAGAAGATGAGATTGCCCTTCCCTATGCTATAAAAATATTTCTCAAAATGTATTGGGTTAAAGACATTAAAAAGGTATGAATTTACTTTTGAACTATCCAGACAGGTCTTTGGCATTAAACAAAAATACACTTTTAAACATTTCATTGCCATTGATGGTTTTTTTTTCAGTGTTATGCTGTATCTGGAAGCTACTGGAGTCTGAGTAAATTTGTGCTGATTTGTATCTCTTGCGAATCTGTCCTGGTAGCAATGTAGTAGGAGAGATTCATACCCTCCTTCTCTTTGATACATGAGATACATACATACTGTCCTGCAAAACTTTCAGACAGGCAGACTTGTTGATGCTTGCTAGCAGCTCAGCAGCTGATGCCCATTCAAAGGGATATGCTTTGTCTGACTTTGCTTTCTAACATCAGACATATATAACAAGACACAGCTCATTGTGTGTTTGCCTCAGAAGGAGCTCCATGCTGTCAACATGAGAAAATCAAGTGCAAGACAAGCCAGGACACTGTAAAAATCATTTACCCTCTACTGCGTATAAAGATAGCTGAAAGCAAAGAATACAAGTTTTGACAAGGCATTTAAATACTCACAACTAACCATTTTCTGAAACCAACCAAGGCAAAGAGATTTCTTTCTAAGGTCCAAAAGTAACAGGAAAAACTAGGACAGAGCCTATCTGCATCTGCTGTCATTCTTACACTGTCAGAGGCACAAAAAGTAACAGCTGCAAGTCTGTAGAAGCAGAGACCATACCTGATCTCTGGCTCAGTCTTCCTTGATGGAGCACAGCAAGGAATCAAGCCTGTCTGTAGCATGGTGAAAGCAAGCAAAGCAGATCTAGAACATCTCAAACTGTTGCTGCTGTTCTTACCAAAATCTGAATGGGTTCATAATTTTAATTCTACCAAAATGCTTTTTGAGACTTTTAATTGTGATGCATGCTCTTTACCCTCCATGGTCGAAATGGATAGCTCATCAGTTATGAATGTTACCCGAGGGAGAATGTAGTGAGACAGGACCAGGTGCCCTGAGTTATTGATGAGTGGGTGTGGGTTCACCTGTGTCTGGCCTCCCTCCTGAGCATGTGCAGGAGCAGGGGGCCAATAAGAGAGCAGCTGACACCCACAGAGAGAGCTCTCACTCTTCAGTGAGCATGGAGAAGCCCACAGCTCAAGGAGCCCCAGGAGCAGGCAAGAAGGGGTAGATCCAGGAGCCCCAGGAACAGCCCTAGGACATCGTCCAGGAATGGGCTAAGCCCCGAGGCCTCAGGATCAGCCCTAGGAGCAAGAAGGGCTCCTCCCGCTTCAGGAGAATATATAGAAACATAAATGAAATACTAGGCAAGGTAGACAACTGCATTTTATTCTCAGTTTTCTGTCACAGATAAATTCTGCATGTGAACTTGAACAAGTCATACAATCTGCTAGTATCTCACTGTTATCTATTAGAATTATTCAACTCATCAATTGTTTTGGGACAAAGATTCACGTCACTTGAGGCCTTAAAGGTACCTTAGATGCTGTAGGTTCCAGTGATGGCTTATGGAAATAACCCTACAAATCTAAGAGAGAAACACACAGTTCATTCTCAATTTATAATTTAGACCTCAGCCATACAAAACTGGGTACACAGCATTCAATACACTGGCTATTGGAGCTTTCTTCAGGCCTCAATAACATAATAAATTTGGCAATGAAATCACATGAAAATGTGATCACTAGATTGTAAGATATTTCTTTTATGAAGTGATCACAAAGTAGTCTAAGAATTTAGGCCTACTATTTTACCAGAAAAAAAAATACTCTTTTCTCTCTTTGAGAGAAATGTCAGGTTGATTGCTGCTGATTTCCTTGGAAGTGACTAGTTGCATCAGCAATGTGGACTCAGTAAAGATTGGTTACTTTAAAACAAATTATGAGTGAAATTAATCACAGAAAAAGATACTTTCTCAGAAAAGGAAAACTGTTATTCATGCATACATCTTCCTGTGTCCTTCAAATCACATGATAAATATCACAAATGAAAAAGAGGCTGGAGTTAGAGGTGTTTTGCTTTGAGAGGTTGGAGCAAGGTTAGTCATGTTTGTGATATTTATTTCCTTTTTCTAGACCATTCAGAGAGATTTCAGTATAAAGCAGTCACAACAATGCAATTTACACATTTATTTGTCAATCATATATTTGCTGTTATTTGAAACCTTTTATCACTTTTTACATTGAGGGTACAGACAGCTCTGGGTCCCAGCTCAAGTAATTACCTTCCCTTACACACATTTCTCCTTCAGTATTTGTTGGCATGAGATTCTTCTCTTTTTTTTTTTTTTTTTTTTTTTTTTTTTTTTTTTGTCCTACTCTTTTATATCTTGCTGTGCACTGTGGAACTGTTCCTAAGTCTCATTTTACACCTTACTGAGCTGTAGTAGGAAAGTCACTACCACACCATCTCCTTTTTGTCAAGTGGTTCTTAGGCCATTTCTTGTTTATATCAAGTCAGCACTTACGCGTGGGTCACTTTGCCACAGCTAACAGCACTCAGTGTTTCTCCACAGGATACTGCAGAGTCTAAACACTTTCTGGTCTTATCACAGGGATTTCAAGTGTCTGCATAAACTATACCTATTTGGTAGGAATACTTGTTTCTCTGCAGTATAGAAATTAAAGTCTGAGTTTCACTAATGTCAGTAGAGAGATAAACCCAATTTCTTTTTCTCACTGTCTGAATTTTTGTAGACAAAGGATCAATAACGCAGGCAAACTCCAGCTGAGAAAACTTCACAAATGTGTCCAAAGATAGTACATTATAAACTGAGATGTCCATTAGGCACTCGAGTAAGATGACAATTCACTGTCAGGGCTATTAATTGAATGTATAAACAGCAATATATTTCTAGAAAACATATTCCCCTTATCTGTTTTGTGGGGTTTTTTGATTTTGGTTGATTTTTTTTGCATCAGCATTGCTTTCTGAACATTCCTGTAATTCATTTTTATCCTACATTTTTCACATTCACATGCAATATATCCGTTGCATTTTCATAAGATATTGAAAATTAATTCAACAATTTGCATTTACTGAAAAGTCCCTTACTGTGTACTGTGGAGCTTCTGTGAAGTAAGTAAAATTACTTCTGTATTAGCTAAATTCCTTTCCAACATTCATTGCAAAAAAATGTATAATGTGGCAAATATGTCATGGACCCTTTGTCAGACTATCAACACTTTGTTTATAATTCACTTCTTTTCTGATATTAAAGAGGGAGTTGGATGATTATTTTTTTTCTGATAGATAGTTAAATTAATAACAGAACTAGATGGAAGTTCTTTAATATACTTGAGTCTATGATTCTATTATTCTATCTGCCAATGGTGGACTTAGGTAGCTAGCTACCAATTCTGTCACTCAGAAGAATGTAAGAAGAAAGGAAAGAGATCTAAATGCTTCTAGTGAAGCTGTATCACCTCACAGTAACTACATTTGCCACTCTTTATATTCATACAAATATATGTATGCGCATATGTTCATACTTATGTTGTATGTGTTACAGGAGCTTACGACATAGTTCTAGAACTGGATCAGTCTCAGCCTGCCTAGGTCTCTCTCAGGAGTGTACAAATGACCAACTTTAGTAAATTTCTACTTCTTATTTAAAAAAAGGAAAAAAGTTCTAAAATCTAGGCAGAAAGGAGAGAGGATAGTCTAGTTCAAAATAGTTTGCAGTCCAATATCATGATGCTCTTGGTGGTGGTAGGTATAAATTCTTCCTCTAAAATAGGCAGGGAATGGAAAGGGGAGATAAACTAGAGTTTTCTGTAGTTGAATGGGACATCAGACATAAACCCACTAGTGATTATTCATTCTATTTTCAGGAATAGGCTGTCCTAGGTGAAGTGTTCTCTGCTGAAATAAGATCATGTTTTGCAAATTTCATGCTTATCACTTTCATTCAAGCCTGGACTAAGCAGAACTTCCATCATCTTCACAAAGAAACTATCTCAGGTTCCTCAACTTTGCAACTCAGATGATGACAATATTTATATCTCCTCTGAGACTTTAGCATTAAAATTCTCTGTTGTAACTTGTGTTTTTCTATTGATCCTACACTACAAAATTTAATTGACAGCACAATTCAATTAAAAGATGATCTTGCTCCTGCAAAGTAATGAACATCTGCTTCAATCTTTAAAAAACATTTTTAAATATCTTCAGTATCATTAACATTTTGCGTGAATTGTGGCATAATACATGAAAGGTCACATCTTCAGAGGAATTTTAAAAGCTCTTCATAATATTACATACTCATATTTCTTCATAGGAAAATGAAACCTATTCCTGCAAAGTTTACAATCAGCCAGTTAGCCTTTTGGATTTGCTTTTGAAAAAGTCAAATGAGCAATTTGCTTATTGCAATCAATCAATCTCTCAGCTATGTGCAAGCTTAAAAATAATTTAGTAATGTTCCTGTCCTACAGGTACCTGGTTGTTTACTTCTTTCTTTCCTTCTTTCTTTCTTTTCTCCAGATAAAATTTTCCAGTCTTCATCAGTCTGATATTTAGTGTTGCTAAAAGCAACAGACCAATGGCTTTGCAGAAAATAATTTTTTCTTTACTTCATCACTTCATCAATGGTGTAACATGAAAAATATTACTTTCTTCACTTCAACTCACCCATCATCCTCAAACACTAACATGTTAGAGTTTTCAAAAGAGCAATGAAAAAGTTCAGATATCTGAATGACATACTAAAAAAAGAAACATTATAGCCTGAAAAAGGAAAAAAATAAATTTACTTGTAAAAATACTCAAATCTGAATCCAGCTTAGACTTTCATGATTAGTGTTTAAATTTTGACATTTACAAAGATATAAAACAAATATTGCCAACTGTACTCAGAACTCTTCTAATTTGCTCATCATTTATAGTTTAGATTTAATTTACCATTTTTACAATAATTTAATAAGATTTTCAGTAATTCTTGCTTTTGACATTGAAACAGCATGGGGTTGATTTCAGACTTGTGCTTTTATGTAAACACATCAGTATTTTCACAGCATGTTTAGAACAAATGGAGTAAATTCTGCTCCTCTTACACCTATACAAAACTATTGACTGTTGAGAAGCAGAGGGAAAATTTGACTGAATTGCTGGAGTAAGTCAAGAGGAGTCAGGATAAAAGATGAAAACTTTTGCTTATTCTGGAAGGTGAAAGAGAACAATTTCACATAACACTGAAGAAAATGGAATAAACCAGCAGCCAAAATAGGTTCTCTGTCTGACAGCTTTTATCTGTTATAGCTTTCATTACAGCTGGGTTTACCAGCTTTTATAGTTGAAGAAAATAGGTTCATATGTATAGAAAATGTAATACGACACAAATGTGTTGTACAAAATATCTTTCAAAAAAACTGATCCCTAAACATTCTTACAGAGAGGCAAAATAGTTACAACATGAAATAATAAAAAACAGAAGGAGGAGAAGGAAAATAAACATGATAGGTAAGGAAGGGGATTTTTTTTTTTTCTGGGAAGACTCGAGATTATAGCATCCCTGTGAATTATAGCTTTCATTGGCAACAAACACTCCTGCTGTTGCTAAAGGATTTTATTCATCTATATAGCCCAATTCCTTTATGCCATTTTGAAAGGTAATAGAAATACCTTTTGGCTCTACTTCACCTTTTTTAAGAAACAGGATATTTAAGCCCTGAAATGTAAAGGTACTTGGATGTGTTCAGTAAGAAGCAACATGTTGGATCTAATACTGTGTTCTGTTAACTGTGAAACACCATTAAAGTCAAAGTTACACAGATGTAACTGGCAGGAGATTACTTCTAAAAGTCTGCTAAGAGTGCCAGAGAGCAGAAACTGATCTGAAATGCATTTAACTCCTCTCATCTTCTATTCTTTTAGCTTTCCTCGAAATATGTTAAAAGATTTTGGGGAGGTTTTTTTGGATCTTGTCCAGCTTCCATAGAAATCTGGGAAGAACTCCTTTTCCTGCCAGTGGTCTATGAACTGTAATGGCATCTTGTGCAAAGATAAACTGACCAACAGAAATTTTTACTTATTTGCATTTTTTTGCTATATCATAAGACCTTATGCTTTAGGGTGCCTGTCCTGTAAATCCTATCCCTTTCAATTGGATCAGCAGGACTACACTTAAAGACACGGAATGGTTCATTTTCAGTAATCTCCTTTTTCTAATTATAAGTTCCCTGCTACTGCACTGTAGGTTCTAAATAACAAAATAATTGGCATACAAAATAAGTCTGAAGTTAAGCATATAAGCACAAAATCAGATAAATATCCTTTTTCCAAAGAAAATGTAAGTATGCATTTGATCCAATAGAATTTAAGAACGTATTTAAACATCTCCTTATGCGACTGGACACAGTTTTCCTGCATCATCATGAAGGTGCTGTGTTTGGGTCTACCAACAGATTAAATGCTACCTAAAAAGCAATATTTTTGTTCCAATTAAGTGAATTTTTCACCATTTGGAAAGGAATAGGTGGCCATTTACAGGCAAATGTGTGGTTTGTGTGTTCATTTACTGAAATTGTGTGCATGTATTGGGTTGAACTGAATCACTTAAATTTGTATACATACGAATTTGGGGAAATCAGCCTCCCATGCCTTAGAAAGTGATGTAATTTATACAAAGTGTGTCTGAATCCAGGAATTTTAATTCAGGGATTTCCCCAGTTGTGTACTTAATGTTATGCTAATGTTTTTTCCATTAATAGCTAAAAAGATCCATTGCTTCTCTTTTCAATGGGCTTGTAGCTAATGAAAAAGATCTTTTGTTCCAGAGAAAAACTGTACAGCTCAGGAAGAATGATAGCATGCTGGCTCTTTACATTTTGGATGCTAAAAAGCCTCAAGTAAAATATTTTACTGAAAAAGGCAAGCTTGGTTCCATTCATTTCACAAGTGCTGCCCTCTTACACTAGCTGTGACTTTGTCTCTCTATTTACTGATTTGCTGGACACATCTATTTGCATAACAGAATATATCTATGTGGAGCTAAATTTTAGCCTTCATTCTAAAGAGATCATTTTTGAACAATAAGAATATCCTTTTGTCCTGGGGCATCCTTCTGGCAGCAGTTGTCAAGGTGATATAAATAAATCACAACACTATTCCAAAAACAAATCAAGGGAAACAAATTCTTGTGTGTCCCTCTTTTTGAAAGGTGACTTTGAGCCAGAAAAATTCTATGTTGCTTTGAACGAGGCCACTGTTTATCCGCTGAGCCAAGAAGTGTGGGAAACTATTCAGGAACTACTATTGATTTTAAACATCATTTAGACCAAAAGACAGATTTTAAGTGACCTTCTACTGTGATAACAATACCTGTAAGCTTAAAACCCAGCTTTGCCTAAAGGAAGTCAAAGTCTCAGCTATGAAATACAATAAATAACAGTTTAAGTTTTGCTTAAACCAGTAACTAGCAATAACATACCAGCTGAAATATCAAAAAAACCTCTACTGAGTCAACAATTTCAGTCTTATTTTGATGTTCTACTGAATTCTGAGTAATCACAAGCAGACAATGCAATTATTCAAAGTCTTAGCTTTTGGTTTTTCCACTTGGATCAGTACTTTCCTTTTTATTTATTTTAAGTCTTCCTATACAGTACAAATTAAGTTTTTAGTGTATTTTAGTTTATTGCCAATATAAAAAATATAAAAATCCAAAGGCTACACAGTTACATCCAAGAACTTCAGTCTTGACAATAAAAAGCTGATGTAGCAAAGCTGCAGTCTATTCTGCATGAATATCAGCCCATCAAACTGGTGTTAATGACTACCACACCTGCATTTGTTCCTGAGTACTTTATGAAGGGAATTTTCTCCTGAGTTCACATGGGCTCTGTGGACATCCCTTTTCACAGTTGGTGATGATTTACTATCCATAAGACTCCTATATGTTGCTATGGAATCCTGTGGGAGAAGCATAGGAATACATCCTTGTTTTGGGATAAATATTATCTGTGTGAGAGTAAGTAAGAAGATTTGTGAAAATTCATGTTAGCCCGTATCTCTGACAGAAAGACAGCATAACTCAGGAAAAGGAAGAGCAACACATATCACTTATTGTATAGCTGAAAGTTTTCTCTGAAAAGGGGTAGATCCTGGGTTTAAGCCCACGTTTACCCATTTTACACTGAAGACTTAATGATTACCATATCTGGATAGAGAGAGTAAATCCCAGCCTCCTAGATCACTTCATGTTCATTTTAAACTTTTTAATCCACATTTTTCTAGTTCACTTGGAAGAAATTCTTTAATTTGTGGGTGGTGAGACACAGGAACAGGTTGCCCAAGGGAGTTGTGGCTGCTCCCTCACTGGAATCGTTCAGGGCCAGGACAGATGGGGCCTTGAGCAACCTGGCCTAGTGGGAGGTGTCCCTGCCCATGCGGGGGGTTGGAACTAGATGATCTTTAAGGTCCCTTCCAACCCAAACTATTCTATGATTCTATTAGATCATCTACATATTTTATTAAAGAAGTTGAGCATTTTATTCCTAATCTCTTTAGAGATGAGTGAAATGGGAATGGGAATCATCTTCTCTAGATGTGTCTTGAAAGAAAAGTGACCTCTGCTGAAGCATGTCACAGACCTTGCATGGCAGGTGATAGCTTCATGCTATGATTCAAAATTGCAGAAGCTGAGAAGCTGACATTTTCAAGATGAATTAGAGGGAAGAAGTGAAGAGGTGCATCCATTCCTTTAGCTTTCTGTGCTGTGCAGTTTGGATATGATCCTCGTGAAGAAAATTGCATGCTGCAAATTTCTTTCCAAGTCCTTCAAGTCTCCTCAAACACTGTGTAAGTATCTTTGGGCCAGATTCCTGATTGTGGGTTTCCCTGTGCAGAGTAGCTGCTGAGCTCTGTACTTTTGATATGATTTTGCAACACTTGCTTCCTGCCTGCTGGCTGTGTATGCATTTCCAAACATTCGGAGGATTTTTTCCAGTTATTTATAGTTCAAGTTGGTTCTGGTAAAATAAAAGCATACATTTAGAGACAAAACCATGCTATTATTGATATTTATTTCATTAGGGTCTAGAAGAAGCATAGGAGAATTTTACATTAGTACTTGTAAAGAGGATGATAGGAGAGATTTGAAACACTGTTATTTTTGTTTTTAGAAGTTAGCAATCTTTTCAGTCTCCATGACAACAGTGGGACTCTGCTCCTGTCACACGTTCTTAGTGTATGACCTCTGTCTGTATGGAAGAAGTGTTTCACCCATTCCTTCATTTTAAATCATTATTTTGTACTATCCTTATTTTTCCTAGACACATGGAGTCTCATTCTGATCTTCCCTCCACTAATGTCACCCTTACATAGAAAAGAAGTTCAACAATGAAAAACAGATCATAAATAAGGTCATCCTGCAGCCCACACCATAATGGAGTTATCAGTCAAAACTTATTTCACAGTTCTTGTAGCTGTTTTCTTTCACATGCAGAGCCATAGTCCTTCATAATACATACATGTAGCCCAGAAATATACGCTGGGAAGAATTAGGAGATTATTCCTCCTGAATGGCAGTTTCAATAGAAAGAGGAAAAGGAAAGAAGTAAACATCCTATATTCCACACCAGCAAAATATGGATAGAACCATCCTTCTCACAAGCAAGGTGTCACTCCTCCTGAGCCAGTGAGATAAAGTTATGTCACTCTTTTTTTCAGCCCTTTCTTGCACAATTTGCACATGTAAGCATATGCTTGAAAATTTAGTTTACTTTAGGAAATTTTCATCCAAATTATTCCTTTGTCACTTTGTTCTGTGACTTCTGAAATCTATCACATGGTTGCTGAGAAAGGAAGTGGCAGCTGGTGTGAACATGAATTCATGATCAACTTACAGACTGGAGACAGTAGCTTCTGTAGCTGCAAATATACATGCAGTTTTCATAGTAGTGGTGAAATTCATTAATTTGTGTCAGCAAATATTTTCTACCACCCATGCAATTTTAACCATCTGAAACATGTTCAACAGAGAGGATATAAATATAGGATTCTTACCTGGATTTGAAATATTCTATACAATTGGTATTGAAATGATTTGAACAGTTTGGGGCTTTTTTTACATGCATCTTGGAGACATCATATAACAGATACACACTATGTTTACAAATAATGGTGCAATCTCAGACTGCAAAGGCTTCTGCTGGATGACTTGACTTTAAACATGCTGGTGACAACTCTACCCACACTGGTCATCATTGCAGTCACTGCAGCTTCTGAAGCTGAAACTCCTCAAGTGGAGAGTCAGAGTGGGTCTTCTCCCTTAGGAATTTCATTGGGGGAAAAAACAAAACCAACCACACAAACAAAAAACCTGAACAAACTGAAATGTTAAAAGGAAATTAGGTATGGAGACACCGTTCTCTCACATATGAAACACAACATCTGCTTATCTGTAAAACTCAACACAGTAGGTGATTACTTACCTTTCACGAGTTATCAATCTTCCAACTTTAAAGAGTTGTGGGTTATCAGGAAGATTAAACACCAAAAAAGGACATATTTTATTTATTGAATAAATAAATAAATGATAAATATTTTACAGCATGTGAACTGGTAAAGCACAAAGGTTAAGGTTAGGGTTAGGGTTAGCGTTAGGGGTAAGGCTGCCTTCAACTCTTTATCCTGTAAATATGAAATGCCTCAGTATTCACAGGTTTTTACATTTTACCCTGTTATATGTTTTATGTATTATGTTATGTATTATGTTACTTTGTTGGCAGTATCTATTTATTATTTAGTTTTTCTCTATGGAAATGTATATTCTTAGTCATTAAGATTATGAGAACTACTTTGGGAACTCTATATTCTTCAGTAAGAAGACATACACAGCATTTATTGTATATGAAAGCTCATTATCTTAAGTAGCTATCAAGATTTTGATTTATGAAGTTGAAATTCATGGTACTGGCAGAATTTTCTTCCAAATCAATTGGTGATGTAATGGTTGAATCTTTTATTCTTGAAATTCCTGATTTTATATGAATCATTTCACTTCATAGGGGAAGACAATACAAGCTTCTTGACACAGAGAGAGCTTTGATGTAGCTTGATGCTCCATCCTCATGGTAAAATTCCTGTTAATTTCAATGTGAGCATGATCAGGCTCAAAGTCATCTGAAATTTCTGTGAATATAAAGGCTATTTCTTTCTTTCAGCTACATTTGGACACTAATAAGGTTGATTTTAATGAAACATATTACATCCTTACTGGAAGCAGAATTTGACCTCAGCTGAAAAGATTGCCCCCTTCTTTCATTTTGTTTTGAAAAAGAGCTACATTTTCATAATAGCGTCCGGGTACGCGCACAAATCTCATTACCCAATAATAGGATTTGTCTACATACCTCCTGTTCAGTCTTTTGGAAATGTACATGTCCCTCAGCATGGGTTATTTTTTTTTCTCCTTGTTTGCATTTCCATCTATCCACATCAGTATAATAGATTGTATTCTATATAACAGTTTTAGTCAAGCAAAAGAAGCTAAGTATATAATCAAGGAGGTGGAGATATTCTTAAAGGACAAAATCAACTTTGAAAGATAAACTCTCACCTCTGTTAAAATGATTAAGACATTTGAGAGTAAAAATATGCCCGCAAGGTGAATCAAAATGTCATGAAATAGCTCAAATATATCACCAAAATGCTGAAGTAACATTTAACTATATTCTGCAGTCCAGTTGTCCTATAACTGAATTCATGAACAACTGTGAAGTTGTCATATGGAAACTTGAGACATCATATTCAAAACTGGGAATATGAATGAGAGTTTAAGTTGATCCTTATTTTTTTCTGGCTCTGTTCTGCATTTCTTTCAAACTAGTGAAGGGAAAGAATTTTAAATCACTTTAATCCTTACTGCCTTACTTCCAATCACCAGTTCTATACCTCTTCTGACTAAATATGCTATAGAAGATGAGTTGAGATTTTTATTCAGAACCCAGAGCAGTAAATTTTGAAGAAGTCCTCACATCAAGGTTTCGAGGGAAAAAGCCCCAACAAACCAAACTAAAAAACCCCAAACAAAAATCCCCAATCAATTAGAAGTAAAACATAGATAGTAATATGGAACAAATAAATAAATAAACTGAACAAGAAAATATATCCTAATCATTACTATGCGCTTAAAAGCTTTCTGGAAAGGTTCATAATTTGTAAGATGTTTTGAGCTATCAATAATTTTTGTCCTTTAATTTACTTATGCTAATTTTATATCACACCATCACTCCTCTTATATTTCTTTTTTTCTTTGTATAAAAATAGTTGCTTAGTTTATATAAGAAAACATTTCCCAATGACAAGTGGTGGTTTTTTTAATCCTTTGCTTAATTAACCTTCTGAAAAGTTAAGGTCCATCTATCTCCCTCGTAGAAAAGTATGAAACAGATGTGAGGTCACTATTTGGGTACGGTATTTTGCTCAGTGTGCATGTGTTACACATTTCATGCAGAAGGCTAAATTTTCACTTCGTTTCCGCACTATAGGCAAGTGTCCTGAGTCTTGTTGCTATGCAGTTTAGCCATAGCAACAAACACAAAAGCCAATGTGTTGTTATTTCTATTTTCCCTTCCAGACAGTTTGCCTAGTAAAGAAGACATGCTAGATATATCCCTGTCAAAATAAGTGCAGTATTTCCTGTGAGAGACGTCAAACATTTCATCTTTCAAAAGATTATATTTTCCAAAAATGCTAAGAAAACTTGGAGAGGTTGTATTCAAGTTACTCACATTCTTTTCATGCACAGGTAAGGAAGCTAAAAAGTGATTACTGCAAAATGAGAAGTCAGGATTTACTTATGTATTTTTGAATAGGAAAAAATACCATGATACATTTTGCTCTTTTCCATTAAGATGATACTTTTTTTTTTATATAACCAAAAAAAAGATGAGGGATAAACACCTAGTCTCCAATGCTTAAATTGATTTATCATATATGTGATGCAACTTTGCTTCACAGAAGCTTTTATCCCTCTTTTCCACTCAGTGCTAGCTTACAATCAATACTGTATTGGTTAAATAAGCCTACATAGAACTTGTGGAACAATATTCCAGGCTGTTGAAAAGATGCATGAAGAATTTTTTTGTGGTTGAGGTGAGAAGTGTCAGACAGATCATTTACTCACCAGATTCTTCCACAACTTCCCACCTGATTCCCAGAAAGCTATGAGAAAGGTAAAAGAAATTTTGGCATCTTGCCTCTTTCTCAGTTTACATGGGACCTAGATACCTGACTGTCATTTCTGTTTAGGAAAATCTTACTAATTTCCTAGACAATCAGTTTTTCCCACTTGTAAAATAAGAAAATTATGAGAATTATTCAGAGGTGTACTATAAATTTAAATTTCTTAATATCTAAATATTTTTTTCCATTTTGTATACAAAAGGTCAAGGAATTCAGAGGCTATTATAGTAGTACTGCTTTGTTTAGTTCTTTTAAATTACATAACCAAGAATTTGAGACATTTCCATGCATATAGCTGGTTTAGGATATACTAATGTATATTTATATTTTTAATATATTTTTATTTGGAACAAAAAAAATATAGTGGCACAATCATAACTAAAAAAATAAATAATCAGAAACATTAGTTGTTGTCCTGTTTCTATGGTGAGGGCTAGGATCTAAGCTGATTTATTGCTTACAACCACTTCACATAAATTAACCTAATAATTTTGCCTTTGCTGTGTCCAAGTGCCAAAACTCCTTTCTCCTCTGGAAGCATGGAATACTGGATACAACCTACTGCAAAGATAAGCTCTTCAGAAGGGCAGAGAAACAACTGAAGTCCTCTAATTTCCAATGTGCTTCATGTCCTCTATTTCAAATAACTTGGGTGGGGCCACTGTTCCTCTTTCAAGAGCTGTGATCTTAAACATCAGTCGGTCCACCATGTGTCTTTAGTAGCTGTGGGAAATGATAACAGCAACAGACCACAGAGAGTGAAAAGAAATACCTTTCCAATTACATGAGGAAAATAAAAAAATCTTTGTGTCCATCTTTTAATGTTTCTTTTAATATTTGATCAAATTGTAAAACCTAATTTTTAATTAGTTGGTTTGGTTTTTTTCTTGATTAATCACAAAACTTCAAAATGTGATTGATCTCCAATTTCCAGTATGGACACCAGTGAGTAGTTATTCTAATGATTGTAATTTATGAATAACCACAAATGATGTACATAGAAATTTTTGGAAAGCTATAGGCTATTTCTTAAGGTGTAGGTAGAAAAATGGGTCACTGTTTCTTAATAAGTTAGTAACCCAAGGCTTCCTTTAAAATCCAGAAGTGATTTCCTGCTGAGGCAGGAAAAAGGAGATGGAAATATCAGCAGGAAAACTGACTTCAGTGTACTTCTTTTCACAAAACAATGTGACTCAGCTATTTTCTATCTTTATTAATTTCTATTTCTGGTCTATATTTTATTCTTCTTATTATTCAATTTAACTCTTCAGCCTTTTTCCACATCCTCTTTTTCTGTGTTTCTCAACTTCCACTGTCTCAGCAGTATGTCCTTCCCATATCTCCATTTTCTTCTGCTACTTTCTGCCTTCATGCTTATGCAAGATTTTCTCTCTAATTTTATATTTCTTACTTTTCCACAACCCCTAGTGATCATGTATGCCTTCATTCTCTTTATCTTAGTTATGCTGTTGCCACCTTTTCTTTACAAATCAAATTAACTTTACCCCAGTTCCCTTTTTTGTTTCCCTTTTGCTTATTGGTAGTATTTCTGGAATACTCACTGGTAAAACAGAAAATGCACTGATAAAAGAAACTCAACAAGCCTTTTTCCTCACACCTATTTGTAAGAAATCTGAAGTTCTTATAAAATCAAATCTAATATTTCAATTTTTTTCCTGTTTATAGAGAAAACAGAATAGATGAAGGGTAGGGGTGCGGGGTAGGGCTGGGTAGGGAAAGCTAAAAGAGATATAGCTGACCTTAAATATCTTATTACAAACACTTTTAATTAAATCTAGAAATGTTTCAATACAGTTAACTATTACATATAGAAAGGCGACTTAAAGTTTGGGGAGTTTTATGCTGAACATGTGAAAGAGGTTGTAAAAGAGAAGGATGTTTCTACAAAAAAAAGTGACCAGACATATATATAAAACCAAAATGTGTCATTTGAGTCAATTGGTCCTTTACACTAAAAGTGACATTAGTTTCTCATGTTTCCAAACCAAAAGAATGTATTTAATTTTCCTTCGTATTTAACTTTCCTTGATATTTATAGTAGTTCACAATTTATACACTCAAAATAACCCACCTTAAAAACCCAAGTTTGGTTATCTCTAATCACAGAACAAAGCATAATGTTTTTTCTTGCTCAATATAAGTGTACTATTAAAAGCTAAGCAAACAAGACTACACAACATAATGATTATTAAACCCTACTACAGTTAAATTAATTTCAGAAATGAAATATGAAAAAAAAATCTATATTATGACTGATAGAAAATGTATTCCCTTTTGTTAATTCCTGTTTTATACCATTATTATTAATACCTGTTTTATACCATTTATACCCTCTGTGATCTTTGTCCCTTAAATTTCTGCATCAATCTTGAGAAAACTCTGCTTGCACTGTAACATCCAGCCTCTTAAAGGTAGGTAGAAATCTAGGTCGGGCCATCTTAACAGTGTGGTACTTGTAAAAATTGTTAAATTCTTCATCTTGCAGACAAGATGCCAGTAAATTCCCTCTTTCCACTTTTATCAGTCAGTGAAAATACATAGGTAACATTTTTTATTGCCTATATATATATATATATATAGCACACCACATTATACTCTCCTATATTACATTATGTAGCAGGGATTTGAAAATATAGTGAGGACCAGAAGGACATGGGAGGATCCTGCCACCATTGCTGTCTTCAAGATTTTTGCATATGAGACCATATACTGTTTTGTACATTTGCCTTCATTGGAAATATGAGTAAACTTCAGGACAAAAAAGGTGTTCCTTAAATGGTGTTCCTCATATGCAGTATGCAGAGACTTTCTGTCACATCTATTTAGACACAATATTGATACTATCTAAAACCCAAAAACTGCCTCCTTGGCCTTTGTGAGGACTGCATTTGGTATTAACTTTTTTTGGAACATTCAGAAGCTCCTGCTTGACACAAAACCTGAAGGCTCTCTGTGTATATCTGTGGAACAAAATATATGAGAGAGACAGGAAAAAAAAAAAAAAAAGAACGAGTTTTACCAAACAGATGGGATTGGCAGTTATCCTAAAAAAGCTGGGTTATGGCTCTTCCCATTACTAAGGATTTAAAAAATAATTGTCTGAGGCTTCAAACAAGAATGGTTTTGCTTGTTTCTTCTTTCCTCCATTTTAGACATCCAAAAAAGCTGTGCAAATGTAAGAAAAAAATATGGACAGAAAAACATTCTTTCTAAATATTTTTTAATCTCTTCCTATGACAGATTCTTATGTAGCTGCTACAATAAGGCAGTTAAATCCCAAAGTACTTTTACAGAGACTTACAATCCTACAAAGGAATTTATGAAGTAAGAATTCCTATATCCCCATAAAGGCACATAGCTAATTTTTTTTCAATTTTTTTTTTTTTTTTTAAGACTCAGCAATTCAGGTTCATAACAAGACTTTTATACTTCAAATGGAATTGATGTACTGAAGTGTATGACTGCAATTACTACTTAACTCCTTACCATTTTCATTCTGTACATTCTTAACCCTCCAAAGGTAAAGATCTGAAGCTGCCTAACATTCTGCTTTTGGGCATATCAAGACCAGCTGCCATCTTGACAGCACAGACATGTCTGCATTCACCATCTATCTTAGATACTCTTATTCTCAGCCCTGAGAGAATAATTTTTCATAGTTACATTTAAATGATAGGTCACGAGACAGATGACAGATAGATAATAATAGGGGAAGAAAAGAAGCCTATAGTACACAAAAGCAGACATCAACAAAATTTTATTCTAGTCAGTGGAATCTTCTGGAAAGAGTTCTTTGTACTGCTCCCTGCACAAAACATAGTTAATTAATTCCAAATGAAGCCTTTATCAGTTAAAATTTGTTAACAGTTTTTCCCCTCTTGAGTCCAGGCTCTTTTCTCCACAAAATACAGATTCCCTTTGGAGCAGGTTTTAGATATTAGGTCCTCTATCCTGTGCAAGTTAGAAAATAATGCCTTCCAGACTCCTAAATGTCTGTTTCAAATTCAATGTCCTCTTAAATCTTTATTTTGTACAGAATCTGATTGTACTGGGTTTGCACGGAGAGGTTTTTGGAGTGGGGGTTAGCAGGGTGGCTTCTGTAAGAAACTGCTAGAAGTTTCCCCCATGTCAAACAAAGACAATTTTAGATGGCTCCAAGATAGAGCCACCAGTAGCCAAGTCCAATCAGCAGTGGCAGTAGTGTTTCCGTGATAACTTATTTTAAGAACAAGGAAAACAAATCTGTTGCAGAACAGTAGCTGAAGAGAGGTGAGAAAATGTGTGAGAGGAACAACTCCAAAGACACCAAGGTTGGTGAAGAAGGAGGGGTAGGAGGTGCTTTATGTCCCAAAGCAGAGGGCCCGTGGTGAAGACCATGTTGAGGCAAGCTAAAATCCTGCAGCCTGTTGAGGTCCATGGTAGAGTAGATATCCACCTGTAGGCTCTGAAGGAGCAGGTGGATGCCTGAAGGAGTCCACTCTATATTTTCTGTGCTTTTGGCAATGGGTCACATAGCTTCCTTGAAACAAGGGGATTTTTTGTTGGAACCAGAAAGAGAGTCATGGATAGTGTAAGCTTCCAGTTTCCAATGTTTGGAAATTATTTTAGCCACTGAATTTCAATATAGAACAGAATATTCCTTTCTGCTCTTCCATCTTTTCTATAAAGGAGTAAAAGTGACAAGTGCTCCACCCTAGCATAGTTCTAGTCCATGTCAGATAAGAGAGACATATTCCTACAGACCAGAGGAAGTGACATAAGCTCCTCAAAGGACTGGGATTTTAAACCAAAATTAAACTTCAGCTCTTCAGATTATTGACTGACACTGCCTTCCCCAAACAGAGAGCTTGCTGAGAACCTTCTGTGCCTAATGTTGTGTCCCATATAAAGTTTATGTAAAGTCATAAAGATTTACAGAACCAGTTCATAAATAAATAGGTATGATTTCTATAAAGCATATTTACTTTAAAATATAGTCATTTAGAAAATTAAATGTATGTGTGTATGCATTTCTAAGCAGTACCGAGATTTTGTTTTCCTCCATGTGTTTAATGCCTTTGACATATATGTTTTCACTTTTTTGTTTAACACAAACACTCGTTTGTGTTAAAATGTCTTGAAAAAGATATTTTTAGCAAATATTATAACAGTAAAAAACAGAGGTAGAATAATGCAACCTTACTTCACTGAGTGCTGAAAGGACTATTTTAGGTAATGCAGATGCAATGTTAATGCAGCAGAAAAGACATTTGTACATGCTAACAGTTACCCCCGGTGACAGTTTGATAAGAAGTCTCATATGAGTTCTTTCTGATGTTCCCAAGCTCTCCAGGCACTTTACAAGCTTAAGTGGAATCCATTTAAATGTGAAATATTTTTGCCTGCAACATTTTTGCTTAGAATCAAATCCAAAGCTCATTAAAGTAAATAATAATGTTTCCATTGACTTTCTTGGGCTTTGACTCAAGCTATATGAATAGAGTGTAATTATAAATGAACATTTCATTTAATGTATTCACCCTGTTTAGAAGATCACTTTGTCTGCCACTTCTTAATTTGCTAGCCAGGAACTCAGCAGTCACCACCAGTTTCCTACTTAGCTTCAAAATGTAGAAGATACAGAGCCTGCTTTGAATGGCAGCCTCTCTTGTTGCTCTAGCTCCTAATTTCCTGACTCAACTCTTTTTAAAAGTTGAGTCAAAGAGACAAAGAGAGGAAAGGGGTGGCAGGGTAGGGGAGTGGGGGTGGGGATATGGGGATGGAAGGAGGAGTGATGGATTTGTAAGAGAGATGAAATCACAGGCATATGCCAAGTGTTTCTACACTGAAAAATATGGTCAGAATAATTCCTGCTGGTTTTGCTTTCTGCCCAGAAAGTTAAAAATCTGCGTAACAGAGTATGGCCTGGTATGTTTGGAAATACCAGAAAGTAGCATTTCCTGTAGCAGTACTTGGATAGATAATCAATGGACCTATGTTTTTAGAAAGACCCATGAAACCACCTCTAGGGCTTTGAAGTTGATTTAAATGTCTAAATATATATATCAACATAGACTTACACTAAGAAGTGACACAAGAATGCAGTCATCTGCTTCTTGGTGCTCTGCTTTCTTTTCTGGGCATTCTTTTCTGGCAAAGAAATGCCACTTTGATGGCAATTCTTGTGTACATTTGAACACTGGAAAAAAAAACAACTTGTCTAATGTAATATAAGATGTGTGCATTTTCAGAACAAATTAAACTTAAGTATCCTAGCTCTCAGCCTTGTTACACTAACTATTCAGTCAAATTAAAAATAGTCATGCCAAAAGTGTGAGGCAGAAGTGGTAAAAGAAAGGACTTGGTGATTCCTCAAGAAGTTCTCTATGCTAAGGACAACCATAAAATGTTGTTTTAGGAATGTCTCCTCAAACTCAGTGCAGAAAGACAATGCTAGTTTTGCAAATAAATATATTGAATTTTGTAGTTAATAACAAAATTGAAAACCTTACAGATTTTAATTCTCAAGGACACGTTTTTGTGTGTATCTGCATATCTATAGACCTGCTTTTGATCGTTTATTTTGCTCAGTGATACCTTGCCTTAATGAGCCTTCCATTTAATTTCTTCTTCTACAATCTTAATTTCTTCTCCAGTTTATGTGACAGTAAACTGTGATAGTGATTGCCTCCAGCACAATCTTTCTACCCCTCCACTATTAATATGAATGCAGACAAGCAAATAAACACATATGAAAAACAAAAAAAAAGAAGAGTGTACCTGTTTGCATACAAAAACTTATCAACCCATCTATATGAAACATCAATGAAAACAGGAATATCAATCAAAAATTGCAAAACAGGAAATGGAATATAGATTAAAAGATAGTGTTTTAAATATCTGTCGCATATTGGGCACACTTCATAAACTGCAGATAGGCTTCCTGAATAAAATATGAGGACATGAAGCTCCATGACTATCTCAGTTACAAGAAAAAAAAAAAAAAAAAAAAAAAAAAAGTCTGAAGAGAATTTATAAACAGGCCATACACTATCTCCAAAGGGATAAACAAAATAGCCAGCAGTGACAGTATTTGCTTTTCATGTGTGCAAATACAAGGCATAACAAATGTCAGCTCCTCATTTGCAAATTAAGATGTAAAGGAAATGTCTGTGACAGTACACACAACAGTTCATATTTGAAGTTTGGCACAGTGAACTGACAGCCACAGAGGAACTGCAGTTGCCTAATCCTTTCTGCCTTCCAGCTACTGGCGAAGAGGGTGGAATTTAATAAATATGTGATGAGAAAAGGCAGTGAAAGGCTGGCGTATCTTCTCCTCTGCAAGAACTCATCTTCAGAGATAATTAACTAGGTGACAATATACAATGTGCCATTAACAAGAGCATTCAAATAATTTCTGGACTTAAGTACAATTTTAAGCTGCTTATCAGATTTTCATTTCTGAATCCATTCAGCTGTCAAGCTTACATCCTGGCTCTTTATTGAAGCTCACATGGGAATCCAAACCTTCTAATTTTCTATACAGATTCATTTCAGAATCAATTAGAGCTGGTGGCAGCCTTGTCCCTGTGTGCTAAGGGGATTAGCTGGGCACTTGCTCAGCTGAAGCTACCTTTGAATGTACATTCAACCCTTTACCAAGAAAGAGTTGTTTTCCAGAGGACTCTGAGTTAATTGAATCACTGAAATCAACAGATGGCAAATAATCACTGGAATGGTCTCTTATTTTGTTAGGAAGGGGAAAATGATATTTCAGAATGTAAGAAAAAGAAAACAAAAAAGAAGAAAAAGAAAAAGAAAAGAAAAAGAAAAGAAAAAGAAAAAGAAAAAGAAAAAGAAAAAGAAAAGAAAAAGAAAAAGAAAAAGAAAAAGAAAAGAAAAAGAAAAAGAAAAGAAAAAGAAAAAGAAAAAGAAAAAGAAAAAGAAAAGAAAAGGAAAAAGAAAAAGAAAAGAAAAAGAAAAAGAAAAGGAAAAAGAAAAAGAGGAAAAGAAAAAGAAAAGCGTAAAAGAAAAAGGAAGAAGTGAAAAAGAGGAAAAAAAAACTGCAGTGTTTTCTGACTGTTCTCTAGTTACACAGAACAAAATTGCTCTTTACCAGAACTCCCAAGGCCTTTCTTTTTATTCTTATTGCCTAAATGAGTACTTCACAATTCAGGTTTTGCATATGACCTTTGTCCATCAGTCTGTCCACATTATTAATATCTGTTACTTGTCTTAGCAGTTTCAGCTTGCCATCCCAAAACTCATTGCTTTGTCTTCTTTTAACCACTTCAGAACATAAAAGCATGGGAAACAGTTGTCCACCCTTTCATGTTTCCAGGCAGTCTTTATTCAGTGACTGGAGTCTTCCCACATAAAGCAACATTTGTGAACAATTGTTCACTGCAAAATTACAATGTTCTGTTTAATCCATTGTCAGAGCTTAATTCTATAAGGTTTCTTCTTACGAGAATGTGGCTTATGCTCTACCACTTAAAAAAACACTAGCTGCTAAAGTTTGAATTCAGGTTTCCGATATAACTTGCAAAAATTAACGACTTCACAAACAAATAAGGAGCTTAAGAATGTAACTCTTTTAACTGAAGTATTTTTACACTCTCTTAGTTGAAAAACAAAGAAAACTCATTTATGGTACTCATTATAGTACTCTTATGATAATGCATTTCAATGTATTTAATTGTAAAGTGAAGGTAATAAACATGGAAGATGATCTTCTAGATCCATCTTTATCTACAAACCACGAAACACCTATTCTGAGGATCAGGATATCCAAGGGAGACTAGAAGGTAGGAGATGGTGGGAGGCTGCTTACATGAAAGCCAGTATAGAGTTTTTTACACAGATGTGTAGTGAGAGGTTAAAGGAAAATGGTGTAAACCTTGGAGAGGGGACATTTAGGTTAGGAATATTAGGAAAAAATTCTTTCCTGTCAGGCTAGTGAGACACTGGAACAGGTTGCCCAAGTAAATTTTGGCTGTCCTCTCCCTGAAAGTGTTCAAGGTCAGGTTGGAGGGGGCCTCGAGCAAACTGATCTAGTGGAATGTATCCCTGCCCTTGCAGAGAGGTTGAAACTAGATGATCTTTAAGGTCCTTCCCAACCTTAGTTATTCTATATTCTATGATGGTCAACTGGTTATGTCAGGTGTGGACTCTGGAATCAGCTCTGTAGTGGTCTTGACCAGTTTGGTTTTTGTTTTTCACTGTCTTCCCAAAAAATGCCTATCTGCAGTAATGTCCAGCCACCCTAACAGAATATTCCTGCAGGAGCTCTGGTCTAACTTTGGTACAGTTACTGCATTTGAACTGCTTCTAGGTCATCTGAGGGCCAAGTTCCCAGGTCTTTGACCCACACCACATCACTTCAGGGCAAAACTTCAACAGGTTTTAATCTTTGGAGACATAAATTTCCCTACTAGTTTGATTTGATCTCCTTCATTCTGTAATTGAAACAAGTATTTAGGCTCTTCATTCACTCAGTGCACTGTTAATCCACCAGTGTGGGTGGGTAATTTGTTCATATTTCTTGAATACTTCTACATTTCTCAAGGGACTTTTGACCTTTAGACACCTCTCAGTTATATGACCCAGGAACACACTTGAACATTCCTGATCTATTATTTCTATTATGAGAAAATGCTTCCTTCATGGTGGGTTCAGAAGCTGATTATTTGCTCTAGTAACGTATTTTCCATTTAAAGATTGTTATGATACTACCAAGTAGCCAAATATCAAAGTTTTTAACTCTCCTGACAGTTTTCTTAGAGTCCCACTTATCTCACATGAATGATGGTGAAATCACTACATTCAGGTATAGGATTTTTCTTTTTTAATCCACAAGAAAGAAATACACCAGGTAGACCATTCGCGTATTTTTAATGGAAGTTTAATGGAAGTTTTAATTTTAAATAAATCAACTTAGATGTTATAATTCTGTAATTTCTTAATTCCTGGAAAAATAAGATGCCTAGTGAACATGCTCATTTTGTAAATTTTGCTCCCTTCAATTCTCTGCTGGAATGTGTGAGCTCCACATATTTTCATAGCTGTCATATTTTTTAGCTAGTAATATTCAATGTGTTCAGTCCAAATAAGAATGGAACTGGAGGTGTGATTTTTGTGCTGGTGTTTTCTGAATTACAAAACACAAAGAAAATAATGTTCGTGCCTTATTCATACAACAAAAGATGAAAATTATTAATGCAGTAAGGATAAATTGCACACATACATGCTGGGTTGTCTATATATCTAGAGTAAGACAGTACTGAAATGCCTGTATTCCCGGTGAGACAATTTTAAATGATTCAGATGTTCAGAGATATAATTTTTACTGTGTCTTATACATTATAATAATTTTGGATACCACTTCCCAGTGGAGCAGAAGAATGCTTTATTCTTAACATATGATTGCATAACATCAATTTTAAAGCAATATGACAATACACTGAATTTAATACTGTAGAAATCAGCATCTCCAGAAATCTGTCATATAGAAATGTGAAACAAGATGCAGTCACACATATGTATGAGCAAGCCTCAGCTTACTCACACATACAAGTCTCTTAATTTTAGTAAAACCATTTTATCTTTGCTAAGGAACCGACCTCTTATATTCATAAAAGGTGGCAGAGTAACAACCCTGAAGATATCTGTTATCAAGACCATTTAACAAGAAGGACAACGCACAGAAATGTAGCTCAGCAACCAAATAAAATATTTTGCTTGTGTGAGGGTGAGTGTGTGCATATTTACTTTAAAAAGTGGTAACCATTCTTTCCTCAATAAAACTAAAAGACCCATTCTTAAAATGTATGTTAAAATGAAGAAAAAAAATAAAAAGAAAAAAACTCCTGGAAGGTGTTCTCTTTGTTCAGTGATGCAGTATATAGTGATGTTGCTTCTGCTATTAAGTCTGTGGAAATACTGAACTGTGATTTCAACTCAAAAAATTGAGTAACATTCTCTATTTTCCATCTTTGACAAATTTTTGCATTTACAGTTACTTTACAGAAATAGTACTTTGATGCCTAACTTAAGAACCCATTTGAAACAGCATTTGCAAATTTGCATATATCAAAATAAGAAAGAAACTCAAGACCCAAAAATCAGATACATAACTTCTGTCAGTATTTAACAGGAAATAGTAAGCAAAGAAGTTAGTAATGAAATTGGCCAATGGTAGATACAGAAGAAGAACTACAAAAACCAATGAGGACTCAGAAATTAGTAAGATGGGCAGAAAAATCCAAAATTTAACTTGAAAAAAATGCAAACTCAAGAATCTCTGAAGAGATAAACTAAAGACTTAAAAGTAGTAAGCATTAGCTCTGGGAATAATTAACAAGCAATTAGATATTAGTTTCCACTGTGAATTATTGCAACAAAATTTAAAAGGTAATACTATTTTTGGACTATTTTGGTCGAATAGAACTTCTCTTTCTAAGGCACTGATGTGCTTTCACCTACAGCAGTGCATTCAGCTCTGGGCATCAAATTTCCATAAAGATATTGACAAAGTTGTAGGAGTTCAGTGATCTGCTAAAGCTAAATAAATAAATGATAAAAATTGGTGAGCTAAGTGAATGATTTGTGATGAATTACTCAAGTAGCTAAATAGACTCCTGTATACCTGAAATGGCATTTTCCCTGACATGTAAAAACACCAATGAATGACATTTTCCTTGCATGAAAATTTAGGTTTTTCCTGGAAAACTTTGTTTTACTATAGTCAGGTCCACATATGTAAAAGCTTACTAAACACCAAACAGGGAGAACAGCAGCTATACTTCAAAAAAAGACAATCTGCAACTTATGTTGGTATAAGTAGCAAAGGAGACACAGTAAAGTGTGTGAAAGAAAATCTGTTTGAGGAGTACTGGGCATTTGTAAAGAGCTTTTGGAGACAATTTAAAAAAATGTAACATAATTGACATGTTAGGAGGAGTCCTGGGAAGAATAATTCACAAATTTCATGCCATGATTCATATTCCTGCCATTTGTCTAAATGCAAGAAACTTTTGCAACATCTACTTCTGACACAAACATTTCAAACAATCTATGGCATCCCTTGCTAATTTTCTCCAGTTGATAATTATGATAACCTGAAAATATGCATTCTATTTATGCTTTTATTATTTGAACTATCAGCTCCTTACTGTATGGATGCATGAAGGAGACTTAGAAACAATTCATTTAATTCCTATTTATTTTTACTTTCTTTAAGTTAAATGGCTTATGGCAAAGAAAGTGAAGAATTACACAGCTCTGTTTCAGTACTGCCAGTTAAGTATTTATTTGAGTAGATTTGTGTTTTCCAACTAAGTATGACAAAAGAACATTGTACATCATGCTAATCCAAGAGGTTTCTATTTAACTAATGTGGCAGAGTGTACCTGCTTAGTAGGCATTTGGATACACTTTCAGATTTTTTTCTCCTAATTAATCTGCATGATTCAGCTTGTTGGCTTGTTGGCATTTTTCCACTGTAACAGAAATAATGAATTTTGCTAAAAGGACTTTTTCAGTACAGATACATGAAATTATGTAAAACCTTCAACATAAGATTTATCTGCAGGTTCCAAAACCATAACTTTCTAATCATTGTCTCTCTCTCTGTCAGAAATAAATTCATTTTACTGGCTAAAAATGGAGTGCTGCGAGACCAGAACATGAAATCTATCAAATAATAACAGATGAAATTATATATCCCATACTCCATGTTCATCCAACTCAATGAAAAGTTTTAATTAATAGTTTCTTATTTCACCATGAGGCTTCTTTGTTATTGTTCTTTTTGTTTTGTTCTATATCTTTTTTAAAATTGCTTTTCTATCAGTATGAGATACATGAATATGAGTTTATGATTAACATCAGTTTACAGTTCTAAATTTTCGCTGTGTTAGAGTGGCCTGGATATGCCATTTTCATAACTTAATTCAAATTCTTCTATAGAATATTTGCCTATGACAGGGCAATCATCTACCTATCACTCATGTATACAACTGTGACTGGCCAAATTAGATGGGATGTTCATTATTATTAAAAGAATGAGGAGAAATTTATGATCTGCTTTTTCACCTGCTTATCTCACCTGCACATGGGTCAGGGCAATCTCAAGCACAATTACAGGCTGGGTGAAGAATGTGTTGAGAATAACCATGAGGAGAAGGACTCGAGAGTGTTTGTTGATGAGAAACTCAACATGAGCCAGCAGTGTGCACTTGTAGCCCAGAAAGCTTTAGAAAAGTCTGTTCAGCAGCTCAAGGAAGTGATTCTGTCCCTCTACTCTGCTCTCATTAAACCCCACCTGGAGTATTGTGTCCATCTCTCATGCCCCCCAACAATGGAGCATCATAGAGCCATTGGACCAAGTCCAGAAGATGGTCATGATGATGATCAGAGGGCTGAAGCACCTCTCCTATTAGCACATGCTGAGAGTGAGGATATTTCAGCCTGGAACAGAGAAGGTTCTGTGGACACCTTTTAGCAGCCCTCCAGTATCTGAACAGGACCTACAGGAAAGCTGGGGAGGGACATTTTATAAGGGCATGGAGAGATAGGACAAGGGGTAATTGTTCTAAACTGGAAGAGGATATATTTAAGTTAGATATTAGGAAGAAACTCTTTTCTATGAGGGCAGTGAGACACTGGCACAGGTTGCCCAAGGAACCTCCATCCCTGGAAGTGTTCAGGGCAAGGTTGGATGGGCCTTTGAGCTTTAAAATTGTTGATCTTTAAGATTACTTCCAACCCAAACCATTCCAGGATTCTGTGATTAAGTATTAGTAGAGTTATTATGGCATGGATAGACATAAAAAAATGTTTCTGTTGGGAGAATAGATGTCAGACTTCTTTTATTTTTTTTCTTCCTATAAACAATTATGATAAGAAAAGCTATATGTTTTTATTTTAGAATATTTCACTATCAGAGGTAAAGTAAAAAACATTAGGAGTAGCTCATTCTGCTTCACAGTAACAGAAAAATATTTAATTCTCTGTTAATATAAATTATTGTGGTTTGGTCATGTGTTTGGTTTGGTTTATCTTTCCAGTTAAAGGCTTATTGTAGTTTAACACTGTTATGTAGCTAAGTATCACTGAGCCAATTGTTCATTAGCCCCCCCAGCAGGATGGGGAAGAGAACTGGAAGAGCAAAAATTAGAAAGCTTGTGTGCTGAGACTTAGATTTGATGCAGGGAACAAGTTCTTTACCATGAAGACAGTGGAAAAATGGAACAGGTTGACCAGGGGTTAGTTGAGGTCTCATCACTGAAGATATCCAAGGTGAGGCTCAACATATCCTGAGCAACCTGACATAGATGAGGATATCCCTGCTTACTGCAGGGGTTTGAACTAGATGACCTTTAAAGGTCCCTTCCAACCCAAACCATTCTATGATCTATGATTTCTCAGCCAAAACTGGTTGGTTTCCCATGACACTTGCATCCTTGTTCAGATGAACTTTCCGGTTTTCCACAACAGTGCATAACCTTGTTGCAACCTTATAATTTTACATAGTTTACTCATGATCTAAGTTTTCAGAGAAAGCATAGAGAACGCTGATATTTTAGAAACCTTGAATATCTCCTATAATACTCACAATCTGAACTTTTTCAAGTTTTTGCATCTCTTGATTGGTAGTCTTAGACAAATAAAGTTCATGCAGAACCCAAGTTTAAAGCAGAGCTCTTCAGTACAGATGCGTGGAACACCACTAGGAAGCTTCAGTTAATCTAAAGGAATAGAACTTAAAATGTGGAAAGCTCAGGACTCAAACCGAATAAAATAATAAAAGAACAAATAAGTGTAGGAAATAACTCTAACAACTAATATATTTCAAGATCTCTAATGCTGGCTCAACTTCACCCACGTTCTTAAGGAACAGCTGAACAGTGCAGCAAAAATACTTTCTGGAAATGGTAACTAAATACTACAATAATTTTAAAATTGCTTGTCTAAATAAGGTTTGGGGTTGTGCTGATGTTGATAACTATAATTGCTTGGCAATTGTCAGGCATTTGCTCATCCATAGATTGCTGAAAGCCAACAAGAGGAGAGCAGTCCAGGTTATCGGCCTCATTAGTTCTCCAGACTCACATTGGAGCTGGAGAGCCATTCTTACGAGTGCTGTAAATTTACAGAGTTCAAGTTTCTCAGCCTTGACCTTGCTGCACAGCAAACATGGAGACTGTTGCGGAAGTCTGACCTATATGTGCTGTTGTCATTCCCTTAGTAAAGTGCCTACATCAGCCCTGCAGCAGTAATAAGGACGCAAACTCTACCCAGGCTGTAAGAAACCCAACCTCAATTGCATCCTTCGTGTCTTGGTACTTGTAGGAAGGAGGTCAGACAGTTCAGAGCAAAGACATCCACAGCATTTTTTGGAAGGTCTTTCTTCAACTGTCCTTTGTTGCTTCTATGAATAGAAGAGAAAGGATTATGTATCTAAAATTTGGCTGTTGACTTCAGCTGTATCAAAGGTTTGAGATTGTTACTTATGTCCTTTCATCACCAGGGTTATCTATTCCCTTTGTAATGTGGCTCCAGTTCTGGCTTGCAAGTCTTCTGTGGAATTTCTTCTGAAATGTCTGTGATAAGGGTTTACAGGAAGAAAAAGAGCTCAGCCTATATGAGGAAGCCATAGAAAACAAGGAAAATATAACAATTAATCTTCTGTACCTCTTAGCAATGTATGCAGAACAACTTTAATTCCTCTATTGTTTTCATCTTTCATTCTCCATTCCCTCCTTCTATGTTTTCAGGAAAAAAAATTGGGTAATAACTCTTCTTCATACTTGAAAATGATTCAGCATGTCTGCTCCATGCTGTTTGTTCCACCGCTCTATTCCAGCCAGAAGTCCCCAGTTTCATATTTACACATAGTGAGTAATTCATCTTTTATAGTCAGAAAATTACTTATCCTGCTCTTCACATGAAGGCACAAGTCAGGGGCGGAGTATTAAGTTACAACAAAAACTGAATGTATGTTGACATACAGTCATCAGAGTTTGTCATTAAGTGAACTGCTTTACTCTCTCCTCATTAACTAGGCAAAGAAATGTTGATAGGTAATTTGTTTCAGGGTATTTTTTTTCCTCTCAAAGCTAGATATCTCTGTTATTTGTTCCTTACCTAGAATAAGGGACAACACTTGTTTGGGACAACACTGATTTCTTTAAATATATGAGCTTTTTGTTTGACTGTATACAGGTGCATCTAATATGAATTAAAAAATAGTCAGCTTGTAAGTAGTATGAAAAAGCCTGGCAGAACATTTTTTACACTGAAGTGGTATTTCATTGCTACTCTTAATTTGTTCACACTTATATTAATCCAAACAGGTACTAGAACTTCTTCCCAAGGACAAAAATTCCAAATGCTGAATGATAGCTATGACTTTCTATCATTGTTTTTACTATAGCGTCATATTTCAGACAGCTTATAATAGCTATTGAATTACATCATTGTTACTTTAATAAAAATGCTACCCACTGTTTTATCAGGATCACTTTTCAGTTGAAATTTACAATTGCATCACTTATCACAGCAAGAAATCCATTTTACTAAACATAATAGAAAGGGGTACACTGTATGTCAACTTTGTATAGCAGTTCATTTTGAAACAAGTGAATTCAAAATGTCTGTGAAGGTGTCTTGTACTAATTAGAATTTCTGTTTTCCTATAATTTGTTTTTGAAAAGTTAGAAAATATATCCAAGACATAACTGACGTTTCTGACAATTTCCAACTGTTTTCTCAGACTATTCTTAATGAATAAAAATAATGGATTCAAATATTTCAATATGAATTTAATTCTTAGAAAAAATAGATTTAAAAATAGATGAAAGTATAACTTCAGTATGAATATTTTTTAACCTTAGAGGTCATTTACATTTTTCTGCAGTCACAATATTTATTCTCAAGAAATACATCAACAAATCAGGTCCCTGAGACAGAAAACTGCATTAATACAAGATTAATTCTAAGCATGTTAGTCCAAAATCGGTTAATTCTTTCAGTGAGAGTTATTATTTTGATGTTTTCTGTACATATGAGTTTAATGGTAGATTTAAGAAAAGTTGAATGTTTGAAAGTTTATCTAAATCATAGTCGATGGTATATGTCATTCTTTTCTTTGGAACATGTGAGGATAACTTTTTTCCATAACTTTCTCATAAAAGCTGAATGAATTTTGGAAAAAACCCAAACCCTCAAATTTCAAATAGCGATCTCTCTGACTGAATTTATTATTCTACAAATAATTTATAAAACTCTTTATGTTTTTAATTAAAAATTGTTGATTTCTAATGCTGGTCTTCATAGAATATGATTTTACGAAATCTTAAGTATAAGCAACTATATCCAGGAACAGGAGCTGTATTATGGGCAGGGATGGCCTAAACATGGGACTGGAAAAAGAACCATCAGATTGTTCATCTGTGGACTGAAGAGTTAATCTCTCCGAGTTAGTGTACATGTAAGTCTTGTAGACAGACCAGTTACAAAAGGCAGAACAAACTCTCAGGTATCGTTGCTGTGTTTTTTTACTATTTGTTATTTTCTACTACTTTATGGTTTAGAAAAGGTACAATAATTCCATAAAATTGCAAGAACAACACTATATGAATTTACCAATTTTTTACACAGCATCAATTGCTCAGAATCCAGCCCTAGGGTAACCTTCAGAAGAAGCAATTACATCACCATCCTCCAAATTCATGCCTAAACTCTATATACTTGCCAGTTCCTGAATAAAACTGAGGTGAAAGACCTAAAGTTTGCAGCCAAATGCAATACAAAAGCACATTTGATTTTCAACAGAGTGGTTGAATAAGCAGCATCCAGTGGGAAAAAAAAAATAAATAAAATGACATATGATCAGATTCTGAGTGACTGTATAATAAACGGTGTGCACATAAGGGGTCAAGGATAAATAAGACATTCTACACGACCATAGCTTCAATTTGTGCTAAGTTCTTAGTGTTAGGATCCCAATAAAACAAAAAAAAAAATGAAATAAAGGAAGACAAAATTAAATTAAATCAAATTAAACGCTTTTTGTGTGTCTTTATAGTCTGACCCACACAACCCTGTGGCCATTGGGGCAATTTCTTCAACACTGCTTCCAATGGCTAGAATATTTTTTTAGTATTTTGTCATGTACATAGCAAAAGATATATAAAGTAGGTCACACATATAACTGAAGTGGAACACTCTAATCACACACACAAAAAAAAACCTTTTATGTGTAGCCAGCTAATTCAGGAGGTTTGGGCTCAAGTTTATCACCTAACCTCAGGCACTTGGTTGCAGTTATTAAGTCAGGAGCTAGGGCTTCATCTGTTCTTAGTGAAGCAAATTATCTTAATGAGGCAGCAAATCTCTTTAGAAGTGTCCTCATGCCTTCAGTATACATACACACAGAGATAATCTAAGGTGTTTAGTTTTCTATCTTATACACAGGAATAACAGACTGAGTGAAATGACTTTAAAGATTTCTGTTCAGAATGCAGAAAACTGATATTCTACCATCACCATGTTCTAAACAAAATGCAGAGCAGGTATTCTGTTTGAATGTAAGTGGATGAAAGAAACCTGCTTAAAGCCTGCAGGTAGTGGAAGGAAAAAAAATCCCAACAAAAAAACATTTCAGTTGTGGGATTGCCCTTCTGTCTTATTCTTCCCTCCTGCTTTGACACACATGGTACCTGATATTCTGGAAGATCTAACACTTGGGGATTTGATGTTCTTTACTGAACATACTTCCATCTACAACCAAGTACTCTTGGTATCATTTCCAGCCTTTAATTAACCTGGACATGTCCTGCCTCACTGATAAGGGACAGATAAGGAGGTTTTGATTATTTCAATACTTGATAGTTATGGCATACTACCAGCGTGAAAAAATGTTTTGCAGCTTACTTAGTGAGAAAGCTTTAGTGGATTTACAAATTAACCATATTTTTACATTTACAACTTCTGTAAATTTTTTATTGTTTTACTTCTAATTCCACCTTCATTTACAGTTTTGTCTAAAGTATTTATGTTCATACTGCCCTAACGATGAACTCTTTGCTATTTTTAATTTTTATGCTGTTACTTAACGTTCAATTAATTCCACTTAAGGTCACAGTTATGCTTTTTTAATACTTGCAATGATGCTTTTGTTTGACATTCATATTACTTTGTTATATCTCATAAAAATGATTAATGAAGAACTCAATTATAGAATATAAGCTTTTCTTGTCACTCCTGCTGCATAAAGATTCCTAAGTATTTGAAAGCTTATTATGCAAGCTAAGTGAAATGTGCTCCATTTTGAGGTACAAGACTTAAGACAGGAAAAAAAAAAAAATTCTGTAAATTCTGTAAGCAACAATAGACCAGAGTATTCACCCAGCCCTTCAGCCCTTAAACACCACTTAATTGAGGGAAATTGCTCTCACTACCATCCAGCATATTAAGAAAGAGTTTTTTTATTTTTGTTGTGTTTTGCTTGGGGGTTTTTTGTTGTTGTTGTTGGTTTTTTTTTTGGGGGGGGGTGTGTTTGTTTGCTTGTTTGTTTTGGTTGCTTTTCGGGGTTTGTTTGTTGTTGTTTTGTTGTTTTTGTTTGTTTTGTTTATCCACAATCTACATTAAAGAATAATCTAAAACTGAATTTGCTACCAAGCTGGGTCTTATATTATGCATTACAGAATCCTGGAGGGGGATAGGTTGGAAGAGACCTTAAAGATCAACTGGTTCCAAGCCTCCTACTATGGGATGGAAAGTGAGTTTCTGCCATGGTTGGAACACAACTCTTGAACAAAATATATCCAACCATACTTACTGAGTCCAAACAGACAAACTCATTGAATCAGAAATATTTAATAGTATGTTAAGTTACTAATTTGGTTACTTTAAAGATGAATTTTCTTTAACCTTTTCCATGTATATATGCAAGCTTATCTTTACAAGCTGTATTTCACCTACCAGTTTTTTGTTTGTTTGTTTGTTTGTTTTTTTCATTGCTACTCTCTCTAAATGTAACTACATTAAATTAAGGTAAATTAGGTGAGAGGAACAAAATTGCATCTGGAATCCCTTAGTTAAGGTTAGGAATAATGTGGTTGCTGTCAGGTCAGAGGCCAAAGATACAAAAAAACCCCAACCAACAAACAATTTAGGAATCTGCAGGACAATCAATAAGAAAAGGAAATTAAGTTTGGGCTACGTTTAAAATTTTTCTTGATGTAACCATGCTGCCTAGAAACCAAACTAAGATGTACTTCTGGAATACCTACTATGTATCAGACCTGGCCAGTCTGATACTCTTAAACTGTATCAGAGGGATGTTTTCCAAGGTAGTGCAACAAACAGATCCTTCTAAGTGTTGATACACTTTGAGATACCTGATGTAAGAACTTCTGTGTATGTCTGGGGCATGGTGCAGTTGCAAAAGGCAGTATTTTATGCTTGATTACTTGGGAGAATTGCAGAATTTCAATTAGAAAGTTTCAGAATTTTCAGAGTTGCTGGAGGAAAGCAGTAACTTGAAAGAAATACTGGAGTAGCCACAACTGGTATCAGACTGGCATGAAGCTTTCAGAGAGCAATTCTAGTGCTGCCATCACTCTCCAGAGCTTCAGAGTCCCTTTCCAATGACCATGACTGCTGAGTGTGCTTTACTGCCTTTCTCCAGTACTCCACATTCATAACTAAGATGTAAAAAAATGCCAGAATGTATCTATACAAGTGACATTTAGAGTTGACATTTTCAAACAAAATTGTTATTTAAAGTAATATGAGCTTTCATCTTATTTCATGGTTTTGTTAATTATATTTGCTTTCTCTTCAGTACATCTCTAACAGCCAAAAACCTGAAGATTCCTGTAGAAACAGAAGTAGGAGTACCTCCTGACTCTTTTTGATCTTCCAGCTCCCACTGTCCATTATAATAAGCTCCACTGAGAATGAATTCTATTAACTGGATGCTAAGTTTTGAAGAATATTCTCATCAAGGAAGATCACGATACATTTCAAGAGAAGAAATTCACTTGCTGAATGAATTCCAGGGGGTGGAGAAAGTAAAAACACTAAATGAAATTGCAGCTCATTTGAAACAGGGCCTATCACATTCTTTGTTGAACACCTTATTTTACTTTTAGTGAAATACCATATCACCTAAGGATAACTTAATATCTCTTCAAAGTTTCTCAGGAAAAAAAGACTTCTTGAATTAATCTATTTATCAAATTAACACTCTTGGCTGAATTACCTTTGCTATGTTTGAAGGGATGCGAATTTACCTCATTGCTCTCTACAACTACCTGAATGCAGGTTGTAGCTAGGTGCGTGCTGGCCGTTTCTCTCAAGTAAATAGGGATAGGACTAAAGGAAATAGCCTGAAGTTGCACCAGGGGAGGTTTAGGCTAGATATTAGGAAGAATTTCTTTCCTGAGTAGTTAGGCGTTGGACCAGACTGCCCAAGGATGCAGTGGACTCACCATCTGTAGAAGTATTTAAAAATTGTGTAGATGAGAAACTTCAGGACATGCCCTAGTGGGAATGGTGATACAGATATTGATAAATATATTTTATTTATTTTACTGGGGGGTGGGAAGGGAGTAGATATTGATGGCTAGAAAAGGTCTTTTCCAGCTAGGAAAGTTCAGTGATTCTGCATCCTTCCACAGTACATCAGCTGTATTTCTGTATTCAGCCTTCAAAATCACCTTCAGAGAACTGATTCTCTGAAACTATACTTCTTCCAAAGAAATAAAAATATTCCTCTAGACTAATTTTAGCTTCTGAAAAAAAGCTACCATGGTCACTGAAACAATTCTTTCCTGCTCACACTCCCTAAAATAGACAGACTTCCACAAGGTAATTTAATGTGCCAAATATTTTAGATAACTGTTATTGACAGCTAATTTTTCCCTGGGAGATATAATTGTAGAAAACATCTATGCTTTCTAATCCTGGTGAAGCTTGAATGAGTCTATTCCAAATATTAATTACTTCTTCAAGGTATCAGTACAAAATGAGAAAATACTATCTCTTTGAGTACTACTCCAAAGCACTGAATACATCTAAAAGTTTTGAAGTGCTTCTCTCTGCTACCCTTAATTCTCTGCATGTCACTGTATCTGCTTCTATGCTACTGCACCTTGGAACATATCCTCTGCTTCAGCATCAGTCTAAGACTAATGGTCCCACCTGTGCCCAAGCTCTTGTCACTCAAATTCCTTCTAAAGTCCCATATTTCCTGCATCACCTAGAGTCATACCTATTCCATCTGTCTTCTCTATTTTAAAATAAAAAAATTGTTATTGCATTTCTGAATGACTTGTCATCTCATCCACTGTCTTCTCCAGTAAAGCCTTTAACTAGTATAACTACAACTTATGAAAAAAAGTAACTTTTTAAAATGGATTTTGACTTTGATAAATTTCTCAGGCTAGAGATTTTATTTACTTTCTTAGTTCCAGACTTCAAAAGACTTTTTATCTGAAAACTAACATAATTGCAAGTACTAGTCATTTTCATTAGAGAACTGGAATCTTCCTTATGAATTTTTATGAAGATAGTCATCTGTAGAAAAGGTCAAGAGTTCTCAAGTGTGAAAATATAAGAGCTACATCATGAGTTGTCTTCCTTTTCAGATGGTACAACAGTCTTAGTATGAGTATCAGTATAAACAGTATTTTAAAATACATATACGAAGTTCCATAGAACAACTTAAAAATATCTTATTTGTTGGGGTTTTTTTTTCTAAATTTCAGAAGCAGTTTCAGTCATAACTAGGAAGTCTGAGACCAACACAACTGACCCAATGTATATGCGTGAAAGTAGAAATGGTTCCCAAAAGATTACAGAATGTATTATTTTCTGCCACAGCCAATGAAAACTGGATACACTCAATGGTTGTTTGTAGTATTCATATACTGAAAGTAGAAAATTTTAGGTAATTAAAAATTTAGTGGTTCCTCTCCTCTTTTAGACCCTCTTCAAAATTCAGTATCAATCAAATGTTTTTTCTTGTGAGCTGAATCTAAAATGTGCAAAGATTTACTTCAAACTCAGCAGTTTTCCTAATCTTCAGAGACACTGTGAGTTGCTTTTTAAGTGTTTTTCTCGTGATTACTAATGATCTTTAATTATGTATCTTTTTCAACTTATGGTTAGAGTCTTTTTGCTCATGTGAATATTTTTCACCTTTAATTTCACATACCTTTCCTGTTTAAAAATACATCAAAAGTTACCCTTTGACTAGTACTGCATTGCAGAAGGAGAACTCATGATGCATAATTTTGGGTTTTAATTTTATTTGTCAAAGACTGTTTTAAAAGAAAGTAAAGAAGAATCCTTTTACACTAAAAAAAAAAAAAAATTAAGAAATTCTTCCTGGAGACAATGTTAGTGTCTGAGGACATAGAAAGTGTAATACCATTCCTAGCCTTTGACTGAAGCCTGCCAAGCTTATGACGAATACTAATTTTTACTCTAATTTTGTTGAAAACCTTTGAAACCTCATCCTGAATATGCATGCTGTGATTGCTGCAATTGGTCTTAGCTCAGAACAGAAGTAGTCAAATATTTCTGTGTAATGTGTATGCTATGGTTCTGATTCTTTGTTTGCCATCTCTATACATCGTTTATGTTCTTATAAAATGTGCAGCAGGCTATTTTCTGCCTAAAAGGTCTAGAGAACACAGAATAAGGAAATTGGCCATACAGTGTGTTATGCGGTATCTCCATGTGAGGTAGCATGGAAGAGACAGTCTGTAACCTGGTTGATGGAGAGGGTAATACCTTCCGAGACTCTACTGCCTATATTGACCAAAGTCTGACCCACAAGTGCAGCTCCAAAATGTCAGAGGTAGTACACAGGTCCTTTGTCATGTCTGCCATGTTAAGCAGATGTTTTAATAATTTAATAAATGGGCATTCTGACAGAAGATGCCTAGAAGTGATCAAGAGAATTGATCTCTGCACCTTTATTGAATACTGTGGATGTATAAACACATTTCCAGAGCCCTGCATATGGACTTTCAGCACTCAATTCTGTTGCCATATTCAACTATCTAGAACATTCAGGATGTCCCCTGTATCTGGGATACTCCGTGCTGGAAGATACAACTAGAAGCTAAAGAAGACCCACAAGCATTCCTTCTAGGATCAGTCTGCAGTCAGATGAAGATACAAATATGTACTAGAGATGTTTATACAGCTGAACTGGTCCCATATACTCAGGAGGAAAGCAAAACTTAGAGGGAACCATTACCTCTAAGTGTCTAACACTCATTCACATTTTTCCCTTCCTCTTGAATTTATGGTAATGTCTAACATTTAGATATTTAAAGTTACAATCACATAACAATGGAGATCCAAAAAGGAAAGCAAAAATTACATTTTGGATCTCCTTCTTAGTTCTTTTCTGTTTTATCTTTCACTTATTTAAACTTCTTTTTCCAAGACTTGGTGGGAACAGCAGACTTTAAACTTCAATTCTTTCTTAGGATTTTCAACATAACTTACAGATATTAAGCTATGAGAGAAAGGCACCTACTTTGATCACCCTTCTCTCTCCATGCAGTGATTAAAGATAGCTTAATTTAATAATTTCAGAGTTTCATACAGAACATACTGAAATCAAGAGCTCATACACTCTGTATCAGAGTTCAGGGAAACAAACAAGCAAAGAGCTTAAACTCTCCTAGCCAATTACAGCACAAGTTGTCAAAACCAATTGTAAAAAAATCATCCTGAAATCTATTATTATGCATTATATATTGAATTAAAGGTATCCAGTAGTTAGAAGACTTATCTTGTTTTCTTTATTTCTGAAAACTGCAGAAGAAAAACATTGTTAACTGTTTGGACTCTGTCTCTGATCAATGAATGCCTGCATAAACATAAGCTGAAAATTTGTGGTGTTCTTTTGCTTAAGACTGAAAAGCAGTAGTGCATACAGAAGTCTGAGTGATGGACACCAAGACAGCACACATGGAAAGTGTGTACCAGATGCCAACAAGAGTGCCTGATTTGTTTTAGTAATAATAAAGATCAAAACTAGATTATATGCAGGCAGCTATGAATCTTTCAAATCCTGAGGAAGTCACTGATAACTAATAAAGTTTAACACTTCACCAGATCTGATACTGTCTTTCTGGAGTTGAGATGAAAGTATGTTTAAACCACCATAGTTATAACTGAAATGGCTCTTGATGGCCTCTATTATTTTACCAAATTCCAAATAAGAAACAAAATACAGACTAAGCATTCAAACTATAGAAGCCATATAGAAGTACATTTCCATACTATAATGTCCAAAAGGCTGAAAAGAATTCAAAATATAAAAAGAATGAATTTCTAAGATCTTTTGGTATTTTCAAATGATTATAAAACAACGTGTTCATTATTAGTTTCATAGATCACAATTAAAAAAGGCCCACAATGCCTTTTGGTCAAAGCCAACATATTGTTCCATATGCCAAGGATATTGATAGAAAGGTTTCTATAAGCTATCAGAAGGTTTGATTAAAAAAAACCATTTATCATACCATTTAAGAATTCTGCAAAAACAAGTAGTGTCTCCCCCCTGACCCAGAACAAATACTATTGGCAATAAAATCTATGACTTGACTACCTGGCAAACTCCTTGATAAATCCTGTGAAAGTTATTCCCATTTCTTCATGTTAACTCAAGCCCTAGGCTTTGGGTTGCTAAGAGATGTCAACTTTAATTCTAATTTTAATGCTAAGAAGGAATTATTTTATCTATGCTTTTCTCTGGTCATCATGGGTCATCAATACCATTGGGTCATCAATATAATTAAATACATGTATTTAATTGAAGTAGGGCTCGGAGAATACCCATCAACACTAGGAAGACACTAAAGTTTATTGAAGTCCATAAATAAGACTGGAACTGGTACTTACTTTTTAAATTTTATATAACTGGAAAACAGTAGACTGTTCCAACAGCTGGATATGTTTAAACAGAATTCACTTATTAGCATATCACTCTGGAGGAGATTTATTGGTAAATAAAAATGCAAGCCAGAATTATTAGATTGTGTGTTTTTAAGCACATTACTGGCATCATGTTACTTCAACCTAAAATGCAGTAATTTTCTGCTTTACTTTGAAAAATTTAGGGACAAATTTTGAGAAGGAATGTATTAAAATTAACCCCAAGTTAGAAAACTAACACGTGTAAAAATAATTACTTGCCTTACTAATGGATTTCAGAAGCAATCAAGTTTTCCAGACTTGTGAATAAATTAAAATGGTCCTTATCTTATTAATATGAAAATCCTTCTGTGTTCTGTCTATCTGGTATATCAGTAATCAAGGATTTAGGGAACCTTTGCCTGATTCTCCTCAGTGAGGCAGGTAAAGTCACAGAAAGCCTGTCACTACCTTTACAAATCCTCTAGATTATGGATACTAATGGCCAGTGTTTACTCATTTCTGTTCTGGAAGCATAAATATATATACATTCAAAGGAATTGTGATTTCACAGTCCCCATTCACTCATAAATTAAAGCCAAAAAGGAACTTGTTATTTTGTAACATATAGTAGTAGAATGAGTTGACTTAAATGAAAGATCTGTTATATTATCCCCAATACTCATGCTTGGGAAGTGGGCCAGTGATGTCATGTTGTCTTTTTTACACATTTAGAAAAGGATATGGCTAAGAACAAGGGATTATGTTCAGGAGTACTGCAAAGCCTAACTTTTAAGCATCCAGCAGGTTATCCAAGCTGAGTTATCCAGGCTTTCCTACATAATGCACCAAGATAATACACTTAGCAAAAGTATTTGCATGGACTAACATACTGAATAGAAAGCCCTGAAACCACAGCCATCTGAAAGACTCTTTATAGAAATGCAGTAGCTGAGCCAGAGGCTGTAAGTCAAACCAAGAAGTCTGGATTCAGCTGGTACTAGAGTTCCTTTAAGGTCTTGCTGTTTCTCAGTACAGTTCAAACTGATTACTATACCAGAAAATATGTGAGGATTTTTCTTCTTTAAATGAGCAGATATAATTAAAGAAGAAAAGTATTAAATGAAAGGTCAACTATTATTTAAATTCAGTGTCCATATTTTCTCCTCCTGTTCTCCCTTCTGCTTTTAAAGGATGGAGTTTGATCTTTGTTTTAAAATAAAGTGAAATTTCTGCAGGTTTTTCATCGGTACCTGGTCCTCTATGTCCCAACAGAATTTGAATATCCAGCAAGTTTCACAAGTTTCAAGTTGTTTCCCTTTCATTATCATTTACTCTTTCCCAACTTTATTCTTTCTCCTTGATGAAGAGCTTGATCAGCTGAACAGGTCTCTCTAGGGAGAACCAGACCTGTTTCATGATACTGGTGGCATGGAAGTAAACATTTGGAAACATCTTTTCCCCCATCACCCATGGCTCCATTTTCCTCCTTTCCTCTTGCACATTCCTCCATTGATTATGACCACATTTCTTCTCTGCTTACTGCCTGGCTGTTTGATTAGAGTTGCTTAGCATTTTAATGAGTTTTGTGACTTCATCTAAAAGAAATGTACTAATGGAAACAAGGAGAAATTGGTCTGGGAAAGTTGGATACTTATTAAGTGGCTGATATAATTTATATGATTTAGGATCTGAGTTTCCCAAGTACTGCTAAATTTGAAAGAAGCTATGACTGCCACTAAGCATTTGTGAAGCCTAAAATATTATGAGCCAGTTTAACCTGAATTAGACTTAATTTTAAAGCCATTTCTTCTTATAGAAGTATGTTTGAACTAAAAATTACCAAATATTGTTCAGTATATTAATGATTTGTAAATTTGTATTGTAACCAGATTATTTCTGCCATTTATTACTTAAGCATATGAAAAAATCTACGTAATATATAAAAAGAGATGAGTAGGACTTCTGCAATATGTTACTCACACAGTTTCGTATTTTTATACTTTTTTATTTTATGAGGTTTTTTTCTGAGATATTATGGGAGGTTGATTTGAGAACACAAAATGTTAGGTTCTTCCAGTTCTGCTCTGGTATAGATCGATCTCCACATTGCAAATACATTACCATTCCACAGAGAGCATTGCACTTTTAAATGGATTATGAAAGTTTAATAAATATCATAAGCATGTTAGGCTTAAGTAGCACCTGTTACAGATACACTCAATGGTTGTTTGTAGTGTGTAACATGTAAATAAAAGGTTTTATAGTTAACCTATTGATCTGTTGAATTTTATAGCAATTTGCACTAACTGTCTGACCACTCAATAAGTCATATATAATCCTTCATTTTCCTTTAGATATGCCCATCAACAAACTATACTTTTAAATATAAAATTTTCATAAATGGCTAGGTTTAATTAGTGACTACTGTTGCTGGCTTTTTGTGACCTCTGATATATGAGCTTGAATAGCTTTGGATGTTCCTGACCCTTGCTTACTATTTTATTCTTCTCTCAGAATATTATTCTTCTGATTAAGGAAAAACTAATTTTTTTAATATATAGGAATAGGTACTTGAGAAGCATTGCTGTAATCGATGCATCATACAAAGCTTCAACAGTGTTCTGCTACTGAATTGCATTTTGTTTAATACAATAGGCTAATTTTAGCACTAATTAAAATATAATGTACAGCTCACAAGAATTATGCTTGAAGCTGAGTGGGAAACTGAGAAACTAGTACAATCACCGTTCTATATATTTAGACTGAACTGGATCAATAGATAGTTGTTATTAATTTATTTCTTTTACTCATCTGTACAGTTCCCAATATTTCTCAGAAACTTCTGCTATTTTAAAATTTTAATTGAGGATCAAATAATAAAATTGTCACAAATGCTGTCCTTATCTTCTTTTGAAAGCTCAACGGAAATTTTGAAGACTGTGGGATTTTTATTTTATTTAGGTGACAAACACAATAGAGCTTCCCTCACCACACACACACAGTTATTTCATTTGCACAAATGGAAAATTTATGAACATGCCTCTGCACTGGAGCAAATAACTGCACAGCAGCACTGTGTGTGAAAACAAGTTTATAGCCCCTGACAACACAGTAAGTACTTAGCCATAATTTCTAATAATGTTTATTGGACTTTTCTCTAGGGATCATGTATCTGTTTAAAATGAATTTCATAGATGCAAGGGATTTTTGGTCTAAAGAAACTGTAGTTTCACATTCGTTGTGCTTATTTGGCCTCTGCCCTTCCATTCTTGATCAGAAGGGCCATGAGGCTCTTGTCTTTTCTGTCAAAGTGAGTAAAACTGTCATTCGCTCTATTAATGAGAAATTCAGCTATTGATCTGATCTTTGCTCTACTGCCATTGATTTCTGCTCCTTGTTTTGTCATTTGGACCTAGAACTGTCAATAGGTTATTGACTGAAGAATAGAAAGTCAATCATTTGTATTCTCCGAAGGGCTTGAGAAAACAGAATTTATCTTCATATTCATTGACGTTTTACTATGAAATTCTGAGTCTGTAATAAAGGTGTTTCCAGGTGTTCTGGGTTTGAGAAGTTTATGATTATGAAAGCTAATTGTTGATGCAATTAATTTAGAGATTAATGGTTTTTAAATGGCAAAAGAGAAAGACTCAGCAGTAAACATATGTAAGTCAGCTTGTGCAGTATATTTTTTACAATAGATGAAAATTGTAGCTCCCCTGATAGAATAGCCTTTTACATCTCTATATCAATACCTGAGGTGCTATTAAATTTTATTCTGGATGAATAGGAAAACAGTAAAAGGAAAAGAGGATAGAAAGGAAAGAATAAGAAAAACGAAAGCAGAATATAGAAAGCATTCACAGGAAATTAACATCTGTAGATTTCAGAGCAGTTCAGTGCTATCTTCAGATAGAAGAGAGAGCTTGAAGCAGAAAGGATGACTCCAGAGACCTTTTATATAGAGAGATTTATAAAGAAATCATTGCTAGATTTAATTTTCTATTTGGATCACTAGTTACATGTCCACTTCAACGAATTCTGAATTCTGTGCTGAATGATCTCAGAGTTAGAGGCATGCTTAGGTCATTAGTTTTCCTAGTAGCATTTTTGCAGGTCACTAGGTTCTCTGTGAGTCATGCTTTATGATATGTTTTACTTGATACTTCTGTACATGGTCTTTCAATTGAGTCCTCTGGGTAAACTAACAGAGAAGAATCAAGGCCAAAAAATATCTAGGCAACTGTATAAGCCATGTTGCCAAAGAGTGTCAAGTTTCCTTTCATTTGACTGCATATCCTATGCTAAATACACATGCCATTGGAAGGTAGCCTGCTAAAAGTATATGACAGGAAACAATCTCCAGCATTTGAAGAAGCTGCTCACTTGGAACTTAGTGACACAAGAGAGAAAACAGAAATAAATACCAATATGTGTCAGAAAGTACCCTTTCTTCTCAAAGGACATGTGCCATGAATCATGACACAGATGGACTTCAGAGGTGACTGTAAAGCTCTTGATCAGGAGTAGATAGAGTAAACTATGTCAGTAAAAAATTTACAATGCTCAGGACACTTCCAAGTTAAGAACAATATTCCCTTCTGTTTCCAGAAAAGTTGGTTGGGCTGCAGTTGATGTTCTAAACTCACTATTCATTTTTTTCCCCATTGAGGAAAAGAATATGCTGCCATAATCAGAATGTATCAGAAATGGAAAAGGGAGATAGTTGTTTTCACTTTGAGAAATTAAAATAAAAATATTTATCTTCTGTTTATACAGACAAGGAAAATATAGCTTGCAGTTTGCCCTCATGATAATTTGGAATCAATAAAGAATGGAAAGAATGTTGAAATTTGAAAGTTTTCATCACAGAGAAGCCCCTTTCACTGAGGACTGCACTGCTACTGTGTTGACCAGATGCACACACTTTAGAGAGTTTAGTTCACTTTCTGTGCATGTAGCACATATCATAATTTCATAATAAATGTTCTTTAGCAATGAGAGTCCTTTGATACACCCCTGTACTCACATATGAAAATATATATGAGACTGTGTGTACATAAAGAAGCAAGAAGTATGGAATTTTCCATGTGTCCACAACTTCCACAGTTTTACACACACAAAAAAAAAAAAAAAAAAAAAAAAAAAAATTATAGTTGAATATTTAGTTGGAATCCAGCAGGGAAATGATGGTAAACGCATTTGTTTGCGTGATGATAGGTTAAGACACTAAAGGGCACATTACAATCATAGTGTAGCTGCTACTTGTGCTATGCAGTGAGCACTTCAGAGAAGATTCACAGGTTATGTATGTGTTTCAATTACCAAAATTTCCTGATATTGGTAGAGAAGGTCTTCATATTTATCATCATAAATCACTTCTTGTTTATGATTTTGTTAAGGATCTAGTTAAATAAATACTAATATCTACTCTGCCCCACAGACCTTCTGTAACAAGAACGTGAGGTCCCAAGTTAAGTCTGCAAAGTCATTGCTTCTGGGGGACTCACAGCCAGAGGTATTTAATGATCCGTATTGGCCTTCTCAATAGGAACTTCTCTGCTCTATTAAAACGGATGGGCTATCCAGCCTATAAATGGTTTGCCCAGCAGGAAAAGATTATTTTTACTTCATTTAACTAAATCAGTTCCTTCACTTAGAAAAGGAAGGTGTATATTCTATATAAACTTTTTATTTATCAAGATAGCTTTAATATCCTCTTGCAATTTAAAATATTCCAGGTTTTCACAGACTAGCTTTCTGTTTAACCATTTCTTTTTAGTCTTTTAAGCATAAGAGTAGAAAAAAAAACGTAATCACTGGATAACTGACAGAAATATACATGATCTATACATTGAATGATCTTGCTGGTTTTCAGATTTTCAGTAGAGTTTAGTTTACTAACATTCCAAATGAACTTTTATCCACAAATCAAAAATTGTGGTGTTCAACAAGTGAAAGCTAGAAAAGCAAATTCATAGGATAAAAGATTATTATATTACAAAAATTTATCTGTGCTTATACATCTAGAGATTGGTAATTAAAAAAAAATATAGCTCTTATCCTGTTTCATTTATGTAGGAATTCCCAAATTTAAGGTTCCAACAAGAAAAGGACTCATTTTAAATGAAGTAAAAAAAACTTTTATGGAGCATCAAGACTGAATAAGAGGCCTCTAACATAGGAAAGGTCCATTCTTAAACGTAGTTATGTAGTAGTTTTTGCACTAGCCTTGATCTTCAATCAGAATATATTCTTATGACAAGGATGATTTTGTTGAAATTAATGAGATTCCAAAGTTAACAAATTAGTTCCTTTTATATCTGAAAACCAAGAACAACAAGAGTGCAGAAAATAATGCATTGCAAAGCAGTTACATTTTCAGGCCTTCCACTTGCTTGCAACTCTTACTTTTGTAATCTAAAAAAGATGTAATATTAAATTCATGTAGAAAAACTGAATAATAAAAGCCTTTTGTCAATGTAAAGATGAAGTCAATGGAAAAGTAAGACACATTTAATCGGTGTCATTGTTTTAATATTATGTATAGCTGTCAAAATATAACCAGGAAAGGATCCCATCTTTTTGTCAACCTGCAGTTTAGTGACACAGATCCCTGTGCAAAAATGTTTATATTATATTTATATTTATAAGAAAAGATATAAACCTTTACCTTCATTCAAACAGTAATTAAGAGACCATCAAGCTCTTTGTACTTCTATTTCTTAATTAATATTTGTATCATCATTTTCTTCAAAAGTGGAAGACTGATATAGAACCTTCAGGGTATGGGCTGAAGTGGGGGTTTGCCATATTTGTTGCTTCAATTGAATCAGATTAACATGAATGAAAAACACGGGTAGGGAGATGAAATGTGAACAACCTGAACCATAAGGTTTTAATTAGAGCATAACCTTTTAGCCCAGGCAGCTATGCCTGGGAATCATCAAGAATGGTCCCAAGAGAAAACAATCAGTACTACTTCTATTATGAAACATGATACATGCTTTCAAACTGCTTGTAAACTCTCCCAAACATGAATTAAATTTTGAAGTGCTCAAAACACTACTTTGTGAGGTTTTAAGTCATTTTAAATAGATCTTATTTCCTGATCAATATCCTCCTGTTTGTTGGCATACCCATGTGCCCCATTAAAGATATGGATATTTTTCTCTTATCCTCTCTCCCTGTTTTGCAGCATGATGCGTGAAACGGATAAAGCGAGATGAGATCACTCTGTGTTTGCTATTGTAACATCATGAAATTGTATTTCAGTTAAATAGATTTGGCATCATTTCTTAGGAAAGCTATTAATCATTCTGTGCCAGGAAAAAAGATTTCAGAAAGAAATTTCCCTTAAGTGAAGTCAGTGGGAGTTGCTGTTATCAAAAATTTGTCAGCAATGTTCCAACAATCATGATTTTACATGGCAATTCTTGCAGAAAAAAACACCCTTCTGAAAACTAGTCTGTCACTTTGAAGTAAGAAAACTGTGTTGCTATTAATTAACTGAACTTTTAAATTTAAATTTATTTATCTAGTCATATTATTTCTGGGTTTTTAAATCTTTTAAAATAAAAGTATTAAAAATCATTGCTACTGGATATTTTACATACTTTTCTCTGTGATAATTATTGGTCTATACTATCTATTTCTGCTATTCTTTCAGGCTCTATAAACCATGTCATCTTTTGATCATTCTTGTACTTCTTTACTACTACTACTACTACTTCACTACTTCCAAATGGCAACTTTTAACAGGATTTTTTTAAAACTCTTTTTGAAAAAAATAAGTCTTTGTGGTCTTGTGGTATTATTGGGTATAACTCTACTTTTTCCTCTGCCTGCTATTTAAATCAAAATCAAAATAGGCATGACTTTCCAAAAGACAAGATTGTTTGGAGGACCCACTGCTGGTGGACGGATGAGTCAGGAGTTGAGGTGACCAGTGCCTGGAACAACTGGCCAGACATCACCTGTTCCTGAGTGGTGACAAGATGGTGACAGTGACAGGCTGGGACAGTCATTGGCAGGTGATCATCAGAGAAGGTGAGGTAATAAGTGGGGGCCATGGTTTCACCAGAACATCCTGCCAGCACTTCAGGCTTTCAGAGGACTGTGACTCTTTGTAAGATAGGACTGAGGTCCTTTCAGGAGATATCTCTGGAGACCAGCACTCCTGCAGCATTCAGAGGCAGGGACTGACATCCCTTGTGCTGAGCTTCTGCGTTTCCATGGGGCTCTAAGAGCATGGGTGGAAGCCCAGGGGGATGTTAATGTCTTCTCTTGTTTCATGTACACTGACTTTGGTAGAATATTTCCATATTCAGGGCATATGGTTTTTAACAAATCTACCGATCCTATTATTTTAGCTGGCAGTTTTGAGTTGACTATTGCCCTTCCAAGCAGTTGTATAGGTCTAATATATATATACATCAATAAGATTCATAAATTATTTACATGAAAGATTCAATTTCTTCTTGTAGAAAACCTCTGTTAACAGCCAATTTTCTGAGAAGCTTGGATTGTCCAGTTTGCTGTAGGCATTGCTGTCAGCAACATGATTATTTTGTCAAAGACCTTGTCATCAGAATGCAACAAGTTTTAGTTTTATCTTTACTGACCTTAAGTGCCACTGTCCTTTTAACTTTCTTCATGTTTCAATCATATTTGTATCATATTTATCTTATCTCCTCTAATAGCCAAAATGTCCTACCCAAAAAATGCTGCTGGGCAGACAGAACATTTATTTCATTTCAGACTATGCAGCAGTTTTTCCAAATGTCAAAGTATTACTGTGACAACATTTTCTCCACTATAGAAAGCCCCCATGTAAAACCAAAGCTGCCATTTGACTGTAACTTAAATTTTTCTTCCATTTTTAATCATCTCTATAGTTTGTTGCCAATACAGAAAAGCCAGGAACAATATTTAACAAAGAATGCATCTTTATCCCAAAGCACTGACACTGCACTGGTGCTTTTTTTGTTAGTATGCCTCTGTATTCTACATTTTCTCCACAATGTACACTTCAGCCTCAGCAACAGGACAACAATCAAAAATCTAGAAGTTCAGCACCTGTAAGTTCTGATACACACATCACATAAATACATATGCACAATTCAGAATTCTCAAGTTTAATCCTTGTTAACATAGGTTATAAAGAAATATGTGAAAAAACAGCTTCTGGTTTTGATATGATTGATCATAAATACAAAAGACCATTTGTTTTTTCTTATTACAAAACGCCATGCATTTGTTTCCTGCAGAAACAGTTTCACTGAACTAGTCACATGGATTCTCATAATTTCCATACACTCAGTAACAACACGAAATGCTGAGTGGGCAACATAAGTTTTAAAAAAATCTCCACAATCAGTTTTTATTAACTCACACAGTGCTCGTAGAGGCTCAGCAATGCCTAAAAGGAGAACAATCATTTGTGCATACCACAAAGACTGCTATTGTGCATCCTAGAGAGTCATCCAGGCTTGGAAAAAAGGTCTTTGCAATAGTAAGGAACTTTTCACTTTGATGTTCACTTTTCAGGCTGATGTTTGCTCTTACTTACTGATTGACTATCAATGAGTTGTTCAGAACAGTGTTTTTATATGAAAGGATGTGAAAGTCCAGTGGTGGTATATTGCATGCATGTGACTGATGGACATGGAGACTCTTGGGAAGGCAGCACAGAACTGGGACCTGCTTAAGAGAAATATTACTTGACAGAGTTTGTGCCCAATACTGACATGAATGGGGAGACCAGGTGCTGTTCAGATCTAATCTGAGCAGAAGCACATATAATCAGGGAGCAGCATTCACCTTTACAACCAACAAATAAGAATACTAGATTATTAGAGCCACTTAGTATCACCCAAAAATATGCCAGATTTCTAATTAAATGTAACACCTGTTTCCATAGTGGAATGATTTGGTAAAGCAAAGTTTTTTCTCAAGCATGGACAAAAATATCTAAAGCAAAATTTTGTAAATTTCTCTTCCAAGTTATATAATACTAATCCAGTTTGGGATCTTGGGCTGAATTACCTAACATCCCCCAGGCTCTAAAGAAAATTAGGTAAAACTCCTTCTCTGGAGCTGAGAGAAAACAGCACAGCACAGCTTGATATTATAGGCCTGAATTCTCATGTTTCTAGAAACTGTCACCTCACACATGCTGTACAAAGAAAATTCCCCTGCCCTGTTTAGAGAGTGTCAAGATACTAACTAGCTTGAACCAAAAACATGTTCAGAATAGTGCTAAATATTACAATTTAAAGATGTAAATGACCTTGCCCAAATGCATTGGCTTTACACTTGTATATATATATATGGCTGATATGGATGAAGATAGTGGTGAAGACAGTAAAAATTTTTGCTTCCTAATGAACCTATGCAAGTTTTAACAGTACCTCTTTTAGTATTTAGCATTCCTCCAGCATATTGCAGCCTTGTTTCTTGCACTTTTCCTCAATTACTTTAATTTAGTTTAATTTTGTGTGTGCAAGTTTCACTTGCTTCTTGCTGGATAACTGGTGAAAATAGGAATGGTGGAGAAAGGAGAGGAAGTGGTGAGGTTATTAAGAGAAAATGTCAGCCTGAGAGGACCAGTTCTACAGCTCTTCTATTTAAGCCTTCCAAGACAGGTTGCAGTAATGCAATTTCTTTTTCACATGTAGACTCTCCTTCTTTCTCATAGGCTTCATTTTTTTTTCTGTGAGGCTCTTAATCTCTTCTATCTTTTTTCTTTTTCATGACCTGGTATCCAATTACTGTAACTATTCTTGCTTCCTCGTGTCAGCTATATCTTTTCAGTATTTATCATTTTCAAATAGTACCTCTTACCACAGAGTTTCTTCGTATTTTTAGCCTTTAAAAGCCAATTAAAATTCACAGGAGCTGATAAGTCTAACGTTTTTCACTGTTTTTAGTGATTTTCATCACAGTCAGTTTTTATATGCAAATATAGTCTTCAGCTTGATATTTCAGAGTTAGGCAAAAAATACAGCCATTAGCAGCTTATGATTCCTACTGAAATTTGCCCCAGGTAAAATGTTTGATTCACTGTAGCTGAAGATCAGAATGATTGGAATATCAAGTTTAAATAGCTATTTTTAATGCTTCATTTGACATCTTAAAACCTGCAAGTCTGTCCATTTTCAAGAGACCTGGCAATTCTGACACAGATAACTCTCACAAGACCTTACCTGTTATTGCACTTTAAGTAGGTACTAATTGCCACCTTCAAGCTGGGTGAGCTTGCACAAACACATAATATGCTTTAAATTAATTTATATGTAATAATTACTTTAAAAACCCAAATGACATTTATGCCATTTTAAAGGTGGCATTCTGGGCTGCAGTTGTTTCATAGGGTAAAGTATGTTAAACCTATCTTCCGTATCTCCTTAGGCTGCTGCATTTTTAAGAAATTTGGAATTCCAGTACACGGAGAGATAGATTCATTCTTAATGTGCAAAAATGACAATGATAATGATACTTTTCCAGCCTCATTTCAGAAGATATGCAGTGTGTTATAACATATAAGAAAGTTCAAAGCTGTATCAATTCTTAGGAGTCAGGAAAAGTGCATTTTGAAGATCTTTTAAAATTGTACAAGAGTAGAAACAAAAAGCCTAGAAACTGTAGTTAAGTGTGTTTGATTGCATACTTATGCTTTTTTTTTAATGCAGTACTTTAGTCACTGACATACCTCTTTCCTATTAGATTCAATGTTCATTAATGCAATGTGTAAAAATGAAAACCATTCATAAGGAAATAGCTAAAGAAGATTATTTGAAACAGTAAACTTAAAATTCTATTTTTACATTCCAGTAAGTACTGTATTTAAATCTAAAACAGAAAAAGAAACAACAACTAATAGTATCAGAATACCTTAAGTACCTAAAATAATAATATTATAATTTAATCTCCAGCTGGAGATTGTGATAAGAAATAAAGGTACAGTGTTGACATACAAAGAGGAAAATGGATTTTTCATAGAAGTAGAATGTAAAGTGATAATGTTTCATGGGCCTCTTGATATTTACACAAAATTCCTGCTATTGGCAGCACTCAGAATGTAATACAGAATTATTAAAACCAAATAAAATTAATATATTATATATGTGTGTGTTTGAATGTATTTTTATATTTGTTTCAAAAAATTAAGTTGACAAAGCACAAAATGAATTATATCTATCTGGCTAATCCAGGATATAAAGGGAAATATTTCATGAATTTGCTGACTATGAAAGGTTAAACATGAGTCTTTCCATTAAGGTTCCTAAACGTCTCTGAAGAAACACTTGCACAGATAATTTTTTTCCTGATAAAAATATGTGATAAGGACTTCAGTTGTCCTTCAATTAGTCATTCTCTATCTTATCTCAGCTGCTAGAAATAAATGGGGAAAAAAAAAAGATTGAGGGTGAATTGAAATTATTTTTATTTTTTGATCTCCTAAAAAAAAATATTCAGAAAATTGCAGGTGAGGAAGCTGATAATTATAACTATGTGCTCAGGGATTAAAACTCTTCAGTGTGAAGATGACATGTGATAATGCTATCAACCCCCTATCTAACACCCTGTCACACCCCACATCAAACCCTAACTACATATGCAGTGTTTAGGACAGAGGTTTTCTCCTCAGTCCTTCCTCTCATACTATGCCATTGCCTGTATTGACAAAAACGAACAAACAAAACAAAACAACAACAAAAAACCCAAAACAAAACACAAAAAAACACTTTAATTTTTCCAATAATTTTTTTAACATTGAGAGGTGGCATTCAGATAGGGATTCCTTACCTCCTGAGGAGCTTGTGGTTAAAAACACATCTGTGACAGGGAGTAAGTAGTAGCAAAGAGCCTCAGTTGTGTTATAAACATCTGAATTACACTGCATGTACTGACAGATTGCAGTTCCAAGAGCCAACATGCCCAGAGAGCCCATCTCTGTGCACCTCTTGGGGATCACGCACTGTGGTTCTGTTCTCCAGTTTCTCAGCTCCTGCTAGAAGTGAATGACACAACTGATTACAAGTACAGTTCCCGACTTTGTAAATATACTTCTGCTCCAAAGATTTTCAAGCAAAATATTTAATCTACATTGACAAATTGTTTCCTGAAAGCCAAAGCAGTCCTTCTGTCCCCTCCAGTACAATTTCATAAGTTTAATCGAGATTTTTTGGAGATGTAATCAAGAATATTGTTTAGTGCCTCTTTACACCTTTCCAGATAGCCACAGAAGATCTTCCATTTTTTCCCACTTTTTATTTGTTATATTCCACATTTTTAATACTGTTATAAATGACCGGGGAGTCTTCGCTCCACTCACACGCCCCCAGCGCTGTTTTGCTTGTTGCAATTTTATTAATTAAAAGAAACCATTAACAGAATATTGAGACTAGGTCATTTATAACAGTACTGTACTTTTTATCAACACTAAAGACCTATAATATTGTTCATTCTTAAAATCTGAATTTTCTTGCAACCCCAAGATTTGTATGATATAAATCAGAATTACTAATGAAAATATGCTTAAAACAAACACTAAATACATCTCAGTTTTAATGGTATTTTCCATACAGCATACTCAAAATATTAATTTAACTACAGAGATGTAGGCTGAGAGAAATATATTTGGCATCAGACAAAATGAAAACTTTGTTATTTGAAAACAAGAAAGCAAGCAATTAGCATATGAGAAATTGTACAAGATTTTAGTAGTTTATAGGATTTTCAACTTTAAAAAAACATTTTTTGCTGTAAGAAATCTTCTAACACTTTTTAAGCAGCAATGAATATCTTTCTGATGCAGTTAGATACTATATGAGCCACTTTCTCATTGTATTACCACAGTGCATCTATGTATAGCATAGGTGATGTATCAGATATTAAGGACAGGGGGACAGTGAAAGCTTCCTCACACCCTCCAGTAAGTTTGATGCTGTCTGTGAAAAATCGATTTTGCATGTTTTGAAAATAAAAATAATTTTTTAAGTCACAGTTTATCTGCAGTTTCTGTATTTAGTCACTGCAGTTTCCCAACATGAGAGAGAAAAAAACTTAAAAACATAGTTTACATTCAAATCTGTGGGCAGAAACAGCTTTCCTTAATACAAAAAAGGTTTCTACAGAAGTTCAGATGTGAGAGCCTTTTCCAGATTATGATCTTTGATGCAATGGTTCAAGTGGTTTCTAAAAGGATTTAAATTATTGAAGCATATGTGACTGTATTTATAATCATAAAACAATTTAGGCTGGCATTACCATCAGAGATCCTGTAGTCTGTCCCTCTGCGTAGAAGAGAGATAACTTTGATGTTGAAAATGTGGAAAATAAATTTCTACATCCATTCTTGATCCTGAATCATTTTCTTTTTGAGAGTTTGAGCTGAAGAGGTGAGAGTTCAGAGTCACTGCTGTTTGAAAAGCAGAATATTTTTTTTAAAAATCATGTATATATTTGACTTTTTTGTTATGCATATTTTATTTTCTCTACTATTTTGCTCTTATATTCTCAGAAAAAATATTATGAAATATATATTTATTTTCATCTTTGGTTTGCTTTTACAGTGTTATATATGTGAAAACAGACTACAAAGGGTGTCCTCCACCCACCCCTATTTTTACCCATTAATACAATGTATATCCACTCATATTAATATTCTGTCTGTGTGATTCATCCCATCATGTTGTGGTAATTGCTATGTTTTCACACTTTTCCTCCAGCGTTATTGATTCAAATTCATCCTGTTTGGTACTCATGCTCTCAGACAATAGGAAACTGGAGGTAATGAAATCTGCTGCCTCAAAAGGATTTAGAACCCAGCAACGGGCTTCCCGCAGCTTTTGCTCTATCTTCGAGAATTAAGTTCTCATTAAAATAAAAAGTTCCCAGAACATGAAATTTCAGAAAAAGCCTTCACTGTGCAAAGTGTGTTTAGAAGTGATCAGAAGAAAGCAATTTTTCTCACAGAAGAGTAAATTCCTCACATTCATCTTCCTGCATTGTTAAATATAACAGTGTAATTACCGACACTGTTAACCAAAGAGCTGCTGATTGTCATAGCAGAACCAATAGGCTATGGCACTTATCCACTGTGACTAACTGTATCTGCCACCTCTGAGATCCCATTCATTTGAAAATGTTTCTTAAGCATAATAGAGGCTTTGACTACACCGGGTTACAGCACTTCACTTTTGAAGGTTTGCCTTTTCTTAAAGGAAAAATAACAAGAGAAGGACTCCAAGTTTAGTCAGCTGAAAACTGTTAGAATCTCCTAGAAAGCTGTCCAGCAGTGAAGATTTTTCAGCTTAGTACATTTTTACTAACTTACATCTTAATACAGTCTTAGCACAGAGACGTAGAAAAAGAATCAGAAAAAATTGCACATGAATTTTCCACAGAATTTCAGAAATGCCGAAGAAAAAGATTTACTTGTTTCCCCAAAACGTGCTCATTTACCTGACATTTTCAAGGAACTGCTAAAGGAAATTCTCCATCAATTATCTAATTTTTTTTCATTATCTCTACACCTTTGCTGGCATTTAAAATTGCTTATGTAGCCACAAATACTCTTGTAGGTCAGGAGCCATGTACAGACCCAAAGCAGAAAGCAGGAAGAAAATGAGTTCCAGACCTTTACCTCTCCCCATCTGGGTTTCACTCGCAATTTGAAGTGCAAAGTTTGAAAGCTTTGACTTAGGAAATTACAATTAGGGACAAAAGTATAGGAAAGAAAAGGAGACAGCAAAAGAGGAAGATAGTGAAGTTAATGTGCTAAGTTTAGGGACAGAAGGCAATCAAGGTGAGGTAGGATGTAACAGGTTGGGTCGTGTCCATTGCAGCTGTAGGCAGAGCTGGGGCAATTCTTCCTATTTCAGATGAGGGACTCAGAGGAGGGTTGACAACATAAATTCTTCAGCTGTTTTTCTTGTCAAATGCACAACTCAGGAATTGGAAGGAAATGAAGCAACACTAAAGAGAACCTCTTCACCAGGCTGCTTTTTCAGTATAAGTCCCATCTTATTAATAACCTTACTCTTTTTCCTGTTTGCACTTCTCAGATCAAAATGCTTCAAGAGGAGCATCTCTTTCATATAGACAATCATCAGTGCATAGGCAATGCACCATCCCACTGGATTATTGTGGGACCTGTGCATTTCTCTTCTGTTCTGCCTTGAACTTTCTCCCTCTTTGCCCTCTGCAGGCCACTTAATTTAATATACTTTCAAGTGAGTCCTCTTCTAGCCAAAAGCATTGTGATTAAAATCAAGGTTCTTAGTATGGAGAAGTGTGATTTTACCATTAGGAAGGCTAAAAGTATGTGTTCCAGCTGCCCTAAGTTTGAAAATAAAACAGATTAATAAGCAGGAAGCAAGAGTAGTGACTTTTTTTTCCCCTTCTTTCCCTCTGGCCTGTATTAGAAATCTACAAATAATATTTTTACAATTATTGCTATCATAATTGGGAAACATAACACAACAAAATTATAGCTAAAACTAGACAAACTGCATCACAGTGCAAAAGTTGCAAAAGAAATTATGAAGTTACATTGGGTTGATGAAGTCCTATTTTGTGATTGGTTCTACACTGTGATATATTATTTCTGGCCATAAAGTGTAGAGTTAAGTTTTAGAAGAAAATGTAGAAAACCAAAAGCATTAGCACAGTGGGACACCAGGACTCATGCCCAGGGCACTACAGTAACAGAGCTGAATAAAATTTATATTATTAATGTAGCAAGAAGTACAAATTCTGCTTACAGAGCTAGAATTCCGGTTTGAAACTCCCAGAGAGAAAAACATAAACTTGAGGGTGCTTAGTTCTGCCATTGAGGACAATACATCCACAGCAGTTAAACAACTGCAAATGTATGTGAAAAATCAGCATCAGTAAGTTTGTTAACTTTTAGAAATTTCCTGCCAGAAAAAAACCCAAAAAATAGTTCCACTTTTTTTAATGGCCTACAGCAAGTAATGAATTAGACTTTCTGTAAAAGAGAATTGAAAATAGGGAGCAGGAAAGGGTGGTGACTAGCTGGACAAGATGGCCACAATCTGATTTATCAGAAACTTCCCAGTTCCGAGACTGTGTGTCACTTACCTTGACCACCTAAAGTTGTGTGACAAATATAAGTTTTGTCATCTAAACAAAACAGATTCACTGTTCCCAAGACCTGTATTTCATAGGTGTCTACAACAGCTGGGAGGACAGATCTTCTAGAAGTGATCAAATCTTCCTTATGGCAGTGGAGGAATTTTAGGCAGACAAGCTGGACTTCTACGTAACTAAATGTAGATCAGATTGGGTCTACTTTGTAACAGCCCATATTAGCCCTTTGAACACGTACAGGTTGTTCTCTGAGTCTGGAGACTATTTCGCATGGTATGACCTCATGCATTAATACTACCAAACCTTTTTATTCTCTAAAGTGAGGTAGTAGCATACAAATTTCTTGTTGGGAATGGTCCACGGCCCATGTTAATTCCCCAGCTGCACTCAGAAATTGTTCAAGCCTAAAAATATAACTACTCAATATAAACCACAACAGTGCCAGGGACTCCATTAAATCTGTAAGAGCATGGCACTGAAGTACCATGGCACAGGAATCTTGGCTGGTACAGTGCGATTTTCCAGTACAAAAGCAGCCCATATGTCTCTCTCCTTTAATCTGTTTAAGCCGCTTTAAAACCTTGTGATTTTTAATGGATGAACATACAACAAGAAGTTTTTACCTACGAGCTATTCATCCATCACTTTTACATTAATTGCTCTTAGGCAATGTAACACTGTATACAGCTAAGTGGCAAAAGATAGGCCTCCTGCTGAAGCATTCAAATAGTCCTAGTCTACTTTTAGCTAGTCACATATCTAGCAGTTCACAGAATGCTTCATCTAGCTAAACTAATGCAGTAAAACAGTAGGTGGTTAATGGTAAAGTTTTAGATCCAGCTCACTAGTATAAAATTATCCCCCCAGCCTTTATATCTTCTATGTACAAATTAATAAAACAAGAATCTAAATTAGCTTACATCAAAATATAAGTATGCAGAGTAAGAATTCCACCTCTAGTGGAAGCTGTTTTCTCATGTTGGTTTCAGAGTTATACAAATTTTACTTTTAAATAAAGTTTTTAAAAAATTGCAAAAATCTAGATAACAAAGTATTGTCACCCCTTTTGAAATGTCCCTCTTGCTAAATCTGCCATTACATTTTTAGTTAACATTATCATGTAGTGACAACTGGCATAAAACCCAATGTTTGGCTTTGAATTTTATGCCTACTGAGAGTCTAGTTTTCATGCATACTGTATCATAGTAACAATGACACATTAATTCAATCTTGATCAGAATTTTCTCCAGAGAAGACAAATATTCATGTTAGCTTCTGTTAAAAACGAAATAAGCGATGTTTAAGCTGCACTTGTGTTTGACAGCAAACATAAGGAGTGGTGAGAGTAACTGCAGGAAGACAGGGAATTATCCTGTTTCTATTTCAGGTTTTTTTTTGTTGTTTTTTTTTTTTCAGAATTCCAGTTCCTTAATTTACTGAGGACCAAAAAGATTTAAATTTCTTGCTGCTTTCATGGACCTGCTGTCCATGATTGAAAAGATCATCATGTTTAGGAGATGGAGACAGCTACCAAGATGGACAGCAGGCTGTGCTGGTGGCCCTACTACTTTTCCACTTTTCCTACTTTTCCTACTACTTTTCCCTACTACTTTTTGCCAATAATACATTAGTCTACAAACTGAGATATGTCTTGGAAGATGCTGTATCTATTCTCTGCACCTGCATCACTTTCTACTTTTGTTTGTCTTGTCTACGTAAAAGCAAATAAGTGACAGAACCTAATAATACTGGCAATCATATATAGTATGGATGCATATACATTTTATTTGATTCAATAAAATATTTTTATTCTTTTATTTTTTCCCTTGAGATATTAGAAATTTTATTCATATATAGAGGTATTCATACTACTTCTTTTGGCCTCTGTTGCAGTGTTCATTATGTGTGATCTCAAAGTACTTAGTTCTTTAAAAATGCAATTTGAAAATTTTCAATCAGTTCTTTACAGCTTTAGCTTATAATTTACCATCTTGTTTAGCAAATTAAAAAGAAACCAAAAAACAAAACAATAAAAAATCAAAAATGAAAAAAAAACCAACCAACCAAACAAGCAAGCAAAAAGAAACAAAACCACAGACCAACAAAAAACCCACAAACCTAACCATGCAAAAACACCAGAACTAAATTCAAAAGTAAATGCCTGAGGTAGCCTAAGTGTACCTAGTGCATTACTGCTTCTAAGAACAATGGTATAGCAAAATCAATAAATCATGAACTCACAGCACTATTTTATGTTGGTGCGTGGAGTTTTTTATATTATTTAATTATTTTCAAAGAACCTTTCCTTGTTAGGAAGAAATACCTATAAGTATTTAATCAATAATAAGTTTCTCTTTGATGTTATCATAACTCCTTTGCTTTTATCAGGGTATAAAATGTTTATGGTTAAACAAAGCTTGCTGAATGTTTATATGATTTATCAGCCTTAAGCAGGTGGTTTCTTTTCAGAAAGTAAACTGAAGACTTGGGCTCTGATCCAGGCCGGCCCATAAGCACATTCTGAATTTTAAGCACAGAAACAACATACTTAGTCACGTACAAAAAAAATTAAACTCTTTTTTTTTTTTTCTCTTGTCTGGATCAAACTTTAATTGGCAGGAGATGCCAGTCCTGTCCTATCTTTTTTAACCTTTCTCTTCTCTTTTTTTTTTTTCTTTTATTACTCAGGAAACCAAAATAGTCTTGATTATGATACAGCATTAAATTCTGTGGAGGAATGTAAAAGTTTTGCCAGTTCATAATGCAGGCTGGGTAGACACCTGGAAACTTTATCTTTAGCTCTCTACACATCAGCTTGTCACCATTTTTCTACATCTAGTTTATCCTGTAATGACACTGTAAGTGGGAGCCTAAGTCGCTGTCTCCCTGCTGACGAAGTAATCAACATACACCTGTTTTCTGCTGGGAAAATGCAGCAGTGGCTTTTTAACCAGCAAGATGGTGATAAACTATCATGCTGTAAACATTTGAATTTGACAAACTTTCTTTTACAGTTTGCAAATTGAACATGAGCAGCAGGACACTTGCATATGCATCTCTTTCTGTGATGATAGACTATAATGTCACTGGTAAAAAATTTCAGTTGTGTCCAGTAGAGATAGGGAAATCTCACTGATTCTTGCATCTAAAAAACTGAAAACATTACTTATAATGTGAATATTCATATATTTCCACAGTAAATGAACATATGAGATCATTAAAAACCCTAGGTAGTCCAGCTCTTGCATGAAGCACAGCACATCATGCAGACTAAGAGTAAGGTTAGGATTAAATTTTTAAAAAGGACAAAATAAACAAAGAACCAAGTCCAGATAAAGAGAGACCTCTTGCAGTTGTTAGACAAATGTAAATTCAGAAAATGTGTTAGCTGAAATATCCCTAAATAATTCTGGGAATTATTCTACATTCACAGGGAAATGAAAGAAAATCCAAGATTTGACTCATGTGAAACACCTTCTTGACAACACATCAGCACTTATGTTGTAAGGATCATGCCCCAGATAAAAGAAGTTTTTATCCCCTAAAAAAACATGTCTAATACCCTGTCTCTAGTTGTGACCAGTCTCTGATGATTTATGCTATCATATCATCCACTGCTACAAAGCACAGATAGGTATCAAAAGGAAAATAAAATATTCTTGGACTCAGTAGCTGTCTACCCAAAGCCTTAAAGCTTCAGATTAATGCATTATCAGACATATCACATCTAGCACAACCAACAGAGAGAGGTGACTCTTTTAACCCCTCTTGGGTGGGGGACACCCACAGACTCACATTCTTTATTCCCTGACATTATCACGATCCCTTACACATCCTACAGTTGTTTATATAAGCTTATGTTCTCCATAACAAAAAAGCTTTGATTCTTTTTCATTGCAGACCAATGAAATGAACATTAAAGTTTTGGGTTTTTTATATGTTTGATATCTCCCTATAACTGGAATATCTGAGTTCACAAGTGATGAGCTAGTCTTTGAGATCTTAAAAGCTGTGTTCCTGAAGGGAAAAAAACCACAAACTGTTGCTAGTTTTAAAGTGCTTTATTGTTGTTTTGTATTTATTTCTTAGAGGAATGGGAAAAGATTAGATAAATTCCCTGAACATTGATTTGAAAAAAAGCATTTTCAATTTTGACTTGCCATCAATCCCACTGTGGCCCCCTAGGAATCATGACAATTTTTTTTCTTTTTTTTTTCAGTAAGAGCTTGCTTTTTTTTCCCCTCTTGCACTGATGCATTCATATATGACATTAGTCTTCATTTTTCCAAAAGTTGAGTCCTAGACACTCTTTTAGTCAGTCAGCAACCGAGGCTCTGCCAATCTGATCAGGGGTCTGGACATAACTTTGTGTTTTTCCCATGACACTGAAAAAAATAACATTCAGATATTCTCTTCTTTAGCCTAAATATGGAAGATGTTAGTCACACTTGGTCACAATAATATCATGCACAATAATGTGATGCACAAAATAATTCTCAGCATAATTTAAAGCTATAAGGTGAAAGGTTAAAAAATAGGAACTACTAAATGTCAGTTTGTTAGTGCTTTTCTTTGTCCTACACTATATTATCATTTTTCCGTGGTCCACTGCCATGTCTAGCACAGTGTTAAATAATCTAACCCAAGTATTATTAGACCTGTTTTGCTCATAGAGTGACCCTCTGGATAATATTCCTCATATCATTCAAAATATAATGATTAAATATCTCTTTATATTTTCTGTGGCAGTGATCACTACAGTAGATGAATGTTTCATAAATATTAATGGAACTTTTCATAGCATCTTAGTAAGAGGAAAGGGTGGCAATCTTGTTAAATAAAACTGAGTGGAATTACAAAGAAGCACAAATTGAAATCAAACTTATTAACACAGTTAACATTAATGCATTTTCTATTTTCAGAGTAGTTCTTATAGACAACTGCAGCTGTGAGCTCTCAGCAGTTCTGAAGATACCCTTGCACAACTTAAGCCAGCAGAAAATTAGGGAGACATCAGTAATGACCAGTATTTTAAAGCTTTGGATTTCAATGACAAAATATTGCCACAGATGCTTTATAGTAGATGTAGGAACAGGGTAGTATATCAGGACATTATTTATTACTCTTAACCAACCTCTGCTTTCTTATTCAGCATACAATTTCTAGTTTTGCTGAAAAAAAGTCTGATACAAATGACATTCTTCCATTCTTGATTGACCCTGACAGCTTGCCATCCTTTCATTGAAGGAAGAATGACATAGTTATCATATCACAAAAAATTCCAATAAAGACTGTTCTGAACTACCAGTCTGTCTTATCTGGCTATTCATCTCACCATCATTTTCCCCACACAGCAAATCTTGGGTTTGTTCTTCTGCTCAGACTCCTCATTTCAGAGGAGTATGCATTTGCTCAGTGCATACTAATATCACAGTGCAGTGATCTCCAATCCCATGCTTTATGTCTGAGCAGCTCCCTTTCGGACTTCTGCTTCCTGCTAAAGTCTCCTTCTCTTCCTTACTGTAAGGTGGGATCTGAGCAGAGACAGGGTGGCATCCCCATGCATTTGTGTCATAGAAAATAGTCTCAGGCTGACATAAATGTGACACCGTTTTGGTAGTTTAGTCTCTGAAATCTCAGAGGTCTTACGTCTGGTGTGAAACCTGTATTTTTTTCAAAAGATTTTTATATCATGAAATTGATATAAATTTTATGAGACACAGAAAAGATAGTTCTGGTAAGGATTACACCTTTCCAATTGAATTGAATACAAGATTGAAAGATTTCTGGAATTTATGTTGTGAAAGTTAATATGTCCTCTGTATTTATGAAGAAACATTTATTCTGATCTTTTTCAATAAAAGAACAGCAACCAAAAATTCACTCTTAACTCTTGCAGATAGCTGTCACAAACCAATTCTGTTCAATAAGACTTAGTATAACAGTATTAAAATTTACTGAAAACAATGTCAGACAGCTTTAATGCTATCAGCATCCCTACTGACTTCAACATAATACTTCTAAAAAATTTCATTCTAATTCTTCCTTTTTCATCAGGATACATGTTGGAAGCCCCATGTTAAAGATTCATGAGATCTAGAAGAAAAGATGAAAGAAAAAGACATCTGTGATCGTTTCTGAACACAAAGAAATAGTCTGAAGTACCTGACCACCAATTAAAAAAAAAGTCCAACTTTAAATCAACTCTGAGTGATCCAATACTCTTGTTACTTAACAGTGTTTATGACAACAAATTTGTTGCCACCTAACCTGGCCAAATCAGTTAGAATTTAGTCTCATGTATATAATGTGCTGGTAAATTGCCGGACCATTTTCAGAATTCCCCTGCAAAGCCATGGCTTGCACAGCTTTTTCTAGGGAATTTCAATTTGGGCAAAAACCATTGCTCCCCCTTTATTTTTCAGTGAAACTCAGGAAATAGATCTGCATCTCCAGTGGAACTAGTGGCATCCTATCCCAATAGGAAAAGAGATACCACAGGAAATAAAGGAATGCGATATTTAAAATGTAGTGCTGTGTTTTCTACTCTGTAGTAGCGATGCAGTAACAGCATTCTGCAGAGATTTTGCTATTTAGCAGGAAGGTCTAATTCTTCCTATGTGTAATACTATTGTCAGCCTTGAAGCAGTCAGGTCTTCTGAATGTGGTTCTTAGTTGTTATTGTCCTACAGCCTTTTTTGTCTTTTATTCTCCTAGAAGTCATTACTTGATTTTTAAAAAATGACATAATAGCAGACACCACAGTGGCAAGTGATTTAAAGGTGTTCTAAAACAGTATATATTGATTTAATGAATGTGTATATATATGTATTATAAAAATAATAATCTATTTTTCTGATTAGTAAAAGTAATACAATATCATCCTAAAATCAAAGTTTCAGCTTTTCAGAAATTGAAAGCTCATCTCCTAGTTTAAAATATCCCATCTTAATTGTCTTTACTCAGGCCAACAGACCTTAAATTATTTCTGATTTAGTATTCAAAAAATCATTTCAAGAGGTATTTTCACCATTACCAAATTACATTATCTCTGCTATTTGGCTTCTGCAATTAATGAAACCATAGGATTAAAAAGAAATCCATGCAGTCTGTGGGAGAACAGAATGGCTTAATGAAAGACATACAATATTATATATATTCCTAGCATTTTCCTGAAATTAATGAATAATTATCATTCCTATTAATTATTTACCTCATATGCCTCTGGTTCTAAGGATAATTTCCAAAAGTCCATATTTATAGGAAACTGGCATTTCATGCTGTAGCTATCAAATGCTGCCATATGTGCTGCCTTTTGTAAGAGAAATAATCATCTATCTTTGGAAACATTTGTTAAAATGTAAGATAAATACAATTAAAAGTTCAACTAAAATTGAATTTAATATTCTCTTTTAATTCTGTTCCAGTGAAGCTTTTATGCCAGCTTCATCACTATTAGACTTAAAGAGTGTCTACACATTTTGCTACATTCAGATGTGTATTAATGTGTTGTATTCCTACCTATTACCTTAAAACATTTAGAAATTAGGTATCTAGCCTAAGAGGGTTATCAGACCATATCTAGACACCATCTCGTCATTAAATTGACCCCAAATGTTGATTCACCCCCCCCCTCAGTTTGCTATCTAAAATAGAAAGGCTGAATTGCTCTATGGTGGTTCCTCCTGGTAATCAAAATCTCTTTTAAACAATGAATTTATTTTAAACAGTATTTATTTTGTTAGTTTGTTTCCACCATTCTTCAGCATTGTGGCTGCCACAGGTGGTCAAGGATAACACATACAAATAATATTCTCTCCTCCATCCCACTAGTGCCAGGAACATGAGGGTCTGATTCACAGCAACTGTCACTGAGAGCTTTTGAATACCATGTTGCTTTACTGATAAGTGCCATATCATGTTGCAAGCTCTATTATTTTCCCTCTCTAATATTTTGTTACTTTAAAACATTTTCATATCTCTTCAATCGTTTCTGTGTTTTAATGTGGACATAGACACAGGATGGAGGAGGCTGTTGATAATTTAATATAATGAGCCACCTCAGTGGAACTGATGTGCAATGAAATTCAGAGTCAGAGGATGGATTTATTGTACATGATTCTGTGGTGACTAGAATTAAAGTTCAGATGCTTGAAAGCCTTGCTGTACAAAGGTTCTGTGCTTCTGTGAAATTTTCTTTTGGATTTTAAATGTAATGGCACTAGGTATGGTATAGCAAAGTATCCCCAAGGTTGCAGGGATGCAAACACGTTTGCGAGGTACAGAGAGATGTAGATCCACCACCCCTTAGCACTCTGAGTCTGCAAGGCTTTGAGAACCTCAATGAATTATGGTTATGGGAAGCACAGGAGAAATGATCACTCTCATGCTATTTCATAGTACAAGAACAAAGGAAAAAACAATTTAACTAGTGGAGACAATATTATAAACATAAACTAAATACTTACTACTTGACATTAGTTTTCATGTAGTGGAACAAAACAATCAGACGCCTCTGATTACCGAGAAGTGGGTGTGAGCCAGTATCAAATCCACCTGTGCCCAATTGGCTCTCTATTATTACCTTTATAGGCTCTCGTGGTGCAGCTGGTTAAGACCCAGTACTGCAATGCCAAAGGCCCCGGGTTCGAGACTCCACAGAGAGCCTCACCTTGGAGGCAATGAGCGCTAGTGGCACAATAAAGGTAATACAGTGTTCGGGAGTGAGCTAGTCTGTGGCTGTGAGTGTCACCTTTTATTGGCCCCCTGGTCTTGCACATGCTCAACAGGGGGCCTGCCCTGATTGGGCACAGGTGGATTTGATACCAGCTCACACCCACTTCTCGTTAATCAGAAGCATCTGATTGTTTTGTTCCACTACATTTTCATATACCCCACCAAAATTTCACAGTGCTTAGTGCAAAGTCTTTGTTGCATATTGACTTATGCAAAGTCAATAGTAGTACAATATAAAAATTTTAAAGGCCTGGATTGCTTTAAAATTTTAAAGCTTGGAGTCATTCTTTTAGCCTTCATCCTCGAAGACATCTCTCTGATAAGTTACTTTGCATAAAAATCCCAAACTTGGAGGTAAAATTTTACATGATACAGTCCCTACAGATAGGATTTCATAACTGTAAATGCTGACCCTGTCTACTCATGCATTCACAAACATGTTGACATCCTGTAACCACAGTTATGGACTCCTACCTCAGACAGTGACAAACACCAGATGCATCAGAGGATGGTGTGAGAATCCCACCAGAGGAGTGGGATTTTAAATTTGTTTTAATTCTTACAAAATCAGGATCAGAATTTAGACATGACACTGTGGGAGATAATAGTAGGAAGGCTAGAAAAAAAGGAACAAGCTTGATTTGATTTGCATTTATATTCACAAAACTAAATTGAAAAACAGAAAAATATGAACACACATGGAATTGTGTTTGGTTTTAGAGTCTGAAATAGAAGGTATTTTTAGCATATATGTATAAAAAGAAATATGTCTGAATATTTTAACTCCTTGATGAAAGACAAGGAGTTAAGTTATCTTGAAGTCTAAGTTATCTTGAATAACTTAGCTGGAACTCCTGGAAGAATAATGGTGCCAACACTGCTTTGTTTCCACAGCTGAAAAGTTCATCATGAATAGCTGATACTGCAAGTTCAAAAAATTGCAAGCTGGATAGACATAGTATTTAAATGAATGAAACATTTTTTTTTCAGAATATTATACAGATGTCTGATGACCACACAAAAAACTGATAAGGATCAGTTATCTGAGCTGTTTATCTGGTTTAGTCTGTGCAGAACTCTTCGCTGCCGCTCTGCAGTGCTCAGCATGAGAAGAATGTACATGTTGACGGTTTTGGTAAGTTAAAGTACTCAGAAGTTTTAATGCCTTGCTCTCACCTAGACTTTTCAATTGCTTTCTGATATCACCTCTTTTCTTGGGATTATTTAACATTTTTGCTATGTATTCATAACCCTAAACATCTCTAATTTCTTCATAATCTTCCCAGACTTCTGACTGAAATGTTCTTCTACTTCTATGTCAAACTTTCTACTAATTCTCAAGTTCCTACTTGAAAAAGACAACTTTCTAACCAGCTCTGAATTGATTTTTCTCAGTCTTCACATCTCTTTTCCTTTTAATGTCTTTTTGTAATAGCTATCAAGTTAAATTTTTTATTCTCTGAATTTCTCATCTGCTTTTCTTTGATTTCATTAAAGAGCATAACCTGAATTGAGGAACAGCTGAGGCTTATCACAATGTGTCAGGGCTATGGATCTTAAAAGAAAAGGAAAAAAGAAGACGACATAGAAGAAAACAATCCATGAAAGTCAGTGGAAGGAAATGGATTGGAGACCAAGCAAAAGCTTATGCAGAAGCGTTCTCTGAGGGATTAATGTCTAACACAGGAAAATCAACTATGATAATTCTGAACTTGAAAAGGAAAAGGGGATACCAAAGACGACGTCAAAGGAATTGAGAAGATTTGTTTTTTCCATCTCTAAAGCTTTGTCTTTGTTAGACAGACCTGGGGGAGAAGCAGACATGCCTAATCTTAGACATTGGAGTTATATCACAAGACTTTTGCTCTGACTTTAAAAATCTAGCTTATTTCAACAATAAATCTAATACAGGTGCTGCAATCCTAAAAGTCAGGCTGAAGAAAACAAAAAAGGAATAAGAAAAATATATTTTTTTTACTTTCAAAGTAAAAAGCAACCTTCTTTGGCTGCTTCACTTAGTACCATAATTTATGTATTTTCCCACTTACACAATGGACTTGAAATGAGTGCTGCCTTATGCAAAAGCTCAGTTGTTGCTTTAGAAAAATTAAAAAAAGATAAAAGGTCAAAAAAAAATCATTGCTAAAGTGAAGCAATGACATCATATTCTGGGTGAACTTCACCTTTATCCAAAGTAATAAAACTGAAACAAAGTTACCAAAAAAATTTTTGTCTAAAAGTTTTGATTACTGAGAGTCTAGAAGATTTTATATTGCTTGTCATTAAAAATGTGATCATTTAAATGTTAGCCACTGGATCAGGTCTGCTATCTACTCAAAGCAAACTCGTTCATCTCGCCACTATCATTTTGCTTAAACTCATTTCAAAGAATCACAAAATGTGGTGGTTTGGAAGAGACCTTTAGAGGCCATCTAGCTCAACAGCCCTGCAGTGAGCAGGCACACCTTTAACTAGATCAGGTTTTTCAGAGTCTTGTCAAGCCTGACCTTGAATGTCTCCAGGGGCCTCCAACACCCCTCTGGGAACCTGTTCCAGTGTGTCACCACCCTCACAATAAAGAACTTTTTCCTAACAGCCAATCTAAATCTACCCCACTCTAGTTTTAATGTTCATCTGAGAAGTAATACTGTTGCTGCCATTTAAAAGGGAAGCTAAACTGTCCTTGTTCAAGGCAGGAAAAAAGTATCTATGTCTAGGAGACATTAGTTTCTGAATCATTCCATTTCATAAGCACCTAGCTGAGGGGTATTTGTACATGTTCAAACCCTGTCTGAATCTACACATCTGAACCTAGTCATGTCTGAACTACAGGAAGAAGAATTTACAAGAATTCTTCTCTTCAGTTTTTATAAAATTCTGGTATAAGTTTCCTAAAAATTACTTGATTAACATTGATTCAAAATTCCTTTGTAGATCTGAGTTCAATCTACAGAATGAAATCCAGAACCCTGAATGAGGTAGTCTTTGAGTTTATGATAAGAATCAACCCCCTCAAAATAGGATCAAGAGCAATCAGAATTAAAACAAACCTGCCCACGACTGAATCTTCAACAAACTAAAGGGCGATTTAGTTGGCTAGCAGATAAAGTAAACACATAGATAGAGTTTAGTCCCTGCTTCCAAGGCTAGTGATATATTTTAGGTAATAATTGTGAAATACCCTTAAAGGAGTGAGTGTGCAATGGAAAATGTGATGAAGGAGATACGTAAGATTATTTTTTTTTTAATTAAAATAGATGCAAAAACTATTTTGAGAACAATCTCAATTTTGACAGTATATGGTTGTTCATTCTAAAAACAATTTTTAAGTCATTCTCAAGTTACATTTTCCTAAAAATGTCCTGCTCATCATTTTGAAGAACTAAGTATATTTAGTAAGGAATGGAAAAAAAAAAAAAAAAAAGCAATTAGGTGGCTTTGCTCTAAACCTTGCAGTTTGCCATTCATCTGCAAATGTTCCCTGTGTTTGTCCCTGGGTTTGCTGCTGTGTTGACTGCCTGAATGCTAAGGCACAGCTTCCTAGTAACCTCAGTCATTAATACATTAAAATATCAATATTTCAGTATATATTAACTTGTCTCCCATTAACTGTTCCTTTTTAATTGGTATTCTTATACAGCAGTCTCCTACAAGCAGGAGCAGCAAGTTTCATGTCTGTTTTTCAAGTTCTATCCCACAACATATAGTGACTCTAAATGTCAAATTTCTGGATCCAGAATTATATAAAACTCACTATTTTGTTTATATATTTTTGGTAAGTCCAGCAAGTCAGTTCTTGCAAACTCTAAAATTCTCCCTGTTTCATGTGATAAATAAAGCCCTTCTTCATACATAGAAAAAGCACAAAAACTCCCAATCAAGACAACCAAAGAAAGGTTTAGCTCCAGGGTACCTGGACAGTCAATGGCTTCTTTATTAGATTTATAATTACTAGTGACTTTCTCATTATAAAAAGCAGCTGGTATTGATATACCACTTGAACTTACCCCTGTATCATGAGTATGTGGTAGTAAACATCAGTTATACAAGCTGCACAACAGAGAAAATGTTTGCTTAGATCTAGAGAAGAATTTAAAAAATAGTATTGAAGTGACAGAACAAGACAAATTTTGTCTTATTCTAGGCAATAACATTCAGATTTTTATTTTGGCAAGTTCCCACTGGATTCCCAGGGAGTCTTGCTGTAGTCAAGCCAACACCCAGCACTGGACTTTCTTAGAGAAGGACAAGTAAGGGCTTTGGGAAATAAAACTGAAAAGAGTGGCCACATGACAAAGCAGTACAATTCCTGGCTTCAGCATCATGTCAGTCAAACACAGAAGCTAAACATGGAATAGCTAAAGTTAGACTGAGCTAATCACCTCATGTCCATTTAAAAGCATATGAAAGATATTGATGACCCTGAAAGGGATTCACCTCATCTGAGAGACAACTGAAAGACGTGTGATTAAACACTTCAGGAGGTGGATATTTCTCTCCTGTGCTCCAGCTGGAGCCATTAGTTCAGATTCTTATGTCTTTCTTTCATGTGCCTAAAGGTGCATGAAATTAATCCCGTTCCGAGTTTTCCTTTGCCTAAATTCCCAGAAGATTCTGATTGGGTGTTCCTTCTAGGAGCATGCCTAATCAGTAGTGACAGTTTTAAGCTGAGGATAACTGGGGATGACTCACGTTTTATCTAATGTCTTAATGACTAAAACAAAGTATGATGCTTGTGCCAACTCACTCATCAGCCTAAATTTTTCACTTTGCAGAAATTTATCCTGATGGTATTGCTGTGGGCTATATAGGCAGATGAGAAATTCACATCAGAGGTGAATGTTGTAGCTATTGTGTGATCAGTTAAGTTATTCTACTAAATCTCCTGTGTTAGAGAAATTCCACCTTGCTTCCAGTTTAATCTAATAGTCACTGGGCTAGAACGAGAAAATTAACCTGAAGTTTGGTGTAATATGCAAAGTCAGGAAGGAGTTGTCAAATGCGGATTCCAAATCTCAAAACATTTATTATTTATACAATTTATAAACAGGGAAAAAAATGGGATAGTTTGAATAGGAGCAGATAAGATATTTTAATACATATGGAAAACTTGTTTTTCTTTTCCAGTTCAAAAAGAGGAAAATTAACAATGTAGAATGGTGAAGGTAGATTAATACACTGGCTATTGATTAAACAGAGGTGCATGGATGGAAACAAAAGCGTATTACTTACTGTGAGATAACTGACCCTTAAGTCTCCATCTGGTTTTGGCCAGCTCATAGTTGTCATTCCTGACAGAGAAAAGTTATAACCAAATGCAAAAATTTTAATGACTGCCATACACACTCTTGAACAGCAGGCTATCATTTGCTGCATAATTTTTTTTCTTTTTTGGCCTGGATTTTCTAAGGGATCCAGCAAGCAATGTCTTGGTGACAAAAAAAATGACTGCTTAAAGCAGATGTTGTTCAATACATTTGTCACATTAAGGTGGAAAGTATCTTACCCAATATCCATTTTTGGGTTCTGTGTAAATACATTATGAATATATTCACAAGAAAAAGATACCTAGAGCTGCATAGACTTCTTTATGGCAGCCTGTTGTGCTTTAAGATATTGTTATTTGAAGGGTGCTAATTAAAAAAGGTAACATAATTTGATAGAAAGTGTTGGTTGCCCTACCTTGTTAGCAAAAACCTATTTTCAAAACCAGGAAAATGCAAGGATTAAGTAAAAAAGACATTTTATGAGATGAAGCGTTTTAAAGCCCAGAATCTTTGGGATGTTTTATGTCTAAAGAGAGGATGATATGCTTACAAGATGTGATAATATAGCCATATAGGCATTAGAATTTCAGAAGCCAAAGATCCATCAATATATTAATAATTTTAATTTTATTGACGAAGCAGGAAAATAACTTATATATACTAAATGAAAGTAGCCATCCACATGGGTATTACTCAGATAGTGATTAATTAGGAAAAGATTCCATTAGAAGCTGGGTACAGTTCTGGAAGATGCGAGCTATAACCTCTCTGTATTCAGGAATCTGGCTTCAGTGATGGATAGCTGAATGCAGCAGAAATAATCTGTGATAAGCAGGATATAAAATTAGGTGATATATTTGCCTTCTGTGGTAATAAACCTTTCCTGTATAGGGGCAATGTGGCAGCAGCTTTGTAATTTGTTTCAGTTTTGAAGAATTACTGTTTCTAAGGTTCTTGTCCTAGCTTGCACAAAACAAGGATGTCTTGACAATCAAAGTCATGGATTTAACAGAGCAGCATGATATTGACTCACTTCAGGGTCAGTCTGAGACTGTGAAAAAAAAATTCGTATATTTTTGAGTTATATATTTTATATAACTCAGAGTGTTATGTTGGATATTTGTGCTGCCAATTATGCAGTTTGACATCTTTTAAAATGGAGAGAGATAGAGACAATAGAGTCAGGTAAACTAGATGAAACACAGGGATTCTAAACTTCCTTCTTTCCTTCCTCCATAAAGCATTATGCATGTAAATGAATACAGGTTTATGCTTAGAGAACCTGCTACATTAAAATATATATATATACATGAATGATGTATATATGAAAAGATGAAGAGATTTCTCTTCATCTAAGATTCTCCTGGAAAAGGAAGGAAGGAAGGAAGGAAGGAAGGAAGGAAGGAAGGAAGGAAGGAAGGAAGGAAGGAAGGAAGGAAGGAAGGAAGGAAGGAAGGAAGGAAGGAAGGAAGGAAGGAAGGAAGGAAGGAAGGAAGGAAGGAAGGAAGGAAGGAAGGAAGGAAGGAAGGAAGGAAGGAAGGAAGGAAGGAAGGAAGGAAGGAAGGAAGGAAGGAAGGAAGGAAGGAAGGAAGGAAGGAAGGAAGGAAGGAAGGAAGGAAGGAAGGAAGGAAGGAAGGAAGGAAGGAAGGAAGGAAGGAAGGAAGGAAGGAAGGAAGGAAGGAAGGAAGGAAGGAAGGAAGGAGTCACTGAGAACCTTAAGTACTGTAATTCTGAATTTTTTTGTCATTTATTTCATCATAGCTCAAAAGTGTCATTTTTCCTCTTTTTCTCTTGGAAACTGCATATGGTTTTTGTTTTGTCTGGTTACTTAGCTTTCTTAACTAATTGCTAACTGCACAGGGAGGAGCTACTTCAGTATCCACAGCCTTGGCTGTGCTGTTTACAGCCAAACAGGACAACCAAGCTGGAATATTGAATTCTATGAAGCTCTCACAACATGATTTGGTAGAGTACCTTTGCATTTAAGCCATCAAGCTCAAGTGTGGTACGGTGAAAGAAGAGCTATCTGGAATATAAGAACATTTGAGATATGACAGAATTTTTCCCAAATCTAGTTTCACTTCGTGGAAGGAACTGACTTCTTGTAGGTTTTTTTGTATGTCCTGTATTGGGAAGGGAGTATACTGACCATTACATGTAAAAGAGGAATGATGAATGGGTTGGCAAGCCATCGCCACCTGCAATGTATAAAAAAAGAAATTTGTGGATTTCTAATATTCATAAATTGATGCACACATAAATGTACAGTTAAAAATGCATTGGTAGTTTCACCAAGCCACAAGGACTGCTTCAATTTTCTTAATTCAAATTTAGAAAGTCTCAGAAGGTACTTTGAGAGCAAAGTATTTCCCAAAATAAGTAAGGCTTATTGAATTTGAATATAACCTTAAAGAAACACCCCCACAGATGTTCTTTGTAATGTCACTCTTAAAATAAAAGTATATGATCCTTCACACTGGAACCAACTGGCTTCACCAAATAGTGTATAATTTTAAAAGGTAAAGCCCTTTTACTAGCTCTTGTATTTAGAGGTGTAATTTGAATACCCGGGAAATCAATATCTCCTTTGCTACATGATTACAACCAAATAATTGAAATATCAGAAGGGCAGTGAGCCATAGAGCCTTTGTAGTGAGGAAATCAGACATTCTAATGACAATGCCCTCAGTACAAAAGCAGTTTTTAATGTAACTGTGTGCAACTTTTGAAAGTACTGGTTTTAGCACTCTGCAAAAAATAAAGGTGAGTAAAAATAAGCACCTGAAAACATCAGTGGGATTTTTGTGTCATCAGTTTTTAAACAGAACTCCCCACTGCTCCCTACAGTACTGCTGTAGACAAACCACAGAAACTCCACTCAGGGAGGAATATTATGCAAATTGAAGACAAAGTGACAAGATTGATTTTGGACAAGCTGGAAACAAGCTGCTACATCTTGCAAGCTAGAAACAGAGCTTTATGAACCCAGGTTCCTCTGAAATAAAATGAAAAGAAAGGATCTGTATAAGGGAAATACTTAATTCATGTTTCCATTTGTTAAGAAAAAAGGATTCTCCCTTATGATATAAAAACAGGAGAATCTCTAGGTGAAGTACAAGTCAAGGTTAATATAAATTATGTATCTGCTACTTAGTTGTAAGGCAGAGCAAAGGAAAAACAGGCTTTCTTATCAAAGAATGACTGCAATATTATTTCAAAGGTATTCACTGTGATTGTAGGATAATAGCTTTAAAACTGGAGTAAGCATGAAGGTTGAGCAGCTTAGTTAATGAAGCACTACCCTTTCATCCCTAGCACTATAATTTAAATCCATCTTTCAGTCCTAAGTAAAATGAGTGGCCTCAGCTTTGTCCCTCACGGACAGTAATACACATCGTATAACCACTGCATGTAATTTGACAGAATTTAGTACAATCAACCACCGTTTTGTCAGCAGAACACCAAGCTTCAGCTGCTACAAAGCCTGAAATCTGTTTTTTTTTTATTTTTTTCAGCAGAGCAATTTTCAATACCATGATTTTATTTTATTTTTACCTTTTTTGTTTTTTCTTCTGAAAAGCCTGTAAGATTCTTAATTTTTCCCACTGCAAGTCTCTCTTCAGGTGTGAGTCTTTATCTCCAGGTTCTATATCAGTACCTCTAAGATCCACATTTTAACAAAGAAGCTTTTGTTATATGTATTACTTTCTTTTTTTTTTCTTAAAGTTATCACAGGGTTTCACTTATAAAATGTAAAATTCCCTTCATCATCCTACATAAAACATCAGTATGTATGAGTGGAGATCTAAAGCAAGTCAATGTTGGCTTCATATGAAATTGTGCAGAAAGTCTTGCAGCTGTTTTCCAGTTACTTAATCTGGAAAATTGCTTGTCTCTGTTATTAATTTCTGTGTAACTTACTGTTGATTATTCATAACTTACAGGAATGAATCTGAGCTTGCTTATAGATCTCAATCTAATAATATATTTTCAATGTACATAGTAAATAATTAAATTTAGTTTGTGGTTTTCCAATGAAAGTGTCCCTGCAGACACAGAATCTTAGAAATCCCCTAACCAAGTCTATCAGATTTGGAAGGTTTGCACTGTAAATCATCTAGTAAAGTAGTGATATGGGCAAAGAGCCAATAGACTATATGGGAATTACTTTTGTTTACATCAGTTACTTTTCTCAATATTTCACCTACCATGATATAAAGTTCTTTTTCTTTAAGAAATGTTAACTGATTCTCAGTGTGTGCAGTGAACAGAACTTCAGTTTCTGTCAGAAGGTTTTTTTTTGGTGCACAATTATTAAGTCCAAATTTCAGTCACATTCAGCCCCACGGTCTTGGATTAGGATAGACAATATACATAATATTCCTCTGAGAACATCAGTTTCTTATTTTTTTTTCACGTGTGTATTTGCAAGGATGAATTTCTATACTTCTACGCCCACGATTTAATGGAACATTTTTTTTTTAGTGATTGCATCAGTGGTTCCTTCTCTATATTGTGCTGTGTCTACCTTATTTTTAGCTTGCTGAGTTCCATCAGGTACTTTTTTTCTCTTCTGAGTAGTGAAAGCTAAGGTCTTAGGTATGTTTGTGAAATCTTTACCAAAACCAGCAGCCTCAGTAAATCAAATCCTACCAAAGCAAACAACTACAAAAGCACTCAGCTTGACTCTGATTAGTAGCAAATCTGTTGTAAATACAGTTTTAATAAAAATGAATCTATACTAACTCGTTAGCCAAATCTCCCTAATTTTACTAAGCATTGTACCCATATCGTCACTAGCATATTCAGATATTAATTTATTTGTCTGACCAATAGCTATACTCTGTTGTATACTAAGACAAAACAGTAAAAAAAAAAAAAAAAAGATCCATTTTAATACTGAATGGGTCACTTGGTTTTTGATTTGAAGGCACAACCTTAAGGTAATTTTAAAAGACTCATAAAAGATAGCAAGCTTACTATTAAAATCAAGAAGCTCTTTTATCTAATGTTCATGGAGTATATTGCAGTTATGAAATTCATGATTAAAAAACTTCACTAATGAAGTCATTATATTGTGAAAGGAAAAAAAAATTATACTCCACTAGAAATTATAAATTATCCACACTTACTTGTAAACTATATCTCTTACCAAATAAGTTTGTAGGCCTTATTTTAGTCTAACTTCAAACCACTTTATTTGCAGGTATATTCAAGCAGCCAATGAATTTAGAATGGGGGGAAAAAAAGCTGAGACATTATCCATTGTTAAAACGATAAGCCAGATCATTGCTGTAATGCAACAAAATACATTTTTTTAAATAATAAAAACTTTAAAAGTATGCTGTATGTGAGTGATGGTTTTCTGCATTCAGTCCTACCCTGACAATACAGAAATAATGTTTGCAATTACCTGGAAGTTGATTACATCTTTAGAAAATGTACACACATATTTAGATTATATTTTTATTCAGTACAGTTCATAAGAGCTTTTCTTTACAAAAATTATAAAGAGCACATTATTCAACAGTTTTTGAATAACAGAAAACTTTGAGCTGTTTTGAGGTGGAGGGAAGACCTAAGGAAAAATCAGAGAATCCTAGAACTGGATTATAGCTTGACATGGTACTTAAATTCACCCTTCTAATAAGCCTAAAATACCACATCAAGGAGAATTTCAAAGACTGCATTTTTACAAAGTCTGTACAGAAGTTTCCTTTTCTCAGTCTCAAAAGCTTCCAAGGGCAGAAAGATCAAGACTTGAACACTCTCTTGTCTGCAGAATTCCTAACGCTGCATTCAAGAACAGTTCACTATTCCATGTTTTATGGGAAAGATTCAGATAATTGCTGGCTTAGGTTTCATATAATTATTAAGGAACTAATTAGATCTACAGTATTTATTATGAAACCCTTTTGACAGAAGGAAAACATATTTAAATACACTGATTATCAACTGAACTTCTGTATGCTGTGAAAATTGCTTACCCTTTATTGTGCATTGCCTGCTTGACCTTAAGAAAGAATTTATACAGTCGACATCAGTTGACACTTACAGGCCTGGAGTGTCCTGATCTGTAAAGATATTACCAAAGAAATATCCACATGATACTATTACATTTAAAATTAAAATAAATTAAATAAAATAAAATAATTAAAATAAATTAGAACTGACATCTACCTCATCATCATCATCATGAAAGGAAAAACTGAAGGGCCATGAAGCAAATATCTCATTATCAAGTGTGACAAACTTTAATTAGGGAAATTTTTCACGAATGTTTGCTTACTGGGCTCAGGTTTTATATATGTGCTTCATATATCTAAAGTCAATGTTGCTCATTTCCTACTGACAAGGAATCTCTGCAACAAATGAGCAATACATTCAATAATGTCCTCATACAGCTTTTTTCCTTTTCTTTCCCTCACATGAAGGGGAAGGGTAGGGTGTCCAAACTCACTTGAGCAGAAACCATTCTTTGTTCTGCTAAAAGATGAGCTGTTGCAGGAGTGACTCTCAGAGATATAATCCAACCACATTTTGATATTAAACTTCATTGAGAACAGGAAGCAGGTCTTGTAATTCTGGACCTCTATTCCTTTTTAGATTCATTTCTTGTGTTTGTTGAATTAAAAACAAAACAATCAAACAAAAAACTAGGAAAAAAAATCAACATACAGCTTTCTTTTTTTGAGGGTGCTTCTGGAAATGTAGCACTATGACTTTGGTAAAGGAAGTATGATAAAATTTTTTTTATTAAGTCCTTCTCCATTGAGCTGGGAGGGGACTTGGAGACATGTCCTGGAAGTTATATCAGGTCCATCTATTGTTGAGATAGTCTGGGCACTTTAAATGTGTTTATTAAAATAATGGATAGGTTGTGAGGGACTAAGGGCTAACTACTCTTTGTTGATAAAAGAATGCTTATTTTATCAGATAGTTTTCACTGTAAATGTCACATACTTTTATAAACCCAGTTATAAGATTTATAATTATACCCCTTATATGTAATAACTGTAAGTTACAGGTATAGTTTTGTATTCATTGTCAGTACCTGGGCTTCTCTAATCAGGAAAAAAGGCGGAGGGGTTGGGGAGAGAGAGAGAGAGGGAGAGCACTTCTGAGAAAAAGTTTCTTTTTTCTGGCTGTGGGTGTTAAAACAAAAATCAAGGAATAATACTTTGTTTAAATGAAAACAAATAAATTTGGTGATTTTGAAACTTTCTTGGATTTTAGCATTTAAGAACATGGTTCTGCTCAAGCATAAAATATATAAATTTTAAAAATTGCAAAAAATAATACATTCAGTATTTCAGAGCTTTGTAGAAGCCTCAGTGCTTTCCCTTCCCTTTCTTTTCCCTTTTCCGTTCCTTTCTTCTTCATTTCCTCTTCCTTTATTTTTCTTATTCCTTTCTTTTTTCCTCATTCCTTTCTTCTTTTTCCTTTAATTTATTATATTTTTTCCCTCAGAGCTATATGTCAATGTAAGTACTTGACAGAAGTGTACTTTATTTTGTGAAGTTTATTTTTTACTGCTTGTTAATAAAATATCATCACTACTGTCTGATTTCATAGTATTATATTTATGACCTTTCTTCCTCCAGAAAACAAAGTGATTTTTCTTTCTATTTTCCTAAATTGCCTGTGTATTGCTTGCATGCTTACTCCAGTTCTGAGGCATACATTTTCTCTAAGTAATTCTCAGCAAATAATGTCCCTAAGACATACTATGAGCTGAGTCTTAATGGTAAATCTCAGATTTACATGCTTTGTTTTGGTTTGTTTGGGTTTTTGGGTTGTTTTTTTTTTTCTTTGTATTTTTTGTGGTTTTGTTGTTGTTGTTCAGTCACTTTATGTCAAAGCTTACCTTCAATACTTTGTGAAGAGCAGGGTGAATATTTCTGTAAATTGTAGCTGATTGTGTTTTTACCATGCATAAGTGTTAAAAGAGATCATGAGCTAAGTTGCTATATATATCTTCAGGTTCTACTTCAGTGACCATAAAGAGAGTTAAAAATGTCACAAGAGAAGTTGATAAGCAAATACAGTATTTAATATGAATCCTCAATATGACACCATTGAGTAAAAAGGTTACACACTCTGAAGTCCTATCTAAAGCCCCCAGGTGGACTGACTAGAATATTCCTTGAATGGTCCCTATGGGGTCCTGGGGATTAATTTTCTCTTTCTCTTGGATAAAGCCTGGCAAAGGAGATGACTCCAGTGGAGAATGTCAAACCTGTTGGAGGTTACTTTGTGTTGCAAAGCAGATGCATAAAAGGAGAGTTAATTCTCAGTAAAAGGAGAGTTAATTCTCAGTTCCCCAGAAGTCATCAATACTTAAGTTTCAGGAACATAAGCTTCATGTGGTCAAAGACTAATGATAAAGTTAAGATATTTCCCAGAGGAAAATTAAAAGGCACAGCTTATGTGCCAGTAAAAGTGTAAAAGAGTGAAAAAAGCTGGGAAACTTTGAGAGAGGCTCTAGAGCCATCTCTATAAAGTCTTGTTTTAGGAAGTTGTATCAAAAGAACTGTTACTTTGTCTCTGTTGAGAGGTACAAGGGAAATGCACACTTTTTCCTCATCCCCCACATAAGTAGTTAGAAATGTTCAGTTTTTTGTGGTTTTTTTAAATGCAATTTGACAGGCTACAGTGTTATGAATCAGAAAAAGATCAATAGTAACAAAAAAAGCTGAGTCTAATAGTGTCTTAGGTTATAGATCAGTCTCCATATAGGAGAAAGAGCTGTCAAGACAATACTCCTTTCCAGCAGTGAACTAATTATATAAATAACATAAAAGCATTTTAAAAAAAATAATAAACATACTCAGTCCAACCACACAATTGATTATTAAAATACTACCCTGAATGTCGAATTTAGAAAATAGAAAACCAAGAGGCTCCCATAAGATGCCATATAAGTGATGTTAAATCATATGGCTATCTTCAAGATTAGTAGAAGATACTTCTTCCTTGCCAGACAAAATAATATATATATATATCTATATGTATATATGCACATATATATATGTATGTATATAAACATATAAATATATTATTTCTAAAGTAATAAATAGCTGAAACTCATAGTATGAATTAATTATGTCAATTCCCAAGAACACAAGGAAGGCAAGTGAAAAAAAAATGAGGAACATGAGGAATGCGTAAGGCCTGGTGGATAGGAAAAAGGCAATAGATGAGATATCTTTAACTTAGGACTCTTTCCTACACAAGGCATTCTCAGAAGCTGATGCAACCTAAATTACTATAAAGTAGGTTATGATATTGTATATTATTTCTTTATTTTGCTATATCTTTATATCACTGAGATGATATTAGGAAGAAAAAAAAGATGCTGGTTCATATTCTGAAGGTCTGGAGAATGTCTTTTATGTGGTATATATAAAGCAACTGTGACTCAAAATTCATGTCAAGTTCTCAAGTTCCTAAATGCAAGTCAGAACGAAGTGTGAACAAAACCAATTATTTCTGAAATATTTATAACCTTATCTCACAAAAATAGTTGCGACATGACTTGTACCCAATCACTGTTTTGGTGCACTGGTTCTAATGAGTTCAGATAGTTCCAATAGTAAATAACTCACAGGAAGACACCAAAAGAAGGATAACTGAGCCCATCTGTAGTATACATGTAACAATTAAAATAAAAGAGAGATTGAACTAGAAAGTATATTAAAAAAAATCAAAACATGGAAGTTTACAATCTTTTTTTTTCCAGTTTTACAGTGTGGCAGACTTGCTGAGAACAAGTGGAGTTGTGATAGCACAAGATTTAAAAATCAAGCATTCAATTGATGTAAGATTCGATTTCTGATTAAAGAAATTGAATACCTAGGATAGATTGCACAGATGGTTGCCAAATGAAAGGACAGCTGAAGTTCCTAACTGTAGTTCCTAAGTGTCCCAGGATGGTTGGACTATTCATTCATCATAGGTAGGTAAAAGGATCTTTTCCTGAGGCCATGGACATGATAATTTACAGTGTTCACCAGAACATGGCAATGACAATGACCACAGTTCAATGTAACAGCACTAGCTTTGCATGATCATAATAAATAAATTACCATGGAAGAAAATGCTTCCAAAAATGCTCCAGGAGCTTGTTCAATACAAGACAGAAGCTTTATTTCCAGTCTACCATCAGTTCCAAGAAGAACAAAGCAAAATTAAGCCAAGAGTAGTAACAAACATATCCTTTTGTATGAGTTGTGAGATTTTAAAAGTGCCTATGCAGAGCATAGAAAGAAGCACAGTGGATCATAAATTCTTTGGTACAATTCTCATAAAACCTCTTGCAAAACCCTTCATCAGATGATAGTGTTTACTACTTTAGTGCCTAATAGACTCTGCTGAGAAGATAACTTTCAATGCAATATTGTAATCGAGACCTGCAGAAATAAACACTATCCAGTGTGTGCCTGCATGTTTGGTTATGCTCTGGACTAGGAAAACATACCATCTAGCCAAGTGAACTATTGTTTTGTTGTTCTCCTCCCAGTCAGGGGAGACTGTCAATGTTTACATCAGGAGACCATGACAGGTACAGAGGGGCCAAAAAGGGGCATTACCTGGGTTTCATCTTTTCATTCTAGGAAGCATAGTAATAGGTTAGGCTACTACAGAAAAATACAAACTTGTGTAGAAGTAGTAGCATCACTAAGAAACTAGGGAATAAATCAGGGGATTCTCTCCACAAACTCAAGACATGTTCTGAAGCAAAGAATATGAAATTCAATAAAGGGAAACTACTACATTACTTGCTAGTGCATACATAAGCCAGAGAACATTTGAGGAGACCAAAAGATTATAGATCACTTGGGGTCAAAATGCACAAACTGCTTAGAAGTTAACAATATGAGGCCATTTCAGAAAAGGTAAATGCTATTGTGAAACAGATTAAGACTGCACTTTGTATTTAGATGGCAATAGTTAGGACTACATCCTCAAAGCATTCATCTCTAGGTTATCTTACTGTAGAGAGGACCTCGTTCATTCAGCTGATCTTGAATGTCTTTCAACATGCAATATGAACTGTGGACAATTTTGAAAACTAGCAGCAGAGATACAGAATTGCTCTTTGCTTACTGACTGAAGAAATGCTCACCCTTAAAGTGTGCATACTATGAGGATATAGATGGATGAGGATTAGATGGATGCTTGGAGCAGAAACATGCACAGGGTCACAGGCCCACCTCAGCTTATGCCATGGGCAGTGGCAATTGTCTGCGGGAAGCAGCCCCTTGCCATGTAGCCTCTCCCCATGCTTCAGGTGTTATTGTCTGACTGTACCCTGGGTTAAGCAAAGAAGCAGCAGCCACGGACTCAAGAGTTTTCCTTATATCAACCCAAAGTTCCCTTGAGCTGCCACTTCTTAAGGAAGGCAGTGACTGCTGGCTATGGACTGAGTGGTTTGCCTGACAGTGTCCAGAGGAGCACACAGCAAGTGGATTAAGACTTCACTAAGGTCATTAAATTAGACGTAGAAAACAGACATAGCCGAATAGAAACTTTATTGCCACTTTACTCTGCCTGGTAAGACCTCACCTGGAGTATTGCATTCAGCTCTGGAACCCTCAATACAGGAAGGACATGGAAGGGATGGAGAAGGTCCAGACAAGGGCCACAGAAATGATCAGGGGCCTGGACCACCTCTCCTATGAAGTAAGTCTGAGGGAGCTGGGGTTGTTCAGCCTGGAGAAAAGAAGGCTCTGGGAAGACCTAATAGTGACCTTCTAGTAGCTGAAGGGGCCTATAGGAAGGCTGGAGAGGGACTGTTTGCAAGGGTCTGTAGTCATAGGCTTAGGGGCAATGGTTTTAAATAGATTTTAAATTGGATGTTAAGAAAAATTTCTTTACCATGCAGGTAGTGGAAAAATGGAACAGGTTGCCCAGGGAGGCAGTTGGCAGATTAATAACTCATCCCTGGAGGTATTCAAGGTGAGACTTGACAAGGCTCCGAGCAGCCTAATCTGATTGAGGTTTACTGATCTGCTTACTGCAGGGGACTGGACTAGGTGACCCTTAGAGGTCTCTTCCAAACCAAATTATTCTGTGATTCTATGAACATTTTATGTTCAAGAGGAGAGAAAAATAGTTAAATTATTCTGATCAGTATTAGCACTAATGAAGCCTCAAAAGGATTATTATACCAAGCTCTGTGCACCAAAGTTGTAGGAACACCAGAACTACACAGAAGAGTAAAAGGATGCTGGGGGATTTAGGAAGAATAACCCATGAAAAAATTTTGAAAGCACTGCTTTGTTTAGTCAAGAAAAGAAGACAAAGGGGAGACATTAAGCCAGTCTTCAAATATGTAACAATTTATAAGAAAAACAACTCATTACTTTAAGACAGACCAAATCATAAGTGTCTTAATTTGAAGAAATGGAGATTTTATTTAGTTGTTATAAAAAATATTTCTTTAACTGTATGACTAGATAAGTTCTGGAACAAATAAATCAGGGACATAGTGACACTTTTGTTGTTAGACCTCTTGTATGAACACGTCTGCTACTCTCATTTTTCTGAAGAGGAATGACTGCTACATTCCTAAAAATCAGATTATTTTCTTTCTTGAAAATCTATTCCTACATGTATGGATTAAGGTATTATTTTAACTGTAATTCTTTTCCAAGGGGAAAGAATGAATTATTGTGAAACAGTCAATAATACTAAATTCAGAAAGCAGATGATGGAAGCATTGGGACTAAACTTCTAACAGGGATTTTTGACAGCAAATGCTGGGATTGTGCAGTCTCAGTTGTTGTTTAAAGGGTTCTTGGCCTCTCCAGTAAAAGCATCTTTTAAAATAAAATGATACCTCTATAGCTGGTGCTATATGACTATGGTTATAAGATAAACTTCTGTGGGGATTTTTTTTGTACTTTGTCAAGCAACTCTGTAAGGTATTTCTTTCTCACTGATGTTATCACATAATTGTTTCTTTTTGTGTTTTATTCACTTGTTTTTTAATTGAGAATGTTTGAGGTTTGTTACATAACTTTCTAAAATATTTATTAATAATCAGTCAGAAACTTCTGTCAGTCTCAAAAAAAACTCCAAGGAGAGCTACTGATATAAGTGAATTTGAAGAGCACATGCCAAATACATGATAATTTACTGGAGAGAAAATAGTTGTGTTTTGTATCAATTAAGCTTATCAGTCCAGATGTGGTATGCAAGATAAAACACACCTTTGTGCTATCTTGGCACAAAGCAATAATTCATTGATTGTGTTAATTATTGGTATGCTGCACAGCATCTCTCTTGGTCAGATAACCAGATATGCTATGCAGAATCTCCCCAAATGTTCCTGGTCAGGTAATAAGTTTAAGCTATTCTTGTTGTGATAATGTTTCATAGCTGTAAAACTGGTGAAAACTTTGTGAGGAAAGTTAGAAAGATTATATGCAGCTTTATAGGGAAAGTTGTTCAACTCCTCACAGAACTTGAGTTCGTCCTTGGCTTCCTCATGTTGCCAACTGCTTGAGCAAGGGCAGAAGAGAGAAGTGGCTTTGGAACAAGGAAGCATCTGGTGCAGTGGAGCAGCTTTATATGCCCCAAAAGTATAACCTGTGGGAGCAGAAGGTTAAAAGATGAAAAATGTCCAAGCTTACTCTGTTTTTCCTGGATTCTGTGAAACAAAATGGGCGGAAGAGCATTTTCCCATTCTCTGCCCAGTATTCTGGACAGTACAACATTGTAGATACAGAAATTTAGCACTATCAATCTTTTTTCCTTGTCATTCAAAACTGTTACATTGTTTAAAAAAGGGATTTTTTTTAATGCATTGTGTTCTCTTCGTTGTTTTGTGTTTTTCCTTTTTCTTTCTTTCCTTATCTTCTTTATTGTGTGATTGCTGGGTACCTTGCTTTACCTTTTCATATCCCACTGTCTGTTTGAGGTGAGCTGTGCCAGTGATCAGGCAGTGGAATACCATGTATATACAATGTATATTCCTCCTGCTTACGAAAACATAAGTGTAAATCTGCCATGTACACAGCAAACACATTCAGCAATTCTTTCAGAGAATAAACCTACAAATACAATAATTTTCATACTGACCAAAGAGAATACAGGAGGAAAAGAAAAAAAAATAATAATAAAAAAAAACCAAAATTAACTGAAGAACAGGACTATTCAGGGCCCAGATACAATTCTGATTAGATCTGGAGGGGGTTTTTTATCTGTTTGTTTTCCTCTCTCTTGATGAATGCTGTCCATTGAACACTGTTTATCTTGGTTGAAGAAAATTTTAGATATTTCATCACAAAGAGATCTGTTTCAAGGAGCTTGGAAGTTCTTTTTTTCTCTGTAGACCAGCTGGCTTAGTACAAATCTTGTTCTATAACCACACTTTTTATAACCTACAATAGTGTTTCTACTGTGTAAATGCTGATTGCACATCAAAAGTCCTACTCTAATATACATCCTGATTTTTATTTTTTTTTTCTTTTTCAGGAAGCTATTTTGCTGTATCAGTCAGCAAAGTAAACTGCCCAGAAAAGTCCCTTTTAAACAAATAAATTTGTTGGTTTTGATCTTATCCAGCCAACTGAAAAATAGCTAGAGATGTATGAATCCAGGATATTTTTTTCAAAGTTTGACCAAGAAAGTAAAGGTTTTTTTCTTTCCCCACAAATATTCTATATAGAAAAAGGAAAAATATGTATTTTTTTTCCAAGTTGAGGGCAGCCATAATGGTTGCTATTTTCAAAAGAGGAATCTAAAAAATTAATTATTACATTTTGAGTTGGAAAGCACCTCTAAAGGTCATCAAGTCCAACCTCCCTGCAGTAAGCAGGGACATCCTCAACTAGATTAGGTTGCTCAAAGCTTCTTCAGCCCTCACCTTGAATACCTCCAGGGACGAAATATTAATCTGCTAACTGCCTCCCTGGGCAACTGCTTCCATTTTCCCACTAGTCTCATGGTAAAGAACTTTTTCTTAATATCTGATTTAAAATCTATTCTCTAATTTAAAGCCACTGCCCCTCAGCCTATGACTACAGACCCTTGCAAACAGTCCCTCTCCAGCCTTTCTGTAACCTCCCTTCAGCTACAGGAAGGTTGCTATTAGGTCTTCCCAGAGCCTTATTTTATCCAGGCTGAGATAAGTCTCAACTCAATTGATGCTAAACTAATAATTTTAGGACTTCAACTTTGAAGGATTGAAAACTAATCCAAGGTAAAAAAAAATACATTCTTCCATTCTGCTGCCTTTTGAAATAATTCAAAATTTTTCCTTAAAATTAAAATAAATTTATCAATTTTAAGTTCCTTTAAAGACAAGTTTTGATACTTCCTACCTTTTTTGCCCTTGATCCAGAGGTGTTTTATGAGTGTAAACTTGTGTTTGTAAATTTCTGGCTTCTGTGGAGTACAAAAAAAAGCTGGACTCTTTTATCATCTGAGAAAGTTATATATATATAGTATTTTCATACAACAGCTTCAAGCACATAGTGCCCATTAATATCTGAGAAATAAATATAGTTCATATATGCCATTGGAGAAAAATGTGAATGCATTGCACATCACACCACCTGGTAATGAGAAGTCAACCCCATGTACTCTTCTTCAACAGAACAGGATAAGAAGAAAACAAATTTGTGCTTAAAGAAATTGGTGGCTTATTTTTACACCAATCTTTACACCAGATGGTAATTCCTTTTATAAAAGAAAAAAAATTATTACTGTTGGAGTGTATCTGTGTTTAGCTTGGTGTCTCATATTCAGAAGTGTCACAGGCAAAATTAATCCGTAACAAGAATACTTGCCAAATGTGCAGATTAAATCTGAAGCTTTAATGGAGGTTTATCAGCTTGAAAGTGCTCTGCTTGTGTGGTCTTGTAATGGTAATTATAATTCTCTTCCAAGTCAGACAATGAAAAGAAAAAGAAAACAAAATAGTTTCCAGGGGAAAAGACAGGGTTCTGTGAATAAAATCAATGGATAAGAATCTACTAATGGTATAGAAACTGCTGGCAGGAGGAGCAAAGGAAAATTTTCATAGGCTTAATTTTAGCCAGAGATGATATAAAGGAGAGGACACTTCTGGTCTTTTCATTCTGCTATAAGGAATACATAAAAAAAAAAAAAAAATCCACAAAAAAACCAACAAAACATAACAATCAAAAAACAACAACCACAATGAACAAACAAACAAAACAGACCAGAGGGCCTTCACTTGAAAATACAGAAGTGGAGTCACTTTTGATGCAGGAAGGACTTCCCCTGAGAAGAGAAGCTAAAGCTTAGGGGGGGAGCCATTCTTCAAGTTAACTCTCAATATTACCAATGTATCCCAAGAGCATCAACAGTAAGGGGAGTTACAGGATAACTATGAGGAAAGCAGCATTGATTGAAATATAGCAAGTAGTAGTGATAGCTTACAGTGTACTGCAAATTGTTGTTTCCAGGTAAAGCCATGAAACACAATTTGTTCTTGTAATCAGACATGGAACAGCAGAAAGAACCCACAGAATTATTAATGAGTTCAATTTCATTGAGTCTATAGTAGAACACAATAATTATGATAAGCATCCTTGGTCTTCACTTTTTCTTTCACCTTGCCCATTAAGGCAAACACTTATTTGTATGAAAAAAGCTGGGTGTCACAGAGATCTGCTTGCTGCCTTAGTTCAATCCACTCCTGCCTGGCATTTTATCAATCTGGTAAGTCGATAAAGCATAGACATTTTCCTGCTCCTCAGGGAGGGTAAGATTCCTCTGACACACACAGTTTTCATCTTAAAATATGTAATCTATTTTACACTAATAAAATATTGTTTTTACAAATGGAACTGATTATTTAAGTATGAAGGACACTTAGTAATTCCACTTACAGAGAAAAGATATTACAATAAAATGTTCTGCTGTAATTCACTGTTTTCAGAAATCAGTCAGTGCAAGAATGAACAAATGAACAAATCTATAAAAATCAAACTGTCTTCACAAACAACTGCGAGGCATAAAAAAATGTTGAGAGATTCATCAAATAGATTGTTTGCCATGAATAGCTGAAGTTATGTATATTCACAGAAGATGATAATCTGCTCATTAAAATCTACTTAATTTCTTAATATTTTATCAAAATCCAGAATACAATGCTGAAAAGGCAGTTTGGGTCTTCCAATATTTGAATAAAAGTTTTATTACATTTTAACTTGTCAAAACAATTAGAAAATAATAGTCTTACAGAAATAGCTAAAAGTGGAGGATTAACAGAAAATAAAAATTATGTCACAAAAGCTGTAGATTTAACTTAAGTCTATATTCCCAAGAATTGAGTTTAATCAGGGTAAATAATTTCTGTGGTTCATATATTTTCTTCCTAAACCTTGATACACTATTTTCAGATTCAAATTCTTTCTCTTCCACATTTTTATGCTCAGTATTTCAATTGTGAATAAGTTTCAGTTCTATGAATACATCTCTTAAAGAGCTGAAATACTTTGAAATAAATTATTCAACATGTTACATTCCAGTCAGACCTATTACTTCTGCTGACAACTGACAGCTTTGCATTATACTGCATTAGTATGTTAATTATTCCCAACAACACTATTAAATGAACTCCATCATATGCTCTTAATTATAACCTATTTTGTAAAATATGACAGCTGTGTGGATATCATATTTAGGACCAAATTACTGACAGAGACCTTCCAGATCTTCAGTGCTGCTCCCTTGATACTGCAGGCCAGTATACCATGAGTGATGTACCTCTCCCACATAGTGCTTGTCTTGTCCATTGCTCCCATTGGAAGGTCTGTATGTTATTTATCTGATGGAAAAAGGAAAAAAAAAACCCACAAAGAATTTAAGGAACCGTGAACAATAGGTGTTCTATTGTCTGAAGCTGAGAGACATCTGGGCTGTTTGTCTGCACTCCTGCTTGGGTTGGAGATGCAACAGACACATCCTGGTGGATAGGAGAAGTGGGATATGCTTTCCATTGAAAAGGAAAGTCATCAGAAGGTGAGTGAAAGTCTTTTTATGATGTAACTTAAGTTAATGTTCTACTGAAGACTAGATATCTGCCAGGTCAATTTCTCAACCAGTTCTATGTGCTTTATGATTTCTACAAATATATCTCCTGATGAGAGTAAGAGGGTCCGCCTGATGAGAGTAAGAAGGTCACTATGAATTTTTTTTACACAACTATAGATCCAGGTTTGGGGAATAGAAACAGTCCTATGTGCCTTGTTAGGGCTATCAGGCCACTTGGTGTTTCTAATCTTCCATATATTTGAAATTTCAAATGTCATTTTTCTTAAGGTCGCACCACATAAATGCAGAGGCATCATGGTTAAACAATTCTTAATGACTCTGAGGGTTCATGTTTTTAATTTATTAAGAAAACATATTTGTTATTCAAAGATTAAGAGTGTATTTAACAGATTTTAAATGTTTATTAATTGAAAACCTATATATTCTATTGTAAATTCTATTAGATCTTTTCATTCCTGTTTCATCGTTTCATCCTATCCATGATATTTCCTAAAAAGGCCATTTAAAAGGGATCTTAAGTGACAACTTTATAAAACAGCTACAGATCTGAGTCCTCTGGTGGTTAGTAAAGGATATTAAAAAGAAATATTATAGATGAATCTGCCTTGATAGGTCAAACATCTATCATTTGGGAATCCTCCCAACATATCTAGCATACAGCTCCTGGGCTTTTTATCAGATAATCTGACAACCAGAGAATCACAGAATCATAGAATTTTAGGTTGAGAGGGACCTTAAGAATCACCTGGTCCAATATAATCAAATATCCTCTAATATTATTGTTTAGATAATGTGTCTCAACACCCCACCAAGCTGAGACTTAAAACTTTCCAAAGTGGGCTAATCCACCACTTAAGACAAACCTTGCTATAAAACACTAAACTTTCTATAATCAATTAACTCTCCAGAAATTTTATGAAAATAAGGTCATTATTTGGAGATTCACTGTATAGCAATAGAAATTAGAAAGCAAAAAGCTGACATAGTTTGGAAAATACAGATATACCTGAATGAACCTACTGCATTGCACAAGAAGCCTGGTAGTCACAAGTTCTTCTGGTTCTTTTAATGCTGAGTTCTGTAATTGCTTGTCATCCAGCACTTGCACACATTTTCGGTCATGAAGTAGCTAAAATTATTCCCTCACAAGTAGTACCTATTCAGAAAAGATTTGTACATACCTGCAAGGGAAAAAATGCTGTTAGAGAAAGAATTGGGAGCCACATTTGGGCTAAAGAGAGAAAAATACATATGCAAAGCAAAATGAGGGCTGCATGAAAGCTGTTATGCTTGAAGTGACAAACTGAATCTGAACGCTATCCATGTATCATAAATACCACTGGTAGCAGCTTTCAGACAACACCTGGCTTGCACTTCATTTATTCTCTATATAGGGGCTGTTTGTTGAATAGCTGAAGCTGAAAAGGAAGGAGATAATAAAGTTCTCCAAAACCAATATGTAGACTAATTTTAGTTTAACATTTTTTCTGAAGAAAATTATAATTCAACAAGACGAAGACAAAGAAAGTTATGAAGTGGGCAGTGTAATGTTTCTCAGCCTGAAGTTAAAATGCTTTACATTTTCATTTTCTACTTTTCAGAAGTTTTTATATAGTTAACTTTTACTTCAGGCACAAAGCTAGGATGCCATTGATATACAAGAGAGTAGCTTTTTGGACTTAAAGAACAGGTGATCTGTGGCTTTACACAATAGAAATAAATAGAATAAATACTACAAAGTGAAAAAATCATACCCTGAAAGAGACATTACCGTAACTTCAGCTGCCTAAAAGTGAGGAGATTGATCAAATTAGCCATCCAGCCTTTCCTCTCTTTTGCACTGAATGAAGAGAAAAATGCATTTCATTCTTATATGGGACAGTTTGTTTAGAGCAGGTTGTATTATTTTCATATAAAATATAGAGGGACTACAAGCTGATCAACTTAGACACAATGCCATAATTTTCATGTACATACATGAAATTAATGTCTTCAGGAGAGTAAATATTTCATTTTCCTTACGGAGCAAAGCCAATCAGCCAAACGATTGCTATTGTTTTGAGAGTTTCTACTCCCAGTAGAAACTAAGATCTATGCTTTCAATTACTTACCTTCAAACACATTGGGGTGTCTTCTTAACAAATTTATTAATAGGCTGTAAATTTGTGCCAGATTTGTTTGAATGGTTCGATCAGACATTGAAATGCATTTGAACTGGACTTCAAAACTGTTCCTTAGCTGATAATTATGAATTAATACTCTAGTAAAAATGATATTATTCGTAGTCTACAATCGTAATGTCAAGAAAAAAAAAAAAAGAAAATATATTTTTCTCTGTATTTTATTAGGCCACTTTGAATAACAAATACTTCAAACTTCACAAAATCCGTGAATATGTTTAAGTCCAGAAAGAAACATTTTTCAAAAACCCATGATACTTTAAAATTATTTAAGCTGTGGAAAGTGGTACCAGTTGTGTTACATATCTGCGTTACAAGATTGTTTTGGAGATGATCCTACAAAGAGTAAAGCTTTATATATTCTTCATAAAAGTTTTCTAGTGCTCAGGACTCATTAATCTCTACTGTTTGCAATGTTGAGCCAAATTCTGATAAAATCAAATGCTTAGATATTCATTACTTAGATAATTCAAGAATATTATCCCTTAGGGGATTTGCATAGTTTGAATTTTTGGGTGCACGTCTTGTTCTCAGTACTCAGTAATGACCTGTGTCAATACATTTCATCCAGTAGTTTATTCAGTTCCTTTCATGAAATTTCAGGGAGCAAAAAGAGATCAAAGTCTCAAAATCTCTGGTAGAAAATGGTTCATGGAGCAATTGCTGGAGAGAAGAGCATGATGGGTTTACGGGGTGCTTGCAAGACCCGCTCTTGGGGTGGCCCTGATATTCCCAGCTGCTATGGCAGGACCAATAAGTGAGCATGGGGCACATGTGGGCAGTGGGCACAGGACCAGGAACAGAAGCACTGAGGGATCCAGACTGAAAAGGGGCATGAAGGCAGAGGGAAAAGTTATCACATGGGCAGACCCTGCAGGGGGAGCAGAAGCCCCACACCCATGTTGAATCCACTTTGGAACAAGGGGATGGGTGGTGCTTCTGACCACAGGGGCCAGTTGGGAGCTGGGAGGGATTGGGGTGGAGGGTGTGCTCCTTAGAATTATTTGCAGGAGCTGGGAAAGTTGTAATTGTCTAAAATTGTGAATCATGACTTGTGTTAACATGTTGTTAATAAATCAATGGCCTACTTCAATCCTGATGTGATATGAACTGTGAGAACTGACTGGCTTTCAGGATGTAGCCCAATCCAGTTTTGTTCTTCCCAAGGTCAGAAGCATGCAGATGTTTTTTCCTCGGCTCTAGATCTTAGTTTTCTTTTCAGCATCATGCCTTTGGGGAAAAGGAATTGAAAAGTCTCTTTTTCGTGCAGACTGGAGACTATTCATTCTGAATACCATATTTCCAACTAGCTAATTTGCCTGCTATTCTTTTTGTCAGTATTCAGTTCCTCACTTGCTCTTTTCCTTATTTATTCATTTAGAAAATCTCTTCTTAATTTAATTTTGGTAAACAAAAAAGAAATATTGGGAACTATCACTTAAGAGGCAATAGAATTTCATTACCATTGCATTTTTGGCAGGAGTGATTCTTGTGTTCTGTCTTTTCGCTTCTCTACTGTGCTGACATTGTCTTTACAGACTATAACCTCCTTTAAACTGTTTTTAGGTTTAGTTTTGTTGGGTATTTTTGGTTTTTCTTCTTTTTCTTTTTTTTTTTTTTTTTCTTTTTCATGGTGGAAACATTATTATCTAATTGAACCATCAACATTACCATAGCAAGAGCTGTAAGGATGTCCTCATCATAATAAGGGTGTCCTCATCATAATAATTCCCAGGGCAATTTTGGTGAAACTTTATTCTCAGAGATGGAGGATTCAGATATGAAAACATTTAGTTTGAGAGAGAATTAAACTATGTTTCTCGCTTCAAAAGCAAATCTGCCTGTTGCAAGTCTAATATATGAAATATTATAACTTCCTCTTTCTTGTTTTAAAAGAAAGAATATTTAAATTTGTACAAACAAATCTCAATAGCTCAGAAATTCACAGCTGTGCATATTTTCATCAGTATTAATCTCCATGAGTTGAATGTGAAATGTTTACTTAAGGTGGTTGATTGTTAAAAATTCAAATTGAACATGATATGAAAATGTAAAAATAATTTTATTTATTCATCTTATTTGTTCTTCCCTACCAGAAGGATAATCAGGCAGAAGGGTGAAAGAAGTACTCAAATGACATGTTCTCATGAAGCACATCCTCAAGTTAGTGTCAAGCATTTACTTAAGTGCTTTGCTTAATCTGAATCCAAATATCTCATAAGGAAGTAACTATATGGAACAGGTAAGAGATTAGATTAAGATAGTAGACAAGTAAGACTTAATTTATTCCCTCATAGGCCACCCAGACCTCGCTTCAGGGTCCTTTCTTTAAAAAATCATTCATCTGAAAGATTTATTAGCTATGTGCTGAGTTTAAATTTTAAAGTTCTCCTGTCATTTTCCTGGAAAGTAATTGTATGTACAGTAATTGTTATGAGCTGAATAGCTCTTTCAATGTCTCTGTGTTAAAATTTTGCTTCAGGATTGGGACCTATGCTTTGCCAGTGTCCTGTAGTATATAAAAACTTTGTGAAGAATTTGTTTGGGTGATTAAAATTAGGATTTCTACAAGTCAAAGTACCCTCCAAGTTTCACCAGGACTAAAAATTAAAGGACGGGCAAATTAATAAATTCACATAAATAGGTAAATATGCAATGTGTCTGTGAAAAATATTTATCTAGATAGAACTATAATCTCTTGGGTTTTTTTTTTTATTATTATTTAAGTCTTTGCTTTCATTTTTTTTCCTTGTATGCAGGCATTGGTCTGGTTTTGTAGGGTTATTGATAAGTGTTGGGTCAACCGGTGGCTAGTCAAGCCAGTGACTATGGATTAAGGCTATATCTGGAAGATTTCAGGAATCTCTAGATTATAATATTGAAAAATGGTACAAGATATTATTCTTATAAATTAAAAAAAACAAAGGAAATCTTGTTCAATATTATGGTAAAGGCAATGTATTCTTGGTTCAAAAACATACACATGCATGTTCATGAAGAATAAGAAGAACCCAGGAAATTCTTCATTGCCTTCTCCCTTCTGATGTGGAACTATTTGACACTACTATTTGCTGCAGAAGATCACAGAATCATAAGATGGAAAAAGGAAGAAACTTCTGTAGACATCTAGAAAGAAGTTTAATTCACTTTATATGTTATGATCGACTTTACATTCATTAATTAAAGGATCTTCATTATATTGCATTCCATTTCATCATTTGTCTTTTCTTGTATGCTAAGCCTTTTGTCTATTTTGCTTGCTAAAGGATGATCTTCAACAAATACTGAAAAAAACTGATCAGGAAGGGGAAGGTGCTGCAGCATTTCAGATGTTGGGCTACTCTGGGATGCCTATTGACACCTCTGTGGATATAGTTGTTTGATGTGAAAACACACTTACTTGGAGAAGCCTGCCACATGTGTATGTACACACAATTCTGCCAAAAAACCCAGAATCTTTTCCTGGCATGAGTTCTAACAGAAACAGTTTTACTTGCAGATGCATCTCTACAGAATCAATTTCTCTTGTGAAAACTAGGTGCAAATATTGGCTTTTGTGTGATGAGAGCTTATGTACTTCATTAAGATGCTGAGCACTGTCCTCAAGTACCAACACCTCTTGTGAGTGATTCTGTGGCCACAATCTCACTGGATTTATCATGGCTGGCTTTACATTAACATCTGTCTCAATCCTATGGGTCTTAATCTGGTGAAATTACTTTGAAAAACATATTGACTTGACTGAGAAAATGGTAAGTCCTGAATATAAGAAACAGAAGACTAGAGGGGCATACCTAGTTAACTGAAAAGTCATCTGAAATTTCAGGAAAGAGTTGCTTAGCTTCTTAGTCCAGAAGTGGAATACAGTGGTTGTTTCACATCACAGCCCATGAAACATAGGAGGCTGTAAGAAACTTGATACGTACATGAAAAGATCAAAAACCAGAAACTATATTTTGGCACCCTGAAAAAAATTTAGAGCCTAATAGGTTTTTTTCAGTTTTTAAAATTACACAAATTTACCCAGACAGCCATGGAAGTAGGCTGTGTCCTGTTTGGATTGTTAAAGATAAAGGGGAGGAAGGGGAGGGAGAAAAATGAAAACATAAAAAAAATCCCCAAATGAAAGCTAAGAACAGTGGTTCGAACATATGGGCAAAAACCCCATACAGCCACCTACAGAATTTTTAATAGCCTTGGAAAATTTGTTGGGATAACTGCTGTGACCAGTTTAGTGGCTGATCATGTAGGGGTGATTGGCACTGCTGCAGAGAAAGAGAATTAAGAGAGTAAGATACATCACTGAGAGGAAAGAATTCCTCTCTGCCAGCTGGGACACACATTGAGAAGCCTTAGAACATACATTCATTGTAATAAAAAATTGTGCAATATGATCAGCAGGGAAAGACCAACTTTCCCTGGAGTCCTCTAAACATTGCCAAGGAGTAAGATATCTAAAACCAAAACATAACAAAACAGTGTACAAGTGTATCAGCACATGATTTAGTTCCTACCTTCAAAATAATATTTTTAATGTGGAAGCATTGCCATTAGCCCTTATGAAGTGTTCCCCAGAAGAAATCAAATATTTACAATTCTTAAAAAATGATATTGTAGACGAATGAATTATTAATCTTACAGAAACTACTAGCATGAATTAAAGTAAAAAAAAATCTTACTATAATTTGAAGATGTGTATATATGGATAACTTTAAAAATAGCATGTTCTAATCTCAAGAGAGTACCTCTGTTATTACTAACTTGGAGAAAACAGAGATAGCATCTTTGCATGAAGTGTCTGGCTTTAAAAAACACTCATTAATATTAGGAAATGCATAGATATATCAGCCAATATGGTGGATTTAGAGTTTTTATTTTAGATGCCTGAAACTGGTGTGTGTCTTGTACCAAAGAAAAAATCTGGAGATAAGCCATGAAGGTGCCTGGCAAGCATCATAGTAGACCTTGAATTTGATAAGAAATTACAAAGCCTGACATCATTTAATGCTGGATTGATCTGAGTTAGAAGGGACTTACCCAAGGCACTAAAAATTCAGAGGTGAAAAGTCTGCCTCATTATCCTGTGGTAGAGTAGCAGTGGCATAATGCATAATGATTCCATAACACAGGGAGTCTTTTAATGTAATTAAAAGTCAGTAGGATGGAACACAATTATAAGAATTATTTTTTTTTTTTAAGTCAATGTGTGGTCAGCCAGGGAAATTCACTGTCACAGAAAATCATTGAGACATCATGTATGCCAAAAACTGGAAAAGACTATAATAATTTTTTGATCAGTTATAATATCGGTGGGTATCCACTGTAGAGAGAAAAGAAGCTGCACTGGTCATTTTTAACACTATATGTACATGTATCTAACATATGCAGAATGTCACACATTGACTAGATGCTGAAGATGTACAGATGGTAGGCACTCCTGTCCCACAAACCACTTACCCACAGGCATAACGGGTGTCAAGCAAGGTATTCACATACCAGGGTGTTTCACATGTGTTTAAACAGAAGTTGTTTGCACAAGGTAGTCAAAACTAGTCTTCCTTTCCATAAAGCAGAGAAAATTGCATTTTCAGAAGTCATATCACTTCAGATATGTAATGTCTTAGGTTGAGTCCATCCTTGGATGTCTTTATTTCTTTATATCGAGAGATTGGAGAAATTATCTTGAATCAGAGAGAGACATTTCCAAAAACAATTTATCCCACTTTAAAATATGTATTTAAATCAGTTGACAAGATTTACCCTCTTAGAATACTTAGTTCTTTCCATTAAGCACAGGAATAGCCACAATAACCAGTCATCATATTGATTAAATTCTTAGAATACAAAACTTAGTAGAGAAGAGCCTCACTCTTAAGACATGTTGAAATTAGGAAAATTTGCTGTCTTAGCATATGAATGAACTGTGTGGGGGAAATCACTTTTGGTTCAAAATAAAATGCTAATGCTAACATCTAGGTTCTAAGGAAAGAGTCAGTTGCAGTAAGAGCACCAGGTGTACTAGTTCACCCTTTTAAGAATCCCACATTAATACAAATATGGGTCTCAACCTCTTGCACATATAGCATAAACCACTATTCTCCCAGAATTCATGAAGCAATATCATTTACCTTACCCTTACTGTAAGAAACTTTGGACCATGTTGCATAAAAGGATGCAACTGATTGAGTGCATAGGTAGTAGGTGTGTTCATGAGGTCTCTTTTGGAAAAACTAATAGTTACTGTGTGCAGTCCCCTCTGGAGGTGATGCTCTTTGTTTCTTTGTTTTTAGGACCAGGCTTTTCTTTGTAGCTTTTGTTTGCCCCGACTACAGTGCTGCAACACCTGAACACAGTTTTATGGATTCTGCACATATGCCTCAGAACAGTGCTGTTTATTTTAAAATCTGTCCCAGTTTTGTAAAACAGCCTTAAGCTTAAATTGTCAATGTATCTTACCATTCACTTATTTCAAAAAAGTTTTTATAGTGCAAGGATAATTAAACTCCTTCCACTGACACTACAAGTGAAGTGCAGAAAAAGAGCAATTGCACAGAGAGTCAATCATGGAGTAGTGACCACAACCTTTTTTATCAACTTATTATTAGGAAATTTTCCTCAGGACATGTATGTAGAGAAACATTGTCAACCAGGTGCCTTGAGTTGCCAAAGAGTGGGTGTGAGTCCACCTGTGCCTGATTAGGACAGGCCCCTATTGGGCATGAGCAAGACCAGGGGGCCAATAAAGGTGGGACACACACCCACAGAAGGCACCTCGGCTCACTCTGGTGCGAGGCATGGAGAGGCCAGCAGCTTGTCGAGCCTCTGGAGCAAGAAAGGCTCTTCCCACTACACTTCTACCCTGGAAGTGCTGTGTGGTGGCTGGAGTCCTGGAAGAGACCAGCAGCTCGTTGAGCTTCAGGAGCAAGAATGGCTCCTCCCGCTACACATGTATTCTGGGAAGAGGTGTGAAACACCATTGTAAACCCTCCAAAACCACAAAAAGACTGCCTGGGACCTATGGAAATGGCCTGCAAAAAGTGTAGGGACTGCTTATGGAGACAATGATAAAGGTAAGGATTGAGCATCAAAGTGGGCAAAGAAAGTCTGCTCCAGTTGTTCAGGCTGGTTTGTCTCAACCACAATTACTAAGTGAAACAGGCCCATAAAAGGAGGAGCTGTGGTGATGGGTTTTAGGGGTCTCATCAACACCAACCCTCTCCCACTGTCTGTCCCAATGCTGGATCCAGGACCAGTGATTTTCTGCTATCTCTTAACTTTTCTTCTCTGTTCTCTCACTTTCTCTCTTCATTAAGTAACACAACGCTTATCACAATTTTTTGCCCAGGTTGTGCAGCCTGAGCATACTTTTGTGATCAAAATAATCACCCTTTTTGATTGCAAAGCCTGGATGTAAATATTAATCAAAGTATTAGCTTTTATGAGTTATTCTTTCTACAGTTCTAATTAATCTTATGTTCAAATAGAGACCTTGAGTGTCATTTCACCTTAATCTGATCACGGGCTATCTGATGGTCAAACTTTTCCTCAGACTGTAATATTTCAGTCAGTTCCCCTGGGAGGGCCAGGCCTGACACTCCAAAGCAGGATCCAGATGCACCTAGGCTCCTGTTTGAGAAGGAATTTAGAAAACAAGGGGTCTGAGCTGTGTCTCCCTGGGTGCCTTATCTGGTTTCTACATATCTGTAGAAATGGTATTGGTCAAGGACAGCTGAAACAAACCTCCAGTTATTGAATAAATATTGCAATTCCCACTAAGAATGTCTGTAAAATTGGTGAAAATTATGCAGTCTAACAATTCTTCACAAGACACAGAAAAAATGCAAATCAGAAATGTACACAGTTTCATCAATGAAAGAATAAAATGGATACTGATTTCTTAGAACCCTTTTGAGATTCATTTCAAAAAAATCATAAAGTTTTAGAGAGGGGATGGAAATATCTAAGATTTAAAAATCCTAAAAGAAACATGAGAGACATGCCTAAGATTTATCCTGGAATTAATCTTTTTTTCCTTAAGAGCTTTTTTAAAATAGCATGAATAAATAATGTTATTCCAATCAAATTAGGAATCTTTCAGTAAATAGTATAAATTACTATTAAATTAAATATATTGTCATCACAGTGTCTTAAGACAAGTATTCTCATCACATAATCTAGCTATGTGTACTTCTATATAGGGTTTTATATTTCTGTTTTCATGGTATTTTCCTTATCTGTAAGATTGAAATACATATGCAGACCACAACATACTATACTGAGGTTTACAGTGCCTAGAAATTTACTATATAATAATATCTCCATGTTTTTGCTTAAACATAAAAAGAACTTCCCCACGACCATAGTTCAAACAACATGTTAGTCTGAAACTATTGTGACAAAGAAGGACTTTTTAAATACTTTTCAGACAGGTCCTGTGACACTGTGCTGGTTTTGGCTGGGGTTGAGTTGATTTTCTTCTTAGTAGCTAGCATAGGGCTATGTTTTGGTTTTGTACTGGAAACAGTTGATAATACAGGTGTTTTAATTATGGCTGAGCAGGGCATTCACAGAATCAAGGTCTTTTCTGCTCCTCACCCCACCTCACCAGCAAGCAGGCTTGATGTGGACAAGAAGCCGGGATTGGGCAGAGCTGGAACAGCTGAACCCCCACCAACCAAAGGGGTATTTCAGACCATATGATGTCATGCTCAGCATATAAAGCTGGGGGAAGAAGAGAGAAGTGGAGCTACTTTTATGGACTTTTTTCTTCCCAAGTAACCATTACATATATGATGAAGCTCTGCTTTCCTGGAGATGGCTGAGCACCTGCCTGCTGATAAGTGGTGAATTAACACCTTGTTTTGCTTTGCTTGCATTTCCTCCTTTTCCTTTACTTCTTAAACTGCCATTATCTCAACCCATTAATTTTCTCACTTTTACTCTTCTGATTCCTTCCACCATCCCACTGTGGGGAAGTGAGTGAGCAGCTGTATTGCTGGCTGGACTTGAACTACAACACAGTGCTAGAAGAAAATATGGATACAGAAATATGAAGATGAGTTCCTTTGTTTCACAGAGGTAAATACTCAGTGCTGCTTAACTGTCTCCTTTTAATTAGCTTGTCAAAAGATTTTGACAAAGACCTCCAGTGGATTACTGAGTAAACCTGAACTGCAGATTACCTCTATTGAATTTATTATCTTTCAGAGCCTTTAATAGAATTGATCTAATCAACACTGTTCTATTTTCTTATCAATTTTCTGCTTTTTTTTCCTTGTATTAGTTACTATAAGCTTTTCTGACTTTTTTTTTTATACAATAACACTGTGTTTGAACACACTTTAAGATATTTGTTGGCATCGTTTTGACTTCTGTAACTGTCAATTTATCAGTGAGCATAATGTTCTAAGGGTATTTTTTCAGTCTTTCACTAGTTGTAATCTATCTTTACAAGAAGGAATGACATCTTCTGTTTAATACTACTACAAGTTGCTCTTGGAAGGAAGTAGACAATTTACAAGGGAGGCAAATAGCACTAATTGTCTTCCTGAGTGCCCTGTTGATTGTGTTTTACTTTATATTAGCACTTCCCTAAGCAGTTTCATGCCACCAAAGTGCATTGCAAGGAATGTGTTGATACACATGTAATACACATACACGATTTGGTTAGTTACATTTTGACAGATTTTGGAATACAAATCAAAAATAGACTTGGCAACTATTTTCTGACTTTAGAATTCAGAGGACTGGGAGGGAAGGGGGAAAAGAGTGATTATATTTCCCCATTAAACATTAACAAACACAGGTACTGCCTACTCTTTAAAGGCATTTCGTGAAAGGGAAGAGAATTATCTTAATTATGATAAGGTTTTTGGGTAGTTATAGGCACCCCAAAGAGCTGTCAGAATATGGGTGCAGCCATTTTTACCAGTGAAGTGCTGTCCAGGGGAGCAGAAAGGAGGGACTCTTATTCTCATTGTAGGGGTCGCTGGAGGCTCTGGCAAAATGCCTCAAGACACTAAATGATGAGTGTTTTGTCCATGTCACACACTTTCAACTACTGGAAGTGTGTATAATAGAGGGAGGGCACAAGGGTATTAAAGACAGGAAACTGAATGAATCTTCTCTTTCCCCATTTGTATTTTTTTTGCTGGACATTTAGAACAGTTTTTAAGCCTGGGTGAACTGGATTCAAACTTCACTGAAAAGACTGAAGGGATTTAATTCATTTTCATGCATTCTGGATATAGGCTGTGAGTACTAGGTTATTCGATAAAAGAAGGGTATTGTTCTCACTACATTTGCAATATCTAAGTTTAGCCCTTCACTTCCTTTACTTTCCTTCACTGGAGATAGCTTTTAGCAAAATATGTACAAGATGTTTTTCTTGGAAGCATTTTCATTTTGAATAGGACGCATGTGGACAAAAATGTGTGCATATATACACACATAAAGATAAAATATTCACATTTATTCGTGTGTATACAGTCTTATTTGTCCAGTCGTAACAAAGCTTTTTTGTGTTATACTTTTTATATCAGCAAGGAAAGTGAAACATCACTTATACAGCACCACTGTCTTGCACCCATAATGAACACCACCCTAAAGTTTCCAATTGCCTAAACAATTTTGCATGTTTGATAAAATTATATGCTATATATTGTGAAATTATATACAATTATTGTGGTGCCCAAAGACCCTATAGGATTGAATAATGAATTGTTAATTTAAAATATTTATATAAAACAGTTGAAAGAAAAGCCTCCCTGCATAATTGAAGGTAGATAAGGAACCCCTCACAGGAAAAAAATTAATCTGATAAAGCGAGTGTATTTGGGAAAATATGTTTAGTGCAGCACTATAGTTCAAAATAGAGGCTATATGCAGCACATAAACATATTAATTTGTCAGCAGTTTTTCAGTGCCAAAATACTTTACAAAGTTTTAAAAGAGCTATGCTGCAGTCTGAGTGGTATGCTGGCAAGTTGCCTGCACTTGTTCTACCATTTCAGTATAGTTTTACTTACCTCATAAGGATACAAACATGACTACTTTTTCAGTTCTTGTAATGTCCATTTTGTCCTTCTCAAAAAATGTCTATACTTTGTCTTCCGAACATCTAGCTCCTTTATCAGCAGGTTGTATTAAGGAAAAAAAAAAAAAAGAAAAGTATGTCACCACACAACCCACATTCAGAACAAAGCAATTAATTTGATGGGTTGACAGTAAAAAAGGTAATGTCTGACAGACAATTCAGTGTGATGCCAGCCAGAATGATGTACAGTGTGAGACTTCCTTAAAAGGGAAAGGAAATCAGTCATCCCAAAGGCAAGTCCTTTGTATTCCATTGAAGCTTTCAGGTATTAGTGTATCTTTGTTGTGTATTCCTGAGAAGTTGTACAGAAATGTACTTAAAATACATTGGAGAAGAATTCACAAAGGGCTGTATGCAAATCCTACAAAGGAGAGCTGAACAGTCAGGCAGAGGGCAAAGGAAGCAGCAATGCATTGCTCAGTCACAACTTAGCTGCTGTGCAGACCTCTGTAGCTGTCAAGGGCAGTGGGGACAAGGAGCAGGTTAGCAGAACATTATCCAGTCCATTATGCTCCCTTCAAAGTCCATTGGTTATTATAGTAGTTAAAGCACTGCAAGTTACTACTGCTTTTCTACTTGGTGCAAAGACTAATGCATGAAAGGAAAATGAATGAAGGATAACCTTTTCTGATTTTTGGTGGCAGTAAGTTGTTGAAATCACTTAGATTAATAAAAAAATCCTCATGGCATCCGTAGTATTTACACCTTGGAAACAACCCATATACAGTTCTTGGTCCCGTTCTCATAAAAGAGGACAGAGCAGTGTGGATGGCCACCTCAGAGACCTGTTTTCTGTGAAGGACGGATGTCTGTAACGTATGGAAGGGAAATTTTGTACATTTTAAACTGAGGAGGAGTCACTAGTCAGTACTAAATGTACACTCTTCACATAGACATTGTCTCAGATGGGAAAAAACAACAAAATCATCCAAGTGCTCAGCATATCTGCTAGAAGATAAACTGGCTAAAGATGATTCTGAAACTAATGTGTTCCATGGCAGTTATTTTGAAACAGAATAAGGTTCACAGCTTGCAAGTGTCTCTATGCCTCTTGTATTACCAAGGGAAAATTAGATTGGGAGACAGCTGTGCTGCCTAACAAGGAAGAAAATCATATAGTAATCTAATAATGCAGAATCTACAAAGTCTCACTGCTGTGACTTTCAGTCTGTTGGACACAATGTTCTACCTCTTCTTGGAGTAACAAGGCCATTCATGGATTTCCCCTATGGAATCATCCCAAGTATATTACTTTCCCTTTCATGCCAGAGGTAAAAGACTATGTAGTAAATGGACATTTAATTATGCAATCAATGTCAAGCTGCATTTCGGACTTACAGACAGGACCAAATATATCACATAAACTGTTTAGATGCTGTGGTAAGATGATTAAAAGACTGCACTAAAATACTAATTAAGATTTGTGTCTTATTGCAACTATGTTTCACTTTATAGTATTCATTAAGAACATATAGCAAGACTGAGCATTTACATTGATTTTTGCTAGCTTAGTCTTTCTTAGTTGGGTTCATTAGAGAAATAGTGAATGTATATGTAAGTTGTGCAGTAGATTTTCAGGTTCGCATATAGGAAGTTGCAGGTACAGGCTCCTTTTTGCAAATAGTATGGCTTTCATCCACGTTTCAATTAATAGTTTTATACATAAAAATCTTTTGGTATTGAAAGTTTTTGCATGGAGTTTTTGCATACAAAATTTACCATACTTTGTCTCCCTAAAGTCTGGGCCAAACCCTACTCTCTGAATAAACTCCCAGGTCCATTACTTCAATGAACCATGGGTTATACTGGAATTACAGCAATTGGTTCATTGCGTTTCAAAAAAATAAATAAAAATAAAAATTAAACTCAATATTTGAGTCTGAATTCCTTGGAATATTTTACAGTGCTTCTAAGAATTCGTGTTACATAGAAATCAGTGAAGCAAAACTTGCAATATATTTCTGTGGGAATTTTGATTAAAGATTGGTGGTCTTTACATTGCACTAGTGGCCCTCATTTAACAAAGCACTTGTGCCCATGCTTAACCTTGGGAGCAGAAAACTCAGGGAATATGCAAAAGATGTGGATGTGTACATGGACATACATGCACATGTATATTTATACACAGCATCTATGGTCTTTGTTTTGTGTGTGTCTCTATAATTCCCTCGACAAATTTCAACAGTAAAAAAGGTTTAGAAAAAGGTTAACCAGGAGGTGAATTGGAGAAGTCTATATAAGTTAACTATTCAACCATTTTGAAAGAAAGAATATTGACATTAAAGACAACATACATCTCCCCCAGCCTATAAAATAAGCAACCGCATTACTCTTAGGAAAAAGAAACAGTTATTTACCAGCTGTCAACCTTAACTCCTACCTTTCTCTACATGGTTTTAATAAGTCTTGACTTTTCAGCAAAATATTCTTCTAAACAAGATTATTCCAATGGCTAATATAATCCCTGGATAAGGTAAAGAATAGGTACCTTCTGGTATAAATATAATAGTAAGAAAATTCTTATTCAATATAAAGAAAGACTCTATTATTTTAAAAGTATCTTTACATATGTGCATAAATTTTGGGCTGAAGCTTAGCAGTCTCATAAAAATATGTGCATTATGATGTCTTCGTTTCTTATTCAAGGGCATTTTATACTGGTTGTATCCTGCAGTTTTAAGAATGTGCATGCATTTTCAATTAGAGTCTTATTTGATATAATTTCTCCGTAACATGGGTATTTTTTTATTGATGATGACTGGCAAGCTTGCACATCTTTTGCAATTCCCAAATAATGTACTCCATGGTAAAACTGTTTCAGGTATATGACGTGCCTTCTCAGTAAATGCTTTGGTCCATGTTGTGGAATTTTTAGGCAAGAGGCATAGCTTATTCTTCAATGCAGTGCACAAAAATATTACAACAATACTTCTATCACTATACTCTCCTGCCCCTACTGTGTTCCTCCTAACTTGTGACAAATCACCAGTTTATGGAATTCCTGAGCTGGATGCTTTATCCTCAATATTCTGATTAGCACACTTTAATTAACGTTTTTTTCTGTTAATTCGTCTACTCACTTTTCAAACACATTTATAGCTTGGTATGCAAACATCCTTCGGCAATGTGTGTCACATTTTAGTTATGTGCAGTGTGAAAAAAAGTTTCTTTTTGCTTGTTTTAAAGCTTCCACCTGATAATTTCCTTTTTGTGCCCCTCAGGTTTTCTGTTATTAAAAATTGTAGATAATAATTGTAGTTTTTCAGCATTAGCCATTCCATTCTCTGTTTGTGCCTCTCTCTCTGCCTAGTTGTCTTCTTTTCAAGCTTGAGAGTATTGCATTAATGCATCTCTCCTTGCAATGAAGCAGTTCTTCAGATCTGATAATATTTCATGTCTTGCTCAAGTGCTTCTCTCTGTGACCAGAGTTCATCTGTTTTTTGCACTATGAGTGCATCATGGATTGACAAAATATCTTTTTCATGGCTTTTTAACTGTTTTAATTTCCTTCATAGCACTTCCTAACTTTGCATTTTTTCTCTGAGTATTGAGCTAATGGTCACAAAAGGGTATAAATCCCCAATCAGGCCACAGTTTAAGTGATACTTGGTATCAGGTCTTTATGTTAAATGTGTAACTCCTGTAGTTTTCTTTACATTTATAATTTTGCATTTGTCTACAGTAATTTTTAAATTATTCTTCTTCCTCCCTTGATACAACTTTGAGGTAAATTTATTTTCTCCAGACAAAAACCCTTAGAGACATTTTGGCTCAGACCATGACTACATTAGGTCTTGTTCATCTCCACCCATGAACTGATCCAGTTTGATGGTTGAATTTGACTAGCACTGCTTATCTCTCAGGAAACTTATGAGATCATGTCAAGTTTACAGTTATTCAGGTTCTGCAGATGCCTTTGTAATGATCAGTCTAAAGGGTGAATAAAGAGAATAAATAAAGTCACATTTATTGACAGGTCACCATACTCAAGCAACACTTTCTGGCTGTTGTGGTTTATTTTAGTATTTTAGCTCTTTTGCCAAAGCAAGCAACAGTAAATAAGCTTTGTTCAATTCATCCATTTCTTATCCATCCTCTCTCTCCAGCCTCTCTTCATTACTGGAAAGTAATTTAGGAAGAGTATAACCTTGATTCTGTTTGCATTGCTGACAAAGATGGGAATAAGAAGAATAACCTCATCCTCTTTTACATGGATGCCTAGACAGTCCATGTGAAAAAGTCACTTTTAAATTTCCCTCCAAGATCTGACCTGGGGGAAAAATATTATTCAGTGTAGGACTATATGCTCACTCTTGAGTTTTGCAGTAGTTGTATTACTTATATTAGTAAGGCTATGTTTGTCTCAGCTGCTGATGGAACCTTCTGGATGATCATTTGAATGAAAAATTGGTTTGCTTGATTTGTTGGGCTTTATCTTAGCTTGGAACTAAGAGACTACATTTTTGTTACTAAATGCTTCTTTTCTACTTGCTGAATTGGAAGCTCCTTGCACATTTTTCCTCAGCATAAATAACAGTCTCATTGGGGTCATGGCCCTTGGAGTTCAGCTGGCTGTCAGCATTCCAGCTGAATGACATCTGCACTTACATCCTGCTTCAAGGGGAAACGCAAACAATCATGCTGCTTCAGGAACAAAAATCTCAATATTTACATTAAAATCACATTTGATTAAAAGCCAATTACAGTGAAGATGATGCAAATTTGTCCTGCTTTTGTTTGGGCAAACCCAGGGATAAAAGCCCTGCTCCTAAACCCACTCTTCTGCTCCCCATTGAACTGTCTGTACTTTTGAAATGACAGCTGCTCTATAACCCTAATTGTCCTCAACAGTATGCCACAATATATGACTATATCAAGGAAGCATGCAAAGGCAGTGACTTCTGGGTACCTCTAAATTTTCCACCTTCCATAACAAATATCTTGGGCAACTTTTGAGGGTTCTGGGTTGACTGTGTACTCAATGACATTTGATATTGTGTAAAATTTGCTGAGGAACTGCAACCAAAATCTGAGAACGATTTGATTTTGCAGGAACACCCACTTCCAAGGTTCTTGAACCTTCTGTTTCCATTCTTTGGAGAACTTGAAAATAAAATTTTCATCAACTCTATGAAATAACCATGCTTCCACGAGATAGAACCTAAACAGAAGAAGGAAACAAAAAACATAGTTTGAGGTGGCATCTCCATGAGATCTTTAGGTGGATCTCCTTAACTGAATAATGAGTAAAATTCAAATAGTATGGAGGATTTATAGTTTGGTCCTTTCTTGATTTAATTATGTTGAAACATACTCTTACACACAGGACTTCCCTATGTGTCTCTACCAAAACTATATATAATCATACTGTAAGGAACATTTAATAATAAGCTGACCTCAGTATCCTCCGTACATAATTTATAAAAGAATACTATTTTAATAAAGGAGAAAACCAACCCCCAAGCATTAATAGAATGCTTGTGTCTATAAAACAAAGCACTCAAGTAGAGAATTAACTTCTTTGTATGGATTTCAACATAGACTGAAAATTGGTGTAAAACAATCCATTCTTTGGTGCCCAAGGTATGTGTTCTACTGTTCATGAATAAACATAACATGCACAGCATGATGCCACAAAGAAAAATTATATAAGAGGAGCATTTCTTCCTGCAAAATAAATGCCCTGTAATGTAAAATAAACACAACACAGTAAATGGAAGAAATAAAAAATAAGCAAACTACAAGGCTATTGCTTCACTGAATCAAGCAGTCACATAAGACATCCTATTAAGTTTACACTTTCACAGGGTGACATTAAGCAAGGTATTTACACAGCTATCACAGTATTTATATCTTTTTTTTTCTTAATTTTTCTCTAGTTAGATCAGAAATGAGTACTGTTCTTTTCTTTGTTTTTTCTTCCAAATCTGTTTGAAATCTCATGTAGGTCAGCTCTGTTTACCATAGGACATGATGTGTAGGTTAAGAGTAAAACAGTAGAAGAGATGTACTAAGTTTTCTTTTATTTCTCTGATTACTTGCTTGGTATGCCTATCCTAGTGATTCAAGTTTAAATTCTTATTATATCACATTCAACAAGCTGGAGAAGAAGTTCACTGAGAGCAAAAGACAGCAAGGGAAGGATGAGACAAAACCCTTTGCACAAAGTCTTTTTGTAGGTAGTTCATGTACATACTAATTTCTACCGGATCATTCCTGATTCTCAGAGACAGATCAAACTTGAAAAAAGGTTGAATTCAAGTACTATTTTTACTACTCTGAGCACATTACACAGCTCTTATCCTGTTCAAAGGTTGTCTCCTAGTTTATTAATGAGTCCTTAAATCAATGGTGTCAAAATAAAAAAGCAAGTCACCACTACACACAGTTAGAATTGTTGAAAGGAGAAACTAGTAGTAAAAGGCAGAGGTGTTTTTTTAAAAGATTTCCAAACTAAATAGATAAACATTGGTCCAAGAAACAATTAGAAGTTTTAATCTGATTATTCCAATCATATAAAACCTTTCTAATTAAACCAACATAAACTAGAAAGCTGAATTCAGATACACTCAAGCTTCACAGTGTTCAAAAGTTAGGTGAAAAAAATTCAGTTTTAGATATCTTGGGACCCTCTCTAACAATATTATCAACATTTCAAGACATATAGGTAAGTAACTTCTTGTTAGTTATTTCTTTTTTTATGACATTCCAGCTTGTCTATATTAATGTGATCAATATTTGTATTGCCCATTAACTCAGTTCTGGGCAACAATAGCCAAATTTCATTTTTTTAATGGATTTTTCATCTAGCTATTTAATTTTTCACTTGAAAAAAAGTGTTTTTTTAAATTGGTTTGAAATGAAATCAATGCATTTGCCACTCTGTGAGGCAGTATTTCAAGGTATCGAGGAACCTTATTTTCCATTCAACTTCAGTGACAGTTGGAATCCTAACTTCCTCCGTGGGTCTTGGACAGAAATACTATTCACAAAAATTTAGAATCAGTCATTTATAAATAGTGTTTTCTTGTTTCTATGCTCTGTCCAGAAATCCAGAGCTTTTGAAATAGGACTTTTAAAGCTATTAAACATGAGATGCTTCGTTTTCATCTTTTATGCAAAAACAGAATTCTCAAACTCTCCTTCATATTGGTATGCATTTACTTTCAATTAACCTGAGAACTTCATTTTTCTCTGATTCCATTAAAACACCAATTCTTATAATTAATATTGCCTTAAACATAATTTTCCTATGTAGTGGAACAGAGCGACCAGGTGCCTCTGATCATCAAGAAGTGGGTGTGAGCTGCTATCAACTCCACCTGTGCCCAGCCAGGGCAGGGCCCCTATGGAGCATGTGCAAGACCATGGGGCCAATAAATAGTGAGGCTCACACCCACCGAGGCAGCTCATTCTAGAGCTAGCCTAGAGAGTGGCTGGTTGCTTCCATAGCAGCAGACCATCTTTGCTAGTTCCACACTGTGGGCAATAGACTCGGATCACATCCTACGAGTCTATATCATCGTATTGACACCTCAATCCCGGACGAGAGACTCCTTTTCCGGCAACATCTGGTGGAGAATGCGGGCAGCCTGCAGAAAACCTAGCTGGCACAGAAACTGCAAGAACATTCTCCCTGTAAGGTATGATCAACAAGCTCTCTGGACAGGAAACCCCAGAGCAGAGGGGAAAATCCCATGAGGAAGGGTTAAATCCCGAGGCCCATGAGGAAAGAAACCCCGGAACAGAGGGAAACCAAGCCAGAAGAGCAGATACAGGAGGGAGAATAATAACTAGAAGAACAACTTGCAGAGACTCTGTGAAAAGTGCCTGGTGCAGAGACTTTGCAGAGACTTGTGAAATATGTCTAGGCTAAGCCCTTGAGCAGAGGGAAATCCCATGAGGAAGGGTTAAATCCCGAGGCCCATGAGGAAAGAAACCCCGGAACAGAGGGCAAGTGCCTGGGACAATTTGCAGAGACTTTGTGAAGAGTGCTCAGACAACTTGCAGAGACTTTGCCAGAAAGGGGCTGACATCGAGCGAATATATGGGTATGCTTAATTCCCCTTAAAGAAAGAAGGTTGAAAGAAAGAAGGTTGAGAATTCTCCCCAAAATATGTGTAAGGGTTGAGAATTCTCCCTAAAAATATATGTAAATTGTGTGATGTTTAATTCCCCTTAAAGATGTATATGTAAAAAGATGTAAATATGTAAATGTCTATGTAAATGTCTGTGTAAAAAAAAAAAAAAAAGGGGGAAATGTAGTGAGACAGGACCAGGTGCCCTGAGTTATTGATGAGTGGGTGTGGGTTCACCTGTGTCTGGCCTCCCTCCTGAGCATGTGCAGGAGCAGGGGGCCAATAAGAGAGCAGCTGACACCCACGGAGAGAGCTCTCACTCTTCAGTGAGGATGGAGAAGCCCACAGCTCAAGGAGCCCCAGAAGCAGGCAAGAAGGGGTAGATCCCGGAGCCCTAGGACATCGTCCAGGAATGGGCTAAGCCCCGAGGCCTCAGGAGCAGCCCTAGGAGCAAGAAGGGCTCCTCCCGCTACATTCCTACTCTAAATTTACCAAGGTTTCATAGGCATTAAATTTAAAACTAACAGCACAATCTTAGCAAACGTTGATTATTTTTTTCTGTTCAAGAGATTTAGAATAGACGTCATAAAAATGAAAAAGAATACTTTAAATTAAAAAGAGGACTTTAGATACACTAGTGACATGTCAAAAACTGAGTATAGAGAATGAACAGTGGTTTTTATTTTGTTAAATTAAAAATAAGTCAACATTTACAAATTAGTATTTGAGGTGTTGAAAATGTATTAGAATTTAACAGAAGAAAGTTCCTTACCTGCAGCATAAGAAGAGTAAGGGATCCTACGTTAAGCCCTTTGATACTTTTTCTTAATATGTTTAAATGATGGTCAAGAGCTATAGTGATTTTCAAGATTCTGGACCTAATGTCTTTTTGGACAATATTTTGAACAGCCCAGTGGGAAGTCCCCTTGTCCTGCATCAGGCCTGTTATCTTGGCTTGTAAAAAATGGCATGGCTTATACAGATCAGAACCACCTTTTAGGAATTGCACCCAGTGTCAAATCACATATTCTTTTGGATGTATTTCTCCAGATTCTATATGGGAAAAATAAAAAAGAAAAAGATGGAAGAAACTGTTTGACGAGCAGCATCATATGGCCTTTATTCACATTCACATCAAATAATCTATTCATCTTAGTTACTTCAAATGCTACCAACAAACTGGGGCAGCTTCTGGATAACCCTGAGATGGGAGATGAAACTGTTAAGCTTGCTTGAGCAGCTTAAATAAGCAGATTGCTTAAACCAGAGGGAATAAAAAAACAAATTAACTTATTCATCTCAGTCCTGCCTAGATAGCTGATGCACAACAGGTACTTAATAACACTGCACTCAGCTCCTTTCTAGTACGTTAGATAGATCAGGGCCAAGTCAGACTGTCCAGGAGCCCCTGAAAAGTGGTAATTGACAGGAGCTTTGAGCAGTGAATCTTTAAGGTCACAAAGGGTAGCAAGTAGCCTACCTCTACGATGAAGTTAAAGTAAAATTACAGTAAGTGTTTGTGTTACGTCTATCAGATGACTCCCCAATGGACTGTAAAATACTGAATAAAGCATTACAAAACAATGCTATAACCTCTTTGTTAGTCTCAATTTACACTTACTACAAGGAAGGAGTGTTTGCAGAATGAAAAAGTTATACATGCTGCCTGCCTACTTTAGAGGAATGGACAGTATAAGATGATAATTTGCTCTTTCCCTAATTTTTTGCTATTTTCATATTTCTGAAAGAAATATTAACTCAGAGTATTACAGTAAATTTGTGTTAGGCCTTAATAGATAAGAACAAGAAATTATTAGTTGACCAAATGCATTAATACCAAATCCCTACAAAAGTCAAAGAAAAAATGTTAAAGAAGAGTAATCAGAATACTGCTTAAATAGGAGGAATAATGAGTGCTTAGCTTCCTGTATCATATTAGCCCTGTTCCAATTGAACCAAAAAGGTTGGCAAGAGGAAAGAAAAACAAAAAGTAAAAAACCCTGTGATAACTACTTAGTTTGCCTAAATACTTTCTGTGTAACTAAAAGTAATTGTCTATGAACTTGCAGGTTTCAGACAAGTTAAATGGATTGCCATAGAGCAATATATGCCCATTGTGTCACAAGACACAGAGAAGAGCAATAATAGCATCCTGAAAATACCTATTTGAATCCTGGAAATGCATCTCAACCCAGGTTAGAAGAAATTTTTTTTGACAGTGAGGAGGTAGTCTTCTTACAGAGCCTGTAAGGGAACAGGCTATATCCACAAGAAAACAGTAAAAAATGTGTGTGGCATAGGAAAGGAAAGGAAAGGAAAGGAAAGGAAAGGAAAGGAAAGGAAAGGAAAGGAAAGGAAAGGAAAGGAAAGGAAAGGAAAGGAAAGGAAAGGAAAGGAAAGGGTAACTTTTAGTATTTAAAAACATTATGATAGATATAAATACGCAATGCATAAATGGTTAAAAATTAATAAAATAAAAAGATTCCTTGATCATGGAATAACTTGAATAAAGGGGTTAATCATCATTTGCCTTTTATAATTTTACCACTAATGGTATGGAAACAAGGCCAAGGCCCAGCAGCAGGAATCGTGGCCTTTCCTTTATGTACATACAAGTATCTATTGGTAAATACAGACTATGTATATATCATTTATCTGTTGAGGAGTAGACAGCTCTGGGCCATGGTATGCCCCAGGACCCTGATGCCTTGAAAGGGACTCAGGACCTGCCTAAATTCTCCATCAGCTAAAGTGCACAGATTACATTTGAGTATAAAATGGGGTGCAGGGAACAGCCTGGGAAATGAAGACCTGGTTCCATGATGTGTCAGCATTTGTTTATTCTTTATATAGCATAGCATATGGCAAATTCTGTTTTCTTCCCCTGCTATTCACTGTATTGAAATTATTTTCCACAAAATGATAAAAGGCAGAAATAAAATGTTCTTGGCTATGGGCCTCCTCCATTGAAATCAGTGTGAAGGGGAGGGGAGTGCAAAGGATTTCAATGTGTGTAAAAGACATTATTTTCAAATTATTTTTTCATGCACTTAGAGTACAAAGCATGAAGATTATTCAGGATGTCCTATTTTGATAATTATTCTCTTTGTTCACAGTGCTGCAATAAAGCAGCAACTGCATTGTATGCCTTTCCTGATATAAAACCATATTTTATGCAAACTAATAACCTTGATGTAGAGTGCAGGTTGTTCAAATCACTTCTATTATACAGAGCATATTCAATATACCATAGAAATATTTGCCTACTAAAGACTCTTTTATAATGGGTTGTATTGACTTTGCTGTTTTTAAACTAAATATCAACCATAAGGTAAGAGTGGGAAGGAACAGATGGAGAGTTCATTTCTCAAAATGTATTGGAATCAAAATGTATTCTTTAAAATTCATATCCAAATGTGGCTCTGAGAAATTATAAATGATAACTCTACACTATTTTTGTAATGATGCATCTGATGCAGTATTAACATAATGATTGTATAACACTGACAATAAAGAAATAATTCCTGAGTAGTTTTGTTAGTCTTATTGCTGAAAACTGATAGCTGCTGTCTTAAACAAAGAAAGGACACAGGATTTGAGAAAGGAACATATATGTATGCCATTTTTAAAGATAATAACTATTCCTAAGAGCCAGTGAAATATTTCATTTTCAGCGTGATCACTTATATTATGTCATTAATGTTTTTCCTATTGAAGTGTAGCTGGGCATGTGCATTATGTTGTCCCTAAATGATATTAAGTTCGGTTTCTGAATAAAAGTTTTAAAAATTTATTTATTGGCAACTCTTTTATCTCTTCTCAGGTATCTCAGTCTGATTCTCTGCAACTCTGATCTTACTGTCTTAGTCTCTACTTGTAGCCTATGGAAAGGAGTAAGCATATATCTATTAGGATTTGCTGCTTATCTATTGTATATGTGCAAATATTAGGATAACATGAGTTGTTTGTATAGTGCCAAACTGAGTCCATTGACTCTGAAGGAAGCCTTGATGACAAACTTAAATACAAACATTTACAAAGCAGATGTCTATGGTAGATCAGATGAATCTAACTTCTCTGCCAGTACTGACAGACTTTGATAAGAAAGTGGATGAACATGTGATGTATGCCTTTGCTTAAAAGGGCCAGTGTTAAAAACTACCTAAAGTAATTTTTTTTTTCATATAAAAGTCTTCCTCTTTGTGGAAACATTTAAATTATAGAAACTGATGTATAAACCTTGGGAATTCAGAGACATAAATTTATACAAAGCCCAGTGCATTTATCACAGAAATGGAACAAATAGCTTTTGGCATCATGTTGATGAGTTAAGCGATGCTGGCTGATTTCTTATTTTATTTTTATCCAACAGGAGACCAAATGAAAAGCATTGTTTTTAGTAAAGAAAAAGGCTTGGGTCATTTAAGTGTTCCTCCATCCACTAGAAATAATAATCTGCATTTGGTATTCCATCAGCAGATTGCTTCTGACAAATTATGCATTCAGTCATTGTCCACCAATCTCTTCAGTAATCTTTAGCATGAAAAAGATACCCTGCACTGAATTAAAAAATTGGTGGTCAAGTACCAAAACAATCCATGGTACTTATTCTACATTTCATGACACTTTGGTTGTATATGTGTCTGGTACAAAGCGGAGATTTGAATGAAATATGAAGGGGTTTTTTTAATTTGTGTGTTTTTTCTTTAATGTAAACATTTTTATTTATTATTTTTAAATCCTTTTATGTATGTGGGACTGAAAGCAAGGCTGCTTACACTGAAGTCAGAGGAGTTTAATATATATTGGCAAATTAGTGAAAAAATGTTCCCACTCTTCCCCTGTATTTCAGGGGAAGGTATCAAATAGAATCTTCCAAGATACTGTATAAATGAGATTCTGTATCCACATGGTTGAATCAGAAACATGTCAAACAGTAGCTACATGCTGCTCTGAATACATGGCATCTTGCTCCCCATTGGCTCTGTAGATGTAGGAGCTTCAGGTTCACATCCTTATGTGCCTCTGTACAAAGCTGCCTGTATTGCAAGGTAAAAAGATTTGACTACCAAAATGTACAGGTCTCCTGTGTTCTATTTTTTTAACAGAAAAAGTCCTGAGATACTTTTTCTGATCGTAGTTTTATGAAATAGACCCATTCCCCAGAAATCATTCATTTGAATCAACATTCTCAAATAAATAAGCACCTCACCAAATTTCTGACCAGCTTCACTACTAGCCAAGAGGCTTTGTCTGAATTTTGTACTGATAACCCTGTAAATTAATTTTTCACTTCAGTTTGCAATATGTTTTTATTTGTGCAAAGACCAAAACATGAGGTCTCCTGTAGTTAATTTAGCAACTGCACATTCTCAAAACCGATAATGGAACACTGCATGATTCAGCCTTTATACAGCAGTGAGTTCTAATCCTGTTAGGGTGGTTTGTTAATTAAAATGTCTATTAAATTTCTTGCAGTTAATACAATTACAGATTTATTACTTCTTGCCATTCTAGAAAAGTTTTTTATGATCCAATAATATTTAATTTATAAAAACACACCCTAGGAAAACAACAGCACAGCTGACTAACATGCCTATAAAACTATCCAATTTCAGAAATGAAGTATCTCTTGAAAAGTTCTGAATAAACAAAATACTATGAGAGGACCTTGCCCCTACATTCTGAGCTTAACCCTCCTTAGGATGTTAATAACTACAGTTTAATTTAATTTTTGATCACTGTATATCTGTTATCACACTTTCTAAGAATCTGGGACACTTTTAGGATACTTTATATAGGTTTTTTTCTGTTATTTTAATTTTTAACTGGTCATAGAACTATATATTTTTATTTTAGTGGGTGAATTACACCAACAAACCCAAAAAGTATTAGCCAATGAGTTTTTCTTCTTTTGTTGTCCTAAGAAACCTTTAAAATTTTCTTTTGTCCGTATACACTGTTGTGTTATAAAACACTGGTCAAAAAAAGGACACATTAGTGAAAAATAAATAATTGCTTGTGTTACTCCCTTGCAGGATGGGGAGAGAAAGAGTAACAAAGCAAGCATCAATCAGAACCATGGTTGAGATCTTGCACTGAGTGCACAATATGACCTGGTAATCCCCCTGTGGCCCAGTGTTTACTGTTAATGCTTTATACTGTATCAGCCGAGTTGTAAATTCATGTAGCAAACCATTGGCTTTCAGGATTTTTATAGCTCCCCACTTGCAGTTAATGAATTTTGTATTAGCCCTCAGTGTGAAGAAATCATAACTCCGTGTACCAAGGGATAAACTCAAACTTAAATTACTAGAAAACAGCATCTGGAGACTTGGATGTATGCACTGAGATGGTTTTCTCCTGGAAAACTGAGTTTTGAACACTGTTCAATTTGAACACTGTTTTTCTTTTTAAAAATGAGTTTTGAGACAAAAGGTGGGAAAGTACAGCTCTCAGACAACTCAAAAGTTTGATCCATTAAAACAGTCAAGACACAGTATTATTTCACATAAGCTTTTGATAAATGTCATGAGAGTGTATTTATAACTTCATCCTGCTACGGGGACATATATAAATAATACAAATACCAAGTTGTTCAGTACAATATACAAGTCATGGCAATGCAGCTAGTTAGAACCAGAAAGCTGAACAGCTATGTGGAACCAAAAAACACAAAAATTTGAAGTCTGTTGTATTACTCAGAAGTGCTGTTCTGTAGTGTCTTGAGCGGCTGTAGCTCAGTCGAGAGTTTCTGATCTGATGTTCACTGAGTGTGGAGCTGGAAAGACATGCATGAAGTTATATTTTATGAATGTAAATAATAGTTCTTTCCCTTTCTTAAAATTATGATTTAAAGATTGGCAGTCACAATGCATTGTATTATAATAGTTCTAGAGCTCTTAAACAGGAACCTATTTTCTAAGAAAAATTTGAATTTTGGTCATCTCAGGAATTATAATTTCGAAAGAGTTGTGTATTAGCTGGAAAACAGTTTTTTTGAATACTTAGAAAAAGTAAGCTGTCAGCTAAGTCATTACAAATTGCCATGCTCTGACTGCAGAGAGCAAATTATTTTTTTTTTCCTTTTCCTGCTTTTATAATAGCTGAAACGGCAGAAAGTTCTGCACAGGAAAAAGCAGAAGCAAAGAAGATAGTTTTTGAAAAACAGGCAGTTTTTAACAACTGTGAAAAATAAATAGTTTGGGTTTGCTCTAAAGAAAAGAACTTAAAACTACTTTAGCTTTCTAGATAGAAAAAAATATCTGAAGTCAAACATTCTCAGTGCTTTTTGTAACAGGAATGGCAGAAGATGCAGAATGTTTTTGCACTGAAATCCCTGACTTCGTAAAAAGGGAAAAATTTTGAAGTTCATCCCTTGAGAGTGGGAAGGTCAGCACTGGATCATTTAGTGTCATATTGGTGGTGCTGTAAGATGATAGGGCCTCCCCAGAATAGGTAGGGCAGTGGCCATGAGTTTTCTTCCTGATGCATATCACAGATAACGCAGGAACAAGTAGTGGAGTATTAAGTCTGTGTCTTTCTTAAGAGCTATGTGGCAATGCACCATGTTTTACAGCAACTTGAGATCATGTGATATATATCAGGACTTTTTACAGGGGTGTAACAGTTGCAGCAGAATCTTAAATATAGCTCAGTAGACTCAGAGTCCATGGGAAGCCGAAGGAGTGAATTAGTGTTAAATGGTTCTTACACTGAATACAGTTTTATGTGATGCCTTTTCCAGGAATTCCTCTTTTGCAAAGACGTTTATCCTTTCAACCAACTCTATAATATCTCAGGATGTCAATGCTCAATAAAAACAAGCTAATAGGAAATTAAAACTTGATTGATCTAGGTAGAAAATGTAGCTTAAAGTTGAAAGAGTTGCAATAGATAACTACAGTGATCCTATTCCTCTATCTGTGTATCTGTCTCTAAATCAAGATAAAAAGTAAAAAAAAAAAAAAAAAATTATGTATATATATATATATAAATATATGTATATTTTTTTAATAAAAATCTTTAAATTACTCTACTGTCTTCAGATGAGCATTGACTGCAGCCTTTCCTTGTGAGTTAGTAGGAAGCTTGGAAGACCAAATTGATAGATGACAAACATAGTTGACTCCAGCTATGCTTCTCTATGTTAAAAATCTGCTGTAAGGAACAGTAGAAAAGGAAGTTAGGGTAGTTGTATGAGCAATGTAATTTTTCTTTCTTCTGCCTTCATTTTACTGATAATGGTGGAAACCAAGAACGAAATAGCTCAGACATTTTACTTGGAACATATCCAAGAAAAATTGCTAGTGCTGACCGTTTCCAATATTACATGTTTGTCATTTATGACTGCAGCCAATACACAGATAATGCATTGCTAAGTGGTAAAAGGTTTTATGAGCATTCTTCTCAGCTTAGAGTACTCAGTGATTTGTTATATTATCAGCTAGACAATCTAATAAACCTTTCTATCACTGATTTCATAGATCGAAATTCTGCTTTTATATAGTTCAACAGATATATGGACTAATTCAATATACATATGGATGCCAAAATTGTGCAGCAGAATCTAGTCTCCCAACTGTAATAAATACTTAAATTTAGAAACTAGTGTCAGAATACATTATATAGGATTACCACACAATATTGAAGTTTAGCTCTTCTGTTTTTATGAAAACTTGACAAAAAAAATTTAAATGGAAATAAAAACTCATGTAAAAGACATCTAGCCTACAAGAAAAAAAAAAACAAAAAACCCCCCCCAAAAACCATGTCTTAAAATGGGGAATTTGTATGTTTAGTCAAAATGGAAGATTATCCACATCATCCATTTGTAATGATCACACTGCTATTTCACTGGTGTGTGGACTAAGTAATGTTTTTAAAGATTGGAAGACTGGTTCATTATATTTTATTTTGCTTATGGCCATAGATGGGGCTGGTCAGAAAAAATGTTAATTACTTTGGGGTATTTTTACATTAAAAAAAGGAGAGGAAATTCCTATAAATCTTTCTTTGTTCTGTGACTTAGAAGAAAACCAGTTCTACTGACTTCAGTATTTTAAGAAGCACATATAGAGTCCATTAGCTCTAAAGTTTATTTTGTTTTTCATTAACGCTGTTAAGTTTTTCACATTTATTGACTGTAGTTCACTTTCATTTTTCCCTTTTTTTTTTTTTTAAATGGTAAGGAAAAGGGCTTAGAAGATCTGTCATACAGACCAAATAACCTGTTTACTTTTATTTTCCAGAACACTTAGGAGCTATTTTTCGCTTAAAATGATTCAGGAGCTTCAGTTGTAACACCTCTGTGGTAATTATTTCAGCTAGAAATCTGGTTGATTATTGAGACTTTTGAAAAATTTAAATTTAAAGTTGAGAATCTAGAATTTCCTCTATTATAGCCTGTGAGAGCTCAGTGAAGATTTCTCAGGATAAGATAGCACTACCTCCCTAACTTACCAATTACAACTTACATTTATGTCTATTTAACTTTAATTGTACATTTTTATCCAGCAGACCTTGGGCTGTGTATTCTATAAAGATCAACTTTTCTTGGGACTACTGTTCTGCAGATTTCAGCTATTTCATCTATCTCTAATGGTTGCTCTCCTGCTATATAGTATATCTCAGCTCTAAAATGTTTATGATTAATTTATTTATGCTCAAATTGCTCAAGAAAAAATTCTTGCCACTTTTCTCCTTCTTTCTTTTGTTTCTGAGGAGAGGGGAAAATACATAGAAAGTATATCCACAGTTTTTTCTTCTTCATGCTATTATTGAGTTACATACAGTGGGAATTACCTAACTGTTTATGTCTAAATTATAGTAATTCAAATATAAGCTAGGCATTTTGGGCTCCTTTTATAGTAATTTAAAAGAAACTGTACTTGCTAGAGCAGAATTCATGCCATCTCTCTCGGACATCTAATGTAGCTGAACCATCTTCGAGAGTTGCTTATTCCTCCCCATTGACCAGAAGAGGAACCCAGGCTGATAAGCTTAGATGGAGGTATTTAAAAGTTCATTTAAGTAAGATTAAGATACTCAGACTATGCACATTTACTCATAAGGGCTCTATTTGCTGTGGCATACTTTGGTTTAATCTTGCTCAGAATACAAATATTTAACAGAAATTATCACACGTGGGAGAAAAGACTAAGGCAATTAAGGCTGATAATTAAATTATGTGTTGCATAAATGTTCCAAGTGGGTCAGTCATGACACCCATCACAGCAAAATAGAAAACCTCAAAAAATGGAGGGGGGGGGGGGAGTCCAAATCAGATTGCCATAAAATGCACAGCTATAAAAAATGTGCCTGTTTGTCAAAATAATAAAAGTTTGAAGCCGAACTGATCAAATACAGAAAGATTTTTGCTAAGTGTTAAAACAGTTGGAAAAGTATTTTTTCCTCCCAAGTCCTACTTTTAACTTCCTTTGATACAAGGTGGCACAAAGTCAAGAAAGAACTTGAAACAAGCTTCACATTAATATTTGAAAAAGGGCACCCAATGTGTTTGATGTTGCGCCCTTCATGCAAATCATGTAGTCTGAGAGAAATCCCAATAGGAAATACGATTCTTTCTTCTTAGCACTCGCTTTTTTTTCTGGTTGATAATAATGAACTTTTCACACTCCCCTTGCAGCCCCCCTGAGCTATACAGAAATGAAGTTATTACTCACTAGGTGCTGCCTATTTGGGTAGGGCTTTTTTGTTGCTTTTTTATTGATTTTTTTTTTTTTGTCGTTGAAAGTACAGTCTCAGTTTAACACATATTTTGCACTTATTTTTCCCAGATTTCTGACCGAAAAAACCCAGATAGTTCATCCAAATAACAAAATACCTGCTTTGTCCTAGGATATTTAAGCATCAGAATATATATACATGATCAGAACTGTCATTATGATACAAAATCAGGTATTGATTTGAATGGGGGGAATGTCAAGGTGTAGCTGAGAGTTTAGAATAGAGTGCAGCAACTTATGGTACCATGGGTCTTTTTTAAATTTTCAGTTAATTATGCTAATAATAGAAAGTCACAGCTTCCAGAATTCTCCAGACATTATCATTTAAAGTGTGGAGGTCAAGCTAATTACAATCCATTCAAAATCCAGAACAGTGTGGGCAGCAACATTGATCACATTCCCTCCTTTTATTTTTGTTGTGAACACTTCATTTCTATATATAGCAACTAATGTATCTCCCACATTACACCACCCACACACTTACTAACACTTTCTGAAGGCACAGGAACCCTTCTCTGCAATTATTTTCCAGATTACATTTTGAAAAATGTCACAGATTGATCATGAAAATTGTTGAAAGCAGACCTAAAAAGGAGTCTGTTCTTCCAGTAGACCCTAAGGGAAAAGAAGTCATCAGGAGCCCCTCAATGCAAGCTTCACACTTAAAACCAAATCTGAGTAAGTAAAAAATCTTAGTATCCAACAATGATAATATTTTTATTACAAATATGATTATTGTATGATGAGATATTGACATTCAGAACAAACTGGTAAGATTGTCTAGTAGACAGATGACTTATGAAGGTTTAGTTTTGGAGTGTTTTTTCCAATTTTTTGACAGAAAACATTTCCTGCGCCTTTGCAACTAAGTCTGCATGATCACAGCCATTGGTCCCCTTGGGAAATTCTGTAGCCTCACTGTTTGTGGAAGTAAAACATGGCAGCAATCCAGAAGGTTTCCAGAGAACATTGATAACAACTTCCTGACATCGGTGAGTCAGGATCCCAAAAGGGGATATGCTCTGCTGTACTTTACACTTACAAACAAAAACGAAGGACTGGAAGGGTGGTTAAATCCTTGGATACAGTGACTATGTTTAGGATCCTGAGTGGTGGGATCAGTACCATGGATGTCAGAAAAGGCCTCTTTGGTCTCTTCAGGAATCTGCTTGGAAGAATCCTATCATCAGAAACAGTTCTGAAGAGAAAAGTGGTTCAAGGAGAGTTAGACCTTGAGCTGGCTCACATCCTTGAAGCTCAAGAATGGTCCATCATAATACAAAGCAAGTCAAGAAAAGACAGAAGGAAACCTGCATGGACAAACACATTTCTCCTGACTGAAAAGTGTACAAGAGATGGAAGGAGGGAATGGGGACCCAGAAGGAATAGAAGTTGTCTGATCATGCAGGAATAGAATTAGGAAAGTCAGGGGCAGGCTGGAGGAAGAACGGAAGATCCTGAAAACTACATAATGATCAGCTTCACCTTAATCCCTGAGACAGTGACAAAGCAGCTGATAGTCCTAGCAATAGGGAATAGGAAGGCCATTGGGTGTGGTCAGTGTGGATTTATGGAGAACTCAAGCTTGACCAATCTGATAGATTCCTACAATGAAATGACAGCCTTGGTAGATGAGGGGAGAGCAGTGAATACAGTTGATCTTAACTTTTGACTACTTTTTTGATGCTTTCTCCTATAACATCCTTATAGACATAGAGTGATAAAGTACAGGATAGGTAAAAGGCAAATTTAAAATCATGTGTACTGATGGGCTCAAATGGTTGTGGCCAATGGCATGACGTCCAGCTGGAAGCCAGTGACTAGTAGTCACTGTATGCCCCACGTGTTGATACTGGGATCAGTCCTGTTAAATATATTCATTAAGGACCTGGTTTATGGACAGAGTGCACTCTTAGAAAGTTGGTGGTGCAGTGTCAGATGGTTGTACACTGAGAACACAAGAGGCTGCAGAGATGAGCAGAGAGAAATCTGTGAACTTAAGGCAAAAAATCAAAGCTCTACATCTGGGGAGGAACAACCCAACTCACCAGTAAATGCTGGGGGCTGACTGGATGCAGCTTTGCAAAGAAATAAGCAGGGATTTTGGTAGAAAACAAGCTGACCATGAGCCAGCAATGCAAAATAGAGCAAGCCCAGTGAAGAGTTATAAAGGTGAGGAAGGAACAACTTTACTGGACATAGATATAGGGGCTAAGAGATTTGGGATTGTTCAGCCTAGAGAAGAAAGGCTAAGTGGTATCTGATCAATGTTTATGAATATCTGTTGGCAAGGAGCAGAAAAGATGGAGATAGTCTCTTCTCATCAGTGTCCACTGACAGGACAAGAAAGATAGGATGAACTGGAACACAGGAAATTGCATTAAAGTGTAAGAGAAAAAAATCTTTATTTTTTTCCACATAAAGGTGGTCAGACTCTGGAACACATTACAAAAAGAGGTTTTGGAGTACCTTGATGACATTCAAAATCTTACTGGACAAAATCCTAGGTATCTTATCCCACCTTTACTATGGGATTGCACTAGGCGATCTGCAGAGATCCCTCTATATCTCAATTCTACCATGAGTCTGTAATTCTGTACATAGAAGCATAGCATTCTTATCCTGTTGTCTGTATCAGATTTGATCATCCCTTTGGTCCCGCCTTGACTTGACAATAAAATCCACAGATAAGTTTCATTGCATAAATTTTTCTCTAACAAAGACAAGTAATCTGACTCTCTTCATAAAGCATCTGGTCCCACTTGCCTGTTTTGCAACAGCCAACAGCTACAGATTTTCACACCCCCTTACCCTTTTCTAATCTTCAGACTATTTTGGGGGGATTTCCCAGCCAAGAAAAAAAATAATAATAAAAAATCCTTCATTACTTTATGTTTCAGTCTAGTGAGTGATTGGTACAAGTTTGGCTGTAAGAGCTCCCTCTTTGGTTACAGTTGATGAGAGCAAAACATGGACTAATTCAGAGAAAGACAATAAAGGGGAAAAGGTAAATGACTAAGCAAGCAGAGCACAATTGAAAAATAATTAGCAAGGAAAAAAGGGTGGTGAAAAAGAGAGACAACAAGATTCACAACTGAGGAAAGAAGACTCAATGAGGAAAGGAAAACAAGGATGAGAGAAAAAGTAGTAGCACCTGAAAAAAACTGTAATAGGAGCAAATACAAGAAAAAGAAATTAATAAAATCTGGTAAAGTATATTAAAGCATATATCTTAATAAATATGTGTAAATATTCAGACAGAAACATATTTTGACTCTGCATCACTTCATAAGTTTAACAAATAAAAAAATATGACCTGTATCATTTATAATTTTCAGGGGGAAATAGAAGAAAAAACAAATTATCAAAGTTAGCATGTGTGAAGACATACATTGTGTTTAGAAAGAAAAATGGCCTACATGTTAGCTATTAATGTCAATTAATCTTTGAAAAAATTTCAATAAATAGTTCTTTTAAACATGCAAAAATATTTAAAATACAAATCTTATGAAGAGTTTGAAAAGCATCCACTAAAATTTAATAATTTTTAAAACTTTTTCAAAAACATTTTTTAAAATAAAATTATCTTCCTTCTGTTCTTTACTTCTACTCATCAGTGGAAACACGAACAAAAAAAAAAAAAACAAAACAGAGGCAGAAGGAAACAGAAAAAGAAAGAAATGGAAAAAGACTTCAGAATTACTAAATACTTTTTATTTAAAATAGACTAAAATGTGGACATTTCCCCACTATTTCTGCTAAGTATATTACACTTAGTAAAGTTTCAGAAATAAATGCCACATAATAAAGAGTGCAACTAATATATTTACTGACATAATAGATAACCTTAGAGTCATGGAATGGAGAAATATGTTGATGTAAAGAATACCATAATCTAAAAAAAAAAAATAAATTGCTCTTTGGGTGGAAAGTTCCACTCTTGTAATACTTCTCTTTTGCATTGAAAAGAAATATTTCAAAATAACAACTAAAAAATGGCATAAGCTTTTTATAAATTTTTTAGTTTGGAAATGCAGAAGTATGTAGAAAACATACTCAATGAAATTAACAGTTCCCAGTTTGCACACAGTTATATTGTTTGGCTTCTATTTTTTTTGCCTCTGTTAACACATCTAATTAAACAAACCAGTGTGAAGTGAGTATTACAATTAAAAAGACAATTTTAAAATTGCTTTTGACAAACCATAGATTAACATGTCCTTTTCCTGATTATTTGTACTAATGAAGATTGAGCACCTAAATGTTCACACACAGAGAAAACAAGCAAGACAGAGAGATATCAGGGGCGTGACTGAATGAAATATTCTTATGAAATATCAATCTGGAGACAATAAGGGGAAAGAAAGTAAATAGATGATTCTGTCATTTGCTCAGCTGTAGAAACAAAATCACTGTAAAAACTACATATACAGGGTAAAGATGTACAGCAAATCTTAGCTTTGATCGGAGCTGCACAGGCAATTCTGCTTAAGATTGGCATTGAAACTGGAGCAGAATGATGCGAGTTCTCTGTGTTCTACACAGTTTGTACAGGTAATAAATGTATATATGGTAGGGTTAGTTTTTAATGTAAAAAAAATAAGTAAAAGGAATAGTAGTAGAAATCACCTTTGGAACTGTCTCCATGGGGTCTGGAATGGAGTTTGTGTTTTCAAAGAAGGCAATTTAGAAAACTGGGAGACATCCCAGTGGTAAAAGTCTTTGACCCAAAGCTCTTCTCTATTTATTTTGAGAAGGCATGTTTGGAATTAAAAATTTTCAAAGTGACTAAAGGACCAATGCCTGTGCTTTCAGAAAATAAAGAAGAAGAAAACTTGATCTATAGGTTAAATTAATGTTAAGTTACTGAAAATATGAAAGAGGATCTTCAACCAGTAAGGCATACTCAAATTTTTGACACACCAGTTTTAATTGTCTGCTTTCAGTTTTTGTGGGAAAATGATGGAAAATATATTTATGGCACACCTGTGGTAAATATTAGTCAGGAACTAGGAAAGAGGATATGCCTAGCTGGAGAAGATTTGCAATTTTTTGGTCTGGGAGGAAAAGCAGGATATTCTACTTTGAGTGTGATGAAATATGGGGTTTTTTTCTTTGTTTCCCTTGAGTCTGATGACGTCATTACAGGCAAAGGGAAAAAGTGCTTAAGACAGAGTCCCTTGTTGCCTTACTGTCAGTAAAAACCAGGTGTGCTAAAAGTCACCAAGGGATTATAATCCACATATTGCAATAATCATGGTTTACTTACTCTCCATATCACTTTTTCCTCTACTGATTTAAAATCAAAGGTAAGCATTTAGATTTCAGTCTCCCAGGAGAGCACCTTAAAAAAGTAAAGTATAAGCTAAGCCACTGTAACTCTATCTCTCTCTCCACTTTGTCAGCTGTACTTGTGCCATAGAAAAACTCAAATGCAGTATTCATGTACAGAAGGAAAGTAAGCAGGCATTCAATGTGTATTTCTGAGCTTACTGAGAAAAAAGCGAATATGCTAGTCTTGGCTTTTATCCCTGTTAACACATCTTGGATAAATGTCACTGAATAAAAAGCAAAAATAATCCTGAAAATTAGAAGAACAGGACTTGCAGAGGGCACAATAGTGTTTCACTGAGCTCAGATAAAAATACGTTTAATAGAGTAGCTACACCCTGAACAAATCCTGCATTTACAAACCATTTGCCAGATCAGCTCTGAGGATGAACCACCTCTTACTGTGTGTGTGATGGAGCTTTCTGGATCAGGAAGCAGCGTCTTCCAAAAGATCACCATTCTTTCCCACTTAGGAGAGTGAGCTCGGTACTCATCTCTTTCCCTACCCTTTCACACCTCCTCCATGTTTTGCAGCAAAAAGAAGCATCTGGCCCAGAGTAACTAAATCATATGGTATGTCAGGGAGTTCTGCCAACCTTGGCAGAAGGAGTCACATACCTCCAGCTGGTTGCAATGGCTCTCCTTGTCCAAGAGATATTTATTATATAAAAATAAAAGTTCTGATTGCAAACCCCAAATAAATTTAAGTAATGCTTACAAAATGTATGACCATGACATGAGTCTTCAACAAATATTTCTGGTTTTCATCTCCATTACAAAAAAACAACAGAGGTGACTATTTTGAAGCCTTTTTATAAGGCATGATATCACAGACTTTTAAGAACATACAATTTCTTCATCCCACAGGGCCACATATAAAATGGATGTTCTCAGCACTTCAAGAGGAACTTGGTCTTTACTTTCTGAAGCTGATTACCCAGAGAACTTGGGGGAGAAGTATGCAAGGAGACATGCAAATGAAAATGTTTCTCTATTTTATCCCTTTTAAAACCACAGTTTCAAAACAAGACCAACAATGTATTACCTCAACATCCATTTATAAGAAAACTCATAAACAAACAAGAGGAGGAGAAGAATACTACTTTCCCTGAATGGAACCCCAAAGACTGTAAATGTATTGACCATCGTTGAAGTTCTTCATTTCTTTTCATTGATGGTGACCCAGATAATCACCAAAAATATTCTTTTCTCTTATACCAGGACTGGTGAGAAAGAGATATGTTCATGTACAGCACCATTTCTTTTTTTTTTTTTTTTTTTTTTCCCTGCAATTTTTTTTGTTAAACAAAAAAATGTTGTTTTTTCCAAAAAACATCTGACTTCATCCTTTCCTCTCAACACCCACTGTAAACCAGTAAAGACACCTGTGAATAAACATGACAAACCCCACTTTCATTTATGTTGTGTTTACAAACCAAGGGCAAGTACTAGCAGAGTCTGTATTCTGTCACTCAAGCGTGGAAAACATGAGCCCATGTGAGACTCACGGTGGGAGGCACCCCAAGCTCGTATGTGATCTGCTTATAGGGGCAGATGCTGTGCTCCACTAGCAAGACCCAGGGCTGGCTGGGGGTGATGGCATGGTCCCTGGATTGTGGCCTCCCAGAAGCCTTTGGTCCCCACTTCACTCTGACAGTTGCCAACTTAACCAGGATGTTATGCAGGTTTAAATGTGATCTAGTGTTTGTCACACCAACATTTAAGAAATATTGTTTTGGTATGTATTAGATGAAAAGGCAACTGCAATGTGAGTACCTGAGGCTTAACTTTGTACTAGAGCCTTCTTTATCTAGGAATAACAAGCTCCAATTTTTTGAAGAATTACATGAATGTATTACTTTATAGTACAGGAATCTCAAAAGGTGCATCTGATTTACTGTGTATCCCTGTACAGATAAGATTAGCTCTTGTATAATCTAAAGCAAGTGTCTGAAGTGAAAGATTGGTTTTTTTCCTTTGTGTGTGGTACCAAACATCTGCTCTCTAGCATCATTGTCAGCAACTTTCCTCCTCCCTAGGCAGTAAAGGGCCACTAATAGTGGAATAATGTACCCTGAGAGGGAAAGGCTATCTTGGTGTAAAAGAATCCAAAACATCCATATGGCAAGGGTCTTTAGGCAGGAAGCAAAGCCTGAAAAACAGGACATAATGGCTAGAACAGGAAAGCACCATTAAGGTGTCATGAAATGCCCTTGCTTTGTGATGGACTATAATAAACTGTGATGTCTCCAATTCTTGCCACACCAGGTGAAAAGATGTGATGGATCTTCCTAGGGGCATCTTATAGTCAAGAATTTCTGTAATAGGTTTAAAAAAACCCCAAACACCCCAAATTGTATAAAGGGATTGCATTTTTAAATTTTTTTAACATGTTTAGGGCTGAAATTCTGGCTGCTGAACTTCACATGGCTAATCCAAGCTCACTGATCAAAAGTCAAATGTTCATGACATTTAGACTTGCATAGACTTTCATAGAAATCTTCATGAATATTTCTGAAAATGATGAGTTTAGAAAGGGCTTGGGTATCTCAGTGAATATCAAAACACAGCTGTTTGCCCATGCTTGTGAAGTAAGTAAAAAACAAATCAAATCAAACTGAAAGGTGGTGTTGTCAGTTTTCATGAGATTATTAACTGGTGAGTCTATTAATTGGACACCACACCCACATCTGTTGCTCACAGGTGGAAAAGCAAGCTAATAGTCTGAGAAGATTCTGAGTCTATATAAAATTATTCTGTAGCCTGGAGCCTTTTGTTTCTCCAAAAGAGGAAATGTGTTGATCACTATCCACTAATACTTCCAGGAAGAACAAAAATTAGATAAGGATTTCTATTTAAAGTAGCAAACAAAGACATCATAAACTTTAATGACTGGAAGCCAGCATCATGCACATTCACATTTTAAATTCTGAGAGCAATTAAGAGTTGGCACAATTTCTGAAGGTCGTGACTGTCCAATGTGCTAATCATTTTACTCTGACACTGTACTTTCCTGAAAGATGTGTTCTAAGACAGTAAGAAGTCAGGAACTTCGTTCAGGAGCTAATTGGTAAAATCATGTAAATTGTCTTCCATGGACTGTCACTTTTTTAGCCTTAGAAATCTATCAGGAAATCTCTTAGCTATGCTGAAGATTTGCTTTGGTGAAAACTCATGTAAATATTACTTGCAATTAGTAACAGAGAGAAATATGGGGGAGTGGAGTGTTAATTAAGTCATGGTTTACCACTAAAAAAGTCATAACAATTTGATTTGCTATGAAACTTCAGTTCCTAAATTGAACAAATGCCCAGCAGTAAAAATATCACGAATAATTCTTCTACATATGAAAAGATCTCTTCAGTACAAGCATGCTATCCTCATATATGGTTGGAGGTTACTGAATATACTGCTGGTATCTGAACAGCAGGAATAATGATAATTTTGTTGGATTCAGATATGCTTTAGTTACTTTAGTTATTTTTAGTACTTGATTATGCCATTTTGCAGCAAGTCTAGAAAATAAATATATAGAGAAAAAGCAGAGAAAATTAATGTTATCCTGAACCCGAAACTTGTTTCGTCTCTTTCATTACTGGGATAGAAATTCAGTCTGGTGCTTTTATTATCCATGTAAGTATGGTCAATCATAGTTATAATCAGAGCAACAATTTATTATCCTTTAATTTTGAATGGATTGAGAATCTCTCAAATGGTTATTTCAACCTATGTTACTAAAAACCTCTCAAAATTCAGTCAGAGAACTAGTTCATCATAGTGTGATCAGTCATGATGTAGGGTGTGACCAAAGCAGACAGGGTCAAAACTCAGATGGGACAAAGGTGCACAGCATTTCATGGGAATGACTGAGCTCTTGTCAGGACTGTGCTGTGCATCCTCTCTGGGCAGGAAGCTGTTACTTGTTTGGCACAGATCTCTCAGTGTGTAACATTGAGAACACTTACAGCAGACTATGAAATAAATCAATAATAAAGTAACCATGTTATCTAGAGGGCAATTTTTGTGTTTGAGGGTTTCCTTAGAAAATGGCAATAACTATAGCAGTGTGAAAGATCACAGAAACAATGTCAGTCAGAGCAAAACAAGGCATAAATGACACTACTTCAACGTGGCAAGGACTAAATTCACCAAAATTAAAATACAGCCAGGAGATAGAGAGAACATCAATGAACATCATATGACAAGGAATTAAACTGATTTAGGACTCAACAGATTATTTTAAAGCCACTGCTTTTTCTTTTGCAGAAAGCTGTTTTCCTTGAATTTTCTGTCATCTTTTGACGTCAAAATGTGCTTATTTAAAAAATGGGAATAAAGTAGCTACATAGCACTGTGGCTGCATACAAGACTCCTTATAGGATCCTGAGTCTTGTTTACTCATTGTTGTGCAAATTATTTCCTTACTTGTCTTTAATGTTCATGAACTGTATTCTCAAAGCGTTAACAATAAATACACCCCAAATAGCATTTATATTAGATGTAAATACAAAGTTAATTAATCAAACATAAGATGCAATTTCCACAAAGGTAGTTAAGAAACTGGCAGTAAGGTAAACAGTTAATAAATTTTTACATGCATACGCAAACACCAGGAGACAAAAAGGGATATTGAGTTCCTGTAATATTTGATTTTGGAAGGGACAAGGTAGCAGGGAAGAGGGGGAAAAAGGCTTTTCGGGGTATACCTAATAGTTAAAATACCAACAGGCTTCCAAATTCTTTCAGGTACTAACAGCAAATGATGTATTGATTTTGTTGTTAAACTGCACAGCTGTAACCAACACATTAGACATGGAAGATAAAAGCAATGACTAAAAGCACCTTATTTCATCTGTCACACCTGAGGCTCTGCCTTCTTCAGACCTTTAGTGTATTAGCGCAGAAAATCAATTAGGTAAAGAGCTAAACAAATGAAGGGAAAAGGAAAAAAAGACCCCATTCACAAAGAGTCCAGAATGCCAGCAAGCCCTGGAGACTTCAGCAAATCATGAGATGATGTATAAACCAAATAAACCACAACAACTTTTATGAACTTTTCAAAGCAGTGATTAAGTACTGCTTGGATGCAACAATTAGCATATGTTAGTGCAGGTCTAGCAAGTGGCCAGTACTCACAAGCACAAGATTTCTTTTCACTGGGAAAAAAAAATGTGAGAATTTATTTCTCAGTCTGTGTTCTTTTGAATATCAAACTATGGTCCCTGTCACCCTGTTCAGTGTAGAATGATGGATCAGTTACACACAGAAATCAAATTTTTCTGAGCAAAACCATACTGCAGAGTATCAATATTCAGTATTTCATTAGGGTCAGGGACATTAATGAAGCCTAATGCTTCACAGCAGTTAGGTTTCACTTTAACGAAGGAAAGTAAACCAGCTCTAAACCAAAAATATGGTACATTTTTTAGTTGTCACCACATGATTTGTATCCAATTATGTAAAAAATTATGTAACCAAACAAACTTCAAATTTAGAATTTAAAATAGATACAATTATTCTTTTTCTCTTCAAAGGATATTATCTAGAATTATATTACTAGATATTATACATATATATATAAGTATATATATATTATTATATTACTATAATTATATTACTAGAAAATATCTAGCTACTCATCTCAAGGTAACCCCTGCAGAGTGGTATCTATCTTTTTATCTGCGATGCCTGAAACAAATATACCTTATGGGGGAAAAAAATTTCTTTTTGGAAATAATTCTTTAAAAAAATCTGAATACCAAAACTGCCAAATTGTGAATATTCACACACTTCAGCAGTGCCACCCAGTGGAGAGCTTCTCCTCTCCACCTTGGAAAGGAAATGCTGGTACCAGGCTACTGGAGAAGACAAAAAAAAAAATCCCATTTCAGGCTGCTCCCCCTGAAGTCTGAAAAAGATGCAATTATTTTCCACACTTGCTCAATTACTTCAAAAAATTTTCATGTTTCATCATCCCAAACCATGTAAATTCAAAGTAATGACAAGCAAGGAATGTACAGAAATCTTGGAAGATTTGGAAACACGTCACCAAGAAATAGTTACATCTGTAATTTTCTTCTATATTTTCATTAATTTTTTGAGAGAGAAAGAAAAACTTAGTTCTTCCTCTAAAGAAAAAGAACAGTAATGGTGGCACTAATTTTGAGAAATTAGTGTGTGTGCTATGCACAGCCTTTGTAACTAAATTTCATGCTTTGGTTTGTGGGGGTTTTTTTGTCTTTGTGTTAGTGTTTGTATTTTTCTATATTACACATCCAGTCAATAATGCAGTTTCCACCACCTCCAAGGGCCAGATTCAGTACATAATTACAACAGTGGGCTATAGAATTAAACAAGCACCTACGTCACATTTTTAACCCACCAGCAAATAAAATCTGGAGAACTGTTTGAATTGTATGAAAAAATGGGGACTATAACTATGTAGGTATCCATATAAAAACATTCTCTGGAAAGAGACTTAAAATTGCACTGCACCCTCCTGAACAGCCACATCCTGAACAACAGAAAAAAAAAAAACAGCTGAAGATCTACTGTTGAAAAATACTGGGGTTTGACATAAGAGGCAGCAGACAGCACTTAGAACCTGAAGTAGGGCAATTTTGTGCTGCAGAGCATAATCTAAAAGAGCATCATAAAAAAAGAAAGAATGAATCATGAGCCTGGGTGTGTCAGAAGCGATGCTGTAATGAGTGTCAGCTGGTAGGAGATTCCAGTCATTTAAATACTTTGCCTTCATTCCCCATCATCACTCTCCTCCAGGTGGTTACCAATTCTTTATTTCTATGGGAAATCCTGCAATTCTTTGCCCAAAAAGTAGGACTTCTTTTATCTCTGTGGCACACAAAACTGAGGTGGGCTTCTGACTGCAGCATTTTGTTATTGACCAGCAGAGACAAGATCCCACCCCAGGAATTCCTGACAGGATTTTCTTGCTGTTCCAAGGCTAACTACATTGCCTGGCACTGCACATAAACACAACCACATACAGAAGATGGAAATCTCTAGGTAAGCACATGAAAAAACAATGAAAGCAAGTAGTTCAGGCGTGATTAGGAGGAGGAAGGGCGTCTCCCTCTGCACTCTTGAATTGGTCATTAGTGTCAGAGTGCCTTTGAATTTAGAGTAATTCTTCCCGCCTTTGCACTACTTGAGGTGTTCACCCAATGTTTGCCTGTATTATTAAAGGATTGAACTCTGTCAGAGGCCAAAAGCAAATTACCTGCAGGGAGTCAGGGGCTAGATGAGCTGTACCTTCACTGTGCTCTTTCCTTTAGTAGTCAGTGGTAAAAGACTACAGGGCTGCTTTTATGTAGATGTCACTTCATTCACTGACTGGAACACCCAGCTGTGATAATAGCATAGGAATAGGGGGTGGGCAAGCATTACTAATGCCTCTCTTATCTAACCTTGTTATTTGAATTATTAGCTAAATTGCCATCTTCACATCTTATTTTTTTTTTCTGGCCTGCAGGTTCAAGAAGTTTATTTTACGGCATTTTGTTTAATTGTATATGTAATTACCTAATGTTATTAGTGAGAGCCTGGTTTGCCTCAGAAACATTTTTTTCCCTATATTTCATTAAGTATTTTGCAATGCTCAGTAGTCACTATAGCATATCCACTGGGTAAGAAACAATGAAAACTCTATGTTTGGATTTATTATTTCTTTGAAAAAGAAAAAAGATAATTAACATTTTTTAACAAATGCAATAAGACAGGTCTCAAAAACTCTCATGCTAATGAATGATTATAGCATCTGTAGAGAAAAAGAATCAATTCAAATACATATGAGAAAACATGAAGAAATTACTGGATATGGACAAGACACGCAGATTTTTGTTGATTCAAAACAGCTTTGCAAATTTCAACCAAATAGTTTTATTTTGAACGTGTTAAATGAAAAGTGTGTACTGTCTTAAAAGAAATTTTATTTTATTGTGTGAAACAATTTATTTTTAATCCACATTAATTTTAGTATTGAAAATACAAAGTCACTTAAAAGGAAGAAGTTACAAACTGTTTTTAAAATTATGAAAAATTCACTTACTGTTATTTTTTCGTACATTTTTGCAACTGCAAATGCACCTTAAAAATCTTCATTGTTCTTAGTTCTATATACTATTAAGTATGGTATTACTGGGACTGAAAAAAGGGATTGTTGGGCTGTGATTCTCCATGGACACTTCCCACACATTCCAGTATATAACAACTGCATACAGAGTTCACTCAGAGTAGAGCTGCATGGCCTTTAACAATATCCCTGCATAGCTTAATATCACAGAACAGTTTCAATTGGTTATTACAAGTGATTTTCATGTTTCGAGATCATTAAAACATTTTTTCCTGAAATCCATTTTCCATCTATATCCCCTTGCATATGAGATCTCCTAATCTCTTTCCTCTCTTCCACTGAATGTTCGGCCTCTGAATTTCCCAGACTTTCCATCAGCCCTCACACTCTGCAGTTTTATTTCCAATTTTCATTTCAACCACTTTTCAGAAAACCTGGATTGGTAATCTGAGAATTAAAGCTATCCAAATTTATTTGGATGTATTTGCAAATCTGAAACAAGGTTTTGGCATGTGTTATATAGCTATCAAGCTCTTTATCTTATGTTCTGTCTTTGAATCAGGTTGCATCAAGAATATTCCAGATTATTCAAGGGAACATAATATTATGTTATTTTTCACATTCTCTGAGTAGCCGGATTTTTACATTCATCTTTGTATGGTATTGCTTGGGGAAAAGGTTTTTCTTAGTAATGTGACTACACTTGAAGGGCTCTGTTCTCTTCAGGTGAGAATACCTCCTAAATTGAGTTATTCCAGTATGAAGCTCTTCTAATTTCAGAAGCCATCTCTGAAATACGCATGGTATGATGGTACCACTTCAAAATTAATGAATACTTGTATAGTTCATTCCTATCTACTCATGATGAGTTACCTGCTGGATGACAATTTAGTTGGTTGACAGCAGGTTTCCTGATATTATTTCAACAGAATAATTTTTTTTGTTTTGGCTTGGGTTTTTTTGGTTTTTTTCTGTTTTTGTTTTTTTTTTGTTGTTGTTGTTTGTTTTATTTTGTTTCCACCATGTCTGGCCAACTAGCACTTTGGAGGTGGAAATAATGCATTTCCTTCACCACATACTGGCATGCTGTAGTATTCACAAGTGGGAAGAGAACATCTGCACAAGCCAGGTGTTGGCCTATACAGATTACATTTGCGGTTGATGTAGCCAGAAAGCCATTAAGCAACAACACCCTGGGCAGGGAAGAGGCTCCCTTTGGGACTCTTGAGTGTTATTTAATTCTCAGCTGGTTTCTGCAAAGAACAAAATTGCTTCTCATAGGCTTGGCATTTGTCATTACAGTAAAACCACCGGGTGCTGGCACCAGCAAAGTTTACCAGAGCTCCATTCTTACCCAACACGTTCCCTTTCCATCCACCTTCATGTTAGAGGATGGTGAATCTTAAGAGATTTCTAGCTTCTTTCAGAGGTAGGTATGGAAAAACAATTCAGCTTGCATTGGTGTTGCAGCCACAAAGAAGTGCACAAAATTCTCCTAAGTTAAACTGAGTGACAGGCATAAGAGTGCCATTTTACTTTTAGGGAAACTGCTAGTGAACAAGGTATTCATTCCAATTGTGATGCTTAGTCATGAACAATCGTTCTGGGATAAGGAAAATCTTAACTAAAATCTTTATCTTTCAGTAGTTTGAAACGTATGATACATTGTTTGACTACTGCTTTTGCCCTGGTTAAAGCTGAAATAATTTAGTACCTCTTATCATTTGATAATTTTTACCTCAGCTTTATGTGTAAGTGGAAGAGATCAAACAGAAAATGGGGTAACCATTTAATGTGGTTTTTGCAGGGCATCTCCCACTGTCCCAGACTGAAGCTGAGCTCAAGTTTATACTACAGAGGTGTTTCTGTAGTTCAAACATTTATGATTAAGCTAACTTTAAAGAAGATGGTATCATAATGAAAACAATACTGAATAGTTCTTATGGAAATATGGAGGTATAAGAGACTAATATCTAAAAATGTCAGTCAGGTATTTTATAACACCAATCAGACAGAGCCCTCAGTTGAGGTCATGTTTCATAACTGACCTGATGTTTCATTATATTCCATTTGAGAAGTGTTTTTCATTTCTGTCATATAAAGTTGAATTGCTTTACTTAAAAAAGGTCTTCAGTGATGGGAGTTCAGAAATATAAGAATATCTACAGTAAAACATAACAAAAGGAAGAATTCAAACATATAATATCTCTAGGTCAGACTAACCAAATCTTACAATAAGGTATTGAAAATGAGAGGATATTTGATGAAATGCCTGAAAGCAAAAGTTCATAGTATTGTATGATTGAATTTTAAGTTATTACAAGTTATTTCTTTCAATTTGAATCCATCTCACCTATATGCATTAAAAGGCACTTAATTAAATTATATCAGTATACCTCAAAAAGAAAGGCTGAAGTGTCAGCACAATTGCCGCTATAAAAATTGTACTGTAGAGTCACCCAGACTCTACACAGACCCAGACAACACAGAAACATTTTATAATAAAATGAGGGTAAACTAATTTGCCACCATTTTTCTTGGGTAGTCCAGAAGCCAAATGTGACTATGATCATTTGAATCACTAATGTGCACCAATCAAACCTTATGTTCTCAGTCTTTATGCTCAGTCTTCCTCCTCTAAACTATTGCATCATACATTAATTTTAATTTTCTGAAGTAGGACTTGTCTTTTATACAGTACCTATACTTGCAAAAATGCAATTTTCATCACTTTTTGGGTTCACAGATTGGTTATACTGGTTAGGGAGATAATTTTATGTAACAATCCATTTCTGCAGCTATTCAGACTGACATTACAGTGGTGTGATCCCCTCACCTTTTAGAGAACGTCTTTAGTTTCTGACCCAATGCTAACTACAGGTCTTCAACTTGTTCTCATAAAAAATCCTCATAATATTTTTGACTGCTCAGAATATTCCTCTCATCTTTCATGACTAAATTGTTCCTCATGTCTTTTAAATACAAATTTATAAATGTATTTCTGCTTGTGTGTGAGTCTGCAAAAATCATTTCTATTTTGAACTCTGCAGACTTTGCAATTTTCTTCAGCAAAAATATCACTTATGGAAACCATGTGAGCAATGCTGGCTTGTAAGGAAAGCAAGCACACGAGGCTAGGGCACTCATTTCCCCTGCTCATTTATGCTTTAAACATACAGAGATAGTTAGAGGTCAGATATATCAGATACTAAGAGGACTGAGTTTAGTGATATTTGCATTCTCTTACCACCTCACAAGTGTTATGGGAGACCTATAAACTGCCTGCCTCAACCAGTCAGAGAGACTTGTAGCTTTAAGCTAAGATTTGGGTGACATGTAAGAGGGCAAGGGAGGAAGATGAATGGTCTGTTCATTGTTGCATTTAGTTGTTTGGCTTTTTTTAAAATAATCCCTGAAAAGCAAAAGTAAATTTAACTGCTAGTCTGTAAATCACATGCCTGGAGGTATTCTTTGAGTTAAATTGATTCTTTTGAGGCAATCCCAAAGAACTCTGGCCTCCTCTCCCCACATACTATCATTTACATTTCCTTTTTTGCAGTGTGCCAACTAAACTCTGGGCATTGCACAATTACGAAGTAAAGTTCACATCATTTTAAACCAGACATCTATGAGATTTTTTATCTCACATAATCTAAGACAGCCTTTCATAAGTTGCCAGCCATTATACTTCACAAAGTTACTTACATTCAGCTGTTATAATTTGTTTAACTCTGAACGTTCTTTAAGGAAAAAAAGAGAAGCAAAACCAAAACATTTTTTCGTTCTGTTCCATGACTAGGATTTCTACACACCACTTAAGTACAAATAATAACTACTTCAACATACGTAAACAAAACTCTTTGTCCAATATCTATCATTACTGATTTTCCTTCAGTTTCCTAGCAATTGGTTTTTGTGACTTTCTGCATTAATTTAAAGAGTGTTCCTGTCTCCAGTGTCCATACCCACCATAAAGAAACTCGCTTACTCTTAATTGAGTTCCCTTCAGAAAAGCCAAATACATTGAGCTCTCTATAAAGGATTTTTTCTACCATTTGAGCTATTTCTGCAGTTTTTAATTTCCTTGCTCTACTTTCCAGTTTAGACAACAGAACTACATTCAGCACTTCAGTATCAGTGTCATCAGTGCTGTGCAAAGGTGAACTCCACTTCTTACTCTGTCTTCAATTTATACCTCTGAGGACTGCACAAACTTTTTTTTTTGACACTCCACTTCAACAACAGCTAATGTTTAATTGATTGTCCACAAGTTCTTCTGTAGGCAGGTCTGCACATGCTGCTCTTGCAATCTTACATTTAGGAACACGAAAATACTATGAATGTAGGATCAGCTTCTAAATAAAACCCATTTTGATTTTCTGTGACTGGTTAGATTTCATCGTTTTCTGCCTTATGATATTTAAAATTAAATTATTTTATGTTTCTAGTCAGTTGCACCCAAATCTCAGTGGGTGTGTAATGTCCCAGTTGCATGGGGAGGTCTCATTGCCATATTTTTTTTTGGTGGCAAAGCTCAGGCTGTCACCAAATCCTAGTCTTTTTTGGATGCTGTCTACAACTTGAATTTTGCATTTAAGTAACTGGTATGTTTCACAGCTGTTTCAAAATTGTAAATGTTCACCTGCTTGTATCAGCATATCATTTCATTTAATGAAAGAGAGAAATGTCAGCTCTAATGTTATTTTACACCCACTTTTTGCCATAGGGATTTTTTAAGGAATATGTCATGGATGTGGCTGTATACCATACCTTGAAGGTATATATTGGCAGTTTTGAGGTCTTTCAAGTGGATTGGCCTTCAATGTAGATTATCAAAACTGCCAAAAGGAGCACTCTGGAAGAAAGTGTGTAGCCTTAAAGGCCTTGTACTCTGAGTAATCCAAAGCCCTAAAGGTAATGTGAGGGACTCCTGTGTTCTGTAGCATTAAATCACTGGAGCTCTGTCTGCTTTTTAGGTCCCAGCTGATAATGTTAGTCTTGGAAATTGATTTGTAAAGCTAAGAATCTGTTCCCATGAATGGAGGTATAATTCCGCAAATCTGATTTCTTATTTCATTCATCCTATACAAAGATAAAGAAACGAATGCAGTTATTTACGTGTGCTGAAAGCAATATGATAATGGACCAGTCATAAAAAAACCCTCACAAAACCCATTTTTGTAATAAATTATTTAACTGGAACTAGAAAAATAATTTTTTACATAAAGGAATAGAAAAATAGAAGCGTTTTCCTTTTTCTGCATACAGTATACAAACCAGAAAGTATTTATTTTTCTATTGGGAATACAAAAGGTAGTTTGTTCTTACTTTAGTATGCCAACTGAATTAGTATACCAACTCCATTGCTGGTGAGTGAGCCATTTAACAGTGTGTGGCCACTGAAATCAGAACAATGCTTTCAGGAGGAGCTGATAGAGACACAGTACTACTGCCACACTCTTAGTCAGGACTCTGTTTTGAAGTGAATGTGATATTTTCAAAGTCACCGTATATAAATGCAAGCAATCACGTAATTTTCCTCTTCTAGTTACATGAGCCATCAGTGAAAATCCCTTTCCTAACACTAAAAGATGTTGTAAATCTGGCTGACATTGTGTTCACACAACTACAGGCTTCATGCCTCTTGCTGAGAAGTTCACCTATCTTCTTTATGTGTACTCTGGCATGTAGTCACCATCATACACTCATCATGCCTTTAAAAAACAAATGCTTATGGAGAAGGAATGACATTGCATTTCAGAATAAGATTCCAAATAGTCTGAACATATTCAGGTGCCACTGACCAGAAAATAATTTGTAGAGAACAATTAATCTTATTAATGCTACTCACAAATGATTAATGATTAAATTTATATATTTATTTTGTCTAAATATATGTATTTTGATTAATTATGCTTATATCCGCATATCAGAATGTAACTGTTCTAGGTAATCTCATTTGTGGTTTTTTGGGGAAAGATTAATTGTCATTTCTTTACAAGCCATGCAAAGCTACATTTCATTGCTTTTATTCACTGGATAAGCAACAATTTCTAAACAAAGATGGGCTTAAATATGATTGTTTTCAGGAAGAAGACAGAAAACATGTTCAGAACAAATGACAACATCACTATTATATGACAAATTTTGTTTAATGCATCTGTCTATATCATGATTGGCAGTTATAGTTTCAACTTGTGTTATGAGCAGCCTCTAAATTTAAAGATATATTCTTACACTGTGATCTTTGCTTTTCTTTTCATGCCATTAAATTACTTGGGCATATGTGTTTTGAGTAAGAAGTTTGGAGAAGTAAGTGTATTTCTCATTGCACAAAGAATAACTGCTCATTTCTCCAAGAATAACGCAGATAGTTTAGCGCATGTTAAAAAAAATAGGAATTTCCTGATGAATCAAAAATATTGTGCATCCTTTTGAAAAAGGAAGTTTTTTAAAAATGATAGACACTTCTGAATGGAAAGGAAATATTCAGTTATTTAATGAGTAGTATTTTCTGATATGAAACTTTAACTGCAATGACATTTATTCTGTGTCTTCATTTATTTTTTTCATAACAAAGTTCCTTACATCTTTGTTATTTGTTTAAACTTATAGTTGTGCCCACATGTTCATATAATCAAAGTTTAAGTTGAATAAAATTGTAACACCTATTGTCCCTAATTTTTTTCAGATTCTTCTATCCAGAAGACGTGATCATTTAATCCTTTCTTTTTGGCTGAATAGACAACTGGTTCAAGTAAAGTTTTCATATTTCTCCGGCTTCGTACATTTTGCTTACCCTGCCTTCTGCCCTTATATACTTATAATGAAATGAGTACAACTGCTTAACACCACATTTCAGATATAGACCTTTTTAGAGAAGAACCAGAGAACGATGTTTCCTGAATAGAAGAGGGTCCTAAACCCTTAAGAAATCTGTCAATTTTTATGAGTCAATTGGTAGCTTTATCAGTAGTGATATTTTAAATTTTATGTTAGATGATACTTGTGTACTTTGCAAAATTAAGTTGTCGTCTTTTATTTAGTTTAAGAATTATTTCAGATTCAATGGCACTAATAGGCCTGCATTCTATTTACTATCTGTCCTGGCTGTCAATACAGTGAAGACAAGAAAATGTGTTTCTAATGAGTGATATACTTTATATGTATAAATGCATACATAAACATAGAATTGGATCTACATCTTTATGAATATGTTTTGCAGTAGCATTAATTGGAAAAGATTAAGAGAACTGAAAGCATCAACCCTAGGAAGAGAGGAATGTGGGAACTTTCAGCAAACAAAAAGAAGTTAGGGCCTTAAATTCATGGAATAGGCAAGGGACATAGAAAACATCAAGTAAATTGAGAATTGGAGTGCAGTTTGCGGTGGGGAAACAGTGCATAAATTATTAGGAAAAAAAAAATAACTGAAGAGGAAGGGACCTTCAGCAACAATTCAGGTGGGAAGGCAGCCAGAGCAGAAGATTCAGCAGCTCAGCAGAGGCAGAATGAAAGGGGAAAATGACAGCTATGGGCTAAGGCTGCAAGATGCAACAAGAGGAGAAAGGATGTTTAGAAGATGATGGGGAAAAGTTAGAGAAAACTTTCAGGGTGAGTGCAGTGCAAGGGGACATCCCTAAGAAGCTGAGGTTTTATGAATATTTACAGTTTTACTAACAAAAGTACTGTCTTGCAGAATTCTGAACTCACATATCCATCTTAAGTATCTCTTTCTGTGTTCACTAAATGCATTTTAAGGGTGACAATATTAAGGCATAATCATACATAAAAAGGGAATTTAAATACTTAAACATTCCAGTTGTTCTTGAATGGTGTATCATCACATATTTCTAGACTAAAGTTCCATGTGCATTGCTGCAGCTTTCATTTTCATCAAAGAGTTATGCAGAATCTTTTTAATGGGGATAGAATAATAACAAAAGAAGCAAACAAGTTTTATTGTCCTCTCATGTCACTTATTTTGAATCAATAAGGGGCAATAGTGCTAAATACTCATTTAACTGAATGTATTAGCATACTTTGAGCTCAGTGGAACAGTTTGTACTGACTGATACCAACAAGCTGTATTATTTTCTGTAATTTTACTTTACCAGAATTTTATTATTAAAAAAGATTTCATTATTTTAAAAAAACTGAACAAAAAAAATCAAACCAAACAAAAAGAGCAACAACAAAAAAATAACAAACCACAACAATAAAAACGCTCACACACAAAAACAAACAAACAAAAAAAACCCCAAATCCAAACCACAAAACTCAACCAGACCTGTCTACATTTTTAAAACCTTTATTTGGTAGTGAAAAAAAAATATATCTGTCCCTTTTCTGTCTGATGAATTGAAGGAATGTCATAAAAAGCATTCCTTAGCAACAAAGTGTCTGATGTTATCTGGTGGGTTAAAAATGACTGAATGCAATCAACACATACCTCATAATCAGAATCAGAAAAATACATAAATAAGAAACATGAGCACACATTAACCAAGACATATATTTTTTTTCTTTTTACTTAAGCTTCGTATGAGAGTGGTACTACATCTTGAAAAAGCATTTTCTACATGAAAATGAAGCAATTGTTTTAGTTGGACTTTGGAAGTTTTGTTGCTTTTCCAGTATCCTGCACATTTCTTTAATTAAATAAATGCACTACAAATATGTGTGTACATGTCCCATGATCTTGTGTTTGCATATATTCATTCTGCAGTCGACAGTCAAAAAATGCAGTTTTGGAGGAAAAAAGGAAGAATCTTAAGTCTCAGTTGCAACACTGACAATTTCAAGAAAAATCAGGGAATGTTGCATTAATAAGGTGTTCCATCAGATAGGTAGTGCTATTGATGTGTGAGGTATGATTTGTTTTTTGAATCTGGAAATTCGGTCTCTAACTGAATGAAGCTGATTTAGGCTATTGTGAAACTTTGACCTTGAACTGGAAACCAATGGCAAGTAAGTAGTTTTAAGAGAAGAAATGCACAGATAAGCCCTGCTGGAGCCACCCACAATGAATGCCAATCACCCTGCTTCAGGTGAAGATGTGAGGATACTGCTCAGCTCTTTAGAAAACACCTACACAGACACTCAGTTTTATTCTGCTTGAGGAAGGCTGGCACTAATGAGCACAGCACATAGATAAATAGATACATAATAAATAAATAGGGGTCAGGAGAGGGAGTTGATAATGAATATTTAATATATAAGTTTTAACTTTTGTGAATAACTTTTTGGTATTAATTTCTTAATTTGAACTATAGGTAATAATACTGTAATTGGACTAACATTAAAATTTTTCTGCATTTTCATTATGCTGCTAAACCATTCATTAAAGAAAAAAATAGTAATCATAGTTCTAATCTCACTGTTGCCTCTTGCCACTTAAAAGCTTTTGAATCTAGCACATGTAGGAGGAACTGGGTGGAGGACAGGGTACCTGTTATCAACATTGGTAACTTGTTTGTGTACACAGGGATGTAGTTAGCAAGGCCAAAGTTCAGGAGGACCTGAAACTACTGAGAGCCACAAGAAGTTCTGTAGGTACTTTGGCAGCAAACTGCCATCCTACTGCTCAGTAAGGCATGTTAGCTGGTACCAAGTCATCAAAAAGGCTGAGATATTCAACACTTTATTTTCTGTTAAGGTATCTTCAGGTCTCTGAACCTAGTAGCAGAGTTTGCAGTGGAAAAAAGCATTAATTTTGAATAGATACTTCAGAAATTAGGGAGCCTTTCAGAAAACTCTTTATTTGCAAGTCCAAAGAACCAGATGGCACACATCTAGAAGTGCAGAGGATGCTGACTGGCATCAGTGTGAGGTCACTGTCTGTCATCTTCAAGAGATCATCAGAATTGGCAGAGATTCCTGATGACTGGAATAGGCCAGTTCTCAAACCAGTCTTCAAGAAAGACAAGAAAGATGTGCCTGGGGAACTCCAGGCTGATCAGTTTAACCTTAACCCAGAGGAAGATTATAGAGAAATCCTTTTTTTGAAATTATGTGCATGTACAAGAAAAATAAGGTCAGGAGGAAAAGCCTCTACAGATTTAGCAAAAGCAAATTATGCTTTATAAACTTTATTGCTTTCTAGGATGATGTAACTGGCTCCTCAGTGATTTTTTTTTATTTTTTATATATTACACTTCCTTTAAAACAGTAAATATTTTTAAATTTTACTTTTGTGGGCCCTTCAACATAGGTTTTCCATAATACTCTTGCAATAAAATTGGTGGCACAGGATTTCACCTGGCCAGCTACAAGGTGAATGGCCCCACTTCGATCAAAGGGTTTAACCACTTTGCCTCCAGAGAATTCTTTCAGGCTAAATTATTTAACAGTTCTGTGATTTAAAAAAATTTAAAAAAAGAAACGATAAATAGGCTTTAAGTCAGCTTTATATGACAGGTATTAGGAAATTAAAAATCTTATTTACATTAGTCATCTAAACTACTGATTTACAGCTAATCAATACAACACTTCCACTGATTATGGGATACTTTAGGCCATTATTCTGGAAAAAAATGGTTGATTTATAACTAAAGTGAGAGCAGTTGCATCCTGCTTCCCCTAATAGCATTCTTGTCACAGTTCTTTCACCAGTTTGGGTGTATCACTCAACATTCACTTTTAACAGTGTCTTAATTCCAGAGCTTTCCCAGATTGGGTCAGCACAAACCTACTCTATTTTCATTGATTCATGTTTTTATCTAGTTTTAGATCTCAAATTCAAAAATATCATTACTAGTTCTGCTATCAACTGATCCTCCTACTGATGCTGAGGTATATTTGACCTTCTCTTCTAGCCAGAGGGTTGATTATATCACTGACAGCCAAAAAGCAACCACATACAAATGATCAATTCTCAAGCATTTGGTCTATCCAGATTATACTTCTGCTCATGCTGTGATGAATACCAATGTCTAAAAATCAAAGCAATAGGTCTAAAATAAGTTTGGAGGTTTTTTGTTGTTGTTTTTCTGTTTTGTTCTGGTTTTTGGTTTTTTGTTTTAGGTTTTTTTCTGTGTGTTTTGTTTCTTCTTCAATTAACAATATACTGTAAACACAAACTTTGCACATATGGTAGCTTATTTTCACACCTTAAATATATTTTTTTAATTCCTAATAAATATTTGGTTCTAGCAATAGGGATTTAAACTCTTATTTTATTGGGTTTTATTTAGGTAGCATTAAAAACAAAATGTTGACAAAAAAATAATTTCCATGGACAACTTCATGAAGCGAAAGAAACCTTGATCATTTCCAGGGGGATCAAAGACTGGGAAGATGGCTGAAGAAATGTCTGCACTATGATCAGCTTCAAAAGGGGGGGGTTGTTGTTTTTTTAATGTGTATGAATATGAAACTGGCAGAGATCAAGGCATATTGTTACAGTACTATCTGTTCAGCTACACTGTGTGCATTATCTGAAAAATTTAATTATTCCAGCTTGCTTTGTCCCATAAATAGTTCATTCATCTGACCGCTGTGATAGGCTTTCCGCATTCTTGGTGATAAGCATGAAGTGGTTCCTGGAATAAATCTGAGGGTCTTTTTGTCTACTACTATTTAGCTTTCCCCAGGATAAATTCCTGCATTCAGTGTTTTTCTGCTTTTCCTGGTATTCATGTGTTTCAGTACGTGCCTTGTTTGACCCAAACACCGTGACTGTGATACTATTATTCGTAAGCATTGTTTGATCCCTGCACACTGGAGCAATATGCCTTGCTATCTCTAGGCAAAAAGGGTGGTCAAAAAGGGCTGGATAAAATGGTGATACTCATTTCCTGGTTTCCAGATGACTAAGTTTTCCACTGTCACTAGTACTCATGCAGCTGCAATTTCATTCAGACAAATCCCAATCTTTTGGGTTTTTTTCAAAGGACTTCTTCATTTGGCCCAGGACTCACTCTTGGCAGCAGTAAATTGGTGATCAGTTAGCAACGAGTCCTGTGGCTCATTCCAAGGGGAAATGGAACATTTGCCAGAACACATACTTTGGAAGTCTTTCTGACTTTTCTGACTCTTTCTGACTTTCTAATGCATGGGAGATATAAATCCATATAGTTAAGAGGATTACTTAATTTCTTTGATTTGCCTCCCAATTTTCTGCCAAAATAATAGCTAAGTTGTTTTTTTTTTACTCTTCAAAACAACTGGATGTCTATTTGAGCTATTATGGATGGGCAGCCCAGTGCTTCCTTTGGACATCAGGCTAACTTTAACCTACTTTCCTGATGTAAGACTATAGTTTTATAACATGATACATAAATCAATCATAATGTCAAATGAAAATATTTCCCTTGTATCATCACCATTGTTTCATAAGGTGTGAACCTTACCACATATTTTATGGCATTTATATATAGGAATGCATATTTACACAGATATGAATCTGAGAAAGAGATAAAAATGCAGATTGTGGCATCTTGAAGACTCCATAACTAAAGGTTTTACAGCATTCTACCTACATTTTAATGTTCTTGCAGATCATTAAAAAAAAAAACTGAGTTGAAAAAGAAACAGAAATTGAAACATGAATTATAAGCATACTATCTCAATTTTAGGTGAGCAATACCTATTTTGACTCTAAAACGTTGGTGCAGAAAACCAGTTTTGCTGCAAAACTGTTCCAAAGGAGTTAGAAAGCTAAGCTGTTGAAAGACTAGCTCAGTGGGTTATTACAAAATCTACCAGTTAGCCTGGAGTGGTAGGTAACACAGGTTTCTTCTAAACTTTCTGAACTTCTTATTGTTGTAATAATTGAGCAGCATTGGCTTTTCCTTGTATGAAAAAAATATAGTACTTGGAATTTCCTGCATATCTGATTTAGGATACTGGCCAAAGGCTCACAAATAATTATCTCCAAGTATTTTTTTACATTTTATTCTAAGTTAATATTACTAGTTTGAGAAAAAAAAAAGTATAAATAATGAGCCCAGAAGTTCCTACTGATTCTGAGCCCAATAATATACCGATTCTTTGATTAATATGGTCTATTTTCTGACAAAAAGAAATACCACTCTGAAAAAACTATATCTGAAGAGCTTACTAAATTGAGCACAGCACATCAGTCAATGGCCAAGCACTTAATATGCCAATATTCTGAACATACAAGTTAAGATAACATAAGATTTTCTGCCTAACACTTACTATGACAGAATGTTTACAAGATTCTTCCTAACAGGTCATTAAGGATGCTATGAAAACCTCTGATGACAAAGCCAGTCAGTGTAGCCAGAGAGGTTATAAACACTAGTACTTTTGCAGGGTGACAAGGACCTGGAAAAGAGAAAGATTATGAGATGGAAAAATACAAAGTACAGAGACTTGAAATGGTGACAGTTATAAACATCGTGAATTATACTCAGAGAAAAGCCACACTGTGTGCCAGGAAACAGAATTGCTGGCTATCACAAGCTTGGAGGGGGAGGAGAGAGGGTAGGGAAGAAAAAAGAGGTGTATAGTTATAAACTGCCTAATGGAAAGTTTTCTCATACTTAGCTGGCCTGACAAAAATGTTTGGGCTGCCTAATGGCAGCTCTTTTCACAGCTCAACGGGCACCAAGTTTCCCATCATATATGAGTTTTTCTTGTCTTCACTGTGACATTTGGAAGCAACGAGTAGAAGAAGAAGCTGGTTTTGACACAGTTGCTCCTCCAAAAGGCAGTCAATGAACATTTGTTGGGTCATTTGTTGTTAATCAGGAGCTATGGAAAACCAAATTTGTTCTCTATCTGCCACTGGTAATGGGTTGACTTAGAGGTAAAATGGGTATAAGAAGGGAGCTATGAATAACTCCCACCATCACCTTTTACTATGATACTGTGGTAAGACAGAAAATGGGTTGGAAAAGTAAAGACCAGAGAACTTCAGGAGACAGTCATAGAGAAGAGAGCCATAATAATCACTCCATTGCAACACCCAAAGTGCTTTTGTTTTAGACAAGAAACTATAGGCTTATAAAAATAAAGCTAAGAATATTAAAGTTAAAGAAGGTGTAGCAAGTGTTTTGCTTGCTTGTTTTAATCCAATCTTCACCCTCAGCAACACCAAAAGAAAATATAAAAACCCCACAGCACTGAAACTGCTTGATCTTAATAAATATTACCTGTCTTTATGGAAAAGAATTACTTTAATTGTATGGTCAGAATCAATTTGTTTCTGATAGGGGATAAAAGAGTGAAGTTGTCACTCTAGGTATGAGAAGGGAGAATCTATCAGTGTTAAACGGTAAAACTATCAGTGAAGGTTAAAATCTTATATATTTGCTCTCACAGCTGATGAAAATATAATAAATAACTAATATGCCAATCGAGGAAGAATTGCTTAACTAAAATTGGTGTAGATGCAAAGATTTGATTAAATATAAATACCTGTGGTCCAATAATTAATCATCTAAACCTTGTCAAAGTTTAAATAGAACAACAGACTGACCAGAACAAGCACAACAATAGCCAGCCAGTAAAAAACCAAACAAACATACCAAAGCAAAAATCTAGTATAATTATGAAAGAGATATATGCAGAGAAACATGGGACAGCTCATCTTCAGGGAAGATAAATCCAATCAACATTAATGGAGAATGTAGACCAGCTGAAGAGCTGACCCCAGTTTTGCTCAACACATTATATTTTTTATCCTTATTTTTCTCCTCTCTATTTATGTCTGTATTTTGAATAGAAAATAATTGTTATTTCTTCCATTAGAGAATGTATTGTGGTTTTGCTAAATTCTAGGACAGTGATACATTGAAGACATTAATCTAGAAATGGTTTTGTGGTGTATTTTTCTTCTAGAGGTTTCTGTGATAGGCAGCAGCAGTTCCTCTGTGTGGTGAGCAATAGAAGTTCACTTATAAAGGCTCAGACTACATAAATGAACCAGCTATCATTCAATATAGCAGGAAAATCCAGTACTGTTCTAAAAGTGGCATCTCTGTGCATCATGAGGTACTGAAACTACATTAAAAAAATTGAATAATATACATGATTATAAAAAGAATTTCATATATTAAAAAAAAACAGATCAGAGCATCCACAGCCTCAGTTTAATCAAACAATTTATTCAGCCACAGATCCATCGAAGAGAACAGCAATTCAAGGATGAAATACTTAGCCATTAAAGGGTGAGTCAGAACATGTTAAAGAGCATATATGTCTTTTGAATTTTACAGTGTAGTGTGAAACCTTTTTTCCCCATTAAAGCTAATGATAGAAGACCCACTGACAGTGTCACTATTTCACATACTGTATTTGTAAAGTTTAGCTCACATCTATCAGCCACGTGTAATGTGGAAAACAATGGGAGTGATAACTTTAAAGGAAATTTTCTAAGATGTTTTTATTAGTTTTGTTTCTATGTCATAGTTAATCGACAAGTTTAAATTTCTCTTCTCTGTGGGAAATGGGGTGGAATCAGAACAAAGAAATATTCATGTACTCTTCCATGGGTTCTGTCTTGGTAAAATAAATGTTATGATATGCATTGCCTTCACAAAATACTGGGAGATATATAATGGCTAACTGTTATTAACATCCATACAAGACTAAAGGGAGTACATACTAGAGAATGAAAAGCAGTTGTGTTCCACGCTCTCTAATGCCCAAAATATCTGCACTGGGCTTGGACTACAACTTGTTCCTACTTTTTATTGCCTCCATTCATTGAATCTGGACATGTGATCTATCATATGCAGTACCATTGATATGATCTACAGTCTCTCTTAGTCACGTTAGATCATGATTTATTGTTATTGGTTGGATTGTGAAGGAACTTACCATGGCATCCATAAGGAGGCACAAGGTAAGCACATCCTAATTTATGAGAAATGTTAACACTTGACCTCTGGTTCAAAAAGGTTCAAAGATTAACACTAAGTTGTCCGTGGAATATCAAAATAACATATTTTTAGTATGCTATGTCATTTCACCTGTTTTTGGCATAACTGGAGATTCACTTAAAGAGATAAATTTGGAGCATAAAACATTACTAGATCTGATGACCCCGTCTAATTTTTCTCAATGCATAGAATTTTATATGGTTAGCCTCACTGTGGTTTTAATTATGTAATCTAGTTGGAATGGGTCACTCTAAAGACATCTGTGTATATATAACTGTAGTACAGATGTTTCAGTAGGTAGGCTGTTCTTTATTCCCACAGTAGTTAGTTTATATCTTTGTGATTTTGAAAGAGAAGCCAGAAGGAAAACGTGATACTAGTGTCATAGGATGTGACCATTATTCAGTAAAGTGCAACAGCAAGCTGAGTATCTACTTCAAAAAGGTACTGTAAGTTTTCTGAGTATGTTATTACTGGAGCTGTGTGCACCTGGTAATTTGGAGTGATGAAGAGTTCAATACGCCCTTGTCCCAGCTGATATTTATCTATCACGCAGTGTGTGACTAGATCCCAGTGGAGTATATATAATAATTAGACCTACACTTTCCTAACTGTCTACTCGATTCACTTGTAGGTTAAAGGGCACAATCTGAAACTCTGTTCTGTTAAAAACATATTAAATATGATATTAGTGGTCTAAAGCTATATACTTCCCTGGAGACTCCCACTTTTAATAACCTCCAGGATAATAGATAAAGCGGAGGGCAGTAATCATTACTGAAATGGATTTTCTGGCAGAATTAGACATCACCTCCAGGAATCAATAATCATTTTAAGCTAACAGGGTGATTAAATGACCTTCTTTTTATTTTCCTTCATGTTGAGTTGCTTTTTATCTTGATTTAGAGCCACACAGTCAGAACAAAGATAAACGGAGGACTAGCAGCATTACAGAATCACAGTAAGGCCTATCCCTTATACAAGCTAAAGCATTTTACTTTAATCAATGTATTTGCTGCCCAATCTGTGACTTCTGAAGAATTAAACTAAAAATTGTAGATGCAGAGTATATTAATGTATTAAACCCCAGGACAGTTCTTGTTTTCAAGAGATTTGCACCATTAGCTTTGCTGTAGCAGGTGCTATATTTGTATATTTAATAATTTATTGTTCTGAAGCTTGCTTGAGGATATCTATGTTGAATGATAGCACTTTCATTATTCCTTTCAGACCATATGGCCTTCTTCCACATCCTCCTGTTCTCTGTGAAGTAGTATTGAATGTCTGCATTTCTTTTTTTTTCCTCCTGAAAGAGATAGATTGAAAAGCAGCTAACTACAGTGTGCTGTAATGTTGATGAGCTACAGCTAACCTGATGATAAGATTACTTCAGATTCTTGGGAGATTTAATTTAACTTCTTGAAATGCAAAGATCTGTGGGATCTTCTGAAATTTACACTGGTTTTCTGTGGGTTTTTTGTGGTTTGTTTCTTTGGTTGGTTGTTGGTTGTTTTTTGTTGTTCTGTATGTTTGGTTGTTGTTTTGTTGGGTTGCTGTTTGGGTTTTTATTTTGCTTTGGATGCAGGATGTGAAGGGGCTTAAAGCCTAACCGAAAGATTAGAAGGCTGCATGGTCAATGGCTAAAAAATAATGTACAGAGCAGAAAAGTCTAGAAGGACAGTCACAGAAAACCTCAACAATATAGTTGTCTCTCAGTTCAAATAATCTGAGAGGAGGTTACGCTAATAACATTTAATATAGTGCATAATCTATAGGGACAATGGTGCTTACAAAGTATGTTGTGCTACCCATTAAAAGAGCTGTCCAAGGCTGATTTTTGAGTAGCTCTTAAAACTCCATATTGGCTTTCTTTTTTTTTTTTTTTTGCAAAAGCTTATCTGAAGAACTCGAATAGCTCCTGCTTTTGTCCTGTGAAATTTTGTCCAGCTTTCACTGACAGAGCAAAGGTAGCTACTTTAAATATCTCAAATTTTCATCTCTAGCTTTTTTAAGAGTAAATGGGGGGGTATTTCAAACATCTGTTCTGGCACCTAACAGACCAGATCTGACACCAAACACCAAAGCATTAGACACTTTGCAGAGAAAGGTCAATACTGATGAGGGAACTGCTGCAGCAGGAGAACATGGCTGAGTGACATTGCCCTCCCTCATTTACTCACTGTCCACACTGCCTTTTACTCTAAGAAAGTCTTGCAATGCCATTCAGTCCATGACTCCTCTGCTTTTCTCCTCTGACTGTGTCAGATGTTGTGAGAACTCCTTAAACTCCAGATACTGCTTGGAGGTAGAGGATTAAGACAAGATACTTTTCTTGTCACCCAAAGGTAGCAATTGGCAGCTTATCTTTGCCAGTAGAAGCTTCCTCCAGGACTGTCTGATTAAACTAATCCTCCTGCCAGATAGAAATTGTTACAGTGTTTGAGGGCTTTGGACTCTGATGTGCAGTGGATGGCTGGGATGGCAGCAGCATAATGGTTGCTTCCTTCTTTTATTTCTTTCCCAGAAAAAACAGCCTACAGAGTTAAGTGTAACTAGCTCTGTTAAAATGTCTAGATTCATCAACAAGAAATCCCAGGAAGGCATTTGTTGCACATAATTTCAAGTCCACTCCCTTCCTTTCATACTGTTAAATATTCTTTTAGATTTGGTCCATACCAAACTGTATTCCGATGAAAACAACTATTTCACTACTAGGATATAATTAAATAATAATTACATGACTTGCATCATTTCAAACATCATAGCTAACCATTGAAGCAACTTTCATAATCAATAAGGAAAACCAGGCATCTCATTAGGGTCGTAAGAATTCACGCACTGACCATGAAGCCAGTCCAAATTTTAAGTATAAACTAGGTACCAAAGCTTTAGAGAGCTAAAGTCATGTGAGAAGAATCCTCACTTGTGGGTATCCACATAGCCCATTCAGAATTTTTTATTTACATGTCAAGAGAACAAATCTGGAAAGCTTCCTTTCACATCTTATACTTAATTTCTAAATAACCGCCAAAATTTATTCTAGTGAAGCAAACCTTAGTAAGGTCAGGAAACTTAAATGGAAGGTTATGAGAGCAATAGGTCTAAAATGCATATTATAAATATAACACTATTGTTCAAAAGATTTAAATAGGCAAGGATTCTTGTGGTTTTGAGGAAACAAGTCTGCCCTATAAATTATACAGATAGCTTAAACTGCTAATTCTGTTAGCAGTAGCTAGTGTTTAAATGAAAGTTTTTATTGTAGTGAGATAAAGTATGAATTGATTAAACTATTTTATCTGACTCCCTCTCAGACATATATTGTAAAGATTTATACAATCAGTATACATGGCTTCATTAAATGCCTGGGTCACCACAATATCAGATTGATTTTATTTTCCATTTTTTACATCTTAAATCTTCAAAACCCTCTGTTGCTGCCTCATCCATACAGGCATGTATGTTACTTTTTATAGCATACCAGGCAAAGGAAATGAGTTTTATTTAACAACATCCTCTATTCCCTCAACAAAGTTCAGACAGGTCATTTCTGATCTCCATTATCTCAGTTATGCTTATCAGGTAACAACTTTCTCTATACATTAAATGCACACCCAGAGAGCTAAAGAAAGTCTTGTGGCTGTAAATCAAGACTATCAATCCAGTGCCAGAAAAAGCCCTGAAGAACTTTTTATAACTCAGTACAAAGGCACAGTCTGTGACATGAAGAAGAATCACAACATTATAAAACCTACCCTATTTGTGAATATACACAAATGCTAGAAATATGCAAGCTGACTGATTAGGATTAAGACATCTCTCATGTGCTTTCAGAAGGGCTGAGAATTAATGATTATCTCAAAGGCTATATATTCTATATTATATATTACACAGATTGGCCTATAGAAGTGGAAGCAGGGACAGAAGCAGAAAGAATAAACCCTGAATTTCTCCTCTGAGTAACAATGCTCATCAATGCCCAGCAATTTTCACAGAAGAGAAAACCACACACGAGAAAAAAATAATTATTGAATTTCCACCACCATCTGCTTACTCTAATATATATTAGCTTTATTGTTGTTTACTTGCTCTTGGGGTCTTTTAGAGTACTTGTTTTATTGTGAAAACTTGAGGCTAGATTCCAGCTAATAGTGAGCAACTCCAGGATAAAAAAAAATATAACAAATATTCAGTGCTAATATTTTAAGCACTTTAAAATAAGAAAGATAAGAAAGCCAGAACACATGGAAATCAGCCAAATAAAGCAATAAAACTCATCACAGTGAATCACATTACCCAATAATAAACTCTGAAGAGAAATCAGGATTCCAAGCCTGAAATAGGCTAAATGATAGCCATTATGGTCCATCTTTCATAGTAAGAAAACACAGTCCCTTAGTAAGTTAGAGATTCCTAACTAAGTTAGAGACTCCTCAGATAGTACCAGTCGGGTCCATTCACCCAGCGTGGAGAGATGCTCCCAACTCTGTCGACTGCTTCACAGCACACTCTAGGATAAGCAGGGTTTTCTAGCTGATGTGCACTACCTGGCTATACAAGCCCTTCTGAACAAATGAATAAATAAAATAATTAATTTTGGAAAGAAAACTTAATGGCTGACAAGCAACATGAGTTAATGCTTGATGGAACCACAGGCTGATTAATAAAATAGTTGCAAGTGTTTTAATGCAAATAAGTAACTTTTGATGCAAGTTACTACTGAGTTTTAATTGTCTTATTATCACATTTCCTATTTCTCTTCTTACTCTTCCTTTCTTGAATGTATTAATTTTAAAGTGTTTTCTATAGTAACATTATAGTACAGACACTGAATGGAATTAACATTCAGTGTGAAAATTATAATCATTTCAGTTGCATTTTCAGTAAATTTCAGTAAAAAATCTATTGTTTGATTGTTGTTAATAATACAAGAGTGGAATGGAGCTGACTTCAACAAATAGATTTTAGTGCCTTTGGAACCTAAAAGAAGATATATGTATAGAAATGAGGTCTGATTTCCAACTTCTTTTTTATTTCCCTAAGGAAAGAGTACACTATGGTACTTCCTGGAGTAACTTGGTGAATAAAGCTACTGTTTTCACAAATGCCTTTCTGACAAGTGCATGAGTGAATCATGTTCTGTACTGTTGATAATATCAACAATAAGTAATATGGCAGTCCAGGAACTTAAAATTGTATCACAGTAGTATGAAAGAGTTAAGTAGTCTGAAAAGCCAATAAAGCTTATGTTCACAATCAAAAAAATCTGTGATATAGCCTCAATTTAAAGAGTGTTTGAAAGACATAGGAGAAATAATGTTTCATAGCTAGTTCAGGTTATTTTGTCTTTAAGAAAAAACAGGAAATATGGCTGTTGCTAATGACAAAATCAAGTATATTTAGATCATTAATACTTGACATGTCTCAGTATTATTAACAAAAATGAAAATATACTAAAAAAAAGAGACACAAGTCCTATTGCATATGGCAGATAAGTTTTATATAGCCAAGTTTCCACGCAGCTGTCTTCACAGTATTTTGTTACAAATTGAGAGAACTGACTCTGAATTAAACAAAACAGGTATTTAATATAGCCCTATAGTATTTTCTTAAATAAAACTGAAGTGTGCAACTCATAGATCTGCTTCCTTATTAAGAAAGAAAAAAACATGAATATTCTCTCAGTGTGAGTGGAATATGTATTGTAGGTGTAATTTAAGTAAAATGTGTATGTTATGGTTTCCAGGAAGATTTTATTTTGTGCTATAAAATAACTATAAAGGGTTATTTTTTATTTTTCTATTGGTTTAAAACAGAAAGAAACCTGTTTGATTTCTATTTTCTTTCATTGCTCAGAGCACACATTCTCAATATTAACAGGTATTACATAATAGCTGTTTAGAGAACTAACATAATCAATTAGTATTTTAAAGGAGTTTAACAGGTAGATTTTATGGGAATTTATGCAAACACAGACATTTAAGTTGAGACAGAAGCTTTTTATAAGTGCATTTTGCATTATTTGGATAACTGTGATTTCAGCTGAACTACAGTGGTGATCCTATCTTGAAGAGTATGCCATAAACACAGCTCTGAAAGGTAGAAAGAAATGTGTCTGGCAACTAGACAGCAGTCCTATTAGGCATTTATTCAGAGCTTCTCAGCCTCCAAGAAAAAAAGAGACATTAGTAACTCAAAAGATTATTCATGATTACTGCACTGCTCTAGATATGTTAAGCAAACACATTAGGGGCCTAAATTCAGAAGCACAATCCAGTAACAACCTTAAGGCCTAGCTGTGAGATTTGTTCTTTACTCTCCTGCCATATGATGACTATAGACTACAAAAAATCCATTTTGCTAACATTACCTGATTCCTAATACAGTCTGATGGCAGTTCCAGAGCAGGACTGTTCTGATATACACTTAATGGTGGGAGAACGTGGACTAAGTCTTCCACAAATTTTGAAGCTGGAACTTGGAAAAAACAAAAATTTTTGGAGTATGCATAGAGTATCTGCATCACTGTAGAGCCAAATAGAACAAAAAGGCATAAGCCTGTGAGGCAGGTTAGTCAAAATGTGGTGATCACTTTTTGCTTATATAACATGTAGACACAGACCTCATTCTCTAAAAATTCCAAATTTGCCAAAAATTTGAAAAATGGTTTTTCTACTGTTTAAAATTGAATATTTTTATTTTATTTTAACGTATGCCACAATATCTAAAGAGAAAATGTTGTCAACATAGTAAAATTAGGTTTTCTTAATATTAAAATCATAAGCAGCATTAATAATGCATATCAGGGTTATCAATCATGTCAGATTTTAATACAGTGCGTATGTCAACAGCGTTTTTCTTCCTTGGCTCTAATTAAAATGAATTAAACATGTATCAGAATGCAATACCTTTATCATGATAATTGCAAAGAAATATGAACACAAACACCTAAGAGGGGACTATCTGACATTTTCAGATATCCTATAGCAGAAACTATGTCTGTGACTCTATCTTCACCCATCCCGATTCATCAAGAAAATCCTTTACAGACCCTTCCCATCTCTTTGCAGTTAGTACCACCATTTCTGTCAGGCTTATAGCCAAATCCTGACATAATTTAATTGCTCACAATCACATGCAGAACAGCACTAGGAACTGCTGACATACACATATTGCCAGATCTGTATCTTCAAGCCTATTTTTCTCTTTCTTTCCAGACTGCTTTAGACCCTCCTTCTCCACTTCATACCTCTACAGCACCTGGTGCAAACCCAGCATAAACAGCCTCCTTGCAATCTGCAAAGGATGGCAAAGCTCCTGGACTCTCATCCATCCCATTCACATGACACTCTCCCACCACCAGTCTACCCCTCATCAGCTGTTTGCACTGTTAGATAGAAATGTGAAGCAGAAGGTGGGCAGGGCAAACATTTGCAGGAAAATAATCCTGTCAGCTGCCTCTGCAAGATTCAATGGAGCATTTTTCTTGAGAGCAATAGAGGCTTGAAAATATATTCTGTTTTCTGCTGTCAGTTGGAAACAGTGCTGTCAAAGCTTTTGTTATGACGGGGGAAATTTCAGAGTTGTCTGTGTCGACACAACCCTCACGCTGTCCTTGGCTAGGTGAGTCTGGCTCTCAGCTCTGTGGAGAGGACACAAAGTTCCAGTTTCTCCTATGAATAACAACAAGCTGAAGCCTGCTTAAAACCACTGACAGACTTTGTGAAGCCAGAAATTATTTTACTGTCAAAATATGAGAAATAAAATGTATCTGTGCTCAAAACTGAAACAGATTAAGATAGAGTTATGATAACACCTATGAAATGCTATCTAAATGTTGTCCCTTTCTCAGCAGTATTGTTTATTTGTTTTATTTTCTTCTTACAGATGAATGGTCATCGTAACTAGATTTTTTTTTAATTTGAACCTGTAAATTCTGCTGAAATTTTTGTAGAGAAAAGTTTCTCCTACGCCAGCTGGTTAGTGGGTGTGGGTCATGGACAGCATGCAAAGAGAGATGCTAGGGTGTGACAGTGATATTCTGTTGAAATGTAAGTGAAAGAAGTTCAAGTTTCTGTTTTGTTTTCCCTCTCAATGGTGATGGTTTAAGCCCCAAACCCCAGTGATGGGGGGATTTCTCAGGTTGGACCTATTCATTTTGTGCAAGTAAATAACCATTCAATAGCAAAGAGGCATGGGCAGCTGTCTTCAGATGAATGCTTTCCCTGTCACACTGTAGTTAGCACCAAGACCCTGACTATAGATGTTAAAAATTCAACAAACTATCTGTGTTTTAACTCAAGATGGAATTATGACCAAAAAAATCTAACCAAAAGGCACAGAAACTACCCCCATCAGCTATATTTAAGAAAATACATTTCTGTAGTACACTGAGACTCAGAGCTTGCAATGACTTTAGTGGGAATGGTGCATATGAATTTCTTCATAGCATTTGGCTAATGAAGAGTATAGGGAATCCTAAATATGTAATGCAGGGGGAAATAAAAAAGGAAAAAAAAAAAAAAAAAGAAAAAAAAGAAGTGTGTCAGCAATAATTAATACTTATTGCACACTTATTAAGATCTACCAACCTGCTGTGCACAAGCAGTTAATAAAAAAAGGCAGGGAACCAAAGGAATAGTCCCCACACATTTATCCATCTAAGCTGAGCCAAAGCAATAGTAGCTGGAGTTGGGTTTTAACAAAATAGCATGATAATTGCTTATCAGGATGAGAAAGGATGAGTGGCTAACCATTGCCAGTGAGAATTCAGTCAATTCCCTCAGGAATCTGGCTGTTTTCCTTGGCTGCATTTTTTATTTTTAACATCATTGATATATTTTTATAAAGTTAGCACGTTGCAGTTAGCAAACTGTTGAATTCAATTTATTTTTGTTTCATGATAAAACTTTATCCTCTGAGAATTCTTTTCACAGGATTTGTCCTCTTCTTTTCCAATGACTGGCAGTGGGAACACTTTGTTGAATGACCTTTCCTATTTAGCTGGGTTGGGAGTATACTCCGATACTAGAGAGAAGTTTTGTTTCATTTTTCCTACTATAGTTCTACTGAATAGTTAAAATTCAATAGCTGAATTAATCTTTGTTTTGAGACTTTATGTTTGGTGTAGAAATCTGCCTCCTCACCTTGGCAGGTCTGGGTATTTAGAGTCTATAGCTTCTAACTCAGGCAAAATACTTTTTCTAAATCAATCAGTTTTGCTTGAATGAGTAACACCAAAAGACATTGAAAATTTAAATGTAGTCAGCATATTCTAAATATGGGAGTTATTATACTTTTTTATAAGACAGTATATATTCTACACTTAAAAATAAATGTTTCAAGTGTAACAGAGCATTTTTATTTCAAAATGATCACTGTTTTTTCAAATCATACATTCATGTGTTGGTGTCATTTTGTGCAAGTTCGTAATCTTTCGTGTCAAAGTTAAAGCAGATGGATCTTTAGGAGGTCAGTGAGATTTACCAGGATGCAGGATGGAATATCTCTTTAAAATAACACCACCCTAAAAGTTTAGCATTCTGGTGGAAATGTTCAAGGGCATAGATACTCTTGAGGAGGGCTACTAAGCCACTTATTTTTGTCTTCTTTAAATGCTGATCTTTCTTTCTTCTTAAGGATAAATGCTTGGAATAGAGATTTATCAATCTATTGATTATTTAATTTAATTTTTCTTATCTGATAGGTGTTCATTCCAGGGACAAGAATGTGTGTTGGGATGAGAGGGAGATTAAGATATCTAAACACGAACATCTAGTGTGAATTGGAAGTTTGGCTCATCAGCAAATTAAAATACTTCAGGTTGTCTAAAATACCACAGGACAGGTAAATCTCTCACAAGGTGTAGGATATGGATTCTTTTGATTTCTTAGTGAGTGCCTCATTTAATAATCAAGGGGGTCACCAGCTGAAAATTCCTAGTGATGTTTACTGCTTTCATGCCTGTTTTGCCACCACTTTGTGCTGGTAGGGAGGTAGCATTAGATGTAGAGGTCCCAGTGCAATCTTGTGTTTATTTCCCTAATATTTTGTACCAGATATGGACCACAAATCAGAAGCATAATCTCGCTATACTTATTGCATCTTCTGTATTTATGTGTTGTTTCAGATCATGATGTGTCAGTGAATTTGCGTGAAAAGCTTGGCTTTGTGAGTTTATAACAAATGAACAGTTTAAAATAGTCTGTTCTGGATCATTTAGCAGAATACTCATCAGCTTCCTAACACTTTTGCCCATCTAAGAGGGTTTTGCCTATCATCTTTAAAGCTGGTCTTCAGTTGCAATAATTTATGAAGCAAAACTCTACACACACTGATTGCCTGTCATCATCTTCAGTGCTGTCAGCTTTTCCTAAGCCCAGTTTTTATGCACCTGAAAAAGCATGATTTTCCCAGATAAGGTAGAATCTACTTGGATGTTATGAGCTGACTTCTCTTGATTTCTGGTATAGCTTTCATATTAGTGTTACCAATACAGAAATGCACTAAAATTTTATGTTTTGCCTTTTATACTATTCCCACAAATTCATAAAATTTTGGAAAATGTGGTTTGTAAAATTATTTTCATGGACCAAATTATTGTTTGACTAGTACTTTGCCATGACTCTATAAAAAGTTCCAGACAAACTTAAAGCCTTTATATTTTATAAAATATATATTCTGGAAATACTTTTTGTTATGTATGTCTCATTGAATCATGAAAATATTGATGGTAGAAAGGCATGTAAGCTGGAAAGTGTATAAAAGTTAAAAATAAAAGTATAGCAATGACTCTGAAACATGGAAAATGTACTGAACTGCAGTTCAGTGCAGCTACAATTTGATCCATATTCATACTAAAATGAGAGAAAGAAACATCTTGAACACACAGAGAAAATGCAGTTAAGAAAAACAGCATCAGCAATGGAGAGAAAGGGCATAGGTGAGCTGCTTGGTGAAGTAATTTTAGGTCCTATTTTGAATGCTGGCATTCAGAAGATGGATGAATTCTCAGTTGAATTGTGTCTTTGTTTTTTTACAGCCCATATATACCTCAAGGAGATTAAATGGCAGGTTGCTTTGATGCCAGCAGGGTAATAAAGAACACATTTTACTGTTTTAATTTCCTGATTTAGTAATGTTATTTCCAGCTTTGTGATCAAGAATTTCAACTTCTGTATCTCTACATTAAACTACTTGCACGCTTTTGACTTTACATTTCTGTGGGGGTTTTTTAAGTCTGTACTAGGGGAGGCTGAGAAACTATGAGAAGAAATGAAAAATGTATGTGCAATGAGACACTGACAAAATCTCAGACAACCACAAGCTGAAATGAAGCTAGGACCATCAAGAATTATGAATACCCTTCCAGTTTTGCTCTGAGGGTCAGTTTTAGGACAAAGTGAGAGTTTAGAGAGCCATATTTTCCTAGAAAGATACTGCCTAAACTGGTGAAGAAAAAAAAAATACCATTTAAATCTCTTGTTGCTGCCTGGTGAAGCCAGGAATAGGCTGGAGCAGTCACAACAGCCCTAGGGGCTATGGAATGAAATCTGTTCCTGGGGTCTATAAAAAGTCCCTCCCAGCTATAGTTTCTTGGTTTGGATTGTGCAATCTTTGAAACCCAAAGTCAATCAGAAGTAGAGCTTTCATGTCTCTTGCTTTTTATTTGTCTATATTTTGATCCTATGTTAAATGTCAATCAGAGTTCAAAATCTGACATTATAAAGCCAACCTTAACAGCTTCTGAGGAAGGAGAAGGAAGGGAGACATATGACTGATTGTTATTAGTTGTTAGAAATCACTTGATCACTTCTATTTTTCATTACGGGTGCTCTTCAGCTGTGTGTCATCCTTTCAATGATTTTATTCTTATGAAAGAGACAGAAATAGGGTCTGTAGCAGAGCAAAGCAGTTAATCCAAAACCACGGATGACATCTGGTCCTTGTGTTTTCCAAGTCTTTGTTTTTAAAGGTTGTCTTAGTCATTTTTGTTATTTGTGTTTACATTTTCCTGTTATTGACTCTCCAGCTGAATTCATTTGAAGCTGTGCAGTTCAGCTGTATTCCCTGACATGTTTCTCCAGATCTTGATAACTTATTCTGATTCTGTGAGCTTGGGTTTTCCGTGACTGATCTTCTAGAGATTTCTTGAAATAATCTCTTTTGGCTAGCACTGCAAAGAGTGTTATTTTAACTCTTTTAGCTTTGCTTTAATTTTTTTTTTCCTTTCTTTTTGTGAGACAATCATATATTGTTTTAGTCCTTCTATGAATGTTTTGTTGTCTGAATCCCATACTTAGTTTGAGCATTTCCTCCTTTTTTCTGATGTTATCACCTTCGCAAATGGTTTGACGTTGATTTAACCTCCCTCCCAAAGGATCTTTGTTTCAAGCCTTTTTTTCTTTCTCTGTGGAGCATGCTGGTGTTTCTCAAGGAAAGATTGAATCTGATAAATTCACTGTTTCAGAGAGTTCTTGAGCAGTTTCAGCAATGCTGCAGACTCCTCATACCAGACACTGACCTTGCCTGATTTTGGGGATTCCTGACTTTTCTGATGTATGCAGGAATGGTTTCAGGTTTCAGGCCGGGCCCAGAGAGTGGCGCTGAATGGGGCTGCTTCCAGTTGGCGGCCGGTCACCAGCGGTGTCCCCCAGGGATCAGTACTGGGCCCAGTCCTGTTCAATATCTTCATTGATGACTTGGATGAGGGGATTGAGTCCATCATCAGCAAGTTTGCCGATGACACCAAGCTGGGGAGAAGTGTTGATCAGCTGGAAGGCAGGAGGGCTCTGCAGAGGAACCTGGACAGACTGGAGAGATGGGCTGACTCCAATGGGATGAGCTTCAACAAGGCCAAGTGCCGGGTCCTCCACTTTGGCCACAACAACCCTATGCAGCGCTACAAGCTGGGGACAGAGTGGTTGGAGAGCAGCCAGGCAGAAAGGGACCTGGGAGTCTGGATTGACAGGAAGCTGAACATGAGCCAGCAGTGTGCCCAGGTGGCCAAGAAGGCCAATGGCATCCTGGCATGTATCAGAAACAGCGTCACCAGCAGGTCCAAGGAGGTGATTCTGCCCCTATACTCAGCCCTGGTAAGGCCACACCTTGAGTACTGTGTTCAGTTTTGGGCCCCTCAGTTCAAGAAGGATATTGAGGTCCTTGAACAGGTCCAAAGGAGGGCAACCAAGCTGGTGAAGGGACTCGAACACAGATCCTATGAGGAGAGGCTGAGGGAGCTGGGGCTGTTCAGCCTGAGGAAGAGGAGGCTCAGGGGAGACCTCATTGCTCTCTACAACTACCTGAAAGGAGGATGGAGCCAGGCAGGGGTTGGTCTCTTTTCCCAGGCAACTCTCAAAAAGACAAGAGGGCATGGTCTTAAATTGTGCCGGGGGAAGTTCAGATTGGCTATTAGAAAGAATTTTTTCACGGAAAGGGTGATCAGACATTGGAACGGGCTGCCTGGGGAGGTGGTGGACTCTTCGTCCCTGGAGACATTTAAAAAGCGACTCGATATGGCACTCAGTGCCATGGTCTAGTGACTGTGGCGGTAGCTGATCAAGGGTTGGACTCGATGATCTCTGAGGTCCCTTCCAACCCAGCCTATTCTATGATTCTATGATTCTATGATTCTATGATTCTCAGCAGGATAAGTCAGGCAGTGATTATCCCAGGCACTGTCCTCAGCAAACTGTTATACATCTGCCTCATCCTTTTTGAGGAGTGTGCCCTCTCTCCAAACCCACCTCGACAGTCTGCCAGGCCCTTCTTAGAAAGGAATGCTATAGCCAGTTTGTGTAAGATGAAATTGAGACAGAAGCTGAAACAGCAGCTCAAACAGCAGAAACTGCAAGTTTACTCATTCTGCTTAAAGAAAGCAGTGTCTACATGGCCTGTGTCCCCTCCACACCTAACAGCAGCTAGCAGTGTTAGAGCGGTTTCGTGGTAGGGCCAGACACAGACTGTGGAGCCTAGAGTACCAGTTGTGTTCCTTGAACTCCTGAGGTGCCTGGCCTGACAGGGTTTGCTCCTTCTATTTTTCTCTGAGAGCCATGATTTTGCTGTGATCCCATCACCCTAACACCTCACGCAGCAGTTCATCCACCTATACTACACCTATGTGTGCTATGGTTTTTTGGTTTTTTTTTTAGTATGTTAGCAAACAGGAGCACAGTGAAGATCAAGGAACCATTTTGCTATAGATGCTGCACAAACCACGATAAAGACGCAAAATTCACCAGAGAATGAAGAATAGTACAGGCAACTCGATACAAGAGGTGGATGCAAAGGCACAACCAAGATCTATAGAGCAACAGTAGTCAGCTTTGTAGGCAGCTTTTTGCCTAATAGCAAGCTAAACATGGTTATGTTGATAGTTTTATTCATGTTTTGTTTTTCCCCTTGCTGTTCCTGTGGCAAATGTGTTGAGGTTCCTATCAGAACTTCGCTCCCTGCATCCTAGCTGTGTCTTTTCCTTGGTGTAAGGTGGCACTGCATGGCCCTGAGCTCTGGCATTTGTCTCTGGGAAAAGGAGCTTGTCTGCACCGTAACTTTCCACATAAGTTTCATATGAGAGTAAAAACAAACTAGAACTAGTTCTTTCCCAAGGAAAAAAATCTCAGCAACCCACGTTCTCTAGGTTTTCCCTATGGTGAGCTTCTTACGCAACCAAACACAATATTCAGTGAAAATCAGAGGCAAACATCATCCTGCTATCATCCGTAGTTCAAGAAGCAAGTTGCTTTATCTACTAAGTTGGAATTATTATGATTAAAGCCACTTACATTCAGAAAAACATAGGTGAATATATATTTTTTTAAGCAGATCAAAGGTAAAATAACATTAAAAAGCACTGTGTCTGAGTTCAGTTCTACCATAGTCTTTTGTAACCAAATTAAATGAAAAAAAAAAAAAGTGAATTAAATATGGAATTAAGTACTCAGGTAGAATTTATGTGTCATTAACCTCAGATTAAATTCTATTACCAAGAAAATAAAGCTTCCAGGGAACTCAGTACATTTTTAAAGGGGAAATGGAGGGCAAATAATATTTCCATAATTAACATCTTAAATCAAGTTAGAGAGACTGATCCAAATAAAATTACCTGCACATTGCAATATGAATCAGAAGTTGCAGAAAACACCATTCCATTTAGTTAATAATTTTAAGTGATTATTGCTTGCGTGATAGTCTTAAATTCTGAAGTTAGATTAGAGGTAGAATATTTTAAGCTAAATGTTATGGCTGGCTGACAGATTTTCTCTTGCTGCATGTGGCAGCATCACTACTGTATTTAGTGCAAAGGTTTGAACTTGTGTCTGCTAATTTTAAAAGAAGTTAGTAGCAGAAGCAAGGCATTTTATGTGTGTGATCCTTCACACAGAAAACCATTCTCTACTCCCTCTCCCATGATTCACTGAAGGCAGACTCGTTAACCTTTCTTTAAGTTTATTAAGGAGCTGTCCTTATTTCTCTGGCTTATGATGAAAGGGGTAGGAAGGAATGTCTGTTGGTTACATACAAGACATTCTTATTTATCATCACTAGTATTCCATTTATCTAGATCGAGTGGATTTTATTCTTCATTTTTTTATATGTCAGTAAATTAGAAAACAGCTCAAACAACACCATAAAAGTTTTGAGTAAAATAGAAACAACTTACAAAAAAAGTGGTTTTATAGACTAGTGATCTAACAGTCTTTTAGAAACCACTCCATTTGCAAATCATTATATGAAAGTAGAACTACATTTGCAGACAGAAACCCAAGTACCTCCTCAGCAGGATGAATACATGAACGGTTCCACTGCTTTCAAAGGCATGATGGAAAAAAGTACATGTATATATTTATATAAAAATACAGGCACACACACACACACACAGAGTCTGCAATCACCACAGAATCACAACAGAACCTTAAATTTTCAAATCCTGAACATGTATTCTACATGTCTCCAAAACTTTAATCCTGTGATAAGGTTACTGCACCACAAAACTGTTTGTTAGGTTTCCAATGCAAAGTAGCTATTCTTTGTAATTTTAACATTAAAAGAGGAGAGGGGAAAAAAAAAAATAAATAATGAAAGTGATGCAAAGGAGAAAAAAAGCGTAGGCTCCTGCGTTTTGGCCGAATCTCTTAAATGGGACTGGAAGGTCTTTTAAGAAGGAATAATGTAAATGTTTCTTTTTTTGAATACTTTGAATATACATAAAAGCTCTTTATTAGCAACATTCAATGTATACTGTATAATACTATGCATGCATATATATTGTGATATACTGACAGCTTCATAAACACTCCTCTATTTTTCCAGTAAAGGCTTTTACTACTTCTGTTTCTTCATTAACTATCTCAGTTTAAGCTTTTAAATTAAAGATGATTCTTTAATTTTTGATACACTGAAAATTCCTGACCCCTATTCCAAACACAGAAACTATGACCTTTTGTGGGGTAGAGGACAGGACATGCATCAACTTTGGTCAGTGCTCTAACATAGTATAAAAATGCAAAATATGAATGTTGGAACACTCTAGAATTTTTAGTAAGCAAAATATTTTTATTTTTCATTTTGAAATGACATTTTTATTAGTAAATTAATTTATTCTGCCTAACCCAAACTTTTTCAGTTTCAAGCAATATCATTAGACAGATTTTTTTGCCAACTGTTGAGAAAAACACAGGGAAAAAATGCAATTGTTGCAAGGTTGGTTAGCCCTGTTCCCAAAGATAAGTTATTTGATAGCTCCAAAGGGGAAAGATCACAAGAAAATGCTATGTTTCAGAAGGACTTAATGTCAGTCTATTATGCATAAATTCAAATTTATTTTCCATTTTGCAAACTAATAACTGTTAAGTGGCTGGCTTGAATTTTCCAACTATTTTTACTAAATGCACGTTCATACACCTTCCTAATTTTTGTATTGGGTAGAGCACAAAAAGCAACAGATTTAGATTTAATCTCATTTAAATATTTTCTCACAAAAATTAATCATATTCTGTTTTCTGCATTTGAAGCCCTACCAAGGTTATGATTTCCCTCCATAGTTTCTTACAAGTAATGGTTATCGGGCTTTTATTCAATGTCAATTCTAAGTAGGAAACTTTAGTATCACTCTTGAAATTTTTGCTTAAAAATTAGATAATAATTTGGTTTCAGCATTAAGCCTTCAAATTATTGTATTGATCTACCAATTATCTAATTAGAATTTATACCCAAGTAGATAACAATCTTCTTAAAATTTGTAAAGATTAATTATTTTTCATAATTAATCTGATGTTTTAATTCTGTATTGAGTCCACCTTGTTTAATTTGATTTTGATATGATTTTGGACTGGCAGTCCTTGTGAAACTTAGCTGTGGGGAGATATTTTCAAAAGAAAGAAAAGGAAAGGCAAAAAAATCCCACACATACCTTACAATGAACAGCATGGGTCTATAGCTGTGCAGGAACTGGGTGGATACCAGGTGGCCAGCTTAAAGGGCTAATCTGTTTTCCCTAATTAGTCTTAGGTTCTCACACATTTACCTCCTGCAATGCACAAGGGTGCAGCACAGGGTGAATCAGCAGAGGCACATGTCAGAACAGAATGAGTTTCTGTCACTTGCTCCTTTTAGGCACGGTAACAATTCCCTTCTTGTTCATCTACTGTGGCATCCTGACAGCAGCTGCTGATCCTCTCTAATCAGTATTTTAAATCTTTCTCCTTCTTAAATTCCCCATTGGAAAGTTAACCTCCTATAGGTTGGGTTTTTGGTTTTTTTTGTTTGTGAAGGTGGTTTTTTACATGGCTTGAGGGTTCTGATGAGGGGGGGGGCTAGCAAAAATGTCCACTAAAAAGCATAATGGGTGTCCTCCAAGCTATTGACAGGGCAGTCATCACATCCCATAGGTATAAACTCCCTATCCAACCAAATCCCTGAATTTCTTTGTAATCCAAGCAGATTGAACATGCTATTGTTCAGACCTGACTTCAGCACTAGGTTTCCTTTGTAAACTGTTGGTCTTAAATCTTGAAGGCATCTGTCCTGAACTGTTTTGACCTTTAAGACATTTGAAGGCTTTAGATTTAACACAGGTTACAAACCACCTGAGGAAGTCAAGTCTGTAGGAAGCTTAATCAGCCCCTTGATAGTCCTGCAAGAAGAACTTCCTGATCACCACTCTCTGGCACTTCTCCAACCTTAGCATTTAGACCTTTCATGAGCTCTTGATCCACTTTTAACTCCTGGAGTGTTGAACTATGAAGCTGAGGTTTTTTTGGTTTTTTGTTTTTTGTTTTTTTATAAGGTGCATTGATTTAACCTTTTGGCAGCCCACTTATACTGCATGTGGAGGTTTTCACTAACTCCAGGTTTTCATTCAAACTGACATTTTCCTTGACATCTGACATGACTGGCAGGGCTTCATACGTTTAATTATCCAAATGCTCAGCAGGAATGAACAGGAGTAGCCCTTCAGAATTCAGTAGAATGGTATGAATTTAGACTAGCTGACAAAGCTGGAATTATATGGGCATTTGAGGTGTTTTATCGGCCTCATACGTTGCTTTTTTTAAACAAGCCCATTCTACATGCATTCTTACTGAGCTCATATATGATTTTTAGTTTGGTACAGTCCTAATAAATAATAAAATGGAAGCATTTTTTTCCTTCAGTCAGCACCAGCCTTAACAACTCTGGATGACCTCAGAAAGTCATTCTGCCCTTTTCTTTACACATAACACATTCAAGCCCCCATGGCCTCATCATCTGATGTAGGGCAGCCAAAGGATTTCACTGAGCTGATACTCTGGGATATTCTCCAATTTTGACTGATTCTCAGTGGAATTTTTTCAAGGGCAGAGTCAGCTCTCATGTCCTCAGCTCCCAAAGGAAATCAAAAAGACTTTGCTATACAACCTCCTCTTTAGTCTTTGAAATTCTTTAAAAAAAAAATGTTAAAAAAGAAATTATCTTTCTAAGTTTTTACCTTGACCAATAATATCTGCATAGTCTGCAGATGAAAGTTACATGAAGGAAAAGACTGAGCAGTTTTTATTACTTTATCAAATAGTAAAGATGAGTATTCAAGACAGTCTTTTGGCACTTTGGAAAACTTTGGTCTCACCAAGTGAGTCATGAAAAAGGTTATAACCATTATAGTATTGCAAGCTGTTAAAGAGCAATTTACTACTGGACTGTATGATATACTCAATTATTTTAAATCCTCTGTTGAATGTTGTGTTAATTTTCATTCAACATTCTTTTATGAATCCTCTTACACACATTACACAGTCTGTCAAATACTTAGTTGCCTGGGACTGACCTTAAGCTTTCTTTCCTCTTCTTTTCCCTTAACCATGTTCATAATTGGTTTTGCTAATGCAGGTATAATCTGGATGTAGAGATGGAATTTTATGTGGTTTTTGATTAATTTTTGGAACCTGTCATAATACAGGAATTTAGGGGCAATGAGGCTGATGAAGGGATCCAGCACAAGTCCTGTGAGGAAGGGCTGAGGGAGCTGGGGGTGTTCAGTCTGGAGAAGAGGAGGCTCAGGGGAGACCTCATCACTCTCTACAACTCCTTGAAAGGAGGGTGTAGCCAGGGGGGGGTTGGTCTCTTCTCCCAGGCAGCTACCAGTAAGACAAGAGGGCATGGACTTAAGGCCTCTGCTTGAAAGCTTTGAAAGAGTAAGTGACAATTTTTTATAAACCTTATGAAAACTGAACATAGTATCTTTTACACCTACAATAGCCTGCAATGCTGCGTGCACCACATACTGCAGTAAGCCTGGGTGGTCTTTCACGCATCACCTATGACAATGAGAAGTATAATTAGAAAGGCATACGTGAAAATACAGCAAAACAAGGGTTAAGAAAGTGGAATGTATTGTTAACAAAAAACACCATTCACAGCAATAAAATTGAAAAATGTGTTGTTTCTACCAAGACTGGAAGGACTGCAGTCTGTAAGACCACAGCACAGACAAGTTTTTGGCAGAAGACATTACTTTGTGACAACAGGAGGATAAAACAAAGTTACAGCACATCACATATGCCATTATTTCCCCTGTTTGTCCAAAAAGAAGACAGGATGTAGCCATAAAGATTTGTGTATTCCAAACAAAGAAAAAGAGGCAATGAGTGGCAACCTTGTCTAATATTTATGGAGGCTTAGATAAGGTTAATTCTGATGTAAAAAGATCACATAAGTAACTGTTGGCATCTAAAGGGCATAAAAGGTTTAGCAGAAAAACTAGTTTGTGATATTATAGCATAGCATAGCATAGCTTATATATAAGATAATATTAAAAAATACTGCAGGAAGTGTGATAGAGACTCTCTAGCTTGTTTTCAAGTGGTCCTGGCAGATCTGCTGAGTGCCCATCTTGGGAAGACAGGAGTGTGAAAGTATCTGTATAAGTAAAATCACTTAGAAATTTTACAAAAATATAAATGCTTAAGGTGAATTTTGTTACACTAAATTTTTATACCACAGACTCCCAGCAACTGGAAACCCTGGGAAAGGCAAGGAAAGGGCTACCACGTAAGCAGGCCAGGCAGACTGATGAAGAAAACTTGTCAGACCATAATTAAAAGTTTCTGTGTGTTTGATACCCAATTCTTTCCAAGATCCTTGTCCCCATATCTTCTAGAATTAAGCAGCAAAACCTGCTTATCATTTATTTATGTCTATAGAAGTAGAGCAAGAATTAATCTTCTCACGTGTGTAACAGGCAGAGAGCGCAGGCATCACTCCCATACTGTGTTTGAGCTGGTCATGTCTAGTTGCTTTTTACTCAGTCAGCCCAACAAATAAGCCAGAATAATTTCCATCAGAGGAGATCTTTTATTTTGAAATAGTCAAGCATTCTCGTCTGCCATGGTAAAAAGCTGGTTTAATCATATGGCACAATAAGGACTTGAAAAATGTCAATGTACTACTAAAACCAAGCTAAAGTGATTAAGAGTTTTAGGAATCTGAAACATTAGACAGAAAAAAAATAATAGTTCTTGGGATCTCAAGTGGCACATAAACTTCCATACATTCCACTCTCCATTTCCAACAGAATCTGAATTTCTTACACTTGGTTTTGATTTGTGATACTATTTTTTTCTTTCAGGATTTGCTTAAATTTTACACCTATTGTCCAGTTTCATCAAAGATAATGAATTATGAGTGGTCTTAAGCATACTTTTATTTATGGAAGTTTTATAAAGTAAATAGGTAATTAGAAAAGTTAGTTAACCTCTAACAGTATAACAGTATAAATTTCCATCTAGAAATCTCTTCAACCTGAAATTTTCATTGCCCATCCTAATTTTCAAAGGGTATTGATTGACTTGACTTATAGAAACTTTCTTTTCATTCTTAAACATGTGAAATTTTGCAAAAACTTTTCAGACTTTATTTGTTTGTTCCAGTGAAAGATATTTCTCTTTTGCAATGTCAACCTGAAATTACCCTAGACTTACGTTATTCTGATTTAAATCAGTAAAACAAAATTAAGAATCTGGTCCATGGTCCCAACAGTGGCATTTTTAAAAAGCATATTTTATACAAGATCCTGCATTAGTGGCATTGCACTTGACCTTCTGTATTAAATTTTTAAATTTATGTATGTTTAATCACTGAACAACTTTAAGGGATTCAGTCTTTTATTATGGTATTCTTTTTTTATTTTTCACAAAGAATAAGCTATTAAATGTAAAATATTAAAATAAAATCTTAGCAGGAAATTAGAAGCCCTATCAATTCTACTTTAAAAAAAATGGCAAAAAACCAGTGTGCAATTTCAGATAATTACGTGTAATCCTTGGTAATCCTCTGCAGCCAGCATGAACTGGCAGTCATTAGCATGCTTTGAGCCTTTTATTTTGCATACACACCAGGATACGCAGAATGTTAGAGCCCTGGATGACTTTCTGACTAAAACACAGAAAATAAAGTAAGATTTACTGTTCAACTTCAGTTGAAAAGTAGGAGAAAAAGATTACTGAGTAACATGAAGCAATAACTCATTTCCTCTCAAAGACTTAAGTAAAAATAAATGCAGAAGTCTGTTTTGATGGATTTTCTTTTCTATTTCAAATCCAATGGATAATTGAGTGCTTGCTGTTTCAATAGTTTTAAGAGAAATAAATTCAGTCCAATACATTTGATTCAGTTTGGAGATAATTTGTTTATATTTCTTGAAAATCAAAGAAATTGCTGAAATAAAAAGAAAGTTATAGTTGCAAGTCTACAAATTTTAAAAGGATTTTTAAAAAAGGAATTAGTATATCTTTTAGCATTCCTTTCTTCATGCCACCTATCATGAACATTGTGATTTAGGGACTCTGCTGGGAGGAGGGTTAGGTGAGCGGTGGTTCTGCAGTAATAAGCATTCAATTTATACAAATTGGAACAGCTTCACACTCCAGGCTTTCCTACAACTTGCAGACTAAGGCAATTTGCTGAGAGGGGGAAAATTTCTGGTGACACTTCTATTTTGAGACAGAACTCACCAGTAGCCTTTTCCGTACAGTGAATTTCCCTCCAGCTTACTTAGTAACTCTAGCCTGAACTTGTGGAATTGCACTTGGATTCCAACATGCCTCCCTGTACACCAAAGTCAGAATATGTCATCTGGGAACTGCTGAAATTATCTTCTCTGATGTTTTTTAATGTTTAACTTATTACTGTTTTACTCAAAGCAATTGCTATATTAAATTTGTGAGTAGCTTCAGGTAGTACAAAAACTTTAATGAAAAAATTATAAATATTGCCTTTGTTATACTGCATTACATATTTCCTAATACAAAACTAAAATCTACTTCAGTTGCTAAAATATTTGCAGAAACTTAATACTGCAAAAGTCTGTTCAGGTAAATCTTTTTATCAGAGGAACATCAACCTTACAAGCATTGTGATTATTTTATTCTAATAAATGAAACCTTGCCAAATCTTTCCTTATACTATTATCAGTCAGATTAGTCCTTGTCATGATTTGTCTGATGAAAACAGTACCTTCCCACATACTTCCTAGGCATGGCTTGAAGTGAGTTTGGAGGCCAAAAAAATCTCCAGCTACTAGTTTGAATGCAGATGCCATATTCTGAAGGGTAAGAAAATCTAATAATAGCTAATTAGATATGTTTTGTTTATTTTTTTTGTGCCAGTTGGCCTCAAAGCCAGAGAACAGGTCTTGACACTGTTTAATTTACTGATACAGATATAGCTATCTATGTGTCTTGAATTGTCTCTACATGCTTTTTTTTTTTTTTTTTTTTTTTTCTCTGACCGGATGAAACGGAATTTATCTAGGTGGGAATGGAGGAATTTAGCCATTTGTATTGCATTCCCAGAGGTACAGCTGCTCCATCAGAGCAAGAGCAATTAAAACAAATTAAAACAAAAAGCAATTAAAACTCTCTGCAGTTTAATGGAGTAGAAATTATCAGGAATGCATTGGATTGTTCACAGAGTGTATCAGTAAGTGTTTAACACACTTGACATATTTAAATCATGTTGAAATGGCTGCACAGGTATTCATTCTCCACATAGTGTGTGAAGAGCAGGACAGGTTCAAATGATCAATTTCTGCATAATTCACAGCATGTTCACTCATATTTCTGCTTGGGAAGTTAGAGATAGAAGCAAAAAACAGAGGTTTGGTTATTTGCAAGCTGACCTGAATACTTAGATTATAGTTTCAAAGCTTGATAGTGATGCAAAAGCTGACACTGACTGCAGTGGGAACCACATTTCTCTCTTTCTGGTATTGCAACTGCTGTTACTGCATAGTTACATTTAAGTGTACGAAGTGCTTTTGACTCTGGAAAAAAAGAAAAGAGGTTGTGGAAAAAGGATTAGATTAGAAGGGTGTTCAGGCTGCACCGCTCAACAAATGGTGGGGAGAGGGGTAGTGTAGAAAAAAGTATGCAGAGAGGAAGAGGTGAGATGTCTTACCACTCAGAGAAGTTTCCAAATGGCTTACTGTGGTTCAAAGAAGGTGAAAAACAATCATGGCACCAGGCATAGATATTTATGTAAGGGGTTCTGGAACAGATTGACTGAAACAGTGTGAAAGAAGAAATTATCTTCAGACGTGGATATAATAAGCTAAGAGAGTATATAATGCAGAGACCAATGTGATAATTTAGAGAACAGTATTTATCATGCATAAAATGTTCATTTGTATCACGATACCACTTGGAATTATTTCAGGATATGGAAGTGTTTCTTATATCATATTAAGCAATGGAACTGTAAAATGTGTCTTGAAAAAGTAGACAGTCCAGGGTGATTTGATAGTAATGCAAACATATTCAGTGCTGGGTACTTCCACACATTTTATATTAATTTTCACAATTAATTAAATATTAAAACTTTTCAGAATCTCTTTAAACCTGTGTTAAGCCAATTTGAGCATAAGGTACTCTTAAATATGACATGGTTATCAGCCTAAAGTACTTCAATACACTTTTACATATAATTTGTATCACTGAAAATATCGCATTAAGGCATATTTAAAGTTAATATTATTTTCTTCATTGAAAAAGTATTTGTAATGCATTATAGTTCAGTACTATTACAGATAATATTACAGAAATTTGATATTTATACTGAAGTCTTATTTCAAAGAATAGTCACTACCTTTGTAAACCCTTGTTTGTATCGTTATATGCACTAGTAAAAGAAACAGATTACCACTGATAGCACTTAGAGCTACTAAATGTGGTTTTCCTACAACTGTTATATAGGAAGCAGTTCCAAATGTGAGCTTGATATTTCTTTTCACATGTAGGAAAAAAATACCTCTACGCATAATGTTCAAATATAGGAAAATATTAACGTGTAGAACTAAGTTTAAGGTGTATAAAATTATTATTTTTCTCCCTTGCATATTTATTCCATTTCAACAAAATAATGCAAAAGGAAATGGTAGTGAAATAAAACAACTCTTCTTCATTAGCTCAAATGAGAAAAAAACACAAAGAACTCCAGAAGCAGACAGTAACAGCTTGAACAAAGGAAAGGTGACAAGAGACTGAAATATAAGTTGCAACACATTTGAACTTTCTGGAACGGAAGTGACAAAATTCATTAGAGAAGAGTGTCTAAAACTGGGACAGTCATTATAGCACAAATAGTTTGAGCTATGAGAATTTTACAACATGTTTTCATTTTTAATTTGATTTTTTTTTTTTTTAAGTAATAGTGTGGAAGTACTGGAAATTGAACTTTAATTGCCTGTTCTCAAATAACATATTGGCTTTGGCTAATTAAACAAAATTGAATATGTTCATAAAATCATGACCTTCTTGTCTCAAATCACACTGTGTGTTACAACCAGTAAGAAATACATGCAGCAGTAAAGATGCTACTTAAAAGGAATAGAACAGTAAATAAATTTACTAACCTTCGACTCCAGGTAGGACACTTCTTAAATGCTAGCTCAGGTTACAAAAAACATTAAGCTGACAATAAACTCCTGGTTTATAAAAGGCCTCTAGAATTTGCTACAGCTGGTCTTTCTTGCCAGCTAGGCTTTCAGAATATTTGAAGTGTATTATTTTAATAGATTTTTATTTGCTGACCTCCAGAAAAAGCATTCACTGAGATAAATGTATCTGGTCTTATTTGGGTGATTCATCTGTGTTGCAGCTTAGAAACTGAATCCATCCTGACTTCACTTTGAATTTCCTTGTAATTTTCAGGCAGAAATGGAGGGTTACATGGAATGTGTCAGGTGCACATTTGTGCCTTCTGACCTTGCTAATTAAATCACACTTTCATTGACTTGTGGTGCCTCACTGTGTTCGGACAAGACAGATCATTCTGCCTTTGCTCCTATGGTTAACTAAAATCTCAAAAATTCCTGGATCTATCTATTGCAGACCACCTATTGTAATCAATTGAGTGTGATGCTCAATAACCAGTTGAAAATTACCAAGCCACATTAGTCTGCACACATATTACATTCACATGTGATATTTCAGCAATCCACCTACTTATTTCACTTTCCAACAAAATACTCATTTTGCATTGATATAGGAACGACCTAATTTGTAATACTGAAATTTCAACACTGCACTTCTCCAGCAACTCAAATCGTAATGGCTACAGTTGATTACCTTTAACATCCAACAGTAAACAAAGAGAAACTAATTTTATTACAGTAAAAACAAAAACAAAAACAAAACAAAAAGAAAAAAAAAAAAAGAAAATCAAACCAAATTACAACAAACTAAAAAGCTAAAAAAAAAAACCTCAAAAAAAAAACAAAACCAAGAAACAACTCAAACCAAACAAGATAAAACAAAACCTACTCCAAACCTAAAAGAAAACAGAATCTAACTTTATTGTGGTTTCTTTACCGCTTTGGACCAAGTTCTCCGGTTACAGAAAAAGCGCTGTTCGAATAAGGTTGTCTACCCCCACCTAGTGGGCAAAATATTTAGTGAATGTCTGAAAGAGTACTGCACACTCCTAGCAAAACTGGGAAACATCAATTATTCCTATTGTAATTAAATAACGAATACTACTTACAGTAGTGAGGTGATTTAAGTAACTGAGGCTCATGGGTTCTGTTAATACCTGTGATTTAAAATGGATTTTAAATGGTAGGCAGCATATTTTGTGTTGTTTCAGCTTTGTGGAGTTCACCACATTAGGAAAAAAAAAAAAAAAGGCAAACCTGCAGGCTTTGTCCAAACTTATCACACCCCTACAGTCAGCAAATACCTATAAAATATTTTCACAAGCTGTGTCGTTAAAGGAAGATGGAAAAAAAAATCAATAATACTCTTCAAGAATTCTTTGCATCTTTCTATTATCAAAATTCTGACCAGAATGTCGGAATCCTATCTCAGTGATTACCTGGTGCATGGAATGCAAAATCTGCAGTACAAATGAGTTTAGGGTTTAGGAAGAGCCTTGCCTATTTAAGGGGATACATGAACAAGGAACTGTGGAGATATGGGCATCTTTGAATTCTTATCTTTCTGATTCCTTAAGCTGAAGGTGAATCCATCCACTTTGAATCCACAGGGTAAACCATGTGTTGAAGAAACTGGGCAGTTCTTTGAAATAATGAAAAGGAAGGAAAGAGAGATGATTCATTTAGAATCCTTTTCTGGGATGCTAAATCTCCCAGATTTAGTTTTCTCTTTGTTTATGGAGTGTTTCAAGCTGTGCTGGCAAGGTCGCTTGTCCTTCTCTTGCTCTTTCGGGGCTTCTGAATCAAGTATTCCTGCCTGAAGAGCAGCACAGCTTCAAAAGCAGGAATGATGAGTACATGGAGGACACCATAACCTTGTGATCACGGTCTTCATTGACTATGCCACACCACTTGCCCTTGGGGTCCCAGTGAATTCTATTTACAGAATAGATGGAGAAGATGGAAGTTCAGACCTCACGAGGTTATGGCTATGCTGCCTTCACTGTACTCCTCCCACTAAACTATTTTTCAGAGAGGTAGAGTTTTTACCTGTTTGCATTTAAAGAGAAAAGTGACCTGTGCATATGAACCGAAGTAGAAGCTGAAAACCCTAAATCCCAGTCTCACAGAAGCAGCTGATCAAGATCCTGCAAAAGGCACTTTTAGATGCATGTCTGATAATTTTTATTCTTTCTACTGAGAAAAGCATTTCAGAATTAAGCATTCTGGTCAGTCTTCTCTGACTCAGTCTCAGTCAAACTGCACTCCAACCTGAAGGTGTAGGTACAGGGGTATCTGTAACACCTCAGTGAAAAAAACTGAGTTATAGCCTCAGAGTTGGAGGCATAATTTTAAGACTCTAGACCTCAAAGTGTTACAAGACCTAAGTCTACTTATTCAACTGACTATGGATATCTTAAGAATAGTGCCAAAATATATTCTTGGTGATTAAAGGGTGAAAATATGAAGGTTTTCAAAGTCCTTTTTTATATTTATATTCTTTATGTCTACTTGTAATATTAAGTGCCTAAAGTCTTCACATAGTGAATGCATATTCCCAGTGCTAATGAACCAGTCTTAATTTCTAATGTAGAAAATGTACTTAAAAGATCAGCAAAATCTTCAATTTCTTTTTTTTCATTTTAACTTTTAGCTTTTAGTCATATATTTCTTTAAAACATATCAGAAAACTGAAAGAATGTGTTTAGCCAGATAGGGATAAGGAGTCTAGGGCAATGGGTGTTTAGAATGATGAACAACAAGGAAGAGAATAATTAGGTGAGACAAGGGACAAAAATTTTATGCTCAGAATGAAAACAAATTATATTTAATCTATTTTTTCATGATGCTTTCAAGTGTAACAGATTCATAGAGTAAAAAAAATGCTTATATACCGATTTTGCTGTTGCAACAGCAGCTGGCAGTAGTCACATGAAAAGATACACATTTCCTTCTATATTCTTCTTGGTCTTTTAAAATTTTTACAGCTTTAAAAATTTCATTCTTGCCGAGTTTGTCAGGAGTTTACTCAGGAACTTCACTCATCGCTTAAGACAGACAAATGAAGTTTCAGGGTTGTTTTGTACCTGAAATATTCCTTTGATATAAACATGAAAAGGTTTTGTGCGTAATCTGTCACTATAAAAAAACAAAACAAAACAAAAAAAACTCCAGCAAAAAACAACCACCTGTAAAGATAGTTCCTTCGGTAGTTTCAGCTCTGAAAGCAGTGTATCCCTGTTCAGCTTCCAGGATGTATATTGTCAGGAGATATCCAGAAATTTTCATCCATTAATGGACAGCATAAAATCTCAGGGTAGAATTTGCACTAAATACCTTTTCTTATGTTTGATTTAAGGAGCAGCAATCCCCAATGCCTAATTATACTCTAGATGCAATGTATGACCTTTTATAATTGCAAATCGTTTAACACTCGAGGTTTAACCTACTGATCATTAGTAGATGTCATACATAATTCCAATACATATACTGTTTGTTATGTGACATTTGCTAAGATTTTGGATGCAAACTCAATACAAATAAGTTGAATGTATTAAAGAAAAGTGTTTTCAAAAACTACTTAGGAATTTATTTTAAAATTTTAAAAAAATTCATATATAATTTCTCAAATTAATCTGACACAGCAGCAATGGTTCCTTTTAACATGATGTCTGTAAACATGAAATGTCAGGTTACAAAATATTGAGGCTTTTAATGTTACCACATTTGTTAAACTGCAAACCGTTGTTTAGAAGCCATTAAATTATTACATCAAGAAATGTGAGTGCCCTTCCTATCAAGAGAAAAGGGAACTTTGTCAAGCAAAAGGAATCTACTTTTAGTAGCAATAAAGAATATCTTTCTGTCTACATTGATTTAAAGATCCTGCAGTAACTAGAGAATTAGAAGTTCTCCATTTAATTTTGTCCTTTTGTCTTATATCAGTGTACATTTCAAGCCATTTAATTCTTTTGCATTGCAGTCTTTAAAGAAAAGGGAGCTTTGGTTTAAAAAACAACAATAAATCCTATGAAAACTTTTGACCAGTCTAATTACTTATTGACCTAACAGTCATTCTTAACAACAATGGCAAATACTTGTAAAGCAGTATTCAATATAACATATGCTAACATAAGAACAAAGATTAGGAGATTCTGCCTTCATCAGGGCAAATTCTAAGTGACTTTAAATAAGGACTTGGGGGATTTGGTGCATGGACATGTAATTTAGATGTTATTAAACATTATTCTTTTGTTAGCAAACATACAATAAGATAAAACATTCAGTAAGTGAAGTTTAATAATGTCTAAAATAGGCTTTAACTAGATGGCCATCACCAGCAGAGCATGAAGCAATGGGCCAAGGGGCACTCTTTAGGGAACAAAATATCCAGGAAGGAATTGAAGTGACTCAAGGACTCTACCAGAGGACTGGGGTAAGCAGATGAAACTGCAGATGTGTTGCTTCAGTTCTGATGCTACATATCTTCCTAGTTTATAATTAAATAACAAAGAAATTTGGGCATCGCCAGATTAAATCTACATCACCTTGTGTAAAAAGCTTATTATCAGACTTCATCAATAAATGCTGTTCTCCTGAGTGGCAGATTTTTATTTTCTGCAAGTGAAGACACGAAGACAACCTGCTGCACCAGTGCTGCTGGGGATAACTGGAATATCTTCAGGGTGAAAATGAGGCACAGTAATACTTAACAGACTTAGCTTTAGTACAGGCACTAACATTGCATCAGAATAACCTGAAGCTTGGATTTTCAGTTTGAATAGTTACAAGACCACTTCAAAAGACAGTGATTTTCAGCTTGTACCCTGAAATCCAACAGCCAGAAAGAAATTGGATGTTTTTCCTGACTGTGAAGTGTCTGGAGCAGACATTCCTGGGCTGGCAATGGCACTATGACAATGGTTCATCAGGAGTCTTGTGCCCTGAATGTGTGAAGAACTGCTCCACTTCCCTCATTATCTCTGTCCTATTTTTCCTCTGGATCTTTATATTTACTAATTTTTAGCACTTATCAATGGCCACCAATGATGTAACTACTGATATTTTATTTGCAGTATCCACAGACATGTTATGGGAACAAAAAACAAGGTTTTTAGGAGATGTTTCTGATGTTGTGTTGGTGTATGTCTCATTTTAAACTGCACACTGCTTCTAATATTTCTCAGAAGTTTTCATTGTCACATTGAAACATTCAGTTTCTCTATTATTTTTTCGATATGTATGTACCATGGAGTATAGGTGCCACGGCTATGTTAATTTTGGACTGCAGTAAGGCTAAGATAACAATTTACCAATGTAAAGGTAGCCTGCTTCCATGCTGCTTCTTGGAAGGTGGAACATAAATCTACACACATAGTAAATTGTCTTTATCCGCACACATTAGTGAAGTCAGGGAGTAACCCTGCAGATTAAAGAAAAAAATTATAATCTGAAATGATGTTGCACAACTAAGGAGTTATTCATGAAAGACAGACAGCATATTCCATACTAGGTGCTCTGCATTTGAGGTAGAGCAAAAGCAGCCCACTATGTATTTCCATAGTTTTTTCATGTCTGATGAATCTGCTCACACACACACATGTTCTCAGCTGGTTTTACACTCCTATTTTTAAGTGATATTTATCTGTTTATACTCAATTACCAGGAGGTGATATAACCCCTTAGTTACATCACCTGAGAATCTTCTCGTGAAGGTTGATGACTGTAGAATCACAATTAATAAGTATTAGTAGAAACATGGATGAACACAGAATTTGTTAGAATGTCTCAAGCAGATTAATTTAAGAGCCATGCTGCTGCAGCTAAAGACAGACCACCCACACCCTGCAGTTTCCCTCTGCCATGCCTTCCTCCCACTCCCCACTGTGCAGAAAAAAAAAAAAAAAAAGTGAAAATTTAGAAAGTTGTCAGCATAAGGTAAGCAACAGAAACTCACAGTCAGGGTACAAGACACAGACTGTGGAACAGGTGGGTGGACACCCAGTCACACTCCAGAACAAAATCATAGCAGCTCAGAAGTTGTTACAGCTTTTTATGCAAAGCTGTATGAAGGTAAAGATAAGAAACAAATTTCTAAAAGAACTATTTCATCAACAGAAATTTACTACTTCTGCCTTCCTTGCAAAATGGGCAATGTTTCCTTTTTCATGAAGTTTTCTGCTCAGTACCAGGGCCAGGGTCTCTGGGGAAAAGCCACCAGCCAGCCACACCACCTCAACCAGGAGCAAGGCAGCCAGGGGCACCAGGCACCTTACTGAGGGTGGGTAAAGCCCAAGCTCATGCTGGGACACGGGCCCACGGGTAAGCCTGGCACAGGGGGCTCACTGCCACGCAGGGCAGGTCTGTGGTCATCTGGATGCCCTTCTTGCTGTGGAATAAGCAAGGTAGACGCTCATGGCTCTGGGGGGGCTGAAATGGGGTCCTTGGCCATGGACAGGATCAGGGGAGACCCAGAATATGGGCAGGAGCAGAAAGGGCTGGCAGTGCCTTTGGAGGTCCCTCACAATTAGCAGCTTTATCTGCAGTAATCATTCAGTGTGTGAAAACTGCAGGCAACGTATTTCAGAAAGGAAGAAGCAGAGGAGTACAAGCAGGTAGGAACTGAAACATGCTGTGGAGTTTCTCACATGTGAGCTGGAGTCAGGTTCCCAGCAGTGTGGGTTTTCTGAGAAAATGCATTCACACAATCTTTCTTGCCAGAAGGAATTGTGAAGTTGTTAAAATACTGTGAAGAGCTCAACAGTACCCTTCTTGGTTTTTCTCCTTTTGCATTAGTTATAAGGGAGCTCAAATTTACACAGATCTTGGTGCTTGCGGAAAGCTTCTGAAAGGCTATTCATCCTTGTGCTGAATCCAGCTGTTTATAGACCGATTCATCAGCAAAAGCTTTACAACAGTGTTTGCAAACTGCTTTCATTAACACGGCCTCAGTGGGTGAGGCTACAAACCATTGGCACTTGAAGCCTTTGGGCTCTGAGTGATGAACCTGGTGCAAGACAACAGGGGTGACCATGCACCTCCTCATCCACCCTGGACCCCACAGCCTTTCCATGTCAGTCAGACTGTCCACCTCCCTTCTCTTCTTTCTCTTCCTCAGCAGAGGGTAATTCTTTTCTTTCCTTTTAGTGTTACCACAGTGCCTGGGGACACTGCCTGCTCAGGGCTGAACTGGCATCACTGGTTGACCAGGGTTTGCTGAATAGTAAGTGTATGAAAAGTACATGTATGCATTTGTTTGGGTGAAGGGAATGTTGGAAAAATTTATCATAAATCTTAAAAGAGGAGAGGGATAGTGGAATGTAGGAGCAGAGTTATGCTGTTGTTGGGCAAGTTTTATTCTCCTCTTTTCTGCCCCTATTTGGATATGTATGGAATTTGTTTCTCAAACAAATGAGAAAAAGGTGGAAACTCCTTACATGCCCACCCAGAGTGAAGATGGGAAAGAGTAAGCCAAGAGCAAGTAAAGTATTAGGCTATGAGTTTCTTCTCTGCTTTTTCTCACAGAAAGGGAGCCAGATGAGGTAATGAGAAAAGCAGCAGCACCAACTAACCATAAAAGAAAAAGGCCTGGCTATAGTTTGACCTGAAAATAATGACAGGTGATGTAGACAGTTAAAGCACAGAAATATCAAAATCCTGGAAGGCTAATGTGAATTACCACCATGGGGGGGAATGACATAGGGGAGAATATACAAATAAAGAAAATCAAGATTCTGTGGCTATGACAACGTTCTTGGAGAGAGTCCAGCAGCCTCGTTGAGGCTCAGTAAGTTAAAATAGTAGCCTTGCTGTGCCCGGACAGGCCAAGAAGGCTCCCAGGGGTTCCTTGAATATATAAAGCACAGAGGAAAAATAGAAGCAATGGCCACCTCATATAAAATCACAGTCACTGTCAAAACAAAGTAACAGCATCTCTTCTCAATGTGTACTACTCTTATGAAATAGCAGTTGGCCAGTACATACTCATCTCCTGCATTGTAGACTGAAGTTTAGATCTCTTCTGAATCAGACAAAGACAGATGTAATTGGTCTAGAAACCAACATGAAGGCTGAGCGCCTGCTTCGTGAGCACTGCAACAACTACCCTTCTTGTTAGAGTGAATTCACTCTGTAAGGACTATTTAAATATTCTGTGAGTCAGAGACTTGGGTTCTAGAATATCTTTGGGGTATTATCTGATAGATTAACTAGGAAACGTTTCAGGTATCAGGGGGTTTTTTCAGTGACTGTCAAATTATTTATATTACATGAACAAGTTTCTTTTCTCCATCTACAGTTCTTCAGCATCAACATGGAATTACTGGTAGCATTACAGGTGTCATTACAGTATGGCTTCAGTACTCTTTAAACAAAGTAGGGAACTGAATCCATGTGTTGGAGTCCTGGGGGAATGCTGTAATTCCACAACTGTTGGATAAAATATATATTCAATGGATCCACTTCCCTTTAACTTTGGATTTCTTACAAGAGCCCAACACCAAACATTTTCTTTTCAGTTCAAATGGAACAATAAATTCAACACCAAATGAAACAAAATTGTACATCTCACTGCATAAACTGTGCTTTAAATAACAAATTGTGGGGGTTTAAAAATAGCATGCTGTATCTGAACAGTATGTTTGTTTTTGACAGCAACTAAAAGATGCAGCAGGGTGTGTTGGTTTCAATGTGTGCAGGTGTGAATAATTAAAAAAACACATTTATGTGTCTTTGATTACACAATCGTTCTCATAGCTACAAGTGTTTATAATCAACTTCACTGAGAGCTGATGGAAGCTATATAAATAGCATATATAGTGAGTTTGTATAACATCTGTGTACTTGGGACCTCTTTCTTTTAGCATGCACATTCCCAAACAATAGTAAACCTATAAAGATAGGCTTCACACATTTTCATAACTTTTTTTTCCTCTTATTGTATTGCAGCCTTCAAAACAATTATCCTTTCAATGTTTTGTAGTTGTGGAAAAGCAATTTTCTTCCTCCAAACTGATTCAAAACACACACTCACATCCTAAATGTCTTAATGATAATTACAAGCCAGAAGACATCTAGTATTTTGATAAGCAAATAAAAAAAATCAACCCACCCCACACTGAATGAATTCGAGTGAACCCCCACTCTCTCTTTTCTAGTTCTTCAACAAGGAAAGGAAAGAAACTAATTTATGATACAGTTTTGTACTTTACCTTATCAAATTCAAAGAATGATGCCTCATTCACCAACCAAAGCCTCCTCATGAGCAATATCTCTGGTGCCATGCTATTCACCCACCGCTCAGCTGTTCTTATTAATGTAACAGCACCTGGAGGTTCTCAAGAATATAAGGGCTCCAGTGTCCCCATGCCTCAATGAATTAAATTTTCTCAGTGCATACAACAGACATAGCAGGTAGCAACCTACAAGGGAGAAGGAGAAATAACCAAAATGACTCTTTGTAAGGGAATTGGATCTCAGGATACGAACTCAGTGCCTGGTCCCATCATCAGACTGCTACAGTATAAGCTACCCCTCTACATTCAATTAATTGATCTTGTCTTCAGGGTCAAAAACTTACTCTGATATAGACTTTTCATGTAGGAGTTAATAAAATTCTTCCCCTGTACTCAGCGCTGGTTAGGCCACACCTCGAGTACTGTGTCAAGTTCTGGGCCCCTCAGTTTAAGAAGGATGTAGAGGTCCTGGAACAGGTCCAAAGGAGGGCAACCAGGCTGGTGAAGGGACTCGAGCACAGACCCTATGAGAAGAGGCTGAGAGAGCTGGGGCTGTTCAGCCTGAAGAAGAGGAGGCTCAGGGGAGACCTCATTGCTGTCTACAACTACCTGAAAGGAGGCTGTAGCGAGGTGGGAACTGGACTCTTTTCACAGACGACCTTCAACAAGACAAGAGGACACAGTCTTAAGTTGTGCCAGGGGAGGTTTAGGTTAGATATTAGAAAGAATTTCTTCACGGAGAGGGTGATTAGGCTATGGAATGGACTGCCCGGTGAGGTGGTTGATTCTCCGTCCCTGGAGACATTTAAAAAAAGACTGGATGTGGCACTCAGTGCCATGGTCTAGCAACTGCTCCGGTGGGTCAAGGGTTGGACTAGATGATCTCTGAGGTCCCTTCCAACCCGGCTAATTCTATGATTCTATGATTCTATGAAAATAGGAGGTGATCAACAGGAAAAGTAAGTTTCCTGCTCACAAAAATCAGGATTTAGGCCAGTGCTTTTTCACATCTTAGTACTTCCAAGCGCATTTGCTCTCTCCCAGATAGGCTCTTTCTACTGAAGTGGTAAGAGTGGGTTTTTGTAAACTTTAAAAATAGGACAGGACAGTTGTATGTGAAAAACTGAGTGCCCATAAGACTTGCAGCCACTTTTCCCAAACCACTTTGGTAAAGAGAGGTCAGATTGCCTAAAGCCGTGAGTTTAAGTATAAAGGTTTTGATTCATTTCTACACAATTTAAAAGATACAAAGCCCGCTACTCAAACTTTACAACCATGAAGTAAGTTCCACTCAAGGGAGTACAAAACGCAAGCGTAGCCTGAATATGGATCTTGTTTGATTAAATACACGCTTAAAATAAATTTTTAAAAGGAAAGAAAAGTTAAAGGTTCAAATATTCTTACAATGAAGATCTCAAAGGAACAATGACAAATAAGGTTTGTGTATCTTTAAATGTAATTTATTAACATTACTATTTAAGTTAAGTTTGTTTCAAGTTTTAAACTTTTTTTTTCCCCATAATTTCCAGGATATATAGAGCATTGCCTAGTAATTTTGAGAAAGTACTATAGAAATTACAAGTTATTTTTGAACTGATCCTGCAATTTTTGAATAACTAGTACAAAAGTAGTTTATGAAATACATACATATAAAAAAAGTGTTAAAGAACACATTACTTGTATGAACATTTGCAGACACATCACAGCATTTTACCCAGAGCAAGTGAGAAAAACTTGTTTTGTCTAAATCTCTTAAAAGACATTTTTCTTTTAAATTTTACTTTATTTTATATTTCCTGCTTTAGAAAAAACAATTAGACCCCAAAAATATTTAAATATTCTTGTTGTAAGAGCAGAAAGGACTATTGCAGAGAGAGTAAAGTGAAAATTTAAAATGGGGATATGTAATCTTAAAATAAAGTTAGTTTTTATCATTGTTTTGTTTTGTTTTGTTTTGCTAGGAGAAAAAAGACTGAACAGATACTTTTGTTTGTATCTTCTTTTGTGGTTTTTATTACTTTAACATTTGAAAAATACTTGATGATTTTCAAGCTGTATGAGTCTGTATAGATGAGGAAACACTAGCCTAAAGAAAATGTTATGTGATGTATGCTGTGTAATGTTATGTGTTAGATGTTATTATTATATGTTATTAAATGTTACGTAAAAATGATAACCTGTCAGATACAGAATCAAACAGCAATTTAACAATCCTAATTTCAGAATTCAGATCCTAGAGCCTTTGAAGTGATATAGTTGCCCACACTGTTACTACCTACAGCAATAAATTGCACATGGTCCTTTACTTCACTCATTGAGCATGTACTGATCTTACCCCAACTCTTGTAGATTCCATAATCACAGCAGGACCCTATGGAGATTTAGAAAATGTTGGAGCAATAATTTATAGAGTTGCCCTAACAAATAACATCCAGTTGTCACCCTAGAATGATATGGACCTCCCACAGGGCCTGTGAGAGCTGTAAATTTCAAGCAGATGTCTTGAATATCCCAGAGTTTTTAGAATAGCCAATGTTTAAGTAACTCAGTCTCTCTTCACTAGTCTGAGAATGATACACCTACCATGCCAGAAATGAAACACTGGGACAGTGTGTTTTCATCAGTCATCTTTTATCCAATAGCCTTTGACTGGGCAATTAAAATTTCAAGTATGTCAGGTCCAAATATCTTTTGCTGTCTGGGGAAGAAACACACGGACATGCTGCACAGAAAAGAGACCTTTCACCAAGAAATACATCTGGGGTGAAAAGTTACTTTCTATTTTTGCTATAGAAGATCCACCATATTTGTATAAGCCAAGTAAATAACTCACCAGGCCAAACAAAGAGAAAATTTAGACATCAACTGAGTATCCACTCAGTCTTTCTTCATGCCAGCAAATATTTCATTTGCTTTATAACTCTCAGTGACTACACAGCAGAGACTGAAGCACACATATTCAGAGCTACCAGTAGCCTAGCCCTGGAATAAGTTAAAGCTGAGATGAAGCGCTTTTCCTAATTTGAAAAAAAGTTCCCTCAGGGAGCACCAAAATGAAAATTACATGCTTAATCTAAAGAAATTGGGGAAAAATTGGGTGCCAGCATAAAACTTTTCTGGGACTGCCTTTTGCAGATCAGGAAGATTTCACCTGATTCGAATGTTTATCTCCCACTGAGAGTAACAGAGATTACACATTCCAATAGGAATACTTATATAGCAAATACTAATTACCCCTATCAACTGCTAGTATGTACTAAATACACATTTTCAAGTATAATTAAATACAAATCAAGGTTTAGGCAACTTACTGATAATGCCTTTTTTCAGTAAACTTACCTTATGTGATACAATTATTTGTGAAGCTTGTAGCTTTGAGTTAGTCACAAGTGAACACAGATGAAAGAAAAGGTCAACATATTTTCTACCACCTGTCATCATTATGTTCTGTGACTTCCAATAGACTCTAAAGTGAATGCAAACACATGATATCATTTACAGTTCCGAAAGTAGATTATTTACATCAGCTACTTTAATTTTATGTATGCCTGATATCACTCAGAAAATCCATGTGTGAGACAGTGTTTAATAGCTCATCTTTAGTAGGAAAGCATTCTGGTAGCACAATAAATTCTCCCTTATTGCATTTTGGTGTTGAACTAACATTTGAGCTCTTCATACAGTCTTGCACTGTGCAGAAAGCAAATCAAGCAGAGCCTGCAACTGTTTTTTATTTTAAAAAAGTATAACTACTACTGAGACAAAAAGGCAGTAAATAAAATCCAAATCTATTTCAATGTTATTGTTTTAATCTTTAAAGAAAGGTGCTTTAACAAAAAAACCCAAAAATCGCTCATGGGGAATACCCATCCAAATATTACCAGTACCTCTCTAACAGACACATTCAAACCAAATCCAAGTCTCCATTGCTGAACCAGCCTACAGCAGACTGGAATTTAGCTCATTTTATTCTTAACAGTTTGAGCACATTGTAACTATAGTGGGAACCCACTACAAAGAGCCAAATTAAATATTAACCAGTCACTTCCCTGTGCTAGAAATACTTCTTCTTATAGCTAACATTCTTGCACCTTTTGAAAGGAAGGAGGACATCAATACTATTCCTAAAGATATTGGCAGTTCTTTGACAAGACTGATTGTCAACTGTACACATGAGCAGTAGGCAAGTCCTCTGCCAAATCACTGGCAGATTTACAGTCAGTGTGGGGATTGCTACTTCTCCATCACGCTTAGCCCTAGGAGACACATGGGCTATATCTGCACTAACAAGCAGTTACCCAAAGGGAGAAGATCCATATAGAAGAGCAGCTGGTAGAAAGGATCTTTTTAGAAGGGACAATACATTTTGGAAATTCTACTTCTGACTTGTTACTTTGTGGTCTGAGCAGTCAGCTGGGCATGAGGTGTTGGTGGTGGCTGCCAAACTGAATGATCTCTTTTTGTTTCAGTGGGAAGAGGTACAACTTATGTGCTCAAGATTTTGTTGTGTCACAAACCAAAGCATAGTATCAGATACAGCTGCGAGATTTCCTTCAAACACATGCTCCTGATCCAAGCTGAAATGCTAGTACACTCATCCTAAAGCTATTCTGATACTCAGCAGAGGCAAAGTCAGACTCTATAACTCCCCTCCCCTGCCTTGGTAACCTTGTCAAAAGACAAGAGCAGCAGCTGACTTCATGAGTACTTCTCATAGAGAACTTCTTTTAGGAAAATATAATCTGAAGTGTTGAGGGGAATTACATCACAGGTTATTCATTAATGAATGAAATACCACTTCTGAATTACTTTTTACCCTCCATATTCCCACTGAAAAGTTGTGGGACTCTTGCAAGGTACAGGATAACTTAATTAATTTAATGCCATCACTGTCCACCAATGAAAGCAGCTATGCTTCTGGTTCCCTCATTACCACTCATTCCTCCCACCTCTGCCTACTCAGTGACCTACCTGTTCCCTTTTCCATCATTTTTCTAGGCTTTTGCTAAACAGATTTACATTTTATGCACCATACTCGCATACTTGACTCTCAGGCACTCCAGTTCATCATAACAGTTCTTGTTTGCATTTATTGAGGTTATATTTATCCTTCTTCACCACGGGTGACTTCTGTGACCGAACTGCTCTCAATATCTATTAAACTCCTCCATTTCGTTAATATTTTTCAAACCTGATTTGAAATATTTAGACTGACATTATCTGGGATCACATTTCCATTTTCACAGCCATATGACACATGTTGCTCATAGTCAACCTGTAATCAATTAATGTGAAAAGTTCTTTCTCTTCTTCAGTAAATTCCAAATGCTGACATTTCCACCATAACACTTAGATTGTTATTATTAGTTCCCAAGAGTCTTACAAAAGCCTTACTATTAAATTTCATTCATATTCATTGGATAAGTTCTCAAGATCATAAATTTTTCTTGGTATGCCAGGAAGCTTTCATTGTAGTAATATCTCTGAACTTTAGGATATCAGCAAATTTAAGCAACACATTAACTTTTATCTTAATCTGATCCTATGGCAGTAACATAACACTTCTGACATCACTATCTATTGTAATTTTCATTTTAGCTAGTTCTTTCTGATGACTTTCTTTGGTTTAATTAATAATTTTCTGTCTTTCCTAGGAAACAGACATTTTACTAGAAGTTCAGAAACATGCCATCTACTCGTTTTAATTCAGAAAATAGGCTTATTAAAGAAAGTTATTAGGTTAGCTTTTCATCCACTATATCTGCTAAAATGATGTTGCATCTTACTTCATCTGACATAACTAATTCTTCGTCATCATCATGCCCACAGTAGAAATAATAAATACTCACATAGTAATGTGAAATGTTTAAAAACAATAACAACGGATTTTTTGGTATAGAAAAAAGACAAATGCTTTTTATATATGGTGGATTTAAAGACAAGAGAAAATTTACCAAAAGCTGGTGTCTGCACTGGTAATGGAACTTGGTTTTTTTGAAGACCCAGGTTGATGCTCAGTTTTTCATTCTACAGAGTATACTATGTACAAAATTAAATACCATGTCTGCACTTCATAAACTTTATGGTAGCTTATAGAGCAGTTTGAGATTAGGATAAACCACAAAAGTATATTCTTGAACCTCTGTTTTTACAGTGCCAGGACAAAGAGGAAAATAGAACAGAAATGAACAGAATTAATTTGGATTCATGAATACTTGGAAATTGGTTTGAAAACACAAAACAATTTTTTTATATTTATTTTTCCACATTTTACTAGCAGGGCTTAAATGTTTATTTCAATCAATACCATAAAATTCTGATGTCATCCAATTTCTTTGCCTCTGAAGATTATCAAGGTGAACTTTACTTACTGGCTCATAAATATAACACAGTCTGCTTACAATACTCTGCAAACCAGGAGCAGAAGCACACTCAGCTCTCTGACCCTCTTGGGGATATCCTGAGTACACAGTAACAGGCAATGTAGTCAAGTAGTACTTGACTGCATTACTCCATTACATTTTTTGCTGTTGCTGTTGCGGTTGAGAAGCTCTCAAGTTACCTGTTGATCTTTAGATACAAGTATCATGGCTATCTATGCTCTACAGTTATTAATAACCCACAATAATTAAGATCCACGCAATGAACTGGAGCCCAAACCTGTCCCGGAATTTCCCCATTCTTCCATCTACCACTTTGCTTTTAAAATTTCCAAGCATCAAAATGTTGAAGCATAAGCTTTGTCTCTGTTTGTAAACATCACAACGCTATTAAAAAAAAAAATTAAAAGAACTGTCAATGATCTTCACTAATTACTTGCAATCTTGCTGTCTACAGTCCTGAACAATGACATGACTGTGCCTGTATGTACATACACATCATTGGTTTTATTTCTGAAAAAAAAACCCATAATAAATCTTATTTAACTTCTATTTTGGTGTAGCAAGACTGATAATTTTATTCTCTGATCTCATTCCTTTTAATCAGGAAAATTATTAAATTAAACCAAATGCAGCTGCTGAAGCTTAATCAACCATATTCCCATTTGTAGACTCAGGGTCACAGTTGAGAAGAAAGGTGTCCACAAAGTCCTGCACAAGAATTTCTATCTGTTTTCAGGCACATGAGTGCTTATAAACAGCAAACTAGGTAGGAAGAAGCACCAATGTGCATGAAATTGAAGATGTTCCTGCTGACTGATGGGCAGATAACCATGCCAGTTATAGCTTGGATCCCTAAGAAAACTACATTTATATGATCAGACAGGGTATGTGTGTCTATGGCTTTTGAATGACTGGCCATCTTCAACAGACTCTTGAAGAGGGATAAAGGTCTTTAAACCAAAAAAGTTCCTACAAGCTTTATGAAATCCAGCTGTCTTCTTTGAGAATAAAACCATTAATGTCCTTACTCAGGGCAAAGGCTGTATGGTCAGCTTGGCCTTATCATGCTCAAGATAATCCAAACATAATGGGGAAAGCTATGGGGGAAAAGCTTTTGGCACTCACAGGATTATGGTAATATTAGATTGTGAAATTAGGGGAAGTAGAGGTCAGTTTACAATTCTATTGAAAACTTCCTGTATAGAACCAGAAAGTAATTTAGAATGGAGAGGAACTCTGGTGATCAGCTGCTCCTGGTCAGGCTGCTCAGGGCCACAGACTCTGTTCAACCAATCCAGAGCTAAGAAGTTGTTCGTGAATTTTCTTTTTTCCTAATGTCCTAGTAGATTCTTTGATTCTATTTTCTCTTTTTCATTTGCTGCACATGATTTCAAGAACAGTCTGACTCCATCTTTACTATACTCTGCAATTAGAAAGTTGAAGATGGATATTTGGATCCCTGTTTAGCTGTCTTTTCTTCATGCTTAACAAAACTAGGTGTTAAAGCTCCATTTTGTGCATAACATATATTTGTATCCACAAATTACTGAAATAGCAAGGCTTTCTTTTTCTAACATTCATTTAGAAAAATTCTTTACAGAGATGGTGATCAGGCATTGGGATGGGCTGCCCTGGGAGGTGGTGGATTCTCCCTGGAGGTTTTAAAGAAGAGACTGATGTGGCACTCAGTGCCATGGTCTGGTAACCACACTGGTAGTGGATTAAGAGTTGGACTTGCTGATCCCAAAGGTCCTTTCCAACCTGGCTTATTCTGTGATTTATCTTACATATTCTGATTTCTCTTCAGCCACTAAATAAATTTATAACAGCTGGATATCAAACTGCTTAAGCAGAATTATAGAAATTTGTGAGAAACGTGATCACGGTGTGGGTTGTGTGGAAAAACTATAAAATAATAAAATTTAAGGGTGCTAATAATTCTTTTGTTGTTTTTCTTTTGTGGTAATGCAGTAGTTCATTGGCTATATCTGCAATTTTTCTCTTTCATTGCAGTATGACATAGTACAGGATCCCTACTTAGAAATAAGCAATGCATTTTACACACCTCAAAAAATCAGTCCCATTAACTCAAGTGTGGCCAACTGAGGAGTCTAACTTCATTCTCATCCCACACTGAAATTCAGATGGAAAAAAAGGCTGATGTCATTTTTTAAAGTCCTGCTTTGAAGTTTTCCAGAAAAAGATCCCAGCAAACCTTTCACACATCATCAGAGCTATAATGAAATGCATTAAAACTAATATTCATTTCTCTTTTGTGCTTTGAAGCAGAAGTGAAGTCCAACCAAATGAAGATTTATAACACTTAGTGACTTCCTGAAAAATGCAAAATACACATGGCTTAAACTGTGCTGGATGGAACCCAGTATTTACACTCTAATAAGGACATTATCTTCTAATGTAAAAATCACAATCTGTGAAATACAAGAACTGGTGAATATCTTAAATATATGTCAGATTTTTCATTATTTTTTTAATGCATAAAGTCAAATACATGAGGAAAAGTATGACAAGCAGTCAGCAGCAGACAGTAGTGGACCCAAAACTAAAAACATATGTATCAAGCAACTGCAGTAGAACTCACTACTCAAAAAGCATGTGTATAATACAATGGGCTTACCACTTATTTGAAGCCAGTCAGGTCACATCATGGGGAAAAATAATACCAGGAGAAAAGTAAAGCATTAAGATTTGTTCAGCAATTATACCTTTTCACTGAAGGGGCAAGTGAAAAAACAGAACAAAGTAGGTAAATATTAATATGAAAAATATTTTAGTCTCTTAAAACCATAAATAGGGAAGATACTGATTATACAACAGGCAAAATTTAAAAAATATTTCACTATCCTCTTCCCATCTCATCTACATGAACACTTATTAACCAGTTTAACAACATAATTTTGTGCTACTAAGATATTTTAAGCTATCGTTTGAGACTGTGATCTACCTAGAAAATCTAATAGCCATTCTATTTAGTAGAGAGTATCTATTTCATCAACTAAATGTGATCTTGCTTGTGGTAACCCACCTAGGAAGAAGACTGTGACTTTCTGGTTTAATTTTTGGTTTGAATTTCTGATCTATACAGAATTTTACAAACTTCAGTGTGATATTTTTGAAGAGCCAAATATGTCTCAGGATTGCTAATACTTTACCTGAAGGATTGGGGAAAGTGTTTACAGAACGTTGGAGTCTGAAAGTAAAATTTCTTTGCAAGGAGATTTTCTGGATAACTAGAAATAATAGTAAAATCAGTATGATATTAAGTCTACAAACTACTTTAGCTATAAGACAGTAGAATAGGACACTCAAGACACACAATCTGTCTGTCTTGCAGGCATGTTTTGAATGCCTCACATTTGCTCCTCACTTAGTCCATGCATTTCAAACAACATTTTCTTTGTAGTGTTCTAGAAGATGCAGTTCACCAAAGTTTAAGCAGCTAAAAGATTTTGCTATAACAGGCTTCAGTCAAAAGGAAAGACACAGGACTTTATGGTTACTTTTCTGCTACAAAATAGAAAAATAATTAAATAAATACATCCAGGCTTATCTCTGGCAGAGTGAGAACTGCATATACAACCTATGATCATACAAGTAAATTCTCTTTCCTTCCAAGCCAGTGTGGCTTTGTCCTTCCTGATTGTTAATTGAGAAAGCCCCCATTCCATATGTAAGTGTTAATTAATCATTAATACAGTTAATTAAGAACTGGTACTTGAATCACTGTCCGTATTTACTTGGCTAAAACAGGCACAGCCTATAGGAGATTCTACCTTTTGGAGTCCAGTTGAACATGTGCCCACTTGGGTGAGCCCCACTTACACTTGAATCTTCCTTGTTAGCTATCCATTCCTGGATCCTAGATGTTTCAAGGAATCACATAATGATAGGTGTTGGGAAGGACCTCTGTTTCTCCTTCTCTTGCCATTTCTTGGGCCAGAGTCCCAAAGACATTGGATTAAAAGCAGGAAGGTGTCCCTGCCCATGCAGGGAGGTTGGATCTTTATGATCTTTAATTTCCCCTCCAACTCTAACTAGTCTATGATTTTATGAGCTACAGCTTCTTACATCACTGTGAGATTCTCATTAACACTGAACATTCTCAGGCCAACACTGCAGAAGTCAAACATTTTGTCATCCCCAAAGGGAGTTCATACTCACCTGTTTTGATTTTGAAGTGAAATGGATAAGGTATGCTCATAGGGTTATGACCAGCAGTTACCAAGAGTATCTCATTTTGGAGAAAAAACTCATCTGCTTCCTATACTGCCTCTAACCAGCAATTAAAGCTGTAGGACAGATGTCTTAGATCCAGCTGGCTCAGCACCTGACATTGCTCCTCAACATTTTCATGAGGCATGAAAGTATTTTGCAAATCATTGCAGCATTTTGAAAACTTTATTTTTGACAAAAATTTGGTGTTTAATTGTTTCAGCAAATTAAAGAATATTCACAGAAATTGAGCTGCTGATAGATTAATGAGGAACTTCTTAGGAAGGCATGACAAACAGCTGTAGAAAGTAACCTTTTCTACTGCCATAGAGTAATCAAGAGGAAGACACGTGTTTTCAGATTGACTACATGAACTTTAGCTGTTCTTTTCAATGCAGTAATTCACTTGCTAAACCCAACTTCACTAGTGGTTTCAATTAACATGTTAGATTTCTAATTAGAGAAGTAAAAGAAGAGCACACTGAGATAAGACATCTGCTAGAAGATGGTAAGCTCAGTGGGGCAGTTCCTGTGTAACTGCACTTCCCAAATTATGTTATGTAGAAAGTTCTAGAATACAGATTTGTTAACATTTTCTGTTGGTAGAGCTAACCCTCTGCTATTCCCTAACCTTTGCTTCTTGGAACTTTCAGATGGGCACATGAAACTCACAAGTATTTACTGGACTACAAAGATGGCAATTTTTTGCCTACATTTACCATAAATGTTGTGTATTTTACATTCTGGCTGCAAAATCTTTCCAGTCAGTTTTTAATAGTCATTTGGATGGATACTTTTCTGATATTCTAAACGTATTAAAGTAGAAAAAGGGTGTCTTTCTTGACAAATAGAGTTCAGCAAGGCAGTTCTTCCCTCATCTTCCCTTATAATGGAGGATTGTAAAGCTATGAATTTTATAAAATTATTTGGTGACCAAAGAGAGCACGGCAGTCTATAAAACAAACAATGCTTTTTTTGGAGAGATCTTATGGTTTTAAATTATGATTTTTGGGGAAAGGAACTGAATCTTTAGTAACTCATATGCTGTGTAGTTGGGAATTGTTTTCCTACCTAAAAGTATATACACAAATACCTACTTTAAAGCATCTTATTTCTTCTTAGATGCTCATTTCTTTTTTGATTTAAGAGATATTTCTTAGATTGCCAAATGATGCTTAGGAAAAAAAGGAGTTTGAAAAAAGAAGAATAGGAAAGGAAGAAGGAAAGAAATAACAATCATGGAAATGAGGGAGGATTGAGAAAATGTAAGTTTGACTTACATATGGTCATAAATAATTTGCTTTTCAAAGTGATGGTACTAGATAATCAGGGGTTGCAAAGATTTAAGGCTACTGGCTAAAACTCAGGAGATAAAATGCATTAAAAAACCCAAACTAAAACAAACACCCCCAAAAAATGATAATGGAAGTAATATGGTGGGTATTCAATGAGAGCACAGAGAGAAGCAAACTACTTTTTCTTGATTAGCTAGAAAATAGAAACTTCTCAAATATTTTTACTTAGAATTATTTACATCGATATTGAACCAATTGTTTCAGCAACAAAAATACTTTGTTCCTCAGTATTGTGATACGTCTCATTTCCTTTTAGCTAGCCATACATTTATTATCCAGTCTAAGCTGCTTTCCCAATTCCCTCTAAGGCAATGGAGAGAGAGACAAAGATTTCCTCTGCTGTTTTATCTCCTCCATTTTAAACACCTATTTTAGAATAGGATGAAATGGCCTCCAGAGATACCTGTCTCTCTAATGGCCTAGTTTTACTGGAGAAACAGTGTTTTCAGCTTACACATATGAACTGAGCAGCAGAGAAACCTCAGTCACACTGAAATCTGTGCTTGTGCAGAACTCACACAATACTCTGAGTGCCACTGAGGTGCTCTGTGTACTAGATGTACAAAATACAAAATTCATTCTTCACTTCCTTTTTTCTCTCTTTCCTCAGCACAATTACTCTGTTTTTACAAAATAATTTTCTTCACATGCAAAAAGGTTCTTTGTGTAGCTGCCTGTGTTAGAATCAAAGAAAAGGAGACAGTTCTTAAAAACAAGAGTGAAAAAGATGGACTTTGTACCAGAGGAAGTGAACTCTCTAATGGCTTAAGGACCAAAATAAGGGGAAAAGAAATAAATTAATAGTTAAACAACAACCCAAAAAAGCTGCATGCAAAGGTGGATTGGTTGAGAAATACATGTGTAAAGACATGGAATTTTGTATGCTAACTTTTTATGTAGACAGATTGAGTATCCAAAAGTTACACACAGAAGAATATCTCTTCTCTAGTAGAAAGTTTAGCTCATCTGCCAGATCTGTAATCCATCTGCCACTGAAGAAATAACCAGAAAATTTCAGCCACAATGATTCAGATATTTCTAAGAACAACTGAAGTAAAATTATTTCCTTTGCCTCTGTTAAAAGTATTCTGGCAGACTTTTCTTGAGAATGTTTAGCAATTCTTATTTTAAGGTGACAACGTGCAGGTTGCTGACTTCTGTTTTGGATATGCCTTTGCTGCTGAAAATCCATCAGTGTGAATCCAGACTGCTGTGACTGGGGAAAAGAAAAGCAAAGCTTGCAAAAATTTCATAGGTACTTTTTTTCACAAGGAATAAAAGCATGGATGTGAAGGAAGATGTCTGACATTTCCACACTCTCCAATATTTGATTTTGCCATATCTTGTCTAATGACTTGTCTTTGTGTGTGTGATCATGTATATACATACATGTGTGTGTGTGTCTCTGCTGCATATTTGACACTAGTATTTATTCAGTTCTTGAGGAAATAAATAAAGCTTTTTTTTTTATATCTAAAGAATGAGGCACCTGACGTTTTACTTATGCAAAACTAAAATATATGCAGGATTAGTAGTGTTTTCCAGAAATATATTTGTTGTTTTTAGTAAAATAAACATGTAACAGTACTGAAAGTGTACTCCATAAGTCTTTATATTTACTGCAAATATTTATGAAAGTACATTTTCCCTTTGTGCACACATATTAAGTGAAAGCCCTACTAGTGGTCTTGAAATGCTGTTTAAACATTTAACATTCTATCCTGTGAGTTTAAAAAATGGTGTTTCAAGAGTGCAAGAAATGTTGCAGAAGAAAAAACTCGGCATATTGCATGCAAACTCATTTCAGATCAAGTGGGTTGTGAAAGCATTTTAGAGCTGTCTGTTTCATAGTAAAGAACTGTGAAAATTTAGAATAAATATGCCTCTCAATATGGCATCTTAGTCTTCCTTGGCCAGAAACCGTAGCACAAGTCACAAGCCAGTCCTGAACCAACTTCAGGCAGAGCAAGTAGAAGGAAAGGAGCAAAAGAATTATTTAAATGTAGAAATACCCTCCAGATACATTCTTTTACAGAGATCATTTAACTGTATTTGCCAGGAGCTATGTCTGTCTTTTTTATGCCTGTCTGGACCAAAGGACCAGAAGGAGACCAATGTCCAAACATAGAAAACAGAAAGCATTGTGGTCTGACACAATTCAGGATCTCTGTTGGTCCCTCCAGAATCTGAAATGCATTTATTGTACAGTATTGTTGCTGACATAAGTCCAAGGAACTTGTTTATACACATCAAAACTGCCCCAAACCTCTTTGAGTTGACAAACAGAACAGGCTGAAATAAGACTATGGACAATAGATTCATGTACAGTGATCTCATGAAAAAATACTATTTATTTATTCTGATCAATATAACACTGACTAAATTTATTGTGAATATTTGATGATTACTAAGACACATCATCAAGTTATTGTCCCTTTTGAGCATAATAAGAGTCTTGGACTGTTTAAGAGAGCTCAACCAGACTGTCCACTCCAGACATATTTGCTTCCTATTAGCCAGAATGTATTATCAATAGGTTTGGGTTTAGAGATTTTTTTTTATTATTATTCTAAAAGTCATAAGATAAGACAAAGGTTCTTTGGGAAGATGCATACCTCTACTAAATTTCTACCACCCTAATAAAAGCTGGTTTGGCATAAGCAGACTGACTGAATGAGTCATCACGTTTTCTTTTTTTGATCACTAAGGCAAACAATGTAGTCTTTTAAATGCAACATCTCTAAATCTTTGGCTACATAGCCCTTTTTCCTGTTTATAAATTGTATTATTGCCTTAAAGTGTAAAAAAATATGACAATGAAGAGAGATGTCATTAAAAGATAATTGTTTTATCTGCAGCTTATTCCCCTGAATATAAGGCTACAGTTTTCCTTCAGGAGATTAAATGACTTGAAATGGCATTGCTAATTTCAACAGAATATCAGGACATTAATCAAACATCCATATTACCACTGTTCTGGGCAGGCATGGCAAGTCTGTAAGGAGCTGAGCTGGCAACCTGAATTTCTAAGGCATCTGGAAAGACAAATGATCCAGTGGATAGTTCCAAGTCTACACTAACCAAGATGTGGGACCATCACATTTGTATGTATATTTAATTGCAAGGTTAAATGTGGAAGATTAAAGAAGTTTGGTTTTAGTTACTATGATAAAAATAATATGCTTGAAGCTTTGACTAGCTATATTTTCTACATTTTGGTTAATTCAGCTGTCAAAATGGAACTGTGCTCAGCATGTATAGAATAACTGACTAAAAGGTCACCTTTGAATATATTTTCATATTGCTGGTAATCAAAACAGAGTATAGCAGACTTTTGTTGGTAACTGATGGAAGAGCAGATATAGAACAGGGTCACCAGGATGTGATGATGTGAGTAGTCCTAATGGAATGCCACTGCAGCTATTAACCATTTAGTCTGGAAAATAGGCTCACGTGGGATCTAATGTTTCACTCATGGTAAAGTTTGATTTTCTTTCTCAGTAGGGGCCAGCAACATGGGTAGTATTGCATCTACCTGATACTATGACTAAAACACACTGCTTCACTATTTTCTTCCTATTTATTCCTTTTGAATCGCTAAAGAAGGGCTAAAAAAGCAGCTGTTTCATGCAGCATAATTCACAATGCATGCTTTTCTTTAATTGTAACATTAATTTATCAAGTCCAGATCAACATTTGTGGTTTTGAGAAGAGAATAATATTCTTTGAAGTCCTCTATATCTTGCCATATCGTTGTGTACTCAATTTCAGATTATTTACATATTTTCGCATGCAAACTGGGATAAAGAATGAAAACACTCAATATAAATGGCTACCTGCCTCACAAGACACTGTGGAGACCTGGAAAACTCAGTATCAGGGCCCTAATGTTATGTGGCAGGAAACAAGCATATTAGGAAAAATATCACAGCCATTAAATTCATTACAATGTTATTATGAGGGATTATATTCATATTATCATGTCTGTGTTTAGAAAGGAACTCTGGAGATCACCTAGACAAATGCTTCTCTTCTCAGAAAAGGGTCAGCTAGAGCAGGTTGCTCAGTGATGGGTCAGTCTGGGTTTTGAATAACTCCAAAATCTGGGACTCAATAGTTTGTTTGAACACCCTAATAATTATCATTTTTTTTTTTCATCAGTAGATGTTTGATCAAGATCAAGAAAGTATGATTTGTCCTCTATAAATGACAGAAATGAATTCACACAAAGACATCCGCAATATACCTACATTTAAACTTCAATCTTTTAAAATCATTATCATTTAATCTTTTTCACATCTTAAGGCAGAACTAGGAGCAGAAATAAACTCCATCAACCAGCACCGTCCTGGACAAGCAACAGCAAAAAACCTCAGTCATAGTGGGAGTCTAATCACTTGATTTCAGAATTCCAGTTTCATTTACTAAGCTGGAAAGCTCAGATCTGACTAATATTTGCGTTCATTAACAGAGATGTATGTCTGAGTGGAAAAAAAAGGTTTTTCAAGTTGTGTCTATCATTTATTTGTATCACTGAATGATTTTTTCTGTTCTGTATTTAGCATCTGAATGTAAGTTTTCTTTTATTAGTCACTTTAACAATATTTATACCAAAGTGTCAGGACGCTATTTGAAATAGCTTTCGAAATTAATTTTATCCAGCTATACAAATATACCATCAATAATAATAATAATAATAATAGGAAGAAACGATGGACAAGGCTAGCTGTTGGGTGAATTAGTTCTGGACCAGATCAATGAAGTTCTTCATGAAAAAGAATATCCTACATGTTAAAATACATTAAATTTCTCAAACAACAGTAAATTAGTTCTCAGAATTTACAGTATTCCACTTACTTCAGTGAATTTTTTATATGTTTCCCACTTTTTTTAGGAAGGAAGATCTTACAAGCTCCAAACTAGAGATTCCAAACTAAAGCTTCTGAGCTTCCCATCTGCAGCATTCAGTCGGTCCAACATGAATCACGAGGAGCTAATTACTGTATAGTGTTGCCATGCCAGCAGTGGCATTCACTTTTCTTTAATATTTTCACTAACCTTATTTCCCCTGTGAGCAAAATAGCTGCTGCTGTTTGTTCAGACTTGGCGGCCGTGGTAGGACTCGCTGTCAGACAGCCTGAGCTCCTCTTGCTAATTTCAAGCTCTGTTGAGTAGTATTGTGATGGCAAAACTATCACTCAGAGTTTAGGAACACTCCCCAGCAGAGGATAAAAAAAAAAAAAATGTGAAGGAAAACTGCAGATTGTGCTTAGTAGACAAAAAGTGTTGGGTTTTTTAAATGCAAGAATTAATTGCTACTCATTTCTTTAAGAAAGAGTGACTAGAAAGAAATGGAAGAGACTGGACAGAACCTACTGCCAAGTTACAAATGTATTAACCCATGGTAAAGGTTCAATTAGGATTATTAGAAATGTTAAGAATATCTGAATGTAAAACATTTACATTACTGAACCTATTTGTTCTGTATGGCCAAAAAAGTATATTTCTTAGTAGCATAGGTACAGAAGAGCAAATATAAATTTAGAAATAGAAAGACATTCATTCCACGGTATGATATACCTTCATGAGCCTCCCCCCTGTTGTTGGCTTTTTTCTTCTTTTTTTTAATTTTTTTTATTTTTATGCCTCATAAATTACATATGACACTATTAAATATGGAAAAAGTACACAGACAGCCTAAATAGGCCCACTTCTAGGCCACTAATTAATGCTATTACTGGGGAAAATAGCTTCCTATCAGAAGGATACGGAGTTAAGCAAAGCCTTGAGCCTGGAGAGGTAAAATTCCATGGGCCAGTACATGCTAAGAAATCAAGCAGCTGTAATGCAGAAAAAGGTCTGACTGGGCTGCGAGCTGAACATGAGCCATTGATGTATCCCTGCAACAAAGTGGGCCAAATGCATCTGGGGTTGCATTAGAGAAATCATTTTCAGGAGGCTGAGGGAAATAACTCTTTTGCTCTGCTCAGCACTGGCAAAACACATCTGGAGGACTGGGTTCAAGTGTGGGCTTCTCAGGACATGAGAGGCATGGACATAAGGGAGAGGAGCAGAGAGCCATGAGGCTGGTGAAGGGACATTGAAGGAAAAGCTGAGAGAGCTGGAGTTGGTCAGCCTGGAGAAGAGAGGGAAGCTGATCAAATTATATATCAATACGTGATGAGCATGAGTTTAAAAAAAGACAGACCCAGACTCCTTTAACTGCTGCTCAAGGACAGGACAAGAAGCAATAGGCACAAGCTGAAACACAGCAATTTCTATTTGAACATTGAAGCTTTTTTATTCTGAGGGTTACTGAGCACTGGCATAGGTTGCCCAGAGAGGTTGTGGAGTCTTGATCCTTGGAGATACTCAAAACCTGAATAGACATGATATTGAACAGTCACTTGGTTGACTCTGCTGTAAGGAGGGGACTGGACTCCAAATCTCCAGAGGATCTCCATAAGGTCATTTTCACCTCAACTGTTCTAGGATTCTGTGCTTCTATAAGGGCTGAAAATATTCATCAGACATGATCTGATTAGAGAGGAATATCCTGAACCTCACCTAGAACTCTGTGGTGAAGAAGTGAACAATAATAGAAGATAGGTCAGGCACATAGCCAGCTATGTCTGTGATGACAATGCTAACAGAATGCTGACTTAATACAGAGAAGAACCTCATGGTCTAGAGAGTGCTAAGATGGAAGCAATGTTCATGGCCCATGTTTGTGGCATCACATGGGACAGGTGAGATTCTGGATTCCAAATTAAGTAAATGAGGGAGGATTAAAAGACCAAGACTTAAAATGCTCAGTGTCATGCACCAGTCTGTTTGTATGTGAGAGCTGTGTGGGGAAAAGTTAATCAAACTCAATAGAAACAGGAAAAAAAATTAAATAGGTGAATTTTCTGTTTTATGAAACTGAAAGATGAGTTATCAAAGTGAAAATAGAATGAGGTTGCTGAAATTTAAAAGTTTATGGGGAACGTTTACACATGAGAAAGTCCAGAGCTGCAGAAGAGCACACAGATCACATTGAAATAAACTCCTAAGTTAAGAGGAATTAAGAGTTTATGAAATAACCAGGAATGAAGAAGCCAAATATTTTTTCAGGAAATGAAACTACCTTAAAGCAAGGCATATATAAGGAGACAACCATTCCAAAAATGGACACAGTCACCTTTATAATTGTTTGAAATGTAAAGCATACAATAGGTGAATTAGATTGCCTGATTTTAAATGAGGACAATAACTTAGTAGACTTATGAACTCAGTGAAAGCAAGTTAATTTTTCAAACATGTTATGCCAAGTTACAAATTGCTTAAGCATGCCAGAAAAAAGGTTTTGGCTATACCATATAATTTAGCAAGCCACATGGCTTCTTAAAAAAAATAAAAATAATAAAATAAATTTTAAAATATTATTATATTACAAATCTCAGAACAATTTCAGATGCTGAGACTAAGAGAGACCAAGAAGGCTGCAAGAGCAATACACAGTGATGGGAGTTTTTCCATGAAGGTTTGGCTAAACATTTGAACAAGTAGTATCAGATCAAACTTCAGATGACAGATGCACAAGCCACTTGGTTAGATTTCAGCTTCTTCTTGTAAAGTTGAACGTGTTTCAAAATGTATCCACCGAAGAGCCTAGGTGTGATACACTCCAGTTCAAACCTACAGCAGGAGTGAAAAACACACCAGAAATAAAACACTCCAGAGACGTTCTCCTTCAAAAAGGGAAATTATGTAATACCAGGAAACTCGATAAAAGTAAAGTAAAAGAACCAATCAAAAAATAAAACTTTTGTAGGTAGTATGAAAGTTCCTTCAAGGTACCTTATTAGAGGGACAAACAAACTATGAAATCAATCTTGTTAAAGAATAGAAACAGTAGAGAAAAATAATATTCAAACAGGAAAAACAAAGTGGATAACAGAAGTAGAGAGTTATCTTTCAGAAAATTAGTATTATGTCCAGATAAGGTAAATGGAAAATAATACAAGCCCTGACAAATTAAATCTGCAACTTTACTAAGCCAGAAAAGAATTTGAAGAACAATTTGGTTAAAGGCCTTTAAGTTATTAGGGAGATATTTTCAAACATACTAGAAGCAAAATACTTCCCATAAAGTTTGTAGGGTCAACAGGTACTTAATATAGGGAAGAAAGGATACTTAATTTAGAAAAGGAATAAGACCTTAGTAGAAAATCTGAAAGAGTGATCTACATCTACTTTTGCACTACAGAAAAACCTAGGAAGAAACCCATGTGAGAGCCTTTCCTGGGAGGAAATGACTTGGGGGAACTGAATCAAATCACAGTGCCAGCTGAATATAAGAACAAATAAACAAAACTGTAATTTGTTGCTAAGGCTAGATAGTATTTAAGTATTAAAGGAACTCAGAAAATCTTTAACTAGTAACTGTAGAATATAGAGTAACATTTAACTTAGCTGGAAGACTGGAGGAATGAAAAGCTAAAATTATACCAACTTCAGAAATGTACTTCAGGGACAGACAAATTGTTACAGACTAATAGATTTTGATTTCAGAAATAGGCTAATAGTTTACAGTTCTAATAAAGACTAGAATAAGTAAGTAGTTAAATATACTTATATGGAGAAAGAATCAACACAGCTTTTGTAGATATAAGCTATTTTTCACAAAACCTATTAAAGTTCTCTGAATTAGACTGTGTGCTTGCAGGGTGATGATCAATTTGTTAAACACACTATACTTCCAAAAGCTTCTGATAAGTAAGTATCAACAGAAAAAAGTTGCTGATTATGGATAATTATGCAGCATAGTAAAAACGAAATTTGATTGCAGAGATCTCACAGTATAGGTAATAAAGTGGCAAGTTATTATAATGGAAAAGCCCATGGGTAAAACTATATTAGCTACTGAAGCACAATTGTGGGCTCTTAAGTTGTTATTACCACTCTGAAAGGAGAGCTTGGAGTCACTGTGGTTAGATTTATAAAGGCATCAGCTTGGTTCTCAATGACTAATTGCAAGGAAGACATACTGCTTTTGAAAGTTATTAGAATAGAGTAAAGGAAGAAAATAGAAAATGTAATTTTCTGGCTGTGTAAAGCTCTAGAGAGATTTGAAGTCTGAATGGAAATCTTAAAGGGGGTAGCCCCCAAAAGGCCTTAAAAAAGTAAAGGTATACAAGACCATCAAGAGAAGGGTAGGTTTTGCATTTGGCTGTCCAAAGAGTATTGCATATAAAAACAAATGTAACCTTCTATCGAAAAAATATTATAAAGGACACAAAAGGTACCTTTACTGGCTTATGAGCTCAGACTTTTCCACAAGGAGAGACTAAACCAGGCAATGAAACAGAACTTTTTTTCTGCAGGACTGGCATTTGGCCAAAGCTAAGAATAAAAAAATTTCTAACATGTCTGGCTAGGAAATATAGAACTTGTCCTGAGTAAGATACAGGATGTATGTCACTATTAGTCTACACTCTAATTCATATGCTATAGTTAATATGCAAAGAGTAAAAATTTGGAACGATATCTCTAAATAAGTAATAAAAAATTTAAATACTTACTAAATATTTTGTAGAAGATAAGAATATTCAGTGATGTACAGAAACACGATGTCTCCTAATGACAGGAGACAATTTATATCCTAAAGGGATATTAGTTAAAATAACAAAGCAAACAGTTTGAAAAGTAATCAGTACCATGTCTTCAGTATTATGATCCATGCGACAGAGAAGGATGGACTCAATGACTGTTCAAAGATCACTGTCGACTCTGTGGCCTGGAATTCAGCTGAGCGTTTCCATCTCCTGGATCATTTTTTATATTTGTCATGATCAAATGTGAAAAGTATCCAGCAGGCATTATAAAATCATGAGATGATTTTGGTTGAAGTGCTGAAACATAATGATTGGCATTCATTCTTCTATGACTAAAAGAGTTGTTTGGAACCCTATAATGTGTATAGCCAGGAACGTGTGACTCCTCTTGTTTCAAAGAATCTGCCTTTTAATAAACAGTTTCTTAACTGTTTGAAATCAAGTTCATGGAAAAAAAAAGCCTTGTTTAGGACTAGTCACAGCAAAAGAGGAAGTCTTAAGATCTCACACTTCTGAGTTACCCTCAGGATGAATAAGACATTTGAATAGAATTCAACTGCTCCTGTTCACAAATTCAAAACTTAAGCCAATTGAATTACAGCTAATCTCAGATTTTCTTTATAAATAAAGGAGAGAAATAGGCAACTGTGGAGAACAATTCAACGTCACACTTCCCCTTATTTTAAAATCCTGGTTTGGAATTAAATGAATAGATCTCTGCAGATGTCTGTTTCTCTCCACTGAGAGGGACCCTTAAGTTATTAGACCTATATGGTTAACTTTTAGATGCTTGATTAGTGAAGGAGAATTACATTTTTAATAATATTTTAATTTAATTTAATTTTTAATTTAATAATATTTTAATAATATTTTAATTAATATTTTCTTTTCCCTTGGGAAATTTTTTTTGCCATTTTGAGTCATTCAAACGATGCAAATTATTTTCTATTAACTTTTAAATATATGTATTCCTCATAAACTTCAGCCAAGAAAGTTTAAAGCGAGACTTCTCCAGGAAGTCCAAGTGGAAATAGGACTTTGTTACTGAAAGAAATTTTGTGGCCTTAACTTACAGAGTTTGACTATAATACACATGTAAGAACAAATTATGTTTTGTTGCCAAGACAACAAAAGTAAAAAGCAGGGAAACTAATGGAAGCAATTTGCAGCTCTGTTGGACAGCCAGAGATACAATAACGTACTGCATTTCTTAGAGAAGGAAACACTATGATCTATCATCAAATTTCTAGGTTTATTGCAAGAAAAGAAGCAGCACATGACAATAAGGAAAATCACAATGCCAATAACCCAAAGAAAGGTTTATTTAAGAGAATCTCAAGTAAGTATGAAGAAGGGTATATATAGCAGTCTAAGAATTCCATCTCACTCCCATCCCATACTAGGGGGACAAAAACACCCAGGTATGCTGCTGTTATTTTTATTATTATGTTGGAATCCCTATTCCTTTATTCTTTCTTCTTCCAAACAATTTTACTATTGCTTTTAGAAACATTTAGAAATTGTAACAAGGACCATGTGTGTCAGCCAAAATTTCCATTGCACAGCTACTCTGAAGAAGAACAGGGCTAGAACACAATGAGAATGAAAGAACACCTGCTTCTGAGGAAAGTTTAAACATTTCTTAAAATACTATGGTCAAATTTTGGCCTCTGAATAAATTTGCTATTTAGAAAGAACAGATCCAATGGGAGAATTAGTCTTCCAAGAGCATTTATAGTCCAAATCATATTTTAAAAGATGGCAAAAGTGGCAAAAAATTTCTTTTAAAATGTAACACCTAAAAACTTGACCTTAAATAGTCTTCATTTATTTTTTTTTCTGCCATTAGCTGCTTAAAATACAGCATATCAAACACAGCAGCAATTAAAAAATAGCACTGAGGCCATACTTTTCCTCAGGCAATACATTTCCTTGATCATGTAGGGAAAAAAAAACAAAGTAAATGAAAAAAAAAAATTAAACAATTGTATAACTGTAGTGATAATAAACTGGGTCTCAGGTATTTGTGTATTTTTGGAGGGATTGTCTTTTTTTTTTTTTTTTTTTTTTTTTTTACATCTCCAGAGACATAAGAACTCATTGCTATTTTGTGACTGAAAACTAAGTCATAACTAAGCCCACAGGAAGAAGATGTCTACAATTCACTTACAAAATCTCTGAATATTAGGTCACCTGAACTAAATCAGTTTAAACCTCAGAAGTAATAGGATAGCAAAGATGATATTATAGGAAATTCAAATGCTGTTTCGATCCCATGGAGTTCAGAATTACATTACACACAGAATATAATTAACTTTACTGTATTCTATTCTAAATAGCAGGTTAAAGAGAGTAGAATTCATCTATTAGCATAAACAGAATTAGAGCAATGACATGTACTATGTTAACTAAAACATCTGCAGAAATTGAGTTACAGGAGAAAAAGAGGGTGTAGGCACAAGTTATAGTCTTATCGTGGGATTGATTTAAACTATAATTAAAATCACAAGCTAGAAATTAATACAGGAGTCTGGAAGATGATGGAAATTTTCAAATCACTGATTAATATAGGAAGCAGCAGGAGAAGCAGGGAATGAAAAACTGTCTCCCCTTAAAGAACTGTATGTCACTGGGGCTATGCAGTTCCCAGGCCTTAAAAAATGAGATCAAAAGATGGAACAAGAATGGGGCATCCTCATGGTGGAATTCATCTCAGTTAACTTAGTCATCTAAAATCTAGGCTACTCAACTAAGCTAAATATCAGGGCTCCTGCTACTACTTACTGGAAAGGTAAGCCACTCATAGGGATGATCATCCTGTATCATTATGGTGGGTAAATAACCTAGATGAAGTTTATCTTTCCTTCTAACTGCACATGGAGTGAACCTGTGACAGAAACTATACTTCTGCTCTTTAAAGATTTAATATTCATTAATCCAAGACAAAGTAAAAGCAAAAGACTTGTGTGAGGAATATTTTATTTCTAAATATTTAGTCTTAATCTGTGCACAAAATAGTGTTCAGCAGATATACTATCTGGAAAACTTCAAATGAAACAAATGACGTGAATCCATGCAAAAACTTTAAATTAATTCCACAATGAAACAGAAAAGGAGAATATTTGCCAAAGTAGTTAAATATCTTGCCTCTCAGAAAAACTGCAGAGGGACATTTTTATAGACATTGCAACAAAGGATAGTATATAACCAATAAATGACAATTAGAAAGGTTAGCTATTAGAACTTCTTATTCCTTTACTGGTGAGCATTAGAGTAATGGAAAGGTGACATTTATGCTCTCTAACATCATCACTTCAGTGAAACGAAAGAGAAAACGTTTACAGGAAACTTTCTCACTCATACAAATTTAAAATCACAGATTTGTGCTCGTTTGTCAAGGTCTGTAAATTTCAAAGCAGGAAAAAACATTCAGACCTAATACATTTATTTAAAAGGTAGCAACCGTCTGCTGAGTTTTTCACATTAAAGCAATATTTTGAAAGTCTAATTTTTTTATTCAGGTACTACAAAACACAACAAGCCCTGTAACATGCAGTTAATGCCTGTTCAGTCTATGCCATTCATCCCAGGCCTGAAATTGTCTTTGCCATGTGCAAGAAAAGCATTTCTCCCTAAAAGAAATTTTGAGGATTATTTTCTGTCATGCAATAATTCATATTCCTGCTTGATAGGATTTCTGGCAAACAGCTATGCCTTTGTTATGCTCATGTAAAAATAATACCACATCAGAATGACCTGTTGTGAACTATATTACCCAAGCCATGTGTAGTGTGCCATAACACAGGTATGTACCTTCCATTCATATACTGCTGGAGAACATACAAAGCCCAAGTGTTACCCAGCTCTTCTGGTTTCAGACATGACAGAACCGATTTTCTTTTTGGTGATTTCATTTTCATTTAAATGTCTCCTAAGTAGCTGCACTTGCTGAAGTTAACAGGCTGTTTTCTAGTCAGCGTCTGCTTCTAACTGCTTATGCTCAATATTCACAGTTACTGCTGGAAAATGGTATGCAGAACCAAGACTACTGCTTGGTTCTGAAAAAACAAGTTCTTATGCTCCAGAAACAAAAAAAAAAAAAGGGTTACACCTCTGACCCTCCTCTAGGGAGAAGTGGACCAGACAAGTGACCAAAATTTAATAAAATATTCACACAGATCACAGAATCATCCAGGATGGAAAGGACCTCCAAGATCATCAAGTCCGACCCTTAATTCACATGGGTTACCAGACCATGGCACTGAGTGCCACATCAGTCTCTCTTTAAAAACATGCAGGGATGAAGAAACCATCACCTCCCTGGACAGCCCATTACAATGCCTGATCCCTCTCTCTGTAAAGAATTTTTTCCTAAAATCTAACCTAAACTTCCCCTGGCAGAGCTTAAGTCCATTCCCTCTTGTCTTACTGGTGGGCTCATTTACCATCTGGAGTAGGAAATTATCCTCCATATTCTCTAGAAATCTCCCAGACTGCCTCTTCTCTTCTCTGTGGAGTTCCCAGCAGATATCCGGCAGGTTAAAGTCACCCACAAGAACAAGGGCTGGTGATTTTGAGACACCTGCCAGCTGCTTGGAGAATAATTCATCAGCCTCATCATCCTGGTTGGGTGGTCTATAACAGACTCCCACGAGGATGTCAGCCTTATTGGCCTTCCCCCTGATTTTGACCCATGGGCACTCAACCTTATATTTTATCTCATGCACATCATAATATAAATTTGAGAGATCATGAGGGTCAAGATGTCTTTCTTGGTGGCTGGCATGCTGGAAGGACTCTGCCATTCACCTACCTTCAATCATGATCCTTGTTTTTCTGCATCCAGCTCCTGTCTGCCCCTGACTCTAGGGACTGGAGTCACAGTCTGGGATTTCTCCAGAGCTGCCCTGCAGCCTCAGTGGTGACATGAGTGTTACTGGTGAGGGGAGCATGATAATATCTTTGCATATATTTCATTATTTTCTTTTTCTCGTCACTACTGTTACATTAAAGCTGAGTAATTTAGCTTCCAACCCATAGGTCTCTCTTTCCTCTCCCTATAGGGAAAGCAAGAGGGATTAATAGAGAGCATCTTTCATTTGTTCAGTTGTTGGCTCAGTGTTAGACCATGACACCACCTGACATCTCCAAAGTCTAGGAAGTCAAAAAATATTTCACAATGTAAATATATCTTTACAAGGAAAAGAAATTATAACCTGAAAGCTTACTTCTTTCTTTGATAAATATGACTGTTTGAAGGCACTGTTAAAGAAGGTGAAGTCTGACAGACATTAAAAGTAGTTTTATTTCCAAATAAAATAATTAACAGCATCCACTCTTTCATTTCCTCATAAAAATTTCTCTTTTGCAAAACTGAAAGCCTCTCTCTTGATATCATGCTTATCAACACTGTGAACAGACATACGCTGAGCTACCCCCATTCTAGAGAGCTCTGTCACATCTGACACCATAGTGGTGCACCATATTGCCAGTGAGAAAATGTGGGATTTAAAATCACCAGATGAAAGCATGGTGTTTCAGTCTCCATATTGTACATCTGCGCTCTCCCCAGACATGAGACTTAACCCAAAACATATTAAAGGCATTGAGAATCTTTCAGCAAGCCTTGAATTAGACCTCCAAAATCAACTACATTGCTTTTTGATACTCTTGCTTTTACAGTAGCAAAATGGAACCAGATCTCAGTCATCTTTATCCTGCTCTGAGGTCCAATCAATCATGCAGTGTTTACTCAAATTAAAATCACACTGAAAACAATAGATTTTTTTTTCTGCCTCTCCAGTGTATGATAACAGGTCAACAGACAAGCCAGCAAAACTCAGCAACTCTCTAGTAAGCTTAGTAAAAAATTAAATGTCCTAATTAAGGGTGGAATAGGCTCCTCTGTGACATCTACTGCCAGTAGTGAAAAGGACAATAATACAATAGTATCATTTCATAGTTAGGTGCAATTTGTGACATACACTAACTGACTAATGATCTTGGTTCTTTAAAGGTGTAGATCAGATATTCAGATAAGGTAGATTGATCTACCTTCTTTTCTTAAAAAAATCTGTATCAAGAGATATGAATTGCAAATTTTTTTTTTTTTTTTTTTGTGTGTGTGTGTGATGTTGCCAGCACCCACATATATCTCATTTGTCTAATAAGCCAAACAGCTTTGGTCAGTTAGAAAATATGAAATCCCTCTGCTCTTTTGCCACCGCTTCTCTATACAAATACAGTGTGCTGTGAGGATTTTTTAATTCTGCTATATGTGTGAACTATAAAATAAACAACAGATACAAAAGAAACATATGCTCTTTTCCTAAGGAATGAATCTCATGAAAAGATTAGAAATCATATTAAGTGCTAACTACAGAGAAATCTGAAGTTATTGAGCTTCTGCAGAGTTGAAGTTTTGTTTTTTTATGGTTGTTGATTTTAATTTCTTCCTTCTAATGGTAAAGCTCCCTTGGTTTACCTTAGTAGAAACGTAGAATATCAAATACTTAAAAAATGTATCTAAACAGAGCAAGGCAATACACTTGTCTAGTGAGCATCTCACTAAGTACATCTATATGATAGAGTAACTTTGAAACTCTTCATTCTCCAAAATGTTCATTATACTCACTTCAGACCAAGTAATTGTATGGCAAATTGAATATCACACTACTAAGCTGAAGGCAACTCAGGAAAGATCATTATTGTTTATTTTATTATTCTTGTGATAGAATTTGACTTAATTTGAAAGCTGTGTTATTGCCCTGACAGTGAAAAGCACGGAAATCTTATTCTAGGTCCATTATATAACGTTTAATAAGCATATCAAAGTGTGTGTGCTCATATATCCTTCATTCCAGTTAAATAATTTCATTTGTCCAACTAAATGCATTTAGATAGTGATTTTTTTTCATAGACAGCATAGTCTTATATTTAATATTTAATTGTATTTTCACTGTTTTCACTAAGCTTCTTGTCTGAAAAACTCCAACAATTGTAGGGAATCTTACAAAAGTAAAAGAAATATATTTACATTCTCATATATATTAGCCAGATTTACGAAGTATCCCTCGCACACTGAAATAATGATCACCTCTAATTTAGAACTACTTTCCCCCTAAAGTAATATTTATGATTTCCCTATATGCAATTTAATATGTCCTATTAATGTGATTTTGAAACCCATTTGCTCTGGTGTATATTAGAGGTAGACCAAATAAAATGTGCTGACCTGTCCTGTTGTAAGTTATATGCAAATAAAGCTTATAGAATCTAGAATATCATTAATTAACACATCAAATCTAGTATCCACTTGCTGGATGTGTGACGAGTGCTTCAGAGAGGGGCAGATCTACTCCAGAGTCCAAACACAAACCCAAAAGCCAGGGTAAATAGACTGATCAGCAGGATGGGTGAAACAGGACAGAACACAGAGTCCCCTTTCCTTATATTACTGAGCAGGAAGAGAAAGAGGAAGAGAGACATCCAACAGCAGAATTTCATTGATAGTCTGAGGGTACTCTGTCAGGAAGTGTTTTAGTATAAGGTACTGATACCCATGACTTGGGACCCTTTCTTTGATAGGGGATAGGGTGGCCCAATGAGATGTACTTTCAAAATCCTGTATTTGCTAAAGATGTGTAGTGGACAGATAAGGAGGCAGCCTTGGGGCATCACCCCTTGGAGTGAGACTGATAAAGGAAGTTGCATTTGGGCAGATCAGTTTTGTGTAGATGAGGACGACAAGGATAAGACAAAGGATGGACAGAGCATTCCTAAAGACTGAGTCCTTTCCACCTATGGAAAACCACCTCGAGGACCCTCAAGGACCTCAAGGAGCTCAAGCAAAAATGTGCTCAGGACATTTGCAAATGCTACTAAGTTCTTGGAAAAGGTATGAATATGCATATCTAACCTGTACATAACTTCTGTGCTAAGCATGCATGTTAGGTTGGAATTATCCCCTGTTCATCCAGCACCATAATAAAGGATACCAACCTAAAAGTGACAGGGTGCTGCTGAGGTGATTTTCTTTGTTTCAGTCGTACCATCAACACTTTTTAATATTAGCTTACCACATAACATAGGGAATTAAAGAGATTTTTGTGTCTCTTTCTTTGCTCTCGCATCGTGGGTTGGAGAGATTTGCTGACAAATTGATTAGGTTTTGCCTTTATAACAAAAGAAAAGGGCAATAAAGCTGGTTTAGAAACAGCTGTGTATTAGCCTTTATGTATTTTACAAGATAATTCTGCTATGTAGCCCCTCAGAGTTAGTGCTCTGGGAAGGACTGTCCTTGAACTTTAGAGACTTGATTATTTACTGTATCAGTAGAGGACATGCAAGCAAAAATTTATCTACTTTACTCATTGTTTAAAAGCTGTTTCTCAAGAAACAGTATTGGAGCTCTTTTATTTTGTGCTAGTTAAAAGACACTGCTTTCCAAAATTTGTGCAGAGGGGTATATTCTGCTGTAGCAGACTCACCAGGTTGAACAGTTCAGCATTAAGAGAAGGCATTTGAAGAAAAAACAAGTTTTCAAGTGAAAAATGTAGCTTGAAGGATTTGAAGGTCTGAGAAAAAGGGATTTCTTTTTTTTTAAACTTGAAAAAAAATTCATCTGTTTCATGTGATAGTTTATTGAAACAGATTGAATATATGGCAAAGCATCTGTCACTGCTCTTTAGTATAAACAGAAATATGTAGGAAGTCCCTTATTGCTAACCTGCTTCTAATTCTTCTAATTGCAATAATGCCCATAATTTTTTCATAAACATGTTTGTTTGTGTTTTGCTGCAAAAATATTGAGGTGCTTTCTAAATTAGAATTAGACATTTTAATACCATATTTAATCATTAGATAATTATGGCTTCTTCCTGTGTATATGTATGGGTGATAATAAGCAGGATTCAGCTCATCTACAGTCAGTCAGGCCAAAGAGGCTTTCTCTTACTCTCTCTGAAGAGCAACAAATGCATGCAGAAAATGTGTAAGGCATCTATATTAAATATCTATTGTAGGATGGAATTCTACATAGATTATAGAAGGATATTGAAAAGCATTGGTTGTTTCAAACAGAGGAAGCAGAGTCTTGTCCCTAATGAATGGATATTATTTATATATATATATGACAATTGATTAATGATTTTCTAGAACTTCAGTGTCAGAACTTCTCCTAACAGGAGGAGGTTCCAAAGTTATTTTTCAAAGTCAGTTCCATAACTATGGAATATTTCAGAACAGTAAAAGGATAGAAGAATAATTGGGAGAATAAGTACAGATGACCTATGCTAGATCAGGGATTATTATTTTACATTTGGCTGACATGTCATGACATTTGGAAACTTACACTGTATCCTTAACCACTCTGAAAATCCAGATTTCTTTTAATCTAAAGCAAGAATCTACAAAATCATGAAGCATTTGTCCAGGGCAGTTATTCAAAATTTAATAGATTCATTTAGTAACAAAAATCTGAAAAACTGTGTAGTTTCTACACTGGACAGCTCAGGAATTCAAATGAAATCACAAGAATGAGAATTAGTCTTTGCAATTTTACACATATTTCATGGAGTTAAAAACTTAAACTACTAGGTAAACTTCTTCTCTAAAATCTGATATTTACAACTAAGCAGAGCATTAATGTGTTGGCTGCTATCAAGTAATTGATTTTTATCTTAAACCTCAGTGGTTATTACATTTATTAAGTGACAAGCAAGGTAACAGCAAATCTGAAGTTTAAACAATTATTTGTATTAATCCAAACCAGATGATTGGGTTAAACATTACAGAGAACTAAACAAAGGGGAAATGTTAGTCAGAATAAATAAGTGCAAAGAAATTTATGCATGAAGAAAACCTTAAGCTGCTTGCTTACCTCAGTCTCAAAAAGAAACTATTAGTCATTGCAGTAACTGAGAGATATTTTCTCGATTCACAACTGCAGTCAAAAAGCAATCAAAACATTAGGCTACATAAGAAGTAAGATGATGGATAGGACAGTTTCAAGGTTCATTTATCAATGGTGGGACTTGCTCATAAAGGTCTTTTCCAACCAAAAAGATTCTATGACTGTATCAATATTTTGGCATTGTCTGGAAATTGTATGCACTATGGCATAGTGCTGGGACATAAATTATGCACAAGATCCCAAGTTTTATGTCTTATTCCAGCTTCTATTCTTCAGCTTTGCAAGATCAATAAAGAATTTATGCACAATTGAAGGGAATGGGTTGCTCACATCAAGATAAGACAACCGGGGATGAAGGTGAATGCTTACCAAAATCTCCTATTTCCTGTTTCAAGAAAGTCCACGGGGTTTACTGGTTACTTACATTAAAAAAACTACACAGAGAAGAGAAGCCTGGAAAGAATTACTAAAATCAAGGAAGGCACTCATTTGAAAAGAGTTTTAAAAGATATAATTTTTTAGAAGGAACATTGATAAAAAGATCTCTGATGAATGCATATCAGATAAGGACTGGTCTACAGAAGATAACTGTCTGTCCTTTTGGAGTTATATCACAATTAGAAAGACAGCACAGTGATAATAACAGAATGGGGGTGGTAGTGTTAAAAATCAGTAGAACATACTTGTTCACATGAAGTGTAATCAGACTGTTGGACACATTTCCAACAGCGTAAGAATGCTAATGAGGACATTGGAAAAGTGTGAAGGCCTAGAAAAGTAGTGACTGAGATCTGGGGGCCACTCTTGGATGAACACAGTGATCAGGGTCAACCATTGGGTACATCCCTGAGTATGCACGGTTTAAGAGAAGTCAGTAAAGCCTCATTCTGATCCTCAGAGCACAGGACGATGTTGCCCATGTTTATCTAAGTGCCGTTGTTTTTTATGTGGGTGCCAATAAGATCCTGGTCTTGTGGCTGTGCTAAGCTGCATGGTGATTGCATCGATTTTTGTGAATCAGTGCATTAAGAACTCCTTGTTACTGGTGAAAATGTGAGTAGCAGCAGACACATCTATCAGACTAGACAGAAACCCTCAAGTCCAGAAGCCTACTTTTTCTGGAACCTCTAACATTTAGAGTACAATGTGGAAAAGACTTGACCCAGTTCTGCTTGTGCTATACAACTTGCACTTTTTTTGAAGGTCTGATCCTGGCAACTGCACAAGTCAGGCATGAGACCACAAGGCCCTCAGGTCTGACAATATATTCCAATTTCTTTCTGAAGACTTCCTGTATGAAAAACTCCTCTTAGCTACCAGAAAATACATAGTATTGTGTAAGAAATATTCACACTAAACAAGAAATTATGTTGACTCAATTTTGCTTTTTGCAATAAAAAGAATGCAAGAACAATTTGTGCTTTAATATTTACTTACAAACTTGCCAGCTCCATTTTAATGTGTCAAGCTGCCTGTAACCAAGGTTATATTTACTAACCTAAGTATGATGCATAAGGATAACATTTCAAGCAAGTTATTTTTAAAATTAAATGTTATATAGGTAGCAATTTTCATGGTTGTAAAAGGGAGTTGACTTAAGAGAAACCTATAAAGTATATACTGTATATGAAATACAGTGGTGAAATGTCACACTGAAACCCACTGCAGGAGCCTGTGTAACTATGTATATTCAGATCATTGGTTCAATTCACTTTGGAATAAATAATGGAATGTACAAGGAACAGCAACTTGTATTTAATTTAGTGATGATTTAACAGAAATTTTAAAAATAGAAAAAAAAAAGATATATTTTACGATTTGATTTTTTGGGTCATGTATTACATGTTACTATAATACTATATTCCAGTTCAGGTAAGCACTTGAGAAAATCACCGTGTTTGGTAATTATCAATGGTGGATAAGCCTGCTATGTTTTTTAAGCATATACTTAAACATTGTATTGATGGACCATGAAACAGCAGAGCAGTGTCAGGATTGTATAAACAATTTCTTTTAATCAGGCAAAAACAGGTTTTCAGAAAACGATTTCCGTAGACACAAAACAAGTGCAAAAGTAGTCGCGGATTCAACACCTGATTCAGTATTTGCACTATTATTCACCCTGATATCATCAGTACATCATGAAACTACATATCTTTTCAGTATTCTTTAATTGCCTGATTTACCTTTTTCATGAAGAGCAAAACTTTTTCTACCATGTATGAACAGCTATTGAAATAAACTGTGAGCCAATAGTGAAGACAACAGACTAATATTAATACATTAGAAGATGGAGAGTGAAAGTGTTGGGGTTTTTTTGTTTGGTTCGGGTTATGATTTTTGGGGGTTCTGAGGGGAGATAAGTGTCCCAAATCATTTTAGTCCTTATTAGAAGACTGTATATTGGAATATACAATTTGCTGAAGTGATGAAAGGCTAGTTTTGGCTTCAATCCAGCCAGCAGATGTGCACAGACAGATACACAGGAGTTATTTTCTCTAAGATCTTTTGCAATCTTTAGTTAGTCTGCTGAGATCACTTTAAAAATGTGACAATCTAAAATGTGCATTTTTGCTTTTGTGTTAACCTGTGGGGAAAAAACATAACAAAACAAACACCCTAGAAGACAGTCTGTAACTGAAGAATAGTCAGTGCATATTGAGATTCAGAAATACTGGTTGCTATAACATATACACAGTCTTAGGCCTTGATTTTACACATATATATCCCACCCTATTTCTTTTTTTAAAGAAATTACAACTGAAAAATAACTGCCACCAACTACTATAAAATTGTGCATCAAAAACTAAGCCATATTCAATGAGATGTGAAATGCTCTGTAGTCTGTTATTCAACACACCAAACAGATCAGTCCTCAGTATCTTCTGCTTTTGAAAGTCTAGCTGCAAACATCACCCACTGTATCTTTTGTCATCCTCAAAGACAGCATTATTTCTTCAGATAAGACACATATCATCTAAGACATTAGTAAAATACATTTTTGTATACTGATTGCTGAGGCATCAATTTCTTACACAAGTAGCAAGATTTACAAATTGCTTGTTCTCTCTTCCTCTCCCTTTACTTCTACAGTCATCACCCATTCAACATATGTAAAGGTTCTAATAGGAACCAAGGTATCCAAATATTTGAGGTGCATCTACCAGACTTTTTCTTTATGTTAGGCCTTCAAAGATGATTTGGAAGCTTATAAAGTCAGAAAAACAACCCTTTTCTGAATAAAAACTAAAAACTCTGTGTCAAGAGTTAATCTTGGCTAAAGACCAAAAGCCCACCCAACCTCTCATGCCTCTCATGCTTTCAAAGCTCCTCTATGCCACTCCTTCCCCCTTATACTTTTCCTCTGCTCCCTCAAGTGCTCTCCATGAGCCATATTTCCATCAGGGAATGTTCCACTTGCTCCAGTATGGACCTCAGCTGCAACATGGTTATCTGCTTCACTGTGGACTTCACTGGGAGCTGAAGGGGGAAACTTAACTGGAGTGCCTGGAGCACGTCCTCCTTAATTTTTAGAACTTCATCATTCATAAATCTCTCTCTCTGTCTCTTTTTTTTTCCCCTCCTCCTCTGTCTGCCTGATGTACACTGCCCTTTCTTGTACAAACTTTCCCAGAGGTGCCACCACCAGTGTGCCCTGCAGAGGGTCAGATGGAGCCAGCTGGAAAATGGGCTGTGTCCAGCATGGGGCAGCCCTGGCCTCTTCTCAGAGGCTGCTCCTTCAGCTACCCTCTGCTGCCCAGTCCTTGAAACCTACTCCCAGTGGAACCTTGAGGGACAGGCTGTAGTCTGGCCTTTCTAGAAATGGGGAAGAATATTCCCCAGAATTCCCAGTGAAGAGAAAAAGAAATGCACACTGGTCATACCAGGTGCTGGCTGACTGACTGATAGTTTGGGATCCAAACTCAAGGACATCAGATTGGCCTCTTTCTACAACCTGACTTTCCTTATGCCTAAAATAAAAGGTCTTCTTCAAACTATCTAGACTCTTATTTTAACTATAAAAGATAAAGAAACCTTATCATATGGTGTGTTTCTCAAAAATCTTCAAAGTATTTCCATGTTGTACAGTTTACAGATATAGCACTTTTACCCATGGCAGATAGCTGCCTCATGCTCATTTTTAGAGTAAATGGGATGACATAGTGAAGGTGTAGGAATTCAACAAAAAGGAGCTAAGAGATGAAAAGTTGAGACAGATCTTTGCAGAACTTATAGGAATTAAATGCTCTTTGATTACAGTTTGAAGTCCTCTGCTTATGTTTAACAGTTTGTGTTAATTTTCTTGTAATGGCAAGAAATTTCAAAGGAAATGGATAGGCTTAACTGCAACATAAGAATCACCAATATTGGAAACATTTTATATTGTTAGAAAATATAATTTAAAAAAAAAAATTAGTAGAAGTAAAATCAGAGATTTTAATGTCATGAGATGCATTTAGTTGTTTCTTGGGGTTTTTCTTCCATTAGAAATTACTTTATGTCTTCAAAACATAACTTTAATTTCTGGGTATTCACAAGTCTTAAATATTTTTGTTTATTGTGTTTAGGACTGATTAAATTTCTCACTTTCTCCCCCACTCTGCCAGAGCAAGGACATTTCCTTCATATCAGTTTTATTACTATTTACTCACCTTTTAAATAGCCAAAGTTGTTTCTTTAGGACTTAGATGCATGGTAAGAAAGGCAATTACATTCCTCAAGTCATCAGGAAACAAGGTCATTGAACATACAAATGTACTGAACATACTGTGTATTGAAAATAGGCTTAAAAAAAAAATCAGCAAGCACATCAGATTGTAAATGCTAATATTAAAAACCAAATTATTAAAATCAGACATCATGAATTAATTTTTACATGCAAGATCAGAAAGAGCCATTCTCTAGGATTAAATATGCTTCCACAACAATCATTGCTCTGACAGCTAAATGAGAGTATACATAAATTACTCTGCTGAAACTCAACACTTATATAAGCAGGAATAGTCCTTAGATTCATTAAAATTTGAAAACATCCTTGACTCTTTGTTTACCCTCTTCTCTTTAACTTTCTATTTTCACATTCTCTAGAATGTGCTGAGAAGACATCCCTCACTCATTCAAATTTCAAAATAAGTGGAACTTGAAAAAAACAAACAAACCATTTCAGGCCTCAAAGTAGTCTTTATATATTTGTGATATTTTTATATTTATTTAGTGAAAAGCTGGAATGCTAGTCTAGACTAAAAATAATTATCTTTTAGCAAAATAATGACTGCTGGAGAAATAAAAACAAAACAGTTGCTTTCTTTTACCCCATTTCCTATTCAGAGGCAGGCTAGAATTTCCCATCCCAAACTGCTTCAAATTAAAGCATTAGGCAGAGGAAAACCTTTTTGGTATCTTTACTATGCTTTCTTTTATTCCATCCTTCCAGTCCAGCTCTTTTTCCGCCATCTTGCAGCTGGCTTCCTAACATCCCTAATTCAGCCTTATTATCATTTCTCATCTCCCATTTTCCCCAGTTTCAGTGCTAACAGTTCAATATTTCTTTCAGCATATAGGAACTCATAAGCATTTCAGAATGCAGCCAACCTGGTTTCATTAAAGAAACTTAATTTTCTTTGATTGACTGTGACAGAAGGAAAGTACTCTTGGAAAACAGCACATTGAGACGTGTCTGCAAATAAAACACTGTGGAAAAAATCTTAAAGGACAATTTCACACTGTACAGCACCATACCATTCAAATTAAGCAGCTCAGGCAGAGACTGAATCCAAGTTAAAAATTCCAGAAACAATGTCATTGAATCCAAGCTAAATATTTCAAATATTATTTCACTGCATGGAGCTATCCAGACAGATTTTACATGTAACAGAAATAAAATTCAATAGCCTTGAAGTCTATAAAGAGCACAGTGATTATAGACTACCAGGATTTCCAAAGTGGCAAGGAAGACACTGTAATCATGTTCGGAAGACACCTAGTAACATCATTGCCATCAATCTTTAGGTTACTCAAAAAAACAGGGGATTTATATGAGAATGAATCATACAAGTTCACAACTGATGAAAAGATTTTTTTTCCTTTAAAAAGGACACAAAGGACATAAAATGTAGTTATTTGCTTTGACTGCTATATCCAATATCCCTGCCAAGGTATGTTCATGGAATAACAAAGTATAAAATTATGATGAAGCAAACACAACCTAAAGAGGAACCTTGTAACACAGTTTTATTTTTATCTCAAATAATTTTAATCTTTGGAAAGCAGAGCACTGAGATAACATAGGAATGGAAATAACCTCTTGCATCATCAGATGGTACTTCTTATCATTGTCATTAGCTTTCCAGTTCCATCCAGAACACATTTAATTTTCTGCCACTGTAACTTGGAAGGATGATCCTGATTGCTTTATAACCTAGGAATTCCTTCTAATTTCTAACCTAAATTTACTCATAGCCAGCATGAACATTCTTTTTTTCTTTGAGAAACACCTGATAAGTTATACTCAGAGGTAACCACTACCTTCTTTATGCCCCTACTACATGCATAACTATTACACTTCAGTTTTCATCATACTGAACCTCAGGGATGTCCTTCGACTAATCAAAACAGACAAATATTTTTCTTCCTGTGTCATTTTCATCTGTTCTGAGTTTATTGTGGATTTTCCTATTAACTCCCAAGCGAGTGACCTTGAACTCTGTTTTACTATTATATTACATCCAATATCTGTTTCTTAAAGCTTGAAAGTAGTCAACTTTTCCTGCATAACATTTTGATCATCCTCTGTGTTGAAATGCCTTTATATCAGCACCAGATTTCACTAGCTCATTACCCAACTTCTGTCAAGGTCATCTAGTAACATTTTTCAAAGATCAAGATTCAGATATTCACCAAGTATATTCACAAAAGCACATTGTTGAAGAGGTTTTTAGGCCTCAGCAATCTTTGTCGAAATCAGAATTAAAAATCTCCTAGGGTTTAACTTTTTTTTTTTAAAGCATACATAATTGCTCCAGAGAATCACAGGATGTTAGAGGTTGGAAGGGACCTAGAAAGATCGAGTCCAAGCCCCCTGCCAGAGGGGGGCCACCCAGTGTAGTTCACACAGGAATGTGTCCAGGTGGGTTTTAAATGTCTCCAGAGAAAACTCCACAATCTCACAGGGCAACCCATTTCCAGTGTTCTCTCACCCACACAGAGAAAAAACTTCTAACAATTACACAGAACCTCATGCTACAGCTTGCACTCATTGCCCCTTGTCCTAGCATTGGACATCACTGAAGAGTCTGGCGCTTTTGTCCTGACACTCACCCTTTACATATTTACAAACATTAATGAGGTCACCCCTGTTTTCTCCAAGCTAAAGCTCCAGCTGCCTCAGCCTTTCCTCATAGGGGAGATGATTTCCCACTCCCTTAATCTTCTTTGTGGCTCTGCGCTGGACTCTTTCAAGCAGTTGCCTGTCCTTCTGGAACTGAGGGGCCCAGAACTGGATGCAGTATTCCAGATGCAGCCTCATCACTTCAACCAACCTTCACCACTTCAATCAGGCTGTCCTTGTTTATGAGTATAAGATCCAGCAGTGTTCCTCTCCTACTTGGCTCATCCACCATTTGCATCAAGAAGTTATCATCAGTGGACTGTAGGAACCTTCTGGACTGTGTGAATGGCTGCCTAAGGGGGCCTTCCAGCAAAATTCCAGGTCCTGCAACCGTGACACTGCTTTCAGTTGCCTGTAGAGAGCCTCATCTGCTTCTTTGTCCTGATAGGTGGCATATAATAGACACCTATATAATAGACACCTACAACAGTATCAGCCACTCCTGGACAGAACTCAATAAATTCTAGTTGCTCTCTCATGTTAAAAGCAACTCCAGCACTTCATTTTGTTGGCCTGTCTTTCCTAAAATGGACACAACCATCCATGACCACATTCTAGTCATGTGAGCTGCCCCACCATGTCTCTGCAGTTGCCACCAGATCATAGCCCCTTGACTGCACATAAATTTCTAACTCCTTTTGGTTGTTACCTGTGCTGAATGTGTGTTACCTGTGCTGAATGCATGGGTATGCAGACATTTCAGGGAGTGAGCTGAGCACACTGATTCAACCCTAGGGGGTGAGAGGCCTTCTGGTCTTCATTAACACTAGAACACCAGCTACAACCCCATCCCTCTTTGAATTTAGTTTAAAGCTCTATGAATGAGCCTTGTCCTAAAACCCTTTCCTCCCTGGAAGATAAGCCTCTCCCATGTATCACCGTCAGGCTTGGTGTCTTGTAAAACCAGCCATGATCAAAGAACTCAAAACCCTGCCTGTACCACCAGTCTCTGAGACAGGTATTTACAGGCATGATCCTTCTATTGCATCCCATGTGAACACCCAAAAATGGAAAGTAAGAAATTAACAACTAGAACTCTTCTATTCTTCCTTGTGGCAGAGGGTGTTATGTTTCAGGAAGGCCTATCTGACACTGGCAAGACCCCTGTTATAGGTTGCCTGTCATCCCCATTCCTGTTAGACTGGCTCTGCCTCTCCAGGGAAGGACCCCTTTCCTTTTGCCCTCTCCCCCCATTTCTTAGGTCCCCTTCTTTTTCCAGGTGGCAAGAGGGTAGGGGATCCCCTGCTTCACATGGAGCCCGCACCTTCTGTCTTTCCCCCAGGGATGGCAAGGTTCCACCAGTCTATCTCCTTTCCATATCCTCTCATCGTCCTCAGTCTTTCGACTTCCTCCTTCAGCTCAGTCACGGTGCTGCGCAGATCATTCCCCTGTTCCCGTCTAACAGCGCTCTCGTCTCCAACACCGCCATTACAAGTGCCAGGCTCAGGCACCCCGTGCACCCAGGGGCCTGGACATTTACACGCTTGTATGGGACCTCTGCCTGGGTCCTCGGACGGCAGCCTTGGGCCGCGTTGCGAACACAGCCGGACCTGCGAGCGCCGAACCGAGCACGTTGCCGGGACACCCCCGGATGACTCAGGACACCCCTTTGTCCCACCTTCACCATTCGAAACTCTGAACGGTTCTGCCGAACCGCCGCGGGCACTACCCGGCACCGCTGGCCGCTCGCAGCCCAGGGATCGGGCTCACCTGCTGGGCAGGTGCTCCTGGATGCTCCGGGGAGGCTGCTCCTTCCCTCCTGCTCACCCACACGCTCCGCTCCTCTGCGAAGCCTGAGCCGTCTCTCTGTCTCCATCCCGCGCAATTTTAAAGGCACGGAACTTACCGGTACCGGTGTCGCTGCCTCCCTGCTCGCGGTCCGATCGGTACTGGGCTGTAACCTGTCCGATACCTCCGCATTTCAATTTCCCTCGGTTGCCCCGGCGCGCCCCCACTCTCGTCAGCCTGTCGCGATAGTGGCCGACTCGAGCCTCTTTTTGGGTCTTCCCGCTCTCCCGGAAGCCCCCTCTTCGGATCCGTCCCGAGCAATTTTAAAGGCACAGCACTTACCGGTACCTCTGCCTCGGTCCTCGTATTGGGAGTGACGCTGTCCGGTATCACCGCGTTTGAATTTTCCGCGATTTTGCTTCGTGATTAAAAAAAAAAAAAAAAAAAATCAGTAATTTTTTTTTCAGAAATCTCAAACAATCTCATGTTTAAAATCCAACCCTCATGTTCAGTACAACTCCACTACTGTGACTGTGACTTGTCACAAGTACCAGATGGAGTTGAAATAATTGCCCTACTTCATCCTCTCAACCATATTTGACTAATTTACAGTCTGAGAGGAACAGGGCTGTTGATAATTCTAATTTGTAACTACTTGGGCCTTTTATCACTAAGGTATTAAAAAATGCACTTAATGTAAGTATGAGTATAGTTATCAAGGGCTTCTCTAGGAATAGTTTAACAGAGGGAAGACTGGTATCTCACTATATTTCCAAAGATTTCAGTCTGAGATTCCTTCTGGAACAATGCTGAGAGCTACCCCCAGTTAAAAAAACTATGTATACATTTCAGCCATTTTGTCTGGAGTGTCACAATATTAGATCCATGATTAATCTAATTTTATTACACACATTGGCTAGAAAACATAGCATTCCTTAATCATACCATCCCTCTTACTATTTTTGACTAACACACTCTGCTGAATCAGGACTGTTGTCTCAGCAGGTCTATTAGGATATTTTTTATTCTTCTAGTGTTACATACAAAAAGATAATACTGCAGTTCTTCAGTCAGCACAAGTGGCTTCAACAAATACCAAAACATGTTTAAAACTGTGGAAGTGTATTATAGAGTATATATTACAAATACATTATTGTATTATTATATATATTACAAATACATACTCCAAATACATTTTTTTATGTCAATTAAAGCTAAAAAAATACTACAGAAAGTGACAGAGAAGGTGAAGAAAAAAATAGAATGAATAGGGGGATTTTTTTCTGTAGATTTACTCCTGATCAGTAGGGAAGAAGTGCTGAAGAGCTGGAAGAAAATTCAGGAGTGATCTTCAAAATGTTATGATTCTTGAAGAAAATTTCAAGTAAAAGATTCTCAGTCAATTCACCCAATTCATAAGAGACACTGCATATGAAGCAAGTGAAAAAAGGAAAATTGTCATGAAGAACTTAAATTTTCTCAGAGAAATCACATGTGGGGCAGTTATGTAAACTATGACACCTAAAAGAGGTAGCAAGTGAACTACTTGGATAAACCAGGTGCTCTCGCTGATTAAGAAGAAAGGGAAAAACATACAAGGAAAATGGAAAAACCAAACCAATCAAGCTCCTCAGAACCAACAGGAAGTTGATTTGCCAGGCATGAAATGAGATCCAAATAGGAAGAGACACCCAGAGTATCAGGAATCAGCTCCACAGAAATAACAGTAAAAAACAAAACAAAGGCAGGAATTGGTCACTACTCAACAAGAAGGAACACTTGATGACAACCAGGTTACCTAAGGATAGTTTAGATCGCTTTTGCCCAGTTGAAAAATATAAGTTCAATTAATACAAACAACAAATGCTGAGATCTTCAGATAGAAGATGAAAATGGCCGTTAAGAGCATTTTTTTTTTCAGATTGCCTGGGTCTAGTCAAAATCATTATAAGGTAATGAGAAGGTAGCTGAAGTAATTTCTGAAATGACAGCAGTTCTTCATGAGAATCTGTGGATTGCAGATGGATCAAAAGACCAAAAAAAGGAAAAATGCAGTGGTGAACTTCAGCAAAAAAAAAAGTACCTCAAGTTCCTTTAAAGAAACTTCAAAACAAATTACCAAATAACCAATTTGTAAATATGAGGAAGCAACAAGTAGCTGATTTATATTTGACAGAGAAAATCATTTTAAGCAAAGTACATTTCTCTCTACAACTTACTAATAGATCTCATGGATAAGAAGGAAGTAGCATAGATATTCATCTTGACTTCAGGATGGCTTTTGACACTGATAAATATGACAGTATTTTAAGCAAGCTAGGGGAAAAAAAAGTTCTGGAACAAGGACAAGATCCTCCACAGGTAGGATGAAGAAATACAGGTTGGAACACCACTATATGTTATTTATATAAAAGACAATGTTGTTTAGCCTAGTACTGTCCAAGTATAAAAGAAGCTGTTACAGATGAAGTGATCTTTCCCCTTTTTCCATGGTAGATATGAGAAGGAGAAAACTTCAGCATTAAATTCTTAGGGAGAAGGGACAGTAAGTCAGACTCATGTATACCAGGAGAGAAAGACAGAGCAGGCAGGGCCATCACTGATATCAAAGGGCTTAACAAACAGCATCTAAAGGTCTGTCAGTTGATAATGGTTTGAGTGGGGAGCTGGACAAGATTAAATTTTGCATGATACAATTCAATTTTCCTACAATATCTCTTTCACCAGTTCCTGCTAAGGTGCCTTTTCACAGAATACAAGTCTTCATGCTCTTTGATAGGCATGATAACTTCAGTTTAGAACATTTCTCTAGAAAATGACAGATATAGCAGCCTCAAAGATAAGATAGAAGAATTTAGAAGCTGATACAGATGTACTGCTTCCTTTATGTTTAGCCTTAGTGCCACCTGGCATGAATCTGAAAATTCTGAGATTTATAAGTGTTTCCAGGGAGAACACAATAGTAGTAAACCATTAAAAGTAAACAAGAACTTCTTTGTGAAACAGAAAGCCTCATCTCAGGCTTTGTAATTCCCTTGTTTACTTCACCCTGTTTCTAAAATACACATCATTTTATTTTCTTATTTCTTGAGAATTTTTGTTTTGTACAGTGACCTTATTCAGCAAAGTAGCATGACAGAAGGATTGATTTGAATACATACCTTAAACAAAAACACTGGCATAGAAAGGCTACCAAAAATAAAATGAAATTCTATATTTCTGCTTCCTTTCCATCATTATTGCTTTTGTCTATAAAAATGACAAACCAGTAAAAATTGCAACATTTTCAGTCAGCTAAAAAGAATTTAAATTCTGCTCAACTTTGAAAAAATTGAATTATTTCTGAATACCTTTAGGCATTTATAAAAAGACAAACCAACTTGACATTTGACTTTGCAAATTGTGCTAGAATGAATGCCCGTTCCCTGGGTGACACAAGATCAGAAAACCAAAACTATTAAATTCAGTTTTCTGAACTGCAGGTTTTGTTGATCACACAATCAAATGAACTTGGAAATTTAAGAGAAGCCCTCCTCCTGTGTTGTCTGGGCCTCCTGTGGCTGTCTCCAGGGCATAGCTTCCTTCTAGTCTGATTCAGTCTCTCCAGTAGCTCAGCAGAGTGTGTATAATGTATAGTTTGTACAATATAAATGTATTTATACATGTATATAGGTATATAGGTATGGCCACAGATAACAGGCAGACAGACAGAGCCCTCACATGAACACCAGCAGCAACAGTGGTCTCATCCTCCTGCCCACTATGTCTGAGTGGGGTGGAGTTCTGATGGTGCAAAAATATAAATATGCCAGGTGGGTCCATCCAGCAGCTGAACTCAGACTCGGTCTATCCAGTAGCTGCTCCTTGATCCCAGTCTCCCCAGATCTGGACATATATGAGCCCCCCAAGTTCTCAGCCTCATTCCAGTGTCTGGTACAGACCCCCTCACATACATGCACACACACACACCCTGGTCCCACAGCCAACCTGCCTGTGCTCTTCTTGCCCTTAGAGACACAGAGGGATGTTCACACCCAGAGGTGTCTCCTAGAGGCCCGCTCAGCTCCCAGCTCCCACTTCACCTACTCACTTGCTCGTCCAGGTTGATCTTTGCTAGTGATCTCACACTGTCACTTGCACATCTGTGCTAGCTTTCGTATAAACACAGGCTAAAGACCCTATCAGAAAATAGTTGAAAGTTTAGTAAGGAGATAGGACAGACTGAGATGATCAGGCACAGGGTGTGAACATTTATATAACAATGGATCCATTATATTACAATGGACCCATTTATTTCCTTATTACTCTATTTCCCACACTCCTACCCATGTCAACTAAATCTCTCCCTTTTCTGCCTTTTGTTCCTCCTCTAAACAACCTAAATTAGGACTTGTGAAATCCCAAAAATGCTCTTTTGCTGCGTTGTATGATGTATCCCACAGCCCTAGTCTGTACCCCACCTTGGTCTGAAATGATCCAAAGAGCTGCTCTGAATGGGTCATTGTGAGAGTCTCACACCTGAGCAAAGGAGCTGATGGTTCTGCTGGAACAGCCCTAGGAGGGGCTTTGGTCTTTGGCAAGGTGGACATAGGTCCAGAGCCTTTGATTTGGGCTCAAGCTTGCCATTGTGCCCCTGTACTCCTCTGGGGATGTTGAGATGTCCTTCCATTGTGTCTGTTCTTTCTTTGTACTTGAGTACTACATGATGTTATCATTTGACTGGAAATTTTGTAGGGATCAGAATACAACTACTGGAGAAAGACTTTTGTGAAAATATTTCAGTGTAGCCATCTCTGCTACTATGAAACGACAAATACACTACAAAAATAAGATACTGGCTAATGTGTAACATTCATTGCACGGAGAAACTTCTAATGCATGTAAGTGTCTCTGTTCTATTCTTACTGGAAAAAGTTGCATGGTTTAGCAGAGCTAGTTTTGATCTCAATGTGAAAAGAGCTTCAGCAGCTCCATTCTCTTAATTGGAATTGCTATGTATTGTAAACTAAGCAGTACCTTTGACTCAGCTGCAAAAATAAGCCAAGCTTCAAAAATAGTGCAGCTGCTGCTATTTACAACATACACCAAAAATCACTGTGCATCTTTTTTGTTCCTCAGATAAAGGCTAAACAATGCGTTCTTGTCTGCTACTTATAGAACATGAGGGTTGGCTGCTGAAAAATACCAAATATCCAGAGATACAGGTGTGATTTTAAATATGTTCTTAATCCCAGTTGGATGTGGATTGCCATTTAAACTGAGGTGTGTGTTTTAGTGCTTTGCTGGATGAATTTAAAGGTTTTGGGGTCTGACTCTTCATAAGATCAAGCCCTAGGAAGGAAGTAGTAACTTCTTGCAATTCCCTTTTCAACTAAAGAAAAGTGTAACATCGTACAAACTTCAACATCACACAGAGTGTAATGACATACCTAAGATAGATGTCTTATTTTAATAACTTTGTGTATATGTAAAACACTATATCTAAACCTACTGTTGATATATGTGACTTTTTAAGTGCTATAACATGATATGTTCTAGCAGCTAGTCTGAGAGTTCAGGGACACTTAGAAAAAACCACAATTGTATGGGCACATCTGTCCCCTTGTGACCAAAATGTTTATTTTAGAAAGTAGAACTCCATTAAATTTCAAAGTTAATTCTTTTAATTTGAAACTTTAGAGGAAACCTTGCCTGTTTTCTTTCAGGTCTTGTTGTTTTAAGCATAAAAAGCTGATGACAGCTTTGAAGTCCTGAATTAGATGTGTGACCTCTTTTACTCATTCTTGATTTAGGCAGCACAGAGGACATATTTGCTACTTTTCCGTTGGATAGGCAGTTCATTTCATCTTTTACTGTTTCTATTTTAGCTAGAGTAAATTAATTTCTCTCTCTCCGGAATATCCACAGCCCATCACTGTAGCAAGATGAACCTCTTTTAGGGCATGGTGCTTCAAGGTCCAACCAGGTGCTCCAGCAGAGACTCACGAATAGTGCTCTGAGCCTATAGCCCTCAGGGCTGACTAACCCGGATCAGTGCTGTTGCTCCAAGAGCAACTGACCTCTCTGCTGGCTTGCTCAGGACTGAGCTGAGCCTGTGGGTTTGAGCCTCACCGTTTATTGGCCCCCTGGTCCTGCTCATGTGCAGTGGGGGCCCACTCTAATTAGGCACAGGTGGGCTTGACATAAGCTCATGCCACTCCCTGGGAATTAGTGGCACCTGGTTGCCTCATTTCACTACACATCACCTAAAAGTTCTGAGGGTTTTTACACATTTGCATGCAAATATTCTCACCACTTCATTGCAGCAGGTATTTGATTTCTCAAATTATACTTAAACTATAATATGGCTCTTGATTCTGCTTTTCCACAAGATTTTTCAAGTCTTTTATTTTCATGCAATAACAAGAGTAAGGTAAATTCCTGTTTGTAGCAGAGGTATTTTTTTAATGAGCATTTATTTCAGAAACTGTGCACCTGCATAATGAGCAATACAGAGGCCAGATATAATTAATCACACCAGTAAGTTAGGTCACCTGCTTACAAATAAAAACCATTAGTTCAATGTTTAGTTTCTTGAAGCACCTTCCCAACATAAAATGATTATATGGCTGCTTCAATACTTCGGACATCTCAAGATTTAATTAATTTATACCTACTACCTAGAATAGCATTTTGTAATAGTCAGTTTTATGTGGAGAGCAAAGTGATTAGTTCTAATAAGGAGGGGAAGTAGCTCTTTTCAATAGAGAAGAAACTTCAGGTTGGATTCAGACCTAGGCTGTGTGTAATCTCCTGCTAATTCCACCATATTTAAATGTTCATGGATAAGACTAGAGTGTGCATAAATGCTATATATAACAGGAATCTGCACAAGCTTCTGCAGGAGGCAAGAAAGCTTTTCATATTGGCAAAAGATGTCTGACACCTTTGTTATATTCTTGGCTTCACCACAGACTTAAAACGAGAGCTGCCACAAGTTATTTATAGACCGAGGCAAAACAAATATCTTAGTTTCAAAAAAATACTATTCTGACTTCATAACAAGGAACCTGCTTGAGTCCAGATTACCTGAGGCTAGCACTACGACAAATCTAATGGCATAACCTAGTGAGAAACCTCAACAGCTCCTGAAACATCTGTATTTCCTCACTGTGCTTATACCTGGAAACATTTTAACTTGTGTTCAAATCCCATCCAAACTCCACTGAGACTAAGAAAACAAGCAGACTGATATGTAAACCCACTGGCCTGGTCAGCATTGTCACAGCAGGTCTAAATACCTCATGGATAACCACACTTCTCAGAAAATGTAACTGGAGCAAGTCAGAGGAAAGAAAAAGGGTAGTAGTGGGACTTGTGAGAATGTAAGTTAGGTCCCACTTCCATTCTACTTGGGATTTATCACCAAATCAGTTCTGCAATAATAACACAGCAGGAGACATCCAGGTTTAATTTACTCTGATTATCTTCATGGGAGATGTGCCTTTGAATCCTCTCAAACTGAAGAGAATAGTGTATTCTGTTCCCAAAGTATAAACTCTTATTTATTAGTTAATTTCTGGTTTTTAAAATGAAGCACAGCTTTTTACAGTGACCCATTAAATAAAATATTTTGGAATTTATGCTATAGTTGAGGTTTAGGTTGCATTTGGTAATCCTAATCCAGGAATTGTAACATTCTAAGGTACAGAAATTTTAGATTATAATTATTCAGAATGTAAGGTTTTAGATCACTTTTCTGAAGCACTTAAGGCAAGGTTTTGTATTACAGTATTCAAAGACCCAGTTTTCAGACATCAGAGTCTTTTACTTGATCTAGTCCTTATATTAAATAGTTATACAATAAGTGAGTATATGATGTTCACACATTAGAGCAGGAGATCTTCCCTGTAATCTTTATTCCATAAAAATAAAACAAAACAAAAAAAGCCTTCAAATAACAAAAAAAGCTGTATTCATCAGTCAGCGGAGTAAAGAGCAGCATTTTCTTTCCTTTCCCTTTCCTGTCTCTGGGGTTAAGAATAACACTTCATGGCTCAGAAGCACTACCTGGAACTCCCGTCCCAGACAGCTGTGATATTGTTTAGGGCATTTGCCTGGAGAATGAAAGCTGAAGACTTGGAACCTTTACTATTAGTGGCAAACTTGAATTCAAGTCTCTCTCTTCCCAAGCTTATTCTACTTGCATATTACACTAACAATGGCCGCTCGCCCTTCCATGATTTTGGCAACCTTTGAAAGAAAATCACAACTGACAAGTCTACGCTAATGTTTTTGACTTACGAGAGGAACCAAGAAGGAATTTCTGGATAATGAACCATATTTCATGTGGTTATTTATGTCAGTGTTGAATACCAGTTTCTTGCACACTTGAAGATCCCCTAAATCTACTGAAATCATGAAACCAACTTCTCCTGGCTAGTCAGTGTGAAACCCAATGACTTCAAGTTAATTCTTAATGCTTGAACTACAAACAGTTTTCCAAAATAATTTAATGAAGAGATTTTTCCATGTGGTGAACTAAAATTCCTTAACCCATTCCTAACTGTCCAAACCAACAATGCCTAACTTCATTTTCATATTTGAATGAAAGTTATTTTTAATGCCTAAGATGTTCTAGTGACTACTGTAATCACTCTAAAACTGAACAAAGCTGCAAACTTAAGTCTAATTCAAAGCCCATTGGAATCCCTGAAATATTTTAATTATTTTCATTAATATTTGGGTCAGGCATCATAATAGGAGGAATAATAATAAATAATAGTAAGAGAACAAAAACAAACCTTCAACTCATGAATACAAGGTGAAAGATACCATGCATAATGTGAAAATGCAAGTAGTTAAAAAAAAAACAAAACACCACAAATGGGAAATCCTGAAAAGCATGCTCAGTCAGATTATTTCAATGATATGCTTGCTGGTGACCTTTCACTAGATGATAAGCATAATTGGAAAATGTAGTGCATTATGCATTCTACTGTATAGTCCAAATGCTCAAATTTTCCCTTTGTCCATCAATCATTAGCTCATATGGGGAAAGGAGCAGCGTTTCATAGCTGTTGTGCTGGCATATGATTTTATATGTACTTAAAATCTGTGAATTTTATCTTAAAATATAAGATAAAGGCCCCAAGTAAAGACTTTGAGAATTTGAAAATCTATTTCCCCTCTTCTTTCTAAATGTGTACAATACACAGTGGAGATTTCAATTTTGCTTCTGTCCTGATAAAGACAAAACCTTTTCCATTACTTCAAATGCTTCCCTCAGGACTCAGAAGCTGTCAGATTCATGTTTTTGTCTTGACTTCATCATCATCTAGAGACTACTTTTCCCATAACAAGTGCTATACCTACTGCTACATTTTTATGTAGGATATGATAATACTTGATTATTATTTCTTTTTTCCTTAGAATTCTACACCTTTCATTGAGTACAGATTTAATAGTCCCTGTTAAATTAACCTGGCTTTAGTCATCTAGGTAATAAACTGGCTTTATGACTTAGGTTTATTGACCTTTACTGCCTAGATAATTACACCTTTTATCATAATTTTGAACATTCTGTACTGCTCTTAAGTAGATAATACCATTTAGAAAAACTGCATATAAAGAAAAGAAAGCATCAGTCTAAAAAGGGAGGATTAGAAAAGATAGATATAGATATAGATGATATAGATGTATCTAGCTATAGTTTCCAACAGATTCTAGGTCTGTGTAGTGAAAACAAAGTATCCCCTGGGTACGCTGCTATTCCATTTTATTTTTTTGCACTAAATTACTTCAATGCTGAAAATTGCTCAATAAAGCCAATGATTATGCTATCAACTATAAATATCAGTAAGTATAAGTCATGCTTTCACAAGAGAGAAGGATGTATATCACACCACAGGTTTTTTTAGAACACATTTTGAGTGTCTTAAATATTTCTTTCCTTCTTTATTATCCTGTAAAATGTAAACCACTTGCCTCCTATTTAGATATAAACCACCAGTTATTTAAAGTCTAAACCCAGTTAAAGAGTTTATGATAGTAGCTGCAATTTTAACATCTATGTGAATATTTCTTTGTGTTTACAGATAATTGTGGAAGTGATTTAGTTGACTACTTAAATTATAAATCAATAAACCTATTTTGTAAAAAGATAAGAAATAAAACTGTGCACATGTATATGCATGTATGTATATATAAAAATTAGGTGCTGGAGGCAGGGTCTAAGGATCAAACCATACAAAACAAAGGATGTAGGCTGAAATCAAATATGATGTTGTGGGTATGTACAGCTATGTACAAAATAATTTTTATGTAACTGTAGACAAAACAGTAACCCAGACTACATTTCAACAGAAAGAATAAGTGCAAAAAATTCTACTGAACACTACGAAGTATTTCAGTCTCAGAAGATTCTGTCTAGGTACACAGAATGTGAAAACTTGGGCATGTTGTGGAGGTGTTTGAAAGTTATTTTTTTCCTAATTATATAAGAAGAATCTGTTGGCACAATGAGCAATCTATTCTGGCTTTATCTATAGAAAGTAAGGCCTGCAGTTCATGAAAGACCTAGCCATTAATGTCTCTTATGTAAGTAATCCCATCAGTTTCTGTGGAGCTACTTATACAGTTTACTTTAAGGTAAGACCTTAGGATCATGACTCCTAACATGAGAAGTATTTTGAAAAATGTGTGCTAATGAAAGCAATATCATGACATTAGAATACTTTAATAGTCTCTTGTTTTTCATTTAGGCTGGTATTTTAGTAATACACAGTCTAATGTTCCTTGAACTCTTTCACAAAATATGAGCTTTCAGAAGGTTTATGGTCATTTTATGTACGTTGTGCAAGGGCCTGACTCTGCAAGGTAAGAAATGTCAGCACCTGGTTGCATAGTAAACCTTAGAGATCTAAAACAAGACCATATCATTCAGCAGAGAGCTCAGAAAATGCATCTTGCAATGCACGGTATAACATTTATATCTGTATTAGTAACAGTACCATTAAAAGTAAAAGCTCTGTCATTAATTTGTAGGAATCTAATTGACATAAAGGACATAAGGACATAAAGGCCTTTCATGACCCACAAAGTGAGCATGTGGGGGCCAAACAAAATATCATGTCCCACAAAGTGGGCATGGTTAAAAATTCTTCAGAGTGGGAGTTGACTCAGGGAGACTTTTTCTGGACTCCCTTGCTTTCTAAATTCCTTCAGAGAGGAGCCTAGGTGCAGCTGGGCCCATTCCTCCCCTAATTAATCTCTGCTAAGAACTCATTTGGCAAATTTATATTCAGGAGTTCTCTGCTCAGTAATCTAGGAATTAGCTAGGAGGTTTTTATAAAACCATAATTTTACTTAAAAGTGAGTAAGATTATAAAGCACATCAGATTACAACTAGCAGAATTAGAAATTATGGTACTTTCCAAGCAATGGATTACAAATAGCAGAAATTAGTAGAAGAGTACTTTCAAAGGAATGGATTACAACTTAGCAAAACTTAGGGAAATTGTCAAAACAACAGGTTTTGCAACTAACAAAACCAAGCAATGGGGAGTAAAACTTCACAAAGTTAGAAGCTATGTTACCTTTATGTGCCAAGATAAGGTTAGAAATAGAGACACAGAGAGAGAGAGAGAGAGAGAGAGAGAGAAAGAGATAAAGAAGAGATAGAAAAGATACCAAAACCCTTGGATCCAGCAATGATCTTGGGAGGAAGTTGTGATCCTTGGATGGCAGGCACTCATCCAGCATTTCAAGTGTGCCTCTTTTATGCTCCCTGACCCCACCTTTCCTGGGGGGGGAGGAGTGGGATTCTTTGGCACATCTCACAAAGCCAGTTGTTCACTTGAGCCCCTTCAGATGAGATGACTGGGCAATAACCCTTATTTTTGCTCATGTGCCCTCTTCAGTGGCATTACTTTTTGTCAGGGTGGCTATTCAAGGATTCTGCAAGACCAAAACCGTAAGTAAATAGGTCACAGAAATTTAATATCTATGTAAAACTGCAAGAGTTTCTAATGTACTGATATTCTTCGGGTATGGTCCAAATAAAAGAGGCAATCTTCAAGAAACTGCCAGTATCTCAGTTCTACAATAAAATGTAGCTTGCTCTTAATGAAAGAGACTGAACTTGCATGCAAATACTTTAATTCAGTATTATGTACAAGGTCAAAGCCTGTTACTGCTTTAAAACTGCTCATTAGTATGTATTTATATGTGCACATATGAACATTCATGTGTACATGCATCTTATTTATCTGCATAGCAATTAAATAGAACTGGAGGCATAGAAATTGGATTTTTAGAAGCACTACACTCTTGGAGATATTTTGTCCCTACTGCTACTTTCTGCAGGATCTTATCAACACATTTTCAGTTTTAAAAAGAAACAGCACCATCTTGTATCCTGAAATAAAGCTACAGCTACTGAATACCTTAGTAACTAAACAGTATACAGACATGCATAAAAACATTATTTACCAAATTTATTTTTTTATCAGAAATGTCAAAAAATAACATTAAACCTGTTTTGGAAGAAAATTATTACAAGGAATTGGATGAATATTTGAAACAAAGTATATTTCTTTTCATTACTGAATACCCTTGAATTTTGTTGTTTGTGAAGAAAAAGATTAGGTTCAATTTGCATTATCTGCAGGATCATACTAGATGGTTTTCACAATCTAAACAGTGATGGATGTTGGTGAAAATGCTTCCAAAAAGGTCTGTATAAATTATTCATCAGCTACATTCATTAGCTGATACTTGATCTGCTGCTCTTTAAATGCTTATCATCAAAAGCAGAGATAAAACAATATGATGTAGGTAAGTAGCCATCCACCACTGAGTAAGAATAACAAATTGTTATGTAGTCCACAGGTGAAAATTAGTTGTCCATATTATATAGTGAAAATGTATTAATATATTAAAATTAAATTTTGATTTGTTTGTAAACCATACTTAATGAAAAAGAATTATATTTGTAATGAGAATCATTTGCAACTAATCTTTCAAAGTACTTTTTAGAGAGAGAATTATTTCCTCACTCATCAGTAGTGTGTCATGCTTGCTAAGACAAAGATAGCTGGAAAACTGCCCTTCAATTAGAAACACTTTTTGCATTAGTCAAACAAACTAAAAAAATCCCTTACGGAAGTGGAACTCATTAAAATTGCAGTCAAATAGTGTGTCATGTCTTGTTTTGTTTCCTCTCCATTGCTTATCCTGCAGAAGGCAGGACATAAATTTTCTTTCACTACCAATTTCTACTGTTCTACTTCTAAGTACTGATTTTTCCCATGTCTCTCATCTTTCAAACTCTAAGGGCTGCCATTAGAGCTGACTGACCTACTGAAACAAAAATGTAATTGTTTCTAACTCTCAGAAAAGAATGCAGATCTGACCTCAGCTGTCACTAAAATTAACATTTTAAAGTTCCAGTATATGCATCAAAATGTAGCTAATCTGTTGCCTACAAATGCTTTTGGACAAACTTTTTGGTAGTGGATTTTCTGAGGGTCCTCTTCATGGGAACCTCTAGAAATGTAAGTCTGAAGTTGAAGGATGGTCAAAGCATCTAGAATCGTAACACCAACATAACTGTAAGTGCTGCCCCCTTTTTAAGAAGGGAAAAAGTGGGCAGAATTAATTGAATAGGATTATTGCTGACTTAGGGATCTGTATGATTTACTAGAAAAAATATTAAGGTTTTGATTTCCTGGCTTGCAGAAATTAAAAGAAAACTGAAGTGCTACCCCAAAACAATACATAACTCTCTTCAGTATCCACACAATCCCTAACTGTTGTCAGAGCAGTCTTAAAACATGTCAGTAGAAGAGAAACATTGCCACATGTAGTGACAATTGCTAACATACCAAAGAAAAATCAGCTTCAACACAGGTTGTTCTCTCCCTTTTTTAATGAAAAAGCCATGGAGAGAAGACAGCTATGAGAAGAGGGTTATGCTCCTGACTTTTCATATAGTGGTTCCAATACCTGTTTAACAATGTTTAAGAAAGTTAATGGGTAGATGAGAAACTTATTTCCTCTAGAAATATGATAAGGTCGTAAGGTGTTGATTAATAGGGCAGAAATTTGCCATCATGATGGAACTATGGTTTTCCTATCATACTTTTTTATATTTTCACTCTTCTTTTCTTTTTAAATTTTTAAATTTTTTTTTCTGACAGCATGATAATAAGAATAGTTTTTCTGTTTCATGAAATCCCTAGTATGGAGACAAAAGATGATATACAGTATTCATATATAAAAGCATCTCCAGGAGTAACTGTTGACAGCATTGAACAGTAATTGACTGTGCCCATTTTATAAAGGAAAAAATGTGATGCTGTTGGACATGTTTAACCACATTTTTACTTAAACATAACACAATATTTCTACAATTCATATTAAGCAGCAACAGGTATCTCAGCTTCATAAAAAGTCCAGTCCTACATCTTTCAGTTAAATATACAAGGTACAGGAGATAAATTAAAACCCTTTGCTGTGTATTCTTTCAGAATTCTTAATGAAGACTTCTTCCATGTGTGAAAATATATTTTTGCAGCACCATTAGTTTTTAGTCATGATTCTGAGGCTATAACTGAGCTTTACCATTTTATATTTTCTTGGGAAATGGAAAAATTTCTTGAACATTCCATGATATACAAGTTAAGGGTTCTTTTTCGCAACTGCTGACATACCTTTAAGATTTTACATATTTTAATCTCTGGAGTTAGCTTTTATGATTACATTTTCCCAGTTATTCATAGCTATTTCTTTTTCTTAATAGTATTCATTAGCTAACTAAAATAATTTTGGGCTAGTAAACCACTAAATTTAAGTAAATGGAACCACTACATTTTTAATAGCCTGAACTGAAACACCAAAACTGTGAAATAAATATCCCTTTATCCCTAGTCTTTTCCTGAAATAAACAAATAAATAAATAAATAAAATCACTTAAGATAATGGATAAACTATGTGTTGGAGATGGCAAATGGAATAAGACTGTTCTGAGGCTAAGCTACTGGTGCTATACAATGTTGTTTTGTGTTTAAAAATATTTGCAAGTTTACTTGTGTTACTATTTGCTTCCTCTGGTTGCTAGTCTACAGATAATGGTACTGTTTGCTTTGATTCTAGGAAATGCATTTTATTAATAGAAGAAAAATGCACCCTTTTTGGTTTTTTTTATTTAATCTGCCCCTGAACTATGCAACTCTTAGTCATGTGTACCTATATAAAAAATACCTATGTCAGCTACAAGTGGTGGTTTGCTTGACCTCTCCTGTTGTGGCTGAGAGCATGGGGAGGGTTGAGGCTCTTCACTAGAGGAGGAAAGTTGAAACAAATGTATTTCATATAAATCTTGAACAAGCATCTTTCCTTCCCTACTAGTAGTACTTGTTTAAAGCTAATAATGGTCGGTCCAGATGTTCATAGTGACATAAGAGACTGATAGAGTGGGAAATACATAGGCCTGGTAAAAGCAGTGTCCTGAAGGAATTTCTGCAATTCAGAAATCAGAAAATATTCTGCATCCCTTCACAGTACCTCCTCCTTGGCCAGCAGAACATGTCTTTACAGCTATTATTGCACATGGCTTCAGTTTTCTCTCTGTGTGTGATGAGCACTTGACACAAGTGATAGCTGTATTTCTGTGTTTTTCTCTACAGTACTAGGCACATAAAGAAAAAGGAGTATAGGAGGAATAATTTGAAACAGATGCAATGACAACCATCCTTGGTAGAGATGTTTCTCTTTCTTACCTCTGATGAAGTTATTATATTATTGGTGTGATGACTATGAATTCATTCAGAGTGTGTGAGAAGAAAAAAGTAAATACAAATGAAATCAGAACAAGTGGCTTAGCAGCTTTCAGAAGTGTTTTGTGTGCTTTTGGTATTTCTCTCACACCAGGCTTTGGCAAGAATCCCAAGGCTGGGATGGCTTTGTACATTTTATTTATTAAAATACTCTGGAAACAGATTAACTTCCTTTGTGCATTATTTATTATTGTTTCACCTGACACCAAGAGGAATAGCATTCACACTGATTTATATACTGAAGGTGGCCTACTTTCAGTGTAATGAAACCATGCATGTTTCTATTTCTATTAGACTAGAAAAAAGGAAGACATTTCTTATCATGGAGGTTGTGAAACACTGGAACAGGTTGCCCAGAGAGGTTGTAGATATCCCATTCCTGGAAACATTCAAGGTCATGTTGGGTGGAAATCTGTGCAACCTGATCTGGTTGAAGATGTCCCTGCTCACTGCATGGAGATTGAAAGTGGATGATATTACATTCCAAACTATCTTATGATTATATTCTATGATTTTCTGCCTGTTGCTCAACTTTTGCAATGGTACTTCACAAAAGACAACTCCTAAAGAAATATTACAGTAGAGGGATACTTGCATGAGGCATCAAGGAGATATTCCATCTCTTAAGTGAAGCTCTTGGACTCAGTTTTCTTGTTACTTATTCTGGGTGAGGTCTAAAATATGAATATCAAACTACTAAAGAATTTAAATTTAAGAGATAAAACAATGCAGAGATGAAACAGTGTTAGTATTTCTCTTGGAAAGATTTTCTATACATTTCTGGTTTTAGCCTTATTTGTAAAGGATGCAGATCTTCCTTCTGAGATATCAATTTCTGCTACTTTCTTCTCTGATTTTATGCACATAAGACAGCTGAGGAAGTTAAAAGGAGAACTTGAATTTGGTGACAAGTTTCCACTGACCACAGGAATTCTGCCCTCATCCAGAGATTAGCAGCTCTTCTTAAAGAGACTTTTAGTAGATGTAAATTCCCAAAGATATAATGTGTACCACTGTATCTGAAGTTATTCCAAAAGTCAAGTCACTACCCAGAATTGTCCTGAAAATAGGTTTAGCTTTCTTCTTTTTTATATCACAGATAGATGTATCATAAACTGCTTAAGTAAAAGTAAAAATAATAACCCAAGGCAAACCAAACTTTCCTCTTTACAAGCAAAACAAAAAAATGAACATAAATTGTGACCTCTAAAAGTGGTGAAGCTGCATCCCAGAAGTAGCAAATTTGCTCCTGACTGATTTAGAGCATATTTGTCAAGGTTTCAGATACCTCTTATATACCTCACAATATATGTGCTGCTCACTTACCACGCTTGCAAATGCATAACCTTCTCATTTATACACAGATGATAGCATGCTATTTACTTCATGATTCTACCTGAGCTTTTCCCTTTCTGTTCCTGTTTCTTTAACATCAATGTAATCTAAATATTTAAAATTATGTCTTTTTAAAATTTCCTTTATAATTTTTTTTCTTCCGTGGAATTTATACCCTTTAAATATCATAACAAGTCATACCTATTGTACTGCTGCTTTATGTATAAAGTGCATTTAGCACCTGTATTGCTTTTTCTATTCTTCTCTTCTCAAATCATAGAATCATAGAATCATAGAATTGGCTGGGTTGGAAGGGACCTCAGAGATCATCGAGTCCAAATCAATCCTGCCTGCCTGGCAATCACTTTAGTACTTCTGTCTCTGAACTATCTACCTAGAAAAACTCTCAGAACTGTCCATGTATGTCAGATGTTGAGATGCCTGGAACTGGGCACAGAATCCCTGACATGGCCTCATCAGAGCTATGCAGAGATTAACACTTCATTTCTGCATGACTTCATGCTTTAGTGCAAGCAGGCAAAAAGTCCCACTTGCCATTCTCCCTTGAGATGCACTGAATGATTTCATCTAAAATTTACTGTCCACGGTACAGTGGACAAAATTTGGTACCACAGTGGTACCAAAGTCACCCCAGTGTCTGAAGTTTATCTCTTGCACAGAATATTGTGATTCAGATTATTTCCTTCATATATAAAGGGACTGAATGTTCTGGAAATCCATATTTTTCATCTCTTTTACTATGGTTTTAATAATATTTCTTTCTCCTTTTTTTAAAATTTTGTAAGTACTGTTCCTCGACCCTAAAAAATATCACATGCACATGAAAAGTATAAGCCCAAAACTGGGCCCATTTGGAAAATGTATTACAAACACAAAGTAGTCAATAGTTTCCACCTCATTTACCTCTTGTCTACAGATAAGATAGGCTAAAAGAATTGAGTCAAGCTAAGTGTGATGAGTTGACCTCGGAGGGCTGCCAGATGCCCGTTGAGCCACTCTCTCACTTCCCCTCTTCAACAGGATGATGGGAGAAAATAAGATGAAAAATGTCATGGTTCTAGATGAAGACAGGGAGATTGCTTATCAATAACCATCATGGGAAAAACAGACTCATGCTTGGCGAAAACTGATCTAATTGATTACTCAGTGAAATTGGATGGCGAGACACGGAAAATTAAAACAACTCCTCCCATCAATCTTTTTTTTTCCAGGTTTCCCCAGCCCTGTGCTGCCAACACCTTGGCACAGACACCCAATACTTTAAGAACCAGAGCTAGGCTAAAAATATAAACAGCAGAATGACAATGAATGCATTATTAATGCTGAGAGATTTTGCAGAGGGTCAGTTTGAGGGATTTTAATCGGAACATTAAACACGGGCTGGAAGCAGGAAGAGGAGTCAGAGAAAGAAGACAAAGGGGAAAGGAAAGAAAATAAAAAGAAGAAAAGAATTTAATGGAGCATTTGTGAAGTTGAGAGGATTTGGACCAAAATGTTAATCCATCTTCTTTCAGAAAAGACTATGGAGAACTTCATCCCCTGTTCTGAATGTTGGAGAAAGCAGAGGGTGGCAAAGAAAACTGGTTTGCATTCTTAAATAGAGCTGCTGTGAGCAAGTGCTTACTATAAAAAGTTGAATAAATAATCTCCATTACAGAAATTTATGTTTTCCCTGCTGCTCTCCATCACTGTTGATAGCTGTTCCCTTTAGGTTTTCCAGTCTCCTAAGCCTACACATAAAAACAAGCACTTTATTAAATTTCACCTGTTTATTCCCTTTTAAAGATAAAAATAAATTTATTTTGTTAGTATTATTCATGTTAGTATGCCCATGTATTCATGAACCACCCAGGTATTCCTTCCAAAAAAAGATGACTGCATCTTTAGGGAGTGTTCTCTGGATAACTAATGTGCAAGCTGTATGGAAAATTGTATTACAGCATCTTGCAGGCATGATACTCCCACTCTCCATAAGCAAATTCAACATACATACACTTATTTATTTATTTATTCTTCTTTCCTCGGTCTGCATTTCCTTCTGCTCTCCTTTCTACCCTTTTGAGCAAGAGCTCTGACAGCTATATACTCCTTGGTTCTTTACATAGGCAATTTGAAACAGGATAAATGGATGTTGCAGGCTTAGAAGACATTTTTCAGGACTGGTTGAGCTTCCAACCTCCTCAGAGGTAGTTGTTTCTTGGATAGAAAGTCATAGAGCAATATGAAGGCAGGGAGAACAATATCATAGAGTTGGTTTACAGCATATGGCAAGAGCACCAATGCAAACTTAAAGTTTGAAAGATGAAATGCCTTACAGATGTAGTTTGACTGGGAAGCCTGAATATTGACTCTCACTTCTGATATCAGAATTATAAAAGGTATTTTGGGCTATTACTGATCAAAGCCATAGTGCCACATATAGAATTAGGTTGTTCTAATGGCTGCAGAGAGAATAGTGGTTTAAATGAACTTTTTTTCCTCTCTCACTTCTTCATGAGCAGAAGCCATCTATGACTGTAATTATCAACTGTATTTGTTTTGCTCTGTGACCTAATATAATACACATGACAGTTCTTTTAGAGTGTAAAATCTTGAAGCAGTGAAAAATTCATTTTTATTATTCCATTCTACTGGTGAAAGAATTCAGGTATATGACATAAAAGTGATGCATCCAAAGGTAGGCAGTAGAAAGGTAACACATTGAGGCATAGATGGGCTTAGGTATAATTATAAAAATAATAATATAGGTCTATTAATCCTTCCTTGTCACCTGCTTGAACTGACAAAAAATAATAATAAAAAAGTGCTTCTGTTATTTCATAATACGCTATCAGGTTTATTACACTTTGTCTATATTTTCAAGAACTGAGATCACATCAACAAACCACATCTTTCAGAGGGGGTAAGAAGCTCAAACTGGTAATGTGTAGCACAGAGCTGCAGGGTGTGCATATTGTTCTTTACATGGTGGAGGATTAATGTTATTACTATTTATATTCACTGTAATAGTAACTGTACATCAATATAATGGTAGATAAGTAGCCCTTGGCTTCTTCATGTTAAGCATTAGGGGTGTTGTTTACCATGTCTCATTTTCACACAGTATTGCTCTGTAAAACAAATAGAGTAGGCAAAAAAGACATCTTGAAATATATACATATATTTTCAAAGTACAGCAGGGAGATGGAAGGTCACTGAACAATGTAATTCATGGCAGTAGCAAAATGTTTCCTAACCTGCAACGTTGCCAGACCGTGTTGATCACAAATGCCAAATCAGATCAAAGCGTAGAAATGCAAGGTAACACCCTCTATTGTTCATATTGATTGCATCAAAGGAAATAGAATGTAAATTAGGAAAGCTTTGATGTATGGATAGGCAGCCAAAGAAGTACAATAAAGTGTTTGGTTTCTCCTTCTTAGCAGAAGCATAACACTGCATTACCCAGCTCATCAAAATGCGCAGTGCATATTTCAGCAGACTGAAATCAATTGTAACATGAGATAGCCTTTTATTTTATTCATCTTGACTCTACTGAGTGATTGCTTTACCTTCTGCTGTTCAGCAACTTTCAGAATAATGCACAACTTGGTGGACTTACTTAATGCTTGTGTGTTGAATCTTTATTTAATGTATTTACCAGAGTCCGGTGGTGCAGAAGGCTGCAGCCTCATTTGCTTCCTTGAAGGATATGCGGGTCACAGCTTCACCAGAGGAAACTTTGATTTCTGTGCCTGATATAAATTTGGACACTGGTAGAATCACAATCCTTAAAGTAGAGAACAATGGCTGCACTATTTTTGCATTGTTGCCAGCCAATTAGAGGAACACCATTGATCATGTAGTTTCACAAAAAGCCATCAGGCTTCCCACATTGTAAAACAAGAATAAATTCTGTAAAATTTATGGCCAAATTACTGGCAGCTGAGGTGAAATGCAGTCAATTAATGTGATCACTGTAAATCAGGGTTACTGCTAGCTGTTTAAATAACTGTTTCTAACAAACATAAATAACAACGCAAGTAACTGTTAAGTGGTGACACAAACTGTTGTTGACGGTCCACATACTGAAGTGTGGAAAGGAAAACAAGGTAAATATAGGACAGAAAAAATTTTGTAACCACTAAGGCAATGTTTTAAGTGATGTACAAACACATGACAAGGTACAAAGTAGCAGGCTGACAGAACATAACCAACCAAAGAATCTCAATTAACAGAGAAAAAAGAAGTAAAAAATGTACAGGAATTTATGAAATGAGGTACATTTCTAAACAAAGTTCTAAACAAATGTTCATCATCAGTCTCTTGAGTCACAGTCATGGGTTTTATACCTTCTTAAATTTACCAGTTTCTTTATCACAGTAATACCTTATAACTGTGATCTACTCTTAATTTTCCACTACATACCACACAATTAAGGCAGTTATCAAAACTGAGAGGTTCAAATTAGAATTCTATTTTGCTCTACTGAATTTAATGACATTTTCTTAGAAAAAAAATTGTCCCTATTTTTAAAAGAATCGCATGAAAAAGATCCTCTCTGTGAAGTCAATGTGTTTTCTTCAACAAAGATGATCATGTACGATAAGCAAGTATTGATTTTTCTCTTTCATTAAGGGAAGTGTAATGCCTATTTAATGAAACACCCACAGGTGGATCTAGTTAATAAAAATTGAGAACCTTACAAATATTCATGGTAAGCAGCTTATGCAAGTTCTCATGTTACTTGTATCCAAGTTTGTTTCAACATGGGGAAGTGGAGGTGGGTGTTAATGCTAGTGTGGAGTGGAGAATTTCTGAAGGCCTGGGTTTGTACTTCAGAAACCCAAAGTTCAGGATTGTTTCAAGTCATATCTCCAACAAGAGTTTTTGTGAAGGAAGCTGAAACAAGTCCAAGTGCAATGCCCTGCAAGCAACTCTGCTTAAATCTTTAGCAAGGGATTCCCCAATTTTTGCTTGGGAGATGCTTTTAGAGGAAGCTCTTGCTGTTCAGCTTCCACTTCAGCTGTTTTTCAGGTGTGCTTGTGATATGATGTGCTGCCAGGTACCCCTTTGGTCCAGACTGTCCCTACCTGCAGGTCCTTATCTCTAGGCTGATACCCAAGCCTGGCCTCAGCCCATTCTCACAACCCTGCCTGGCCATCCTGGAACCATGTCTGACCCTGAAACCATGTCTGGCCCTGGATCCTATCACTGACCTGATGCTGAGCTCTACCCATGGGTGAATGGCCCAGCCTGGCCTCTGCCTGGATGTGTCCCCAGGGAAGTTTCTGATGCCTGGGGCTGGAACTGTCCCTGGTGCCCCTGGGCTGTCCTGCTTGGGATGATGGGACAGGTACTGGCTTTCAGGTGCTGCCCTGATGGAGCCCAGGGAGCTTCTGGTCCCCCAGCCACAGTGAAATCCTGGCACATGAGACGCCCTGAAAATTAAATACAAGAAAAATTAATCAGCAAGATAGTAGTTAAATATCATGGCAGGTTTCCTGTTATGCAGAACCACCAGAGAAGCTGTTGAATTTCCATCAGTAGAGATGTTTCAGAGCTCGAATGGACAAAGCTCTGAGCCATGGACAAGACCACGCTGCAACCTGGAAGCTGATATTCATTTTAGTAGGGTGTTAGAGATGGTGACCTCCAGCCGTCCTGAGAAGAGAAAAAAGTTTTATTTGTGTAAATTAAAAAGCAAACTCAAGGCTTCCTTCTTTCATGACCACATTTCTAGCATCTGGTGTTGAACGCACCAGGCCAGTCAGCTGATAATGCCCCAAGAGGTGCACCCAGGAATCTGCTGCAATTCTCTCTTCAGTGGGAATGTAGTGCTTTAAGCAATGAAGTGTAAAAGATAACTCAGTATATAAATATACTTTGTTGGATAACTGCATCATAGAATCATAGAATAATTTGGGTTGGAAGGGACCTCTAAGGGTCATCTAGTCCAACCCCACTGCAGTAAGCAGGGACATGAGGTTGGTAAGTTACAAAATCAAAGCAGAATACTTACCTAAGCCTTTTTGCAGATCTGAACCTTAATGACTACTGAATTTCAAATGTAAAGTATAATTAGTAACATTAAAATTTAGAAAAAGGGGTCCCAGAGGGAGAATTTGATCTGTTTAAAATTGTTCATAATTTTTTTGTGTGTGGAGTATAAGTAAGATGTATGAATTAATTTCCTAAGAACTGTGGAAAAGACAATTCAAAATGCCTTAGCTGACAGCAGGCATCAAGCCCTGCTATCATGGATACCACATTTCATAATCTCTTTTTTCAAAACAGCTACATTTTTTCATCCTAGTAGTCTTGGAGAACAGATCCAAAATCTGAGTGCTCCATTGGTCAGCAACATTAATCTAATTTTCATCCTGGATTTATCCATCACTGGTTTATACCAGTGTTTATACTGTTATTTTGCCAAAATGAATTGTTAGTCTAAATAACATTTTTTTCTTTCTTTGGATATTTTAAAACAAACTTATGCCCCTTCTCAATATAGCCTGGCTAATCAAACAAAGCTCTTCTATTAAAGGCAGGCTTTTCCAGTCACTTTAGTGGCCCTTCTCCCAGACTGTTAGAGTCTCAGTTTAGCTTTTTAGAATATCTCTGGTCAGGATTTTGCACAGGAGAGTCTTGTCAGGGTCTTACATGGCAGCACTACCACTTCCTATTTTTACTATCTCTTTCAATTAATTTCAGAATTAAATTTTGCATTTTTAAAATGAAATTCCCTTAGCATCTCTAATTCACCTTGAATATAATCTATGAATATAGAATAATTGACCATAGTCCATTCGCCATATGCAGGTTGTGGTCACCAAGGTTAAAACAAAGCTTCCTACTATGGATCATCAGGGGTCTGATGAGGCATTTTGTGCTTTTTTCACTTTAGCTCTTTTTTAATTCTTCACTTTTTAAAGTTTATTTGTTTTGGTGTCGTTTTTTGTTTGTTTGTTTCATCTGGTTAGAATTTTTTCTTTATTTTATGAAATCCACAATCTTCTGCTTCAATAATAGCTTCCAGTTCTTGGTTTAGTATTTCATCAGCATAATATTGTGCCACAAAAGCAGATATTTAGTACATAAGGGCTGAAAGACACTTTCTTTGGAGCTATCTGCAGCTGTCACATGTTTCAAAGATTTACTAACACCAGAAAAACTGGTTCAACATTCCTAAATCTACAAGTTAGATGAATAAATAATTAGTTTTATCAGGTTAGCTATGGCTTAGTCTGACATCATGATCTAGCATCCATATTCCATTTATAAGTTGTACCAGGAGAGGATTAGATTGGAAATGAGGAAAATTTTTTTACCAAAAGGGTTATCCAACAATGGAAGAGGCTGCCTGGGGAAGTGTTTGAGTCATCATCTCTGGAGATATTTAAATGACAGATAGATGTGGCACTTAGGGACATGGTTTTGTTGTGGACTTGGTGGTGTTAAGTTTACAGTTGGACTTGATGATCTCAAAGTCTCTTTCCATCCTAAATTATTCTCTGATTTCTTTATACCTTTGCCATCAGGACTCTAATGAAAATGAAAATGTTTTCATTTTTATTTGTTTTGTACTATTTATTTTTATGCCATTAAGAAAATGAAGTTCAGTTTAGAGTTCAGCAAATCTTTTATCCCCTTTCTTTCTGCTCCCAGGACAGGTTCTTGTTCAGTTGGTCTTTCCAAAGACTCATTTCAAAGTTATTCCATACTGTGAAATATTCCATATTTTTCCCTCCCTCCTTAAACATATATCATTGGTTGGCTGACTTCAGGGGACTCAAGAGTCCTCTGGTAACTGAAATTCTTACAACACTGTTATACCAACTAAGAATAAAGCACTGCTGTGATCCTGTATTTTTCTGGCGAGTTCTCCTATACATTTGTTGCTTTTCACATAAAGTTCTACCAAATTCAGCAAATTTTATTGCATTTTAATTAAGAAAAATTGTAGGCTATTTTGAAGAAGAGTACTACCCATTTATGAATCATGACTATAGGCACAAAATGTCCATTTACTTTTGTTAGTGTTAAATGAAAGGAGGAAAAATCATGTTTTCTCAAGAATAGGTAAAAATATGCCCTCTTTACTAACAGCATGTTTATTACTACATAGTTTCTCTAATGTTAGAAAAAAAAATCTAAACAAATTTATCATTATTACATGTAGAGCTTTACAGCTCAGGTCATCTGAGTTGTGCCAGGGGGAAGTTTAGGTTAGATATTAGAAAGAATTTCTTTACGGAAAGAGTGATCTGTCATTGGAATGGGCTGCCCAGGGAAGTGGTGGATTCTCCGTCCCTGGAGATATTTAAAAAAAGACTGGATGTGGTACTTAGTGCCATGGTCTAGCAACCGCAACGGTGGTTCAAGGGTTGGACTCGATGATCTCTGAGGTCCCTTCCAACCCAGCCAATTCTATGATTCTATGATTCTATGATTCTATGATCTGTCACAGTGTGTGGTTATTATACACCAAAGGTCAGATCTATATCAAGAGAATGGAAAGTTTATTTTCTTTTCATTGTAGTTTCTAGTACTTGACTCACTTCAGCCAAAGTGTTTCATGTGGACCTTTGCAATTGGATAATTCATGACAGAGAATTTAGTAGCAAAAAGTGTGCTGAAGGATAATGAAAATCAAAGTCAGGAGAGTAGATGTTAAAAACTTGCTCTCTTCATGTTCACATGAGGTGAGGGTATTGCCCTGTAATGTTTATACAGAAGAAGAGGTATGTTAAGAGGCTAGAAACAGCCAATACATTGTAAAAATCAGCAAGCAATGAACAACAGCTTCCAAATTATCCCAGACTAGGAAGAGTCCACTTCTGCTGTGTGACAAAGGACGATTAGCGCTCAAGCACAGAAATACCAGCAGACAACTGACCATGTTGTAAATCGAGATAAATGCATGCTTTGGCAGATTAGTCAGCTGTTTGTGCAGTTGCTTGTTGCCTATGGGACTCCAGAGGATTAATTACTCTGTGGCAGCAGGCCTTTTTGTTACTTAGTTTTGTCTGTTTAAGTAATTGAGTGTGCAGCTCTGAGCAGTGCCTGCTGCTGTGACCGTAATAAAGACAGACAGCAAGAGACAGGCATGCCATGACAACACAGCCTACAGACCACAGTGCCATCCCAGGAAGGGGAGCTGGGGAGCAAATTACACATTTTCACTGAGCCTAAGGTTCACTTCTGTTGCCCCAAGACAAGTTGCTCTGGTTAATCGAAAGCAACTTATGTAATTGCAAAAAACAAAGAATCCTAGATGGGTACGGGATCATTATTGTTTTCATCCAAAGTGAAGCCCAGTAGGCCAGATTGCCAGCTTTTGAAAATTAACACAATGTAGATACATCAGCATTTATGTGAACTTACACTGCATGAGTCTAAGGAGCATGGTCTCAGAGCTATGAGTATCTGAATCAAGCCCAGAGTATTTTAAATTCTACTTAACTCTTTAATAAATACTTTCGTGAGGATGTTGGGAAGCTTCTCTGCACAGATCCAGGATAAATAATCCCTTTATCTAAAAACTACAAGCTTTTAGAAATTACTGGTAGTAGTAGTAGTTTTGCTATTATTACTATCAGAAGTAGTAGTAGTAGTAATATATTTCTTTTAAAAATATGTAAACATCCCATCCCACAGAGTCCAACCTTTTGCTATGGTACATGCTAGATACATAGGATGAACTGATATTTCTGGTGCATTTTAACATACTTATTGCATAGGATGATGCATCCTTTCTGAGGTTGCTTCTTCTCCACTGGTTTTAGGATTAGTTTCTGATTCTCTCCTCAAAAAGCCAATGGCTATTTTTGAACTCCTTCCCTAATTACAGGATCTCAGTTTACCTTTCACTAGTTGCAGTATAGCTTTGGGTTGGAATACCTTGTACTCTTGGTAGTCTCAATTTGAGTGAGGATATATCAATAAGAACTGTAGAAAAACTTTCTAAAGATCCTGAATATCCCAGAGATCCTGAAAATGACTGGAAGACAGTTATTTCCTGAGGAATAACTGAAGGAGGACAAGCATGCAAAAGCCAGTGAAAAATTGTCGGATGGTCAAGTGATGAAACAGCAGTAATTCACTGAAGGAAACACAGGCTACAGTATCTACCCCACCAGATGGAAACATGGTTAATGATGAATATTAAGCCCATAGTATTGTATTTTAAAACAGATTTCATATAAAGAAGAGAACTGACTCTTCAGACTACATGATTACCTTCTGTAGAATTTGTTATATTTTTTTATCTATGTCACTAAGACAGTTCCAAAGCCATGTGAATTATGTACTACAAAATCAGCCCTTGGACATTCCCAGGTGATGGGCATGCTGGTGAGCATTTTGTTAGTCTCTGCTTTATTAGTATTGTTCACCAATACTAGGCTAGAAGACATTTCCAAGTTCACATCTAATAGAATTACACCTAAATGTCTTTAAAGAACTGTTCTTCCAAAATTATGAAAAGTATCTGAATATGACATAAGTGGCTCAGATGACTATGGCAAGAAATATGTGTTGAAAACAAATATCATACTGACCATGTCATAATTTTTCTTTTAATAGTCTGCTTCAATTTGAACTGGTGTAAGAACAACTCTTAAAACCTCAATTACTGCAACTAAGGAACGTCCTAGATCAAAATTTCATGTAAAAAAAATACCTCAAATAAATTCTCTTTTTAATTTTGTTGAACTAGTTTCTGAATAAACAAGAAGAGCCAGTGCAGAAACAGGGCAAGCTGGTACTCTTCTATTCTTTTAACAAATGCTCTCTAGCCAAGCCCTGTTTGAATCAGATTAAAAATCCTAGTTTAGTAATACTGTGGTTGTTGTTGTTGTGGTAGGTATATTCAAAGTACTGTAACTAATATTGTAAATCTCCTGGGCAATATTTTTTCCTAAAGTTTGTTACATGATTCAATTGAAGAATCACCTGATACAACAAATCTCTAATCTTCTACTCATCAAAAATACCGAGGTTTCACTCCATCAGTGGGAAATGAGAATAGGAGAAACACATTGTCTAATCTACTAAATGAACAATCTTCAAGTTTCAGGTTGTCTTTTCAAACTTCAGGTTCTCATTCTGCCTTTGGGCAACTTTAAAAAAATCAGCATATCATTACCCAAGTTGCCAGATTTAGCCAATCAGCCATTTTCAGGGCATTTGTGACCCCTGCAATGTGACCCCTTTCTAAGCAAAACCTGAAGAAGTGCTGTATAGAAAGATGAACTATTTTGTTAGATGCTGGTATCATGGACTGGAAAATCATAACATCAATTTTTCTTCCTCAGCTATTAAGCCACTTAACACTTGCTCCACATAATCTTCTAAGCTATAGTCTCTGGGCACACAGTATTTCTGAACCACTGAAAAGCAGGCAGATAACAAAACCTTGTGTCAAAGCCAAAATGTTCCATGATAATTCAGTCATTTGCATTTCCACATTAATATCTTTCATTTTCTTTATAACTGTATAAAATGTAAATTTATCTTTAGTTTGGTATATTCATCATGATTCACATGATTAGATTTCCTGTTAGAGCTTGGGCCAAACACAAATTTTCTTAATCTTATTGCCAGCTCAAGTTTGTGTAAAATGAATGTGATAAAGTCGTTCCTTCAGAGACTGAGAAAAGAAGAGCACATTGTGCCACCTGGGAGTACATTATCAAGAATGGTCTGTATTTACAAAAAAAACCAAACAAAAACCAACCAAGCAACAAAAACAAAACCAAAAAATCCCCCAACAACTAGCTGTGTCCTAAAAAATGTCTCTTTGCATTCTGAGTTCCTTAAAGTTTTGGGGTTTTTTTCATTTTTTTCATCTTTGTCCTGATATATTATCTCTTCTGTAGTCAAATTCACTAGAGGAAGCAGATGAAGAATTGTCACATGAAGCTTGGCAACAAAAAAATGAAAAGCATCCCACTGCAAGAAATTTCATCTATTTTATAGGCTACATATAAAAAGATATTATAACAGAAAAGAGAAGTTATCTAATGTACCGTGAAGAATAATTTCAGGAAGGACAGTTAAAAACTATTCAGAACCCTTTTCTCTACACTGAAAAGGGCTTTTACTGTTTTAAAGGCATATGCTTGTTCAGCTACTCCTTTGAATGCCATTCCAAGAATGAAAAGCAAGTATAAAGAAGTCTTGTATCTGATGAAAATGATTTTAATATAAAAACTTTTTTTCAAACTTAGCAGAATATGATCCATTTATAGGCTGCATTTTTCTAAAGAGAGATGTACTGTGTTCTAGTGGTCTAATAACAATAGCCAACCTACCATTTCACCTGAAAATGATAAATTTTTATTCCAACTTCCACTTTTTGCAACTACTAAAATGTAATTTCCAAAAATTACTTCAGTTCAGTAACTTCAAAAGCTGTACCTGCTTGAGTATTGATCCTTTTAGAAATATTTCAGCTGTATCATTCTCTCAGTTGACAAAATTACAGTGTCAGCTGCAATTTTCATAAACTGGAAGCAACAAAAAACCTAGTACCCTTCTTCAATTTTTGATTACAGCAGCTGTTCTCAAAGCTGCAGCAAAGTGAATCATCAAAGCAGCAAAGACACAGAGAGACTGATGAGAACTGCTACAAAAAATAAATCTAGATTAAATAACTAGGTAGTGAATTTCAGCTAGTTTTTTAGGTCTTGGCTTATAACATGGCATCAAGCATAGGGGTACATTGTGAAAGGCATGATAATAATTAGAAGACTACTTGGAAAAGTCACTGGGTTCAGTAAGATAATAAATAAAAGGGGTTTTGCCAGCAAGTCTGAAGGGATAAGGCTAATTTTATTATCATCTCTTCTCCCTTTTGGAAGTACAAGGTTTTGATCAGTTTTTTAGAGGTGTGAAGTGAAAAAAAAATCTGCATATTATGAGTTTTCACAATGTTGTATTTTTTTTTTCTTTCTTACCATCCTGCAATTCTACACATTTGATATCTTCTAGTTTTCCTCCCTTAAGCATGGGCTACATAAATACACACAGAAACACAGCTATATTTTCATAGTTTGTTATTTGTGATTATTCATAAAGACGCTCAAGGGATCATGTGGTGTTCCGCAGACCATTGTAAAGTGTCTGATGGCAGCAATATCCCAAATCTGGAAGGGTGGCCTGTTCCCACAGATTCTGAAGAATCTGCCCTATGACACTCCATGAAGAAATAATTCAATAATCCACAAACTATACATTACAGAAATCCACTCCAGGCCATCTTTTAGCAGAACTAAGGAGTCCTTGAGTGATCTGAAACTAATTACCTCATATCAAGAATAAGTGCTTCACTGTTTGTGTATGGCTTCAAACAATTTATCTTTTTCTTTACTCGTGCACTTTATTTTCCAGAGCTCTATGTGCCTCAATTCTACCTTCAGTGTAGGATTTCTTAAGCTACATTGCTTTCTTTATGTCTTAAGGAAAAAAATCTATTTTTAATAATACTTTCTCAATGAGATCAATGAAGAAATTAAATTACCTGGCTGGTGCTAGAGAAAACTCAGTTGTGGTGTTATAAATGAAAGTGGATAATTTCACATGTTTAATGTAGATAAACTCCAGACTGTGATTTCTTCTTACTCCAGCTGTTTTAAAGGGCTCCATTTAGCATTAACAGAAGATGAAAAAAATCTCTTAAGTTAGTACTGTGGGACAGGGTAACAGTAAATCACTCTTATATGTTTTCTCTTATTACATTTCATATATGTCTGTGTGTAGAGAGACATTGTCAACCAGGTGCCTTGAGTTGCCAAAGAGTGGGTGTGAGTCCACCTGTGTCTGATTAGGACAGGCCCCTATTGGGCATGAGCAAGACCAGGGGGCCAATAAAGGTGGGACACACACCCACAGAAGGCACCTCAGCTCACTCTGGTGTGAGGCATGGAGGGGCCAGCAGCTCGTTGAGCCTCTGGAGCAAGAAAGGCTCTTCCTGCTACACTTCTACCCTGGAAGCGCTGTGTGGTGGCTGGAGTCCTGGAAGAGACCAGCAGCTCGTCGAGCTTCAGGAGCAAGAATGGCTCCTCCTGCTACATCTGTGTATGTTCCTACACCAGGTAAAGTGCTGCAATGTACTGTACTTCCTTGTCTTTATTATTGGCAAATAGTTTGAAAACACTGAGCACTGAAACCCCTGAGAGCCAGTTAATATCAATAGCCTGAAAAGAACAACCTGCATGTTTGCAATACAAAAGAGGGATATATTGATTGGTAGGGAATTCACTCAAATTAATTGTGCCAGCCAATAAGAAGATACCATCAATTATTTGTTTAGCTTGAAAAACACTGGAGTTATGAAAAACAGACTTCTCCAAACAGAGTAAAAGAAAATGAACATATTTGGAAGCAAACTGCACAGTCAAGCGCTAGTAACTCTGAAGTACTGCAGTTATATAACTGTTTAAAACAATTTTATTTTAGTAAAACAGCAAAAAATAAGAAGCAGAAAGGAAATTATTGAATAAACACAGAATCGATGGGGAATTTAGTAGGGAAAAAGAATGTGTATTAACAGCTTATGTATACTACACAGCAAGATGAAAAAAATTGAATCAGAATATCTGATAATTATTTTGAAATCCCTCAAAATGAAAAGAAATTTTTAAAAGGCTTGATGTTGACTCAAAGTGGTGAAGAGCAAAGGCTTGAAAGAGGAAGGAGTGATTTCTTATGAAGGAAAGAAAGTCCAAATCCTTTTCGCCAAGATCTACCACACACACAGCCAAAAGAGGTATTTTTTACCTTGAAGCAAATGGGGAAATATGAGCTCAGTTATGAGAAAAATCATCCAGAGTTTACAAGCTGAGTTCTAGCTTTCCTTCAAACAAGAACTGGACTGGTGGGAAACCATGGCATCATACATAGGGTAATCACACATATATGCAGATATCAAAGGAATAAAGAAGGATGTCATAGATGGTTATCATATTCACTGCCATCTTCAGCTAATGTTATTACATATTGATTTACCAGTCTCACCTTCATAGAAAAGAAGTCTCTGCCTTCTGTCTCAAAAACCTGCAAAGTGGTAAAACCAAGGTGAGCTTCAATAAGAAAAAAAATGGTTTCAGCTACCTGTTCAAAAGTTGATTTAAAAGTTGTCTCAGAGTAATTTATCCATTCTCTATTGGAAAACAAAACCAAACCCACTTGCATTTAGGATACATACAAAGTTAAACTAAAAAAAAACAGTTAGATAAAGCTAATTAAGTTTTCATTCAGTGTCCATGGCAGTAGAATTCCTGTACTTCAGTATGGTTAATATTACCGTAGCTCAGCATAAGCTTTAACATTTGCTGTGCCCTCTAAAGATTAAATTAAGGAATGAGATTTTTGAACATCTAAGTAGCAGTCCATCAAGAGGAAATTAAGTTTCTCAAAAGTTTTTCCTTTTAAAACATTATCCCTAAAAGTCTAAAGTTTCTGATTTCTTTCATTCTATCTTCATTTGTTGTCACTGTGGATAGTTCTGAAAAACAAAATCTAATCCAGTTGAATATTTTTTACCATAAAGTGTGCACTGAAAAAAAAAAAGGACAAAAACCCTGTATTACCTAGTGTTATACTGCAACCAGTGCCAAAGGCAGAAAGGTATAAATGTAACATTTAAAAAATACAATTATTTTCATTATATAACTTCCATGCAACCAGCAGAAAAGCTAATTTATGTGAGATTTCTTCTTCATATTTGATGTGAATTATCTTGATGAGAAATTCAGTCATATTTTGAAATTTTTATTTCAGAAAAATCAGAAGGATTTTCAGTTCCTGAAATACCTCTGGCAAGTGAAAATATGTTTTAACTTTCTATCCACAAATGAAGTACCTTAGAAGACAGTACAGGGTACTGACTGAAACACACAGAAGTCAAACTGAGACGTAGTTTCTGCAAAATAGCAGAAAGGTGTTTAAGTTACTCAAATCAAGTGTAGGTGTAACTGTAAATCTGTGAAACAAAAGTGTAACACTAACACCCACAGGTATTCCAAAATACTCCACTTGCTTTGATAAAACCATTACTAATGGCAGTAAACAAATGTGTTGTCCTCTAGCACATAAAGAATGGATCACATGAGCTTTCAGTTTTTGAGACAAGCCATATGCCTTGATTGATCTTTCTATTCTATAATACAAAAAACCAAAGCAAGCAAAAAAAAAACCCAACAGCAACAACAACAAAAAAAGCAAAAAAACACCAACCAAAAAAACCCCCAAAACAAATAAAAAGAAAAATGAAGAAACAAAAACCAGAAAATATTTTCTAGCTATTTTTGTATTCAAATAATTCTAGATAGTCCCAGCTAAACAGTAAACATGATTGTAAAACTATTGTAGATAATCTATCTTCTTACAGCTGCTGTACTGCTATTCCTAGGATGAGCTTTCCCAAACTCTCTTTTGTGATCAGGCTCAAGTCACACCATATCTCTATCATTGTCATAATTGAAAAATAAATCCTACTTTAGAAATCAGAACAACAGCTACATCTCCCAAGGTCAGTGGAAAATCTCCTTCTGTTTTATTTGGTTTTTTGGAACTAAAAACCAGCAAATTAAAAATTATCAAAGGAATGATGGAAGTGCAGTGATTAGTTCCCTGTTTGAAGGACCGGAAATCTTAATGGCCTACATTAGGAGAAAAAATTCTTGTTTGTCTTTCTCTAAGCTTCTCTGTAACAACTCACAGTCACACATGATCAACATACCACTATACTAATGGTTTTGTTCTGAACAGAGCATATTATCAGGATATTGTAATAAGTGTATAATGATCTTTCATGAAGTAGGAGTAAGCATAATTTCACATGAAGAATCACATTCAAGGGAGCAGTTAACATGTCACTGATGACTTTTTCTTTAGAAATGAGCATTTCATATCATTTAATGTGATGGACAATAGATATGGGTCATCCACCAAAAGACAAAAATGTGTTCTGACTGCCTATTTAAAGATGAGTAAAAGGGTTATGCTTGGCAAGATGAACAACTGTCTACTGGTTGTTAAAGCACTGAGAACCAACATACCTTTTTTTCCTAATTCAACAGTGTATCTAATAAGCCTGCCTGTTTCCAAATTTCAAACTTAACATTCCTTCTTCATAGAAATATGGACATTATTCAATTAAACATATTTGAGCTTGCTGAACAATTTCTTACCCTGTTTAAAACACTAAATATTTCATAAGGTTTTACTTTAACCTTTATACTTAGATATGTATAAATTCTAGATTTAGAAAAGTAAGAGAATAAAACATACCTCACACTCTCAGTGACCAAAAAGTCTCCAAGATTTTGGCAACAGAGATTTTTATTTCTTCTAATCCAAGGACAGCTCTGTATGTATAAACTCTGTTTTCATGTTATTTTAATTTATTTTGTATTATTTTTAAGATTTTACTATTTCATTTATTTATTTCATATTATTTTCACAGAATCATAGAATAGTTGCAGGGCACCTCTGCAGACTGCCTAGTCCAACTCACCTGCTCAAAGCTGGGTCAGCTAGACCTAGAAAGTGTGTCCAGTTGGGTTTTAACTATCTTTAAGGAGGGAGACACTCTGGGAAACCTTTTTCAGTGTTTGCTCATCCTCCCAAGAAAAATAAAGTAAAATAGAATTAAAAAGGGGTTTCAGGTACAGACAGAGCTTCCATGTTTCTGTTTGTGCTCTTTACATGTTCTTCTGTGACTAGATATCACTGAGAAGAATCTATTAATGAGAACAACAATTTAGGATTTTCATAGTGGGAACAAGGAGATACAAAGTACATTTGTGAGATAACATTGGAATGAAAAAGGTAACTTTGGTAGAGAATGAGGATATAACACTGACAAATAGAATTAGCACAAGAACAGATCTGAGCTCAAGAGTGTAGTGGAACAAAGCAATCAGCTGCCTCTGATTACCGAGAAGTGGGTGTGAGCCAGTATCAAATCCACCTGTGCCCAATTAGGGCAGGCCCCCTACTGAGCATGTGCAAGACCAGGGGGCCAATAAAAGGTGAAATTCACGGCCACAGACTAGCTCACTGTTGGGCTTTAGACGAGAGAGATCAGTAGCTCTCTGAGCACTGTATTACCTTCATTGCGCCACTAGCGCTTATTGCCCTCAAGGTGAGGCTCTCGTGGCGCAGCTCGTTAAGACCCAGTACTGCAATGCTGAAAGCCCCGGGTTCGAGACTCCATAGAGAGCCTCACCCTGAGGGCAATAAGCGCTAGTGGCGCAATGAAGGTAATACAGTGCTCGGAGAGCTACTGATCTCTCTCGTCTAAAGCCCAACAGTGAGCTAGTCTGTGGCCGTGAATTTCACCTTTTATTGGCCCCCTGGTCTTGCACATGCTCAGTAGGGGGCCTGCCCTAATTGGGCACAGGTGGATTTGATACTGGCTCACACCCACTTCTCGGTAATCAGAGGCAGCTGATTGCTTTGTTCCACTACACAAGAGTTTGCTTCACTTGGTAAAAGAGATTCTGTTTTGTCCAGCCCTTGTAAGGACACAGTTGCAGACTTGTCTGTAATTCTGAAATTCAAGAAAATCCCTATCAGTTGCAACAAAGCAAGATTAAAAAAAAGAACAATGAGAGGACTATTAGTGATCCCTCTCAGGAGCAACTGAATGACCCAGGTTACTTAGCCTGAAGTAGAGAAGACTACAGGCAAAAGGGACATCTGCAAGATGATATTCATGATTTACACAATGCATAAATACATTTTTTTTTCCCCAAAGAGAGCTGTTCTTCATGCCTGTGGCAAACAGAACTGGGGATTACACTTTTGCACAGCAGCAAGGAAGATTCAGTTTAGATATTTGACAAAATCTATCTTTTGCAAAGGTAGTGGAATACTGAATTAGATTGCTCTGAAAAGTGTCAGGCTCCAACATTGGAAATATATGGAAATATATATTAGGAATGATATAAATATGGATCCCTCTTTACCACAGGCTAAATGACCTCTCAAAACTCATGCACTCCTATGAGCCCATAATATCAAAATTGCACAAACAGGCACTTATCAATTATACATGAATTGAAATGAAGTTAATCTGTACTGATTTAAAAATAAACTAATAAACATCAACTTGTCACTTGACAAATGAAACACGTTGTTTAACCAGAGGAAGGACTAAAATTAATATGGATACATAGGTGTAAGAACAAAAAGTGAATGAAGTTCTAGAATTATAACTTGCACCATGATTTTCTTATGAACTGAACTAGAATTAAATTACTCTCTGGAGAACAGAATAATAACTGGAATCAGTTCTTTGTTAGAGAATTAAAGCAACACTGCTGTGTTGAAGATGCTGACCCAATATTTTGAGCTTCCTTATTCTATTTCCTCCTTCATCTATCATTTATGACATCTGAAGACTGACCTTTAAATTTCTGCCCTAACAAGCAGGTTTATTTGCTCTCCTTGGTAATAAAAATACAGGTCTCCAGGCTAGTAAGTATTAATTTCTTTAAGCATACTATGTTGTCTCATATATAACCTCTTAGAATTTCTGACAAGCAACATTATTTGAGGCACAACTAGTTTCTAGTCTCCTAAACTAAATCTAGTTTATGCTGTCCAATGTACCTTATTTTGATACCTAGCAACTATTTCTAAAGGCAGCAGAAAACTAAGCTTCTAAATCAGACTGGCTTCTGAAATCAAATGAAGGAAATAAAATGCAGCATTGCTTTTATTTCCCCCCCTACTATATCTATGAAATAATAATTTCTATGAATCTGAATCTGAAGTTTGTCAAACACCACACATATCAATTGTCTTTCTACTTAAAAAGTATAAATGTCAATTTTTCTCTTGTTATCTCTTAAGAAATGTGACTTAAATTTAATTAAAGCATTTGTTTAGGTGAATTTTTAAATAGAGGCTGGGTTTCTTCAAGATGTATATTATATACCTAGGGTCTAGGGTATGGTTTTCTAAGATCCATGCCGGTACAGATATAAATATTAACACATACGGACTTATAGCAGAAGAGAATATGACTCTCTTTTCTCTTTACAGATTCCAAATTGCATTAATGTCACATCAGAAGTTGAAGATAGTCACTTGATTAGGTGTATTTCTCTAAATTATTCTAAAAGTCTGTATTGTTTTATGTCAGTCACTGGAGTAGAAGCACTTCTGAGAGAAATCTCAGTTATGTCATTTTTGTTCCCAAGTATTCACTTCTGCTTTATGTTAGTAAGGAGGAAAGAACTTAGGCCACTGAGGTATAGCTCATAGCAATGGGCAATGCAAAGTTATGCTGAGAGATGAAACCTCCAAGAGCACCAAATCATGTAGAGAGAACTTTCCTATCATTACAGTCATTTATAGCCTCTTAAAATGAAGGTTTACTCAAAACCATACGCATCCTTTTACCTAGAATAACAGATTTTGAGCTAGCAGCTCCAACAGAGTCCTATCCATGTCAAAAGGAAAAAAAAAAAAAAAACTGACAAAAAGGAACATGAACCCCCCACTGATTACAGACTTATATGATCTTACAGGTGGTGGTCTACTGCCCCTTGTTTAGCTACACTTATTAAGTAGCCAGTGAGTAACAGAGGACTGACAGTGGGGAGAAGACCCTTCATTTCTGTCTGTGCATACCTACATCTGGAGCAGGCTGAATTGTACTTCTAAGTCTAGACTCACCACTTCAGTCCAGAAAAAGCCAAAGCTGCAGCACTGGCTAGTTTCACAGTAAATTTGATTGACAGTGTTACCCACAGTATGTCAACTAACTTCCTGAATTTTATCCTTTCAATTTTAGAATAAACTTACATTTAAAGACTACAAATGGTAAAGGTGCAAGAAGATGTTAAATTCACTAAGACATAGTAAATAAAATATGTATTATGCACATTAAGACAATACCACTTGACACAACTTTTCAAGTGCTTGAATTTATAACAATTGATTAATACAGTTCAACACAGGCAAAACAACATGCTTTTCATTAGTTTCATAAAGGGCTAAAGCATTTTGGTGAAGTGAAACCAAAATCCTAATAGGAACTAAAGAAAGAAAAGAAATAAGCTATAATTTTACCAAGTTCCTGCCCTACCTATAGAACTTTGTGCAACCAGTAACAATTTAAGCATCCAACATCCGTGTCTCAATATAGTAGTGAATTCTTAGATAACTCATTAAGTGAGGTTTAATAACAAATGATGCCCATACACTCATGCATTTAATGTGGCAGATTAAGACAATTTGCAATAATGCCTCATAAAAAATGAATTAACATTCTAATTGAATCAACAGGCTATGGAAATGGAAAGAGAGATAGCCAGCACTTTCTACTACACTTGACCACAGAAAGACTGCAATATAACTAAAGGTTTTCAGAGATGTAGGTCTGTAAGACATTAAATACCAGAAATAGATAACTTAAGCTTGTAGGCGTGTGCATCCTAGATGTGACAGTGACATACAAATACATCCCTAAAAGGAGTTGAAAAGGAGCTGGAAATGTAAATTGACTCTACTTTCAGACTCATACAAGTTCAGAAAAACATGTAATACATGTCTATTCCAGCAGGACCTTTGAGAAAGAACTTGCTGGTCTCATCACTCAAAAAGTGCATTCCTGAAAGTTTAGAGTTACTTAAAAGATATAAGAGAGTTTCAGGGGAAAAAAGAGGCTCATCCAAGGACTAATTAAAATGACAGACATTCATCTGGCTCATTGGTTAGTCACAGTACTCTAAGTAGTAAAAATAGTGTCTCATTAGTCTCTTAAACGTTAATTCCTTATTCTACATGAAATTGATACTTAATCACTTTCCTAGTGTACAGCAGGCACTTATTACACAGGGAAAACTTAGAGAATGGAAAGTTTATAAAATCTCTGTCAATCTCTCCTACATGTTAGGAATGATTCATTAAAATGGGCCATGAGCGGCAGGGTGACTCTGACTGGAAGCCTGTAATTAACTTAGCTTCATGTTTTATTGATAGCTTTTGCTGGTTTTTGAGATTTAATCATACATCTTGAGCAACGTGCAAACTTATGGATCATGGTGTGCTTAGATACCTTGGCATTAGGGGATATATGTGAAACTAAATAGATTAGATGGAAAATGTACCACATCCCTTGTGATCTGTACACACATTTAGATACCCCCTTTTCTGCCACCTGTTTGGTGTTGTTTCTGTCTCAAAGCACACTTGACATTTAATGTGTAACATGAAAGTCAAAGTTCTTCTTTACTGTTTTGGGCTAATATTTACTTATATCAGTCATGGGCATGCTGATAGAGAACAGAAAAAAATCCATAGTCTCCCTTACAAACAAACATATTTGTACTTTGAAAGGCTGTGGATCTTACACTTTAGAGCAAATTTGGAGTTGCAGACAATTTGTGGCTAAAAACTTGAGGAGAGATAAATGGATGTGGATGAGCCTTCTGTTATCCTGGAAGCAAGTCACTCATAAATTGGGAAAAATATGCGGGGTTTTGTACTATGGGTAATTTGGCAAAGTTAAAAACAAATTTACAAAATCCTTAAAAGACCATGGATTATTTAGGAACAGATGGTATGAAAGGCATTTGAAATCCCTCCTGCAAACTGTGTTCTACTTCATATAAACAGTATAAGCAGAAGCACACAGACCAGGATGCTTCTCCAAACAATTTTGACCCTAATCTTTACACCTGGTATCATATTCCCAATCAATTAATTATCGAGAGTTTTTTCAGAAGGAAAAATGTCAGAGGTTTTACCTATCAGAAGGCCCTTTAGTCGTATGATTTGGACAGTGGGAGATAAAAGTGGCTTAAATCTCCCACTGTCTGCAAAGAAATTTCTTTTTTTAAAAATTTCTTTTAAAAATTTGGAAAATCTAGTTGTGGCTGGTTTTTCCCAATTGAAAAAAAAAATAATTGCTATGAGTTTTTGAACTATTTTTAAATTATCATAATAGCTTTTGCTGTTTTGCTGTTTTTGCTTCTGAACTCTGTTCATTATTTCTACAAAACATATCTACACTGCTTTTAACGAGATCAACTTTGGAATCACAGGCTTCATTGAAAAAATTGCATTGTTGTTTTCTTTTGACTTTCTTTTCTGAGCTCCTATGATACATCCAGTTCATATTTTTAAACTTCAATAGCTTTCTTAACTATAAAACCTAAGTCTGAAGAGACCTCTCTAGTGTGAAGAATGAAGCAAATATTAACGGGGAAACAAAAAACACAGAGTGCAATCACATAATTAAGGACTACAGTGTAGACGAGAGAGAAATTAGAAATTCAGAGGCATAAGTATTTCTGAATTTCCTAGTTATTGAGTGGTTAGGTTATCAAACTTGTTGCTGTTCCTTCAACACTTTTTTTTCTATCTGTCCACATATTCAAATTCAGACTTGACTAACGATGGAAGAAGAAGAAGGACATAGATAGACAGTGCTGTGTTATGGATCAATCTAAAATTCTGGCTGTATAGCTGATCTCTTAATTGAAGCCAAATTGAGAAAACCATTAATAGGTGATGAAAAGCCTTTTGTCAGAAATACAGATTATATTTTTGTTTTAGTGGCAAAACTGAAATATGAAAGAGTGCACTGAAACGCAACTCTATATTGGCAGCCACAGTCATTCAAAATAACATGAGGTATATTTTAAAACCTCATAGACTGGTAATGATAATGAAGATTACAGAAGACTTTACATGTTTTCCCCTTCTCTTCCAGATCTTCAGGTCTAACAGCACATTTAAGTTTCCTTTCCAGGCATTCTTCTACCAATATGACAGGCAGATTCTCATACAAGCTCTTTAATCCACACGCTGAAGGTTTGTGACAATGTGCTGAAAAATATGAACCTTGCAATGAAATCCCAAGATGGAAAGCATTGCTGCAGTCTCACACAGGTTCCAAATCATTTTTCTTGATGTAGTACAAACATTAGGGAATTTTCACTCTCCTCTTTTTAATAAACAGTTCTCTAGTTTGACAATCTGAGCTGTTTACAGTGACTTTTAATAGCTATCTTTCAATAGCTCATCTTTTCAAAAAATTTAAAAGTCACACAGGCATATGTGTCACTCAACGTGTATTGCACTCATCTGCTGATAGTTACAAAGCCCTGAAATTTTCCTGTGAGACAAAATGTTTAAAACAATTAAGACCTCATCTAGTTTGACTGAACTATCAACTTAATACAATGACTCACTAAGTTATGGTAAGACTGAATGTGTACCATGAAGGAGTAAGCCCAGGTTTGTAAAGCAAAAAATTCTGCATCCCAGATTCTATAATTTTTACCATATTTTTAAAATTATTAAGCAAACAAACAAACCAAAAGCAAAATCAAAAACAAACAAAACAAGCCTAAAACTTAGTTTACATGTATCTATTTTTAACTATCTTTATATTCAAGGACAGTTACAACTAAAGAGTAGGCACTTTCCCAACATAGGCAATGTTAAACCAGATGCTAACACAAGTAACTCTCATTGGTTTAAGCAGACTCCAGGATTCCAAAACTCCTGCAGGTGTGTTACATTAAGATGACAAAGTAGGACTTTTTCATACAAGGATCTACTCTCAGAATCTCTTTCTCACTTGAAAAAATACGTTTTGCTTTTTTTTTAGCCAAACGTGGGCCACTCTGATCTGTACTTGTAACTCAGAATAATTCTAGTTGGTTACTTTTGACTAAAAATTTAGTGAAGAAAAATATTCTTAGCTTCAAAAAATAGCAACAGGGAACACTATACAAATGGTTTCCATTAAGAAAAAAAAATTCCATTTAGCCAATGAGTATTTTTTTAGTTTGAAAAATGTTTCAAATTGGTCCTTAAGTCTTGAAGACTCCTTAAGTCTTAAAAAAACAGCTATGATTATAGATACACACACATCTTTAAAGTTGTGTTTCAGTGTAAAAACTGAGTATATCACAGAAAAAGGTTACCTGAATTGATCTCTCAACTGCATCCACTAAAATGTAAATAACTTTTCAAAATATACACTTTTACACAACTTTTTCAACCTTCTGATAGCCTTTCAGGAATGCTTTGAAAGAAGTCAGTCTTCCAGCTTTTTCTATCCTTTCTCCAACTCACAGTCATTTTCTATTCTATACAGAAGAAGCAAGGAAGATGCTATAATCCATCCTAGTATTCTCAGTTGGTGTATTTGCCAATTAGTGTATGAACCATCCTCTGAGAACAGTATTTAATTGCTGCAGATATTTAGATGATATCATGAGATTCCAGCCAAGCCTCAAATATTTTTTTAAAATTACCTTGGTAATTTTAATTTTTTTTTTTTTTTGTAACTATTAGCCCACTCTCTCTGAAAAGCAAGGTCTGTAAATTAAAGAAATGTTGTGGATGAAATGTTATTTTTTTTGCCTCCATCAGCAAAAAGATTTTCCTTTATGAGGTTGTGTCAAGTAAAAAGCTTAGTAGGCCACTAATGGCCATGACCTGTGGCAGCCTTGTTGTACTGTGTAACTGAATTATTTCCTTCTCTAAATCTCCAAGCATGCCACTGAGAATGCTAGGTCAGCATATATAGCAAACAAATCACCAATCATCCAACAACCGCTGTGCTGTTGGCCTCCACAATGAAAGATTTCATCCACAGTTTGAACTTTTGGACCTTGAATTTGACCCTCTCTGAGTTTTTTTTTATGTTAACAAATTATTTTGGTGGTAAAACTGTGAATCTACATACAGGAGTGCTGAGGGAAAAACATCAATAAGGAATTACTTAAGTAAGTCAGGTTGCTTGACCCAGGCATACAAGCTCTCTAAATTTGTTTCTTTCTCATCCTTCTGAATTGTCACTGCAGCTTTAATTCCTTCCTTCTCATTCGGGAATCCATTTGTACTGATCACATTGTTGTTCTTAACAATTTGTTCCATATCTCTATTGTTCTTTGCATGAAACAGCTGTCTCTGCTGGAATTCCTGTTTACTACTTATTTGAGTTTGTTTCCACCATTTTTTCAAATAGTGGGTTACAGTTAATAAAAAAAAAAATCTGAAGACATATACATTTAGTATAGGAAATGTTTGGAAATTTATACATTTTTTTCTTTAGCAATGTTTTGAAACTCTATGTTATTAAGAAAACTGGAGAAATCATTACCCTAAATCTCATATTCTGGTAATTAGAAAAATAAAATGAACATCTGTTAATACAGAGACATAATGCCAGTCATAATGTGCAGGTTAGGGGTTAACACAAGCAAATTGAACATTGTACATCAACACAAAGTAAATTATTTTATGGCAGTGCAATTACATTCCAATCGTTATGTTAATTACAATTTATATAAATTCAATAATTAAAGAAAACAAGCCCTTCCTTTGGTTTTCTATTCTGTTTCTTCCATGTACTAAGTTATTCCATGTCAGCTTCGGTCACACTGAGCCATAAATCTGACAGCAGTTTATGGTGATATTTTTAATATGTAAGAGAAAGCTTAGTCTATATGCTAGATTTGAAAGAAACATTTTGTTAATTAAATTGTGTCAAAAGTAAACAAGGTAGAGCTAAACAGGGCATAGAATATCTACTTGTTGACTGCCTAAAGAATTAAATTAGCATTTATTATCTTACAGATACTGACCTAAGGTGTTACTTTCAAATGTCTTTATTTCAAAATTAAATTAGAATGGGATAGATTGTCTATGAACAATCCTAGGAAAAAACAAAACAAAACACAAGAAAAAACATAAATAAAAGACTGGAAAGATCTTACACAATTTAAACAATCTTATCTGTATCATCTATATAAAAAGAGAGATTTTAAAGAACACTTTAGATACAGACATACATGCAGACATACTCTGACATGTGCTGATAGTGAGTATGAACTTGTTTTACCAGTTAATAGCCCAAGCTGTCTTTCCTATCCATCCTCAGAGTTAGAAAGTTAATCTTTTATATACAATTGTCCTGGTTTGGGCCAGGGTAAAGGTGATTTTCTGTCTTGTACTTTTGCTTTTAGCTAAGTCTCTTGTAAGTTGCACTTACTGAAATTAACAGCAAGTTTCTCAGACAGTGTGTGCTTCTAGGACTGATAACACTTGATGTTTATAGTTACTGCTAGAGACTGGTGTGCAGAGCCAAGGACACCAAGGACACTGCTCAGCTCTGAGGAAAACTTTTACCCTCCAGAAGGAAGAAAGAGCTCCCACCTGCAGCCCTCCTTTAGGGAGAAACAGACAAGATAGATGCCAGAAGTGACCAAACAGAGTATTCCATCCCATATACGTCATACTCAGTATAAATTTGAGGGATCACAAGGGCCAAGCCATGATTTCCAGCTTCCTGCTTTTTCTGCTTTTCCTGCTTCCCTTCCTTCACCCGGAATCCTGGAAGGATTCTGTCTGTTCTCCTGCCTGTGGTCCTGATCCATGCCAGCCCATATCTGTGTGTTCCTGCCTCCAGTTCCCGACTGCTGCTGACTCCAGGAGTCTAGCCTGGACTTTCCCAGGGCTGCCCTGCAGCCTCAGTGGTGACGTGAGAGTTATTGGGGGAAAAGGAGGGAGGAGTGTGGTTTCCATTTTCCTGTATATTTGTATATATTTAGTAATTTTTCCTATTTATCATTACTGTTTCATTAAAGTTGTGTAGTTTAGTTTCCAACCCATAAGTCTCTCTCCCTTATTCTCTCTCCTTTCTTAATCAGGGAGGAGAGAGAGATTAATAGAGAGCGTCTGTTACTCGATTTGATTGCCAGGCCAGTGTTAAACCGTGACAAATAAGAAGAACGGAAGCATTGTCAGTGTCCTCATATTAACGCCCAATCATGGCAACAAGGAGGAGTGCCTGAATACTGGAGGAAAACAATTGTTACTGCTGTCATCAAGAAGAGGGATGCCAGGTAACTACAAGCCACTCAGCCTCAACTTGATCCCTAGGAAAGTGATGAAACAGCTAATCTTGGAAAACTATTAAGACATATGAAAGAGAAGAAAATGATCAGGAGCAGTCAGCATGGCCTCATCAAAGGGAAGTCATGCTCGATCAATGTGAGAAACTTCTATAATGAAGATGTTTTGCAGACGAGAGGAGAGCAGTGGATGTTGCCCATCTGGACTTCAGTAAGTCCTTTGACACTGTCCCTATAAGATCTTCATAGACAAGCTGTTGATGTACACACTAGACACGGAAACAGTGAGCTGGGTTGCAAACTGCCTAAAAGCTGGGTTCAGAGGGTGGTGGTCAGTGAAAAACAGTCTAGATAGAAACCAGTAACAACTGGTGTACCCCAGGGGCCAAGACTGGGTCTGATCTGGTTTATACAGATTGATGACTGAAAAAAAAAGAGTCATTAACTGGTAACTCAGATCCATGTCCAGCAGCAACAAAGTATTGAAATTATAACATTTGGTGGATATTTTAGAACTTTTGCAAATATTTTTTTGCACCTTTGTAAGAAAGATGATATTTTGTTTGCCTAAATGACTAAAGTTCTTTATATAGCACAATAGCTTTTCTATCAAATGAAGGATATAATTGAGCCACCAACAAAAGACTTTAATCTGATACAATTGCTACATATTTCAAAATGATTTGAGACTCTTGATGCTACCAAGATACTGAACACTGCATACTATAAAACATCTATATAAAGTAGGTGCCTTTATGTTACTCATTTTCTGAATTTTCATCACTGAATTCTGTCACTATTTGTATTTTCTTTGAAACTTTTTTCTTCCTCAGAAGTTCTGGTGTCATGACAGTCTCTTTATTTTCAATTTTCTGAATTATTGGCACCAAAAATGAGGGTCTTCATTCATTTGCCTGGTAAATGTGTCTGTAGCACTATTTTTCTTCTGCCAATGTATTGTGTTATGCTACTTGGCCTTTGCTGATAGTCCAGAAGAACTCTAGTTTTCCATAAATCTTCTGTTATATGCCAGTTCTACAACTCACACATATATCCTTATGCTTCTCAAATGGTACAAGTTGTGTATATTTATCCCACCCAGTCAAGCCCAAATCATAACTCACTGTCTTTTGCTGAATTATTTAATTCTTACAATTTTTTTGGAAGACTGGACCCTAAGGTTAAGATTCAGTGGCCAAAAAATCTCAGTGTTTTTCTTAGAGGATGTTTCATCACCAATTTCAGTTCCAATTTCAAGATATTTTCCCAGTATAATGCAAGATGGCCTCCAGGAAACTAAGCCTCTTTATCAATAACTTTGCATCACATTTCAGGATTGCACTTCAACAAAAGCAATTGAAAGAAGTGGCATACAGCCTTTTCATTTAAGAATGCATTTTTTCATTTGCTCAGCTGAATGCAGTTGTAGTACAAGTCCTTGTCTGACAAGATAGCACATATGGCTTTGTAGTTTCATTGCAATCTTACTATTTTCTTGTCTCTTACTACCAAAACCTTAGGAAAATTTCATCAATCTTCTGCATGATGTTTTGAAAAAAATATCTGGCTAATGACTAAACCAAAAACTGGCTAATGACTGCTAAGGACTGAGTCTGAATCAGCCACCTGAGTAGTGGGGAAACTCCAGGGACTATCAGGAACACCAATGAGTTCATTCATGGCCACATAGCACTGGTCTGACACCTTGCACCAGACTTTTGCCCCATCTGGAAGTGGACTGCCATACCGAAGAAGGTTCACCAGATGCTGATGGATCTGTGGGTGACTATATCTCTCTCCCTCTCTCTCCTGTTCTCTCTCCCTCTTTCTGTCTCCCTCTTTCTCTCTCCCTGTCTCTCTCTTTTTGCCTTGCAATATATTTGCTGTATTTTTACCGGGTTATATCACTTTGCCTGCATCATTTGTCAAATAAAACTTTCTGCTTGCATCTGACCCTTGGTGGTTGGACTTTGGTCACGCAGGATCCAAATTATAAATTACATCAGATCATAAGATATTTACTGGAATTGGAACTAGAGTTCTTCCCTAAGGCAATGGTACATCCAGTGCAAACTGTGGAATTTTTAAGTAGAAATTATTATATAAAGAAGATAATAATGAAGATGGCAATTGCTCATAGCTCATTTTTATGAAGGGAGTATTTTTATACTCACAGCTAAAAAAAGGGGGTAAATGCATACAATGGTTTAGACATGAGGAATTGTTTTCAAGGAAAGGTTATTACATGGTAAAGCTAGCCCACATTATTTTAAAAATTGACTTTGATAGTGTTTTTTTCATTGTTAATCTGAATTATATAAACCTGTTCCCATGATGAGTTGTATTAGTATGACCAAAGTGTATCTTAGACTACAATATGCCAAGCAGGTGTCACTGGTGCAACCTATGAATGACATAATTAGGGTATGAATGAATATATATTCATATATGTTCATATATATAAATATATGAATATATAAACATTTATTTATGTTTGTTCATACCTCTGTGTACCAAGAATATTCCAAAATATTATCTTACATTTTAATAGACAAATCTAAATAACTTCCTCTGTGTTTTCCCATCAGAAATAACTTTAGAAATGGTAGAACAAGACTATCCTACATTATACATATTATAAGGATTCCTCACTGACATGGGGATATTGTTTACTATTGACATCCCTAACTCTTGTCCCAAAACAATCCTGAATTTGTCTGCCACTGTAATCCCTGATACTCACTGTAGTTACTAATATAGCAGCTTTGGGAGGTAATAGTTGATTAGCCATTGGTTGCTATTTTAAATAGATATTTGCAGTCTCAGTATATCACTGTCACAGCCAGCATTGCCTGCCACTCTTTTATCACTGAATCCACCAAACAATTTAAATTTTTCATTAAAATACATTTCTTTGACTTCATATTGACATGTGTATTAAGAAACTGACTGAAGACAACCGACCATCGCCTAACTAAATAGAATAAAAATTTCAGAGAAAGCACATTCAATAATAACTGTTCACTGAATGTCTCAGGCAACAATTTGCATTAGAGAAAACTAAATACCACTTTTCTTCCTGTATTTGGGCCAACACAACTATTGCATCATAAGGGGAATTGGCTATATTCTGCAGCAATATACTTTTATTTTTAATACACAGAATCTCATAGTTGCAAGGATTCCTGTCTGGTCCATTGTCAATATTCTGTGAGAAATACAAATTAAATCTTGTGCTGAATGCACTGCTAATTTCTTGTCTCATCATCCAAATATTGCAGAACTGTGAGAACCAAGGCTTATAGACTAGACATCATTTTTATGAGATTTTAAACTCCATACTTAAACAGAAAGAATGAAAAATAACCTTTCTTAAAAATGAAACAAACTTGTGAAGAATAATGATATAATGCATTAAAAGTTATTATCCATGCATTTCCTTTGATTTTTTGGAGTGCAACATTAAAGACAGTGACCCCTTTCATGTGTTACTTCATCATTAACAGCTGAATTAAAAATTACCTTGTTCATTTTCATCTTTTGAGAAACACGGTAAGCATAACTAATTTGGGACATTTTTCACTGAAGCATTTATTGCTTGATAAAATGATGTGCTAACCCATTATAAGAAGTGGTTTATATAATATAGTAGGTGTAACAGGACTAGCCAATCAAGAAGAGTTTTATGAGTTGCTTTGGTTTCACTTGCACATAAATGAAGTAGTTCCCTGCAGAACTACATTGGCATAAGAAGCATGTTTTTCATTTTTCACCAAAGGGAAAATTATTCCTATTGGTGACTGGATGCACAAGAGACAAAGAAGTGAAGGAAAGGACATAGGAAACATGTCTGGTAAACTTAGGTGGGAGTATTGGCTGTGTCCAAGCTAAAAACCAAGGATGTTCATGTACCACAATCCTTGCACCCTCAAACTTGGCAGAATCTTTTTCAGAGTACACTGCAGATCCACTCTTGTAGAGACACATACAGTATCTTTCAAAACAAACAGAGTTCATAGGGAAGGAGGGAGTATTCCAAGCCCGGAGAGCTGGAAATCCCTCTGTGGTCATCTAGTTCAGATATTCCTAGGGATGGTCCAAAATTCCAGTGACGTTGTTTCTACTCAGAACATCCTGATAGGATGAGGCTTAAACAATTCATTTTGTGTATACTGGGAAAAAATAGTCTCTAGTACAGGATGGATGAAAAAGTAAAAATTAGATTTCTACTCTGAATTAACTGCTAGAGGACCTGTTTTGAAATGATTCAGAGTAGCAGCCTATATCCAGGGGCTCAAAATTTCTCTGTTTAGCAGTGTCTCCCTCAACACCAGCTGCAGAGGAAGCCTAAAGAAATTAATTTCCCCAGGATACAGAGAGCGTTTGTGATTACCAACCCCTATAGTTCTCTTACTGAGATTTGACTGGAGTTTCAGTGCAAAGGTAAAATTTTAATGATGAATGATCCATACTGTCCTACATTTAATACAATGGGAATTCACTGTTGAGGAATCAGGTTCAGGGGGAAAAAAACAACAGGAACTAAGTGCTTTCTAAAAAGAACAAAGAGTGCCAGAAAGGTGTTTACTGATTTATTATTTTCTGCATGCTCAATGTCTAAGATTTTGACATCCTGCCTATTCTTCAAGGACATATCCACCTAAATCTGTTAGGTCTTCATGATGCAAACAAACCTGACAACATAAAAACATACTCTGCATGCTCTTTATGTAACAATGCACTGTCTTTACGTAGCATGATGTACGCCTGCTTTTTTTCTTTTCCTATGATCTATTTTACCTAGTGTTCTATAAGAACAACTATCTAATGCATACATTGCCTTAGGATCCCTGTCACAGATATAAGCATCCTCTGATGGGGACAGAGAGAGAGCAGAGGATGGCAGGGAAGAAACTGAGCTTTTTTTTTGTTAACTTGCTTTCTTCTTCTTTCATTACCACTGTTATGCTTTTATAAGTTATTAATGTTATGAGAGGCACCATTATGAAAAAGAACAATGTGTGATGGTAACTGTGCCATTAAGGTCTCTAGTGGAACATTAACTATTGATCTTTGCCTCAAAAGCATCACAATGTTGTATTAGAGCTGCAATGAACTGTTCACCTTACAAGCATTCAACTGAACTATGTCATTCAAAGGTGACAAGGTTTAGTTCTGCTATTATATTCAGAGCACTCTGAAGACTGCAATAGAATTGCAAACACAGCCAAACCACCCTAACAGAAATAGGATATCTGACACAAATAACCTTTTTGTTGGGAAGCACCTTTTTTTTTTTTAAACTCACTCTCAGTTTCTTATTCCATATTGTTCTCCTGAGTTCCCTTGCTTCCTGCAAACCATGCTTTTAGTGATAAGTGTATAGCAGAGGATTTATCACTCTTCTTAAGCGAGTGGCCCTGCAGTCAGTTCTGTTGACACTATTCAGGGATGAAAGAGCCTTGCAGGTAAACTCCCAGATTTAGAAGCCAGTAGCCCTCCCCAGTATGTGCTGTACCACAAGTAAGTAGTCACATCACCGCTGTGATATGGGCCGAGATAAGTACACACATGTCAGCACACTACTCAAAATCAATCCCTAGGAGAAAGTAAGGCCTCTTCCTGATGCAGAGCCACCAACCTCTCTCTGTGGTTTTGCAGGAATTTTGAAGTTTCCTTCATTAATTTGAGCTACCGAAGTGTTACAGCCCTGCTGATAGAGAAGCTGTCTGGTGTGTTGTTTTATCATGTGGTGTCACATAGCACAGTCACCCCCCTCTAGTCCCTGCTATTCATAAGCATATGCCTTACTTTTAGCATCAGTGACTGGCACATGGTAGGACTAAAAAAACCACTTTAGGTAGATAGCTTTTAACCACCTGTGGCTATACCTAACTTCGCTTTTTCCTCTGCCCCCCTGCCTTCCCCTTCATTTCTGTCTCTTATAGAAAGAACAGTATATTCATTTCTCTCTCCTATTAAGTTAGTGCTGAGTTTGAGTGAGCAACTTTCCACTTCTGGCTATTCTTAAACCTAACAGACTACAGACTGTACTTTTCATGTTCATAGAAGTATAGGGTAGAAAGGTCATTTTTCAAACAACACTTTTCTTACTGTAATTGCTTTTTGTCTGTCATTTTTCCCCCTTGATGATGGCCATTAAAAGAGGACTGACTGACTGATGTGGTGATGTTGGTCAAACTCAGCCTTATAGATGACAGCTTGAGCCTGACCAGGTGACAAATCAGTCCATGGGGCCAGCACATTTATTCTCTTAGTGTTAGCAACCTCAGATTACAACTGAGACAGCACTGTTGTTGCTGGTTTTTGGACAAACCACAGCACCCCACAGTAGTAGAGAATCTAGTTCTGATAATATGCAATCATTAAAACATCTAGATAAGACTGAGACATCCTAAGAGAAATTAAATCACAGATATTTTAATCGAAAAAAAAGATAATTCTTGTCTCTAAAAGGAAACTCCAACTCTATGTAACTTTCACAACAGGGTTAACACTGGCAGGAGTATATTAAACTACTGACTAGCAGCCACATAGAAGACAGAAAGAGTGAAAAAAAATCCGGAATTCATTAGACACTGGAAAGAAAACACAAAAGACTAATAAGGACCTTCCAGCTAATATATGATTTGTCCCATATTTAATTTCATGATCTCTAGTATCACTCACAGCACATGTAGCTGTATGATGAAGAGAAGCAAAATAAGCTTGTTATTACTTTTTTCCTAGATTCTGCTATTGTAACTCTGTGAAATAACCTGATGAGTTGAATGCAGAGAGTTTCCCTGAAGTTATTTCAAAATTAAAATTATTCACTCGCTGACACAAAGATATATCAGAATTCATTTGCAAGGATTTAAATCTCCCATCTGTAAACTGACAGTTAAATCCAGCTCAAGCTGAAAGCAGCCAACAGCCATTTGATGACTGCTCAATGCACTGTGTAAAATCACTTTAATTCAATATTGGACAATACCCAAATAATAATATGCATCTTCCCCAACTCAGCAAGTGACAGTTTTACTCATGGTATCACCATCAAATCTTGTGTCCCCTTAGACAGCTCCTCCAGCAATTGGCCTTTTGCCTAGTGAAACTGATAGACATCAAAGTTATAACAATTCAGCTATGTCCCCATCACTCTCTGCAGTTGTCTTTGTACTGAGCATCACTGCCTTTATTGGATCTCTGCACAAATTTAAGCCTTGCCCACATGGAGCATGTTAAGTGGACAAGCATCATTTTGTGTTGTAGATCCAGTCTAATACACCCAGTTCCCAGCCAAATGCCAAGGAAAACAACCATTCAAATGAAGATGATGCATTTAAAAAGAAGCAGATTTAATTACTGGGCAGTCTGCCATTCATTGAACAACTTTCCACTTCTGTACTTGTTCCTCCTGACTGTGCTTGGAAAGTGGGGCTTGTAATATTCAGCCACTGTGACCAACATAAATTAAACAAATCCTGTGTTTCTACAAGCCTAGTAAAACCCCTGAAACTTCCTTAATTTCACCACTGTTTAGTGCTTATACTAAATCACTCCTAACATTTCAGAGTTTTCATGAAAGTGTCAAAAACAAGGCCTAAACTTGAACATGCATCTACCTAATGATAGCTTACTCCTTTTCAAGACTAATAATACTAGTAGAATATAAAGTAAAATAAAATAAAATAAATCCCTGACCCACTACCTCATATCCACTAGTGGGATCAGAATGAGTATTTTCTCAAATAAATGTCTAAGGTATATTTTTAATGTATATTCTCCAAAATATATACCAGAGGGCCATAAGATAATTTCCCTTAAAAAAAAGAACATTCTTATCTAAGAGATTCTAAAAAATAATGATCCAAAATACTTTCAAAAAAGGAAAAGGTTTGTTGTTATACTAATGCATCCACTTTCCTATATAATATTTCCTAAATTTCTAGTCTAGTTTTAAAACAATTTTATTCCCACTGGACTTTCTCTACTTAAGCAAATAGTTTTTTACTGCCATCAAGACATTTATTTAATGTTTCACTAGAATTTAAAAGGTAAACATAAGCTGAAAACCACTATGTTTTTTGTTCTCTAGTAAATAGTAATTTATAAGGTTCTTTAGATTTTTAACTCTGGAGCCATAGTGGCCTCTATTGTTGTCATATTAGAATAGCACATATCAGGAATGTAGTAAATAAACTATCTTTCAACAGTTTTCATTCTTTAAAAATGCATGACAATAATTCTTGTAAATGGACACATCACCCTGGCTCCAATAAAGAAAAATATTTAAAGGTATTCCTGTGATAATACATCCTCATGCATCCATCTAGCATCAGAAGTCACAGACACACTAAGTTTTGTTGTCAAGTGAAACTGGGTTCTGCTTTGAAAACTACAGAGTATATAAGGCACATAAAACTTTCTCAGGTACTAAGAATATCAGGAAAGTCACAGAAACTGCTTTAATTTTTTTTCTTGCTAAACAAAATGGTTGCTTGTATGAAGACAAAAGATGGAGCTGCATGCAGCTTTAGCTATTAACAAACGTTTAGGTCTTAGCTTTTACTCTCAACTTTTCTGGTGCAATTTTAAGACCTCCAGTAACAGAAAAGTTATTTTTTTCCAAATACATTTTAATCAAAGCTATACAATATCAACTTGATTTTTGGACTATGCCTGAAATCGCAGACAGATGTTAAATGATACGTTTAACCTTTTAGATTAATAAAATTAGGCAAGATGATTGTCATTCAGATTAAATCTGAAGCTAATTTACAGAATAAACAGCATAATAATGGCTCCATAAAAACTCTTAAAAGCAATTTATGCCACCACTTTATACACCAGAATAAGTTTTTCATCGTGGAATTGTTGAGTAGTATCTAGTTACTATCAGGTTTTGCCCAGCACTACCAGAGGAGAATTAAAATGTTGCACTAAATTTCAGCCCTATAAAGTATTGAAGTCTGGTATTATATATTCTATTGAAAATAGACAAAAACTCAACACCCTTATTCCCTTTCCCCTCCAGAAGCATGACTGATCTTCCTACTTCTCAGAGCTACAAAAATGATCTATATTCCTTGTGATTAATGTCATATGACAAAATTGTTTCCTTTCACAATTTTTGAGCCAAAAATAATCCCCAATATTATACCATTGAACCTATGAAGAAAAGAAGCTGTCTTTTGCACAAAAGGAATGAGATTAGATGGTTAAGATTTCATATTTTACAATATCAAATGTTATTAGTGTTCAGGGTGGAATAAACATGAAATAAAATAATAAAGATCCTAGTAATAATATCATATCTGCAGTAAATTGTGCATATGTTTTTGACTGATATTTTAAAAAAATTCAAAAAGAAAAAAATTGTTGATATTGCAAGCTTCAAAAATTGGTACAATGGACTTTATTCATCAATAGCCAAGGACATGATGAATGAACCTTGGGTAACATGGACATACAATTTAGAAAGGAGACAAGCCTAGCACAAAGTAATTGAAGATGTTGAGAGATCACTGTTCTCACATTTCATTGACTTTGCAGCAAATAGATATGGTACATGCACTGTAAATGGGCAACTTGATTCATGATCTGAACAGATCATTCTGCCAATCTCTTATTGTACAGGGCTGCAAAGCTGTCTTTTTAATTTCGAACTCAGACTGTGAACTTTTCCAGTTGTAACTTCCTTGACATCTCTTCAGAAAGAAAAGAAAAGAAAAGGAAAGAAGGAAAGGAAAGGAAAGGAAAGGAAAGGAAAGGAAAGGAAAGGAAAGGAAAGGAAAGGAAAGGAAAGGAAAGGAAAGGAAAGGAAAGGAAAGGAAAGGAAAGGGAAAAGAGAAACAAAAAGCAACAGTCGACCAGGAAGTAGAAAGAAAATAAAATGAACATACATATATGAGATACTTTGAGAGATATTTGTTCCCTCTCAAGGTACCAGTGAAAGAAAAAATTAAGTAGCTTTTAATGGTAAGACTAACTGGAAGAGCAATCCAATAGTGGTGCTTCGTATATGTCAAGGTATATGTTTTCCTTGCTACTTACGTAAAGAAGGATTATATTAGCTATTTAGTTAGGTAACTCAGAAGAAATGGTTACATTATTAAACAATTAACATCACTGAATTAAGCACTGGGGCTGTCTCCTAAAATATTAGTTATTCCTTGGCCTTCTATGAACAGTTGTAGTAGATGTGACAGCACTATAGAACAGTCCAAGCTAAAAGGGACCTCAAAAGATCATCTAGTCCAACCTTTAGTGGGGAAGGGAACCTAGATAAGATTAATTAACACCCTGCCCAATTGCATCTCGAAAACCTCCAGTGATGTAGACTACCACATCCCTGGAGAGGTTGTTCCACTGAATGATTGTATTCATTGTAAATAATTCTTTTCTTGTATCATGATCCATTGCCCTGTGTCTTGTCCATGTTGCTCCTTGTGAAAAAAGAATCTCCATTCCACTATGCAGTGGAATACTGTGATGAGGTCCTGCCCGAAACCTTCTCTTCTCCAGTGTCCTGTTTTCAGTGGGACAAAATCATAGTCCAGCCGTGGAGGTCAGGCCACTAGTGGCCCTGAGTCACGTGGGAGCTTCAGTTGGGGCAGCTGGCCCAAGATGACTGACATATGCATCCTATACCACTTACATTTTCTCATTACAAAAGGAAGAAGTAGGCAGAGGGTAGAGAGATCTGTTTCCTGGGGCTCCTTCATCTTGGTCTGCTACTTCCTCTGCTACGTGAAGGGACAAGACTTACATTATAAGCTTACATGCTGATGTTGGTATTTCTATTAGTTGTGTTATTTCCTCTGTTCTATTTATATTTAAAGCCATGGGGCTTCTCACTTCTTTCTGATTCCCTTTCATGGCTGGGAGGGTCATCAGGTGAGAGAGTAAATTGCTTCAGTTTAGCCTGAGATAAAGTGTAGTTAAAGATATCTAGGGAAAAAGACCTAATTCTTTCAAACTCTCCTTATAGGACAGGTTCTCCAGATATTTGATCATCTTCATGGCCCTCCATCATACCCTCACCAGTCTGTGCACGTCTTCAGCTGTGGGGATGAGACGTGGACACAGTATTCCCTGTGCAGCCTGGCAAGTGGTGAGTAGGGCTGCTCAATTCTGAGTCTGTGTCTCCTAATAATACCCCTGCTGATGCAGCCCAGGGTCCATCCAGTTTGTCATCATTGCAGTAGCTCACAGATGACATGTTTGGCTTTTAACTTCACCAAGCCCCCAGATCCCTTTCACCATAGCTGCTTCCCAGCCATACAGATCCTAACCTGTACCAGACTCTTTGGTTATGTCATCCCAGGTGCAGGACTTTGCACTTCTGTTTCTTAAGCTTCATACTGTTCTTGCTAGCCCACTCTTATAGATGTTTTAGGGCTTTCCTAAGGTGACTCTCTCTCCTGGTTTTCTGCTTCATTATTCAGATTTGTGTCATCAACAAATTTGGTGAGGGTGCTTTCAATCTGCTCAAACAGAGTGTTTATGAATATTTTGAACAGGATGGGGGGCTGGTTTGAATGCTGAGGAGAAGCCCCACTTGTGACAGGTTGATAACATGAATCAAAAAACATTGATCAGAATTTTATCATGAAGAAATATTACTCTATTAGAAACTGAAAACAGATAATAAGTGATGGAGAAAATACAAGTGTGTAGGTTAGGTGGCACATTACATGAAAGATTAATTTACAAGAAGCTCCAGTTTCCCACTGTTTATAGGATATGTTGGGCAAATAATTATTTTTTCTGAAAATATAGCACTTTTTCCTCAGTGTAGCACTAAGAAGTGCTAGAGTATGAATGACCTAATTTTAGATAAGTACAAGCATTTTTCACTTTTATTCTAACAGAACTTTTGAAGAGAGGATTTAGTAGGATTTTTTTTTTCTTCTGAAATTAGACAGATTCAGAAGCCCGGTGCAGTAACTTTCATTAAACAGAGTAAACACTTTTTTTTTTGCTTTCTAATCCATTTTCAGACCTCCTATAAGTCTGTGTTATTCAACACAAAGCACATCTGAACAACTGCTGAACAACTGTCCTTTCCCCCAGGTCTCATTTGGAGCAGGAAGTCAGAGATAACTTCAAATGCAACTTTGTGCTCACAGTGTTCAGAGGCTGCTAGAGGTTGCCCATCTTTCTCAGAAACTTGCAGCATCCTTGGTGTTCTGTTTGCCATTCAAATAGCAGAATTAAGGGAAGACAGATGGTTAGAGAAAGAATTAGAGCTGGAAGCAGCTGTTAGGAAATCTGCTTCAAGAATACAATTGTTTATATAGACTTTCTCAGACAAAGCCAAAAAGGAAAACATATTTTTCACCTTGGCACACCAGCTGCTGATGCTGCTGTAGTCAGTGTAACTGTACTGCTTAGAAAAACACATATTAGAAACCACATCATCAATGCCAATATGAAAAAGAGCAGAAATACAAACTAGTATAAGTCTGACTCATTCTACCATAAACCTTGAAGCAACTGTATTAATGCAAATGAAACATATTGTCAATATAGGAATAAGTTTTACCTTTTAAAATGTTTAGAGCCTGAGCATTCTCATTGATATGCTATCTTACAATGCTGCTGGGGATAGCTGATGAGGCCACTGATTAAATCAATGTGAGGGTGGTGATTGAGAAAATAAAAACCCAATCTTGCCTATATAAGGTAAAACTATATTTCCAAGCCCCTCTCCTAGAGTGATCCATCTTTTCTGTTTCCTGCCACATGTTATTATGAACAGTGACCCAATACTTTGTAAAGCTATTAGTCACATATCATGCAGACAATTACTTCAACATGCATGGATGTGAAAGAAATTACATATACAGTCATAGAACCCTGCTCATAGGTGAGATTTGGCTTGTAGATCACTGCTTGGACCACTCTAATTTACCTGGATGTTATCAAAATGCCCATTCCCCGAACCAATCTGTAATATAAAAGTTCACACAGTTCCATCATTGGCATGACTAGGAACAGAGATGATAGGGATGAGATTCAATTGCCTAAACAGAACAGCACTGTTTGTGATGTCCCAACATATCCCATCTGGGTTCCTGCTGCTATTCCAGATGAGTGCAGTTCTTCCATTAGTTCTGTGTCATATCCACCAGCACTGAGCAGCTGAGAGCAACTAAAATGACATCAGTCACTCTTTTCAGGGAACTGAGTGCTAAATAATTCTTAATTCATCTTGAGAGTTGGGTGCTACTAGAAAATCTCTAAGGCTAACTCTAGTCAATTAAATTTGGTCACGAAGAGTCCTGGGTGTGAATGCTAAAAGATATGGAATGACTTACATCTGTACTTATACCTAACTACCCTGACACTCAAAAATAAGATTGTGACAATTACACCATTTGTTGGCCCAGTACTCTTCGGCAAGGTACTGAGACAGGCTGAAAGCATGCACAGAGCATTAAGAGCATTTAATAGTGTAGATGGTCAGGTTTCAGTGTCCAGGACTGATACTTGTATTTTTTTCTGAACTAAACATTTTCTCTGTTTCCAAAGTGGGCAGATGGGGAGAGTTAAATATCTCCAATGACACTTTTTATCAGCTCCCATGGAAAATATAGTATTTTATTCTCCAGTGACTCAAGACTCCCAAATCCATGACCCGTAAGGAAAGGTGATCATCGAGATTTTGAGCATCAAAATATCCAGCTGAAATAAACACGAACACAGTGCAAAGGAAAGCAGAAAGTGTCTGCTTCAATATGGTCAACTTTCAAGCAAAAAGGAATAATAAATAAAAAGGCAGTGGAAAATAAGGGCCAAACAATAAACAAGAACTCAGAAACACAAACCCAGAAGATAAAAGGTAACAGATAATGGAGAAAGCCAATCTGGACTTATTACTGACAAGAGGAGAATGTGAATTTAGGATATTTGAAGGGGTTCTGTGGGACTTTCAAAACATACAGAAGTTCCTGATAGGGGTATTGGTTGGGCAGGGGATTTGTTTGCTGATATTTGGGGAATCCTGCAAATGGAGAGAGCTTGTGTGATGAACATGCAAGTGCTGTATATTTGCAGTGAGCACCAAGCTGAACTGGCTGACAAGTATGAGACTTTGCAGACGAGGTAAGAGAGGTCCAGGCAGGGGTCTTGAGGTATTTGAAAGAATCCGAAGCATCTAACTTGAAATGCTGGCTCCCATGCCATGAAATGGGCAAGAATGAGCTATACAGTCTGTTAACTGTGCTGCAAAGCCTCTTGGAAACTAACAGTAGAGGGAGTGAGGTAGTTAATTCAGTAAATTGCTTTCTCAGTAAGAAAATGAGAAAATTGCTTTCTCTTCTTAAAAAATTAGAATTCTTGGAAATTTAAAATCTTCAGGTATTTTTTGCCTTGGATGACTAGTTGAAGCCAGAGGCTGACAGGCCATTCAGAATGCTAATTCTTCCATGACTAGATACCTGCAAATGTTCTGCTCTCAAGGAACCGCAGATTCAAGACTGACTCAAGTAAAACTTATTTGTTTTCAAATTTGTTTTCATTAAAATATTGTTCTTAATTCAGTGAATACTCCTCTAATCTTTTGCCATACTATTCCAAGGTACTTATAGATAACAAAAATGTCCTACCTCAGTCTGTATTGTGCTGATCAAAAAAAAAAAAAAAAAAATTAGTTTTTTCTACACCTGTCTTATAGGTTGTCTTATCTGGTGGGAGATTTGTCAGTCCTGTCTCAAACTCAGAGGTAGGATTTATCATTCTTTAGCATAACTGACTAGACAGTATCATACCATTGTAGCAGCTTTTTCCTTCTTTACTGTAAGTAGCTCTCCTGACACGATTTAGATTTTAATTTGCCAGTTTCATGGTTGAATCACAACAGACACTGTCTCTTATTGAGCTATGAGTCTGGTCTATTTCTTACACTTTCATTTTCATTGAGGGGCTTACAGCAGGCTAGGCTAGGCTAGGCTGGGCTGGGCTGGGCTGGGCTAGGCTAGGCTAGGCTAGACTAGGCTATCTCAGGCAAGGCAAGGCTAGGCTAGGCTAGGCTTGGCTGCTGCTCTGGGAGCAATAGCATGGAGGTGAGGCTGAAACAGAGGCTCAGTTGAGTCCTGAGGAACCAGCAGAGAGCTTGGCTGCTGCTCTGGAAGCAATAGCATGGAGGTGAGGCTGAAACAGAGGCTCATTTGAGTCCTGAGGAACCAGCAGAGAGCTTGGCTGCTGCTCTGGGAGCAATAGCACCAATCCTGGCTAGGCTAGGCTAGGCTAGGCTAGACTATCTCGCGCAAGGTAGAAGAAGAAAAAAACGAAACAGAAAACCACCCAAAAACCCTACAAACCCACAAAATACAATACACAAAAGACCAAAAACACACTGAAAACCAATTAAAAAAAAACAAACAAAAATAAAAAACACAAAATCCCCTACAAACAAAACAAAACAAAAAAACAGAGAAAAACCCAGAAATCCAAAATAAGAAAAAGAAAAAAACAAAGAAGACCAACAAAAAAAGAAGAGAGAGGGATTGTCATTTTTTGTTTTATTTGTGTACACTAGGAGATATTACAATTGTCATTGTAATAAAGAGGAGTTCTTCACAAAGAAAAAAAAAAGGGGGGGAGGGCTATGTAGTGAAATGAGGCAACCAGGTGCCAATAATTGCCAGGGAGTGGGCATGAGGCTCTGCTAAGGGCACCTGTGTGCCCTTAGTGAATGTCACGCCAATCCACAAAAAGGGCCGGAAGGAGGACCCGGGAAACTACAGGCCCATCAGCCTGACCTCAGTGCCTGGCAGGGTTATGGAACAGATCATCCTCAGTGCAATCACACAGCACCTGCAGGATGGGCAAGGGATCAGACCCAGCCAGCACGGGTTTAGGAAGGGCAGGTCCTGCCTGACCAACCTGATCTCCTTTTATGATCAGGTGACCCGTCTGGTGGATGAGGGGAAGGCGGTGGATGTGGTTTACCTGGATTTCAGCAAAGCCTTTGACACCGTCCCCCATAGCATTCTCCTGGAAAAGCTGTCAGCCCACAGCTTGGACAGGAGCACCCTGTGCTGGGTTAGGAACTGGCTGGAGGGCCGGGCCCAGAGAGTGGTGCTGAACGGGGCTGCATCCAGTTGGCGGCCGGTCACTAGTGGTGTCCCCCAGGGATCAGTATTGGGCCCAGTTCTGTTTAATATCTTTATCGACGACTTAGACGAAGGGATTGAGTCCATCATCAGCAAATTCGCAGATGACACCAAGCTGGGAGGAAGTGTGGACCAACTGGAAGGCAGGAGGGCTCTGCAGAGGGACCTGGACAGACTAGAGAGCTGGGCCGATTCCAACGGGATGAGGTTCAACAAGGCCAAGTGCCGGGTCCTGCACTTTGGCCACAACAACCCCATGCAGCGCTACAGGCTGGGGACAGAGTGGCTGGAGAGCAGCCAGGCAGAAAGGGACCTGGGAGTCTGCATCGACAAGAAACTGAACATGAGCCAGCAGTGTGCCCAGGTGGCCAAGAAGGCCAATGGCATCCTGGCCTGTATCAAAAACAGCGTCACCAGCAGGTCCAGGGAGGTGATTCTTCCCCTGTACTCAGCGCTGGTTAGGCCACATCTCGAGTACTGTGTCCAGTTGTGGGCCCCTCAGTTTAGGAGGGATATAGAGGTCCTGGAACAGGTCCAAAGGAGGGCAACCAGGCTGGTGAAGGGAGTCGAGCACAGGCCCTATGAGGAGAGGCTGAGAGAGCTGGGGCTGTTCAGCCTGAAGAAGAGGCTCAGGGGAGACCTCATTGCTGTCTACAACTACCTGAAAGGAGGCTGTAGCGAGGTGGGAACTGGACTCTTTTCACAGACGACCTTCAACAAGACAAGAGGACACAGTCTTAAGTTGTGCCAGGGGAGGTTTAGGTTAGATATTAGAAAGAATTTCTTCACGGAGAGGGTGATTAGGCTATGGAATGGACTGCCCGGTGAGGTGGTAGATTCTCCGTCCCTGGAGACATTTAAAAAAAGACTGGATGTGGCACTCAGTGCCATGGTCTAGCAACTGCTCCGGTGGGTCAAGGGTTGGACTAGATGATCTCTGAGGTCCCTTCCAACCCGGCTAATTCTATGATTCTATGAATCTCTGAGGGTGGCGACCCCACTGTGCATGAGCAGGACCAGGGGGCCAATGAGAGGTGAGGCTGAAAGTCAGAGGCTCAGCTGAGTCCTGAGGAACCAGCGGAGAGCTTGGCTGCTGCTCTGGGCCCAATAGCACGGAGGTGAGGCTGAAACAGAGGCTCAGCTGAGTCCTGAGGAGGCTGCTGCTCTGGGAGCATTAGCACCGATACTGGCTCGGCTAGGCTTGGCTCGTTTCTCTGGACAGGAAAGGAACCACTCAGCAGAAGCAAGTAAGACACAGGATCCAGGATCATAATTTCAATATTATAGCTATATATATATATATATATGGTTTACAGTTGGACTCAATGATCTTAAGGGTATTTTCCAACCAAAAAGATTCTACAGTTCAACTGCAACAAAACTTGTTCCCAAGCCTGTTTGCCCAGTCAATTCAAAGGATGTTCAGAAATGAGATTAGCATCAGAAACTGCTGCCTAAGTCAGGCAAGGATTCAGTAGGTGCACAACCATAGCTTAAATTTTGTGTTTCTTGATGGTGCGTGGCAAACTGCCTGCCCAAAGTGTACTTTAATTCCGATGTATCTTACATTCCTGTCAGCTGCATGACCAGTGCTGTTGTGAAATCCCTGATGCTGCTTCCATGGGGCCCCCCAAGCCATCCACCCACTGGCCCCTAGCACACTGTCACCACACTGCCCGGAGCTGGGGTTCCTGGGTAGGTACTGACACTGTCTGCACCTTCCTTTGCACCCTGGGCCAAGCAGCAAGTTCCCCTCCAGCTGCCTTCACCAGTGCTGTAGTGAATCTCTCCCCACCTCACCTCTGTGCATTGTGACCCAGTGAACTGCCAAGGCTCTGATGAAGCCCAAGTGATGACCAAGTTCTTCAACAAATATCAAGGTAAGTTTTATTTATTTTAAAGGAGAAAAAAACCCCAAACAAACCAACCCAGGATGCAGTGTTTACATGCCTCAGTTTAAATACTCGTGTGGCACACATTTTCATAGCCAAGTGTCTCCTATTGGCTGACACCACACTAGAACATCAGACTGTGATCAGTCACTGTGCAGCTATGAACACAAGTACTGAAGTCAATGGAACTCTTTCCAACTGAAATCCTCTTCTGCTGCCATGGGTTCAGCAAGGTAACACTTTCTACTCACTTCAGAAGAACAAAACACTGTCCTTTCTGAGATGCTTTAGTGCAGATTTTGACTATTTGACGTTTTCCAAATGAGTGGAATTTTAAAAGTAATTGCCCTGTCTTTTAATTTGGACTGGCAAAACCACAAACTGCCTTTGAGATTCCTGAGCATCTACTTGAAGTTTGCACATTTGTTATCTTTGTTCTACTCGATGACACTGCCACAACACACAACTAGAACTGATACAGATCCAGCCAGCATTGCTTTTATCTGTGAAGAGGCTCGTGAGCACAGGTCACCTTGGTGCTTTCACTGGTAGGAGGGTTACACTTCTCTACAAAGGTGTTTTAGCAAAAGTAATCTCTGGCTCCTCTTCAGAAAGCCCTCCTGAAGTCTGTCTTTGGGAAGTTGCTTTCTCTGAGTACATTTTTCCTGGTAAATCCTTGCCAGTGTCAGGCACAGCTTTTAGCTTCTTAGGCTTTTGGTGGTTGGTTTTCACAAATCTGAGCAGGTTAACAATAGCAGCTGGTGTAATCCCAGGGATGCGGCTGACTGCACCGATCTGTGCGTGGAAACAGGAACAAGTTAACCAAGAACAAGTCTACACACTGGAGCTAGTGAGAAATGAGGTCAGAACCCTGAGGATATTCCTTTCCTCGATTCTCCTCACCCTTCGTGTCCCTTGGAAAGACACAGAAAGGTTTTCATTGCTGTTCAACCTTGCTGCAGCCCAGTACCTTACCGTCTGGGGACGACTGGAGTGGAGTTTCTCCCGCACCTCTGCTGAGAGTGATGCATCAATGGCAAAGTAGTCCAGGTCCTCTGGCAGCCGGAGGGCTTCATCACGACGTACTTCTTCTATTTCCTGCTGTTGATTGACTACACACCACTCATAGGCAGCTGTATTGGAAGATCAAGAAAATAAAACAACCAGCCATGGATGTTCAGGTGAAACAGGTCACTCGCAGAAATTCTTCAAAGCTGAATGAGCAAACCCACCAAGATGCTTAAAAGCTCCTCAGGAGCCTGCAGCCTCACAGACTAAAGAGCCTAATTCATGTCAACTTTGGAAGAAGTCATAGCCTTTAATTTGTCACAGGAATTAGGATACAGATTGGCTTTTCCCTCTCGTCCTGGGAAAGGATGGGATGAAAAACCTATGAGTGAACATGAATAACTGATGTCACCTTACAAAGTAAAACACAAGTGCTTGCATAGGACTGTGGCCTATGGTAAAGGGCACATGCTCTGATAATAGTGTTTCATTTCAGTAAGCAGTACTGTGACACACACTGGGATGAAAGGACTGGCTCTCCCCTTAATGAACAGAACATATGCAGGTCCCTCCAAGAGATTGTAATTCTTGCACTCTACCTTCTATTTTCATTCTCTCTGCCAGCTCTCTCCATTGAGCAAGCTTTCCTAGGGGCTCTGGGAAAGCCCTTGCCAGAATGTCCATGTTGGCCTCTGCATACTGGAGGATGTCAAAGGCACTGTGGAGAACAAGTTGGTTTTTATGGTAGGGAAAAAATCACTTGCATAAGGCAGATTTACAGCTGTTCCCAGCTCAAAATTGTAAAGATCTTAGTTTAAGCCAGAGCAACTGCAGAGTTAAGTTCACCTCCCTACTACCTCCTCTCAGAGTACACAAGAGCAGGTCAGCTCTTGAGGAGGGCTCTTTGTGAAAAAAGAACAGTCAGATAGAAGGAACAAGATAAGGGCATAAAGGGGAACCTTGCACACAGTCCGAGTCAGCCAGATCTTAATTACTGATTTAAAACAACAGAAAATATAAGTTGAGATAAAGGCTCAGTAAGGGAATAAAGGCCTTTGTATACAAGAACAGCAACCATCTGACACTAGCCTGAAATCACTTGCTGCTTTATTGAGCTTTCAGCAAAGCTGCAACCCACTGGACACCCTAAATAAGGAGAGCAAGAAGTCACTAGGCCTTGCTATAGGATCTGATGTCAGCACCAGGAAATGTGGCACAGTAAAAAACAACACTGCCCTTGTTCTATAGGCAACCACCAGGTGCCTTCCCCCCGAAGGTGGTAAAGCTGTAATCTTGGAAGTACTGACAGCTTCAGGAAAGATGGACAAGCACTGTGAAACCACCAGCCAGATACACTGAAGAGCAGGTCAGACCAGAAAGCTTCAGCTCTAAACTTCACCTCACGGGCGACCTTCGACTGCTGCTGATGGGAACTTCTGGTGCTAACTGGGACCATTTGGATATGCTGAACTGAAGGGATTTCAGCGTTGCAATTCCATCCTCTAAAGCAGCTCTCATCTTAACTGCCTGTTCGTACCGCTGCTGTGACACACACCCAGCTTCTTCAAAACCTGCAGAGACAGATGGCGTGTAAGACAAAGGTCTACAACCTTTGTAGGCAGGGCTACAAAGGCACTACACTCGCTTCAAGAGCCACCATAATGAAATACCTCTGTGGGTGAGCCTGGCATCGGCGTTGTCAGGCCGGAGGGACATGCGGAACTCCACGCGGCTGGTGAACATCCGGTACGGCTCGCTGGTGCCCAACGTGGTCAGGTCATCAATCAGGACACCAACGTAGCCTTCCGTGCGACTGACCACGAAAGGGGCCTTGCCATGAACCCGCAGGCAAGCATTGATCCCAGCAATCACACCCTAGGCAGACAGGAAAGCGAATGAAAAACATTTATCAGCCTCCCCATGGCTAAAACATCAGCACACCCGCCCTCAAGGACTCCTGTGTCAAACTGCACACTGGAAAAAACAAGACTGTGCTACTAATCTGAGCAGTTTCTTTCTTGCAATACTACAAGTGCCTGAAGGGCTTCTTGGCCCCTGATGACATGACTACAGTCAATTCCATATTTTTTCCATTACATCCACTGCACTGTCTCCATGCTGAAATGTCTGATGGTGCTTCCAATTATTTTTGTTACCACAATCCCAGTACCAGCAACTCTAGATATCAGAAGTAAGAACAGCGAGGCAAGTCTGGAAGTGGGGTGAGCAACAACGGCAAGAGCATCTCAGTAGCACAAGATAGGCCTAGTGGGAATGTGTATCAAAGACAAATGCCATGGCAATGTCACTTTGAGTGCTGAGCACACGTGATCACATTCACCCACCTGAGCTGCAGCTTCTTCATAGCCTGTGGTGCCATTTATCTGGCCTGCAAAGAAGAGGCGCTGCACAAGACGAGACTCGAGAGAAGCAGTCAGCTGACGGGGATCTAAAAAATCATATTGCACCCCATAGCCTAGGACAGAACAAAACAGATCTTATAGGAGGGATTTGGACTGTCCCTATTTACCAACAAAGGCAATCAGTGGCGAAGGATGACTCGGGTTATCAGTTTTCATTTGTAGTTTAAAAGCAAAGAAGGAAAAGCCCTTCCATCCAAGAAAAAAAAAAATTCGTTTCCTAGTTCCCTTGGTTTTTTATGCTCTAAAGAAAAAACGGTTTTCATCAATCGGCAACAAATAAGAAAAATAGATGCAGAACTATTCACTTCCCTCACCTGGCTGTAACATCTTTGCTTTTTCCAAGCCTGGGGTGGATTTGATCACCTGCTCCTGGAGCTCAGGTGGCAGTGTCATTGACATGCCCTGAGGGTAAATGACATTGGACTCCAAGCCTTCGGGCTCCAGCCACACCTGGTGTTGTCTGTTTGGGAAGCGCAGAGTCTTTGCTTCAAGAGAAGGACAGTACCTGCAGCAGTAAATAGCCATAAGCACCACGGGACATGGAGAAAGAGTAACTTTTCAAAAGCAAAGCAGGGGAGACCTAAGGTTTCAGACAGATTGTCAGCTCATGCCATTGACAGCACTGCATGATGCCACACACTTACCGTGGGCCCCTCGTTGTCTCCCTTACGTGGTTGTTGAGGTGGAGGTTATCATGGATAATTTGCTGGGCTTTCAGGGTAGTGCGGGTCAGGTAACACGACAGCTGATCTTCTGGCTGGAAGAGGCCAAAGCTCACTTTTAAATTAATCCAGTCACAACACTGTACTTTGACTGAACAACTCTGTTTGAGGATCTCCAAGCTCTTTCCCGTGACAGTTGCCTCTCATTTCCTGGAGAGCTGCTAATGCTGTCATAGCCACTGTACAGCTAGACCACAAGCAATCAGAAAGCTTTAGCAACATGCCCCAAACCAGACCAAGAACAGAACTTGCAAGCCAAGGATTCAAATCCTACTCTACACAGTGCACTCCTGGTTTCAGGATGGATATCCTTTAAACAAATACATTATATCACAGTATTCAAATTAACCACAGGAATTCAATGCTCTGAAGTAAGAGAACTAAGCGCTGAATCTACAGCTAACAGCCAATTAAAAAGTTATTGAAGAAAAAAGAAATTTCTCAAAACCCAGAAAATTACATGGAAAATTCAAGGTCTGGAAAAAAGAGACCACCATATAAAGTACTTCACTGATTTTCCTGAAAAAGAGTCAGTCAAATCACATTCAAACTAGTAATAATGTTGCATCTCAGCTCCTTAAACCTCTTCTGCACATACCAAGGACTTCAAGGAATATTACTTTCATCCCCAATCCATTATTGCAATTCCTACACACTCTGAGGCAAATTAAGGCTTGATACTTAATTTTGTGCTGTTTAATGACATTGTTTAAGAATGCCATCCATTCTCCAAGATTTTCTTTGGAAAATTTATTTTCTTCTAGTTCTAAGTTACTGCTAACATGCCACCCTTGAGGTCTGTGGATAACTCCATCCTTCCTCTTGCCTAGTCAACACTGTTAATGGTCTCCAATTTCAACATTTAAATCTTATTCCAGAATTGGGGTAAATTAAATCCAGTATCTCTACAATATAGGTCTAACACTGGAAGTATTTTGTAAGCCACCCAGGTAATGAAGACTACTACTAACAATGCTATATTTCACACCATTCTGACTCTAAAAGTAAAGAAAGTTTGGTTCTCAAAGTGACAAGTGGGAGAAAAAGGGCACTTGGCTTTCAGAAGAGAACAAAATTTCTCCTTTTGCATTGAAAGTCCTCAGAGTTTCTGAGGACTCATCCTGAAAACAGCCCAGCTCCCTCTCCCATCCATCAACTCTCTGGCTGATTCTGTGCATTCCTGGAAATGCTCCTCCCCTACCCACCCGGTCCTATGTGCATCTGCTGTCTGCTGCCCTACCTTTATCCACACGGACTTGCTGAGGAAGCTGAAGGGCACTGGAGGATTGTCAGCTGGACGTTCCTCCAGACCACTGAAGTCAATGGTGTCTTTGGCAAGTCGGGGGGGTGTGCCAGTCTTCAGCCTGCCCACAGCAAACCCCAGTCTCTCCAGAGTCTGAGCCAGCCCAATGGCTGGCTGGTCCCCGAGACGTCCAGCCGGGTGTGCCTCCAGTCCGATGAGGACCATACCCCTCAGAAAGGTACCAGTGGTCAGGATAACACTGCCAGCATGCACGGTGCTCCCATCCCCTGAAACAGCAGGTTTTCTGAGATTAAGGTATTTTAGTATCAGCAAAGCCCTGGTAAGCTGGTGCTTCTGACTAGCAGCATTCACTGAGGGTTCACCCATCTTTTGTTATTTAACCAAATCAGCATTTCAATAATAAATGCAATAAGCTGCATATAATTATTCCTATATTTTTCTTGTTCCTAAGCAAGTCACCCCTAACACACCCGGGGAAAAATTCCTATCCAGCCCTTTATTTTAGGAGGCTTGCTTATTAGTAAAGCAAGAGGTCACAGCAAGAACTAGTGAAGCATGAGTCTCCTAGTAATAAGCCACCACTGCCCTTTAATGTTTTTGGCAGCACTGGCCACTTACCAAATAAAATCTCAAAACACAGCATGGAATTCAGTGTCACTAACCTGCAGAAAATTAAATTCCCAATATCCTGTCAATCCAGCTATGCTTTTCATTGCACTACACACACTAACCTAGTTTCACTCACACTATCAGCTAAATCACCTCTTTCATCTAATTCAGCTTCTGCTCTGATGAATCAGAAATGTTTACTCCAAAGGCTGCTCTTAGTGTACAGCAACTGCAGGAGCTCGTGGAATTGCTAGCACATACCAAGAACAACTCCTGTGACTTGGCATTTCCCAGGATGATCTGGTTCTGGCTCTGTCAAGACAAGATCCTCCACAGATGCCTCATGAACTGTCAGCAGTGGTGTGTTGAGGATTTCTTTCTGTTATGAAAGGAGTTACTGCAAAAATCTAGTAAGTTATGAGGCATATGAGCAGCGCCAAACCCCTGCTGAATTCCCAAACAGCTATCACCCTCTTTCCTTGTCCATTCTTACCCAGTCACTTGGCCATCACCTGGTTACTGTATTGTCCTAATCTATCAAGCAGAACTTTCATTCATGGATAAGAGTTTAAGCTCAAAAGTAACTATTTAGTCATGAAGCCTGATATGCAAAAAAATGCTGGAGAATTTTTAAGACTATGCTGAGCACCAACAACTTACACTTCATTAAAGTACCAAACAGAAAGGTGTCTCGATTTGGCAGGGAAAATATAAAGAAAAAAAAAAACCCTACCAAGATCCTCTGTAATTGATCCTAATACTTCATATTTAAGTAATTCATTCCAACACTTCAACCCACAAACACACATACTGAAACCCCTTGGAAGTAAAACAGGTGTTTTTTAAATTGGTCAGTTGCATTAACAGGAGCTGCAATTTTTACCAGCCTGTGTATAGATAACCCTCCACATTGCTGATCTAACAACAGGGTAAATCTCAGCGCCACTCGCACTCCCGTTCCCAGGCTGAAGCCCTCCAACCTCTCCCGGGCCGCAGCCGGGGAAGGCAGGTGCCGCCTGCCCCAGGCGCTGCGGAAGGCAGAGCCCGTCCGGCCCCACCGCCTTCACCACCACCCTCACCCTCCACCCCGCCCCGGAGCAAGGGCACCGTCCTGCCGCTGCACAGCGCCGGCCCGACCGGCCCCAGCCCCGGCCCCGGCCGCCCGCACCTGCATGTTCTCCTTGTAGAGACCCCGATCGATCTGGGCGCGGAGGCCCCACACGGCCGGGCCCTTGCAGCGGTTCAGCACCTTGTAGTGTACGCCGGAGCGGTCGCAGACGCGGCCACACAGCCCGTCCAACGCGTCCACCTCTCGCATGAGATGCCCTTTCCCGATGCCGCCGAAGGAGGGGTTGCAGGACATCTCCCCTAGGCACAGGACACACCGACACCCCTTACCACCACCGCTGCCCGCAGCCTCCCCAACCTCCCCGGCTTCGCACCGCTTCCCACACCGGGGAGGCCCGAAGCGCCCGCGGGAAACGGGCCGAGCCCGGACCGGCCGGCAGCGGGAGGCCGTACCGGCACCCCGCGGTACCTGCCCCGCTCCGCCCGCTGTCAAGCCCGGCCCCGCTCCGCCCCCCCCCCCGCGGTACCGATGGTGCCGATCTTGTGCGTGAGCAGCAGCGTGCGCGCCCCGCCGCGAGCGGCGGCGGCGGCAGCCTCAGTCCCCGCATGGCCGCCACCGATTACCACCACCTCGTAGCGCGGGCCCGCCGCCGCCGCCCCGGCCTCGCTGCCCGCCCGGCGGTGCCCCGAGCACGGCGCACAGGGCAGCGCCAGGCGGCGCCAGCGACTGCGGAGCAACATGGCGGCAGCGACGGCCCGGGCGGCGGAAACTGGAGGCGGGAACGCTGCCGGGTTCGCCTGCTCAAGGGCGGGAGAGGCGGAGCCGTTTGCTCTTGGGGGGCGGCAGCGGCGGAGCCTGACGTTCCCCGCCTCTCTTGGTGAGGAGCGGGACCAGAGGGCGGTGCCTGCTGCCCAGGGGCTGGCCCGCAGCTCCGCTAGGGGCGAGTGCCGGGTTCACCGGCAGGTGAGGCCTCGCCGGGGCGGGAAAACGCTCCCAGGAGATTGGATGGAGACGTGCGGCCCCGCCCCGGGATGGGATGGCCCGGCCCGGCCCACTGGACGCGTTCGGAGATTTCCCGCTCCCGGGCTGTCGGGCAGAGGGAGGCAGAGACGTTCGGTAGATGGGAGCGCGGGCGGCTCGGACCCGCAGCCGGCAAGCGTTTCGTTTCCTCGACTGAAGCGCTGCGCCTGGAAGAGGAACTTGCTTGAGGCGAGGGGCGGAAATCCCCCTCCTGCGGGACCCCGCTCGCCGACCTGAGAGGGCGGAGAGGCAGCGGAGGCCATGAACGGCGCCGGCGGCAGAAAGGAGCGGGGCAGGCGGGGATCGCGGCCCGCCGCCCCGCGGGGCCGGGGGGCGGCGAGGGGAGCAGCCCGCAGCTCTTCGCGGGGCCGCGGCCGGGGCGGCGCCGCGACCACCAAGGCGCCGCAGAGGGACGGATCCGTCGCCCGACGTGGCCGCCCGGCTCGGCCAGCCTCCATCGTTCGGAGCCTGCCGGCGGAACCGGCACCGTGCGGCGAGGAGGCGCCGTCGGCTTCTCGGAGCAGGGCAGCAGCTGCTAGAACGCCGGCGACGCGGAAACGAACGACGTTGCCTGACGGGGCGGTCGCGGCTCCCGTGTCCACCCGCCGCCCCCCCCCAGCAGCAGCGGGCGGCCTGAGGCTCCGGGAGGTGCTGTCGCGGCTCACCCTGGGCCGCCAGGACGTGTCCGAGGCGTCGGGGCTAGTGAACCAAGTCGTCTCGCATCTGATCCAGGCCATCCGGAGCACGAACTGCAGCTTCAGCTCCATCGACATCCTAGGCGCCGGCAGCTACTACGAGCGCGTCAAGGTGGGTGAGGGGGGAGCTGCCCTCCTGCCGAGCCAGCCGGAGGATTCCAGTGGGCGGGACGCATCCCGGGGACCAGGGCGGATCCGGCAGGTGCCCCAGCGCAGGCGGGTGACTGCAGGGCGGCGAGGGCGGGGCAGGTGCATTTTTTCTTGCAACCGATTTCTGCGTGCAACAGTATGAGTACGTGAGTTATGCATTACTTGGAACAGCTTAAGAATCTTAAAAGCCTCAGTAAGTTGGAAAGCTGGGAAATGAGCTGCTACCAGGAAATTGCTTCTCCACTCAAATGCACTTCGATCGTGTAACATGAGCTTGTTTCTGTGGCCTTGTATTTAACACCAGACAGGAAAAGTACACCGAGGCAGCTGTAGGTAAAACCACAACTGGTGTAAAAGCCTTAAAATAATAAAACCTAAGTTGCACATTGACTGTTTTATTGTTGTACTTTGCAGATATCTGAACCAGATGAGTTTGACATCATGCTTGTAATGCCTGTCTCGAGACTTCAGCTGGAGGCAAGTGATGATACTGGAGCCTATTATTATGCATCATTCAAAAGAAATCCAAAAGAAAAGTATTTGTTGAAGTTTTTAGATGAAGATGGCAAATTATCAGCCTTTAAAATCATTCAAGCACTACGAGATATTATTAAACGAGAAGTAAAAAACATCAAAGGTAGGTACTGAGAAAACAAGCTTCACCTATCTGCTAAAAATCCAGTTACATTTTATAAATGCATTGCCCTCTTGCTAATTAAACAATGTTTTTCCTCCCCAGTCAACTGTCTCTTAGTGGCATTGTAGCTGTTACTGCAACCCCTCCTGTCTCCAGTATCTCAAATTTGCTCAAGGATCACCACAAATGCCTCAGAACTGCTCATACTATTTGAAAAACCCACTGCTCCACTAAGCAATCCTCTTTCCATAAGGAAATACTAAGGGTTCTGTCAGAGGCTTGATACTTCCCACACAGCATATGTATTTTAAATCTATCTGCCATATACAAAGAGCCATTTTCTGAACTGTTGCAGAAGGCAGTGATCTATATAGGAACCATATCTTTCACCAAAACATTCAGGAACATTGTTGCCAAATCTCTTGTCTGTTTTCAACAGCAAAGCAGTCCTCTGGAAAATATTACTGTATTTCTGATTCTGTAGACATAAAATCAAGCAAACACAGGAGCTGAAGAAGAGTGTTTCTTATTTCACTGAACTCTTCCGCAGACTGCCTTAATGTTTTACTTAAAATCTATATTCTGTAAAATAAAAAGCCAGTGACTGAACCCAGGTATTTCTTTTGATTGATTATAAATTCAGCATAAGTAAAAACCTTTAATGTTCTTCATAAAGAATTCTTGTAATACATAAATGTATAAAAATATTTTTCTTCTTTGTATCTAGATGTGGAAGTAACTGTGAAAAGGAAAAAGGCTGGAAGCCCTGCAATAACTCTTCTGATCAAAAATCCTCCAGCAGAAATATCAGTGGACATCATCTTGGCTTTGAAAGTTCAGCAAAGCTGGCCACCCAGCACACAGGATGGCCTCAAAATTGAACAGTGGCTGGGAAGAAAAGTCAGAACAAAGTTCAGAAATGAACCACTCTATCTAGTAGCCAAACAAAACAAAAAAGAAAAGGTTCTAAGAGGTACTTCAAATACAGACAATACGTCTAAGTTATGAAATATCTTCCCTACAACTTGATCACTTACAAGTGCTATAAAAAGGGTATCCAGACTCTGTTCTGCTTTTGAGGTACAGACCTTTATCCTGGATATACCTACATCAAGGACAATCAAAACTACTCTTTAAAACATCAGATTTTTGACACTGCTTTCCTGTACTGAAATCTCAGGACAAAACTGCTCTGTCAGGCTATATACTAACTATTCCTAAGAGTATGACACTAAATCTACTGAGTTACACACTGATATGGGCCTCTCATGTGCCTGTGCTGTACTTAACAGCAACATCCACTACTTTGCTTTATGAAAAAAAGAGATCTAAAAAAAAGGCAGGGAACCCACTTGTAGGTGGGACTGTATACAAAAGTTACCTATTTCTGCATAAGTAAACTGTAATTCTCTAGCAAGATAGATACATTATTTCTCATTGAATTCAAGTATAGCTACATTTTTTCCTCCAGATCACTATCATACCAAGCCTATCCTAGCTTGGAGAAACATCCCAACTTTTCATTTCATTATGAGAACCAATTATATTAGCAAAGAGTTCAGGCAATCTGTTATTTTATTCTATTTTTTAAATTAGCATGCCCATCTTAACACTAAAGAAATGATTACTGCTCTACTGGGCAGACAAGTCTTAACTTATGCAAGGAAGACAAAAATGATTGCTGGTGTTTTAAAAGCATGGTTGAACTATGTTCATCATTGTTTACAGAAACATGAGAAGAAAAACAAATACTTCAGAATAGCTGCCTTACCTGAGACAAAGTCACAGAGAAACTGAAATTAAAAAATATTCACCATTGGTTAAAAATCAGAATGATAACACAGTAAGGCTAATACAGATCAAAAATTCTGAAGGTAGATTTCTATGAATAGTGTAATTTCCCAAATCATGTTCAACAAATGCAGTGAAGTTCAGAATTAATTTTAAAGTAAATCATATAATCCCTAAGAATATAGTTAAACCACCCAGTTAACTATGCCCTGGAAAAGGGCAGATTTAGATTAGCAAGAAATTCTTTAGTGTGAGACTTGTGAAACATTGGAACAGGTTGCCCAGAGAAGCTGTGGATGCCTCCTGCCTGGAAGTGTTCAAGGCTGGGATGGATGATCAACCTGATTGAGCTGACCTAGATGACCTTTAGGGTCCCTTCTAACCCAAACCATTCTGTGATTCTATGGTAATAACATTCTTATTGTCTTTGGGTGGAGCAGCTGGGGGAATTAAGGAGGAATTAACTGTCACCTTTTTGTTTGTGGGGTTTTTTTTGTTTTGTTTTTTTAAGTCCACAGAAACTGCCAATATTGAAGATTAAGTCACTCATAAAGTGTGTCTTTTTCTAGTTACAGACATTGGTACTTACTGCTCTGTAACAATTTAACAATCTTGTACTCAACTTCAGGAAACACCTGGAGACTCTCTTTCTCTCATATCGAGAAGGCCATGATGAACAACCACGGCAACTCAAAGACATGTTGTGAATCTGATGGACCAAAGTGTTGTAGGTTGGTATTTCACATGACTATATTACTAACTTGAAGCTTGTGTGACCCAGGCTAGCACTGTCTAGTCTTAGAATCTAAGAATATGATCTAAGGCTAATTATTCATAATAGGGAGCAAGAATAAGGCTTTTAGGCATCATTGTACAACATTGCATGTCCTTACTGAACATCTGCCTTGCATTTACTCAGAGGTTGAGAGGTGGAAACAAATTACACTCCAGACTTGCCTTAGAAAGCAAAAAGATGTGATTGTTAAATAATCTTTCCCAAACTCAGTCCTGCTTAGAAGAACCATCTTAAAAGTCTGATGACTCAGCTTTCTGAGCTTTAAGAGAAAAGTTACACTTTGTATCAAGGCAATTTCTAAAACAGTGTTGAGAAAAGAACTGCTGGATGGGGTCAGGATGAAGAAATCTGATTTTTCACTCCAGTGTCTTCCACAGCTCTTCAAAGAGAACAAAAACTGCATGAGGTACAGAGTCTCCTTCATGGCAAACCAACTTGTTAGTTTACTTAACTACCTCTTGTACTGAATTAAGAAAGTCACAAGAGAATGAATACATAATAACATCTTTGCTTTATGAGTATTATCAGAAATTGTATGCCTCTACCTAGCAGAGTATTAAACTGTATGTATCTCTTTCCCTTGTGGTGTGCCCACAGAAGGCAGTGCCATTCCCTTCAGGGTAACTCCAGGCCAGAAGGGCAGCTTTCATCTTAAGCAGTGCTCCCAAGTTCATGTTACGCGGGAAGGATCTGCAGCTGGGACACTGTACAGTGTAAGCACACTGCTGACCCCCACTTCAGATTTCTGTGTTGCTGTGGCTGCCAGTGGAAGTAGTGCATGCAAAAAAAATGTTGTTTAAAGTAGAAATCCTCCAATGCTAGAATCTGAATTCCTATGCTGTAAATTCAAGGATTATCTAGCCTGCTGCTGCACTTATTTTAGATTTTCTTCAAAATTTCATGAAGAATATTACTGTGTTAGAGTCAGAACATTTCCTTGCTTTCACAAATAATGTATATTTAAATATCTAAAATATATATTTAGTACAGACTATGTAGAAAGTGCTTACTACATTCTTACTTATTTAACAGGAAAGGTTGCCTTAAGCTTCTGAAGTATCTCCTAGAGCGACTTAAAATGAAATATCCAAAGGAACTGGAAAAAATCTGTTCATTTCATGTCAAAACTGCTTTTTTCCACTCCTGTGTCACGTGGCCAAATGACACAGACTGGTGCTCGGGAGACCTGGATCACTGCTTTCAGAAATACCTGGGATATTTTCTGGATTGCCTGCAAAAGTCTCATCTGCCACACTTTTTTATTCCCCAATACAATTTGCTCAGCGTGGAAGATAAAGCGAGCAGCGATTTCCTTTCAAGACAAATAAACTTCCAATTGAACAATGGATTCCCAGTATTTCAGGAGAGGTGTTAAATGCACTGTTTACAGTGACTCTCACCATATAGATTTACAGGATTACAACTGCAAGTTCTGCACCTTAAGTTACTCTTCGGAGTACTTTTGTAGTCTGGTACTACAAATAAGAAAATCAAGAACACTAACAGAAAATTGTATTTTTCGGTCATACTGATTAACTGTAACTCTTAAAAAAAACAACCAAAAAAAAACTGAGGATGTTTTAAATAATATTTATCATCCCTATCAAAAGGTAGATGTCACCTGCAAAGTATCTTTAAGGTATTGCTAAGAACATATAGAAGAATTTGCAATGGGTAATTTGCCACGTGAAACTTCTATGATTCCAAATATAAAGGGAACCATGACTGGGTAAAGTGAAAAATGACAATTTTATTTCAAATCAAGATCCACTGCAAACTATCTAAAATTCACTCTTGCTTTCAAAAGCAAAAACATAGGCACTGGAGGTACTTTGACATAAACCAGAACAGCTTCTCCTGGTTAACTGTGTGGATGACCTTTTGCAAGAGGACAGTTACCAGCAACAGCGAGCCCTGAAGTAACTTCTCTGAGACTCCAGAACTGCTTTGGAAGTTGGTCTTTTCACTGGACTCTGGGGGGGGAAGAGATCACTGTCTAATGTGCTACAACACACTAGAAGTTATTGTATCAATGAACACTTGTTTGATGCTTACAGAGAAATGTATCTTCAGCTGCTATCAAGCAAGAAGAGACTCCATGTGAAAGGTTACCAAAACCAAAGTGCAGCATGAATTTGAGAATTTTGGAATCAGAATTCACCTCCCTTTTTCATTTGTTGAAGAGTATGTGTATTAGGAAAAAATTAATATTTCCTATAAGTAGGAAGATATTGGTGCAGGTGATAAATATACAGCATTTGGGAACTGCTGTGCTTTCGGTACTGTAAGTATGGCTGGAAGAAGCCATGGTAAGCCCATATTTTTAGCCTTCTTTTTGAAGGCAAAACCACCTACTGGCTTAAATAATGCCTAGATTTCACCTCAATTTTGAGCAAATAAAAGAGAAGACCAGAAGAATATTTAGAGAATACCTTTACTTGAATTTTCTCATCTCATTGGATTCAGTTTACTAGTTTTTCATTTACTCATATGACATAGGAATAAACACAAGTTCAGACCAAGTGTCAAATGAAGGAATAGTTGCTTCCCACATCCCTTCTAAAGACTGGAAACATACTCCATTATCATTAGCAGTCTCTGTAACAGAACCTGACATCCAAATAGAAAATTTACATCAATTTTATCTGAAAGAAATAAAAGATGACCTTGACAAGTTGTTTTTTTTTTTTCTGTTATGTCATGACTTTATTAACATTGCTCTAGTAAACTGGTTTTCTTCCTTAGGCTAGAAAATTACATTCATGAGAACAAAAGTATAAGGTGGGATTTTTTTTCCCAGTTAGCCACCAACACACTTACTTCTTGTTATGCTCTCCTCCATTAGGAGAAAATGCAGATTTCTCTGAAAAGACCCTTGAGACACAAGTCTTAAGAAAAATTCCTTTCAATGTTAAGTTTTAAAGGAATAAAAAAGCCCCTTGCTTCAGGAAACATTAGTTACTGCAAACAGAGCAGATTTTAAATAACTAAATTATCTGTGGAAATACTTCAGCATGCCACTGGTGGGTGCAGTATACCAACATGAAAGCACAGTATTTTGAAAGCACACTGACAAATATTTCTTATGTTCACTAATCCAGTTCTCTGAAAACAAAAAGGAAAAATCATCTTTTATGCTCATACATTAGTACTGCATTTAAATAAAAAACCCCACCAAACAAACCCTCAATATTTGTTTTCAACCACCATGTTATGGCCTTAGAAGTTAAGCACATCACACAAGAAAAAAAATTAAATTAATTCTGTTTTAAGTGAAAAGTGTCCAAATGAACTAGATTTGTCTCTATATAAAATTAGTCTAGTTTTCTTCTTAGCCTCTTTAAGTAGCATATTTAAATGGGACAGGTACATAAAAGTCAACCAAGAAAAGAAATTTCAACATCCAAGCCCACAGATGCTAACAATAAATACAATCACCTTTCAGTAGCTTCAAGGGTTTACTTATTTTGAGGGCCTTCTCCAAGGTCTTCGTATATCCTTTCCCATTTCTTTTCTGATTTGAAATTCTTTGTATCTTTCTGCCATTGCAATAAGCTCGTTAGGAACTACCTGGTAAGAAAGCAGCAAAACAAGGTCAGTTTTAAAGAAACTGAAACTTCTAGGCTCTGTTTTACAAGAAGGCTATTGATTTGTGTTCTTCCAAACTTGATTTTGTTATTGACCTGGCTCCTGTCACTCTGCAGATTGTCTTTTCTGTGGAGATGCACAGAGAAATGTTTTTACATAATATACTGAAAAATGGCAGCTGAACTTTCAATTACATGTGTATACTTGTTATCACCACATCTAATGACAAAATATAACCAGCTAATTAAAGCATCTGTGTTTCAGATGTGTATATAATGTAGTGGTAACAGCTGGGAAAAGTGTACAATGCCAGTAAAAGGTGACATAGTCTAACATTCAAATATTTATATTACATCTTATGATTGATACTAAATTCCTTTTGTTTTAAGAGCCTCTGAAGAGAAACTTTGGTACTTAAAAAAGCACTGCCATAGGAAGGGTTCTGACTTGGAAAAAACAAAGCCAGAGACAAGAAAAGAAGGACAAGACAAAGTGGTCAATTCTCCCAACACTGGGAGACCACAAGAGCATTCTACCAAGCTCCACAGTGCTTTCTGTAATTGTGTCAAAGGTGGTGAATTATTATCATCTTTGTCACCTCAGAGTTATTCACATGAGTAAGGCCTGAAGACTGATGCACAGAATTACAGACTTTCTTAAGTTGACTGACACTGATCACTGGAGGAAGAAAAGCATACACCATTCTTACAGATCATGGAAACAAAGGCAAGCATCCAACAAGTCTTCTTAAACCAGATCAGGCACAATGCAGACAATGATGTAGTATTTACTGCAAAAAGCAGTACAGCTGGCTACTGCCATAAGAGGTTTTAGATCACTCATCTATCAGAACTAGCCTGCTTCAAGAACCTGCTACAGCATCTAGGTGTGCAGCAGAAAGATACCCAGAATCAGATCAGAGAGCAAAGACAAGGTTCTACAGTGCATGGGAGCATAATATCCATGTTTTGTTCAGTGTCTGGGTTTTTTTCCTTCCTTAAGTGGGACAAATACAGTGTAAACAGTACAGTACAAACAGATCTAAGTACTGTTAGGTCTCTTTAAAAGGCAGTGCTCAAACAGGTGAAGAATGCAGCCAGGACAAAGGGCATGCTGGAGCAGGAAGGTATATTCCTCTGGTTTCAGCTTACTTTGTCAGGCTTTATAATTCAGCAATGTTTCTCATTCACTATCAATAACTCAATTCTTATGTTGACATGAGTGTCAGCTCACTATTTTATGTGCTGAACTCTTCTTACTGGTAAACAACCACCCTGGCTATCAGGACTACAGAGAACAGGATGCCTATGGATCTGTCTATTCTACCTAACTTTCAGGCACTATGTGAAAATTAAGAGAGAAAATGATGCATCTCTTTAGTTGAAAGTCACTACATACTTGTATCAATAGAGGCAGAAGTAATGAGAAGTTAAATATTGAGACATTGGATGATTTTCTTCCTCAGTGTCAGATCAGATCCTCTCCTACCACACAGAACAATTTATTCCACCTAGAATAGCAATAATTTCTAGCAAGAGGTTTTTTTGAGCAGGCACAAGGGAAAAGAAGCCAAGCTATGGAATGTAAAAATCTGAGTGAGGTAGCATCCACCATCTACTGGTTTGCTGAAATTTTTACATGGAAAACTTGTTTATCTGTTAAACATAAAAGCCTGGTATGGTAGTCCCAGTGAGAAAACAGAAAAGGATAAAGATGCCATAATTGAAATGTAACACTTCTTGGTATTACAGACCAATTACATTTTTCCACTGGATTCCCTAATAAATCTGTCCATGCTTCCTAGTGAGCTTATAAATAAAGAACTCTGCAGCACAATATAGAAACCTTTCTGTTGTACCCATTTTTCTTCTGGGAGTTTATCTGTATATTCAAAATAATGGGAAACATCTGGCTAACAAGCAAACCTTGCTTGTTTTGGAGTTGAAATATTCTGAACATTCAGATCATGTCTTCAGTTGCTCTCCTTCCCTTTTACATGATGCTTTAAGATTTAAGTAATGATTTATTCATTGTCCTGAGAGAAAAAAAAAACCTGCTTGTATGGATATGCCTATCAGCTATAACTAAAAGTTTGAGAATAATGTTGTGACTTACAGTTACCCATGGAAATAAGGATTCAGAAGTTCTCTTTTCTCACCTGAGCTCAAGAGACCAGCTCCCAGCTGAAGTATCACACATTAAAGAAGTCTAGGAACTTCACTGCTCTTCCTTCCTACCTCAGAAGCACCTTATCAGGTTTGCAACAGTCAGCACAACATCTTTCAAAGATGAGTTTTAACCCAGAAAATGTAGATGAAGTTCTAACTCTAGGTTGAAAGTTTGAGTAACTGTCCACAATAAGTAAAAATAACCTAGCTTGCATTCAAACTCTTATCCCCCTAAATATAAAAAAAATGTAAAAATTTCAGCTCCAGTTCAGGGTATGAAACGTGGGTTTACTAATAATCAGGCAAAAGCAACAAATAAACAAAATCAAGATCAGCAATCTAATTGTCTCTGGCTTCTCAGATACAGTAGCAAGAAAAAAACCACACGTTTCTTTAAAACAAAGAAAGAAATTACATTCTAGTCCTATTTCCCATTCTATTTACAAATATCTAAGAAAGAGCTTGGAAAAGCATATGAAGACATCACAACTGTCAGACATAATGAACTGATAGCTGAAATTCTTATGTAAAAATTGTTAATGTTTAAGTTGTTAAAATAAGAACATTTGTACATGCATCCAGAAGTGAAATACAAATGGAATAAAATACTATGAAATAAACCAGATGCATTATTCATTCCTCTGCAGCCACCCATGTGTGCCTATGCTAGTTCCTTTGTCTTTGGACATGGAAGGTTTTGATTAGAACTTCCATTTTTTTCCTGGGACTCATCTGCAAGTCAAAATACAGCTAAGCTTATCCATGACAAGAGAGACTTAAGTACCCAGTTTCTCTTTGGTTTATTGTTGTTTTTTTGGGCTTTTTTTGCCTAAGATACTACAAATACTCACCAACAATGGTGTAAGTGGGCTTAGACCTTCATGCATTGTTTCAGGTGGTAAAAACCAATATATATTATCTTACCCAGTAAGCTGTATTCTTACTTGGTTTGCTCTTTCCAGAATTTCTATCAGCTCAGATGCAAACCTCCAATCGTTCCTAGTGACAAGGGTTACTGCCTCCCCAGTACGTCTAGACAAGGAAGGAAATGACTGTTGATCTTCAAAACAACTGCTGTAGGCTTTTACTACTGACTTATTCAGTAATAAATTGTGCTGCCACAGGCAGTATTATTGAAGTGGTAGATACTGTCTTGGATATTTAGTATACACATAATGTAAAACAACTTTTCATAAAGGTCAGAATATAACAATTCACCTAAAATGGTGAAAAGGCACAATTAATTTAGACCTGTAGGCAATAAGCCTAGCATTTCAGTATGTACTACATGTATGTATTTAGGTATGAAGAGACATAACTTTCCTGACTAAAATTAACACATGCAGAATTAAAATAACACTTGTGCCAACCTGACAAAGCAACATTCAGTCCTAACACCAAACTACACCACCATGACAGGCTGAAAACTGAATTTATACATGTTTTTCCCCATTGGGCTGTCCAGGAAACTAAATAACTCAGTGGTTTACAGAGAGACAAATGAGGAATTTCACAGTATCTATAAAGAAGCTGCTGAGAATTGTAATTCTGCCCCACATTTAAACCAGCTTTCAAACACCCTTATTCCCATCTCCCTCAATAAAATAACAGAAAAGTATAAAACTTTTTTTCCTTAAATTTGACCATTTGAAATTAGAGAGCTAATTTCAAATTAGAGAACTAATTTCAAAACATAAAGCAGTATATTATAGTTTGAGAGACTCTGAAGACGTCACTCCTTCAATTCCACATCATCAGTAGCTCTCACATTTGACGAGGAAAACAAAGATGTAGTGCATAAAATATTGACAATATATTACTATTTTCTTGTAAACACTTACCCTGCTCTTCCAGTACGACCTACTCTGTGCACATACTCTTCAATGTTCCGAGGGAAGTCAAAGTTAAAAACATGAGTAATATCATGAACATCAAGGCCACGGGATGCTAAGTCAGTGGCTACCAGTATTCTGACTTTGCCTAAATCAAGCACAAAGAGAGAATGCGAGTTTATGAAATAAAGAGTATATATTCTAGTCTATTTTTTTCTAGGGCATGACGTGCTTATTCTTAACACATAAAGAAGAAGTATGCCTGTTGCACATCACACTGACCTAGCTTCAAATACAAGGTGGTAAGTAAGCACCCAGTGTCATTCTACTATTATTTGTATTTCACAAGTCGAACAGCAGGGTGCAGAAGAAGCATGAAATATGCTTAGCTGAAGAAAAGAGTCGATGAACTGAACAGAAAATTCAACAACTATATTCTCAGCTGGTATCCTTATCATAGGACTCCTCTTTGTTTATTAGCATGTGATCAGATAACCACAAAGTAAAACCAACCCGGCATAATCAAGAGCAGAATTTTTCTCTGAGAACACCATTGTATCACACTTAAATTTACTGTTCTGAAGACTAATACCATGTAGATTTTCCCACAGAGATTTCAAAACTAAAAGAAGCCGTACTTTAAATTATTTAATGCTTAGACATTCCGAATTTTATTGAAGAGCAACCTTTCTTGGTTTGCCAAATTAATGAAGTAAATTTACCATCAAGAGCTTTTCATTGTTATAGTACTGAAAAAACATGGCACTTACAAACAAAGTTCTGCAGAGGACAGGCTTTTAAAAACCCAGCCTAAACAAATGTACCTGTCTTAAAGTCATCCAAAGCCTGTTCTCTATCACACTGTTCCCTGTTACCGTGAAGTGACTGTACTGGAATCCCTTGGAGACCAAAATCACTTGCTATGTCATCAGCTCTAGGATGAAAGAAAACAATAGTTCTTAAAAAGAAAAAAAAAAAGTAGAAAAAGAAAAGTGCAGCATCTAAATTTAGATAAAAAAAATAATGTAACAAAAGCTAAATGCATGCCCAAGGGCAAAACCCCAAGCAGGGCTGCTGTTAATTATTACTAAACAGCACTGAAGCAAAATTATACATATATATATATATATACACACACATATATATATATAAAGCTAAAGAGAAATAAAACAATTTTTGTGTTGTTCATTCAACAAGCTTGGGTGTGTTACCATGACCATTCCACCCCCAATCAGGTCTTGTATGCATCAGGTACATTTTCAAGTAAATAGTATATCACATTAGTATGTTCCCTCTAACCTTAACATCTACTTAAACTATGTGAAGTTGAGATTTACCACCACCACTGATGAAATTAAAAAGGATACAAACTACCAGACAGTCTGAAGGAATAAATAAATAAATAAAAATATTACTATGACCAGCACATTAAGAACTGTTATATTTGGTAATTACTACATGAACTAAAATACTATCCAGTGTTTCTGATAAAAAAAAAAAAAGAACATATGTAAAGCTGAGAAGTGATTACATACGTTAGTTTTTTCCCCACAAAAATGATGACCTTATCTTTGGGCTTCATAGACTCAACGAAGCATTGCATGAAAGCTTTCTTTTCCTCTTCAGCAATAACAATAACCCTCTGTTCTACTGTATTTACTGCCTGTTACAGCAAAAAGGTATGTTAAATAGAAATAGATTAGATTAGTATTTTTTCTGTTAATCCCCACATTATAAAAGTAGTAACATAATACCATGAAAAAATATTTTAAACCAAAATATATACCTGGAGTTCAAACAATGCACATGTATTTGTTGTTTTCTAGTTGCCTTAGGAGAACAGTAGAAATTTATCTTTAAGTAGTTTGGCAAATGATTTATTTTCAAGTTTTAAGAGAGAACAGATTAGCAGACTGGTGAGGTAAAGAAAGCACAGTTTTGAACATAAAAGAAGAAAGTGATTTTTTTCCCCATATTTTTACCTGAAAGTACTACTAAGTTTCCTTATTCCCCATGACTAAAAAAGTGGAAATGAAAAGGAAAATTTTGCACTTGAAGAAGCAAACTCAAAGCATACTTTGCACAAAGATACAGAGATCTTGGAAGAACTACCTTTTCTGTAGATACTGCTGGTACTGAAGCCAACTGCATATAGCTGCACAAGAACAATTATTCAATTGTACCTACATAGTAGAAGTTCTGGACTTTAAAGACAGTGTTTACTCTAGCATATGCATTTTTGCTCTAAAAAGCACCCTCCAGGAGTTTGCTAGAGAGCTTCCAATATCTTTGAGAAAGCAGTAGCTAAGAACCAGATTCAGTAAAGGAATTGTATAAATTAGGAGGCAGAATTTCAGAAGGAAAAGTAAGCAGAGATCTTGCTGAAGAGAAGGCTGTAACAACAAGGCTTTGGGCAAGAACACATGATACTAAAGTATACTCAAACTTCAATGTGATTGATACTTGTTTGACTTGTCTTGAGATGTGCTTTATTGAAGATCTAGGGCTTTAAAAGATCTTGTTACAGAAACTTAAGAAGAAAGTTATAAATTTTTTTTATTAATTATTTCTGAAATTTTAATGAAGCTTCAAAAGAAATGTTGTTGCATTTATTACATATTTTGCTTGTAACCATATTTTGTATTTTCACTCTAGGTTTTTCAAAGAAATAAAACAAACCAAAAAAAACCTAAACCAACTTACTGTTAAGTCAAGAGTGCCAACATACACAATCATAGGATTTTTCAAATAGGATTTTGCTAGACGACGAACACCATCAGGCCACGTAGCACTGAACAGGAAGTGAAGATGAAAACAGATGAGAATGGACTGCAAAAATCTTCTGATTTATTAAAGTCACCACATTCTTTCTTTTTTAAACACCAAAGACTTGAGTATGTAATAACAGTAGTGATCTTATATAGCACTTAGAAATAATCTCAAGTAGTATAGAGCACTTAAAGCTTTTAAGATAATTTTCTAGGTTAAAACAAGTAAAAGAACTGGTATGGAGCCTTTCTAATTGAGTCAGAAGTGGGTTTAGTGGTTCAGTGATACCTAACAAACAAGGTTTTAGTATGTTTTTATCTGTAAAACTATACTTCCAATGCAAACTACAATAAAAATTGAGATGTTCTATTGTTATGCTCCCCAAAACTGCATAATTTCAAAATTAATCCAGGTACAGACTAGCACAGATACTGAAATCAGAAGGTTAGAGATACACATTTGGTTCCAGATGGAGAAGGGGAAGTTGGTATTTCAAACTGAAATGACAAACTGTAGCACTTGCAGGAGACCTTCCTTTTTTGGGAAAAAGTCAGTTGACTTTACAGTTCATGCAAAACATCAGAAAAGACTCATTAGGACTAGGCAGAATTAGGAAAAAAACCTGGCACCATTCCGATTTAGGTTAGAAAGTTTTAATAACACTGACACGTTTGTTTTGAAGTTAACTTGTTCAACAGCCATATGTTTACAGTGATCAAATACTGGGTATTATTATGTTTACATACCTTGTCATAATAGTTTGTCTGTCAGGCCGCACATCTATTAGGATCTTCATTATCTGAGGTTCAAACCCCATATCCAACATTCTGTCAGCCTCATCTAAAACCTGCTCAGAACAAGGTAATTTATTGTTTCCATTTCCTTAGATTTCAACAAGACACTAAATAGCATACCATTTTTAATGCATCGAAAAACCTGTTCAACTTTTTTCACCTCTTCAATTTCCTTGAAGGTTTTTTATTTAGTAATACATACTCAGCAAGAACAAGAAAAGTCAACAGCAACTTTATGAGTACTTGAAGGAAGTGAAGAAGAAACAACAACTGTTTTAAAAGTAGTCTGCTCAGTATCTAAAATTAAGCACACAAGAAATAAAAAAAAAACCAACCAAGCTAGAGGTGGTCACACACAACATGCTTTCAGTAAGAAACATTTAGTAATTTAAAAGGGAAATATAATTTCTACCTTGTTAGAAATCTCACAAGAGACAAAAATACCAGTTATCAATTTAGTTCCTCCTTAGAAGCTGGATAAAAGCCAGACTGTAAATTCTGGCTCATGCTAGGACCCTGCAGAGCTTCCAGAGCTCAAACTTTTTTCATCTAGTAAACAGGCCGAGAGAAAACAAGTGATCTCAAGGTCTGAGTACAAGTGCTTGGAAATATTTTTTTTATGTAATACACAAAGACTGAAAACATTGACAGGCAATGGAAAAAAGGCTGTCATCGAAGACTGATTTTTCTCCTTAAATTTTCAAATAGAGGTCATGTAAATTAAAGTTGTATGGATCATGCCATCAGGTATTGACATTTTCTAGTCACTTATGTAGAATTTTAAGAATTGGGATGACGATCCCTTTTAACTGTCCTGATTTTGCTGTTCCATTCTTTTCAGATATTTTATTCTAGTAAGGGCTTTTAGTACATTATCTACGTATATCCTGAAATAACAAAAAAATCATCAGCTGAGGGACAGAACTTCTTTTCTTAAATGAATTCTCTATTTTCAAAGGACTCATGGAGATTTCATTAACTACTCAGATTCTAATACAATGGCAAAGCTGAAACACCACTAATTTTATTTACAGAGTTGGCTACTTTGACCCTTTCAGCAGTCGAAACTCTCTAAGCTATTAAGCATAGCAGCATTTTGCTAGAAATAAAGATGAAAACATGTTTATTACATCAACCAGAGTAGCTGAAATTTAACTTTTCTCATTTCTGATAGCTGCTTAATAAAGAATAGATTTTTTAAAAGATACAGAATTGACATTTTTTGCTGCCCCTTTTTTTCCCCAAGCATCTTACAGCCAGGTCCTCATTTATAAGCTAAATTATTTTCTTTCCTCTTTTTCAAATTAGTTATTGGGAAGATTTACACTATTTTATTTCGAAAATAAAACTACTACTCCACTACTTTTTAGTAATGACATACTACAGTATATCTCCCCCACTGAAACATCTGGTTACATACATGTTCTTTGTTTTACAGGGCAGCATGTGCTTGTTGTATGAACATACTTCACCTTGGTAGAGAATGAGCACTCATGTTCCTATAGTTCTCAGAATACAAGTTTTCAAGTTCTTCCCTCCTGCTGAGCAATTACGTGTTACTCTTTTAGATGAAGCTACTTTCCTGTCTTCCACTAAGATTCTTTTTTCCAGATGACCAAATTTCTAGTGATGCTACACCACCACTGGTTTTGTCACTTAGCTTACAACTATTAGCTAGAATTGAACTAACCTGTTACGACATAATTAGTATTTAACCTTTAGAGGGAAGTAGGGGTGGAGAAAAGAAGGGAAACCAGCCCAAATTGTCAAACTAGGCAACAAGTCACCAGTTACAGAAAAACTCAGAAATAATTTAATTATATGCAAGTTGGTTACAAAATAATAATGCTTTTAAATGTCCAGCACAGCAAAAGTCAAGAATCAAATGAAGATATGATTCATAACAACATTTACAGAGCCATTTTGCCCATTTAGATCAAAAGTCAGTCATTCAGACTTAATTAGCTAACTGTTTGCAATGTTAATGCTTACTGCAGAAGCTCTAATAAGTACCTGAGTCCCTGGCCACCTTTAAAAGAAAGGAAAAGACAACTTGGAAAAGGCATCCATAACTGATCTTGACAAATGAACTTTAAAACAGCAAATATTATTAATATGGGATAAAAAATTAGCAAATTAGCATGTTTAAAATGCTTAGTGCTAGAAGCCTATTGTATTTTTTTTTCTAGGCAATACTCCACACCTGTAACAGTTATGGTAAGTATGAACCATCCCTCCAACATCAACTCAGTGCTAAGATGCATTGCCAAATAAAATTTAAAAGTTTTCTTTAAACTTATTTAAAGCTTAAGTTCACCAAATAAACCACTTCCCAAGTGGTGCAATACTCATTCCATTTCAGTTACTTGCCAAGTAGGTTATGCTCTTCAAATTTACAAAGTTGTTCATTTGAAGATCATTCAGTCTGCCAGGAGTTGCAATAACAATATCCACACCTTTGGTAACCACATCTATTTGTCCTTTTCGGTCTCCACCACCATATATGCAAATACTGAAAAATAAAATGTTTTACAGAAGCAGTAGGTTAAGGTTCAACTGAAGTAAATCTTTTTAAAATGAAGCAACATATATGGTGGTATTTATTTGAAAAGGCATCACCTGGTATTACCAAGATGAAGTAATACACTAAGTGTGACTGAGAGTATCACAATAAATAATAGACTTAACACTGAATGATATTCCCTCACAGTTCAGCAATACCTTTTTGCTGAAACTGCAGTGAAAGTAATCATGAAAAGAAAGAAGGTAACTATTAAGCTACAAGTATGTTTTGGGTTGTTCTGAAAATACCTACACCAAAAATAGATGCACACATGAAAGGATGCATGATTTTCTAAACAATTACATCAAAAGTCAATGTTTTGCTCTTAAAACAACAAACACAGTAAGTTATTAGGTGCATACACACACTTAACAGGCTCTTTAAAACTCCTCAGTATTTTGGGGAAAGAGAACAACACACATTTCCATATTTGATGACTACAGGACTGATTTCTGGCTGCTTAGCCAGAGAGCCCTAAAGCTAAGTTTTGGAGTACATTAATGACTATTTAATAGTTTAAATGAATACCTACACTCTCAGCAGGTTTGTGGATGAAACCAAACTGGGGGAGTAGTCAACAAACTAGAGGGCTGAGCTGTCCCACAGAAGGATCACAAAGGGATCCTTTGAGAGAGAGAAATGGGCTGACAGGAATCCCACGAAGTTTTACAAAACTAAAGATGAGGATGGAATTATCCCATGGCTGAGGGCAAACATGCTAGAAGATGGCTTTGCAGAAAAACACTCAGGTGGGAAAGAAACTGAACATTGCTCAACAGCATAACCTCACAGAAAAGAAAGCCAATTGTGCACTACGCAGAAGGAAGCTAGCAGATTGAGAGAACTCATTAGTCCCCTTTATTCAGTACCTTTAAGATCATGCTTTCAGCACAATAGCCAGTGTTTGTACCCCCCTACCCTTATTACAAGTCAGGCACACTGGAGCAAGAACAGTGGGCAGCTACCAAGATGATCAAAAGGATGGAGAAGTTGGTAACCAAGTTTGTTTAGCACGGAGAGTCTACAGCTATGTAACAAAGTGCTGAGAAAGCACAATCGGGGTCTTCTCAGCTCTGCACACAGAAGGACAAGAAACAACACACAAAGCTACAATATGGAGAACTCCAACTATGTAAGAAAGATTTTCATCATAGAAGTAGCCATAATCTTATTAATGTGCATAAATATATAAATGGGGAGCGGAAGGAGGATGGAGTGAGACTCTTTTCATTTGTGTCCAGTTATAGGCAATGGGCACAAACTGGAACACAGAATGTTCAATTTAAACATGATTAAAAAAACTTTGATGGTGTCAAAGCACTGGAACAGGCTGCCCAGGGAGGCTATGGAGTTTCATCCTCTGGAGACATTCAAAACCTGCCTGGATCCAATCATGTGTAATGTGCTCTAGGCCATTCTGTCCTAGCAGTGAGGTTGGACTAGATGATCTCTAAGAGGTCCCTTCCAACTTTCATGAATCTGTGGTTCTGTGAAAACAAGTATCCTAAAACCTGAAAAATACAAACCCTGCATTTACTGCCCCCCTCCCCCTTTACAAATGCAATTATTTAAGCAGGTAAATTAAGCCACAAGTAGGGGGGGGAAACAAAAAATCACTTCACAAGCAAGTGAGAAGTAAGATTACCTTCTGATTCCTTTGTATGTGTACTTTGAACACTCTGCCTCTACCTGAAGTGCCAGTTCACGAGTGGGAGTAAGGACTAACATTCCTGGCCCTCCACGCTGATCTCTGGATCTGCAATAAAGCAGCTTTAGAGTGTGGATACATAAGGCTAGGCCAAGTCCATCAGATGTGACATCAAATATTTTACTACTGTTCTAGACTTTGTCAGCTCACTGCTACTAACAGAATCTACAGTTACAAGTTTGGTACTTATCCCACCAGTTTGTAATTGCTTTGCAATTTATGATTTATCATCTTCTTTGCTAGAAAATCATGACACAGGGGTAAAGGGGGAAAATGTCAACAGCCAAACAAGCCAGACATGTGAGCAGTCCTTACATTGGTTGTGAAGTCAAGTGAATGAATCCCGGCATTAAGTACGCTAATGTCTTCCCAGTACCAGTCTGTGCTATACCAATAACATCAATTCCTTGGAGTATGATCGGCCATGCCTGGGACTAACATAAACCAACAAATACTTGAATGCACTTTTACTCTTCAGCTTCAGTTAGAGAGTCATCAAAACTGCAGAAGTACCTGAATGGGTGTAGGTTTCTGAAACCCAACTTTTCTTATATTAGCCATAATATCAGGATAAGGCTCAAATACGTCTTCAAATTTGCAAACAGGATTGGGAATGCGGCGCTTCTCACCTTCTTTTAAGTCATCACAAATTATATTATTATTTTCTTTCCTGTATAGAATTAAAGAATTGCCATTGCTTTAAAGTCTTGTATCTGAAACAGTAGAGCTTACACAAAAGACTGCCTTCCTGACAGTTTTAGTTCTTGCAACAACAAAAAACAAGCTAAGGCTCTTGTATGAGACTTACAACTATTCTAACTTTTAAGAAAGCCTTATTACAGAAACAGTTCTCCTGAAGGCAGGAATTACCATTTGTTCATATGAATTTCTCATCTGAAGTTATACATGGTTATTAACAAGAACAGCAGTCTTGTCATATCAGACTTCAATTATACGCTATTACAAATCAAGTAATTCTGACAAGTTTTTAAACCTAAAGACAACCGAGAATTCATAGAAATGGATTGGACTTATTTGTCATAACCCTGAATTCTGACAAAAGCCTTCTAGAAGTATTTTCAAAGCAGCTCCCTGGATGCACTAGAAAACACAAACAAACCAGTTTTTTAAAAACAGCACAGTCAGTGAGACAACCTCCACACAGAAAAAAACAACCCACTCAAAAAAACTCAACCAACGAACACACAACAATGTACACGAAAAATCTACATAAAAATTGAGGTTTTGAGACTCCCCCAAATTAAGAGGTATTAATATGGGTAAATAGTAAGACTCCCCCTAATTAAGGGGTATTAATATGCATAAGTAGTTTATCTCCATTCTCCATTCCAGTTCTGTACTCTTCTATAGATTCCACTCAGAAAAGTTTTACTTCAAGCAAGTTGTGGTCTAGGAAAACAATGTGTAATTCAACTTCCTCATGTTTATAAAAACTTTTTTTTCAATCACTGTCTTGTTTTCCTTAAAGGAAACAGATGAGGTGAAAAAAGAAAATCATTTTTCTATGACACAAGTGTTGCTCCTCACTCCACGTTCTGAACCTACAGAACAGTGTTCTGGTGCTCTTGACTAGCTCTAACAAAAATGCATAGGTCTACTTTAAGGGAAACACGTCAATTTTATGCTTTGCTCACTGTAGCAAGGTTTTTCTGGAGGCCATGAAAGAAAAAACAGACACTATACAAAAAGGAAAAGTAGTATAAGGTAACACTTCAAGAATGTTCACCAACTTCAATAGTACTACTGAAAAGAATGACAATTTTACCCTGACCTCAACAGAAACACTTGAAACCAATGCTTTTCTTGCAAAGTAATGATGTAGATTGCTTGATCAAAATGCATGGATGCACATATAACTAAGGCATGTACTTGTAAAGGAAATATAGACAAACAGTAAGACAACAGAAAGAGATTTGAAATTTGTTCTGAAGATGGTACTTGACTAAAATACATGGGGGAAAAGTGCCAGCAAAAAGGTATTTGATCAGTAAACAACCCTATTTGGAAGGACACAGAAAACATGAACATGCTCCCTCATGAAATGCAAAGAAACAGCCAAAACTCAGTGAACTGTCTTGGGTTTTCCCCTTCTGAAAAGTAACTAGATCAAATGCTTTTAGAGAAACAGTTAATTCCTAATGTTAATTTTTAATCAACTAATACTACCTCATTTGCTAGTTATTTTTTGACTCCTAAGAAAGAGTTCCTAAGAAAACCCTCCTGTTTCAGTATGATTTCCCAGTTCTTTTTTATACCTTAATAGCTATTATTGCCATGCAGATGACTCCCCATAGAAAGGGATCTTACCGCCACAGTTCCACTTCTTCTTGTGACATAGATGCTGTACTTGATGACTCTTTGTAGAAGTTTTTCTCAATTGGAGGCAAGTCTTAAACAATCAGAGAAAGTAAACTTGACGATAAGCTGTAATGCTACACATCCAGGATATGTCTGCTAAAGTTTGAGATGAAAATCCCAAAACCCAGACTGTGCCTTATAGAGGCACATCCTAGAGCCTTAGGAGTCAGAAGTGGTGGAAGACTTGTTGGTTGTTTATGCAAAAAACAAGAGGCAGAGACAAATATTTTAAGTATCTGCAAAGGAACCACTTCCCCACATTTCAAGTTATAAAGCTAACATATCTCGTATAATATTTAACAATTCTCAGATTTCTGCAGTGGCCATGTACAGAACAGCAGCACTTTCAAAAGGCAAAGTCAAAATCCCAGTTTAAGCCTTCACGCAGCAACTACAATGTTCTTGAACATCTGATGTGGCCACTTCTCAACAAATACTTAACTAATTTGGACACTGAAAGATTCAATCATCTCAAAGCAAAAATTAATAATGTTTCAGCACTCAACAGATTTAGCATATGAAGACAAGTACCATAGAACCAAAATTTTAAGACTCACCTGCCCACTTCATAGCTTCATATTTAGCTTTGTTCTCTCGAAGAGAGGCCCAGTTAATCACAGGTCTCTTTGGGTTGGCTGCAGGCTTGATCACGTCCAAGGTTTTTCCTATGGAGTTAATAACAAAATGCTGCTTATTGATGGCATCTGTTGAGAGGGTGGAGAACTCCTCCTTCAAAACAAGCACCTTTTTCTATTTAAGATCTCTTATGTGATTTTCAACAGACATAAAGGATACTGTACCCACTTTTGGGCCCATCATTACAAAAAAAGACATTGAGGTGATGGAGTGTGTACAAAGAAGGGCAACAAAACTGGTGAAGGGTCTAGAGCTTAAGTCTTATGAAGAGAGACGGAGAGAACTGAGACTGTTCAGTCTGGAGAAAAGGAGGCTGAGGGGGCACCTTATCACTCTCTATAATAAATACCTGACAGGAGGTTGTAGTGAGGTGAGGGACAGCCTCTTCTCACAAGTAGCAAGCCATACGACAAGAGGAAATGGCCCCAAGTTGTGCAGGGGAGGTTTAGATCAGATATAAGGAAAAATTTATTCCCTGAAAGGGTTGTCAAGCACTGGAATAGGCTGCCCAGGGAAGTGCTGGAGCAATCATCCCTGAAGGTACTGAAAAGATGTGTAGATGAGGTGCTTAGGGACATGGTTTACTGCTGGACTTGGCAGTGCCAGGCTAATGGTTGGACTTGTCTCAAAAGTCTTTTCTAACCAAAACTATTCTATGATTTCAATAGACAATTCTTTCCTAGGTCTTAGCCTGAAACATCAGTAAAGCCCATACAAATTCAGATCTGATAAAAAAGAGGCATTTCACCAAAGTAACATTAAAGTAACTTAAAGTACTTAAAGTAACATCAGCTTCCAAAATGCTGCTCCTCCAACTAGAAATAAGGCTTGTTGTGCAACATGCTTTGAAAATACTCCCATGAACTAACAGAGAGAAAGCTATATTTTCAACAGCTACAAGAGTAAGTTTTACTTCTAGAGAATCCAATATCCAAGTCTCAGTACAGCTGCATTCTACAGCCCTTTTTTCTATAAAGTTAACTGTTCTTACAAAAGAAAGCTTTTATGTTGAAGACATAAATAGCAACATAACTATGTATTAGTGCAAAAGCAGGAAACAGCAAAAACAGTCACATTCAGCAAGTGTTAACTGTTTCTAGACTCTTGAAACACACTTGTCTATCTTCTAGAACACTTCTAAATTTTAAACTTTCAGTGACTGCATTCCTTATTCTAACACTGGAACAAAACTCTTGGATGCCTTCCTGCTCATCAGTGACCCAAATCAACAACTTATGGATGCTGTTTATCTGTGCAAAGAGTTCTAAGGTGCACAAGACAAATACCTGTAACTTAAGCAGCATCTCAACATACAATCATTTCTTACATATACACATTAATAGATAAAGTTAATACAATAAAGTGAGCAATAAGTAATGTTGCAATAAACATGCAACATCAGATCTTAAATGGTAACTTCCCATGAACGTAACAAAAAGTCAGCATTATCCGTGCTATAATAAATGTAAATTTGCTTTACAGACTACATTTATAGAAGCTTACTGAATTTTAATACAACATTATATATACTATATATATATATACTACGTTAAAACTTAAACTAGAACCAGTCCTTGTATTTGGAGGAATTAGACTGACAACATAAAAACCAAGTGGTGCAACTTTCTATATTCATCAAAACAGTTGAAAACACTAAGTAATACATTTTCACAGAAGTATGGCAATTTGAGAGGTGAACTCTTTATAGCTAAGGAAGAAGGATGCCTAGGTATTTCGCTTTTAAGGATGTATGTCACTGACCAAGAACAAAGTAAAAATTAATTCACTTTGGTATGATACTGCTAATACAAACACTCCAGCAAACTACCACATATATGGAAAGCCAATCTACTGATCTTTTTTTTTTTCAAAACTGTATTTTTTATCTCTCCGTCCCACCTCTAACATAGCTTTGTCCAGATCTTGTAGCAGCATCATCAATCATCAACCTCTTGGCTTTTTCTTGTACAGAAACACTGCCAAAAATCTTTACGTCAGCTTCATCTGTTCCCTTGATAACCTATGTTCATAAAACTTTTATGAGTTTTTTATACTGCAAAGACCAACATTACAGAAGAATACATACTGAAAACAATCCTTGATTTTTGTAAAAAAAAAAAAAAAATTAACCTCTCTTCCCCAGTAAAAGATCCCTTAATTTCTAAAAGGGAACTAAATACACACTTTAAAAAAACATATAAAATCAGTATGTTTTTCTTAGTTTCATTTACCAGTCAGGTTGTGTTCTCAGTTCCACTTTTTACCAACTATTGTAAAACAGTTGAATTATTACAACTATTGCAAAATCCTTCAACTTGCTGCAGTAACTCTGGCTTATACATAAACGGAATTGATTAGATTCCCAACAGAGTTTACACCTGGACAATATAAATGTACATGGTACCTTTATCCTGGAACCCGAAGAATCCTGAAGCTCTCTTATTTTAGTTCCACCTCGGTCTGCTGTAAAGACACAGTGCTGGTATTACAAACATTTAGGCCAAACTGTCAAAGTCTACACTTGGTAACTGCAAGTATTTTGGTTGTAACCAAAACCTAATGCCTTTCTACCGGTACACTTACATAAATAAAAAAACTTGTGACAACGAACAGTTGGAAAATGCAGTTAACTTTTGACAACTGACCAAACTGCATGTGGGGGATAAAGGCACATCAGCTACGAGATGGAGCAGCAAAACCAGCCTGAGAGAGATCCACCCTTACTCTAGAGGATTAGAGTGTAGCCCACCTACAGTCTATCCACAAGAAACAAGGCATTGGGACAACTTCAGGGTGGAAAATCTCCTCTCCCTTGACAAGCAAAGGAGCTCCTTTTTTCAGCCAGTACTCTGCAAAACGACCCTGCTTAGCCCCAAGCGAAAAGATGTCAGGGGATCACCGAGGGCTGGGGCCCTTCCGCGGAGGAGGGGGGACGATACTGATGGATCCTCATCAGGCACAGAGGAGGAGGAGGAGGCACCCACAGGAGCAAACCTCACCGCGGCCGGGCCTGGCACCTCCCCACCCGCTTACCTCAGCGGGCCAAAGCCCCGGCGGGGAGGCCGTGCGGCCATTATTACCTATCGGAGCCCCGACCAAGGCTCTATCGAGATGGAAGGAAAGGGGCTCCACGGCGTCCGGAGCTTGGCCACCGGCGGCTCGGGGCGGCTGTTGCCGCGCTGCCTTCCCCAAGCCGCGGAAGCCTTCGGTACTTCGAGCCTCCCACTCCTCCCCTCCGTGGCTGCCCGCCGCCTCTCGCCTACACCACGCAGCTCTCCTCCGGTGCCCAGAGCCCTCTCCGGAGGCGCGGCTCTGCGAAGGGGCTGCCGGCAGCTGCCGGAGACACCCGGCGGTAGCGGCAGAAGATGGCGGCCGTCCCTGCGCGCCGCCATCCTCGTCGCTGCTGGCGTCCCAGTCAGACATGGCCACCCCGCACCCCCCCCCCAACCCCCTCCGCATATCCGCGGGCCATGTGGCGGGCATTGGCGCGCTTACCCTAGGCGCACCCTGATTGGCCAGGGCGGGCCGCTCTCCAAGCAGTGATTGGCCGCAGCGCGAAGGCCGCGCGGTCGGGCGGGTGCGGGGACCCCACCCCCAGGGCTAAGGTCGCGCATCAGCAGTTGGACTGGGGCCGTGCTCTGATGCGCACTGAGAGGCGGCTGAAGGCCCTGGCGGTCCTGAGATCTCTCTCTTTCTTCCTCTCCCCCTCACTCCTGTTGCCTTCTACTCCCCCGTTTCCCTCTTCCCCCACCCCCGTTGCCCTCCCGCTTACCGGCCTCGGAGCAGCCCTGGATGAGCTCCACTGGGAAAGAGGGAGTCGGTGTTTTAGGAGGGGAGGGGCAAGCACTCAGCCCCCGAAGTCGAGGGGGGAGGGGGAAAATTTTAATCTCAAATTAAGCTTAATGATGCTTTCTTTAATGAAGATTTTAGTATGGCTGAGTATACCAAATCTGATACAATAGTGGAAACGCGCGCAGGGCTGCAGAGGTTGAAGGGACCTCTGGAGGTCAGCTTGTGCAGTCCTCTTTCTCAAGCAGAGACACCAAGAACCACTTGGCCAGAGCCATCTTCAGGCAGAGCCTCCATGACCTTTCATGGCAATTTGTGTTGTCAATACTTGATCACTGTTTTATTAAAAAAAAAACAATAAGGGAAAGCTGCCTTATCTTCAAATAAATTCAGTGAGGGTTTAAATTTACCTTTCAGGCAGGGTCCTGTACTTCAACAGAATGGTGAACACTGATGTGTATGGCTTTGTGGATGTACATCATGGCCACTGTGACCTGCTGGGTCACTCACTAGGGAAAACTTCACTGTCTTCTGAGCTTTCCCGACTGTGTACACAGGCATCTGGGTATTACAGAATAAGGGAATGCATATATATTTGCTCCTTTTCCTGTTCTGCATTTATTCTTAGGCATAACTTGGGGAAGTGTTCACACAGCCTGTGGATACAAATGGCTGACACAGAAAATCTGCCTTTCTGGAGATTGCATCTTTAAATTTAAATATCTAAGATTCCATTCATCAGAGAGGTAGGGGGTCACCTTTATGCTGAAATATTTTTCTCTGATTTTGAAGCCTCTTGAGGCAGCAACTTCACCACAAAAACAGGATCTCTGGATTTGATACTTTACACGAATTCTGGAGATTATCTTCAGCAGAGCTGCAGGAAGAGCACAGTGAGCAAAGAAGGCTGTAGGTTTGGTGCAGTAGTGTTCTAGAGCAACTTCCATGACTCAGTAGAGAGGAAAGGATTTCACCCATGCCCTAAGCTAAAGTGAGGTAGTGGATGGGCCTTCACTTAGGAATCCTGCTCCTCACGCAGGCCCTTGGTGGCCTATCTGAATCAATTCCTATTTATCTAACAAGGAAGGTAAAAATAACTTCCAAACTTATTGTCATAGAGGTGCTGAAACACCTGAAGAAAACTGCTGTAAACAGTTGCCAGAAACTGGACATAATCAGACTAGCTTGTGCACATTTATTCTAGTAAACTTCCTTTCTGGTGTTTTGGTCCATTAAACAAAAAAATTACAAAACTCCAAAAGGCAAACAGTGAGCAAGTTTAATTTTTTTTTCCCTGATATGTGCTTACACCACACAATTGCTTATCTGAGGAAAAACAAACAAGCAAACAAACAAAGAGCAAAACAGGAAGCACATTATTTTTCAAATTATTTTTATTAACAACAATATGGATTCAACTTTGTCAAGAAGTTACAATTAACATTGTAATGTACTGGCTAATGTTGTGGCAGTGTCAGTGGAAGCAGTCTTCGTGCTTTCTAAGCCTGTTACAAACCTGGCTTTTTATCTTTCAAAGAAGTGAAAAATGCTTCCAATAGCAGATGATTCTGGATATGTCTGGAATTGTCTTATGTGTGGCCACAGCTGAATGAATGGCCATGTTTGCATCCTGATGAACGAACAGGAAAATATTACGTGCTTCCACTGACACTGCAGGGGACAATTCTTATTTCAAAACCCAATTAACTTTTTAGACAGTGACAGCACTTTGTGTGATGTTGTAATCCATTTGAATTAAGTCAACACACTTGGGGAAAAAAAAAAAAAAGCGAAGCAGAAATGTCTGGGGAAAATTCTTTTCTGACCTGTATTTCATTCAAAACTAATGAATCCAAAAAGGATTGCAAAACATGAGTGAGTCAGGATAAAAGTTGGCCCAGAGAAGCAAGTTCATTCCTGGTATAGGTGTGTTCAGTTCCTTTAAGGTCAGTGGAACTGAGTCTGATTTTCCCAATGGAGGCTGAATTTCACCCAGCTGGGTGGTGAATTCATTGAAGTCAGTGATGCCATCCAAGGATGAATTTAGCCTCAGGTGTTTAAACCCTTTTGTCATTCCTTTGCTGTTATATTTTCTTTTCATGCTTACTCCTCTTTTCTGATTATTCTTCTTTTTTTTCTGTGCTTTTAAAAAAATATTCCTTCTCATCTTCCCTTTTTACATCAATACTTTGTGCGTTATTTTTTATATAGTCAATGTGACATGGGTAAATTCAGCTAAGTATTAGTTTCCTCAGGAAATAACTGGAATATTACCATTTTCACTTTAAACAGATGCCCAACAAGATAAGGATTAGAATCTGAGCTCCCGAATCAAGAAAAATTCCCGAATTTCATAAAATCAATGAATTCTGTAGAATTTTTGCTTGAGTAAGGGTTGCAGGTCCCAATCCAGAAATACTACTCCACGTCAGATGTTCTACTACACATCAGCAATTCAGTATGATTTGACTTATCACAGAAGAGCAGGTGAATTACTCATCACCATACTACAATGAGAGCAGTCACTCTAAGTAGGATTATCTCAAAAACATATGAAACAACTGTGGGCACTGTGAATAAAAGTGTATGATCTTTGCAATCTTGAACCCTAGGCTAAAACACTATATTCTTATTTAAATAAAAAGTATAGATCATATAAGCCAGGAGCAAGTACAAATTTTAAACAAATAATAATCATCAAAACTATTCTTTTCAGTTCTCTCTTCATTCAGGTACAAGAAACATGCTGACCAGAAAACAGTTATTTGGATAAGGCTTAATTCCTGAAGCTCTTTATTAAGTTAAAATTCTCTCTTCTAGAATCCTCAAGTGGATTGTGAATCAGAAAACGAAAATAAAATGTTCTTTGTCCTTACTCATGAGCAATTCTTATTAGCTGTCATGAGCTGGACTTTAATAAGCAGCTCAGGACAAGACATGAAAAGCCAGACAGATCCTTCTGTTGTGAAAAAAATGAATGACTGTCATTCATGACACTGTCTTTTAAGAGAGACTAGAAACAGGAAACTCCTCGTGAGGAAATATGAGCAAAGCTTATAAAAACCCAAACAAACAATCTTCCTCTCCAGAATTTCATATATTCACTACTCTTTCTATTTTCTATCAATATGTTAAAAAAATCCTATATGATAAGACTTGCAGCTACAAAAATAATAATGGTGAGCATAAAAGAAAGAATTTTAAGATTTTAAACCATAAATTGAAAAGATATGATCTTCTAGATTTATTAGTACTTTGTAAAGACATTAACATTTTCATACATAATTTATAGAACTCATTCTTTTGTGCACAAAATTGTATTAAATAAATTAACTTAAAATCAGAAGGACTAAAGCATGTCACTTAAGGCAAAAATACCAAGTTTCTGGGAGACAAATTAGTAGCAAAACCCACGGCCCTGTGTTTCTGTAAGAATCAGCACAGGCAGGGCCAATGCTCAGTTCTCCCACTGACACCTTCCAGGCTCAGTGGGGGTGCAACCATCTGCACGTGCAGGTGAAGATGGAAGAGTGGAGTCCAATTCACAATGCTTTGATTTTTCCATCTTGGTAAGGAGGGGAAGTTTCAGTACTCACACACAGTTGCCATGTGCCCCATCTCTTGCTCCTTGAACCTTGGGCCCACTTATGCTCAGGCCAGGAGGAGGCTTCTTATGGAAGGCAAGAAAGGCACCATTAAACCCTTAGAAAAAAGAAAGAAAAGCCTAAAAAAAAGCTTGTAAGTTTTAAAATTTGGGGTAGGAGTTCAAACTTACAGGTCTTCCTGGATAAACTGCAGATGTTCACATAAGTTAAGTCAAATGGACTGAGATGTGGAAAAAAAACCCTATTTATTCTCAAAAATTACTGTTGTGATCAGGCTCTAGAGTGATCAGACTGCCCATAAAAGAAATCAGGAAAGACTGAATGTGGAAAATTATATGGCAAATCAGTGGTGAGGAAACTGTGCTTCAAGGTGTCTTTCAGGATTTAACAGCTGAAGTTTGCTCCAGCATAAGCCATGGAACACATGTACCATCCATGGACCCCATATAACAACACAATATATACATTCTACAGTTTGCAGGTACTTTCACATAATAGTTATCATGTAACATCCAGAAATACTTCTGTAAAGGAAATATGGAAGCAGAAATTACAATGGTTTCATAGTAAACAGATCAAGTCCTTCACAATACAATCTACAGCGTTTAGCCATGGTTAAGACTAGAGTGACATTTTTGATGTACATAGTAAGTTCCCAGCAGGTCTGGGCCTTGAGAAAACACTACACTGCCCTGAGTGAGCTGGCACTGGCATCCCCAATACATTCAGTGTTCCTGCTGCCAGAGGGAAGCTGAGCCCAAGTCAGGTTGTCTAGAAGCCTGTGGTGCAGGTGGGGTGTAAATCTGGGGGAGGCAACACACAGAAGCCACATTCAGCTGGGGAGGGTAAAAGCCTGGTTAGGCTCTGCAAGGCTTCTCCCAGTGGTGAAGCCTTGCTGGGGATGTGCAGATAGGCACTAACACTGCTCCTGCATCTCAGCAGAAGTGAAGTGCAGGTCAGGGTACGAAAAAAAAAAAGGATGTATCAAGCAGGAATGCTCACTCGCATGTAGGCTTTGAATCTGAAAACTTGGGGATTAGGAGAAAGGAGTCTGGAGGTCCTTTTTTAAAAAGTTCACGAGACATTACTGCAGTTGTAATTACTGTGTAATTACTGTGTTGAAGTGTGACCACTTTGCCCCCTCTCCTCCTCCCCTTTTATTTAAAAGCAAGCAAGCAAGCAAACAATAAGCCCCTTGCCTTCAGTTTAGGTGGTCTTCCCTACTTTAACTTCCATTTCTGATTGCCTACACAGTTTTTTTTTTTTCGGTTTTTTTTTTTCGTTTTTTTTTTTTTGAAATAGCACTCAGTATCTGTGACTGACAAGCTGGATTAAAAAAAAATATATTTTTTGCCTCTTTACCCTCCTTCTTTTATATTCTGTGATCATTTCTTTTCCTGCCCATCTAAATCCATTTTAATCTTCATTGATTGCAATAGTCTTTCTCTCTTCCCTGCTATGTTCTCTTTAGTTCTACTCTGCATTTCAGTTCCTTATTTTCCCCTCCTTTCCCAGCCTTATGAAGTGCTGTCATGGTATCAGGTTGGGACTTTGAGGAAAATTGCCTACAGTTCCCGAGAAGGAAATACTGCTTTTAGAATAAAGGCAGTTTCTGCTTCCTTCCCTCACCTACTGCTGCCAAAATGTTTGAGATTCACAAGATAGCTCCTCAACGAGACTGGAAGGAGAGATTCCCCTGAATTTTTAGTGCAGTCACCCAGGTTATCTATCTACTCCTGAAGCCAGCCCCCATCCTTAAAATACAAACTTCTTGTAGCAAAATAATGTTCTTGTCATAAAGAACAACATGAGAGTGGTGTGTCAGGTACTTTTGCCACAGCACTAATTCACCAATTACGAACATACTGCTTTTCAGAGTTAAAAATACCTGATTACTGATGAGCTAATGTGTGTATCTTTCAACTGACAGCAATTCCTAATCCCATATTACTGGTTTCCTTGGTACCTTGCTAGCAGCTGTAGAGAATTTTTTTGTTGTAAACATAAACTATCATCTAAATCAGGACATTATATATATATATTTAATTAGTTCAGAAGCAAAGTGCTTTTTAACCTTAACAATTGTTACTTCTGCCCTGTAGAAACAGCACTAGGTCTAAATGCTCAGATCTTTGCTTTTTGATACATCCTGCAGCATTAGCTTTGTAGGCAACTCATCATTTAAACCTACTGTACTACATGAAAGGCTGTTGTACTGTAGGTGTAAATTTGAATGTTAGCCATCACTGAAACATGCATTTTCATGCAACTAGGAGATATGGGCTCATTCAACTGCTTTTCAGATTCATCCTGATTTTCGGGATTTTATCGTATTAAAAAGGCTTTCAAAACAGTTCATGCTATGATATGTATGACTAGAGGAATGACCCAGCCAACGAAGAAAGCCCACAAGCTGTTATTTAAGTTTGACATGGAGCAGATTGAGTGCTTCTGTACCATCCCCTGGCTTGCAAATGTTTTGAGATGATCTTGATATTCCAGTCCTTAGAGAGTCAGCAGAGAGAGTTGTTTCCACTAATGGGCGTGAGATGGCTTCAGTAGTCTCTGTTTCTGCCTCTGTTTCCAACTCTTCATCAGTTATAAATAATTTTGACTCCCTCCATTTGGAGTATACCTCTTGGCTGCCTCTGGAACCACTGGAGTCACTGCCAGCAATCTGTACATTCAGTTCTTCTGTTGATTGTATAAGGTTTTGTACAGATAAAGATTTTCCTAAGTCCATTTGCACCACAGGTTTGACTGAGAGCAAAGGTTCCCCTTCTGTATCCAGACTTTTTCTCCACGTGAGATCCTTTGTTGCACTGGGCTGTGCAACTTGTCCATTATCCTTTGATGCAACAAGGCAAGCGGTGACATCAGAAATATTTTCCTGTGTGGTCACAGGAATAATATGAACGGGCTCAGGCCTACTGATATGCTTCATTGATGAGAAAGGTGGTATTTGTAATGTTGTTGGAGTTGGTGGCTTCATTGCCTGGTTTATTTGGTTTGATGAATTGTTAACTGCTGCAGGTCCATCGTTTGGCACTTGCGTTGCTTGACTATGCAAAGCTGGACTAAAAGCATAGTAAGCCTGAGTGCTAAATTCATTTGGTGTCAGTATAAGCTGTAGGCCACGAGGCAGATTGGCACTAGCTGATCTGGATACACACCCACTGATTTGTGCTGAATTAGACGAATCTTTGCTGTCTGATGGGCTCTGGTAATCAGAAGTCTGCTCACACTCAAAGGCTGGCATTTGAAGGGAAGCCAGAGTGAGCGCAGATGCAGATCCTTTTCTCAAGACTTGTTGATAAATATCTAACAGACAGTCCAGTTTTGACTCAATGGATTGTACCTACAGGAGGAGAGAAGAAGGGTAACATTAATACTAAATACTGATTTAAAATACTTGGAACACAAGCAAAGGGATAATGTGACTGCTGAAGAAGCAAATGTGAGGAGCTTGGTATATGCTATTGACTCTTGAAAAATAAGGGTGTCAATACAGCAAGACAGAGCAATGCAGATAATCACTCTACCTGTTTCTCCACCTTGACTACACGCCCTAACATACTGAGGTCATCAGTTGTCTCATTCTCTGCAGGATTCTTTTCTCTGCTTCTTTTATCTGCTGTGATTTGTCCTTTCCCAAGAATTTGGTCAACACTGCAAGAGAAATCAAAAGCGGCTGTGATTCCTGAAAACGGTGATGATAGAAAACAGTGATGATATTGTAGTACAATATAACAAGTATTGAAGTACTTGCTAATATGTATATTAAAAATTAAAATCATAGGACTTCAGGAGAAGGCAGTTAACTGATTTTTATGAAAATATTAAGGAAAAAACCCATGAATACTTTTTAAGCATGTGGAGAATATCTCAGAGACAGTTTTTCTTTTCCATTGGCACTAAGCAGGAGCCAGAACACAGCCATGATCTCGGAGATTCAGGGGTAGATTTGCTGAGATGGTTAGAACAGGTGTCCTCTCCAGCAGCCTGATGCTAAGGGGTAACAGAAGTACCCTCAGCTCTCCTGTCCTAACAGCAGCATCAAGTCCTGGGAAAGTTGTCACTTTGAAGCAGGAAGCTCAGCCCTGATGCTGGTAATGATACATATGATAAAATGTTGTTTTGTTTTGTTTTTTTTTCTCTGAATTATTATTACTGGAAATCTAAACCATAAAAGATACACAAATATCATAATAGTTTCCAATTTGTTTTATGTGAGCAGAGAAACTCTGAGTTTGGAGAAAGGGTTCTCAATGTTGACCTCATTCTTTTGGCAACCTACTGACTGAATTCCCTGTTTGTGGATGGACTTTACAGATTACCTTTTCTATTGTTAAAATAGACATTTTGGAATGGATTGGAATAGAAATATTGTTCCATTTTCTGGGGACAACATAGATACATGGGGTTTTGCTTGTTTTTACCCACAATGTAATTTCAGGCTCAGCTGTGTAAACAGAAAGAGGCTGGTCTCTCTTTGCCAATGGTTGGCAATTTGTACCCAAACATAGCAATGTTAAATGTTAAAAGTGTTCATTATGCAGTCAAAGACACAAGAAGTTGCAGAAATTATTCTTTCCTTACCGTGACTGAAGACTCTTAATCCTGCATAACATGTCTAGATGGCCTGCTGAATACTGTTCAATGACGTCTTTAACATCATATGGACGAAGTGTTTCCTTAAACTTTCTCTTTGCAACATGAAATTTCATAATTCTGTGGGGAAAAAGCATTTCAAAGATTAATCTTTCAACAGTTGTGAAAGAATACAACACACTTCACAGCCAAAATTTGACAGCTATTTTTAAAATGGAAGATAAGTTTCAATAAAGCTTATGCAAGTCAACTTTTCTCTTTAGAGGATTGCTTTTTTAAGTACAAATGTGTGGGCACAACAGCATTGTAGCTATCCCTTTGAACTGGAAGAGACACCAGGTAACACTATTTTAGAGTGCAGAGTTTAGTTTATCTGTATACACCTATTTGGCTTCCTTACACTAGGTGCCTGATTTGAAAGGTACTGAAGTACAGGCTTAACTAAACCTGGGACTAGTCCCACTTGTTTGACTAAGATATCCTATAAGCTACATTTGTGCTTATGCTCCATCTGTCTTTGTTAGAGGAAAACTTTCTGTACCAAATCAATCACATGAGCATAAATAATAGTATTCTCTATCTGGTGCTCATTTTAAGTTCTTTGCTTTCCGTGTTGTAAAAAAAACCCCAAAATATTATGCACCCAATACATTTTTAATAATTTTTAATTTTTAATCAATGTTTGCGTCTAAGTATTTGTCTTTAATTTATTTAATGATTTAAGATCAAACTTTGCAGGCTAAAAAGTTTTCATGTTTTTTTCATATCGAAATCTGTGGGAATTATTGTTTAATTAGCATTGGTGATATTTTTCCTTGAATTTTATGAAAAATGGTTACAGTAAATACCCCAAATTGATGAATTTGGTATGTTTTGGTATATTGGTATTTGGTATATATTTGGTATATTTGGTATGTTTTAATGTGAGAGTTGCAAGAACTTCAGTAAACTTATGTGAATATGTAATGTCCACTGAGTAGCTCTTCTTAGCATTAAAAGCTTGATATTAAATTGTGAATCTTAAATAATAGAAATGACAAATCTGGGAAGTCAGTGACAGTGAGCCTGTTCTCCAGATCAGGTGCTAAAACCTGCACTTCTCCTGGGTTCCATGAGAACTGCAGAAGAGCTCATGGAAGAACTGGGACTGAAGCCAAGGCATCAGGTGTGTTGGCCATCCTGGTCTGAGTTACAGAGTTTATGATTCCACATTAGGGCCAAACTGCTGATATTTGCTATCTGTTGCAATTTAAAAAGCAGAAGTAGAAAATTGGTATCCTATTCCAAGTCTCAATATTCCATGCTAATACAGTCTCTCTGTGCCTATTAGTGTTTAGTAGCTGTAAGACCACGAATGATGGTAAAAACCAAAACATGGCTCTCTGTGATAAAAATAGATTAGTAATGTTTTAGTGGAATTGAGGAAAAACATATGTTTTTATAGTTAGGACAGACATTGTGATAATAAATATGTAGTGTCAGATTATAGTATTTATGTAACCTCTACAGTTTTCTGTACTATACGTAAATGTTCTTCCAAATAATATCAGCCTTTTCCCACAGTGCTTAGACTGCTGATATTTCCCATTCTGGTGACTTCCAGATAAAAATGAGATTGCGTGTCACTGCTATAGAGCTTGAAGTATGATCCTGATTATAGAAATTAAAGATGGAAAAGGCATGGTGGGGGTAGTCCATCACTGTGACAGTCCAAGACTGATCCACACAGCTTAAATGTGTCAGGAGATGGATGTACTTTCCTCTTTTCCTTTGTCAAACAGTTCTGCAGCTGATGCCTTTCAGCACCTTTTGTAATCTGAAGGCCTCTGAAGCTGGGATGGAGATATTTTTTTCTTTTAGCTGTCAAATGATGCCAAGATGCTATGTTCATGATAGTCTGGCAGTGTAGACAAACTCATGGAATCTCTTTTTTATTCAGAGTTCAAGGAATAAGTGATGGCAGATGGCATACAAGAAAGTGTAGTTCTTTTGCTATTATTCTCTCTGCTTCAGTGGTCACAATTTTTTACTTCACACTCTTGATAAAGTAAAAATATGAAACTCTAGAAAGAAAAGCAGAGCCAGAGGATTGGTAATGTAACTGAAGAAACCTCTATTTTCCACAACTGGGTGGTTTTACAAGAGAAGAGAAAGATTAGTTTTTATTAACAGCCTTAATCAATACTTAATCAATGTGCCCAAAAGTCTTAATTACTGCTTTGTAGCTTTTTAATAGTTTTTTTTTTTGTTATCAAGGCAGTATGTTCATTATGTTCAGAAGCCAAACACAGGACTGAAAGTATCATGACTATGCCAGTGAGGTGTAATTCAATGGTTCTGGTTTAGCTCAAGTTATACCATCTTAATTAAATTCATCAAGGTTTGGAAAAGACCCATACTGGTTACTTCAGAATTTCACAAAAATGTGAGAAGAAAAAAAACCTGACATTTTAAAGGCCTGAAAGTTAATTAAGAAAAATAAAACCTAAATTCTTTCAGTGATGGAGCCTAGCCACTGCTTTACAGCTATTGAATTTAGTTGATTCACCATAGTTATTTACTATCAATTTTAAAAAGTAAGTTATCTTTCTATATCTTGGAGTAGCTATGAGATTGAACTTGGTAGACTTGAGCTCCCATCCTGAGAGAGTGTTAATAGAAGCAGTAGTTGAATTGTGGACAGAAAAGCTTTGAGCTTCCTTCATTCGTGCTAAAAACGATAATTAAATTAATTTAAAATTTAAATTCGATAAAAACGACGGGTTGAGTTATGCGGGCACAGGTGGGCGACCCACCCGGACAAAAAACTCCCGAAACTGAGCACGAAGAGATTCATATCCCAAGTATCTGCAGCACCAGCAGGAACACAGCCCCACATCTCGGTCTTTTCCAGTCATTACCACCAGGGGGCAAACCAGACTCATCAGAAACCGAACCGAGTCGCCGCTGGCAAATGCTGAACCGATGGTACTGCCCAAATGGCAGTAACCGAGAGCAAGAATTAACCCAGAAGAACAAAGCGTGTAGTCCCCATGATTTTTAAAAAACATTATTTGTGTTCTTAAGTCACTGTATGTCGTGTAGCAAGGTGGTATTTTAAAATTTGAATCTAATGGGATAGGCAAAACACAGTTGGAAAGATACTCAGGTTACAAGATCAGCCACAAAAAGTAGCCTATTGCAATGATGCAGCTAGAGAATAGCAGAAAAAAGGAAATCTTTTTTGTTGGATTAGACCAATATATCAAAGTTCTTTGCTTGTAGTTAATGTCTAAATCACACATCCCACTAATCTGTACATGGCCTGGTAATTTGTAGAAAGTTAGAGGTCAAATACCACCTTTGTCTTCCTCACCCCTAGCAGCCAGAAGCAGCATCCATTTCATTTAACTTTTGTCAAAGGCATGATCAGCACTGAGGCAGAATTGCAGCATTTTCTGAATGTGCAGCTTGTATCTCTTTCCTGGCATTTAATTTCCATTCATATTGCCTCTTACAGTATTAAAAACTATTCTACTTGTCATTAGTGCACTTTGCTGAGACTGGCACTGAGTCAGAACATCTCTAATCCTTTGTGCAGCCCTGTTGTACTCGTTATTTTTCTCAGTCTCTGTCTTGTCAGCCTTGTCACTATCTCAGGAAGAAATGGAGCTTCATTCTACTGGGATTTGGGTAAACTCACGCACGGTTCCTGATTTAAAGATTAAAAGGCAGGTGGCTTGTGTTGCCCATGGATGGATGATGTGCCCACAGGCTGTTTGCTTGCTTACTACTTGTTCCTCTGTGCCTCTACCCTTAGATTTCCAAATAGCCCCTATTTCTGGTAAACTGCAGATCAGGATCCACCACAGAGACCAAGAGGCAAAGGAGGCTGAGAGGCAGTCCCACTATGTGTGGGGTGTGTGGGTCTATTTTGCCACCCCTCTTGGTCTTGACCTGGACTAACCCATCCCCTAGGAGCCAGAGATTCTGTTTCCTCCAAGCACAGGGCTGTCACAGGCAAAGATATCTAAGGGCCTTGCCTAGACTCAGAAGACCTGGGCAGCAAACATCCAGTGTGTTTGGATTTAAAAGAAACAAGAGGATTCTGAACATTATGAACAAATTCATAATGGCTGCTAAAATACATTTATAGGTGTAGCAGAAACATTTCAAAGACTGAACATAAATGGTAAATAGTGTTTTCTTTCTTTGGCTACTAAATATGTATGAGTATTCAACTATACAGCTTATCAGCTCAAGAATTCTCAAATTTCATTACATTTAGCTACATTTATTATCATTATTATAATTTATTATTAACAAGAAATGAAAATATATCTATGCAATCATGAGAATTAAAGAGACAAAAACCTAGGTCAGCAAGTTCATCTTCCTGACATTGCAGTAATTTCCTATTGTATCTTTGTTTAGGCTTCTCAAACCTGATTTGGTATTCCATAAATAGTAAAATAATTCAACAATTTCCACTGTGGAGAGTATTACAAAATTGAGTGCCTCTTGCTCTGAAAAATGATCAGAGATAACTGCAGTATATGGAAACACAGTATCCTCCTCTTATTATTCTCTTTTAGAGAGACAGCTGGAAAGTGCCACGTTTTTTTGTTAGTCTCCAGGAACTCTGAAGGATATTAATGGCTTTTTGTTCACAACGAGACCTGGGCTTTTTGAGTAGTGCTACAAAACCTGTTGGCACAAAGGCTCAGGGTACCACTGGCAGGAACTGCTTTGTGCACTGCTCTGAACCCAGCTGGGCTGATGCTGGCCTGGCCCAAGGCGCACTGTGGAGCACAACATATTTTCACCATGATACTCATCAGTTCCATACTTTGTAAAGCATCAAGCAGCTTTTCCTACTTTTCCTACTGCCTCTTTCCTGAAGGAGGTTATAGTAAAGAGGAGGGGGGGGGGGGGAAGGGGGTGGGAAGTGCAGCACAACAGATGTGATGTGGAAGACTCAGTTTTGGGGGCTTTGATAGGAGGCTGTTAGTTTGACCTGCATGGACAGGTTTACCCAGTGAGTCTTCAGCAGTGCTAGCTGGAATTCTTAATTTTGTAAAGGGCTAATATATTAAGAACTTTTTCAGGGAAGGGCCAATAACTCCATCTCCTATTTGACCAAACTTCAAAACGGAAGTTTGCAGGTTTATTTGTTTAAAATGAAAAAGTTGTCTTAAAGCATCAAGTAGTTTAGGGGAAAATGAAAATAAGCAAGGTCAAAACTGAAGCAGTACACTCTGGAATTATCAAAATTAAAGATTATAAATGAACAAGAATTTGTCTTTTGCTATTTTCACCTAGAGAGCAACCAGCAAACACTTGGCTCCTTTCACAGAAAAAAACCAAACCCATTCCTTCTTGATTCCAAAACTGAGATATTCTACCTCTGTAAACCCACAGGTATGAATTAATTTTGCCAATTTCTTTTTTTCCCCAAGACAAAAGGCCCGTTTGTGTCATTGTAAAACAATTTGTACCCAGGTCTAAGCAGGAAAAAAAGAATTACTCTCCTTTATTGCAGCTTTTCAAGGTGATGTAGCCAGAATGGATTAAAATACATGTGCTTATACTGGGGGTCTTTTGAACAATGCCTTGCAAGGCTCTTCAAGTACCTTCTGTCTTCACCTGCTCCTGTATACCAGCAAGAAAGGAAAAACAGCCTCCCCCCTCCCCCACTGCCTTTGCAATTCAAAGCCCTTGCTAAAAACAAACTTCAAAATGAGGCACAGAGTTTCCATATAGGCAGATGTTATCATCTTGGAATTCTACAGTTACTATATAGTGTCAGATCCTTCTTCAGATGCTTGCATAGATCCCAGTGTAGTCAGGTAACAGATACCCTGAATAATCAGAAAGAGGAGTATCAGCTACCTGATGAACTGAATTATCAGTCCCTTGATTTTGAGAGATTAAAGTATAGCCTTTACCAGAACTCTGAAGATCATTCCATATTGCTGCTTCACAAATGTCAAACACAGTTATGTTTCTGAAGCAAGATGCATGTGCTGCTTGCAATCTAGTGAAACACCAGCATTTTCAGGGAGACATGGAAGAGATTTGTGGCTGATTACAACTGGAGATGCACAATTGTTATTCACAGCTTCAGTGGTGAAATGAGCTGGGTTTTGGTAAGCCAAGTGAGCAGAGTGAACGCTGGAGGTAACCTAAATAGTTGGCTCATATCCGTTAAATCGTGTGTGTATGAAACAGTGAAACTGCATCTTTGCTCTTCTTATTAGAACATTTCTGTGGATTTCACTGTGCAGAAAGTTTGCCAGCGAGGTCCTTCACTTATGTTTACTTTCCCTTTGAACTGATAATTACCAAGAAAATCAAGAAAAAGAAGCAGGTGATGCATTGAACAATCCAGTGGTGTCTTTGAGACCAAGCTCCATGAATTTAATATTGAAGTGGAATTTGGACAGTGTAAGGAACAAGATGATAGATGTCCAGTGGCATCTCTTGCCAGTACAGTGCTAAGGTGCAATTCTTGGAGCCAAAAGTCAACTGTTCTGTTTAAAATGCAACAATACAGACAAGGATCTTTGGCACCACAGCCAACAAATTATGCTGATTGTTCCTAATTTGAGCATTTTCCATTTGAAGGAATAGGTCTGCCTTATAGAAGGGTGTCCACTGTATAGATTTCTGTCTCCTGATGAAATACTGCTGGCAAGAGGTGATTTTCTGTGGTGACATTTGAGATGCCAGTTGCAGTGGCTGTGGACACAGACCTGGTATCTGACACGTCCTGTGAGGTCATTTCCAAGCAGGTTGGAAAAATGGTTGGAACAGACATCTGCAAATGATCTGTCAAGCTGTCTGTGCAAGCAGAAAAGTATTAGAAGCCTTAGCCCTCTATCTGTCTTCACTGGCAATCAGTGGAAAAGGGGAGGAAAATACAAGTCCATAGGTTATCACTGCATGAAAATATTTGATAAAGAGCTTGAGTTCCTTCTTCCCATAGTGCTGAGAGAACTCAGGCAAGACTCTCCCTGCAGGAAAGCATCATCCTTCCATAGGGCTTTGCAAAAATTCCCTGTGGCTGCTGGCTGCCTGCAAAAGGGGTGTCAGACACTGATGTGACCATGCTGCAGAGCTGAGCCTGTGGAGTGACCCCCAGCAGTAACCTTGTGCTTTCTGTCAGCAGAGAGGGAGTGACAGAGATCTCCTGGTTTGTCAGTGTGATCCTTATGGTGGGGATCTGACTTATCAGGATTTGCACTTCAAAATATTCAGGAAGATGAAGAGCCTTGGCAGTCTCAGCAGGGTGAATGCTAAGTTTAAGCTTTCACTACAGGTAATTTTATAAGGTTCAATGCAGTTTGCTACTTTCTTGGAAAAGAGGGAGAGTATTAGTCTTAAATTATTTGGGTTATATTTAATTCAATGAATAGTGACAGGTAAGCCTTTGCACAATTGAATGAATGTAATTATTCTGCAGTTACCAGAAGTCAAAATAAAAGTTGTATGACAGACAGTTTGAGGAATAGAGAAATGCAATCAAAACCTAAACTTTTAAAGGAAAGAACTTTTCCAGTCAAGGTGATATACATTCAGTAAAATTACATCAATCTGGATTACAGGAAATATAGTGGAAGCCAGCATTCATTACTCTCTTTTCTGAATCAAATCCTCTAACTTTTGTAGACATTGAACAGCTGTCGACAGAACATATAAAACATTTAGACTTATAAATAAAATATTGATAAAAGTAAGCACAAATAAACCATATTAGCATTAGTTGTGTAACAAATATATCCATGTAATAAATTCAACTAACTACAATTTTATTAACCAATATGTAGTTAATTACTAAGTTAATGAAAGAAATCTCAACTGTTTATTCATTTAGGAGTTTTTACTCACCTGATTGCTCTGATGACAGTTTTAAGAGCAGGGGTGAGATCTTCTACTGACACATCACACTGGCACCCTTTATCATCATAAACGTCATCTGTTCCAAGGCTGGTGTCAGCTGCAAAATAATGACAGACTAAACAAATAGCATTTAAAAATCTCTTCCTTAGTGTATTCTAGCCACTCGCACAGTGGTTCTGGAAAAATAAGGGTTACAAATCAAATAAGACAGAGCCTTATCAGTTTACAGACTGTATGATGCACTTATGTGTCTGTGCTTGTGTCATAAAAGGCCTGGGTAGTCCCCAGTGCAAACAGGAAAGGTTAGGAAGGAAGAAAGGGCTGTTATTTTTCACATTAATACTTTAGTACCAGCATGTCCTGATGTCTCACTGTTTGTTATCACTTCTCTGTCTTAAGGGAAAGTGGTGAGCTAACAGATGTAATGACAGAATCAAAAGATGCTGAAGTTATACTAATTTATTTTTTTTTAATCACTATGGCTCAACCTGACATTGAAGACAATGGGGAAGATCCATTTCCTTTACTAGGGAGGCTGTGGAATGATCCAATGCTTTATTACAGGCACAATTCTGCCAGGAATTTAATAGAGAATGACATCCATCGTGGATCAACTGCCATCTTAAACCTCAGAGCCACAGAGATATTTCAGCCTTCCTTTGCAATAGAGGCTTAACCCAAGTTCCTGTATTTATTTTCCTGAAAAAAAGGATCCTCCACCCTTTCCTGACATCACCTCTGCAGTTACCATTTGAGAACTACCCAGAAATTTCAGAAGTGCCCTGTGTACCCCAATACAAGGGAACACAGGGGTCGAAGTATGAAGAAGAATTTTTATAAACTTAAAATGGGCTAGAGTGGGAACAGAGCAAAGAGGGAAAGGTCACGTCACAAAGGCACATGAGATACAGGAAACCTGTCTTAAGAGTAGATGTTTTTCCTCCCAAACCATCTCTCTCCACTTGCACAAAGTCCAAGCGCCCAAGTGAAGAATTTGACTCAAGTTCAGCGTGTTTCAGTGTGTGTCTCTGCTTCATAAAATACAGAGTGTAAAATGAAATAGTGATGTGCAGCCTAGAGAAAAAATGATGGGATTCAGTAACTCTCAATAACAGAGGAGATTTCTTTCCAGTCCTATGTCCCTATCTATATTCATGCTGTTGTTTAAAACATAGGCTTATCATTGAGAAATACTGCGAATAAACCACTTCAAGGGCTCTTATGATAAACAAATTCAAGGCACAGACACAAATGACTGCAGGACTTTTTTTTGCAAGTTCCTTTTTCACAAAGACTATAAATTAAAGATGAAAAATATTTTTAATCAGGCAGAAGTGCTTGGAGTTTTCATGGTACCTTTAAAATCGGATAGCAATTCTATCCTAAAACAAACAGCGTTGTACTAGGCTGCATCTTTACAAACTGATATTGCTGCATTGTTGTCTTCAAAGATTTAATATTTGGCCATAATAGTTTATTTTGATGACTCTGACTAGTTCATTGTCCTGAAGAATATCTTTTCTTCTTTGCTGCTGAATAGGTACATCCATGAGAAACATCTACTGTAGCTCAGAAGAGCAGGAGGTTTTATCTTTGACAGGCCAACTAACTATAGAAAGAAAGAGGGTTTGTAGCCAAATTAATGATGTCTTCAAGTACACATGAAAAAATTATATTCAACCTTAAAAAAAATCAGTTAAACATGGTAAAATCTAAATTTTCATACAAAACTTTGAAATTCCCCTTTCCATGCTATTACTGTAAGTTGCACCTACAGTGATGGCTACTGCTTTTTTTCTCACACTCTTTCACAAGTTATGCTGCTGACTTGGCTTATCTTATAGATAAAATAAATATGTCTCTCCACCTATCCTGCCTAACTAACATTTGGATCCTTGCCCAAAAATGTAATTAGGTAAAACAAGCTATGTAATTAGTTTGATAGCTATATACACTATCTAAAACTCTATCTTGGAAGGAGCTATGTGTTCCACAACACTAACTTTACAGGTGTCATATCTGATCAGCCTCTCCAGTTACTTCTCCCGGTGCTAAAATCACCTCCCAGCTCATTTTTAAGTGCCATAGTAAAACCAGAGCTTTTTACTGGCATTTCCAGAGGTTCTCTAAGGTTTTAATCTACTCAGTTATATCAGTATAAATTGGGAAAAACTCTGCTATGGTCGCAAGAGCTACAGCCATGTAAACTCAGTGAAACAAGAGACTCCAACTTGGAAGTTTAAAATAAACATGTTTCTAAATGGTTCTCTCACTGATACGGTTCTTGGGTTGTTTGCCAAGTCATTAATAAAAAGGCTTCCTTAACACAGTATATCCTTGCAGAAGTGTTTTGAGAACAATGTGGTGCGATTATAGTATTCCATGTTGCTCACATGTGGATAAAAAAATCAGCAAGAACTTTCTACAGATGCTGGAAAATTCTTATGAATTTAAGCCAGCTTTAAGAAGAGATACCGCTCCTATAATTTCCTTCATTATGGCAGGCACTCGGTACCACATGTCAATAAAACTTGTGAAAAGCTATAAACCTTGTTTGATTCATATGGGAAACATTCATGTTTCTTTATAATACTGAGCAGACTTGGGAAAAAGTTTGGGAAATACATAGTAACAATTTGGAAAAAAAAAACCCATCCAGCTTAAACCCCCCCCTGAAATCAAAGTTCACATTCTGATGATTTTTTCCACTGGAATCTTGTGTTTTGCACAACATAGTTATGAGGTGAGATGTACTTGTATTGCTTCTGTCCCTCTTGAGTTCATCCTCGAGGCTGAGGCCATGTTGGGGCCAGTCTGGCTGGTTCAGCAGCTCCAGATGTTAAAAAATCTCTGCCCATTCCCAGACAGGCCTGAGCTACAGCCTCTGATAAGCCCCGCTCCATGCTGCTGCCGGTTCCCAGAGTTTCCCCCTTCATTAACTGGGGCAGGTGGACCCTCCAGTGCCAGCTCATGCCTAACCCGGGACACATCTGCTTCTTCATCCTTCCCCATGACCTTTGGCCACATCTCCTGCTCTCCACTGGGGTGGCTGAGCATGGTCCAAGTGGGCTCCAAAGGCAACCTATGGGCAGCAGCCGCTCTACGTGAGTTCGGCCACTCTGCCAGGCATTCCCAGGGTAAGCACAGATCCTTCATTCTCTCCAGGAGCCTCTGCCAACAGCAGAACAGGCCTTGGGCAGCTCACAAATCTAGTCTTGGGGATGGCCAAAGTGTCCAGAAACAAATTATCCAGAAACAATTCCCCTTTTTCTAGTACCAGAGTCTTTACAATTCAGGATATGTTTTGATCCTAAATGTCAGACTGGAAGGTATTTATTTCACAACTGATGAAGCATCTGCCTTTAATCTTTGACACTGTTTACTTTGGGCTAATGTCTTGTCTTTGCCACTTTATAATTTCTTCCTCTTTCTTCCTTTAGAGCAGTCTTTGATTTAATCACACAACAATTCATCAATTACTAAGAAACAGAAGAGAAGCATGCAAAAGTTATTAGAATCAACTTGATATTTGCATGTTTGTCAGGGTATTTATGTATTCATCATGCAAAATCCAGTCATTTATGATCAACCAAAATGAATGGATTAAAAATTGCACTGTTCTGAATCATTGTATACCACCAACAAAAAATTTATGAGTTTGTAACTGCAGTTCATATGGCTCTGTGCAGGTTACATACAAAGCTTGGTTTATTATTTCTGTAAATATCGTGTCCTTTCTTAGAAGTGTTTTCTGTTGTTTAATAACATGTACTGGTGTTGGGAAAACTGTGACAATACTCTGATCATAGCTCCATGCTTTTTTTTCCCCCTTAAATATTATTCTAAGTACAAACTCATGTTCATGCAGCTCATGCAAATTCTCTTTAATAAAATACAATGTCTCAGCCTAGTGTCTTGGTTTAAATTTGTTTCACGGAACTTCTCACCTCTGCACAAACTCTCATTATTTTCCTGTTTGTTGAACCATAAATACAAATTCCCTTCACTACCTCTAGAAGTGATTTTCTTTCAAACTTTCCTTTGCTGTAAACCATCCATAAGCTGATTCTCTTTCAGTTGAGAGTTCACATAAATTGTTTTACTGTGATTGCTCGCTAAGGTCCATAGCAAAAATTAACTGAAAAAACCACAGTGCTAAGTGGGATGGAACTTAATTGCATGCTTAATGATAAGAATGCCCAAAGCTTCCCCAAAGAGGGAAAGGCAGCAGCCCATGTTTACATGCTTTCCAGAGCAGAGGCCAGGAAAGGGAGGCCCAAGGGAGTAAATCATGTATTTATTTCCTTGATCCCTGAAAAAAAAAAAAAAAGAAGAAAAGGCTTTCTTCTAATCATGAAAGAAGGAAGGAGGCAGGAAAAGTAAACTTTCATGATAAACCCTTCATACTACTTGCTTAATATTTGTCTAGAAAATAACACAAAAATCTCTGGTAGTACACAACACTATTCAAGCAACGAAAGTCAGAATTAGTGAATAAGAGAGACAACATCTGAAAACATAGCTGACAGGGAGCTTTTATGAAATGGCTGCCATTTCTATGCTGGAAACCAAAGGAAGGAAACCAGTGCCTACTGGAAGGAGGAGAACTTCTGTATGAGCTTGTAGGAACTCCCTTTCCCTTCTGTATAACCTGAGTCTCTACCCTACTGACAGTACACGAGGGGTGCAGTAGTGTTGTATGCATAGCCCAGTTCTCTCTTCCTTGTTTTTCTCCTGAAAAAGGAAAAACTTGCCAGATAGGGTAGAGAAGAGAATATCAGAACTGAAACTCCGTAATGGTGCCGTATGAAGCTGAATGTCATGAAGAGTATCCCTAACAGCATTTTATATGTGTAAGCATTTCTAAAAAAAGCTCAGATGTCACTAAAATGGATGAACACTGGTGGAACATTTTTCATGTACTCTGGGTATAATTATCTAGTCTTCTTTCTTTGTAAGTGCAATTTTTTAAGGTCAGAAACCTAATTTATATCAGTTATTATATAAAGCAGGCAAGTTACAAATGTCTAAAATTCTAGCATTCCCTTCTAACAACTTTCAATTATCTGTAGTTATTATTTAACTTCTCAGAAATTTTCTGCACTGGGAATATTTCGCGGAACAGCTCCCACTATTTAATTAAAAAGTCCTTTTTTTTTTTTTTTGAGTCATGATACGTAGAACCAGGAGACTTTCTAAAAATAACTCACTATACACACAATAATCGTGCAGTTAAAATGGCTGATCATATTATAAATAGTGGCACATTAGCTGGCAAGTTTAGATGTCCATGTGAGGGAAGTAAGAAAGAAAAATGCTATGAGACTCTAAACACATGATTCTAGTGCATTTTTAGATTATTTTATGTATACCATATACAAGAAGTTAAAAGTAGAAGAAATGGCAGCTATATATGATAACTGTGAACTAACAAGCTAAATGTCACACCTAACTCACTGTCTCTTTGCAAGGCCTTGTAGTATAGAATCATAGAATTGGCTGGGTTGGAAGGGACCTCAGAGATCATTGAGTCCAACCCTTGAACCACCGTTGCGGTTGCTAGACCATGGCACTGAGTGCCACATCCAGTCTCTTTTTAAATAGCTCCAGGGACGGAGAATCCACTACTTCCCTGGGCAGCCCATTCCAATGCTTGATCACTCTCTCCATAAAGAAATTCTTTCTAATATCTAACCTAAACTTCCCCTGGCACAACTTAAGACCATGCCCTCTTGTCTTGTTGAAAGTCATCTGGGAAAAGAGACCAACCCTCCCCTGGCTACACCCTCCTTTCAGGGAGTTGTAGAGAGTGATGAGGTCTCCCCTGAGCCGCCTCTTCTTTAGGCTGAACAGCCCCAGCTCCCTCAGCCTCTCCTCATAGGGTCTATGCATGTACATGTCAGCTGACATAATGTCTGATATTCCATAAGGTTTACAGAGGTCCTGCATCCTGGGAGATTGCCAGGATGTTTTTTGAAGGAGAAGGTGGCAGTGGACAAAGGGAGAGATGAGGACAGCAGCTTTTTTACATAGCCACAGCAGAGTCCTGTATTTAAAAAAGCTAAGAAGGATTTACCCAATGATATTCCTCAGATGTTTTAGATGAAGTTGTCTGAAACCAATGCAAATCAGATTTCTGTAGTGGTCTGCTGCTGTCCCTTATGGAACTGAACTTGCTAATCATTCACCTGTGATCACTGAGTAAGGGTTCAGTCCAGTGAGCAACAGTGCACAGCAAGTTCCTCAAGACAGTTCATAAAGAGACTAAATGACAGACTCACATGGCCAGGACCCTGGTTGGAATAAACTAAAATAATGCCTCTGAACCAATGGCCTGTACTTATCTACACAAAGCAAAAAGATTACTTGGATAGTAGATTAGAACACTAGATTATTTTTAGAAGATTTTCCTAATTAATTACAGTGACAACAGTAATAAACGAGACCTCTATCATCAAGTTAAACAATCACAAGAAAATAAATCTACCACCTATCACAAATTGATATATTGCTAGTAAAATGTCATTTAGTCTCATCATATGGGGTTTATAAAAATTGCACAGCTTTGTTTTGACATCATGCAGCTTCATTTTGAAATAGCAAATTTAAGCTAACCGAGATGTCAAAGCAACCAAACTAAGAACCTTTGCCACATCAAGTGAACCTTATACAAGGTCAAGATGTTTGTGCTACTGAAAGGAAAACCTGTCATTTTTGCAACGCATAAATTACAGGGTAGTAACTGAGGACACGGGGGCTGAAATGCACAATTGCATTCTTTCCATGGCTCTTATAATATACTCTACCCTGAGGATTTTGTGCATCTACCCTGTAGGGAATGAAAGGCTAGAGGTCGTGTGAGCGTATAATGTTCAGGGGTGGTGCAAGAAATCAACTATTTCCTTGGAGACTTCTTTTTAGTTAATCAAATGAAATATGTTTGTAATATCTCCAGTGCTGAAGGCTTTTGATGTTTTATTCAGAAAGCCACACAATGTCTCTAGGTTACAGTAAAGGCATAATAATTCATGCAGAGGCTTAGAAAGCATGGGATGGTAGAAAACAAGTATAATAGGGCATTTTTTTTTCCCTCACTGAGAACTGCATGCATAGCATGATATCCATTCATTACTTCAGCTGTGGTTGAAGACTCTGCAAGAATATGATTTAAATAGGAAAAGTTCTCTTCCTCAGAAAAGATGAATTTGTGAGGTGAGTGTGACTGGATATGAGGCACAGCCACGGCACCTTAAGCAGTGGTGTGAAATCACCCATCCTATTTAATTGCTCACAAGGACTTGGCATGGTTTGTCCTCTGCCAGTGGGTATTCTCATACACTAAGGGGCATTCCTCACAGGCATTTTGGCTGTGGTTTGCCTCGTTTTGGTGTACAAGCTGTACTGCATGTGGAGGCCTTGGGGCAGGAGGTAGCTGCTGGCTCTCTTGGTATATGGGCATGGGGGCTGCTCCATGTGGCTCTGAGGTCAGGTAGCACCTTCAACATATAATGTGGCATCCCTTTAGGGGTGGCTCTTGCACAACCCTGTATGATTCTGGTATCCTTTTAAGCGTGCACTTGGTAAAATTTCATAATTTACCATCACTGAGTGGTGAAGAATTTCCCTTTGATCTTCCTGGACCTGATAATTCTCTTTTAAACTGATAACAGGGACTGGAAATCCAGCATCCTGACACTGTCATTAATTAGTACAGGGTCTCCTCTTTAAAAAGGGTGACACGTGAACCACATAACACCAGAGGCTGGCCATGGATTTAACATCAGATTACGTAAATCTTGGGGTTTGATTTTGCTCCTCTGTGCTGTTGTTAAATGCTCTAGAGAGGGTCTGCAACTGCACCACCAAACCTCTCTCTGGCCATCAAAGCTCTCTTGGGTTTGGATTCAATTTGCAAGTGCATATATGTAGCTGAAATAATTGCTGCCATTGAACAGGCCCACTTTGGCAACAGCAATAAATGCTTTATAGACAGCTTCAGAGGACTGTTGCTACCCATAAATAAAGCCATTTGTGCAAGAGTTTTGTCCATACTGTTCTAAAGCTGCTGTGCCAAAATCCTTTTGGGAGATACCTGTGGCCATCTTAAGTGTTTTTCTTGATGACAAGGAACCCTACCTCTGTAGTTTTAGTATGCAGTGGGAGAGTATTAGTAAGCTTTTACTACTGGTAGCCTGAGTGGAAGGCTATTACATTTTCAGTCATCTTACACTCTTCACTGCCTTTGTAAACTCCTGTCTGAATTAGAAGCCTCCCTTTACAAGACAGCTTCTAATGGCTAACGTTTAGGATTTCAGCAGTCACTTTCTGATTGTTTTGGTCCAGAAGATTCCAACCACATACTTTACCAGAACTCAGCCCTACAAAGTCACTGCACTGACAATCTGCCTTAAATCATACTCACACGCTAACAATTTATCTTCTTTCTGAATCTTCTACCTATATATTTGCCCTTTTTTTTTTTTTTTTTTTTTTTTTTTTACACAGAGCTCAGTGCACCTCACCTTCATAGCAAGGTAGTTTCTCTTCTGCCTGTGCTAATAAAAGATAATTTACAACCTCAGTTGTGTACTCATTGCTACATTGCCTCTATCTGAAGGGTCTATTGCCAGTGTCCCCCAAACATGCTAACAGAGATGTAAGAATCTCCAGAAGCACAGTCTGTTCAATGGCATTGTTTTGTGCCCAGACTTTCATTTAGAAATGGATGGCTTCTAGTTTGGCTGGAAGATCAGCACACCAAAGTAACCCTGTGGCTGGAGCAGTCCATAAATAAGGAAACTAGAGGACCTGAAAACTGAGAGATATTAATAAAATGCTACAGATACTGTATTTTCGTTCAGTGAAAAAGGCAAGATATTGTAAAGTAAATACATCATTTCCAGATCCTTTTCATTGAGCTGCCAAATGAAGAAAGAATATCAATATAAAAAACCAGCAAAAAATCAATTAAAAAAAAAAAACCAAGTTTGGTAGTGCCTGACTTTTCCTGCAATGGATTGGGTAAGTACCTTTCAGCAACAAGCACACTGGACATCTCTCTGATAATACCAGTCCTAGAAGTAGCTGGAAGAGGTCCCAGAGTGGAAACTTGGCATTTGCCTAAAAGCTGGAGACAATGGAATCTATTCCTTCTGCCACTGATGAGAAATTGGTCATTTCTGTTGGCCTCAGTTCATAAGGGTGGACTAGTAGCTGGAAACCTCTGACAAGGAAACAGACTGCACTCGCCCTGAGGAGCAGGAAGATCTTTATATAAGCAGCAATGAAGGCTCTGTTGTTATTAATTTTTATCTAGAGAAATACCCAAGGTGCTGTTTATGCCACCTTTTCCATGAAAGGGAGACAATAAGAGGGATCATTGCTGTTAAAGACAGTATGTATAGGACAAAATAGAGGAAACACTGAGGAAATGTTTCTGTGACAAACAGGCTGGTGAAAATCTAAACAGATGCTTGAGTGAGGTGCAGGCCATGGGGCTGGAGCAGAAGTGAGCCACTGATACCCTGGGAGTGTACTCAACAAATTATTCTCTTTTTAGGTCACTTCCAGGCACAGTGTGAGTTATGGGGGTGTTTAACCTATGAAATAACTTCTGGCATGGTTTTGGGGAGATACTTGTGCTGTACAAGTGATTTCACAGGAAGCCTATATTCATACAGGGTAGCTTGAACCCCACTCCGGTACCTAGAGACTTTTTGTACATCCACTGTGGAGCAAGGGTCCTTGTCCCAGATGCACATCAGTATGAGAGCCAAGCAGGTAGCACACAGCCCCTGTGCCATAGCTGCTGCAGGACAGCATCCAGGACCTGTGCACTAGAATGGAGAGAGGAGCTGTGAGCATCCTGGTGGCTGGTACACCCCAGCAGCTCACTCTAACACAGCTAAATTTGGGGTTTGTGCGTCTGAGAGGTCTCCATGGGGGAGGGCTAGACTGGAACGATGACCTTAGCAAACACTGTTGCCTTGTCTTGTTTGCCCTCCAGGAAATGTTTATTTACCCAGGCTTTTCCTGAAGAGATGTGCTGCGTAGGGCGCTCTCAGCTGAGAGATGGGGTATTTCAGTTCAATGGGTATTTTGCAACCTACATGTCTGTGATAATAGGTGCTCTTAAAAAGGAAGCAGCCACCAAAATCATGCTTGTGTCCAATTAGTTTTACCACAGTTGTTGGATGTAACATGCACAATTGCCATCACAAAGAGTTTGAAGTTACATCTCTTTACTGGAATGAAATGATTTACACTCTACCTTTCCCATACAGTCAGAGTCACTGCCTCCTGTTGCAGCTGGGCAGTTTATTTCCCTAATTTTCTGCCAGGGGGTCCCACAGGAAGGGCCATAACATTGACAAGCTGGGAAAACTGTGAATGGAGAGGCTGAAATCCAAATCTGCTGGGGCAGTGGTGCCCCCAGATCTATGTGGTGCACCTTCCAGTGCAGGAATCTCTGCAGGGGTTGGGTTCATCCCATACTCTCATCTCCTGCCTGACAGGGTCTCCTCTCACCCCCTTTGGTTTTCCCTGCTTAGGACAGTCACTATCTCCATTTTGGGAAGCTTTTGTAGATGAAGATCTTTGTCTGAAGAGTGGCTAGTTTAATTCCTGAGAGAAAGTTAGCTGGTGAACAGAGAGCAGAGAGGGGCAGCAATTCCCATGAGGAGGCAGCTTAGGGCAAAGGCTACACGCCTGCCTGCTGCAGTCAGTGAGCCTTTTTCACAAAGAACCACTTCTTCAGGAATGAGGAGCCCTTCCTACAACTAAAATACCCTTTAAAAAGCAACACATAAAAGCAATAACACTGTTTTTATCTGCTAAAGCCAGTTGCCTTACTGAACTGGATACAACTCTGTAAAACTTAAAGCACCCAGCAGTATATCTTTTTGTGGCAGGTGGTTTTATCTGTTGTGGAGGTTAAGAGGGATCTTCCCAGCTCCTCAGCAACCTCCTCTCCTTGGGGAGCCAGTATCATACAAACTGTGCTAATGGTTGGCAGAGGCCATAGCAGGTGGCCTGCCAGCAAAGGGCAGTGGGTTTGGGCAGCAGCTGCACCCGGATACGGGAGAGGGTATTCAACAGCCCACCCCCTGTGATGCATTTAGTCCACCTTTGATTTTCCATAGCGACCTCCTTTTATATCAGTCACTCCCTACACACCACTGATAAAACCATTTCTTATTTTAAAAAAATAAAATCCTGTTAGCATGCTGTCTGAAGCAGGATACAGCTTTCTAGTATCTCTGCATCAATATAAATAGAATCATAGAACAGACCTCAAAGATTCCAAACCCCCTGCCATGGGCTGGGACACCTTCCACTAAACCAGGTTTTTCAAAGCCCCATCCAAACTGGACTTGAACACTCCCAATGATGGGACATCCACAACTTCTCTAAGCAACTTCTTCTGGTGTCCCACCACCCTCACTGTAAACTAATGCTGCTTCTTTCTGTTTTCCAAAACCAGGCTGCATTCACAGTGCAGATGTGTGAGAAGACGGGCAGGCTAGGGGAGCAACAGCAAACGAAGCATGAAAACCTCCTACCATCGACTACAGGCTTGGGTTGTGAGCTCTTCAGCCTCAAGGAAGGCCTGAATCGGGTCCGGTCATTGAAGCTCCAGCTCTTCTGGACTTTGGTTGGGCTGCTCTCGGTGGCAATGTCAGCACTGGGTGACCTGCGATCTCCGACTGAAGACTGCCTGTTCTTTATACTCTGCCCTCGGGGGCTGGCCATCCGGACCCGCTCCTTAAAACTCAGCTTTTGGCTGTAAAAAAGAGAGATGCATTTTATTATGTGGTTCCTCCACTCCTTTTTCTTCTATTGCATGGTAATAGGAAATAATTTCTGAAAAATTCTCAATAGCATGAATCTGTTTCTTACGTGCTTTTATGTTCATGAAAAATATTTCACTTGGGAATGAAACTGATTTGATGCAAATGTTTTTTGATAGAAATGTTATCAATGGCAGTCTGTCTTACAGTAGAGAACAACCTTGTATAGGAAATGAGAATTAACAAATGGGAACAAATTTCACCCAATTATTACATATTAATCTCTAAGATTATTAATATTGTTTTATTCATTGAATTTTAAATAGGTTTATTTCCATCTTAGTCAGCCCAGCTCATTTCTGGCCATCTCTGAAGATGAACAGGAACAAAATGTATTCTTTTACTTCTGCATGCCATGTAGTATGTTTGGGGTTTCCTTAGCAGGCAAAAATACTGTTAGTATATTCATGCTTTTTCAAGGTGTGGCACTTCCAACATTTCATATGCATTGTTAGTGATCACTCATACCCAGAATTTCTTGTTACTACTTACTTGGACAAGATGAAACCAAAATTAGAAAACAGTCGAGAAATAGCATGATGACTGATTAATGGAAATCTAATGATATGCTGTGTGCTCACTAAAGTCACTGCTGGAGATTAAGGTGGTAATCTACTATCTGTAGATAGTACCACCTACTATCTGTAGGTGGTATTAAACAGGTGCTTTAGAACAGGTGTAAGAGCCCAGACAAGCTCATGACTGACTGCTGGATCAGTGGTGACCCTGTGGTCTTACAGTTGTCTAACTGTATGCTGATTTTTTCCCCTCTTGATCTTATATCCCTCTTGTCCAGTCAGCTAAATGTAGGATATATAGATTTTTTACTTCCCCGTGCTTAAATTGCCTCTATTAATGTTCAGACACATCTGATGAACATCCTGTGGTCACTGTGACTCTCTATGTTTTTTCATTATTTAACATTTTTGCCATTGCTTCTTCCTGTAGCAGAAGCCACAATGGGGAAACAGAAAGGAAGTCTCATACCAAGGTTTGGAAACCTTGTTTGATCTACCAGATTAAATTCAATTGCCTGTACAATGGAATGGTCACCTTCATCAGTGGTCCTGAGGTGACAGGAGGAATGTAGTAGCTGCTCACGGTGTGTCACTGCATTCTACTGCTCAGGCATAGGCTTTGGGGGTGCTTTTAAAACACCTATAGCAAAGTCTGTCTGCCTCCAAATTACAATTGCATTGAAAGTAAGACACATCCCAGGACTCTCAGTGTCCCTACATTTAACTTCAGCATGGCCATAACACTAACATGAACTGTGTGGTTCTTCAATGTTTAACTCACTTCACTCTGAAAATACAGTCTTAATATGTAATTATATGAAATGGAAAGTAGTTACAGACTTCCATGGCTGTGAAATGGTGAGATAAAACAGGTATTGCTGTCCACACATAGGATAAGATAGGATAGGACAGTGTAGCATAGCATAGCATAGCATAGCATAGCATAGCATAGCATAGCATAGCATAGCATAGCATAGCATAGCATAGCATAGCATAGCATAGCATAGCATAGCATAGCATAGCATAGCATAGCATAGCATAGCACAGCATTTCATTCTGAATACAAACATCACTGAGTGCAGAAAGGATGCAGTTTATACCAGGCAAAGCACATGCTGGGATGTTTATAACAAAATAATTTTCAAGAATGCTAAAAAATGAGTAAATCAATAGAAAGATTGTTAGAGAAACGTATTTCTATATGGCATGTTGAATCACTTGAAAGAATCCCTTTAGTAAAATTTCTGAATGTAATCCCCATCTACCCGTGCTGAAAGTCAGCAATTGTTGAAATAAAGACATGAAGGTTCTGAAAATGTTATCTATTTACATTGCAAATTGTTATCCACACCTGCAGTACTCTGTGCTGTTGCATATGCAATACAACAGACCCACAGAACCTGCTATCTGAAAGGAAGGTGAGGTCTAAAACTTAATTTTCAATAAATATTGAAATAAATATTACATAAGTATGAATTACATTTCAGGTCAGGATTTTTTTTCCATGGTACAACGTAATGAAAATAGAAGGTGTAAAATATTTATTAACCACATTATTGCATGGTCATACTATACAGCATGAGCAATAGAATCAAAATACTAGGTATTACTCATAGGCATGTTTCCCCTGTGCTTTTTTTAACTCCTCTGATGGCTCAAATTGTATTTTCTATTGAAGCATGAAATCAATTTTTTTTGACGAATCTTAGAGTAAAAAACCTGCCTCAACAGTTCTCTTCCTCTTGCACTAATTAAAATGAAAGGAATATTGATAAAATAACCGTAATGTGATCACAACGGACCGTATTTTTTATAATCCCACTACCTACAAACTAAAAATAAAAATAGAAAATTAAAAAAACAAAAACCCACTCATGTTCTCCTGTCAATTAATTTGTACTAATGAAACTCATGGCTGCCTTTAAATTATTTGTAGACACTGTTATTTCATCTAGAATAGCTGAATGGTTCACAATAGCTACTTAACCTGAATATCTTTAGTTCTCCAAATCAAAGCAATGAGGAATGGTGGAAGGAACAGCAGACACTTCATCTGTACTAAAGACATTTCTCAAAAGTACAGCACTGAGAATGAAAATATTAATTTAAAATGCAGGTCTCAGACTTAAAAACTGTAACGTTCTTGTAGCAGTGGCAATGGAAAGTCATTCCAAGGGTCCATGTGGAAGATGCTGTGCAGTGAAGAGAAATGCAGCCCTGAAGGAAGTGTGGAATGGAAACTTTATTATGCACCTTGGGATTTTCTCCAGGTCACTGGTTATGTCAGTTCTCCACTTCTTGGATCCCTGTTCCTGTTTTGAGACTGGTGAGAAATGTTCTTGAAGTCACTGGGTCCTACTCAGTGTAGGCATAAGTTGTATGAGTTGCAGCAGTGGATAATCAGTGCTCTGGAGAAGAAAGCTGCTATCCCTGGGAGCACATTGCCAGGGGGATCTTCTAGATATGATATATAAATAGATCTTGAAGGAACGACTGAACCAGAACATTTTTGGGGCATCCTGACTAAGCTTTTCCCCCCAGTGTAACTCTCTTTCCTTATAACTTCCATAGTTCCTGGCTCTTGATTCTCTACTGCAGCAGCAATAGAGAAAGTATCAGAGATACAGAATGGTGATAATCTTCTGCCCTTTTAAGCATCCTTGGGCATTCTAGACTTAAGATACCCAAAGCAAATGTATTCATATTGATAATGCTGAAGCTTCGAAGCATCTTTTAGTGGAGATCAATCACAACTGGGAGCTGTGAAAAAAAGCAAGTGACATTTCTCTGTTTGCTTGCCTTCTGGAAGGCTGGAGGATCTTACCATTCATTCCTCTTGTCAGTACATGCATGTGCTCTTCACTTCCCTGGGATAGCAAAAGACTTCCCAGCTGTTATTTCTTCTTTTTTAAACTCTTTTTCGTCATTTGATTTTTGAAGGAATAAGTGTTTAGGGACACTAGAGGCCACTGTAGCTTCACTGCAGGAGGAACCAACACTTCTCTGCAGGAGCAAATGACTATTTGATGACTTTGTTTTAATAGATAAATGTCTACAAACCTGCTTTCCTCTCCCATACACACAGCTCTATCTTCCATAGATCATCTTAATGTACTTTTGAGTTATTAGACCATCTCTTTATCTCCCAGTCCCACTCCCCTGTTTGCCTGCCTACTCCTGTATTTTTGGTAAAGTTTTAATTCTGCCCTGTCAGCCTCACACCTCCAGAATTACTTCTTGCTCCTTGTCACAATTTACAACTTGTTTTTCAGCTTTTCAGACAGAGCTGGATGGTAAAAGTAGGAATAGGAAGGAACTGAAATGAGTCAGGAGGAACAAGAGGGCCTGAGAATGAGGGAGAATGCTTCAGATCTGGAGGCAAGACAGAAGCTGAAATTGCCAAAAATGATCACCCATGACATACAACAGTAAGCAAATGTATGTGCTAATTTTCAACGGTGAACTTCCAGTACAGATGTTGATATCTTACCAAGCCTACAGTTGACTTTTCTGAAATTAAGCTAAGTTGAAAAAATGCAAATTCAATAATGGAAAGTACAGCGAGGCTTGAATTCAAACATTCAAGACTTCTCCACCAATCTCATGCTGGGAGCATGAACTCAAGAAATGTAATATTGTATTTCATGCATTCACTTAGTAATAAGAAGAATTTCAGGGACATAAAATCTTATAGTTCAATTGTCAAGCAGAAAAAAAATAAATGAAGTTCAAGGGTTTTGTGTATTTTTCCCTTTTTCAAACAGTTTCCAGATGAAGAGAAGCCATTTTTTATCTCCATTTTCTATTGTCAGTTCGTACTTCTATTGTCTTTTAAATTATTTTTGAGAAGGAAAAAAAAAAGTAAAAAGCTTTAGTTATAAAACAAGGGTTTCTTCCCGTATGATCCATCTATCTAGGAATTACCATTTTTGGTAAGAGACACAATTTCTACAGAATTCAGCTGAAGCAGATGGTTGATTGCACATGCATTCTTCTACCTTCCAGTAGAAAGCCCGGGCACAGCTTCCACGGGCTGTGTCCAAGGGGATTCTTCTCAACAACAATTGCACATTTTGACCGTGGATATTCCTAGCGTGCCATACCTTAATATTCCCCCAGAATTATTAGATGGAGGACTCAACTGCTGTGGTTACAAAAATCCCCTTGGACTTGGGGAAATATCTTTAGCCAAATATTCCACCCCGGTTTTAGATCTCTGTGGGGTAATGCATTCCAAAAATTCAGTTCTCCGGGGGAGAAGGGGAACTGGGCTTTGGGAAACCGCAGGGTGCTGCACGCTGCAGCTGTCCGGCCGAAGGAGATTCAGGGAATTGGTATTATTGCCATTGTCTTAATGTCAGTGCAGGCAACAAGCAACAAAGGGATTACAAGCACCTAAAGAAAAATTAATCAGGAAACCTTCTCCAGTGAAGGAAGGAACATTAAAGCACTAAGGAGGGAAAATAAATGGATCATGCACCTGATGTTAGTTGGCATTCTCAAACATCATGTGAAGAGGCAGGATGCTGAATACCTATGTCTCCGAGGGATGTGCATCCTGAAGAGCTTCTCTGTATTACTACAAAGCTTACTAGGAGTGAGGGGAAATAGAGGACCACGTTACTAGGCATTCCACTGCTAGGCAAGGGGCTAGGCTTTTCATCTCAAGTTAGATTCTGCATCAGTGGCATTTCATATAGTGCATGCAGAGTTTACATTAAAACTATTTTTAGAAACAGATATAGGAGATGGGGAGAATTCCAGAGTACAAAATACTTGTTCCCCTCAGAGCAGGGATACATTTTTCCTCCAACATCCTATGAGAGTAAAAAATCCTCCTTCTTGCATCAGAGAGTTGTCTGAATAGGGAATTTGTATGCAGGGTCACAACTCTAGATGGGTGACATTCATTCTTTGCAGACATCCAACACATGTCCTACACACAGCTTAAGACTGCTCCCAGCCCCAGGATGTTTTAAGATTCATCAGTCTTGATGTAGTTTCCTGCACAGAGGGAATTCCAGCCACATTGTATAACTGAACAGAAATAAATATTATTTGTGTTCGGCATGGGCATTTGTAGATACAGAGAACTTAACATATAGGTTTTTCAAATTACTTGCAGAACTCTAGAACTTATTTAGAAAAATGGCTCATTTATAGTGTGGATACACCAGACAGGCTGTCTACAATTACTATTGATAAATGGTTAATCAGAATACTTGTGTATAATAATTGGAGAAATACAACAGATGTATTTTTCTTAAAATCAATATGAAGCTACAGCCTCATATGTGCAGCTGTCTCAACTCAAATGCATGCCAACATTTACCTAATGAGACTGTAGATCTACACATGACAAAAAGCAAGAACTCACATCTGTAAATTTAAAAGTCATTTTGGTAGGAAAGAAAATAATTAACTTTTACCTAAAGTAATAAAAGTCTTTCTTGACTGTTACTAGAACAGAGCACAGAGCAAAGAGCATGTTCAGAAAACAATTCAATGCACTACTTCTGCAAACACATCTTCATTTAAGGAGTGAAACAAGAAGCAGCTTATTTAGTTCACATAGCATCCCATGCAAGTCATTCAGCATTGCAGTAAGAAGGTAGTTAAACAGTCCACAACAGTTAACTTGGACTACTTTGCTACACTTTGCATTTACACTTTTACCACATAACACCACATACACCACATGTATCTTAGATGATACAAACATACAGCTGAGAAGGATGAAGAGCCACCACCAAGCATCCCTTTTGTAAAAGTCATTGAGTCTGTGAGGATTTTAGTGTAAACCAGGATCTGAGGGATTGACTAGTTCCTTTTTATACCTACACTAGTTTGCAGTGGTACACATATTAGTTAACAGTTTCTAATTGGGACAAAGATCGTCCATTCAGTGAAAAAAAGTGCAAAATCTGGCTAATGATTGACTACTTTTAAAACGACAACAATAAGCACTAACACACAGGTAGAGCTGCAAATAACTTCTCCCTCCCTGCACAAATCACTGTTTTGGAGGTACATAGTCCTTTACTGCCAACTTCAGTTTAGCCTTTAAAAAAGCTGAAGCCAATTTTTAATGTTGCTGTTGAAGGAAATACAGTGAGTGTGAAAAGTTTCAATCAGGCTGTAATAATTTAATGAGATCAATATGTGGCCAGCAAGCCCATGGAGGGAATGTGTATGAAAAGCCATAGAACTAACAGAGCAGGTGAAGTGCTTGTGAGGGACACCTTGGGTAACTGATGTGAAAAGTTTTCACCCCTGACTGAATAACCCAGAAGTTATACTGTGAACCAGAGTACAACTCGGAGAGGGGTGTATTTCAGGGGTTAATCTGTCACTGACACTTTTTTCTTGGCCTTTCATTGTTTTCTGCTTGGAGGTAAACTCCATTATTCCCTGATCAAGCTGATACTGCAGTGCTGGCTGTTGAACACCTGCAGACTCCCATCCCTAATGAGTTTTGGAGGTAGTGTAATTTCTCTGGTAGTCACTGAGTTCTTTCCTGTCCCTAAGGACTTGAGGTGCAAGGACAGCAAAGAGCAGCATTTCCTCTTAATGCCTCAAGACTGTGCCTCTTCAGGGCTTTATTTATCAGGAGAGGATAGCCTCACCAAGGCCTGCTTCTGAGTGCTGTAGGTCCTCCACTTGCATGCAGGCTGGGTAGTAAGCTGGCCTGCCCTCCCAGCTGGCAGTGCTGGGGCTTATCACAGAATCACAGAATTTTCATGCTTGGGAGAGACTTCTAAGTTCACTAAATCCAGTTGTCAACCCAGAAAAAGCCATGGTACCCACTAGACATATCCTGAAGTGCCACATCTACATGGTTTTTTTTTTAATACCTCCAGGGATGGTGACTCCACCACCTGCCTGGGTAGCCAGTTCCAGTGCCTGATTATTCTTCCAGCAAAGAAATCGTTTCTAATATCTAGTCTAAACCTCACCTGGTGCAACTTCAGGCCATTTCCTTTAGTCCTATTGTTATTTACTTGAGAGATGTGGCCGACACTCACCTCCCTTCATCCTCCTTTCAGGTAGTTGTAGAGAGCCAAAAGGTCTTCCCTCAGCCTCCTCACCAGACTAATCAATCCCAGCTCACTCAGCCACTCCTCACAGGACTTGTTCTCTAGACCCTCCCCCAGCTTAGTTACCCTTCCTAAGGAGAGATGCCAGGCTGCCTCCTCTGCCCAAAAAGGGCCATAAGAGTGTGGCCCATGCAGCCAGGAGGAGGTGAACCACTGCAGTAGTGCTTTTGCCCTACCTAACCTGTCCCCAAAAGGTCTTTAGGTGAGGGCAGCAGGAAAGTTGGGAAAACACAAAGACCTGGCACTGTGGAAGTCTTGGAGATGCTCCTGCAGGGCAGCATAGACCCTTGTCAAGGTGACAGCCAGCCAGTACATTTGGGGATGTCCTGATGGGCTGGTTCACAGGCCAAATTCAGCAATATACCTGTAGCTTTCACTGTGATTCCTGGAAACCCTGAGCACTGATTTTATAGCAGAAGCTGGGGGCCACATCCTTGCCAAGGAGCAAAGTAAAAGTAAAAAATTGCCTAGTTTTTCCATACAAAAATGGTACAAAGAAGCAAATTTCAGCAGCATTAATCTATCAGTATGTGTTTTTAAAAATTGCAGTTTGTTATTATTATCAGTTAACAGCTAAGAGTTCATTGAATCTACTGCACACAACCTGGAACATCTACAAGCTGTTAAGAAGCAGCAATTTCACAGATAAAAGAAATAAAAGAAATAAAAGAAATACAAACCTGGTAGAAGCTTCCCCTTGTTCTTTTCTTCAGGTCAGGGAGTGGGAGGGAAAAACATACTTGTTATGCAGATAGTAATCACATTACTTAGGTTACAGGTGATGTTAGATATATGATAAACATAAATGGATATGTTAATTAGTCTACAACACACAGATTACATTGCAGCCACAAAAACATTCAAGCAAGACGTGTGACTACAATGCTTCTGAAAAAGAAAATTTTCACTTGTTTTAACACATGCATAACATGCTTTGTACGTATCACTGCAGACAGAGTTGGCAAAGCACTTAAGCAAAACGCATTGCTGACACATATATAACAGAAAGCTGTAGGCTTTTATTAGATAAAGATAATTCTGGTAAATAGAAAGGTTCAATTTCAGGATAGCACAGCAGTACACTTATTTAAAGTAACAAGAAGATGCACTTTTAAGGGATAGTCACGTTTTAGAATATTTTAGGTGGGATACAGGTTCATTATTTATATAATTTTAGATCCATCCATTTATACCAATGTTGCCTTCAACCTGTTTGTATACATCATAATTCAATATTCCGTGTAACTTTTAATCTAAAAGCTCCTTTTAATTTGGAGCATTTTGGAATGACAATTATGGTAATGCATTACTTATGGCTCTGTCTTGTCAACTCTTTGAAATTCAAAGATCAGCTTTGGGTACCCAGCCAAACCTCTTTTTGGCTAAGTTTTTGGCACACGATTACCTTTTTACTGTCATGTGGATGTTCATCACACATCTTTGAGAGAAACCACTAATTCTCTTGCACTGTCTGCAATAACAACAGTTAGGATGCTTATCAGAGCTTTCCCAAGAGGCTCTTAGCACTCTCTTTTTTGATCTTTATTGAGTATCTTTTATTGCCTTATTTGCACCCCATATGGAATCATTCAACTGACTGCCTTCTGGTAAATCTTTTACTGAACTATTGATGAGTCTTGGCCTGTTAATGCTCTGTGAATTCTCACCCAGAGTGGGACATCAACTATTTTCTCTCTGACAAAGCGTGACATCAGGTATTTTTAGTCATTTTCCACTGACTGTAACTGAGGATATAATTTGCCCTAAGGAAATACTAAATATATCAGAAATTATGATGAAAAGGAGCAAATTTCCCAGTGCACTCACATGCAGAATACCACAAGGCTCTCTTCCTTTGGAAAGGTGGATCTGTAGTTATAGCCTTACACAAGAGGCCCAGGAATAAACCCATCATTAAATCAAGGAAGAAGCTCTACCGTAGACTTAATATTTTCTATCTTAGAGATAATTTTGAACTGGGTGAAGCACTGACCTTGATATACGAGTTGTTTTTTGGGGAAAATGTTTCTAACCCAGATTCCATGGTTTTTCTTATATAAATGGCAATGATTTGTATTTGTCCCATTTGCCTAGGCCCTTAGATAATATCGATCTGATATGTTAGTCGAAATTTTTAATGAGAGGACTTAAGAAGACAAAACAAGATGAAACAGACAGATAGTAATTCTCTATAAGCTTGAACAAACATTGAGAACAGCACCAGCAGACAGATTTGTACCTACTTTGTAGGGCTGCAGGTATGTAAGGCCTTCAAATGAGGCTTCCAGGTAGCAATGGAAACCGATTTCTCATCAGCCGCATAACTACGCCATACACACTACGTGCAGGATATATGGTAAAAAAGAAAAAAAACAAGGCAAGAGGGAGCAGGGGATTAAACAAACAAACGAACAAAAATTGAAAAGCAAATTAGTAACCAATACAGGTCATGGATTTCTTCTCTCATTCATAGCGCTGACACGTGCCTGGGGGGAGGAAGAATACTTTCATAATATCGCCAGGTGGCTGTCAGGTTTGTTCGGCTGCTGTCAGTAGAATAAAGCTGCCAAGAAGCCTGGTATGGGGAAACAGTAGAGAAGCACAAAGGAACCAAGAACATGAAGTGACAATGCCACCACACTGCATATGGAGAGAGTGGGTTTTGCTCAGATTTGGACGTGCTCTATCATGCTGGTTTAGGAAATGCCGGTGAAAAACTACCAAAACTTTTGTGAATCACAGTACACTTTGCATGGCAAAGTAAGAGGTACCAGCAGGAGATATTCAGCATATAAAGGTGCTTGAAAAAGCAGTGATTTATTTGTGAAAAGCCCATAGGGGACACCTACACAAACTTGCAGTCTGAGGTAAAGAAAGTATCAAAATACAATTTGTAATTGATCATGAAAACCAGACAAAAAGGATTTAGAAGAGAAGTGTTCTCTGTGGTTTGAAACACTGCTAAATGTAAAAAAAAACATTAAATAAATAATTTCAAAGGTGAGTGACCAAAACGTAGTATTGAAAATATCGTCATGGTTTCTATTTATAACTTAATCCAAGTAAAACAGATCCCCAGGTCTACAAACTGGAAAAGTTTCTTTGATGTCACCATAACTATATTCATTTGTACTAGCTGAGTATCTGTGCTTCCTGTATACTGTCAACCACTAAATGTCATCCAAGTATTCTTGTAGGGAGCCTAATACCCTGTGTTCTCCTACTCCCTGCCTCCTAGACATACATTTAGTCTTCACCTACAGCTGGAGACTGGTCACTTAAATTTTAAGTTGTTCCACTGGTTGATCATTCTCATTGTCAAAAACCTTTGCATAATTTTTATTTTGAAACTCTTTGGGTTTGGCTTAGAGCCATAGATATTTGCTATGTTTCTTCTACATTAAATAGTTCTGTAGGTTCCAGTACTTCCTCACTGGACTTTATTAAAATAATATTTACAGTATTTCTTATAAACTAAAGATATTGAGCAAACCATGTCCATAGGAAACATTTCAGTTTTCTATAGCAGTACCTTAGTTATCTTTAAGTCAGCTAAAGGCTCTAGCAGCCAGTACAGCTATGGTAACAAAGGAGTTAGCACAGACTAACTCATTAGAAAAAAGACATTAGCCTGATAAGCTATGGCACATGCTGATTTCCATGGTAGCTCATTATCAATACCCATAACAGACAATTTAGAAAAGCCTGAGCACTGTTACATTAGACAATGATATGCATATACACCCTGCATTTAAGGACATGGAATTTTCTCTGGTCCTGGACTCATTTTTCATAATGTTTTCTTCACTTTCTCCAATTTACCAGTCTAATTTACAAACTGTAGATGCTGAGCTGATATGTAGCATGTTAGTACCAGTATCACCATACACAGTGACAATATCAGCCTCTTCCTACTTGTTACCTTTTTGGCTCAGTATCTGAGGATAATTAATAAACCAGCTGGAGTAACATACTGGGAACTTGCAGGAAGCTCTTGACCCTTCTTTCCCACTCTTTCTCCTCTGTGTTTCTCATCCTTCCTATTGAAAAGGCCTCTTGCAATAGTCTGAATTGTTTCTAGATCTACATCACATCATTCTTGGGTTCCTTTCTGTGTGCCTGCCCTCATATTCTCTGTTCTACCAGATCTTGTGCTACTGGAAAATATCTCCATTTGCAATTTTACACTCATTTCCAGATGACTAAAAATGCTTAACATGAAAATGAACATGTAACTCTGGAAAAGCCTTCAAGATGAGGTTCCCACCACAAATGCATTCTTTTCACAAGGATTTTGCCCATTAAGACTTGCTTTCCAAAATCAACTCAATGGCTACTCTTAATCTATTTACCATGTTGCCTTACTAATAGTTTGGTTGAAGTGTCATGCAACAATAAGAAGAGCTATATCCAAAACCTAAATCTATTGTGCATTTCCTCTGGCAACCAAACTGGGAAGAAATATATTAGAATATGTGTCAGCAAATATCCCAAACAATCATTCTAAAGTACAACAGACACAGAAGGTGTGTTTATATTTATTAATTATTCTAATAAATATTAAATATCAAATATTAAGTGTTTAAAATGATTGAACAGCAATAATGGAAACCATTTATTAACTTCAAAAATGTTTCAATGACATCCTGGCACATCTTCTGAACTTACAATGGAACTCTAGTATATTAATTTTCACGTTCTTTATTTAGATGTATTATTTCAGAATTTAAAAAAATAATGTAAATAGCACACATAAAACACTTGGGGTCCTGAGAAAATAAACTAGCATCTTATAAGATTACTTTCCCTCATGGTTTTTTTTTTTATTGCATCAAATATTCTACAGCTTGGTGCAAAACAATTCTTTAGAGGATATTTTTAACTAGGACCATAAGTTAAGGGAAAAAAGACCCTATGCAAAACAGCTGTTTTACAAACATCATGCCATTTTTGTTTGAAAAGAATCTTGCTCAATCATTGATCTGCATCATCATGTCAATACTGGAGCCAAAACCACATCAGACAATTTCAGACATTCTGGAATTGCTACAATTCCAGCTTTTGCATTGACTAATAGCAAAAGCAATTCTCTGGCCAGGATATTTTTCATTTTCACCAAGTAAATTAATCATTAGATCACTCTAAACCCCATAGTAGATGAAAAGCTGCTTAATATAGTCAAGAATGCTGTGTTGTCAATTGGGTTGTCTAGAGGTGGATTCTATTTTTCCAAGTAATTTGCTAACTGCAGGCATGCAATTGGCATCCTTGGCTTGGTTTCTTCAACATGGATAGAAGAAATCAAAAGCCACACATGGAAAAGCTATAGACACAATTATTGCAACACATGGCAATCACTGAAAAAATATTTCATTAAGCTAACCAATCTGTTAAACATTATTTTCATAAAACTTTCCAAATGAACATATAAAAACTCGCTTCAGGATGTACTTTAATTAACCTACTATTATCTTTTCACTGAGTTCATATTTACCTGAATTAGACTGGCAGCTGGATTCCTTCTTTTCTCAAAGTGTTTCTGACGATGCTGTTCCTGCACTTTTAATGCAAATCCTGAGCCAAGGATGCCCTGCAATACAATACATCATTTATCATTACCTAGGTAGTTTTTCCAACAATTATACGTAATCAGATACAAAGATTTTGGTTTTGTGTGTTTCTCCATATGATTGCTTCAGATAACATATATGACAGTATATGACAGTATAGGGCTTAATGAAGCGGGAGGAGCCATTCTTGCTCCTGAAGCTCGACAAGCTGCTGGTCTCTTCCAGGACTCCAGCCACCACACAGCGCTTCCAGGGTAGAAGTGTAGCGGGAAGAGCCTTTCTTGCTCCAGAGGCTCAATGAGCTGCTGGCCTCTCCATGCCTTGCACCAGAGTGAGCTTCCTCTGTGGGTGTGTGTCCCACCTTTATTGGTCCCCTGATCTTGCTCATGCCCAATAGGGGCCTGTCCTAATCAGGCACAGGTGGACTCACACCCACTCACTGGCAACTCGAGGCACCTGGTTTATCTTGTTTCTCTACAGCTTAACAACAGTGCCCCTTCCATGGTGAGGCAGGAAACTCCTTACTTAAGGCATAACATCTGTGACTCTGCCAAGGATCACTCATCCCAACCCTTGCTTGTGTTTGTGCTACACTTTGTTTCTTCAGCTCTAAAGGCCAAGGAGTTCCATATGTATACATATATATATGTATGTATGTGTATATGTATGTGTGTGTGTATATATATATATATATTATCAAGCAGGAACGTGCAGAGGAACTTAAGCCAGGAAAGACGAAATGACAAGCTGCCAGATATGCCACATATACATGGACCAAAAAGTCTCTATGTCCAGTGCTTATTTGTACTTTTGATTTTAAGAACTTTTAGACAATTCCTTGCTTAATACATTAAGATCACTTTTTGTCACTCTTTCCTATCTGAATAATCTATATAATTGTTCATTCTATGGGCTATGAAGAAGAAGCTGACAATGAAACCACTTCCCTTTTAGCCTTTTTACCTTTGAATAAGTAAGGTAAATATGACTCCTGCTGAACAGATCCAAATACTATGAATGTTTTCCTCCTTGGCTTGCAAGGAGTGTAATATTTCTCTTGGACATATCTGCATTATTAGGAAGAATATTTCCTTTCGATTCTTAGTCAGGAAAAAATAATATTATAAATGTGCAAGATTCATTCATATCGCTTGTTTTTACAGACAGATTCACCATGAAAGTGTTTATGAGGAAAATGAGTACCTGTACATAGATATGACATGAGGAACAAAAGTTCTGACATCTCTAATATGTTGGTTATTAATGTTTTACGTGATCATTGTAGTCCTACTAAGAGTAACTTTCTTGTTAGGTGTGACTAGGTAACAAAGGGAATTAATAACAATAGCTGCAATTAAATGTCAAGGATTCACAAACAGGTAATGAATTATAACTATAATTATAATGCAATGTAATATGCCAGAGATATTGAAATACTTTTTACTTAGAGTAAGAAAACAAATGTAGTACACCAGATGATTCAATGCTGTTGGAAAATGTTGACTTTTAATCTTGGTTTGACTACATGGTTGAAAACAAATGCATTATTATAACATATGTTTTTATAGTTATTATATTGATTTTCTGCATATGTTGCACTGGATGCAATACGATACAAATGTAACTTCTGATTTCATGTTCATTCAATACTAATTTCTTTAAAAAAGGAAATTCACTCACAAAAATGAAGTTATTTCTCAAGCTAGACTACATTTTAGTCATTAGATGATTCCCATTTCCATTAAGGACTCTTGAGCATAAAAGCAGCATAAATAAACTCTCCTGTTTGTTTCGCAGAATCATTTGGAGAAAAAGATAGTTACATTTTTACATTCTGTGACACTAACTTTTGGCTGATTTAATGCCTTTTATTACTTTCTGTTGGTAGCCTCAGTGTGATCTTACAGGACAACTTACTAGAAATATTTAATTTTTTTCCCTCCAGTACTGTCCAATTCAGAAAAACATACAGTTTTGTTTTTTTTTTTTCCCCTCAAAAATAATATGTAAGCCACAATTCGTAAGGAAATAAAATAATTTTAACCTTACAGAATAGTATGGTACCTCATATATAAGATCATTTCCCAGTTTTGTTCATGCTGATGAAACCCCCCAAAACTCAAGCTATGACACCAAACCTCTTTGGAATTTGGATAGCAGTTCACTAGTGTCACAGGACACAAAGAATGGTTGTTCTTCAGGCAGTGAGCTGCTTCAGCTTCCTGTATGATAATAGCTGTGGGAGCCAGACAAGTTCCTATTACCTTTTACAAATATTACAGGCATACTCACAGCAGGTAGTGCAAAGAAAGAAATGCCAAGCAGAGCAAATCCTGCAGAAAGCAACCTTCCAAGCCAAGTTAGAGGAGTTTTGTCTCCGTAGCCAATGGTTGTCAAAGTGATCTAAAAAGAAATGAATTAACATTGTGGTTTACCAGAAGTCACTGAGAAATTAGCTGTATATTATTTACATTGCATGAAACAGTATTTTCACTAAGTAATGCAAGACATGTGAAATAAATGCAGTTGTTTCTAAAAGAAAAAAAAAACCACATTAATACTTTTTTTCTATAGAAACTTAATGCTTTTTATGACTGAATCAAACTGCGATAAATCAGAAATGTGAGAAAAAAATACCTGAACATGTGATAAGTATAAAAAGTAATAAAACAGAATGTCTGGGATCCCAAAGTTGAAGCAAAGGATGGATAATTATAAGTGGGGCAGAAAAATGTTGTTTTTCATGGATGTAAAGGTGTTTCACCTATTTTCTGAAGGGGAATGTAATTGTATGTATTGGTACAGAAATATAAATTACACAGAGTTCATATTGGAAAATTAGAGTAGGGAGGAAGTTAAAATTCACAGATGATATAAAGTTAAAGGGAACATCAAGAAGCATCTACAAGTCTATCAGCACAATTTGAAGGGGATTACATTCTGAAACACAAAAAACATTACCCAAAAGCTGGAAGGAACTCTTAACTCTTTCAAGTTTCTGATCCTTTCCCCTTCCTTATCAGGGGCTCAGATATAGCCATATCAATCCTGACCTGATGGTCCAAATACCACACAGCAGCGGATGCAGATGGTACCTCAGGCTGCTGGACAATGTTAGTACCAACCAGTGTGGGGAGAGGTCAAAGAGGAGGGAGGGCATTTGTCACCCCTTCATGTGGTGAGTGTAATCAGAGGCTCAGCATCCAGATGTTCTAAAAAGCTGCTGTGTAGCACCACTACAGCTGATGGCAGAGTTTGGTATGGATGGAAGGGCCCTCTGCATGCAGCTAAGCAATGCAGCGGGTATGCAAAGGGGATAAGGGTGTATGGTTCTGGTTTCCTGAGCTTGTCTCCAAGGCAAAAGATGACGGCTTCATGTCTGTGACCGTGGAAATGTTCCCCAGGCTACTGCTGGCCTGGGCAGTGTGACAGTCCCAAACACAGGGACTGGATTGGCAGGAAAAAGTCACATCTCTGTGCTGCCCTCTTGGAGAGAGGCAGCTGGAGGATGCCCGTGCTGCCTCTGCCCGTGCAGGCAGCTGGAGGATGTGTGGGCAGAGAGGAGGATTTTGGAAAGCCAGAGGGGAGGCTGCAGGGCATGTGTCCAGGCAATGGCACATGATAGACATGGACAAAGATAGACAAGAGCAGGCTGAATGCCAAGGACGCCGGGGCCTGTTATTAGTGAAGAACATGTGGACAGAGAATTATTTTACATCTTGTACCAAATGTGGGCAAGTTCAGGCTTAGCACATATTCTGGCAGGAGAAAACTCTTGAGGAAAATGCCTTCTAGAGACATTATTTTGCTTCCAGCTTCCTCTAAGTTCATTCCTAGGCAAGACGGCCAAAGCAATTCTATTTAATACTGGGGTCACCACAGGACAAAAGAAGGAAAGTCTTTTGGAAGTAATTAGGTTTCAACTATTTAGAGCTCTGTCAATAGTAAACAGTGCTTTTAATTGCTCACATTGTTTGGAACAAGCTGCGGGTGTAATTTAGCCTGAGAAAGCCATAGTAACTAAAAGGGAGTGAGCTGAATTAAGGCTGCAGTTAAAATTTTCAAGTGGTTATAAAGTCTCTAGTTTCGTAATGCTAGCCTGGTCACAGACACACCACCTTGTGTGCTTATCAGGTCTCCCTCTCCTTCCTTGCTCCTCCTGACCTTCCTGCCCTATTCCCTCTTCTGAGGTTTTGCTGGACTCTTTTGAGAGCCAATGCCACCCAGGAAGGTGGAAAGAATTACCCCCATGTCTGCATGGTTTGTTTCTGTTGTTTCTGTGTGTTGTGTTAGCTCATGGAGGTGCCTGACAAGCTCCAGAGCCTATACAAGACAGTGTGTGGCTGAGATTGAGTGATAAGGGGGAAAGAAGATGGGAATGAAGCTCCCTCTTCATTCCAGGGGTGAGCTGATGCAACCATGCTCTTGAGCTGGCAGATGGGCTTGGTTTGGTTTTCTTTTGTTTGCTGAAGAAGGTATTCCTAGTTCTTCTCTTTGGATAACAAGTGCAGAAGAGTTTGGGGCTTTCAGGACCCCAAGAGCAATGATGCATTTTGACACATGAATCCCTGAAAAAAAGTTCCTCCAAATTCATTTCCAGGCCAGTCATTGCAAAGCAGCTTGAAGCCCTGGAATGAGCCCAGTCTCTTGGCTTCTGTCCAGTTCCCTATCTCTGCCAGACACTGGAAAATACAGAGGTATCTCCCGCCTGGCCTGACAAGAAGGAAACAGAACTAAGTGTCATCTGCATATTAATGATATTGCCACGGAACTGTCTTCTGAAGAAGTCAAAGATAAACTTGAACCTTTTGGATCTGATATCTGGGAGCAAACCAAAACCAGGAGCTGTCACACAGACTGTATCTCTGTGTCCTGGTTTGGGCCAGGATAAAGGTGATTTTCTGTCTTGTACTTTTGCTTTTAGCTAAGTCTCTTGTAAGTAGTTGCACTTGCTGAAATTAACAGCAAGTTTCTCAGACAGTGTCTGCTTCTAGGTCTGATAACACTCGATGTTTATAGTTACAGCTATTGACTGGTGTGCAGAGCCAAGAACACTGCTCAGCTCTGAGGAAAACTTTTACCCTCCAAAAGGAAGAAAGAGATCCCACCTGCAGCCCTCCTTTGGGGAGGAACGGACAAGATAGATGCCAGAATTGACCAAACAGAGTATTCCATCCCATATACGTCATACTCAGTCTAAATTTGAGGGATCATGAGGGCCAAGCCAGATTTCCTGATTTCCTGCTTCCAGTTTCCAGCTGCCTGCCCTTCCTGCCTTTCCTGCTTCCCTTCCTTCACCCGGCATCCTGGAAGGATTCTGTCCGTTCTCCTGCCTGTGGTCCTGATCCATGCCAGCCCATATCTGTGTGTTCCTGCCTCCAGTTCCCGACTGCTGCTGACTCCAGGAGTCCAGCCTGCACTTTCCCAGGGCTGCCCTGCAGCCTCGGTGGTGACGTGAGAGTTATTGGGGGCAGAGGGGGGAGGAACGTGGTATCCATTTTCCTGTATATTTGTATATATTTAGTAATTTTTTCCTATTTATCATTACTGTTTCATTAAAGTTGTGTAGTTTAGTTTCCAACCCATAAGTCTCTCTCCCTTACTCTCTCTCCTTTCTTAATCAGGGAGGAGAGAGAGATTAATAGAGAGCGTCTGTTACTCGGTTTAATTGCCAGGCCAGTGTTAAACCATGACACTCTAGAATTTTTCCAAAGAAATTAACAAGGCCATATTAAAGCCTTTCCCCTCATTCTTTTAGGTTCTGAGGATTTAATAGTATCATTCTGTGATTAAGAATATCAGTGGCTTCTTGCTCACTTTGAGCTGTTTTATCTCAGGACAGTCTTTACATGGGCATATAAGTGTCAGCACCTTGCCATATCACCTTACTCAACACTGAACAAATGGGTTTGATCTTCATTATATATTCCTCTCATCACACAACTAAGGAAATATTTTTCCATACAACTTCAGGCTCAAGTTCAGGAATAATCCTCTGCATCTTTGTTAGTACTGCTAGTAAATGACTAAACCACTGGCCAGCCCTTAACTGGCATAATCCTGAGGTTAAATTAACTGGAACAAGATGTGGAAAACTACTGGATGTGAGACCATGACAACATAAGAAATTTCCAGATGTCACTGATAACAATGTAAGATGCAGACAGAAGTTACAGCTAGAACTGTGATGGAGGGCTGGATCCTATGGGTGATTAAGGGGGAAATGATCAAAGTTCAGAGGTGACTGAAGGAAATGATTTGGGGCCTTTCATGGATTACAGTCTTGCAAGGACAAGAGCACCTGGGTGACTGCATCAGTGGTACCATAGAGGGTCAAGATTGAGTAGGTAACATAACTACAAAGTCTGTAAAAAAGGATCAAGATAACACTAAAAGAAATAACAAGGTGTGCAAATCATGTCTTACTGGAGATAACTGCTGTGTAGCCCTCACCAGGACCTAAACCAGGACAACAAACCAAAACCTTTTAGAGTTTATTTGTACAGGATTAATTTTACCCAACTTGAAAAATAAAATGTTTACATGTTTGTCAGTAAAGAAAGCATGGAAAGAGAGATTCCTTCAGCAGGCAGCTCATCCTATCCTAAAATGTAGAACTTAGGCTTGCCTGAAAACAAATGTCTAGTGTGGTGGCCCATGGCATCTGAATAGGGACCCCTGCAGAAGAGGTGGATCTGCTGGGTCTTCCATGGCTCTGTGTTCAAGCAACTGAACCACACTCCGACATGGCTAAATGGGCTGAATCCTGCCTTTTGTACCAATTTTGGAAAATACTTCATTTTGGTTACTTCTATTAGACATGAAGTGTCTGGACAGAGCAGCCAAGGCAGGCAGTGTCACCCTGGCTAGACTCAAAACTCGGAACGATGACAGAACTCCTGCTATAACTCATTGCTGGAGCTAACAGATATGCTAATACAAAGTGAGATAACAGAATAATGACTGTGATTATATAACTTAGGTGCCTTCAATTAGATGAGATAAGACCCAAGAGGCCCACCTCTGCCCTAATACTTCTCTCTGATGTAATTTTGTGCTAGCAGTACTTTTTCAATCTCTACCTGAGTTCAATTAACAGAAAAAAAATGTAGTTTGCTCATGCTATCATTACATAAATGGGAAAAATGTCATCAATATTACCTCATTTGAGTTAGTAAGTTAGTAATTGTGACACTATTTTTCATTGCAATATGTTTTGTTCCCCTGCAGTGCCACTGCCATTCAGTTTCCAGTGCCAACAACATGATACAATTTGAAAATAATGACTTTTTGAAAGAAAATCTGCCAAACGTGTAAGAGAGACAGGAATCTTAATTGCATTACATTTGTGGGTAAAACTAATTAATGACTAAATTAAATGCAGCTATATGCACACACAGCTTTAGCTAGCACTAGCAGTTTTCAGGAAGCCACGTATAGTTTGGTTTTGAAATACTTAAGTTTTTGAATTGACCTTCTGTTCTCGTGCAGTTAAGTTCTTTTATTCTGTTACACGAATGTACCTTCTCTGTGAATGCAAATTTTGAGTTTGAACTCTTTATATAGCACCCTGTTGTGTGCTGCTGTGTTAGGCAGCACTGCGGGGACCCCAACCACAAGAATAACATTAGTATGATATTAGTATAGAACACAATAGTAACATCAGCATGATTAAACTGCAGGCTGCACAGAACAACATGCAATTGCAAACACAGTGAGGCATTCATGTGCAAATTAAGATGCAATATCCTGCCTCCCATTTCTGCATAAAAATATGGACTCCAGAAATGGAGTCATCAAACAGACAATGGAAGGGTTTGGCCCTTGATTAATCTGAATTAATGAATGGGTTAATTGCTGCATCCCGGGTGTTATTTTGTAAGGGAAGGACATTAGTGCCCCTAACAGCTTGAAATTTAGTGAGACTGTTCATGCCTGAGTTCAGTGTAGTCACAGAATTCAGTCTGGGGTTTGGTAGATACTCTGTGGTTTAAGAACAACTTTTGCAAATAAACAAATCAATGAAACTAATCATTGATTTCCCCTAGAATGCAACACAATCTGACCTTTTCAAATCTGCATGTGGGTTATTCTGGCAGTAAACCCAACCATGACTAAGAAGCACATTATGCATTTCCCACATAATGTTTTACATATTACACAAAAAATACTATTATTAAAATGGCAAAGATAATAGGTAATGAGCAACACTGATTTTTAGTAACTTTGTGCACTTAACCAAATTAAACATTTAAATGTATTCATGTAACACACCGGGGAAAGAAGGAAAGATATAGAAATATTCAGTATAGACTATTTTCAAGTTTTTTATTACAATTTGTTGTTTTTCCTCCTAATGTCAAGAAAAGATTCCTGTTTTCTCAGTTGCACTACTTATCTGACCTATGAGTCAGACATTTTGGCTTTATAAGGTACATAATATTTTAAGTACCACTTCATACGAAGATTATTTCTTAGCAGGGTTTTTCCTTAAAAAATAGCAGTCAGCAGGTAGTGGGGAAACAAATTCTAATATAAAGATCTTGTTCCTGTTGCTAGAGCTGCTCAGGGAGAAGGATCCAGAACTAACATGAGCCTCAGTCAGATATCAGAGTTGAGGTTTGAGTTTGCTGGGACTTTGCTATTCCTTGTTCATGTTTCCTTGTGCATCCCCTTCCCATGTTTCCTCCTCTCACTGTTGTCTGCTGGCAGGTGGGTCCAATCCTCTGCTTAGTCTAAATTTGCTTCTCTTAAGCTTTAAGTCACACATGGCTTTGCAGAGAGGTAAAGGGTGTTTCAGGGAGAACCAAAGAGCTAAAAACATCCAGACCCAGGCACTGCCACAGGAGGGTCTGTCACAGGACCACATCCCCACTGCCACTCCCAAAATATGGACTGTTTTTTGCAGACTGCTGGGGCCAGGATACTCATCAGCAAAGTCACCAACATTGCAAGAAAGATGCTTCACAGCCATGTCAATAGAGGCAGGTTAGAATGCTTTAAACCAAACCTGAACCCCAGCTTTTGAAGAAAAGCAAAACAAAATAAGCTCCAGTGATGCAACTGAGGGCAAAGCCTTCTCTCATGACGTAAGTCAGTACGAGTTCTACATGTGTTTGGATTACAGGATCAAACTGTGTATTTTTTCAGAGACCTGTCACGATGCTCTAAAGCAACAAGTATCAGGGAAAATATTTCTGTATATTTTAAATGCACAAATCAGACCTACTAGGTTTGGCTTTTCCAAACTTCACATTTTGTGCACTAATAACACAGAAATACAGTCTCTAGGGAAGACATGTAATGAATAATTAACCCTTAGATGAAAAAATTTCAAATACACAAACTAGTCCTACTAAGAGGAAATCACCTCAGGCTTTGTTCGAAATGTAAACAAAACTTATTAAAATATTTCTCAAGGATTTAAAACATGTTGGAAAGGGCTTTTGCCCATTCTATCTACCCATGCTCTGACCCTGCAGATAGATGAAGTCAGCAGAAGGTTTGAGGTAAGACAAGTTCATTTCTGTATCCCTCTGAGGAGAAAAGGTGGCAGAGGCTGGTTCAGGTCTTACACTTCTTCCAGAAAAACTAATGAGTGCTCTAGGTTATATCAGCATTAATGATCTCACAGGCATCGTTTCATTACCCAGAAACTGCCAGAGCTCATGCTGTTTGTTCTACTGCATCAGAAAGAAAAGAAAAGCAGTTTTATACCGCCTGGCAATAGCTCTGCCATGGGCTTTGTTGGGGCAGATTTCTCAAGCTGCCTACACAGTGCAGGAGTGCAAGTCACTGTAGGGCATTTTCAAGCAAAAAACCCCCATAAACATTAAAATTATCAAAACAAATTTTCAAATTTCAGTCCTAGTATTTCATTGTTAATTTAAAACCTTGTTTATTTAAGTACATAAGCATTCCTATAATCTTCCTTTTTTTTTTCAGAAAAGCAGCAGGGCATGTACTTAGATACCACAGCTTTCAACAAAGTAAAACCAATTGATTTAATATTTAAACATGAGCTCAACTAAATCAGAGCTTTTACACCTGAAAAAAATAACACTGCTGAACCAAAATGGGAATGTTTACTCTTGCTTTTTGTATTCAAGGTACAGAGGAGGGAGAAATAACATTCTAAGGGCAGTGATGATACTCTTACTTTCACTGCAAAGCTGATGCAAGATGTTTTTCCCCTCTCTCTCCTGATGCTTTCTCTTCCTGCACTGCAGCTTACAGCCCTCTGATTTGAAACAAAGCAGCTCTCTGTGGCACCATATTACAAACTGCATTACTGGAAGGATCTGGGTTAAAAAAAAATGCTTCACTTAAAAGTTTAGTGGTCTGGCTTACAGCAAAAACACATAAACAGCTGTTCTGCAGGAGGGGGTGAAATGAACTACGGATGTGCAAATGAATAGCTGGAGGAGGGAGCTTCTCAGGACAGTTTTCTGCAAGTGAAAAGAATTCACTGAACGGGACAAAGCTAAAATCCACAGTAGGGGAAATTCAAAGCTCTCCAGAATACATGTTAAAGGGTGCATATTATCTTTCTGTACTTACCGTGCCCCACCAGAGAGCATCTGCATATGTGGAGAACTGGTTATTTGCATCTTTTTCCACCAGATAAACCAGGAAAGATGAAAAGATGAGTACTAAAAATCCTATGTACCAGGCTGTGATTAATTCCTGGAAAAAAAGAAATCAGAGGACAATATCCATTTGAAAGACTGAACTGAATGGCATTTCAGGGAAGACATAATGAAAAGTTCTATAAACCTTTTTATGGCATTTGAGCAAAATCCAATACTAAAAATATAATTTTCTCTGAAAATGTACAGAATCTATTCCTATGACTTGATCCTTCATCAAGTTCACTAATATATATTAAATTGCTACTGCATATAAAGACATTTTTAACATACTCTAAAAACTGTTAACATGGCCTGATGTATCTCTGCTAATGGCCATTACAATAGATGTTACTTCAGAAAAGTTTAGATATTCTGTTCAAAACTGATAAATGTTTGTTTCCCTGGCTTCTTGTTGAATCACATCAAGTGAAGACATGGACCAGACAAAATCAGCATTTAGGATTACATACCTTGCTATGGGCATAAACTACTGAACCTAATAATTTCCAAGTGCCTCCTCTTCGGTCCATGCGCACCATACGAAGGATCTGTAGGAAACGAAGACTTCTCAGTGCTGATGTTGCAAAAATGTTACCCTGAGTTTTTGCAGAAACAACTGCTATTGAAGCGATGAGAACAATGATGTCTGAAAGAAATACATTACAGAAAACATTAATGTCCAAGTAGCAATAAAAACCACAAACATGTACATGAGCTGAATGAGGGGGACAAAAGCGAGATTGCTGGGGTGGGTGGGAAACTAAAGCACTGAGATTCCTGTTTGAGGTAGGGCTGTGAGGTCCAGGCTGGTGTCATAAACTGCCTCAGAAGCCTACAGGGTGAAAACTGAAGGAAGTTATTTTGAAAACATAAATATAAAAGAATCAGTGTTGAAGAAACCTCATGTAGGAGCTTTGAAGCCTGATGTAGCAAACAGTACGAATCAGCAGATAGATTAGAACCTATTCCCTTTATCTTTTCTCATAGCTGCTTCGCTAAGACATGGCAAAAAAGAAAACAAAGGTAAGATAAAAATAGAGCAGCTCCAGTAGTGAGTGTCCAGAGGAACTGGAACTGCAAGCACAAGTATCGATCTTCTATGATTACAAACATTTTGTGGTGTGGGATGGAGTTTCTGGACACAATTTCCCTGATGTACCATTTCCTGGAAAGGAAGAAGTACAGTGCTGGGTACTCAGATGCATTCTTTTAGCTGGCAGCCTGGGAAGTTTGTAGAGGCTCCAAAAGTGCTAAGATTTTTTTCTTCAGGCCCCACATTCAAACTGTGAGAGCGAGTTTGTTCTGCATGAACTCATCAGCCAAATGCCCCTTAGAGCCAGAACAGCATTTAAAGAGAGATGAGGAGAAGCAGCACAGCAATAGCACAGAAATGCTATGAGAAGGCATAATGTTCTTTTATAGTGACTGGGGCAGACAAACCCATGTGAATGGAGCAGAAAAGCACAGAACAAGCTCTTTGTTACTATCACCTCATAGTTAATTTCCTGACCTCCTTTAAAAGCTTAAAGAGCCCTACTAAGAAATACCTGGATTGAGTTTTAGGATTTTGTGGTGTTTGTATGTTTCTATGTAAGGATAATCTAAACCTATGTTTGCCAGCAAAGAACTGAAAGCAAGCTGAAAGCAAGTTTTTATTGACATGAATTTTGCTTCTTTTGTGTTGGGTAGGAATATTTGTCTTGTCCTAAGTGTAGCTCCTACAGGTCAAGAATGACTCAGTAAGGGAAAAAAGGCCCCCAGAGGTGAGCAGTAAGAGAGACTGGCTGTACCTACAAGCAGGACACTTTTCCTTACCCTTTTCCAGTACAGTAGAAAACAGGCTTGGTTCATTCTGCTCAGCCACCAAAGTAAGTTGAGGTCCAAATACCTTGCCTGCAAAAGTCCTGGCTTTCTTTGAGCTCATCTATGGATGGGTTTTATCCTCTCATTACAATACTAAGGGTACAGACAACCTGTGGTTTAAGGGGTATCCTGATAAATGGTGAAAATCCTTGCCACAAGATGCTAAAAGTTTACATGGGTTTAAAGCCAGCGAGATGATTTTAGGGGAGAAGGTTTAATCAATGGCTAATTAATACTAAGAACCCAGTGCTTGCTCAGGACGTCTCCAAATAGCAGGCTACTGGAGACTGAGAGATTCTTATGGAGAAATATCACTGCACATTTGCCCTGCTTTTGTCATCTTCCATGACTGTTGGCTCGTGTCACTGTTTGACATGGTGTGTTAGGCTAGACTGACCTTCTTCACATCATATGCTCTGACATTTTAAAATTCCTTTGGCTACTACATAATTGGATCATAGTTGGCCACTATACAACTGGCTACCTAAGAGGAGCTGGGTTTGCTTCTAGATGTAAATTCAACAAGTTCAGAGGTCAAGATGATAAAGTATTCTGGGACATCTTTGCACACTACAAGTCTCAAGAGCACAACAACCAGAAAGGTCTGTGTGAGAATTCAAAAACACACAACTGACCAGGAAAAAGTTGAAGACATCACAAGTTCTAATGGAGACCAGAAAAATATATGGAGTGGAATTCGGCTCCATGTGAAGGCATTTAAGTTAAGGTTTCTACATGTGAAGCAAGTGTCTAAAATCCCCGTGCAGCATAAGGAAATTGTGTCAACTGAGAAAGGTGCAGCTAATCCTCAGGAAGGCTCCTGCTGGCTGCTCAACTGGCTTGTGCTCTGGGCTTGGTACAAAAAAGACTCAATTCAGCTGCCTGAATCTATTTGTTCAGTGCCATTTGAGATGTCTTAAGGTATCCAAGACATCTCCTAGCTCTGGCAGCTATGTTCCTAGACCTAGAAAGGCTGTGCCCTTCTGAAGGAGTCACTGGAGAGCAGGGAATATCAAGTGACAGGAGGCACCGCTATGGACTCCACTGATCTAAGCCCTAGATCTCAACCAACTATGCTGGCAGTGCATGTAGAAGCAAAATTCTATATTTAGGTGAGTTTATCTGGATCTGAGACTCATGTAGAGCATGTTGGAAAGTCCTGAGCAACACAAACTGTCTTGAAGAAAGAGTGTCCCTGGTAAGTAGCATGATGACAAGGTAAGCCTGGCTTGTTCCACGCTGCTGTGAGCAGAGCAGCACCATAACACTCAGTTCTCATCAGTGAGGACTGCCTAGCAGCAAATAATATATCATTAGAAACACAGTTTGTACTCCTGAAAACCACTCTCAGAACTTAACACGAGAGTAAGGTCACCCAAATATTATAAATTAAGTATTTTATCTGGAAATTATTACTGGGGGGCTGGGTTACCTTCAACCACTCTAAATAGGACAGATTTATGCAAAAGCCAATGATTTGTCCCTGCCCTTATTTCTGCCCATTCCAGGAGCTCTGATAGCTTTCCTTACAGAATGGAGTTTTCTGGAGGTCCCCCACTGAAAAAAAAATTCAAATTTACCCAGTTTTCCCAGCACCACAGGGCATCAGCCTTGTGCTGCTGGTACCCTCTGAGGGTCTCTGGTCCCTTCTGACTGCAAGAAACAAAAAAGCCAACAGCAGCCTCACCCTCTTCCCTTTTTTAAAGTATTGATACAAGCGACTTATCTACTTGAGTACACCCTTCAAGATGGAGGGTAGGGGTGAGGAGAGGCAAATGGAGGAGAGGCTGAGGAAAAGAAGGAGCAGATGATGTGTTGGCACATCTTAAAAAACAGTTGAAGGGAAGAGACTCTTCCCAGGCTGCTGTTAGTTCATGGACACCTTTCTTTCTCATTGTCCTCATCTCTTCACAATACACTATGCACTCCACCAAAAAAAAATCCAAACAAAACCAAACCCACCCCTAAGAACTCCCCAGGCTGGGAATAGGGAAGGAAAGAGTGTGTCTATTGCCTAAGGCAGCTCTCTCTGGATGCGTTTCCCTCAGAGAAGGCATGCAGGCACATTACTTCAGCATGGTTTAATTTGCCAGGAACAGGTGTAAGATAAATAAACCCTTCTTGGAATGAAACCAGAATCCAAATAAAAGTTTGCAACAGTTGAAAGTCACTTCTGAATATGCTAATTTTGCTTGTGTTTCTTGTCTAAGCATACCCTGCTTAAATGAAAAGTTAACTACTTTATAATTCTCTTACTGCCACATTTTTATCCAACACACTTCAGGTGCCATTTGCCATTTTTTAAGCAAGAAACAAAATATTCTTCTGAACTTCCTTTCATATTCTACTTGAATTTAGCTAAAATCTCCATGGTATTTCTGCATTTTAAGAAGGCTTTATTAAACTTCTATAAGTATTTTCCTCTTTATCTTTTAGTGGCAAAATGGGGAAATCAGGAAGAAGCAAATGGCACAATTTCAGTCAATGTGATGACTCAACTTTCATTCTGTATGTTGCTATAGAGCACCATCAAAGTTTCCAATATGAGAGTGAGTAATGGGCATTATAACTCCAAACCTCTCTGTAACAACTTATTAGAATAGAGAAGTTTCTAATGTACATTTACTGATGTGATTTTTTTTCCAAGCTAATATCTTGCATATGATCTTCCAAACATTAGGCACCTCTTCAGCTGATTTTATTAATTCTTTCAATATATTACTCATATTTTTATCCTTGCAGATAGCTTCCTCTCTTGCTTACTCCTGCCTGAGATTTCAGATCTTCTTGGAAACTTTTGCAATGCTCACTTCTAAAACCTCATTTCAAATTAAACTTCAAAGAATCCTTCCACTTCAGGCACTTCACCTGCTACCTCTCAAAAAACCCCTAAGATTACATGAAAGTTTGTTAAGAGTAACTTAGCAAAGGCTTTTTTAGTTGATAGCCCCAAAGAAAACAAACAAAAAAGATAAATCTATAATTTATGTGTGTAATAGATTATCCTTGTATATTGCCCAATCTCATTAAAATAGTGAAATATAAGTAAAGACAAGTAACTGGAGCCCAGCAATGCAACAGCCTGAAACCTGAATAGCTCATGAGGGATGTGCCAGCCTTAGTTCCCCACTTCACGGATGAAGGCCAGAGTTGGGCTCCTGTACCCTGCTCAAGGTCAGGCAGAAACTCTGGATAACTTGGGCTACTGATGGAGGGCTGGTTGGCATTTCTAAGCTGTGAGCACTTCCAATGGCAACTGTGCCTTGAGGTACCATTAGGACAATCTCTAAAATTAGAGAAAGTCAGGATGATATGAGGAATTGTAATCAATGACAATGTCTCACCTCCTCAAAGCTCACATATATACTCAAACTAATACACCTGCATTACCCTTCTCTCTTTCATATTCTTCAAAGTCCTAGTGTGTAAGAAGATGTCAGTAAGAGCTTTTCCTGCCACCTGCATTTAATGTTGGCGTGTTGGAAAATCCTTTCCTTCTAAATAAAAATGACACTTTGAGTCAGTATAGGTTAAATGAATCTTGTGATATTTTTTTCCTTTGATATCATCTGAATAGAAAATGAACAATCTTTAATAATTTTAGGATCATAACTATATAATCAAAATAGCGTTTGTTATAAAATAATAGAAAGTGCTCAGAGTTTACACATCCTTGTTAAGAATATGCAGGAAACTGCAGTGGCTGTCAATTACTGTGTCTGCTCTCCCTACAGAACAGTACAGAGAGATAATGAGCTAGAACAAGAGTAGAACACATCTACCCTCAGAACTGCAAGAATAATCAGAAAATCTCAAGAGTGTGGTTTATCTAGCCTGCAGAAGTATTAATTCACAAAAGAAATTGACTAGTAACTGTGTGACCAAATTCAGGCTACTTTATACTGTCCTTCTAAGGTCTAATTTTGAGTTCTAGAGTTCTTAATCTATGACCCAGATAAAAGGCAGGGCTTGCTCTGGTCATTTCTTACTAATAGTTCTCAGGGCAGTTCATTATCCTAAATTTCAAAGTTACTTCTGAAAAAAACCCCAGCACTCTGGTTCTGTGTTGGTAAAAAGCCACTGGGCTCTATAATCACCTAAGAGCACCAAGGGTGCTTTGGCATCAGCTCCATCTGCTTAGCACAGCACAGGTTATGCCTCCACATTGCAGCACAGTGAGCAATTATTCTTACTTGCTGAGGAATTAAAGTAAGTTTTAACACAGATTTACTACAACATCAACAACTACAGAGGAATAATTACCAACTTTCTATTCTGAGCTGCTAGGAGGTATGGATTTTAGTTTTCCTGCTATCTCTTTGAATATCAGTCCTTTCAGTAGCTTCATCATGTTTACTGCTGTTCTCAGAATTTCCTTCAATTTGCCTACAAGAATCTCCCCAGCTAGCTGGCCAGGACCAGAGGGTATCACCTAATTAATAGAGAAATATACTTTAATTTTTAATCAGACACTACAGCACAAAGTTAACACACCAAGGAACTGTATTTGAGCACATCATGCTATAGAAACATGATAAGAAAAAAAAAATGTAGGGCTCTACCCTAAATGGATATAAACTGGCAATTTAAAGCATTTTAAGGTATAGCCTGATGACTGACACCTGACTCAGGCCACATATTAGTACATGAAAATAAGGTTCCTCTTTTTGAGATTCCTAAAATAAGAGGTTTGTTTATACAGTGTCAGCTATAGGAACAGCAGTCTTTTTGCACAACTAGTTTTTTATGGCCCTGTGGGCTAGCTAAAAAAAATTAAAAAAAAAAAAGAAAAGGACATTCATAGACTTTAAAGCTTCTGAATACCCTAAATAGAGAGGTATTCAGAGAGGGAAATAATTGTATCATTTGAGCACTTGTTGAGTAAGGTCATAGAATGGAATCATCATAACTATCTGCCATAATGCTTTCCACTTCAAACAAGGGATTAACCACTTCCCTCAACTGGTTAAAGAGGGCAAAGAATAAAAATCATGCTTAGAATATGTTGCAACAGTTAATTTGAAAAGAGGCAAAGTGTGATGTTTTTACCAGGTGGCAGTTCCTTTGCTCTGTGAATAGTCGTCTTGCTATGAAATCAGTGGGATATTTCACATATTTATGGCAGGAAAATTTGGTCCAATATGGGCTGAACTTCCAGTGACCTTGCATAAGTATTTGCCCCAGAAACAAAGAATTTTCAGTATTTTTATCTTTAAAATCTCCAGAGTATTAACTTATTTTTTATTAAAAAAAAAATAAATCTGTAATTACTTATCCTAACAGAGAAGATAAATATTACCAGTTTAGAAAGATGATGGATATTGTCATATTTTGTAATTTGTCCCACTGGAATAAGCAGAGCTATTTATTGATAAAGTACAATTCAGTATGTGCAAGACTGTCAAAATCTGCACGCTGGATTTTAGAGACTACTCTGTAGACATATGGTCTTTTGAGATCACCTGAATTCATCCTCTGAAATGCAACAATCTCAGGCATTATTCTCTGCCTATAAAACCCCCCCAATACAACAGTTTAATGTGAGCTGTTGAATTATATCACCTGAACATCTCTAGCACAATTTGGGAGAGGAAGGAAGCTGGGTTCTGTACCTCCCACAAAATGCTGAGCAGATTTACAGCATTTACACCAGGGCCTCAGTTTTACAGAGGAAAAAGAAAAAAGGCTAAAAACCATGAACAACAACAAAAAAATCCCAAGCAATACAAGATAATCCGAGTTTTGCATATACTAAAAATAATACCACTCAAGATCTCGAGTCCTGTCAAAATTTGTTTTCAGATATGTCTGAATATATCTTTTCTTCCTGGTCAGGGATCAGATCTCTCTGCTCAGATGCTGGGTAGGTTGATTAATTGTCACCTAAAAGTAAAAGTAACTGGCAGGATATCTTCAGGAAATTCTTGGGATGGATGACGCCGTTTGATTTTTGCAGATGTTGTTGTCACTCCAGCCAAAAGGTCTTTGTGTTTTACAAATATATTACACACTCTGGATGGAAACCATCTTAATTGCCATTACAGATAAAACAAGTTGGTGATTTTGCTTCCTTTTGTAATCTGTTTTCAAGATGAGAAAGAACTTGGTCTTTTTAGATGTAGGAAAGTGAAATAACTTTGCATCTAAAGATAATTCACAGAGATAAACACATATGAGTGTGAAAATTGACTTCTATTGCTGCTGAAAAACAGAAGGATAGGGATGTATGGCAGTGGTACATAGAAGAGAAAGAAGTTATAGAAGTTATAGAAAGATATGTTATACTTTTTAGGCACTGAAGCGGAATTAAAAAAAATCCAGAGGTTACTACTTCTATTTTACTTTTTTTTTCCTTGTAATAACAGAAAATGGCTATATTAGTCACTGACTTCAGTTACAAGGAATCCACTAAGACTGATCTGTGCATAAAAACATGGATTTTCCTTACTCATAAGCTGAGCAATACTGCCATGAAGAGATGAACCAAGTTGAACCCTTCTATCCACCTCTAGCTTTCATTTATTGAAATCATGTGAGTAAAGAATATATTTAATGTGAAATGAAAGTGACCTCCCGAAAATACAGGTATCTTCTTTCTAGGATACATATTTATTTTATACCTCCAAAGTGAGTCTATTTGGAAAAGCAGCTCACCACCAAACAAAGCTAACTTTTCTGGCAAAGAGAAAATGGTGGGAAGTAAAATAAATTAAAATTTAAACAATGCATATAAAAGACTACATAGTATTATTTACATGACATATAAAGCCTACATAATATGTAATAATGAAATTACAGTACTACTGTGTGGTGCTTAGTTGCCAGCTGGCTTTAAACAGTGACACAAGATAATATAAAATGTGTTATGTTTAATCTATTTTCAGTGCCTTGGAAGAGAAACTCTGCATTAAACTGCAAGGATGCTTTAGGACACTAATTCAAAGGTTTTACCACTGCAACCACTGTGAAAATTAGCTACAACACTGTGTCCTGATGCTGAAACTCCAGAGTTAATGGGAGCCCCCAGATGAGGGGGATGAGGTCAGTTCTGCAGAGCAGGTGTGTGGAAATGGGGCCATAGCCCATGGCATGGCACAGGTGAGATGCTCCCTGCCAGCGTGGATGACATCAAGCCCCAACTCAGGCTCAAACCATGTAGGACCTCGCACATGGAGCCACCAGTAGACTTTCTACATCAAGAAGAACTACCCCAGGTTTCCTCTATCTGTGAATACTCCAAGTAGCACCAGTAAATTCTTCTCTTTCCAGGCATCCTGGTATGCCTGAGCTACACGTTGAGTAAAGCTCTTTACCACACAATACACATGTTGTCCCCAAACAAAATGAAAGAGAACTGGAAACAAGTCAAAGGCATTCGTTAGTAAAGCTGATAAAATACAACAAATTCAGACTCGCTAGGTTCAACAAATCTTGAAACAGAAAAACTAGGAATATTTTCAGTGAGTAAATATTGGACATTTTTAAGATGTGAAAACTAAATATTCCCTTATGAAATGCCAGTATGAGGAGGATGGGTCAGATTTTTCTTTTGCCATTTTTTAATCAAAGTCTGTAATGAGATCCTAATTCCACCCTCAACAATGGATTAAATGATGGTACTCATTGCTGTGCCAGAGTACACAAAGTATGTGTATGCTCTTCCTGAGTATAAGTAGCACACTTTCAGTCCATGATGGCAAATATATCAAAATTGTGTCATTTTACCTTTTGTTTTAGATAGCCAAATTATTTTTCTGTGGGTTGAGAATGACAATAGCTCAACAAATGCTGATTTTTAAATTGTACTTATGTTTATAATTTTTTATTCAGTCTGAAGAATAACAAAGAATACCAACATTAATAGGAACATCTCACCTGTCTTTGTAGTGTTAGCAACCAAGGACTGAGTAAGTCCTCAGCAAACACCTTTGCTGGCTCAATAAATCTTTAAAATCTAATGGTCTTCTGCAAGCTAAGATTAAGTTCAATTGAAAGCCTTTCATGAATTTATACTTTATCAACCTTTTCTAATAACTGTTCTCATATTCAAATTTAAAACATTTTAATTAATATGTTTTAATATATATAGTGTTTAATATAAAACCCATATGAATTAATCTATATTAAGTATAAAACATATTATTATGTACCTGCCAGAAAGAATAAAGAAAAAATTTATTTAAAAATAAATTTATTCCCCAGGAGCTTTATCTGGCTTTAAGACAGGATGGCTGAAACACATTTAAAACTGCATCTTTGACCCAGTGTTCACCAACACAATTTGTGTCCAACCCAAGAAACCAATGACGAGTAACACACGCACATCCTTCCCATAAATCTTCACTTATTCTGCTCAAGTAACTGCTTTGTGCCTTACAAGCCCTGGGAAAACAAGGTTTGTTGGTCACTTTATGATGTCTGGGGCTTTTTTCTGGATGATTGTAGACCTTAGTGAAAAAAACTCCTGTTGTGGAGAGAAAAAACCCTGAAGATTTCTGGAGGGAAAGGCAGCAGGATGGATACCCAGACACACACTCACACCTCTGATGAATAAAGAGGTTCATTAGCTTGAGCTGTAAGAAAACCACAGAGTTATCAGGAAGAAAAAACCAAAACAACTACAGGCATGGCAAGACTTGTGTATGGAGAAAGGGCTGAATAATTTAGGAGTGGCTAGTCAGAAGACAAATATAAGATGGCAGATAAAGGTATGCAAACTAGCAGAAGATTAAAAGGTCTGTTGGAAGCCTTCTATTTACCCTTCCTTATAAAAGTGAGATCAAAAGACAATTTAAATCTGATAAAAAGAAATACAACATGCAATTAACTTGTAAAATTCATTGCCACACGATATAAAGGAAAAAGCAGGGAAAATTAAAGACAAGACTAGGTGTTTCTCTCTGAATTGCTGGGATTAGATTTTTCAGGATTTTTTCCAAATTCCTGTATGAGTCAGTCACTGAGTAACCAACGTCCAAATAAAAATACTGAGTGATTGGCTATTTGGACTACAGGTATTAAAATTATTTCAGAGGTATCTGGCAGTAGTCAAGAGTGTAAGGACACCAAATGGGGTTCTATGTGATGCAGGGCAGCAGGGAAATCAGGGAAACAGGGAAGGTCTCTGCGCTTCATGGCCTTTTCAATCATACTCTAAAATCTCAGGGAGGGGCAGGTAGGGAGGGTGTCTGGAAGTGTCCATCTGATGCATTCCCAGGTTGTGCATAAAGTAAAGGTGATGCAGTGATAGGAGAATGGAAAGGCCAAAAAGAAAAACAGAAAAGTCTTGTGTGTAAGGATGAAAGTGAACAGGCAAAAACTGAGAAATAAGGTGCTGAAAAGAGCACAGGAGAAAGGTGGGTGTCTCTGAGAGAGAGGAAATTCCTGTTTGCAGGTGGAGGAGGATGAGGCTGTATAAATCATCTTCTCTCAAATTAACAGGGTGGGGGGAAGCAGAAGGTACCCAGTATCTAGCTGAGTCATCTAAAGCAGATCTTGAAAGCAGTAACATGGGTACCTCAGTCTTGACTGAAAGAGAATTCCTACCTTAAGTCTTCTGAGTTGTCCTTCAGAGGCATATACCTCTTACACTGCCTAAAACCAGAACATGCATTCCTAACCTACACAACTATTCTGGATGTCTTCAGTCAGTGTGAATGCCTTCTGGGACTCCTCTGTTTCTGTAAATCCAGTTTGCTGAGATGACAGAGAAGCAGAGATTTCCAGCCACTTATCCCAGCTGCAATTTGTCTGTGGGTAGCCAAAGAATTGATTGTGCCATCAAGAAGCTTTATTTGCTTTGGAGAACACTAATGCAGAGCACCTTGCAGCCACCCTTGGGAATTCCTGGCATGGGATATGTGAAGAAATAAATTGAAGCTCTGATAAGAGAGGGAAAACCAATCTGGTAGCACTCTCACAAACCCAAGAGGCAATCCCTCTGAACTGAGATCTTAAATACAGTAGAAGATGCCATTCTGTGTGACAACCTTTTCATGCTGCCTCTTGACATTTGCACAGACATTTCAAAATCAGGTTGGGCTGTCAAAGGGGAGCTCTGAGCCAAAGGGGCCCTTCCTTCATCTGGGCTGATCCCAGGAGGGTCCCATGCTTGGCTTGGGATACCAGGACCAGGCAGCATAAGGGTGCAAGCAAGTGGCTGTAGCTGCCTCTTTCTGCACTAGCCACAGCTTTGGCCTGGCTCAAGAAAGCATTTAGATCATTTTGTAGCTTACATAGGTTGATGTAAAATAGACCTGCTTGACATTCTCCTCGGATCTGTCATTGACAGCAATATCATATACCAGAGGAAAGGCCAAATCCTCACTTTTGAGAGTTATCAGCACAAGCTTAAAAGTAAAAAAATGCAATTTTTCTTTTAGAGAAGTCTAGAGGTTAGGGGAGCCTGGTGCTTAAGTGCTAGGAGTGGGAAGAGAAGAAATTAAAATATGCAGAACATGCCCAATTTGCCTTCTAGAAACATGCAAATATTTCTATTTAGCCATATTAAATCTGAGATATAAATACTGTAACTGTTACACAATGTTATCAAATCCTTCCTAATTGCTGTATTTAACACAGAAGCTGTAAAAAGGAGGAATTAAAAACTGTACTTTCTCACTTGTACACAAGTCTTTTTCTAATGTAACAGTTGGAGTGTAACTATTTGAGGCATGATTATAAAAAAGAAGGTTTTCTGCAATTCCCACTGGACTACTCTGCCCATCAGTCACTTTAGCAGTGCTGGTGGCAACACACAACATCTCTGAAGGGATGTAAAAGAATGGAGTGATCTGTGGAAACTGAATTTCTTCAGGTTTTGTGATCACTAATAAGCTAGTTGCAAGGCTGGATGAAGACAGCTAGCAATCAATTTGACTGTATTGAATGTCACAATGGGCAAAGCTTGTGTTTAAGCTGTCAGATTGCCAGTTAACAAATTTAAGCTGATCAGATCCCAGAAGATGACATTTGAAGAAACAAACATCTCTAAATACAAACAAATATCTCTAAAGCAACTGAAGATGCCTGTGGATTTACATGGCAAGTAATGAAATGAAACAACTTTTTTTTTTTAAATTAATTGCACCTACAACCCTTTCCTGGAGACCTTGCTCACACACAGCAAAGTCTTCAGCAAAGATGGCAATAAAGTTGTGACATTATATATAATATTCTATAATAATCTATAGAATCTTTCAGGCTAGAAAAGACCTTTGGGATCATCAAGTCCAACCATCATCCCTACTCTACAAAGTTCTCCCCTAAACCATATCCCCCAACACCACATCTAAATGACCCTTAAACTAGCTCCAAATGGAAATCAGACTTTTTTTTTTCCATTGGGTGAGCTACTCCTTTTCCCCCACCCCTGCTTTCTACCTTGTCCAACAGGCATAGGAGTAATCACAGAAATCACAGAAAGTTAGGGGTTGGAAAGGACCTCAAAAGATGATCTGATCCAACCCCCCACCCCTACAGAAGTTCACATAGGAACTTGTGCAGGTGGGTTTTAAATGTCTCCAGAGAAGGAGACTCCACAACCCCCCTGGGCAGCCTGTTCCAGTGCTCTGTAATAATTATGAACTAAAAGAACCAAAAAGATGGAAAGACACACTGCAAATAAAAGATAGTAGTATGTTGCCTGCTGTCATATGCTACAAGGTGAATGTAAAGGGAACAAAGAGATCTGGGCACAAGAATTAATAAAAGTGTAAATATTATAGAAAACCAGGAATGAAGTAGGTGGCCACAATACAACACCTTGGATAATCACATAGATCACCCTACAGGCTGGACATTAGGAAGCATTTCTTTACTGAGAGGTTAGTCAAGTTCTGGAACAGGCTTCCTAGAGACGTGGTCAATGCCTCAGCCTGTCAGTGTTTAAGAAGCATTTGGCCAGTGCCCTTAATTAAATGCTTAACTTTTGGTCAGTCCTGGAGTGGTCAGGCTGTTGGACTAGAAGATCATTGTAGGTTCGTTCCAACTGAAATACTCCATTCTGTTCTGTTCTACTGTACCTTATTCTATTCTATCATTTCTCACCATGTTCCCCCAAGCTGCATGGTGCTTTCAAACCATTTTAGAAAGATTCCTGCAGTATATGCCAACATAACAACTCCACTTAGAACTCCTCAGATTTCTTAATTTGGGCTGGCAGGGACTGGGCTGGGACACCGTGAGAGAAAGCAGAATTTGACTGACTAACACCTTCAAGAGTAGTTATTCATGGTTCAAATAGTCAGACTGACACCAGTCTAATGTACTGCTCTGAGGCACTAGGATTCAAATTTATGTTAACGTGCTGTCAAAGAACCCCTAAGTAAATATAGGTATGTTAATCAGACTGAAGACACACTGAAAGTGACTTTTGAAATAAACCAGTGCTACAAGCTAGGGATATCATAGTCCCATGAGAGGACTGCATATATGCCAAGGGTAGAGGAACAGACGGTTGTAAATGCTCCAAATACCAAACACCCAGTCTAATACGATGCTATTTTGGACCAATACAGTTCCTAAATAATTCAGATTTCTGCCTGGAAAGCATAATTTGCTGCTGCAAAAGCTAAGCTTGCAGAGCCACTGAAGCAGCAATTCTCACAGAGTTGTGGGAAAGAGCTGATGGTCTGAGATGGGAGGTACAAGGGATGCCACATGCTGAGGCAGCTGATCTGCAGCACAACATCTGGAAAGAATCCAAGAAAGATGAGTATTTTCTTGCATATCAGTTAGGCTCTGACGTAGTAAATTCTTTAAAAATACGATTTTTAAATGCTAGAACAATGAAATTTGAAAAATGAATCAACTCTTACTGGTTTTGAGACTACTGAACTAGGCAAGTAAGTGAATTTGTCACAATCCTGTCTGCCTCTAACTTCCACACCAGTGTTTACCCTAACAACTACTTAATTTTGGACTGGACAATTTACACATATGTTTGGAAATTTGAGTAACTATCTTGTCTATGAAAACAATGAGGATTCAGTGTAGTAAGGCAGGATATGAACATTTCAAATCAAATAGAGACAGGTAGTGAAAAGAAAGGTATTTCTGTAAGCATCTTCATACAGTAGGCATCTTTAGCAGAACAAGTTTAAAGCCAGTCCATAAAGGATGTGAGCAAAATTGAACATACTAAGTCTAAAAACTAGAAAATGTTGACTGCTTCTTGGTCCTTCAGATTCTTACCTGCCCCTGATTGTACATTTCCAAGGCACTGAAACCTCGTGGTTCATCAGCAGCACTCGAAGCTCTTGAATATATATTTATAATACAGAATATTTAATGACAGATAGTATTTACAGCATTACATTATTATTATTATTAAATATATTTTCTGATATTTAAGTATAAGAGATCTTCACTCATTTGAAAATGAGTAAATAATTTACAGAATCTGGGTGACTTATATCTAAATTATTTGACTGTGACATATGGCTTTAGGATACTTTCTTAACAGAAGTGAACTGAATTATGAATTGCTAAGTATTTAGCACAGGCACAGAGTTATATCAGTCTTGTTTGGAGTTGACATAACTACCTCATACTTAAGAAAACATATTTACTATCCTTCTAAGAAACCAATTCAAATATCACAAATAAAATCTGTCTAGTAAAAGGCCTCTGACTTTTCACACGCTTTCTAACACAAACATGTCTTCACAGTCTCTGATTCTTCACATCCCAGTGTTTTAACCTATTTCATCCTTTCTGGTGTGGATCTCTTTCGAGATGTGCTGCTGAAATTGTCTATTTACGAATACCCGCTTATTATTTGGGTGAAAAAACCCAAAGTTTTTCACCTAACAGATGACTACAATTAACACCAGGTGACAGGGTAAATCAGTATATCTCTCTCTGGACCAATTAAGAATTATTTATTGATGTTTGGATATTGATGTTTCAGTTAGTCTGAGAGAGAGTAATTTCCTGCTCCAAACCTCCAGGAGCAAGAACAAGAATGTAACCATACTTTACTCAGAAACCAAAAGCTCTAGTACTTATTTTGCAAATCTGGGAGAGAGAGCACTTCTAATTTTGATGGTAAAGAGAAAGGAATATAGATTGAATAAAAAAAATGCCTTTCCTTGGGAAAAAAGAATTGGTTTATTTCCATTAATTAATTTGACTTCAAATCTTTTTTTCAGTGAAAAATCATTTAATCAGAAATCTTACACTAGCCTTGTTGAGTTCCTTAATCAGCAGGTATCTCAGCAAAGGCACAGAATATGCAAATAGAAAAAGCTCAACCCTCAGATCAAAACCTTGACCTCCATAGTTCAAGATGAAACGTGACGCTACTTTTCCCCAGCAGGAAACCATTGGTCACTGGACACATCTCACTTAGGTTGCCCAATCCATGGTAGGTGCTTTTCTACTCAAACTAGACTCTGGTGTAAGATCAATAAATGCAGGCTGCTGAATTCTTTAGTCCATACCAGAAAGAAATTTCAACTTCAACTTCATCATACTAAAGTAGCAGGTGTCTTTTGAACAGCAGACACATTTAGAAAGAGAAGAGCAGAGCATGAGGTCTTCACTTATAGCAAACACTGCCTTTGTCAGCAGGGAGTGTAGTAGTTGGCAGAAGTAAATGCAACAAAATAGTGCCCAGAGATGATATTGAGAATAGATTATTTATCCTACACATTACTAACAACTGTACTGCTGGGATGGTCAAGCATGAAGATATCTCACTAAATGTGAGTTTTAAAAGCCTACACAATTTGGGAACAATTTCCCCTAAAGAACACTGTTCACTGCACATAATTATGGCTGCTGAAATTGGCTGTGGAACTTGACATTTCCAGTGTTAATGCTACTGCTGCTATCAGAGTGTTTTCTGAAGTGAAGCAGGCAATGTCCTTAAGATGAGTTCAAGTTGGGCTGGTAGGAGACCCCCTCAACATGGAATTTGCTCCTTTTGGAACTTGGTTTTGGTGGGATTAATGAGCCGTGATGTGAGATGTGCTTCCTTGGTCAAGCATATACTTAATTACAGACCATCACTGGGTTATTCAGAGTTCAAATTATACTGGAAAGGGGCTGTTTATATTGTTTATCACGAGCAGCAGATTCACTATCTGTCTGTATTTAAACTATATAATGTGTCTAAATACCAAGGTGACAGACACACAACATATCATTACATAAGTATAATGAATTAATCCAAATTAAAGGTTCAGCAGATCTTGTAACTCACTAGATACGGATTTGTTTAGAAAGGTTTGACAAAAGTGCCATATGACGGTTCATTACCACTCTAATTAATGAATAATAGATCCTGTAATATGCAACAGCCGCTGCTATCACTTAATGCTCTGAAACAAGGTTTGTCAGCCATGAAGTTCAAGAGCCTGATTACAGATAATGGACTTAAGCTTCCTGTTGGGAATTCGTTCATCCTGCAGCCTCAGCAGAATTTGAACTTGTGACATTTCCATCGTGCTGCAGCTTGACTAGAGGTAAAGTAGAAGCAGCTGTGGGGAAACTGCTAATGGGCTAACATGAAATCCTTCATTGGGCTGAACCACCAGGAAATCCAGTTGCCCTGGAAAAATGTAAGATGCTTCCTGGCTGGCTATGAGGGTAGGGGATGCTACACTTTATTCCTGATTAGATGTCCTCTTATTTTGGGGATCTTCAGGGAGCACATCTCTCCCTAAGGTGCAGACAGACACAGATTTTTCCCTAGGCATTGCAGTCCCTGGCACCTAGAGGCAGAAGTTAAGAGATGCAGTGCCTGGATTGCTACTCCTCTGCACAAGCCCAGGAACTCAGTTTGCAGATATAAGTACATCTTTATGTAGATACTTTAAGTCCCTGGGAGGGTATGTTGGTATGTACGCCCCTTGCATTATGTATACAAGCCCATACACAATAAGGAAAAAATAAGGGTTGTCAGGTCATTCCTGACATAGAACAAAATACAAATCAAGATTTAATATCACACTATTTTCTCCATTTTCATGGAAATCAACAAGTCTACAAAGCTGTCAAATAATTTGATAGCTATCATCACTAACCTGGTAGCACACAGAGTTGCTTGATGAACTAATTTGTCAGGGTAGGCACTCTAATATAAGTACAGAGCTTGGCCTCGAATAAAATTTTTCTGGTTATTAGGTTATTAATGGAAAAAAAAAAGAAAGGTTCTATGAATGTGACCCTTGAGGCAAGTCTCAAGTTTATTATTTCTAGCTCTTAGGCCATTCCCCTCTGTGATTTATGTTTGATCACAAAAATAGTAAGAGAGCAGATCTGCTGGAGATATATAGCAAATTTAATTAATAGTAAACAGACTAAGTCTTGTAAAATATTATTGTTACACTGTAGCAATAAGCAGAAAGAATAAGCCAATGGATGAGCTAGTAAATAATTAAACAAACACATGAAAAGTAATAGGCTGAAACTGGCAGTGTGATTTTAAGGGGACCTCAGGACTAAGGTCACCTGAAGCCATCCTTTCTCCAGGCTGAACAAGCCCAGGCCCCTCAGCCTCCCCTCTCATAGAGAGTGCTCCAGCCCCTCATCATCTTGGTGGCCTTCCACTCGCTCCAGTGTACTGATGGCTTTCATCATCTAGTGTTGGGGGACATAATTGGGCTGCAGTATCTTAGCTGTGGACTAATAAGCAAAAGGAGATAATCCTGTGTCTAGATCTGCTGATGCTCTGGCTAATACAGCCAATTGACCTTTCCTGCTAGGGTACACAATACCTTATGTCACAAGAGCTGTAGGATGACTTGCTTAAGATTCTTCTTCAACAGATCAATTCTGGAGGGATGCTGAACATCAGAAATCCCCTTCAGGGAGGCTAAAGTCCAGAAATGGACAAAAATCAAACAGCAGAAGAAGAGAGACAAAGAATAATTAATTGCAAGAAATTCAAGTTACTGGTTTAGGTTCTAGAAGCTGCTCTCATAGCTGTGCAGTTTTGCAGAACAAACTTCCCTTTTCATCCAGTGATCCAGGACAGAAAGACATCCACAAACAAAAGATTGATGGTGTTAATTCGTTCTGCTAGCAAATGATGGAGTTACAAGTGGGACAGAGAAGATAGTTTTTAAGGCTAGAGATCACCTCTGTGAAGATAGGTGGCACAAGCAGAGTAGGTGAACTCCAGAAAAGGAGGGAAAACCACAACACTCACCAAGGCCTGTGTCAGGACACCTGCCTGAACTATTTCACAAACAGTAAAAAGGTAGCAATGAGCTGTTTAAAAGAAAGGGGGGAAATCCACATCAGTCACCTCATGATAATATGCAGGGGTTTGGGTTAGGAAGAACCCTTTTGTTCACTTTTGCTGGGAACTAACACCTCAGATGAAAGTTAATCACTGGAAGAAAGCTTACCAGTTGTATGAAGAGAGGAGAAACAAAAGCTGAATCAGCAACACAGGAAGCAGCAATATTGTCAGAAGACATTTCTAGGCAGGTTTTCAAACCTACTGCACTGTACTCATCTTATCACAGAGGTTAAATAAGGAGAACACAACATATGTACATATGTCCATGGTATGTATGGAAGTGTATAGTAGTATTCATGCCCTTTAAATGCATACAGCTCCCACGATTTTCAAGATTAGCTCTCAGTGCCTCATTATTCCAATATACATACCATCTGTATGACATGCATAGGAAGGTATCTTTTGGAGAAATTAAGAAACAGAGGCTGAGTGTCATTTTATACCTAGAAAAGCTGTGGGCAGATGACAGCTGGCACACAGCTATTCTGAAATTATACCTGGTTACTGTAGACAGGGTGTGATTCCATGAGTTTTTATTCAGAAGGAAAACGTAAGTGGAGGCTTTTATCTGTATTTTAAACTAAATTAGAGCTGGGACACTCACCTATGACACAGAATGGTTTCCTTGCAAAGCGCAGTCTTCCCTGCCATCCTCGGTACCGACAGCAGCATCCAGCAGACCAGATACGAATAATAAATTCCAAACCAAAGACAACAATCATGACAAATTCCTAGAAATGAAGAATATGAAAAATGCCTGTTACAGATAACCAACAATGAAGCCTCGGGAACCCTATATCCACAGTGTGTGTGTATCAGTACACCCTGAGCACCTGGAGACCCCAAGCCAAACCTGGGACACTGTTCCCCAGCATAATAATATATCTGTATAATAATTGTATACAATATACACAAAAAACACAGTTCCCAGCTTTCCTTTCTGAAGGGTCCAAATCTAACCTAAATAACATTAAATGTCTGCCAAGATGGGCTACTAACTATGACAAATTGAAGGACTGAATCATACTGAAAAAAAACCCCAAACCCTGAACAAAGCAAAGTAATCAGTAGCTTTGGATAAGATGATCAGAGCAGAGTTTAGGCAGCTAGTGAAGCCCATACATTTTATATCCACATCCATAAAAGTAGTTCTTAGCTTGAATGTTTTTCAAGATATGTTCACATTGCAGGAATATACAAGTGGAGTGATTAAGTTGATGCAGAAGAATTCAGGAAATCAATTTATCGTAGAAGAAGGTTAAAGATACATGCCAGTGTAAATAAATACAATGGGTATGTAATGGTCTGTAAAACAGTAAATAAATGCTGAAATTAGGCATAAACTTCCCTGGACAATCTATCATAGAATCACAGAATCATAGAATTGGCTGGGTTTAAAACATTTAAAAATGCCTGTTTTTCTGACTTGTTTTTTAAATTTTTTTTTTATTTATGCAACTTACATTTCATGAAATTTTTCAGTGCAACAATGACTGAATTTGCAGCAATAGAGCAGTAGAGCAATAAAGCTTGTCACAATTCAGCTATGTACCTTAAGGAAATCTGAATCCCTAGAATATTCAGTGATATAATACATACACACTTGTATGAAATGATAAACTTAATTTAGATTCTCCTCTGGAATGCCACCATAAAGTTATGAGTTTTGATGTAGTAAAATAAAATTTTGTGTATTCAATAAAATAAAAAATACTTGAAGGAACTTCTTAAGCAGTTCATCAAGAAGAAGAGGATGACAATTATATTTTATTTGGCAGCTGAATGTATTTCCATGTCCAGGAGAAAGCTGTTCCTTGTCAGCCAATTAATTTGTGATGTCTATAGCATGAGGACTACTGTGGTACTGCTAAGAAAACACTGAAAATGAATTAGATAGGGGAATATTTGCAAGGGTAGACTTGATCCAATACTGATTTTTTCCCAATAAATAGTTTGCATGTTTTTAGACTCTGAGACCTTAAATTTCTGTAAATTTCACATATGTCAGCCCCAGCATTAATTTACCTAACAAATGGCACTATTAATATTGTGTCACGTAACAATGCTTACTAACTTATGATCACTTGAAGTACCTTGAAAAATTATGTATTTAATTTGCCTTTGCTGTCACAAACCAATTCAAAATTGTGGTATTCCTTCCTAAAGCATGTCAGCTTGCATAACTGCATCATACTGAAATAATTTTTAGAGACTTCTTCTGTGCTTTGTTTTCCAGTTTGGTAAATCACATACTGAATTCCTGACTCACAAAAGCAGAATGAGATCCCTCTGCTAAAACACAGCTAAAGAAAATGTCACATTTTTTGTTAGAAAGAAGCACATGGGAAAATGAGTGTGATTGTTTATGGTTTTGTTTTTATTCGTTCTGCTACAAGAAACTTCAGCTTAAGTCCATGGGCATACAAATTTAGAAAGGGTTATGTGCAAAAGTGATAAAGTTCTCCATACAGTACCAACTGTTCTTGCCAGTTGGCTACTTTGTAGGAAATTCTGTGTAGAAGCTAACTGGAAAAAAAGGAGGAATATGTATTTTAGTTATTTAACTACCACTTTTATAGTGGTTGTTAAATCATGAATTGTCAAATAGGGATTACACATTGTCAGATGCCATCTTTGAATTTTTGAGGGTTAGTGGCAGGCATTCAGGCCATTTGACATGATTTTCCTGATGGAGTTCTTTTTTGGGGGCAGGGCTACAAGATAGAAAATGAGGGTTGTAGAGAGTGATGGGGTCTCTCCTGAGCCTCCTCTTCTCCAGACTGAACAGCCCCAGCTCCCTCAGCCCTTCCTCACAGGACTTGTGCTGGATCCCTTCACAGCCTCCTTGTTCTTCTCTGGACCTGCCTCAATCTCCTTCCTGGACTGAAGAAGCCAGCAAAGCATGAAACATCATTTGCTTCCCATAAAATCTTTTCCTTGTTAAAATCTAATCACACTTAATTGGACTAAAGTTTCTGGTTTCCCTGGAAAACATACTGTGAGTACAGAGGCATAGGAAACACCTCCTACTTTGTAAGTTCTGACATTGTCACAGGCATCTTGCAGGAGCTGATCCACACGCACAGGACCGTGTCCTCTATCACACTCTAGACCCCAGCAGGGCCTCTGATTGAGAACTGGCAGGAACAGAAAGTACTTAATGATGCCAGAAGGACTGTTCTGCAGCTTCAATTCGATTAAATTAGAATCACAAAACTGCGGGTAGAAGTTAAAAAGAGGTAATATTTTTTTTTTTGGTGATTTACTATTCTGGTTCCTTCTTGTGGTATGCAGTTTAGTATTCATCATCTCCACCACCATTAGCAATTTCTATTTGCTACGCCTGCTCAGTCACACAATGATGAAAAAAGCCTTTGTGTGTCAGAAGCACGTGGCTGAAAGGCTCTTGTACTACATAGTGTACTTGTGTGTCAGAGGCAGAAATCCTATGAGTCTCACACAAAGCACCTACACATGTCCTACAAAGAGAAAACTCATGGGGTTATATCTGTTCCAAGAGAGAAAAAGGGAAAAGGATTTTTTTTTAAATTTTTAATATTTTTTTTTTCAGGGTGTGGTAAGAGAGTAACATTTTTTGGCTGAACACTCTGAAATATCTTTGTTCATTCCTTGAGAAAAATAATTACCACATTTTCTCAAAATTAACTGAAGTCATTTAAGTAAATTTTAACAACAGCTACTGCAGTAATAACAAGTGAGCTCAAATGCAGTAAATAAGTCTCTGCACTTGAACACTAAAAGAACTGCTTATTTAAAAAAGGTACTACATATGGTTTTCTTCCACACGTATCAAATTTCTGGAGGTTTCAAAATACAGTAGAAGATTTAATAACAGAAAAAAGGATCAATAAAGTGGAGATGTGGTTTAACGCTTATATTTGCATTTTCTGAAACAGTGATTTTTAAAAATACTTATATCCTGGTCACTCCTACTTCCTCAAAGAATAACTGATTTTGAAGGGAATACATACCATCATGAATAAAGACTAAAGAGAACGAATTTTCCTAGAAAATGTGAATTAATTTAAAAAGAAATTCTTCATAGTACTATATATTACAATATTGTTGTGTTTTGGATTGAGAGATTTGAGATTGAGAGAGAAAAAAACCACTGTGAATAAACTAATATTTTAGTAATCAGTGTGCTTAGTCACAATGTAAGTTAGATCTCTGGCACAGCTAATGCAGGCCAAGGAATGACAAGATCTTTTCCTATGGCAGCTGCACAGTCACAAGGTTCTTGCTTTTCCATGGACAAAAATTGGAAGTATTCATCCCAAACAAGATCAGGATTTTTTAATTATTATTTATTTTGAATGTCTTATTACAAAATTAAGCATAAATCTAGGTTTTTTAATAACTTGGCTTTAGTTCCTTAGCAATTGAAACAGAAAATCAGAACGTAATTGGAAAGGCATGTGCTGGAATAAGCCATTAGACCTCACATGATTTGCAGGCTTTCTGTAGAAATGATGCATTCCAAGTATCTCTGTCCTATGTGTAATATGACGGACCTTCATTAATTTTGTTTTACTTAAGCAATAAGAATGACAACATTTACATCAGAATAGGAAAATTCCTCACAGATGATAAATCTGGCCTCCTTCAAAATTCAGCAAGCCTGTATTTGGACTGGTGAACAAGGTTAGATGTACTGGGAACCTGGTCCTTCCCTTCTGAGGCAGAGCAGGGATGCCTTGCCCTTCACCATTTCTCCCTTCTCCTCTATGTCTTTATCCTTTTGCAATCACAGCTGCATCTGGCCCTGCACCACAGTTACCACAATTTTTAACTTTTTATGGCTATTCGAGGTTACTGGTAAGCCCCCTGCAGTGACTGCTATGGCATTGGTGCTTTGGACAGTGGAAAGTTTTTCTTCCTTCTCAAAGTAGAGTTCATCATCATGAACTTTTCATTCTGAAATGTTTCTGCTTACACAGCTCCAATTGTCATGGGGAAATATGCATATGAAAGAGAAGCAAGGCTGAAACACATTGATAAAGGATTCACTTGGTTTTGGAATAAAAAAACACAGGTGGCAGTGTGCTCCTGAAGTTTTTTACATCTGCCATGTGCCTTCATTGCTCTGCCACTAGAAAAATGAGAACAAGACAAATGGCAGCAAAGGAAAATAAGAGGTCACCCAGGGCAAGATTTCTATGTACAGATGGTCCTAGAGGACTGTAATGAACAGGGTTGATAATGAACTAAATCAAGCATTCTTTGTACAATCCAGCTGGGATGAGCACTTTTTTTTCCTTTTCCCCCCTATCTAATTAGGATAAAAATGATGATTCATTGAAATGGTCTACATTAATATGTTTCTCTAGTACTAATAATGATAAAGATTTCCCCAAGCATAATACTGTAACAGCAAAACCCTGTTTTTATCACAGCTTTCTTGTTCATTTACGTAACTGCTTATTAAAACCTAAAATAATTTGCTGCTGCTGAAATTAGGTGCCTTGGATGTAGACTGTCATTTGTGGGAACTAGAACCACTTTTGAGTTGAGAAAGGGACACAAGTTGAGCACTCTGTGCTGTTCTTTGAGGATGCTCCTCATTATTTTACAATGTGAAAATGAGATGAGGTTTGGATATAGGAAATCCACCCACAAGACAATGGCTCTGTTTTTATTTAATTATATTTCTTTTATGGAAATTGTGTGGTTAAGTATTTTAAAGGCAAGTAAATTAGGACAACAGGACTGTAGACTGATGTAAGGGGTTGCCTGCCATGAGCTCATAGAACTGGCTCTACAAGACACATTGTCAGAAGCCTGGGAAATGGACTAGAACAAATCAAATTAATCCTGACAAGTAAGATTTAATGAGGCCACAAGTGCTTCCCTACTTGAAGAAAACATGTCTGCAGTGTAGCTGCACTGCAGATGCTCATATGGTGTAAATCAGCACAGGCTCACTACAGTAGCACCATAGCAGGAACAGGAGCAATGTCATCTGATAGTGCTTGGGAGGTTCTCCCTCTTCCCTAAAAACTCATAAACAAGGAAGCCTAATGTTTCCAGATCAGTCAGAAAAGAGGGAGAATAAACATATCCTCATCTTTTACTTTATGGCTGACTTGTTTGAGAGTCGCCAGCTGGTAAAACCTCTTAATCATAGAATGCTTTGGGTGGGAAGGGACCTTAAAGATTATCAATTTCCAGCTCCCCTGCCTGGGCAGGGTAGTTTTCCACTAGGCCACTAGACCAGGCTGCCCATCCAACCTGGCCTTCAACAGCTCCAGGAACTTCTGGAAGCATCCACTTCTCTGGGCAACCTGTGCCAGTGTCTCACCACCCTCAGAGGAAATTTTTTCTTCCTAATATCTAATATAAATTTACCCTCTTCGAGTTTAAAACTGTTTTGCCTTGTCCCACCATTCCATGCCCTTGTAAAAATTCCCTCCCAAGCCTTCCTATTGGCCTCTTCAACTCTCTCAGCCTGTCTTCACAGGAGAGGTGCTCCAACCCTCTGATAATTTTCCTGGCCTTCCTCTGGACGCCATGCCAATGATCAGTCGATACTATTCAAATAGCAGTGCTTTATTATTCCTCATTAAAAGGGAGAAGAAGGGTTTTTTCCTTCAGTTAAAGCAAGAACATAACACCTCGGCTTCTCGCAAGCAAAAAGCCCTCTACTCATTCCAAGTGCTGAGCATCAGAGTTGAGCTCTACACTTTAAAAAATGTTGGAATGTGAGGTGGAGAGCACCACCAGTCTGCCTCAGAGACACCTGAGGAAGGCTTGAGCTGTAAGGAGTGATCCAGAAGCTGGTGTAATTCTATTATACTGCCTAGGAACAATTCTGTTATATTGCCTAGTTGCCAGATTAAAATCAGCAGATATGAATATGCACACACTTTTATTCAAAATAATAGTATAATTTGAATACACATTTGTGTTATTCTTGATTCAGCGTTAGAAGTGTAGATCTTTGATTTAAATAGCTGACAAGTATATCTACACGTATATATATATACACACTTAGGAAACTAATGTTCTAATTCTTTCCATCTGCAGTTTAACAGTGGGAGAGGTGGCCATAAATCTGAAAACATAACCCAGAATAGACCCTATTAGTGGTATATAAATCATAACCAGAGCCCTCAGCTCAGCTCCCAGGGCAATACACAATAAGCATGAAATGAAATTCATGCACCTTTTAATAATTTTTATAATGTCTTTGATACTTTTACTACTCTTGCTTTTCCAGATTATGATTAAGATTTCCCATGTTGATTCTACATTAATGGAGGATTATTAAGAAATCAGTTATGTGCCCTTTAAACTAATACACAGCTACAAGTCTATTGATATCTTATTAAAATCCCAGTGATACGCTTAGTTGTTAATTAGTCATATATTATACAGGACTTCTGCTATCCAAGATCCTTTTAGCTTTTTTAGTGTTTATTACTTGAAATGGCACCTAACAGCCATGTTTCTTTATCAACTTACAACAGAAAAAAATCCAGAATTTTTATGTCAAGGAAAACCCAGTTTTGAATAAGAGAGTAAAAGCACAGAACAGAATTAGGTTGCTGCCATTTAATTGTTTTTCATCATCTCATACAGTATATTCAAGTATTTGCCATATGAGCCCCAACACATGATTCATAGCCCTGAAACTGTGCTAACCTTCCTCAGCATCCATGAAGAAAGGACAAACACCCTTCTGCCTCTCCAGATGAGCAGACCCACTTCACACCATCACCAACCTGGTGATCTTCTGGATCAAGAATTAATGGACATAGGTGTTGGGCAGCTCTGCTCCTGACCACGGGACATCACAATTACAGTGATTACCATGTGAGGGCAAAGACATCTCAAAACTCCTTTTGGATTTTGATGGATGTGGTCCTTCTAGGAAGACGCTGGTTATCATGGAAAACCCTTTTTCAAATTGGGAAAATGGCAAGGGGAAAGGACTTTGACACCCCTGCCCAGAGAGAGCATCACCATTTAATATGGCTCTTCCCACTCCTTCCCATTTGCACTCACTGCTTTGGGCAAGATCATATGCTTATGTCAGATAAAACTACACTTCTGAGAGAATTCCTGAGAGAAGATGATAGCCATAGGACAGTTTTCTGCTTTCCAAATATTTTCATTCCCTGCTTTCTGCTTGTTCACATCTTCTTTCTCTCTATTAAAATATCAGCAGTAAATGGTCTTAATGGTTTTAAAATTATCTCGATAGTGAAAACAGCGAGGCTCTGTACAGCTGTACCCAGGCCTTTGCATTTCCTTTGTGATTTCTTCACGCATTTTTTTCTGCTGTAGTCACATTTCTAATGTCACACGTTACAGGCCGACATTCAAGCACATGTCTGTGTAGCAACACAGCTCCCAAATCATCCTTTTGAAATATGGGAAGAATCTGATATCTTTAGCTGTGTCCAAGAGAAATAGTGGACGGGTACCAGCCAATAAAGACTTTGAATCCTTTTATATTCTGGCATCCATGTTAATTTTGTATTGATGCAAGGGTTTTATGCTAATTGTTACAGCTGAACATAGGCATGTGAATTAACCAACAACATTTGACATGCTGTAGAGAAGAGCAGGACAGGGTGGTTATTCTTTTTTTTTTCTTTGTACATAGCATGTTTGCTCTTGTTAAATCCTAGAGACTCTGCAAATTACATTTGCTGTGATCTTTTTTTTTCTTTTTTAAGTGATTTCTATTTGCTGTTTTCCAGTTTGCAAAGCTCATTAACAGAGCTTCCCTAGGCCTACATTAATGCATGTTTTAACCCCTGGGGCACTGACACTCATCTGGGATGATACGTACTGAAATGTTTCCAGTAAAAAGCAATTTTAAGAAAGAGTTTTCTGACAATTAGTAAATTTTGGCAAACTAGACTTGGAAGGCACTTTACTCACTGCTGAAATCCTGCTTACGCATTTAGTTTCCTGAAGATACTACTGTCACCTCATCAAATACTGCTGTCAAACACATATTTGGCTGTATTTTTATTCAGTTCATCAGGCTGAGTAAAAATATTTACTTGATCTCCTTATTTCAGTCCAATATCCAGACTTTGAAAGTCACTACACCAAGACTTGTGTTTTACAAATTATGCCATTTGCTGATGGTTTGCAGCTTTTCCTATTATCTTTTTTTTTGCAAGGCTTACAGAATTTTAGTCTCTTGGAAAAAGAAAAGAACAGATCCCTTTCACATCCTCTCAAAAACATACATATATCTTTGTGAGACATACATTTCCTGTGATCATATCTTCATATGGTGCAATCAGCCAACTCCTGTCTGGTTCAGATTTGATACCAAAGTTATTATCCTGTCTATGACATACATCCTTTCCTTAGGCACCCCATGGAAGCCTATAAATCTAAAAAATCCAGCACTTACTTTGCTAATTCATCTTTGTGGCTCACAGACAGTTCAGTCATCAGAACTGGACTTTCAGTTTGTGTCTGTGCATTTACCATCATCTATACTTGAAACTCTCTTTGGATTTTTGTATTATTGGTATGTCCACTCCAGATCCTTAAAGATACTTTTTATATTGGTCTGTTTTGATACCTACTTGCTAGACTTCACAGTTTTTATATTGAATCTTGTGGAAAGATTGCTTGTCCTACTTGAGGAATGTTCATATTTAACTGGAGCAAGCAATGCCTTTGCATGCTTTGCCCCATCTGTGCAAAGGGACTGTATGGATTGTGGTTTCTGTATGTTGCTCAGATGGTGGGTGTTCCCAAACAGCTTTCCTATCACCAATGTTTTGCATTCTTTCCCTTTTGTAATTTAATGTTTTGTAGACTTTTTCCTTGCATGTTATTTATAACCATGTACTTTGGATTTCCTCTGGAGACATGTTCTGCATTCCCATTTGGCAAATCAGTATTTTCCTCACAAAGGTCAGGTTTGAATAACTGATAGAGAGTTTGATATCTATCCATTTTTACTGTTGCAATCTAAACTGGTTTTTGCCTGTTCTGAGGAGTTAGCTTTTACTCTCCACATTACAAGTTTGGATCCTTTTCAAACTCTGGCACAAAGCCAATAAAAATTCAATACTGCAGGGTCTAGGATAAGCTATTACAAATCTACAGCTATGGAAAACATTGCTCTTATGACTTGGAAGTAATTTCCCATCACTTAAACTGATAAAACATGAAGGAAGACATGTCATGGAAGAGCAGTTGTTGTGCAAGGAGTGTTGCTCTTTTGCACTTAAAGGAGGTCAAAGACAGCTGGTTTTGTCCTTTAGCACAACGTGTTGATCAACCTAAAAGGAAATGTGCTTTTACCTCCTCAAAGAATTATATTCCCTATCAATCTGAACCCTGACATCCCATCAATAACATCTAATCCTCCCTGTTTTCCATGCTTAATCTCAAGATCCTCAAAGAGATTCTGTGTTCTGTGGCCTCTTGAATGAGGCTGATTAAAAGTCTCTTTTCCAAATAAAATGGACAGTCCTTACCCTCTTAAGAATATGTTCTAATCTGACTGCTAGTCAGCCCTGAGTTGGGAAGCAAAGAGGATCAGAAACTGATTGTTCACATTACTGGTATCTTCTTTCCTGAACAGATAAAAGAGTATAATGTACGTATTTAAATAAACCACCGTTTTCTTACTATACTTTACTATATATAATATATATAATATATAGTAAAGTATATACAGTAAAGTATAATGTAGTGTATATATATAGTATAGTATATATTATTTATATATAATATATATTTCTTACTATACTTTAGTCGTTTTAATGTTTAAATTGTAGCAAGCTATGAGCTGTGTTAACACTGCTTGTCAGTTTGCTGTTTCCAACCATATTTCTTCATAGCACAGGAGCACCTGTCTCTCCATACATGCCCTGTTTGTTCAGAGGAAGCAGAAAATAATCTCATGGATGGTATTTTACCCAGGAGCCATTTACTTGTGATTAGTAGGTCAAGAGAGGTTCTCCTCCCCCTCTATTCTGCATTGGTGAGGCCGCACCTGGAGTATTGTGTCCAGTTCTGGGCCCCTCAGTTCAAGAAGGACAGGGAAGTGCTTGAAAGAGTCCAGCGCAGAGCTACTAAGATGATTAAGGGAGTGGAACATCTCCCTTATGAGGAAAGGCTGAGGGAGCTGGGTCTCTTTAGTTTGGAGAAAAGGAGACTGAGGGGTGACCTCATCAATGTTTTCAAATATGTAAGGGGTGAGTGTCAGGGAGATGGAGTTAGGCTCTTCTCAGTAGTGACCAGTGATAGGACAAGGGGTAACGGGTGTAAATTGGAGCATAGGAGGTTCAAGTTGAATATTTGAAAAAATTTTTTTACTGTAAGGGTGACAGAGCCCTGGAACAGGCTGCCCAGGGAGGTTGTGGAGTCTCCTTCACTGGAGACATTCAAAACCCGTCTGGACACGTTCCTATGTGATGTATTCTAGGTGGCCCTGCTCTGGCAGGGGGGGTTGGACTAGATGATCTTTCGAGGTCCCTTCCAACCCCTAGGATTCTGTGATTCTGTGTGATTCTGTGATGACTCCAGTGATCTGGTGATTGCACAGGAGATTTCTTTTTGGCATGCACCTGACTGGTGTTCCTGCATGCCTGGGAAATGCTCTGGCAGCCACAATGGAACTCCCTTTTCCTTCTGCTGCATTTGTTATTGGATGCTATAGCAGCTGAGACAACTGTACATAGTTATCCTGTCTTCTTTCAGTGATGAATTTATGGGATTTCTCTTTGTCCTGACTGCAGATCTGATATAATAATTTTGTTTTAGTAATCTTTAGTCATCTACACTATTTATTCTTACCCAGTAGAACTACATTTCATTATGAGATTTTTCATTCTTAGAATCATAGAATTGGCTGGGTTGGAAGGGACCTCAGAGATCGTCAAGTCCAACCCTTGATCCACTACTGCTGCAGTTACCAGACCATGGCACTGAGTGCCACATCCAGTCTCTTTTTAAATATCTCCAGGGACGGAGAATCCACTACTTCCCTGGGCAGCCCATTCCAATGCCTGATCACCCTCTCTGTAAAGAAATTCTTTCTAATATCCAACCTAAACCTCCCCCAGCACAACTTAAGACCATGTCCTCTTGTCTTGCTGAGAGCTGCCTGGGAAAAGAGACCAACCCCCCCTCGGCTACACCCTCCTTCCAGGGAGTTGTAGAGAGTGATGAGGTCTCCTCTCCTTCTTCTCTTTACAAAGGCTATTTCTGCTTAATAAAAATAGAAGGGAAAAGAAGAATGAAAATAAAAAGGGAAAAATGTTACTAATAATGTAATCAAGTACAGAAATATATCAATAATAAAGTTATGACAGTATTGAAATGTCTTTATTCTCTGTTGTATTTGAAGTGTATTTTATCATCTTCAGCAATCTGGACAACAGATTTTTGATAGACAGCTTTACAGTTTTATGTGTCTTGCCATCTCCCTTTGTTATGAAATAATTTTTATAGTTCTTTTCACCTCTCTCCATAGCTACAGTATGTGCTTATTTGTTTTAGAGCTTGGTGGTTGGCTGGTAGCACTAACACTAACACTGTGTTCTGACAGAATTACAGCTTTAGGGACATCTACTCCTATGTTTTTAAATAACTTAATCTTTTAATTTACATTTTTTCCTTGTGTCAGACTTTCTTCTAATAATTTTTAGTTTCAGAAAAGTGCAACCAGTATTTACATTTCCAATGGGAGACCTGTTCTGTTTGCACCTAAAGACTTTCAAGCAGTTGTAATAAGATCTGGTCCAAAGTTTGATAAAAAAAAAAAGCAGCTCTGATTTGTTGAAATTGATTTACATAATAGGAGTGTATTGGTTTAATCAGCAAAGATGTGAAATTATTTATTTTATAAGGTAAGAATATATTCTTTCAAAACTAGCAGGTAGTTTATTATGACATTGTTGAATTGTTTTATGCTCATATTTTCACCTTATTATAATATTAGTGTGCATGAATCCAACCATGACTGAAAACATGATATCCTGCCCTTGTCAACACTACATTTCCCTCTCTCATTCTGTCTTTAATAGCATCAGTTTTGTATGTTTAAAAGGCATAATTTTTCAGACATGTTTATGCAGAAATTTTGAAATTACAAAGCCTTGTTTTGATTCAGGATGAAAGTAAACAATGAAAATCAGTAGTTCCTGAGAAACACTGATTCTGAATTTCAACAAGTTCCAGTAAATTTGAAAATCATTGACTTTTTAGGTCAGGGATCAATTAATCTGCTTTTCTCCATAGAACACTCAGCAAAACAGCAATTAGCATGTGGGCTATACCCTACCTCGTTATTGGCAATCCATCTAGAATTGATATATCAAGATCATGCATTTTGTCCTTTAATGTATTGATAGCTGGTCCTACAGAGCCATATATCTGGTCCTCTGCTCATATCTGATGGTCTGTTATTGAAGTATTGCAAGAGGATTCATGTTCTGGGACAATAAATCCAAACTGAAAAATGCTACTTTTTGAATCAAGCACTATCCATCTCCCATTTAAAATATCCATTCTTCATAGCTTTAAAATTTTGTAGTGGATTTGTTTGATTACAACTCCATGGCTGGATTCACTCTCCTAGAGCAGAGACAAATTAAATACGTGATTTTTTGCTATGGGTAGTAATATCCTATGGTTTTTTTAACCCTCTTTCTGCATTTCTTTTATGAGAAAAGATTAGAAAAGTGTTAGGGAGATCTTAATTGCTGGAAGCACTTATTAGACTGTATCTTGGATTCATCTAAGTGACTACAGTACATGAAGGAGCAAGGCTCATCTATAGCACACTATCTGCTTTTATGTCTTTGGGAGCATTATTTGCCTGTAGCATGTGTTCCTGGAGTGTGATTTCAGAGGTCTTTACTTGAAAGACTGGGTACAGCTTTCTATCCCTGTATTTTTCACAGAAAAAGCCAAAATAGACTTGACAAAAACAGTCCTGCTAAAATTCATCTGAGTTTCTCAATCTTTCTATATTGAGTAGAAATTAAAATGATGAGAAAAACTGAGTGCTTTGTCACTTCAAATACAATTACATTTCCTTCCTACAATTTTTCAAAGCCAAAAGTTCTAAACTGCTCAAATACACAATTAATATCTTATGCCAGGTCAAATGAAACATTCAATATGATTTAAGATGGTTTTTTCACTTTTTGATTTGCCAAATCTTTGAGGGTCAACTAAAACTATTTTATTTATTTTCTTGAATAATAGTAAGCAAACATGAACCAGTTATTCACATAGTTTTAGTTTAAAATGATCTTAAAACATAGGGAATTTGGTGATGAGAACGAATCCAGTTCCAGATATAGCCTTTCTTGGCTATCTTCCCCTAAAGATTCGATTCTGCCTTTCCAGTCTTAGTTCCCTTGTGTTTATTTATTGATAAATTGCCAGCAAATGTACATGTAGAAGAAGATCAGCCATACACCAAAGATTATTTTCATGCTGTGTTGGTCGGATTCTTAAGCTTCTTGTGGCTTTTTTTTCTGACGTTGAAGTAGATTTTATTCTAATGGCTGTCTGGGGTATATCATTGCTACAACTCCAGTGCCAGAAGTTGTGTGCACAGATGAGGCTAAAGGATAATTACAGTTGCAGTTGCAAGAAGTTTTTATCTGATGTTTTCACCCCAGAGACCACCAGTATTTCTGGACAAAAATCTAATCAAATGAATTACTAATGTAACAATTCAACACTGCTGAATGTAACACACACTCTACGGGACTTAGCAAAGAACTGAAATACTAAACCTGTTTCAAAAAATTGAAATACTAAACCTGTTTCCCTTGCCAGGTCCCCTGATAAGCAGAAGGTACGTGGGAATAGGGTGGTGCTTGTGCAGATGCCAGGAGTGAAGCCCCGGATGGATACAGCACAAAGCAGGGGGAAAGGTTTCTGATGGCTCTGGGAGCAGAACTCAGGAGTCTCTGCAGTCCAGACGAGTCCATTAACCTCTGCTGATGAGCAGGAGCCCTCAACTAATATTGCTTTCCTAAACAATTATTTGCTTGGAGCTACCACACACTGTTGGATGATTCTGAGGAAGTATTTAGGATGCAGTGATTAGGAAATATGTTTTCTGCTCCCTTGCAAGGTGAGGCTGAAGGAGATAAATGGAATTGACTGATTGCAGAAATCTTCTCTGCTCCTCTGGCCTTTCTGAGAGGGAAAGGTTTGCTCATCTCATCTACAGTTCCCTCTTTAACCTCCCTATGTAATTATGAATAGCTGCAATATGTCAAAAGTCAGAGGTACCAATGCAGGCAGCAGGTCAGGTATTAAGTTGAAGGAACATTAGCTTTTAGCCAATTAACATGGCTGTAGGGGGGACCATGTGGAATAAATCTGTGAAGCAAACAGTTCACAGAAACCTAGCAGGCAGCTCTACGGATTGTTGTATCTCTATGGTACTTCATTAGAAAATAAACATTTATCTTCCATCTCAAGCACGAAGCAAAACAGTATTAAACCAGATCTCTGGTAGTTAATACAACTGTCTACTAAATGACACATTTTGTAAGAGTTGTGTGAATCACCGCAAGGAAAAGGATGCAAAGACTCTATTAACTGCAGTCGTGTGTTGGCACAGCCAAAACAACTACTTCTGATTTAATATAGAAATGTTGCAAAGCCTGCTTTGATAACATTGCTAATATCAGCTAATGATTCAGTATGCAGAGAAGGACCAAATCATGCAACAGCAAACTGGAACAAACCAGTCAGCTTTAGCCTGCCTCTGGAATTTCATACTTTTCTGTGTTTGTATTTTTCTCCATTAGAGACCCACAGCAGGAGCCATAAAATTTGTCATCACTAGATTTAGTCCTGCCAAGGGTTTGCTGAACACCCTAGGCTATAGAGGAGAAATGCTGCATTGGTGCTTCAAGGATTAACCATCTTCCTCCTTACAGGCAATTCTGCATTAAGAGGATACCCTGGGATGTACAAATGGACAAATTCCATCTTTGAAGTCAAAGCAGCAGGAAGCACCAGATTTTACTGAAGCAGACCCTGAGCAGCACAGCTCCACCAATGGCCACCCCTACAAGGACTTCACAGAATTCCTCCACATTCAGGCTGCTGGGAGAGCCATTGGCAAAGCACAGGGAATATTTTTATCATCCAGATGAGGAATCAGTGGTTGTAAGCGCACCAACACAATCAAATAATATGTGGCTCGTGGGAAATCCATCTTTTACATCAGAAAAAGTGCTATTTCTACAACCAAGTTGCCTAAGTATACAGGGAAACATTACCAGTAACAGAAGCACCTGCTATTAGAAATAGACTAACAAAGTTTTCCTTTTTTATATATCAGAAAATATTTGCAATTAGTTCAGTAATTGCAAGAATATAACTAGATGCAGAACATTCAAACAAACTTTCATTTGCAAAGTGTTGTTCAGATATGTAAGTAATGGGATGGGGTACGAGTGAAGGATTAAATCTGATCACTTTTAGCTGGCTTAACATCACCTGATGTTCTTTTCAGGAAAAGAAAAAGAGCTACTATGGCTAGGAAGCAAAATTCTACATTTAGCACAACTTGCCCTCATTAGCCCTGCTAACAAATCATCAGATGGAGCAGAACAGCACACATCTGCAGCTAGACAGCTCTCAAAGTTTAGTTTTAGCATCTCGATGCAGTGGCACATTGTGCTGCAGTGACAGAGCATACACCATAATTATGCTTGTTGGACCGCTCACACCATAATTAATTTGGCAGCTGATCTGAAGACCAGGGTTTTCAGATCTATACAGTGATGACAATTAAAATGTTGCCATTTATTGACAATACCTGCACCAGAGGCAGGACCTAATGAGCCACAGTATACATGGAACTGCAATAACCATGGTAACTCTGGGCATACAGTGACATTTTAATGATAACTGCTGCCTGTCCTCAGGCCACCACTTGTAGAACTAAATGGCCCATCAAAAAGCAGATGAATAAAGTGTTGTCCATACAATGCATGAAAAATGTTAAGCACTTCTAGGAATTAAAGCCATTTATATCTACCTCAAAAGGCAAAAAGGAGAGCAAAATATAATAAAAAAGCACATAATATGAAGTAATGATCAAACTACCATATCCTACTTCAGCAACTGCCACTAAAATGTCAGTATCTACCAATAGCTAGCACAAAATGGTCTCTAAGATACCAAAATTATTTCCTATTTTAAGTACAAGTGCCTCTTATTACATACTGAATTTATAAATGGCAGCAGCAGTATCAAAGGTCTTTCATGCTCAGTCACTGCTGAACTGTAGTAGAAAAACTACCTGCTATAAACCACAGTAATTCTCAAGCAAAGAGGGGAATGCAATATAGTTCTTCATTAATACATTCATACATCTATTGTATGATTTTTAAAGAAAAAAAAAAAGTAGAATCCTCTATCTTATTATTTTTTCATCATTCTGATGAAAAATCTGTTTTTTTAAAAGCATTCAGGAATTATACTCTTTTCTCCATGGTGCTGGAGAGGATTTGACTGTATATAAAATTATTGGTAAAACTGTCTTGTATTTAGAAGTTTCACTTACCAAAATGAAGAGACAACCAGAAGCTAGTTTTGTGTGTTCAGGAATAGTAGAAAACACGGACAAAATCAAGCAACCAAACACAAGGAGAAAACTGAAAAAGAAAGAATATTAATAATTGTTAATATTTATCAGGACCCTGACCCAGTTATCTATATTGATCCTACTTCACCAACACTAATAGAAGACTATCAATGAACAGTCTTCATTAATAGAAGGGAATTTAATGAACAAAATTGAGTCGTGGTTGAAGACATTAGAAAAGCCTGTTACATGCTCTATGCCACACTGGTAGAATTCATGGAAACAAACACAAGAAAAAAGTTTTTCTAAGAGAAACAACCCAATATACACAAACACTACTTTTGGTACCACAATCCTGTACCTTTATGCAGTCCAGATAATCTGAGTGATTTTAAAGAAAGATCACCAATGAGACAGCCCTTTCCCCAGCCTGAAAAGTCATTTTTTCCACAACTGATCACAAATACCTGCTATATAAGTTTATCAAAGACTTAAAATACTTACTGCACCTAACTGTCTATCTGAAACAACTGAGCAACAGCCTTCATATACAAACTACCAGAAGCTGAGAGGTAGCTGAGTTATGGCATCACAGCCCTAAATGATCAGACTCCATTCTGGGAACAAACTTAATATCATAAAGTCCACAGAAGAAGTGACGAGAAAGGGGTGAATTAAGAGAGTCTAACACAAGCCATGCAACTACAGCTGGGAGAATATCACTTCAATTTTCAGCTTGTGTGAGCTTGCATGTTTCATGGTACTGAGAACATATATGTAGGCAAAGCAAAGAACCAACATGCTGCTCAATTTCTTTGTGAGGACCTGGTATCACTGTGGAAATCCTTGGATATCCCATGTCTGATCCCTATAGCAAGCAGCACATGAGGTGTTTGCAGACATGAGCCTGGAGAGCTGGTATTGCTCTGAGGACCATACTATGAAAGATAAGGAATATCCTTTCCTATTTTACTGCTTCACCAGTAGTAATACCACTGTGCTGGTGAAACCATCAGTTGGGTCAGAAGAGAAGTTAATTTCACCCACAATACCATGAACTGACTAATAAGCAGCCAGGCAGCACACTGAATGACTGCAAGGCAGTGCATGTTTTATATTTTTAGTTCTTGCACTGGATTTTGGAAGTAGTAAAAATTGATTCCCTCAGGATTTTCCTAATTTCCATCTTAAAACACTTGCCAGTCATTCTGGGTAAGAGTCAACCAATAAAAGCCAGGCCTTTGGCTTTTGTCTGAATTGGTGGGCTCCTGTTATCAGATGCTCTAACTCAACATGAATAGATATTGTACTTATTGAAGATATACATTTGCTAGAAACTACAACTGGCTCCTCTCTGGTACAAAAGGTACACAGACCTCTTCTAGAAAGTAAGGGAAAAAGCATATAAATTAATGATCTGTGTAGAGGATGCATATTCCCTTCAGTATTATATTTTATATGCACAGTAATTCTGAAGGCACAGAATTTAAGAAAAGCACTGAGGATGTGGGGGGGGTGTTGTTTCTGGTGGCCAAGATGAACATCCCACAGCAGTGGGCTCTCATGGCAATGAAACCCAGCCACATGCTGAGCTGTACCAGCAAGAATTATCCAGCAGCAGGTTAAGGGAAGAGGTTAGGTCCCACTGTGTGGCATCTGAAAGGCCACACCTGGAGTGCCATGCCCAGTTTGGGACTTCCAGCACGGGAGACAGATGGACAGCCTGAAGCAAGCCCAGTGGAGTACCAGGATTTGTCCAGCCTGAACAGGAGGAGTCTCTAACTGCTGTCCTTCACTACCTAATTATGGTCATAAAGAAGGCCTTAATGTGCAGGAAAGAAAATTATGATTAGCTATAAGGAAAAAGTCCCAGGGAAGGTGGTTCAACACCAGAAGAAGTTTCCCAGCAAGGCTGTGAAATCTCTGTCCCTGGTGATTTTTGAGAACTTGGCTGAAAAGACCCCTATGTGACTTTGAAGTGAGCTCTGCTTTGAGCGGGACGTCGGACTACATGATCTGAGGATGACTTTTCCTACCTAAATTCTTCTATTATTATAACCGCTGGATACAAACTTTAATACCATATTGCATCTGTCCTCGCTGATGATTCAGGATAAAATTGGTCTTTCCCTTATAACATACAGATCTGCTACTGTAATATAGAAGTGCTGTAATATATCCAGTACATTAGACAAAAATTAAGCCAACTTTTTTCAGAATTTCTATTAAAAAATATGATGTGCAATGTGATAAGACATTTGAGGCACTTTTTGTAGCATATAACTCAACTACTGGGGTGAAGTTCTGCTCTGAAAATCGAATCTGGTAGGAGCTTGAATATAAGTTCTACCAAAAAAAGTAAATAAAGGAGCACCCAGTCTATCTTCAGACTGAAGAAAGATAAAGATCAGCATATATATGCTTAAAGGTTTGATATAAAACTCATTCCAGTGACAAATTCACCTTGTGAGCAATTTTTCTCTCCTTCTCCCCAGTTTTTTATAAAGGAAAATCTCCCAGAACATCACTAGTTTCAGCTGCTACTCTTCACATACAATCACCCTATAATGACATCCTACTGGCATAGGCATAAATGTGGCTTATCCTTGTTAAGCCTTAAGTAGAGGGCACAAAAAAAAAATAAGAAGTGACTAAGAATTTATGGTAAAAGGATGTAATTTCTTTTTGCTAAATTTCTTTAGTCCTGAATCAGTTGAAATGGTATTTTCTTGTTTCCTTTGTGTTTAGATATTAAAAATTGCTTTTGTTTAGTTGTATTCCAGTAATACCAAGTAAATTAGAGGCCCAGTTGTACTGGGTCTTGTCCAAATACGCAATGCAAGTTTTCACTTGGAAGAAATCTCTTATAGCATAATTATAGAAAACAGACTCAGAGGGAAAAAAAAAAAAAAAGAAAGCTTGCTGTTTCCATATCACAGCTGGAAAGCTCTGCACAGGAAAGGTAAGGGACTTGCCTAGGGCTACAAAGAAAGTCTTCATGTGTGGAATAAACCTGAATCTTTTAAGTCCCAGCCTTGTCCTGCAGGCACACCACCGTCCTCCACACACCCACCGCTCCCTTTGCCTTAGTTCCTCAGGACTGTGATTTAGGAGATCACTGTGGGCAAAGTGCTAATACCTGATAGATGGGAAAAGTGAGTCAGGAGAGGGAACCGGTACAGTTAAGCAGTGTATTAATCAAAATAAAGGTAAATATTCAGGAAGGCCAGGTGCAGTTTGGATTAGCACCTGGTAGGCGTAATTCTGCAGGTTATCCATGGAAAATAGAAACAATCTTCACAGCCATATGTATGAACATTGGCAAGGTGTTTTTCCAGAAACTACAAGGGATGAAGCATTGTTATTAATTATTATTATTAAAGAACAAAAAAATAATGTTTGCATTTATTCACCCACACATCTGTATCTTGCCCTTCTATCCCTCATTCCTCCCTCCAACACTGAACGCTTTTTCTGCTGCCATTCAAGACATGAAGTCTAAAATGAGCCTGTAACTACTTTGGAAAAGAGGAGAAACATGGTCCTAATAGTCTTGCAAAACTAAAAGCTTACTTTTAGGAGCTGTAAAATGCTACACTATCAATAAAAGTCAAATGATGAAGTGTCGTGGAATATTTTCTGCAGCTTATTTACTACTGATGGGAGTCCCTTCAAATTAAATCAATAGTCAGGATTCACTTTTTAAAAAATGTAATCTGCTTACTCAGGCCAGGCAATGAAAGCCTCTCTCTTTTTTTCCCAGCAAGTACAGGAAGACATGGTTGGTACAGCAATGTGTTTCACCTGGCTGGATGTGAAACAAAGATCTGTCCAGCAAAAATAAATCCCCAAGTTTCAAACGTCACAGTGGTCAAAATGTACCAGAAGTTGTTCTTTCCTATAATGAGCTATTTCTCGAGTGACTGATGGAATGTAGAAGATTACATTAAGCCCTGGAGAGCAATTTTATAACCTTCAATAGAGGAAAAAGTATTTTCAAATTACAGCATTGCAACTGTGTTCAATGATACATGCTATGTAAGAGGATGCTGCTGTAGGTAGAGTAGTACAAAGCAAAGCACACAGCATTTATACTTGGCCTCCAGTGCTTCAGTCTGCTTTATATATTTGTTCAGGCTGAAAAAACCAGATGCTCTTTCCTCATGCATGCAGTATCAGACAGAAAAACATATGCCTTAGGCAGTACCTTATAAAATTATTCAGGCACTGGCATATTCCTGAATTTTATCAAAAGCAGCAACTTCCATTTTGTTTCAGCAGTAATCAGTTTTGATGCAGATCCTTTCATCTTACTCCCCTGCTTCTAAAAGCATACACTAATTGGAGAAAAACCAATTAATGAAAGATACTATACCTCAGAAGCTTTGATATTTATTCAATCTGCTTCTCATAAACTTTTCCTACTGGTTAATTAGGAACAACCAATTCTACATTTATTTAATTTTCATCAGAATTTTACTATAGTTTGTTATTGAAGGGCTGTTCTTATGGAAAAGGATGTTCAGCTTAAAGAAATAGTTAAAACATTACCCAGAGAATATCATAAGCATAAAAAATACACTCAGAGAAACTATTTTGTTACATAATTTACTACTAGAATAAAAATAATCAAAAGTTAAACATCTAAAGAGAGTTTTATGACCTCTTCTGTAAATAATAAAAATATATCACTGTTAAAGTGACATAATTAAGCGATTAGACCACCAGAGTTATGTTCCACTATTATTTGAGGTCTGATTTAATCCCCATAAGTGCAAGAACATTCAGTTTTATTACCAAAACTGTTCACAAACCATCGGCAGTGCCACTATCCTGGGTTTTGTAAGGAAGGTAGAAAATGTCTGACAGCTTTTGCCTACCTTAACTACAATCAAGAAGTAGCTCTTTTTCCACAGGTCCCAAGTCAGAACTATTGCACTTGCCTACGAATTTACAGAAAGTTATTTGTGTTCATGAGGTCTGAGTCTTCAGAGAGGTATTAGAGCCCTTCCATAAATAATTCCTGTAGGAGCAGTACTCATGTTTTGTAACAGTGACCACTGTCTTACTGAGTACCCAAGTATCACCTTTAAATGATTTTTAAATTCCTGAATGCTTAAAATCTGTGTGAGGCATTAGATAAATAAACACGCTGAAGATTATACTGGATGCATTGCACAAATACATCCATCACAGGTTTAGATAAATGGATACAATATCCAGTAAAAACCCTATAAAGAAAGGAAGAAAAGAGACAGTCATTCATGGCACTGTTATACTTCCACTTGGACTATTAGTTTTGGTGCACAGTTCTCACAAAAAGCCCAGAAGCAGATATTTGATAAGAAGGTTGTCCTACATGAGTTCCCTGCCTTGGTTAGATGCTGTTAGCACACTCAGCCCTATTGGTCTGTGAGAAAGGGAGACTTCAGTGTGCCATGGAGCTGACAGGGAACAGAGGCTGTTCTCAGCTCTACTCACAATTTGGAAGGGACAACATTCCCAGAGAGAAGAAACTTGCTGGCCTGAGAACTGGTTTACTTGCATTGTGTCCCAGAGCAGACGTGCATCTCAAGGCAGGGAGGCAGCAGAACCCTGGCAGCTCCCCTCAGCCTCAGAGTGTGTCCCAGTATCTCTGAGCAGACACTTCATGGAGCTGGGTGGGAATATTCTCTTCAATAGGATATGGAAAGACAAATGCCAGAGCATTTTCCTCGCTTCAGGATGAACTGAAAGTGAAAATGTTGGCTCGAGCAGGCGTGAGGAGGACATTTAGGCAGATCCTGTGTATCTCCCTTAAAAAGCAATCTTTTTGACATTTCTATAAAACAGATAACGCACTGCTGACACGGTGGAAAAGAATACAGTTTAGCAGTTTTGATAGTGCAAGCCATGTGGATTAAATTTTCCATCATTTATAGTTTCAATGTGACTTGTTTATGCAAGAAAATGAGATATGACAAAGGTTATTACAATTTGTTAAAAATGTTTGACAAAAGCTGCTTGGAGAATAAGTGCTTTTCCATAGAAAAATCTCATAAATTTCTTCTTTAGGATTTCTTTAAAATGACTTGCACTTCAGCCTTTTCTTCAAGAGGAACAGTGCAGCACATTAAGGGTTTGATGCCAAGCTACACTGAAACAACACCACAGCCCTATCTGTGGAGAGGTAGACATAAAGACCTAAACTGTGAAAAAAAATTGGACACTAAACTTTAAAAACATATTTTGAGATAAACAAATAAATTTGTGGCAATGTAACCTTTTAATATATTTTTTCTTTGGATTAATTGTTACATTTTTCAGAAATATGCCTATTCGAACTGAATTTCATGTCTGAATTCTTTTTAAGAAATGAACTTCCTTTTGCAGCAACTGATATCAAAAGGTGAGATTTGGTAGGCTCTAATGAATAGATTTTGTTTAAACAATATTTTATTTTTTATCCCTGACAGGATGTTTATTCATTCTAAAAATTACTTCGAACACTAGAACACTTCATCAAGTATGAAAGAGTTAGAGTTTGCATGTCAAAAAAGGTGTTGTCAACCTAAATTTACTTTTTCTCTCATATTTTTAAGGAGTCCTATTTTTAGAAGTGTCTGCTAAGTTGATTGTATCTGGCTTATATTGACAAAGGAATGAAAAGGCTATAACAGGAGACGTAATCAAAACCAAGCAAATGAAATAGCTCAGATACCTTTGAGACACCAAAACAAAGTGTCATTAAATGTACATCTGATAATACATTCCACTCTAAACAAAAGAAACCCCATCAAGGTAAAATTCTCCAGGGATCTATAAAGCAGGCATCATTCTGCCTTGAGCAAGCACATCAGCTTAAAAGACAAGAAAACAAAACCAAACTAGCAACCTTTGCTTCACCACTGTCATTTCCCAAGAAAATTAACTTAAAGTATGAATAGAAAGTATGTTGCATTTACCACTATGCACTTACTGCAGCATTTAGATCTTCTTTTAGAACATACAGCAAATTAAGATAAAAACTTCACTATAATGAAATGAAAAATTAAAAGAATTACAGTATGAAGCTGAAGAAATTAAAACCACTGTATAATCTCTTCTGTAAAACCGTATTTCCATTGCAGTCAATTTATTCCAACATTCTCCACAATCTAGGGCAAAGGCAAACACTCAACCTTTTTTCTGTAGACTTGTTTGCTAACACACTGTACTCAGATCTCTTGCTAGCCAGTAAAATAATCCTTAATTTAAGAAATGCAGATATGTAAGAAAGAAATGTGTTCTGGAAATCATCAGCATAACCTACTTCAAAATCAGCTTTTCAGGTTTTCAGATTTTAAAACAGAGACACTGCCACTACCAAGATTTTGGTGGGGTTGTTTGGTTTTTGGTTGTTTGTTTGTTTTTTTTGAGGTAAGAGAGCAAAATCAAAGGAACAGAACTGTAGAACTGCTGGGTAGTTTTTATGCTGTAAGAGTCTCTCCTTTGTTCTGGCTCTGCAGAAGGTAAGGCAGGATTGATGGTAATGGAGCCAGACATCGCTCACCTTCACTATCTAATCACCCATCAGTGGCCAACATTGCCACTGGAAGCTAAAACTTAAGTAGAAACCATACTGGGTTGGGAAAAAAAGCCTGTCTAACTTAGCTTCTGGAGTTCATCCACTCAGTGAGACTCAGCTCTACCCCTAGTAAATCAGATTGTGCTAAGGAATGGCAATGTTACTCTCGATGGCTCCTGGTGGTCTATGCCATTAAATAGTGAGGACTGCCACCAGCATCCTTTTGGCCTGGGTAAACATAACAATTCCCTAAACAATTCCTGGGTATGGTATGGGAGTTAGCATGTAATTCAAATAAAGTTTTCTCTGGACATGCTGGTACATCTTCTACAATGACACTTCTGGAACTGAAGTTATTGTGTCTAAAAACCACTATTAGACTTAAGTCCAGACTCAACATTTAAGTCATGGCTGTAATTTATGATCAATGAGGATATTTCAATGTTGTTTTATGTCTCAATTGAAGGTAAGGATGAAGGCAAAGTCTACTGAAAATTTAATAATTCAAATGAAGGAGTCTGCTTGGCGTATCTTAATAAAATAATTGGGATTTAACTAATAGCAAGGTTTGGAATTGACAACCAGCCCAACATGACTATGGCAGGTTAATACTGCAAGCTGCACCCACTGATCAGCTGTGCATTTTAACCTAAAATATCCCACTCTATTGAAGAGCTTTGGAACATAAACTTATCTCCATACTTATCCTACTTTTCTCCAGCAGTACATTATCTACTGGATTTTGCTTTGGTTTTAGATTTGTTTTTCAGCAGTATGTGGCCAGTAATAGAGAATTAAAGGAGTTCTTCAGGGAAAAGGACCACTCAAATATAGTAATGCAAATATACTGCTGCAATACATGAGTAAAATCACATCACTCAAGAAAGCCTCTTAATAACCCCTGGCTACCTCTAAAATTTTTTATTATTCCATATGAACAAAGTACTATCCACAAATCCTCCAATATAGATTTCAAAGCACAATAACACAATTATTATGGCAGCAACCTTCTCTTTCATGATATAGATGAAAAATCTACGGGATACTGGCCTTCCACAGGGATTCCAGTTTCTTTGCTGTCACTAAATACTATTAAGTCTCACATGTTACCAGAATACTGGATATGACAACAAACTGCACTTTTTGTTGTTGTTTTGGTTTTTTTCTTTTCATTAGAAAAAGGTATTCTAAGTGGAAATGTTATGGTTCCTGAATGTAATTTATGTGGATTGTACTAGATCTACCTATGATGGCTGTAGGAGGAAAGGTACAAAAGGACTAAAAATTACAAATACCAGTTTATATCCTTACTTATGATGCCTTCATTCAGTAGGTTGATGAACACAAAAACAATTTAATACCTTTAAATATAATGAAATACGGAATAATATCTTTAAAACACTCCATTTAGGAAAATGAGCAAGAAAGAATAAGCTGTCGTGAACAAAATCATATATATTCATGATCTAATTTCAAGAAATGTTAAGCATAGCAACAGTATTTAAAAGCCTGGGCCACCTTATAATGCCCAAACCCTTCCCAGCTACCACAGAAATCTAAGCAGCCACAAATGCCAGGGCTCATTAAACTTCTCGGAATAATCTCCTAATGGCATAAAGAAAAGACATTTTTAAAAATTTCTTCATTATACCAAGATCTCATTATACCAAGATCTCTTTCTCTAATTTAATTTACTCCTTTAGCTAAGAGCTGGGTTTTGGTCTTTACTGAAACCTTACAGTTGACATCAGTGGAAGTATGGCTTGTGTTGGGAATTATGAGCTGAATCATAAATATCACCACTGCAGAGAAAATTCTGTTAATTTCCTATAGTTTTTTCCCAGTAGTAAACAAGGAAGGAAATGGAACACATCGTATTCCCAACATAATACATTGTTAGTATTAAACTTACTTCTAAAAATCAATCACTGCACTTAAGCTTGAGGGTGTTCCATTTTATACCACACCATCATTCTTGTCTTCCTTAATCTAAATAAGTTGTGTGCTTGCTGGAATCTGAAGTGCCCTTTCTTGTTGTTAGGCAGCAGTACTAACAGAGCTGGACCTGATGGCAGAAGCATGTCAGGTTGGAAAAAGAAGAATTCCACCTTGAAGAGTTCAAATGACAAGGAGAAGTTCCTGGGTTTAATGGATTTATGTCAATGCTTACATCCTCTCTCCATGGGGTTCTCTGCTCATCCCTATGGTATCAACATAAAAGCAGCACAAAGTCTGAAATATGGGATGGGGGAGTGGGGTGTTCACCTATTTCCTAGTAGACTTTAGAATTCTAAATGTTTAAAAGCAAAGAGCAGATTTGCACTTTGCCAACCCCTGGGCCTTGCTGAGGTGAGTGCAACACACAGCTTGTGGCTTATATCACATGCTGCGTTGAGAACAGAACAGCTCTCACAGTCACCGAAAGCAAGACGTAAAAATGTCTTCTAAAAAATGAGGCTTTATTCTGCCTGAGTCCCTCCAGTCAACAACCAGCATTGTGACTCATTTTCCTCTATTTTCAGGGCCTTTTATCTCATTATCACTGCAATTGGAAAGAGGGCTATATAATTTCCTCTGGGCATCAAAGTATTCTGAAGTCGGGACAATTTAGTGGTGCTAAAGAGACCAGCAGTGGCATCTTGTGTGCACAGAGCAGGACCCACCTCTCCTGGGATGTTTGTGAGGAAGTCGCTGCTGCTCACCCGTCTGGCTTCTGTGTGCCAGTGCTATGCTTATACATTGCTTTAGCAACAATAATATTTCTGTTTTGATAATGACTTCTTTTATTAAATGCTCACTTGCAAAGGTTCTGGAACAACTATTATGCTTGTGCAGAGTGTTAAATACACAAAGCGATCGCTTAATTTTCCATATGGGGAAAAAACTGCCCTTTGAGCTTCTTAAACACATTAAAGCTGCTGCTTGTCTGTTTGAAACAACACATGAAGGTGCTTTTACTTTCCAACATTTTATCTTACAGTGGCTTGCACTCTTTGCCAAAATCAACCCCCTCAGAAATTAGTGTGAAACAAGCTTGCATTTTTAAGACACATTACAGGCAGAATAATAACTTCGTATGAGTTTTACTTTAGCAGAGCAAATTCCTTTCACAGGTGATCCTGTAAGAACTCACTTGAGTGTTCAAGGCCAGGTTGGGTGGGGATTTGAGCAATCTGATCCACTGGAAGATGTCCCTGCCCACAGCAGAGGGGTTGGACTCGATGGTTTATAAAGAGCCCTTCCAACCCAAACAATTCTATGATTCCATGATCTATGTGGGTAGTTTGATCAGAGATGATCATGAGCACATACTCCCAATGATTGTATGCCTCAAGGCTGGAGAAGCAGCCATGGAGATCCCTTCATTAGCCACTCAGTTAAAGTCACTTTTCTGCAGCTTCAGTATACAAAGTCCTATCCTTCAGTGGTTGTATGGAAGATCCCAGTGAACAGGACTGCAATGTCCCACAGTTAGGGAACAGGCAAACATGCAACCCAGCTGGCAGTAGAGGGACACCATTCACACTACAAAGAGGTGCAGTTAGTTGGTGTATTTCAACTAAGAATGATTCCTGACTGTGCAAGTGCCACGGGACCATCTCTCTGCTCTACCTCTATGACTCCAACCACCAGCCTTCAGTGTACTCTGTCAGCTCCACCAAGTTTTTCCCCTATATTAACAATGTGGAGCAGAGATACAGATATTTTGGTCTCCCACAGTTCATAGACAGTCACACCAAAAATCAGAACAGGACAGAGTGCCTACAGAGCATTTGCAAACTCTAAGTTCCTGGGAGTCTAAAATGCTTGACTGCCTTTTATATGTTAAGCCAAGCATATATGAGAAGCTTGTGAGAGTTTAGAATTTGTCCTCCCTAGGTCAGGAGTGGCTTAAGCTGTGTATGGGACACAGAGTGCTCACACAGCCAGAAATCATTCCTAGCTGAGATACACCAGCTGACTGCATGTCCTTGTAGTGAAAGTGTTGTTTTTCTCCTTCCAGCAGAGATTCATGTCTGCCTGTCTCCTAATTACTCAGGAAACTGAACAAGTGGAAGAGTGGGTTCAGGGTGAGCCAAAAATTTGGTATATATTTGTCTGTAAAAAACAAGTTCTGCTAGCTGAACCTTTTTCTTTCAATATATTTTGTGATCTGGTATGAATAATTATTTACGTAGATTTAAAGAATAAAGGCTGAGCGGGTCTAGATATCTTAATTTAACTGCAAAAATCCTGTTATGGTATCCATCCAGCCATATGAAAGCACACAGATGACAAAGTAACCCAGTAAACCAATATATCAAAGCAACAGAAACTCTTTTCAACTTAACAAGATCATTTAGTCAAGCCTTCCTATATAATTGTATTAAATAAACAGTTTTGCAGGATGCCTGAGCTCAGACAATCACAGTCAAAGAAATAACCAGGGACCTATGTCATAAAATTATTGTATTACTCTCTTGAAAACCAAAAGTTTCACTGGCTTCTTTTACAAAGGGAACTCATAAAGATCACAATCTCTTGTTCGCTGGTAGGAACCTCCAGCAGACATCCTGTCCAGTCCCCTGCTGAAAGCAAGTTCAGCTACATCAGCTTGCTCAGAGCCATGTCCAGTCAAGGGGTGAATATCTGCCTCTCTGGGCAGCCTGCTGCAGCACCCTGGCTACCCACAGAGTTACATTTTTTTCCTTACTATCAAATTGCAATTCCTACGTAAGAAACACCGAGCATACTCTTTAAAGTATAATGACCTAAGATTTTTTTTTTATTTTTATTTTTCCATATCACCAGACTGCATCACTCAGTCTACTAGATCAAGAATGAGTGGGCTTGGTGGGCTGGAATGATGGGATGATCTGTATCCTCCTCCAGGTCCTAATTTCCTATAGGTATCACCTCTTCACCCCAACAGCCTCACTTGGTTTGTACTTTTTGGTAGAAGATCTATAAACCTCACTTAGAAACACTGTGGTCAGATATCAAGTTCTCTCAAGCCAAACTAGCCTTGAATTTCTCTGTAGTATTTTCCTTATCCAGATTGCTAGTTTTGCCACTCTCCTTTTATTTTTTCCTGCTATTTTTCCTGCAGTCCATCTGAGAAGAAAGCTAAAACGTTGTTTTTACTGTAATGATAGACCAAAGGTTTATTTAATATCTAACAATTTATTTGTTCAAACTTCTCTTAGCTTGTCAGAGGGTTTTGTTTTATTTTATATTACTGAAAAGGCAAAAAAAGCTACTAAAGCCTTGTCCACTGAGATAAAAAAACCCAAACAGAATGCATGCAAATGGTATCTTGATTGTATAGATTATTATCACTTGCCCAGAACTGCAGGATTTTCCAACTATTACCTGGTATTTTCAAATACAGAAACCCTGGGCAGCTGTTTTGAGGAGCAGAAACACTTGGGGAGTCTCAGCTTGCCTGTGGAGCACTTTTGAGGCTCAAGCCAGTAATGAAATGCCCAGGCACAGATTCAGAAGAGCAGTAGTACAACACTTCCACTTGGAAATGTATTTATCACATCTTTAGCAGGCTGTGTGATGTCTTTCTGCTTTTTTGGATAATTAGGAAAGGGAATGTTTAGAAGGTCAAAGCCTTAAAAACTGAAAGAGGTGTGAGGCCCCCCCTTTGGATGGGGCTTTGAGCAACCTGGTCTAATGGGAGGTTGGTTGCTCATGGCAGGGGATTGGAACCAGATGATCTTCTTCAAGGTCCCTTCCAACCTAAACCATTCTATAACCAAAGGGTCTGTTCAGAAGAAAAAAGGGCCACTTCAGCCAGTGTGCTGTAACACACACACATCCAGCAGTGGCTGTAATGCTTTTGTAAGGGAGTAGGTAAACACAGAGAATTACCTTAAAAAAAAAAAAGGAAAATCCACGTATTTCTTAGAGCTTATGGTTGGGTGTGACCATGAGGTCACTTAGCTGGGCTTCTGAACAGTACTAGCAGCACTTCAGGAGACCAAACTTTTCCATGACTTCAGGAGCAGGGAAGAGTACAGCCTGGCCATTGGCCCTGCAGCTCCAAGCCCCATCCAGGAATGGCCACATGATTGCAGTGGGCAGACCATGGCCTGGCTGCAAAGAAAAGACAAAATACCTTCTGAATTCCTGACAACTTGCTCCACAGGAAGCACTTTTCCTAAATCCAGACTGACCCATCTGATCTCCACTAAGTAACAAGAAGTAGAATACAGGCTAAGAAAAGTTTCTTGTTACTTGCAAGATGTCTGTCTTGCATGTGTATAGCAGCCTGTCCAAAGGTGTTGTCACAGCTCTTGTCTCAGAGGAAAGAGGAGAGGAACCAATAAGCATTTGGTCAATTTTGATTCATGGACAAAAGCAAAAAGCTCCAAACCCTCCCACTCAGTTTCTGTCAACGAAGGACTTATGTCTGAGTTTCACTTCTAATCATCTTGCTGATGACATGATAGTATTATCAAAGCTGCTTCTGGAAAATTCTATTTTGCAAGAGAAGGAAAAAAAACAACCCACAAAACAACAGAACAACAGAATTTCTTTAGACAGAAAAGTCACAGAGGCTGAAAGTAAAATGACAATTTTGATTTGCTCCCAGTTTTTCAGTTTTGCTCTCTTATCACAGCCTATTGTCTATGGCCTCAAGAAGCCTTTGGCTCACTGAATGTGCATCAGCTAACAGCTAAACAAAGCAACACAGCATTTTTTTAAAGTATCAAATGTCTTATTTTTTAAGTTTTCAGAATTGAAAAGAAATATAAACTTAGTAGTGAAATTCCACGCAAGTGTGCTCTGTCATGGAAGAAAATGCGATGAATAAAGTGCTGTGTGGGACCAGCCCTCATGACCACAGCTCTTGGACTAGAATTGCATCCAGACACACCCAAGCTTCTCTCTGAGAAGTTTAGAAATCAAGTGGGTGCAATATGAATCTCTCTGGGTTGCCCATTCTGCCTTGTGACAAGTGCTTTGGCATCCATGTCTGGATGATACCAGAGGACCAGACCAGAGGTTAACCAGCCCTCCCAGCAGTGATCTTCCCCTGTGGAGGTGGCAGGCCAGATCCTGATGAGCAGCCTGGGGCTCCAGGGCTACCCAAACCTCAGGCTGTGGACCTGGATGTACTTTGCTATTTAATAACTGTCCTGATGCCACCTGTGTGGCATTCTGAGAGGCAGTTAATCTCCATTCCTGTTCATCTGGTGTTTTTGCACATTGAATTTATAAATTTTCATTATCCGGGGGTACAGAATTAATGTTTCTCAGGACAATACGGACAGGAGAGAGCTCTGATTTCCAAATTCTAATCCAATGATCACTGAACCCAGCCTATGTCAGGCCAAGCAGGCTGACAGTGCTAATGAATGCTGGTGTCTATATTTCATGACTCACAGTGTCTGGAACAATCTCTGTCTGCCTGCTTTTATAGCTCCAGTATGAGATTTGTTGACTGGAGACAGCTTATGTTGTGAGGCTGAGTTAGTCCAATGCTGTAAGTGTACGTGTAGTGCCTAATATTTACACTTTGCACCACAGGGAAAATGACATATTGTTATTATGCAAAGGGACACTACTGTTTTAAACTATATTTTTAACCTGCCTGATAAGAGGAGCTGACCGAGACAGTATGTTAAAACTACCTTTTTTATTATTATTATTATTCCTGTTACTATGCAATCAGATATATGGAGAAAAGTAAGGGCTAAAATGCAATCTTTGCAATGGCATTACAAAATATTCAAAGACAAATGTCTAATTGGCTAATACACTGTGAAAGTTGCCCACATTTTGTAAAATAATGCTACAGTGTGAGCCCTGCATAAGAAGATTACAGCTCATTAGTTTGTGGAAAAATCAAACTGCTGCTACTCCTGCTCTCCCTGGAGTCAGCACAAACTTGTCTTGCATGTGAGCAGGCTGAAGCTGGAGCCCAGGTAGTTCCTGCAGAAATGCAAGTAGCTCACTTTAAAAAAAATTCTTCTGTGCATGTTGAATGTATGCGATAGATTTAAACAACATCAAAATGTAAACTGTACTTGGGAGAACTGTATGTGTGCAGCTGGTAGAGTCTATAAAGATAAAATAAATGTTTCCATAACATTTAATTTCGAGTTGACATTTATATAACAAAACCATGGTAAAGCTATGTTTAGCTGAAGTTGTTTGCATATTTTTATCAGTATCACCAAAGGCTCTCTCCCTCATCTATATAGTTACCACATTTTGGTAACCACATTTATGGAGCAGAGGCGACAGCTACCGCAAAAGGAAAACTGAAAACCAGAGAATTTGTAACATTTGGATAAACAAGCCATTAGTTCTGGTATTGTAACTAATCAACAACTGGATGTGTTCACTTTTGCCTGAAGCAATTGCCCTGTTTTCAGTAACAGAGATGCATAGCATGGTTTGTACTGAGTTCTTAACATTTAACTGTGAAAATACCCTAATCAATATGGTTTTACTTTGTCAGGCAGAAATACCCTATTTTTTGTTTGTGTTTCTCATCTTAAAAGTGTCACCAACCAACCATTTTAGGCTCGTTGAAATGTTTTGTTTTGTTTTTCAGTGCCATTGGTTTAGTAAGGAAAAGAGGTTTAACATGAGCAGCTCCCTTCCTGACCTCAATTGTGGTGCAGAGAGGGTCAATGTGAAGTTTTCCTAGATGCATTACACTTGCTAAGACATGCAGAAACACAAGTGCCACACTTGTAGGGTGACATCCCATCCTTTGGAATGAATAAGAGTTTTGCTGTTGACACTGCTGACATTAATAAGATCAGTATTTCCTGAAAGGGAGTCAGCTCTTTTTTTTTTTTTTTTTTTAAACAAATCTGGTGCTTGAGAAGCATGTTCATTGCAATCAGCCATGGCGAAGTTGGGCATTTACTGCACTAAAAGGTGTGAAGACACAGTGAGACCACAGTCAGCCTGCCAAGGTCAGCTTTATACAAGCTAGCTCAAGTTCTGATGAAGTGCAGCCAAAAAAGCAGAGAGGTTAGCTCAGGCTGGCTGCCTCATTACTCACCCAGCCTTCCAGACAGGCAGAGTATTTCATACTTGTGCTCTAGGCTGGCACAATTACACTACTACCATTACCCAGGCTGACTGCATAGAAACCAGCTTACAAGCATCCACAGATCTGCTGACTTCATCAGAGATTTTTCAGGTGTAAGAATACAATTTGCAATACAATATCCAAAATAAATTTCTCAAAGACTTGGTTACAGAATAATAGTTGGTTTAACTTGACCACCATCCCAACAAAGAAATTCTTGAAAGACTTAAGGAAATTTAGGTTCAAAATAATAATAAAAGAATTTCTTTAAAAAATGCTATAAAAAAAGCATAAACATTTCAATGAAATGGGAACTCAGGAAATGTTGTGTCACGATAAACAAAGCTCAGGGTTTATACTGAATTTCAATTAGGTTACTTGAAATCAGTGAATTATCAAAATACAGAGGAGTCATTTGTCACTACATTTGGTCCTTGCAAATCTCTGAATAGAAAATAATTGAAAAGGAAGAAAAGATTGTATATCAAACACCTGGATGCTCAATAAGTAAATGCCTTGGGAAGACACTGTGGACAGTGTCTCAGCAAGTCCTTCCAAATGTCTCCCTCTCTCCTCTTTAAATGACATTGCAGGCAGCAATAAATAAAGCATCCTACAAATCAGCTTTTTTAGAAGGAAATACAGCTTTTTAAATACAGCTTCCAGGCCCTTCTGAGAAATCTCTAGTGTTCGAAATAGTAAGTATTTTTGTACAGGAGCAAATAATGCAAGAGAAACCCTGAAGTCAAAGGAATGTCTGGATGGAAACAGTGCTGAATCAACTCTGAAACCAAGAACCAGCTTTCTGGTGTGAGGGTTGCAAAAATGCTAGAACACTAAGGGATCCCTTCCAAGGGTGTTAAACTGCAAAGATAGAAATATGTATTTAGTGAGATTTTTTCACAAATACCTCAAATTTTGCACCTTCTACAATCTATCTGAAAAATCTAACCTAAGCGACATGATAGAAGTTTTTTTTTTGCCCTGAAAGATATTTAGGTGATTTAAAATGTGATATTATGGAAGACAAGATGGTCTGACTACAATTAAAGAGAGTGTTTACTTATATCACACAGTAAAAAAGTGTGATACAAGCACACATACATATAATGTATTAGTGAGAGTGGCTAAAACTAAGAGATCACAACTCCAGAGAAGAATGATTAAAACGAAGTGTATAGCTTAAGATATCTTCCTATTGATAAAAGAGCACTTTAAAGTATTAAATGAAAGACAAGGAACCAGAGCTTAGACAGTGATTTTTTTGGAATTAAGCTGTGGTTCCTTGAGTGTGTCTGGAAAGTGTTCCAGATGTAGATGATGTGATCTTGGATGGTGTGTCCTGTGCCTGGATACGACATTAACAGCTAATTATAACCCCAAAATATTTAAGGACATAAAACTTGTGTTTCCTTCAGTGTATTTTCTGTCTTGTAGACTTTCATCCAAGTTAAAAACAGTGTGAGTGAGGGACTATTGGCTTAACTTGCCATCCCTGAGTATCACCTTTGAGAAGAGTTCCCATCAAGGAGATTCTTGATGCTGCTGTGCTGGAGGCAGAGTGCAGGGAACAGCATTATATGTCTATTGAGCCCCTGTGAAAAAATAATTTTGTTTTTCATTTTTCAAGCTCAGAAAGTCTTTAGGGCATTTTCTAGTTAAGACTGCCTTGAAAACAAACGGAAAGAAACTAGAGGTATAATACTATATAGGATAGTGCCAGCAATAACGAATTATATGAATTATTGTCATAAAATGTTAAGAGAGGCTAATTTAAAAATACATGAAAGGTAATTAAGTAAATCATTACTAAGCTGTTTCTTACATAATGCACAAAAGCAACAAAATCAAATAACAGCAGTGATTTTCTTCAAGTACTGCTAGTGGTAAGAAAATGATCTTACACGTTGCACAAGCTAAGAATATTTTTGATAATAAGAGATAATTTTGACCCCTAAAACAGTAACAAGATGAGTGCAGAGGACTCAGAAAGGGAAGATTGTAAAGGTACTAAGCATGAATGCAGTGAGATTCTGCAATGAAGAACTTTCTGGAAGCATGGATGGGTGCTGATCATAGCTTAGCTTTAGGACTTGTTATTATAACTGCCTTTTCTTGTCAGAATCAAGGGAGGAAATGCAAAGATTAGATGAAAGTAGAACACTTGTGTCTAGAGCAAAGAAATTACCCAAAAGAAAGATACACACAATCAAGTGTAACTGAATCAGAGCAATAAAAGAAATAGAGACTCAAACCTATTTCATTTTCTATGGCTTAAGTATATTCAGTTCTTTCATTTTCTTCTAAGAAAATACAGCTAATCTAGTTGTGTGTCATAGAATGATACTCTTCCTGATGCAAAGGTCTAAGCTCTTGGGATTGTGTTTCCATGGGCTTTTGACATAAAGTAGGCATACAATGTTGAAATTACAACGTCCCACAGAATAAGTAAGAGCATTTACTGAACTTTGGAATAAAAGTGAGGAAACTTTAGCTGACTTGAAAGTTATTAAAAAAAAACCAACAAAACAACAAACCCCAAAAACCTAACAAGACCCAAAACCAAACAAAAAAAAACCAGAAAGAAACATGAGATAGATTGTGGAACAATAGCCTGTTAAAATAACCTAGTGTAATTTTCATAGCTACTCAAGTGCTCACAACACAGCCAAATTTCCATGATGCTACTGACTTAATGCCTTTGAAGACTCACGCCAACAGACTTCTCATATCTGAACAAAGAAAACAAAAGTGGATCTTTTCCATGAGTTACATACAAATCCTAAGTTAACAGGATCCAGATAAAAAGGTAATAACAACTGACAAGATTAATAAACTACATGAGCACACACACTGCACTGGCAGCAGTTTTCCATCAGCTTGAATCCTCAGGCTTGCCCTTCACTTTTAAGCTCCATGTAGTTGTATTAAACAGATGTCAGATGCAATTTTACTGCACTAGTGGAGCCAAGCATCCAAGCTACCCTTTGTGCTATGCTTTTTTGAAAAAAATGGTGTGTTTTATTAGAACATACTTTGTGGTCCATGCTTGTTGGATTAGATGCAGGTCAGCACAATAGTTACTGGTCAAAAATGCTCTCTTACACCCATCTAGGACTGGAAGGTTTAGGGGTGGTGTTTGAGAAGATGTCTGGAAAAATATATCTAGAATACTTAAAGAATGTGATGAGAGGGGAGTTCAACCACTCTTCAGACACTTATTCTGCTTGTCTCTGAAAAAACCCCAGGAAAAGACAAGGCACAAATGTGGTGTCTGGCACTTACTAATCTTGAGAAATTATTCTCCGTGAATTCCTGTCTTTTCCAGGTGATACAGCAAATACAGCACTGCAGATAGACAGCCTAACAATTACTGCTCCCTATGAAATCCCTCCTTCCAACTGTGCACAAATGAGTGTGTGTTGCTGACCCAGCATCTCACGGTTGTCTCATCAACTTTCCAGGAAAATCTCAAACAGCCCCACTAGAAACTTGCAAAATTAGATGCAAATCACTTTCTTCTCCACAAGTTAACTTTTATAGAAGAAAATATTTTTAGACATACGTATCTTCTCTGCAGAAGTCAGAGAAAAAAAGTACATCAGTGGTTGTCTATAGGAAATATTTACTTTCTCTTCAACATCAAGTATACTTCTTCCTTTCCTCTACTGCACAGATTAATATTCAATTATGCTACCATCATCTTTTAATAACCCTGTGAATAGTGTGATGAAGTAAGCATCCAATCCCATTTACTGTCTTACATTTTATGCACATATAACCTATTAAGCAATTTCAGTGACAGAGCATTTATTTCTTGTTTGGCATTCAAAACACTGTCCTACATTTCCTCAGCCTCTCCTGCAAAAGACCTCCCTAAAATGGGGTAGGTAAATGATCTTCTAATGCCTATGTATAAAGCTGATCCAGCAATCCTTCAAGCCATGCACTGCTTAATATCAGTAATTATCCTATTTTCTTATTTCAAAGAATACAACTTCTTTGGTTCACTGAAAGGCCAGAAATGCCCCAGAATGAACAGCTCTTGGCTATGCATTTGTGGTTAACATCCTCCATTACCTGCTCTGGTTCCATAAAACTTTATTAATTTACCTATTTCTGTTCTCCCAGAAACTGATACTCCTTATTCCCACTCCAAGAACTTCGGTCTTCCAGGGCAGAAATTGCTTCCAGCTTTACTAGAAATGAATCTCATTGTGAGATTCAAAATAGCTAAATGACAATAACAGGCTACTTCCACATTATCCATCATGTCAAATCTATAGGAAATAAGAATTCTTTATATCCTTATTCAGCACAATAGAGTTTAACTTTTTCTTGGGTACAAAAGGAAAGATGGATCCTACAAAGAAAAGACTACCTGGTGAGTTGCAGAGTTATTTGCATGGTATGAGACTCATAACAGTTGTTGGATTAGGGAACCCTCCTGGATGACTTATTTAGCAATTTGACATCTCAAGAAATCATGATATCTCACATGTTATTTTATTATGATACAAACCATAATGTGTTGCGTTCTGAATATTCTGCTTACAATAAAGTATAATACCTTTGCCAAGGAATAGATTTTTACTATAGAAAAAAGAGACTAACCAAAAGACATCCTGTTCTACACACAAAAAAATGCAGTAATCACCAATTATTCAGGTAATCTTCACTCTTCATTAGAAACTGTTTTGTTCTTACCACAAGCCAAACTACAGACAAATTAAACTATTTTTGTCATATTAGTCACATATTAATACTGGTTTTTTCTGTTCACATTTGAAACATGAGATGGAGGATTCAGCTTTAGGAACTGTAACACAGGCACATGCAGGTTGTTTAGGTGCCTCTGGTTCCCTGAAGAACAGGTACTTTTAGGATGAGATACGTTTAAGAAATTTTAGATTTTAAATTAAGAATTAGGAAACTAACTGCCTTGTGCATAACACCATATGCATGTTCCAGCCACAGTTGATCCTCCCTTTGTGTCTGAAAGCATTCAGTGATAGCAGGGTAGATAAGGTAGATAAGGACACAAGAATAGGGGTAGCATGCAAACTACTTCCTTAGTTTCCAGTACAGGATAGGGACTACCAGCACCAAGCACAGTATTTCTGTGTTTAACACCTTTTGATACATTTATTTTTAATGCATTTGCATATTTTCCTCCTCCCCTTCTTTTAAATCCAGTGTCAATGTAGAACTATTACAGAAAAGGGTCTATTGACTCTAAAGACTCTAGACCATCCAAAGGCAGACATCTGAAATGCAAGCTAGATGTCTGATTATTGTTATTCTTGAGCATGATTGGCATTTGATACAGGTTTAAAATATTCCTTCTGATCACTTTCTTAAATCAAAAGATCTTTTGGTACTTGATTCAAACATGATTCAGCAAAAGATATACCCTGGGTCAGATCTTTTTTTTATCCGTTCGGATTCCAATTTAGAGTTCTTCTGTATATGTCAGTGAGTGACATGGCAGATCCACAATTTCAAAATCAAGAAAATAAAGCTCTTTAAATTATACAACTGAGATCAGAAAACACAAGCATGATCCAGATATATGAAGTAAAAAAAACCCCAAACAATGCTTCCTCTGTTACTATATATGTATTTCATTTTACTAGACATGCAAGAGATTATAGTTCATTCTTGTGTTGAAGGAAGGACCCTGGTGTGAGTCCCATGTTGATGGACTGAATATCCTAGGGTTTCTCAAATGGCACTAGATGCTTACAGTTAGGCAACTTCCACCCTTGAAGTATATTTTCCTGTGAATCAAGTTGATTTTCAGGCTAATTGAATATGTATCAGAAAGTTTGCATGGTGAGCTTACCCACCTGGGTGTTATTGTGTTGCTAGTGTCACATAAGGTACCTCAAATTATGTTCAGCTTCCACCTACTACATCAGGAGGCTGAAAGTCTCCTAGGGAACATGAATTATACCTATCAGTGCCACACAGATGTTTTACAAACTCGAGGACATTTCAAATGTCACTAGATACCCATATTTTAAGCAACCTAATGGTGTGTTTAGTGTGTCTCCAGATAATTACACGCATGCTGATGAAGTATTTTAAACTTGAGCTGAAGCCCATCCTTCTGACAATGTCAGCATTTAAATTGCTCCTCTGAAATTTGTATTGACTGAAGGATGTACAGCATTAAAAATGTGCATGCCTACAGTTGATTCTGAAGGATTATAGACATTTTTACTGAAAAATCAAGTGAAACTGTGATAAAATTTGCCTCATTATGGTAAGACAGGTAAGCACACTGTTAAAAGTCAAATTAGAATTTTCAGAAGACTGAGAAGAACACCACAAAAACTAAATCACTACGGTAAAGTCACCTGTAGTCTCAATATTAATATCACTTTTGTGAATACAGCAACAGAATTAAATCTCTACCCCTAGAGAAAACTCAGAATTAAGCCCTGAGAATGAAGAAATAAAAACTCAGTGGACTGTATTTTCTTTCCATAATAACCTAATAAAGCCAAAGAGATTGCAATCCAACTTTTCTAATGTAATTTTAAAATTCTCTTAAAACTACAGAAGTGTCTCTCCTGTGCAGGAAAAAACTGCCAATGATAAAGAAAAGTGACACAAAAAATATTACTATATATTAGCTTTTGAATGGATTTCAAGCAAGGACAAGTTTCAGAAACCAAGTACTGAGGCATAATGCAAAAAATAGGGTACTCAAAGAAGTTTTACTATTGTGGCTATAGAAACTTTTATTGGAAACTTGTATCAGAAACCGTGTGGACATTGACTTTACCTGTCTGGTGCCTGTAGTGACATTTAACTGAATCCATCTACCTTTTCAGCTTTTATTTGAGCTATTATACCATCACAAGCTGTGTACTTTGGTTTATCATCCCTAAGAGAAAGCCAGAAGAGAAGAGCTGTTTCATCTTTCAAGTAGCTGGGCTATGATCTGGCTGATCTAAACTCAGAATTTGTTTCAAATGAGCTTTCACATCTTTGGTTAACTCTCAGTGAAACCCTAAAACGAGAAGAATTATGAACTTAATATGAAGTTGTACTGGTGAATGGTGTTTGTACACTGATGGTGACAGACCAGAGAAGTTGCTTGTGTTGTGAGGAACATGAAAAATAGGCAGGTCAGCCTGACAGAACTGCAGAGCCAGGCACAGAACAGCTCCACAAAGGTGAAAACACATTTTGCAAAGCATTCTCATCATCTCCATTACAGAAATGCACATAATGTAAAATTTCTACCTTTGGAAAAATGTTAGAAAATGCTTCTCACTACTGGGAACATTTAGAATAACTGGTTGTAAGGGTCAGAATATGCCCAAGGAAAGATAAATTTCCCTAGGTTTGAAACAAACCAAGTCAAGACGACCCAGTGACCCAGATGACTGGGCTGCATGGCTCAGTCAAAAATGATCAGACAGCAGCTGTATAAAATGTTTTTCTACAATGGAAACTTCACCATCCTGTTCATACAAATCCTGGGTTTTGTTAAATAAATATCAGACTCCTTGCAAAGAAACTTTTTTTTTTTTCAAAGAAATGTTCCTTTGGAGCATCCCCTTGATGAAGCAGCTGGCAAATTTAAAATAAACCAAAGGGGTTTTTCTAAGATTTTTCATCCTAAACCTGAGGTTTTGACTCCTTTAATGTTTATTACCCCTAAAGAAATTTCAAAACATTAAATATACATTATAAAAGCAAAAGACTACCTGAGGTCAAGTCACTTGTGTGTGAAGCAAGATCTACAAGGTCTAATTTTAACAGCAGCTTGGCACCAGAGGCTTTTATGTTGCCTAGGTGTTTTCATTACTGCATTATATCACTGACATCAAATCCTCTCTGAAACATCACTGTTTTCTGTTTATGCTTCATCTATTTTAATCTTTTCTTTATTTTCATAAGTATGTAAGCATAGAAAACAAAACCTTGTTAAAATTCAGAATTCAAAAATTACTGTGCCTGGTATATGGTTAACGACAGAGAAGTTTCCAGGTCGCTTGATTATTATTACAGAATTATTTGTTCATCTGTCATATACCTTTTCCTGCTGGACCTGACTAAAAAGCTTCCATTTCTCTTTTAACACCAGCTAAATTTATCATTACAAAGCTACTTCATGTAAATATTATGAGATCAAATTTTCTGGACCACTCTGTTTTGCAGATAATTTAACAGATACTTCCTCTGAAACATGAAGGTCAAAAATAAACAGACCCAAATTAAAACCAGGGAGCACAACACTATTTTGGAGGTCAGGAGGGAAAAAACACTAGCCTGGAAGAGGAGAGAATCGAAAACCAGAAGAGGAAGGTTTCTATCTTGCACTATTCTCACATGCTGTGGATTTCTGAGCAGGACTAAGATGTCCCTGGATAATGTTGCAGTGAAAAGCCAGAGGAAACCACCTGCTTCTCAGTGTGGGGAAGGATGGAATAAGATGTATACTGAAGGGGATTTCATACAAGCCTACTTACTGGACATGCTTTAAAAAAATATGGAGTGAATGTAAGCTTTCCATTTAAATACTATAAGAGAATAATTTACTCGGCTACATATTAGATATACCATGGAAAAATAATGTTGTTAACTTGTCTGGAGCAGAAAAATGGGCTAAAGGACATTCAGAGCCCCTTTTGACCATATTTTCTGTGATATAATATCATATATGATATGTGGCCATGGATCATTACACAACGACATAGCTGGGAAAAAATAATAAGGCAATTGCCACATTCTTCTTGAAATGTTTCTAGAATATAATACACACCCAGACATAAACTATTACAAAAAAACTTTTCAGAATCTCTTACAAATTAAAAAAAAATCCAAACTAGCATTTTACTGCCAGATTAGATGTATGGAAATTCTTCATTAACAGGCCTAGAATGCACAAAGAACTGGCAGCTGCAAGAGCTCAGACACCTGAAGATCTTTTTTTTCCAGTAATTTCTGGGATTTCTGGGTGGCAGCAGCCATTCAGGTAGCACATGGGTGCTGTGCTGCATCATTCAGTTACACAAGGTGGATCTCCTCTGTCCCCAGTGATGTACTGGAGCAATCAGACATGTGCCAAATGTATCTGAGTTGCCGTATGCAAGCAGAATTAATCTGCAGCTTCTAAGAAGGTTTGTAGGCTAAGAAACACTGGACAGAAATATGACAGCCCATGCACTGCATCAGGACCTTAAACATAAGCTTGATGTCTATTCATGTCTCTGTTGTCTTCTTTACACAACTGAGCTTCTTAATCATAATTTTGCTTTTTTCCCTTTGCAGCTCTTTTGCAAATACTGAATGCAAATACTGAGTTAAACTTATTTTCTTAAAAAAAGCCAACATTCAGAGACATTAAAAGTTAGACAGATCAAGTTCTTAAAATATCATATTGCATAAAAAAATATTTAGAAGAGTAGAAGCAAATGTGAAAGAGACAAGCGCGTGTGTTTTTAAGTGCAAATAAAATCAAAATGATTATGCAAAAGCAAGAGGTGGATAAGAACAGATCTTCTAGAAACTTCCATAAACCCATTTGCCACAGGAAAAGTACACGGCAATCTCACTGGGATTTTGGCCAGGGATTTCTGACACATTACCACAGCAAGAAGACTTGTTTTTTCAGATATTTAGCATTTTCCCAGTACATCTAGTAGAAGTTCTCAGTATACTGAAGCAGCTATAAAGTTCTCACTCATATGGCTTGAGTCCCAAGGCTGAGGAGTTTTTGCTTTTCTTTTTTGACTTCCTTTGGTCAGTGTGGCATGATTTTTACATTAGCAGTCTATATACCTCAACAGAAAAGCATTTATTCATTAGCTCACATATTTTTCACTCTCTCAGGAGCTCATAGAAAGAAGTTCCTGACATCCAGTTTAAGTAAGAAAGCAAGTTTATCTGATGACAGCTCACATATCCATCTCCATCACACCATACTTTAATTTGCTCTTTTGCTGATTTTATTTATGTACAAATAAGACTAGCAGAAGTGCTGAGATGCCCTTGGAAAATATACCAACAAACTCAGAGTATTCTGATCAAGAGCCATGTTATAAGTTTATCTTTAAGCATATTTCATTAATTTAAAATTAGTTTGTCAAAGTAAGCATTAGTCAATATGATTTATAAGCTTTTTACATTTATCTTTCAAATCTCTTACAAAGTTCTTTAAGAATGAAAGGTGAACTATTGCCTGTATCCTTACTGACTGAGGGGTTTTATACACATAAAAACCAAATGGTATTCTTTACCATATCTTGTACTTCAGTAAATTGATAATAATCTCAGTATAATAAGTCAATTTTTTCAAGCCAGCTACAGCAAAGGAAAAGTCTATTCTTATTTTACTCTAGACAAAACAGGATCTAATTTTCTTTTGTGAAATTAAAGAATTCTGAAGTAACTAAAATAATCCTTTTTGAAGGTTAAAAAAGTGATGACAAATGTAGACAGTATTAGATAGCTGTTGTGGATGTTGGTTGCTTAATCTGTCTTCTTTTCCCCCCCTATTCTTCAGAGTTGATTACAGAGGGATAGTATCTGCTGGATCTAGTTTGCCTATTTATTACTTTTTTCTTTTAAATTAAGTACATTTGTCTTAAATATCTTAATCAGTAGCCACTATGAGTATGAATATGGTAAATTATGATCAAATGAGCGTTAAGCATGAAGTTTTGTTTTCAAAAGAACTTATTGACAAAACAAAAATACAAAACCTAAAGACACAAAGAAGCAAGGGGATGGGAATAGAAAAGACAGACTGCAGAGCCCACACTGATTCCAGGAAGGATGTTCTGAGGAAGCTTTCCATGAGGTGTTGAGCTTCACCATAACTATTTTAGCTTATTGTGGAGTGTCAAGACTGAATTACCTTTACAGGCCCCCCTTAAATGACAACTGAAGTTAAATCAATGATCAGCACATTCTAAGATTCCTGCAGAAGTTTTCATAATAATTTCAGGATGTGGCCATTGCAGAACCAAGCCTAATCCTGATATCAACCACACATAAGAAAAGCCAAAACCCAGCATGGAGCAGAGAAAGACAAAATATAGCACCATTATAATTATTTTAGAGAGTCTTCAGTTTGTTGCAACAGAAATGATACTGGTAATTGGATCATGAGAGGAAAAAATACCATAAAACAATAGCTGGAAAGACAGACAGAAGTTATTAAATGGATTGAACATATTATATGAACATTATATGAACATATTGAACATATTATACGATGATCATATCAGCTTTTCAAAGTCAGAAGGAAGTAGAACTGGAATGCACTTCTAACTTTAAATATTCTCATAGTAAAACAATACAGAGAAATTTTCCATGCCATGTATAGTATGAGGAAATGGAGGCTGAGGGGAGACCTTATCACTCTTTACAAATACCTTAAAGGAGGTTGTAATGAGAGTGGGGTTGGTCTCTTCTCACTGGTGACAGATGACTGGGCAAAGGGAAATGGCTACAAGCTGCATCAAGGGAGGTTTAGGTTGGATAGCAGGAGAAACTTCTTTAAAGAAAGGGTTGTTAAGCACTGGAAAAGGCTTCCCAGGGAGGTGGTTGAGTCTCCATCCCTGAATGTGCTTAAAAATTGTCTGGATGTGGTGTTTGGGGACAGGGCTTAGTGGTAGGTCATCAGGAATAGGGTAATATGGTTGGGACAAGGCTGGACTTGATGATCTTGAAGGTCTTTTCCAGCCTAAGCAATTCTATGATTCTATGATTTTATGTTAAGCATTGCCTGTTTAAAGCCCATGAGTTTTGCAATTTACTGAAAAATGCAACATCTTTCTGTCTTGGGTATTTCTCTCTGAGTGTTCTTCACATGCACAAAGAAGACTAATTGCATATGGTGACAGGTATTCCTTTCTACATGTGCCTGATGGCCAGTGTAAGACTATGTAGAGTTCAGTTCTGCTCATTCTGCTCCAGCACAGGTTCAGGAATATTTTTGCTGCCAAGGTGACCTTTCTGATCTTCTGCCAAGAACCATGGACACTTGCTTCTTGCACCCTCTCAGTAACAACATCATTATTCTCAGCTTTAGAAACACAGTAGTCATTCATATCAAGTTTCTTAACTAAACATTATTAACTCTCTAGTTAAACAAATCCAATATTTTACAGCTGCAGTAACATCCTGGAAACTTTCATCAGCGTGTACGTCTGTGTTACCTTTATTTTTCACTTTGTATTTGGAATAGGCATGGAGCCATGCTGGCAAACCACAAGCAATGACAAAGGAAACAAATGTCAAGCCCAGCAAGTACCTGGAATGCCCCTGATATTCACCCTCCCTCAATGGTTGATGCAGGAGAATGAAGCAAGTCTTTTACTACAACAAACCACACAAGTGTCCCATAGAGGGATTTTCCATTCCCTTTTTCTCATGCCCTGATGTCTCTGGTCCTAGAAGAGACTGATCATTGATCTGCTCCTGAGAGGCAGGATGGAAATGAAACCTGCCCCATGGGGCACAAGGAACCTAATAAATAGGTGTTATAACATGTGAGAGGTCCTCAAGGGGAATTCCTGCAGGGAGATTCCATGCAGGGGGATTCCGGCATGCGGAGAAGGATAAAGAAAAAGGAAATCAGCTTCTGTAACAGAAGCCCTAAAAAAAAAGCAATTTCCTGGGATATAACACTCTGAACTGATATTAGCAGGACTAAATGATTCATATGAACTCTTCACCCCCAAGTCACCAGTTTGGAAGTACTAATTGTTTTTCTTGACCTCCTAGAAATCTGTAATTATAGTGCTAACAATTGCATTAACCTTCTGCTAACAATACTACTAAAATTATTCAAAGGACTCCAAAAACTTCAGCTTGCTGTATTGTAGTTCTGTTCTAAAATTTATCCTATACATTTCTTGTTTATGGAAGTCAAGAATGAGAGCAACAGGCTGTATGACGCCAAAATCAAAGGAAGATGCTCAAACAATAATTTCAAACATAGGAGCCATCAACAAGAATGCTGGAGAAATCATGTAATCTCCATGATCACAGTTAAAAATCTTTGAAGAAAATACACAGTGCTTAAAATCTGTGATAAAAGATGGCAGTCTGTTTCTCTAAATTTGATTTGATTTGACCAAAGACTGAAGCATGCAACAGATTCTGGTTTTCTAATATATTACAGCTACTAGGAAACCCTTCTGCCAAAATATACATAAGAAGAAATATAAATGGCAGGGAAGGGCTGTGTTGGAAATGCACTATTTTTGCTGGTTTCTTTAATGGTTTCAGTCAGTATTTAACAAATACAAATCATTTAAGAGCATTTCCGGTCTGCAAATGACTATACACATAAACATACACAGAATTATTTACTTTATACAGCACTCCCGGAGGATATTAGACACAAGTCTTTCAAGGAGAGAAAGCAAAAATGCAAAAAAACCCAAGTGCCATGCCTAAAAGGTGCACATACCAACAACTAATTTAAAATATCCCCATTGCCAGACTACCCCATGTATTTTACTCCTTCCCTTACAGCAAAGGATACAATGCCAGAAGGATACTGGCAGAAGAAGTTTAAAGGAGCTTGAATTTAATAAATGAAACAGGGCCGTGGGTTCAAGAGTCACTTGGGTAGGGCAAATGTAACCCTATAACTCTCCAGGAAAATAAGTGAGCCTGACGAGATGAGCTTGGATGCGAGCGACGTGCAACACCAATAGGATAAGCGCAGGGAACATGCCCCATTAGAGAATACCTAAATTTAATTTACTCAGAGCTCCTGCAAACAAAAAGCCAGCCCTGTCTGCCTCACACACAGAAAATGTGAGCACATGGTGTCCTGCTGGATGCACTGCATCAGAACATCCTCCCACTGCACCCACTGAACTGCTGTGCTGGGCTGTGCGGAGTTCCTGACAACAAAGGTCACAGGGGATGGGGAAGGTGCTTCCCTGCTATCATCACTAGACTTCAAAGGAACATCATGAAATATATATAATGAAATATCATTAGGCTTTTGGAAGAACAGGCAGGTATAATGCTGGATTTTAGTGCAGCAAAATAAAGGAAGCAGCAATTACCCTTCACTCATAAAACTCCTGACAAGGTCTGTGCAACATTTCCTCCTAAAAATTCTCCTCCTTGTGGGCTTATTTAAAGATGATTTATTGGTGACAAAGTATCTAGGTGGCAAGTCACTAAACGCAGGTTTGCAGGTTTTGCCCTTTTTTTCCATTTCTATTGGAAATGAAAACACAATTAATATGTGCAGCTACATCTAGAAGTTATGAATGACATTATTATTACTACTAATACTACTTATAATTGTCATGATTGGTACTTATACTATTGCTGCTGCTTTTAACCTAAGTGAGCTTTGTTTCCACTCTGCTTTTCTCAAAGTCTGCTATACTGATTTTCTTTTGTCTGCAGAAAGGGGAAATGGGTGCAGTACTGATAGTGGTTAATGCATCTACCAGGGCTGTTTCACGCTCATCGTGTTTCCTGTGATACCAGTCCTGGGCTTGTGCCATATGTCAGCCTGAAAAATGTGCTGCCTGGTAGATCTCACCACATAAGCCACAACTGTCACCTTCTCTCAGCTCTAGCACTGAAAGCAAAGCAATCTTGGCGTAAGATCATAAACTGCACTTCAGCAAAATACATTCTTTGTGCTTCCATTTTCCATCGTTCTGGCCAAGAAAAGGCTTTTGTGAATGCCTCTTCACTGCTTTGATTTAATTTTGGTACTCTGTTTTCCCTTGTTCTTGTAGCAATACTATTTTAACTCTACTTTCTTACTACTTTGCTCAACCTCACTCTAGATCATATCTTTCTTTAGTCTTAAGTTTGCTGTGCTCTAAATGCCCCTATTAGTTTTCCTACAATAATCATGGTATGTACCAATTACAGGTACTCATCATGTATATACTTTTCACATATTCCTAAATATAAACAGTATAGCAGTTACAGTGCTTTATTGTTATGCATTATCCAGAACCTTTTAGCAACCTTTCTATTTGTATTTTCTTATAATTTAGCTAAACTCTCCTGCTGGTTCAGTTTTTAATTCGTGCTAATCTTGAAAAAAGTACTTTGCTTTTGTTTTCCTTTGTCAGAGATATCCCACTTCTAACATGGTTCCAAGACCCAAGGTCAAAGATACAAAAAATGAAGGAAGGGCTGGAGATGCGCTTCTAAGAGCACAATACGACACTTTTAATTCATATTGAAGGGATGGACTATTTATTTCATTTTATACAAAAAAAACCTCAGTAATTCAAGAGACTGAGTTATTTTTTTCTCTGTACATTTTTTTAATGTCATCCTCACCATCCTGAATATAGTCAGTGGTGATAAGGAAACTCTTTCTCCACCCTTCTGAAATCTGGATTACTCCCGAATAGACCAACTTTGCATTGTATCCACAAACATTTCACATTCCTGGGAAATGTTATTTCATTGAAAAAAGTTACAGTATCTGTGTAGTTCAAAATTTTTTAAAGAATATGAAATCTTAATTTCCTTAATCTTCATGTATGAAAAATACTTCACTAAGAAAGTTTTCATCACAGAATTTTCTGACCAAAAGACTGGGACAACCTAAATTCTGACTTCAGTGCAGCCTCAAGGTAACTTCATTGGCTTTCTGTTTTGTAACTATAATTTGGCTTTCAGTTTTTTAATAGTCGATTTATTTTTGTCACTGAGCAAAAAGCTCAGATCAGTGTCCAAAGTGACAATGAGACTCTGAGACTGGTAAGGCTGTTGTGGAATAAGAGTATGAAAAAGAAGAACTAGCACCAGCTTTCCATCAGCTTTACAAGCACTGTAAAAGTTGAAGTCAAATACTGAGAACTGTTACAGTTCTTTAAATAGCTTAAGTCAAAAACTTTTTAAGAATAGATATCCAAAAATAGCACTGTAGTAAATTTTGTATAGAGGAGGGCTTTAACAGACTTTCTATTCACTCTTAGCTACAGAAGAACATGTGTTATTTTTGTCCTCAAACTCTTGAAAAGGAAAAGGCAAAAGTCTAAGCTACCAGCCACCAAAAGTGCAAATGGTATTTTTAGAAGAACGTAATAAAATTAAAGGAGAAGGCATGAAAGCAGCATTGGAAAGCAAGTACGCATAGCTGAGTGATATTTTAACATTTTCTGACATACACAATTTAGACAAGGTTAATTTCTGAGTGTGCTGCATATAAGGAATGTATACCACATTAAGCACCATCTGTCTCATGTAGTGGAAAATGCAAGCAGAACAGCAGGCAGTATCTGGGGAAGGCATCACGTTCCTTTAGGGGAGGCTTTAGCAAACTCTTAAACATCAGGCATTGCTCTAAGACCTCCTTCCCATTTGAGGATCTTAACACACATTACAGATACTTATCACACCTCTCAGCCACCAAGGGAAACAGGTAAAAGTACTATTCCCTCTAAGAACAGATTGCAAAAATGAGCCACAGAATGATTTTTAGACTTCCGAAGAGTTTATGAAGAGGTGTGATATGAATAGGCAGGTCAATTCTCCATCTTATAGCTAATTTCCTTCTGCATAATACTGTTATAAAGACCTCAGTAACACCAGAAGTTTTTCTGAAGCCAAATTGTCAGACTTGTACAGAAAGAAGCAACATTTCACCTGCAGATGTGTTTTCCATGCTCAAACTGTTCATTTTAGAGCAGGCATTCCAGTAACCAAACAGCTGCCCAGCTCTCATGCAGTAACTGGAGCTTATCTTCAAAACCACTGAAATATGAAATACACTCCTACTACTTAAATTTCTTGTAAAATCATTTGCATTTTTAAATTTACTTACTGGAAAAAAACCCAACCTTGCAAAGCCCCCAAGTGCACTACCTAATATGGGGGCTGATCAGCATATGATGGGTGTAAATCTATTGACAGTGAATTGCAGTGTAAAGAACTAATGGTTTTGCAGGAAGTCCCATTGCTGGTAAGGAGTTTTTGAAGCTGTTAAGGTGGCTGCAATACAGAAATACTACGATTCTTTTCAAAAAATGGTCCTGACTCTTTCAGACCACATCCTCAGAGGAACACTTCTACAGCAGACATCAAACAGCTTTATCGAGCCCCTAATCTCACACTGCGCTCCTTGCTTCCTGCTGAAACATAAACTAAACACCAGTATGTGCTCAGCTGCAGCCTCTTTGGAAGAATCCTAGACATTTCTCCATCTTGAAGACCAAGTACTTAAGTGAACAATTGAAAGCTGCTGTATAATTAAATGATAATTATTTTTGAGCTCTTCGAACAAGCTTTGCTCCAAGCTGAGAGCTGACGAGCACAGTGACAAAGATCACATAACCAAGTATGATAGCGTTTATCTCAACCAGGTACTGAAGTGTAGCAAGCCAAAAGTGAGGCACATGGTCTAGGTTTACTAGATTACTAAGTGTTTAGACTCATTTTCTGCTTTACTTTTTGGAAGAGTAATAAATGATAAAATGAGTGCAGGCTATTCACACAGGTGAATAACTTGCATAGTTAAGAAAAAGAAAGTCTGAGCTGCTCTTAATTTTTTTTCATTTCTGTCTGTGCATGAAGAGACCATACTTTGATGTTTAGGAAGCCCAGTTAAGTGCCAAAGTTAAGCAAGTGTGACAACAGGCAACAAATGGGTTCATGTGAAATCTTAAACCACAAAACAGTCCAAATTTGCTGCTCATCAACAGTGATTATGGGAGGTAATTTTGCTGCCCCTTAACACATTCTGCTTGCACAACAACATCAAAAAATATCAAGGTGAAAAAGTGGTATTGGTCAGGGTTTCTCAAACAAGAAATACTGTTCAGAAAGACAGAAAACATTTGGCCAATGAATGACTCCCCACAAATCTGTCAGAAGCTAAAGTTTTAAAAAGCAAATAGGAAAAAATCCACATTATTTCACATAAATAGATGGCCTTGGATGTCTGGATGCTTAGTGTCTGCTACTCTTACTAGGGAGGCCAACAGGAAATATTTATTGATTTCAGTGAGATACATTTGTGTCACACTTTTAGAGCTTCTGTTGAAGAATTTCACCCAGGAAAGTTGAGCTTCATGTAGCTAGAAAAGCACATCACACTATGCCCTGTTACTCGAAATAAAGAGATTTTAGTGGGGGCTTTTCAGGCTAAGTGATTTAATGTGTTCTGAATTAATTCTCTCATTTAAATTGACTTAACGTTCCTCAACATGCTTGTGTACACAAAACCATAGAGAAAATGCCTCTTTGAATTTACTCAAAATAAAAATCTGCAATCAATTAACTCATCTTTCATCTTGTCATCACTTAGACAATGCAGTTGAATAGGTCTCTGCAAAGCCTCAGTTCCCTGTCCCTAGAGCTCTGCCTACACCAGTATGGTTAGGAAAGTTAAGCTGGATTAACTAAACATGCAAAATAAAAATGCATCAGTAGAAATGTATAAATCCCTAAGGTGCAGTCCCTTATTCACAAACAAAGCTGTCTTAATTCCTCACTACTTTAAGTCTCAGAAGGAGCATCTAAACAAGGCTCTGGTGCACTTCAACTAATTCACTTTCACTTAACACCTTTACTTAACACCCTCCTGTGACAAAGCAATGCCAGCAAAACCCTTAGCATAAACACTTTCAGGAACAAAAAGATCTTTATTGCTGGTAGAGTTTCACTTAGGGAGCAGACTATCCTCAGAGCAGAACTCCCCTTTTGCCAGGGAAAGTTTCATCTCCATTCTGATGAGTTCCTGGTAAATGCTACTAGAAACAACCAACCTTGACAACACCAGACAGCAGTATTTTAGATTATTTAAGAAAGTTGTAGATTACTTAAGAATGCTGTGGCTATTAATGAGAACTCCTAAAATAATGTAAGTATATTATTTTCCTTCTTCACACAGTAACATATGAGAAAGCATGTCTGGATTTAAACAGTAAGACATGAAAAACAATGTCTAGATTTAGTCATTTAAACACTAAGCTTTCCCAGCCTTGAAATTTATTTTATTCTAATAAAGATATTCAAACAATTTGCTAGTTATTAAATGTTATTGCATTCTAGTGCTCCTTGAAGTGTCAGATAATGTCTCCACTCAACACTGTTGTGAAACAATACAGACATTTTTCTTTCTCACAGCTTCCTACAATAGCTTAGTCCATCATTTAGCTTTTTAATACTACCAAACTATGCCACTAATAGTGCTTGGCATTTCAGGTAAAATTATAGCCCTTTGTTACAGTATTTATAACCCTCTCTACAATTTTTGCAGAGTGTTTGCTGTAGACATCATTGCAAAATACCAGTAAAAGCTCAGTCTTTTTTGCTGATTTTTATTACATTCTTACTGAATTATGCAGGATGCAGAAAGCCAGAAGAAGAACTGGGAACAGAAGAGAAAGTAAAACTAATATCTGCAATGGCACAGCCCCAGAGCAGAGAGGGGAAGAAACAAGGATGGAGTAGGCAGAGCTGGAGGCAGAGGGGATGGAGGAGGCAGCAGGACGCTCTGTCCAGCTTGGGCCTGGCTGCAGGGTAACCGCTGCCACGGCATCTTTTGGGAGGCCTGGCTTCCCTTTTCTGGCAGCAGTTGCTTTTCAGAGCATTCTTCTTTTATGTTTATTTTGCATCCCAAAGTTTCATCTGCCTCCCTGCCTCCCACTGTGCCCCAGCCAGCTGTCTCGTCCTCCCTCACACGCTGGTTGCTTGCTATGGCAGGAGTCACAGACTGTGCAAGAGTCCCTGAGCCACAATTGCCACATGTTTGCTAAGGTCTCTTTCCCTTTATTACTCCCTAGCAATCATCTCTTAATAGCTTGCCTTTCCTTTCCCTGTGTTCTCATTTACAAACAAATTGCATTCACAGTAATGCATCTACTGGCCTTATTCTGTCTAAAACTCACTGCTCACTCAGTGTGTAACCATTATGAGCAATGGCAACAAAAGTTAGCTTAAAAGAGATGTGGTGGCACTGAGGCTACCAATAACCCTGACTACTCCTGCCCATTCCCTCTGGAGCTCTCTCCAACAGTCCAGGACCCCTTTTCAGCCCTTGAGGGTACAAATCCCTCTCCCATTGATCCCACAGCAGGACCATCCTCCAGCTCCATCCCTGTCCCTGTTGGTAGTTGGTCCTCTTCATGAACCATCTGCCATGTAAATCTCCAGCTCTGCCTCTGGCTCCAACTTCTTTAACTTCCTTTGGGAGACCCTGGTCCCAGCCTGATGCTCAGGCACAGAGAGATGCAACCTGCAGGGAGGCCATGCCCTCGTGCAGTCAGCCCTTGCTGTCTCCTGGTCAGAGGCAGTTTATTTTATGATAATTCCTTACAAAAATGCAACTTTGTCCTTTTAAATTGTAAGCACAGAAACCTTATTGGACTCCTTGTACTCTGTAGGATTTCTCTTTAGCCTTGCTACCTTTGTAAGAGTTCTGTCTTATAGTATATGTGCATACATCTTCTGTCTGTCCTCCATTCTTTCCCGTTTTAAGCCCCTACCCCCCAAGAAAGGACAGTATTTTGGTGCTAAGTGGTAACAGATAAGGAATCACAAAAATGGCTGGGAAAGAAGATAAAGTAAGGAAGAGTGCCACAACCAAGTTATTTTATGGTTTTCGTTTCAGACTTAATGCTTTGAGCCATTTCTCTTTTTCTCCCTAAAGAGACATCTTCCAGTGCCACCCAGTGCACTGATCTTCTGCTTGAATAACTAATGAGGAGGTGGAGAGCCCTATCATGCAAGACAGACCTCTTCTAAGGATAATCTAAGGAGATGCCCAGAAGGAAATAGATGTAGGTATGGTACTTCTCCCAGACCCTGATCTGCTCCGGGAGGGCAGTGTGCTTGGAGTGGGTGCATGGCAGCCACCTACTGCATCTGTCCTGACGTTTGGGCAGGCCTTGGCTTCAAAACTGACTGACCATAGCCTGGTTTTCAAATTCTGAGGCCAGCTATACATGTTCATTGACATGTCATGGGAAGGACTTGCTCTGCTGCTCTCGTTTCTTGGTCAAAATTAAGATGACAATGTAATTTGGGGCACCAAATTTAACTCTTTTAGGGAATGGGTGTTCTCTGAACTTTTGCTTCAGTTTCATTTATATTCAAAGGTTAGAAACACATCAATCTTAACATCAAGAGGGGCTCTACAGAGTGTGCAGCTGGAGGTTAATCTCATATAGAAGATGCTCTGGAGAGGTCACAAAGATGAGCCTAACACCTGGCTGGCCAAAGGATATATCTGTATCTAGCAGGAGATAAGATTCTTTACACAGGAGTTCATGAATATGTGAGAGAAAAACTGGTGAGACCATGCCTTGCCTTTGACTTGGTTCAAGTACTCTTACTACTAGAAAACAGGCTTCATGTATGTGCATGTTTGAGTCCCCAGAACAAGGAGATGAATGGGTGAAATGTCCCTATAGAATAAGAAAACAAAACCCACGAAAAATGACTGTAGAGAGATGAGATACAGATGAAGTATACAACATAAGTGAAAATATAAGTAAAACACATTATTATAATAATTCAAGAATTAAAGAAAAGGATTATAATGATTTTAATATGCAGTTATGTTGCTTTTGACCGCATTGTACTCATGGTCATTTAATTTTCCTAGACGCTGCTATATTTGGCTTCACAGTTTATCTTGAAAGAACTTGAAGCCTCAGCCTATTTAAAAATCAAATTCACTGTGACTTTCCTGCAAAGGGTTGCAAAGAGTGCCCTCTGACACCTACTGCTTGCCTCTGTACTGTGGCCAAGTAGGAAAACAAGCCTTTGAGCCACCTAAGTTGCCCTCTCAATGCTATGCTTGATTTAAAAACAAAACTCCTATATATTACTAGCATGATGTAGATATAGTGGTAGCCTTTCAAGATGTTTAACTGAGTTGCAGTAGGAGCGAACACTATAAAATTACATTCCATGAAAATTACTTTAATAGAAGAGAACACTGGTGTACTTGCATTCAAAAATACTGTATGAATGAATCAGAAAGTATTGTCAAACAAAGTTGAAGGATCAGCCTCCTGCCAAGTGGAAGTGCTTCTTCAAGAATAAATGTTGCCTTGTGCAAAATTATGGAAGGGTTAAAAGTATTATAGCTGCTCCTCTCCTGCAATTTAGATGTAATACTAGAAGTACTACTTGGCATAAATTTATTAACGAGTTCCTTGAAGAGATACTGGAATGTTTACTGGTTTGGAGGGACTCATATTTTTTCCAGTTTGCTATTCCCTTTAAATTGCTTTTTTAAAATTTTTCAATGGCTATAAAATCCTCATTTTCTTAGTGCTTAAACCAGTAAGGAGTATTTAAAAAAAAAACAAAAAACAAACAAACCAGAAAATGAGCAACACTGAAGACTTTATTTCCTTACCTTGTCACTCCCCTTATCTTTCAAAATCAGTCAAACCCTAATGTTCATGTCACTTTATACTATTACGAATTTGCTTTCCAGCAAAATTATTTCCATAAACATTGCACACTTTTGTTGTTAAAGCGCAAAAAAAGAAGAAAAATGAAATTCCTTTTTCATTCCTTTTGGGGGACAAACTCCCACGCCAGCAGAGAAAAACTGTAAAGTACTGAAATGCTGTGGTTCCTCCCATACCTGAAATCTTGCATCACCCTATTTTCTCCATAACTCTGTACAGAGACACTGCATAAAACGTTGTGAGGCACTCTGTGCTGCTGAACCTGTGTCAGAAAATGAAAAGTTAAACTACCCAAGTGACATGTATTGCTCAGTCCCCCACATAAAAAGTTTGTCCCAATGACAACTACATTTTGCTGTTAGAAAGCACAGACGGCACCTTTGGCTCTTTCCCCCTTTCCTCTGCTCTCAACAGGGTTTACATTAAAGCAAATCCACACCTCAACAGCTGCCCCAAGGGCTCCCAAGAGAGATCATGCTCAATTTTCACAGAAATAAGTCACTGTAAACCTAGTCAATGAAGACTGCACAAAAGCAGAAGAGGTAGTTCATGAAGAAAGTGCAAAATTGTGCAAGATTTCTTCCACCATATTTTGAATGATGTCTGAATGGCAATCAAATATACACACAGACCCTGAAGCATGGCAATGCAAAAGGTAAGTCTGCCTAAAAGCAGTCTGTATATGTGTTAGAATATTCCATTTGTTACTGCTGTGTAACTACAACTTTCTAGCCTCTTCTTGATTTAAAATTAAATTTTATTAAAAAAATAAAAAATCAATCCCTTTTATGATATATGTTATAATATATGGGTACTTATTCCTCTTCCCATCTTACCTTGTGACTAGAATCTAAACTTCATATGGGATCCTGCCAGCACTGCTCTGTCCCATTGAACAAGAGTTTAATGAAAGAGCCATTTTTCATAGTCAGAGGGTATGAGATGTGTATTTGCTTCCCAGGAAAAGCTGGGCCAAATGCTCAGCTGATGGAGTCAGAAGAGCCAAATATATGACCCAAAGCTTTCCGACTGCCTTTTTTTTTTTTATAATAATAATAAAAATATTAACATCTGCAAGTTGAAGCAGAATACAGCCAGTCCCAGCCTAGCATATGGAAGCTGATATGAGTTGCCCGGCACAGTTACAGCAATGCCAGAACTTACAGGATGTAGAAAATTCTATTTAGCTAAATATCCCAAGGTAAATTAGGCACATTCTTCAGCTTTCTAGAGTGGAAGAATATTTCTGGCTTACTTTGACACTACTTTTGTCCACCAAGAAGAAGCACAGGATTCCAGAGCATAAATCAAATGAGAGGAGATTGCTTCTCCCATATGTTTCTGAATTAAAAAAAAAAAAAGCATAGTCAAAAAGTCAAGCTTAAAATCTTAAGGAAATTTTAAATTCATTTCAGTTCATATTCTACAGAAGGTTCTACAGAGATCCCTCATTATTAGCTATTTAAGACAAAGCAAAAGCTTTAAGTGCTAAGGGGAACGGCTTTTACTGTAGAATTGGTGATACAGTACAAGCACAAGTTTCCATTACTCCTCCACACTGTATGCACATATTTTTTTTTGCCTGCTATTTATAAGACAGCTTCTAAAGTTTCAGAGACTTCCCATGCTGGACTCAAAGACTAAAACTAAAACCCAAAACACTTTTAAAATTGCCCAGTACCTCTCAGGGACCAAGTCAGTCTGAGGAGTAAAATGCCTTTTGGAAATCAAGGGTCTTTTAGGGCTTGTACAACTTTAGAAAGTTAAGGACCAGGTTCATGGTTGGCATAGTTCCACTTATTCCTCAATTTGATGAAGTTACATCAGGAATAAATCTGTCCCCTGGTAGCCTGCAGTTAGAGGAATGAATATTACTGATAAGGATAAAAAGACATCACATTATTATTCTCCCTCACTGAGTTTAGGTTAGTCTCCTTTCACATTTATACATCTAGGAAAATCTGAAAAATCTCTTAATAGGAAAGGGTAGATTCATTAAGTTTCTCATATACATGCTCAGTCCTAGTGAAAACAGTATTAATTAGCAGACATCAAATTGTTAAAGCTGACGTCCTGTTGGAAATACGAAGCTGCAGAAGGAAGGTAATGGCCTGTATTTTTCAGGTTCATTTAAATGTAATAAGCTAACATTGCTACTCCCATTAGGACCTTTAGAAATGTAATTAAATCCTCAAATCACTACTAACATGATTAAGCAAAGAATAGGGAAGGTTATTAACTAAGCTTATTAAAGACTTTTCACATTCTGCCCTGCTTTGTAATATATCACTTTGAATTTTTTAAAGCATATCAGCCAGCAAGCAATTTTACCATTATCCTGTTGAGCATAAGGCTAGTGCTGGAATGCACTTTTTAAAACAAAACAAAAGAAAACAAAACAAACAACCCCCTTCCCAGTAAACAAACAAGAAAGCCCAAAAAACCCACAACCCTCTATAATAGTTTTATAGGTTTATGATTTCTTTATTTTTTTTTCCATATCAAGTCCTCTTTTTTTCCTAACACAAAGGAGAGAGCTCTCTTTAAAATGCCTACCATACAATTAAATTATTTATGTGCTTATACCTTGAGTTTGGTATGCATAGACGTAAAAAGATTTTGTGGACTATAATTATGTGTATGTTAAAACACAAAACACAAAGTACTTAGTTAATAAGGAGTTCTTCAGTAACTTATTTTTTCCCCATGAAGAGCTATACTGTCATCAGGTTACCTTCCAGGCTGACCCCTTACATAGATGAAATAATTTAATCTCTGTTTACTGCTGCTGTTTAAAGATAGAATGCAATATAAATATTTATTCATCTGATAGTGTAGGCATCCATATGCATGCAAATTATACATGGATATATATAATATATGCATTTATACAATCACACACTGGGATTTCTGTGATATTTAATTGTATATTTGTCATCTAAATTATAAACGTATGCCTATATATATATGAATGTTATATGAATTAGGACACAAAACATGTATCATATTTACACATGTAGAAATATTTAGTGATTTTGCCTAAAGTTGCATCACATTTCAGCAATGAACTCTATAGCCTTTTAGCCCTTTCAGCGTGTTGTCCTCCAGGATATGAATTTCTACAGCTACAGCTCAAATTCCTTACTTACGTTTGCATTTGGTTTATAAAGATATACTGATTTTTGAACACAATGCACTGCATATTTTAATCACCATTTACCATAGCAGTAGATGTCATCAATCCTGTCTGCAGGATTGGGTTTTTTTCCAGTTTTCTTCCAGATAACTGAAAAGTATGGACACTACCTTTGGAGTCTTTTGGGCTACCACTAGAAAACACCTTCATTCAACTATGAGTTCAACTTTCCTTAGATTTTTGCCAAATTCTTCTTGAAGACTATTCTTTCCTTCTCTTTCCAATAAAGTACTTACACATACCCATTACTTTTCCCAGAATTGGAATCAACAGAACTAGGTCCTTCTCACACTGGATTATTTCCACTTGCACTTGTCAAGCAATGACACACCAGACTCAGTTTAATTTATCCTGAATTCTAAGAAATGATGAGGAATTGCCATCAAAATGGTAGAAAACTACATCTCCCCTTTGAGGACCTGGAGCAAGCCAGCAGGGCTTGTTAATGGAATAGTACTTATCCCAAATAGATATTGTTTAAAATCTTTGATCCTTTGTCAAATCTTATGTAATGGATGTAGTTTCCCTTCCAAATACCAAACAAATATTTATTAAAGACATCTGGGGTTTTTTTGGCAACACTGCTAATATATTTCCATTCTGTAAAAGGCCTAAACAACTTTCGAAGAGACTAGTAAGAAATTGTGTTTAAAGTACAATAAACAAAATTCCTAAAAAAGTTTCACTTCATCAGAATAGCTTTCTTGTATCTTTAACTTCACTTATCAACAGTCCATATTTCTTAGCTCTAATAAACGAACAAACAGATGTTGTAATCACTCTAAAGTGGATTTCCTTCTGGCATTTTTGAAAAGAGACATTTAGCAGTTAGGACTTTGCAGTAAGATGGATCCAACTGTTACTTAGATATGTCTGAGCTCTTGCAGTCCTATCTCCACGTTCAGGGCAACACACTGAAGCCATTCTCTGCCTCATTTTCTAAATAAATTTCATAATACAAACACCAAGACTTTACTTTGCCCATTTCTTGCACCCCATGTGGCTCCACAAACCACACAGAGTCATTCCACTTGGTGGCAGAGACAAGCAAGCAGTTGCTTACACAAATAAACCAGCACTAAAAAGCTGTTTGAAACAGGAACCTGAAATATTTACAGCCAGGGATACCTCGTGGCTCTTAGCCTCCCATGACAGGACAGGGTTTCTTGGTCTCAAATGGCTACACCATGCTGGCTTTACTTCAGAGGAGCTGTATTGATCACTGTCACCACCTCCTTCAAAATCCTGGACAGGATGGGTGAGAGAAGTGTGGGAGCTAATGGAATTGAATTAATTAAAATGATTGTTTTAATCAATACTCTCAGATTTTCTTGTATTAAAGTTCAGGTCTCTCTCACCCTCCTAAGTTTTGAACTTGGAGCTCAAATTTGACTAAAGAAGATGAAAGTTCCTAAGTAGGTTGGATCTTGCCAGATCCAAAGTATCTTTCACCTCTGCACTCCATTGATAAAAATCGTTTATCTTGGTAACTAAAAATTTTTATAAAATAAGAAAAAATCTTTCTACATTTCAAAGGTTTAAAAAAGTAGCAATAGCAATTGATAAAAAAACCTGTTAAGTAAGGATGGTAGTTGTAAATATTTTAAAAGCACAGGGGCAACAGACATTTGGGGTTCAGGTTTCTTACAGTCATACTTAATTAGCTAAGGTGGACTTTTAATTATGCAAAGTACAGCGTTTTTGGCCATAATCTGTTTTATGTTATATTGTATCAAAACTGTGCAAAGGTAAATGGATTCATATTATATTTTTGCTCTAAAATATCTTTCCCTTCAGAAAAATCTTTGTTCCATGTGCTTTTGCCATTAAGAATTCATTATATTGAAGGGATGTAAATCTGAAGGTATCGACCCATGCTCAGCTCACTGACAGATCTTGACAGATCTCAGCAGGCTGAGGAGAGGATATTTGGAATAAATCATTATTACACCTGTGATTATGCTCTTCTGGCTACCATGGGGGATGTGTAGGTGTATTTGTGACAATAACAAAAGACTGCAGAGGCATCCTTCATGACTAAACTCAATTTTTGAGAAGTTACCTACTAGAAATTCTAGCAAAGTTATCTATATGTATCTAGCTACCTGTTCTGGAAAATTTCTAAAAGAAAATGAATCAGCCTTTACCTGAGCTAGAGGAGAATGACAGTCCTATCTGTCTGTACTGCCCAGCTCATTTTCCAGAGGTTAAATCTTCTATCACTGCATATTAAATCTCCCATATAAATAAGTGGCAATCTTTAGATGTGACAGTTTCACACAGAGTTGCACAGACCCATTTAGGAGCTCCAGTCTGACCTGAAGTTCTGATATATTGATTCCCTTAATCTCCTTCGAGTGCTACCAGCAAAAAATTATTTCTGAAAGTTCAGCTGTCCTTTTCTCCACTGAACACTAATAAAGAAAACAATTAAAATATAGAATGACCATGGAATAGCAATATCTTTAGAACTGGAGGGAAAAAAATAAACACACCAGGAATGATTTATCATAAATACTAATAATAAAATAAATAGGGAATAGGAAAAAATGTATTATTTGATAGTGTTTATTATTTGTGTTATAGCTGAAATCAATGAGGAATATTAATAAATGCAAGAAAGATTGTCTTGTTTGACAAGAAATGACATCTGGAAAAAACACAGTGAAAAAAATAGAAGGATTGGGAAGTAGCTGTCTGGAGTATAGAGTTGAACACTAAAATAAAGATTTTTTTCATATCAATGAAATGACCAATAAGCAGAGTTCAAGCTTTTGAACAATTCATCAGGGCTTCACACCAGCATAAAGCAGTGTCATTTTGAGGGAGTTTGTCTGGCTACAGGGTTATGTCAGCTCCCTTCCTGCATATGAAAGCCAGACACTTCACACACACATTTCTACAATTCTCTTCAGAAATTAAGAGCGTACCATGAGGTCACATCAAGTTTATAAACTAGGAGGTTGTTATTCCATTTTACACCTATGGAAGTAACACAGTGACTAAAACTCACCCACTGCATGCCCAGAGCCACTGGCACGATATCCATATAGACTTCCTAACAAGCAAGCCCTGAAAGATATGCTCACAGCTTCGTATCTGAAACTTGTCTCTCAAGGGTCAACTGAATGCAGAGATGCATTTCTCCTTCAGACAACTTTTCAATTATAAGTTTACTAAAGCTAGGGCAGATCTATTTGCCCAGCTCCCTTGGGAACTAAAGGTGTTTTGTGCCTAATAAGGTAGGGCCTATATTGCAGTTTCTGATCACGTGTTCTTTGTAAGGACAATACAAACTTGATTTTGAAGTGGGAGAGAGAACAGCAAAACAGATGTGTTCTGAATCTGGGACAACTTTGCATCTCAGTAAACATGGCAAATCTCAGTTCTTTCTAGTACTCACATATACCTATTCTAATAACTCAGCAACTAAAGACAGGGTTTGGACAACAGCTGACCATTCATCAGTGACACTTGGTATCAAGTGAACCCATAAACATTTTCTTTTTTCCCTCATTAAATGCTTTTTAAATATAGCTTGTCATAGAAAAGAACAAATGATTCAAGGACAAAACATTCTCCTCTGCCTATTGTCTCTGCTGACAGATTTGTGTCTCTTCCCAAAACCAAACATATTTCATTTGTAGCCTAAGAAATATTTACAGCAAGATAAAAATCCCACAAGACTTTTCTTGTTGTACTTCAAAATTATTTTTAAAATTTGTCATCTGTTTCTGCTTGAAACACACCGCTCAGTAGTGTCCCACTTCAAGGCAAGTCACTTGTATTAGACTGGAGTACATTTTCATCACAGAAAATTAAAATCATTGATGAGCAGATGTTGTAGGAAGCAGATATTTGGGAATTCTTTTCCTTTACATTACAGAAATAATGTCATATCTACAGTGTTTCCCTCTCTTTCTTCTGTTTTAAGGTAACACCACTGCAGTGCCTCACCCCATGCAGCTTGGATGGCTTTGGCCAGTTAAGCTTTTCCTGGGCTTGCATTAGGCCAGCTGACAGCCACCCTTTATGGTCATAAAAATAATACACATCAAAGATACAGAAGATGACAGCAAAGAGAAAAAAAATTGCAAAGAGATAAAGCAATTGGAGGCCTGAATGAGACTTTGGCATGGCTCTGATCTAGTGCATCTGATAAAACTGAGGTATAAACTACGTAAATCAGATGAACCTTGTGAGTAACACATATAATAAAGGTGTAAAAACCCCTGGGTGAAGTTTGTAGTTGTGATTTAAAAGAAAGAATTGTCAGATAGTCTCCAGCGTTTTGCTACAGACTTGCCTAACAGCCTTGGACATACCAAATTTTCCTTATTCTCTGTGTTCATCTATCAAGATGGAATAAAAGCGCATGTAGCAAAAAACAAGTTATACACATTCTGAAGCCCCTGGGTAGGAGTTCAGCGTTGCCACTCATAATATGTATACAAAGTGAGGCCTTCCCAAATTACTCAGTTCATAAATCTTAATTTTATTTAGTCAGCTCCAGACAGGCTTTTCTCCCTCTCCTCTGCAATATATTAGATATACTGAGTCTGTGAACGCAGCTTGTCTTAGTTACCACTACAGTAAACGTCTCCTGCTAAATTCCAGCAGAGACTCGAAAGTCCAGGTACCTAGCATCCTGGAAGGACTTGTGAAGTCTGTGCCAAAACCTCTTCAGAGAATCTTTCTTGCCATTGGGACCTGAAATAAATGAATTGTACCTACCATGGATAAATTTCTATGTGCTAACATCACACCTCCTAGTGCCTGTCCTAAAAGCATGCATAGATTCCTTCAGATGCTGCTTCCCTTTTTCCATTTTCTAGCATAACCCTTCCCTCTTTACCTTGAATTCGAGTTACACCTCAAATTTGGAAAATGTTATACCAATGTTATACCCAAGAGGCAGAAAAATTTCTCTTAGGTATGTGAACCTTAGGGAGCCTGAAAAATGTTTTCTCATTTTGAATTAGATTAGCTTTGAACACAGTACGAGTACCTGACTGGTGTCAAGGTTGGTTTTGGATATTTTTTTACTGTTATTCCAATCTGAAAAAAGGTATTAAGTACAAAGATTCACAAAAGTATTTCATGAACATGGAAACATTCCATTCTTGATGGTTGGAAATCTTTATGAAATTGAGTAATGAATAGAGCTGGGGTTGTTGAGCCTGGGAAAGATAAGGCTCTGCAGAGACCTTATAGCTGCCTTCCAGGAAAGGGCCTACAGGAAAGACGGAGAGGGAGTTTTTACAAGGCTGTGTTGTGTTAGGATGAGGGGGAATGTTTTTAACTGAAAGAGGTAAATTCAGTGCGGATACTTGGAATAAATTATTTCCTCTTAGGATGGTGAGACACTGGAACAAGTTACCCATGGAAACTATGGATGTCCCATCTCTGGAAGTGCTCAAGGGCAGGCTGGATGAGGCTTTGAGAAACCTGGTCTAGTGGAAAGTGACCCTGTCCATGGTCAGAAACAGAAGATTTTTAAGGTCTTTTCCAACCCAAACCATTCTATGATTCTATGAGTATTTATCTGCAATGTACAACACTGGTGAAGTATAATTAACATGCTGGAATATGATTAACACAATTACATTTTACCTGGGCAGACTCTGGGGTTCTGACAGCTATCAGCTCAGCAGACAGTGTGCTTAGCTCTGGCTTACTAGATAGGACACTGCATCAATTTCACTGGATTGTGGAACAATAAAGTACAGATCCAGATGTTTCATTTCTGAACCACAAGGTTTCTCCCTGTAAACACCTTTTCAGAAATACTTCATTGCCTGTTTTCATTACTTATCTCTACAGCCATAAAATGCTGTGTTTCTTAGCCTAATGTGGAAGATGTAGTTAGACAGATAATTCTAATAAACTGTTGCATCATACTGCCAGTACATTTTACTGTTACTTGCCTTCATTTTTCCAATGTTCTTTGTAGTCCATAATTAGTTTGGCACTCACCATGACTTTCCTTTGAGATGCACTGTATAGTCATGCAACACTACAGATTCTGCAACTAATCCTTTACCATTTACCTGTTTCCCAAACTTCTGCTCCAGTGCTATTCTTCATAACCGTTCTATAAAACAGTCTCTCCATGGTTCAGTTTTGCCACTGAATAGGTATACAGGCTTAATGTAAGTTCAAGTCTAAAAGAACTGCAAAATATTAGTTTAAAATGTACCTATGTATTCACTTCAGTTACTTCAGCTTTGGCTTAAGTGATAGTTCTGAAGCCTATATCTACTGTAGAAATGTAATTTTCCTACTATGTTACAAATCCAAACCAGAGGGCTAGAAACCATTAAACAGCACTTTACTTCTGTGTCTATTGTTGATAAGTCATTGCAAAACAGATTTCTGACAAATGGCAGATTTAGCACAGACATGGCACTTATTACATTTGTTCTTGCCTGTCCCATCTCATTTAAAAAATATTCTAACTACAGAAACACCACTTAGGCTTCTGGGGAAAGCGTGCACATCTGAAATCAGAAAGCAGCCTGGGGAGGTAATTCAGCATGAGTGTCTTTTAATGAAGACTATTCCTGTCATTATTGTTATTATCTGCTAGGGAGACTGAGAGATGGAAGGAATTGTTTGTTTGTTGATGTTCCATTTTCCTCCCCACCTCAAAACCAGCAGGGAGTATAACATAATTTGTACTACAGAAAATAATTTTAATAGAAAATGCTCATAAATAAGATACAATTAATGGAACATAAGGATAAGTTATGCATTTTTTCAGTAAATACTAATTTTTAAAAATATTTTCTTGCTTCCAGAGAGTATAATCCATTTTATAACTAATGATTTTTATGTGCCTTAAGAGACTTGAAAGTTTCTAAGCTCTTGTTTTCTCTTATTCTCTTTCAACTATACCTAGATTTGCACTGTAAGTGTTCATCTTTCTGGAAGATATTCAGTAATTTTTTTTTAAAAACACTTCAGAATGTTTTCTGAACATTACTAATGAAGCCTGAGGTACTCTGGAATTGGCAGATGGTTAAATAGAGGACAGTAAAGAGAAACAAAGCAGCCAAAAACATCTGTGCAACCAGTCTTGATACAGTTCCCTGACCTTTCAGCTCCTGCTTTTTGTACCTTCACTACAATGTCAACCCTCTGGCTCCCTTTTAAAAACGTATGCTTATCTAGGATCACGTTCAATCATGCTATAGAGGCTGTCTAGATTGTCTTGACCAAACATTTTTTGGAGGGCAGAGGCTCTTTCTACATTTTTTTTTCTAAATCTGAACTCAACTGGAATTCCTTTCCTGCCTTTTCATGCTACATTTTGCAGGTAAATTTCATAGAATCATAAAGGGACCTGCAGTGAGCAGGTACATCTTCGACTGGACCAGGTGTCTTGGATCCCTGTCCAATTTTACCTTGAATGTTTTCAGGGCTGGGATATCTATCACCCCTCTGGACAACTTGTCCCAGTGTCTCCCTGGTCTCTTTTCTGGTTTAAACTTGCAAAGTGAGAAAACTTACATGGTGTTGCTTCATTTCTGTGATTTTTTAACCTCATCCCTTCACTGTATACTGAACAAGCTGGGGAGAGGCACAGTTCCTCAAGACCCACAATAAGAGTCAAAGTAGTTGCACTCCAACAATCTTCTGGTAAGAAACTAAGGAAAAAATATCTAGTAATATCCTAAGGTGTTAAACATCCTTAAAATCTTAAATTTCTTCTATGAAAAGTTGTATAACATACTACCTAGAAACTGTGGTAAACATAATGGGAGAATTGGAGTAGCAGTAATAATTGTTGCTTTGAACAGGATTTGTAAACAAAGACACTCAAAATGCTTAAAATGAGGAGTTAAAAAAAAAACCAACATATTTCTTAGCAGTGTAAAGGATGACTTACAAACTTAGTAGCATAAAGCCTTTCAGCAAGTCTTGGATTCAACGTCTAATTTTTAAAGCAGAGTTTAGAATAGGTCTCAAGTCACTTAGATGAATAAATTTTCTAAGCTTACTCCTACTTAAAGTGACCCCAGAAGCAGACAGGCTGAATGCTGAGCACCCAGCAGCAACACTGCTTCAGCTGGCAAATATTTTGTGACATGGTGACCCATGGCAAAGATTTAGCCTAAGTGAAAGTTGCAGTAAGAAAATCAGTATTTGGAGTGCTGCCTTCTTTTTTTGAAGTGTTTAAGTATTTAAAGATCAGGGGACAGCCTCCATCCCATGTTCTATGTGCAGAACTCCCACTGTTGTCAGTGTGAGGTTCACAAACGTGTCCAGGGCAGAATGTGACCTTATCATGTATGCAGCCTTTATGAGTAACATTAAAATTTCAAAACTGGCCATCAATTAGATTTACATGAAGGGTAGTTTTGATAAAATGGCTAATAAGGAACAGAACATTGTGCTGACCTTAAGGGTGAACACCATTTTTTGCTGGCAAATTGTTGGATGAATTGAAATTATGAATCCCAACAGACATGTATTTATTTTTCCATATAAGCTGCTAATACTCTGGTGACTGCAAAATCCCTACATTGATTCTATGAAGAAGCAATAAACAAATGGAAAAGAGCTTTTGTACAGATTTTTAAAATCCATAATCAAGAACATTATAGAAGCTCATCTGAGACAACAATACAATTAATTGATGTTTATAACCAACTATTATTTACTTGATTTTGCTTGAAAACTATAAAGCAATAGTTCTGACTGCACAGAAAAAGTTAAAAAAAGAAGGGGAAAAATAAATCCATATTCCTTCCAGTTTGGGGCCAAAGCTCCCAATCAACAAAGAAATCCAGTTCTAAGGAAAAACATACAGTTAGAACCCCATATTTTAAGCACTCTGTGACTTGCATTCCTACAGCACCTTTATCCTCAGCAAGCAGACTGTATTCTGTTAACAGCTCTCACTAGTTTTACCCATTTTTATCCCGAGTTGTAGTATTTCAACAACTTAATATGTAACAAAAATATGAAATAACATTCAGAAAGGAGACAGATGACATTTGTTCTAAGAAAAACTTAAAATATTATTAGAATGCATGCAATTTTAAGGATTAGAAAGCCTAACTTGCATAAATGTACATTTATAAAGCTAAAGTCCTGATGGTCATAGAACGGTTTGAGTTGGAAGGGACTTCAAAAGATCCTTGCATGGATCCTTTTACTAGACCAGGTTGCTGCTACAGTTATCATTTACCTTGAGATACCTTGCTTTTTATATTAGTGGTTCAACATAAATAGTCATAATTTGCAGAAGATTCCAATAAAGCAGAATGCTCTAGTAAATTATGAGCATCCCAATATAGCCATTGGCTTACATACACTTTCCATTTATACAAACTGTGCCCTCTCTTTTGATAGCTTAAGTTACATGTCTGAGAGGATCAATGTGCAAAAGATACACGTGTGATGTGTTTATCACAGAAGATAAGAACAGATGCTGTTTGTGTGGGAACTACTGAGTACCACAAGAGCCACCCATGAGAAGAACTGGGGCAGGGGCTTCCTAGGGACCCTCCTTTGGAAAACCCTAGGTGAGAGTAATGAATTGCTTCATACTCCTTTGTCTCCTGACAGAGTTATGAAAGGGAAAACAGAAATGAGAGCCTGTTGTAAGCAGGCCCCACTGTTATAGTATTGATTTTGAGGTAATTCTCTTCAATAACATAAATACTTTTCAGCTGCTGGCAAATGGGATACTGGAAATCCTCACTCAGAATATAACTCCTAAATCCACACAAAGAGTAATTAATAGTTCAAAATGTCACTTGATGAAGGCAATGAGATGGTCATGGAATGCTTCAGTCAACCCCACATGAGGTTCTGTGAATACACTGCAGTGATCCCTAACTTTCCAGGCACTCAGTTAATATGGTGTTTTTTCAACAAGTTGCACAGACTCAGGCACTCAGAACATGTTAAGAGTCCTGGTGCTGGATATTCCAGATCAGCAGCACAACCAGGAGATACTGATAACCAATCTGTGAAATTCAGTCTTTGAATATAGTCACTGTCAAGCCTCTGTTTCTTAGTTATATGACAATAGTGTCTGCAATAGCTGAGAAATGGCTCAGGGACACAAGTGAGCCTGCATGGTTCCATATTCTTAAACCAGTGAAAATTAGATTTCTCACTGAAATTCAATGTCTTATTCCAGATGCATTCCCCATGTATACTGATACTTGGAGAAGAAAAAACTTCTGTGAAAGGATGGAAACATTCCACTGGTCAGAGGGTAAGCTAACAACTACCTGACTCGAGTAGAAGAGAAATATTCTCAATTTTCAGCCAGTCCTTTACTGTCCACCCCAATATTTTCACTTTCTTCAGAAGCAATAGAATAGCCAAGAAGAAAATTCTGCAGATGATGTTAGAATGGCAACTCATATATTCCCAGTTTGCACAGCTCATCTTTTCAGCCCAAATTTATGTTCAGGTTTATTTAAATTAAAGTAAAAATAAATGTAGAATTTGACAAACTGGCACTAATTTTCCAGAGTCAATCACAATATAAATTAGAAACAAAAGATTTATTGAGGTGGTAAGCTATGAAATTCATTATCTTGCTCATAAAAAGATGAATGAATAATTCTGGCAATACATTTCACCCAGATTTTTCCCAGATTTTTTTTTTTAATTAATTTTTTTTGTACAAATTTTTTTAAAAAAAGATTTTTTTAAAAAAAATCTTATATAGAATTTTCCATTAGCAAAACTCAAATCACTTTATGGACTGGCAATATAACACAGAGCATAATTTTACTTATTCTAAGAACCAGCACCTTAGAGGCAGAGGGCTTTTGAAAAAGCCCACAATGTGAGGAGGAAGTCTAAAATTAAAAAACATACATAACACACATAAATTCAGCACTAAATTCATCACATGAGCTTGGAAAAGTGACACTGATGCACATATCCTGTAGCAATTGGCAAAGCAGAGGTAGGGCTAATGCTGCTGTCCACTTCAACCATAACCCAAGTTGCCCAGCAGCCCTCAGCAGAACCAAATGACATCCCAGCTCCAGAGAATGCTATGCTTGGAGAATATTAAAAACTACAGTCTAACAGACACGTGGAATTAATTTATAATTTTTTCCTAAGATCTCATCTAAGACCAGGATTTGGCCTCTCTGGGTCACGGGCTTCCACATTCCTAGGATGTCTATGGATGAGAAGGCCATGACTGTGACAGCAATGCAGCACCTCATATCCCCACTCTCCAGGAGTATTTTGGAGCTATGACAGGAACATCCTGGAGGTTTAAAAAAAGGGATTTACACTGAGATACTGCATGACCCATCTATGGAGGACAAAATTAACTTACTAATATCAAACCTAATATCACAGAGACAACTAACCACTCCCATCTACTTTCATAAGATAAAGCAGTTCACAGAACTCAGAAGTAATTCCCAATAGCCAGGATGTCAAACAAGAGGAGGAAAGTGCTTAAAACACATACTCAGAGGAAACAACATACATGACCTAATATTTTTGCTTTTTCACATGCCTCTATATTGATAGGAACAGATTCTCACCTGAAGTAAATTGACATCCTAAATTAAATCAATCAGCAGGTTTTTCCTGACTCTGGTGAGATGGTGGTTGGGCTGCTGGGATGCCTGTGGTCAGGAAGTGCAGGGAAGTCTTAGGAAGACACATGTAGGAGTTAGGAGACTGCCTGCTCCCACCCAGGAACAAGCAGAAGCCACTACTCTAGAAAGAGCAGATTTCATTATAAAAGGTGCTTATATTTAATGCTTATTAGAGGAAGATGGATTTTAAGAACTGTGTAGTTCTTCTTTGGGCTGGGGAGGAGATGAAATTAGGTATTTATTGGCCAAATTAGTTTTAGGTTTTGGGGGTTTTATGTTGGCTGACAAAGCAAACGAGAGAAGTAGTAAAGATTAAATAAAGGCTTTTAGATTTGGCTTATCATACATGAGCATTGCCAGTAGCACTACTTTGATCTATAAAAGCTGAATAAACTTTAGAGCTTTACATGGCACTGAAATTATTTATGTGGATGCTGAAAGGCAGTGCTTGCTTCTTAGCGCTCTGCAATGCTTCAGAGCAAGAACTTGCACAAATAAATGCTTCTGATACCTGGTTTTCAGCTTCAGAAGCACAGCTGTTAACACCTCCAGACTTCAAAGCAAACAAAGAAACCAAAATCAAGACTGGTCTATGGAGCCAAAAGCAACAGTTCAGGTAATGCCAATTAGAAGCAGCAAAATTGCATGTACTTGTGTCTGTTCTTAATAAAAAAAAAAAAAATGAAACCAGGACCCCCCCCAAAAAACCCCAAATAGGCCAGTTAGAAAAGTGTAAATTTTGACTAAAGCTAGGCCTACGATTTCTGAGTTTTTGGCCTAGTGACGATCATAGTTTCAAAGTATTTGTAAGAGATTACAGGATTATTGCCAGTTTATACAAAGATTTTTAAGAGGTTTCTACCCTTCCTGAGAACCTACATTCTCAGTAGCATGGCTTGTTTTCTCCTTCATGCCTTCAGCTTCCCAACTATCTGATCATGCAGGTTTATTTGCAGTTTACAGGAATACTGAGGAGATAAGTGACTTAACCTTTAATCGCTTAACTTTCAAACAGGCTAAATCCTGAGAGCAAATTAATTCTGAGAGCAATGTACCCTCTTCTGGTTCACTGACCATGAAATTCCCATCTCGTCAGGACCAAGATTTGTATTTCTTTCTGTTTTGCAGCACATCTGCTGATTCAGACTTGCCAGTGCTATCTCAAACTCTCCTTCCCACTATTATCACTCCCATTCTTTTCCTTTCCATTCACAAAGGACCTTCGGAGCTGAGGTTCCATTCACACCTTCCCATTTGCCTGATTTACCTTTAGAAGATGTCCTGAATTAACTCCTTTGATGATACTCTCATAGCAAAAGATGTTCTGTTGACCAAGGGTGCATTAAGAAGGACAGGTCAGCTCCTCTGATCTCAGTCCCTCAGTAAATGCCTCATTCTGGAGGCAGCAGAACCTTTTCCTTCCAAGCAGCCAGCAGGCTGTCATCTGGGACTCTCATCAGGGACAGCGGGGAGACAGGCTCAGGAGACAAGTCAGAAGGAACTCTTCCAAAGAAAGCTTTCAAAGAACAATGGATTTCTGAGAGAAATTTCAATGAAAAAAAAAAAAAAATCACTGAAAGGCTGTCAACCGCCTTGGATTCTTTCTCTTCTGAATGACAGAATAACTGTGGTGCACTCCTTAACTCAGACGTTCCCCATGGCCTTTGTAAAGAAGGTCCCATTAGTTCAGGTGACTTGGGCCACAGTTCCCTTCTGCTTTAATTTAAAGCAGCCCTCAGGGGAAAGCAGCAACTGCTTCTATGAAAGATCTTCTGCTCCTGCTCTGAATGAAGTGGCCTCTTACAATACACACTGACTCCTGTCAAGTGTTGTCTATTGTGTTCTGCCTTATTTTTCCTTCTATAGTTGCAGTTTGAAAGATTCCAGATAGTACCTTCATTTTTTTTCTAATTTTTTTTTTTTTTAAAAAGATGTTAAGAATGGGGCCATTCTTTAAGCTAGTCTGTCTACGCTAGCTGGTATTAGCAATTTGGATCTACTCCTTTAAGAAAATAAAGTGCTGCTTAACAACAATTCTGCCAAGGTTTTTATAGAAGGCAGTTTGACTGTTTTCTAATATTACATTTTCCATAAATCATGCATTTCTGTTTCCATATAAAGCAATTACCACACTTAGGATGCAAAGCTGCTCACAGAAGCACTATTTCTGACTAACCAAGCAGAACCTCCTGCTGCCCACTGTTCTATCTGCCCCTGCTGAGGTGAACCCACCACAGTCTGCCCCACTGACTTCCTCCACCCTCCTCCAACTTGGGATGTATTTTCTACTTAGAAGCTTGTGGGACACTCCTCATATGTCATTTTATGGCAGTTTGTTAGCTGAGGTATACTTTGAAAGGCAATGAAAACCTACATGTGTATAACTCCAAGTTAGAGAGTAAATGGAATAAAGGGTGGATAGAAACCATAATTTAAAAATTATTGGGGAATGATAAGGAAGTTTTATTACAGAGTAATATAGAGATTTCTTAGCTTGTCATCAGGTTGTAACAGGGCTTCTAAGCCCTTTATGGACTTCAAACATTCAGCTATCACACAGTGCTCATCACACAGAGACTTGCTTTCATCACTAAATGAACTGAAAGGAAATACTTCTTTTCATTTCAGCTTGTGTTTTTTTTTCCTGTTCTTCAGTAGAAGATTTCTTACCCTTTGCAGTGGCTTCACTTGTTTCTGCAGTCTGACATGCTTCATATTCTTAAACAAATTGATTTGAGCTCCAAAATCCAGTGGGAAATTATCGTCTACATTTCTCCTTCCTATCACCCACAGCCAGTACTATATTTCACCATCTTACAAGACCACCATCAGTTTTGTTTACATCAGTTAAGAAAGCAGTGAGGCATTTATCTATTAAAAGTTCTTTTTCTGAATGAACACCCTGGATTCAGATTCAGGATCTATCTTTCCTTGCATGGAATTTTTTTCATAGATGAATTTCTGCTAAAAATTATGAACTTGAGAAGTTGTAGCCTGTCTTCTGGCATCTTATTCACAGGAAAGCTAGAAAGAACTCCTTCCAAATACTCCTTCCTGATACTATCAATATTTACAAATAGACATGTACATACCCATATTACAAAAAAAAAATATTTCCAATAGGTATTAATTTTTAGGAGATCTATGATTTTTAGGCAAGAAAAATTTTACTGCTGATATTTAACACTATTGCTTTTGACCATTTTTGTAACAAAATAATGAATGGAGAGCAGACTGTTCTCCAAATGTCTTCCACAAGAAAAATACTCTGCTTAAAATGTTGAAAAGTGTTTCACAATGTTGCTTACACTGGCAAATGATTTTTTTTTACTGTTCCCAAGAGCAGTGTACCTGTTCATCTCCTGTTGCTAAAGCCAAGGTGGACACAATTTTGCTGTAAGACAGAAGCCAGCCTGCAGGATCCTGTTCAAGACAGAGCAGGCCAAGCAAACTCCTCAGCTAGTGCAGGTGTTATTTCTCACTATTCCCTAAATGCAGAGTGATATTTTTGCATGAAGTCCAAAGCTCTAGAGCTCTACTCTGAATTTCTCATGCACTTCACAGCACAATTATTTCAAAGTTGTGAAAACCAATGTGTGGTACTGGGGAAAAAAATGAAGAAGAAAAAGCACTTGTACCAATTTTAAGATGGAGAAAACAGGAACATCTGCAACACAGGCTGCCTTGCCAAACTTTACATGCCAGGGTTTGAAAAAATTTCTCTGCAATTGGCCAAAAAGGCTGGATATTAACATATAATATTACATAATGCTGCTAACTGGGGACATACGTTACAGAGGTAGATTATGACATTACACAAAATAGTTTAAAAATTAAATTGACAAAGAATATAATTTAATTGAGAATCATCAGAAATTAATGGTATTTTCATGATTTTAAGTGTTTTCTTTTCAAGCCAGCTACTGATTTTAATTGATATTAGGAAAACACACAACATCAGTTGTCAAATAATTATTACGTTTTATATGTCAGAGCCATAAAGGGTGTTTTCAGTATCAGCTGAGGGGATATTTTGATAAATTCAGACTTATTAAAGGCTTGCCTTACCTTGAAGTAAAACAAAATGACATAAAGAAAAAAAAATAGTTAAGTAAAATTAAAAATATCCTCCCACTATAGAATCCTCTCCTCTTTTTGGAAGACCACAGTTCACAGCTTGCAACTGAAAGAAAAATTCCTAGCTGCATCCAAATAACACATCCATATGCATATGTCTGCTCACCAAGGAAATCTGTTGCAACAGGCAACTAGAGGAACCAAGGCCAACACTCTTGAAATAAGGCATGATTAAGGTTGCAACTGTGGCTGCTAAGAGACGGAATACTGCCAAAATAAATATAAGAATTAAAGAAAAGCAGAAGTGGATATAACATTTAATCCTGGGTACCAATTTCTGCCCAGTGAGAAAATCCAGAGCACCTTGATTACAGAAGTTGTCACAGGGTCTTTAAGAGTTCCAGGAAAACTGCTGCCAGTGTGGACGTTGGAAAAAATATACCCCAAATTAATCTATTATCTGACTAGAGCTAAACTGCCTATTTCAAATAAAATTTAGATCCCCTCTTCAGAACTGCTTGATCCTTGCACTCCATGAGGAGGTCACCAGTTGCCATGGGTCAGGGGTTGCAGACTACCTGGAAAGGGATGTTCTAAAACAGGACGAGGTACCAAGTTCCCAGCAAATTCAGCAATGGAACATCTGAAGGAAGTGACACACTAGGAATACCTTTAAAGGCTTCTCCTTCCCTCCCAGAGAAGATCCCTAATAAAGGTTAATTTCTGGTAAAGTGCTCCTACAACATTGCAAGAGAAAACGCAGTCTGCCCTTCTTCCCATTGAGCATAGTTGTGTAAAACTGGAACATTAGGAGTTATGATAATAAATGGTCTTGACAATTATATCAGTAAAAAATAGCCTGAAACAAATTTATCCCATTGCAGATCCTGCCTACTATGCAAAGTCTATCACTCACACACTCAGCCATTCACTGTATAGGAGCTTTTCCTTCTGGACAAAAAATGCCAGTTCTCTTATTCTTGCTCTGTCCAAATAAAGTCTTTCCGAAATACTCTGTTTCAAACTCTTGATGGCCAACCAGTAACACCAAGGTTAAATTCATAACAAGCTCAATACAGAAATGTGGTTTATTTAAAATATAAACACATTAAGATCCATTATCTTAAGATATACGGCTCATTTGTGTACTACACTCTCTGGAATTACGGTTTAAAGGACACATTTCAGCAGATAATCTACAACATACTTTATTCTCCATAACAGCACTCATGGGAATTTTACATTCCATTCAGTTTTCTATGTTATGCTCATGATTTAAGTACTGATGCTAATAACACTAATACATCAGTGGTCTGCAGCAGTACGTGCTCCAAAGAGACAAAAAAACCTATTTGCTTTCAGTGTTTCAGATCAGCTAAGCATTAGAATTCTTGTGTTACCTGACTATTAAGAACTTCAGCCAGTTTTGCTGTAGGATTTAGGCAGCTGAGTGGAATACACTCGGAATATAAAATTTTTAATCCAAAGAAAAAACCCCAAGATTTCATCTAATTGATTGGTAATCCATTGTTTCCTACCTGAAAACAGTGCCAGAACTGCTGCTGCCTTGTCTGAATGAATAGTCATTTCTTGCCTTGACCTGATAGAGAGCCTCAAGTGATTTAACCCTTTGCTTAAGCCCCTCCATGGCATACAAGTCACTAGTGAGACACAGCTGTAGGCAGTAAAATTCAGTTTTGTCCCCACAGGATGCTCACAGGTGGGCAAAGAATTTGCCCACCTCAAAATTGCTCTTATTTTTTTGGGAATGCTCAGCCACCCACCTTCCCTCTGTTTTGAAGAACTAGACCTTCGCAACATACTTCTGTTATTCCACAGTGATTACAGAGTAAGTATAGAGAGACAAAAATATTCAGTTAAAATCAAATTTAAACCAAAGTTATGTTTTCTAAGGGAGCTGCCAGACATCAACTGCTCAGTATCATGCTTGTATTTGTTTAAAAACTGCATAAACTTTGGAACATACTGAGGAACTCGGTTGCAAATATTACTTAACTCCAACTTTGCCTTCTGATATGTTGGGGCAGTGTCTGTGTACAGATCCTGACTTCCTAGACAGCAGATTTAATGACTTTACTCTTTTAGGAGATACTTTGAAATCTCTGGATTGATATTGAGCATTTTGATCTGAACACTATAACATCTGAAAGACTCTAGTGGCTTGATATTTGGGCTGCAAAGCTGGCTTAAGAGGTTCCTTCTCACTCCTCCATCCTTTTGTCTCACTTCTTCATCCTCTTGTGGAACAAGAGAGGCAACACACCATGGATTGCATTTGGGAAAGGGAGTGGTTGGGAGCATAGAGAAGGTGGTAGACACGTCCCAGAATGTTTTTATAGAGTATTATGAATCTGTTTTGGTTTTTTTGTTACTTTTACCCCAGTAACAACAAAAAAATAAAAGAATTGTATTGCTACAGAGGTCTAAACTGTGAAAGGCAAAATTCAGTTCCTTTCCTGGTTCACAGCACAAAGTGCATTAGCACCTGGCTGAAATCTGTGGAATATGTCTGAGTCTGGGCAAAAGCACACTTGTCTTGCAGTGCCTACATTGCACAAAAGGCCCTGATTACAGAGGGAAGAGGTTAATCACCCTTGTGACAATACACTGAATAAGCAGCAACTACACTTGGGTAACTATACTTAGTATTGAGTCTCTCCTTAATTGTGTGAGCAATTTTTAGTTCTTCAGTGTTTTTGACCATTCTCACTGGTATTGTTACCTCCTAGGAGGCTGCTCAAAAATGTAATGGGCACTTATTTATTTTTGACGACAAAAATAGAGTTCAAATTGCTGGGTTTGAGAGATTTTTATTATTGTTTTTAGTATCATGGTTTTAGTGCCAATTCACATGCCTAAACGCTCAAAACAGAGCCCTGACAGCTCTCACTTCCTCAGCAGTGCAGGACGTCGGGAGATGCATTTCTTCAGAAACAAAAAGGTCAATTTGGATTCTTTTCAGAGCTGCTCAAAGTATAATTTCTGCAAAGATTAATATATACTTCTGTGCTGGCTGATCTCATGACTGATTTCGAGTTGTTTTGACAGCTGCAGTCGTACTAAGGGCTGCCACTGAAGTCAGTAGAAAAACTTGTCACTAACTTCAGTAGGAGTCAGAGCAGGAGCTTTACAAGCTGCATTTAAGACTTTAAAAAGAAGTCTGTAGAGCTTTTACAGGGCTAAAATATTTCTAAAGCATGTCTTTCTCCCTTACTCTGAGCAGATTTGTAATGTTGAAAAGGAGATGCTTCTTCAACCAGTGTGTCAAAAAATGCACATCAGCAGCCCATCACCCCAGACTTTGACTTTTGGTATGGAAATCTGCTAACAGCAGATTTATCATTCAATAATATTTAGATGATATTTGAATGCAAGAACTATGCAGACTTAAGTGCATTTCTAGGGCATCCTTAAAAATAACTGTAGCTGATTATTTAATATTAATGTTTTCAGAATTATACCTTTATATGCAAATATTTATCAATAAATATTCATTAAATTTAGTGCTTAAATGAACATGAAGGATCAAAGTTGCTGAAGTTCTTAACATGTTGTCCTTTTGCAACAGCTTTGGGTTTGTTTCTATGGTTGCACAAACCATATTTTTGAAAGGGTGGAGGAAAACATTTAATCAGACAATTCTGGTACTTCAACCATATTAGCCTTGCATAACCTCAGTTAATTTGTTCCTGCTAGCATGAATAATCACATGCTCTGCCTAGTTTGTGTCTGTAGTCACTCCTATTACTCTAAAAAGAGTTTCTGGGCTTGAACTGCCAATCTTTCAAAGTGGTTTTAAAGCTCATTTTACACAGATGAGCTTAGCTTTCCATGCCAACAACCTTCAAAGCATAGTGGAACTGTATTACAAGTCATCCTTAGAAAGCCTCATTTTTTCCTCTAGATTAATGGCAAATACAGTGAAAATCTTACACAATTATATATATATATATATATTATAAATAGAAATAACAAACACATCATGCTATAACTGAAAGTAATAAAATGTTTGTGTTTCTATCTGATTAAAAGAAACTGAACTTAGTTCTCGTGTTGTCACCTGATGCAAAAATGAAAAGTTAGGCTTCTCTTCCAAAAACTGAGGCGGGGATAATGATATATTTCAGTACTTTTACTTCAATTGACAGTGACTATGCTGCCATTTGTCTAGACTAAACTTGCTACTGTTTTGTTAAGATGAAAGTAGATCCATAGGTTGAGAGAGAACAGCTATTCAATTTACACATTCCTCAACACTTCTGGGGTGAAAACATCCATCAACCACAGTTCATATAAGAACTATCATAGAATCATAGAATTGGCTGGGTTGGAAGGGACCTCAGAGATCATCAGGTCCAACCATTGAACCACCGTTGTGGTTGCTAGACCATGGCACTGAGTGCCACATCCAGTCTCTTTTTAAATATCTCCAGGGATGGAGAGTCCCTACTTCCCTGGGCAGCCCATTCCAATGCCTGATCACCCTCTCGGTAAAGAAATTCTTTCTAATGTCCAACCTAAACCTCCCCTGGCACAACTTGAGACCGTGCCCTCTTGTCTTGCTGAGACTTGCCTGGGAAGAGCCCAACCCCCACCTGGCTATACCCTCCTTTCAGGGAGTTGTAGAGAGTGATGAGGTCTCCCCTGAGCCTCCTCTTCTCCAGGCTGAACACCCCCAGCTCCCTCAGCCTCTCCTCATAGGGTCTGTGCTCGAGTCCCTTCACCAGCCTGGTTGCCCTCCTTTGGACCTGCTCCAGCACCTCAATCTCCTTCCTAAACTGAGGGGCCCAGAACTGGACACAGCATGGATTGATGTTGATGTGCTTGCCTTGGGGTGACAGCATCTGTACCTTCATGGTACACCAACACTTGGCATCTTGGTGATGTTTTGAGAAAGCACCACCATATTACCCCCAATCCTCAAAAAACCAACAAAACCGGTAATTTAAAATCTTATTTCAATTAGTATAAAGCTACATACAGCTGAATGACTGAGTGAACTAGAGTGGGGGGAAAAGGGCCTCTGTGTGGTATCAGTGGGATTATCCAAACTGGTTACAGATTTATTTTTGTAACAGTTGAATATGCAATGGGTACTCTATTACTAAGAGACAGTAGACTCTGTAACTCTTCTTTCTTCCTCAAATAAGAAAGACATTTTTTTCCTAACCATTTTTTTTACACTGCTACTAGAAGTATAGTAGGAAACAATAGCCACAACAAATCAAATTTATTTGATTGCCCCACTTTGCTTAATACAGTAAATATAGCTATATTACCATTCTAGTACTGTATTACTACTACATTAGCGTTACTAACCTATTTACTCAATATTTAATTACTATGAAAAAAATTAACTTCACTTAGACCTACCTTAAAATTTCAAGATTACTCTGTTAATATTTTTGCAAGTGACACTGTATTTTGGACTCACTGTATTTTGGATAAAGCACCAAAATGAAACTTATACAAGAGGGATTATACGATGAGTATTTTCATTTTTTTCCTAGAAATTAATGACAGGTTGATAAATCTCAATTTTTGAAGAAAAATAACATCAGTATGTGAAACCTACAACTGGAAAGAATTAGTTTATAATCAAGTGGATTTTTCAGTGTAAAAAGTGACTCCAGAATAAAAATGGAAGAGTCAAATTGTAGCAGAGGTCAGCTAAACACTCTCACTGGAATTTAAACAGAGGAGTAGTGTTTGTTTGCATAATTTTTCAGTGATGTCCCTATTGCGTATTCCCTTGCAGCCAGAGCCCAGATGTGACCGTTCAATGAGAACAGAGTCCTGCTCTAAATCATTTCCTAAGCTCTTCTCTCATAAGAAAAATGTGTAAGTATTAGGAAAATAACTACTGTCTGTAATGAGATGCCCAGAACTAAACTCAATATTCCAATTATTTACAAGTGTCTGGATTTTCTTGGGCTGGGTTTTTTTTTTTTTTTTTCATCTCATCTTCTGAAATGAATTGGCTGAAATGCTTTTGCCTGTTCTGTTTTTTCACAAAAGCTCTACACACCATGAAGTAATTGTATACATGAACTGTGAAGCAGCTTTTGCTACAGTCACAACCAACATTAATCTTATTTACTACTCTACTGAAAAGCCTAACATTAATTGTAATAAATAATAATCCTGATAATCTTATTTGCAGAGCATCAGCTGTACACAGAGCATTCGGATATTAAATAATGTACTCTATAAAATGCCACTTTTTAAGCAGTCAGTCAGTGAAACATTACAAGTTAGTTAATGAACCACTACTAAAAAGATATAATTTTTTCTGAGGTTTAAAAAGCAAAGGCAAATTCACTTTCAGGACAGTGGAAGCTTATATATGGGAATCTTCTACAGGGCAGCCTGTCAAAGTCTGTCTAGCTAGATTTTGAAAAAAAGAAATTAAGATTCAGCATAAATATAAGAAGGATTTTATCTATGGGCATGGAACACTAAAAGTCTGGATTCTAAAATATGATACTTTGGATATTTGCTCAGATTATAAAATCAGTTCTTTATCTCACAGGCAGGTGGCATTAAATGAAAGTAAAACTGATGAATCATATTCCCCATAGGGCTTTCAGTGTGTGATCTAGTCTTTCTTACTCTCTAAACATTATTAGAAAATTGATTAGATGGGTCAACTAAAATATATCACTTAAGAAATGCAGGTGAGGAAATGGAAAGGAATAAACCATTTTCTATGTGCATCCCTAATTTAGCAGTGTTTTTTAGGGTATAGTTGGATGGGTTTGCTGCAGCTGGAAAATTATATGAAGTGAAGTTGGAATCCAGTGAAAATACCACATTCCTGGCTGCCATTCCCCATCCCTGTTAGCATCTATCAGGCTGGGATGGTGTAGCTGGAGCAGGCTCCAGATATGTTAGCGAAACCTACACTTGCAACAGAGAAAAGAGAAATTTGATTTTGAGCCGATGAACTAAAATTCTCCAGTGAGTTAGGATGGGAAATCTACAAAAGAGATGAGACTTCTGCCTTCCCACCTGTTCCCTAGTGCTGCCTTTGTGCTCTCTGGAGCAGTGCAAAGCCAAAGAGTTAAGACATAAAGTTAATATAGTTACTGTCTATAGTTAGACAATAGTTAAGACAAAGCTGATATTTACACTTTTTTCCCCTTGACTTGATGCAAAATCTGAAGCTGTCAGTCCTGCTGACAATATGGTGGACAAGTGCTAAAAGGATAGGCCACATTGCAGTATTTTGATACTTATTTTAATACTTAAAAGCTGGTGAGGCACAACCTGACTGCACAGGGAACTGTTACGAGCCCTGTTGTATCCTGGGGGTCTACAAGGATCAAAGTTAACCTAGTTAGGAGAAGGGGCAAGCCATGGAGTGCAAGAGATGCTTCTTAGGAACCTCTCAGCTTGGTTGGCTAGAGACTGATGTCTGTTACCTTTTATACTCAATATTAGAGGATCTACAGGTTTATCAGAAGTTTTTCTATTGCTTGCAATGTGTTTCATATCAGTCTTGAATCAGAAAAGTACATGCCCCTGAAGATAGCCTGCTCCAATGATGTTCTTCCATCCTATCCCTCAATCTGTGAATATTATTTGATCCTAGCACTACACTCAGCCCTGACTTCTGAAGCTTCTCACCGCCAGAGCATCTGAGCATGGAAAAACTTTTACAGATTGAGTAAGCACTCCTGTACCTGCTGGTAAGAGCTGAGCCAGCATCCTTGGAATTATTAATAACACTGAGACCTACAGCCCTGTATAATATCTTTTGCCCATGAAATGTAGCAGTGGAGGTGCAAAGAAGAAAATGATCATTGTATATGTGTCACCATAAAGCTCCTAAACCCAAACTGAGTGCAGTGAAATCTAGGACACCTGCATCACATAGAGGATATTTTTTTGCAAGTTGTAGAGAGATTAATTCACCTTATCATGTTAATTCTTCAGAGAGGAAATACCCTTTTCTTATGGCAAAAAGGTTAATATTCTGAAAAGCTATTTTAAATCTGACCTTGAGAGTCCTCTTTACTTAGTGAGATATGAAAGCAGCTGGTCAAAGTTGGACGGCTGAAAGGATAGAAGTCTGAGAGCATGACTATGAAAGTCTACATTCTGATAGAAGTTATACATGTTTGTAGTATTTGTTGAATTGTACACCAAAGAAGATGCTGATATTTCTAGTTTAATAATTTAGAGATGTGGGATTTGGTGAACCAAATCCATCTGAATGAAATGGTGCAGTTTTCCCACATCTTTGTAATGACATGAGAAAAAACAGAAAAATATTTGCAACAATAGCACTGACACACACAAAAAGATCTACTTATGTCATTGTGATATCAACTTAGCTGAAGTTTATTTTTTATTAAGATGGCTATAGTAAAGCTATATTTAGAACTCCAGGAGTTATACTTTCAAATAATTAACTATAATTAGTGTACGCTAATATCTACAATTCTTCTTTCTTTCTCCACCAAGATAATTGTGTAACATCCACTATGTTCTGAAATGTATTCCTTTCATAATGCACATTTCACCTAATGATACATTCTTCCATCTAAGAGCATTTCTCAAAACCTTCCCAGATACATAGGGAATGTATTTACAGCTGTCATGAACACAGCAGCCTTGCCCAATCTCTTTGGGCGATGAGGCTGATCCTTTTTTTTTGGACCTCTTCAGAAAGAAAGAACACGTCAGTCTGCTAGAACGTACTCAGCCTGCTGAATGATGCTCATGTAATTTGCTAACAACAAATAAACAAGGAACACATTGGTACAGCTTATTAGGACCAGCACTACACAGAGCTGTGAGCTACAGTGAGCCAGGTATTCCCACTCACTGTGTAATTCTGCTTGTCTAGAGACAAGTAATTAGCTAAAGCACAGCAGCAACGTTTCTTGATTACCATTGACTGGCATGTGATTATTACAAGAGATTAATCCTCTGTGGAAACATCTGGATTTGTTAGAGGTGGAAACCTTACTTTCCAAATACATGCTCAACTGAGTTCAGATTTTAAAACTCAATGTTCCCTCTTAGGACACAGTGGTCCTAAGGCCCCTTGGACAATCTTCATTTGTACCCCTTGTGTTTATGCATCAGGTTACTAGTACTAATGGTATAGTTATGCAGTCACATCATCTTTGATTTCTGATGGGATACCTGGTTTTTCAGCCCACAGCACAGACAATGATCATACAGCAAACAGCTATGCAATGTATTATGTTATTCTCAGCATGTAGCTCATGTCTGCAATAAAAGAAAACAGCTCTCATTATAGGGTTTTTTTGTTTGTTTGTTTATTGCTGGGGTTTTTGGTAGGGCTTTTTTTGTTGTTGTTGTTGTTTGGGTTTTTTTGTTTGTTTGCCCGGTATTATCAACCAGATCTTTTCTGGGCTACTTATGATGGTGATGTCACAAACATTAACAAAACTATTTTATAGCATGCTGATGAGGTACCTTAATTTCCATTTTATAACTGTAACAGAATCACAAGGAGTAAGGTAGAAGATTGGTATTAACTGAGCCTTTTTACACTGTCCTGTCACTGTTTTCCAATCAACTGGCACAAAATGAGTTCACAACTTCATTAAAGTTCCTTGGTGCTACCACAGCAAGAGAGGCACATCTGGCTCTTGTGTCTACACTAGTGAATTAGAGCAAGCCCTGGAAAGCAGCTGGCACAGAAAGCTTCCATCATCACCAGCAAATCCCTCTCACCTCCAGCACAGCCCTGGGTGTGAAAACTGCCTGCTGGGAATGATCTCTGGACAATTCCAATGGCATGCTGCTGGGACACACGGGCTTGGGCCAGGGTATTTCTGCCCAGGAATGCTCCCAGGCACACAACTACTATAGTTTCCATCACCAAAATCACATTCTTGCCTTTTTCTTCCACTTCTTAAAAGCACTGCAGAATGTAGCTTGCTATGGAGAAACCAGATCATTTTGCTTATCATTTCTAGTGGTGTTTTGCTTACTTAAATCTATGACAGTGAAACATGATAGAACTGAAATATCCATTGTACAGCATTTCAAGGTAATAATAATAGATATAAGCTATGTTTGCACGGCTTGTCACTCCAGCACATTCTATATTCTGGATAAGCACAATTGCTAGTGTAAAAATGTACAATGGATTACTACACCAAGCAGAAGATAAGGCTGAGGCACAAAATACCTATTTAGTTATTTCTATCTTCCTTTAAAAAAAGATTGCACTGTGTTCACCATTTAGGTAGAGATAAATTTATCACATCATCAAACTGATAAACAAAAGGTAAGGAAGCTTTTACTACAACAACCAGGTAAAAGATTAGAATAGAGATTCAGTCTTCTGGGAAAAAAACCAAACATTTTATTTATACATAAGTAAATATGTGGCCAAGAGGCATGAACACTGTGCTAGTAATTTTAAAGCAAGTATTACTCTAAAAACCAGCAACTCCCTCCCCATCCTGGTTCCTAGGTGCATATGCTCTTGCAAGAAAATAAAAACATAAATTATGTTAATCAAGGTATATCAAAACCTGCTTAATATTTCCTTTTTATTTTAGTAGCAGTATTTGCTTACTTATTTCCTTGCTTATATTTATCAGTTGCATCCCTGATTTGGTATTTTCATGTACTTGAATCCTCACATTTCTTAGTTTGCAGAATTTGTTATCTCATTCGTAACACCAAATGACTAATTTGTCTATTTTTTTTTTTTTGCTGGTTTGTTACTCTACTGAAGCTGGTATTTTTCTGCCTTGAGGCAATTTTTTTTTTTTTTTTGGCTGTGAAAAATAAAAATGCTTCTATTCCATATTCCATTACATTGGGGAGATTTTTCCATAAATATCATGACCTGTCTTCCTGACTTGCTGCTACGAATAAGGAAGTTCTGAAAAACCATCCTAAAAGTGAAAATGTATGAAAATCATGCATAGTGAAAATAAAATCATAAATGTCAGAATTAAAATGTCCAAAATGCAGACTTTAGATATGTATTTTCCAGAAGTTAATTATACACTGTTTTCAGGGTACTCATCCAAATCCTAAATATGTTCATGACAAGGATAATGTTAGATAGGTTTTTTTCCCAAGCATTTTAAAACCCTCATATTAGAGCTAAAAGTGCTCTGCTTTGGATAAGCATTTTTGTTTTATTTTAATGTCAGTAACCAGATATCCAACAACTCAGGTATCATGCAAAATAGAATAAGCCCAACCTAACTGAAGGAAACAAATGAAAAACTGCCTTTGTATCAGATAAAGCAGCTACAGATTCCCCACTGCTTGCATAAGCTTTTTAACTTTACCAGTCCAGGATAATATTATGTTAGCAGACGAAAATCATTGTTCTGCTATTTGCACAAGTAGAAATGTCTATATGAATTGCAGTGCATTGGAAAAACAAGGTAATTGTTTTGTGTCATTGTAGAAACAACAGAAGCAGCACCATTGCAAGAAGCTGCTGAACTGGGTGTATTGGTCCTTGTGCTGTTAATAGTCAGGGGGCCAAACCTTCAATGACCATCCCTGCACACAGAGGAGTTCCTAATGCTGGTTTTACTACCACAATAAGGAATTTCCTGTATTAAAATGTCAGAGCATGATTATTTTGATTAAAAAATAAATTCTTTCCCTGTTTACTTAGCATTACTTACACAAACTGTATCCCAGGATCTTATTGTGAAATGACATTATTTCACAAATAAGTTGTATGCTGATGATGTGTAATAGATAAAGGTTTACAAACAGCTGATAGAAGTTACAAGTATGTTGGAGAAAGGCTGAATATACTGTTATCCTTAATGGTGCTAAGTATATGTTAATCAAAGGCATTATAAAGAGTTACAAATCATGCTCATAAGCAACCTGCTGAACTGCACTATGTATCTGTAACAAACACAATCAAAAAAATATATCTCAGTGACAGAGTTCATGTAAATGGTTTCTAAGTTTAACATAATACAAGACTGTAAATTGGTTATAAATGGGGCATGAATACATTTAGACTTGAAATTACAGAAAGATGTATAAACAGCTGAGGATTAGAGTTCTGAAATGGTCGCACAGGGCAAGAAAGCTAAATTGTTTCAATACTAGATTCATAAGCTTATGAAAGGGACTATATAAAATAAATAGGAGAAATAGCTGAGACAAAAAGAGGGTAATGTGAGTCTTGTGTATCCGATTTGTGCCATCAAACTAAAAGGAGACTTGATCATAATATCCTTCATTATTATGTTTATCATTTAAATTTCATACTGAGAGCCAACCAGAGCACACTATGGGATTCAGGAAAACATTTTGTTGTTTTGGAAAAAATAGAGAGTGAGAAGACCAGGAGAAAGAGGGAATGCTCACTTGGAAGCTGAAGCTCAGCCATTAAGCCAAGCACTTGTTCTGCCTTTTCCAGCTCTCAGTCACGTGCTTGGTGTGCTCAGCTCACTTTATCATGGCCAACTTACTCTGAAAATTTGAGATCTAGAACAGATTTTTTTCCACAGGTCAGATTACTGGGACAAACCAGCTTGTTTTATTTTGGTTAGCTGCTAATATCACCCTGGGATACTGTTTACCAAATGGATGTTACTATACAGAAAAGGATACAGCGTTTTATATTACAGGAGAAAACATCTAAGCATTACAGATAAAGGCTAGAGAAGAAACACTTCAAGCCAAGGATGTGTTAGAGTCCATAGAGTCAAGCAGTGACACTGTGATTATAACGTATTACTACTGGATCTCTCCTTGGTTTTATCACCATATGAATCTGACAACTTATTTTGGCACCAAATTAATCAGTAGGAAGAAGCGGGTTTAATCTGGAAAAAGAAATCTTTAAATTAGCCTTTGGATTATAACCAGCATGAGGTTCTTATTAGATTTCTGTAGTCTGTACAGACTAAGTAGAAGGGTACGCTCTGCTAAATTATATCCAACCACAAATGCTGTAATCTCAAATCTGTTTTGAGCAACAGAATTACTCAGAGGTCAATGAACTTTCACCTCCACTTAAAATATGTAGAGAATTTTGTCTTTTACCTCTTATCTACAGGAACTATAGAATCTTTTTTTCTTCTATTGATCTAACTTTATGTACCAAATCAATGTGTCTGTATCATTGATAGTGATAATTTATAATAATAATTTATTTTGAATTTATGAAAACAACTTAGCCACTGCTGGGAGCCCCTTTTCAGCTTTTCAGATGAAGATAAGGAGGACAGTGCACAGGGGAACAGTACCCATTGCTTGATGCTCCACTTGCTTATCCTCCACTGCCCTAGAATGTTCACTCCCCTGTTTCCAGTTCCCTTTTTATCACAACACCAAGCAGTGAATAGAAATTACTGGAAATTAGTCTTGTAGTGACAGGAAGTCAAGTCTGCTACACTGAAGCCACCAAAACCAGCCAACATTTTCTCTAAGGCAGAGCAGAGAAAAAGGTATGTATTCAGAGCACTTGCACAGGGAGCTTTTGTGAAAACCACTGGCGCTAACATTACTCTACTGGTTTTAATATGGTGATAATTAATTAGATAATGAACTATGGTTCATGGTGATAATGAACTAGACTTTCACTGGTTGTTAACCTGAGGCTTTCTTGCCCTCTGTGTTCTCCACATGGTGCAGTCTTGATACTGACTATTGCTACAACTAACTAGCAAATTCATTTGCTAATGAGGAGCAGAAAGACATCAAAGGCAAAATCTATTAGCAGACACCTCTGTACTGTAAAGAATTTTTTATTCTTTCCAGTGAGCTTCCACAGAGAAGAGAAACTAGACAAACACTGCCAGAATTGATGCCTTTCTGCTCTTACTTTATTGAAGGCAGATACTTTCATAACTGTATCACAGTGGCACACAATGCTACATTTTCTGAATGCCTGTTTCTCCATAGTCACTACTTTGCCTTTCTCCTTCTAGAATCATACAGTGCATGCTGGGTGCTAGCAGCTTTGGACATGGAAACAGGCTTGGTGACATTCCCTGTTTATGCCATCTAACAGCACATGAAGTAATATGGTGCAGCATCACATTGCTAGCAGGGGTAATGCACGTTAATTACAGAAAAGCAAAGCAGAAACATTTATTTATATATTAAGTGATTTCATACTGTCATAGGCTATCAGCATCTTGATCCTGGAAAAAACCAAAAAGGTGTAAATGGGGTTTTAAGTTGAAACTCCCTCTCACATCTCCTACTCCTCTATACCACAATATCCTTTGCTATACTCTAGCCAATGATCCTGGGAAAATCTCTAGTTTTCAAACCAGGTGGCACAATTTGGATCATGTCAGTAGAGCAAACCCTACCAAGCAAAATTCAAATCCAAAATCCAGTTTGGCTATGGTCTCTGGCTTGCAATTCCCTGCCCCAAAAGGTGTTGCAAGACAAACCTCTCTTAGGACACGGCACTCCAAGGTCCAACCAGGTGTTCCAGCAGAAACCCACGAATAGTGCTCTGAGTCTATAGCCCTCAGGGCTGACTAGCCTGGATAGGAGATATTGCTCTAGAATCAGCTAACCTCTCTGCTGGTTTGCTCAGGAGTGAGCTGAGCTTCTGAGTTTGAACCTCACCTTTTATTGGCCCCCTAATCCTGCTCATGCGCAGTGGGGGCCCACCCTAATCAGGCACAGGTGGGCTTAACACAAGCTCATGCCCACTACCTGGTAATTAGTGGCACCTGGTTGCCTCATTTCACTACAAAAAGGGGCTTTGGGAGAGGTTCCTTATTGTGCCTTCCACTATACCAGAGGCCACTCCTGCAGTCACAGACCAATGCCCATCTTGTACCAGCATCCAGGGCCACAGTGTGGCACTATTTATTAGGACAGATGTAACCTCTGTACCTCACAAGTGCAATAATCACAGTTCTCCTACTCTCCCATGTTTGCTACATTTCTTTAACTGCTAATGGGATGTGGTCCTCAGGACCAATTCTCTACCATATCCTGTATCTCTATATCCTGTACTTCTCTCATGAAGACCATAATAAATGATTTTTGGTGTGGGATTAGGAGGTGTACTGTAAGAAATATATGGAGCTCCACATATATTTCTAGAAGTAACATCTATTTGCATGGATAGCCATTCATACAGCTTTCAAAGTCAAAGCTTCATAACAACTAAAAATATTAATGCTTTGATGGTGTAATGTTTGCCTGAACGGATGTTATCTACCTTTTAAATCTGTAAAGAGTTTATTATTCGAGAGATATTTGATATGTAAACTGCCTGTTTTCCTTCTTCCTTTTTTTGTGCCCTCTCTGAAAACCTCACGACATTCTCAGGGATTTAGAAAATCCCTCCTGACTCATTTTTGCATCTGTCAGTGGCTTCATGCTTTTAAAATCAGACCCTATGTGAATTAGTATTTTAAAGCCTATTTTAAGAAGTGACATTAGCACTCACATCCCACTGCATTTTGGTGAAATCGAGTGTCCAATTTTCAGGACACTTATGCTGATATTGATTCGGAGAGGGATCTAGCAGGGCTTATGAGAGCATCAAAGCACTTGGAGCTCGTGTGAATTAGGCACCTGGAGTACTTTATCAATTTTAGCCTACAATGAGGGTATTATCTGAACCTTTGGGCTCTGAAGTGCTTGCATTGCTTTGAAAATGGAACTAAGGCTGAAATGATGCTCAGACAATTTTGGAAATGCTGCCCCTTCATCCTCTCACACACTGTATTTTCTCTAACATAGATTCCTAGTAAAAGGAAAAAAAAACCCCTTCTCAGATCTCTTTACTGTTATTTTTTCCCTGGGGCTCAAATCAAAACTACTAAAACCTGTGAGGTATCTACTTTGAAATCAACACCAGAAATAGCCCGCAGAACATAATTGAGTTGTATGGATTTCTAGATGTGTGGAAAACAGCACTATGGAAAAGATACCAGTGTCTATTCACAGTAATTGCAACATTATTAAATTCTGCCAGTAGTTGGCACGTAATTCCATGTGATTTCTGCACACTAGAGCAGAGTCCTCCCAAATTTAATCCCTTTTGTTTATAATGGTAAGGTATTTCTCACATGTGGTGGATAATTAACACTAACATGAAGGTGTATTCATTGATACAAGACATATCGGTAGCAACACAGTGAGCTGCCTTCACTGCCTATGAGAATAATATTTGATTGCTATCACAGTGATGCTTATCTAAAGCAGGAAAATTCTGTGAGGCAAAGATGGCAGTGAAAACCTCTGTATATATCTAGCTAGATAGCTGGTTTTCCTCTAATACAATCTGTGACAATTTTTATGCATACAGAAATCTCATCAACTTCAAATGCTGTTAAGCATGACATGAAGCACAGAAGTCAGGCAAAGTGCTACAGGACAAAGAACACGCTGTGGCAGTGAAGAAGTCAGGGGTGACTTACACCACAAATGCGAGGTGAAAGGAAAAAAGCAAAAAATGGGAAAAAAAGGCAGGACAAAATGGAACTTTGGCTCCTACCAGGATGCGAATTGGTTAGAGGTGGATTGCTGCTCTGTCGCCACCTTGTTTCACAGCTCTAAGGAAAAGCAGAACTGCAGGGCTGAGGAGTCCCATCATGCCAGCCACCTGCTCAGTGCCAACGCAGCACTCCCACCATCCCTCTGGCACATTTTCTGATCACTGCATCCCATCAGTCCCCCCTGGCATGGATGGGGTTGCACAGCCCTGCTGGCTGCTGCCTGTCCCGCACACTCTACCACCTCTGCCAAACCCACAGCTCTGGGAACTGCATCTACATCTGGTTTGCACTGGCAGAGGTACAGGCAGACAGCAGTTGAGAATTATGGATGTTGCCAGTCCGAATATGACATTTTATTTAACTGACAAGAAAATGCACAAGGGTGGCGGTGAGCTTTATCGGTGAGGAGATTTGAGCTGCCAGCTATGACTCTGTTCAAATTTTCTCTTGTCCTGACACAACTGTTGACTGGCAACAGCTCAGACTTAACAAACAGTGTAAGGGTGGCAGAGCTGTTCCTGAATGTTAAAAGCTATTGCAGCAAAACCTTTGCTTTTGCCATGTCGGTAGCAGTAAAATGTTAAATGTATATACACATGCATGTGTTCTCTGTTACTTAACTTAATAAGTTATATATAACAAGCTAATTTCTTTCACTTAAAGGAAGACAGACTTTTACTATTCTCTGTGTAAAAAAGCATATAAATACTGCATGAAAGCAAATACCTTTCATAGCTCTGAAGATAGAGGTAACACTTATTCAGGCTGCATTATGATCTTAATCACAGAGCTGTCATGGTTGGAAGAGACCTCTGTGATCACCGAGTCCAGCCATCAACACAGAAATGTTTATAAACTCTCTATTAAGGAATATTTTAAAACAAAAGTGGATAATTACTTTGGGCCCATATGGCCCGATATGTATAAAGTTGTGGGTAGGACCAAAAAGCTCCCATAAAACCCCACAAATCCAAAATCTAATAAATTCATATTCATCTTATATTATTTCACAATATGCCTCGGGAGCAAGAGAAAACCTTGCTTCCCACACTCATGCATGTCTGGCAATCTCTGCACCTCTGGAAAACTGGTAAGCACCACAGCTGTGTAAGCAGAGATAACAAATGAAGACAGGCTTGATTAGGACTCTGAGGCATTTCATTTTGTGACCTTGTGCTGGTTTTGGCTGACGTAGAGTTAATTTTCTTCATAGTGACTAGTGTGGGGCTATGTTTTGGATTTCTGCTGGAAATACTGTTGATAACACAGGGATGCTTTAGCTGTTGTTGAGCAATGCTTATTACACAGTCACATTTTCTGCTCCTCACACCACTCCACCAGAGGGGATTTTCAGAGTAGTGGAGTTTGTCTTCTTGAGCAAACTTGTAGGAGCCTTGCTTTTTTCGAGACGGCTGAACATCTGGCTGCCGATGGGAAGTAGTGAATGAATCCCTTGCTTTGCTTTGCTTTGCTTTGCACACAACCTTTGCTTTTTTTGCTATTAAACTACCTTTATCTAAACTCATTAGTTTTCTCACTTTCATCCTTTTGGTTCTCCTCGCCATCACTCTGGAGTGGGGAATAAGCAAGCAGCTGCATGGTGTAGTTGCCAGCTGGGGTTAAACCACAACAGACCTGCTTCCCATCAGAGGGTTGTTCTCCCAGCAGGATCCAGGATCTAGCTCTTCCAGCCCCCACCCCGGAAAGGCCCCAGGCTGCCTTCTCTGCCCCTAGCCGCACATTGTGGGTGCAGGGGGAGTTAAACTCTCCCCTAGAAGGCAGAGGGAAAGTCGCAGAGATCTCACATCTTCTGGATGAGTCTGGCGTTTAACATAACAAAGACATTGGGAATATTTTCAACCTACAATGTTCTTGCAGTTGACTCCTGTTCTCTTTGCAGCAAGGATGACAGGGTTGTATAACACAGCACTCAACTGCCTTCTTTAAACTCTCAGCTGGAAGGAAATATCACACATGCCCATGTACATGAAACTCCGCTCACCCCAAGGACAACGTGTCTGACATCAATGCAGCATATAAATTAAGCTTGTCTGTATCACTTCAAGGTGAGTTTAGTCACTCTTTCCACTAATGGTTTTTAAAAAGGGCCTTAATTGTGAATGATTCAGTTTCTTAGATATTTTATACATAAAGTTTCTCCAGACTCATTAGCTAGTAACCTTTGAAAAACTTAGACAGATGCATTAACTTTCACCAGTTCTAATCCACTAATAATGATAGGTGTCTAAATTTAGTCTATTATAATCTTATGTTTTCTATGGTGCTGAAAAGGCTGGTCATATCAGGAGATCCAGCCTGGGAGGAAAAACTGACTCTGCTACAATATGTCATATTATTCATAGATGCTCTAATTATATTCTTCAAAATAGTTTCTTCTAATGTTTTTTGTACTAATTGCAGACAACAGGTTTACTCATCTGTGACAGCACAGAACTTCTCCAGAGTCCTCTGAAAAATAAGTGTCCTGTAAAACACTGTTCTATCCTCCGATACTGGAACGGTTTTAAAGAAGTGGTCAGAGATTACAGCCTTTAAGTAAGAAATCAGAACCTCCTATCCTTCAGAACATAAAAACAGTCTACTCCATTGCTAAGCTATAGAGAGTCTGAACTTTACTTTTATCAAATGACAACCCCCCCCCCAACACTATACCAAACAGTCAAAGCTTCTATTTCAGATCTTCCTGCAAGATCTTCAGATCTTTCTGCAAAACACATCCCATGCTGGACCTCTACTACAAATCTCCAGTCTGAAACAGCATTGGGAGAGTAACCAGAAATGGAAGTCACATATTTTTCTTAGGGCCTGATGTGGTTTCTCTGCAAAGATCAACACTAACTTGCATTTTTTAGACACCAATTCTCATACTAGATGCCAACAGCTTTTTCTCTGAGTTCTGAATATTTTCACTTCATCACTACAGTTCACACTTTCTGTTTTACCAGAAATTATTTCTTTTTCTTTCTGCCTCATTTCTACTTTATTTCCTTTTTAAGTCTGCATCTTGCATTTATCTTCTTAAAGTGTCCTCTTCTCTAGCCACATATGTCTTACTTTTTTACCTAGCCAGTTTCATTCTGCTGTAAATGGTGGTCCAGTACCAATTTTAAAACAAGAGACCATCCTTTAAAATGTGTAATAAACAGTAAAAGACAGACTTTGAATCCATATAATTGAATGCATAAGTGAGTCAACGGTAAACCATCTGTTTCATTGCACAGTTTTCTGATTTAAATATGTAGATGTTAGCAAAGACTCACAGTAGGGGATTTCCAAAAGTGACTTTCAGCCCAGTGGTGCTAAGCTGCCTCTCTCCATTTCTGTCATCAAGAGACAGACAGGTCCCTCCACATGGTTGCACAATGTGGCTCAGTAGGATGAGTTTCTCAGCTTCAAGAAATATAATGAAAGCTGGCATCAAATTAAAACTAAAACAGTTTATGGAAGACTAGAATAACTTGATAGATTTCTTATATAGGCATGAAGAAGAAAAATTTTTCCCTCTCCCCAGTCTCAGTGTCTCAGAGAGACTCCTAAATGGAGGTGTCTGGTTCCAAAATGCAACTAACTGTTGAATGGAAAGCAGATATTCTGTTACAAAATCAAACAGAAGAGCAGCAGTCAAATACTATGATTCATAAGCTTCAAGTAGACCTAATTACAAAGAAATCATGAAAGAATTTTTCCTTAAAAACTGGTGTGAGTAACAACCTTCTGTTTCCCATTTCATTGCTCACTTAAAGCCTTTGAAATAGTAGACCTGTACTAAACAGAGGACAGATGCAAAAGGAAAATGCTTACCATTATATTTACTCATTAGTAAAACTCTTCTGGAAAAAATAAGACTAATTCAATGAAGTCCCTTCTATTAGAATGCTTAAAATTACATACACAGTAAAAAGAAAATATGGATAATAATGGCATATTTAATTATGGTTTTCAGGGTAATCAACACATGCAGAAAAGAAGTTCCCTTCATTTTTCTGCCTGCCTATCAAATATAGATAAGATTACACTGTGACAGGATTTCCAGGAAATTTCCTGGTCAGAGTTCATTCCAGATGTGCATCTCCTTAGAGAGAGGAAGAGAAAGGTAGCTATGAAGGCAACTTAAAAAACACAGAGTAATCAACAGTGTGCAGAGGGATAAATAAAAGAAAGCTGAGGCATCTGTGCAGGAGCCCAGTACGTGGACACTGGGAACTGAATGAAGGTTTTCCAATTAAACAGACTTTTTGCCAGATAAAAAAATTGAAAACAAGTTTTTCAAAACAGTCAGACTCTGTTAGTTTATTTCTTGGGAAGGTATCTCAGGCTCTGAAGAAGAGGAAAGATAGAAGAACATATGAGTGAGAGGAGAAAGAAAGAAATAGAAAGAAGGAGAAAGAATGGTAATCACCCAGAGAAGTTTTGGATGCCCCCTCCATGGAAGTGTTCAAGGCCAGGTTTGATGTGGCCTTGAGCAACCTGGTCTAGATGGGAACTGTCCTTGCCCATAGCAGGGAAGTTGGAGTAGGTCCCTCTAAGTTCCCAACATAGGCAATGCAATGATTTTATGTTCCTATGAACTGTACTTCAGGACAATTCCTTGATAAAATGAGGGTAACACCTCCAAATCTCTACTCTGACTGTTTCTGTCTGCAGAAAGAATTTATCTCTGCATATTCGTATTTATCTCAGCCTTGAAATTGCTTTGTGCTGCCTAAATAATTCAATATTCAGCAGGCAGAAGGGTGGCTGACTCCACCACCTGCCTGTCAGGCACCCATCCTCACACCCAGGGTATGGGTTACACTGGCCCACTTGGCTATGGTGGGCTAGGGTCCCCTTCCCATCACATGTATGCCCCAGATTTCTTCTGCACCTCCGTGGTCCTCAGGATTCATCATTATCAATCTCCTCTCCTGCTGTCCACACCAGCACACACATCTGTGCTAATCCACTGGAAAAAGGGCTTTGAATAAACTGATTCAAGAAAGGGTTTCATTTTTTGAAAGCAACCACCAACTATTTCATAAATCAGCAAATCACAGGAACAGTGCAGGCCTTTGGCTACACTGGTTCATCCATTCACAAATGGGAAGCAATGGGATTCAGTGTAGGAAGTGTATGAACCCAGTGTTGGAGGAAGATGAGTTTTTCCCCCAACTTTGAAAGTAGGAAGGGGGTTAATTATTAGACAGCACAGTAAGTCCACATTCTGTGAATAGCTTTTTACTCTTGCTGACTTAATTTTTTGTCAAAAATTACAGCAAGTAATTACAATGTAACTTTTGAGGACAGGAGGTACTGCTGTCCCAAGAATAGTGCAGATCTTTAAAAAAAGAAATAAAGTTGGCTGAAAGAGATGTTCAAAACTGCACTGTGAAGTTAGCAAATTACAGAAACCACAGATTTACCAAATGACCCAGTTTTGAGATACTAAAATAATCTTTGGAGATCCATGTCATAAAATCATATAACCTTCATGTCATAACCTATAGCATAGCAGAAAAAATTACTCACCTCATTTTTCTTTATTTCTATTTTCCTCTCCAACTGTAGTGTTTTTTTACTGGTAAGACTAAATAGTGCAGAGGAAAGAATTATGGAGAATTCTACAGCACTATCCTACATCCCTTTGATGATCATTGGCTCATTAAAAATAATTTTGAGGCCTGCCATGTACTGATTTTTATTCCATGCCATGCATGCCTATTGATTCTTTAAGAATCCACTCTTTTAACCAACTCACTTAAAATTTCTCCAATGAAATAGTTCTGCTAATAATTACTGAAATACAAGCCAAATTATAATGTTTCTTAGTTTAACTCCTACAAATGAGAAAAAAGAGTTTTAATTAAAAATTACTGACTGGTTCTGCAGATGGAAATTTCTCTTTTTGGCTCAGGCTTTGAGTCAGATACTACAAGTGTTACACGTGACAGTCCAGAGCAGACATGAAACTATTGATTTGAATGACTTCTGAATAGTTTATTGAAAAAAATAACGAAGATGTAGGGTTGGCAAAGAAGTTACTTGTTACTTTTAAAGTAAGAGATGGCTTGCATTATGATTTGGTTCTCATTTGCCTGCTATAATGTACTACAGCCGTACAGAGTAAATCTAGCATCAACATACCTAGCTTAATTAACCAAATATCAGAAATATATCTAAAGACAAAAAATGCTTTTATTCATGTTTAATTAGGAAAAGTTTAACACCTGTAAAAAAATTATTTATCTTACGTTTCACTTAGTTTATTAGTTTTGTTTTGAATTCTGTCCCTGATAACTGAAAATAGCATAGTTAATTCCTTTTATTTGTAATCTGTAATCAATCAAACTTTGAGCTGTTAATGCTACACTATTTACTTTAAAAATTGAAATATTCTTACAGTTGGTAAACCTGATACATGAAATCTGGATTCCTAGGTCAATTTTTTTTTTTTCCCCTCTCTGTCATCTCCATTTTTTAAATTTAGCTTCCCATTAGAAGGAATATGAGTGATAACAGAGAGAAACCATTTGCATATTCCTTGTAACTTAAATTACATTTTTGTTCTGGTGAGACAGAACGAAAGGCTGTACACTAACATCTCATCTCTCACTCAGTTTCTATTTAGTTGACAGACTTCTTCATTTGCATTTAGCTGCTTGGCAAAGATCAATTAGGCCACTACCCAGGAGTTCAATTAGGCAGAAACATACCTCAAATAGTCTTTCCTGTGGTCTGTACCTCTCCTGTTACTACTTACACTGGATCCTAGAACTGTACTGAGATGTGTTCCACCAGTTCCAAACCTTGATTTATTGCTGTAATAATCAGTCCTTGGCTTGGCAGCACTTCAGTGGGAATTGTGGCTGCTGGGTTTCTCAGAATCAAGTCTAACCAGCTCTAAGTCAGGCAGGGCTATCAGTGACTGCTTGTGAAAGAGTGGGAATTTCACCTTTCTCTATTCATTCCCCAGTCCCAAACATGACAGACACCATTCTGGCTTAGCACAGACCTTGTCATGATTAATCCACTGATACTACCAAAGTGTTGGAAAAAAATCTCTGCCTACATTGCCTTTGTACATCCCTTTGTTTTTGGGGTGTTTTTTGCCACTGTGCTGTGGTCTCTGTTACCAATAATTTTTTATAGAGAAACTCACTATAAACATTTAGAACCCCACTGTAAATACAGAACACTTGATGAGACAGTAATCAATAGCCTAAATGTTTTACATCAAGAACAGGCATTTGAAAGATGCATTTCTTTCAGATTATTCTCTTCATGGCTTTCACCAGGGAACAAATTCCTTGAGAGAAAAGCAACATCATCGCGTGATGACATCAGAGCAATGGGACCAAGGCTGCAGCATCACTGCCATCTCACAAGGCCACTGGAGATGGACCAGCAGTAAAACAAAAGCTGACAGCCTTCCTGCCCATTTGTTCTTTTTGATGATATGCAGACCTGCACCATCCCAATATTAGAAGATAATTTGATATTTGGCTACTTTGTGCCAACACTATGCTTTGCTTTAAGGTACTTTTAGGTACTGAATAATTTCTACTTTATATTAAAATAATATATAAAGACTGCTGGCAAGGTGGAAATGTAGAAATCTTGAAAAAATACAGCTCACCAGACACCAAATGAGAATAAAAAATATCCTTCCATGTACATCACTAAATTCTTAATTTTATTTTAGTTTTGTTTCTGATATTTTCTGCAGCAGCTTTAATTTTATAAAGTGTTAAGCAACTGTTGAAATCCCTGCAGAACAGACAGTCCAACTAATCAGTACTGTCAGAGTAAAAAGAAGAAAAAAAAAGGCAAAGCAATAAAAGAAACTGGAAAAGAAGCCTGTATATTTCATCAATTTTCCAGCTCATAAAAAGTAAGATAATTTTCACTTATTTAAATTTTGATTTCTAAATGATGAAATGAAATAAAAATAAAAACAGAACTTGGAGAAAGTGCACAAGAATATTCTTTCCCCTGATGTTATAGTAATGCATTTTAAGTTCATTGGGTTATAACAGAAAAGAGTTTCTGCTCATATTAGAATCATATAAAAGATACCATTCCAACTGGTTTTCACCCCAAGAGGAAAATTTTTGTAAGACATGTTGGAAACCTTTATTGCATATATAAATCCTTTTCTCCTGATAGAATTACTCATCCATGAAGCGTGAATATTTGGTTTTACATTTTTACTTTTGTTTTCTTTGCTTCCTTTAAAAAAATAAATTCCAAACTCGACAGGCAAGCGACTGATCTCACCTCAGTGTTTTCCAGCCTAAATCCCAGTTTGGAGAAAATACACTGAATCTAAAGAAATGCACATTTATCTCTTTTTATCTTTAAGTCATGGTTCAGATATTTTTATTATAAAACAAACCTTGAATCTACCCTTTACTTGGTAAAAACAGCTGTTTTGGATAGAGGGCTACAAACTGGAGCAGCCCCAGTTCATTCTCATTCAGCCACACACAGCCAAAGGATCTGTTACCTATTTTACAAGCTGCTAATGACAGAGAACAGTATTCAGCTCCTACTGAAAGTATATAAAATGCAACCACACTAGGAAAACTTCAGATAGGAGGTACTGGAGTCTCCTTTGCAAACATGTGCTGCTGCATTTCCACAGAATATAAAAAAAGGCTTTTATCTCACTTTTTTCTCTCCACTGTTCCTATTATATTATTTATGAGCATACTTTTATTTTCCTTTTGGATTTCTAATATCCTGAGATTTTTTGCTTCTCATTACACTTCATAAATTTACTTTGAAAGCTCATTCAGCCAAATCATTTTTTTCCTGTTTAAAGTAAACAGAGCCACCACTGTTCCTTGTTTTTAAAGAATGACACCTCTCAGGCACCACCTTTACAATATACAAATTGTTAATCCTCTTCCTGAGAACATTTAAGTTTACTGCTGGTGCACAGATTCGTAAGTAGACACTAAGCCTTGGTTATACAGGCTGGAAAAAACAACTTTTTAAACCTAAAAGCCTTTAAATACAAAACTTTCACCCCAAATTTGCCCAGGAATATAAAGAGAAAACAGCCAGCTACTGCAGAAGAAGGAAAAGCACTCAAAATGTGAAGCCTTGCTGTATTTAATTGCATTCTCTGCATTTCATAAATCTCATTTAAATGGGAAATCCTAAATAAGGTAATATGAAAACAGCAGTGCTGTGCCCTTTGCAGGGTTTGGTCATGAAAACAAGCCTGGACTAGTCCTACAGGTTTGGTTCAGCCTTTGCAAAATGCTCCCAGTTGATCACATGTTGATCAAAATGTCATGCTGGAGGTATGAAATCATCTAGCATTACACTTGCTGACATATGGATGTTTTTGATACAATTAATAGTGCCAAAGTTGTTCTCATTAAACAGTCACATTTTCCAATACTTTGCACAAATTTAGCCCCTTAAAATGAAGAATTAACAATGTATGAGAAAGCACAGTTAATGGGAGCTGCATCTGCTACTTGGCATGAGTGCATTTATTCAAAGAAAAGCAATTTTGAAGGTAGCAACAATAATTACATATTGTTTCCTCTTTTCCTTTTGATCTGAGACACTCTCTATGAATTTTACATTTGTTTTTAGTAAATAAATGCTACTGGATGATTAAATTTGTCATTAAAATTGGATCCAAGAAGAATTCACCAGAATCTGTGTCCTTTATTTAAAAGCTACTCTTTAGAGATATGGAAATCCAGTGAATTTATCTTCACTAGAGAGGCCAAGAGTGGATTTCTCAGAAAACTAATCACGTCATAGCCAAAATCTGGCAGCTGAAGAACTGTGAAAAACCCAAGATCCTGACAGAAGGCCAAAGGAATAGGCTGCTGTAGACACAAAAGTAATTTCCAGGGTTTACTAAAAATCTCAAGGTATGCCAGTTTTCGCAGTAGGTAACCATTCATAATGGTTAATATTCCTGCCACTCATAAAGAAGATAATGGCAGTGAAAATGAACATACAGAAAAAAAGGTTTCTGAAAGCGTTACTGAAATTTTATCATTGTCTGTAGCTATAGTGCCACTGGTTTGACATATTTCACTGGTAATTTGCAGTAAGAATTCATAACTCATCTTAGAGCATTATAAATGATGCTGAAAAAAAGAGCCAAACTACTGAATACCACAGATGGTAAAGAACAGAAAACATTTTAAAAGGCAACAGAATGACAAAGAAGAATGAACGCATGAAGAAACATTAGAGGCACCAAGAAACTGTCAAAAAAGAGATTGGTATGGGTGGCACAGAGTCTCGGACAAAAGGGTAAATAACTGAAGATACCACATGCTGATGTTCTGCAGCAATGACCAAAAGATACTTTGCTGTAGCAGTCAACAATCTGAAATCTTTCCAATTACAGAAGAATCACTTCTGGATACATATTTGAAACTCTCAGAAGGGAGATGATCATGATGCTTCTAGGTACTAGGAACACATTTACCAGTGAGAACTAAGGGGCTAATGTTGCCATTTTCCACTTTCCCTACAAGCAGGTGTCCTGAGTTGTTCATACCCTTAGTTATATGATGGGCCATCATAATTTCAGACAGAAAGTGGAGTCCCACTTCCAAAACCAGGCCTTTGCCCACGGGATGGTATCCTGGTGAACCACCATAGGGGGTGCAAATATGTTTCCTGTGAATGGGATCATTCCTGGACCAAAAGCTAGACTCAAGCAGTATGTCTCTGATGTCTCACAGTCTCCTACCACCCAACCAGAAAGACTGACAGCCAGATCCTAACCCTCTCCTCCACTTCTTACCCCTGAACAATCCCACATCTAGCTACAGCCTGCATCATATGGGGTTCAAGTTTATATGCCTCCAAGAAATTGTTGGCCTTTGCAGAAACATTCCATGAACCATAAACATGTCAAAACATTTAATTTAACTTAATTCAGGAAAAAATGTTTGGCCTCTACTCTGACTGATTTAGTTCAGTTCTGTAGCTGAAGCTTGAATTAACAAGTCTCAGACTGAAAACTATGCAGAAATGTATTTATAGACGGGCAATCCCCTCTCTACTCTGCTTCAATTTCCTGACCATAAAGATGAGAGCACACAGTCCGATTTACAGGATTCTCACTGATAATCTGAACACTAGACTTGAGGAGGATAGAAGCTGTTTAGTACAAACTTACACATTTCTTGCACTAAAGAATGTTTGTCAAGAAATACGCATTGTTTCTATGTCACCTGAGAGAGAACAAATGGCATGTACAAAATCCCATGTCAGATGCTGGGCTCCCTTTCCATGCTTCTAATCCCATAGGCACCTCTTGCATACAGGTATATAAAAGGCTTCATGAGCTGGGCATTTGAGATCCAGTTCTGCTCTGATTCATTTCCACTCATTTTCTGAAACCTTGTGAAATAATGTTCTCTGGGTTTATGCAGGTTTTACACTTGGCTAACTACTGTAAAAGAACTTCCACTCTGGACCAGTGAAAAAGGATGACCATCCAGGGTTTTTTGTAATTGCATACTCAGTGTCTGTGCTTCTGAAAGCACAAGAATAATAAACTCATTTTTAAAGATAAAGGGCTGATCACCACACACCTTGATATGTCAGCCAATAACTTCTATAAACTTATGCCATAAAAATAGCAGGTAAGTTGAGAGACTATATATAGCAGGAGCTTTCCTCCTAAGTCACTTGAACTTCGATACCTCTGGCTTTCTCCTGGGAATGGAACATGCTACATTCTATGCAATGTAGTGGTGGAAAGTAAGGGAGAAAGAATAAGGAACCCCAACACAGGGATGATTTTCATTCACTCAGCTGATGACATTTTGAGATTTCTTCCCTTTATGTTATGATAAACAGTGCAAACTTCAGTTGAAAATGTACGGAATGGATTTCCTTACATTTTAAGTACTCCTTGTCCAAAGCCAAGAAAATGTTAGAAAACAGTACTAACTACTAGCTAAAAAAGTTCACTCAGTCAAGCTCTGTTTATAGTAACATTACCTCTAGCATCAATATTACAGAGCAAACAAACAATAAACTTAATGCCAGATTCTTAACAGAAATAAATGTATGAAATGGAGTTCTGTGGTGTAATCCACTTAACTAGTGAAGAATATGCTGTAATGGTTTGTTATAAAGCTTCAGATAGACCCCAAGCAAACATTTACTGCCTGCATTAAAGAAGGGGGAGGCATTTCTCAGGCTTTTACTGCAGGATGCACTATTTCTCCCAGCCATTCAAAGCTCATTAGCTGTCACGGTGGAGGCAAACAGCAACTGTGACACGAGCTGCTAAAAATATCCCTTATTGGCATCTGCTCCCTGGTATTTTGTGTTCATTGGAACCTTCAGTGGGTGTGTGAAATTTTCCAGCTGCTTATAATATATAGGGCTGAACCTTAAAAGATGCAGCTCCAGAGTTTGTGTTATGGAGAAGAGGTACAACTAAAAAGGGTATCACTTCATGCTGGGACACCGTACCTTGCTTTGTACCATGCAGAAGTTTGCTTGCAAATAACCATTTTTGCAAATTAAGGTGAAAGTCTATCCAAAAGCTGTCTGATTCTACCATTCCCCAAAATTTGCCAGAAACTGTGTTTTCACTCTGAGAGTATCTGCTTGGTTTCTTCTTAGTATATAGCAGATTGAAAATGACTTCTTATTTTTGCCTGTAAGAAAAGTTAAGCTTTTTTTTTCAGAATGCCATATGTGATAACTTTACCTACATTCTTGACTCTCAACAGAGCAAATAAAAAGCTGAGAAAGAGGAACTGGTCTTTTACATATAAACAGAAACTTTATCAACAGTCTGGAAAAAGCAAAATGAGCAAGGCAAAGAGGCAGAAGCCACCCAGTGGGACATTGAGCCAAGAGTGGCTGCTGCATGGGATCCCAGTATGCAGTGGTGGGGAGAAAGGCTGCTCTGTGGTGCTGCTCACTGCTGCCTGCAGCCATCTTCAGCACATCAGCTACCCCAGTATCAGGCAACACAAACTGCAAGGCTTATTCTGTGGCCAGATGTTCATACTGCATTTTGTAGCTAACCTTCAGATATGAAAAAGTCTCCTGCCTTCCTGCTTTTTTGCATGGTATATGTTTAAAATAAAGGCATGTAAAAGGCAAGAGGAGTTGTTCCGTTTTTCATTGTGATTTCCCATTAAATAAACAAGCAACAATAACAAAAACACAGTTAAAGGAATCAAGAAGCTAACTTGCAATAACAATTTAATGAAGTGCTGTGGGTCTTGTCAGCTGAGCTGATATTTGCAGTAGATATAACAACTGTCTGTGGCCAAAAACAATAAAAGCCATGAGGAACACAGAACTACTCTCACTCAATTAAGGAAATGTCATCTTATCTAGCATTAGTTACACTAAACAATAATAAAGTTCAAGAAGTCTAAATTATCTCAGACAGTAGATGAAAGAGCTCCACCACAACCTGCATTCAGTGAAAGAAGCCTCAGTGACTTAGGAAAAATGCACACACATTATAATCCCTTTCCAACTATTTAATGTGCATTCTGAAATTACTATACAATACAGCTGAGATAAGCAGAAAGCCTCCTGCCTAAAATGTATTGCTGAAGATATTGGTTCACAGTGTCTCCACAAGAAAATTTAATAAGACTTTACTTCCATCAGCAGACCTACTGAGAAGAGCATTAATCATGTCATTTTATGGAATACTTTGGCACTACTAAGCAATCATTTCTTTTCCAAGTTGTGAGACAAGACACCATTTCTTGTGAGATGAATCATGAGGAATTACCCCTTAGACAATGGAAGAGGGCAAGTTCATTCACTGGGATGTTGTTCCTAGCTTGGTAGTACTCAGGATACTTTCATGGTTTATTTCCAGCTACTGGAGTTTGTAAATTCACATCATGAGTGCTGTGTGTTGGTAAAAAACAACAAGCTCTGTATTCAAGTATCGTTTTTCTCTTTGAGGTTGTTGGTATTGCTCATAAGGGTTTTCCATCTCAAGGATATAATATTAAGCAAATCATCTGTAATATGCTAAAGATAATGATGATGAATTTATTTATTTCTCAAAGATCCACACTGGCAATTCCAGTATATGGTTAAGCACACTGTAATAATCAGTTCCTTCCAAGAAAATGTTGTTTACTGCAAATAGTGTCTTTGCAAGCCTTTTAGAGTAATGAATATAAAACTTACTGAAAAAGCAAAAGGATTCATTGAATCAACAAACTCACCCATTTCTATGATCTGTAAAAGAACATCAGTGACTCTCAGGAACTCAGATAGTGTAAAATTGATAAGAAATGATAACTCTGGCAACTAGAGGGACTTGTAATGGCAATTGTGCATCTTTCAGAACTAAACCAGGCTGACTCCCTTGCCGACCCTTCTGCAAAAGCAGTCACCCCAGAAAAATGGTATCTGGTTTTCCCCTTTTGAAATTTGTGATATTAGATAGTGACAAAGGAAACTGGATTCCAACAGAGCTGAATCAACTAGGCCAAACATAACAAGCAAGTGAAGTAGGAGAAGAGAATGTGGCACCACATTTTTTATCCCCAGTCACCTCTGACTCTCAATGACATAAAGAACATTGCTTGGGAACTCTGAGGAGTGCAACGTTGCATTTGTGCCTGCCTCCCCAGGACCAACCAGCCCCTTGCTGACAACACCACTAAGGTAAAAGCACACTGCAGGTTGCCAGTCCTGCAACCCAAATCTCTTCTTCCCCTTGCAATTGCCTGGAGGCAAGCCTGATGCTCAGAGAAGGCTCGTGCTGAGTTACCAGGCAGTGGCACTTTGGGAATCTGCTGCTGGATGGCTGCACAACACTCGATTCTGTCAGTCCCAACTCCTCTGGCCTGGGAGAAAGATGCTGAGTGGTCCTGGGCAGTCATCCTGGCAGGAGTTCCAGACATCAGCCTGGCTCTCTGTATGTAGACAGGGAATATGGATGGGCAGTAGACTGGACTGTAGAAATGTGTTAGGCCAGAACTTCACAGACAGTGGCAGTGGGACCCATGAGTACCAGGCAAGCAATGTGTCACCTCAGTGCCAGGCTGCACTTAGCAGTGTGATTTACAAAGGCAAGGGGACTCCTTGTATCTACCATAAAGTTTATGGAGTACACTCTTTAAATACTAACAACATTTTTTTTTAAAACATTTCATTTACTTTTTACAAAAAGCAAAACCAAGCCTAAAACAGAATTGTCTATGAGGTTCCTACATCAACAGGTAGGAAACAAAGAAGGTAGAGGTGGAGCTGAAACTAAATGGGGAATTTGATAGGGAGTGTGCTGAGGAGAGGGAAAGTTAATGAAGCTCAGAGGAATGATAACAACACTAAAATGGCCCAGGACAATAAAGATGAGTGATAAGATGAAAGCTGGCAAAGTCAACAGGTGAGAATTTAGTTATCAGTGAAGCAGGCCCAGGGAAGATGACAATCCATGGAATAGGAGAACTGATAGGAAACTCACACTCTACATAATACTGCAATGACATGATAAGAAAGTTATATGTGGAAATATCAGCATTTTATTCACAGGCTATTGATTTCATGGGTCTATCACAATTCATCATCAAATTATCTTATGAATTACAAGGTACAAAACCTCAGTGACTTCAAATATTCTCACATGGTTTGCAGGGTAAAGTTGTTCCCTAATATTCATAACACCTGGAAAAGTAGTCAAGATTCCAGAACTTGTCACACATATGTGACATTTTAAAAAATCATTATTCAGGAATATCAAGAATATCATATGGTATCAAATAATGAAAAGGCAGGCAGGCAGAAAGAAAGACGACTAAAGAAAACTAAAAGCTTCTATGAACTTCCTTTTCCATTTACAATAATAGAGTAATATATTTTAATAGCAATGTGCCAATTCACCAGTTCAGCAAGGGATGAACAGTTCACTGCAAACAAATGCATTGTAAAATCTACTGTGTCATAAGCATCTCCCTATACAGCAAAGGCTAAGAAGATAAAAAGCTCTACAGCGGGTGCGAAAATGTATCTGATAAAATATGAGTATATATAAAGTAAAAACAAAAGTATCCATCTGATTTTCTAATATTAATGTGGAATGATAATCATCAATAGGTTTTAACCTCTAAATATGCACTGGGATTCTAGTGTTTAACCTACACAAAACTGTAAGGCACAGCATCATTGCAACTACTTTAATACTCACTTAAAGAGAGTGCAAACCTTCAAGTCAAGGCAAAAATACCTTAACTTAAACTAAAAAGACATAAAATCAGAAATTAACTTTTAGCAATGCGTGTGAACAGGACTTATTATATGTTGGTTTTCCAATAAATCCTCTCTTTGTACTGATTTTGTAATTGAAATTACATTCTCAAACATTTTTAACTCCATGATCTGATCATGCAAAACGCAATTCTGAACTTCGTGCATTGTGAACATAAATCCAAAAGAAATAAGACCAATCAGTGAGAACATTTAAGTCTTCATCTGTCAAGTGCACAGCTGGTTGAATACCAACACAAAAGGTAAACCAGAACACCTTGTATTGCAATGCCCTTCTCCATCCCTTAGGTGTCATCCTCATGAAAGATTGCTTATGTTTGATCCAGTGTGATCTTTTCAAGTAAAGCACTCTTATAGCATATTTTACTATATTAAAAAAAAAAACAAACCTGAAATGAAAATAACCTGCTCTTGACTTCATATTTTGAGAGGAAATGAGTTCTCCTATCCAGGGATGTGCATCTCAGAGTGCCAGGAACATACAGCTCCTCTGCTTTTTAAAAAAAAAGGTACTTTTACTTATGAATTGCTCTTTAAGTGAACAGTCAGTGGGAATTTGATAGCATTCTGGCAGAAGAATGTTTTGCCTGTGGGCTAGAACTGCTATGGGCAGCACAGTGTCACTTCAGTGAACTCCAGCCTAGCAGGGCATGTGTGAATGATTTCTTTATGCAAGGCTCTCACAGCCAGCACGTATCTGAAGGAAACAGTGTTTTGAGAAATTCTAGTCTTAGTCTCCTCCTCACTCCTTCCGTCTATAAAAATAAAAGTTAGCTTAAAAATGTACTAAAGAAATAAAACTGCATCCAAATAAAATTTATTCACTACCAGGCAACGATGTTTCCCTTTCTAGCTTACTGGCAGAAGATGAATTTGTGACTTAGGGCAGAACTTTGAAAGTGGGAATATAGCAAAAGAGGTACTTTCACATAGTAGGAATTTCTCTGCTTTGGAAGGAGTCCTTTCAGACTGCTCTGTGTTGCATTTCAGAACCTCATTAACATTTACTTCACAGTTAGAGATTAATATATTTCTTAAACTCTGTTGGTTTTAAAACTGCACATTTAAAAATTACAGCCCAGATTCTTTTCCCAAAGAATCCTGTTACCTGCATTCCTGTTACTGGCTCTGAGTGTTACTCTAGAATATCTGAAAGGCATGCAAAACTATAATTTAAATTCCTTGGCAGAGGTGCAAAAGCTACTTCATTATCAAATCTGATTTATATCAGTATGAATATTCTCTTTTCTTTTTCAAATTACTCTCTGATATTTGAGCTGCTTAAACAGCTAATAAATAAATATGCCTGCATGTGTATAAATGTAATAATAAACAATCATTAAGAACCACTTATGAAAAGACAGGAGACAGTATCAATGGAATAATTTAATTTCTCTCTCAATATGGAGTGAAAAAGCTTTCATCTCCAGGTGTATGGCATCCAAAGTAATCTCCTTAAATAAGCTTTTAGCAAGCAAGCAGCAAGTGGTATTTATTCAAAGCCTATTGCAACACAGAACATAAAAGCAAAAGATGCACAAAATATTTTTTTCTTCAAATTGGATTTTGATACAGTGAAGAAGGCATTGTTGTTTCTTTAAAGACCAGGCACATTTTAGTCAAATTTATTTTAAAATCCCTCAATGAATTGTGAAAGGATTCTGACAAAGAAGCATCCCGATGATATTTAAAAGTGGCAATATAAATTAAATCTTTTCCACTAAATTGGTCTAAGAAGTTCCTGTTCAACAATATATGCAGTATATTAAAGTATACTGAAAACATTTTTGTCTTCCTGCCATTGATAAGTGCAGAGTTGTGAATTCATTGCAGTGGTATCTGGAGACCAAATCAGAGGAAAGTAGAAGCCATATCTCCATGGTCAAAAAAACGTTTTGGTCCACTCATGTTGTAATGCATGCAAATCCACTCCCAGTTTTGAGCATCTTGGGAGCCCTGCAGGAATATGTGTTTGGGTCGAGTAGGATAACCAAGCACTGGCAGAACTAGAGGGTGCAGAGATAACTTGACAGAAAAGCCAGTCAGATTTTCCACATGTAGAAAAGAAAGTAAGTAGTCAGTTGGTAAAACACTTGAAGTTACATTCTCAGGTTTGTTTTCTTTTTTATGATCTTGAGGAGCAGTTTGACAGGAGTGCTGATACACCATCGATAAATATTTGAAGATTTCCACCTCAAGAATTAGTGCTTTTTTTTAGGAAAATCATGCTAAGACACAACAGGGATTTAAAAATTACTTTATGCTTTGTATTTCTGCTGAAGTCACTGTACTACAATACAATCAATTCAGTAAGAATGTCTTGTCAATTCTTTTAGTCTTCAGCTGGTAAATTTATGGAAGCCATTTCCACTACTTCCACTGGCAGAGTCGAACAGAAGATAAATAACACAAACTGGTACCCACAAAAAGAACACATAAGACACCTTCCTATGGAGACTTAGTTAAAATAATATATCGTTCTTTTCTTCAGCTATTGATTTCCTTTAGATTTATTAATATAAAACAGATATTAGTATCTACCACTGTTTCATCTCTGATTGGCTGTTGCATGTTAGTTGTTTTCCTTCCAAGTTAAACTATGCAATTTAATATTAGAAGTACTGAATTCTTATTACAATCTAGACTAAATCTGTACCTCTTAATTGTCTTCTTGATATGACAGGCTTTCTAGCTTTTTCTTTTCTGAGTACTTTGAAAAGAAAAAAGAATACAAAAGAAGTAAAGATCTAGAAACAAACCAGCAAACTTAGCACCAAAGTTGAGTCAAAGGAACTCTCCAGGTTCTCCAGACTATTACATTATGGGTAACTTCTTATTTTAAAAGGACTACTGGCCTTCTCCTACAACCTTGAACAAAACAAAAAGCCACAGGAAATACAGGTAAGTGTATTTCCATCTGCATCTCTCCTGCCTTTCAATGTTTGATTGTATCAAACATGCACATTCTAAGCAGAAACTTTCAGTAAGACACAGACAGCAAGGCTTCTGGAAGAGAGGAGGGAAGATTGGGAATCTGGGCCCCTTTGCTCTAACCTTGACTAGTAGGATGCTATGACAAGCTCAAAGATAGACCTCAAATATGAATAATGGGGTAATATTACCAGCCTTCTGGGGATGCTGTGAAGATTAATGGCCACGCAATACTTTGAAAATGCTGCACAAGCATAATGCATTAACAGATGAGGAGAATCTTTTGGAAGATCAAAAGAAGAGGAGTTGCACCCTTAGGACTCCCAATGGAATCAGTAAAAATGTTATTGGTTTATGTTTGGCAGGAGCCATCTAGAACAGAAACCATGACTTCTTGATTGAAGACAGCAAGATATAACTCTGCCAAGGTGATGAGATTAGGGAACAGTATATCTCAGCAGGCAGTATCTGAATTTATCTGCAAACCTTCATGGGGATCACAGCTAGGGACTGGAGAGCTACTTCTTTGTGAAAGCAAAGAGTACTTCACCCCTTTTGGAAGGGAAAAATTCTCTCATGAGTCAAGAGCTGAAGCCTCCTGGTATGCTGTTAGACATGTTCCTTTGGGACCAGGCCATTTGGGTCCTTTTACACACAGCAAGTGCTTGTTAAATATTTAACACACACATTTTTGCCCCACACCTTGGACAGAAGCTACCTTGAAGCTCAGTAACTGAGTATATGAACTTTCTGCATTGTATTAAGGAGAATTAATTGGCTTCTTGAGCAGGTTTTATAGCTCATGCAGATACCTGCACTGAGCAGTATCCATATCAGACTGTTAAACCCACCTTGGCTCTTTATTCATTACACTGGTGTAATTTCTGTAGACACTAGTTTATAATTAATATTTATAGTTAAACTATGCTTAGCTTACCAAAGAGGGAAAAAAACGCTGATGCACATTTTCAATTTAAGTATTATAAGAACAGAGAAAAGTTAGTTGTATTAGAGATGACCAAAGAGACAATTACTTAGAGCAGTTTTATAAAAGTGCTATATAGTAGGTTTTAAATGCCAACAAAATCTGACAAAAAACCCTCCTTAAAAATACAAAGCACTGTTGTTAGCATAATTCATCAAGCTATGAATATTCATAAAGTCCTATTCCACTTAAGTGTATGAAACTGAAAATTTTAAGGACTCAGATTAAAAAACCTATATCTGGGACATACTAAATCTCCTTGAATAAAAACACTAGTTAAAAACTAAAAGTTCAGTCCAAGGACACACATTAGTATATATACTAAGAAAACAAAGGAAACATTTGATCTAATGTGATACAGAGTGTCACTATTCTGCAGTTTTAAATGCTATTCTGTCAGTACTATCAAGCCAGCGTATGCAGCTTAATCTACCTTTGATTAGATATGCATTGTATGAGTCAGTGCAGATCTTAAAAATCTATTATGAAATACCACAGTCAGGAGAACAATAGCTATTACAAAGCAGTTGACTCCTTCTCCTGATTGAGTTTGATTAGCATGGATGGCAACCACACATGCACAGGAAGAAAATAAAACCCTGCAAAAGAACTCAGGCTCCGTATGTGAAGGTGCTGGCGTAGGAGTCCTGGTGATGTTTTTCCCCCAATACACGTCCAAAAAGGAACAAAACATATCCAAACAAATCCATACTAACAACATCTCTTATTTCCTTTTACACTTCTCAAGGATTGTTGCTTTTCTCTTCCCAGCTTGCTTGGCTGCATTAGAATGACTGGCATAACAAGAAAGGTTTTTTTAGAGATATTTAAGAGGTTAACTCTACTTGCTTTCCCTTTCATCTAAGATACTCAACTCCCTAACAATGATCTTCTCTGTTAAATAAGTAAATTTCGGTGCTGAAAACCTGTAGGTGTCAGTGAGGGGCAGCCAGGGTCTGGCCACAAAGGTTACTGCCAGCAATAGGCAGTGCTGCGGTTTCCCTAAGATCGCTCTCCCTAACAGGGTTTTAACACATCTAAAAACCATTAAACACCCAGGTGGGACAGTAAGGAGCAATTCCTCTGCTTTGAACTGCCAGCTCCTGGAACCAATAGTTTCTATTTAGAGAGGTTATTAGTCCCTACTGCAAATGCTATTTGTCTGAGAACTCTCTCTCTCCAATAAACATGCACTGCCAGAAAAGCCTGCTATCTTTGTTCTCCACTTTTATTTACTTTCTAAAGAACAACAAAATTAATTCATGCTCACGCATACTAAGAAAAGCATGTAGTTTACTTGCATGCCACTCTCTGAAATATGGGTATGTGAATGCAGGTGATAAAAATAGCTTACACCTAATCTCATCAGCAATACAAGTGAGCCACAGGAGATTGGCAGCAAATGAGGAAATCTCTGTGGTCATCATGCTGGCCAAGCACTGGAGGAATAAACAAGAGCACAATTCTGCTGGTGCTATTCCAGGTTAACAAAATGACGTACGTAACGTAGAGCCACTGCCAGATTTGAAGCACTGTAAACCTGTGTACACATTATTTTCCTATCAGGTGTGACATTAACTTGAGGACTGAACCATACTCTTGATAGACATATAAAAAGAACAGAAAGCACAAACAGTAGAAAATTACAACCACTCGCAGTTAGGCCAAATGCATAATAAGTAAGGGCTCAATTCAGTAGCCTAAACATTGGCATGCGTCGCCACTGGAGCTGTATTGAGACATCTGCACAGGGCTGGCAGATGACAATCAGCAGATCTGCATCCTCCAGAAGCCACTGCTGGTGGCCAGAAGACCCAAGAGCATATCAAACATCACTGGGTGCCTGTGACCAGGCACTGAAATGAACCCTAGAAAGATAACACAGAGAATTTCTTTATAGGAAACTCTGTTCAGAGAGGTATGTCTCCATTTAACAGTATATCCACACTTGATTTAACTGTTGGTATTATCTGTAACACGTCCAAAGAAATAGACTAGATACTAATCTCACAAAAGGCTTTCACAAGCATATACTAACTTTTGCTAGGAAAGGTTAAATGATGCATCTAGAATAAAATGTCGATTGTTCTATCAGAATTTCTAAAGAAAGATTTCACTTCAGCAGTTCTTCAGGTAATGCCAAAATATCATGGTAACATGTTCACAGCAGTGTGCTACTCCCTACCTGAGCCCCCCCAAAATAGTCTGATTCTACAGAAGATTTTATCTGTCAATGTTTTTTTATTTAATTATATCTCTTTTTATTTTGCTAAGTTTCAATAAAGATCAAATTTTATTGCTCTAATTCTGTTTGGAATACTTGAAATCTTGATTTCCCAAGACTTAAATATGCAATTTCAGTCTCTTGTCATGAAGTTAAAGCCTTCTATCTAAACAGATAATCAAACAATATCCAAGGTATGCCATAAAAAACATAGATCTTTCTGAAACTGTTATAAAATACAGGATGCTAAGGCTCAAAAAAAAAAAAAAAAAAAGAATTTTAAAGGGTTTATGGTTCTTGATGGCAGATTTAAATTTCCTTAAATTGAAGACTTAATTTGAGACAGTTCTTATTCTTTCTCCAGTCTTTCTACACTAGTGGCATAGCTATTCAAATGTGAACATTCTTCTCTTTGTAACTGAAGGCATTAATGTTAGAAAGGCTACAGATTTTCTAAGTATACCACTATCAGTACTTCAATATGATGTGGGACTTGGCAGCCATCTGGACACAGCAAGTTAGGATGGATTTTCCCCAATGGAGAAAACATGCAAAGATTACAATGCAGTCTCTCACAAATTAACCCAAAAACCTGGTCCAGATGAAAAGTTTTAAATTAAATTTTATTATAATTGCAGTAACAGTATCTTGATAGTCAGGCAGGGATTATATCAGCAGAAGAATGGGGTCCTGTCTTTTCTTTTTCTGAGGAAGAGCAGTTTGGAGCAGATTACTCCCTTTACTCTTGCCATTGCTTAGAGGACATGGATCTAAAGCTTTCCTTTGCCATCCATCTTTTACAATAGAGTCCTTTCTTCTTTTTTCATAATCTCACTGTCCAGGACACAATTTAGCCCCATGTGGCATGACTGTGGCCAGACAGAAGTTGGTCACTGCCTTTCCCTGAAGAAATGCTTCTGCTTGTTTGTAACACTCCCCTAATCTCTCATTTTTATCCTCCTTTATAAGCCATATTCCCCATTGCCACAATACTTTCTGATGAACTGTGATTTTGCAAACTGAGAACATGATATTGAAGGAACACGGATTAACTAGAGGATGAGACCACAAATATGCTATTTTATAAATTCTATGAAATGATAAGACAGAGCAGCCACGTGAAACCGTCACTGCTTTCCTTGAGGTTTCAGAAAGTTTTCTTTCTGATGAAAACACAAAACCTTTCACGGAAGGTCAGTACTTTCTGAAAAAAGAAACAAAGACAAAGACAAAGCCAACCCTTAAGATTTTAATAAAAAATACATTTTCCTGTCCAAAATAAAGATTGAGTAGGAAGGGCAGTATTCAGTTAGTTTTCATCTATCTTAATACTACTCATATTGTTTAAAGTTATCCAGGCTCACTGGAAATACCTGTACTCCAGGCTCCCTGGAAATAAATACCTGTACTCCATCCTTCAAAAATATATGCTGAAGATACAATCTGACAGGAGGAAGTGAGTAGTAGCTGTGTTAGATGGATATAAGCTTTCCCCTGAGTGCCTGTTGTTCCTCCCTCCCTGCCCCAGCAGCCACTCTGGGATTGCAGTGGTTTTGCTGCCAGGCTGTGACATTGAGTGACAAAATTAATGGTGATGAAAAGCATCCCGGAGGGGCTTTCACTGAATATTTATCAGTTATCCTACTGCTCACGGCCAAAGAAAGAGGGCAGCACACTTCTCTAAACTTCAAACCAGTTCATGAGCCACTGGGTGAACTGGAAGCTCTCCTGTGCCATGGACTAAGAGGGAGCTCAGCTCAGAACTGAAGTTAAGCAAAATACATTTTATCTGAAAGGTCACAAGATTCAGAACTGTAAGCAAATTTCCATCTTTCTGTCTCTTGTGCCTTCTTCTGAAGCTGTACAAAATTAGTTTAAGATACTAAAAGAGCTACAATGACCTGACTTTTTTTTATGAATTTCTGATTACTACGTAATACAGCATAACATCATAGCACTGAAAAAAAAAACAAACCCACACAAAAAACTAAGCTAGATACATCTTCCAGTTTTCTTTCCTCTCCTCTTTTAAAAACAGTGCTAGTGATTTAAGTGAACCATTTCAGATATGTCCTCAACTGGTTACATTAATTCAGCATGGTTTCAACTGTTCCATGCATGGCTTTTTATGTGGTGTGAAGAGGAAATAAGGCCTTTCAGAACAGTTTTTGTAATTATTTCCTCAGATCTCTGGCCACATTCCCAATGCAATCAAATTAGCAGCTGCATCTTCATTCATCTACCTCTGGAAGGGCTGTTGTCTTTCTTCCAGTTTCTTATGCCAGTAAAAAAAATGGAGAAAGACAGCATGGGAGAGAGGCAAATAAATACGAAAATGTGAAAGGATCTCCTCTTACAGGTACTGTCTATTTAAAAGATAAGGATAAAGCATTTAATTAGCAGTGCTGGTTTTGTATGGCTTCCAAAGGATGACAACTGCTCTTGACTACGATGACTTTTCAGTATCTTTTCAGTAGTCTGATTCTCGAGCATTACTGACACAGATTAGAGATGAGAATAAAAGTCAGAGCAAGAACTGGGTCTTATTCTCTTAGGCATATATTACAGACTTGTGATCATAGACATAAGACTGACTGGAGCTTATTATGAGAATATTTCATATAAAGCTGACTAGGCCAAATTTTGACTTATTCCTTTGCACATGATCCTGCCAAGTGCAGATTTGTTAGACTGTATTTCTCAGACACCTTTTATTTCCTAGAAGAGCTGACGACCTCACTGAACACACTTGCTGTGTTATCAGGGCACTGTTGACAACTCCGAGCCTCATTTTGCTTAACTGGCAGACATTTTCTAAGCAAACCACAGCTAACGTGGCCAAATTTTCTGCTGCTGAGTGCTAATGGCTCATTTGGAGCTAAAGCATAAGCAAATACAACTCTGTATTGCCTCTTAATTTCAAGGTGATTGCTCGAAAAATAAGTTAGGTTGTGCTTGAGGCACTGGAAGCATGAAGATTGTGTTTTAATTACTGAGTGAAGCAATTATGATTGACTTTGATTAAGGGTATCAAAGCTTTTCCATAAGAAGGTGCCTTGTTTTAATGTTGAGATAGCCAAAAGAAGGTACAGAAGGTCAGAACTACGTAAAACCAGCCAAGTGAACTGAAACCACATAGCCCAGGAAAAATAATATTACTTATTTGACTCATTAAAACACACACAGAGGAGAAAGACTGCACACTCTTAACATCCTAAAGGCCTGTAATGTACTCATGGCAGAATTTCCTGAGGAAGGCAGTGACACGTGACAGAAGCAGGCATCCACAAAGTGGCAAATTTTGTGTTCAGTTAAAGCGGAGACAATTATCCAGCACTTATCCGACTCTCATGAATGAAACCCATCTAAATGTTCTAAATTAAGCTATTTTGATTCAAAATAGTACTCATGATTCACAAGCAGTATACTACGTTTTTCTGAGTAATGTCTCTTTCATGGCCTTAACTCCCACATGTTGGTCACCACACAAATCTATACCTTATACCACGGGCTACTCCTCTCTCCTATATAAATGCTATTGCATTGTGAAGAAACCTTGAAACAACGCAGGTAACAGGTTCTGGGGTGCTGTTATTATTTGTATTAATCCCCTTAGAAGGACATTCTGAGAAAACCTTCAAATTTGCAAACTATTGAAAGAGAATACGACAAGGGATGAGTGCATGTGGGAATAAAAAAAAAAACCATCAGGTTCTTGAACCAATAATTGTGACTCCCACACTGTTTCTTCCAACTGTCTGTGGTGATAATTTTTATAATAGCTCATCCCCTCAAGGCTGAGACATCCTCAGTGTGGTTAAGTATTAATCTTATTTTCTATTGCCACAAAACAGCACACATTTTGGTATCTGGCTGCGTTCACAGATTTCAGAAAGCAAGCAGTGTATTTTGGAGGAAGTATGGCAAAATAATGAAATGTTCATTAATGCTAACACAGTCCTACAGTAAAGTGTGTGCACACTTGCAGTCATGCTAGTATTGATGGCCTAAATGTCAGTGCACTCACAGAAAAAACCAAACATGTATGAAAAATTGCACAATTCATGTTGTGCAATAATGCAAAATTAAAATTTGTACTTGTTCAGTGATCTTTTCCTCAAGCAGACTTTGGGTGTATTTCCTCTAGATTTCATGCAGACGATGAACCAATAGTATCATGCAGTGCACAGGCCCATCGACTTTCATGAAACTATTCCTGGAATTATTCAAGATCCCTAGAATGGGGGATGGGACTCATATTCTGATTTTTGGATCTACCAAATTACAAATCCAGATAAAATGTACGTAACCACTAAGCTATCCTTCAGCAACAAACCAAGACTATAATTGTGTCACTATGTGTGAAGTAACAAATGATTAGAAAGCAAGCAATGCAAGAATAGTGGTTTAATATATCCAACCAATACAATTTACAAAAATAGTGCAATGATTGACAAAATGGAGGTGACTGCCTCAGATCAGATTTTCACATATATCATATTTTTTTATTAACTTACTATTTGTATCTTATTAAAATTTCATTAAAATTTCATTAGTTTCAATGCTGTATCTGTCTTGAGAGGAGCCACGCAATATTGCATGCTACTGACATTCCTTCCCTTAATTTTAAACTAGCTTTCAGACACGCTTTGGACTAAAGTAACATCTTCAATAACTAACTTAATACACAGGTATTTTATTACCCCTTCAGAAAAACAAGTGAACTCCTTTCTGGAGAAATAAATATGACATGTTTAAAAAAAAAATCAAATAAATCCCATCTAAGATACAAATAAAACGAGGATGGATGCAGGACAGAGTGGTTTAAGTCACCATTTCATTAATTTCTCTCACCCCACCCCTGCTCAGGCACCAGACCATCCCACCCAAAGAACAATTCATTGCTCAGAGGTATCTGCATTGAGGACTTCTGTTTTGTGCCATTATTCATTTAAGGACCCCAAAGAAAGGGGATGGTTTTCTCTGACACACACTGACAACATCTTTGCTCAGCCTGATACACCTGCTAAACCACAAGAACAACCAGCAAACAGCGTGGTGCAACAGCGAAACAGCCTGTGTTGAGGGCCTGGTGTTTACAAGATGGAATTTGGGGATTTAATTGCAGCCTGAATCAAGCTTGGTCTTAGGGACTGAATGCCAGTGGCTGGAGTAGACTAGATGCAAACACTTGGGACACATCTTTTCAGTTTCTTTCACTCCAGAGAAAACCATCTCAGGTGCTGCAACATCCTGCATGGTGCAAAGCAAACAAGAGCCAGTGGGGAAAACCAGAACATTAGCTTCAAAAGACCTGAACTAAAATATTAACGTAGAGACATCCTGCACCACTCTGGACCATGCTTTGGGTCTGTCAACAGGAACACAGAAAAAGCTGATAGGAAAGGTTCCCAAATGAGAAGAGGCTATCAATGGCACCTGCAGATCTCAGGTGAAGATGCTCCTTGGTGCTCCAAGGATGCTGACCAAGTGGGAGGTCTGGCTCAGGGCAGGCAGTAGGGTGGTCTCTGTGCTGTGGGACACAGGGCAGGCAGACATCAAAATGCTTTCTATGGGTCTGCAGAGCCACTTCCCTGAGCCCCAGTATGAAGGTGAGCAGAAGCATCCTTCCTGTTGAGGGGAACAACCCTCCCACTACAAAAACACTCAGGAAAATAAAGCACTCCAGCCTAACATCTGCAGGCAGGGGCAGAAATCTGATTTTTAGCTGTTCTTTAAAAGAGAAGAACTCTCTGTAACACAGGAGAGGTCAGCAATTGTTCCCTGTTCCCAAAATCAAAGCTGCCCCCAGGAAGGTTGAGGGCACAATCCACATTTTCCTTGTTGGAGTGTGAATGTCACACGCTGGAGTGTTATTCCCTACCCTCACTGCACTGATCTGCAAGACTTAACCAAACTAAACAGATTTTAAACAGAAGGGGGAACACATCTGGTGTCTTCTATTTCTAATTGCAAAATACCTATTTTTATCCATTTTCTATTATGGACTAATCAAACTTCTATGGAAACCAATTACAGAACCTGCAGTGATTTTGCTCTGCCCACAAAATACATAGAAATATTAATATGTAACAGCTGTAAAGAAGCATATATAGTGAGCATCAAGCCTCTTCCACAGAAGAGGTTGTGTGGCCAAAGTACACCACTTATGGAGACACTGTACTTACTAGGGATACTTCTGTGAGGATTGCTTCTGGAGCCTGGCACAAAATGTATTACTTCAACTACTGAAGAATATTGATCAATCTAGTGTCTCTAATTTTACTCCCTAAAGAACCAATATGTAAAATTTAGTCAGTATTTTTTTAGATCTGTACATAGCAGACAGAATAGTGAAGAAAAGAGAAGTACCTTAAATCTTAAATGGAGGTATTTTCATTAAGAGATTAAATGCAACTTGGCTTTAGTCACCTGCATGATGCAAGAGAGAGAGATCTTCTGAGTTCTGGACTCAAATCGTTGCTGAGGAGCGGATGAATTCCGACAGCAAATCCTGCAAGCTCAGATATAGAGGTGAAAACCAGCTGCCCCCCTGCTCTTCCCTGCTCCCTGTCAGGGCACCTGTACTGCTGAGTTCAATTTGTTTAATACAAAGATGAAAAATTTCTGGAGCTGATATCCTTCATAATGTGAGGGACCTTGTGATACCACTGCAGAACTACTTGGTCTGAACACAGGCTTAACTAAATCTGGGATGACAATCAGTATTTACAAGGGATGAGATAAGGAGCTCAATGTTGAGCCATTTAAAATAAGCCAAAACCTGAATTAATATTTGACTTGTTTTCAAAATATTTTTTTTTTCTGAAGAACATAAGGTGAAATCATGATTAATAGATAATGATAAATATATTCAGAAACTACCATATCTGAGATGGAAGCTATTGCAAAGTTTGTCACCCTCGTTGTGGTGGAGTCAGCACCTTTTGGTGACCTTTACAAAGCACTGAGAGAAGTGGCACCTGAAATTAATATATGGTTCCATAGAGACACTTAATAATGGCAGTCATGACATGGGAATAGTGGAGTTTGACTGCTGTCTGAAAAAGGAGGAGGGTGATTCTGAGCTGAAGCAAAAGATGTCAGTATTTCACAAAATCCAGAACATATCTGTGAGGAACATATATGAAAAAAAATAAAGGAGAAAGGCAATGTATGAAAGCTGTCTGGAATTAGTCTTCTACAGTTCTGAAAGTAACCATTTCCCAAAGAGAGGAAACATGTCAGTGGCAACTCAGAAATAGCCAACAACTGAGCAGAAGCTACTTAAGAATCCTAAAAGGCAATATATCCTATTCATATTTTGGCTTCAAGCTGAGGCTATTCAGCTGAAATAGCAAAGGAGAAAAAAGGGGCATACAGATGGGTCAAGAATGGCTAAAAACCATGCGTGTCAGGTTGCTGTGGAAAAAATGTTAGATATGACTGGGTTTTAATAGATGAAGTATTTCCAGTAGAGACAAGAGGATATTAGCAACACTGTCTGGAAACTCCATCCTGTATACCACGTGCAGATTTGGTTACTGTTCAAGATAAATTAAGCTGAAGCAAGAAAAAAGAAGGTTCAACTGAAGGATCAAACCATGGAAGTATACTAATGCAAGAGCTTGTCTTGTTTGGCCCAATAAAAGCAATAGCTGAAGGTAGGTAGTTTTCTACTAAACATCAGTGGAATAATGATGAAGAAGAGATAGTTAACCAATAATCACTGATATCACACGTTTTACAAACTGTATGGCCATAAACTACTACTGGAAACTAAGGCCGAATATGTGATTTCTGATCAGAGTTTAGAAACATTCAGAGGGAGTAAGAAGAAAACCTGAGCACATCTGAAGGTGAAGTTCATAAATAAGAATGTTACCAATTATCCTGTACCATAGCTACCTGGGGCAGCTGGTGATTAGATTAAACAACCCTGGGGCAATACTATGTGAGTAATGGACTTATGTAGGCAGCCAAACCAAAGCAAGACTAGAGGAAAAAAATCAGTCCTTGTTGACGCAAAATGGAAATTCTGATACTGGGGTTTTTTCACTTAGCTGATGAAATGAAATAGGAAAACACCATATTTTTTTATCCTTTCAGTCAATAAAATGATTAATTTTATTCTTGGATTACTTAATCATTTTTTTAAAAGCCTTTAAAATTTTGTTTGGTTTCAAAACACATTATTTCAAAATGAAAAGCTGAAACATTCATTTCAGAAACCACTGAAATGGCATGATTCATCTTTTCAAGGGTGTCTACTCTTTTCATGGATATTTCAGCTACAACTATTTGAAGGATTCCACACAAACTCATCATAATATTTTTTTCAAGGGGGCACAATCAGCACAATAAAATTTAAAATCATTACACAAATCCAGCCTTCAAGGACTTCAAATAAGAATTTATCTGTGGTCAGAATCTTAGACTATTTTTGGAAGGTTTAAATATCCCAAAAGGTACCTCATTAAACCACATATAGTATCTTTATTTATATCTTGACAAAAATGACAGTGCATTGAAGAGCACTTGTTCGGCCTTAAATATAGGTTTTAAATATTAAACAAAATTTGTCTGCAATAGCCAAAAGAATGAGTTCTTACTGGGTCTTCATGCCTAATCATCAGCTGCTGAGAACTATATTTGATTCATCTGATTGCCAAGCAGCCATCTGCTTTATATATTCATAAGGTGTGCCCACTCACATAATGTGCAATAATGCTTTTTCCGGCTTGCTTTCCAATATCTCTTCAACTCAGCTTCTAAAACTGATGTTATACATAATGAAACACTCATACCCATCCTTGTGTGTAAGATGAGCTGTAGACTCTCAGGACTTAGGTGGGACATTTAACAAAGTTCTTGAAAATGCCACACAGAGAAGTCAAAACTATATCTAGAGAAGTTACTATCTTCCTTCCTCTTTTCCAACCAAATAATTATTATTTATTACACAAGGACTCAGGAAGGAAGGGTGAGTGATACCAGCATTTCAGCAGTCAGAAGTTTTATTGGTAAAGGTGGTTGAATACACAGGAACATTTTCCTTCCTATCAAATCTTATAACAAAATCACATTCTTAAATAGATGTTAATTAAGTATTTTAAGTAAACTTGGTGTTTTCCAAGTCCAAAGTTAAATGCTGTACAACTATGTCAAGTACTTTATAAATGCCCAATAAAGTAAGCTAAACACAGACATAGATTTCATATAATAACTACAGCTAAATAACCTCTTCAATCCAAAGTTCATTTAACATAAACATGGGGGCTTTTTCCCTCCTTCATCCCAGAAGGGACGTTTCCTTACATCAAAATGGCCTATAGTTAAAAATTATCTTCTGCATGTTATTCCAGATGAAAAAAAAAAAAAAGAGTTTGGGGATAAAGTCAACTGGAAAAAAAGTTCAGTAAAAAATGTAAGGACTGTTGTAGCAATGGAAGTTATTTTTCCCCCAGGTTTACTGAACTAAGAACTGTCAGCAATTGCAAATTACAAAAAAATCTGCATCTCTGAAGAGATGACATGACTAAAAACCAAAAAGCAAATATGTTTTTCACTTCTTGTAGAAATGGAAGTGCAGTTAAAATATTTCAGCCAAACAGACATGTTAAAAAGAAGCAGTCACTGCACCTCCCCTCTCAGTCCTCAAGTTTTGCTACCTTTGGGGAAAATGCTGTGATTCCCATTTTTTGCACTGTCCAAGTATTCCTTGAGGAACAGAGGTCAAACTGATAGCTCTCGTTTTGCTGCACCCACCTTGTGGGTTGTGACAGATGCCATTTTTGATAACTGGGTAATTTTCATGCCACTTGATGCAGTAAAGGTAAATGAAGCTGGTCCAATGGTCTCTTTTGACCTTGGACTCCTAGAATAATTTCTGCTGGATTAGGGAGCCTGAAAGGCTGAAGGCTTCAGGTCTAGTCAAGTAAACAAGTTCTGTCACTCCCAAAGATCACAGAATCAGAATGGTTTAGGTTGGAAGGGACCTTGAAGATCATCTGGTTCCAACCCCCCTGCCATTAGCAACCAACCTCCCACTAGACCAGGTTGCTCAAAGCCCCATCCAAAGGGGGGCCCTCACACCTCTTTAAGTTTCTAAGCCTTTGACCTTCTAAACATTCCCTTTCCTCATTATCCAAAAAAGTATATACAATTTCACCAGCTCCTTCCTCAGTGTGTCACATTTCTCTGCTTAATGTTGCTGTTCCATGATTAAGCCTGACTCAAAGGTCCTTCTTAAGGGTCAGCATACAGCCAACCTTGTGTTTCAGCATGCTACTACAATCCACTCATTTCTGGTTTTGCTTTAATCAGTAGAAAATATTTTGCTGTGTAGTACCTGAGGTATGCAAGCCCTTAGAGAAAATGAAGCTGCTCTGACAGTGGTTTTGTTCCTTAATGATGGGTGGACTTCTCTGTGTATCCTGTTGCAGCTCTGCAGGGGCTGTGTATCTGAAGTGCTGGGGACTGGAAATGCAGTTCTTTCTGATTTGGAAGAAATACTGCTTCTCTTTTGCTCTTTTTTAAGTTAGATGTTATTTTAAGATCTATGACACAGACTATTTCATTAATTAAAATGATTTGCTTGCTTTCTAGTCCCTTCTCTCCTCCTGACTATTTTCAGACTTTCCAAACACTGTCTTTTCTTGCTATTCCAGTAGCATAGACAGTTATGTTGATGATTTATATAGTATTTATATTATAATTTGTTATAATAAATACTTGTATTATCTGTGTTGAAAATACAGCATTATAAGGAAGTGTGTGACACACTCTGGCTTCTGGAGTGGCATTAACAGAATGAACTTCCACTCCCTGGGAGGCAGCTCTCTCCTTTGCACTCATATATATTCAAATAGTTTTTTAAGCAGGTAGGAGTTCAAAAGGGAAACCAAACCATTCTCAAAAACATCCATTTTCTATACTTGACTAGCAGAGAGGTTTCTTCTCAAATAATTGAATTAAGCAACTGAGATATCCAAGGAAATTTGTGGCCTGAAAAAAATTCTCTGGGCTGTTGGGATTTATTTTTAATAAATCCTGGAAAGCCAGGCAAGCTCCAGGGGACTGGAGCCAGAGAGAACAGAAAAGATGACACAGGTAATTTCAGGCTTGTAGAGCTCTTAAACTCACATACTGCCTCCCCCACCCCCAACCTGAGTGGATAACTGATAGAGACAATAAATTATAACTATGTGATGCAAATAATAAATACAGATAAAAAATATACTATGGAAATAGGAAAACATCAGTTAAAACCACTTAACTGAAATTACACCTGGACAAATATACTACATACATTATTACCTTAATAAATTTATGGGCTCAGCTGACAGAAGGAGCTATACTTACACATTAGGATTAGATCTATGGACTTGTTTGAGTAACTCTCAACAGCCTATATACGAATTAACCACTGTACACAACCACAATTACATTAGTGAGTTAACTATCAGACTTACTAACAATTTAGGTTCTAATCAGTCTGATCCTGCAGGAACTGGTTGTTACTGCAGTGTTGTTCATTTGTTTTATCAAATGATGTACACGGATATGCCATTATAAATGGATATATACCTGATTTCTAAGGCAGTGTGTGCGGGTGACATTTTTTGGATTAAAAAAGATAAGAACAATGACAATGCTTCGGAATTCAGCTAAGCCTTTATCTCTATTTATATTTAAAGACTCTGTCCAATTAAACTCCCGTGCAGGTTTCCAATTGTCATTCACAGAACTTCCAAAAGACAAATTATAAAAGAAAATGAAATAAAGAAACACCAGAAACTGGTTTTGCTTCCTCCTCCCTGACCTCAGCTGGCAGTTATAATAATTTCTAATCAGGAATCTAGAAAAAAAATCCACCCTAAGTTTACCCAGACTCCAAGATAGCATCTGCGTATTAAGATTATCCTTGTGATATCTAGGCATGATATGATTTTTTTCCTTTTTAACTCAAGTGTCTTAGCAGTCACATTCTTGTGCTTTGGGCACTGAGCACTACCCAGTCCTACATATAAAAAATACGGAAATCCAGAGATCAGAGAAGTTCTACAGGGACATCAGACCAGTTCCTTGCCTCTCTCCAGATAAACTGCCTGTACACAAGGCACACAAAGCAATGTCAGCAGACAGACAAAATGTATGCAAATATTAATTCTTCCATTATTTGTATATCCAGTAAAAAAGAAAACCTATTTTGCTATCTGTTCTCCTCTGCCCTTCCTATAGGTAAATAAATGCCAGTGCTAAATAAGCAGCAAAATACTCCCAGTCAAAAAGGCCCTGTATGCATCCTGCTGAGGTCATCAACTTTGAATGGTGAAAGAAGTGAAGAATATACTTTCTGTTATCTTTGATATACTATTAGAACAATACAGTCATCGAACTTGTGTTACTAACATCTTACTTTTGGAAGAACATAAAAGAAGCATAATGAAGTTGACTCAAGCAGCAGGAAATAGAAGGCAAAAAATCAATGCATATTTAACAGTGGTAATTTTTACTAGCTCTCAAGTTCTGCTTTGACATAGTGCTGATTGGCCTAGTTATGCCATAACTTCTATTTCTATGATTCTAAGAAAATTCTGTAGTTCTAACTCAACAAGTAAGTTTTCTGCCTTGTCAAAAAACAAAAATGGGGCAGATGACCATAGGGAATTATGATGAAAGTGGTTTTAGATTAATATAAATGTAGTTCACAGTAAATGTTGCAATGTACTCTTATTCAAGACTATCTCACTTCCTGTGGAATATGCAGCAGTAATACAATGCTTTTCTGTCATTTCTTCTATCACATTTTGTTCTAAGTTCAACCAAAACCCATCATCTAAGACTGCTGCCCAATGCAGCTAAAAATGCAACCAAAATTCAAACTTGATCAGAATTAGTGCAGCTCTCTATCTTAATGCATCCTCTGGAATATTTTTTGAAAAAGTTGTAACAGTTTCCTCAGAAAACTACCTATCAACATAGAAGTGTTTTATCACAAACAATGAATATTGTAGCAAATGTACAGAGGTGCATTAAATAAACCTAGATTGACTGTGTTCATATTCTAGTCCAGATTAATCTGAAACTGATTTTGGGTATCAGGATACTTGGGCTAAGAGGACACAGCTGCCTACTATTCTCTGCTATGTTGTCAGAGACAAAGAAATACCTCAAAAAAAATTTTTTCCATCCTGCTAAGATCTGATATGTGTGCTGGAGTTGCCTCTTTGTCTTGATAAATTATGGGGAGAGTCTTGGCAGATGGTCAGTACTTCTAAATTAGCCTTCATTGTTATGTACCTAAAATTAAGTGGGATCTAGCTGAGTATCATTGCGATGTAACATACTACAGAACAGTCTGGCTGATCATTTACTATCATATATGTATGGGGCCAATTTTTTTACCTCTTGCTTTATATAGAAAATTCCCAAAGCAAGTTTTCTGAAATGAAATGTGAACATTGACTAAATTTCATAAAAATCTCAGCATAATTATTTTTCAGAGACATTCTAAAGCAACTTCAGTAAAGAAAACATTTCAGATGAAAGCAGAACTATATATTTTTACCTTCTTGTCATTTGCAGCAGTTTGAAAAGGCTGCCTGGCTCCGTCTAGCCAATTTTCAAGCCAGTTTGATACTGACAGCCTCAAGCTCCATTTCCCCCCTCATTTCAGATGTTTTAGGGCTCAATATTCTTCTGCTGACTAGAGCACAACAGAAGATAGATGAGGAAGATTATGTACCATTTCTACTTCAGGCTGATAATTTGTGCAGAACATACAAATTTGAAGAACCATGCAAGAGAACTCCTCAGTGCACCCCTCTCTGTCTGCTAATTTGGTACTAAATCATTTGACTATTCCTGGATTGCTCCTTGATACCACCAATTTAGACTCTGATTTCATTAAAATACTCATTACCAGGGTAAATACCATCTAAATGAGTGTGCAGCTGGTGAAACACAGCAGCTAAAATGCAAGACAGTCTGCTTCAGTTCCACCTCTGTACATGCTTATATAAAGAATAATGAATATGTACAAAAAGCCTGCAATTCAACAGGACATTTTACTTACTGTCTTAATATCCTAATGGAATAATTTTCAGCAAGATGAAGAGAAATTATTCTGCCTTTCATGATTTCCTTCCTCACATATTCTTTGCATCTGAAACAGCATTATGCATTCTAACTTCAGACAACAAGACCACATTAATCCTTTTCACATTTTTCGCAGATAGAATATGGATCAACTTGAAAATAATATTCAAAAATGCTCTTCTGAACAGTTAAATACACTGTCATCTAGCACTCAGCCAGTAGTTGCCACTGACATTCTATAATCCACATGAATCAAAATTGGGCCTGGATGCTCCAGAGACCCTGCAAAAAAGCTTGGTCTCTCTTTTCCTCTCGTTATCATTTTGCATCACTCTTCAAATGAGCTTACATGCTCATAAATTAATTGGTAGAGGATGTTTTTAAAGCGTCAGCTTTCAAATCTGTTTCTAGTATCTTCAGGATGTTAATGGTTCCATTCTTTGACATAAGTAATGTCATAAGTAATGTCATACTCATACTTTGTCATAAGTAATGAGATAAATAGGCTAGGTAATAGGCTATAATGTATTCTATTAACACAGAGTAATATTTGGTGTTACAACAAATAGTGAAACAGATAAAAGCTTTAGGTCTTGCAACTGTACTTGAAAGCTGCTAACACTAAAGCATGTTACCCAAGGCATCAATCTATGAATTCGTGCTCAAAATTAATAACTTATTCACCATGAGATCAGGTTTCATGAAGAGTGATAAAGACAGAATATCCCAAAGATAAGCTCCAGCCTTTAAACTATGCATTTTACACTTAATTTGCCTGAGCACCAAAATAGCATGACCTCTATTTAATTAGGTGCTCTATTTCCTGCTCTCTTCAACACTAACTTGTCAAACTGAGACTACTCCTTTGAGATTATAACTGGTCTGCTAGTTTCCTTTTCTGTATATAGAAAAGAAAATCCTTCAGGAAGCTCAAGTGTTCAAAGCTAATATGGTGACCTGTCCCAGCAGTAGAAGATGAACTACACCTACACAGATGTAAAGAAAAGAAAAAAAACAAAGCTGGACATGATAGGCAAGAGACAAAACTTTCATCCACCCCTTTTTAATCTAAGAAAGTCCAACTATAGGGAGCAACATATATACACACACATATATATATGTGTATATATATATACACAACAAATATGGCACCAAAACCACTTTTGCTATGACCTATCAGATAACAGTGACCACTATACTCTTGTTAAATATAAAATGCTTGCTCGATTATCATTCAGCAAGCAATTATTATAAACTGAATAGGTAATTTTTCCTTAGGCTGCATAAATTAGGAGAAGGAGTTCTTTCACATCTTAAAAAAATATCCCCTTAAAATGAGTTTGATTCTAGAATGGGCCAACATTTAATTCACACTTCTTGCCATTCATTTGAAAGAATATTTTCTGGGCATGCTATTGTCAGATTTGATTCTGCAAAGGATGGAGAAAACTTAAAATATGCACTTCAGAGGTTTTCTCAAATACTTCTGCTGAGTAATATGGTATCCAAACATCAGTTTATATTAGATATTTCCAAACAAAGGGCAAAATATAATGAATGAATATGTCAGCTTTGAGACTCTACGAAAATACAGAGAAGTAGAAGTAAACACTAAAACATAGGGAAGTCCATAGAGTGGACTTCACTGTCTTATACCTTAATATATTAGAGGAAGAGAATTAACAAGAATAGAAAATAAAAATACAAGTCTGCCTTTCATCTCCTGCAGAAATTCCTAAAAATCACTGGTAAGGTGAAGACAATTCTTGAAGATGTTGTCCAAGATCCATACAAATGTGTGAAAGCCTCATGTAAATTTTCTAAGTTTATTTGGTTTCTTTACAATACAAGTGAAGGCTTTTAAATAGAAAACTTCAGCTTTTCCAACCTATTTCTTCTATAACAAAACAAAGATTATTTGACAAGTCTCAGCTACAGGTTTCCCTCATTTCCTTTATGAACCTGCTATTCTATTTCAGTGCATCCTTACTCATTTCTAATGCAGTTTCCTAACTTTCCCTCTGTCTCTTATATCTAGCAATACCTGCTGTAAGCAAGAAACACAAACATTCATTTTGTTTGGCTCCATACTGAAGGAATATTTTAATACCTAATAGAAGTCAGTTTCAGATAAAGAGCATTCTCATACACAGACACGATAAAACTTTTGAATATCTGTAAATAAACAGTTCATAAAAATCTTCTGTTATTTAAAAGTGGAAAAAAGTGATATGTGGATAGAATAAAGACTAACTCAAAAAAGTTCAAATTTGTACAATTTTTATACAAGCAAAAAGAAATAGACTGTATTTTTCTGGTAACTTCAAAGACAAAATTTTGCAATCTCTAAATATTATTTGTTCTAATAATAGATGCTAAGGTTTTATGAGACTAAAATCTGAAACCATAACATGAAGTATTAGCAGTGGTTATTTATCAATAATGCTGAAAGTACATCAGCAGCTATGGAAAAATCATGTGGGATATTGTGAATGAAGCAAAATGTGAACTGAAAAGGGAGAAGAGAAAGGGCTATGACATCTTATGGTGTAATTAGAAAATGAATGACTGACCCCAGGAGCTTGGGTTTCATTTTGTTTCTGGACCAGTGGAGATTTATCTTTCCAGATTTGGATGCCCTTTGTAATTCACTACATCTCTACTCCTTCTGTTTCAGAGTCTTTATATTTGAACCTTACTGTTAGCCTTTATCTCATCAGATATTACCCATCAAGCTGACAAGTTCATAGGTGTCTTTACTGTCTGGATCTTTGGGGATTTCTGCCACAGCTTTTAATCTCTTATTTTCAAGTGTTTGTCTGCACACTAGAAAGCAGGTTATTGGAGCCAAGTTAACAGGTTGAAGTGACCTAGGACGTTCTGTCTCTTTCTGTTTGAGGAAGGTAGGACTTCTGTAAGAATTATGTTGGGCTGCGGGGGAAGTCTGGATACAGGATGTACTAGAACATGAAAGGCCCACCCTTGCTATTTTAAAACTTCATCCAAAGTTTAACAGAACAGATACATCTAATAAACTCATAAAATCAGGAAAATATGTATATGTATAGGTAGCAATTTGTAATGGTACCATGGGAAGAAGCTAGTTATAAAGATTAAGAAAAAGCTATTAAAATTTAAAATATACAGAGTACAGAAATCACAAAGGATGACAAATAGAACCAATAAGCTACCTACAATGTAATGATGGAGCAGTTAAAATAATAATATTCATACTTGGTAGGAAGTTTTCTGCTTGCTCCACTTCAAAAGTGGAGTAAGCAAGTTCAAACACTAATGATGTCTCAGTTAAAATATTGGCAATTTTGGAGAAACTAGGAGGTCAGAATAGTAAAAATAAGGAACAGTGGTAAGTGACATGAAAAATTTGGAAACCAGAAACAAACTGAAAAATTTAGTGCTAGTGTATCTCAAAAAAAAAATTTGAGAACACCTGCATCTCATTTTTTTCTAGGAAAGTAAATACATTTCTTGGAGATATAAAATTACTTAAGCTAGCAGGGCACTGTTCTGTTAGATCTGCACCTAAATGAGGTAAATCCAATTGGATTTTAAAACCTGCAGTTTTCCACTCAAAATCCTCCTGTTACTTGCATATATAATCATGGTAGCAGTGATGGATAGGATTGGTAACCTAGGGTTTGGAATAATTATTGCTATTTATCTGGACCTTTTTTCATAGATATCAATTGACAACAGTGATTTTTAATGAGGAGTGAGATGCCAGGGATTATGCTTGTTAAGTGTATGTCCAGATAGGAAAAGATGTGACTGCAGATGAAAAGATTTAGTGCTGGTTTCAAATATGCCAGAATAGATCTCTTCCTGATGTCTGTCTTTTCCTGTGGTACAAGGGGCTAACAAGTTTGAAAGGCAAAAAAGACTGACTACACAGGTGTTAAAATGCTGTATGCAAGTTCCTATAATATGTAATATTTTCCAGCTGGTGAGCTTCATGGCTACATTAAGTGTGTTTGCTTTGGAGTTTCTAAAACACAGAAAACTTTTTACTACACACCTTATATTCTCCTTTCACAAAATGGCCCTAAGTCATGTAAGGACAGAGGGGAGATTTTATAACACCCACCTAGAAGTAAAAAATGTAAAAAAAAAAACCTAGATAATCCTGATGGTTCATTTGATTGTCTCTGTAGGGAAGAGTTTCATGAGGGCCTGAATCACAAGAAACTCAGCATTTAAAAATAACACAATGCTATTTTTTTTTCCTGACATCTAAGTTGTTCTGCTCTTTCTTTGTATGTGAAAGATGGATTTTCTTCACATTGAAGCAAGTCTAGAGCTTCTAAAGAAATAAGTATGATACCAATTTACTGCAATGATGCAGTCACTTCCACTTCTCACGTCCTTCTCAGGTACCTTTTACTCACCTTTTTTAGTCCAACAGCAAAAATACTTATTTTTAAATTGGGTGAACTCTGAAAGGAAGAAGTCTATTATTGCAGCACTATCATTTTCTCTGAGAGCTATCATTATCCTTCTCAGCCTCTGAAACCAGGCAAGCCCTCACCATAATTATTGTTAACTCCTCATGGTGACTAAAACAGTAGCATCTGTAAAGTGCTGAATTAGCCATTTTAAATTAAAACCTGCAAGAGAAAATAGAATGTTTTTTCTTCCACACCTGCTTGCCTCAGATACCTGCCCCCTCTGCAAAAGTTTGTGAGAGGTGGACAGAACAAAAGAAAACAGAAAGAAAAAGTAGGGAAGAGCACGAGAACAATATAAACTTATATTTTATGCTGATTTCAAAATAAGTCCAGAGATTGTAAACCTTCAATATTGTGCTTGTTGACTGCTGACAAAATATACCGATTTTGTGAGGAAGAAAAAGTAAACCCAAAAACTGAAAACAGATTTCCACAAAATCATGTTGATGTGAACTGAGTGGGTATTACCAGTTCGGAAAAAAGATGTCCCCTAGTTACACATTGCACAGATACAACACAGGCAACATTAGGCTGTGTTTGGAACCAAGCTATCCTGAAAGATACTGTGCTTATAAGACTTTCAGATCTTGTTTTGGCCTTCCTATCCAGCTGCAATAAGCAGTATTTTTGGAAGAGGCACCTTCCTGCTGAGTAAAGGGATGATTCACTTCTTGTAGGGAGTAACATGCAACCAGACAGAGTATATTTGGAGGGAATATGCCCCCTGGTCAGATGCAAGTCATAGCCTGGCAATTAAAATACATCTGGAGAAGCTCAAATACTCTTTTTGTCTTATCACAAGATGAACAACTAAATCAATCTGTTGACTCTTCAATAAGACTGGAGACAACATCTGTTTTAAATACTTAATGACTTCTGTGTCAGAGAAGGAAGAAATCACAGCAAAAGAGATGTATGAATGAATATTTTTGTTATCCAAACAGACAGGACACACTGGAGCCTTATTCTCTGCTAGTTTCCACTCTAGCTCCTGCTTCAGAAATTTATGGTCTCCATATGATTTAAGTGCATTTACATCCTTTAACCAACTGTAACTGATCCAGTTAGGCCTCAAGAACCACAAACAGGAAAAAACCAAGACACCACAGAACACACAAGAAATATCAGATTTTTTTTCTTTTCTTTTTCTTTTTTTTTTTTTTTTTTTTTTTCTTTTTTTCCTTTCTCAGAAAGATGTATAAACATCACATTTTCTGGGAGATGTTCAGGAAGGAAGCAACTTCCAAATTCAGCTTTTACTGACTGAGAAGTAATGGTTACATTTTACCTATTGGTAAGAAGTCACAAGATAAAATCACCATCTGAAGCACCTTGAGGCATCATTGCTTATGTAAGTAAATTAACACATAGGATACCTCACTGGGACCTTATAGATAGAGAACTTGGGAGCCATGACAAAATTCAGTACTGCTTGGTCTGGATGCAGAAACATGTCCAATGAAACCTCTACTTTGCAAGCATACAAATTAAGTAAAGTACTGAAATGAGATTTCACTACAAGAATGTTTCAGACACTGCTCAAGCCTGTACTCTCTTCCTTTCCCAATATTTTAAAAGTTCTACTGTAGGTTGGCCCCACTAATAGTATATCCGTGACCAAGAGATGAAGAGTGGAGCCATGGTAAAGGTGCACCTCAGCCCAGAGTCATCTACACACATCTTGACTATGGTCTCTACTATTCACAAGAACACATAACCCAAGGATTAGCAGTAAAGTAGCCACTGCCACTTGAGAAGCTGTGAGGGCAAATGTTTGTTGGGGTTTTTTTTCCTCTCTGTCTCTGTCTGCATTCCAGGAACCCCAAGCAGCATCGATTCAGCCTTTGTGCAGCTGAAAGCTTATTCTTCTCTCCTGACCTCTGCTGAGGGATGGGCAACATCTATTCAAGAAGCAACCTGAGTGCTCCCCTGCAAACCAGCCTACAGGACTCTTCATGCTTCTTCAATAGCATTCCTAACCTGATAAAAATAACATTCACCAAATAGGCTCCAAACAACACAATGAAGGGTTTTGTTTTTCACTATGTAGAATGTAAAATTTTAGACTTAAGATGGTTAATAGTCAGCAGGGTTTGTTATTGAAATTGTATGGGTGAACAAGAATCAGCTTTTCTTTAAAAAAAAAAAAAAGAATCAACCAAAATTTTAAAAATTACAGTCATAGAATCATAGAATTGGCTGGGTTGGAAGGGACCTCAGAGATCATCAAGTCCAACCCTTGAACCACCGTTGCGGTTGCTAGACTATGGCACTGAGTGCCACATCCAGTCTCTTTGGAAATATCTCCAGGGACGGAGAATCCACTACTTCCCTGGGCAGCCCATTCCAATGTCTGATCACCCTTTCAGTAAAGAAATTCTTTCTAATATCCAACCTAAACCTCCCCCGGCACAACTTAAGACCATGCCCTCTTGTCTTGTTGAAAGTCTTCTGGGAAAAGAGACCAACACCCCACTGGCTCCAACCTCCTTTCAGGGAGTTGTAGAGTGATGAGGTCTCCCCTGAGCCTCCTCTTCTCCAGACTGAACACCCCCAGCTCCCTCAGCCCTTCCTCACAGGACTTGTGCTGGATCCCTTCACAACCTCCTTGCTCTTCTCTGGACCCACTCCAGGACCTCAATATCCTTCCTGAACTGAGGGGCACAGTACTCAAGGTGTGGCCTCACCAGCACCGAGTACAGGGGCAGAATCCCTTCCCTGGACCTGCTGGCGACGCTGTTCCTGATACAGGCCAGGATGCCATTGGCCTTCTTGGCCACCTGGACAAGCTGCTGGCTCATGTTCAGCTTCCTGTCAATCCAGACTCCCAGGTCCCTTTCTGCCTGGCTGCTCTCCAACCACTCTGTCCCCAGCCTGTAGCGCTGCATGGGGTGCATAACATTATGCATAATATTATTGCATAATATCATAACATGCATAATATTTCTCCTTGGCAATATCTACAGTGATGACGTTTATTAAAAATGTCAAATTTCATACAAGGTTTTAAATGGATAGTAAAAAAGTAGTAAGCATTTTTTTTTCACCTATTATCCTGCCACATTACTTATTCCATTATTTTGCTTTGTAAAGCACTAATCAAAACAAAGGAAATTTATGTTTATGCCTTATACTGGTCAACAGTTTGCAGAAATAACTTCAGTTTGAAAGATCCCAGAATTTAAAGACCATGGATATACAAGAAGAAAGAAGGTACACTTCCTCAAAAATAGGATATACTATTAAAAATTCAAGATCCTCATAAAGCAGGAAAATTGGCAACTTGGTTTGGTTTGTTTTTTAAAAAATAAACATATCAAACAATGAATTACTGTCAGAAAACAGGATGTACAAGACAAAGCCAGAAAATTAATGTGTAGTATCAGATTTTTGTAATGGATCATCTCTGTGATGAATAAGTGTAAATGATAGCAGAAGAATGCCTACAGCAATCAGAACTCTCCAGATCCACAATCTTCAGTGGGTGATAACAACTGCCCTTATGAACTCCATTTTAATATCCAAACTAATTCAAATTACCTTGAAATATAAAGTAGTGGTTACATATGCTGTTTGGAGACTTTTAGGGAGGTATTCCAGCCTACATAATTGGAAGTAATTTTAAAGCCAAAACAGTAATTTGGCACTAGCTCTGATCCTTACAGGTGGCTTAGTTCCGAGAACAAAAATACAACAACGTGTATTAGAAAGAAGCTTTAAGATGTTCAGAAGTACTAGATTCAGTCAAGTTTGTTTCCTTTGGTGTTTGCTACAAACATTTCAATATTGGGTGAGAGTGACTGGCTGAGCAGCATCTGAGTGCAATAAGAGTGGCAGTGGTTTGCTTGCTGTCACTGTCACATTGGATGCCTCTCCTGTCTGACCAGCAATGTGGTGATGCAGCACAGATCAGTATTAATGCTTCCCCAAAATGTATTGAATAGATGTCCTGAATAGAATTAGAAACCAGTTGCAAAAATGTAAACTAATGCGAATAAATAAGCAAGTGTGATAAAATAATACATTCTCCAGTCCTCAGATATGAAGAAAACCGTAATGTAACAGAACACACGCTTTGTAAAACACGAAGTTCTACCTACTTTATTTCTAATCCTCTTACATGTTAGATTAAGTATGTATTTTTTAAAAATATTCTTTCAGGTCCACCTGCAGGAGGGCCAGGAGTACCTGGGATATGCTCTTCTTTAGCTTCCCTGAATGTACTCTGACAAACAGTGGGGTTTTGACACATCCTGTGAAGCACAGAAAACTATGTTTTAGCCATGCATCTATTCAGAGGGCAAGCAAATCAATAGAAAGAATTTGTACAAATGCCACTAGATTAGTATCAAAATCTACTTGTATATATATTATCACAGCTCAGCAATATCACTATTGTGCTAATCCCATATAGGTATGAACTTCAAACTGCTGAACACTCAAGGCAAAGGGGATGACAGGAATATTCTGACATCCTTAACATGCCTGCCAAGGCTTACAACATTGAAAGGGCATGAACTCCCCTTCATGCCTGTAGGGCTAAAACTTTTCCTGCACGGTTGGCCAGTTGGGTATTAACTTGTTACACATGTACTGTGTAACTGCAACAGCACATATTCAATAAATATTAAATTTGTTAAACAGCTCTCAAGGCTAAAACTAGCCTATAAGAAAATCCAACAATAAAGCAATAATTTTCTACTCCTTTTCAAAAGAAATCAATGGAAAAAAACTGACTTACTGAGTAGGGGTTGGTTTTGTAGGTTTGGAAAACAAGACAAAGTTTGAGGGCCATTTTTTCATTTTGTCTTTAATAATAAAGAGCTGGTTTCTTTTTAACAGAAAAAAAAGTTAAATAAAAGAATGAACAAAGAATACTATGATTAACATACTTGGAAATTGTATTTTAACATTTTTCTGTGCTTCACAGTATGAGGAAATTCAAGGGAATCAAAGCAATGCAACAAAAACCAGGATGCCATAATAAATGAAGAGACAAGATGACACTGATCATGCAGCTTGCCACAGATGGCAAATTGCTGGCATGAAGCAATAGCATAACCTACTAATTCTTAACTTTTGTTAAAAATGACCTGGAGGTCAGAGTGAATGCCAGGGTAAACATGAGCCAAAAGAGTGCTGGCACTGCAGAGGGCTGTGCCGTGCCCTGCCCTATGGTAACAAGTTAGGCATCACAGGGGGTATTTTTCATCATCCCATACCTGGCATTGCTAAGGCTGCATCTGAAATAGGGAACTCAGTTTTGGGATACCAGATCAAAACAGATGTGGAAGAACTCAGGAAAACCCAGCAAAGAGCAACCACGGTGGTCAGGGTCTACAGCAAGAGATTGGTGGACAGAGTGAGGGTGCTCAGACTTACAGAAAAAAGGGAAACAGTGGTCTAATATCAGCCTGTAGCTAACTGAAGGGAAGTTATAAAGATATTGAAGTCATCTTGCAGTGCCAGATGGCGTAATAAGAGACAATGACCTCAAAATGTAGTTTTGAGTAGGACCTTGGATGCAATGACCTCCGGAAGTTTCTTGTAGCTAACATTTCTGTGATTCTACAATTTCAGTAATGTTTTAGCAAACCACTTTTTTTCTTGGGTTTTGGGTTGGTTTGTTTTTTTTGTCTTTGAAATCAAAGGTTGCTTCCTCCAGTGTTTCACACTTTCATTTCCATAGAGGCCCTGGTGCAAAGAGGAAACTTGTGACTCATAGGCAGAAACTTTGAACGAATGAGAAAATGATACACTTTTCATAAAATTTATCTTAGTTTATCAAGGAAGTAATAAAGGAACTCAATTACTGAGTATTAGCTACAACTTTGATGAACTAAGTTCAGACTGTTTAAGAACAGGTTTAAAAGTGGAGACAAGCACTTCAGTTTAATGCAATAGAGAAACAGGAGCCAGTGAAGTGATTCATGGACATGGGGCAAGACTGCCAAATAGGCTGGCTGGAAAGATCATTGTAACATCCTTATTTTACATGGGTATTGTAAGAGCAGAAATGCACCTGTCAAATGAAGAGAGAGTGATATTGCAGTAATCACAATGCAAGACAATGAAGTTGCAAAAAAGTGATTTATATATGTGGATGAGAGGAAGAGTTCTCTTGGAGACTTCAGAGAGGTGACCCAAAAGTCTTGTTGTGATCCGACAATGAGTTGCTACAGAGAAAACTGAGTCAAAGATGCCACTAAGGCCAACATGCTAGTTTACAGAGAATAAACTTTCTGTATACATCAGAAAAGGAGCTATCAAAAAACATTTGGGAAAATAATTAATTCAACTACAATTTCAGTCAGAGAAAAGTGGGCATGAAGAGATGACAACAAATAGGTTCTAGAGAGGAGAAAGTAGGTCTTGAGCAGATCTGTGACTCATCAGCAGCACATGACTGTGTTCAAGAACATCAAGCAAGATGTGGCATCTATAGAAAAAAAAAAAAAGCTTGAAAACCAAACACTTTGGGCACCATCACACAAAACTGAACTAGGTAGGGAGGTACATAAATCACTAGAAAAACAGATGACTGCAGAGACAGTTAATCTGAAGGAGTTAATTACACAGATATTTCTGGTTTTGATTCAAATGTCCTGGAAAGATCAAAGGGAAAAGTAGAAAGCTGGTGGTCAGATTTCACTAAAAAGTTGAAATAACGAGACTTCTAGAATTATAATTCTAATATTTAGAAACCAAAAGAATTTCTATTTTCTGGGAGTCTTCCATCTCACTACTTGTTTCTGGGAGCTTCCTTGCATATGCTACATTGAAATAATGGGCATCCAGAAGTGAAACTTGGCACTTAGGGACAGGAGCTGCATCAGGATCCTGGACTTGGCCTTGAAGTTGGCATGGTGTGAAAAAGAGATGCAACAAAACCAGAACTACAGAATGAAAGGGTGTGTTTGTTTTTTTTTCTTGCAATACTTGACAGTATAACCAGATCTCTGAAGAAATTCAGACATAAAATGTTGACTACAGCATAAAACTAATGTGTTCTTACAGAGGTTTCCCTTCAACTGAGGCCTGTTGGGGGCACCAAATACTTTTCATTTCTCTGTAACTGTGTTGTGTTTTCTGCCTTTTGGTAACCATGATATTCAGGCCCCCTGAGAAACACAGAAACATAAAAGGCAACTCTATGGGATTATATTAAGAACTATAATTGAAACTGACTTGCCAGCAAGACTGTGATGCTATCCCAGGTTAACAAGCTGGGATGGAGTAGGATTGGTTTTGATCCTATGTACACCTGTATAAGCAAGAGTGACAGTACTTAAAAGAAAGCCTTTACAACACTGTTACCACTTGTCAGTATGTATTTCCACAATTGCAATACTCAAAAGCTTGTTTCTGAATCCTCAAGCTATAGGAATGACTCATGTGTATGTAAATGATGCTGTGTATGATGAGAATAGGTATTTGCATCACACACAAGAAGCATCTTGGAACTATGAGTAAAAGGTCTCTTCAATTAGAGGGTAAACTAAAACTCAGTAAGTTCACACAGGAAAAGGAGCATTATAAAGTAAGTATTATGTTTTAACAGATGACACTGACAAGATGTAAATAAATGTCATTAATTATCCCCTGGCTTAAAAGGCTTTCTTCTGCTCTACAGCAGGAGATTTCTCATGCTCAGCAGTGTCTAGAAATACTCAAGGCAACAATGGCAAGTACAAAGTAAAATGTATTTACTGCCAACCTAAAATTTAAATCACTACTGTTTTCAAATGGTTGCACGAATAGCTGGGAACACTTAACATTTCCTCTTGTTAGATAAATGGATGCATTTCATTGAGAAGAGTAATGCACATTTGAAACAGAGTATAAACAGAAATGAAAGTGGTCTATTAAGATACTAGACTAACCATAATATTCACCTAATGCCAGAGAATAAATAATTGCTGGACCTTTGCATTCCTCTTAATGAATCTATTTACACATAATTAAAACTTTGATTCCTCCTTCAAGTCTAATATTTCTTGGATGGCATACTAGCAACTTAACATCTTTGATTTGCAATTTGTTTTTATGAAAACCATTGTGCAGAAAAAGAGTAATATTCCTTTCAGTTTTACTGAATACTAGATCTTTTATTTGTGAATTATCTCAAGTTAAGTTTATATCATGGATATTATCTTTTCATTAGTGATCAATAAAAGACATACTATCATTTTGGCTATATATATAATGGGTTACTAATAAAAAAAAATGTACCATCTGTAATTTGTACTTGCTAAAACAGGCATACTATCTGCACTATCACTGCATCTCCTCTACACAAAGAACAGCATTTCTCTGACAGTACTGACAGGTTCACTATAATTAAACTAACATTTTGTTCATTTTCTTCAATAGTATCAAAAATAGCATGAGCTGATACTAATGAAATAGCATGAGCTGATACTGATGAAACCCTCTTTTCTTGCAGGTAGACACACAGCAAATTCTTCTTGTATGCCTTAATTTTTTTTCTTTTTGTAAGGGGAAAGAGGTGCAATGGGTTCATATTTTCTAAAGTGACCACAAGTCCCACATGCATCACCAACATCATTGGTAAAATTGAGCTCTAGCTGACTGATGCCCTGGGTACACCATAGGTGGAATTTCTTACAAAAGCCTCAAATACATCTCACCATTTCTAGTCAGCATTTCCCTGACACATTATGACCACCTTTACCTCGTGTCACAGACACATTTTGGTGGGAGCAGCTGTGCTGTGACCAGCCTCTCTTCCCATCATTCTGCATTCCCAGCTCACTGCACAAAGAAGAGACAGGACATGGAGTGATGGAGAAAAAGGTCTGTTCTCTTCCCTACAGCTTTCCTTCTGTGTCCTGCTTCACCACAAGCCTCTGTCTCAGGGCAATTAGATGTCTAAACCACACTTCCATAGACATCTTGGTTTTTCTTTATATGATAACCTCCTGCTGTTTCATTGTTGGTCTCTGTAACAACTGAAGAAAAGCAGAATTGCTAAGAAATAGAAGCTATGAATAAGCATAGTATCACAAGTCTTTTGGGCATTAATAATAAGGAACAGAAGAGAGGCATACTTAAAGAGAACATTTAATTCTACTAAGTGCTGTTCATTAAACAGAAGATTACTAAACAGTAAAATTTGCCTAGTTAACCATATGCCACTACTGAGCTTATGATCTTTTTTCCAGTGAGAAAATGAATTTTTAAATAAATTTTGAAATAAAAATGTAAGAAGAAAATATGGTTTTCAAAGTTATATAAAATGCATCTCATGTCTTAAAATTTATGCCAAAATGTAAAGTTATCAAGAGAGGATGAAAAGTTCATGACGTGAATGAATAATAACTGTGTGGCCACAAAACAGATGGAAACACTTCCAGAAAAGACCCATTTCACCAGAAGAACCCACCAACCAAACAACAAAACCCCAAAGAACTACTCCTGTACCTTTTATTAGTGCCATAAGATTGCACAATGCTAAATTAAGAATTAATTTACAATAGCAGAAAAAATATTGTTAGGGTAAAAATTCCTAAATCTCTATACTCCTGAGTTTTTTCTACAACTAACTGATCTCCATCAGGGATAAACAGGTTAGCAAATTATTTCACAGTAACTGAGAACTGAGTCCATTCACCAATCATTTTCTTTACCTGTTCTTAATGTCAAACAGACACCACTGATAATGTAAGTATACTGAGAGAACATCTTACTCATCAGATTATTCAGGTTTTAAAGTTACAAAACACAGTTTTGTAAGTGGAATTAAGACTCTCATGATTTCAAATCAGGGACAAAAATTGCCTGTAGATTAACACGGAACAGTAATACATTTTTTTTCATCAGGAACTGAAGAAAGTTCAGTATTTCAAAAGACAAAGAGGTGAGAAAGTGATGACAAAATTCTGGAGGACCTTCCTTCTAGCTAAGCTGTATGTTCATGCTAAACTGGTCCTAGGACTTCAGTTCATGTACAACAAAAATTACAAAACTGTACTGGAAACAAGGCATCCATTGCATTAATTTGTTGCTCAGAGTAAGCTGCAAAATAAAATCCATCAAAATGGGTAAAACAAGAAGAGTTCAGTTCACCTGACTTAGGTTACTGAGAAGCTCCTGTTTGCAGGACCTTAGGCAAGAGTCTAAAGCTAGCTTTGAGGCATCCTCAAAAACTGTAGTCCTTGTGAAGGACTAAAACATACACATATCCTTACAGCGAACTGGGGGGGTCCTTACAGAACAATGATATCCCTTCTGTTACTTATCTACATGATTCTGCTCCTTGTCATGTAAAATTACATTCAATATAATAGAATTAAAAAGAAAAATTCTAAAAAAGAAGTGCAGATACACAGCATAAATTGAGAGGGAATGTAATTACAGGTCTTTCTCCTTAAGACTGATGGAGTCCAGACTTCAAAGTCTAGTTCATAAACTTAATTTCCTTGAAAAATTCAGCTTGAAAAGCAAAAAATTACTTAAATTCATGGTCTGTTTACTACTTTATTGCACTTTTTTTTGTTTGTTTTGTTATCTGAAAGGTATTTGAACTGTAGAACTGCCATTCAAAACACCCAAATTTGTGAAAAAATTGTAAAATATCTTACCACAGAATGCAAGCAATATGTTCATCTTTAATGCAGAAATTGATGATTCAAAGCCAGTTAAGGCTACAAGGAGACCAAAAAAGAAAATGTCTGCCCTTCCAGATAATGGTTAATTACTCAAGGGGCAATAAATCACTCAAAAGGCAGAAATTAACAGTTGCCTTAAGAAGACACAGCTTTCTGTGCTGGATATACCCTCCCAAAAGTCAGGTCATTGTAATTAGCAACACTCTTAAGATCATTTATATGTTGTAGAAGCAGTAAGGACAGCCAGTACCTTCAGTTAGATGGATTACTAGAAGTACAAAACCATTTATATGAGGCATCTATGAGGTTAAAGAATTAAGCACAGTACATCCATCTATTTACAGTTATCTATTTTTCACTCTGTGAAAAGGTTGGGCTTGGTATAGATGGCGAAAACCTTCTCTTGCCAGCAGTTCTGTCCATGTCTTTGAAGAGCCAGAAGCACAGAGGCCACACCTGGATGTCATACAGCAGTAGCAGTTGATCCCGTCAGAGCTGCTTTTCTCATCTCACCTTCTGCCCAAAGTACTACTGCTACTGTCTGAGGTCATGGGTACAAAAGGAGGCCAAGCTGTCTTCCAAGAATCCCTGCAGAAGAACTCAAAAGGCCACATGCCATTGGCAGAAAAGGCAGGGTAGGGAGTGAAGTGCAGCAACAAGAAGGCTGTGCTACAGTTAAGACCATAAATTAAGTTTTGGGTTAAGTGTTTGTGTCCTGAACTGGATGCTAAAGCAGCTAAATGGAGCTCAATGTAAGAACTTCTAGAAAGTCTAGGACAATGCCAACACTTTTCACTTATAGAGAGGCCAGTATTACTGTCAGATGTGGTCAAAGAAAAAACAGAATCATAGAATCACAGAATGTTTATGGTTGGAAGGGACCTTAAAGATCATCAAGATCCAACACAACTCTGGATGGGCAGACAATACTAACTGGACTTTACAGAGTCTCAGCCATCCATCAGGATGGTGGATTAGTCAGGTTTTGTTTTTCCCCAGGATGCTGATGCATCAGTGCATGCTGCAGAGATCCAGCCAGGGCCTCCTTCTACATTCTCACATTGCTCCAGCATTCTGCAGAGATGTGCAAAGACCAGTGCTGTGTGTTCTCTTCCTAACTATAGTGAAAATGCAGTTGACACAAACCAGGATGAATGTAAAAGTTTCAAAATAGCTCTGAACAATTTAGATGCCTTAAAGACTGAAAAATCTTAGCCCTGAACTCTGAGAACTGCATGCAGCAGCCGTGCAGATAGGAAAACTGTCTTTATTTTGAAATGCCAGATGCTGGTTTTATTGTCACTACTCATCTCTGCATTGGGGCAGTTAGCATGGCTGTCACATCCAACCTTCCCTTGGTCATGCCACAGGCTGTACATGAGTATTGGCATCTTGCACTTTCCCAGTTTGGGTAAAAGACTGAAATCCACCTGAAATCAGAGCTGCTGTCAGCTTTACAAGCCTGGGCCATTGCTACAATCCTGCACTTCACTTCACTGTGCTTACAGCTGTGAAAACCTGGGTATAGGCAACCCATCCAGCATGATCCCAAACACAATGAGATAGTGCAACCCATCCAGCAAGATCCCAAATACAATGACTCCTGGGAGAAGTCCTGGTGGGTACCAGGCAGCAAACCTTCAAGCCACTGCCAACTCAGCCTCCTTGAGGTCTGCCTCATCTCTCTGTGCTCCTCCATCCCTCCTTCCCTCCTCTCCTGGACAGTGACCCAGGCAGTGCCCAGGGGGATGTCCTCTCCTCAAGGTGAGAGGCCTCACACAGCCACGTTTAAACATTAACCCCAAACAGTGAATCTTCAAAGCCAAGGGCACCTGGATGTCTAATAGCAAAATACATTCATACAGGGGTAGGTATGAAGAAGTGAAAAATTAATACAGCTGTATTTTCAGTGTTTTAGGATTTATATATAACATAATTTAATTTGTTGCATAATCATATACATTACTGAAATGAGTTGCAGACAGATGGCAGCTGACTGTTCAAGTGTCAAGCTGAAATGTAGAAGGGGGTCGTGGGCTGATTAACTGATTTTTAAGGATGAAATTTTGCTACCAAATATATTATAAACAAAATACATATGTTGAAAATACATTCATTATAACAGAAAAATCCTACCAACACAGGCCATCTGCTTTTGACTGATAGGTTTTGTAAACTGTCAGAATATCATGTAAACTGTTACAAATCTCATTTAATGAACAGCTCAAAAAGATACATAGCTCACATTACTGGCAAGCTTTTAATGAAAATATATATTTAAGATTCAAATATGTGTGAAATCTGAATTTCAATTACTCAACAAAATAAAGGACAAACGCTTTAGAAAAGCAGCAAGAGCTCCATCTATCCCTTCTGAGATAAATCAAAATCCCCCAAACAATCTAAAAGCCATGGTTATCAGATCCTTAAGAAATACAATTCTTTCACTGCTAATTCCTTTAATATTTTACAGCATTAAAAATAATTCTGTGGAGACCAAAAGCCAACTAAGAAGAGAATACATGTTCATCCACCTGTAAATATTTGCAGCAAGTCTGTCCAAAGGACAGGTATTCTCCCCATGCATTTTTATCTGAAATGTTTCATATTTCCCGTTATAATCTCATTAATATAAAAAAAAATTATATGATATTTGAAAGCCCAGTTAAGGATACCACTTGTGTCTAACTGTACCCTTCCTGGACTGCTCCTCCACACAAACCCATGCACAGTCCTCCGCAGGACTGGGACTGCTGATGTGCACCTAATAGCTTCTCCCTTTGTTTTATAAATTTGTCTGTAAGTTAAAGGCAGGTGTTTTTCTGAGGAGAAGTAACATCTTTATTTTGAATGCATGAAACATTTACCAAGAGAACTTCTACCACTACCCAACCGACTTCAGAAATAACCCCTAATCTTCTTGAGCAATTTAAATTTCACTGGCATGAAAATGCTAGATTCTAGAGACTTTTCACTGTGATGAGAGATCATATACACAAAAAGAAAAACTGCTTTCTTCCATTACTGCACGTCAGGTATAATGCATGACAGCCTCTAGCCTTTTTCCTAGATTTTTTTTTCCCTGACAGGCACCCTTGCTCTACTCCTTGCTCTCTGCCTCAACATAACCGAGCACAAGACTGTGGTACAGCACCTTCCCACATAGGTTGCCTTCATGGAAATGACTCCAAGTAGCTTAAAACTCTACTAGCAGTTTCTGTAGAAAAGTAGGCAATGCAACCTGAACATCATATAGTTTTTATGTTTTCTCTATAAATTTCAGTCTTACAACACTCTGACGTTAGTACTGAATGGTGTGATAGCCCCATACATAGAAGACATTAATAATGACATGCAGTGAATGGAGTAGGTGTAGGCAGCTGTCAGATTCTATAGAATAATTCTGGAAAAATGCAAACTAATACTTATCATGTCTAGAAAATCCACGACTCCTTCACTCCATGATCTCTGTGATGGCAAACAAGCTTCGGAAGGAGAAGACACTGCTGCTCACTCTGAAGGCTGAAGTTGCATTTTGTAGACTACCAGAGTCATCCACAGTCTCTCCTCAATCTTCAAGTGTAGAGATCCTTTAGGAAGTTCAGCATTAGGCTCTCATAAAACTTGGCCATACCCTGTCACTAAATTGCTACCATAACGTGAAATTCAACTTCAGTTTTATTTCCCAGGATAGGGATAGACTCCAGAATCTCCCTGTATGTATTTTATTGATAGCATTTTTACACCCATTTTAAATTGCTTTGGTATCCCAAACTGTATTTCACATTATCCTGTTTTCAGTTTCTGCAGCTCATATGATTAGATTTCAAAGCCCTTTTTTCTTTTTACCAAATTGTATTCAAAAAAAGTTTCTTTTTAGTTACATGCATTTTTATTAAAGCAGAAATAACAGCAGCAGAAACTCAAGAATACTCTAGCCTTGCTAAATGACTATTTGACAGCCTATAATTTCTCTGTCATTAAAATATATATTCTAGCACTGAGTTCATGTTAGAAAAATGTTACTCTGAGGAACAGTACTCTCTTACATTATGCAATTTAAGTTTACTTAACACACTGCATTAAAACAAAAAGTGGTCAGATCTGGAAAGCAAAATTCTGATATAACTGACTGTTTAAAACAGGGGGAAGTACAGCTACTTCTCATAAAGGAATTCCCCAATATCATTGCTGCATATATTATATAGGAAGGATGTAATTGTTACTATACCAGCAGCTTTTCATTTGTATTGTTACTGTAAGATAAAATACTGTTTGTCTTAACAAACAGTAAGTGGTAAATACACATGGGATTATAGAAGGCCAAGCAATAAACATTCTGCACAAACTAAGCAGCAGGACAACCCTTGAACATCTATCCAGTGAGATCTGAAAGAATGGCTGAATTTGAATGAATCAGTCTAAGAATAATTTTTACAGTAACATTTTTTTCCAGTAACATGAATTTTTAAAACCTCTTCTCCTATTCTCCTAAAACCAGTTTGAGACAGACTAGCTTCCTCTTCTACTGTCTTTTAAAAAATATCTACCCAGCAACTATCCAGTCCCAGAAGTATCCACTGACAGCCAACTTACCTCACATTTTAGAAAATAACAGGAAAACTTACAAAAGAGCTATAGATCTTGAGAAAATGTTGAAATTTAGAGAAGAGAGCAGAATTTAGAGAAGAGAGAGCTGTTCCATCTCATGTGATTTCCAGAATGAAAAGAAGCCTATAGGTAGTAAATGGCAGAGATTATTTCTTCTTGAGTAGCTATTTTTTAATACACTGGTCTGTTTTCTACCCTGTGTAAGACAAACATCAGTAAACAGCATCTGAATGCACTCTAGAAGTGGGCACTACAGAATATTACTGCCTTTCACATGCTCATTTTAGTACCTCTGTGACAACACTACCCTGTCAACTCTAACAGTTTGCTACCAACAGCTATTTTAATACATTTAGTTATATCCCTGCACATCTAGGAAACTGTAGAAAAGACAAAAGAGAAGGAGTGTGAGGTGGGAACTGGACTCTTTTCACAGACGACCTTCAACAAGACAAGAGGACACAGTCTTAAGTTGTGCCAGGGGAGGTTTAGGTTAGATATTAGAAAGAATTTCTTCACGGAGAGGGTGATTAGGCTATGGAATGGACTGCCCGGAGAGGTGGTAGATTCTCCGTCCCTGGAGACATTTAAAAAAAGACTGGATGTGGCACTCAGTGCCATGGTCTAGCAACTGCTCCGGTGGATCAAGGGTTGGACTAGATGATCTCTGAGGTCCCTTCCAACCTGGCTAATTCAATGATTCTATGACCTGAAAGAGAGCTGGATTCTGCAAAGCTGTTTCACCCTACAAGATCCCCTGGATATCACCATGGGACATCACCTGGATATCACCATGGGCTCCCACAGACCATTTCACCAATGTGGGAGAACTGCAGCACAACACGGGAGCTGCCAACCCCTATGATATGTGTGTGAAAAAGACTTAGCATTTTGGGCTGGTTTCCTAAATGCTCAAAGTTTTGTAGAGCAGAAGTGCCACTCCCAACTCTTCAGAGTGGTCCCCACCACCATGAAAGTTCAGAACAACCACACCATAAGAGCTGATGTTGCAATTGCAAACTGCAGAGCAAAACACTTTATTAACCCATGTGAATGCACACATTAAAAGGAATGAGAAAGAAATGGCAGATTAATGCACAGAAGAAACTTTGCTACCACATTCTCTTTTGCTGTGGAATTTTCACATTTTCTGTGACAGGTATTACTTTGAATATGTCATAGGTATTAGTTTAGAAATAATTTTAGAACTTCAGCAAAGCTCTGAAAGGGCACAACTGCACCAGTCATTTCATACAGGGTACTATAAAGAAAAAGTTTTTTAACCACTGTATTTAACATGTATTCATAATCCATTCGGTCAACATGACAATAGAAAGACAATACTAAATACAATTCAAAATGCAATTATCATGGTATTTTCAAAATAGCCAGTGAGAGAGGTAATATTTTTCACCTCCTGTATCAGGTTTATTACAAATACCTATGACTCAACTGATTTGTTGCTCTTTGGGGTAGTTTTGTTTTAAAGCTTACAGTGGGATGATGGAGTGGTAAGAAGTGCATTATTTTACCATCCCAACATAGGCTGGATTAACATGCTTCTGCTGCTTCTCTTTTTGAGCTGACATGGTCAGAGTTACCTTGGGTATCTCTTCATAGCAATCCATAGCTCTACATACACACATCAGATCTGCAGTTGCAAATTCATTATTAATGTTCTGTACTCAAAAGATTTTGCTAATTAACTGAGCCACCCACTAGTTCATCATTATTACTTCCTGGAGCATTTGTAGATGCCTTGGTTTCCCAGAGCATTCAAGAGAGTAAAAACTAATTAATTTGTAGGGACTTGATGGCAGGACAAAGTAGCTGCAAGCTATTCAATACTGTTCTTTCTCCCAGATATTCTCGTTATGCTACCAAAGTCTTAGGAACAAAGATAACACACAGACAATTGCCCAGTACTCTCAGTCATTGAAATATGAGGATTACACAAACATCTTAATGGTATTACTTAGAATTACTGGGGAAGGAGAGATTATTTGGCAGAGGAAATTCAATTTGCTTTAAAGGAACACATAGGCTTCTTTCCAGCCCCAGATTAGAACTTATTCAGATGGCAAATCCTAAAACAATAACAATAAATAACTCAACTTTCTCACAAAATATTTGCAATGCAGAGTACAGAAAGATGCAGGGATGCCCTCATTCATGTAATGCTAGGGTTACCATGGTAATTTTCAGTTCCATTTTATTAAATCAACAGATAACATACATGCATGTTCTGCTGTCACTACAGGCCTGGAAGTCAGCACAAGTACACAGCTGGTAAAACAGAATTGTGCGCTGAAGTCTCTTTACAAAGCAGGTCAGAAAACTGCAATCAGAAGAAAGTGCTAAATTTTGCAGCATTATTTCAATGCGTTTCAATTCAAAATTGCACAATAATCTATGAGAGTCTTTCCCAGCAGCCTTTATGTGAGCGTTTTCCTATTTGGTTGGAAACCAGCAGAGCAGAACTTGCTTTTCCCAGCAGGTTGCTACCACTGCAGGAGTGTGCCATGCAGTCTGGGTCTTAGCAGGACTATGGATGCTCAGGCCCAGTGGGAGATGACAGCCTAAACTTGGGGCTTGAGGCTTACACTCACATATGTCTTTGGTGGCACCAAAGCCTTTCAAGTCACCCCCACAGCTCCATCCTGCTAGCCTGTATCCCTGTCCAGTGGTCCTGTGCCCAGCATGTTGCCCCACTACTCTGTTTATATTTGGACCTGGTTTGCTGACCTGCCTTTTCAGCTGTCATCTCAATTTCTGATGCACATTCATGTTCAATGACAGCTGTTTTTTCTAAACCTTCATTCATTTCTTATCAGGTCCTTTTTCAGCTTACAAAACATCCTATCTGTAGAAACAGTTTTCTACCAGCTTATGGACAGTAACTTGGATGTCATGGTTAACTCCATCATATACCTCAATTTTTGCAAAAATATTTTCAAGACCCAGTTTTCAGAATACAAAATTTGCATTATGTACATATATTTCCAGAGGCTGTCAATGCCTTAATGAAGGGCCAAGTCCTGGAGATTGTGCCTTTAAGAGACGAGTGTGACAGGAAAAGGAACAGAAAAGCAGGAGTCAAAACACTTGGAACAAGGCTTAGAAAAAAAAGCCCATTCCCTGCCAGAATTTAAATTGTGAAAGATCCCTATCATGTAAGTTGTTAAAATCAGCACTAAAAGTCATTTTAATTGCTTGGATGTATAAAGAAATGGAGGATCTCCAAGTTCCGGGTGCACAGAAGTCAATGGGAAGCTTTGGGCCGTAGATTATGTCTGCAACTGTTCAACCAGCCTGACTGCTCTGCCATTTCCTCTACCAGTCTTCTCAGGAGCAAGAATTGCATCTCATTTGACCATGCAGCAGGGCTGTGCCTCAGAGAAGAAACCTATTGATTGATATCCCTTCTATAATAACACCCCTCTTGAGAATCAGAGGCCCGCTGAGGCTGGGTGGCACCTCTGGAGATCATCTGGTCTAGCCTGCTACTCAGAGCAGGGTCACCTAGAACAGTCTGCTCAGGAACTATGTCCTGAGCTTTTGAGTATCTCCAAAGATGACTCCACAACCTTTCTGGGCAGCCTGCTACAGTATTTGTTCACACCCACAATAAAAAAATGTTTTTTTCTTATGTTCTTCTGTTTGAGTAGAATCTAGTGTGCTTGAGTTTCTGCCCACTTACTCATGTCCTTTCAAGAATACTGTTCCACTGGCATGGTTTGAAAGACCAGATAAGCATGTAAAAGACAGGACTCCAGATGATAATTCTGGAGTAATTCTAGAGTAATAACTCTTCTTACACATAGTTTTGAATAGTATGCTCCTTAGAAAGCTATATGTTCTAAACATATTTTAATTAGAAACCTGCCATATAAGAAGGAAGAATAAATCCAGACATCTGCCTACTGCAAAGTTTGGTGGGTTTAGTAAGGGGTCTAATAAATGCTCTTTTAACCTCAATTGCACTGTGGATTTTCTTTCTGTGAAATGAACAAGGAAGGTGCCACCACCTCCCTTCTTCTGCAGAGCACTGTGGTACCAGATAAATGCTGTGGTTACCATCAGCATTTCAATTATTAAGACTGGAGCTTCCTACAGGGCTTGCACTTCTGTGCAGCCTGGAGATCAGAAGACAATTACAAATCAGAAAGGGCACTTCCGACCTTAAACACTAAATTAAATCTATTAAAATTACTTGGGATATTGAACAGAAGCAGGTTTTTAAACTAATGTTTATAATAATGGCTCAAATGTCTAAGCCTTCTTACAATAAACACAGAGATCCATGAATGCAGCAATAGAGGACCCGAAGAAGAAGCAACCAGGGTCCCTTTCATCACAGTAGTAACGCAAAAGCTTTACAGCAAAAAGAATACAGGAAGAGAAATATCACATAAAGGGAATAATGGCTTTACAGTTCTTATGTGATACAAGTACTTTTTCAGCCCAGCACTATGCAGACTTATTAGAATTTTTATTTTGGGGTCACAGTAGACAACCTGAGATCCGTTTCCAGTTTATGTGTCAGACAGAAAGAAATTACTGAGGAAAAAGAAATACTGCTTTTAAGTGTCTATGTATTAAACAACACTCCATAAAGATATATATATGTACATGTATTTATAGAAATCAGACCGACAGTTTTTCTCATTCTAAAGCAAAAATGGACAAATGACTTTATCAACACATAAAAAAAAAATCATACTTTAAAAGAAATTAAAAAAACACTACAGTACCAATTACCTAATTACAGGTGGTGGGAATGACAGAAGTGCAATGTTAGGCCACACACATACATGCTTTATTTCCTAACAGTAATATATAGCAACAGCCTTGTATTTCAGCAGTTAGCAGCTTGGTTTGACAATAAAAAGCATCAAGTAATCTTCTCATTACAATCATACAAAATTAGGGTGAAAAGATAGCACATGTTTTTCTAAAGAGATTGTGTTTGATTATTCATTATGCTCCTGCCAAAGAACACAGAATCAAGGAAATACTTTCATGGTTCCACTTTTGGCATGCTGAATCATAGCTGCCACAGAGAAAGTGTAATAGATTCATGTTCTCAATTGTTTTCCAAAAATCTGGTGGATAATAGTAATTATAAAAAAAATAATTACTATCACTATTCTTTCTAAACACATAAAATACTCTTGTCACCATTTTATATTAAAACAAAATCACAGTGATCCCATTCAGAAATTTCTCTCCATTACAGCTACACATACAGACAATCTTTTATAGGACATCTTTGCTCTGCTTTATGTGCAGCACAAACTAGGAAAGGTTACTGATTCTCAGATAAGACTATTAGTACACACACAGAATTACCATAATACAATTACAATATTACAATTACAATACCAGCAATTTTTCATCTACATAAAGATACTTATTGCAATGGTTGAACATTTCTGATTTTTGCAATATGAATCTTTCTAAAAAGAAAGTGTGAAATTCTAATAATCCCCCCCCAAAAAAAAAAAAAAAAAGACAAGGAAATAGAAATATGACCAAATCCTCCCCCCTCCCCCCTGATAATTCTGGGGAATCTTTCCCCATAGTTAACAGTTTGTATAACAATTTTCAAATATATTTATGTATTCTATAATTTGACTTTCTGCAAAAGGATGTCATTTATCTATCAAACACTGTAACTCAACTTTCACTTCTATGGCAATTATGCCACATTAGTCTTTGGATACAAAGACTTCAAGCAATATAGGCAAGCTCATTAAAACACCACAACTAATTTCTGTAAGTCTTTCCACCTTCCTGAGTGTGGATAGCAAACTATTTTGTTTTATGAAAACTTTAATATGTATTTTACTTCTGGGTGGCTTAACCAGTCTTGAAAAACAACATTGCTTTTCTTGTTGATCTTGCATCACCCTAAGTCTTTTCTCCATCTTCTGCTCCATACACATACACTGGTATAAAAGATAGCCAAAATGAATATAAAAGATGCTAGTTACAGTATCTTTGCCTCATACAATTCCTTTTTTCCTCTCCATAGGTTAGTTGCTAAGTCTTACTGAGCCTAAGGGGACTTAAGTCCAAATACCCAACTTCTGATTGGTAAGGTGATCTCAGCTTATTGATCACATAAAATAAATCAGAAACTAGTCTTCAAAATAGTGTTAAAATAATTTATTTTGCTCATGTTTTATCAGCATACTGATGCCTTAACATGTCCTTTAACACCCACTGGTGTCACTAATATCAGTGTAAACCCACACTGAACTTCACCTATTCATACAAAATTCTTTTGGACATACCTGAATAAAAATCAGCATCATGCTACAAAATTTAGCACTTACAGTCACTGGAGTGAGTCCTTGAGGTCAACATTCTTGCAAGAATATTTAACCAATCAGAAGCACACATATATATTGTAATAAATCTAAATTTGTGTTATTCAGCTATCAAAGTGTTAATCAGTAAATTACAAGAGATACTTGGTGAAAGAAATACCATGTCTAGTGCTTTTAGAATTGTCAATGCAGACAACAAGCAACATCAAGCTGAAGAATCTAATGCTGGAAGAGATTTGTATAGCAAACCATAAAGAACTTTAAGTCCAATTAGAATATTTGTGAATGCACCTCCCCACTGAGGCCCAAATGCATAGAAGGACATCATCCTTTTATATCTGTGCATCCTGGCTATCACAGATAATTTATCTTTGGTCTGACCAGCATGGCCTTGTGTATGACTTTACAGACAAAGAAATTAACACACTCAGTATCATGCCCTATATATAGGGAGAGAACAATAAACTGCAAGAGGTATAGGTGAGAGGTTTACCTGGAATTCAGTGAAGAAATACAGTTTGGTTTTGGTTTTGGTTTTCTTTTTTTTTTTTTTCCCCCAAAACCCCAGAAACCTCTTACAAGAGGATAAGAGAGAATGGCTTTATTGGTACAGCAAAACCAGCTGAAGGAAGGATGATCCATATGGATGGATACACTGGACACAGCAAGGGAGGAGAGAAGAGCATAAAAGCAAATGCATATAAGCTAGCAATAAAGAAATACAAGCTTCAAGTTAGATGTTTGTTTCTAACCATAAAAACAGATGGAATTTGCAACATCCTTGTGCATTCTGGGGTTGGACCAGATAATTTCTAGAGATCTCTTCCAATCTTAGCCATTCCATGATACTGTGAAGGTGTAAGCTAGTTCCATCAGAAGCTGCTGTCTTTCAGGCAGTCACCATGCATGACCACCAATAAGTGTACAGCAGGACTACATAACCTTGTCACTTTATAATCTCTGTAGCAAAAAGTGTAAAAAACAGAAGAAAAAATAATCCCACAATTCAGGTTTCATACACAAAAGGTTTTTTTTTTTTAATTTAGTGTTTTAGGAATCATTACTTTCCAAAAAGGTGTTAAGCAAAGTTTATGAAGTTGTATGGTTAAGATAAAAGATAGTGATCATTGAAATAATAATAAAAAAAGAAGCAGTTAAAAGAATGTAAATTAGAATTGCAAATAACTATGATTTTAAAAAATGTACAATGAATATGGAGGTCTACATTGGCACACTGAATTGATAATATCAAGAAGATAACAGACCATTTGGCATTTGTTATCAGTATACATTGAGAACATATTCAACTTCAATAACTACCTAATATTTCAGTTCATTATAAACCTGCAGACAACTGTAAGAAATCAAGGTCCCTCCATGACCTTGATTTGATATAACTTTACAGCTAGAGGAATTTTCCCAAGATCCTTATTTTACAAAGATAAGATCAAACTTAAAACATCAGAAAAATGTTTAACATTTTGACATGTGAAACTGGAGGAGACCTTTTTATATGCAAAGCATTCTATATTTACCTCTGTTTTTAATTAAGGTACAAACTAAGTCAAATTTTCAGTATGCACAAGGACAATTATAAGGGTTTAAACCGCAGTGACTAAAGCTTTGTCTATTTTGCAAAACCTGATAAAAGATTCTGGATGATTGCTACTAATTCATCTCAATCTAAGAAAAGTCCAGAAAACTGACTTTCTACAACAGCCACTCTCTCACCTTCTCAATTTTTTTTCAGCATCCCATCATCCAAATTACTTGGATGAGTAAGTTGTGAAATCCTGAGTGAATTATGAATTCTTACTTACATGGGGTTACTGTATTTTTTAAGAGTAAGTACATACATTTGGCTATCCACTCCAGAACTTCCCTGGAAAGCCTGCTGTGCAATATTATGTAGGAGTTAGAAATAAGAAAGTCAATCACAGGCTTTGCCTGGTCTCCCCTGGCAATAACTTTGACAGTGGGGGTTCCACTTCTGAGGACAGTTTTGCACAGGAAACAAGCCACTCTTCTACTATTCTGTGTGGTACATGGCAAAGAATGATGTGGTTTAATTTTTTTTAAAAGGTAGCCATTTCCAATCTATCAGATGGTTTTGTAGGTGAACAATTTTAGTTCTTTTCTTCTGCAGACAAGCTGCAAGTAAAGATCTCAGAGAAAAACGTTTGGCCAATGTGTTGCACATGAAAAACGCTGCTGGTGCCTACAGAGTAACCACGGAAATTCACTCAAGCGTGGAATAGTTGAGTGTGCTCAGGTGTATCCTTAAGGTAATTCTTAGTATATTTTTAGTCATTTTTCTTATCGAACATAATGCAAAGGAATTTAATGTAATTCCAGTAACTACACATAGTGCTTACTTGGACTTCAGTTCCCTAAATCATGTGTTATGTGACACCACCATGCTGAAGGTTGGACCCCTACTCCACAACTCAATTAAGTACTCAGAACAAACCAGAATGGTACAGCTCATATAAAACATACTAAAAGCACATTTAAAATGAAAAATAGTATTTGACTTTACATGGGGGACTCAGTGCATAGCATTTCACTGAAGTATCTCTAACAGAATCACCGTTAAGGTCATGCTTCTGTGGTGTATGGTTTGACATTTCTCTATTGCCTCCAGAGGGAAAAGGCTTTATAATAATAAAAGCTCATGGGAACTGAAAGTAGCAGGTTGTTTGCTATCTTGCTGCCAACCTGCAGAAATCTTTCTCCTCAAAGAACTGTGATGGGCATTGACAGCCTTTGCAGAGAGAAACAAAGAGATGTAAGCTCCAGCATAAACGTAGCCTGAGACATCTTAGTGCTCGTGGTATGCAATTAGTCAAGTAACTATTTGTTTTCTTCGGTAAAATTAGTAATGCATTGGATGGGAGAAGAACTGACTTCAGAACAAATCTCATGAGAGAGCTACTGGATATGCCTGAAAACTCCTAACAGGCACAGCAGAAAACATATTTGTAAGGAACAGTCTTGAGTGTTCAGCCCACTAACTCACTTACTGAAGTCCATATCCCAACTTCAGATATATCTCTTAGAGCAAAATCACATGAAGCAGTTTCTGAAGATCATGTGAGTGCATGCAACTGCATATGCTGCAACTCCCAATTACAGACAAACTATTCAGTGTGTTAACTAATTGTAAGAAATGAAGAACTTATATTAGAGAAGAGCTTGATAATATAAGGCATAGGTGATGTGTTTTCTTTCTTTTTTTTTTTTGCTCCAATGTGACAACATCTGCAGACATCAAGTTCTGATCATACTGTTCACTGTATTATCACTGAACATTATAATTATCATAAATTTCCTTCTGCCATAATCCTCAAAAGCATCAGCATCTTCTCCGGAGGACAGAGACTGCTTTCACATTTGAATCAAATATCAAAATAATCAGTTCTTTCCATTACACAATTCCAGATACAGAGAGGTTTCTCTCCTTCAGTTACATGAAGTTTGCTGAGAAATTCTGAATTCACACAGTAATTCCTCCAGCAGCAGCTCAGCCCTCTCAGCCTCAAGCTTAAAGCATTACAATTCTTACAATCTCAGTAACCATCATTCCTCTGTTAAATTCAAAGTAATTACTTTGTATGAAATATTCCGCCTCCCCACCTCTCACTTCCACAGCTCTCTGTATTATCCTGGCAGAGGTAAAAGTACGGACACTGCTCCATGGATCAGCAGGACTGAGAGAGCCAAGCCCCTGGCTGCAGAGCAGCACACACGATCCGTGTACCAGACAATTACTGGCACAAAAGGTAATAATACTTTCTGAATTCTGCATCCCTAATAATCTTGTTTTTTCTCCCTTGATATTTCACATTTACACAACTTCCTTCTCTGCAATTTAGCTCTTTATTTAGCTCACAAAGTAGGCATTATCCTAAGTAGGTAGAGTATTCATCTTTTGGCGTCAGTGCCAGTTACCCCTAGCAACCAACCTTTGAAGGGAAACCTTATTTTCTTTTGGTAACTCAAAATAGGACTAAAGGGTCAACTGCAAAGCAAATGCAAGAAGGTAGCTCTTAATCCTGGAAAGTGCTCAATAAAGAGCCTGCTTTCATTAACAGAGTTCAAATGTCAAAGAGAGATTAGCTTTTTAAAATAAATTATTATGTCACATGACTGGGGGAAAGCCCCTGAAAAAGTGATATGCTGGTGCTCACCTAAAAAAAACTGATGAAACAGCATTGCATTTCAAACACATTCACCTGGAAGAAGTGCCAGAGGTGCATAAGATACGTACTGACTTAATTTAAATAAGAAGAAACCATGCAGTCTAATTACAAAAGTTAGAACCAGTACCAGAGGTTTTAACTCTAGTGTGTTTGAGATACATTGGCATTCACACACAAATTATTTATCTCACCCTTCTCCTTGGCTGGGTGTACTATACTTGCTGAATTCAGACAAAGCAGACCCATGACCAAGCCATGTAAACTCTGCATTAAAACTGGATTCTACAGCAAATGCAGATGGTAAAACCACAAACCAAGGAGTAATCTGAGAGTCAGCATGTGGACTTACAGAGCAGTGATGCTTGCTGCAGACACAATACACGCTTCTCCATGAACATAGGAAAACAGAACAGACTTTGACTATCTTTTGCCAAGGCTGGGAATGAGACCTATGATGGTTTGGATCCTCTGAAGTAAAACCTCCCAGGATCAAGGGTAAAAAAACAAACCCTCCTTTGATGACAGTGGGTTCGGTCCAATTAAATTTTGTCATCTGTTATGCACCTGGTGGCCTTGAAAACGTTGCCAAGGCAGAAAGAGCTGATAGCGGGGTAGTGGTAGAAACAACTACGATAACAGCATGAGATTCATCTGACAAAAGACAAATACTGCCTAACATGTCACTAGACCCTTAAAATTAGCATAGAAAAGCTGGCACTTTCATCTTGGTAAAAACTAGAGGTTTAAAGCAGACCAGAGGAACTGCACCCTGACGCCTGTTCCTCTCCTCTGGCTATAAAGGGAGCACAGGGTGGCTGCCTCCCACCAAGACATCCACAGCGCAGCACAGACTCTAACGCCAGGAGATATTATGTCCCCTCCAAAGTCAGAGTAAGAACCAATTCACCTCAGGAAATAAAAAGCCTGCTCTCTCAAAAGAAGTTTTTGAGACTTCTAAACATAATACAGTAAATAAATATAATACAATAAAATACAGTTTTGTATTTGAAGTTTCTCTTCAAATACAAGTTGAAGGCCCAAATGGGTAATATTGTTTCAACTGGCTTATGAGGATCATATAAATACATTCCTGACTCTTTATATATGGGACATGGGTATTTCCAAACTTGATAGCTCCAGGAACACCATTTACTTTTATTTCTTACTTTTGGATACTTCCAGTACACTTAATCGTGGCTGAAAATTGAAGTTAAACTACCAGACTCACCATATTGTCTTGGCTTTGTTTTCATTGAGCAGATAGATTGAAAGACAGAGGCTTCTTATTTATATAAGTATTATATAAGTATTTATCGAAAGTACATGGGAAAAATATAATTTTAAAATAGCTTTCTCTCAAGGAAATAACTTCAGTCAGTGAGCAGCACTGCATTTACTGACCAAGCATGCAGTTCAACATTGCTCAGCAAAAATATCAACAGCTATTTTTTATTTTAATTTGCATTTCTAAAAATAGAACCAGGATATGGCAGTTACTTGTTTCTAAGTGTTGTAAGACTGCACACACAATATTACCATTTGAGCATAACCTGCTTCTACTGAAGTTAATCAACTGACATTGATTTCAATGGAAAAAGGATCAGTTCATGTTTGCAATGCCATCTACTGTGTATTATTGCTTCCATAAGCAAATAATGGAAGACATGTGATACTTTTATTTTCAGTGCTTGGATTTTTTCCCTCTCAAGTGCATTAGGATAAAATTAGTAAGATATATTTCTGCCCATTTGTGACCAGCAATAACTCCTCACTGTTGTAGCCCAGTGCACTTTTCCCTGGTGAAATTTAATCAATGCCCACTCCGATATGGGGATCCACATTTCTTTTTGTGTAGAAGAAGAACAAGAAAAGACTGTAACAGTGGAATTTGTATGATAACAAAGTACTGGTCTTCAGGGTGGGAAAAAACCCAAAGCAATTAAAGTGGGGATGTCTACATAAACATGAAATGAAAACATTTACAGTTTTTCATAGCTCAAAAATTAGGAACATAGAGTGAAACTATGCAGTCGAATATGATTTGAGTCTACTGGGCACAAAAGAAAGAATTCAGCTTCCAGTTCAGTAGGCCCAGAATACTTCGTTATCAGAAATCAAGGTGGTTACTAGAGGAGGCATCAAGGAAGACCTCGACTCCCCTCTCTTTTTTTATCTATTACTGGACTGTATTGGAAGACTAGTAATTAGGCTTTTTACATAATATTATAATTTCCTATTGTCACTTGAGAAGGATCTGTCTCTAGAATACTACCATTATAATTTTTTTCTTAGTTAGAAGCACGTTTGTGCTTCTGATTGACCTTTCAACACACTTTTGTGAATGCTTATTTATCTTGTTTCAACTGATAAATCACATCTGTATGACTGACAAACCACAAATATATGTGGTAGATTAATGTATGTGATAAATATTTCTATAAATATTTCTATAAAAATTTCTATAAATTTGATTACAAATTGCTGACAAGACCCCAACGTAACACTAATACAATGTAACACTAATACTAACTGTATCCCATAATCCTTAAAATCCTTAAGAAAATCCTGGGGTAGCCAGGAAGAGCCTCTGTTAGTGTCAAAGCACTATAAAAGAAAAGGCATAAAGGAGAAAATTTACCTATTACATCTCTGAACTGGTGCAGAATTAGTAAAACCTAGGTAGATGGAAACCAAATCAGTCTCTTAATGTTTAGGAAGGGAAATACACTGATTATAGGTGACCATAGAAACAGTGCCAGAAACACACAGAAGATACATTTACATACACAAGTTCTGGGCTCCTTCTAATGTGAACAGGTTAGTCTAAGGCAAACTTTTGCCCATGACCTGCTGGACTGAAAATGTAGACTGCTTATTCTGATCTTATCAAGGCGTTTTTAGTTCCCACTGGGCAGATGTTTCTTTTTTCTGCAAATGTTTGCCACTCTGACCTGTTTTTTTGGAAGTTTTTTCAGACTATTTAACAGCTTTTTTTCTCCTTTAAACTTAAGAATATACCTGTGAGTTTAACTTCTTAAAGACTAAACTGCTAAGAAAGCAAAAGTGTATTGGAAACAGGTGGGCTCCACTTCTCATGATACTAAATCATGCCCACGGGCACAAAACAATCAATATGAAAAAGGGGAAATAACTTATTCTCTCTCTCTCTCCAGAGGTCTGAGCCAAATTGAACAGGAGGGGAAAAAAGCCCTTCTGTCTTCTTCTTAGGATTTACCTTTTATCAAAAGAATTTAGTGCTCAGAGTCAATAAAAAAAACTGGAAAGGGCTGAGCTTATCCAAAAGCAAAAGAAAATTTTTTATGATGTTTTTAAAAACAATTACCTTTCAGGAAAGCTAATTATAGACTATTTTACTTTATACTGAAAATAATTATTGTTTCTCAAGCTCCTTTTTTTCATCTGAATGTTTTCATTAAATGTTATAATGAAAGTGTTAATGGCAATGCAGCATTTGTGGATCAGTTTAAAGAACTGAGGTAAATAATTTAAAAATGCATTACTCTGATTACCAGGAAACCTTTATTCAAGTTTTTTAAACTATTTTCTTGAATATTTGCTCTTTCATTTTGTTTCCTAATTAAAGATCTATTTTTTTTTTATTGTTATCTAGAAAACCCTGTTGGTTTCCAATTGGTCACACCTTTTTGGCACTACCTGTTGCTAACCAGGAGGCTATATATATATTTTCAATCACAGAGAAACTCTAAGTAAATGTAAACATATTTAAAAAGCTTTGTGTTGGAAAATTTATCATTTGATGATGTTTTGCATTTTAATTTATTAAACAGTGAAACAGTAATTTTTATTAATTTATGTCAAACTGCAATCAGATTGAAACTACAGTCCTACAATGTAGAAATGATGTTCTAAAAATAGTTACACACTTTTATCAGACTTCTGGATTCATCCAAACACACAAAGTCTCCTCCCACCCCAAGATTACAAAAACACAGTTTTGGAAAAGGTTCTACAGACCAAGAGGAATTTGTATTTTCAGGTAAATGAACTGAAACTCCTGATGATCATATCTTTAAGGAATTTGAGATTTAAAAAGATTTATTTTTATATATAAAATTGGAGAGAATGCAACTCCATTTCAGTTCCAAATTAATCTCTTCAGCTATTGAACTGAAGCAGTTGAAAATACTATTTCTACACCCACAGAGCAGGCTGGAGACTATGACAGAGAGGTTATGCCAGAATTTGTCACATTTGGTGGTAAAAAACCATGCTGGCTTTAACATTTGCAGCACTTAAACATATTTGAATTGAAAAATAATTGGTATATCATAGTAAATATTGACTGACGTCACAATTTCAAACATGAAGAAAAAATTCATAGAAGAAAAGGTCTTACTTCAATAAAGCAGACAAAACCAATTTAAATCCTTATACACAACACAAATTTAGATACACACATTATATCCACCACCTTAAAAAGCTGAGTGTGTGGTGTGTGAATCCTATAGCTTCCCAGTTTTGCAGAACTGTATTAAGCAGAATAGTACTTTCTTTTACACAAGAAAGAAACCATACAATAGTTTCTCTGTAAGCTCTGGGGTGAGTAATAACCTCATTTCAAAAACAGCCCTAGAAGAAAAGTGGGCAGATCATCCAAGCACCGTGTGGGGCAGCAGCTTCTGTACCCAGTTCTGAGCCATACAATACCTGGTCATCCCAAATTTGCCTCACTCGACATTCCAGCACCTTCTTCTAGCCCTAGCAACAGAGTTGTTTCCTGGAAGAAGACATCCCTGCTTTCTGACAGTCCTGTATTCCAGTGAAAACTAACTACACATTCAGGATCCACCACAGAAAAAGTGGTCCTGCATGGAACCAGGGTGATATCAAAAAAGTTAATGGAAATGAGTATACATTTTCAGCATATGCAAAAGGGAACTGTACTATGTATAGAGAAAAATTTACCAATTAGATAATAAATTTGGCTCTATTTGCCATGAAAAAACAAGCCACTTTTTTGGCCCTGAAGTTTTTTTAAAAGCTAAAGAAGCTTCTGATTTCTTAATAAACTTAAGTTTCCTGCAAATTGGGACTAGATGAAGACTTTCTCTTGACACTGATTATCTTTCTGTTTGTGGGTACTTCCCTTAATGCACTGGTATCATGTTAAGAGGCTACTAGACAGTGAGGATAAGCATTAGCCCCATTTGCATGTATGAGTCTAACCCTACCCTCTATTCCTAAAATACCACTTGGGCAAACTATACTCCTCTTGTATCCCACCAAGGCCAGCCTTCTGTCTGGCACTGTATTTTCTGCCACCTAATCTTGTCTTTATAAGATCATTTTTGCTGAAGAATACCTCATTCTGAAACCCACAGACTAGCACGTTCAGAATTTAAATGATCACAACTGTTAATAATATCCTACTGTATTTTTTGTCCAAAATGGGGAGTCCTCATTCCTGACAAGATATACCATGACAGTTTGGTTGGGAATGAATGAAAGTACAATCCTACAGTGCTGTGAAACAGTAGCAATGGTTGAAGCACCTGGTTTCCAACATGATGCTTCATGTAGATCAGTATGTAAAAACAGTAAATCTTTACCCGTGCCCAAGAATAATGAGGATTTGCCTACAGCAGCTCCTATCTTCAAACCAGAGCACCAGACCCCCATGCTGACTGAAGATCTCAGAGGTCCTTCTGCCTGCTTCTAAGTTACAATGCCAAGAAACTATTCCGTTTTTTTGCTCCACAGACTCCAACTACAATCTCACAAAATGCCTTTTTTCCACAAACAAAGCCAAAAATAACTTCTTAGTCATTTGATTGTAAGCAGAATAGCCTTTTATCAAAGCACTGCAACACTGCTGACAGATATGGCAGTAATTATCACCCTCCTCAAGTATGTAACCTAGAAGGACATCTAGTTTTACCAGAGTGATAAAAATCCAGCTAAGGGGAACCATACTGCTTGCTCAATTCTTGTCAAATCTGTAAGTCTGTAATAAATCTGTTCTAATACAATTATAACAATTACATTTAGAAAATTTGCCTGATTAGACTCAATTTGCCTGCTTAGACTTAACCAGGAGTACGGAATGGATACAGGGCAAACCCTCTCACAACACATTGCTCAAGATGTAAAGATTTGGGGTTATGCTGGTTTTTCATGCCTTTTGAAGACAGAGGACAGACACTGAACAGACATATCAAATGGCAAAGAACCCCATGGCAGCCAAACACTGGCAGTGGAAACCCCCCAGCAGAACATGCGCCAAATCCCCAGTCTTCTGGGCTACACTTGAGAGCAAAACTGCTTATAAACACCTCAAAATGGTTTAACTGTGACAGTCAGACTTACCTCCAACCTCAAGCTGATGATAAAGTTCTGTTTATGAGTTTGCTGCCTATGCACAAAGAAACTGATATATTTATCAAAGAGCTTATGTTTAGTAAGACTGATTTCAAATAAGCATAGCTGTCCACGTCACTGGGAAATGGGAAGAAGCAAAATGCCATCCTATTTTCTATTATTACAGGCACATATCACATAGCACAGCAGGACCTAATTAGAGCTAGTACAACATTGGTATGACATTAGTGATTGATTATTAATGCTGAATTCTTTGGACAACATTGAACCTCTCACAAGAATTTGATCCATTTATTAATTCTCATATTTTAGGATACCTTCCAGAAACAGAGCAGACAAAGTGCTTTAGTCATTGCATATACTAAATATGTATATTTTGATCTGAGTTTGTACACTTTATTGAGCTTATATGTCCCAAGCAGACAGACAACAAAACCAGAGTGCTCACATGAAAGTGGCCCAGAACAGAGGGTACCAAAGCAGTATTCAGGCAGATACAATTTGAAATGGTAAGCTGGAGCTAGGGAGGTATAATTCATACACAGCTACAGTTTCACTCTCTGATTTCAGTCGGTGACTGTCTCATGGGGTCAACTGGAAAAAATCTTTCTTGGCTCTTTGCTCAAAGACAGTTATTTCCAAGCTGAACAAGGAAAATGTTCCAACACTTTCTGTCTGGACATCTGGAAAGTAAAAATACCCAGGACAATGCAGGACTAGATTTTTAAAATGATGCTAAAACAGCACCAGTTTCCCACCTGTGCAATTGCTCCAGAGCAAGACCACTCTGGTAGGATACTGGTTGTTATGCCTGAGGTTCCCCAAAGTCAGAGTGAATGCCCTAGCAATCAACAAAAGAAACAATATAATGAAAAAATAGCATCACAGACTACTTTGGGTTGGAAGGGTCCTTTAACAGCCATCTAGACCAATACCCCTGCAATGAGCAGGGACATTTTTAACACGATCAGGTTGATCCGTCCAACCTGACCTTGAATGTTTTCAGGGATGGAGCATCTATAGGCAACCCCCTTCAGTGTTTCACCATCCTCACTGTAAAAAAATTCTTCCTTAAATCTAGTGTTAATCTACCCTCTTTTAGTTTAAAACCATTACCCCTCATCCTTTTTCAGCAGGACTAAAAACCATTTAAATACTAAAAATCATTTGAAGCAGCTCCATATCCATTATTAAAATAATTAATGATAAACAGATCAGCAGTTCCTGTTCAGGAAGCAGGACTTTAGAGTTCCCATGAAGGATAATCATACATACAAAATGTAAAGGTGCACAGAAGAGAATGAGAGTCTCTCCCAAAATGTTTTGTAAACTTGTAGCTTAAAATTAACTCCAGGAAAAATACAAGGATAGAATTGCAACTAACCAGAGATGACCACCATTCATCTGTGGTGACTTTGTGAATCTAAACCCAACCACCCTGTTTAATGAATCAGCTCATCAAACTGGAGTCGTACTTGCAGACAGCTTTGGAATGATATTTTCACTACCAGTGAAAAAAAAAAAAAGCCCCCAAATCTAGTTGCTGGAAGCAGAATTTATGATGCTTGGTCATGGAGCCCACAAAATCTTACTCTGAACTTTAGGCAATGTCACAGGTGTTTAGTAAATGTATTACATACACAATGGAAGTATTATATGGAAGACCTGAAAAAATGTGAAAGCAAATACACAAAAGGTATGTAGTAAATTGTAAATACTCCACAGAATTAAAAAATAAAACCCAGTCAGAATAAGTGAATGCAGCCTTTCTTACTGCACTAACTATTCTGTGTTCCTTTTTTTCTTCCCCGCCCCTGTCATTTGTACAAAGAAGGGGGAGAAAGAGGAAGATGAAGAAAAAAAAGAACATATTTTTGCTGTTTGCTTGCAGAGAAACATGTATTCCAGACTGGACAGTGAGCTTAAAGAATTGTTTTGATTTTAATACTTAATTCATTAGTAATGGAAAAACTGTACATCATAGTAAAGGAATAATCTAGTGAATTTTTCAACTAGTGGGACATTGGTTTTGATAACTTGCCAGCCAGAGCAAGAGATTTATTACCCAGAGTATGTCAAATGGCAAAAGGCTTCTCACACTGTAAGGCCACAAAACAACTGTTTTGTGGATTCAAATTTACTGATTTTTATGCTTTATGGCCTCGTGCGACCAGGCAGAAGGCGTTAAGTCTGCTGTAGGTCCTTTATCACATCACACCAGGCTGTGCAACAAGCTGGGACTTTTAATTTGTTTTTTCCAGGTCACCAAATCACTTTTTGAGTGGAAGAATGTCCTGACACTTTTGTCAACCTGTTGGTCTGAGGTTCAACATGCCAGAAAGAAAAATATTTCTCCCAGAAGGCTGACTACCTTCACTACCTTTGGACAAAGTACAAATGATATATCAGTGTTTATTTTTATAGGGAAAACATTTCTTAAAGTCAGATATTTGCTGCAAATTACAAGTATTTCTGACAGAAGACAGTAATTTTATTTTTACTTCATATTTATCTTTGTAATTATAAATGGAACACATCTTTTTTTGTTCTTTTTTTAAAAAACGAACATGTATACATATGTAATCTGGGTCTGATTTGTTGAACGTAATATTCATGGAATGGAATGAAAAATTTCAGTTCTAAAATGTTTAATATAGCATCTAATGAGATCAGGAAAATATATGTTTTGTAGTTTGTCAGTGGGATACCACACTGTGAGTAAGGAATAGTTCTGATACTGACAGGAAAAAAAAATTTGGTTGATAAGCACAGGCATACACCTACAGTGACATGTCTCTCCTCTCACATATAAGTTACCAAGAGCATAGTTATTTTTTCCTACTGCTTGTAAAGTAGTCCCTCACACCTCTTTTTTTCAATTAAGAAAAAAATGTTCATGCTCAGATAGAGCAAACGAACATGAATCCCAGACTGTTGTCATGGTTACTCTCAGATATCTTAGTGTACAAAGTGTCTTATAGTTAATCTTCATTTTGGGTTTTAAAATTATTGATTTGTTTACAAAGTTAGAATTATTTACTATTGCACACTTAGGTGCTCATACATCCATAATTTAGTGGCTACTGTTCTTCCAAGTAATTTAGTTTTAATGGCCTCTGTGCAGTGGAAAATGCAGGACTGTAAGGGTTTCCAGAGCACTTCCAACCAACATTTTGTCTTGATAGACTGTAAAACCCAGCCATAGCATACCACCTTCCAAATATGTGGCTTCTCAGATGAATTACACATTCATTTTACTCCAAAGCTTTAGCCAAAGGCTGGTTTATTTTTTTGTTCTTGATACAGTTCTTTATGCAATTGTACTTAAGTACTTGCCAGCAATTTTATTTTTAGACTGTGCTCTTTGGTGGCAAAAACTGAAAAACAGCAATATTTCACCCTGAAACCTTGATTTGTATTGTTTAAAAAGGGTATGTATCTTTTCTGAAAACATTTATCCTTCAAATGCATATAAAAGCTTGAATATGTGCAATAAAAGGATAGGGTTGTATTTCAAGTGTGCGTAAGAAAGAAGTAGAATTTACACGTGTAAACAGGAACTGGTAAAAGATTTTAATAAAATTCCCAGTGGCATGAGAAACTGTTTATTTATTGTCTGTGTGCTCCAGCTCAGCAACTGATGCAAAGCAACACAAATTTTTACAAATTTTTACAAACCCTGTTAACCTCAAACTTGACAAGCACGCTGATGTTCTGGCAGTTCAAGTATGTTATTGAAAATGTGAACCAACTGCAAGTGTCACATTTCTTTGGGGTGACATTGTTCAACATATTCTTGGCTGATTCTAACGCAGGACATTTAATTTTGGCATGCTTAAAATTTATGATGTGTATGTCTTAATAGGGGTTAAAGCTCTTAGGGAACTCTTCTGTCCAGAAAGGTAGGCAATGGTGTCAGTGCCTGCTATCCAGGAGATAGGTTTCTGAGTGATCAGCAGGAACAAGTGAGAAGAATCCTAACAGGTGCCTTTGGAGGAGGAATGCTCCCTGACTGTTTCTCTGGGTACCATTTTAACCCAACTGATTTCTTTGGACAATGTTCACTCACATATCTACAATGGGCCTGTTTAAATATTCATTTTGGAAGCACCTTTCTGAAGGTCAATGGAAGGAAGAAGAGAAAATAAAAAAGAAGGAGTGATGATAAAGGTAAGGGGAAAAGAGATTCAAGTCAGCAGGCAGCTGGAAAGGAGGTAATTAGAATTAATTCTAACCCATTAACTACCCAATATGCTGCAAACACAGTCACAGTGACCCAAATTGCTCCCAACTCTGCAGTTTCATCCTCTTCTTTTGGTAAGAGTAAATGGCAAAATGAGGAAAAGAATGAAAGCAGAGACACATTAAAGCAAATGAACAGGCTTCTCTCTCCCTCAGTAATGTAAGGATGAGGACAAGTGCACTCACCACACCTTAAATGTTTATTTTAGGCATGCTAGCAAGCAAGGCACCAGGGAGAGAACTGGTTCATCACCTTGTCCAGAAGCAGACAGGTTTCCTCACATCACCAGCCTAACCATATACACTCACAGAGTAAGCTTAGGAAAAATCTAATATAATAATAATAAAATTCAAGATGTGCCTTTTCCACAACTCCATACCCTTATATAACATGAACTAGTGTATTCTCTTAAGCAATTACTAATACTGCCTTTTTGTCACGAAATCATTATTTCCCTAGAGCACCACAGATCCCCCTGACCAGAAGAAAAGGTAGCAAGGCCCCTTTTGCCAGCACCAAAGTGGTTAATCCTTAGCCTTGGCTCTGGTCAGGTCAAAAGAAGTCTCCTTATTGCTATTATCCTGCCCTGGTGACAAACAGAAATTGGTCAGCTTGAACAGGGTCACTTGGACTGGGTGGAAACAGCCACGTGAGTCTGGTTGCATCCAGGTTTTGCCAGGGAGAACGAAACATAACTCTTGTAAATAAAGAGAAAAGCCAATTTATCCTAATTAGGGCATGGTCTAATTTAGATGGGAACTAAGTACACACAATGTATGCTCATTGTTTCTAAATTATTTATTTAAATCACTGAATGACTGAAATTATTTTGCTACATTAACTTGTTTCAAGAGGGCAGCATCATGCGTCACACATACCCAGGGGAGGAAAGGCAGAGGCTCACAGTCCAGTTAAACACATCAGACTGGCCCCTGCTACGGGCTTGAAATGTGAAGGAAATGCAACATCTCACCCTAAGAAACGTGAAGGAAAAAGCTCTTGTGCCAGAGGAAGTACAGGAAAGGGAAAGAAATCCAGCCAACCTAATAACACCACTACACTATTTATTAATTAATTAAGAAACTGAGCCAAGGCAGACATGTGCAAATGCCATTTGCATTGCCTTTATCCTAACACAACATAAAGGTCTATGAGCAGGTGAGCCCCTTTGGTTATCTCATGATGGACCAAAAATCAGCTTTGGTAATTAATTTTAATGAGAGAACTCCAGGCACGAACATAATTTCACAGCTATATCCCAGCTGCAAAGCTGGGAAAGGCATTCATCAGTTCCAGGCCACAGAAAGGTAGGAGGATGTTCAAAAAAGGAGTGGGAGAAGAGACACCTCTTTTGTACGTTCTCTTTGGCTCTGTTCCCCACAAACCCTGATGCAGCTGTCCAAGCAGCTGCTTCTCCACAGAAGATGTTACCCAGCTACCAAACATCAGGGACAATCCTGGGGCTTGCTCCCAGCTCCCTCACTCCAGAAATCCCTCTTCATCCCCAGCAGCCATATCCCAGAGTTGCAAACCTGTCACGATTACTCTGTGGCTTTCTAAACTATTTTTCAAAGACTTTTCAAAGGCTTCCAGTGTCACCAAGTGCTAACAGATATTCACAAGGTCCATCCCAAAGACCAGACCCACCTACAACCACAAACCTCTGCTCTCAAGCAACCCTGACAGCTTTTTTCCTGCCTGCTTATTTTCATTTATTTTTGGTAGTTGATTGTAAGCAAAAGCATCTGATTTTCCATCTCTTTCCTTCTTTGTTTTTCTTAACTGTGCTAGATTGTTTTAATTGATGTTTTTCAAAATAATTCAGGTGAAAGCAACTATGTGGGTAGAAAAAAAATCTCAGGTAGCAAGTACAAATCTAAAAAATGCGACTGAAAACACATCCTTGAGATGTAAATGAAAAACACCAGGCAAATCTGAGAGCAGACACTGATACTAGTTAGACTTATAGTCAGAAAAAAGAAAGAGCACTCATTGTAAGTTTATGCTGAACTACAACTGAGCCATGGGTAGAACAGCACACAAATGAATTAGTAATTTCTGAATAAAGAAACAGACACCGAAGTGTTCAGGACTGATCACACATTATCACAATTCACAAGCATCTCTAGTCCTGACAACATTTATGTCTCCCCCCACTCCACATATCTCTGCTAAAATGAGATAATAAAAATAAGTATTCCAAAGGAAAGCACATGAACTACAAAGTGACATTAAGCATCTTTTTCATAGTTCTGGCACATCATGTATAAGAAGCCTTTTTTCTCAAAAAAACCAAAACACACAAATAAATTTTAAAAAAATCCCATCCCACTCAGTTTTTCCCAAATTTTCCTCAGTGCATTACACAGAAAGCCAAAGCTTTCAAGCCACTTTCAACTTATTAACCAGTCTCTCAACAGTTTTCCAAGAGGCATTGCAATGGCAGATGTTCTGTGCCAGCATAGCATCAAAGATTTACCTTTCTTTTAACTGAAACATTTATCTCATTTTCAATATAACTTTCCTTTTAAGAATGTCTGCCTTTATTTACCTGCACTGCTTAAAATTAAACCCCACAAAGTCTGAGAAATCTTCAGCAGCCAAAAATCCAGAATATACTTGTATTCATCAATAATAAAGATGAAGTGGAACACAGACTACAACAAAGTCACAGTTCTTCAAGCAAACTTGAGTAAGCTGAAAAAAAGCTACAGACTTTTCAAAGCTACAAACTGCAAATGATTAAATCTCAGTTCTACAAAGCCATACTCACAGGAGCATCCTTACTCCTGCACTATTCTCAGATTTGTGTAGAGCATGTATGAACTGGGGATTACACAGTCTGAGTCACCATCGGTAAAAGAGCCTTTTCTAATAAAATATTTAATACAGATTGTACAGTGAAAAAATTATGATGTAGCTCAAGTATTAATAATAAACTGAAACAACTCAGCACTAACCTTTTATGTGTAGTGTTTTATTTCTACACCAGCAAATGTATCCCAACTCTGACTATTATATGATGCTTTGAGTAATATTTCTGTGCCAGTTTTCAGTATTAAGTGCTATTTTTCAAACCCAGTATGGGTTGCTGCTGAAATAAAACCTTCTCTGTGTGATTGTAGGACATGATGCTGTGATGCCCAAAGTTCATTTAACATTTTGATTTGCCAAGCAATGTCCTGAATTCTCAATGGTCCTCCCATTTTGTCTTTCAGGCTCCAGATGAAATCTCCAGAAACATGAGAGTACAGATGGTTAAATGTGTCTGCAAGTTGCATGCAGTAACATCTTAACTTCAACTCATCAATCCCAAATGAAAACTCCAGAAAAGTGCCTCATGTTCTTGTCTCCAGAGTCAAGTTTCTATTTTTTTCCTTTTTTTTTGAAATGTCATCCTCAAAACACCAGAAATCTGTATGTATTTTTTAGCTGCTGACCTCTCATTGCCTATCAATTAGGGAAATGTGGTACAGCAAAACTTTGCCATGAGCCCTGTTTCCACAGCTCCTGGAAGTTTCACTTGCAAATAAAGGCAGAACTTACTCTCCAGCTGCAGAGCTGACCAAGAACTTAAATGTCAGTGTTTGATTCTGGTATATTTTTAAATATCAAAAAAGAAAAAGAGCAGTGGAAGCATGTAGAGTTTAATTAGGTTCTAACTTGGCATACATTCAACAAGTATAGAAGGACAGCTTCAACCCAAACCCAAAAGACACACACACAAAAAATACACTCCAGCTATTTCCTTTGCTGTTTTGGGATCTCTGCCATGGGTATCCACAGAGAGCAATTAGTTTGGAGAGCTCCACATGCTCACCATGGGCTGACAAGATATGGGGGCAAACAAGGAGTTTAGCCAGGAGGGAAAATAGCACTGGAAGCTGCTAAGAAGGAGAGAAGGAGCCACTGGTTGCAGAGCTGGGCCCTGGCACCCCTTGCATGTGAGACAGAAGCTGGAAGTCAGTGGTCTCACTGGAAACAGAGATCACTTGCTGTTGACACCAAGGCTGCATTTACTGTGATGACACAAGGAGTGCTGCTCGGAAGGGAAATACAGGACTATTCTGAATGCATCCAAGCAATGCAAAAACATGTATACAGAACTTATGTATCAGGCCTAAAAAAATCACCTTCCTAAGTAAGAAAAGATCTGTGTGCAAGACAGTTTTGTCTGAACTTGACATATGTAACTAAGCAGTAACAAAACAATAAAAGTTCACTAGAGAAAGTTAACTGCAAGACATTTATTTTAAGACATTATCCCTAAGTACTATTTCCACAGTTGTGAATGTTGGATTTTATTCCTCCTTAAGAAATTGTACTGTACTTTATCAAATAATTCCTGTAAGGTTTCAAAACAAGTAACACCTTTTCAGAATAACCCAGGAAAAAATGTTATCTGCCCTTTGTTTTAGCAGAAACATAAGACAAGATGTAGGAGAATCAGACATGGTATACATAAATGTATAAACACTATTACAAAGTGTCTATTACCTGAAAAAAAGAGTATTGCATACCATTGTATAACATAGAAGAAATCTGCTTCAGGATTTGCTAAGAAGAATTTACTTTAGGATATGAAACGAGTAGGCATATTTTTGTGAGCTGAGAGATGCTTCTGTCTGTCGGAATATTGTTCCTCAAGTTCCAAAATTATCTACTAAACTACTGAACTTCTGTGGTGAGAATATATTCCTTTTTTCTCTACTCATCAGGTCAGCAATCTCATGAGAAGACAACACCATGGCGAGCTGATTATACAAAGTAGGAATTTCTCACTTGTTTTTTCTGAACATTTAGATTTTACGATCTAAAAATAGTTACTATTTCCTAAATGCTACCTTGTAAAACAAGAAAGCTTTCAGGAAGGCTGCACCGTGACAAGTTCTACAAATCCACCCTGCAAATACAGAAAAAGCATCTGACGCATGTGCAGCCCCACGCAAAAACACAGAGAGATAAACATGAACAACAAAAGAAAATTAGACTGTCTGGATTCCTAGGCCAGAGATTTATTTTGATTCTGTTTCCATGCTGTAGAATATACCAGGCAGGAAAGCTTCCTCACAAGAAGCAAGGTAAACTGACACAGCAGAACACGGGGACACGTTACAGTTTTACACCTGCTGAAAGAACAAACACCTTAATCATTTGGCTATGATGGTTTCTTTCTGTAAATGTAATCAAGCTGAAAAGAGTATAATGAGGAGGAAAAATCTTTTTTCACCATACACTGATGGTATGGTGATTATTCCAATGCCATACACTGATCGTAATGGAAACAAGAGCAACAAAGTTTTCAATTAAAAATATCTATATTTAAGAACGTATTATTAGCCTCACTATGTGTTATTACTGAAAGCAAGATATTTCTCCAACCTTACAATTTGTATTCATTAGGGCAAGTATTTATGTGACAGGTAACACTAATTTTTCATTAATGTCAGTTTATAAATTCTACTGTAATTTGAATTTGTTCTTTCACAGTCTTAATCACCCCAGCATCCAAAAACCGTCTGGCATGGGGTAGATGGCATGATTAACATTTATACAATTCAGCTTTGCTATTTCTTCCCAGGACATGAAATGTGTGTGCACTGTCATTTATTTTCTTTTATTATGTATGGCCTTTGTATGGAACTATACCATTTTCCATAATGTGAAAACTGGTGATCTGTATACAATTTTGATGATGTGAACGTACCAATTTGGTTGATGTTCCTCATAACTACATTACAAACAGTGGGAATTTCTGGTTTTAAACGCTCTTGACTCATTTTTTCTGTTCAGACTTGTACACTGTGATCTGCTAGAACAAATAGGGGATTAAATACTTTGTTTCAGAGAGGAGAACTCAATTTGAGTTGATCTGTTTTGGCACACCTAGAATACACTTTGAAGACAGTGACAGCTTTTCGTAATTCTAATCTTTCTTTAGATTTCAAGTATGCTGAAAGCCACTTGGATGCTACTTTGACAACTTGCTGACAAGGTACACAGTGTTGGAGCTAAGCAACAGACCTTAAGGCTTAAGCCAGGAGTTTCAAGGTGTAGGATGATGAAGTTGAGCACAGGCGTACCCATTGCATCTGGGCCAATGAGGCCAACACTCTCTGCATGGATGACATGAGCGGCTCTGATTTTTCTTTCTATGTGCTCTAACATGTCCTATTTAATGAATGACACCTTCCTTATTTTGAAAAGAAGATGTTTTGGTAATATTGAAGGAACACAAAACACAGAAAGGTCTGGTTTTAACTAATTTGAAAATTTGTGCAATTTAGTTAATCAGAAGAGTGTATCAAGTTCAAATTCAACAGATTTTGAACAAATTAGCAGGATGTACTTCAAACCTCATGGGTTTTTTGGGGTGACAGTGTTCAAGAAGGCTGAACAAATGTGTCACCAGAGGTACAGGACTGGCATCCAAGCTTGCCATCCTGCTAACATCTCCCTTATTTGAAATGCCACTGCTGCCAATTATTGCTAAACACCATTATACCTAACGAGCTACAGGGAAGTGCTAACCCAATCACACAGCATAAACAAGATGAGGGAGGAGAACAATCAGTCACCCTGGTCTCTGAAAGAAACTGTCTCTGTTTTCTTGGTTATGAACCAGCTGAGCCTGCCTGACCTTTATGCCGTTCTCTAGCAACGCGCTCTGCGCGCTTTGTCTGCTCATCATCAAGGCAGTAGTTAAGTTATGCCACTGTCTTTCCAAGGAAGATAAATGGATGGTTAATCGTGTTGCAACTCATAAAGTTGCCCATTTTAGCACAAGGCTTAAAGCCCACTTTGTGCAAGGAGGAGCCCTCTGTTCCAGCGTCCTCAAGCTGGGGCTCACAACAGCTTTTTCTCAGTGTGAGCTCTTTCACAGAACTTGTAAAAACTTGCTGTTAGTCATCAAAGTTATGTTAAAAGTATGGAGCTCCCACTAGAACTGCAGAGTAACTTCTTCCACAGCTACCCAAGTTAAGTGGCCTCCTCCAATTCCTTCCCTGGTATTTAGGTATTCCTGCTTTAGATGCTTGGGATTCAGTGGAAATCTACAAAACCCACATAGCAGGCCTCTTCTTAGCTATGTGAATTTTATAAAAGCTGGCATCACTGGCACAGATGCCAAACATACTCAAGTGTTGTCTAAGATACCCTGAAAATAAAGTGGAAAGAAAAAGATGAGAGCCATTAAGAGGAAAAGACATGAACTTGCTGAATAAAACAAAGGAAAGAAAACAGGGAAGCACAAAAGCTAAGATAGGCAGCAGAACTGGGGGAGGATTGGAGAGATGATTGAGACATGCCAACAGAAAAAACATGATGGGTACAAAAATCCAAGGTTAAAAATATCAATGTGTGTTGAAAAAATTGATATAGTCCCTGTGGTCTCTGTTGAGAAGCATAAAACTCAACCCTGCTTTCTGAGCTAGAAAAACAGCTACAGTATTTGATACAGTGGGTTTGATACAAGGCATATATAAAATGCTTCAAAAGATAAGACATACCAGAATATACAAAAATTTACACTAGGAAAAAAAAGTAGACCATATTCAAAAAGGTCTCAAATGTTACTGAGATGAACTGACTTTACTGTCTTCATAACATTATCATGAAATTCACCCAGTTAGGAGAAGAGCAGGAAGAGATTCCCCCAGCAAGGAAGATGAGTTGCATCGCACTGCACCGTAAAACGTAGATCAGAACTTTCTGTTGATAACAGAGAAATAAAACCAAGCCAAAGCAACCTGCACAAAATCACACTATATCCACCTCCTAGCTGTCAATTAACATTTTTTTCTGAATCCAGCATGTCTACCAACAGCACATGTCTGCTGCCTCAAAGATCCATTGTTCTGGTACTTGATTTTCAACTGCTATAACTGCAGTAAGTATTGCTTTTTAAAATTAAACTGGTCTTCTTTTATTCAATGTTTATTCACACTACGCATACTTGGAGCTTGATTACAGCCAGAGCTGTAATCTCAATAAAAACCTTCTTTATATGGTTTCAGCCATTACCTAGTAAAGACTCACAAGTCCATCTTAACTCCTCGGGTTCTGTTGACTATTCTGAAATAAATTCTTTGATCAAGTTTGCCAAAGGACCAGAAAAGCCAAGAGAAATAAAAACAAAAGTCTGCCATGTATCTAATATGAGCATGTCCTGGTTATTGCAAAATACAGCATGTCACTAAGAACAGTTTTTCCTCTGACATCACCTAGCACTATTTTTTGTTAATATATATATATGTGATTTATTAACTGCAGCTATGAATCATTTTGCACCTGACTAGGATCTGTGCCCCAGAGATACACAAACTATAGCCTAGTACTACGTGATAGTTGGTTCATTTTCTTCTGTTAACATTTTCTAATCATAATTTTCATAATTACCACTGATGAATACGCTATAAATAATGCTCTCTAAACAGTGGTTTAGGTATACATTTTTCAGATATTAGAAATGTAAGAATTGCCATTTTTTCAGCATGTATGATTTAGTTAAAAAAATTATTTCAAATCACACTATTTTTCCAAATAGTATATATCTCCTGAGATAACTGAGAGCAAATAATTTCTTCTGCCTATGACATTAACTGTCCTATATGAAAATCTGGACATGACTTCTTCCAGAAGCTCTCAGAGCAATTATCCTTCTACAAATCAGTGGATACTATAAGAGTTTTACCTTAAGGAAGTTAATTTTCTATTCATGTTGGAGTTTGGGTTTGGGTCCTTCAACACCTTGAGACACCCATGAATCTCAGATAGCTCTGTGAAGACAAGATTAACTTCTTTCATCTTTCATTGTGTATAAACTCTCATCTCTGGATTTTGACTCCTTCAAAGGTGCCTTGCTGCCATATGGGCTTCAAGGAAGCTAACAGAGAACAATCTCCAGTGCCAGGGCACGACCAATCATTAATCTGCATGTTGGGGTGATGAGCTTGCACATAACCTAACAGAAAGGTCCTCCACACAGCACACCTCCTGGCTCAGTAATGCACAGAAATTAATACACTTTGTCTCTTCTTCAACATGCATTGCAACTAAAAAAGAAAAATGTTTCAAATTTCTCATCACTTCCCTCTCAACAACACAAGAACATTGAAGTACCTGTGTCCACACTATCCACATGAGGAACCTAAACATGCGAACATAACCTATTTTAACAAAATCAGGCATACTCAGAAGATCATGTTTTCTCACGTTAAGATAGGAATTCTCATCTGGTTTTCCAGTTCCCTTAAATTCCAATCTTTTATTCCAAGAAAAAATAAAAATTCTAAGAAATAATTAAGAGCTGCTCCAAAATTCTTTCTATTTGTTTTCATCTTAAACTGCTTTATAGGTCCACAGCATTAAATAATCTCTGGAAATGTCTAGACGTAGGAGCATTTAAAATGTTGACTAACAAATTACATTATATTGGCATATATTTAGAGTATTGAAAATACTTTTTTTTAAAATAGGCAGCCTTTTCATTTTTTAATTTACAGAAGTAGATAGAAATAAATTGCATTCATTCACAGTATTTTTAATGGCTTATCACATTTCATCAAGATAACCATTTCTGTACATCACCTCTCGTACTTCATGTCTTTAGGAAGAACCAATATTAGTCACATTTTTGCTGGCACAAAACCAGCGTTTATTCTCTAACTTGTGGAAAAGTGGCTTCATTCCCATTTCTAATTTCAGAGTGGAACTGATTATGACTGGGTTATGAACCCATATCCTACAGAGAGCCAATAAAAACATAAATAGGAAAAAAATTATGAAGAACTTTATAAAAATATTTTAATAGGATTCTGCTGGCATTCTGCAATTTTGCTAGAATGTTTACAACTCTCCAAATCTTAGAAACCTCAAAGGGACACAGGCTTTAGCTTCTTGCGCATTTACTACTGAAAAAAGATACAGCATTTATTTACATCTTTCAGAAAAAGTTCTTCAAAAATCATGAGTATCTAGCAAATGATTCTTGATGAAACAGTGGATTCTGTCATTAATTTATTTTCTTTAGAATCTGTAAAATGATACAAACTGGTTTGTTAAAAATGCCACTATTTTTTTATAAAAGTGACAACAAAAGTCTATGTGGAATAAAAGGTATCACTAGGCATTTGTTTTTAGTTGCTTTTTTCTTTTTCATTTTAGACATATAATTAAGTTCTTTCAAAGAGGGGAAAAAAAAAAGACAAAAAAACAATGAAAACCTCTTTGTAGCCATCCTGCCAACTAGTGACAAGTAAAATGGATTTTTTTGTGTGAGGTAGACACATGCTCAGAAACACGTATCATTTAATTCCTTTGACACAGCCAATCTTCAGCCATTGACTAGGTGACATTCAAACATGGAAACCTGAAGGAGAACATGCTTTTTTATTGCACTGCCAATTCTGACAGCACATGTAGATGTGGTGGCATTCAAATGAACAGGATAGGATCCAACAAAAATACCACTGCTTTTGAACTTCAGGTACGTGCCAACCAAATGTCTTATATTTACACTACCTGGCAAGTCTAAGACTGAATTAGTTTATATGTGCATATAGTGTTTATGCTCAGACACACTCAATGTCCATTCCTGCTAATCAGCTAACATCAAGTATGTTGTTTCTAATTTATTTGGTCATTCTGGATTATTGATCTGTGCCTTTTATTTCAGATGAGTAATTTTAATCTCATCTATATCACTTCTGTGCATTTTTATAAAGCTGTCACTAGTTTTGTACAATCTAGCTGAGAATTTATTTTTAATCTAGTGGAGCTAGAGCTGGGGAAAAAAACCCCAAAAAACCAGCAAACCACAAGAGAAAAAGTATTTCTCACTTACAGTTACAAATCAGCAGTAGAAGAGAGCTTAAAAACCTCAGTCTCCTGTGTCTTGGGTTAATGCAGTGGGGTTTTGGAGGCAGGGGGGCCACAGGGGTGAGAAGCTCCTGTGAGAAGCTGCTGGTTCCAATGCTGCCTCTGCCTCCTTCCAAGGCCAAGTACATATGGGAAGCTGGATGCACCTCTGCACGTAACATATTCAAGAAATGGAAAAAATGAAACTGTAAAAATAAAAGTAAAAAAAAAAAAAAAAGGACCTGCAGAGCAGAGGAGAGGAGGAGATAAGAGCAATGCCAGAGCAGAAGATACCCAAGGTCAGTCAAGAAGGAGAACGGGCCCAAGCAGAGATTTCCTCACAGCCCACGGATGAGCACAGCGGAGCAGTCCCTGAAGGACCGTGGTGGGGTAAATGTGGATTTGTAGCCCCTGAAGTGTCACAGGTGGGCAGACACGGAACTGCAGCCTGTGCAGGATGGGGGAGAGGGTGAGATGTGTATCTGCAGCCATGGAGGAGCCCGTGTCAGAGGAGGTGACTGTTCCCGCAGCAGCCGTGACTCTGTGTGCAGCCCAGGCTGGAGTAGTGTGTGCCTGAGGGACTGCACCTGTGGGAGGGACTCATGTCGGAGGGGTTCCTGAAGGACTCTCTGCCGTGAGAGAAAGGGACCCCGCGTTGGAGCGGGAGAAAGAATGTGAGAAGTCCTCCCCCTGAGGAGGAAGGAGCGGCAGAAACACCGTGTGGGGAACTGACCCTAAACCCCCCCTGCCCCTCACTGTGCCCTGAGGGGGAGGCAGCAGGGAAATCACCCAGAACTGGGAAATTCGGTCTCTTTTTGCCTGTTACCATAATTAGGGGGTGAAAGCCTTCCTATCCTTGTCTTGATTAACAAGTCTTAAGATGGATTTTCTTCTCCTTACGTGGGGCAGGGGGTGAGAGAGCAGAGGCCTGGTTGGTACCGGCTGAGCCTCAAGCACAGCATCCTGGAAGCCATGAAATGAAAAGCAAAGCCACTCTGGATGGATCTCTTCTTGCCACCAGGATTAGATTTTCTTTGCCACCAACTCTGTGAATGACACCATCATAATTAACAATCTGTATGGCCTTGATGTAAAATTTAATCAGGAAAGATGACTATGTGTTACTGTGCTGAAGCAGGATATTGCGTTTTCTGTACAGTGCGGATCAGCAAAGTCATTCTAACCTACTTGATATTAAAATATGCTGATTTAAAACTAAAATAATTTTACTCCAAAACCAAATTATTCAGCAGAGTTCAAACAAGCAGCTAAACTGTTATTTTACAGAACAGTTACACAAGGAAAAGTCTCCATTTAAGACCAATAAAGAGTCAATGTCCAAATCAATTATAAGATACAGTTTAATTCAGTTACAAAAAAGTAGGATGCTTACACTTTTGCTATGAAAGACAAAGGGGCATGGAAGAAAACTGTGCAAGTGTTCTTTTCCTTTTACTATACAAAATAGTACATTTAGTGTTTTTTCACTCTTTTCCACACAGTCTCAAGTATTTGTCCAACCTAATTTAATGTAGTCCCCAAAGCAGGGTTGCATCAACTCCCTAAGGCTCTTCCATCCACCCCATACATCTGGCCTGGTCCAATCCTGCTTTTCTGGCAATCTCTCTCTGTTTATTCACTCCTTGTCGCCCAGTGGGCACTCAGTCTATTTAGTGAAATTTCTTGGGGTAACATTTAAATGCTGGCAACTACGCAGAAAGCATTACCGTTGTTTATTATCAACTCTCCAGGCTGGTAAAAGGGTATGGTTTCTCACCTTTATATTTTTCACTTATGTTGTCCACAGGTGTAGAGGTACCTAACATTTATCTTTCCAGGAAAACTCTCATTCAGCAGGAATGCTGTAAGTATTCACAATGGAAAAACCTTAAGTGAAACCAAAGTGACAAGCCAGTTTTAATATGTCGTGATTTGCATTTTATTTAGGATGATCTTTGAGTCAGAGGACTTGTCTTTTCTTTGCAAAGCACAATGCACGTTTACAGGATGAAAAAAATCGGTGCTACCATTCCTGATTCATTAAGTCATCTGTCCTTGGAGAAACTAAGTGTATTCTCCAAAAAAATGCAATGTAGTCTTGAACTGCTACTGTACGCTTCTGGAAATGTGGTCAGTTTAGTCCCCCCCAGTAATGGATGGGCTTCCAGTGGGATGGAAGTAGGATTCTTATAGGAGCAAGACTTCTGAAATCAAGTGGCTTCAGCATCCCCTCAATGCAAATTGACTTTTCAACCCTGTAGCTGATTTGAATCAGACTTGACAGGAAGGGGAATTCACCAAACCATCTCCTTCTTACATATTGAATTAAATCTCCTCCAGCAGAGGAAAAAAAACTGTGTGCAAATCCTGTATCAAAGACAAGGTACAGCGTGCAGCGCAGGTCTCTGCTTCACTGCACACAAGAAATGCACAGGAGAGAAACCTGCAAGATGCCACAGCTGAAGAAAAAGCATTCGACTGAGCTCTGCTCATCTTAAAGCAACAAAACAGGAAATAAATCCAGAAACGTAGTTACAGGCTTTATGAATTCTGCTGCCTATGGGGCTACCTGTGAACTAAAATCACAATAATTCTCCACTCACCCAGCATCTCTTGCATTTTTTTTGTTTTTAATCACTAACTTCATATGCAAACCTTATATGCAAAGGGACTTGGAAAACAGAGTAACCAATATTGCCTTGGAATCAGTCAATAAACATCAGGCAAATTGCATAGCTGCCAAATACCTTTGAAAATCTGCAGCAATAACTGCTTGTCAATTGCAGTAAAAGTCTCAGCAGAAATAGCTGCTTGTTGATGAGCAGGCTCCCCACGATGCCCACATCCTGCCAAGCTCAGCAGGAGCATTTGCTCTGCGTTTGCCTGGCATTTCCAGGAATTTCAGAGGCCTCAACAACTCTCTCCCACTGAATTTCAATACATTCTGCGTGCCTCCTATGTTACCAAATTAACCTGCATAGTTCATGTGGTAGTCCAAAACCAGCAATGGCGATATCTAATACTAGCTTTTAACCTAAAAAAAAAAAAAAAAAAAAAAAGCAACTTGGAGTTGTCATCTGTGTCCTGTTGTGCATAGAAAGTGAGATCATAAGGGCACATGAGGAGAAGCAAGGAAAGAGTCATGCCAGAAGTTAGTAGCTACCTAGCTACCTTTTTACTGTTTTCACCCTGAAACCTTAGGCAGAATGTAATCAAGGAGCTACAGCTCCACAGTGAACATTCCCCACAGACCAAACACAGAAATTATAGTAAAGGACTAATCAATCTATTTCCACCATGCTGAATATTTTCATTTAAATCAAAATATTTAGAAGTTTATTTAAACTACAAAATATTCAAGATCTGAACTGGACTTTAAAATTCCTACAAAATTAAAAGAAAAAAAAAAAGAAAATTATTTCAATTTTGAATTTAATTAGGGGAAATACTAAGTGCAGAATCTTTCCTAAACTATTTAAAATTTTTTAAAGTACATTGGAAGGGGGTAGGATCTCCAAATCCCCAGTTACCAAACTTACAGATGTTTCTGCTTGCTGGGCTTCATTTCAGCTTGTCTACTGTTCACAGAATCACTGAATCACCCAGCTTGGAAAGGGCCTCTGAGATCATCAAGTCCAACCCTTTATCCACTACCACTGTGGTTACCAGACCATGGCACTGCGTGCCACATCAGTCTCTTCTTAAAAACCTCCGGGAGAATCCACCACCTCCCTGGGCAGCCCATTCCAATGCCTGATCACCCTCTCTGGAAAGAATTTTTTCCTAATATCCAACCTAAACCTCCCCTGACAGAGCTTAAGTCCATGCCCTCTTGTCTTACTGGTAGCTGCTTGGGAGAAGAGACCAACCTCCCCCTGGCTACACCCTCCTTTCAGGGAGTTGTAGAGAGTAATGAGGTCTGCCCTGAGCCTCCTCTTCTCCAGACTGAACACCCCCAGCTCCCTCAGCCCTTCCTCACAGGACTTGTGCTGGATCCCTTCACAACCTCCTTGCTCTTCTCTGGACCTGCTCCAGCACCTCAATATCCTTCCTGAACTGAGGGGCCCAGAACTGGACACAGTACTCAAGGTGTGGTCTCACCAGGGCTGAGTACAGGGGCAGAATCACTTCCTTGGACCTGTTGGCCACGCTGTTCCTGATACAGGCCAGGATGCCATTGGCCTTCTTGGCCACCTGGGCACACTGCTGGCTCATGTTCAGCTTCCTGTCAATCCAGACTCCCAGGTCCCTCTCTGTCTGGCTGCTCTCAGCCACTCTGTGCCTTGTGTTCAGCAAGCTGCAGAGAGGTCCACTATGGAAATGAAGATGAAAGACGGGAAGCTGGAAGCAGGGGGAACACAGGAAGCAGGCAGGCAGCAGGACAGATCGATGGATAGGAATGTGAAGTGCAGTGGTACGGAGAGTTGTCAGCTGGCTGCCTCCCTTGCACAATCAACTGGTTCCTGCTGCCCTTCCTTGTGGTTCTCTTCCAGAAGCAACTATTAACTGAGATTAGTAAGATTAGGAATAACAGAAGTTGCCAAACAAATATATTCTTTTCCCAGAACTCAATGCTGAATGAATGACACTTGATTGGTATTTCATAACGTTAAAAAACCCTAAAACCCTATAGCTTTTAGGTTATTTTCCCAGTCCAAGGAATCCATATTGCTGTTACAGCAGCACCTGGCAGAAAAGCAGAAGCACATTCTAGGGCACATTTTCCTATGAATTTTTTTTTAATCTAGAGCATAGCCTCAAAAAGCTCCTTCATGCTTCAGAATGTGACTATTTTAAATGAATCATCAAAGTTATTGGTTGTTGCACTGGATTCTCAAGCTGTTATTTTATGCCTTAAGCCAAATGTAAAAGAAGCAGCCCCAAAGTGTAACATCAACTTGTCTTCACTTACTGGCTTGCTTCATTTGCATTCTCTCAACAAGGAGCTGTGAAAACTTAAAACAACCTGAAGAATATTTCTAACTTGTAAGAACAACGTTGCCTTGAATGATCCTCCGATTAGTCTCATAACAAAAAGGCTTCTTTATCTTAAAAGTATTTCAGGCACAGATAAAAATAAACAGATTTAAAATACTACATCATACTACTAAACATAAAAATACTACTACACTCATTCATCAGTCCAAGCATTTTTTACATTCATATAAAGTCCACAAATGATGCATTTGGTTCTGCTTGCTTTGGTTAGAAGTCTTTAAAAAAACCCAACATATCAAGGCAGAAAAAAATAAATACACATGAAGAAAAACATCTGAATAGAGTCACTCACCTTTCTTTAATGTGAGCTTCTTGAACATTATTTAGATGTCCAAGGCTTCAGGTAAGTAAGTAAACAATATACATGTTGCCCAGAGAGGCGGCAGATACCCCATCCCTTGAAACAAGCCAGTTTGGGTGGGCCTCTGAGCAACCTGATCTAGTTGAAGATGTCCCTGATCATTTCAGGGAGGTTGGTCTAGATGACTTTTAAAGGTCCCTTCCAACCCAAACCATTTCATGATTCTACGATTCCATATGGGAGACTAACATCTCATTTTAGTTGGATCCTTCTGGGACGCCTGCACCTCTTAGGTGGGACAAAAGGTGGAGCGTGGCACGATGACACTGCAGCTGGCTCATTAAAGGTTTGCAAATATTGGTCATTCTACAGTACAGAGCTGTGTTTGCAGTTAATGAAGGATATAACTTGGGCACTTGAGAACAGTAAAGGCAAAAGTGAGTCTCTTTGGTGTGTGTGCAGTCCAAGCCGGGTAATACGCTGCCAGGATGCTGGTTCCTAAGTTCTGCTGCAGAGCACTGCTGCGGAGTCCTTGGCTCCCATACAGCAAAAAGCCCTGGAAAACACTAAGTTCCAAACTGAAAGCATTACCAAGAACACAGAAGCTTGAGCCTAAGAAAGGTTGACATATGTGCTTACACATAAAATGAGTACAGGTTTAAAGCAGAGCCCCTTTTCTCACCACGTTTCAGAAAACAATCCAGACAGACTCACCAACCTTTACACATAATTTTGCCTTTCAGGAGGGGTAGAAGTAGTTGATTAAAGGTTAAAGCTGGGTGCTGGCTTGCCAAATTCTTTTTAACAGCTTCTAATTCTTTTAACCAGTATTCAGCAATACTTCTACTCTCTCTCCACTCTTTCTTTCAGGCCCTCAGCTGTACTTTGTACTTGTAAAACTGCACTGTGCTTTCCAGAGCATCAAACAGAGTGACAAAGCCTCACTCTGTGAATTCCTCATTAAAAATGCAGCAAGAAATCTCTAGTGAGAGTCTCACTGCCTTTCCACATGTTGGTTATCTGCAAGGATAAAAGGGAAGCAAAAAAAGAGAAAACGGCTGGTTGGGGATTTTTGGCAAAACTTTCTCCTGAAAAACATACTGATTCACAAGCATCTAAACTTCCATCAAAGGGAATTATTGATTTTCTTCAAAAGAATGTTGAGGAATTTGTGAAGCATTTTGCTTTCAGGTGATAAAGTTCTCTTAGTGAAGAGCTCAATATATTTTTTAAAAAGTATAGGCTAACACTGAAGAGCAGCATTTATCTAACACATAGTTTTACATTTGATTCAGAAAACAGTTAATGCCAACTCTTCACTACAGTTTAGGATGGCATTTCTTTAATCCTAGATTTTTACAAGCCAAAGCACATTCTCCACCAGCTCTGACTGACAACCAGCCCTTCTACACTATATAAGGGAAGTTCTACACAAAGAGCTATAGGCATCTCTGGGTATGCCTGTATGTTAAAGAGAAGGTGGGCAGGTGGAAGCTGTGGGCATTGCACCCCATAACACTTCAGCTGTTCAGCCCCCAGCTCTGCTCTTGTCTTCAGGGACAGTTTGCTCCCAAGACCCAAGACCCCTCATTTTTTGGGAGAAGGAGATGAGATACATGAAGGGGCGATAGATCTGGCCCATATGCTACCTGACAGGTGATAAAACACATGAAATAAGCTTTGTGCTATAAAACTCACTGTACTGGTAGGCTGCAACACAACTTTCTCATTCTTTTGGATAGTTTGGACCAAAGCACCATTGCTAAGTAGAAGACAGGACAGATAAAGCCCTTCAGCTGTGGGGCAAGTTAGCCCTAAGTGGTGTGGAAAGGGGAAATCCTGTGTCATTTCACCTTGAGCTGCTACATTCAACTGCATGTTTGTACATACACACATATATACTTGTGTATGAAAGTTACAAGTCTGTTGTACAGACACACATTTAGGTGGTCTGCAATTTGCTGGACTTGAGTCACTTGGTAGTACAACCAGAAGAATTTTATGGTTATGATTTATATTTCTGGTGTGCATTTAGGATGAAGAATAAACCAGCACATTCACTAAGTAACTGGAAAACGTGCTCACATTGCACTGGCACACCTCTCCAGTGGATGGCAAAAGAAAAACATCATCATTGAGAGGAAGGGAAATGTTACAACACAGAGGAAATGCCAAAGTTTCAAAAGCTACACAGCAAGAAATAGATGTTAATTCACATCAATATTATTCTTTTATTTTTTTTAATTACCGTGTGGGGGATTTAGAATGATATCTTTCTAAAAGTTATTTCTTCCCTTTTTAAAAAAAACCAAAACACCACAACAGTTTCCTAAAATTTCAGCTTTTGGCATTACATTTCTACTCCTTTCATCTCCTGTGTCACTTAATTTTTCTTGTCTTGGTAATTCAAGATGTTGCCTGTGCTATTTACTGGAATTTTAGGGAATGCATTTACTGTTATTATCTGCTTAACTGGATTATAAAAATGTTTTAAATAAAAGAAACTAAATAATCTAGTCTTAACTATTTAATATAATTTTGCAGTATGCTCATTTAAAATGAAGCATTTTAAGGTTACCCAGGAAAAAAAAATAACATGCAAGGGATTTCAGTAGGGAAATAAATATGACATTTATTTCCTGAAATATTTATGTAAGGACTTACATCAGAAAGAAATAAATGAAGATGCACAATAGGGAAAAAGCCTAACTAACTATAAATACAAAAACATGGTGATCCAAACCTAGTATTCACATCACCACAGACTTCAAGACCAACTGCACAGATTTGAAGTAACTTTCATAACAGCAAACCAGCATCTTAAGAGCACCAGAAAGCAATCAGGCTTCCCACAAGGCCACACCCTGCTAGACACTTTTTGGTATTTCCCAGAGAAAACTCTCATCTCAAGTGAAGCAGATAAACCAGACTTATCTTATGAAAAGATAAATCTGAAAAAAGACAAGAGCTAGATTATGGTTGTCTCTATAAAGTGCATAACAAATGGAATATTTTCCCCATCAGCTTTAAATTCCAACAGGTTTTCCTAGGAGGCAATATTTTCAGTACAGGGAAGTATGCAATTTTGTGCCATGTGTACTGATGTATTTCTTGTATTTCAAGGAAAGTATTCTATACTGTTGTATTTAATTGCTCCCAAGTGTTTCTCAGTTACCATAAGGATTTTACTCCATTACTTACAGAGAAGCAGTTAAGCACATACCTATGTTTGATGCAGTTAACACTTATCTGTGCAATAGAATCTTTATCTTCAAATACACAGAAGCATTTCTCAGATAATTTTACATTTTTAATACGACAACTATAGTCAAACTACTTCCTTCTCCCAGGGACAGATTCAAACCCTATTTTTAGGAGCCAAAAATTATCATCAGGAACTAATTCCTGTGTCCCATGGAATAAAAGCTACTCATTTCAGTCTTGTTTTCAAATCACCACCACACATCCAACTGCAGTACCACTAATCAACACATTTCTGAGCAGGTTGGTCATGCAAACCAGACTACACTAATTACAGAAACAAAATTCATTTCCAATAGCAATGATCCAGGACAGGATGATAGAAAACAAAAAAAATTGTGGAATTTAATGGCAATGCCAGTTCTACAGAGCTACTCTGAGGTTATACAGGACACCTACATCTTCAGGAATGTCCATCTGGCATATTTTGTATGTATCCAAGTTATAATTATATAGAGAAAAACATAAAAAGAAAAATCAATCTCATCATTATCAAAAGCCTCATCAAAACAAGCACAATCACAATGAAGTTAAAAGGCATTATTTTTTTCCAAACAATTTTAAATCATCCCTTTTATTTCTACTTTTTTGTGTGCCTGGAAAGTTGCACAAAACGTGTTGCTTCGGGGCTACACCTAATTATACTGGGCATCCAGAAATAGGTGCATCTGACTCAGAATTTCTGCAGGCTTTGCCAACCAATCAAACCATAAGAAATGCAAGCTATGGTTAAATTAAGCAATAAGACACCACAAGCTGCAAGTTGTAACGTATCAGCATCTACCACACCGCAAGGAAGATCACAACAGGAAACAGTTTCAGGGTAGTAGTTGTCCCCAGTGCTGCCAAGAGTATCATCACAACTGAGAGTGTAAGAAATTTGAGTCAGAGGACCAACTATTCTCAGCTGGATGCTACAGAGCAGGATTAGGCATAAAATAAGCATAAGTGCATACAAAAGCAGTGATGTCACTGATTCCCAGTTCCTATCTGTCACCTTTTTTAAACCTTTATAAATGCTCAATGAATAATTCCTCCCTATAGGCATCTTCCAGCCAGAAGATTCATTCCTTCAATGTCTCTAACACAGAATCATAGAATCATAGAATTGGCTGGGTTGGAAGGGACCTCAGAGATCATCAAGTCCAACCCTTGAACCACCGTTGCGGTTGCTAGACTATGGCACTGAGTGCCACATCCAATCTCTTTTTAAATATATCCAGGGATGGAGAATCCACTACTTCCCTGGGCAGCCCATTCCAATGTCTGATCACTCTCACCGTAAAGAAATTCTTTCTAATATCTAACCTAAACTTCTCCTGGCACAACTTAAGACCATGCCCTCTTGTCTTGTTGGAAGTCATTTGGCAAAAGAGACCAACCCCCACCTGGCTACACCCTCCTTTCAGGTAGTTGTAGAGAGTGATGAGGTCTCCCCTGAGCCGCCTCTTCTTTAGGCTGAACAGCCCCAGCTACCTTAGTCTCCCCTCATGGGGTCTGTGCTCAAGTCCCTTCACCAGCCTGGTTGCCCTCCTTTGGACCTGCTCCAGGACCTCAATATCCTTCCTAAACTGAGGGGCCCAGAACTGGACACAGTACTCGAGGTGTGGCCTCACCAGCGCTGAGTACAGGGGCAGAATCACTTCCTTGGACCTGATCACAGAACTCATATAAAACCAAATTTAACTACCAACTCATGCTGAGACATTAACCTTACGCTTAAAAGTAAGTTCTGATGCTGTATTTTGCTTCTGGTCGAGGACAGGTGGGCAATTGAGCAGATGACCCCCAGAAAACCATGCTCCTCTAGGTCTCTTCACTTTAAATCAACCCTAAAATGGAGGGTGCAGTCAAGTTGTTTTCATTAACTCTTTCTTTTTCACAGCACTACAGAGCAAATTATGTATATCAGCTAGACCAAATCTGGTCCCAGACATTTCAGAAGAAGACATCAGGGCATTTGTTTTCATGCCCCAAGTGTGATCATTAATAGCTATCACAAAACAAACCAGCAGATTCATCTTCACACATTTTTTGCTTAAATTTATCATAAAAATAAGTTAAAAATATTAAAGTTAAAGATTTATTGTAACAGTAAGAGAATGGGGCTGAGAACTATAAGGCCATTGCAGTAACTGAAAACCACTTCCTACAGAGATAATGACAACAGCAACTGAATGGAATGGAACAGAATACAATATTCCTGTTAGAATGGACCTACAGTGACCACCTAGTACAACTGCCAGAGAAGGAGAAACAATCAAAGGATAATCCAGTAAGTGATTTATGCCAATACTGACAACTTTCAATAAATAGTTGCTTTCCCATATATATATTATAACCTTGCTAATCCAGTCCTTTGACTAACCTGTAAGGTAATTTTTTATATTGAAGTGGTAAGGCTTACATCTGAGTTGCAAGGAATTCTTTTAGTTGATAGCTATGTGTCAAGCAAAGTGGAAATAAAATCCAGGCAATGTGGCAATTTAACATCAACTACATTATATACATGTCCTGGTTTGGGCCAGGATAAAGGTGATTTTCTGTTTTGTACTTTTACTTTTAGCTAAGTCTCTTGTAAGTAGTTGCACTGCTGAAATTAACAGCAAGTTTCTCAGACAGTGTGTGTTTCTAGGACTGATAACACTTGATGTTTATAGTTACTGCTAGAGACTGGTATGCAGAGCCAAGGACACTGCTCAGCTCTGAGGAAAACATTTTACCGTCCAGGAGGATACAGAGGTCCCACCTGAGCCCTCCTTTAGGGAGGAACAGACAAGATAGATGCCAGAATTGACCAAACAGAGTATTCCATCCCATATACGTCACACTCAGTATAAATTTGAGGCATCACGAGGGCCGAGCCAGATCTTTTCCAGATTTCCTGATTTCCTGCTTCCCTTCCTTCTCGGCATCCTGGAAGGATCCCGTCCATTCGTCTGCCTGTGGTCCTGATCCATGCCAGCCCATATCTGTGTGTTCCTGCCTCCGGTTCCCAACTGCTGCCGACTCCAGGAGTCCAGCCTGGACTTTCCCAGGGCTGCCCTGCAGCCTCGGTGGTGACGTGAGAGTTATTGGGGGAGAGGGGGGAGGAATGTGGTTTCCATTTTCCTGTATATTTGTATATATTTAGTAATTTTACCTATTTATCATTACTGTTTCATTAAAGTTGTGTAGTTTAGTTTCCAACCCATAAGTCTCTCTCCCTTATTCTCTCTCCTTTCTCTATCAAGGAGAGAGAGATTAATAGAGAGCGTCTGTTATTCGGTTTAATCGCCGGGCCAGTGTTAAACCGTGACAATACATAAGGATTTTTAGACTGGTAGTATAAAGTACTGTGTTCATCTATATTCATTATGAATGAACAAACTTTTTAATTAAACTATTAAATACTGCTCTGTGCTGCAAACCTCATATACAATCTGCTATCAAATTAAAATATGCTTAAGAGATATTTGAACAACTGAAGTGTTTCCGATCAATCTTGTATTAGGAACACATCCAGATTTTCATGCTTGCAAGAGAACAATCATTTTCAGAAATGAACATAACTGTATGTACCAAAATGTGTTATTTTGTACCATATCATTTTCCAAACTCTATAGTTACTTTTCCAGCAGTATTTTAAAAGATAATTTTCAAGGGAAAGTATTTTTCCACATAAAATCTCTGTTATTCATTACAAATGGTAAAAGAAAGATCTAAAAACATTGTCTACAGCATAAGTGATCCATCACAGCTCCAGGTGATTTACCATACAACACAGCACAGTTCACACAACTCATGATCACTCACGAGGCTGCACAAGACAGCAGTGACACTGGGAAACCTAAAGAAAAATTTTTCTTTAAATTACATAGCACTGTTAGAAAATGCAGTAATACAAAATAAAGCATCCTATTGATTCACTGGTATTTTGCTTGAGCTTCTGGATTGAGCCTGGGGTCCTAAAGTCAGTAAACATCTCTAAGGTTTGGTCTGTCATTTGTACCTGCTAAAGACTTTGCAATGCAAAAGTATTATTGTCTGACTCAATGAAAAATAAATTGTGCTCTCTGCTTTTATGTATGTCAGAACTTTATATATACACACACACACACACACATATCATCTTAATGGCTGAATGCATTAGAGAGTTTTCTGAAAGCCCAAACCAGTGTGAGCTGAATGCCAGGTTGATGCTGAGATTTCAAAGGAAAGAAACCACTGTGATAAAAGCTGTGCTCTTTTCACCCCTCAGCAATGTCCATGGGGTCCTCTTACAAGAGCAACCATTAGCAAGCCCTTAGATTCCACTTCAACAGTCTTCTGAGTTAATCAGAGACTACAGAGGTAGGAAAAGATTATTAGTTCCTTAAGGAATTGGGCAATCCAAAAGAAGGAAAAAAAATCGACTGCAGAGTAGTAAAAAAGCTGCTCAAAGGGAAATCTAATGTCTTTTATTTTGACTGGCTTTTCAGAAAACATCTGAAATCTTCTAAGAAAAAGATACTCTTCACCTTTCCATTGGAAAAATAACCTAGAAACACTTAAATTCAGACTCAAAAGCTTGCCATGATGCCACTTAAAAAAACAAAGGAATAAACATGTTTTTCCAGTGAGTTTGGTTGGTTTTCCATCCTCAGGATAGAAGAGCTGACAGTCTTTCTTGCTTTGGAGACAAAAGTCTGCATGAACAAGGGTGAGGTTTCAGGAAAGTATGGGTTCTTTGTTTTGCTAGGGTTACATGAATGGAGAGGCCAGACATTTCTAGCTTTCCCAGATCATCCTTTTGAGGCACTTACAAGGCAAATACAAAGACAGTAAGAAAACTTCAACATGGGTGTGTTTGTCTGTGCAAAAAATTCTGGGTCACAAGCAAAAATATTTTTACCCATTTTTGAAGAATTTGCACAAGATTTATACAAGAAGTTTGGTATAATCAAAAGACACAATGATTGCATTGCAGCAATATAATCAGTTACAATTAATTAAACTAGCTTGAGCACATTAAGTCCAGACTGCAAAAGTATGCAGATAGAGAAGCCTGTTTTGAGCAAAGTAGCTTCCTAAAAACATACTTTAAAAAGACAAACTACTCCAGTTCATGTCTACCTTTCTTAAAGGTTGTCAAGCCCTAGGATTCTGACAACAATCTGTTTCAAAGAACCCATAAAACTGATCAATCTGCCCTCCAGTACATCCCATTTACTATTTTCCCCATATTCTTACTGGTCTTTATCAACCACTTAATATCTGTTGGGCTTTTTAGCTCTCAGCCTTAGAAAAAGTCATAAGACTAGGTGTATCTTTACCACTATTCATTCATCTGCATCCTGGCATCCCCTGCCATATGCTGGGAAGCTGCACTGCCATTCTGCTTCATCTTTCAGTAGTCATCCATTTCTCTAACTCAGTATCTTCAGACAAAGCTGAATAATGCAGGAAGAAAACTCTCATTAACCACGTGATATATTACAGTCATAAAATGACTGCAGAGTGAAATCTCTGGCTAATGTAACAGGTCAATATCTGCCAAAATAAGTGTCACTGTCAAAAAGTTACTAGAAAAGTAATACCCCACAGTTTTAGTTGCAGGTTTGCTAAAGTTTGGTTTAGTTGCAGTAAGTTAGAAATGCACCCATATAGACTTCTGCAGTCAGTAGTTTGTTGCTGAACAAACAGCATTTCTATCACCCGCTGCTGAGGTTGTCAGACCCAACAGAAAGGAAAAGTTTCTTTTTTTTTTTTTTCCACTTAATGAATCATGCAAAGTTGACTTTCTGTTTCAGTTACTCAGTTATAAATACAACTTTAAAACTGAACTAGCCAGTTGCTTTCTGCAGCTACTGAAAGAGAAGTAACTTTCTCCCTGAGCAGCAAGAAGAATTAAGTTTGGGCTGAGGGGCAGAAGTTATACAGTCAGAGGGGGGAGTACTCAGAACATATGGGTCCGCACAGACAGAAGGAGGTTGCAAGAACAGAAATATTAAAAGTTTGAGTGACAGTTTGAGCTGTGGTGACGGACAGGTCATACCTTTGAGATATTAGATAGACAGAAATCATATTAGAATGATAAAGGTTGATCTCAATATTGATGCCTGGTTTACCATCCTGAATAAAAAAGACAGTGACATTATTAGCCATGGTAATTCACAAAAAGGCAGGGGGAGATTTGACACTCTTGCCTGGGATGCTGACCAATGCCCCTGTGCTGCCTTTCCATATTATTCCAAGAAAAAAAGACGGATTTCTTCTGTGGAGATTTTTCACTGTTTTCATTGCATATAAGGCACCGACAGATAGCTAGACAGATAAACAGAACACCCAAGAACAAAACTGGTACAAAAATTTGGTGTTATTTAATCATGAAGTTGCATCAGCCTGCATTTATTACATGAGAGGCGTATGAGGATTAATGAATGACAACCTGCAGAGCTGTGCCTGGGTGTGCCATCATTCTCACAGGGTATTCTAACACTTTTCCAGCATCCACAATTAATTATTGTTTTAAATAAAACTATAAGCGTTAGTGATTTTTTAGAACACATAACCAGCTGTTCCCAGGGCTAGACTGCAAGGTACCAGTTTTATCCTCCTGCCAGAAAAGAGAGAGAGAACTGTGCATGTTTGTTGCTGTCACCTGCACACCCTCTAGAGGTAGGCAAGGCAGCACTCAGCTTGAAATTAACCCACAGATCCATCCTTGGAGCAGCACAACCACTCAACATCATGTATCCATTACAAACTGTCTCATGTTTAAAGATGAGACTGAAAGACAGAACTTTCACAATACACTGAATACAGCAGACTGCCCATGTGTTGATAAGATTCATAGTTCTTTGATACACACCAGGCTGTGCAAATGCTGGTTCATTACAGTCTGCTAAATGCAGGTATTTGGAGATGTGGATCTCCCTGGGATACTTATTCCCAAAATCAATATAGACTTCATATCTCCTGACTGACTCTTCTCTGAATTACTTCAAAATCTCCACAACTGCTCATATATTCATCCAGGACTGTTTTCATCTTAGTCACATTTCACAGAGATTTTACATTCAAGACAGAAGGATACTATTTTGCCCGGGATTAATAAACCTGAAAAACACAATTCAAATCTGAAATGTCACTGTGCTGTCTTAATGTATCTAAGTTTTCAGTCACCATCCATTCTATTAATTAATTTATGATTAACTCCCAAAGCTGGTCATACACGGAAGCCAAAAGAATGCCATGACCTTTCATTGCATTGAAACGTATTTTATAGATATGGGCAGATGAGAGAATACTGGAGAGTAAAATGACACAAAGAATTTTTCCAAGTAAATACTTTGAATGCCTACTGACGTGATATTGCACTTCAGCTCCAGCTTTCCCATTAACAAACAGCAGCAATTAGACAATTATTCTAATATTTTTATTTTTTTATTCTAATATTTTTGATGTCTTTTAAATTTTATGGTATTAACACAGCTATGGTTTCAAGAAGTAATACCCTGGACAGGAATAAGACTGACTTAATACCTTACTATAGAAAAAGTTTCTGAGGACTGTATTTCTCACCAAGCTAAAAGATATTCAGAACTACTGCAATTTCAGATGCACCTCCCCAGGTTTTCCTCCAAGTGTAGATGTAGCCATGTTGGATGTCAGAGACTGGGCTGCACTGTGCTGACTTGGGTGCATCCCTTCCCATCAAATGAGCCACACGAGCAGCAGAGAAAAGACCCACATGGGTATAAACCATCTGAGGTTCAGTCTCAGCCTAGAGATTTACTGTAGCAGCAAGAGCCTTTCTTGCTCCTGAGGCTCGACGAGCTGCTGGCCTCTCCATGCCTCACACCAGAGTGAGCAGAGCTGGGCTGCCCTCTGTGGGTGTGTGTCCCACCTTTATTGGCCCCCTGGTAATAGGGGGCCTGTCCTAACCAGGCACAGGTGGACTCACACCCACTCTTTGGCAACTCGAGGCACCTGGATGTCTTGTTTCTCTACAATTTACATGAAAATTTACCAAAGGAAAAAAGACCAGAAACAGAATCAGGAAGTAAATAACCTTTTCATGTTGCAATAAAAATATTACTGGTTATTTCCTGCACACAGGGTCAAGACCTCAATGGAAGAAAAATGCAAAAATCAATCCTATGTTTTATTTATATATAGATCCAATATACTGATTCACACTAGTACTTCTGTTTTTTCTTTATAGAAAATGGATAATAAAAGGGGGAAGTATTAGTAAAACACATATTATAGGAAAAATATATTTCCAACCTGCAACATTCAGTATGAGTCAAGTACTGTTACAGTCAAGTAGACATTCAGAAATTCTTCTTCACCCTAAGGACTTTATTCCCACCTAGGTAACTTTTCCTGCCATTGCAATTCCACAAAAGCTTTCACCATAACTCTCCTACATAAAATCTCCAAACAGCAAAATTGTATGCAGAGTGCCTGTATTTACACAGTGGGGTAGCTTCAAAGGTTTGAGGACAGGCCACCTTCTCTCCACAGAATTTCTCAAGTGCAACTTCAGAAGCTTTATTAACATATCTTTACTTTAGATGGGTTTTTACCATCATCCCTGATTGATTGAAAGACAGAGCTTTTATCAATGCTCAGTTTCATGATTTCTATTAATTACTATGAACATGCCTACAACTATTACTGAAACGACTACAAAGTGTGGAAATCAGAATGAAAATCAAAATTTCTTCCAAAATGTGTTTATAATTCAGGATCATCACCTACCTCATCGCTGTCTACAATAACCTCTCAGTTCCAACAGCAGAGCAAACAGATTATTTGTGGAAGGCAAATCACGAGTTTAGTCAGCAGTGCGACCTTTGAGGATGGCTAACTTCATTCCAGACAATATCTCCAACCACTAAATGAAATCTATTGTTTCTAAGCTTAAGGGGAAATTTAAAACACCCGCAGACATTAGCAAAGCTGTTCCTCATTCATTCTAAATTGTGCTTCATCTTCAGCCTACAGATGCAGTCAGAAAATCTCAGAGAAAGAAACATCCACAGATTAAATGACTAGCAATTAAATAAAGCACTTGAGAGCATGCATGATTATTGCAACTAACTATAGTAGCTCAGGAAATGCACTGGAACCTTTCTGAATAAAGAATACCTTTAACTGACATTTCTAATAAAAACAAGCAGGTGGGGCCAAATGCATGAGAAAAGGTGACTGAAAGAGGCTGTTGTGAGGTGGGTGTTGGTCTCTTTTCCAAGTACCGAGAGACAGGAGAAGAGGAAATGGCCTCAAGTTGCACCAAGGGAGGTTTAAATTTGCTACTCGAAAAAATTTATTTGCTGAAAGGATTGTAAGACACTGGCACAGATTCTTCAGGGAAGTGGTGAGGTCGCCAACCCTAGAAGTATTTAAAAGACATGTAGATATGGTACTTAGGGACAAAATTTAGCAGTAGACTTGACAGCGCTACATTTATGGCTGGACTCGATACCTTAAGGATCTTTTATAATTTAAATAATCCCAAATTCAATCTCCCAACTGCATTTCAGAAGGGTCTGCTGGACAAGTCTAAGAAAAACCCTCCAAAATGGCAGGACAGGCTCTTCTTTTCCTCCCCACTGCAGATACTTGCAAGTAGCTCATTCACAGGGTGCTTCACATTTCCTGCCACCTCTACACACCCTTTTGCAGAGAGCCCATGCTCCTTCTTGTGGCAATGGTTCATCTGATGTGGGTGAAAAAACTGACTCTGCAGGAAAGTATCAACTGCACAGAGGCAAGAGAAGAAGGTATTTTTTCCTCCTAGTGATTTCAGAGACTACTTGTAACCTCAGCCAGTATAACTTTCTTGGATGTAAAAGAAATTTTCAAACTGATGAGCTTACTGTGTAATTTCCTGGCAAGATGGCAATGCTTCTTCTCAGGTGCTGACCCACCTGAAGGGAAGGAGAGATCACCAGCTCACCAGCCCCAGCTGCAGTGCAGATGCTGCTCCAGCCACACCACACCACCTTCTAATGAGCCATCACCTGTTTTTCTCTGAAGACATTTCACCATTGAAAAACATGTAATTACAGATACAGACTTGTCTCCTAGGGAGACCAACGCACATTTCCAAGATCACTTGTCAAGGATGAGGGGCCCTCTACTCCCACTAATTACAGAAATGCATCCAAAACAATATTTCATCTTAATTTTCCCACAAAAGGCCCTCTCACGTATGTCAGGATCCTTTCACTGATTTAGAAAGGCCCCAGCAGTAACTCTTAAGTGCACTCCTTCCAACACAGCCTGGAAAAGGAAGATTTGTGCATTTGCTTCTAATGGGTAATTCTCAGATACCATGGTTATGGATGAGCTTATCCCGTACAAAGCAATTAAATTTAATGCTCTAGGAGAAGTTAGATGCTATTTCTGACTGAATGACCTCAAGAGGGTGTGTGCAGATGTTCCGATCTATGATGCTAGTGAACTAGGGAGGCATCTGAATGTGTTCAGTAGCAATTTTTTCCTCTCAAAGCAGAAAGATTTTACTCTCTTAGTTCTGACTCCTGGCACCACTCTGTTGCTACCATATGATACGAGGTATGACTACAATAAAATAATTAAAACTCTACAGAAATCTTGAAAGGAGTAACATGATTGCTTTGTTGAACGAGGGAGTCTCAAAGCAAGAAGGAAGCCAAGACAAACAGGAGTATATTGCTTAAATCAAGAAGTGAGCAGGTACAGAACTTCCTTTCTTCATTATTTCTAATCAGTTTAAGAGTGTGATTCATTTGTTAAACTCCATTCTATACAAAGTGGGGAGAAAAAAGTGAATTACATATTGAATGCACAATAGAATAATGAAAGGAAGCTGCAGCTATTCCATGCCTTTGAAAATCATTCACTCTCCAAGAAAATGCTTACATATATATTTATGTCCATATTTCTGTTAAGGAATAAACACACATTAATGTCTGAAGATTTTCCTGGGTGAAAGCCAAGCAGGGAAATTCAGGTATGTTTAGCTGGAGCACTGTGTCCACCTCTGAATCACTGGAGCAGAGTTCATATATTAAGAAGTTAATCACAGAGTCTTTCAAGTGGAAGACATTGCCTGAGACTCCACTTCAGTGCCCAAAGTGATGAACGTTTTGCTGAGCTTCCTGTTAACGCAATTACACTGCAACTCAGACACCTATCACAAGATCAATCTAATACCTCACCAGAAAATTGAAAAGATATCTTGATTAAGTGCAGCTGACCTGCAAAATGGCCTTTGAACTTTTAATTAATATCATTAAAGGAAGTTTACATTGCACACGAACACAGCAAATGCTTAAAACTATTTTGCAATTGATAAACTGTACAGCTGATGAATTTTCTGCCTTAGCTGGCCTGCGGTGCCAATCCCTTGGGTAATCTACACCTGCTCTCTTACAGGAAATCTGTAAACAAAACTTAAAAAAACCCAACAAACAAACAAACAAAACCTCTTAGAGAAAACAGGAGAGGAGGCAAAAAATATACAAGTTTGCCCAAGCTCAGTATAGCTTATATAATACACATTTAGAAGTGAATCTCAATACACCAGCATTAATTTTAGAAAGTGAAGAATGCATGCTCTGTTGTGTTAATGGTTTGCAAAGGGAAAAAGCAACATTTATTTTAGGAGTAAACATCTGCCTCATTAGGAATAATGTACCAAATAACGTTAATTCTATATACACGGTAAAGATTTTTCATTAGTGTTATGTTTTCTGCTCCATCTGTACAGAAGACCCATGTGCAGAAGATTCACATTTGCTCCAATTAAAATCGGTGCAAATTTCATTAAATCTCATCAGACATTTATGGTAATGGAAACATGAACCACATAAAAATGTTAATCACTTGGCAATTAAGTTTTACCTTTGAATTATTAAGAAACAACTACCTTGCAGCAGTAAACTTTACTGGAATGTCAGGAGTTTGCATCATCTGGAAATAAAAGTTTTTCCTTCTATATATTTTCTCCATAAAAAGAATATTAAAGCCAGAAACAGTGTAGTTCTCCTTTCCACTGAAACTGTGAAGAAAAGTTTCACTGCATTTTAATGAGCATTGGTAAATATATTTATCCTCATGAAAAGAAAAATCACTATTAATGACTAAATGAACGCTGATATTCCATTTGGTTGATTCCAAAAATATTTGCAGTTATTGCAAAAAATATTAGTTCCATTTAACTTTCATCCAATTCAGGAAACTTAATTAAGCTATAAACAACAACAGTAAAATATGGCCAATAGCTATTAAAAACATAGTTCTGGAGAATGGAAAGAGCATCAAGTCTGTGTAGGTATCATGACTTCTACTTTTGTTTTAAAAATCAAAGAAGCAGCTTTAAAAATACTGGGGGGGAGGGAAAAAGAGGTGCCTTGCTCATTGAGCTATTGTCTAGAGCCCACTCTAAAAATCAGTCTCACAGGCAATTAAAGTATTTCTAACATCTTCCTCCTATTCTCTAAGAAGTAACATACACAGCACATACTTAATGCTATGTTACTCATAGATTCCTCAGCCTCTGGACAGCATCTTTAATTTTAGGCAACATCTTTCACCATATGAGGCCACAGAAAGTACATTAAGAGTCTCCACATCATACATGACACTCATTAAGATAGAGAAGAAATGTCATTCCCAAGAGTGGCACACAAAGAAAAACACTTCAAGGTAGGACTCTCACCTCCAAATATAATGCTAAGTACACAATATTTACATGAAGGGGAAAATTACAGCAAAATTCTTATTATATTATATTCTTATTATATTCTTATTATAAAGAAAGCTCTTATCTCACTTCTAGCTTAAAGATGAGGAAGAAATGGAGAACACCCTGCTTGCAAAGGTTGTCCATTCACTTGACAACTGGAAATCAAAACACTAAAATACTCTCCTAATCATATACACAGTTCTTAATCCTAATCTGAGAAATAAATTTAATGACAAATTGAAGATTGTCTGCATGCATGAAATTTCACCAGTCCAGTTCTTGGTTACTCTTTCTCAAAAGCAAGCCTTTTTTTCTCTTTTTTTCTAGGATAGTGAGGATCACTTTTGATTTTTATGCCAAATTAGTTGTTTCCACTGGATCTCTACTCCTGAATCACAAAGTAAGGCTGGTAACGAGAAAATTTAGTCAACCAAGCCTGAAAAAAACATTGTGAAACAGTGGTTTACTAAGGTAAGTACACATCAGACAATAAACATTCCTTTTATTTACCTACTGAAAATCCTGAGGGAGACAATAGCTCTCCAACAAAAACCAAGAGAAAAAGAGAAGACAGATGTTCCTTATTGCTTGTGACAGGGTTCTAGGAGAGGTTTGCTGACCATCAGTACCACCAGGAAAAGAGGAAATAAGCACTGTTGAGCATTTTATCTTCTCTGCCAATCACAGAGAAAGTGCAAATGGTTTTAAAGATTGTTTTATGTCCACCTCTTTGGTCAGTGTATACTGACTAAGACAGCACAAGAAAATGCAGGATGTGAACATTAAAGCCTAGGAAGGCAAATTAAGAGAAAAGCAGAGCTCTGCATCTGCTGCAGAATAATCCCATGCATCCACACAGGCTGGGAACCTTCTGTTTGGGCTGTGGACACAGCAGGCTGAGCTACAAGCCAAGAGCAGGCCCTCATCACAAGTAAGGCAAGCGGCATACAACTATTCTAAAGGAATGGGGCCAGCAGGATGAAGAAAGTTATTTTTTTTTCCACTCCTCCACATGGCCTCACCCTATGGCACCCCAAGCTGTTGTGTCCCCCTGCTGAACAGGGACATGCAGAAGCTGAAAGAGTTACAGGAGAGCAACCAAGACAGTCAGGGGCCTCAAACTTGTGTCTTACACCACAGAGAAGTTGAGGGAGTTGAGCTTGTTCAGTCCGGGAAGGGGGTGATCTAACAGCAAGCTGAAGGGAAGCTGCAAGTGAGAGTCAGATGATATCTAAAGGGACAGTGACCATAAGCTGTCACTTGGGAGGTTTGAGATGCTTCTCACATTCTTCCCTTCCAGTGCCAAACCCTCTCTGTTTCAACAGGTGGATGTTGTAGAGCCGCAACTTGACCAGTAAGGCAGTGGGAACTCAATCCAGTGAAGTTTAAGACCTGTCTAGAAAAAGCCCAGCTAACACAACAAAGAAGAGTGTGTCTTCCAGTTGGACTAGGTGACATCCAAAGGTCCTTTCCAAGCAACATTTAAGCAGACATTTAACAGAATCACACTGCCTCAGATGCAGCAAACCTCTGTAGATTCTGAAGTGCATCTAAACACCCACCATGATTCGCTGTCCCTGAAAGAAAATGCCTACTAAAGTTTAGGTGTTAAAGAGTTTAAAATTTTACCTCCTTAGTAGCTAATAAGATTTCCTTTGCTGCATGATGTATGTTGTCAACCCTATTATTTATTATTTGTAAATATCATGCTGTTGTTTTTAAAGTACATAAAAATATATTGTTATCCTGACATCAGATCCTGACTCTGAAATGGTGCTTGAAAAGATGAAAGCACCAATACTCACAGAGCACCCAGAACTACTTCATTAGATGCCTTGAGATGGGTAACATAATGAGATAAAATCCTTTCTCCTTATTCCTGTCAGGAGGTGAAAAAGCAAGTATTAGGGTGTTGCACATTATCATTTTTTTAATCAGAATGTGGCACTTCCCTAATTATACCAATGGCACAGTATGATGCCACACTGTTAGTTTCCATGCAAAGATGCTGCTGTTCAATACCCATGATCATTAGTAATTAGTCATTAGATCATTAGTAAGCCATGTCCTTGCCAGCAGATCTGGAAAACTAAAATAAATCTTTGATGGCATCATTACATCTTTTTCAGAAATATTTTTTTTTAAGCCTCTTGCCATCAATAATGCAGAAGACACAAAAAACATCATACAGGCTCTGAAATTCACCTAGCACAGTATGTTCTGTTTCCAGCAATGACCAACAGAGGATGCCCGTGGAAACCTATCAACACAGGTCATGTAAAGTGATACTGCCCTGGTGCACACATCCAGCCCTGTGATTTGTTATTCAGAATCTTCCAGAGCAAAAGGTGGTGGCTTTGTAAAGAGAAGGACATCCTCACAGCAAATGGTACAGACTTTTGCATGGAACACATTACAAAAAAGTCACTAAGAAACAGCAATTTTATTGTCCCTGAAATAAACCCAACGTGTTAAATTAGGAAAATCATGCAACTAATTATATCCTACCAGCATAAGCAATATCAAAGAGCAGTATTTTTTTCTGAACATCTCACGCCATCTCTTCCTCAGAATTTCAGTTAAGAATAAAAATAATACAACATCCTTATGACAACTGAAGATGAAACCCAGAGTTAAATTTGCAACAAATCTGGAATTCCCCTTTGATCAGTCTAAGACAATGTCTATGCATTCTTATCCAACTGAACAACCCAAAATAAGCTAAATAAGCAACAACAACAGAAAGAAATCTCAAGAAAATGCTACTGAAAAGAGACTATAATGCACCATTTCAATGTAGGAGCACGCATGTTAAATATGCACATGCTCCATGTGTAGGTGATGTGGCATGGCATAAATATTTTACTAGCAGGTGTTTAAGTTACTGACTCATTACTCACAAATGCTATGAATGCTCTTTTCTGGTTTTGTAAGTGTTCATCTTTTTGGTATTTCTGAATTATTAAGAACATAAGACTGTGGTATCTGAAAGGCAGTTTTTAAAAAACTTATAGAAAAGTTCCTATATTTTCAACTAGGGCTCCCATGCAGAGAGCTACTGAGATGCACATAAAAGAGACAAGTAGTATGGGGCTTTAGTGCCCAGCACAACTCTACTGAAGGGAAAGGCCATTGCTCAAGAGTAAATCCTTCCTCTAGTAGCAAAAGTTTGCAGAATAGCTGCTGTATTTACAAATAAACTAACCAATTGCCTTCTGAATGTAAGTCTCAACACTCATTCCTCAGGTGGTTGGCTTATTTGAAAGGCAAAAAGAAAAAAAGAAGAGTCAACTGCACGTAATTCTTGGCTCTCAATTAGTTCCCCTATAGATACCAGAAATGAAAACATCACTGCAGGGATAGTTTCTTAGTTGTAACTGATGCTTGATTTCCCACTTCTTATCTCAAAAAACAAACAGGCAAACCTAAATAAACTTCCAGATCAAAGACTTTAAAGTGAAACACTGAAACCACCCTTGCCTTACTTCTAACCTGTGTGTCAGAGTGAGCTTCATTTCAGGAGACCAGTGAGCTACGCAAAAGGTCTCACCCCAGATACCCCATTCCTGGAACAGAAATAGTACAAAGCTATAACGGGCTCCTCTGCAGTCAGGATTAGATTGCCAGAGGTAGGAACAGACATCTCATCCATGCACTTAGTAATGTCTTCACAGCCCTAAGCTACTTGACTCAAGACTTGTTTCTGTGTTTTCAAACAGCTGGGTTTTTGTTTGGGGTTTATTGTTTGCTTTTAATTTAGCAGGAAAGTATATTTTCCAAGACGCAATTGTATTTGATCAGGTGGCTAGAAAAAATTGAGTCTGAAACACCAAAACATAAAACCTGTGTATTTGGCAGTCATTAAATCAGAATTCTATAAATATATTAAAATAATTTATAGGTGGACAATAAAGATGCCTGTCAAATCCAATGGAACTTCAAATGAACCTTAAATGCAGTAGCAGTGAAAGATGCTTAAAGGTAATATTATTACTAGGTGCCTTTATATTACAGTAATGTTTCAAGCTCTTTCACACAGATCTAGTCAGATAAAAGATATAATGTTGGCATTTACAGCTGCCAAAATTGCCATTTGCAATTAAAAATTAAAACTGGCACTCTTTCTATGCAGGCAATTATCTAAACGCAGCTGGCAATCTTCCTTGTTTACAGTGCTGCTGTGTCATGACTTCACTGTGTTTGGAAATTTACTTTTTGAGGTTTAAACTTGTCAACCTCATTCCCAACTTGAACTTTACTTGTTTCAATGATTTTCATCGTGATCCCAAAGAGAAAGGGCCCAAACTACAATTTACAGATTCTGTATGGCAACCTCAGGCATTGCAGTAAAATAATTTCTAGAAAACACTTTGGTAATTCTCACAACATTAAATGACATCCATCTGTGACAAGGATGACACCTGTAAGAACCCATGCATTAAAATGTACCACACAAAGATCCTCCAAGAAGAAATTTCAAGCTTTAAGTGTTGAATTTCACAGCAAAATAGAGAGAACAAGCAGAAATTCTAAGTGGAGAAAAATCCTTTTACTGAATAAAATACAGTATTAAGCACCTTTCTACTGCTTGTTATCCATACCAATTTTGATCTGCTAAATATATCTACCCACAAAGCATCTTATTAATCAGACTTACATGTTTTTGGCAAAGTATTTTTTTTTTCACTTATAAAAATCTCTAATAAAGTAGGATTTGGGGATTCCCCTGCTGCTGGGAGAGAAGCAGCCTTTGTGCTACCAAACAGCTTTTAGGGAGCAGTTGCTTTTTTACCAAAGCTGCTGGTAACCACTGGCTTGATTCCAGCAACTATCATGGAAATAGAGTTATCTATAGCATATCAATTAAATCTTCTGCTGCATTTATGATATATCTTCTGCTGTCAAACACAGAAATACCATCTATACACTAATGCCTGTCATCTTTCCTCTACAATTTATCACCTTGTTTCCATCTAGGACTATGATCCAGTACAGTGACTCCTTACCAGCCTGTACTTCACATCCTCCTCAGCCATCTGACTGGCGTCGGGTCGGGCCTTTCCCCGAATATTACCGAAACCCATAAAAATAGCAGCTTGCTAATGAGCTAAGGAACACCACTGACCCTGGGGATACTTTAAGTAGTTACAATCTCCGGTGCCCCTCACACAGAAAAACCTCTGGCAGTGAAGCAGCACAAGTTTGACAGTGAAGTGAGGGTACCACTCTCCGCAGAGCAATGCGATGGGACGTGTAGTTTAGTCTCCATCCCTTTCAGAACGAGGGCGACAGCAGAAGTCACTTCATACAAGAAAAAGCCCGGAAAAGGCAAAAAACAGGCGAAGCGGGCTGTGGGTGCAGAGGCTGCCTCAGGGGGTGGCCCCGGCGCTGCAGGCAGCAGCAGGTGGACGCACCCGGGTCTCAGCATCCCGCGGTGCCATGACACTCGTGGGTAGGCGGTGGAGCCCACGCCGCCCCCCCGCAACACTTCCCGCAATCCCCTCGCTCTGGGGGGAGGGGGGGGCACCACGGGCGCCGGGAAACCATCGGGAAGGAGAGACGCGCCGTGCGGCTCCGCAGCGCTAACTTTTCCAACCGCGGTGTCCGCGAAACAAAACGAACCCCGCGGGTTTCCCACCGGCGATGCGGGGAGGGTCCCGGGAGCGCCCGAGAACCCTCGCCCCGTCTAACCTTGGGACCGGCCGCTGTGGGCGCGCCGCGATGCCCCCCTACCCCGCGCCTTCAAGAGCCCGGGAGACAAGCGACCATGTGCTTTCCACCGTCCTCTCCGGCTCTTTCTGCCCGGGTGAATCCTGTTTTCCCCCCCCCTCATCTCCCATCGAGGGCTGAACGGATTTTCCGTCGCCCGCCGAGGGCCGCGCCGCAGGTGGCAGCGGCTCCCCCACCTCCGCTCATGCCTCCCGGGCACTTTCGGCACGACTCGAGGGGTGCTTGTCCTCCCCAGGGATCAGCCGCCGGCCGCGGAGCTATGGTCGGGGAGCAGAGGGGGAGGAAGGAAGGTGCGAGCGACCCTGGCCGAGGGCAGGTGCGGGCGGTGGCCCAGGGGACGGGCGGGAGGAAACGGGACGGGACGGCAGGAGAGGCGAGGGGAGCAGGGTTGGGTACTCACACGAAGGCGTGGTAGATGAAGGCCCATCCGCGGGGCCGTTCCAGCACGTTGTACAGGTAGTTCTGCAGCCGGCGGTACTTGGCGTTCCGGCGGCAGCTCGGCCCGCTGCTGTACGACAGCGGCTTCCCCAGCAGGCTCATGCGGGCTCCGTGCTTCCCGCGGCGGCCCTCCCGCAGCCCGGCGGGGGCGGCCGCGCCGCCGGTACCCAGAAGCAGCAGGCCGTCGCCGCGGGCCGCCGCGCTCGCCAGCGCCCTGCCCCGGCCCGACTCTACATCCTTCATGCCCGCCGCCGCGCCGCTCTTCACCCAGAGCCCCGCGGAGCCGCCCTCCTCCCCGCCGCCGTGGTTGCGGGGCATGGCATCACCCCGGGCGCCGGGGCGGGCGCCGGGGCCGCGTCGGAGCAGGGCGCGGGCGGCAGCGGCCAGGCACCCCGCGGCGGCGGGCCGCAGGAGGCAGCGGGAGTAGAGGGTCTCCGGGCGGTGCCCGCGGGGCGCAGGGGCGCGGGCCACTTTGGGCACCCGGCGAGGCGGGCCGGGCTGCGGCAGTTTCGCGGGGGCCCCGGCGAGGGAGCGGGCGCCCCCCCGGGCGCGCTCCTCTCCCGGGCGGAGGGGCCCCGCCGCCGGCCCCCGCAGCGCCGCCCGGCTTCGCCCCGCGGCCCGGGACGGGGCGGCGGGAGGGCAGCTCCGCGCAGCGCCGGCGGAGAGGCCGCGGGGGCGAGGGCTGCGGGCCGCGGCTCGGCAGTGCCTTTCGCCGCCCGTTCCCTCGCTGCTTTCCGCCGCACTTGGCCCGAGCGGGCCGGGCAAGCTGTTGCTCTCGCTCCCAGCGGCGGAGAAAGTCGGTCAGAAAGGCGGGCGGGCGGGCGGGGGCCGCGCACCCGGGAGCCTCCGCGTCCCGGGGCGCAAACGGCAAAGGCAGCGGCGGTGCCCGCGGCGGGGCGAGCGGCTGGCGGGACGCGGCGCCCGCGGGCTAAGCGCGCTCCCAGGAAATGTCCATTTAAGTCCGAGAAAGTAACAAAACTGCCGTCAGTGTCGGCGGCGGCAGCGCGGGGGAGGTTCGGCCGGCGGCGGGACCCCGCTGCGGACGGGGAGGGCGGCCGGCCCGGGCGGGGCAGAGCAGGCGAGCCGCCGGGTGTCCCCCCGGGGGGGCGGCGCAGCCCGGCACGCCGCTTCGGCGCTTCCGCCGTACCCCGGCCCTGCGCGGCGGCGAGAGAGCAAATCCCGGCGGGGGCGGCGGCGGTGGTGGTGGTGGTGGTGGCGGGGGCTGCCCGCCCTGCGGTCTGCCCCCCAGTCGCCGGCTGCTCCTGCTCCGGCGCGGCGCGGCCGGAGCGCAGCGGTGCCGCCGCTCGGTGCCCGGGCTGTGCCGAGAAAACAAAGCTCCCCCTGCCGAGAGCGGGCCTTTAACTCCCCGCCGCATCAAGGTGAGCTTGCGGAAAAAAAAAAAAAAAAAAAAAAAAAAAAAAAAAAAAAAAAAAAGAAATCCACCCCACCTCCGCGCCTCCCCTCCCTGAGCTTTGGCCGCCGCTTATTGCCGGTGTTCGGCGGGAGCACAGCCCTGGTCACCACCCTCCCTTTTCTCCGGCCCTTCGTGGGTGCCCTTGCCGCTCCCCGGTGGATGCTTCGGGAGTACCCCGCTGCCCGGGGAGGGGGAGAGCCGCCGCCCGCGCCCTCGGCCACCGAGTTCGTGAAAAATAAATGCGTGTCACTGATTTTGCAGCCTGGGCACTGCAATGTGAAAAGGCGACGCTAATTCATGAAGGGTTAACGAAAAGTCTTAATGTGGACCCTGATGTTATGCGAAAATCAATAGAGGCATTCAGAAAATCGATTAAATTTCTGATTTTCTTCTTCGTACCGGCTAGTTAAGAGGCCGGCTCTCAAGCCTTTGATAAACACACCAAGTTCCAGAAGAGAAGTAAGCAGATAGCATATTATGGCTATGAACATATGATTTTACTAACACGACATGGGAACATCAACAGTTCTAACGTAGTGCTACAGTGTTCCAGAGCCATTCAATCAATTGTCTGTAAATAAAAGAGCATAATCTTTTTTCAGTGCACTTCCTCCTCCACTGCAGGCAGCTTCAAACAGGAACTGTCTAACGTGAACCCCGGTGGCCACTCACACTCGTCTTAAGGGATGGCAGGAACAGCGCACATGTCAAGACAGATGTTAAGGAGTTGATACAAGTATCCACAGCAACGCCATTAATATTAAAGCTTTCCAGTGGCACATATCTACTCCTCTTTCTTTGAATTGGAAATTGAGTTAGTTAATCCTTCGTTTACTACTTGTTTGCATTTCCCTGGTTTGATATGCCAGTGTTTATACTCTTCCTTTTTCTCATCCCTATGTAGTCATTAACAGCTGAAGGTGTACAGCATACCTTACATCAGCTAGGCGTCCAGAATCGGGCTTAGATTTATACTTTACTGGCCTTAGTGGCTTGAGTAAAATATTGGAGGGCTGGCACTCAAGTTCCAAAAAGAGGAACTGTCCTTCATCTCAGAGCAGGTGGTCCCACCCCACTCCTTGAGGCATCTGTCCCACAAGATCGCACCCCTGAGCTTTGTTTAATTGCAGGAGAACTACACGAGTGCATCTCTGTTGACAGGATCGAGGCTTCAAACTGAGGTTTTGGACAATGAACAATGAAACTCTTGTTCGTAGTGTGCTCTTTATGATCCACCAAGAAATACTGTTATAATTCTGTGCCCTCTAGTGGCGCTTAAAGTCATCCATTAATTTAAATAGGAGGAGAGCAGGCTGTGAAGCACAAATAGTATGGACCAGTAATGAAAAGTAGCCACAGGTGCCAGGGCAGCTAGAAGCAAATATAAGTAGTACTCTTAGTGAAAAATTGAGTATTTTATTTTTACAGTATGTGAACAAAAGTATTTTCCCAGTTACTGTATTAAATATTGCTTTGAGTAGTATGTATTATGAGAAGAGATTGATGGTAATTATTCCCACTTATTAATATGTCAGATAACCAGGGCACAACACGCTCCTTGAATACCAAGTAAATTATTAGCACCCAGGCAGCTGGGTGCTGTGCTATGAGGCAGAGGGGCTGTGCTATGTAGAAAAGCTATTCCTCCTCTAAGTATTTATTTCAAAATACGGGTCCACGTTTAAACGACAACAGATTCCCCCAATATTTTGGCTTCAGACTATATAATACCTCCAGAGATGAGTCGTGTGAAATTCTAGCATGTCCGTGTGGTCCAAGGTCACCCTGGGTTCAGGTGTCAGTAAGAAGATCTACTTGACGAAATCTCCAAAGCAAGAACATCTCAAGGAGTCTTGACTTCTCCAGGCTGCAGGTACAGTCTATCCCACCTGCAGGCAGGAGCAGGAAAATGGCATGATAAAGTGCAGCTGGGGAGCAGTCATGACCATGCTTTATGGCAAGTGCCAACAACATCCTCTTCCACAATTGTAAATCGAAGGTCTTAAGATCACATTGCATTGTTCCAAATGTATACATCGAATGTTATATATCCTTACTCATGGAAGGATCAGCTGATACCATACTTGAGCTGGAAAAAAATGGAACATATATTTGGGATTTTAAATGGGTTCTTTCCAAAGTGTTACTTGTGGTATGTTGTCTTAAATCAGTGTTTCTGGGTTCCATTTTAATAAAAATAAAAAAGATGAAATAATTTCAACAGCAATGATATTCCTTTATTCCCTGACTGGTAATAAGTTTTTGCAACAGCATGTAAACTTATTTTCTAAGGCTTTTACTACTCTGATTTTGGGGCTAGCCACACTAGAAGTTAAAGCAGGCCTTCACAGGATCTAAATTTTCAGCTGACAGGAATACTGAAACACACTGGTATAATTGTGACACAGCATGGATATTAGAAGAAGAACCTTGTTATAGGGCAAAACCAAAGGGAAACAAAGAAGACTGGATGGGCTGGGTTGGAGGTTGGAGTTCAGGATGTTCAGTTCATTGCCTTGCTTTGTCCTTCCAAGCTAGATAGGAGCTGAGAGCTGCCTACATCAAGTCCAAAGTACCTCAGCACAGAGTTGCTTCAGGCCACTGACAGATGCTTACCTAGTTGCTGAAAACCAGGGGTATATGCTGAAAACCCATATACAGCTTTTAGTATTTACATGGATTTGAAAGATCTGCCTTTGTGCCTTGATTACATCTATGTTACAGGGGGTGGCAGCAATTCTTCTAGGGGTGGTAGCAATACTTTCATAGAGGGATCATTAGCAGGAGTTCATGGAGCAGTGTAAGGTGCTCAAATACTGCAAAGAGGGAGCAGTACAAATCACATACCCACCATTTCTGTTTTAAACAGAACAGGAGCCAGAGGACCTTTGTAGCAACCCTTTTCAAAGGTCAGCTTACCACAGTATCATGTTTTGAGTTCATTTGAGTTGCTGGTTAATAACCTTTTTGTGTTATATAATACTCTCAGGTATCATGTACATTCTAGTTTTGCACCTCTTTGGAAGATTTTTAGCTTTCCATCTAATTATATGGAGGAGGGGATACACGTAGCTATTCTTGGCAACAAGCATACAAGAGTCTGGAGTTAAGTTTTCAAAGCACTTAGGTGTTAGGAACAATTCATTTCTTGTGTCAACCTGTTCTGTGGCCTGTAATATATGGTATTTATCTCCGGAAAAACCCAAATCGAGCATCACTATTGCATAACAAATCATTAGCAAAATGTCAGATGAGGTGAGCAACCTGTTAGGATGCATATTACAAGCTGTGTAATTACAAGCTCATGTAGAATGCTAGCAGCTGTAGTGAGGATTTGGTATTATTATTAAAAAATGATGGAATATTATATATATTACATTAATTTTCAAAGATACTGGAATATTTATCTGCAAGCTTTTTTCACCTAAATGAAGCAAGACTGTCAGTAGCACAAAGTAGTCATGCACTAAACCCAGCAGAAAGGACTGCCTGACCTTCCCTATGCATTCTTCATGAGATCCCTTAACCTTAAACTCAAGGGGCTACCTTCAAGAGTAATTTAGTTTTGATGTTCCTTTTATGTGTTGACCTTGCTGTTAAGACTGCTACAAGGTTGATAACTCTGAGGAAGATCTGTCTTCACAAATTGCTGTCCTGAGATGAGACTTTCATTCCAAGCAGACCATGGCCAGCACTGATAATACCACAGGGTTACTAGCAACACAGGTTAAATTTTAAAAGGAGTAGAAGACACAAATGGCTCACTCACATTATTTGTGCCTTCTGGGCTGGAGGTGTACTCAAAACACTTCTGCCTGGGTACTACATCTATAAAAACCATGGCCAACTCCCAAAGTGTTCCAGTGGGCCCTTTCCTCTGCCAGGACCTGCTTGTTCCTGCCCAGCTATAGAAGAGTTTGGCCTCCTGTCCCTGGCTGGTCCAGCTCAACAGCAGAAATCCTTGGCCTTGCTTCTATGCTGTCTGGCCATTTACTGTCACTCATCAGATATTCATCCCTGATAAGAAAATAAATTGATTCCATTGATTCCTACTTAACTGACCATCTAACCAGCACTTTCTGTTCATAAGGCATTATTGACTGTAAAGTCATTGCCAGCCCCCAACACCCTCTCTCCCTCTCTCTTCTCTCTCTTAAATGGCTCTTCTGTTCATCTCTTTTACTTTCTCTTTTGTTTTCTGTTGTTTGGTTTGGGTTTTGGTGTTTTGTTTTGTGTTTTTTTTTTCTTGCTGGTTGCTCTGGGTTTGGGTATTTTGTGGTGCTTTTCTTCCTTCCTTCCTAAGCCTACTCCCTCTGTGATTCAGCTCTCTGGACTCCTGAGCAAAGAGTCTGGTGACAAAACAAGGCCATATGTCTTGAATGGTGCCAAGTCTGCCACAGCTGCAGGGCCCCCTGCAAAGGCACTTCCACTCCACAGACCGTTTCCACTCCCTAACTTACTGAAACCAAAGCACTTGGCCATTAAAAAGGTAAAAAAGAAAAAAAAAAAAAGATGTGTCTATACTGAGAAGTGGAGAGCAGTTTACCATATAGGAGCTGGGAATATGTAAATAGACGAGATGATGAAGTATTTTTTCAGATGGAAAAGTTTCATTTCTCAAAATATTTGGATTTTCAAAGCTGTATTCTCCAAAATAGCTAGAAGTTTTGGAGAAATTATACCAATCAAAAAATGTTAATGTTTAACACAGTATTTTGTAGCCAAACACAGTCTCTAAATAAGAAAAGTCATCCCTGGGATCCTTGTGATATTGTCTTCAAAACTGTTATCAAAGAGAAGAGTGCAATTTGGTTAGCTTGCAAGTTGGCATGCCTGTGAGCAGGCATGGTCACAGCTGGAGAAGAACCCAAGAAACCCAGTAAGGTCAGAATATTCTGTGAAAGCTCAGCTTGAGCCAACAAAAATCCTTTAAGACACAGCAATAAATACTCTCAGATTGTGCATTGGATCTTCTAAAGGTGTACCTGAAAGGAGCTGGTGGCTGATGTTTTGATGTATATCATTATGAGCTTTTCCTTTAGACTATAGTGACCTTCATTTTTTTTGCCAGACATGAACCTGTGGCCTTCTCTTTCCCTTCTCTGCACATCTTTTCCAATCTGATTTTGAAAATTCCTATTCAGCTGTGGCTAATCTTTGAGAAGCTGAAATTTCTGACAGTGCTATTTCAGTATAATACTTTTTTTTTTTTTTTCCTTCTGAAATTGTTTAGAAGCCTGTCAGTATTTACTTGAGTCAAGAGGAACAAAATTTGCCTTTATGCTGTTTCTTACTACAGACTAACTTGTAGGTAAAGTAGATGTGCTCTCTCTGGCCTCCCCCAAATTAAGGAAAATCAGTGCAGAGTAGCGTGGAGAGACCTCACTGCTTCAGGTGCTCATATCTCAGGGTGCTTGTGCTTTAGACATGCTGAACATCTCTTGGTGCTGCTCCTGGGCAGCAGAGCCATGCTGAGGCTGGAGGGAATACTCTGACCATTGACCACTAGGATATGTTGGCCATATTGCTAATCTCACACACAGGACACAAGAGGAGATTCCCTCTGCATGTTTCTGGCCAGTATAGAAGGTGTCTTGTCTGATGTCCTGTCTTCAGCAAGCCTCATGTGGCAGTGCCTGTATGCTCCATGCATTACTGAGATGGCTGAGTCCTAACATAGGAGCATGGTTTCTGCTCTTGGCACAAGTCTTAAAATTTTAGGAACTAAAGAACTGAGTTTTCTGGTATCTAAAGTCTCTGTTGGCATCTACGAGTGATTTAATATTCTCAAAGATGTTCATCTTGCATACAAATGCTCTTGTGTCGTAGACTTTATTCACAGCATAAATACAGAACTCAAAACTAAATTACTGTAATTCATTGTAACTGGAGTAACATTTTTCCTAAATTAGTTAATCAGCAACCTAGTTCTTCATGTATATTTTAAAAAATAATAATTTGCTGCCTTTTTGTATAGAAGCTATTAAAATATTTTGGATATGCCAGTTCAAATGTGACAGCATCTATGATCCTCAAATAATTTGATTAAGATGTGTCCTCCTGAGTTCCCTACATGATAGAACAAGAACTTATTTGTAAGATCAAGGTACCACAGAAAGCTGGTATAGACAGGACCTCTGACAGCATGTATTTCCATTAGTGTATCAGAGGAGAGCCAACCATTGGAAACCTTTTGTAGGAATTCTATGCTTGAGGCTTCTCCTTTCTGCTGCTGCATTCCTGTTGGCTTCAGTGAGATTTATTCCTGTCATTAGGTAAACTGTAAAGGTGGAGGGGAGAATGTCTAAGGTCAGTAGGGCCCTCAAGAGCTCCTGTTGGATGAGTAATGAGATTCAGTCAGAGCTGCTGAAACCATAGCACATCAGTGAGGATGTGCTTAAGCTTCCGTGGGCATGGTCAGGCACCCGGCTTACCCAGCACACTCCTAACCCATGCACTTCAAAAATTTCCAGCAGAAGAAATATGAAAAACAAGAAAGCAAAGGCTAAGAGGAACTTAAGCAATCTAGTGAGGCTGAAAGACAACAATAATGAGATAAATTCACAACAACAGGCAAGTAGGAATAAATCATAAACATGGGGAATAAGGTGATAGCAGAGAACTGGGTTTTTTCCTATGCAGCTGAAAGGGTTGGTCTAACAGCTGTCTTCCTAGGGAAAGCTGGAGGTGGCTATTTCATTTCAAAAGATGAATAAACCAGAAGCTGGGATGCATCCAAACTAGTTTGTTTTATATTTCCACATATATTATTGTCTGCAAGGAAAAACCATGAGCCAAAAGTGATTTTTAATATCCTTGTAGGGTTGGGGAGAGCATGAATAAATGCCAAAGGCCAGATTTATGAGGGCAGCATTTACATGAGAAATAAGATGTACAAATAAAGATATAAACCAAAACCCACAACTTTTTTCCATGAGGGTGGAAAAAAGGTGCCCATAGAGGTGGTGATACCCCTGTTCTTGGAGTTTTTCAAAGCTTAGTAGGCCTCAAAGAACCTGACATACCTTTGGCAAGATCCATGTGCTGGGCAAGTCGGAGTGGATGACCTCTAGAAGTTCCTTCCAACCTAAATTATTCCATGAGTCTAGATGACCTTGGGCAATGAATACTTTATGACCTACCCTGTGAAATAAAAACCCATTGATAAGTTTGACCTGGTCAATACTGTGAGGACACAGAAGCATCTGTCACTGCTGATATCCTGCCCCTGCTGCAAAATCACAAACCTACATGCAGGGGGCAGAGGGTTGAAAGGAGAGCAGTGGTTGCTGCCTTTGGTGTAATAGCTCCTCCAATTGCTTCTCTAAAAAAGGGGGGGGATGGGAGCAAAGAGAGAAGGAGCACAGCCCCATGCAAACATAACTCTGAGAAACAGCACAGGGCCAGATGCCTGCCCTGTTTCACCCGTGGGTCCCACCACTTTACAGCCCATTCAATTCCCCTTCCTTTCTGCAGCCTTCTCTACCATCGCAAACACCCTTCCTTTCCTCATTTCTTTCTTTTCCTTTGAGATGGTTTGAACTTGGCTGAATTTTTTTTGCAGCAAAGCGTTTCAGCATCAAGAGACCATGAGTGATTAGTTGCAAACCTGATTTTCCCGAAATAAAAAAGCCCTAACTCTAAACCCTAAACCCTAACCCTAACCCAACCCCAACCCTTTCAAAGGTTTTATTTTTTTATAAGGTAGTAGATATTTTTTTATCCGGCATAGAGGACCATTTTAGGGAGGTGTTGAGTGCATCTGGTTTGAAAATTGTGTTTCTGTTAGCATTTCTCTAGGATGTTAAAATCTCTAGACCTTTTTTGAAAATCTTGATTAGACTTCCCCTCTGGCTAATAGGACATTCACATGAAAACCATTTAGGTTGTTTAATTTATGCAGGGGTCAAATTCTGCTTCTATTTTGTTACTTTACCTGAAGACTGTTATTCTGCAGGGAGGTTCATTGGTTCCATCTAAGGAGAAAAAGAAAATAACAGGCTCAAGCTGATGACACCACAAATGCTTGGAATGAAAATTAAACATTATTATTAACAACTTTCAGCAGGGTTTAAAGTGTTGAAATTTAACCTTGCTATGTGGATCCCTATCACTTAACTTTAATGAGTAACCAGTAGCAGGAGAGTTTCCTATATCATGTGTGCAGTAGCTGCTGAGGAGAGATATGACATATTATCTAGATTGGTTTATAGAAGATCATTGCAATGAAGAGAGAAAGTAGAAATGTAAGACACTATAAAACTATGGTTCTAAATTTTTTTTATGGTGTGAAGATCATGTACTGGATGTAAAAATCTTATGTATCTCAAAGAGAAATGACGGCATAGGTGATAATGATACAACAAGATCAACAAAGTAGTTTTATAAATGGGTTGGAAATGGTTATCACAAAACGGTCCTATCCTCCTTATGTTAGATTTGTTTGTTAGAGTTTGATGGCTAACTTTTTTTTTCTTTCTTCCTTTTTTTTTTTTTTTTTTTCTTCTCTGCAGGTTTTACTGGAGCAGAAGGGAGAAATGGTTGAAAGTGTAGAGATGGGTATTTTGGAACATTTTGCAGAGCATGCTGTGGCAGCCATAAAACCACAACCACGATTCAGTTGTAACTTAAAATACCTGATTGAAGTTGTTCTTTCCATTCACTGTCTCTTTCCATATTTAAATCCATACAGATAAGAACACCTCTCTGTTACCAGAGAGAATCTGTACACTTGAGTAGCATGGTAGTGGAGGCAGTTTCCTGGTGAAACTAATGAGCCCCAGAGAGCAACAAACATTTTATTGCTTGCTTCTGTTCAACTGATGAAGAATTCCTGACTTTATTTTCGATGAAGAGGAGCTTTTGCAATGCTGATAATAATTTCAGAATGTTGCTTTAGACTCCAAGTGATATTGATTGAGATCTTAATCCCCATTATGAAACCAACAGGTATTCTTTCTCCAATACATTATTTGATGATCTCTTTCGTGCCTTGCTTTTGGCAGAGGAGCCCTATTAAAGGCATTTTGGTTTCATGCACTGCATTAGTTAGGAGTAATAATTTCCACCGTGTAACCTTACCTCCTCTTGCATAATTATTTGCTGCCCACTGAACCACCACCTCCGCTTCCTCAAGCACACCACTGAAATAAAAAAAAAAATATACTTTATAAAAGGGTACTATTTACAGCAAAACACACCTTATGGAAACGCCCCGCGGTCAGGAAGCCACTAAACATCTTTTCTCGGCGCTTAAAAAAACCTCCTTAAACCACACGGTTTAGGAGACCGGAGCTGGGAGACTGAGCAGCTGCCCGGGGGGGAATGGAAAGAAAACCGACAGCCCTAAATTTAGCTTTATTTGACACCGTCCTTAGCTCTGCGATGATGTCGGTGAAACGCCTGCATCTCCGTCTGGGGCTGAGGGCGCATCCTCCGCACAGCGCGGCTCCCGGAGGTCCCCCCCGGTGCCCCGGAGGCCGCGGGGGCGGCCTCCGGGGCACCGGGGGGGACCTCCGGGAGCCGGGATCGTCAGTATCTCGGTGCCCTCAGCAGGTGGCAGTGGTGGCCCGTGGCGGGACGGGGTGCTCGGAGCCCCCCCAGCATCAGCCCTTGGGGGACACGGTCGCAACAGATAGGGAGGGAGCGAAATCCCAAGGAGGATGGCAGGACCCATCCCCTCCACCCCCACCCCCGACTCTTCCCCACATGCAATGTGACTCTTTTTATAACTGAGTGATTCCTCCAAGGAATTTCGAAGAAAAATCGATGCAATCACCGAAAAAAACACTCGCCCTGCTCCCCAAAAACTCCACCCCACGCCAACACCCTCCCAAAAGTAGAACTTCTCTATCCATGCAGTCCCTTCACCATCACAGCTTGTGGTTGGACTCGTGTGCCAAGGATGGCAAAAACATTGTGGAAAAACCACATCTTTTTGTTATATTTGGTCAACGTGAATTCAATGCTGTTATCATTAAATATTTCTGTAACTGCTTACACCACGGTTTATAAGCCTTGCCAGTCTTGAGCTCTTTCCTGAAGGGAGCAGATACATAAAGAATTATCAGTATAACAGTATGCTGAAAACTATATTTCAGATAATTATTTATGTGATTTTCCAAAATATTAATTGTGTGAATGTGTTGAGTTTATACAGCCAGCAATGGTTTATCCATGGTAAACAGTGTCTGTGTTTCTTTCCTCTCTCTTTTTGAGGTATTTCATGTGTTTCTGTAATACCATTTTGTATTAGATCTCAAGTGTTTTAAAATAGCCTCAAATTAATCTCTAATGACTGCCACAAGCGGTTACATCTTAAGAGGATTAGGGTTTGTTCAAAAAATGTTGAATGTTGTTCAAAAGTTGTTCAAAAATGTTGAATAGAGTTTGTTTAATTAGTAGATATCTCAGTAAGGGTAGGAGAGATGCCACTCCAGACTCCATCCCTGTTGTGCCTGTGCTAATTTCTGTGGAATGACATCAGAAATGAGCACCTCTTGGTATTTTTGGTCTTTATATACCACATGTGGTTCTCTCATCAAGCAAGATTAACACAAATGCAATGGAGCATTGTATTTTGTAAGTTCTGTTTATTTGCTAGTACCTGTTTATAAATTATGAAAGCAAATATTTTTATGTATTTGGCTCGTTTATTATTGCCTGACAGCTTTTCTGTTTGTTTTCTGAAGCTGTGTTTGCCCTATTTAAAACTCTGACAATTTGCTGTGGTCATGTGCTGGTTAGTCCATGATTTCAAGTAGAACTCAAACTTCTTGAAAGAAATGATAGGTCTTGTGGCTTGCAGCTTCAGGCCACTAGGACCCAATAATTCCGTGGGAGGAAGACCGTGCTTATCTTTATTGACAAAAGCTGCAGAATTGTATCCCTGGAGAGGCATCTTGCTTGACAGTTCACTGATGATGATTCACTTCAAGACTGAAGAGGAAGGAAGCAGGAAGCAGAGGAAGGAATGAGATGCAGGTTGGGAAGCTCCATCCCTCTGAGGTTCTGCACATTCCATCAGAGGAGAGCTGCCAGAGTGGTGGTTTCCATGGCTTCACTGCTCTGTTTACCTCCTGTAGCATTCAGCAACACTTTTTTTTTTTTTTTTTTTTTTTTTTTTTTTTTTTTTTTTTTGTATTGTTCTAATTGCTTCCCATTGGAAAAGATTCCTAGGCTTTTGCTTTTTTGAAGCCAGGTTCTATCTATCCCTTGCTCTGAGTCTTCTTGAATTGTTTACTGTAATGTTTTTTTCATTAAAATGCATGCTCTGATGAAAGAGGCTGGTAGAAAGGCAGCAGAACAGTGGAAGCCTGACTAATGTTAGGCTGTGGAAACAACAAAATCCTATACATATTCCATACTATTTATTAAGTGTCAAATCATTGCACTAGATCAAATCTTTGCAGCTTCTTAAAATCTGCAGCTTACAGATCAGTTGATCCACGTGTAACCAAGGGTAAAAAAACTATGTTAAATAATGATATTAATATTTACAGAGTCCTCCATTTCTTGCTAAAATAGTATAAAGAAGATTATCCTCATCTATTTATCGTTATTTAAAATGTATCCTTACATTACGGAATTATATCAGCAGCATATAGGGAATGCAGTCCTCCCAGTTTTGACTTTCAGTTTTGCCCATAACTATGGGTACTTCTCTTACTTACCCCAATCATCAGATGTGTGCATCTGCTCTGAGACCAACACTACAAAGATTCTGCAATTCCACAGGTCTAGAACACTTTGTCTCCCCCATGATCATGGCTTTTGTGACCTTTAGTGCAATTATTTCAATGACTTCATACAGAGCTCTGACAAAATAAAATGGTTAATAGCACATCAAATTTTAATTTTTTAACTTAAATAAATAATCCATTTTAATTCTGTGGTTTCTACAAGTTGTGGCTTTACCATATTCTATCACCTTTAGATTTTTTTTCTTCTCGCTTTACATCCTGAAACGTTCTACTACTCCTTTTCCAAGTGATATTATGGTTTTGAATAAAAATTGTTTTTTAAAGTTACACAGAGATCTTCATGGCAATTACTGATCCTCAAGTTGTCCTGCAGAAGAAGTCCCAAAAAGCTTCTAATTGATTTGCCCATTTGTTCAGAGGGCACAAACTCTTTCTAAAGAGACAGAAAAGTGAAGATTACACCTTCAGGAAACATCTAGAAGGAAGCTTAACCAGAAATGTCCTGCAAACTTCCCTGGTTTTCAATAAGTGTGTTACTAAAGGGGTTCATCTTCTACTGTGTTGCCATTTAGTACATTCAGCTTTCCAACTATTTTGTTCTAGGCAACTTCAGGAGAGTGATGCTGCATTTTGCTCCTCACTTTAGACACCATCCTCCTTCTTAGAAACACTCAGAATGGGATTTGACTACACAATTTTACGATTACATCTGAGCATTGAGTTTATAGTAGAATCAATAGAGATTTATGCCTGAGACCAGTTTTTCTCTGCAGTATTTTAAAGACCAAGTTAGGATGTAGGTTTCACAAAAATTTAACAATAAACAACTGAAAAGTGGATGTGGATATTGATATTAAAGAATTTTTCTACAGGGGCTGTAAACCTCTAGTTTCCTATAAGAAAAGCATTTGTCTGATCTTGTTCTTCAGCATGCAGAGGAAAGGAGTCTTTGGGATTTTTGTTTCAGCTTTTTTGAAGTCTCTTTTTTAAAGTTCTCTAATCAATTTCTCATTTGGGAGTTATGCAGGCAGTATAAGGCATTGCAGGAGAGACTCCAAGAATGCACACGTCCTTTTTCCAAGGGGAGAGGACATAAAAGCAACTCAGATCTTGGTCAGAGTTTTATTAGAATCTCAGCTTTCAGATCAAAGTAGTTTTATGGAATGAGGTAAGAGAAAGAATTCATTCTTGGTTCAGAAAAAAGGGAAGATCTCATGAGAAAGCATCAGGTTGTTTTCTAGTGTAACTGCTTCTGGTTTATCTTCAATGTGTTTGGAGGATGCTACAGCAAATCCATCAGTTTGCCTAGAGCTCAGTGGTCTTGTGTCGGCACAGGCAGCAACCTCCTCAAGCAGATCTGGGGAAGCTGCATGGCACGTCTATGCCACTGTTTGCCAGATGTAAAAATGGAGTAATAATTTGGTTTTTTAGGCAGTGTTATAATGAGATCCTCCTCAACTCGTGGAAGGTCCCTGCTGTCATCCCTAGGATGGCTCAGAAGCCCATGGTTAAATACATCTGCTCTTCCTTCATATTCAGGAACAACACAGTTTGCTTATCTCTTCAGTCATGTACCACAGATGGAGAGGACTGTGCTCACAGGCAGGATAGCTCTAACCCAAGAGGATGTTTCTCAGTGAGATGTTTTGTACATTTGTCATTGTGTAAAATAAATCTGTTTTCATGCATGACCAAGAGTAAAAAATTTATTACTGCAGGGTAAACCAATTAAATGTTCTTCTTCTTATAACAAGTGTGCATTTCTAATAGAACATTTTGTAGCATGCTGTTATATTGTCCTACAGTATGGACAAACATTGGTTATACACAACCAATCAAAATCCGTGTCCATTACCATGAAGATAAATTTAAAGTGCCTTAAATTTTTTAATCATGAAGCACTTGAACACCACTTCAAAATAAATAATAAAAGACCAGCCCTGAATTGAAGCATAGAAGTGGAAATAACAAGATGCCAAGGAATGGATTAAACCCATATTGAAACCAAGTTACATTGCTGCTGTATTGGAAAGTATAACAGCCTAAAGGACAGTCTTCTGAAAGTGTGCTCACTTCAGTGAAATTCCTTTCTCCTGTAGTGGATGTTGACATTCCTATCTATTCCAAAGTAATTAATCTGCTTTTTGACTAGTTTTAATACAGTATTTGAAACCCTGCAAGCACCTTGTTGATGCAAGAACAAACCAAGGTTCCTCCATTGCTTTGCTCTCTGTCCCTTTCCCCATCACTCACCTGGCAAGATGGATTCAACTGCATGATTGGAGCTGTAAGAAGCTACACTGGGGATTCACCAGTCACACTGTTTTGGGGAGGTGGAATAAAATCTCCACATAGACTATACAGGGTGTCAAGGGATGCAGTAATATGGGTATCTGGGCGGTTCTGAGCACAAACTTTCCAGTCCAATGGGATATTTCTCCGGCTTTTCAGCTCTGGAGATTTAGCACTAAATAGTGTGTGTATAATCACCTGCACTGAAGGGTTTTTGTGTTGCTCCTGTAGTGCTGCATAGTATAAAAAATCAAAACCAAACATTCAATGAGTTTTATATAGAATCAGTTTGTAGACGCTCCCCACATTTACTCCAGTAAGAGCTGAAATTAGAGAAAGATTACAAAAAATCAGAATTCAATGACATTTACATGTGGGAAATCTTTCCAATACCTGAGTGTTATTATTATAGTACAGCAGGACTACTATAATCAGCAAGTCATATAAAATGTTTTTAATTGGTTCTCCTGATAGTCTTCACTACAGCTTTATAAACTTCTGCTAAAGTGAAACTTCACTGCATCATCCAAATGAAAATGACTCACAAAAAAAAAAAAAAGAGAGAAAAAGGAATAAGAGACATTTCACTTACTCTTTGAGTTTTTATTACATTTTCTAAAGTTTGCTTAAGCTATAGATGAAAAAGCTTATGTGCACCTATTATAAATACTGTGAGAATTTTTTTTACTTAGGTAGGTTATGGGCAAAAATAGTGAAAGGAAAGGAAATGGCTGTCTAGTTCTTGATGAACAGAAACCAAGGAAAACATGGAGGTTATCTCAATTTGTTTATGTATTTGGTTTTATATCACACATTTTAAATCACTCTTTTTCCCACTGCTAAGTTGATTCTCAGTCTGAGGATAAGCTATTCTGGGGACAGAACCAAGAAGACTCACGTTACACACTAACACTGTGCAAGCCTGGATTTACCCCAGCTCTCAGTCCTTAAAGATTTTCAACAAGTCCTGAATATCTCCTTATTCTCTGAGGACAGAAGGATGTAGAGGCTTGAATAATCGTAGCATAGAATCATAGAATCAGCTGGGTTGGAAGGGACCTCAGAGATCATCAAGTCCAACCCTTGATCCACTACTGCTACAGTTACCAGACCATGGCACTGAGTGCCACATCCAGTCTCCTTTTAAGTATCTCCAGGGATAGAGAATCCACTACTTCCCTGGGCAGCCCATTCCAGTGTTTGATCACCCTCTCCATAAATAAATTCTTTCTAATATCCAACCTAAATCTCCCCTGGCACAACTTGAGACCATGCCTGGTCTCAAGTCATGGATCACTTTTGGAAACCCTGCAGAGGTTGCTGACATGCTCAGCACATGAACAACCCCTCCTTCCCCTAAGCAGGAGCTTCACTTGGGTGGGCAGCATTGCCCAAGCCATTCCCTTCCCTGTTAGAAATGCCACAGTGATTTAGTCACTCAGCAGCTCCAAAAGCCCTGCCAGTTGTCCTGCCTTGGCATGTCACCCCTTCCCCTTGCCCATTCCCTCTGAATGCAAGCAGCTGCAGCAGCAAGAGGGGCAGCATGGGCTGTCAATTCCTTCACAGCTGCAAAACCTGCAAGTCTGCTTCTCATCTTGTAGGTACTGCACACAGGACTGCCCATTGCTGGCTGTAGGTGTAGGTCTTGGAGGGTGAAACCCCAACATGAAATGAAACATCTGCACCCTGTTTGCTCCCTATCATTGGCCATGGTCGTGCTGGGCTGTGCTGACTCAGAAGTGTTTCCACAAAAGCATTCCTGAAAAGGTTCAGAATGAGGACACCAAGAAAATTCCCCTACCACGCTGTAGGCAATTGTGATGGTAAAGAACTTATAAAACAGTTCTCAGAGTCTTTACTCTTCACTGTCCTGTGGCTGAGAGGAGGTAGCAGGTCACGTCAGCAACTGAGCAGGCACATTTTCATCTCCCATCCTCCTGGCTGGCATCATATCTTATCTGGGCAATGCAAGGCCCATTTCATCAGCTGAAGTCAGCTGAAAAACAGGACCAGGCTTTCTGGCAGCTTTGACCACAACCTTCCAGAGCCATGGCCAAGGAGCAAGGGGACCTGTCTCTTTGGGAAGTCTGGTGAATCCACTATGCCACTTCTGAAAAACCTAAACTTGCCATCCCAATCCTTAAGGTGTTTTTTTTTTTAACTTTCCCTCAGTTTTTAAAATTCCATTCTTCAATTTCAACCATTTCTGCTTCCATTTCTTTGCTGCCTCATGGACAACATCAGGGAGAACGATGGAGAACCACTGAGATAGCTAAGGCTCATTTTGCACAAGGCAAAGACCACAAAATGGTTTGCAGGAAATCTTGAAAGGGAAAAGCAAGGCTTGGATGTTTCTCAGGCTTCAAAGGGTTTATTTTCCTCTTCTCCAAAAGAACATCTCCATCATACAGGATGGATCTTTGAAGAAAATACTCAGAAGATGTGGTTCCTTTGTCTCAACTCTCATCTTTTTTTGCAAAATTTTCAAAATGGAATCACCAGAGAGAGGTATTTGTCTCTAAATTTCTAATCAACACCCCAAAAGTGCTTGGATATCTGCTTTTCTTAAAGCTTTCATGTTTGCTCACTCTTCCAACATCAGTGTAGATAGTTACCATAGGCTGTTTCACTTATAACTGGTAACATATCTGTTCCATAACATAAAGCAAAGATATAACTATATGGAGAGTGAAAACCCTTCCAGATCTTTAAGGGCTTCTAGAGGCATTTTTAGCCCAGTTCAAGAAAACTGCAATCATTGTTCTGTGAAGTGTATGACATCTAGTTTCAGATGGATCAATTCTTTCCAATTTAGATTTTTTACATAACTCACATATGTCTGTACGAAACACACAAAAAAAAAATCAAAGTAAAAAGCAATTTCAAAAAGTACTTTCATTTAAAGATGTCAAAATGAGCTATTTTGACATTGCCAGAGACTTTCATCCTGCTTTTTCATCACATAAATGAAATTTCAATTTAAAAAGTCAAGACTTCCCAAAGTGTTTAAAAAGAGTTACACTATTTTAATAAAAATATGTTCTGCTAGTTATTTGATTATCAGCTATAATAAAAATAATATAAGGGGTTTAAAGAAATTTAAAAAGAGAGACATGGGTGATGATAACATACAGCAGCACTCAGTTAACAGCCATAGGGTGCATAATAGCATCTACTTCAGAATTTAATACTCAAACAGTCATTTTTATTATCCATCAGTCACTGATTTTCCACATACAGAAGATAAATCCTCTTGACATTCTTCAGCTCTAATAGCTAGCAAACAAACTCGAGTCTGAATATTAAAGAAATTTTTAAATCAGAAGTTGCTAATCTCTAATCTTCTGAGATTAGATAGTTCATTATTTTTTTTTTCTTCAATTGAGTTTACTGGAATTTTGCAATCTATTTGTAGCAACACAAGTAGCCTATTCCACTGATTTTGATGGAACTATGAGAGTTGCCTGCATATTTGAAGGATAGGGACTTTAATGGTTGAAGAACTTCAACATTTGCTCTAGCAGGCAATTATTCTTCATTAAAACTATTTTTCAGATAGACTGAAAAACAAGTCCCTGGTAATAGCCATGTACAATGATTTAGGAACACAACTAATTGGCATACTTGACATATGCCATATTAAGTAAGTAATCAGTTTTATCTTATTAGGTCTGTTATCATGCCCAGTTTTCAAATCTGGTTTGGAGATACGAAGGACATGAAAATCAGATATAGGAACCACTTACCCAACTGTGAAAATAAACAAGAGAAAAGAAGTCTATTTTCCCATGCTATGAAACATTGAATACATGACACCTCACTGATGTAATTGGCTTTAAACAGCACATTAGGCTACTTTAATTATAGGGATCTCAGTACATCAAAACTTATCTTAATGATCAGCTTTATTATGTACACTTTTTCCTTATATTAATTATCTTAGCAATGAGAAACAAAATGGAAAAAAAAATGCCAGTGCTCAAGAGCCAAAATCTGGAAACACCTGTTAATAATAAGGTACATATTATTATAATTTCTTCAGACAGTACAAGTATTATTCAAATTTAAAGCTAGTTCATCCCACTGGGTTAAACAAACCAAACCAAACCAAACCAAAAAAAGGGGGGTCCAGCTCTAACAGGTATTTCTGGGAAAATAATCAAACTAGTTATTTATTGAAAAGGTAATAAAAAGCAGGAAAAACATTTAAACCCTCTTTTTTCAGTTTCAGTGTTTTTTCTACTTTTAATGGGTACCAAGTGAAGAGGTTTTAGAGGGCATAAGAGAAAAATCAGCATAATTTCTTCTATGTTATAAGTGATCTTTCATGACTATTGAATCTAAGAAAATCACAGAATCATCAGAGTTGGAAGGAACCTCTAGAAATCACCTAGTCCAACTCTGCCCCTAAAGCAGGATTACCTGGAGCACATTACACAGGACTGCATCCAGGTGGGCTTTGAGTATCTCCAGAGAAGGGCACTCCACAGCCTCCCTGGGCAGCCTGTTCCAGTGCCTGGTCACATTCATAATAAAAAAGGGTTTTTTTATGTTTAAATGGAATTTTCTGTGTTCCATCTTATTCCTGTTGCCCCTCACCGTGTCACTGGGAACTACTGAGAAGAGTCCAGCTCCATCTTCCTTACACTCACCCTTTAAATACTTGCAGACATTAACAGGATGTCCCCTCAGCCTTCTCCAGGCTAAAGACTCCCATCTCTCTCAGCCTTTCCTCATTAAGAGAGATGCTCCAATCCCCCAGTCATCTTTGTCGCCCTCCTCTGGACTCTCTCCAGCAGTTCCCTGTCTCTCTTGAACTGGAGAGCCCGGAACTGGATGCAGGATTCCAGCTGTGGCCTCACTAGGGCAGAGCAGAGGTGGAGAATATTCTGCCTCAGTCTACTTGGCCACACTTTTCCTTATGGAACCCATGATCCCATTGACCTTCTTGGCAGGTAGGGCACACTGCTGGCTCACCCACAGGTAGGTGTGAGATGCAGGCATGATTAGATGACAAGTAAAAGAGTACTCCATTGAAAAAGTTCTGAGATCCTCTCTGAGTCTGGCAACACTATAAAAACTCTACCTGATTTCTTACATGAAAATCTAAGGTATGAAATAACAAGTTATGATGAGGGCAAAACAGCATTTTTTCTTTGCTGTTAATTTTCCTGCACATAAAATATTAATTTCCAATATTTTCTTATACTTCCACTGGTTTTTTTTTGTTTTTTGTTTTTTTTTGCAGCAGTGATGGTAAACTTTGTTGGATGTGGTGCCAAGTTTATTCTGAAAAGCAGTGCTACTTTCTGTTAGTGATTCCCATCCAAATCTCTGCAGCTGCCAAGTCTTGCACCAGTTCTCCACAGCTTTTCCACACTAAACAACTTCTGAACTCCAAAAATATTTAGATATTAGTGAAAGACATGTTATCCACTGTGCTGCCCTTCTGCTTCTTAAATACCCATGTCTTTCCCCAAACATACCAAATGACTTGCTGATGACTACACTCTGGCAGAAAAACACCACTGCCAAGCACAGAAGATGGGAGGCTGTCCCTGCCTGCACCACCTATGATTTGGTGAAATCTTGAATTACATGTTAGTTCCAAGCATATAAGAAAAAAAGTCTTCTACAGAGGCCTACCCTCCTCTGTTGCGGGAAGAGCCTTTCTTGCTCCTGAGGCTCAACACTGCTGGCTTCTCCATGGCCTCGCACAAGAGTGAGCTGCTCTCTGTGGGTGTGTGTCCCACCTTTATTGGCCCCCTGGTAATAGGGGGCCTGCCCTAACCAGGCACAGGTGGACTCACACCCACTCTTTGGCAACTCGAGGCACCTGGTTTATCTTGTTTCTCTACACTCCTCCTCTGTTTTTCTCCTTTTCTCCTATTTCTACCTCCAGAAAGAAAGCCTCTTGTTGATGAGGAGTGACTCAAGAGTGGCTCAATATGTGGATGTACTCCCTGCTTTGATCAGGATGGGGGAGATGCAATGATCTGGACATGTCCATGTGGGATCCTGAACTGCCAGCCACATCATGCTGTGAGGGAGGTGAGGGAGGATGGATGGGGCTTGGGACCTGGCTTTCTATCAGGAGCTGGCAGCTGTGTTTTCTCTTTTGTTCTGCAGAAATAAAGAGGGAAAGTGAATAGGTGTTGGGCAGTGTAAGAGAGCTTTTGTGTTATCACCATCTGGGAATGGTGTTCTTTGCCTGCTGCCAGTGTGCTGAAAACCAGCCCCAGGGATAAAGATTGTAGCAAGAGTAATCTGTTGGCAGCATCTTCTCACACGTCTGCTGAAAGACCTCAGAGGTCAAAGCCAACTAAACTGCTCCTTCCAGAGGCTGGGAGTCCCTGGGTAGCAGGGAGGGCAGGGTGCAAGCCTCCTGGGTCTTTTCCCTGTCACGGTTTAACACTGGCCCGGCGATTAAACCGAATAACAGACACTCTCTATTAATCTCTCCTCCCTGATAAAGAAAGGAGAGAGAATAAGGGAGAGAGACTTATGGGTTGGGAACTAAACTACACAACTTTAATGAAACAGTAATGATAAATAGGAAAAATTACTAAATATATACAAATATACAGGAAAATGGATACCACGTTCCTCCCCCCTTTTCCCCCAATAACTCTCACGTCACCACCGAGGCTGTAGGGCAGCCCTGGGAAAGTCCAGGCTGGACTCCTGGAGTCGGCAGCAGTCGGGAACTGGAGGCAGGAACACACAGATATGGGCTGGCATGGATCAGGATCACAGGCAGACGAACAGACGGAATCCTTCCAGGATGCCCGGTGAAGGAAGGGAAGCAGGAAGGACAGGAAGGGCAGGCAGCTGGAAACTGGAAGCAGGAAATCAGGAAATCTGGCTTGGCCCTTGTGATCCCTCAAATTTATACCGAGTATGACATATATGGGATGGAATACTCTGGTCAATTCTGATATCTCTCTTGTCCGTTCCTCCCCAAAGGAGGGCTGTAGGTGCGACCTCTTTCTTCCTTCTGGAGGGTAAAAGTTTTCCTCAGAGCTGAGCAGTGTCCTTGGCTCTGCACACCAGTCTCTAGCAGTAACTATAAACATCAAGTGTAATCAGTCCTAGAAGCACACACTGTCTGAGAAACTTGCTGTTAATTTCAGCAAGTGCAACTACTTACAAGAGACTTAGCTAAAAGCAAAAGTACAAGACAGAAAATCACCTTTATCCTGGCCCAAACCAGGACATTTGCAAAGAATGACAATTGTTTAATGAAGAAGTGCAAATGACTGGGAAGAAGCAAGGGGTACAAGGGAGTGAATGCAGATATAATGCAGCATTCACACGGCAATGAGCTGGGGAAGCTTCTGCTGAGAGGTTTATGTGTCTTTTACTGTGTACATTAGGGAATTGGCCATCTGCCTTCTAAGAGTGGCATCTTGCAGGTGCCTTGCCTGGAGACAGCATCTATTTACCAGACACATTAGAAAAATGTCAGTTTGGGATGTATCACTCTCATTTTTGATTCACTGAACAATATTCAATGATTTAAAGGGTGTTTTTGACAGGTTCCTGGAATTGTGTGATGCCTTTCATATATATACTGTAGATATATAACTTCGTGCATATACACATTGTTAAATTGATAATGCATGTGCACACACATTAGCACTCCTGTTAAAAATATGTGCAGCCTTTTTACTTTAAGAGGATGGGGAGTATAATCAAATGTCAGATCATGAAAAGTCCACAAGCCAATGGAATGCTGCATATCTGTGATCTCTGTTCTGTGGCAGGTGACTTTCTGGAGCTGCCAGTGGAATCTCATGACTGAATAAAGCTGACTGTGCAGTTTCAAGATTTCTTACCTGGGGTGGGCATTCATCTTGAATTTTGAATTTCTTACTTCGAGAGCAGAGAACCCAACGCAGAGAATTTCTGTTGTTCTGATTACTTTTGCTCCCTATTTTGTGCAGAGAGCCCAAGTGGACTCAGCAGACTCACATATAATTTCTTTTTCTTTTTGACTGAGCAAGTATCTGGAATACATTAAACTTGCAATTTAGATTTAATTTGGCTTTAGGTTTTTGTTTTTTTTTTTTTAATGGATACACAGCAGCTTAATTGGAAAATGCATTTTATGGCTTTGAACATCTATTTGTTAGATAATTTTTGCCCTATGACAATTTGGTTTTTTTTATATCAAGAAGGTGCAGCTTCAGTAATTAATGACTATACTGTGGAAGTTCTTGTTTACAATGAGTAATTCCTTCCCTCATGTACTGTTTCAACATCTCTAGAATAAAGAAATGCTCAAAATGGAAATTCTTCACTCTCTTGTTGTGATCAGCAAAATATCCATCTATTTCAGCTTGATGAAATGGTACACTATTCTGGTGCTGAGATTTAAGAAGCTATATCTAGATAAAATATTTAAAGTTTATGATAACCTAAATCATTACCTTGGTGACTTCCTGTGAAGAAGCACTAAAATTTTATTAAAAGCAGAAAATTGGGAACCACTCTAAGGCATAGCTTGACATATATATATTTTGAGTAGTATGTGTTCCTTGTCTAATAAATTATGTCTATGGCTTGCTGGAGATACCCTCCAGCTCTCATGGGAGCAAAAATGTCATCTACTAAAAGGTGACCACATCAACAGAAGTGGAATATATGGCAGGATCCATGGCACACAGTTTTGTAGCAGGACTATAGTATATTGAGCAATTTAATCTTGCAATATTCAGAGTACAGCATGATATAGATTAATTTTTTTCCCCTTTTTTTTCCTCCTCAATTGCTCTTTGAATTCATTCAGAACTAAACTAGTGCTGGGAATGTGTTATGGTTTTTTGCTGAGACAAAATATATTTTGCATCTTTTCTACAGGAAGTAATAACACAATCTACATGGTTTCAAAACAAACCTACAATGAAGGAAAGAGATTTACTCTTTGTGAAAAAAAAGATTCTGTCTGTGGGTGTTTAAAGTGTCCTCTGGATATTACTTCTGTACCATATAAAACAATTTTCTGTAGGGGTAACCGAGGGTCCCCCCCTTCTGTATTTGAGGGGAAGTTATCAGAATGTAAAGGTTTTCTTTGAAGATTGTTTTTTGTGAGAATAGTTTGAGTCTAACTGTCATGGTTTAACACTGGCCCGGCGATTAAACCGAATAACAGACGCTCTCTATTAATCTCTCTCTCCTTGATAGAGAAAGGAGAGAGAATAAGGGAGAGAGACTTATGGGTTGGAAACTAAACTACACAACTTTAATGAAACAGTAATGATAAATAGGAAAAATTACTAGATATATACAAATATACAGGAAAATGGAAACCACATTCCTCCCCCTTTCCCCCAATAACTCTCACGTCACCACCGAGGCTGTAGGGCAGCCCTGGGAAAGTCCAGGCTGGACTCCTGGAGTCGGCAGCAGTCGGGAACTGGAGGCAGGAACACACAGATATGGGCTGGCACGGATCAGGACCACAGGCAGACGAATGGACAGGATCCTTCCAGGATGCCGGGTGAAGGAAGGGAAGCAGGAAATCAGGAAAAGATCTGGCTCGGCCCTCGTGATGCCTCAAATTTATACTGAGTGTGACGTATATGGGATGGAATACTCTGTTTGGTCAATTCTGGCATCTATCTTGTCCGTTTCTCCCTAAAGGAGGGTTCAGGTGGGACCTCTGTATCCTCCTGGATGGTAAAATGTTTTCCTCAGAGCTGAGCAGTGTCCTTGGCTCTGCACACCAGTCTCTAGCAGTAACTATAAACATCAAGTGTTATCAATCTTAGAAGCAGACACTGTCTGAGAAACTTGCTGTTAATTTCAGCAAGTGCAACTACTTACAAGAGACTTAGCTAAAAGCAAAAGTACAAGACAGAAAATCACCTTTATCCTGGCCCAAACCAGGACACTAACTCAAAAAGAGAGGTTCATAGAAGCCTTTTAAAGTGTAACTGAGTAGTGTTAAAAAAACAAACAAACAAATGAAAGATAATAGTATGACAGTTTTCAAAGATTTGTATTCAAGTGTTCTTACCAAAATATGCTACTGCTAGGTAAAAAAAACCCCTGAAGCTGATGTTGTTTCATCATAATTATTTGCTTGTTTTCCACTAGGAAACTAAACACCGACTAAATTGATAGAAACCAATATATGTGTTTAATGTCCCAGGAGAAAATCTATAGCTTAGTAATGTATTGTATTTAGAGTGTTTAGAGTGTTTTCCCTGACCTAGGTGATGCTATCAGTCTTTTCATGGAGTGGAATTGCTGATGAACTGGTTGGTGGTTTCATCTGAACATTTAGAGAGGGGAATGTCACTGTTTAGGAGTTTTGCTGCCACTAAAGATCCTGAATTAAATCCTCCAAGGATGAGGAATAAGATCATGATGTTTATTTCTGCAGCCTCTTCAGAAGATAAATGTTGGGTTAGCACTCAAAGCACAGAGCTAGTATCAAACCCAGGTCAGCAGGTACAATAAACAATCAGAATTTCTATTTATTAGTCAGCTCTGTTGTTTCTCCTCGGACCTGTACACATAAGCCCACTGTTTTCAGTAACTCTGAACATTACTCTGAAGATATTGCTTGGTACTCTCAAGTGTACTGACAGGAGCTGACATTAAGCTGGCCTCACAATATAAATAGATTTCAACCATTGCCAAACATCAGTAACATAAGGATGTGATTTTTGCCACCAGTAATAGTGGACTGCCCAAACTGATTATGAAAAAGAATGTAAAAATTGCTCTTATAATTCTTGGAGGAAACTTTCCTCAGAAGTTTTTCAACAGAATGTTAATGTTTCTCCTTCATCTTTGACTGTAACTCCATTTTCCTGTTTTACTCTTCATACCCACAACATCCTGTACTTCTTTCATCTACTTCCAAATATCATCTGACAAAAATAATAAATCAAATAAAGGTCTCAGCACAGCCACATATCAATATGGTTTTTTGGGAAGGATGCTAGGTCTTTGCACTTCAAGTTGCATTGTCAGAACTTAACTTCTCTAGTATCAATTGCAAGGGTGCCCGTGGATGCTGACTGCCACACTTTTCTTGGGCAGCCAAGGGGAAGGACCTTCAGCTCTGCCAAGCCCAATGGTTTCAGTTTTTTAGCCCATGAATCTTTGTATGCCCAAGAGCAACAGGTTCTACATTAGCAATGCTGTGAAGCAACCTTTTCCCAACAACTTTCTCTATATGAAGTGAGTCTCACTCTAGGTACTTTAAGGAAAAAAGCCATTGAAGTCTGACTCTTTGCAAATAATATGTTAGCTGGGATTCAGTGTTAGGAGGTCATTCACACCTTTCCAAGAAAGAAATCCACAGTGCAGACAAGACAAGGCAAAAGCTTTTCAGTTTGTTCTGCTGCATAAATTTCTACTGAAAAACATCTTTCCATTGCTAATGTAGTGATAACTTGACATTCATATAACGTGCTGCATATTGAATAGATGTGGGTGATTTTTAAAAGCAGTTTTCAAGATTACCACGGAAAAAAAAAAATGAAGCTGTTAGAAATTATTTAGTCTGTTCACTTTCCTTAAGGCATTTGCTATGGAAATGGAAGAAATTGTTTCTCTCTTTGGGGATGAAGATGTGTTATTGAGACATCATCTTCGTTGTCTCAGTCATAATTATATCCTTAAAACACATATCCAAGGTATATGCAGTCAGATAAAGGCTTCAGCTTATAGCACCTAAAATGTGGACGTATTTTAGGGCCTCCACATAGTTAACATGGTTCTCATCCTATCAATTTGCCATTTTAAGAGAAAACGTGTAACAAAAAAGACCAATTGGGATGCCAGAAATTTTATAATTATGTAGTTGTAGGCAAATACCATAAATTAATGATTTGTGGGGGCTTCACTGAGCCCTCCCACCCTCTAGTGTTTTTTTTTAGATTGTGCCAAAATTCAAGTTTCAGTGAAAAAAGGTATTTGAAATTTTAATCTTCAATGTGTTTTCAATAATTAGCATACGCATCTTGGCAAGTCTAGGTATCCCAGTCCTACAGCCTCACTGCACCAGCTAGCTTGGTTTATTAGCCAAAAGCATTGCCAAGAGAGATTTTTTGATCATAAAATAAATTGAAATAACATTTGTGCCCAGAAACGGTTTTTCTTTTTTCTTTTTTTTTTTTTTTTTTAATAAACGCTTGGAAAAGTTTTAATTTTATGAAAGAAGGATGGATGAAGAGGAACATGGAGCTGTCAGAGTGAATTGAGAGGAAGGCCATGATGATGATCAGAGGGCTTGAGCACCTCTCCTACGAAGAAAACCTGGGAGAGTTGGGGTTGTTCAGTCTGGAGAAGGGAAGGCTACATAGAGACCTTATTGAAGCCTTCCAATACCTGAAGGGGCCTACTGGAAAACTGGAGAAGGAATTTCTTTTTTCAAGTGCATGTAGTGATAGAAGGCATAATGGTTTTAAACTGGAAGAGGGTAGATTCAGAATAGCCATTAGAAAGAAAGGCTGAGAGAGTTAGAGTTGTTCAGCCTGGAGAAGAGAGGCTTAAGTGCAATGTTATAGCATCCTTCCAGTACCTGAAGGAGGCCTGCAAGCAAGCTGCAGAACTTTTCACAAAGGTGTATAGTCATAGGACAAGGGTGGAACAGTTTTAAGCAGAAATAGGGTAGATTTAGATTAGGGAGAAAGTATTTAGTGTGATGGTGGTGAGACTCTGGAACAGATTGCCCAGGGAGGTTGTGTCTGCCTACTCCCTGGAAATGTTCAAGGCCAGGCTGGATGGGGCTTTGAGTGCCCTGGTCTGGTGGGAAGTGTCCCTGCCCATGGCAGGGGGGTTGGAACTAGATAATTTCTAAGGTCCATTCCAGCCTAAACCATTCAATGGTTCTATAATTCATCGTTCATGCTCTCCAGGTGTTGCTTGAATATGTGCATGCCCTCACAAGGATACATGTTGCAGATCATACTCAGGCCCATGGATCAATCTGTGCATGTTGGTTAATTGCTACTTTGCTCTTCCTTGTCTTCCTGAAGAAAAGAACATACCTGTTTCAGGTCTGTTCATGCCCCACCACAATTCCATCTCCTGTTCTTGGCACATGCCCTGTGCTCAGCACTTGGCAGCCCCTCTGGCTGGTGGTGCCAAGAGTCCAGCTGCAGCCGTGCCCCTACACACTGGTGCTGTTTAATGCACGTGTCAGTGAGGCACTGCCATTAGCACTGCCCCAGCAACTTCACTGTCATTGTCACTGCCTGCCTGGTGCAAGCTGGGGTGTCTGCTGAGGCCTCTGCCTTCCCAGAGGTGCTGCAGCTCCCCCAGCTCTGCTTCCCAGGCACAGGGTGACTTCTGACACCCTGAGCAAGAGTAGGACAGGAACGTGTGACAGCTGGGAGCAAGAAGAACAGGGAGCCTGCAAGGGTCTTACTCTGCCACGGGACCTTGCAAGATAAGCTGTGGGTGCAAATTTTTTATAGAAGCATAGAATAATCATGGTTGGAAAAAACCTTCAAGATCATCAAGTCCAACCCATCAGCCCTACACACCACTGTAGCCTCCAAACCACCTCCTGAAGCACCACATCTACCTGTTTTTTGAAAACCTTTGGGGATGGCAACTCCACGACCTTCTTTGGCAACCTGTTCCAATGCTTCACCACTCTTTTGATTAAATTTTTCCTAATATCCAATCTAACCCTCCTCTGGCACAACTTGAGCCTGTTTCCTCTTAACCTTTTGCTAGTCACTTGGGAGAAGAGTTTAACACCTGCCTCACTACAGGTATCTGTAGAGTATGTAACAGGATAATTTTAGAGCTGATCTGTCACCTAACAGGTGCATGTCTGTGAAAATCCCTTTACTTTGCAAAGATGGCAATTGTGCAATGCCTTTGGCACACCTCTGACTGAGGAGTGATTTCTTGTCACCCCAGCGTGACATACGAGCTGCACTGCATACTCTTTATGAAAGTTAAAAATAAATGTGGAGTGACAAGTGGTGTCAGACAATTTGAAAGGAGCTGCCAATTTGAAAGGAGCCCAGTTGACTATAATGCAAGCTCAGCACCCAGATCATATGCAGACACCTATATTTAGCTACCTAACTTCAGGTGTCTTAATCCCACCTCTGTGGGGTGGGAGCAAGTTACCTGAGCATAGACATTTAGTAGCATTTCAAGTGCCATAGACATTAAATGCCTTAGGCCATTTGAGCTATCTGAGCCATCTGATATCTCAAATTACATTTCTTACTTATATTTAGGTACCATTCTCTGTCTGAAAGACTGGTGGGATGGACAAGAAAGGATTTGTGTCCTTCATTTCCCAGAGTTGGGTCTGGAGACAAACTGCAGTCTCTGAGTTCATCACAAGTTTAAAATAAAGCACATGCATAAAATCTAAGAGCAATCATAATGTAAAGATGGAGACAATTAACACATGGTACCAAGAAAGCCTAAAGTTTCATTTTTAGGGGTGAGAAAAGACAAAATTCTGACACAAAATAATGCCTTGGGATAAAGAACTTTTACGACTTAAAGCAAAAGTTTCAACAAGATCGCAATGACAAATACATTAGGGAGGAAATTTATATTAAAGTCATAAATAAGACTATGCTAGAAGTGACAGAAAAGAAAAAGCTGCAACTGCAAAGCTTTATACTCAGAGCAGTTTTCTGTACTTGGGGAATGTAGAATATTTTCTGTATAAACAAAGAAAAATGGATTTAAATTCTGGGAAAATGAATTCTTGGTAAGCTACAGGACTCAAAATTATACATGAAAAACCTAGTTTAAAAATACTGTCGATTCATGTAAGACATCTCATTTGTTTAAAATCATACTAGAGTTAGTTTCTAGCTCCCCATCCATTAAAGTCAATTTTCATTTATGTATATGACTCAAGTCATGGTCAAAAAAAAAAAAAAAAGAGACTTTTCATAGGTACTAAGAAGGAATATTTATATTCCTTATATAATTTATGCCTCAATCCAGGAATGGTACCCAGGCATCATAGGCAAATGACTTTTAGTGGGACAGTGAAAATAATTTGCAGACTGGTGACCAGTACACTTACCTGCTTAGGTGAGAGTCTAAATCCTGCTGGGACTTTACTTTTGTATACTTAATATTCATCAAACCAGGCAGCCTTTTATCCCTTTATCTGGTGGGATGCCCTAATTCCACGAGAGAAAAGGATTTCGTCTTAGTTCTCTCTGCTGCATAGAGAATTCTTCCATGCAAGTGGAACCATGAGGACCATGAATATCTGCACCCTGTCCTGTGCAATTGTCTGTGGTGGCCTCAGATGAGAGTCAAATTTCTCTTGCAGATGTCCAGTGCTGGGGGTAAACACAAAAATCCTGAATGCACAAGGGTGATGGCAAATAAAGGGTCTGCATCAACCATCTTTCCTTACCCCATTTTGTGTGCAGCCTAATCAGCCAAGCATTCCCCAGTGCCCCTGCAGTGCATCTCATGCAGAGGTGTAGTGGGGTGGACTTGAGAAGATGGCAGCAGTTCTGCACTTTGTGGCAGAGGCTTTCCAGGAACCTGGGATCTCTAATCCAGGATAAAACAGCAGTTAACAGAAGTTTTGAGGCTCTAATTTGTAAACCTCTTTGTGACTGCAGTTCCTGAACTCCTTTCTCAGAGAAAACAAATGAATAAATAAATAGATTCTGCATGAAACAGTGGTTTTGTCTAAATGCAAAGTGGCAGATTCACATGTGGCACCATCTGGCCCATCTCAGCACCCATGAGAGGGTGTTGCACTTCACCAGACAACACGTACATTCAGAAATGTTGGGAAGGGAGAATGTCTCACCCTCTGGTCTTTGCAGTAATTTGTATGGCCCTATTTTTAGATGTTCCCAGAGAAGCTCAAGCTTTCTTTAAAGGAGCAAAATCCAAAATCTGCAGGAAGATGAAAATAAACAAAATTGTCAATTGAACCTCAAAAGTTCGCTGTGCCAAGATGCTCCCCAAAGCTGGAACTAGAGCAAGCAGAGAATTTTAACCAGGCAAATGTTCAGACAATAATACATCACCAGGCCAATCAACCACTAACTTTTTACATGTCATTTAGAAGAGTGGCTCATGTATAAACAGAAAAAGTTAATTTCCAAGGAAGGTATGCAGAGAAAACCAAATCTACTCAAGTGGTAAGCGGATCCAGTGCAGGCAGCCACACCAGTTTGTAGGACACCGGGGGTCCCAGGTGGTGCTGCCCACAACACAGCCCTGTGCACAGCCCCAGCCCTCCTGGCAGCCCTGTGGCACAGCAACAGCTCTGGACCAACAAGTGCCTGAAAGCTTGGCCTGAAGAACCCTGGAAGACCTCTGTGAATGCTATGATTGCTGAACATCACTGCCAAGGAAGCTGGGAAATTCACAGTGCTAAAGGGTGGCAGGCTGAAAAGTTCTTATTTAGTAGTTAGACTCACAGTAGGAAGGCTTTTCTCTACTAATAGGTGGTGTGGAGAAGTAGAATAGGTCCTGCTTCCCCCACTGTTCTTCTATTTTCCTGAAAATTTTAGAAGAGGCTTTTGATCACAGTGGATGGGTGCTGGATGGGAGTTGAGCTTGTTAGTCATCATGGGGGAATCAAACTACAAGTGAGGACTCCTCTGAAGATAAACTGCCTGAAGAGGAAGAGTTGCTTTACTGAGGACATGAAAAACACCAGTAAAATTTAAATATTAAGTTATTTAGGGTAAAAACTGAAGGATATCATTTCCCACAGAAATTGTGGGTGCCCCATCATTGAACCTGTTTCAGGGTCACATTGGATAGGGTTTTGAGCATCCTGATCTAGTGAAAAATGGACCAGATTATCTTTAGATGTCATTTCCAACCCAAACCATTGGATGAGTGTATTTCAAGTCAGCATACTTAGCCCTCCATCAAGAATAGCTTAATGGAGAAGCAGCCTGTGACCCCAGGTGATGGAAATTACATGACTTCTCCTTCAGAAGTAGCAGCTGGTAAGCTGCTAAGATGCTAGGGAAGGGGCCTGGGTCATTTGGGTCAGAACTGGAGGAGAAAGCAAGCAACAAATACATTGTTTTCCTGTTCATAAAGTGGGAACATATTCTTTCAACAGCATAATTTGATAGTTAAAATGTAATTTTATTTTCATTTAGCTGCATTATACAAGGAAGTTTATTGAAATATAATTTTAATGGAGAAAAAGGTTTCAGGACACTAAGAAATAAAAAGAAGGCTGACAGCCTGAACAAAGGCTGGCAGCAGAAGGCTGCAGTTTGAAAGGTATGTGGCACCCATCAAGACTGTTGTTACGTTCCCAGAATTAACCTCTGGACAAAGCCATTAGATTTTCCCAAGGAAAGAAACCTATTTCTCCAGAATTGCATACATTAGGAGTGGACATCTAAGCCCAGCTAGGCATGCAAAAAGAATGGCCCAAGATAGAAAAGTATACAAGAACTCAACATAAAATTCCACAGGGAAATAGCACAAAAAAATTCATATCCTTTGCCAACCAGTGCTGCCAATGCCAAGTGTATGGGCAAAGATACAAAACCTTGGATGCACACTTCTGTGGTGAATACAAACAGGAGGAAGAATGAATGCAATTGTCCTGCTAGCCCAAACAAGCCTTGCAGGACAAAAATGCAGCAGATGACAAATGGACAGTCAGCCTGAGAGCTAATGGGACACATTGGTTGTGACATAGTCGAAGGAGTAGAAGCTGTAGTGATGCCAAATCCAAACAAGTTTGATCCAAGGGGGAAAAAAACCCAAGCCAACCAAACAAAAAAAACCCAACAAACCAATAAACAAACAAAAAAAACCCACCAGCTGCAAAGCAAGTTGCTATAGTCAATCAGGCAAGCATCACAAGCTCAGTGTTGGTATGAGGAGGGAAGCCCCTGATAAGTGGCAGCCCAGCCTGACATGCACCCCAATCATTGCTCCTCAGGCTCTGGCTTCCCCTCTTCTTCCCCTCTTGTCTGTGGGTCCTTTGCTGCTGGGCATCACTGCTTTCCCCCAGGAACAGTCTGTTCTGCTTCCCACTGAGCTTGCTCACCAGCCAGCTGTGGCTTCTTGACTTCACTGCCCATCTTCCTTGCCATGGGCTGCTCTCCTCCTGCAACTCTGCAGCTTGCTGAGTAATTGCCCCCTCCCTCCCCATACCTTTGCAGTGCATTTGCTATTTGTTTCTCCTCACAGCTTTCATAGAATCATAGAATGGTTTAGGTTGGAAGGGACATTAAAGATCATCCAGCTCCAACCTCCCTGCATGGGCAGGGACACCTTTCACCAGACCAGGTTGCTCAAGGTCCCATCCAACTTGGCCTTGAACACTTCCAGGGAGGGGGCAGCCACAGCTTCCTTGAACAGCTGATCTGTTCCAGTATCTCACCACTCTCAAATTAAGGAATTTCCTCCTAATGTCCAACCTAAATCTCCCCTTTAAAAGCTTAAAGGTTTTAAAACATTTTCCCTTGTCTTCTCACTACACACCCATGTAAAAAGCCCTACCACAGCTTCCTTGTAGGCTCCCTTCAGATATTGGAAGGTCACTATAAGGTCACCTCAGAGCCTCCTTTTCTCCAGGTTGAACAGCTCCAACTTTTTTAGCCTGACTTTCATAGGAGACCTTTGTGTACATGTGTGTGTGTGAAAAAGCAAAAGTAAGGGTATTGGTAGTAATATCTTTTCATTAATGTTTTCCATGTTCTTCCCATGGGAGGTGTTTACACTCCATTTTGTATAGTATGGGAAAGATGTTCCCTTTAATAGTACTGAAGGGAAAAGACCACATCAGAAATGTGCCAAACGCCTTGCTTTCATCCATCAGATGCATTCACTGGAGATGTCAGGGGAATCAGCTATGTGAAATACATTCTAAGGTTATATTCAAAGGAAAAAGAAGCTTGCACTTAAGTTCTATGTATAACACTTCAAAAATCCCAGTGCTTTCACAAAACCCCATAAGTCAAACTCAAGAAGTTAGGGAAGTGGGCTCTTTTTCTTAGAACTATACAGCGATGGGAAGAACTAAAATATGTACAGGTATGCACAATTCAGCACAGAAAAGGACCCTTCATTTAAGTGTCAACACCAAGAAGCTAAATAGTCACACTAAAATAGAACATTTTCTGTTACCTTGAAAGGAGAGAGAAATGGTAAATACAAGTGATTTTTTTCCATGCTTAATGAACCAGGCAGCTGTAGTGTATTGATATCCTCATAATAGCAAAACTGTCATTTTGGCCCTTAAAAAAGGAAAAGATTAAAGAGGTTGATGGGATGTCACCATGAGTTGCTATGATGATAAATGCAAAACAGGATTGTTCACTGGTGCTCTAAGAAAAGCATTGACTTCACTGTAATGATGTGGTCAAAATTTTAAAACCCCAGTAGAACAATCATCATAGGAATGAACAAAACCCAAGCTTTCAGTAAACTCAAATAAAGAATGTGGCTTTGGTCTTAGTCCATGGGTGAAAAATGCTTCGTGTTTTTTTTTATGGGAGGCCTCTGTTAGCTGACACTGATCATAAACCACTTGTTGACAGTGCCAAAAGGGTCCTGGCAAACCATTCTGCTGCCACTAAGAATAGAGTTTGTTTTTTCAGCTACAAATGCATGATTTGCAGATTGAACACTAAGTGGGAAAAGAATCAGTGGTTGCAGATAAATTCAGAGCACTTTGACAGTGCAGCAGATCTAAGGCAAGAGGCATGCTATGCACTGTGAATGTGATTAAATTATCTGGTTTCAGGTGTAAATGAGCACTATTATCCCTGGCACCGTTATTAGGAACAAGACACTACAAAAATTCACCCTGGGGAAAAAGTATACTATATATTCCTAGACCCCATTGTAAGGCTTTCAGTACTGTTGAGATTTTATTTGAAAGCACCAAAATAATGATTGCCTAGGTATCACAGAAAAAAAAAAATTGCTCCAAAGGATAGGTATAGGGATGATTTACAGAATCAAAACCCTAGGATAGGATGAGACTTAAATGTTGATCTGAACACAAAGGCTTTTGACTTACAAGAAGTAAAAAGAATACATTTAGTACATTATCTGGAAGAACCAATAATAGTGATATAGGAAGACTTGGTCCACTGAGGAATTATAGCTAAAGATATTTGTGTATAAGGAAGGTTTTTTTATAGTTTTTTTACCTTTCTTGAGATTACAACACTGGACAATAACCATGCTCACACAAATGATCACATACATTAATTTTTGTGTAATATAGTATTTGTTGCCTGATGACAGCATGTTTTTCAGCCAGCATGAGTTTGCACTGAAATTTGAATTTAAAAATATAATGAACTAGTTCAAGTTACCTCTAGCCTAAGTAATTTTGTCAGTAACTTATTGACATGCATCTGTATTTAATAAGGACTTTTTTTTTCCTTGAAACAAGATACCTGCATTGCTATGCACTGATATCAGGTACAGAAGTTTTTGGAAGCAAGGGAAAAAACAACATAAAATTTCATATGTCTTGGAATGCAATCCCTTCAAATGTCGTTGCAAGGCAGTAAGGACCAGCTCTAGCCTTTGATGAGGTTGTTACTCAGGATTGGGAAAGATGATAAAGAACCAGATAAAGCATCTCAATTTACCATATTGTATCCTTTAGAACTGACCAGTCTCTGGACTTTTCTCTGGGACTGTTTCCCATAGGATTCTTTGATGAAGATCCCTGAACAGGTCAAGGTCTGCCTTTCTATGGTCAAGAGCTGTGACCCTGCTCATTGCCCACCTCTTTTTTCCTCAGCGATCTGAATTTCACCATCTTATATTTCCTGCTCAGAGGCTTCACAGACACAGATCTAAACCTCTCCTCTGCTACTAGACATTGATCCCCTTCTGGAGCTGCAGATTTGCACATGGGACTTCTGGTGCCAGAAGTCACCATCTTCTAGGAACTAGATGATCTTTATGGTCCCTTCCAAACCAAACCATTCTATGGTGAACTTAACAATTAAAGCTTTGTTCAGTCTGAGCACTTCAGTCCCCCAAAATAGATCGATTTCTAATTTCAAAATCTTTTGTGGGACAATTTTTCTTTGTTTCCTGAATCAGAATTTAAAAATACAAACTATCCTATGCAATTTCATGTAATGCAGATTCCAATTCCCACGCAAGTCTCACAGTCAATAGCATTGGAAATCTGTGAGGGAATTAATGATAATGAGAAAAACCTCCTCAGGGGTTTAATTTTAAGAGCGTGCTGTAAACAAGGAATGAGACCACATGCTGAACAATGCATAATAAGAATTTAATAATTTGCTATCCTTTAAGCAAAATGCCATCCATCCTTTCAGTAAATGAGGATGACATCTTAAGAACGAAGTAGCATTTGTTCAGGTAATTAGAGACTCTATCATAGCAGAGGCCATATGCATAAACAAGAGAAAACTAAAATAAAGTTAAAGAGCAAACTTTAATTAAGTTTACGGAGGTTAATTAAGGGAAATCTTAAGGGGGTCCTTTGAGTAGGCTGCTAGGATGTATGAGGGAGTCATCAAGAAAACAGAAAGAGTCAGGTTGAGAGAGAAGGAACCTAAATTACAGCAAGAGAGAATCAGATTAGATGTAAAGTGAAACTTTTACACTGTAAGCAGAGTCCAGCAGCAGAGCAGGATTCCTTAGGACTGGATGTTTTCAGAACCCACCTGAATAAAAACTTGAGCAACTTGGTCACACCCCTTAGCTGACCCTGCTTTGGACAGGAGGTTGGACTGATGACCCCCTGGGGTCTCTTCCCACCTGGATTATCCTATGACTCAGTGAATTTGCTGTTTTTTGGGTTTTGGTTTGTTTGTTGTTGTTTTTTGTTTGTTTGTTTTTGTTGTTGCTGTTGGGTTTGGGGGTTTTGTTTGTTTGTTTGTTTTTCATTAGACTGTCTGTCTTTGTAGCCTTAATATTCTTAATCTATTATTTTTATGCATTGTCATGGAAAGCTTGAAAAGGTGGCTGGTTTTGCTTTCTTCTGTATTTTAATTGCTTTCAGTGTAAAGCCTGCACAGACCAAAGGCTATCTGAAATAAATTGATCACACCGATTTCTAAGTTGTTTTTTTTTCCAGATTTTGTTTAGCAATTTAAAATAAAAGTTCATACTAACCCCTTCAACTATGGCTTGCTGGGCAATGGCTTGTTCCACTGAGGTCTCCAAAGATGTCCCAGAGAGCTACCAAAATGGATTATTTTATTTCCAGAATATGCCTTTAAATTTGAATGTGCAACTGTGTTAACTGTGGAGGAATTTAGGACCAGGATAATTACTGTGTCAACACACTGGTTTTATAAATATTTGTAAATCTAGGATAGTCCAGTGATCATAAGACATGAAACATCACAATACTTCCCTGACCCTATGGCTGGGTACCATTCTCTATCTTCACTAATACTGAAAGTACTAAAAGGATCTGGGAAAATAAATTGCTCCAGATGAGACTTTTGTTTATGGGAGAAGAAAATTGACCAACTCCTCCTTCCTTTTTTTTATTGAGCAAGAGTCTCAGGGGAGGAGGGAGAAAAGGGTCAAGACCTGTGTGTTTCCCAGAGAATAGGAATTTGAAGAGATTTTCAGGGATCATTTGGGGAGGTTTTACTTCCTTAGGGTAAAAGGGACTACAGAGCTCTCAGAGCTTGCTAGGTAGATTTTCTTCTAGTGAATAATAATTGATGTAACTCAGATTTCATTCCATCTGGATCTAAATAATAAATTCATTCCTGATATACTGAAAAGCTGTAAGTGGGTTGGTTTGTTAGCTTTAAGAACCAAATACACAAAATCAGAAAAAATGAAAAAGAATTGTTCCCCAGTCAAACAAAGGCTCAAGAACCAGAGCTTTTCAGGATTTTTTCAGGAGTATGCAGGATACTAGAGATGCAAATTAATTAAGTTCCATTTTTTGCTTGAGGAAACTGAAACCTGCCCTCTTACTTTCCTGTAAAACAAGGTGCCCTTACTCACACTATGTGACTTAGAGATTATATATATATATTTTTTTTTCTAATGAAATATAAGAATATCAATAGAGATTAGAGAGAAAACTCAACTTAGTGTTGTCCTGACAGGAGGAAGAGTGGGTTGCTCTGCTAGGCTACAGGGAATGCAGGAGAGGGAAAGAGTTGAGCAGGTCATAGCTTGGCTGAGAAATCTGATCCCTGAACCTATGGAGAAGAGGCAAAATTGCCACATCATATTTTATGAAGCTAAGACCATATTTCTTTTGCTTTTATTTCAAATACCTCAATAGTTTTGTTTGTGCCAAGTGGGAACATTCTGTGTTAGAACGTCTTTTTTTTGATCTTGCCAAAATAAGAACTCAGAATTTGGTTGGTGCCAATGACGTTTTTATTTCTCATTTCCTGGCTTACAGCAGAACTAAAAAAAAATATTAATCAGTAATTGATACAGAGGTCTGCTTCAGGTTTGCAAGGGTTATTCAGTTTGGAGCTGGAGCTAGAGAGCTCCTTCCATCCCTGGAACAAATAGGCACAACTCCTGTTGGCTTTAAAATTTGTCCTGGTAACTTTCCAGGGCTGTGTTGGAGCCATGGAATAGAAAATAAATGTAACTGAAGAAGAGCTAATAGAAGTTTTAGACACCCGTTAAATAATGTACCTTTAATGGTCCAGACACAATAAACCCAGAGATTCTAAAATTAACACGGGTTCTTTTCATCCTTGCCTTACTTGCCATGTAGTCTTGTCTCATATTACTAATAAATCCTGGAAATACAGGTGTTGTTCCTTGTGCACGTATCCTTCACAGCTCAGTTCTAAGGATACATGCTGTACCTTGTGCTGTGTCAGGATCTACTGTGCTGCCCTCTCATCTATTCGTTTCTTTTGCTCTTTAATGTGCAGGTTCCTCTCCTATTGCCATGGGGATATCCATTCAGTCAGAAAACTGTTTATTTCATTGCAGCCACTTACATGGTAACAGTAGGCTCGGGTTCATTCCAGCTTTTACTCCTGGTGAGGACAAAAACAAATCCTTCTTCTTAAAACGTGTCTTGATTTCCAAGTTGCCCATTAGATTTGGTTTGCTTCCACCAGAGTACAGTAATGATTCTTGGAAAAAAAAAAAAAAAAAGTCTTTTTCAGTATCGTAAATCTGAAAAAGAAAGATATATTCTTGCTTTTCCACTTTGGTTCTTTTCAGATGTGTACCAGATTTAAAAAGTCTCTTCAGATCTCCATTGCTACCAGACGTGAGCCCTTGCCAGACCAATCAGACTCAGAGTGAAATAAGGTTTCCTGTCATGCTAAGGTTCAGCTGTCTTCTTACCCCTCAGTGCTGTAAACACGCAGCTGCTGGCACTGGAACACAAACAGAACTGTAATCTATGTACTTCAATTTTCCACATGTCTGGCCAAGAAAGGTATCTCTCCATGACATCATTTCATCTCGTCTATTTCCCTGTCTCCTCAGCCTCACAATGCTTTTATCCTCCTTTTTATTTCTTCTGCATCCACTTCCCTTGCATCTCTTTAAATCATTTTGGTCACTCTATGTAGCCCAGCAGTGACTCATGGAAACTCCTGTAGACTCCTCGCCTATTTATTCTACCAGCCATATCCTGTTATTTGTCTGTCTCACAACTATTCCTGTCCCTTAGACACTTTTTGCTTGACTTTACAAACGTTGCTTTTCTTGCTCAGGATTTTCATTCTTGAATGTTTAGCCCCAGTCTTGCTTCGGTGCTTTTCTGGTCTCTAATTTTCCATGCTCCTCTGACTAAAAGAACCCTTTGGCAGCTTAGCAGAATGCACCCATCCCACCTTCATACTTCTGCACTGGAAACTGAATTGGCCTCTTCTTACATCAGCTCTGAGTTGTCAGCTCTCTTCTCTTGCTCTGGGGAGCCCAGCCTGGCAGAGGTGAAAGGACTGCTGTTTTTAACCCTAGTCCCTTTAACCACAGTCACTCACTCACTGGATGCTGAATTTAGTCCACCCTGCATGTGAGTTTCTTTATTTGTGCATCTTTCTTATTAAAAAAAATGTAACATATTACCCACTGAGTCCCCATTACAAATGAGTGATTTTTTATCCTCCCTCTGTAAAGGAATGACAGAAGTAAAGGAGAAAAGAATGAAAAGACAGGAAAAGATCAGACAATGATTCTTTTATATTTTTTTCTTCCTTTTCTCCTAATATTTCCTATTTTTTTTCTTGACACTCCTTAACTAAAATACCAGTTGCATAGATCTGAGAGGAAAAAAAGCACATTTTTTTTGCACTCTGCTCTCCTTGAGGATACTGAGACTGCCATCAGAGATGGCATCCATAGGATAAAAGGCCCTAACGTAGCAGTACCATTGCTGTTAACAGCTTTGCTACTCATGTTTTAAATTTTATAAGTCATGTTTCGTTCAAATATCATTTTTTTCTTTTTCTAATGGTCTTAGCAGATACTTTCTTCCTGTGTTGTCACCTGTGCTTTTCAAAGTACCTCAGATCTCTGTTCCTTGTGATGTAATTTTCTTCAGTCCCTGTATTACCATTCTACTGCACAAAGACTTCAGGTTTTAAAATATCAAAGATTTCTATCCTCTTCCTATAACAGCTATGTTTGCAAGTCCTGGAGCAGGGCTCCAAAGAAACAGGGAACTTTGTTCTTCCTAACCTCAGAATCCAGCTTCAAAATATTTGTGCTCCTATAGGAACTCCAGCATCATGTGGGCTTTAGAGCACAGCCACTACTCAGTTGTCATTACCTCCCCTTCCAGCCCTCCTGCAAAACCAACCCCCCTAAAAAACAGCTCTTCTGTAAAAAAGAAATTCTATTACCAGGGGTCACTTTAAGCTCTGACAGCAAAGTTGCCCAAAAAGAAAACATTTATTTATGGGTAGAACACGTCATTAGGGTCAATGTAAGAATCTCCAAAGAAATCTTAGGCTTTCAGTATTAGCTACCTCACTAGTGCAGAGTCTCATTGGTAAAAAATGTCCAAGATCTTCTCATCTGTTAAGTTTGAAACTCAGTCACAATCTTTTAATGCCCAAGAACTCCTATCCTACAAGCCCAGTGTTAAATGCTCAGCTGTAAGGACAAAGAAAGCTGCTGGTCTCATGCAGAATATCCTAGGCTGGCAGTTTTCAGAATTTCCCTATGGGGATTGTAATGATGTCAAAATCTATGCTACTGAAAATTCAGACAGCAAGACATGGAAGACACATTTGTTTTGGGTGGTTATATATTATTTTTATACATTGATGAAAGCTTTATTTTTCAGCAGCAAGACTGCAATCGTCTCGTTACAAAATTGAAAGATCAAAAGAATTTCTGGTGTAAAGGTCAGTGACTTTGAAGTTAGATGCTGCTAGACTTTGCATAAACTTTTCAGGAGTTTCTTAACGTGTTTGAGTCCAAAAATCACATTTTCTAAAAATGCATTTTGACTTTTTAGGTAGGACTCACAGAGTCTTATTTCTACCAAAGCTGCTGTTTAAATAAGGTTGTGTACTAGAATGTCAGTCTGTGAATTTTGGAAGGTGGGAAGGAAAAGCTAAGCAATGACTGGAACTCAGGCCACCTAATATTGTCATTCCTTTTTATTCATCTACGTACAGTAGGCTCCTACTCTACAGACAGGCAGCACCACTCTTCCTCTTAAAAGCTATGATCAGTTGGACACTATTATTTATGCTTGTTGCTCCTGTATGTCAGGTAGATATAATGGACTTCTTCTGACCTTGCTTTCATAGTCCTTTGTGAAAAAACCAAAATACAGGTATATTTTTTACACAATCTGCTCTTGCAGGGAGCATAGTGTGAACCAGAGTCTTTGCCAGATACTTTTGCAGGACATTTCTTGACAATTTTATGTTTAAAGGATTAGGCTGCTGTCAACTCTTCACTTACAAGAATCTCCTATCCTCACCTGAAATATTATTTTCATCTCATAGGTTTTTGAAGAAATAGCACTCAAGTACTTGTCTGAAACTTCCATTCATGAATGCTTGTTCTGGCTGGATTCACCCCTTGGGATACCAAGCTAAACCAAGTTTCTTATTTTTTCTTCACAGCAAACTCAAACCAAGTAATAAACACAATTCAGGAAGCTAAAGCCTTCAAAGAAACCTATCCCTCAAATGTCCATCATTTGCTCCACAAAAAGAGTAATATATGTCTTGAGATCTGTTCTTACTGACTTAATTGAAAAAAAAAATTGGCAAAATAGGACAGCAACAGTAAAATTCTACTTTTCAGAGGAATCCTCTGTCGAGTTAATAAATGATGTATTTTCCAGAAAAAAACTTCATTGTTCATTTTAAAGACCAGCAGGACATGTTATTTCCCTAAAGGGTTAACTCCTTCCCATAGTCTGCATTCAGCATAAGGAAATCTCAGACTATTCTGCTAATGATTTTGCACTTCAGACACCAAGACACAGTATTGACCTCTGCCTGTTTGATAGCTGAGCTTGTGCAGGGAATGAAGGAAACAGCCTGCAAACAAAAATGTTTAAAGAAAACTCTTTGAAACTTCTTTAAAACTGGGAGAACCATCTTTCCCTAAGTCCCAACACAAAAAAAGAAGAATAAATAAATTATGGGCTTTCTGAGTTGCCAAAAGATGACTGTTCAGTTAAAAAGGGGAAATGTGAGTACCAGGATCCAGGATGCATATTGCCTTTTTTTTTTTTTTTTTTTTTTTTTTTTTTAGTATCTGTGTCTGATTACAGCTGAGAGGTCTGAAGGGAGGGTAAGCCTGCTTTGGGGCTGAGCCCTAGTTTGGGCTGGTGCCACTGCATCATCCTTGCCCCCACAGCCATTTGGTCTCCAAAAAGTGACTGATAATTTATAAACAAAACACCAGGAGCAACTAAGGACCTTGGATTCAAGCACAGTCCTGAACCCCAAGCAAAAATATAGATCAAGTCTGAAAGTACAGGTCAGTTTTAAAGCCTGAAGGTATTAATTTATATTACTGCAGATTCATGAGAAGTGCTACTGAAAACTGCCATTCCAGTAATACAAAATACTGCCACCTATTACAGTTTGTATAAAAACAAATTAATTTTTCATATACCATCCAAAAGTATAATGTACACTGTCACTACAAATGACAACTATGAACAGTGCAGAAGGTAACTAACTCACAAGTAAACAACTGGCTTTTGGTCATGTGGGTCCTGTCTCCAAAGACTCTAACTACATGCTCATTCTACTTTGTGGCAAAAGGAGTTTTTGTCTTTCAAAATGCTTTTTGCATTTTTTTGAAACTAGCAAATGTCCCATATCATCCCATTTACCATTTAGATTTGAAATCTAGAGACATAAACTAAAAAGAAGAGATCAAAGAAATGTAATAAATGTAATAAATTCGTGTCCCTCTAATGAAGTAGGCACCTAAATCAGGATGTGCCATTCACATGAAAATATTAACATAGATGACTTACACAAGATTTCATAGACTGCCACATTATCTGTAATTAGATAGGTGATTTATAAGCATAGAATGGTTTGGATTTGAAAGGACCATAAAGATCCCCCAGTTCCAGTTCCCAGTGATCTCACAACATGTCCCTGTTGCAGTGGATCTGCCCTCAACCAGGGCAGGGACTTTGCTGGATCTTGGCACAGCCCAGAGGTCCAGTGTTTGACCCCAGCATAAAGATGTAAGGAGAGAGATGACCAGCACATAAATAAACCTAGCTCTCCCAAGAGGATGCTTGTCTGGACTAGGGACCACAAAAATCCTGCTGGACCTGCCAGTTTGGATGGGTTTTGAGACCTGCACCCCAGGACGAGATATTATCTTCTTCACAGGATTCACACTGTTCCCAACCCTTCATGAGTCTGCTGGGTTAATTCAGCAACCCTCTACATCCTGATTTCCAGCACACATCCTTTACATGAGTGTACTGAGCCTTAGGCCAGTACTGATTTTGTTTCTGGTTTTGAACATCAGAAACAACACTTGGTGGAAGACCTGGGACCTCTTCCAGCAGTTCATTGCCTGCCATTGACTCTTGACATAAAAGTCACAGAGAGCAGGGTCCCTAAAAGCTGTCTCAGGCCCTAGGTCTTATTGCTTTAGGCTTCTCACACTTCTCAGGAGCTCTGACAGAATCTTTTCAGAGGTCCTTTAGGCAGAAAATTGTTGTGACTGTAGGTTGCTTTAATATAAAAAAACATTTTGGCATACAATTGTTACATGACACCAACCTGTGTGCTTAATGTTTCTGTGCTACATTATACTATCTGCTTCTCCTTAGCTCTCACTGGTATCAGCTATAAATTTGCTTTTCTTAAGAAATATTCCATTAACCAGAATTCCTTAAAGCTGTGTGCACCTGTGTTATCCTGGTGTAATTCTAAGTTTTATTATCTTCCATGAAACCAGCTTGTCCCCATCTGCTTAGGCTAGTCATCATTACTGCATTTCATCACTACTGTGCAGACATTTTTACTGTGTTTCTGCTAGGATGAGAAAGGAGTCTGTAGAATTCATTATATTTGACTGCAAAGAGCAATGAGAGAGAGAACGAAGAGGATTAGGAGTTTGAAAGAGATGACTTTTCATCAGAAAAAGCAGATCCTGCCGAAGTATCACAGCTACACTTAAAGAGTAATTTATGAAATACTCTGTGTGTAAATTTGGTTCTTGCTGATTCTGGAACAACATGTTCTTCTTTTTTCCGAAGTCGACAGGAACTTTTTTTTCTGTGTTCTAAGAAATACTCGTTATGTCAACAAGGGACCAATTTCTAAGGGATCTAAGAAAATAGCACTTAATCCCATCAGAAAAAATGTTTCTCTGTGGTAACTTTAGGGGAAGAGCAAAGCTATTTTTTTAGGACTGCTGATTCTCTGAGGTGATTGGACCTGAAGTGATGCAGCTCCAACAATGGACGAGGAGAGGCAACAGCTTGCCAGTTTGCAGAGGGAAAGATGAATCAGCTCTGATAGCTTCACTCAAGCTTTCCCAGGTAGGACAGGCAACACTGAACCAAGTCAAAAAGAGAACACGGCAGATGTAGGAAACAAAGAGAAACAACTGGTCACAGTACCAGGATTCTTCCCCTTGGGAAGCCTCTGATATCTAGACAGATATTCCTTCAAAAAGCAAAGAGAAACCTGATCTATTCAAGCTGGTCTCAGGAAAAGTGTTTCTCTGTCCTCTTTATCGCTACTTTTTCAAACTAAGATGCTGTTGCAGAAGCAGTGAAGCTGGTTCATACCCAAACAGTTCATTAATTCTTCTTTTATCTTGATAGCCTCCTACTTTGTTTAAGTTAAGTAAATTCATGTGGGGGTCTGCATTGTTTCCCATTATGTGTTCACCTTGATCTGAAGCTCAGATATTGATCATCATTCATCACAATTTTTTTCAGTCCCAGAAAACAGAAAATAATGTCCTTGCCCTTCTGCATCCCCACAGCTGAATAACAATACAGCTTCAGCCATGTTGGTTGTGCTTTATGATGCTCTCTGAAACAATCTATCTTTTCACTCCAGATCTTTCCAAGCCTTGTGATGTTCTCTCAAGGTATTGATGTGCTTGGTATCAGGGACTATTCCTTTATTCATTTTCTGTATAGGATCTGTGTGATAGGCCCCTAATTTGGGACCAGGTCTCACAGGTTTTATAGTGATGCTGTAACAACAACTGTAGTTAAGATTAAATGTCACTCCATTGCTGGATTTGCTGTAACCATCTCTACAGAGATGTTGTATAATTTCTGTCTTGGAGACTGTCAAGAAAACAAGTTGCTTGGGAGGAATGATTAGGAAATATGTCAACCTTTCTTAAAGAAATAGTCAAAGCTAACTTTCAGGTTCCTTAGTTGCTTGAAGTTATCTGAAACTCACAGCAGGAATGCTTCTTGCTCTCCTTAGAACTGGTGTCAGGCATTATCCCAGGGAAGTCCTGACTGACATATTCCACCAGCACTCTAACCGTAAATACCTTCTTCTTTCTTATGAAGTCTTAAGATCTTTTAGCATTTTCAAAATACTACAGAAATCAGAGTCATCGGAGCCTCTTAAAAAAATCAGTATTAATTTATTTCTGAATGCTATGAAAGGAAACATCAAAACTAGTGCCAAAATAATAGAAATATTTAACAGAAATATTCAAAGTTTTAATTTTTTAATCCAAATTTAATTATTTGAAAAATTAGGATAGTGGAATGTGATAGAACCCAGCCAGCACCTTCAAATGGATTTACTTTTTACTACAGTAACTTACCGGAAAGATCAAAAGGCTCCTAAACTCAGAAGGACAGATCTTTTTAGGATGAAAATGCTTCCTAAAGAGAGAAGCACTCAAAGTGACTGGGTGAGATGGAACAGGAGTAAAAGGGTTTATGAAGAAATCTCTCTTCCTCCCATTGTACTCTTGCTTTTTGGAGCAGTTTCAGCCAGCTCTAATGCCATCAGCTTGGGATCATTCTGTACCTGTTCCTTTTGGCTCCCTGAGATTCTTTCCCTCCTACCTCTGCAGATGCTCTCTGCATTCTGGCTGCCCACTCCCCCAGCAGCTCCGGAGTGGAGGGTGTCCTGCTGGACATGGTGCCTCTCCAGCTCCTCTGCTGGCTTCTCTGGAGCCTCCTCTGGGGATATTGGCAGGAGCTGGCCCCACTCCCCTGGCAGGTCCCAGCAACCTTCACCTCCTCTGCCAGCAGCCAGCATGCTGATGGGGAGCAGAGCAAGGCAATGTCCCACCAGGACCCACCTGGAGGAATCAACGTACACAAAACACCGAGGCTACAAACTTGCTTTGCATATCTCCCATCCTCCTGGTCTCATGCCAGCTGAGATCCAGTGTTGTTTGTATTGCATGTATAGTCATTTAAGATACTGCCTCCAGAATTATTTTTGGCAGAAGGGTGCAGAAGGTTAAAGAGCAGAAGAAATAAGCTTTTCCTTGAAGGGGTTAGTTTTGGGCATGAAGATTTACTGCTGTAAAACAAACCTCTGTTGTACCCTTGCCAAAAGCTCCACCTCAATTATTCCAGATAATTTTATGAATAAACAACTGACAAATTCACTGGAAGCACCCAGTGACCAGAAAGCTTGGTGTGTTTGCACTTTTGCTCTCAGCTTCCACGGTTTCAGCAGCTGGGTATGAAATGTGGCACCTGAGAGCAAAGTAGGAGAACCCCCCCCTTCAGTGGTAGCACTGGCAATGTTGGCAGGCCTCCAACAAATCAACTGAGCAAAATTCAACCTAAAGTTCAGTTTAGAAGTATTCTGCAGCACACACAGCCCCTTTCCATCCTACTCAGCAGCACTGGACTGTGAGGCATCTGTGCAGCCAGGATGCAGGCAGGCAGGACTGGTGCTGCCTCAGCCTTCTCCTCCCCTGGCCCAAGGCTTCTCTCTGCTCAGCTACCAAACATTAACACTGGTGCCAGCTCCCACTCACATCACCTGCAGTGTACAGCAGAGCCCACAGACTGAGCTTCCTGGCAGGTCAAAGGATGTGGGTTTGCTTGCTCAGAGGTTGCTAGGAGACCTACTCTTTCCCAACTATTATCTTTCAGATGAAAGGGGATTGATACTTCCACATTTCAGAAAGAAAAGAGGGGTTTTTTGGGTTGGTTTTGGGTTTTGGTTGTTTTTTTTTTTTTTTTTTTTTTTGTGAGGCATCAGTCTGGTCAAGGGTCCATGAGCACTCCCATGGTGCCAGACCTTCTGGGAGATGAAGCTACAGCCTTGTCTTGGACCCAGCTAGCATTGGAGTGGGAAATACCTGCCCAGACATCACCTGAGTAAGCACACCCACACCTGTGAATGTGGGCATAGCAGAAAGTCTTGGGGCAGAAATGGAAACAATCACTGAGATTTGCTACTCCTCAGATAAAGCTGCTGCTCTGCAAGTATTTTTTTGCCTAAAGGCTACCTGAATCTTGTTTTAAGATTCCTAGGAGAAAGGGAAAAAGACCTGGGTTTAGATTTTCAGTGACCCTAACAGACAGGGCAGCAAGCACAAAAGGATCATTTCAGTAAAACACTTGGCCTGCTTAACCTTCGTGGGCAAATAGTCCCTCTGAAATAGAAACTGCTCAACTGTTTAAAATTGGGCATGTTCTTATTTATCTCACTAAGTGCACAGCAAGAGATTAGGTGGATGGGAAGGAAGAGATTCTTTATACCGTATCTTGTCATTGCAAAATGAAAGAAAACAATTTCTACATCCCAGATTTGATCTGCACATTGCATTTAGTATTTATCTTGAGGAAATTTTTATATGAAGATTTTCACATAACTCTTTTTGCCCTGGATTTTTCAAATATTGTTCACATTGGGGATTATGCCTTTTCACATCTTATTTCATAACTACTACTTTATCAAATTCTGGTACATTTATTACTTAAGTTATTTTATGGATAGTACACAGTATTGCATTTATGCCATATATATGGCACATAGTTAAATAAAGTTAACAGTCAATCAGGATGTTAGGTGCTCATCAAGTATCTTTTCTCTTATAAATGACGATGTGACAGAATGGACATATTCTGATTTCAATGTAGACATTATCTACAGAACAAGGTGAATTGCAGTTGCAAACCAGAGTACCTTGACACCTTTTTCTTTGTTAATTAGAAATAAAATATTTGTCTTTCAAGAGAGGTCTATAATATTCATTAAGTTGGGAGTTTTGGAGCTGCAGAATTTTCTAAGTGATCATCTTTAAGATAAAAGATTTTCCATTCCCACTGGCAAAATTACCTGATGATGAACCACAAATAATCTTGTCCAGACTAATATTTTTCTGAGATTCTAAGTCTGACTTCCAGACTGCATCATCTGTAAATTTTTCCATACCTACTTTATCATATTTTGTATTCACTAGTTCAAAAGGGAGTTCTTCAGCAGTGATCTCCTTTTGCTCTGCAATTTCACACCTCCAAGAAAGAACAAGTAGTGTGAGCTTGTTAGCTTTGTGTTCTGTCTTCTCATTACTTGTTGTTTAATTTCTGATTTTTTTTCTTCGCACATTCAGTTATGGAAAATTTTCTTCCAGGTTTCCTTTCTGTAAGTTTCTTTCATGAGAAAATATCAGATTTCTCTCATTGGTCCTACACAGGATGCCTTTGTTCTCTGTTACTTTGTCGTGACTTTAATGATCCGTGATGTTCAATGATACATTCCAAGAGAAACAGACTGGTATTTGAGCAATGCCAGTGAGAGTCAGAATAAAAAAATCAAAGTTAAATTCTTGAACTTGTTCTTAGGTACCCAAATATAAGTTTTGACATGATTTCCACAGTCCTGAGGTGCCCTGAGTGAAAAAGACTTTTGATTCCCAACACTTTGAGGAGAGAAAGGGCCAAAGAGCACATCGCAACACTGAAAGCACCTACTACAGTATCATCATCTTGCATATCAATATTTGCCTTGGCATCTGGCAGAAAAAAAAATAAATAACTGCTACTAAGGAAATAAATTCCTTGAAAAAAATATATGTATGGAAAATTCTGAACTTTGCCTGAATACTTCTTACTTAGCCAAAAGCTTGAGAGACAAAATTACCAAATGTTAACATGATTAGAAAAACTAAAGGATGAAGAACTCTTAAGTTTACCTTTTGGATAATGTGACTGTGACATACAACTTTCAGTTACTGGTCTGAAATGTAGGATCATCAAGTGCACTGATGATGAAGAAAGGAAAAGAGGAATATGAAGTCTCTTTCGTATTTGTTCTTGAATAAGTTTGCTCTCTATACCAACTGTTCTGATGCGTGTAGAAAAACTGAAAGAGAAGTAAGCAGCTGAATGTATTTTACTGATCAGTAGGTGACAAAACATGTAAGCTTTGCCTTTACAGGCCATTGAAAAGGTTAGGCCATTCCTCCTGCACTGGACAAACCCCCCAAACTATTTTGGTGCTCTCCATTTTCTTTTTTTCCTCATATAATGTGTTAGTTTGAGAACTGGAAACAGTGTTTATTGCCTTTGTCCCAGACAGACACATATGAGAAATTTACATTTCAAGTTCCCAAGGATCCAAATATAGATGACTTGGATCCCCCAAATCAACAAATCTAAGCATGTTCTTTACCTCCTTGCCATATTATAATTTGAAAAATCATTGAACTGCTATACATCAAAGACTCTGGAAGTAAATGAACATAAGAATTTTCATTCAGAGCTGGTGTCCTGGTTTGGGCCAGGATAAAGGTGGTTTTTCTGTTTCTGTACTTTTGCTTTTAGCTACGTCCCTTGTAAGTAGTCTCTCTGAAATTAACAGCAAGTTTCTCAGACAGTGTGTGCTTCTAGGACTGATAACACTTGATGTTTATAGTTACTGCCAGAGACTGGTGTGCAGGCCAAGGACACTGCTCAGCTCTGCATGAAAACATTTTACCGTCCAGGAGGATACAGAGGTCCCACCAGAGCCCTCCTTTGGGGAGGAACAGACAAGATAGATGCCAGAATTGACCAAACAGAGTATTCCATCCCATATACGTCACACTCAGTATAAATTTGAGGCATCACGTGGGCCAAGCCAGATCTTTTCCTGATTTCCTGCTTCCCTTCCTTCACCCGGCATCCTGGAAGGATCCCGTCCATTCGTTTGCCTGTGGTCCTGATCCGTGCCAGCCCATATCTGTGTGTTCCTGCCTCCGGTTCCCGACTGCTGCCGACTCCAGGAGTCCAGTCTGGACTTTCCCAGGGCTGCCCTACAGCCTCGGTGGTGACGTGAGAGTTATTGGGGGAAAGGGGGGAGGAATGTGGTTTCCATTTTCCTGTATATTTGTATATATTTAGTAATTTTTCCCTATTTACCATTACTGTTTCATTAAAGTTGTGTAGTTTAGTTTCCAACTCATAAGTCTCTCTCCCTTATTCTCTCTCCTTTCTTCATCGAGGGGAGAGAGAGATTAAAGAGAGCGTCTGTTATTCGGTTTAATTGCCGGGTCAGTGTTAAACCGTGACAGCTGGTTATTTAAGCCTGAGACGAGAGTGTGAACTGTGTTTCATATTCACTCCTTCCAGTTTTGAAAGAACAAAATTAATTTGGACTATATAGAAGTCTTCTTGGCACTATTGTTTTTTGCATGGAGCAAAGACTCATCAAAATAAATTCTTTCCCTCTGTGATTAAGTGTATGTTGGCCAACATTTTACACATAAAGTCCTCAGATTGAACATCTGAAAACATCTTTAAGTACTAAACATGCTCAGAAATGCTGAGCAACTGACCTTAAAATTCCATGAAATTCTAATGTCTGTTTGACCATAAGTAATTAAATAGCATTAATTAAGAACCTTTATCTTAAATAGGACACCAACAGGGACCATTCTTGACTAACCACCAACCAGTTTCTATAAAACATGAAAGAATTTAGTACCTTCCAAACACCTAGGTTTCTGTGAGTGCTTAATTGCCAGTGAATTAAGGTCATCTGTAATCCAGAACTTCCCTGGCATCATCTCCTCACTGTGGATCTGCTGCATACGGGACAAGAAGACACTCTTCTGATCCTCCTGAAATTTGTTGCTCTGTTCTATGCTTTGCTTCTCCCCACCATTGTCCCACCCAGTACTGTTCTCTGCTGTACTCCAGTGCAGTGTTGAGATTCCTTCTCAAGTTCACTCTGTTGTATAGTTCATAAATGTTGCCTCTTTCTGTTTCCCATTCTATACCATGGGAGAAAAAGGGATGTGGCCTAAACTCAAAAGAACATACAACACATGCAGTTAAATACAGTGGACTGCTTGGCAGGGGCAAGGGGAAGAAATGCAGTCTGAAGACAGATACCTACCACCTAGAGTAAAGTTTGTAGTAGGAGTAGGTCCTCTAGGAAAATCCATAATTCTTGAAATGTTCTTAAAAGTATTTGATAATTGAAGATAATCAAGATACATGCCACCACAGAAAACTATTATCTAGACCTTTAAACTCCTTCCTGCACACACACCTCTGCATGAGTCAAATATGATAGTCATTCATGCATCTGCCAGAATACTAGGTGTTAGAAGGATCAAAAACCTTATCATGGAGGATTAATGCACAATAGAGCAGAAATCTATTGCAATCCACATCCTTTTGAGAATCTAAAATATTCAGCTTTATTTTCCCTATTAAGACCTTGTCAACTGGAATAGCTTAGTCTTTTAAGACAAAGAGTGTTTACATTGAGATCTTAATGGATTTTTCAAAACATTAATGCTCGCACAGACATGGAGATCATTTTGAAGGACTTAAGCTTAACAAAACATGAAACAGCTACAGCAGGAATGGGAGATACATTAGTTAAGTCTAAACTGAGAGAAATCTGTGTATTTCTGTTGTTTGCTCATTTTTTTCCTACTGAGGAGAAAAAGGTGAAAAAAAATCTGATTAGAAGCTGCAGGCCTGGAGAACATGGTGCTGACTCTGGATTCAGTGAACTGGCCTTCTTCATCTTCACTGGTGTTGTTAGAGCTAGTAATTTCTAACTTTTTTTTAATTAGTTCTTGTTAGCTTTGAGGTTTTTGTTTGACTTTTTTATTTTAAGTTGCATAGAAAAGTTCTAAAAATCTTATTTTAATAAAAGCCAGGAGTTTTCTCTGGAGACCATTGGTGTAATATCCCAGCAGAAGATACTTTCCATGAGGCAACAGAATTCCAGAGGTCTTGAGGGGCAGTGCTGCAGGTTCTGCTGAGTGTGGGCAGGCACACTGTGTGGCCAAAAACAGGATGGAAGGAAACCCAAAATGATGGTTTCATGGGGCCCTGCCTGGTGCAAACAGGATTTTGTAGCCATTGCAGATGCCTTTGTAGGTGAGGACAACAAAGGTGCTCCCATCCCACTCTGTCCTCACCCAGGACAGCCCTCTGGGATGTGGAACCTCATGCCTTGTGTTGCAGCACCAAAGGCTCCTCAAGAAGGTGCAGGGGGCCAGAGCCCAAGTCCCCAGGGGGGTGGGCACCCACTGGTGCTTCCCACAGGTGAGGTCACTGCATGCACCAGCTTCTACTCAGTTGATTCAAGACAGGAAAGTGAGGATGCCATAGATTGCCTTCCCTGAGTAAGTTCAGGGATGTGTGTTTCCATAGTGACATCAGACCTCTGCCATAATCTTCCCCAGTGTCCCCTGCAGCTCCCAGCAGTTGCCATAAGAGCCCTGTGCTGCAGAAGTGATAATGCTTTCACTGAAGTTGGTCAAAGATGCTGTGAAGATATGAAGCCACAGTGCTTCCATCATGTGTGGTACCTGGAGAGCACTGGAGGAGACAATGTTCCACCAAAAAAAAAAAGAAAAAAAAAAAGATGGAGAGATCTAATTGCTCGAAAACCAAATAAAGGTTGATCCACACATGTGCAGGAGCCAGCAAGAGCCACAGCTTTTACTGGAAAACATTGATGAAACAAGTAGATGGGAAGAAACCTGGAGTATGATTAAAAGGGTGACATTTCAGATACCTCTGAAAATGGGTTTCAGGACCTGCTGCTGCAGCTGAGTCAATGCATAGACCCAGCATCCAATCCTTGGTACAGAGAAGAAGAGAGGAGTTATGTCTTTCCTGCCTGCCCCGTTCCTCTTATGCCCTTGGGCACACCTGGGCACTTCAGCCATGAAATGAGGACATCAACAAAAAGAGCAACACAAGACACAGGTCAAAACTTCTGTGGTTAAGTTCAGAAAATAGCAGCCATTGAGGCCAGTCTATACAGTGAAACCATTTATTATCACCAGATCTAATGTCTCAGGAATTCTATTATTTTAAGTAGCACCATAACATTAATACAAATATGCTCAATCATGATCTTTTACATAAATAATATTTTACCTATATGAGTAGTACATTTCCTTGGTTCTTTTTAAACAGCCCACCCATTAACATCTACAAAACCAATGGTTTCTTCAAGAAAATGTCTTACACTTGCTCATATTCATCTCAAGTGTCCTTCCCATATGCTTGATCCCTTGCCCATCTGCTGACTAAGTGACATAGGCATGGGATATTTTCTAGCTAAAGCTTAACAATATAAGTGCAAAAATATGTTAACTACTATGACATTTAGCTTGGAAGATGTTTTCCTTATTCCATCTTGAAAAGACAAGGACCTGAAGCCACAAGCCATGTTCCTGGCAGCCCAGAAATGATGTGCCTTGGGCTAAGCCATCTCTCCCTTTGCTGACATGGGAGCTCTGCATGATCCACAGGCATGTGGCTACACACTCTCATATCTGGCAAGCTGGGACAAGTGCTCTCAGCTGCCAGAAGGATGCTTCTGGAAGCATGACTACCACATCAGTTTTGAAACTATAGAAGAAAAGGTTTTTCTGCATTTCTTTTCTCCTTTTTACAAATGTCTCAAACTCCTATCTACGGTCACTACCACACCTTCTCAGCTATGACCACTATTTTTCTTTCCACCTTTATTTCCCTCCCTTTGGCCTAAACCTGTATTTCATACTAATTTCATACCCAACAGCATTTCCTTCTTTGCCCTTGTTATTAGCCTTATTCTTGCACTGAGCTCCTTCTCATGTACCCATTCAATCATTCACATCTGCAAAGTTAAATTATCTGTCCGTCTCCTGGCCACAAACACTCAAGTTTACAGTTTTGAACAAGAACTACTGTGCTTTCTATCATGCTTATCCATTTCCCCCTGCTTAGGAAATCTTTCCTGAATTCCCAAAATACCTACAAAAACTTCATAATGTTTCCTCCCTGATGCTATTATTAATATCTGATTGCTTTTTCCATGGATTTCTCATCAATCTTTCTCCTGTGTTTATGCTTGAGCCGCACTTTTTTAGAGGTGAGCTGTCCCTTTTAACTCAGTATTTGAACACTTTTATAACTAGGTCCTGATAGAATCACAGAATCATAGAATGGTTTGGGTTGGAAGGGATCTCAAAGATCATCTAGTTTCAACCTCCTTGCATAGGCAGGGACACCTTCCACTAAACAATGATAATGATACCCTGAGAGCTCCACCTATACAAACAGTAAACTACATTTCTGTTTGAACAAAACTGATGGAACTTTAGCTTTAGCAGGGATTGAAGGCCTAATATTTAACTTTAAGGTGTTTCTTGGGACACTCTAGTTTATACAGTAGATAGTGAGACAGCAAGGAGCTAGGATCAGTCAGGACCTCTGGCAGTTGCCTATTCTACCTACCATACTCACAGTAGGGTCAACTACACCAGGTTGCTTAGGCTCTTGTCCAGTCAGGATTTGAATATCTCCAAGCTTAGAGACTCCCACAGTTTCTCTGGGCAACCTGTCTCAGTCTTCAGGCATCCTCACAATAAGAACAGATCCAAATGAGTTATTGTAGAGCTTTGGGCTATCATCTGCTCAGGAAGAATCCTGATAGAGTGCAGAAGGACAAAGAGAGAACAAGGACAGGCATTTCAACACTGAGCTCCTGATCCTCAAATCTCCTTCTGAAATCTCAAAATCTTTTCAATGCTACTGATCTGACCCAGTGCAACTGTCCTGAGAGTCCCATATACACACCAGTTTCCCAGCAGCATTGGTGGGAAATGGTAGTGTATGGTTTTTTTACTGCTTACGGCCAACTTGAAACAGAGCATTACCACAGATAACAACACAGAGCACCTCTGATGCCAGAGACATCAGCTCTATAGCCACATCAGGCTCTAGCAAAAGGATCAAGACAGATTCACAATTATGTGAGAAAATTTGTTCTAGAAGAAGCTGGATGTGTAATGCAAGGTTTCCTGGCTATTCAAGAGAGCTGATTTTCTTTAGACTGTTAAGTGACACTTCTACTCATTGAGGAGTAGGTTTCTGTGGCAAATTTCACCAAATATTAGTCAAAACTTTGGTATTAAAAATATTTTATCAGAAAAAAGGAGGGAAACAGAAACATAGACATCTTTCATCTTCCCTTCCTGACACCTACCTACACACACATTCCCTAACTAAAACATTTTTGGGCCTGAGTTTTTCCTTTTAAACAGTGACTAATTACAGAATATTTTGGCCCAACATGGTTGAGCACTTCTAGATTTTGGTTTTGGATTAAAACTTTTTCCATCATGTGTGAAGTTGCAGTTCAAAAAGCCCAAACAGCATAAGATACCATAAATCACAGCCTAGGACAAGCGTCTTTCTATTTAAATATCCCTTTAAAAAATACTGATCATAAATTTGCATGGTTTTCATTATTTAACTGTTATGTTCAGGTATTGTCAATGTTTAAAATTAGACTTCAATAAAATGCGTTTGAGCATCTGTCTATCTGAGGGCTGCTAACAGGGCACTTTTTAAAGACAGCTGATTATAGTTTTCAAAGAGTGTTTCACTCCTTCCCTTAAAAAACCCACATTATTTGACTACACAGTCATCCTCTCTTTGCTTTGAATTCCTCTTGGGACTTCATATTGAATAGAAGCCAAGCAGTATGAGCTGCGTTAGCTACTGTCAGTGTAACCGTGTCACTCTAGCATAGATATTCTTATCTCATAGAAAAGAAATATAATTAAATGAAGCATGTGTAAACTTTTTCTAGCAGTAGATGAGCTTTCTGTGGATATACTTTCATGGTTCAGTTCACACAGAGGAGTACTTATGTCATAAAGGACAAGGTTTCTTGCCAGCCCGGGGAATCATGTTAAGTTGTTTTTCTGAGATCTCTAAAGTTTCATAAATAAAATAGATTGCAGATTTTAGATTCTCAATCACGTCTATCAGCTGTAGGCTTACACTTTCGCCACCAACTACTCTGCTGACTCACTGGCTGACTCATTCAATGAGTTTCATGTTATTCAATATTAATTCAGCTTAGGGAGAAGCATGTCATCAGGCCTTTGGCATCTTAACACTCAACTTTGATTTGTAGCTCATTAAAAAAAAACAAAAAACAAACCAACTCAGTTGGGCTAGAATGGTGAAATCCATCATTCTTGTCCATGAAAGTCATGCAAGGGGGCAGGCATATGGCCAGTCCCAGGAGTAGTAACTGGGAAATATAATGGCTCTGGGTGTTGTAGCTTAGTTTCAGTTCAAGTTGCCACTAGTTACAAAGTTCTACCATGAAGTGACACTTACAAAAATGGTGCTGAAACCCTCTCAGTGACTACAGTTTAGATAGTTTAAACACTTCATATAAAGCCTTGTTTGAATATTTTATTTATTAGTAGAATCTAAATTGCTGTTTCGATGGATGGAACATGATTTTCCGTATTTCTAAAATGTGAATGTATTAACAAATAAAACCTGGGATTATACCAGACAAAAGCTCAGCCCTCTCCCTTTTATGAGTTTCATATTAAAACTTTCTAATATTCTTACTTCGGAAACCACACCCAGTGAAAATAGACAAAAATTATTTCAACAAATAGCACCATTTGAACAGATTCTTATCACAGAAAAATGGTCATCTAACAATAATTTTTTTAAGATTCCAAGTTAAGGTGAAATACTGTTACATTATTTTTGCTGCTGCAGCTTTAACCTTCCTTCACCCTCCCTCAGCTGTAAAAGACATCCAAAGACAACAGAAGCAGCATCCTCCCTCTAATTATATTAGGGCTGCCTGAAACAGAGCACAAACATTTTTCTCAAAACATAGGCAGGATGGTTATGTTTCTGACTCTGCCTTTTGTCAGTTTCACATCCACAAGTTTTTTGGGAGTGGGGGAATAGATAAGTATTTGAAACTTGCTGTCACCTAACCTTGTTTTCTCATGTCCTAAAGGGAGAAAGAAACAGAAACCCAGAGTGGAGGTGGCACAAGGTTAACTCCTAACCTCAGAGACATTCCTGACATCCCACATCCAGGGACATCAAGATTCACTATCCTGTACACAGTAGGTATGAAAAAATGGTAATATTTAATTTGAAATTGCTACAACTTGGGCTGACAAGGAATTCTAAGCTCCATATTCTCAGACAGTTTTCTTGGCTTTGAGGTGACACATCACACATGCTCCTGGGAAGGGGGCTCTAGCAGTTACCAAGAGAAATTAGCTAATGGCCACATTCAGATTAAGTCTAGAAGAAATAAACCTCAAGTTTCTCAGGATCAAGCACTGAAACCTAGTGGCCACTTCTGGAAGTCTGAGTCCATCTTCCTCAGTGGTAGTGGAACACGCTCATGATGAAATCACAGCAAGGTCCACAAAGAATTTAATAGTTTGTGCTTAGCAGAGAAATTGGAAGATGGGTTATGAAATTTAGCATCAGAAGTGAATGAAGTACAGTATATGCCACTACAACAACCACCATCTATCATTTCAGCTTGAATAATGCTGCACGTAGAGAAGAAAGGATTTGTGTTTATACAATTAGACTTTCATAATCATGTGTCTGGAGAAGTAAAAAGAAGACTGTACACACTTCATTCCTCTTTTTCCTCCCTTTTGATTGCTTTAACTGAAGAATCTTGTATGTAATAGAAGGAAGGCAACCTCCCTGCAGAGGTGCTTAAAACTATGCATGGAACTTGCACATACAAGAAGCCGAAGTACAACTGAGGGAAGGTCCACAGGTAAGGTAATAGGAAGTAAGCAGTTGAGGTCAGCCTCCTATAATGCCACAGAGGTTTTTTATCCCCTGTCCTTTAATTCTCCTTAAAAATGGGTAAAATATCACTTCCTTACTTCATGAGAGTCTTCAGGAAGAATAACAATCTACTCAGACACTACAGTAATGAGGCCATCTAAAGGATATATAGATAAGAAAAACATCTGCTGCCATCCGTAACAGCCTTTCCTCTTTTCCCTATCTCCTAGGCAGCAAACTAGGTTGTTTCAGAGGCAAAGATTATTCAGCTTTATTCTAGTGTATGCAGAACTTTCGTCACATTTTGTCTAATCAAAGATTTTATCACTATATCATAAGCCACACCTGTTTCCTGTATAAGAAAAGCAAAATTTCTGGCAAAGTTGTCAAGCTTTGAGAACATTTGGCTCAACAGGAACACTCCTTTCCCGCCCAGACTGCACACACTCAGAGTCTACCTGGCTTCTGCATGGCTGTAAGGTAACAGGAGAGGGAGAGAAAATCAGGTCAAGAGTTGTTTTTCCCTCTGCTCTGATTGCCAGAGGCAGAGTTCAGTCTGACTTCTAGTTCACTTGCAAGGCTTTTACATAAAGCTCCACAGAGCTGTGATGGTAGACTCCCTCCTCTCTTCTTCAGTTAGCACAGTTTATTCCTTTCATATATTTAGTGACCTTTTTTCAACTTTACAGCAGAAGTCCCTGGAACAATAAGAGGTGCTATGACAACAGATTTAGGAAAAGAGCCTGAGGTTAGTAACAGGATCAGGGTGCTGGACAGCTTCACAAAGCTTCAGCAAAATTTCCGTGGGAGTTTAGATCTTGCTGTGCTGGGACTCCTGTGAAACAGCTTGGAAGTTCCCCTGCTGCCAGATACATTTGTAATGTGGTGTCAGTTGTAATAGGGTGCCCCTCTGTGCTTCTTAATTTCTCAACATTTCTTGACTTTTAAATGGGGAACTTTTCCAGCTTAATACCATTATGATAACTGTAATCACCTGAGCTGAAGAAACTGCAAATTCCAAACAGAAGCTTGTTCAAGTAGAATTGTATAGATACTTAGGAAGGTCATTACCAGGGCTGGAAATTTTCACTTTATCACACAGAGATCAACCACTTGAGCTGCACAAGGAGGTAATGTAGTCAGAGGTAGAAGCATTTATTTATTAATATAATCTAAGTGGCTGTTTTGTTGGATGGAACATGATTTTCCATATTTTTTTCCATATTTTTATGATTTTCCAACTTACCAGTTCTAGTAGGGACAGAGGAATATTCTTCATGGGGAATAAGAAGATTTAGGAATGACAGATTAGAAGGCTCTGGAAGTCAGCATGAACTAGTGAACATGATTTTCCTGACTTTTTTCCATCAGCTTTATTTTTTTTCTGACCTTTGGTTTTATCCCATGCTCATTGTCTTTTGCCAGCCAGCGTACAGCTTCTCACGCCCATCTCAATATTTTGCTCTAGGAATATGAAGGGGTACTATCAGCTACTTGCAATAATACATCTGATCAACCAAATGCTAACAGTATCTTTAATAAAAGCAGCTGATGAACGTTTTCTGTCTAGCAACACGAAGTCAAATGCCATAGGCATAATTATGCTAGCCTTTTCATGTAGGGTAGCAAAGGTGTAAGTCAACTTCACCAAAAGGTTGCAAAAGACTTTGATTTCTGTCTTCTGACATTTAAGCAGTGACTTCTGTCAGATGGGCTTTCAGGTCTAAGCCGTAGAAAAGTTTGCTCTCCTTCCTGTGTTGTTCTGTATGATGGTAACTTCTAAAGCCCTCACCAGAAAGAGGTCATCTTCTTGTAACAGAAAAATTGAATGGTAATTTCTAGTTGCGTTAACCTTGGCACTCTCTCTTGATTAAATCTCTTGCAGAGTACAAAAATGTTTTTTAAACATGAAAATCAGGCCATTAGCAAAGCTTGTTTTGCTGATATTTTTATCTCCCATATTCTGTGTCATACTTTGAAGTCTAATGAGGCAAGCCACTCTGCGCTCCTTAGGTAGCAGTGCGGAACAAAGGATTTGAAGCATACGGTTGCTTCCCTTGCTTGGGAATTAGCTTATTTTTTGCTAGGAATCTGTTAATTTTAGAAATTTGCAGACCATTGGGCTCATTTCATTATGTTTGTGTTTAAGAATTCCATGGAAAAGCACATGAAAAGATATAGGGAACACTGCTGTAGCTACTAGTAAAAGTAAAGAGAATTAAACTCTAAAAATCTCAGGCAGCCCTCGGTGTGAATCACTCTAAATCCATATATCCAAATTTGCTTTTCCAATAATTAATCATATTCATATTACATCATTATTCACTATGAGAAGCCAGCCTAGGGAATCTTGGAATTATCTTTATTTATTTGAACACAATAATTCCTATGAATCTAGAATGTATACCAAACCACACAGAAAACATGGGGGGTTTGAGAGGAGAAAACTTCAGACATATTTGCACAAAGCAAATGCATTGATGGGTCTGCTATTTAAGCTATTAATAAACATTTTATACGTAGTTTTTTAAAGTAACTGGGAATATGGATGTCACTAAACAAAGAATATCTTCCTGATATTGCATATTACAGAAAAACATTTTTGAAACCCCAAAAGAAGTCTGAGGAATTTAACATGAACAGACTTAGAAGGGACAATTAGTAAGTGGGCTGCCTAGGCAGCTCTGAAGTACCGAAGGCACTTGGCTCCAGCTAAAGCCATCTGGAATATTTCCATTTGTACTCAAATCTGAACCAGAAAGAAATGTCAGAGGGGGTAGGTAGAGTCATATAAAACTTAGGAAGCCATCTGGTAGTCCTAAGAAAAGTCTGAGGTCCTAGTTTTTGCAGCCAGGACAAGTTAAGAGACTATAGGTGACAGGTATAGAAAATAGCTAAAAAAGGAAGGTTGTTCCTAAGTGAGAACAAAAAAACCCTTTTTTATTATTATATTTTTAAAATCTTATTTGTAGCTTTTGTCCAATACTGTCTCTAAAAGCCTGATGTTTAGTCTTGCTAATTATGCTTCTACTCATTTTTTTCCACAGAGCCATTCTGGTGCCAGGAACAAGATGAATCTGAATGCAATCAGCAGACGTGGGGTATGGTAACAGGGAGAACCAGGAAAAGATGGTTGATACAAGGCTCAGTTTCCCTGTGACAATGGACATCCTGCTTGTCCTGAGACTGGATGCCCAGGTGAGATTTCTGGGAGAGACAGTGCTCTTCTTGTGAGGAATAAAGCAGACATTCAGCCTATGGCAAAATGGAAAGATCTGAAGGGCCAGTTCAAGCTAAAAGGCACTGCTGATGCTAGCAGGTTTTTGTTGTACAAAACACCCTGACCTGCAAAGCTGAAACTGTTGTGGAAATACCAGGAAAGATTTCAGGACTGTGGGGTTTGTGCTCTGTGGTGGATGCATGTTATCAGCTCATCCATGCAGATTCCAGACTTTGGAAAAAAGCAAGGGGAGAAGATTTCTTTTGCTTGATTTTTCTCTCATTCCTCCCACACACTCACTGCAGTACTGTCATCTGCAGATCTAAAGGAGTTTTAGCAGCTCGTGAAGAGCTGGATAGGATCAATCTCTCTTGATTCAGATTGTCTTGAGGAATTCATGCCTAAAGAATAAACAAGAAAACAAACAAACCCAAAAAAACTAATACCACAATTACTTATCTTATATGGGAAGCTGACAAAATATTTCCCTAAATTGGATCTACCTTTACTGGCTTCTGGAGGGACGATATTATGAGTGATTTCCAAAGCTTTTCAGTGGAACATGGGCATTCTGCCATTTATACACAAATGAATAAAACATACTCCAAAAACTTATCAAATACAAACTCCAGGTGGACTGACCATATTTTGTGTCTTTCCCAGCTGTGGAGAGCAGTCCAGAGCCTTTTCAACCTGGGAAGAACAAAGCCCGGAAAGTACCACACTCTGCAACACTTTGTCCATACTGAAAGATGCCAAGCACGTCGGTAACACACGTGTGCATGTACAGTTACCATCCAGCACTTTGGGAACAGAACACGTGGGTGTTCTAGGACCAAGTGATGTAAACTCCCTTTGCTGCAGCAAAATTTCTTCTCTGAATTAGCACAGCAAAGGCCCTGTGCTCCAGATGGACTAATCAAGGTGTGGACTTTCCTCTATGCACTGCCTTCCAAGTTTGCTAAATGTGGCGCCCTGCCATGGGAAGCTGAGTCTCAAAGTGACCCAGCTTCACCTCTGGATGGTCAGTTACCTTCCAGCAAAAGCTGATCAGGGACTATAATAGCAGGACAAGAGAGAAACTAAGAGAGAAGAACAGAAGAGAGAAGAAACTAAGAGAGAGAAACTAAACTATAAAATCTCTCCCCACCTCCCTTGCTCAAAAAAGTGCCATCATCCCAGTTCTTCTGTTTGAAGCTACACTGATGAGGAGGTGATCTGGTTTTGTTATCCCAGCCTTCCCAGGTCTTAATTTCACTGCCTGTCAGGTTCATGTTTCAGCTCACTGCTGTAAATCACTAGTCTTGAAGAAATATCCAAGGCCAAGACAAAAACAGGCCTTATCCACTTCAAGTCTTAGTGCCACAGGCTTTGAGAGCTTGGTACATCAGCCAGTGTTGAGCTTGGGCCTTGCTCAGAAAACAATTGAACTTTTGTCCTCCCCTTTGGAATGTAAATAGCAGGGTGGTTGTGCTTAGCAGCACCTTGAAGGATTAGGCTGTTCTCTGGATTCAACATGATAGGAAGAAAAATGAAGAGCAATGATAGAGATAGTCAGTATTCAAAGTAGAACCACACCCCAGTAGAAAAAAACACAGAAATCTGTGTTGGGAATATCCGTGGGAATGCAATGGGACCAATTGGGATTTTGCTGATGCTGTGGGCATGCCAAATCTAGCAATCTGCCTCTGGAACCACTGCCATCTGCAGCTGCCAAATGTTGCCAGCCTCTCATTAGCAACAATCTGCATCTGCCAACAAGAGAAGCTGCAAGAGTGAGTTATAGCTGCTGAACTGTGAGCTTTCTGAAGGCTAGTGGGCACTCAGAAGGAGATACACTGCCTTCATGTCCAGTGGAGCCTCTCCACTCCCCTCAAAATCAGAACTGGCTTTATGCCCCAGGTTTCCTTCCTCATTTCTTCTTGACCCCTACACACTACAGATAGCTCCAGTTTGTATTCAAACAATTTTTCCCATGCAGGAAGGAGAGAAAAAAAATAATAATATCTCAAAATATCCCCCAAAAGAAAACAAAACCAGTGCAGTAACCAAAGCAAAGTTCGAACTCTGAGAAGGAAAACTGGCAGGAGCTGTGTGAAACCAGCTAACAGCTACTCCAGACTGTCCCTCCCCTGCCATTTTACACATAAGGTGCTCAGAAAGATGGGTGGGATGAAGGAAGCAGAAAGAAAAGACCCAAGAATGACAAAACAAGTAGTCAGAGCAGAAACTTCACTGTTTTGGGTAAACTAGTACAGATATTCATCATTAAAATGGCATTTAATGATAGAATATTAACTCAGCATTTTTCTTATAATCTTTCAAAACCAAGTGATTTTATGTCCTGCACACAAGTCAGATCCTGGCCTGGGAAATACACAGTTTTGCTTGCCAGAATGTCTAAACAAGCATCATTTGCTATTTGTAGTAGTGCACCACATAGCCACATAGCTTCTCCAGTCATGAACTGAAACCTCACTATGTTAAGGACTCTACAAAGAGGTGGAAATTCTGGGCTATACTCAGAATTGAAGCAGATGGAAAAGAGATACAGGAAAAACAAACACATTATGAGTAAATAGACCTGGCAGAGGGCCCATGATAACCACTTACAATTCACATAGGTTTTTGCAGGCTTTCCTACAAAGATGGGTTGCATCAGGAGCCTGGCAGACTCAACACTGCCTCGTTGCAGGTGATTTTCGAGAGCACTTCCAAACATGAGGGACAGGATGGAGAGCATTGAACAAGCTGGTATTTGAAAATTTTAGCAAGGGGCATTTGCAGAAAAAAATTAGAAGTGGCAACTGGCTTTTAGTGTTAAAATACAGGGAGTATACATGGAAATAATACATGGAGTAAGGATAGGGTATGAAGCATCTAAATCTGAGGGCAAGTCTAAAGAATCAGATGCAGCAGAGGCAGAGAGTCTCTGAGCATCTGTGGGGTGGAATCGTCACCTCACAGTTCATTTTCATTATTTATTAGAGAAGAATGAAAGGCGAAGGTAATTGAATCCCAATGCCGCTTCAGATTCAAAGATTTTCACAATGTAGTTTGCAGTCTGTGAAAATGGAACTGAAAGAGAGCCTTGGGATTTCTAGATATTGCCCTGTAATGGTTAGAGGTGTCCCTAAAGCTGGGACAAGCAGCAGCTGCTGAGCTGGCACATTGCTTGATTTGAATCATTTGTATGATTCAATCCTCCTGGGTTGCTGCAGCTAAGCTCTGCAAGTAGGAAAAAGCCCCCACAGGTTCACAGTACAAGTTCAGGTCTGCTGCACCATTCTGGTGTCTTCACCTGACTCACCAGCTGTCCACCTCCTACTGAGGAAGCTGCTGACATGAGGAGCTGTGGATTTCCAGGGACATCTGCAAAATGAGAGTAATTCAGTGGTGAAGAGGTAGAAACCTCAAGTTTCTAGCCTCGGTCATTGCAACAGCTTTTGTAGGAAAGGCTTAAAAGCTTAATCTCACTACAAAATAAGGATAATAGTGCTTATTTCTCAAGAGTATTTTACTAAATGCAAGTCTGGACAGGAATGGAAAGCGAAGGCTAAGCATTGCATTAATAATGATTAAGCCTTATGCTAATCCTACTTAAATTTCTGCATCAGTGTAACTTCTGACTTGAAGCTCCATTGCTTTCTGGATTTTAACCATATGTTTATCTTATCTCTTACCGTGACTTTTATTATACTCTTGTTTGTAGAGCCCAGACTTAATGTGGGCTAAGAAGCTGGATCTTCTATTTCTCTATTTATTTAGCCAAAGTTGTAGTGAATACAATTGTATTCTACTGGGAGAAAAATTATTAGGTCCAATAAAGACCTTCAGCCAGTGGTTGAATATGAAGTTATTTTTGGCAACTTTAAGTGGCTTTGGGTATGAGTTTGAATCTGAGATAGAAACAGAAGTAGACCTTGACATCAAAATTCCCATAAAAGAGAAATCTCTGTAGGGGAAAGAACTTAGCACCTTGAAGCTGGAAAGTTTTAATAAGAGTGATACCAATCAATGTTCATTGAATTGCTTGAATTGTAGGAGGGCAGGTGAATGATAGACAAGAAATGCTGAGGTAATTTTCCCCTCCTGCCTTACTTGGCAAGGTCTTCTTCACTATGGAGATTCTTTTCTCCTTGCAAATACAAATGTCTTCATCATAAATTAGTCATAAGGGGAGAAATAAAATTAAGAGTATGCCAGCACACCTGAAATAGCAAAGCAATATAAGGGAAAAAAAATAAATATGTAAACTGAGTATTTGTCTTATGATCTAGGGATACTGTGGAGGATCTCAGGGAAATGTACTGCATTTTATTTCTCCACATGTAACAACTGCAGCATGCAAATAATTAATATTTTTAACAGGTCTCTTTAGTTCTATGGGAATTGGGGCACACTCCTTTATAAGGAGAGAAAACCTGAGCTCAGAGGGTGTCTCTGGGACTGAGCTCTCAGAGGGCCTCCTGGCTCTCCTGCAGAGGTCAGATGGGAATGCTTTGAAGGCTTTTCCCCTTTAGCTGAGCAAAGATGTTCAGTGTGTAACTGTGCTCCTTGTTGAGAAAACAAAGATGGAAAGGCTGCCTGCACCACTCTCCAGGCCCCCACTATTGCCAGCTCTTTCAGGCACTGTTGAACCTACATTTTAAGAAGGAGTTGCATTCTCTGCTATAGTCATGGGCTTTTACTAAGTTTGAGGCAACAATCTCGTCAAAGTTAAAAAGAGTTTTTCTCATATTCAAATATATAGAAGACAACCAAAGTATAGAACAAGTCAACAGCTTCCTAATGGCCTGGCTGCATTGCCCCCTCTGAAGGGAATCCTTCAGTCCCTAGAGAAGTTACCTCCAACCTATGATAACCCATCATATTAATATATAAAATCCTATTAAAGTTGTTCATGTTTATTTAGAAGCGAGACAGGGCTCCGATAGTTCAGGTGTGGGGTATTACAGATGTCTACATGCTTGCTGCTGTGCCCTGGGGACCTAAACTGCTTTTGGGGACTCTAGAAGATGAAGACCATCCTGCCAGAGCATATTTTCTGTAAAGCTTTCATCTCTCCACTGATAAAAGGCAGCTTCAACTCATCCAGTTCTTCTGGAAACCCTGTCACATTAGAAAAGAAGGAAAATGCTCATAAAGTCTCCTAGAAAAAAAAGACAGGTGTTACCATGGGAGGCAGAACCTGGATCAGCCTGCTCAGCCTAAGGTGTTCCTCCAGTCTGACCCAGAAAATGTAAGCAGACCAGGACTATGTGGTCATTTTGCATCTTCCCTAAAGGCAGAAGGTGAAATCAAAGTAGGCCATTAAATCCTGTCCATAGCTCCAACTGCATTTTTGGTGTGTGTGAAGGACATGAAATTTAGAAATGCATCTTTTACCTGGATGAACTTCATTTGGAACAAGGCAACAAACTTTTTTAGTTTGCCTTACAATGCAGTGTGTGAAGATTTGTTTGTCTGCACCCTTAAGTGTGAGGAATCCCACTATGTGCCCTTTCTCATCCTACGTACCAAAAATTATGGTTTCCTGACAAGCAGAAACAGATATTCTATCTGTCAGCCTGCTTATTTGTTCCAGTTGCTGTGAATTTGTGTAACCAATGATTAACTCTTGCACTCATTTCCACAACAGTACATCCAGTCTTTTAAGTGAACTGGATTCTTCTTTACCTTGCAGTAGTGCACCAGTTACTATTTTTTTTTTCAGAGGTTATGCGTAAACCAAAAATTGAAATATGTGATTCTTAGGTGGCTGGGTCTCAAGGAACTTACCCTGAGCATCCTTCATCTGTCCAGCCCCACGCCTTCCTTCCCCTTCCTCCTTCCTTCTCTCCAAGAAGCCCCTTTTCACTAACCTTCTCTCACAGACTATTGTCCACACTTACTTATCTTGCCCTCTACCTTTGCTCATTACATCTTGCAGGTTTACCTGAGGACACAGATTATCTGAGAACTTATTTTGCACACAAATGGGTGAAAGCCAGAATCAGGAACATCCAATCTATTAGTCTGAGACATTTATGGTGAAAGACCAGCTATCATTGGCAAAACCCCAAAAGTAACCCAGCTGACTACTGAAGTATAAACAAATGCAGCCCAAAGGTCTCCAAAACACTGAGAACTATAGTTCACTCCAACATAAACTCCAATGTACTTCCTCTGAGTGGGGCATGAGAAGGTATCTCCATCTTCCACAGAAGAGAACCAGCCCCCCCTGCTGCAGCCTAAGGAGGAGTCAGACTCTCATGCTACCAAAGCCAGCCTCAATTAATTCTGCCACTCATTTCCCCAGTGAAGTCTTGGATTTGATCCCATTTTCCTGGTAACAGACTTATGAAAGAAATATTCAAACCTGAAGCTCTATTACCCTGACGTTTGGAATGGAAAAACCAGGGTTTCGTGTATTTGATTAACGCCTTGTAAACAGTATTTCCCCTCTTTTGTGGCTTCTTGAAACACATCTACTGTGCTGCATTAGATTCCATAGAAATAATATTTTGGTATTAGAATGCAGCAAAACCCCTTTTTGCTTCACCTGCTTTTTAAATAATATCATATGACACAAGTCATAGATGTGATGGCCAGAAGATGAGTTATGTGTGATGGGTTAGTCTGTTGCTGGCAGCAGGGAATGTTATATGATGCATGAGCAACATACTGGGGAGTAAAGAACAGATAGAGGAGTGGAAACAGCCTTGTCCACTCCTGCCTTTTCTCATACATTTTATATCACTTTTAGGCTATAGTATTTACTTTGTTTTTAGCATGTCTCTTGCTTTCTTCATGAGTAATATCTGGTTTGCGTCATCAGTTAGCTCTGTAAGACAGCAGCTAATTGCCTGAATTACTCTGAGATACCAGAGGCCAGAAGAGGCTTGTAGGATACCTTGAGTACAGATAATTCAAAGGAAGGGGAAAGTCAAAGAGGGAAACAAATACAAGAAATATACTTGAGTCTCAGTAACCTGAATGGTGGTGGAGATGAAAGCCTGCAGGGCCATAGACTGAACTGCAAGCTTTAAGGACTTTACTCCTTTCATGGGACACTTTTAGTGTTTGAGGTGTGGAGTGGATTTAGAACTAGAAACTCCTTGTTGGAGAAAGTTTTTTGTCATCCATAGAACCCCCTGTGTGATACAGACTCAAAATACGTTCTCATTTTATACAAGAAGAATTGCAAGAGATGTTGCATGAGGTTCTCCAGGGTAGAGTCAGGGAGAGTGGCAGGGAGCTTGGCACACCAGTCTGGAGTCCCAGTGCCCTTTGGCAGCCAGACCTTCACCAGGTTGCAGACCTTCATGCTGCACTGGCAGGATCCTCAGCATCCTGGCTGTCCAGGCTTGAAGAACCACCCTGGCCCTGGTGATATACATTTCATCTTGTTGAAAATAAGCACTTGATAATGTAAAAGTATCTCAAAAAATATTAATCCATACAAACATATCCTTATTCTTCATCTATATGAATGACAGCAGGCACATGGTGCATGAATTAATCTCCTTTGCTTTTCTCTCCTGCAGAATAAATTCTTTATTTCAGATATTGTTGCACTCCTTAAAACTTTGGCAACTGAATTGTTAGAGCAACTGTCTTATTATAAATAGCTCAATTTCATTAAAACAATAACAACAGAAATACAATTTCTCTCTTTTTCTTCCTCTCTCACTGAAGTACACATTCCAATCCCTTCAGCCAAATGCAGCACAGCCTTCATTCCCCTACTCTAGGGGACTTCTTTTTTACTTAAATTGCTCACACACTTTATTTTCCTCATATCATTAAAACTCCTCTTTACAGATTTTTTTTTGTCCAAGTTTATGGAAGCTGCCTCAGGGTCTAGAAACATTAGCTATATTTTATTCACTGCATGTGCATCATAGAATCATAGAGTTGGCTGGGTTGGAAGGGACCTCAGAGATCATTAAGTCCAACCCTTGAACCACCGTTGTGGTTGCTAGACCATGGCACTGAGTGCCACATCCAGTCTCTTTAAATATCTCCAGGGATGGAGAATCCACTACTTCACTGGGCAGCCCATTCCAATGTCTGATCACCTTCTCCGTAAAGAAATTCTTTCTAATATCTAACCTAAACTTCCCCTGGCACAACTTAAGACCATGCCCTCTTGTCTTGTTGAAAGTCGTCTGGGAAAAGAGACCAACCCCCCCCCGGCTACACCCTCCTTTCAGGTAGTTGTAGAGAGTGATGGGGTCTCCTCTGAGCCTCCTCTTCTCCAGGCTGAACAGCCTCAGCTCCCTCAGCCTCTCCTCGTAGGGTCTGTGTTTGGTTTTATTTTTAATATTAGTTCATTTGAAAAGCATACTTATTTCTTTGTTTCTTTGCTTGTTTGGCTACTATTACACACATGTCCTCTTATTCCTTGTTTTCTTTTTAAAAGAAGATATTGCTGGGTTTTCTTCTGGTACTGCTGTCTCTCTGAGATGATTTAAAACTGTACTGTGCTAGCTCAGCTCTGTTACAAATACAGCCCAAAGCACTCTGCTTCAGGAGAGCCAGTAAGCAAGCACAGTGGCTACAAAGGGGAGCTGTAAGAATGATCAGAAGACCAGAAAATGTAATCTCTGAGAAAGACTGAAGGAAGAGATGCTGTTTAGGGTACAGAGAAAGAATCTGAAGGAATGAGATTATAATTAAGCATGTTGAAAAAAGCAAATGTTTCAGAGGAAGGGAAGAAAGATCTCTATGCATACAGCACCAAGGGCAGGAACAGGTGGCCTTAATTGTAGAAAGGGAATTCAGACTGGACATAAGCAGAAAACTCTGATGAGAAAACTAAAATATAGTGAAGCACTGGCTGTATAACCAAGCAAGCCCTGAGAGATCCACTAATGGACACATTCAAAACCAAGAAATTTTGGCAAGTATCTGTGAGTCATGGTAAAATGTAGATCCTTCCTCAAAATGAGGGTGAGTGTCTTTTGAGATCCTTACGAATCTCTTTTTCCATGACTCAGTCTTCTGTCACATAAGTAGAAACTCACCATGGAACATCACAGTTTATGGTGAAAACAGAGAAGTGTTTAGAAGAAAGAAAATAGCAACAGCCACAGACAGCATACTAGCTATAAAACTAGAGATTTTTTTTTAAAAAGAAAAATATATTTAATTAAAAAAATAATATGAATGAAAAAAAATTTATTTAAAATAATTTTAAAAAATTTTAAAGATCCAGTACTGTTTGTTACTCAGTCATTAAAAGGGTTTTCAAAACTAACACAAGCAGCTAGAGCAATTTTTAAATGAAATTTTGCACATTAAAAGAGTATTTTATTTATTGCAAAATGATGACACGTACCTTAAATAGCTGGGGTCGTGCAAAGAAAAAAAAAGCTATGGAATGTAACTTCTCAGACTCCTAAAACTGCTGGTGTCTTAATAGAAAGTTGTTACCAAAATAACGCTGAAGATTTCAATACTTTGGAATTGTGCCTGACCAGTATGCAAACAAGCAGCTTGCTCCTTTTTGCTTCTGACCACTAAACTGATTGCAGATTCAACCTGTGACCCAAAAACTAGTTTTCTCCTGCAAGTCTGTAAGCACCAAGATGACAAGTTTTCTCCATCCAGCTCCACTGACATCTTTCAGAGCCATGGACAGCTGAAAATTAGGATCTGTGTTGTTTCTTATTTACATGAAAAGGCTCTGGAATTGAGTAAGTCTGAACAAAATGAATAGGTTTTACATAAAAAGGGTTTATTTTCAAGAGAGCAATAAAAAATAGACTCTACTTTGGTTTTGATCTTAGCCAGGCAAATTTGGCAGTTACAGCAGGAGGAGCTTGTTTTTATCATAAAGTAAGATCCAACCCAACTCTTACAGGGAGCACATTATGGATAAAAGCAATTTCACAGGTACTTTCAGACTAAAATTGCAGAAGAGATGGAAAGACACACATTATGTTAATAGTAAGAGCAAGCTGGAAGAGAAATGAGGGAGGTTTCAAAAGAAGGTTAGCTAAGGCAACAGAAAGCAACTCCAAGTTTCCCCAGTGATAAAAGGAAGCGTAACTATGGTTTCTTTAGCAATGATGTAAAATAAAGGTACAATTAAAAGGAAGGAAGATGGAGCATTATTTTAAGTTGCAATCAAGCAGGAGGATAAAGGACAGAGGCAGGGTAGTGACTGGGTCACAAGCTCACGGCCATTATCTGTCAAAGAAGCTCTACACCCACAACAGACTGGCAGCCACAGGACTGCAGCCTAAGCTACTCCATGGCAGCCAGGGACCAGGTGTGTAGCAAGACCAACCTCTTTTAGGGAACGGCACTTCAATGTCCAACCAGGTATTCCAGCAGAGACTCACAAGTAATGCTCTAAGCCTATAGCTCTCAGAGTTGACTTACCCAGATCAGTGCTGTTGCTCTAAGAGTGACTAACCTTGCTCAGCCACTGACTTGCTCAGGAATGAGCTAAGCCTGTGCTTCAGGACTCACCTTTTATTGGCCCCCTAATCCTGCTCATGCGCAGTGGGGGCCCACCTTAATCAGGCACAGGTGGGCTTAACACAAGCTCATGCCCACTACCTGGCAATTAGTGGCACCTGGTTGCCTCATTTCACTACACAGGTGTGCTTTCCTTCCTAAGTCACATGTGAACCTGTAGTATTATGACAAAACCCACCAGATTTCTTCAGATAGTCATGGAAGTTCCTAACTCTGAAGGCACTTAAAAAATAATATTAATTTTAGCCAAGTTCCCCAGCTTTGTCTGCTTCTTCTCCCATAGGGGGATTAAAGGTGTATTTCCACCTAAGCAGTCCTGCGAGGCAGACAAACTGGCACCATTTTTTTTTTACCCATGAAAAACCAAAACAGAGTTCAGGGAGAAACAAGCACAGTACCCTGGGCTCTAAATGTCCACTTACTCCATGGATTGTCATTTCCTCCCAATACAGTCAGACCTTGAACTGACGACACAAAGAGGTTGTCATATGTTGTTATGTTGAAAGGGTCAGCATATTACAGAACCTTATTTTGTCTTACAGATAAACCACTGAAAGTCAGTGAGAATTGCAGCAAGAAGTCTCAAGCTTTCCTTTTACAGGGGCAAATGGAAAACAAAATGTAGCAGTTTAATGCATGTGGTGGGCTAAAGGGACAACACTGTGCTTCCTGCTAGCCCAGGAGTCCTTGCTGGTGAAACCACTGGCTGGTGTTTATTATCCAAGACCTTGAAAATCATCAGAAAGGCTCTTCTGTTAGCACTTTATTAGTCACTCTGGTATGGTATTTCATTAGATTGTGGAGACTGGAAATACATCAGAAAATTGATAAAGGAAGAAGATAAAACGCTGCTATTGACTTCTTCCCTGTAGACTTGTTAGTGGAACAACCCATTAAAGGTGATACATGTCTTAAAATTGAACACTTCCATTGTGCAGCAGCTGTAAAAGGTCTTGTTTTTCTTGCTGGTACACCAGGCCAGGCCCAGAGAGCAACACTTGATGGGGCTGTGCATAAAATGGGCTTAGCTGGGAGCTGCCTGACTTCTCATGCCAGGTGGGGCAGGGGTCTGGGAGCAGAGCACAGCAGCACAGCTCTGGCATAGGTGCCCAGACACCTGTGAAGACCCTGAGCAGGGTATTTAAATCCCAGATGTAGTTCAGATAGGTGGTTATGGTTACCTGCAGAAGGTCAAGCCAAGTGAAGAAATATTTCATCAATACCCTGGATTTCTACTCCAAGTTTGATTATTTTATCTTTCTCTCTTCTTTTGCATGAAAACAGATTACAATATTTATGAAATAAATTGTTCCCTAAAAAATTTGTTTCATTAAATTCAATACAGTTTCCAAATCTGAGCAGATTTTGTTGACTGCGTTTGGCCAAAATGAGGGAAGTGATCCAAAGAAAAGAAATAAACCAACTCTTCCCTTCCTTTAAGACTTCCATCCAGACTTGGGAAACCTGCTCAATCACTTCCTCCAAAGCAGTCTGTGTGTAGGATAGTCTCAAAGAAATTAATTCGTTTCAGCAAACACTGGTCAACATGCTTCTAATTTGAATAAAACATTTAGTATCAGCCAGAGCAGGGGCTGGCACCTCGGCCTCCCCAGGCCATGACCTTTTGATTAAGTTCCTGGCCAATGCAGACACAAGTGTTTTGCATTTCCTCTAAAATGGGGCTGCTTTGGCAGAATAGAGGCTCTGTAGCACATGGGCTACTGGAATGATTCTGCTTGGAGGACAAAGAGCTGTTTCAGATCTCTGTGTCTCATCAGGAAGGATAAGGGGGAACTTCCAGGTTACCAGCATGTCCGGGCCCTACAGGGGCCACCCCTAGTAGCACTTCTGAAGATTCTTTGAAACTTCTTTTTTACCCCCAAGATATTGTATCTTAACACCCATCATCCCTACCAGCTGACTTTGCTGCATGGAGGATGATATATATACATTTTACATAGGGTCATAGTATACATATGTAAACTATACATATACTATACATATGTATATACACATATACTATACTATATGTATATATGTATACTATACATATGTATATACACATATACTATACTATATGTACTGTATGTATACTATAAATATGTATATATACATATGCTATACTATATAGTTTACATATGTATACTATGAACCTATGTAAACTATACATATATCATCCTCCATGCAGCAAAGTCAGCTGGTAGGCATGATGGGTGATGCTCTGATAATCAAAAACCAACTACTGAAAGACAGTATGAAAGTACAGCTTTCAGGTTCTGGGTTAAGGTTGACCTTTATTTTCAAAGTTTTTTTCTCCCTCCTTAGGATATGCAGCTTTTATCTCGTGACAGAATAGCACTGGGAAAAAAATAATCACAGTTTTCTGTTGTACTTGTTATTTTACTTTCTACTAAAGTTTAGGCAAAGTCACTGTATGTAAATATTGGTATACACTATATGTGTTTTTTTTAAGGGTATGCACAGCATCAGCCTCAAAGTAGCTTTACTGACAGGGTATAAATGCATAATAACCCTCTTTTCCTGATTTTTCTTTTTCAGCTTGTCTCAAAGTTCATGTGCTTTGTCTTTTGTCCTGTTGCTCCTGTTTCTACCTCGTCTACTGATCTCCAAATATTTATTCTCCCTCTGCCCTCTGGCACCAAATGCAGAGGTAGTGGGGGTGCTGTGTGGACCCAGCTGTGAAACACCCCTTTATGCTTACTGATGTGACAATGTGGGATGAATGTGACATGGAATGCAGGCAGAGGAAAGAGCAGTCTTCTCTCCTGCATGTTATCTAGAGGTGCAAAGCTGCCCCTGTAAGCCTTCTATCCATTTTCCTGGTATCAAGGCAGTCCGGGTGAGGCTAAACCAGGCTGAGCTCTGTCTGAAGAGCACCGTAAGCTCTGTAAGCAGGAGCAGCCCTCTGACCATCACCGTGTGGGGTTGGTGAGGATCAGAGGGACAGCAGGTCCCAGGACTCACTGTCTCACAGTTCAACAGGCCACCAGCTTCTGCCACTCCTGCTTTGCTGTCACGGAGGGAAAAATGTATAATATTAAATGAGCCGGAAAATAACAGAGCTATTCAGTATCTCATTTCCCTGTACTTGTTTGTATTTCAGAGCTAAAGCAGGAGCTTATTAATGCCATGCTCAGTTTTGTTGCCTTGTGCTCATCCTCAGCTTCTTGGAAATTCTTGGTACATGATGCATTTTATAACTTATATTTGCACTGTGATAAATATTTCTTTTCTTTTCCATCTAAACCTGGCCTGGGCCTCAGCCTTAGGATTCTTTCCTGCTGTGACCAGAGAGCATACTTTCCTCTGCTTGCCTCCAATATTTCATCAGTTCAGCACTGTCTTTGCCATCAACATCAATTTTAAATATATTTAGAATTTTATTTCTTTCATGGACTATGTTCCCAGTGTGACATAACATCATGGAAAAAGGCAGATGCTCTGCTATTCAGCTAATTCCATCAGACAGACAGGCTGTACTTCACCTGCAATCACTATATACCTTTTATCTAAAATTCAGGTGATATTGCTATTATTTAATATCCATAATATTGAATTTATGCATACGTAATGTAAAGACATTGCTGACCCCATACTGCAAACCAGTGAGCTGCAAACCAAGACCCTAAACACATAATATCATTCATGATAGAGCATCTTGTCAAATGCTGTTGAAGAGAAGCCCTGGTGGAGAACAGATGAATGAGTGAAGGAGATGAAAATTATATAAAAACAATAAAGATTCATAAATACAAATCCCTACCTGACAGACTATGTAAAAGCCATATTCTTATGATCCTCATCAGACATTCAGGCTTTTGGACATATTTCTCCTTTAAGGTGGCAGTAAAATCACTACTCTACATCATATTTTGGCCTTATTGTTCTGTGTGCTCTTTGTTTTTGCAGGTTCTTAGACCTTGCCCAGAGATAGATGTAGCTGTCAAAGACACCAATAACTTCCAACATCACAATGAGTCAGACTGACTAGATATTTTAAGTATTATTTTCTGATGTTGCAAGGCTCATCAATGGTCCTAAGAGATTTTAAGATACCCGTGGACTGTCACGAGAGCCTAGCATCTTTATCCCTGTTTGTTAGGGCCTTTGAAATTATTTGGACCTTTCAGATAGGAGTAAGGTGTAAATATCTTAAAATATCTGCATAATTTCTGCTTGTGTCCAGACCACGTGCCATGTCTAGATGGATATCACCAGGTACAGAGTCCCATCCTCTTTCCTTGGGGGGCCTGAGGCAGGTCCAAGCTGGTAGTCTCACTCTCCATTCTCATATCATGCAAAACAGTTTATCCCAGGGCTTCTACTTTTAGGAATTTTTCTTTCACTTAAAGTCAGGTTAGAGAAAAAAAGCAGCTTGTTTTTGAAAAGGTATAACTGGAAAATATAGGCAGAAACATGTTTTCTGTGATTTTCTTCCTATGCACCATTTGAGCTAGAATATAAAGAAAAAAAAAAAATCAATGTTTTCATTTTTTTTCAACAGTTCTGATGGGGGATGCCCACAATCAACAAATGTGATAGTGACACTGGTGGGTGAGGTGGTGGGAACAGCCATGAAAAGTGGCCTGGCTAGAAAGGGAAAATCACTTAACAGAAGAAACTATCTGATGGAAAAATATTGATACAGAACAAATGCCTGCCAGCCTGGGAGCTGCAAACCTGGGAACCAGGCCCATGAACCAGAAGCATCCTTGACAAGCATGCAGCTGTCATTTTTGTAGTACGGCTGGGTACTTAGAAACTGGGGACATCCAGAGATACCATTGATAACTGCAAAAACAAAGAACTGTAGCAGGAACTTATCATCTGAAAAGGTGAAAAATAGACTGGAGGAAAGGGAAAAACATCCTGAGAGAGTATGAATCAGTAGGTGACATTGGCTGTTCTAACGAAAAAAGAGCAAAACAGTCTGGGAAAATAAAAATTGGTCTGAAAGAACAGAAAACAACATCACCTATTGGCTGACCTAGCTGAAAAATAGAAATTAGCAACACCTATTGGCTGCTCAAAGTGGTGGTGCCCTATGTCCTCTTATGTCTCTGTGATATAAAAATGACATTTTTAATTAAAAATGGAGCTGCTCTTTCTCTCTGGGCATTTCCTGTGCTGCACATACTTTTTGACCTAAAGAGGCTGAATTCTCCATATGAACTTTCTATGACATCTTGGCCCCTCAGTGGGGATGCCTGGCTGATTCCAGCTTCCATGATGAAGAGTATCTCTGCAGGGAGACTCTCCTTGTTATATTACTGTCCCCTTTGGAAAAGACCCCTTCTGGGGTCGTGTTGGATTGTCCTCACACTTTCTGGAATGCTTTGACTCCTTCTGAGATCTGTCTAATTTGAGTAATACTGATATTTCATATTCATATAAGTACTCTATCAGAAGTATAAAGGCTGTTATATTATTGATAAGTTGCTTCATTAATTATAACTTTGTAGTAACTGTGACTGTATATACCTGCTTGGCTATTGCTATAATACTGATGGTTACTGTAGCTGATTATTGCTATACTATTGGTAGCTGGTCTACTATTGATTATTACTGTTAGTGATTGCTGCTATACTATTAATTGATGATAGTAATTTGTAATAGCTTGATAATTTTATATATATATAGTATGTTTCCTTTGTTAATCATAGGTCTACTTGACAGTGGTGATTTTTGTGGTATTTGTGGTAAACTGTACTAAAGCAGAGAACTGTCTGGGATAAAGCCTCCATGACTGTGTATTACAGAATCCTACAAACCCAAGGTCCCAATTTCTACACACCCACTGCTAAGTAGCTCTTTAGGTTGTGACATGAGGAAGAGGAAAGGCAATTTCCCCAGAAAAGCTCTGAGCCAGTTGCATGGAAGGGTTTGCAAGGTTGGCATCAGTGCTGCAGCAGCACCAGCATCTGTGGCCAAAAGGTGAGATTGGCAAGTGAGAAGCAAATGTGAAAAGTGGGAGCACAGTGATATCAGTGAGCAAATTAAAGTCAGTCAAAATCTTCAGTATCTCTACATTCGTGAAAATACCTAAGCTTCTTTATTTTTACAGGAAATGGCAATATAAAAAAGCTGGGACTGGGAAAATTGGTGAGTGCTGCTGGAGAGGATGGCTGGACTTGGTGCTCTACTCTGCTACATACCTGTGTTTTATGAAAGGAAAAACCAACAGAAACTCCATTTGGATTTAACTCTTCTTGTACCTCTCTTTCACCACTTCAGGTATGTAAAGAATTTATTTGCAATGTCAATTTACTTGTAGTTCTCAAGCCCAGTTTTACTGCTTGTCTGGTAGTTGTTTATATAGGCAGTTGCTAGGGAATAAAAAATGAATTTTCTTCATCACAGCAAGTGAAATATCAAAAGTGTGTTACCTTGCTGCTGCCTTTGAAGGTCTATAGCAAAGAAAAGTGTTGGAGGTGGAAAAGAATGAGCTTTAGGGCATCTGAGCAAGAGCACACCTATGAGCTGATGGAGATGATTCTTTAATTGTACTCCTCCCATCAGATATATATTAAAAAAAGAAGGATTAAATAAGAAAAAAAAACTAGAGCTGCTTGGAAAGGGGCTTTTTTTTTCTCCTAAACATGGGGATTTTTGTCTTTTTAAAGAAAAATCTGAACCAGAAATCTTGACTATTGCCCTTACCAAAGGTGACCATATGGCTACAGGGGTGCTGTTGGCTTTTTGCTGCTGGGCCAGGTTCTTCTTCATGTACCTTCTCTCCTTTGCAGAGATGCCAGAGCAACACACCTGCCACAATGCAGTTCAGGAGATATCATTATCATCATCCAGAGGTGTGGTGAGGAGAGCAGAGGCATGAAACAGCCAAAAAGTGACTTCCACAAGCCATTGGCAACAGTGCCAAAAAAAGTTTTTCCACACATCTGGCCAAAATATTTTGGCTTTTATTGTTCAGTCTTCAGATGGAAAAAAAAAAGAAAAAAAAAAAGAAAAAAAAAACCAAAAGGTTTCCATTAAAAGTAAATGTGTTTTTTTGGAAAGAAAACTTGAAATTTATCTTCAAAATAGTTTTGACAGAGATTTTCGAACCAGCAGTCAGGTAGAATGGAAACAAACAAACAAACAAACAAAAAAAAAACCAACCAAACATTTCTGTGGTAGAGGAACATTAAACTACTCTAAAAAGATTAAAAAACAGCATATGGTATTTTTCACCACACCACCACCATCCCACACCCCCACAGCCCAGTAAGACAACCAAATACGTAATTCAGCTTTTGAAGATCTGGCATCAGTGAGTGCCAGATATCATTGCTCAGTTGCCATCACCCAGCACCTTCACAGATTGCAATATAGCTGCAGTTAATGAGGCAGTTAATAGCTGCAGTTAATGAGGAGGAGAGTTCCTCCTGGCACTGCTGCCCTCAGCCATCAGTTCTCCCGGGGAGCACACGGTCACCCCACAGTGAGGACAGTGGGGTTGGTGAGGACCAGGAGACTCTCCAGGATCCTGAATCTGGGTTTTTTTTCAGAAATTTGTTGTGTTTAGCACCATGTAATGATCAAACCCCAGCATCAAGAAAAGTGTGGGACCAACTTTTGAGTACAGGAACGAGATGATTTTTAAGGTCCCTTCCAAGCCAAGCCAGTCTATGATTATATGCAGCTGTAAGTGGAAAGCTTAAGAAAATGTAAGAGTATGGTAAGAGCAAGACAAGAGGGCACGGTCTTAAGTTGTGCCAGGGGAGGTTTAGGTTGGACATTAGAAAGAGTTTCTTTACTGAGAGGGTGATCAAGCATTGGAATAGGCTGCCAAGGGAAGTAGTGGATTCTCCATCCCTGGAGATACTTAAAAGGAGACTGGATGTGGCACTCAGTGCCATTGTCTGGGAACTGCAGCAGTACTGGATCAAGGGTTGGACTTGATGATCTCTGAGGTCCCTTCCAACCCAGCCAATTCTATGATTCTATGGTATGTTATCTAAATGCACAGCTATGATAGCAAAGTTCGGATATCTTGCTGGAGCTACCACCCTGAAGCCATTCAGGACAGTTCAGGAGCTCCCAATGTGAGATCCATATCCCTTGAGGTGGATGTGACACAGAGCACCTGTATATTGGCAGCTCCAATGCTGCTGAGCTCCTATTGCATCTCTGTCCAATAAGTCTCATTAAAGGAAGCTGAAAATAGAGTGACATTATTTCTCATTTTTTTTGGACCAGACTGGGGAGAGCTGTGCTGAAAAATGGGAGAAGGAGTCAGTGTACGTGTTTGCAAGGCCAAAGAGGTATGTCCTCCAAGATAACTCTTTATTAAGCTGCCTCTTCATGAAAAAGATGAAACCTACTTTAATCCCAGTAAAGGCTTCCAGCTTCTGCTAGTTTACATTATCAGGAAAAGTGTATCTTTTACAGACTACCAATGATTTAAACGTTTGTGTATGGCAAAGCTATAGAATCAAAGCAAAATGTCAGAGTATGCAGATTGTATCCTCCATTACACACTGTTTACTTAATAAATGTTTTAAATGCTTTAAATTTTTATTTAATAAATATTTAATGAATCCCTCTGTTTATGTATTTACACCATAGGAAATGCTGAATACACAGATTATTCCAATTAGAAAACTTTACTTTCCCTTCACTGCTGGTTCTTTTATTATACCTTTCTCCCTCATTCACACAGAATGAAGAGTAAAGATCTCCATCACGTTTTTGCCACCCTGCTCCTGTGCTGTCCTCTGCAGTTTCCAGTGACAGATGTAAAAGGGGAAATACCTGCAATACAGCTCCAGACCAAACAATACTCAGTGAGGTACTGTGGTGTCTTTTCCCTACTAGTAAAACATTAGCTGCTACATATCATACGTTTATTCATTTGGCCTTGTACTTCTATGTTAGCCTGCTCATGTATCTCTTTCAAAAGCCCTGTAAAGCAGGAAAAGACTATTATCCTTGCAGATCCCAAATCAGGGAGTGAAAGAGGATTATTTAATTCAACAAGCTATACAGTGAATCAAACTGGCAGTAGAAAGAATAACCAAGAGCTGACACCTATAATCCAGTGTTCCTACAGTCTTTTTTCCTCTCAATTAAGAGGATCTTTCCGTTCTTGTATTTTATGTTCAGTGGTCTATTTTTATTTTTTAGTTTTTGCTGTGCTACTTTCATGTTTTTCAAGAGCATTAAGTCAAATTGCAAACAATCCCAGAAAAAAGTCATACATTGAGAGTCAAGCTAGAGATTATAAAGAGCTGCTCTTTAACCAGGTGCATAAATCTTTGTCAGGCTCCTTAGCCTGACACTACCATCTTTTACTGGCAATTCTTTAAAGACAAGGAAAAAAAAGCAATATAAATCATAGAAGGATGTAACAGGATTATTTGCTGCAATATTGGAGATATTTCTGGCAAAATATACTTTATAACGAATTTTCTAAAGGATATTGTATTCTTAAAATTAAATAAAACAGCATAGTTTTAATTACCTCCATTCTAGAATGAGGAAAGGAGTAGCTGAATTTAAAAAAAAGAGAAATACCATCTAAATTCCATGGTGATTTCTTACAAATGGCCTAATTCTCATAATTCCAAGTTATGATTTCCAGGTCTGGTTACAGTGGGCTTTTTTTGACATAAGGATTTCAGCCCTCCTTAAAAAAAATTTTTCTGGTTGCTATAGTCCAGGCTGATACCACCATGGGGAAGATGAACTGGTGCAGGAGAGGCTGGACAAGCACAGCTCAAGGATACAGAAGAGTATAAAGGAAAATGCAAGGTCTTTCATAAGTAGCACAGAGTTTCAAAGTCTCATAAAATAAATATTTCCTTTAAAATAATATTAATTTAGTTGTTGGTTATGACATAGTTTGACAGTCTGGCTAGCTGTAAACCAAGGTGGCCAGACACATGTAACTGTGGTAGCTGAGATCCATCTGGGGTCCACACATTGGGGCAAGGGAGATGTCACCCCTTTGGCCTTCCTTTTTAGTCACAACTGCTCCCGTGGGAAGAGAAATAGAGTTTCTCACACAGACACAGGAGCCAGAGGGGGAAGGAAGCCAAAACCACCACAGCAGCTGCAGATCCCCTGGGCTCAGCGGACCAGGGGAGACCCAGATGGGTTTGGGGACCTGCCTTCTGCAAAACAACAGGGAGCACCCCAAGAGAGAAAGGACGTAGCCCCTGTGCCTTGATGCCTTGATGACAGCCATGGGGGCACCCACACACAGTGCAAGGGATGGGTGACACCTCTTGCCCCAGCTCCCCACTGCCTCGTGGTTGCAGTTATCAAACATACAAACTTCACTCATGAATTGCCACTTTGGAACGACCTTTTTGGCTTTGGAGGTTTTACATACAGCTATTCTCTAATATACTTTTTTTTTTTTTTTCCTTGTAAACTTTGCCTTTGGGACATCAAAAACTGCGTCCTTTCAATCAAAACACAAATTAGCTTGTTTGAGTGGAAAGCCACTGCACCTGCCTTCCTAACCTCCCTCTGGCCTCAAGCTTTGCTCCTCATTCTTTGTTAAGGACTACTTCAGCACTGAATCAGAATTGAATCATTGACTAGAGAGAGTTCAAGTACTGTGTGTCTTTTTTAATATGATGTCAGAATAGCAACTTTTAATGTTAATGTATTTCTACCAAAATTCTATGATTCACAAGTGAAATTTCTTGTCCTCCTGTCCTAGAGATGATGAGAGCTCAGGCCAAAATGGGCATCTGGGTAGACAATGAGAGAATTTAGGGATGTGCAAATCGGATTTTTTGAGAAAAAGACAAATATACAAACCCACTTCATTCCATTTATCCCTTGCAGATATTGACTAATGTGGGATGGGGGTCAGAGCACCCAGATGAAGGCAAAGCACTGATGTATGAGATGTATCAACTAGTGTCAGAGAAAATTGACACGTTATGTGGCCTGGAGGCAGTGCAGAGAGCTGTGGTGTAAATCTGAGAGCTAAAATATTGTCTATTTCTTTGCAGAATCTGGAAGATGGACATTCAGTCCATTTGCTGGGACTTTATGAACACATTTTTAAGTACAGTCTGAAAGCACTCAGCAGCACACACCTCTAAACAACATCTGAAACCCCACAGCCCTCTGTGATACGAGATGAAAGCATTGCTGGCTCTAACTGTGTGTTTAAAAATGTGGTTAAAAAATTAATTGTGCAAATTCCTTGCCAAGTGACTAATATTAGAGAGACTAAATCTCAATTACTAGTCAAAAGGGAAGCATGTTCTTAATAAGAGAACATTTGGACCAAAAGAAAATGTCAAACATTTTCTGATCAGCTGCATCCTCAGCTTGATGTGCCTCCTACTCTCTCACAAGATCAGCATCACCTGATTAGCTCTGGAGTGAAATCAGGCCTATAGGTTGGTGGCTTTTTCAAAGGGTGCTGGTGCCATTGGAGAGTTATGGTGCACTGGTGGGAGCAGCCAGCCCACATGGAGAATGCAGGCACAGTGGGGAGGCAGGATGCTTTGGGTGCATCACCCCTCAGGTGATGCATGATGCATGACTTTAGAGTGCATGATGAGACTAGCAACTTTGAAAGAAACCCAAAAGTTGGTGAGTACAAGTGAAAGGAGTACCTATAGGCAGTGGATTTGAAAAATTATCATTAGAACACAAAGAAGTTTTATTTAAAATAATACTTGCACCAAGTATTATTGCTGAGAGACTTGATTGTACAGGGAAGTGGTTGTCTGAGAAAAAAAGAAGCAACAGAAAGTAAAGCTTATGAAAACAACTGTTTCATAATCAGAATTACAGTAATTGATAAGGCAGTGTATTCTCTAGTGTGGAAATTAAGAATCTGTTTTCATACAAAGCTACTTCGCTTATTAAGTTTAACTGAGAAGGTCACAGTAGGGCAGGATGATCTTCCTGAGAAACAAAACCCCCACAGTTTTTCTCATCATTATACCTATATTCCACACAGTGAGCAGACACCCAGATGCCGTTGCCACTCTATATCAGATTATCTGTAATTATTTCACCATAACTGTGTGTTCCCCCTGGCATTTTCTTTCTCTTGTTTTCAATTCAGCTGCTAAACTGCAAGAGACAGCAGCAATATTCTGGCTGTTTTCTGGTCCTCTGTCAGAAGAGAAAAGCACCTATACCCTGGGTCTTGGACATGGCATCCAGGTCACCTTCTTCTGGGTCATCTCTTCAAAGATGATGGTGGAAAGGTATTTCTGCAGGATGCTATCTCCCCATGCATTGTTGGGCCTCTTTGCTGATTTATAGGGAACACCACACTTGCAGCTCACCACAGACAGAAAGTGCACAGAGGTGCTAAAAGGAAGGGTTCTGATAAACCTCTTCATCCCATGGATCTGAAGTGCTCAATGCTTCCTCCTATGTTTCTGAAGAGACCAAACCACAAATACAGGACTATTTGGATCTCAAATTTGTTTCAGACTTATCTCCTTTTACCTACATCTGTTTTAATCTTTAATGAGGCAAACTGTACCTTAGAGTGCGATTTGGAAGAGAACCAAGAAAAACATGGTTTTGATTTCAGTTCATTTAAACACCAGATAGTCAAGAAACATCATCCATCCAGCTAATTGAAGACAGACTGCAGGTTGCTGCTAATCTGGGACTAGAACTTTTGTGCCTTATCATGGCCCTGGACTGCCAATACACGGATGCACAGAGCAGCTGAAATGGAGGTCAGGAGCAAACCAGATGGTAGCAATACCACACTAAAACAAACAGGAAAAGAAAAATTGCTGAGGTACTAGTGCCAGAGTAATGCTAATGGGAACTTTCTCTAGCCAAAGACGTAAGCACCTTGCAAAGCACTTTCTGAAGTCAAATTCCAATACCAAGAGTCTGGAGGTTTTGGATTCTGTGACTGGAAGGGAATGTCCCCATGCTGCTGCAGGAGTGGCATCAATTAATTCTAGCAGCACCTGAGCTACCTCTACATGAGCTGCTGCAGAGATCACTGTCAGACTTGCTTCAGCATCAAGAAAGTTCCTTTACCTCTCCAAAATTTGAAGAGACTACTGAGTAAATACATTCCAGCCTCAGCCAGTTAGAGTAATATATTCTGTGTTACACACATTAGGCTCCTATTTTTAAAAATCTGGGGTTTATTTCCCACTCTGAGATTGCCACAGTATTTTGACAATCAAGAGAAATAAGATGGTACCAATATCACCATATTTTTAGAAAAAGAAAATATGTGAACATAACATTCAGGACTCACTAATATGTATAAGGTAGGAATCTGTGAAAAAGTACAAAATATAAAATGGTTTTGCTGTGATGGACAGGTGAAGACATTAGCTATGCATGGAAGGAGAAGCAAACCAAGACAGAGATTAAACATTAAACTGTTTGTGTTGTGGTGAAGGATAAATATTCTGGAGGAGTATTTGGCAGGGGGGGTCAGGAAAAGCTGCTCAGGGACTGGGTTTCTCCTAGACGTTTCTTAGCTGTGCTAATTGGAAAGTATTGTTTAGCCTACAGACAAATTTAAAATGCTGTAACATGTTCGTCTCAGTCTGAAAGTGCAGAGGATACTGTAATTCTATAAACAGTGTTCTTTGTTTCTATCTTTCCTTCCTGGCCACATTCAAAGAAATATATAGACATGTAGATGTAAAATGATAGAGCTTTTAAAGTCTGTTTTACTCACTTAAATAATTTTTTAGCCAGCTTGACCTAGTACTCCTGGCAATTAGCACCAGATAAATCGCTTTTCAATGCCCAGGGAAAGGAGGGCCAAGAATCGTTTGATTGTAATTGTCTCTTTAGATACAAGATATATTATATTTTAGAAAAAACTATCTGTGGTCTTCCATGGAAACAAAACCATAAACAAAACCATGCTTTGCCTGAGAGCATTGCCAGAAAGACAGTTGCAGCAGTCCTGATGTCCCTGGCCCAGCGAAGGGCGTCTGTCAGAGGAATCATGTAGGAATGATGTGGTGTCTCCAGCTCCAGCCACTGCTGCTTTCCAGCCTCTGCTCTCCCCCTTAAGGACAAGAAGTGAGGTGGGAGGATGAATGCTCCTCATGCCTCGTCTGAGAGCCATGTGGAGATTTTCTGGTGGGAAGATGGTTGGCAGCAAGGAAAGTTTATGGACTAACTGTGTGAGCCAGCAGAGGAGACTCTGGGTAAGTCTAAAAATGTCCAGGCAAAATATGCAAGCCAAAGTACATATACGCAGAAGAGAGAATGCAGGGCAGCGGGTGGATAAACAGTAGAAGAACAAAGTAGCTGCATAAACATTGCTGGAAAACTTCAGACTGGTACAGAAAGGGCTGTGAGGCCACTTAGAAACTTGAAGGCTTCTACACCTGTGCCAGGGTCTCAGCTGCCATTACTGTTACTGAGAACAAGGGAGCAGTTCAGCAACTGAAAGGCAACTCAAATAAATGCATTTGTTATCTGAGCTGGCTGCTCCAGATGCTCTTCCAGAAAAGCAAGGGTCCCATCTGCTGGCCTCTTATTAATGTTTGGGTTTTTCAAATGGTTTGAGACACCTGGCATAGGCAACTGAATTAAGCTCATAATCAGCAGAGCAGTGAAGCATAAGGCAGAGTTCGGGTTGCCTTTGGTATGCAGCTGGGGCCCAGTCAAGTTGGCTCAATGTTGGCATCTCTGTTATGTTGTGTCAGGCACTGGGGGATACCCCGTGTGGCCTCTCATACCTCCCACATCAGATCTGCCAGCCCTGTGTAACTCCTGGTGCCTCAAACTACATAGACATCTGATCAGGGTCAAGGCAATTCCATGCACGAATACAGATGGGGAAGTGAAAGGATTGTGGAGAGCCCTGAGGAGGAGGACTTGGGTGTGCTGTTGGACCGGATGCTCAACGTGAGCTGTTCGTATGTGCTTGCAGCTCAGAAAGCAAACGGGGTCTTGGGCTGCATCAAATGAAGCAGAGACTGATGGCAGAGGGAGGGGATTCTCCCTCTCTACTCTGCTCTTGTGAGACCCCATTTGGAGTACTGTGTCCACTTCTGGAGTCCCCAGCATAAGAAGGACATGGAGCCCCTGGAATGTGTCCAGAAGAGAGCCAATGAAATGATCAGAGGACTGGAGCACCTCCCCTATCAAGCCAGGCTGAGGAAGTTGGGGTTGTTCAGCCTGGAGAAAAAGAGGTTCTGAGGTGACTCTGCAGCAACCTTCCAATATCTTAAGAGGGTCTACAAGAAAGTTAGGGTGAGGTTTTTTACACAGGTATGTAGTGAGAGGACAGGGGGAAATGGTTTAAAACTTGAAGAAGGGAGATTTACATTATACATTAGGAATAAATCTTTAATTGAGGGTGGTGAGACACTGGAACAGGTTGCCCTAGGAAGCTGTGGCTGTCCCCTCCCTGGAAATGTTCAGGACCAGGCTGGATGGCGCCTTGAGCAGCCTGATCTGGTGGAAGGTTCCACAGCCCATGAAGGGGGTTTGGAACTAGATGATCTTTAAGGTGCCTTCCAACCCTATCCATTCTATGATTCTATGATTCTATTTCAGCCCCATAGCTGGTGAGCTTTAGCTTCAACTGACTGCAATAATCTGCCCTTTGTGTCACACTCAGAGCTTAAAGATCTGTAGATACATCGACATTCAACTTCTGGTTTCTCATTCTTGAACTGAAGAGTGTCCCAAATGTTTATCAAATAAGATACATCTGCAGATTCCTTAGAGCTACTCATATCCACTGAAGGGAAGAGTTTTATCAAATGTTATCAACGGTTTGAGGAAAATTACATTGGCTGGATTGAGTAGGTTTTTGTCTTGAAATATTTCTTGCCAGCAAGCAACCTACATTAAAAAAGCACCCAGCAACAATTAAAACTGAAACAGAACCTATAGCTTTCTTTGCCCTAAGACAACAGAGGTTTTATTTCAAATGTTTGTCAAAGGAATTTTGTAAAGAAGAAATACAGGGATTTAAAAAAAAAAAATATTCATTATTGTTTTTATTATTTGAGGAGCTGCCTGGAAAAATTCACCAAATTAAACTGGAAACTAAATTGTATTCATCCCATTATCTCAGTTCTTGCAGTGGTTCTAATTATTCTTTTGGAGACAGCTCCAAGGGACTAAAATCTGTTGCCTTCGCACTAAATCAGGCAAACAAACTCAATCTCTAAAAATTTACAACCTTACTAAAATCTTAATCCAGCAAACCATTTACTCACTTACTTTACAGTAAGTGTTTAAATAGCCAGAGGCTCTTAAAATCATGCTTCAACAGATGAGCTGTGTGAATATAAAATATGCTTGTCACTTTCTGATTTTTGCCAGAATTTCCATAACTTGTATAGACACAGATCTAGGGAACTCAAGAGCTGGAATTCTAAGCAATCTTTTTATACATACACATCTACACGCTCTCTCTGTCTTTCTACGTGTGTAGCGTATGTATAGATCTGTATATAAACATGTATACATGTAAGTAAGTATATCTAATTACAAAGCTTGCACAAATGCCAGGAATCTTAGTCACTGCTGTGAACTGGAAAGGTCACTCGAGCTGTATGAATTCAGAGAATTTGCTCTGGGGAGAGAGTCTGGAAGCGTCAGCCCATATAGCTGTCCAAGTATGGGAAAATAAGTCCAGAATATTTTTTTTAACACGGATGAGCCTGAACAGCAAAACACAGAGCCAAACCAGCCCAAGTGTAGCAGAGCTTAAAACTCAGTTATAAATTAATTTCCTCAGAGAGAAACAGTCATCCATCTTCTAGAAGGACAGCCAGGACAGTCCAGTCCTAGTACTGGGTAGGAGCCATCTCTCAGTTTTTCACCCCAATAAGGTCATTAATTAAATTAGTTGCCAGCACTGTTCGATATGATTCTCTTTTGCATTGCCAGCACTGTTCTATATGATTCTCTTTTGCACTGCTCTTATTGACTCAGAAGGCTACAGGTGTCAGCTGAGTGGACTAGTAGCTGCTTGAACTCTCATCCGGATGAAGGATGACCATTCATCCACCTCACCCACATCAACATTTGCATTAATTTTGTTCCATGTTTGGAGACTCCTTCAAGTCCTCAGTGCAATTTGGACCTGTTCCACAGGACTGCAGTATTCTGCCTTTTCTGTCAGAGACTTTTGTCTATGTTTTATCCAAGTGCTGATGTTTATAGACTACGGTGGTGAACAGGAGTCTTTGCTCACCTGTTCTTACCCAAGATCAGCTGTGTGCCACTGAGGTGGGGGAGAGGGAGAATTTCTCTGCCACCTTGGGAAGGGGATGGCAGATGTATGAAGGCTAGGAAAAACCCTTCAGTTATCTGAGGGAGTGCCAGAAGAGGAGAGAGAGAGGGCAATGCTCTATGGAAGCACCCATTGCAGTGTCAGCTGAAGCCCTTTAGTGCTGACTGGTAGGAAAGGGTACTCAGCCTGCAGTTTAACTTGGCTTGACATCTAATGTTCCAGGGCTCCTCTCCCCTAAGAAATAACTAGAATAGTTGTAACGTGCCTACTTACAAGGCACTGAATACAGTGGGGCAAACTCCTTTAAGGAATCTTTGTTCTGTTTTCTTCCTGTATTTCATTTCCAGTTCCTCAAGATGCAGTGGTTGCCCTTGGCAACATTCTCTGGATCCTTCCCAAAATTCATAAAGATGAAATGGCACATCTGAGGACAAGCCAGTTTGGTCATTAAATATACATTGCCTTTCCATTCAGTGGCAGCATCACTGCCACAAAAAGTCTTTTGACTGTGTAGTTTCCTGAGATTACTGTCATTTATTAGCAAAGCTGCTGGATCTTGCAACAGAAATCTAACAAGCACGACTCCTGTACGCCTGTAGTACAACCTGTCTCTTAGCACATCCTGGGACATGCACAGTCCTGCTATTCAGAGAACAAGAAATACTTCATCAAAATACTTGATGAAATGATCCTCTTTGAAGTTCAAAGTTATCCATTTAGAGAACAAAAATGTCCACAAAAGTATTCCTAATTATTTTTCTAACTCCAGACTAGTTTGGAATCTATTACCACATACTTCAAAAAAAGATTTTAAGTGGATAGCAACTCTATAGGTGTCTTGACAGAAATATTTATTTAACATTCCTGAGCAGATGACCCACGATTGCCTGATATTGTTTGTGGCCCATAATCAGCCTAACAAAAATAGGAAGCTAAAATAGGCAAAAAATCTCCACAATGAGAAAAAAGAGTGAGATGAAGAAAAAAATTTCAATAGTTACATTAAATAAATCTTTAACTCCATCTGCATGGTATTTAATTAAGGTGAAGAGAGAAAACCATACCCTTCAAACACCAATATTTTCAGGCACTTGACATATGTTGGCACAGGTATAGCCACAGTACAATGAAATACAGTACCAAAGTCTGTAGAACCTTGTCTGTAAAACCAGATTTTCCAGAGGGTGGATAGATAGAGGAAAAAACAAATGTAATTTGCTTACAGACTGAAGTGCGTATTAGCCAGGGATATATGCAAAACTTAGCACATTGGTCAGAAAACATGTAACTGAAATGTAATCTTCTGGAAAGCTGGAGAAAGCATTGTGTCAGAGAAGGGATATGAACCAAGATTTTTCTGTTCAAGTTAAAAAGGGGTTAACTCCAGCTATAAGAAATTTTTAAAAAATAAATTTTACAAACAGTGTTAGCTTGAAAAAAGGCACATACAGTGCCAATGACAGACATTCATACTTGTCAAGAAGGAAATAGAAACTTTCTCTGTAAAAGATGTATATTGATATAGTTAATCTTTGGATATTAAACTTGATATGTTAAGATTAAAGAGAATCATTGTGATAGGGTCATCGTTTAGTCCTTGCTGATAGTACAATATATCTTCACTCTTCTGATTTCACAGTTTATTACTGTCTTTAACCCTTTTATTTTAAGAGAGATCCAAAAGTTTTTTTCAGGAGCAGCCACTGCAGAGTTGGCAAAGGAGGTGAATTTGCCAGAGCCCTTACCAGCCTGCCTGTTCAGAGCATCACCAGCCAGAAAGCGATTAAATAAGAATCCACAAATCATTCTGGCCCTAATTTCTTAATACTTCAGATGGAGATTGATAAACTGAATTAGTTGACTACCAGTAGTTGACTAAAGATAATTAAATGCAACATCCTAAATTTTACTACAAAAGATAGACTCTTTTCTCAGTCCCATATCCAAACCACTTAAATTTCACATTCCTGGTTTAAAGCAGACAAAGAAGCAAAAGGGCAAATACTATGCAAAGAGGAGCTGAAGTCCAGGGTACTTCAGGGTGAGGTTTCCAAATGTGCTGCCCCAGCACCCATCAGGGGATTTGCCATTTTCTAGGTGGGGTGACACTGGGTATTTCTGGACTCTCAGAGAGGTCATCCTCACCCCAGGCAGGCTGTCTCCTGAGAGGTTCCATGGTGGCATACTCCACAGTGAGACATGGCAGAGTTTGATTGCCTTCACTGCTGTCATGGAGTTTGTACTCATTAAGCCACATAGCCCAGCTGTGGGTAAAGAACAGTGGCCCTGGATGGTGCACAGGCTGCTCTGGTCTTTTCTAAACATCCTCTCCATGCTCCTGCAGCTATGTTCTGCAGCCATGCTTTTAAGTAGTAGTATGGCTGCACAAAGCAGGACTCTGCCTGCTGCCTGGCTGAGGGGATGCTTGGCCTCAGCTCCCAGTGCATCCCAGCAGAGCAGGCAACACGGCCCCAGATCCAGATGGAGAAGACCTGCAGTTCTTGGCTTTGACTGGGACCTCATGGGACTGTACCACAGACTCTTGCTATCCTTGCCCTGCCCACCACTGACACTCATGGGCAGGGTGAACTTCCCAGGCCTCCTCCTGTGCCTAGGGTGCTTGCCCAGGTTAAAGTATCAAGTTCACAACATCGTTTAAACTTGAGCTGCTGACCCAAGTTAAAACTGAACAACCTGCTATTCACAGCTCTGAAATCAGGTTAGTGAACCTAGATTAAGAAGGTATCTTTTTCCTATACTAGTAGAGACATACTCCCAAAGACGCTCTCTCACTTTGTCTGCTCAGTTGAGCGTTGTGGTCTTGCCCAGGCTTTCACATAGTTAACACCACTCTCTTCTTTTTCCACCCAAAAGCAGATAAGCAAGGCCACTTTTGTGCAAACCATGTACTAAGTGTATGTTTGTGTGAGATGTTTTAATAACAGCAGCCCTGGAATGTAAAGATAACACACCCGGCTCTATTTACAGAAGAGGCTGAGGATGTAGCATACATTTACATATCATTACTATAATAAGGGAGAGTAACTTTCCACATCTCTGAGTGCTTCCTTTGCTTCTAGAAGCCAGGAAGAAAGGACACAGCAAACAGGGAGTCTGTTGGGAAAGAGGAACCACTGTAAAAGATGTACACAAAGAGGGAGGGATATGACTGAAAACCCGGAGGTGGCCATAAGAAAGCTTATTTGAAATTACTTCTGTAATTGTAACAGTTCCACTTGCTGGTATATTATGTTCCTAGTGGAGATGTTATGAAAGTAAGGCAAACATGTTAACGTTATTCCTGTTGATCATTTTTGTGTTTATTCATACACTGTTGGGTAATTTACCCAAATGCTAACTTCTGGATTTTCTCACTGTAGAGGAATGAGATAGAAGTTAAAAAAGGAAAATCAGTCCAGTCATGGCTGTAGATAGTCCCTCCTTCCCTCTGCCCCTGCAATCCAAAAGAATTTAAATTAAGCACAAAGAAATCTCTGAAAGGCTGTTCTAGCTGGAGAGGGAGACTGGCTGTAAGGAGAGCTGGAAGCCATTGGGAAGCAAGGGGAGAACAGAGTTTACCCAAGGCAGGAGGGTCATCTGGGGGAGAAGTTACTGGGTGCTGCTAGCATGGGGTGCAGCAGCAGGGCCTCTGGATGCTCAGGAGATACATCAGTTTCAGTGGCCTGTGGCACCTTGCTCTTGTGAAAGCAGCTAATGAAACATTTTTATTATGTGTATGAGTATTGGGTTGCTTTGCAAGTGGCTTGCTGTACACAATGTAAATCTTGTCAGTTTGAGGATGCAGAGGTGTTTGCAAGATGACAAGTGTTCAGGGAGAAAAAAGAAAACACACACACCAAAAACCCACCATAAAAAGCCATTTGGAGCACTAAACCAGCAAAACTTAATATCCTATAGAAATAAAGTGAGTGTCTTTGCCTAGGTAAAGATTACATACATGTCCTCCAGAAAGAAAAACTGATGCTTGGCTCACAATAAAAAAAAGAGAACATTGCAGCCTGTTTGAGTGAATAATTAAGTATTCAAATTTTTAAATGGCCAAGCAGTTGATGGATGCTAAAGTGGGAGCTATTCCAAAGTTGATTTGATTTCCAGGCTTACTGTGTTGATTTGGAAAACAGTTTCTTGTGGTCTGAAGCTAAGTTAATGACACTATTAAATTTCCAGTTTATTTGGCAATTTGTGTAACACAGCTAAATCCTTATAAAAGCCCAATAGCAACAACCCATATGTTCTGACAGACTGCTGGCTTTATGGTGACTTGTTGCTGTTTTGAAAAGACACTGAGGAATGTATAGGCTGTGGATAAGTAACATCTTGTTACATCCGAGTAACAAGAGCTGACTAATGTTTGTAATTGGTCTTACTTATTTACGCAAAGATTGGTGATGTTGAAGGAAGAAATGTTTGAAGGTCTGGCCTCAAGCTCTTGGTGTCAAAGTTAATGGTGCTGAGCTCCAAGAACACCTTAACAGCCAACCCTAATTGCAACCCTACTTCTGCCAGGTCCCCATAACAATTACAAGTGGGGGCCCTTTTCCAGGAGTTTCCTGGACTTAAACCTTCACAGCTCCAGTGCTAGAGGGCTCCTTTGCAACCCCTGAGAACAAGGAGCCACAAAAGGAGCAGGCAAAAAAGGCTCATGACAGCGCTGACCATATTTATGGGCCACAAACTGTGCAAACCCGCCTGGCATGTCAGGACAGTGATCAGCAGCTCAGTTCAAAGTATCAGTTATTGGGCTTGGTGAGGTCCAGGAGGCTTAGTCATGCAGCAGCTTAGTCAGCTTTGCATCGCTTCAGCCTGTCCCAGATGCAGAGGGATTAGGTTCACTATGTGGGGAAATTAACAGTGGAATCTGACCATCAGCAGGCCTGCAGGATGGCCTCTTGCTGAAAGTTTCAGCCATATTATTCTCTCACCTGTAGGAGCCCTCCAGCACCAAGGTGGTGAGGGTCGCTTGGGTAAGTGATAAAGCTCCCAGCCCATTTTTCCTCATAGCCACTGAGGATCAACAGCTAAAAATGGAAACTTTTCAATTAAAATAAGAACGCAGCATGTGGTGTGGTGAGCCACACTAGCATTCCCCCAAGTGTTCTATCTTGTGACTGACGTGTATCTTTATCATATTGAAATTACTTTCTCTATAAACACAGTTTCTGTTTCTCTTGGAAAGGATACTGCAATTTTCCAAATCCTGGTACACCTGCTTCCCAAAAAAAGTTGGTCCCTGGTTATGGGTGTGCTGGCAGATTCAAAACGGCTGCTGTGGCATAAGCTCACATCTTTCCACAGGCATACAAATTACTGAGTAACTTATTAAGCTTAAAACAGAATCCAGAGTAATTCAGAGAGTGTGTGAGCTCTTTTCAACACACAGGATGGAGCTGCTCTGTTGACTGACTGACGTTTCGCAACAATTCTTTGTTTTTTGGAGGGTACAAATGTGTTTCTGCAAAGGCAGTGAAGGGAGATTAGCTCTGAATTCCACCACCACCAAGGCACATTTTATCTTTCAGCCCTTTCACACAGCAACGAATGGGAGCTGTCACTATTGCGTAAAGTGCATTTCTCTCTCTGCTCTTACGTATGTAAATGCCTAATCCTGTATGTAGAAGCAGTGGTACACAGTAGGCAAAAAAATCTTCTTTAGCGACACGTTGTGGAAGGCTTGGATTACAGCCCAGTAAGAGCATTTCATAGCAGCAACAGCATTCGCAAATTCCTTTTTCAGAGTTTGCACAACCAGTAAAAGGAGCTTTAGCTTACCCTGCAAACTGATACAATTTGTTTGTTGATGTAGTTACCATCACCTGCAGTTGTATAATTTACGATCGCCTGCCGCTACTGGGGCTAATAAAAGAGTGAGTGGGTTTTGTGATGTGAGTAAAACATGAGTGCAAAATCTCCACTGGAAATACTGAGTCACTTAATAAACATGTAGACCACAAATTCATTGTACATTATTCTTTATGCAGGTTACAGATGGGCCTGAAATAGAGGAGTCTGTTTAGGTTTGTGTGCACATCTGGAAGTGTACAAGGGCTCAGAAGGGGAGGAAGGGCATCTGGCTCTGGATGTCACTTCAGACCTTCTCCAAGGCAGAGGATGAAGAGAAAGTTCAGATGCAATGGACTATGTTGTAGCCACCACCTCCAGGCCTGGCAGCCCACAGTTTTATAGGTTTTGGCTGATCTCCAATGTAAATGTTGTTAAAGGCATCGTTTAAGGAACAGGGGTGTCTGAATTTTTATAAACAATGGATTAGAGATCGAGATATCACAGCTTCTTTTTGACTTTGCTGTCTACCTCCAGTGCAGCAGCAGTGTAGCCTGGCCTGCTGGCAGCAAAATAGCCAGGGGCAGGGTGCAGATACATCCATGAGGTGGTTTGTGTTAGTGGTGCAGGTGTGCCAGCCTGACACGAGCTGATCAAACAGCTGGTAGGACCCTTGCCTGACCTTCAGCTCTGAAGGACCAGTTCTGCCCTGAAGGTAGAGCCTGGGCAGCACTTTGAAGACAGGAGGCACAAGACAGGTCTTCTTCCCACAGGAAACCTGTACTGCCCAGCAGTCAGGCCAGAGGTTAGGACTGTTGACTTCAGCATTTATTTTAGACCCCTGGGAGAGGTGAAGCACCTGTAGAGAGATCTGCAGGGGATGTGAGCATTCCAGTGGTGCACAGTAGAAAGGACCAGGGACCAGACAGCCTCCAAAAAGGCTCTGTAAGTAGGTACTGCCTCAGAGTTTTAACCAGAGGAGCAAGGGCAGTGCTACACCCCAGCCTTTTTCTCTCCTAGTGCACTTGCCTAGCCCAAAACAAGCAGTACAACCTGACTTTTCAACGTTGGAAACTTGCTTACCTGCTTGGGGGAAAAAAATAAAAAAGAACTTTGAAGGTTATGTGTAGCTGTGCCAAGAGGTGACACCTGTTATAACATGAATAAACTACTAAAATTTTGCATGTATCATTTGAAGTGCATTTTGTAGGTGAAATACAGAGAAACGTGTTCAATATAAGCTCAAATGCTAGTCCTGCACGTGTTTCTGGGCAGGGGAGGGAGCAGGAAGAATTGTGGGAGATCTGTTATAGCCTAATAAATCTCACAACTTCACTCATTTTTTTTCAGCCATGTAGCATTCTGAGTATCGATTCCTCTAGGATAAGTAACCACTTGCAGGTTTAACCATCTTGGAAGAACTGAGAGACATCAATATAACTCCCCCAGACTGAAGCATTTACGTGCTTTCTCACTTTTTTGCTGCTGTATTAAAACAGGCCCATTATTGTTGATGTCCATGAAAAGTTTTTCAGCCACATTTTTCTTCATTACAGAAGCCCTTTTTTTTTTTTTTTGCGTCTCTTTTTGATTTTTTCTTTCCTGCAAATGGCCATGAAGTGCTGCAGTTCAAATCTACAGTTCCTTGGATCATCATAACTCTGTTGTAATAAAATGGGAAAAATCCTTAGAGGGAATCATAGAATCTTCATGGTTGGAAAGGACCTACAAGATCATCGAGTCTGACTGTCACTCCTACATCACCCTAACTACTAAATCATCTCCCAAAGCACCACATCTACTGTTTTTTTAATACCTGCAGGGATGGGGACTCCACCATGTCCCTGGGCAACCTGTTCCAATGCTTCACCACTCTTTTGGTGAAGAAATTTTTCCTAATATCTAATCTGAACCTCTCCTGGTACAACTTGATCCCATTAGCTCTTGTTCTGTCACTAAGGAGAAGAGGCCAACACTCACCTCACTACAAACTCCTTTCAGGGGGTTGTAGAGAGCAATAAGGTCTCCTCTCAACCTTCTCTTCTCCAGGGTGAACAGTCCCAGCTCTTTCAGCCTCTCCTTGTCAGACCTGTTCTCCAGACCCCCAATCACCCTAGCTGCCCCACTCTGTACCCTCTCCAGCACCTCAATTTCCTTCCTATACAGTGGTGCCCCAAAAGTGCACATAGTACTTGAGGTGTGGCCTCACCAAGGCTGAGTACAAGGGTAAGGTCACCTCTGTGGTCCTGCTGGTTACGCTGTTCCTGATACAGGGCAGGATGCTGTTTGTCTTGTTGGCCACCTGGGCACACTGCTGGCTCATGTTCAGCAGCTCTCAGTCAGCACCCCAGGCCCCTCACTGCTGGGCAGCTCTCCAGCCACCTCCCCAAGACTGTAGCACTGCTGGGGGTTGTTGTGGCCAAAGTGCAGGACCCAACATTTGGCCTAGTTGGAATTCATCCTGTTGGCCTTGGCCCATTGATTAACTCTAGATCCCTCTGCAGAGGCTCCCTACCCTTGCACAGATCGACACCTCCACCCAGTTTAGTCCCATCTGCAAAACTACTGAGGGTGCATACCCAAATCATCAATAAAAATGTTAAACAAGAGCAGCCTCAGTGCTGACTCCTGAGAGACTCACTACTATTCTTTGCAGACAGTCATGGTCTGACATTTAGGCAAATGGTAACCCTGCTTACACACCAAAGCTCAGGTGCCAAAGCATGGCCATGAACTCCATCTGCAATCCTTTTTTGCAGTTGTCAGGGTGCCTACAAAATGCCAGTCAAAAAAGATAGGACCATCATCTTACCTAGAAATCACATTACAGCAAGTAGTATTTTCAGTGCATTTAACACTCTTTCCCACCTCTTGAAAAGCCACTCTAGTCATTTGCAGTTGACAACACATCTATCCAAATTCAATCCTACAGCAGTTTCCTAGGTAACAAGTTCTTTAGCACAGAATGAGAATGCTAACACCCGTTAGCATTTCCACTTCTTTTCAGTCCTTTTGAAATATGCAAAGATCCAAAAAATCCCACCACAGAAGCATTAAAAAGAAAAAAATTTAAAGAACAAAACAAAACACAGAATGAAAGCAACCAGCAATGAGAAAGCCAATGACAAGGTATGTTCAGCTGCACTATTTACCTTTCATCCAGGAAATTCTGCATCTCCTAAAAATTAGCTGAGATCTGGAAAGAAGATCAGTTTAAGGTCTGAAACTCTTTCTCAAGGATTGAATCTCTTTGGATTATCTTCAGAGATCCCAAAGACCTCTCTAGGCATTACCGTAGTGTGAACAGATATTTCTGAACCATGCTGGCAGCTAATATTTTCAGTCTCTGCTCTTGCAGCCTCTCTTACTGTACTCAAGTTCCAGTCAGGCCCTGCTAGAGTTTCAGGGCAGAGACCATCACCTCCAGACTACAAGTAAACTTCTGAGGAGGCATTTCCTCAAACTGCCTTGTAACACTTCAGTCGGTTCAACATTTCTCCTTTCCTCTTCCATTTCTTGGCTGCAGAGCTGGGACCACTATTGTAAGATTGCATTAGCCCTCATCTCCAGTACTCTGCACGTGGATGTACTTATAGGTTCCTCTATTCACTGGGAGAGAGATTCTGCCACTAATTCCCCTCAATGTGGGACAGGTGAGTAGAGGGCTCTGGTGTAGGAATGGCAATGAGGGAAGAGGCAGGGTGACTCCAGAGTGCTCTGGCTGCCTTCCTGTAGGCCAGCAAGTGCAGCTGGTTCAGCAGTGCAGCTGTGGTTGTGGCAGCTGCAGTGAGGCAGAATGCATTTCCTTGTTTTGTGTGCAAGAAAAAAAGTAAATTCTTGCCCTTGCTTGATATTCACATTTGGTGCATTTAGCACTGGAAGAAAAGCTGCAGCCTGAAGCCAGGATCATATTAGAAGACACTAGGCTGCAAAGCAACACTGACAGCTCTCCCTAGCATTAGCATGCACACACACACATGGAGCTGATCCCTACAACAAGGTAATTAAGGCAAGAGGGAAACCTGGGAGTGGCTGGCATAAGATGCCCTAAAGGGGAGGAGTGGGCTCAGGAATGTGCATCTGAAGGGCTTGGTCCAGTGTCAGCTTCTGTGAAGAAGTCCTGCTGAATCTTGCTCACATACCCAGGTGAAGCCAACTTGGCAGCCCTTCGACAGCCTGGTTCACGAGGAAGTGAGAGGGCTTCACAACTGGAGGCTGTAGCTTGCAGGCAAGGCCCTCCCTTCTCTGCCTGCAATTGTGCTACTTTGCTGAAGGGCAGCATGTGTGCATTGGACTGGAGCATAGTTCAAAAGAAGTAAGTGTTGCTTGCAGCTGTCCTCACTTCCAAGCATGTTATAGCAGGTTAAAGGCTGCTGTGAGCTGTGCCAGCCATCAACGGGAGAAGGTTTTCTGGCAACCAAGCATTGCGAGGACACAAGGATACACAAGCCATGTCCCTTGGAGCAGCCTCTTCTCCAGACAGATGGGAGAAAATGCAAGGGACAAGTTCTGATGACCTCCTGTGTCTTGTAAAGGGGAGGGCAGCTTCAAAATGCTGGAAATGCAGGGTTAAATTTAGGAAATTTTGTATGATGACCTAGTGCAAAGCTGCCAGAGTGCAGCTGCCCTGCCATGCTCACTAATTTGAGAACTGGTATATTTTACAGCTGCAGACTTTGATGCTAGTGATCTTCCAAAGCACTTTATATCAAGTAAGCACTTTCCTCACTGCCATATAGCAGAACACCACTGATGAAGTGCAGCTGTCACTAGCAGTGGGCAGCAAAGCATGATGTCCCCTGTTGACCCTCAGAGCTATACCAAGGTAAGCGTCATTCTCTGGTCGTGTTGCCCTTTTTAGATTCCCAACAGCTGGGTCAGAGTTCTAAACCAGGACTGTGTGTTGTTAGCCTCCAGTGATTTGGGTAGAGAAGCTCTAGCACTGGGGTCAGGGCTTAGACTTCACAGACATGCCACAGACAGTGTGTAGCTGGGCAGTGAGATTTTCCATTCTGGGTCAGCCTGAGCAGAAATCCCAGAAAACTTCAGTTTTACTCTTTGAGGATATGGGTCAGTTGAAGGCATGAATCCACTCATTTAGCAATTTAACTGTTAATTTAAGTGGTAATTCAAGCTATATGAAGCTACACAAAACAGTCCTGTGCAATTCCCAGGTTCTGTTCCTTCATGACATTGAATGTTTTTTATGGCTTGGGTATCAAACTAGCATACCCCCAAATCCAGCCTGCTTTCTTAGCTGAGCAGGACTGTTCCCTTTAAGTCCATGTTGGCTAACCTCCCTTAGATAGCTGCTAGATAAGCAGTGCTTGAGTTACCAAACCATTGTGGCTGTCAGCAGGAATATCTTCTTTTTCCTCCATAAACAGGTTATCACCAAAATTTAATAATCCTCCAACACAAGCTCTCACTGGTCGCAAGAAATTCTCCTGATGTATCTGACTTTCAGCTTAGTACGAAAGCAACAAAGGTGTAGTGAGGGTACAGCACAGACTAACAGTAGAGGCCATAGTCAGAACACTGCATGTAGCTTCACCACACCGTGCCATCTGTGCTGGCAGCCACTGCAGATACTGGAGGAATAGGGACAAATGCCCTTTCTGAACACTCCTTAACATTACTGAGTTCATTTGAGTGAGTGCATAATCACTCGTGATTCAGAGAAAAAGGGCAGGCTGTTAAATACAAGCATTATTTCTTCTTATGCTTTAAAAATCCCCCTTCAAAACTTTCGAGAGCTCTTGCCTGAATCCAGTAGTGCTCTCACACGCGGTCTCACCGCATCCGCAGGTATACATCCAACATCTGACAAACACACTGTGGCTTTCTTTGGGTTTCGTTTTGTTTTGTTTTGTTCTTTAAATCTTTTACAAAAGTGCGTGATAGAGCAGATGTCTCCTCACTGCAGCGGAGACCTCGGCGACCCGGGGCTCCGACGCTCTGCCCCCCACAAGCTCCGCTGCAGTAGCCTTCCTCGGCCTCACTGCCAGGCCGGGCACACGGAGTTAACCTGGCGACGCTCTGAACGGACAGCCAGGCGGCCCCAGGGCTCGGGTTTAGACTGAGAGCGGAACGAGTTCGGGAGCTGGGCGAAGCCGAACGGAAGGAAAACCGCTGAGGGTCGAGGGGCCGCCAGCAGCTGCCATCCACCACGCGCGGTGCTGAGGCGCCCTCCGGCGGCGGCGGGAGGAAAGACGGCGGCGCGCCCGACAGTCATCCCTGAGGTACCGGCGGCTCCGTGCGGTACCGGTGGCCCTGTGTGGCATCGGCGGCGCCGTGAGGTGCAGTGAGGTGCCGGCAGCCCAGGGGGCGGCCTCCTACTTTTCCACAGGGTACTCGCTCACCTGCATAACGTATTTGAAAGCTTTTTTCCTTCCCTTTCTGCCGTTGGCAAGCAGCAAGGTGCTTTCCACTAAATCAATGTCCCTAAGCACATTTATTTATCTAAAAAAATAACGTTATTTTTCCGAATTTGGCTGACTGGCAGTCTCCCACAGCAGCAGGTTTTCCATCTCGCTGACTCTCAGCCAGCCCGGGCACCTCCGCCGCGCTGTGCCCGTCGCCATCCGGGGCCACCTCATCTGTCACACAGTGGCTGCTCACCCTCAGTGGCCGGCTTTCCAGAAAATGCCAGCTTTTGGTTTTGTCTGTTAGGCTGTATGCATCATGAAAATGAAAAATAAGGCTCAGACACGGGCCAGGCAATGTCCGCTTGTCAGGGCTGCGGCGCGTTGTCTGGATGTGCCGCTGCTGGCTGTCACCTCTGCCCTGACTGCATGGATCGCTGCCTCCTTACAGAGAAAATGAGGCTCTGTGCTTTGCACAGCTGGAGTTGCTGGCTGGCTTCCTGCTTCTGAGGGGGTTTGTTGTCACCAAAAGATCTTTACACCACTGTATCAGTCACCTGTTGTCAGAAAAGCACTTTGGGTTCAGTGTCATTGAAATCGGTGGTGTCTTCAGAGCAGACAAAGCAAATCCATCACCAAAATAAAAAAAAAATAAAAAAAAATGCAGGGCATGTATGAGATATGCAAGTACATAGGAGGGATGGGGACAACAGTGGTCTTAAACCTGCTGTGTACACATGGAAGAGCAGCCCCAGAGAGGTAAAATATTCAAAAATCCTCCTCTGCTTTCCTTCATTCACTCTCACTCATGTAAATGTTATCAAATCCAACAGGTACTCCCTGGAGAGAACAGATACAGCTCTGAGCTGCTTGGTATCAGGCAAACCAGTGACGGGAGAACAAGGCTAAGATTAGTGGTGGGGGTAGATACTTGAAGAGCAAAGAGAGAAGAAAGTAAATCCCTGAAGAGCAGCTCACTTCCATGGCAACATACCTCCTTCTCCTCCATTTTGGGATTTGTTTTACAGAGTATTTGAATGGCGTAACAGAAATCTAACAAAGAAGCTTGCATGTATAGTGGAGCTGATGGATTAGATAGGTAGCTCAGCAGTGACTTCTACTGTTCCTGTAATTTAATTCTGTTTTAAGCTCTCCAGCAAAAGAAAAAAGGATGAGTTTCTTCCCTTCATATTTTCATGCACATGATGAATGGTCTGAGAGTTGTTTGTTATTTTCATTAACACATGAGTGGTTTAGGCATGCTGTTCTTTTCCACCAACCATCTTGGGAAACAAGTGAGGTGCTGGCAGCACTGGGAAAGGGCAACTAACAGCTAAACCCAGAAACCAAACTACACTAAACATGGCTTCACAGTTTGCAGGAGCAATGACCATGGGAAAGGTTAGAGGAGGGAATTAATGTTTCTTACATTTTTTAGCAGAAAACAGAATGGATACTGTACTTCAGCTGTCTCCCAAATCTTTTTTCCTAACAGATAAGAAGAAGCAGCTCTTAAGCTGCCTGTAAGAAGCTCGTCAATCCTGCCTATTCCCAGAAACTGTGGCCTTTACCTGCCTTTTGAGACCAGGTACAGAGCAACTCAGATTATTTGTGCTATCAATTAACCTTTCCTCTCTTAGTAAACTCCAAGAGGGTCACCTGCCAGAAATGAAAACGGTTTGTTGTATCTTTTCTACAAGACCTGCTACCAGCAAATTACTCTGTTTCCAAGACAAGTAATAAAGTTGGGTGTAATCCTTTGACCCTTCAGAAAGAAATGCACTCCCACCTGTGAGGCCTTAAGGAGTTGGCTACTTTCCTGATTGGAGGTTTCTGTCAAAAAGACAGTTATGCCATTTCAGTTTTTTTCCCAGGTCTCCTTTTTCTGTAACCCCAGGAAAACAGAAGTGCCATTTCCTTCCTTTGTCCCTCCTTTGTGCTCCCTGTGTCTGTGCTCCCCTGTCTGGTCCAGGAAGCGACAAGCTCTAAGGACTGCACAATCATGAGGCAGTTTTCCTGCCTTTCCAATCATGAGGTTTTGAAGTACTACCTCCTTGTTGCAATTCATTATTTTTTTTTGGGTTGCCTATTCATTCCTGAGCACTTGAGTTGCTCAAGTAGCCTCAGGGTCTGTCACTGGAAGAAACAGTGAAGGGTGAAGTTCTTGTTTGGTTGGTTTGTTTGTTTTCTGCAGCTTTAACAAACAGCAGGTCAAAGATGATGATGCTTCTGTCTCCTAAAATTGCTTAGCATATAAAGCTTTTCCCTCCCAAATATACCTCACCCTCTGCATTAATGAAAATAATTGGTCTTTTTTTGCTAGTGTAATGCTGTCATGTTTACACTGTGTGTGGAGACTGTTTCTGCAGTATGCAAATACAGATAATGAAACATTTATTTTCTGAGAACACACCATAACATTTAATTGAAGTTCCATTTTACAGTACTTACTAGATGGCAAATTTTATTTTTGGGGGGTTAAAATCTGTGAAGAGATATCTAGGACTGTCTCAGAGACCCTTGTATGAGCTTGTTCTACATGGTATTATTCAGTCTTAAATAATTAGTGCTTTAGCATGTACATGGGTAGCTTTCTTCTGCAGATACCTGCTGTCAGACCAGACAAGAGTGACTGTAGCCAAACTGGTGGTACTGGAATGCAGAGGTGAGAGTGCAGTGGTACTTATTGAAGAACATGGACTGGGAAAGCAGACATCAGTATGAAAGACTCTTGGCACAGGGGGTGATATAAACTGAAGAAGACAACCATGTCCTGCTTAAGTGTGTGGCTCAGGAATTTTCATTTGGCTGTAGATGAAATGTCATTACAAAGTTCAGTATGGAAGATACTGCTTTCTGATACTTGCCAGTGTAAAAAAAGGCTTTGGGAGCCAGGATAAGAAGATGAGATTATCTTATGACATCTCCTCTGAGGACCTGACAGTTGCTCCTTGCACATTTATGCTCTGCTCTTCCCACATCTCTGCAATGTCTCTGAAATGGGGAGTTATACACATTTTATTCATCACTAAATCAAGGTGCTGAGGCTGATACCTCAGAGTTACCCAGAAGCCTACATCCCTCTGTTATGAATGAGAAGAGAATCTGAAAAGACGACTCTAAATCTTAAATATATATAATCTTAAAATATATAATCTTAAGCATAAATGAAATGATGCATAGTGAAAAATCCATGCAGATCATGATACCACGCAATCACAATGGATCTAGTGCTTTTACCAAATGTGCTACTACTCATTTGTAACTGCATTTTAGTAATGCAGAAATTGAATTTAGAAATTATAGATGTGTTAGAGTCAATGGAATTGACTTGCTGTCCAATGAACTGTTCCTCATCAACTTCTGAAAGTAATAATAAGAGGCATTCTGTGGAACCCTTAGGTGACTCACTTCTAGCAGCCAGCAGCTGAAACCTCCAACAGACTCAGCTGTTGAGGATGCCTTTCTTGTACTAGCTGAGAAATAAATACAACTTTATAATATTTGCTTTACAATATTTGCTTTACCTGAACTGCTGTATTGATATGCTGTAATCTACAGATTCTGCCTGCTTTTTACCCATTACCTCAGTTACTACTAGCACTGAGGGTCAGACACTTTGACTGAACATGGCAGAATGTCTAAGGTTTTATGTCTTGATGCACAGCTATGGTTTCAAATCATACCAGTGACTAGAAAGTACCTAACCAAAGGACATTTGGACACCAGGCTGTCCATTTAGGAAATGAATTAACAACACTGGGACCCTAGAAGGGACAAAGGCAGCTTCCCCTCCCATCTCTGGCACCTCAGGTAGGATGAATTTGGATCACGAGGTTTGGAAGAACAGTTGATGTAAGTGACATGCCTGCCTCTCACCACCTCTTTCATAACCATAGTATTTAACTACCAGACTGCATGGTCATCCATACAGACAATGAGAAAATACATACGTGATTATTTTTTTTCCTCCTGGAAAAAAAATGGCAGGGCTTTATTGAGACTCTTATTACTTCTGATAGATTAGTGGAGTTCTTAATCACTCAAGATGGACAGCATACTCACAACTTGAGTTGAGATACTACAGTCTTCAATGAAAATTCGCTTCTTGCAGATTGCTTTCTTCTGTATCTGCAAAATTACAGTAGGGAAACATGGGGGTGAGCACCTGGGCCTTGTAAGAAAGAGCCACATTGCTGTCTGCTGTGACTTTCTTCACTTAAGGCAAAAGAAGGGTTTGATAGTCATAATCCCTTTTCCTGAAATGGGTTAAATGAATTTTCCTTAAATGAGTTAAGTGGGTAGTGGACAGTAGTGTAGTGACTACGTGGGAATAGTAAACATCCAGCTTCATAGAGGACAAGTTGCAGGCTATAAGTAAAATCCTGGAAAAAGCAGAACAGCCACTGAGGTGAAGACCAATTCTGAGCTTTTATTTTATGTATAGAGTAGCATACCTGGGCTGAAAGCAACTTTTGGGACTATCATTTGTTAGTGAAAACAGGCACCCAAAGTGCATGTATCCTTTCCCTGGGAATTATGCAAGAATGAGGTAATGAAGCTCTGGTTTGTCCTACAAACTCACAGCAGTCTGATGTCTCTCTAATACAAAAATCATGGCCAAAAGCTTTTTCTCCTCCCACAAAGAGGGACACTAACTTTGTATTTTAATGCAAAATCTAGAACATTTAAAACATCATGAGGAAAATAACTGTCTGATTATATGACTGGAATTATGAGTTTACTATCTTAACTCTTCCCCTGCGTATGATAAATAAGGCATTCCAAAGGGAAAACCAGGAGGGAAACAAAAGCTTATTTATCTCTGTATTATAATCCTAACACTCAGCAATGAGTTTTTAAAAGGCAACAGGCCCAGGAAAGGAAACCAACACCCAACTTATCTGTCCTAGAAGAGTCTACTGCTTCTTTCCTGGAGTCTTTGCATACGTGGTAACTGTTTATCAGGAACACCATAAATTATATAGCTCAGTGTATACCTTTACTGCTGTATTTTCTGTGGTCTATAGGAGGAGATCAGAAATACTGAATGTTATTTATTGCTCAGAATCAGAAAGGAAAAGATAACCCTAGTATTGGATACAACACTCAAAGCCATGAAGTCTATGAAACTGAGGGCTTTTTGCAACAGTATGATAAAATCTGTTTTTAGATCACTCCCCAGACACAGAAGCAGAAATATACATGCCTTTTGTTCAGAGATTTACTGTGTTTAATTTTTTTTTTTTTCAGTGGCTTGACCATGTACTTCGTTAAATAAAGTAAACAAAAGTGTTCAAAGTGAGGCAATACTGTCTTTATGTTACTTTTAAACTGTGATCAGGTATCTGATGGACATGGAAAACTAAAAATCAAACAAAGTACATCACCGTTGCTTCTTTAAAAAAAATTTAGTGCCAAATTCTGCTCTCAGGTAAATCTCTATATAGCATTGTCTATAATGGCATTAAAATACAAGGATTTATTTCAGGGCTTAAGAAGTGCAAAAGCTCAGCAGTTCTCCTCGTGTCTTGAAGAGTCAGCACACATGAAATGGAGAGCTGGTGCCCGGCTCTAACACCCAACAGCCTCCTGACCTCATGCAGGCAGAGGCAGCTTCACCCAGCTCATCAGCCAGTCTGATGCCACCAGATTATAATTTGGCTAAATTTGGCTTTAGACTTGCAATTTGCCTACTTCAATGAATGAGAGCACAATTTGGCTCCTTTCTCAATGAAAAGTAAGCCAACCAAACACGACTTTCACCAGGCCTCAGATTTTGGCCCCAGATTTCAACATACACTGTTACAGCGATCAAACGAACCACAGGAATTACTGCATCACTTTACTGTTCCTTAACACATTTCACACAGTCCTGCAGCGAGCAGAATCACAGATGAACCTCAGAACATACAGAGAGCACAACTACTACACTGGACATGAAAAGGAAATTTTATTAAACATGTTTACATAACATGAGTTGGAAGTTCATTTAAAAGCACAGGGGAGTGTTAAGACAAGTGGTCAAAATAGAAAGATACTATCGAATTATAACTAGTTGAGTTTTTGGCCACTAAGACAGAACGGGATCTAGTAGTAGTGCACCAATGCTTGAGTTCTTCCTGCTCAGCAGGTCGAGCAGTAACCAATCTGCGCCCTATGGAAAGATGGGCAGAATAATTCCCACGTGTTGAGTAATAATAAATAGTTCACTTGGTGCAGGCAGTATGTCTATGAATTAAAACCTAGTGTGTACACAGTTTCTACATGTGTTACAGCCCCACAGTAGGAATCTACACCAAAATAGTTATTAGAAGGAATTTGGTCCGTACTACATCACGTTTTCCATAGGGTAAAAAATAAAGTCCATCTATAGACATTCAGCACCAGACTCACAGACCTAGCCTGGCTAAAACCTGCAAAATGTCTATAAGAAAAATGGATGGCTTAGATTTCTTGGTTACTTCAGTATAGTAATTACGAGCAAACTGTACAAGTACATGCAACATACAAGCTGGCCTATGTGGAACTAACATACATTATTAAATAACCTTTTTCATCTCTTTTTACAAAACGTGCATGCAGCTTTGAACAGTTCCAAGTCATGCTGCTCTATTTGTGTGATCACAAAATTGAATGGCCTGTAGAAGGAGGGGAAACATACCAATGCACCTGCAGGAATCTGCAGTTGTTTGTACATTTACAGAATATCACAAGGGATTTCAAGGCCAAGAAGAACTCAAATGAATAAAAAGCAAATTGAAATTTGAATTATTTTTTCTCCAAAAAGTAAGATATCTTGCGTTAAAAAATCAAGCCTTGTGCTTGCATCAATCTCAAAGAAATGTAAACTAAAATTTGATAAAAACATTTGTAAGTGCAGAAGATTTCAACTGGAATTTCCAGTGAAATATGGAACAACTCATACCATGCTCTATCCAGGGCACACAGGTGCGTCTGTAGCGACACACATCAGAGAAGCCTGGGTACAGCTGAAAGTGTCATATGCTCAATCCATTCCTGGTCAACATTTTGGGAAGTCAAATATACATTTATACACAGAAACGTAAATATTTTCTCTCCTTCTCCAGGAGGAAAACTGCATTACCAGAAACATATTCAATGTCAAAATTAAGACTAAAGCTGCTTTATACCAGTCCCCAGCAGTAGTTGCAGAATTCTTCAAAATTCTTCCATGCAAAACATCATAAACATAAAAGTTATCATATATAATGCAAACAGATCTGCTTTTTACAAAGAAAAAGTGGCACTGTGATGGTTATTTATTTCTAACAATATAACTTAGATTGGTAATTTTTTTTTTTTTTGGGTTCCCATGTAAGAGATTTGCAGGTACCAGAACTGTGGAACAATTTGAACTTGCTGGAATTGTTGAACACTTTAACGATGCTTACAGAGATATACTTCAGCCCTTTTTTGTTTGGTTTAGAAAAAGAAAGGAAGATTCTCTGTTAGCATTGTGAGGACTTCTACAGAACTAGCAGAATCACATGGCAAAAAACTAGTGGAAGTGACAGGTACAGAAAAACTGCTGAAACACCAGGAAGGTAATACTGCTCGAGGGCTCTGTCAAAATGTGAAAAATACACCATTGTTAACAGAGTGAGAGCTTCCAGTTTGGCTCACCTTTGACTTAGGTCGAATCTTTCTCTCTCTCTCTTTTTTTTTAATTTTATTTTTTTCCTTTTTTTTTTTTTAACTTTTTTATCATTATAAGCGTCTGTGATAGCTGCTAATAGAGTGGCTGTATGTGATATACATTTGTTCTGTCAATTTGAGCCATCTCTTGACAAACAGACATATTTTTGGATAGCTACTACAAGCAAAAACAGAAGTGATTGTCTCTCTTCAACAGCATTTTTTGATCTTGTGAATATCTGGTTCCAATTGTTATCCTGGGTGATGTTTTTCTTAGACAGCACCTGCTACTATGATCTAATGCAGGGAGGCCCAGTTGAACTTTCCAGAGATGACTGGGAAGCCCTGCGTGTCAGGGGAGTCAGGGTTGGATCCACTAGTGATGAAGGTGGAAATAATTTATACCAGCCTATTACCACACTGGACAAATCCAGTTCCTCCAGAAGGATCTGGGCAACTCCCATGAAGCATTTGTGGTCCATTCGGCCATAGTCTCCCCAAACTATTACCTGGAAGAACATAAAATACAGGTTCACCATTGTCCCCAAACCCATGCTTGTTCACCCCGTGGTGTTACGTGTAATGTAAGGAAAATGTTATTCTTTAGGGTGAATGATTGTCCCCTCCTGTGGGAAAAGCTAATGGCAGGACAGGATTGAGAGTCAACAAAAGAGCAATGTTTAATACAGCCAGATGTTTTGCAGGTCTGAAGCTACAAGGATATGTTTGCTGGTATTTATAAAATCAAATACTCTAGCAAGTTGGAATGAGCTTATGCATATTTCTTAAATTTCAGTAAACATGCAAGTGCTTCTCAAGATAATAGCCTAAAATGGGATTAAGAAGCAACTGACCTGAAGGACTTTACCCTGTGGACTTTCATCAAAAACCAGCGTCTGCTGGTACAAAGGATCAAGGGTCTTCCGTGCAATTCTTGTCTTCTTCTTAGCTATACATGCTCCATTTTCCAATAAATACACTTTGACATACGGAGCTGTAAACAGAGCATCGTTAATTTTATGTTTGCACTTAAAAACTTCTATTCTGTACATCTGAGCTGGAGGAAAAAATGCCTTAAAAGGAAGCTGACTGGCAAGAAAATGACACATGCTGTCTTCACTCTACAATCTAAATGTAATTATAGTCATAAAAAAAATTACAAAGTCCATAAGAAATCAATTTGAATTTTATAAACCTTGACTTTAATAATTTAAGATGTTAGTAAAAATTCTGTTTCATGTTTGTCATTCTCAAAACACTTCCCTTTGCCAGAAATTAACAGACACTGATAGCTGCTCTGGAGTATCAATGTACAATAAGGGGTCAGAGATATTTCAAAACAAAAGACTTTGACTTTTCATTGAAAGGAATGTTTAAAACTAAGTCACTCAGATAACACAGACATTATTTGGTTTTTCATTTTCAGCTGCTAAGTAGGTTGTAAAGCATCATTTTAGTGAAATGTTACCTAAAACAACTGTTTCGGTTGTTACGGTAAGCAGTGGTTGTGGTGGTGAAGAGATGTATATCTCTTCTAATAAAGCTTCCTGTAAATAACCAAAACTTTCAAAAATGTCCTTACAAAGTGATACACTATTAAATTTCATTCATTATACAAATTATTGACACTGGCACTAGCATAATCTGCTGTCTTGAAGCACTGTTGCCTACAGAATTGTGACACCTGGGTCCCTTCAGCTGTTTGGAGCTGTTTTTCATCTCTTCTTTTGGTGTGGAACAAGCACAAAGGGCTTCTTCTATAGTGACAAAACCCCTCTGAGATATATGACCTGGGTAAGATACACAGAAATACTCCTGCAAATGTTCCTACTAGAAGAGATGTCAAGTTCTTGAAAATCATTCCTTGAAAGGTGGTAAGAAGTAGATATTGGTAGCAAAGATGTATCTGTGAACATATTTGTTGTTCAAAAGCAAGCTAAACAAATACAAATTTAGTGGCAGCTAATAAAGAGCTCAAAAAATCTCTGATCCCCAGTTCATCAGCATATTTCATATTCTTGCTTTCTATTTCTATTTCTATTTCTATTTCTATTTCTATTTCTATTCTATTTTTTTTTCCTTACCTGGGGTAGATTTGGAGCCAGGTTTTTGTGTGAGGCCACGGGCTCTAATGACTTCTACTTCTAACTGGCCCTTTTTATCCACCATTCCAATCTGGATGTCACCTGAGGGAAAAGTAAGAAACCTGCATTTTAGAGAAGCAGTGCAGCCCAGGAGGCTGGGCATAAGACTGAGAAATAGAAATGGAATCAGCTGGTTAGAAATATAACAGTCCACTTAGAATAAAAAAATCCACACTATGACATGGGTGGCTACATAATTCCTGTGCAAATAAGTGAACTACACATATAACCATGAAATATATAAGTATGTAGACATTTGACATATAAAGTCTGATTGTCTAAAAAAACACAAAAAAGAAGAGATAGTCCAGAACTATAGAATTTGGGGTCTGGATTTAGAAAGACAGAACTTTGAAATTAATTGGGCATGAGATGTTCACATGTTTGTCTAACAGTATTTTAAAGCAGTATTTATAAATTGGTACTTGAGGTATGACAGAGCAGCAGGAAGGATTTTTTTTTTTTTTTATCAATCAGACTTTGCTTGAGTAAGCAGAGCTCTGTGTTCCACTAAAACTGTTCACAGGAAAATTCCAACAAGCCTTTTTTGAGAGCACATCTCCGTATTTTGTATCCAAAATAAAACATGCGATAGAGAACCAGAAGGGGGAGCAATAATACAAACATTTTCAAAGCATCACTAATGAAAGTATACCACTTACTAGGCCTTCTGAAAAGCATGATTGAGTGATTTTTTTAGCAGCCAAAATTTGAGTCTAAAGTAAAGAAAGCAATTCTAAGGAGTGAAAATGAACACCCTGCTCAAGTAATCTGCAGAAAAATATTCAGCCAGAAAACAAGGTTAAAGACATGGAAGAAATCTAGACCCTTATATTGATACTGATGGAGCTGCTTAGATTTTTGTTAGGCTAATAATCTCACAAATATCTTATCTTTTAAAATAATAATTAAAAATTTGAATTTAAAAAGTTTTATGCTTATTAATATATTAATAGCAGTCATTTGGATTTACATAGCAACCCTTGCCTTAGGGGGTACTCAAAGCATTCTCAAGAAAGTTTCTCCTCCTGCTGAGTAGGGAGGACAACACTCTTCTTTTTCCCTTTCTGCTTCTCTCTACTTTTTCAGAAGTGGCTCAGTAATGATTCTTGAAGCTGACTGTCCTGCCAGCTGTACTGAAGCATTGGCCATTTATAATTTCCAGCAGGAGAAGTATGATTAAAGTATGATCAAGGACTTCCCCCTTAGCATCCTAAAGCATGTCTAAGAATTGCTGATATATAAACCAAAAAAAAAAATGCAAACATTTCCAAAGCTATTTCCTACACTTTATATACTCATATTGTTATTTCTAATCAGATACAGGTGATATTACTATAGGGAAATGCAGACTGGTGTGCAACACAGAGATCACAGAAGACCCCAGGCAGCTGCTATAGAAAAAAAATTTACCAGCAACTGATTATTGGGCATTGCAAATGTGGGCAGAAGCTTCACATCCTGGAGTCAGATGAACTAAGCTTGCACAAGTGCAGAATTTGGCCAAAAAATGCCTGTCACATCCAATATAATTTGTGGCGAGTAAATACAAACTGTGAACAGCTGAGATTTTTCAGTGAGCTACACTTGGAGAAGCTGCAATAATTCTGAGCGGGAAGCACTCAAACTGCAAAGGGGATAAGCAGATGCCACACACAGGGAGCAAATACTGCTTCTCACCCCATTTTGGATGCTAGCCTGCAAGGAATGCCAGTGGCTTCATAGAGGACATTCACGATTACAGTGAAGGAAGCCACTTTATACAAGTTTTTTTCATGCTGTAGCTTGGCAGTTTGCATGTTAGATGATTGGTTTATTAAACATTTACCAGAGGAGAACATACTCTTACCCATGGCAGGGGTTGCTAGTGTTTGTCGGCCTACTAACTGAGCAGGTCCAAGTCCATCAAGGAAATCACTAAACTGACTGTCAGCGCCCAGCCGTACTCCAGGAAATATTAAGCTGAAACAAAATAAAAGGTAGTTAAGCACAAGAACAGGATTAATTTCTACTGCCCTACAGCATTCACCTCAAAAGTACTATTGGTATAAATGAGGCAACTCAGAACGTGCAACCACAAATTGTTCTGCAGCATCAGGATCAAGCTGTCTCCCATGGATCCCAAAGAAGTGCAGTGAAATTCTGCCCATCATCCCAAAGTAGCCCATAAAACTATACTTTCTAAGAAGTTCTCCAAGAACAGTGAAGAGCCTGACAACTGAATAAAATATGAGTGACCTTGTAGAAAAGATAAAAAGCCTCATGAATTTGGTAGCCTATCATCCTTCATTCTTCAATGCTTGATTTACCTTGTAATAGTGTTTTACATCTATACGTATGTCCAAACCCCATTCGCTCAGAACTAACAGGGAAAAGATATGTACACACTAAATTAATTTGATTGCTGTTGCTTTTTAATGAAGCAGTAAACTGGCAAGTAGTACTAGTATTGATTAGATGCCTAATGCCACTTACTAGTCAAAATAATTTTGTAGCCACATCTGGATTTACAATTGGTACCTGCTCCTTGTCATTCAAGTCAGGTTGGATGGGGCTCTGAGCAATCTGATCTAGTTGAAGACATCCCTGCTCACTGCAGGTGGGTTGGATGAGACCTTTAAAGGTCCCTCTTAACCCAAACTATTCTATGAGTCTGTGATACATGTTTCTCCAAGCTGCTTTCTTGTACTCCAGAATTTCCACTTTTTTTTTTCCAATAGATATACAGTCTCCAAACAATAACAAAAGAAACAAACAAACAAACAAAAAACCCCAAAAAGCCAACCAGAACAAAAAAACTCCAAAAAATAAAGAGAAAAAAAATTCTTAATGGTGGGAAGACTCAGCTTTGACTTCCTCATCACAAGTATGAGGAACAGAAGAGCAGACTTTGAATAGTCTAGATAGCACCTTACTCATCAGGCCATCTACCATTCTGTACCTGCTTCTCCCTCAAAGGAAATCCTCTATTTGGCTGGAGAAAATAATAACAGAACTTCCTAATAAAACTCTCTAGCGTGAAAAGCTGTGATTTCCACAGATCAAGCTTATGTGCTCTGGTCATTCAGTTTACACTGAAAACTCTTGCAAACCCCAGTTAGCTGGATAGAAAAAGCCCAAGTCTCTTCAATCTAACTGCTCTTACTATGCCTGCATTAATGTATAGGCTGCCTGCAAATAAATATGTCCTGAAATATCTGTACAGTGTTTTTGAATAGAAAACTCTGATTTACTAGGAGGCAAGTGTTTCACACGGGTTAAGTTTTAAGAAAACATTTTTTAAAAGAAGATTTATTTAGATAGGGAAACATATTTAGATGGAAAAGAGCCACAAGCTCTCCAGTTAAACCAACAGCCCACCAGTTACAACATTCACCTAACCTTGAGATACAGATTCAAGCCCATCCTTCATGACAAGACACACAATCTGCTTCTGTCCTCAGTGGCACTACATGTTCAGTCTTGCTCCTGCTTTGAAAAGTCTTTTCTTTGCCCTCTACCCCCAAAGAATATTGCATAATGCTAGAGAATTACTAACAACATTGAAAAATGTTGTCAGATGGAAGAAACCTATTGTATGAAAGTACTGACTAAAGTAAGGAGACTTGTCAGAGGCAGAACTGGTGCTGGAGCAACAAGAGATGTGGAGCAGGAGCTAAGGAGAAACAAGAATACTGTGCCTTGGGACACACAGTAGAGTGTAGTGAAATGAGGCAACCAGGTGCCACTAATGAGCATGAGCCTTTTATTGGCCCCCGGTCCTGCTCATGCACAGTGGGGGCCCACCCTAATCAGGCACAGGTGGGCTTGACACAAGCTCATGCTCACTCCCTGGCAATTAGTGGCACCTAGTTGCCTCATTTCACTACAGTAGAGTCCCACTGAGAGTTGTGAAGAAGCTTGAGTATTCATGCTCCGTGCTTTTTGGTCAGATCTGCTTGCATTCTCCTTTCCTACATAACAACTCACTCAGCAATGAACAAAAGCAGCTGTCCCATTCCTCACAGTCATCTGCCCAATTTCAGCTGATGGGGCAGCTGGACTCTGGCTTTACAATGCTCAATAAGAGAACTGAATCAATTCCAAACTAAACTTTCTTTGTGTGAAGTGTTGCTGAACAGAGTTACTGAACAGGGATTTACACACAACATCTGAAGTTTAAGTCTGAGTTAATCCACACATAACTCAAAGAAAAAAGACCCCTATGTTTTGTTTTGAATAATGCACTCTGAACTTAGTATTTTGATGAACAAAATGCTTCACTGGATGACAGAGAATCCCTAAGAATCTTACGTGAATCCCTAAGAAGTCCTCTCCCAATTTCAGTTTTCAAGAAATTTGTGTGACGTGCCTAAAATAGTTCAGTTTTGCAAAACTCTTTATACACAGAGCTATCCCCCTTCAGCTTCAGAGCTCAGACATCTGTTCACATCCTAAGTTTTCTTACAAAGACAAGAAACTTCTCTAACATGACTGTTGGGTTTTAATGCCACTTACTTGCCCTCGGAGCTATAACTATTTATGCTGCCATCAGTGGATTCCCGACTTGGCTGTCGAACCATGCGGCTTCTCATTTCAGCTGCCATCCCTGTCTCTGTGCTTCTCTGTATCGTGCTCTTCAGCTTCTTGCTGCCAGCTTCTGAAAGCAGAGAAAGAGAAACAATAGTTAGAATGACCACTTAGAGCAAAGCCTTTCCTTTCAGTTTTCCCCCAATAATAGTGATCTGACTTAAACTTTACAATTTAATAACAAAAAAATTCTGATCAATTCTGATCAAAGAAGGAAAAATCTCTTCTTCGGTTGCAAACTGGCAGTGGCTTCTCTGTAAAAGGGCTGCAAGCTGAAGATCCTTGGTAGGAGAAACTGTTAGAAATTAATAACTTACATACAGTTAGCTTATATACAGTTAATTAATAGCTTATATACAGTTGGTGTGTTGGCAGGATGACAGTGATAGCACCTGCAAACCATATACTTGGTAAGGTGTCTCTAGCCACCATTAGTTAGGTTGGGTGACTACAGCAAAGGTTACAACTTTAACAGAGAAGAAAAAAAAAAGTGATAAAAAAGACCTTCAAAACATAAAACATTTGACAGAAAAATGTTAGGTAGTGAAATATTTAATATCAAAAATATAACTATGTGCTCTGACCCAGTAACATCTTAGTTTTCACCATATTCTTCAATGTAAACAATGAGATTTCAGCACTTCCTAAGTAGAATTAACAATTTGGAGAGTGCATGTGGATGATGATGGACTTTGCAGAGTCTAGGTTTGCAACAGAACACTAGAGAATAATGTAAATTTTGTGGATTTTTTTAAAGATCTGATTTATTTTGAAAAGGTTCCACCACACATTCTTTAAAATGCAATTTTAATTCTACCTGGAAGGTTTTGTTTTACCCTTGAGGAAGAAGAGCTTCCAGTCCTTTACAGTGATGCTTCTGCACTGAAGGTGCAGTTGTCCATCTACAATGAATTCTGCTGCTGCATGGCAAAGATTATGCTTCCAAATGACAATACTCATTCTCAAAGACCTTTAACTGAAATACTTTCACCCAGTTCTCTATGTGATATAATAATGTGTGTTGACTTCAAAATCAATGTTACATGGGAAAGTACTTCGTTTACTTCAGCCTGTCATTAAATAGGTAACATTACTTTCTCTCAGGAAGCAGTAGATTTGACAATGTTTCACATCAGCACATGCAAAAAATATTCTCCTGCATTTGCTCCTTCATTTTGGTGCCTCTTTATTCACTGTATGCAAAGTCTTTGCTTCCTTTTCATAGCTTGCTCCATAGTCCGCTCAGAAGAGCATCAGAAAAAGTGAATGTTTCTTCCATTTCCACCTGTATTGGAGATTGCATTGCTCTGAAAAAAAATCTTCACTTTTCTGTCTCACATGGGTATTGCTGGTGTTTGAAGCTGACAGATCTTGATCTTTCTTCACATAAAAGTTGTGGCTTTGGTAGCCTCCACATAGCCTGCTCCTTGCTCAGGGTTACTCATGCTGCAGAGATGGCCCTTGGTCTTGTCATCGGTAGAGCAGGTGGAGGGCAGGAAGAAATCTCCAGTAGCTATCACAGTAACCTCTTTGGAGTCAGCATAGAGACAACAAACATTGCCAAAGCATAAAAGAAATAATCCTTACATTGGTCTGAGAAGAGACAGTGACACAGCCAAAGGGGCAATGGCTTTCCACTCAAGCCTTCTGCACCTGAGGGCCATTTCTCTGTGATAACCCAGGACTGGAGAAACAAATGCATCTGAGTGTAAGAAAGCAGCTACTTTCACAGATCCTTTACTCCTTTCTGAAGCTAAAAGCTCATGTTTTGCTGTGGGCCACTGAAACTCATCCATAGTCCCAGACCTTGGTCAGCTGTAAGAAACCACATTACTCCATGCTGCTGAACATGAAGGAGACTGGGTCAAAGTACACCAGGCAGACCAGGCTCCACTCTTAAAGCAAGTGGCTGTGGAAGGTATTTGCTGGAACGTCAGTGACTCTCTGTGTAGAAAATCAAATGCTACATTTTGGACCCGAGATTTAACTTTGAAAATAGATGGTGTGTCCAGAGTATCAATGCCAAAAGGTAAAATGAGCATCCAAAATAAATCAAAAGGCAGCCTGGTAAGTATAACCCACATGCAGAGCCCTACACCAAAGCAGAATTCTCACATTTTCAGCAGCTACAAATTTGCCAGCCACGTTGTTTTGTGCCTCTCTCTTTTGTTGGGACCTGTAAGTGCCTCTGTTTCCATCTGCTCCCACGAAGCAGGTAAGATTATGTAGTTTAAACCTTCCCTTCTTTTCTGGAAGAATCCAGATCAGGCAGCATGACTGGAAGGCCATAATATGGTAGAGCCAGAAATGTGGGCACCTGAATAGGATTGCCTAGGAGTATTCACAGCACAGGAAATGGAAGTGTTGAGACACACAAGATCATCATGACCTGGGCACAAACTGGGAAAGAGATGTTTCTCTGGACACCTGGACAACACAGTGGATGCTGAAATTTAGGGATTAGACCCAGACTGTTGGGAAAGCGTAATGAAGAAATGATCACTGTCCAATGACTACATTACAGAAATTAATATTTTTAGCGTTGAGCCACACTAGAGACTAAAAATATAAGTACTTTTATACTGTCATGGGTAACATTCATGTTGCTGCTCAGACATAGCTCTTTGTTCCAAAATGAAGTAGGTTTCTTGTGCCTGGCCTTAAGCAAGTCTGCAAATAACAGGCTGGCTTTTTCCAAATACTTTAAAAGCCACTGCTCTCTGTCTCACTGTGCTGAATCCCACTTTTTTTTTTTTTCCCCCAACATTTTTTTTCAGGTTAACATTAAAAAAAATTCTCTTGCCTCCTCTTGTAACTGCTTCTAATATCCACAGTGTTTCTTGGAAAAACTCCATCCTGCATGTTTCAATTTATAACTTCAGTCTTAATATTCTGCCATACAGACAGAAATGTGACATAAAAGTAGCCTAAGACAGAATAGGAAAATACATCAAGACTTTTAGTGCATAATGAGAATTGCTTTTGCCCATGACTAAGAGCCAGGACACACACTGCACAAGTTTTAGAAGTTTTCACCTTGGTCACTTATGCATATAATTTTTTCCCTTCCACTGATGGCAGAAAAAGCAATATGAACCATTTATCTTGGGGTACTCCCATAAACTCCTCAGCAACACCCTGTTCTGCAAGGGAGGGAGGTGGTTACCATACAGCTGAGTTGGGAACTGCTCTTAGTTCTAGAGGCACCCAGGCAGCACAGTCATGCTGGGGGGTAACTTCTAGTCCTTCCTGGACTGCACAAGGAGATACAGGATCTGAGCAACTACTAGTGTTTCTGCTGCTCTTGATAACGCAGGTTTTTTTAAAACTTTCATTTTTACCTTGTATTACTTTTAATCTAGCAGTTCTATATTTATCTTTGGAACACTGCCTTTATATGAACAGTACAAGTTTATAAAATATTTAAGTTCAATATTTATGCTATGATCTATAGAGAAGATTTTCTACTCTTGTCTGGGTTGTCATTGGAGAATGCTTGGTCCCGCTACTTGTTTTTATTAGTTTGATATGTACAATTACATTTTATAATATGTTACAGCTATTTGCCTGCACTGTGTAAATTACACTATATTCATCATGCAGACCAAAGATAAACTCTCTATACCCAATACCATTTAGGGGCAAAATTTACTCCAAAATGATCTGTATGCTTCTGTCTGCTATGTCAAGGCTTTCTGTGTGCATTGTATCTTGACAAACAATTTAGCAGGTACAAGCTAGAGAAAAATTATTCCAGAGCAATTGTAATGAACATTTTTGCAGATATAATACTGATACAAGAGGAACATAAAGCAGCCACCTGCAGCTACAAAATATGCAACAGTCTGTAAGCATTCTGCAAGTCATCAAGAGCCCCTTGCTGCAACACACCAGTGAGTGTTTGCAATGTGCTATTTCAGTCTACATGTTAGAAATACATGCTGCAGTGATTCTCTTTTGGTTTGACAAGAAACCACTCCCTTTGGCTTGCTCAGAGAAAAGTAAATCAATAGAGATCCTGATCTAAGTAATGCTGAAGAGCCAAACCCAAGCTTGTTAGTGTATGCACCCACATTTGCACAAAATACCAATGAGACTGATGCATACCTTACTTCTGTAGTTCCTTCACATCTCCAAGTACAGCAGCCTGGAGCAAAATGCTATTGATGACAGAATTGCATTAGCAGTTAAGGAGCAATGATAGAATCTATAGAATTAAGGCACCTACTCGAGATACTTCAAGGCCAGCTTTACTAAAGTTTGCTAAAGGCAACCAATTCAGATGGTACAATGCTAGGACAAAGTGTCCAAAATGGCACTTATCTACCATGACTACCCTTAGCAAAGGCAGGAGTGCACATGGCATCACCACTGGTCTACCAGCGTTACCCCTGGGCTCTGTGTGGTGCCTGGAGACAATTATTACGTTTCACTCCTGTTTCAGTAGTGCAAGTCCCGAATAACGAGCAGGGCTGTACCATGGCCATCTGAAGTAAAGCTTTTGTTTGTGTATTACATGCCCTGAGACTAGGTCTAGGGGATATAGAAGAATATGCAAGGACACAGCCTTGTATGAACTTAGTGAATCGGACTGTGTTAGAGGCCTCTGTGGGGCAGAAGACAACAACCCTGATATGGTCTTCTGTATAATCCCTACAGGGAGAGATGCCTTGAGCAAGCATTGCCCAGAAATCATACCACCTGAGGGCAACTAGCTGGCTAGCACCAAAAAAAAAGGAAGGAAATTTACACCCATGCAGCACCTGGGTACATGGCATTGAAAATTTGTGACTGGTTTAAAAGAATGTTTAAAAGAACAAAGCCTACACCTGCTAAATCCACTAATGAAAGGAATAGTAAGAATGTTACCAATATTCGTTGCCTTTGCATGACTTGAGGGCAAATTATTCGTGGTATTAAGCATACTCATGCATCCCAAGAATGCCTGAAACTACTGCAGGTCCAAGCCAGCTCTGACAAACCTGGCAGGACTGTGACCATATTGTTGGTTTGCACAGTGACTGTGTGAGACACCAACAAGATTATGACAACTGGAATAGTAAGGGTCATCCTGAATTCAAGGAGGTATAGAAAAGAAAAGCCAAGAGGCACATTGCCTTCTGGTCTTTTCTGATGCATTACTGATTTTACAAATGCAAAATTGGCTGCTTGGAGACTTGATGAATTAACAGTTCTGCAGCATCCCACCATGATGCATGTAGCATTTTTAAACAACAATAAAATATACTTCCACATGACTTGACAAAGTGCCCTTTGGCTTGCAGTCAGAAAACGCAGAAAGAAAAGAAATAAACAGCTTTTCTTTCTTTTACATATGTACATCTCACAGATGAACTCAGTAGTACATTGACTGCAAAGTCTGAAAGCACACAATGATCAGGGACAGAAGATAAACAGTAAAAAATACAACTGTAAAATACAACTCTTTCCTAGACATTATATCCTGCAATACTTCAATGTTTTTGAGTCTCTTCATTCTGTTCACCCTTCTGAATATATATTGGTGTTTACAAAAGTCATCTAAAATATTGCATTAATGGTCTTCTAAATATTTCCTTCAACAATCACACAACGTATCTGAAGAAACGAAAATGCTGTTTCTATTCTGTGGTAGTAGATCCTGAGGTTTAGAATCCAAATATAGAACATCATGCACTTTCTCCCATTTACATTTATTAAAACAAATCCACAAACAACATTTGCACTGTTCTAAGTAACAATTCCTTCTAGAAAGAATATTTACTTTTTTAGCTGGGATAATTAATCAAGATTACATTTTTTTCCAGGAGTCAGGGAAAAAAAAATGTATCCCATAACTATATTTCTAAATTCACACATTCACCTAGCACAGCAATTTGATTCCCAATAAATATTTTCAGATAATACAAATCAGATAGAGCAATTAGTCCATTAATATACACAGTATTTATTTTTATTACCTCTTTAGACACAAAGGAACAAAACCCCACCAATCCTAATAAAGGTAAACTTCACCAAAGTGCTTTTTAACAGTTGTAATAATGCTTTGATGTTTTATCTGGTGTACTGCAGAATATCAAATTTTTATTCTGTTATTCGTTGAAAAGTAAACTTACAAACTCAGACTCTTAGCACCCTGCTCTTATCCAACAGTTCCTATTGACTTCTGTGAAGCTGAAGTAGTACTTTGAGAAGAAATTACAAGAACTGCTTAAGGAAAAACAGAAGTAAAAAGGACGTGAAAATCATGCCATTATTTACTACAAAAACAATAGCCTACAAACTTGGAGCAACCACTTTTACAAATCGTATCTCCTTAAGAAGTTCTTAGGTATATTTACTAAATAAATAAATAGAGAAATAAATAAAAAGTGAAGACAAATGTTTTGTATGATCATCCTCATACCCATGCTTTTCCCATGTCAGGGAAGAAAACCTGTGTCTAACCAGGACATAAGGAAAATGAAGGTGATCTGGTAAGAAGTTAATTCATGGCTTCTGAAATTACTGGCATTTTGTGTCCAAAGATTTTTACCTCAATAGTTTTGTCCACATGCTTTCAAAGAAGTAAAAAGAGCCACCATGTGTCAGCCAAAATGAGGCAATCAGTGATGATGCACGGTAACAAGTTTTTACTGCTGGGTTTGTGCTAAATACACTTTATAAACTTACAGAAATAACAGCATCTTATTTACCTTGTTCACACACATGCTAGGAGCTCTACAACAGCAGAATATGTTGATTAAAATGGTAATAGGTATGCATGCCTAGTTCTTCAATTCTTGGAGTGTATTTCAGTAAACTTCAATTAGTAAAAACGTCAAGTTTCCAACAGATTATTTACTATATAAACAGTTTATAAAATTTCAAGCACTCATTTTTTCATATACACTTAGCTTCTTTTGCCAAGTGAGAAAGAGAGAAGTGAGAGAGAATGAAAAAAAGAAGCTCAGAAGAGCTGTTTGCACTTCAACAGTGACATTTTTACAGCAAAACACAGTATTACATTACAACGTTCTTTATAACCACTCAGCTCTTAGAAAAGATCTGACATATGGTACAGAGATAACATTTGACTCCTGAAAGGGTGCTAGGACAAAGCTATCACTTAAAATATTGGAGGTGAAAACAAAACTGTACTGCACAAGAGAGCAGAATATAAGAAAATTTATAAGACATCATTAATAGAAAAAACTTATTATTAAAACTTATTATTAAAACTTATTATTACTATGTGTCTCCAAAGAAATTTCCTGAGAAAATGTAGATGATGGCAACCCAAAGTCTATTTCTTTCAATAATTTCCATGGAAGCTGTAAATATAAATACTGTTGAAATCAATGGTTCATCTTCTGGGAAAAAGATGCTACATGCTTTTTTGTACAGTTGAAAAGTTTCTGAATTATAACTCAGCCCTAATTTCCCGGCACTGCTTACTAATCAGGAGACATTACAGCTTCAGAAAGAGTCCTCTCCTTTTTCTCACAACAATTAGCATGCTGCTAATCGATCAAATTATTTTGTACTTTTTCTGTAGTTTTATTTGTTCGGAATGCAACTTCCAAACCCTTCAAGTTTTATTTTACCACTGCCAGCACCTCCAGGTGAGTATTACATTTCCCTTTAGAAATGTTACTAACCTGCCTTTAGAGAGAATTTCTAGTGTATCATCAGATCAAGGGAGTATCACCCTGAGACAGGTTTGTCCTCAGTGACTGCTGCATTGCGAAGTTAAAACCCCAGACTCACACACACGGCTACATCAGCCTAACGCGGAGGCTCGGCACAGTAACACACAGAAAACACAGGCTTACCTCTGTTTTAAGCAAAATTAAACATCAGCCGCAGTATAATCCTTAGCAAGCAGCCAGCACCTAAAGAACCTTCACCTTTGTTTAAATATCCCGTCCTGTTCCTGGGTGGAATAAATCTCTGGGGTCCTGGCGCTGCCTCTCCCTCGTTCTCCTGTAACCACTTGGCACCACAGCTCTGTGAGGAATGATCAAGTCGCTTCACTCACAAGTTCCTTTTACAACTCTGATTACATTATAGGGCCTTGCAGTGAAAAAGTACTGAGCTACCTGCCAGCTAGCACTCCATAATACACTGCCAAAAGGTTAAAAAATTCAGTCAGCAGTGTATTTTCTAGTGATGTGCAAGTACAGAAGAGCACAAAATATTCTTGGCAACCTTGTTTGATGCATTTTTTTAAACGCTGCTGTTCAGAACTGGATGAGGAGATTCAGATAAACCCAGAAACATATTTATCTATCCTGGTGATTTTTACTCATTCTGTATGAATTTCAGTACAAAACCATCTGAAAGACTGAAAAGCTGAGAAAGCATCAAATTAGCTTTAAAAACTAAATTAGAGTTACACCACAGCAAAGTTTTAATGATGTTATTGTCCTAGAGGGACTTAAGCACACCAGAGTTAAAGTTTCACTGCTTCCTAAGTGGCCATGTGCATTTTGAAAACTGAACTTCATTACTGATTTTTTTCCTTTCTTTAAAATTCCCTTTGAGAAAATGGATTTTGTCGTAGGGTTATTTCCATGTCAAATTGCTCATTCTTTCTTGTTCATGGTGGGGACCCAAGTGCTTTCTCTCATTCTCTTTTACAAAGAAAGGAGGTACCCAGTCAAATATACATAGTGAATTTTGATATCAGGTTGGTTAAACATAGAAAGGAGAAATTACATGATTCAGCATTTGTCAGACAAAAAGAAGCAAACTATTTCAAAAAGAATTATAATGCGAAAAAAATGAAAGACACTGCATGCAATAAATTTCTCTCCTGTGGATCTTCAGGTTATGATGAAGTCCTTGTTATTTAAAGTATTGTAATAAAATGTAAAATGATTAATGAGAAAAATGCCACAAATAATATTGTCCATTTCAGATAATAAACATATAACAGGAATTCTGATTGCAATACTGTATAGATGACCAACAAAAATACTCCTCAGGAGGGATGCAGCATCTCTCATGTCACACTTGTGCAGAAAGCTCCACCTATTTTATTGGCACAAACTTCCCACATAGTGCAATGGTTACAGTAACTTGTATCTTCTTGCTCTGACATATGCATTTAGAAATGAAGTTCAGAACACCAGAAGACAGTGGCTCACCACCTCTCTGGGAAATATGTACGATGAGACAGAAAGATTTATCTTCCAAGGGTCGGTACAATGCCAAGGTAAGAAGCCAAAGCTGATGCTGGTAGCTACTAATGTGTGCACGTCACCCTCCCAAGACATCCCTTCAGCATGTGCATGGCAAAGGCTCTCAGAGCAGGCTGCCACGTTGAGCAGTTGTACACAAAGTGCTGCACCTATGGCAACAGAACATAAGTTCCCTTCTACTCAGGCTTGTGCTCAGAAAAAACTCAAGAGGTTTAAAATTGAAATAAAATTTCACGGAGGAAAGGCTTCCATGCCATAAGCTCCCAGAAAGCCCCCACTTTCACCACAGCCTTTCTTCCTTTATGCTGTTTCTCGTAGCCCCAGGAAAAATCATCCTGTATATTTGTATGACCAAAGTCACATTCCAGGATTATGTTTGATCTGCTCTTCTGGATCTGTAAGAGAAAAGCTGAACAAAACCTTGGCTTATTCCTCCACCACTGCAGGAAGGGCAAATCTGAGCTCATTTGCCTCCTGAAATATTAGCCTTGGACTCTACAGCATAAATTATTCTGGGCAACCTCCAAAGTACTGTACTAGAACAAACTTCCATTTAAACTTTCTACATTCCTAGACACAAATTTGTGTGTTGTTTTTTGCAACCTTGTTTGCACTGACATACCTTGTACCATCATCAGTGATCCCAGGGAAATTTCAGCTTCAGTAAAGTGCAGCTGTGCTCTCCTTAAGACAAAGCATGTTAAGGTTTACTCTGCTTTTGAAGTTCTTTGGCATTACTTTTTAATACATTTTTAAAAGAGACTTAAAGTTCCAATCCAAATGTGTTGTGATGACACAAGTGCCCACCCTCCTTACAGCTGAGGCCAGCTCAGGTTGAGAACAGAGGCTAAAAATTCAGAAGAGGCTCCTCATTTTGGTCAGCTCAAATCTGCTTAATGCTGGTCCTGGTGCCAAATTCATCTTTTTAATCAGCTTTTTATCCATAGTAGAAGTTAAGACAGGTAAGTAGTGAGTGAGACAGTTGCTGAATGTTTCCACTTTAAAAAAGCTGGCATTAGGTTCAAGCTGGTCTACATTAGTTACAGCAGTCAGTATGTAAAAACACCTATGGTCTTAGACAGTGGATCTGTGCTAGATAAACATCACATAACTGTAAGATGTCATTTTCCCCTTTGTTTTTATACTATTGAAAGTGGACAACTGTACACAAAGAGAGTTTAGAGACAGATTGTTCACCCAAATTGCCCAAATGAATGCTCTGGCATAGCTCTGCTGCAGAATTATGAAGTTTGCATCTAATATTGCTATTTTATGTCCATTATCAAATATGCACTGAAGAAAACACTACTGACAAGACGTAAAGGTTCAACTCTGCTGCAAACTGACACCAGCACAAAAATGTACCACAGCATCAGTACTACTTAGATTACTGTGCAAGGTAGGGAGAGATGTGAGAGAGCAGGATTTTCTGTGACACCTTGCCTTTTGCAGTAAACATGAATTCAGGTTATTTTTACAGTTTTTTTTTATGGCTACTCATTTTTTATTCTCATCTCTCCTTTCAGAATTGCAAACCCTGCTGAGAAAGGCGTTGCCTTACTCAAAGGCAAAGGAGATAAGACAACAGTCAAGAGACACCAGGCAGAAAGGGTACCAGTGAAGAAACAGTTGTTCTCTGTTTTCTCTATTTTCTCTGCTAACTTTTCATTGCAAAGCAAGATTTCTTTATTGCAACTATTGGCTATTTACATTTCTCATGTAAAATTATCTGGTACAAATACAGTAAAAAGCTATGAAAAATATAAGAACAAGGGAGAATTAGCCATATATTAAAAATGAATATTGAGAACTTCTGAATTACAGCCAATGTATTCAAGCAGACAGCAAGTGTTTACCACAATTTAAAGCCCTTTAAAACACCAGGTAGGATGAGATAGAAAAAGAAAATGAAGCAGTGCAGATACTCCCTATCTCTATAGAAAAAAGTAACTTTCCCCCAAGCTTCTTGTTATTTCTGAACTCAAAACACTTCTAAACTGCTATGCCAACTACAACACCGAGTTACTTGAACTACAATTTTTAATGTAATGGCACAGGCATATTACTAAGTTCAATGATCAAATGTACTTGTCTTGATGGAATACAGTATCTGCAAATGTTGGTCCCTGTATGCTAGCAATAGACATTACATTACAGTACAATATGAAGCTAATTCAATTCCTATACTTCAAAACTATATAAAAGTCCATTTTCCTTTTTCTGTATTATCCAAAAGCAGAGGCTAAGACTGAGCATCGGATTTTCTTACTGTTTTGATACTGACGGCACAGACAAACCTATCACAGATGAAAAGATGAAAACAATTTTAAAATAAACTGGGAAGGAAAAATAGCATATGAAGATCAGCACTGAAAAAAATGAAATAGGGTAGCAGAATGTCAAACAGCTCAGTATGAAGGGAAGCTTTCAAATAGACATTTTAAAAACAAACAAAAAAAACCCCAATCATCAAGGCTGAACCACAAATATCAAAGTCTGAATTAATATAAAAAGATGGCTTCCCAGAGTACACGGTAAAAAATTAAAATATAATAAACAAACCTTATTTTCTTGTTCGTAGACTTACTATTGGTTAAAGAGAAACTTGCCTTTTACAGTAATTTTTGTCCCTATCTTAGCATAGAATAACTCAAGCCAAGAAGTACAACATCTTTCCAGGGATTTCAATATATATTAGCTCACAGATGAAGAACATGAAATACAAAAGTAAAACAAACTTGCCTTTCATAGCAGGATTACACCACAGTGCTCCAATCTTGCAGAGCTAATGGTTTGAAGGTCAGGCTCTTTGAAACAGATGCACTAATCTCTTATTATCTGTATATTACACAAATTATTGCAGACAGTATTTTTTCTTGGAACTGACAGATAAAGCTTTATTTACTGCTCAGGATTACTATGATCATTAATGAGAGTGCTGCTTTCAGGGTGGGTTCACACTGTGAGAGGTTAGCTGCTATTGAGTACTGGCTGCTATAAAAATAGCAATGGACAGTTAAAACAGTAGTAAAAAGAAAGACAAGTAAATTCTATGCAGGTAAGACATCATCAAAATAAGGGTAAAACATAATATATGCACAGAGAAAAATATCGCTGTACACAATATGAATCAAAATCATATAAAGGAAGAAGTATGATCAAAGCATGATCTTGCTTCACCATTATCAAGTGTTCTTTAAGAGAATATACAGCTTATTAGAGCCTTTACCAGGTATCATATTTTTGAACTCCATGAGCACAACAGAATCTAACATGGTGGAATATTGGAGATAAAAGAAGAAGCAATAAAATGTGCATAAGCCTTGGCTCATTTATATAGAAATTATATTACTACCCGCCTGAACTAGCAATGATTGAACAGACATAATAGTTGACGGGTAGCTTCTAATAAAATCATAATGAAAGATGACATTGAGAGCATGCAAATATCACAAAAAAAAAAAAGTTTGGGAGTTCCTTGATAAGTTAAATGGTACCACTACTGAGAGAATAAGAAACAATGTGGGAGTGACTTTCAGAAAGTTTAAATAGCATATGTAATCAGCATAACCATTTCAGAGTCTTTGAATAAGAATAATTACTAAATATTACTAAATACACCATCTTTAGTCTGCAAAAAATATCAAAACTAGCATGACAAGTATTAGAAAGAGGATATTTTTAAAAAGGTGACTGCAGTAGCAGGATTTACCCCATCCATTGGAGATGCAGCCCTGAAAATATGTAATGAAGACTATCTCCCATTTCTTTTGAAGTGAGTTTTGATGTGCATTTCAGTGGCAACAAGAGCAAATGTCACTGAAAGGTAACTGAAATCTAAAAATTATTTTACTTTACAATTCTTTCATACAATGTGCCTGATTGCACACAGTTTCCCAAAGAATATTCACAGTACCTCCTTTTTTCCTCAGCATTAAAAATACGTATTTACTTTTTAACAAGACCATATTCTAGAGGAAAATTGAAGTAATTTATCTCAAGTCAAGAGCTACCAGTACACAGACAAAAAAGTTCTCAGAACAATCTGTGTTTTCTTCTGCAGAAATTTTTAAGTAAAAGTAATCTTTCTAACCCTTGATTGTACACCATCCTTTGAAGAATGTAATCTGTGTATGCCAGACTGTGAAAGGGAAGATGCACAAAGATTTTAAGGCCTTAACTTTTCTATGGAATTTTCTGTCAACTTCAGAGAAACTTTGGACTACACAGGCTTATTGACTGTATCAAACCAAACATAAAAACATGGGTAATTAAAAAAAAAAATATCCTAGATACATGGTCCTATTGAATGTTTTCTTTTCACCCATATCTGGAACAAGTGGTTTTTAAAATCTTAAATACTCTTTTACATTTATGTCTTAGCTACATATTTACAGATCTACATGGGACTATTCCTTGTAAAATATACATAGGACTGCACCTCACCCTCACTTGCATACCTAACGTGTCATAGTTAAATGAAACTTCCAACACGTTTGCAGTGTGACAATACGGTATTTCATCAGTGAGGAAAATAATGCACTTTAGAAACCAAAGTCAACTTTGTAAAAAAATCCTGTTCCAGAATGATATGCCTGAAATTTTGATATAGTTATAATTACCTTTTAGTAGGATATCATGTAAATAAAATATTATGCTTCTAATATAACCTACAATCCATGAGTTTATAATATATTTACCTTGATGATACAGTAACAAATAAAGCACCAACACAGAATCAGAGCAAAATTCTGGTCTGCTTTTCTTCAGAATATACAACACACTTAAATCATCTCTCAATACACTTAAATGATCTCTCATCATGCCATCTTCTTATTCAACAAGGCAGACAACTATAGTATTTTCAGGTATTTTGTAAAGATAACTTATGGCAGTGATAAGCTATTATTTGGATAGAAATACTAACAATATTAGTAAAAAGATCTTGTTACAGAAACTTCATCATGGCTTCATCAAGTAAAATAACAAATGTCACTGTTCTGTGTCCTGAACTACAAAACAGGAGATGAAAGAACAATCAACAAGCTGTAAATATAAACATACACATTGCCAAGGCTACCCTGTGATAGATGAATCTGTTCAAAATTATTTTACTTAAATTAATGATCTGTTCACAAATTTTATGCATGTCTTTACTGATCAACCAGATTAAAAGAATTTAGTGATTTTCTGATTTAGTTTGTTGTCAAAATATGTCATGAAATAATACACCACTACTTGCTCATTTAGCTAATTTTGCACTGCAGAACATAATCTATTTTATTACTCTTTAAAGCAAACCCTTCCTGGTGGAATATTCAGTTAAAAATCCCCAAACAGAAGCATTCTCATTAAAAGAACAAAAATTCTACATGAACCCAAGGATGAATTTATGCCCCACGTTGTTTCCCATCAGCACAGAGATGAGTCCTGCTATACCATGTTGTAGGGGTCAAACATTATATTGCTTTCAGCCACAGGTTCCCATTCCAAGAAAGCTAACACTGCCCTAATTTATATTGTAAGCATTATTAAATATATACATGATATTTAGACAGACTTTAATGTATGGACATTTAAGGTTCAATGGAATCTTTGCTTAAACCAGTACACCTAGCTAAAAACTACACAAACATGCTCACACATACACACAGTCGGTTGTCTTTTTCCCCAGCATTATTTCAGTGAAATTATTGCATCTGTTGTAATGTGTTCATAAGTAGTTTAACCAGTTAACAAATATTTTTTAATCTGGTCATTACAGTCATACGTTTTTAGGAAGTTTTGGCTCTTCTGCAGACTGTGAGACCTTCAGTAAGTCACTTCCAGTCCCAGAGTTTGCTCCTCAATAAAATGGGAAAATGGCACTTACCGTTATGCTTTAAGGTCTATGACTGCCAACAACACAAGGAACAAAGAACCATCTCTACTATTAAATAGGTCTGAGATGAACTATAAAAGTCAGAACATAAATTAAGAGCACATAAAATAAACTGCACTACAAAGCCAAGTTTAGCAGTACATGTTTACGTAGGATTCACAGCAGTTCCTGCTTCAGTTAGGATTGTAGAAAGACTGCTACTGCAAGCCTGAACCCCATGGAAATCTTCAGACAACACCACCAACAAAAAGGTCTTCCATTTATTTAACAGAACAGTCTTTACAGGGTTACCAAATTCTTAAGCCTTGAAATCAATGAGATTTTTCAGCACCCAGCTCTCAAGAGCAATTGATTTCTTAAAAATAAGCATATCCCACAGACAAGTAGAACCTGCAATTCATGAAGAGAAACAGCCTGTGCATGTAAGATGCTGGTTAGCAACCCTGCTGGAAAAAGAGTGGTCTTTAAGGAAAGAAGGCATGCTGGGATGCAAAGCATCAAGGTTCAATTCTCAATTTTGCAACTTTGTTTAATTCTCAGTTGTTTTACAAAATACTTTATGGCACACAGCTTCTGTTGTATATTGCAGTGAAACCATGTGAACACAGAAAAAAAAAATGACAAAACCAGGATATGTTATGTCGTATCTGTCACCCTAAGCTGACTTCATTCAGCCCTCCTTTTGGGAACAATCATTGATCCATTGGTGATTTAATTTCCCTCACTGTTTGTCTGCCTCACTTTTAACTCATCTCAAGTTGATGTTGCCCAAATACTTTTTTTCTCTTTCAACAACAAACTATTTGAAATTGTATGTGAAAAGTAATAACACAGTATCAAAAAAACATTGTATGAATAAAAGCATTAATGTGTAAAAGTCATCCACTCCTTGTAAAACTAAGGCAGTATATTTACTGCTCATTGTACCAGCACCAAACACATGGCAGCACTAGATGAATAGCAGTGCATTGCAGCTTGCTGTGCTCTCTGATTGCCCTTTGAAGACTAAAAGCATTTTCCTGTTCCCAGCTTGTATGAAACTGGTAGTGTCACATAATAGGAAAGAGGAGTAGTATGCAAAAAAAGAAAAGGAATATTATTGGTGAAAGTACTTACATTTTCATCATAAGCAAGGCATCACAGTACAGTTCTGTTATGTATTCTGCTTGGCTGATGACAATGTATGAAAGGCTTGGATCAGGACAGTTGTGCTGAATGCACAACTAGGAAGTTACAATAAAATAACAATTCACTGTATCATTTCCATCTCTTTGGTTATTCAGTGCTAGGGTTGATTGATAAGATTCATACCATACATAATGTTAGTTTTGATGATGACATTTTCTTAATGGATTAGATAAAAAATCTTATAAAATATTAGAAAAAAAAGAGATATTTAAAGAGGTCACCAGACATAAAACTACCTTCCTTATTTCTTCTGATTTGATCACATTTCAGACAATTAACCAATGGTTTTCTCAAAACCCTTCCAAGTCTCCCTTCTCGCAAACAACACAAAAACACAGAACACACACACACATATATGTATCTCTAGATTAGTTTTCACACAGAGACTTAGAAAACCCTGATTTTACACCTGTAACCAAATCCTTCTCCTCTTATGGGTGCTTAACAATCAGCAGAGCAAATAAGAGAAACCACTTAGGAGGTAGAGAATTACTCCATCTCTGTAAGCTCATTATCTGATCTCCTACAAAAAAACCCACCCAAAAACTTAAGACGGTTACACCAATGATAAACTTGCCCTATTTTAAGAGTGGGATTTTCACCATAAGCGTGCCAAAGGCACTCTTGAATCTGTAATTTCAACTTTGCTTTGTGCAGCAAGAGAAGGCTGTGACAGTTTGCTTACTGCATGCCAGGCTGCAAGAACTAGAAATTGTCTATTTTTTGTAGTTCAGCAGTTGTGTCATTTCTTAAGGCTTCCTCTCTCCAGGTTGCTCTGCCGTGGGCATGAGGGGCAACAGGAAACCTTGCAGCACTCAGCTATAGGAAATGAAGGACTGAGGCAGCTGATGCCATTGCTACTGCTGGCCTCTGAGGAGGAACCAAGGAAAGGGGGCTGTACACAGGCTAAATAGGATGCAGCTCTCTGAACTTTATATGTCTGTATATGCTGTACTGGAGGTGCCAGGTTCCTTTTTAGAGCATATAGAAAGAAAGAGACATTTTGGGGTACCAGTTCATTTTTATTATTTCAGATATTTACTTGAGGATAGGTAAGCCATGCAAAGACGTGCACACTTCTCTCTGCTGGATCCATGAAAAGAGAATGGCACTGTGTAAATGAAACAAACCATGGTGACAAATCTTCAGTCATCAGCATTTGCACTGGAAAATCTGAGCCTGAGTCTTGGCTAAAAGGTTTCTGAACAAAAATAAATTTGTATTTGCAGTTAGGTAAGTGCTGTTAAAGCTGTGAACCACTTCTCAAACCCACCACGGTTTCCCAGTCCATGACAACGATTCATCTGTTAAGAGTTAAATTCTAACCTGGCTTTATAATCCCAGCATAAATATATCAAAGTTGCCTGTTATAACATATGCCAGAGATTATAGCTCTCTTCTTGATGTGATATAAGCCTGTACCAGAGCTGTAAATTTTTTCACATCAGAAGAAAAAATAAGGGCAGTAAAAATGCAAGTCAGCTCCATGACACTGAGCTCTTGGAGTTGGTTGTGCTCTGCAAAGGCCATTACTGAACCTCTAGAGAAATAGTTTGGTTACCAGAGAATTGTATCCTGTGTGTGACCACAGCACTGTTGGAGTGCCTCCAGGCAGAAGAACTTGGTTCTTCTTCATGGTATACCTCTAAGGTAAAGACAACAGACTCCCTCAAAATGTTTTCCTGGTAAATTATTCCTTTCCTATCCACAAATACTAAACTTCAACTCAGTGTGTATACCCTATTGTGTATATACCCTGGAGGTTGTTTTCAATGCTTCTTGAACATCTTTCCCCAATCAAGTTTTAGTTACTTTGGAGTCCAGACTGAAGAAAGCACATGAGTCTTGTCAAAGGAATCCTCCCACCCTGCCCTGACCATGAACTCCAGAGAAAAGAGCTGCTCAGGCAGGAGAAAAGATGGTTAGTAGGATAATTTTCAAAGACAAAGTAATGTGTAAAACTGATTTACTTTTATACATAAATCCTAGGTCACATCTATACCCAATTTAGTGTTTCAGTTTGGTTGTGCTCTGAAAGAGAGCACTTTGCAACATCAAATCTAATCAAACAGCAGAGCTATAAATAAAGCTATCAACAGCCATGTGAAAGCAAAACTAATCAAAACAGCAGCCCAAAGATTCCTCCCTGGAAGAGCTCTTCAGATATTTTAACCTGCTTTATAAACAGGAAATCCATTTGCATGGATGTGCATTAAGATAACTTGTCAATCTGACAAGTTCTGTTCTGAGACCAGAGAAATCATTACAAATAATGGATACACAAGACACTGATTTTTATCCCAAAGACATGAAAGCAACCATTTAAAAAAGCAACTTTCAATACTGTTTCACAGCAGCGTTTCACAAACACAATTTAAAATCAAAGCAAGGTACCCAGCTAATCCAAGCTTCAAAAACAGAAGCCGGGGGGCAGTTTTGGGCAGCCCTCCCTACCTTATTGAGCCACAACACTTCTGTACCTCACAAATCAAAGAAGCACAGGAAAGCAGAAAGACAACTGATTCCTCTAGGCTTAGCTCCACCCTCCTTGGATAATTATTATCTGACTGCACTCAGGAGCTGTAAACCACAAGGAAACTGGAGAGAAGGCATCAAGAGGCCTGAAAGGAGAGTAAAGCAAGACTGACCTGACAGTGTGAAGAGGCAGAACCTCACATTTATTTTCATTCAGGCTTTTCTGCCTTGGTTTCTTTCTTCAACAATAACAAATCTTGCATTTATTGCAGAATCTATCAGGAATGGGTTGGTCAATTCTGACCGGTCAAACTTCCATCCCACTGGTAATTTCTGCTGGGATTGCCAGTTTCCCAGAGGAAAAACATCACATATCTAGCATCCCCTGCAAAGCAAAGCTTTTGAAGCTAACAGGCAACAGAAACTGAACTTTAGCAATATGAAATACTACTGTATGGAGAAATTAAATAAACTATATATATATTTCTTTCTGTGAGCATCAAGGACTTTTATAGATACTAATTTAAAAGTAATTCTCAGGTAATTTATGAGACTAAACACACAACAGATCATTTAAAAAATACTGTAGCTTACTCTTGTGGTTCTCTGAATGCCTTAAGTCACACTGCAGTTAAATATTTGTAGACTTCAGTCTGAAAATCTAAACAGATTGTCAAATTTTAGTAAATTCAGGAAAGTTCAGGTTGCCTTCCAATGGAGACCTGAAGATGTATTGAGTCAACATGCACTGTTTACTGAGGTCTGAGTAACTATACTGAAGTCTATATGGCTTTGTTATATGGAAGATTGGAAAACTATGGAAAAATCAGAAAATCATGGAAATGATTTTCCATGGAAATATGGAAAATATATGAAATATGCGGAAGAAACAGAAAATCAGGTTCAAAATGGCACAGTATTTACGTGGCTTACCTAAAATAAGTTATACAAAATAACCAATACACATAGCACCTAACATTCCAATGGATATCAAGACAGATTGAAACAAAGTTATCATTTTATACTATTTGTCCCTTTTGGAAGTTATTTGACCATCATATTATAAAAATTGCACACTTATCAAACTAAAGAAAAGCTGGCACATCATTCAAAAGGCTGATAGAAGTGTAAATATATGCCACAGCAGGTAAAATGACAGCATGCCAATGATTTAGAAATACAAACATATTTTATTTCCCGGGCTATTTTATTTCTTTGTCTTTTCTTGGCATTTTTAGGAATATTTTGCAGATGCAAAGAACTGGCTAGCCAAAGAGAGTGGGTAACAATCACTCAAGGTTTGGTTTAAGCCCTTGAAACATGAGACATGCACAATGGAAAAGCAAAACAGTGCAAAAATTTAAAAGGAATATTAAAATATAAACCTCTGATAAGTATTCACTGGCTTCTGGTGATTTCCTTAAAAAGAAATCACACTTGGTATGTTGTGATTAAGGCCATTCATAGGCCTAGGGAGCAGTGGCTTCCATGGAATAAACCCCATGAGCAGAGTTCACACATCAAGGACAAGCAGATGGCACTGAAGAGATGAGCTTTGTTCTGAAGAAGCACAAATTCATTGGGTGCCTGGATCCCCCCCTTTTTTTTTTCTTCTATTTGTGTACTGGGTTGGTCAGCAGGATGCAAGTTTGGACCAGCAAGCAATATGATATGCTCATTTTCATCTTTCCTTTGTTTAAGACTTGTCAAAGTGTTTTTTACTTATGTTAATTTAATTTACTTGCCATCTAATGTATGGAGAGGACTCTGGGCAATAAAAGTTATGCTGTCAGAGATCAAATTCCTCTGTCACACAGTTTATATTCAACTGCTGCTCCTTCTCTTCTTGGAAACAAAGTCAACATTGGACTGACCAATAGCTCTGGATAGCAGATACACTGCCAGGCTGATTCCTGTGGGAATAAGGCCAGTGACAATCCCCCTTTATCATCCATCCTCTCCTGTCCTGCAATGCTCCTGTTACCTGGACCTCCGCCAGCTGAACCCAACCACCCTTCATAATCTGTCAAAAGTACTGGAGAAGGCTTCTGATTTTAGAAAAGTACCTTAGGTGTGCTGTGTAGAGTGGCTGTTGCCCAGACTCTCTCCTATTCAGATGCAGAGCTCCTACATGGTGAAACAGTATTCCAACATGGTTCTGCAAAGCTGCCTGAATTATTTTTCAGCTGAGTATTTTTTGCAGCAGAAAAAAAAAAAAAAAGAGATTCAGCAACACTGAAATATTTTGGGAATCACTACCTGCTCTATCTGATGCTGTCAGCATTTTAAAATATCATTCATATTTACTCATATTTAAGGAAGTACGCAAGCTGATTACCTACTTTTGAGGCACATCATAAGTTGGTAGATTTGAAATAATTTTTAATTTTGGGGGGAACTAGATGAAAAACTATTATTTTTAAATCCTGTGAACATTTTTTAATAATTTTACTGAGTTCTGCATATTTCATTATCCATGATATGCAATTCAGAGTATCTAAGGGCTACTATCTATATTGCAATCTCGATGTATACAGAATTTTTATTAATACATTAGCTCCAGCTGCACTAAAAGCAGCATGCTTTCTTATCCTAATTATATTTACCATTATTATTATTAGCATTATTATCCTTGAAAATCTCTTAAAAACACTTGTTGATTATTGGCTTTGTCTTAGGCTAGGTTTACCACTTTTCAATTGGATTCTGTTGCTAACAGTTTTCTTCCTAGCAAAAAAAAACAACCTAAAAAAATCACTCAAAGCTCTTCACATTCACATGTAAAAGTGCTAAATAAGCTTAGTGTCTCTGAATCTAATGATTCTTTGAATTCAGATAAACGCACTTTTTAAAACTTGGCCTACCAATATCTTACCAAATGTATGATTACCACACATTCTTATAAATATTTTATTAAAAAGCTTTAAGATTTTAAAAATTAATTTTTGTTTTAAATAATTTGTTGCCCCCACTCAGTTTAGAGATACGATACCCTAGAATATCACATTTTTCTAGAAACAAAATACTACAGGTGATCCATAAAATAAAAGAGTGCAAAGAAAATTTCAGTTGTGTGTTGGTGGGGAAGAATTAAGAATAGTTTTGAAAAATGCTTTAAATTATTGCATGTTTGTTAGTCACATGAAGAAAAATAATCCCATAACTGGTTTTAAGAAATGCAGTGTTCAGTTTTTGATCTACTCTCTAGAGCTCTGTGTTACATTTACTAAAAGTATTAGGGGAAAGGCCACAGCCTGATCATCTGCAAAATTCAACAAAAAATGGTGATATAAGAGTCATGAGCAGCCTTTTCAGAAGATGGTTGTGTATAACCAGTCAATTCTGCCCCAAACTTCATCTAAATACTTTGAATAACTCTGTGAAGCAAATACTGCAGATTTAACTATTTCTTGTCGTCCCAGTTTTAAACTAGATAGCTTGAGCTCCTGAATCAATACTTAAACAATTAGTTGCTTCATGCCAAACATTCTATCTCATTCAAACCAAAATCAAAGTTCACGTTTGTTAAGAAAATGATGGTTTCAGAAAGAAAAAAAAAAATCACATCTATCAAAATTAAGACTCTAAACAGAGGGCTTTTTTTTTCCCCTGAGGCAGGAATCCATGTGTAGAAATACTTATTGTGAAGATAGTAGACCTTTTTTTCCCTCTTGATAGTACTCTGGCATCACTGTATTTCCTTTTTCTGAAATTATTTGGATATTATTTTAACTCAGTATTTATACTTTCACAAAGTAAAACTTCTAAATGCAGTGTGAATCAGATGGAAAAGTAAATAAAAATGCTCTTAAAACAAAGCTCAGTTAAATAAAGTCAGAATTATCAGTAGGTCTTTCTATAAACACACTTCATAAAAGTTACAGTAGAAACTTAACAGTGAACCTACACTTATTAAACACATTTGACATATTTTGAAATTATAGATCTATAAGAGATGCATGTCATAGCTTAGCAAAAGTCAAGATTATACTTCTGGAGAGGAACAGATTCTCCTAAAGCCCATGCTAATTAAGTAGTGGAAATAGCTTAAAGTACAATTATTCCTGCAGTAATATCTGTGTTAAAAAATATAGGCAGAAAGCATAACTGGACAGAAAAGCAAATGAACACTTTCAAGTAGAAGTCAACCAACTGCACAACAGGAGAGAAAGTCAAAATTTATATTTCAGGGAAAAGGAAAAGAGCCACATGTAACCCGAACTCAATAGAGCAATGGGGCTTTGTTTGAAAATACTAACCCTTATTAGGAAATCTTTTGGAAGATGAGTAACTGGAACTGAATTATGTTTCTATTAAGGGTAGTGAATTCCTCAGCTAGACTGCAACAGTAAATAAAAGAGAACATGCTTACATTCACTTAATAGTTTCAAAGAATTAAGGATCATTACTAGAACAAAGAGTTCCTCTAACAAAAATAACCAGGTCTTTGTTTTTAATATTATTCTTCATCCATTTCTTCATTCTCCCCTCCTTCTCCAGAAACATGTGGGTACATGTGGGATAGGTACGAGGCTTTTGCTGGGTTCAGGGGGGTGCTCTTTGCTTCCAGAGTGTCAGGTTTAGAGCTCAGATCCTGTCACTGTCCCTAAGGCACCGTCACCATCCCTGCTGCTGCACTACAGGCTTTTTATAGATTGGCTGAAAAGAGAAATCCAACTTAATGTCAGTCTCCCTCCATTCTTTTTGTGCAACAGAGCCATTGTCCTCATAGATCACCACAACTATGTAAAGCAAGATCTAATGGCTGCTCAGGGAAAAATAACAACCCCGAGACAAAAGACAGAGATAGTATCAAACAGGCCAACTGCACTAATAGGTGTGCAGCAGGATGAAGCATCACACTTTTGCAAGGCTGTTAGGAATTAACTAATGTTAAGGAAAACAACCACAAAATGTTCAGTCAGGAAAACAGACTGGAACTATCTGGAGGTAAGGAAGCTGATGTATAAATGTTAAGTGCTGCTGCAGAGATAAATGCCCAATGCAAGCAAATATTCCTCTCCCACTGAGAAGTTCCTCCACAACATGGTGGGAAACAGGTTATTTAAAGAAGACTAAACTAAACCTGTGGGCAACAGTATAGATGTAAGACTCATGATAATTCTGAATTCCAAGATAATTTTCTGAATCTGCTATTAGAAAATCTGGGATCTTGTAGCATTTCATCTGGATGAAAAGATCATGATACAAAAGAACAACAACAGAAAAAATAAAAATAGGATATTATGCTATATAAGACAGAAAAGGCTCTTTCATCCCTAGAATACTAAATGCTTGAAGAGATTTAAGATTCTTGTTCCTCTGTTCTGATTGTTAGAAACTTCACTGTAATTTCCAGACATAGAAAATTTATTCATTACTATTTTATATCCATTTGTTTTCACACCACAGTTTCTGATGGTGTTGCCCTTTAGCTTCAAAAGCTCTGCCTTTTTGATGTTCACACTCATTGCATTCTTACAGAACAATCATATCCCTGTTCAACCTTCATTTTTACAGACTGAACAAATCAGGCTATTAATAAAGCATCCTTGAAGGTCTCGATTCCTACAATCATCCAGCATTTATTTTCTTGAATTCTGAGTGCCAAGTATTCCAGAGGACCTGTCAGCTGTGCCTCATTCAATGATTTCAACATTTCCTTAGGTCTCCAAGGAAATACCTTGCCTGATGAACCCAGGGTAGCATTTGCATTTTCTCTGGCCAGTTATTATGCACAGATTACATTCATCTTCTGATTTTTATTATACCTATGTCTTCCTCCTCCTCCTGTTTTTTCTGCATGACAGAGCTCTCACATTACATCTGGAAATTTTCACGAGTCAATCTGAAAGGAATGATCTTACAGTCTGCATTATCACATTTTACTTGACTTCTATTTTTCTGGTCCTCAAGTTCATCAGTCCACACACTATATCACTTCAAAGGAGATACTTTCCAAATCAGTATTATCAGCATATTCTAGCAGCATGCACACTTCCTCTTGTCAGGGAAATATGTTTTTTGTATTAGAAATAGTAAGCACTCTATGGCTCTTCTTTTACTAAAACCAGCTGCTGCCTCTCCTCTAACAAGTTTCTTCCTGACATCCAGTGTTCTATCTTCATGCTTTCTATACAGCCTAATAATATTAGTAAATTTATTAAAGTCTAGATAAAATGTCTTTTGAGCTTTCACTTAGCAACTATATTTCTTATCAATTAAATGTTTTGTTTGTTTTTTTTAAAGCACAGTTTCTTTCATTAAAGTAATAAGAAATAAACGTAGAGGTTATAAGCTAAAAAACAAGCTTAGAAATCCATCCTTTCATTGTCTATAATTGAGGCTCAATCAATTAAAACAAAATGCAAGAAAAAAGAAAACTAGAAGCCTGACCACTGCAATAAAGTGTTGTCACAACCTTAGTAAAAAAGTAGCTAAATTATATAGCCCAAGATTATGGAAAGAAGCAATGATATTATAAAAAAGTCAACAAACAACACCCCCCTTTATCTCAAAAGCTTCCACTCTCCAGCATATTCTATTTCCTATTTATTACCTACTTCATCTGGCAGTGGTATCTAGACTTGTACAAAATATGCTGTTGTATAATAAAATTACTACAAGCATGGGCAGCAAATTACCACTGCTGTCATTATCAAAGACTGCAAAAATAAAAAAAATGAGGTTTTTAAAACAGCATCTACTTTGAAATAATATAGCTCTAAGCCTGGAGGATTGCTTTATATGCTTAATTTCCATGTTTTCCAGGCAGTGTTATTTTCACTACTGCATAGTGGTGCTCAGTGACAGCCACTAAGTTCCTCTAAAGGTTCTCCATCACTAGAGGGCATTTGGTGTAATGGATGGGGTTGTCTTTTCTGTACATTTACCTAAACTTTGATCATCCAACCAAACCATGAGAGAAAGCCTTCTTAAGACCAATCTTAGAAGGTGAAATGTGAGACAGTCAACCAGAAGAAGTGTTATTCTTACAGCTAGAGTGAGCACACAAAAGGAGAAGAGCTATACTGTGGAGTATAACATTATCAAGCCTTCCCTCCTCAATGACCTCACTTGGATGATGGTATCTCTTCTGAAATCAGGAATGGAATTTAATTCAAAAGAACACACAAAAAGCCACTTTTAATGGGAAAATTTTAGGAAATTACAGAAAATACACTGTACTAGGGAATTCCATGTGAGAATATGTGCAGTTTTTACACAGTGAAATACATTATAACATTTTCATGTGGTTTTGCTCAGATTGCCTGTTACTTCCTGTGTGAAGCATTCAGACAATTAAAAATTCCTTCCAAATACCCACTTCACAGATGCACTTAAGTGAGCAGAGGTTTCTTTCATTTCAGCTCCACTTCATGGTACATAAGCTCTGTCTGAAATATTAATGCCTATGGCTTCATTTCAGGTTGTTGATGTTGAACTTCACAGACAGGAGATGGACAGCAAAAAGCTTTGCTTCTTAGGTAGAAATACCTCACTGTGGTTTATACCATAAACATGGCAAATTATTTCCATTTAGAAAAATGACCCAGTGTCAGTGTAATGTGAGACTGGAAAAGCTCCCCAGTCTTCCTTAGCTCTTCTCTGTATCTCTTTCACCTGTTTTGGGCCAGTAATGGGAACAATACCAATATCCCAGGTGAAGCCTCACTTCTGTCTTCTAGGAGAACACTAGTGCCTCTCAAGGAATGTCAGTGGAAAAGGAGCCAGAATAGCAATCTCAATAGCACTTTGTTGAGAACCTTGGAAAATAAAATTAGTCTCAAAGAAATCATTCAGAGAAAATAGATCCTGTGTTTCAAAAGGCTCAACAGTTGCATCTCTGGTGGTTTTGTTCATTTCTCTTGAAGCTGCCACTTTCAGTCTTTCTCTCAGTACTGGTTAGCAGATTTTGGAAATACTACTTAAGTAAACACTCCTAGAATACTTTGTAATTCCTTTTAAACTCTTATTCTCAGTGCTTTTCATAGAAAAGTTAGCCTCCACTAGAAGTGGACAAGAAAATTACACTAATTTACAGCCTTTAACAAAACAAACCCAAACACAGCCAGTCATCCTGTCCATTTGCTTTAAAGGGTAAAATCTGTCCTGCTGACCAATTGCAGGGGGGCTGATGCAATTGCATCAGCTTGAAGATGTCACAGAGATCACAGAACCACAGAATAGCTGTGGCTGGAAAGGACCTCTGTGATCACTGAGTCCAGCTGTAGTTGGATACACACAACAAGCAAAAAAACAAGACCCCTAAAATCTTGGCCACTAGATCGTGCCCTGAAGTGCCACAGCTACAAATTTCTTAAATACCTCCAGGGATCATGACTCAATCCCCTCCCTGGGCAGGTTTATCCAGTGCCTGACCACTCTTTCAGTAAAGACATTCTTCCTACTATCTAATATAAATCTCCCCTGCTGCAATTTCGGACCATTTTCACATAATTTTATAGACCTAGCTTATATTATACTGTCAAACCAAATTATTTATTTATCTTAATTCTGAAGAGTGGAGACATTACTAAGTTACTTAGGCACAACACAATTAAGTGAATTAGATGGTTTTAGGTATCTTCTCTCTGGCACACTACAGGGATGAAGGGAAGTGTGGCCCCGATTTAGGGCAGAAGTATTGAGTGTCCAACAGTGGACTTTCTTTGGAAAACCTACCAAGTCTCATAATATTCTAAAAAATACATTAATTCAACTCACTGACCTCGGACAATTTAACTAAAAACATAGTGACTTACAAAGGATGACACATTTTCTTTGCTTTGCTTATACCACAGACAGTAGTGTTTGCCCGAGCCACAGTAAAGCAAAGTAAATATCACTCTCAACTGTTTTACTGTAATGAATTATACATAATTATACTTTCCATATTTGATTTACTGTTTGAGCTTTACAGCTTTAGGTGCTTCAGGTCTTTCAAAATTCCTATTGTTTTGAAATCTACACACAAAAAAATTGTAGAGCTTTGTATCTTTCTCTGAAGAATGGGAACATCTGAGCTTTAAATAGATGATGCCAAAAAAGTGTTTGGAAGTCACATTTTAGATTTCAGATTAATTACTAACTCCACTGAGAAGTAAGAGCAAGGGTTCAGAGAAGGCAAATCATCCATCCCAAGTCTGGTAGCCCACTGTGCCCTCCTCTCATTCACAGAGCCCAGATTCCTGTTCAGAGCTGGACTATTAAGATGGAGGCAAGATTTGCTCTGCCACAGCAACTCCTGTTTCAATGAGATTTAGAAGCTAGAAAGTTATGTCAGATCAAACCCCAACAAATTCTGTAACACAGTTAAAATACTCTCTTCTTTATAGCACAGGAAAATTCAACATAAAATCCTTTTTTTAATACAATACCAGTCCTTACTACTTAAGATCATGTGACTGATTCTGATGAACTAAAATAACAGCTCACTATATGCAATTATTTATTTTTCTAGCCTAACATTCAAGTACAGTGTGTTTTTGAGCAACACAGTATTTAATTTTGGGCTTCAATTATACCTAGTACATCTATCATTTGGTCCAGCTGCATGATTGTATACTTTCTGACTTAAAATTTTTAAATGCTTAGTAAGAAAGTATTAAAATCTCTTTGTTAAAGCTGACCAAGCTTTAGATTTTGAAAGAATCATTTCTAATACTCATCTGGCAATAACAGAAAACCAAGGAAAAAGGGTGAGATATTTGATGATAGAAATAAAAAATATTGTTACTTACCTTAGTTTAGAGTACCCTGACTACGTGAGAGGAGTGCTGCAATAAGTATGCATTCTATGCTAGGCTGAAGCTCTTCCTCTTTCTTTTCCTTCTATTAGTAAGAACCCTTAGGGTCAGGTCCTATTCCCACTGAAGACAAGAGCAAACATCTTCACTGGGGTTCAATAGGAGCAGGACAGAGACTTTAAAACATTTCCTTTTTCTTTTATATCTTTCTGTGTGAGCTTTCATTCCTTAAGGCTATGCAGACATGAAGCTTTTAAGATTTCTGAAGAAGCAACAAAATCTTATGTTCCTGATGAAGCATCGTGCTGTTGTATAATTTACCTGAATTCCCTGACCTCAATTTACCAGTGTTGAATTTTTTTATTTGTTTGTTTAGTTGGTTGGGGATTTTTTTTGGTTGTTGGTTTTTTTGGTTTTAGTTGTATTAGTTCTTGTTGTGAAATGAAAGTTACTACAGGTACAACCTTTTATCTGAGTTACATAACTGCCATTCATTTGCTCAGATTTCAGTTCCCCCATTCACACACAACTCTTCTGCTGAAAGGAATTTCCTACATAAAAAAAAAGCTGCTCTTAACCAAACCATTATCCATTGTTGATACCTACATGTGTCTCTTTGCATTACATTGCCTGCCTGTAAACAAGTCTTCTAAGAGATAAGAACATTTTTCACTCATCAGGACAGAAAGGTGTTACGCACATATTCTAAAAGGCATTTGTGTAACGTTTCTTACAGACGCTTAAAGACCCAAGAAAACCAATATCTTGGAAACCTATTGACAGCTGGAAAATCTCTGCCGAGTGGTCTATATCCATATACGTGTAAGACAGGTGAAATAACAGCACACCAGCTTTGGTGAGAGTCCTGTTTCCCAAGAGCGTGCATCCCACTCACCTGTTTGGCTAAGCTGAGATGTGCTTCTGCTCCTTCGAGACACTATGGCAACCACTTTGGCACTAAGGCTGGAACGCCTTTTCTTCCCACCTGTTCCCACCATGCCGACAGCCGTGTCCGACTGACTCCCATCATTGTGCTCCAGCTTATAGATCTCTCCGCTCACACTTGTGCTCTTAGTGATTCTCCCTGGAGTCCCCATCCGTCTGCCTTGCATTTTAGGAGTAAAGGTACTACAGTTACAAAGTAAAAACAAATATGTTAATTTGTCGGTGTAACAGCATTTCCAAAAGCCCCCTTTTTAAATTAGCATATTCATTTTACATCTCGGTACGTTTGTTTCACAAATAAAAGGTTAATTTTATGCTCTTCAGACTATATACTCCCAGTACTGTAATTTTTATTTCACTTCTTCAAGGGACATAAATATAAGGAGTGCTTTCCCATGTTTTTCAGTGAGAGAGATATGCAAGATTTAAAGTCATGTGAAGCCTTCCTCTCCATGTCCCCAGAATACAGAAAGTGATAAAACATCAGTTTTACAACCAAAGAAAATTCATATGGGCCATGAGGATATACATGGGCTAACACATGTATTTATGGGCACTGTTCACCAAAGTTTTAGGACCTAACAGATATGAAGAGATCATCTTCTATACTTCCATACTTTTCAGAAAGAGATTATATAATATGTAGTACTTTTTATGTCTTCACTCCACTTCTTCAAAGGTAAATGTAGTCACAGTATGAAGGCAAAATAATATTGAGGTAAAAAAAACCCTGATAACCCATTAGAACTTCCCCTGGTTGACAGAAAAAATATTTCTTTGGTAATTTCTGTTTGATTTTCTTTAGCTATCTTACTGAATCTGAATGTTTCTATAACAATCCTTTTTCTGCTCCTGCACACAGAGGCTGGATAAGGTATTCAGAAACACGCTCTAGAGAACAATCTCAAATACACATGGGACATAAAAATACACTTGGTCCCAGCCCTGTTATGACCAAGGGATGCCCTAGCTTTAATGGTAATACAAAGGTAGCTATCACTCTGCAAAGACCCAGAAATTCAAGCTGCAGACTGACTCATTTCAGATGTAAGTTGTTAAATCAGACAAGTATATGAAATATTCCTTGACATCATATTGCTGATTAGTAGATCTACTGGCAATATAGCCATTTTAGTGTTGGGTTGTGGGTTTTTCTATTGTTGTTTGGTGTTTGAATTTTTTTTTACAGTAATTTTTAAATTCAAAGTCAAATTTTGAATTTATAACTTTCAAACGGATGGAAAATGTTGCCAGGGAGATATAAAGGGGTCTGTGGGAGAACTGATATCCTGTGACTTTTATGGATCTGGGCCCTGCTAAATCTTAAACCAGTCCTATTAAACCAGAAAGATCCAGGGAAGTATAAAACAATGCATACCTACATTATGTTATACTGACAGTTATCAAGATTTACCAATGTGTGACCATATGTAAGAGCAGATAGAAATAGACAATATTTTTTTAAAAGGCTGCTGGAAACCTCCTCAATTCGACACCAGTTTAATAGAAAGGTCATTATCAACCTCTGTACAGTCATTTAACGGTGTTCAGCACTTATAGTCTGCTCCTGTTAAGTTAAAATGAAAGAAGAGCTCCCACCTTCACACAGAACAAGCAAGGGGCAGACCAAAAGTACAGTCTGATGATACTTGGGGGGAAGAATCACACAGGACTCAGTCTCAGGGGTCCTACTTTCTGCTTTCCTTAGACATGGATAATTCCTTTCCACATGGTTAATAAGACACATATTCCTTTCTATCAGCCCTTGGCATCAGATTTCAGTGACTATTTCTCAGATGCTGACGATGGTCCCTGCTCAAAGCTTTCTGTAGTTATTTTGTTCCCATTCTGAGCACTTTGAGTTGTCAGTTCTGGAACTCTTGAGTTTATGCAACAGCACATTAGTAAGAGAGAGGGAAGAAAGTGGAAATACTTATTTTGAGAGCATCTGTTGAGGTCTGAGCTATATTGACATGTACTTTGCTGACACACAAATCCATGAACATATCACTGATAGCTATAAAGTGTGATGAAGTGCATCTGCCATGCAACTAAAGAAATAATAGTTTATCATACTATTGGCTTTGTTCTGCTGAATTTCAAGTGTTTAATAAAAAATAATAATCTTATAAAATTTTTATGCCAGTATTAGCTTTTTTGTACAATGGATCTGAAATGCTCTAATCTCACATTAATTAATGAGTTTAGGAAACAAAGATATTCATCAGCTGAGAAACACAAATTGATAAGAAAATCTCATTTTTGAGTTATTAATTCTCTGATTCAGAGGCAATGAATACTTTCTGCATAAAAGATAAATCGCTTTTTCAAAGACATACATAAATTTAAATTTTCATTCTTTGTGGCAGGTAGAGGGACCGAGAAGACTTATCTTGTATAAGAAAAAGATTGCAATATTTGGCATCCAGAATTAATCTTATCCTGTTTTTTACCTTGTAAATATCAGGTCCTACTTTCCTGGGAAATATATCCTATTGTCCTTCCAGGATAAATTAGCCATGAGTTTGCTACAAACTGCCTTAATGGTAGAGGACCAAGGATCAAATCCTACAGGTGTCCAATACTTCCCCTTGTCATAGCTAAGCAAACACATTAAGATTCCTTTGTATTCATTTAATCCCTGGGTTGGTTAATTATTTGACATTAATTGGAACTGTATCAAAAGTAGGGACATCTAAAATTCAGTCTTCTTATACCATCTAATTGACTACCCTTTGAACCCAGTATCTTTCCATTCCATCACTTGGAGAAACAGCTCATAGCTCACAATGTTACTTTCATCAACACGCTTAGAGTTTAATTTATGAAGCACAAAAAAGCAAAAGATCTGCATGAATTTACATATATCCCTTTGAACTTAACACTTCTGATAATAACATACCTAAAATCTTATTTTCTTCTACTTGCTGGGATTATTGAGACATTCATTTAATTGTAGACTCAAGTGTATGCTGGCTGTGGCTAAAGTTGGTGAATTATTAAGTTATAGTGTTGATTCAAACCTAGTTATCATAACTCAATAAAAATAAATAAATAAATAAATAAGTTTTTAGTATCAGGATAACTAGGACTAATGTATTTTGCAATATACTCGATTTATTTCTAAAAGAAATAATTAACTACATTTTTATTTAAAATTGTTTTGCCATCATTAGCAAATATTTCAATGACAAGTTCAGCAAAAAAACCTTATGCTATTTCTAACTACTGGCATACCATCATCATCAATGTCTATATTAAAAATAGTTGCAAACTATCTGTGACTGGTTTACTTCACAGATATTTAGCATGGAAAAAGAGGCACTTGGTTTTTTTGGTTTTTTGCTTTTGCTTTGTTTTGTTGTTTTTTAATTTGAAATAAACCATAAAACATTGAAGCCAACCCCTTTTTGATCTCCCCAGCAGGGGCCGTTTCCTCCCCATCCTGGTCTGCCTGGACCACCAGGGTCACCCTCTGCCCCCAGCTCCCTCATCACTTGGGAAGCCACCTCTCCTTTACCAAGGGAAAACATTTTCCTGCCAAAACTTAGGCAGCTGAGACAGATCCTACCTACAGTGATATCTGTACTACATAAGGCAAAATCAAGACAGTATTTCCACATCAGCACCAGATTTGTGAAAGAAAGCACCACTTCCAGTTTTGAAAGCTGCCACTACCTGAAAGTTGTACTGACATCTGTGGGAACAAAATATTATTTATTAAGATAAAACATATTCAGACAGTAGTAGTTAGAAGCTCCTAAAAATTAACCCAGAGGTAAATCCTACAAAATTAATAAAACTTCATTGTGAATTATATTTGCTTATACTAAACTACACAAGTATATAGAACTGAAACAAAGCCAATTAGGTATATTAAATCATTGTATGACTTTCTACATACAGATATCTAATACATACATTTAAGATGCACAAAATTATACGGGAGAAATTGTTTGGACTGAGAAATTTAGTATATAGATATGCACTCAGTATTTCTCAGAAACTACATCAAATAGCTGACAATAGTACATAAGTACTGTTTTCAGTACCTGAAAAAGAAAGGCATTAAGACAGAGGAAGCTATAACAAACTTTGCCCATAAACTCACCTATATAATATCTGGAAGTATGTCCTTTTAGGGAAAAAGTCCTAAGTGAACAGCCATTACTAAAATCACAGTATTTCCTTCATTCCCTTAGACTTACTGCTGATTTATATCAAAATACTTTATTTCCATGATCTCTGATTTTTACTCCAATAACGCAAGCCATGAGTAGATAAATAACAGCCTGTATTTCTTGCTTTATAGATGCTATTTTCATATAATTTCTATCCACACAGTTGCAGTAACTTAAAGCTTTTGACAGAATCCCTGGCCTTCACCATCACGAGCTAATGAGCTTCCTTCCTCTTCTGATGAATGCAGAATCACGGACCAATTTGTAGCCCCTTTTGCAACGAGGTAGCTCATGAATACTAATAGGCTCCTAAACGTGGAATAGTTTGGGAAGATGAGCACTCCTTTATAATGAGGAACATTACAGTTCTAAAATTAACCTAGAGTTTTGTTCTTCGTATTATATGATATATAATTAATAAATGCAAATGCTAAATTACCTATCCAGAAATTGCTCTGCCAGTCTTAAAATACATAGCAATATTTACATATGATACATAACATTTGCTGGAAGATTGATTGCTGTACAATTTATGGTATTTCACAAATTAATTAAAATATGGTACTTTACAAACCAAAGGACAAACACATATCCCACATTAAAATTTTATCTAACTCAGTCCAGAGACGTTTTTGACTGTAAAGAAGTTAGTTGATTCAATTAAATAATTTTGTACAATCTGTACCAACTGGAATTACATATTGATCTAACATGCATATTGATCATCTATAAAAAGACCATTAGAATAACAAAAAAATATGCTTCTCCTGCCAAGTCACCATATTAGAGTCCTATTGGTGTATTAAAATACTTGATATTCAACAGCTCATGTAAATTGTACCTGTTCTTGATAATAATCCTATATTGTAAAAAAGTGCTAATTAGTGACACAGACACAACCTCTGTAGTTTCAAAGTCCCATCCTCATGTGTTCAATCTGAAAAATCTCACCAAGGGAAAGGTTGGGGAAGATTTCATTACTGAAGTCTCTGGGAGCTTAACCAGGTACCATGCTACTATGGAAAATAAGCAAGTTTGCATGTAGGAATATAAAATCAGAATCTGTTTTGTGATAATGCCTTTCTCAGGAGCACACTGACCAATGAACTGTGGAGGTTTCATCTCTTTGACGGATTCCTATTTTTTAAAATTGTAAAACTAGCATTTCTCCATGAAGCAAAAGCAATTCAACATCTAGGCCTGAATATCTCAAAAGGTAAGCAGATTTTAACTGTTTTTCCAAGAACATTTCAGCAAGTTAATTCATATACTCTGAACTAAGCAGTGTAATTGTGTCTGTATGCAGGAGCCCATGTGCCTGCCTAGGCATCCCTGTGGCACTTTCAGCCTGAAGCCAACTGCTCACATGAATCATAAAATGAAATCAGCACAAAAGCTGCACAAAAGCAGTTGTTTTACTGCAGGGACTATGCTCAAGGTTAACTTTTGCTACTGATGCTGATGTTGACAGCTGTGCTAACGGAACCAAAGGGCAAATAGCTCAAAACTTGACCCAAACTTGACTGCCAATAGCCTTGAATATATTGAATTCTAATGCTCCAAGCATAACAAGCATGTAAATGCCAAATCTGTACCAAGAAAACAGATATTGTAATGGTGTATAAGGAATAAAAAAAGCAGAGTTTTCTATGCTCACCAGTGAATGAAGGAAACTTTCTTCAGTAGCAAGAAAGCTGAATTCACCAGTTTTTGTTTCTCTTCATCCATCAATACTGTTTAATTCTCCCTGTTAGAACATGCTGTATTGCTTTTTCCCCTCCAAAATGCAAGCTACCTCTGGTCTGACTGCTCTTCGTGTAAAAAGGCTACATCACTGATACGAAATAGATCACTCACTGCTCCTCTACAAAAGTAAATAACAGTAACAGGCATCAGCCATGTAACAAGGAATAAAGGGGGAAAATTGAAAAGACCAAATGGAACAATGGAAAGACAGGACTAACAAAGAAAATACAGAGAATATTTTCAAAGAGACAAACTGGGATGAAGATAAAGCAAGCAAGAGCTACTCTGAGGTTTGACCCACCAATGAAAAAATTTTTCCACACTTCTCTGTCCTAAAAATACCATGCAGTGCCTGTTAAAAATTTTAGTGTAATGTTCTTATACTAGGAGTCTATGAATGATATTCCATCTTAATCAACTTCAATAATTAAATGCAAAACCAATTAAAATTATTTTCAATCTTTTTCTAATCATTAAGAAAAGCTGCTGGTAACAACAGCTTCTTTGAAAGAGGAAGCATAATTAGATCATTAAAAAGGCACAGGCAATGCTCCATAGTACATTTTTCATGTACAGATGTTCTGAAGGGATTAAAGACGCCATCTCCTCCCTCTCTGACAGACATATAAAGCAGTTTATTATGAAGGATTTAAAAAAATCATCATCTTTAGATAATGAATAATTAGAACATTAATTACTCTGGATTCACCTTGGGTTTGTACAGCAATGACCTCAAAACCAACAGCTTCCATCTGCAATATAATGGTTGGGGGTAAAAAGGATGCATTATATTTCTTAAGCAGCTTAGCTTAACTTTTATCATATATCTTGTGTCCATGATAATAATTTGGAGAATGTTGCCCTCTATTTTGCCCCCCACACGCAAAAGTTGTCACCCATATTACACCACTCTGCTTGCCCTTGCCATGAGATCACTGAGGATGCAATATTAATCAATCCACCATACATATTAAAAATGTTTCTCTCTATAATTAAGTTGAGAAATGCACTGGCTCATGAAACAGTTTGATGTTTGGTTTTGAGCTGCAGCAATTTGGATAAGCAGAAACAAAGTAAGATTGCTAATTTACTTCAAGTATTGTGGTGGAGGTTTACACTGTGGATGCATTTTAGATGCAAAATGCCACTCACTCAGTTATAATGTTTCTGCTGTGCTTGGTAGTTACATCTGTTCTTCAAATCTGCCAAACTTTAAAAATTTATCTAAGAATTTTCAATGCCTGGTTTCTGCCCAAGGCTTCTGCCTGGTTTCTTCTTTTATTTATTCTAAATTCCAGCTGAAATACCAGGACAGATCATTTGGTCCTTTTAGAGGAATTAAAAAGAAAAAAATAATCAATATTGTACTATCACATAATTAAAAAAAAAAAAAAATTCACATCACTTTGAGAAGTATGGTCAGTTCCTGACTAAAAGATGCTAGTGAGGTGATCCATCTATTCAGCCCAAACTCTTTTCTGTTCCTATAACTATTTGTAAACTCAGTAAACTATTTGTAAACTATTTGTAAATTCAGTAAAACAGCACCTTTAAGTAATAAATCTCATATTAAGAGAGATAAATACCAAGAGACTTTCTATTACAAAGCAGCATTGCACTCACTCAGAGCTTCTACTGCTAAATAGATCGTACATTTCCTGAATATTACTGTTTCACCTCAAGGCTAAAGCCAAAAAGTCACTATCTCCCAGAAATTGCTTCTCTTGGCTATTCTGGATCTGGGAAAGTTAGCTGGGCTGTCCAGGGAGGTTACAGGTTATGGCTCTGTTGGCCATCAGGCATGACCCAAGACAAAGTCATCTGATTTGGAGTGCAAAAGAGAAATGAGATGGAGAAGGGAAGGGAGGGGAAGGGAAGGGAAGACTGCTTCAGGGTGATAGTGAATTAGGAAAAAAATAAGAAAACTTAGGGAATAAATTCTTTCCAGTGCTTTTTCTGAAGACAATATGGCTCCTAAAAATTCCTGAGACTTAAACACAAGCCTTTCCAATATGCCATCACAAGTAGTTATTATATTATGACCTTCCCATGTGTCCTGGTTTGGGCGAGGATAAAGGTGATTTTCTGTCTTATACTTTTGCTTTTAGCTAAGTCTCTTGTAAGTAGTTGCACTTGCTGAAATTAACAGCAAGTTTCTCAGACAGTGTCTGCTTCTAGGACTGATAACACTCGATGTTTATAGTTACTGCTAGAGACTGGTGTGCAGAGCCAAGGACACTGCTCAGCTCTGAGGAAAACTTTTACCCTCCAGAAAGAAGAGATCCCACCTGCAGCCCTCCTTTGGGGAGGAACGGACAAGATAGATGCCAGAAGTGACCAAACAGAGTATTCCATCCCATATATGTCAAACTCAGCATAAATTTGAGGGATCACGAGCAACAAGCCAGATTTCCTGCTTCCAGCTTCCGGCTGCCTGCCCTTCCTGCCTTTCCTGCTTCCCTGCCTTCACCCGGCATCCTGGAAGGATTCCGTCCATTCATCTGCCTGTGGTCCTGATCCATGCCAGCCCATATCTGTGTGTTCCTGCCTCCAGTTCCCAACTGCTGCCGACTCCAGGAATCCAGCCTGGACTTTCCCAGGGCTGCCCTGCAGCCTCAGTGGTGACGTGAGAGTTATTGGAGAAAAGGGGGGAGGAGTGTGGTTTCCATTTTCCTGTATATTTGTACATATTTAGTAATTTTTCCTATTTATCATTACTGTTTCATTAAAGTTGTGTAGTTTAGTTTCCAACCCATAAGTCTCTCTCCCTTATTCTCTCTCCTTTCTTTATCAGGGAGGAGAGAGAGATTAATAGAGAGCGTCTGTTACTCGGTTTAATTGCCGGACCAGTGTTAAACCATGACACCATGAGATGATCAGTTTATCTTTCATAGCAATGAAATGCTCACTATCCCCTCACTTTTGCAGAGAAAGCCCCACTGCTTTTTTGTGTGCTGCTCACCCTGTTTTGCATGGTCATACAAACTGTGCATATTTTTTTTTACTATGTAACTGGGCTAAACAAATCAGAATGTTAGAGCCACTTCTGGCTTTTACATGAAACTTTCCACATGATGAGGGAATTGAATCCACAGATGAAACCACAATAAACTCACATGCAACAGGCAGCATCTGACCAGCAATGTAGGCATGTTTGAAGGCAGTGACTTAATCATCACAAAAAAGCTATGGGACAGAGACCTGAAAAGAATAATTTCCCAGAGCAGGAATTAACTAGCTGAGCCAGAAGACCAGCCTTTCTCTTCCTTCAGATCTCCCCTCATTTTCTAAACAAGTTCCAGCTTCTGTAACAAACAGAATTTGAGTTTTAAAGATGACAGACTCAGGATGTGTACTCTCTTCATATATCCCTGGAACAGACCCATATCGTGCAATGTCTGAGGCAAATTCCATGGAGAGAAATGTGAGACTAATGAAATGAGTATGCTTACACTCAAAAAGATCAAGTTTACACATACAGACAGGCTTGGTCCTAGCATTCCTAGTATCTTCCAGCACTTAGCTTCATACTCATCAAATTATTTCATACAGATGTCGTGGAAGTTTTCTTTAGTAGTGTTCTTTACATACATTTTACTTTAGTGCTTTATGTTACTAAAAACTTTCAGATGTAAGCACTTGATTTTAGTACTATCATATTCATATACGCAAGCAATAATTCTGCTATTTTTCAGTCACCTTCTTCTGATTTTTTAAAGCACATATATCAACCTAAGAGCCATAAAATGTTATTTTTTGACTGATTTTGTGCTATATTTTTAATCAGGTGTATTTTTAGAAAACCACATTTTATTCAAATATATCAAGAACAGATCTTCAAGCCGATTTGCTGGTCATCCTTTTGGTATCAATTTTAGTGAGTGAAATTCAGTGAATTGCTTAGTCAGCCAAACACTGTTAAAAATGCAGTTTTCTGACTTTCTACAGCTGAGTAATTTTTACTGATGAACTTAAACACACCTGCACTATTCTGGTTGAGCTGTTATACTCCACTGTGCTTTAATTTAACTGCCAACTACTCATAAGTTCTATTATTTGGAGGCATAGAGACTACCCATAAAATCAGACTGAGAGGAAAAGATCACTCTCAATTAAAATTACCACATGCTCTCTTTCAACACTTGTTCAAAATACAAGAGTACATGCACTTACTATTCTGGTACTATTAATATCTTCTTTTGATACATGAAGTAACACAGGGACAGAAAGCTTTCTCTGTCGAAGCAACAAGCTTGGAGTGAGAGGATAAACAAGCTCTGGAGTGAGAAGCCTCAGAGCTGCACTTCAGTGGTGCTGAAAGGCAGAGATGCTGGGCTGGGCAGAGCAGGCTGCTGACATGAGGTGGGATGCTGAGATCAAACCTTTGTGTATGAATAGCTGTGCATGTACTACATGACTATTTCAATTGAAAAATGGAGCTAAGCTGTAAAATACAGACAAATGCACTCGGATATTAACAGCAGGGATATGTCCAGTATAGGTAGAACGATGACATTCCAGTGCCAGAGTTGGTGGAAAAATCTCCTCCTTTTCTTCCCCCTGTTTTTTACTATGCAAGTTTCTTATGCTGTGTTATGATTTGTGCTCAGCAATATTCTTTCAGCTATCTGAACTTCTGACCAGTTCACAACCTAATAGTTTACTGCCAACATAAGGTCATTTAGACCAAGAATTTTTATTAAAAAAACCCAACATCAAAAACATGTCTGTCATTATCTTAGCAGCATTATACTGGCAGCCAGAGGAAAAAAAAAAAGAGGGGAGGCTATCACATATCCATCTACCTAGGCATACACACAAATACATATTGACTAAGTAAACCATAGCCCTATACAAAAAGTGAAGAAGAACTAGACATGGTCCCTGCTTCTCAGACTGCTGGAAATGCAGATAAGGCACTCCAGTCATTAAACTGCCAAATGCTTGGAAGTTTTCTGGAGAGATTTTATCCCTATGGCCTTGCCTAAAAGTTTTGATCAGGTTTTTTGATGCATAAATAATCTTTCTTTGCAAGAATGAACACTATTACTATCCTGAAGTTTCAAAAAGGTTCCTAGTTCCTCAGATTACAGCTAGAATGCAATTCTCCACATCTATGAAGCTCTTAGACTATGTGGACCCTGCTAGGGAATTTGCACTAGCCATAGCTTGCATTTTGCATTACATTAAAATTATATTAAGTTTCAAGATAATTTGGCTCGGACTTTTTGGTCTTACATTTGTATTTCTCAGTGTAAAATGGATGTATTTTAAATAAAGTACTAGTCATATGACCACTACTCAACGTAGTTACACTGAAAACTGACAAGTTTACCACCAGCTTCAACGGTGTAAAAATTGAAGTGTAGTGTCATTGTTTAAAAGACCTCTGTATTGTTACAAGTTAGCCCTCTAGAGGCAAGCTGAATAAAGTCAATTTATTAATCATACAAAACAGTCAAACCCCCAGTTTGTAAATTAAAAGATGAACTAGTGGGCTATTTAAATCCCAATTCAAAATGCTAGGCTTACACTAATGTTTGCCAGAGCAAACATATTAAAACCAAACAAATAAATACACAAAGCATAAAATGAAAATTTATAATAAACTGATTCAATAATTGAAAATTTACTAATGCTCATAAAAATATATTGCTGTCTCCAGTACAAACTTGCTAGGGTGTTTCAAATGCTGTTTATCACAGTCTCCTCTAAAATTCCAAGTATTTTTTTCCTTGTAAACTTCCAACTCAGAAAAAAGACAAATAGTAGTGAACTTCATTTTTTTACTTAGATATGAAGCTTTTGAGTTTTTAGCTGTCTTTCCTGTGTTCCTTATGCAACCTTTACAACTTCCATCACTCATTCCCTTATGGAATGCTGATGGAAATGGAGTGGAGGAGGAAGGTGACTGCAGTGTGGGCTGCTTATATATCTTTTGTGAGCACAGCACTAATGCAAATGTGTACCAGAGACATGCACACATATTTATGGATGCAACACACAGTGTAAAGGAGCATAATAAATGTGGGAATCCTGCATAAAGAAATAATGTACCCACTGTTGATGGCCTTGATTTCACCTCATTTTGTTCTTGAAGCAGGAGTTTGATAAGCAACTATGGATCGGGTAAGTTTTGTTGATGATTTTAAAGCATCCTTTGCTTTCAAAAATACTGCTATATATAATGCTATCTATTCTCTGCATTATTAATAGTGAGGGGCTCTTTAGAGTGAACAACTGCACCAGTCACATAGTAAAATGTTCATTTAAACATCCTTTTTTTAAAAATCAATATTTTGCAATGTAAAATCCCAAGAAGAAAAGGATTCTTCTGAAACATACTAAACATATGGCTATGAATTCAATGAAGGTTTTTACTGTTTATTTTTAATAGCAATAGCTATGGAAAGTCTTCAGTCTGTCAGCAGCACTAGCTACATTATGATTACTCCCACTATAGCCATGGGAGTGAAGATGTTTTCCTTTGCAGTATTAACTAATTAATCTCACTCAGTATTTAAATACTGAGCTATAAACCACTGAAGAAACTGCACAATAAATGTTGCCTATTACATTATAGAAGAAAATGAGTTGCTACTTAGTGACCCTAAATGTCTTGTTTACAGCAGAAACCTTGACTACAAAGACACAGTCACACACAGGCAAATTACCAGCAATATAATTAGTGTCACAAACACAAAAGTTGTCTTCTGGCATTTCTAACAGTCTTTTTTTCATACCAAACTGGAATTCCATTACTGTTTAGTCATGCTCTCCAAAAACTAAAGCAGTACAATATCTCAGTTCTAATGCTGACCTTAATACCTTGTATTTATAAATGACAAATAAATCATTGTTTAAAATATTTTAGAAATCAAAGCAGATCGACACTACTACCATGTACTCGACTAGCTTGTGCTGAAAGAATCTTATTCCTGAAGCTAAAGGAAAAAGTGCTTGACAATTCCACACCAAATGCTCAAAACAGTGCAGAAATCCAGCCAGCCATCAAAACAAGTGTTAATACCCTGATTCAGCATGCCATCACAGGCTTGGAGCTCTCTTGCCAGCAAAGCATGTGTGGGACAGCAAAGGCTACGTACACTTCACTGAACCTGGGTACAAAGCACTAGTCACAGCCCTTCTTTGGTACATTCATCCACCCTCAATCTCTGGTTCTTCTTGTGCATGTAGCCTCTCTCTCACTGCCCTTCCCTTCCATTTACTGCTAATGATCACTCATTAATGCTTGTTACAATTGTGCAACAGAAAAAGCCATTAATCATCTCATCTCCCCTTTATTCTCCCCTCCCCATGCACAGCTAAGACTGCTGATATGAAGATATGCTCCAAATGATCAATTCCCTACAAATTCCCCCCAAATACCCAACTTAGTACCAAAGTCAGTATGACAAAAGCAAACAGCATGAAGAGAGACCTTCCAGCAAATAGATGACTGTATCTGCTGACTATCCCTTCATGATGTTCACTATCAATGTACAGTGACTGTTTAAATATTTTGAGACTCCCACTCATCAGGGAATCTCATCAATTTGAATTCTTTAATAGTGCTTCAAACTAAAAACTCCTTTCTTTCCATGAAATTGACCTCAACACTAAGTTAAACTGAACCTAACTCACAATTTCTGTTTCGATATCTTTCCGAGCTGGATGTCTAACCTACCACTGCAAAACTCTCTTCTTCCTTACTCTAAATTCTAAGGGCCTCTGAAGTTAAACTAGAAAGAGCATGCAGGGAAAATCTCATCTTTTTCTGCTCTGTTAGAATGTCTGGGTCACAAACAGAATAAAATTGTTTTTCTGTGGAAGAACTGAACTACAGTGAAGTCTCTCTTATATTACTTAAATTATTTTGGGTTTTAGGCGTGCCAAAAAAATGGTGGACAGACTGGCCTAATGTCTCCAGGGAAGAATAAACTTAGCCATAGATTTCACTTTAAGGTGAAGCAGTTTAAGGTAATTCTCTCTTCCACTTAGAAGCAAACCAAGTCCCCCATCAGTCTAAGCCGAAAAAATGGACCAAATGAGTTCCAAAAACCAGAAAATCACTCAGTGAATTTCAGCCTGGGAATCACTGTGCATTGTCATCTCTAGCAAGAGAAAGGTGGAACAGACTTTCCATAGTGATGTTTTGAAATGTTGCACATGGCAGAATTTAACCACAAATGCAAGAAATAAGCTTTTGAAAATGTCAGTTAAGGACTAGATTTTTAACGTGATGCAGACTGATGTTGTTACACTTGTGGACCTGTGGAGATTTGCAGTCACTAGAATCTAGCCCTTCATACATTGCTAACATCTACTGAGAAAGAGACTCAGAGGAGCATGCTGCTAGAACACTTATCTTTAATGTTTGATGGCACATAGCTAGGCATTCAACAGGTATGCATGCAGTAAGTTTATTTTTTTCATCAGTTTTGGAGGGTGGCAGCATATATAATATACAAGATGAATCCATTATGTCTTCCAGTATGACACCCTGAATGCTCTCAGAATCCTAGACTGTGTAACCACCATGCTTCCAACTGCATGTCAATGTCTCCTGTGCTAGACAAGGTTCTGACCTGACAGTATTTTGCCCAATTAGAATAAAATTTACTTTTATATAGAGCACTTGCAGTAAGAACTATAAAAATCAGGAACATCCAGTTTGGCCTAGTATACCCAAATGGACCCTTTCATGATAAGGTGCAGTACTGCATATTTCTCTATAAATCTATACAGCTCAATCCTTTATTTATAAAATGTTATCTTGCCTTTACACAGGTTTGTATAAGGAACATATGCAACATACAAAAAACCCTAACATTCAATAAATTTTCTAAAGCCTCTTGTAGGTTTAGATAATGAGTTTGGCAAAGTGCATAAACCACACAAAACGAGTTTAAAACTGACAATGAATTTGCCCATTTTCCAGATGATTTGCTTGTATCATTGAATAAACTGCAGTGTTCTGTTATTGCCTTCACTATTTCTGTGCACAGTATCTGTAATTTCAATAAAAATATTTCATTTCTTTTTCTATGAATGAAAAACCTTAACTACACTTTTAGCTACACTGTAGCACAAATTCAATATACAGATTTTAATTACTTTTTGTAATGAACATGAAATGAGTGGGTTATTTCAATCTAGACCTCAGTCTCATCAACTAAAAAGCATGAAAAGCCTTGGAACATTATGTTTTTCCTTGACTTCCACCACATGAAAGTTAAAACTTTGCTTAGCTGGCTCTGTGGTGCACTACTGCTACATTTCAAATGAATTAGTGAGTTGATAAGGATTAGATTCAGCCCTAGTCTAAACAGAGGGTGGGGGAAGGACAGAACAACTTTGCTGTACAGGTCATATCACATACATAAGTTTATGATGACAGCATTATCGGGGAGGCCGAGAAGAGTTCAGAAGAGCCTTCAGACTCTCTCTACTCCATTCTTCCTCATGACCATAAATTGCACTATATTAGCTCAAATGTATTACAGAGAAAGATGGGAAACCAATGGGAGAAAATCTATTTCCAATCCAGAGAGTGCTCTCTGGCTATCTCCCTTTCAGAGATCCTCTGCAGAACAGCTCTAATGTTTCACCTCAATGATATGACAAACCTCCAGTGACTTCATCTGGATAAAGACATCACGTGTTTTACGTAAGAGAGTAGCATAGTAAGCAGCATGAAATGAAATTCTGTAGAAAAAGAGGGATCTATATGTGTAAGTATTACTAAATAAGAGGGAGCTACAAGCACAGAAAAGCAGTCAGTCGGCACTCACTGTTTCCCAACGAACTCCAAGCAAAATGCCTCTGGGCAGGTCTAGAACTGGGGAAAGGAAAGGTCTATTTGAGTCACTTTAAGCCTGGCTTAAAGTTTGTAAGCTCATCACCTTAAAAGCTCAAAGAAGCAGGCTCCACAGTAACTAACAGGATAAAAAAAAATACAGCCACATAAGGATGGAGACCCTGTCCTGTGCCATGGAGTCTCCTACATTTACATAAAGCCAGTAGACTCTCCCTCCAGAAGTGTGAGTTTTCAGGATTGTCACAATAACTGGGAAAGTCCCCAGATGCTTTGAACAGAAAATATTTAAAAGTCCTAATTTTTATTTAGCTCCTTGCATGAAAGTACCATCAGCAGAAGGAGCATTGCACTATTTTCCCAGAGACTGGCATAGACATAGCAGTGGGTACTTCTAATCCCTGTAGAGGAACTGGAAGAATTACTGGAGTTGGGAAAATCTGTGGATCCAGAAAGCTGGCATTCCATGCTGTGCTAGCTACTTCATCTTTATTTACACAGTGACATTCAGACTTTTGCTGAATCTTTAGTCATGGTCAAACCCAATTTTAATAAGTTCATTCCTGTTCAATAAATGAAAAGGGAGTAAACAGAAATGAGGAAAAATATATCTGAATAAAATGACTCAAGGACAATTGTGAACAGCATATTTAAATGCCCTGTGAATAAACGCATCCTGTAACTCAAAGAAATTTCCGGAACTTCAAAGAAATTAGATTTGGAAAACTTTCTAAGATGCTCTCTTTCATCCAGACAGTCAGCTAAGGGAAGAAGACTATCAGGCTGGTCAGGCATGATTTTTACTTTGTAGATTCATACTGACACGAATCAGTGTCTTGTTCTGTATGTTTGTAAATGTCTTCCAGATTTATTTGCTCTATCACCTTCCCAGGTGTCTCAGCTAAGGTTAACAAACTTGCAGTTTCCCAGATTCTCCACGCATTTCTTGAACAAAGTGGTGACAATTTCTTCCTTCCAGTCTTCAAGAACGTCACTTGGTTGCCAAGATGTTCCAAAGATTACCTTGGTCACCAAAGAGTGACCTTGCAATGACATTGGTCCGCATCAGCTCATTCCGTACCCATGGGTGCATCTTGTCAGGTGCCAATGACTTGTACAGGTCTAGTTTGTTTAAAATGCTCTCAGGGTGGGCTCCTTCCTGTTCTCTTTTGCTGTTTATGAGGTCCTGCCTGACTATATCACACTGAATCCTTTGCCTGCCAGCTCATCAACCACTTTCTTGCTTGATCATGCATTATTACTTCCATCTCCCATTGCTCCTGATCCAGAGTTGAAATGTGCTAGCATTTCTAGCTTGCAGTTCTAGTGTACTGTGAGTAAGCCAGCTTCATGCAAACCACATGTGCTGTTCTGGAAACTGGGAAGAAACAGGTTTGTCAAAAACAAAGAAGTTCTTTTCCTTCAGTAATGTACTAAGAATTACACCTGAATCCCAAGAAGCATTTATGAGATATAAACCATTCAGTGGCATGGTATAACTTGTGAAAGAAATTTGGACTGGCTTAAGTCCACCATTACAACCTACTATATTAACCTCTTTCTTTGATAGGCTTAAAATATTTTAATTAAACTTAAGCATTCAATCAAGCAATGAATGTAAACCAGATAAAAATATGGCACAAAGATAATTATATTGTTTGTATCACACATTTAATAAGAAACTAAATATAATTATTACCAAAGATGTGATGAAAGCAAATTTAGTTCTTACTAAAGGTGTGATATTGCTAAATAAATATGTTTGAAAACCAGATACACAGAGAGAAATCCAGTCTAAAAGTCGTTACGTAGCCTTTCATATACTTGGCAGATTTTTTTCTATCAGATTGAAGTGAAACATTGTATGCCAGCCAACTTGCTAAACCCTCCAGAACAGAAACCTCCAGCTCACCTCCACAATGCACAGCAGTTCCCTCCTTGACTTCACCAAAAAGTCCAGGTATTTTTGGAATCTGCATAAACAGGCCTCATTGTCTGATCACACCTGTGTGATGCTGATTAATCACTATGTATTTAAAACAGATTCTTATTTATCAATCATTTATATTGATCCACAAATACATTTATTCTGCTTCATTTAGGGTATAAGCAACGTTCCCAAGTCACACACAGTCATATCTGTAGCACGCCCACAAGAAAAATATTGCTTGACTCTATTATGGAAGCATGAAGATCATCACTGATGAAAGCAAACCTCCATAAAGAATGATCAAAATTCAGTCATGAAATAAACACCAAATCCAAATGCTTTGGCAGGCCAGATTCAAAAGTCTAATTCCAATTCAAGTCAAAAGTCCAAGAACACTTTTTTCCCCGATATCCAGGGTTGGTTTTTTTCCCAGAACAAAAATTCCTGATATTTGCCTTTGCTTCCACTAGAGAGCATAGCAGTCAGACTTCTCAGGATAGTAACATGAAAGATGTTTGGAATAATTTCATATGCAAACTAGTTTATTCATGCATAGCCATTTCTTACAGCATCCACCTGAAATGCTAAACAAATTAGAAATGAAGAAGCTATTTTAGATTTTTATATATAGAACTTGCATCAATCACAATTCCCTCTTGCAGCTTATTGGAAGTGATAATCAACGAAATCTCCAGACTGAAGATTAACTAACAGTATTTTCCACTCATGCTGTCACAGATTCCTGTCAGGTAATTCAATTACAAATATACTGCAGGAATGAAATAAAGCCTTTTGCCTTAAAAGGTTTAGACACAGTCTTCTCCTTGATTAAAGGAAAGGGAAGATTTGCTTTTATTCTCACTTATTACTTATTTCTTCAGCATACTCAAGTTTTACTACAAAACTTTGAGAGTGTTGACTGAAAGAACAGCTAGAGTGTTATGTAGCTTTTCAAACAAGATACACAGTATTCCTGTGTATTAGCTGCTTTTTTCCTTGCTATTCAGATAGTATTTTATTCAATAAAAAATTTAAATTATGGAAAGCACAACATGATTTAAATATAACTAAATGTGTTATTCATTGAAATTTAACTTTGCTGTAAAAACCACAAATTGTTACACATCCCTAGCTAATACCCATACACTTTAAAGCCACAAGATAGCAATTTACTTCCAGGTATAAAATCTGTACCTCTTGAATAAAGAAATAACGATTAACACAGGATAATATAGAATGCATTGTCTGAAATGACAATCTCAAACCTTCAAAACTGAGATAAAAGACAGAGATTGATTGATTCTGCCTAGACTGATGGTGAAAAGGCAATAGCTAGCTTTTTAAAGGATCTTTTCTCTAATTTGGGTTTGGGAGAAAAGATGAGGAAGTTGTTTGTGCTGGCAGAACTGATGCTGAAATTAGTGGATATAAACTTCATTTACTATGACCTGAAACCTCTGTCTTTCTGACGTTTAAAAGTAATGACATGTTGTACAAAATAATTTTCTTTCTCAAAAATAACCCTAAAGAGGACAATGTCTTGTACCTTCGTATGTCTAGAAGCTTAATTTATATCCCTATTCACAGATGCACTAACATAAGGGATGATGGGGTTGTATTGACTAATGACATTCACTAAATGCTGCCTTAAGATGGCACACTTCACATTCATAAATCGGACACTACAATTCTTAATATGAAAAACTAACCAGTGATTTTTAGCTGAAGTTTAAACGTTAGAGGGGCACAGTGTCACTTCATGTTACTCATCTGCACCTTTGAGTTCTTTCAGGTCACATCCCCATTTATTAATTAAAACTCAGCTTGCTGGTCAGTAGTCCTCGGATTCATTTTCCTCTACTCAACAGGCTAAAGAAACAGAGACACCCTTTCTAAAGATGATGCAGACCAGGAATCTTGCTTGTGTATTCCGAATTTGGCTACTTTAGTTCTGAATGCAAGAGTCACCTAGGGATGCTAGCTGAATGACTTAGTTTAGTGAGATGCTTAAAACTGGGCAACCTCCTTTGAGTTTCTTTATGCTTACTAGGTTCTTCACAGCTCTCATCTCCAGAGGGTATTGTGAGAATAAAAGTAGTTCAATGAACTTTGCCTTTAAAATTAACACTGCACTCACACACTTGCCATGGCCACTCGGCTGCCACACTTCCAAATGAAAATAATGGGGGCTTTGGGGGTCTAGAATGAAGCTGAACTGGAGGCCCAATTGCAGCCACTTGGTTTTGTACACTACATCATCTAATCCTGTACCCAGGGTTTTCTGCTGTTCAGAGAATGGAGGAGATTGAACGAGAGAAGTTTCCCACTTTCCAGCATGGCATGAGGTTAGTGGCTCTTCCAGTTCCCATGTTTGTGATCAGTAATTTCTAATCCAAAGAACATTTCTGATGAAGTCTTTTTAATGCCAGAGATATTTATGGGGAGAAGTCCTACTTTGTTCAACCTGCCAAATATATTGCAACAGGGCTTAACTGGAAAAATTCAGTGTCTAGAAAATAGCAAGTATTTTGATATGACTACAACCCTCCATAAGAGACAAGCACTGAAAAGCTAGGACATAATGAAATACAGCAGTCAAACACATGAACTGAAATAACTTTAAACACTTGATTAACTTGAGCTTCATTTAAAGTTCCACCACGGTGTTATGTTGGATGGTGGATTACTGCAGCTGTCAGGTAATAATCTCAGCAGTCTGAAACATGACTTTGAATACTCTTGTGAACGTAACAAAATAATGAGGTGGAGTTCATACACATTGGCCCACTTCTGTGTTTCCCTGACATCCCTTCTCATTGCATGAACTGATCAAAAAGCCTGCAGATGAACTTCTTGGATAGTGTGTCTGTCTAGAAATGTTTTGAAGTACTAAATGATGCCATCCAGACTTCTATCTGACTGATTTTCTCCATAAGAATAATTTTTTGCTTCCTAACTTTTTTAGTTCCCAAGAATTTTATAGTTCCTAATTCTTCCCATGTCTTATAATACTTAAATTTTTGAGAGTTTGGACAGTCTTAGATATAATCATAGACTACCAAGCCAATCCCACAGCCTTTTCATCTGCTGAGTTTTGCCAAGGTAAATGAAGTGAGGAATCAAACTGTGTATCTAAAAAAGCACCAAATAAAGGGTGGATTATTATAAAGGAATAAGGAGATATTTAGTTGTTGATAATGCAATGGATTTAAACGACTTTAGAACCAGAGATATCAAAATTACTATACAAATACTTGTTCCAAAGTCAGTAAGTAATCATATACATAAAAACAACAAAATAAAGGTAGATAGATAGGGAAATAAATACATAAATTGAAAGAAAAAAACCCACAAAGATTCTACAAAAGAAAATTCTCTAGATGAAAAATCTTGTAATATTTCTGCTGTAACACCCTACTGGCATAGAGATTGCATTGATTCATAGCCAGATGAATCAGCTAATGAGATGATAGTGTGTGTTCAAGTTCCATGTGCCACAAACACATTTATCTGTTATCTCCTCATGGGAAGTTTTCTGCCTGTTTTGCACAGCTGCAAAAATAGTCAACTTAAGGTAGCAACAGAAGACAGTTTATATGTTCATAAATATTTTTGATAAATTCTGGTGTTGTGGTCATCTAACTTCAGTAATTTCCGGTTGTATATTGACACAAAATGTAAGAGGGAATGGGAGAGAATTGAAACTGCACTGGAAACTCACCTGATTCTGCCCCGAGGGCGTTCAGATTGCTCTGACATAAAACTTGTGCTGCTGAGGCGTGAGGCACTGCTGGTTCGGGAAATGGCTGACACATCACTGACATCACTATCGGATGACTTGGCAGAGACGTTATCACAACTTCTGTACTGATCTGTTTGTATATTATACTAGAGATCAAGAAAAGAAAGGGTGAGGAGGCTTATAAAAACATAACAATTATATTGAGACAATAAATGACCTCAGCATGACAATTCTCTCTAATATATATGAAATATATGAAATTCAGAGAGACACCTACATTAAATAATGTCCTTAAGCCTAGTGAAGAAATCTGGTAAAAACTTGGTATTTACAGACTAAATAAGGCACTTGAAATAAATTGCAACATTAGACTCAAAGTAGGCTGATTGTTCTCTAATGCTGTGGAAATGTAATAATGACATATTTATGCAGTGCACAGATCTTTTTCATTTTTTCAAGTATAAAATATGCTACAAAGTATTTGCACAGAGTTAGTTTGGAACCAGAGAACTGCAGATCAGTCTGACTTAAATATAACGCTACATGAAGCTGACAATGGAGATTGATTTCAATACCTACATTCTATCAGAAAAGTACATTTTCTACAGCAAATGTCTTTGTATCCTGATACTAGAGGAACCAGTCAGGCAGAAAACTAACCCAGGAAAAGCAGGACTTGTTTTCAGGCAGATCAGGGTTACTTTTAGAAGTGCAAGTGCATGAGAACTAGCAGAAGACCCAGCAGGAAGAATATGTGGACAGGGATAGAAATTATTAACCTTTTGCTGACAGAAATGAACTGTATTAAAAACCAACTGTGACACCACATTGCCTATCACATAACAGTCATATTACTCACATCATCAGTCAAACATATATAAGGGAACTAGAGTTATTTCACCTGGAGAAAAGAAGGCTAAGGGGAGACCTTAATGCTCTTCACAGCTACCTGAAAGGAGGTCATAGTGTTGGTCTCTTGTCCCAAGTAAGAAGTGATAGGACAGGAAGAAACAGCCTTTAGATTTGCCAGAGGAGGCTTAGATTGGATATTAGGAAAAATTTCTTTACCAAAAGAGTTGTCAAGTATTTGAACAGGCTGCCCAGGGAAATGGTTGAGCCACCATCCCTGGAGGTATTCAAAAGATGTATAGACGTGGTGCTTAGGAACATCGTCCACCACATCCAATGGTGGACTTGGCAGTGCTAAATTAATGGTTGGACTTGATGATCTTAGAAGTGTTTTCCAACCTAAATGATTCTATGAAAAGGAAGCTTCAATCCTAGAAATGTCACACATATGTAATGTTTGATCACAAGATATGGGGATGTGGTCACAAAACTAAAAGCCACCATCACTTGAGAGCAAGGACACCCAGCTGAAAAGTAACAAAACCAGAGGTATAGTTCCCAGGGAATGTTACAGGGTAACTACTGATATGTGGGAACACTAGGCAGTTTTTGACAAGACACTCTAAAGAATTCATCTTCTAGATCTGTGCTCTGTAAAAATGAAAGTTATAAAAGTTTATTTATGAATTATACACAAAGCTGTGACAGTGTGTGAATATCCCCAACTCAGCTAGGCACTGGGTTTCAGGCTGACTCAGTTGGCAAATGTCATGAGTTGACTTTAAAAGCCTGGCAAGCACAAGTTGGGGTTTGTACAGATGAATGTGTCAGGCCTCCTGTTCTCAAGCCAGGTTTATCTTCTATTGCTCAGGTGCCTTTCAGTAACTACGTCTGAGGGCTACACAACCCACTTGGAAGCCTCTTGGTGAAACATCTAAGATATGATGAAGAAGTTAACAGAGTAGAAAAGGGGAAGGAATAATGAGCATACTAAGCAATGACTGCAAGAGAAATCTGTAGGAGAAACTGAGGTTATACAAATTTAGTGTCTCAGCATATTTTTCAGAGTTACAGCTCTTGGACAGCATCTGCAGAGACTAAAAACGCAAACCAATTTGTGAGTAAAAAGCTGGTCTGAGGAGTGTGCATTGAGGAAACTCCGCAATCCCATGCTAGGGGGTTGCACTGGCTGACCAAAAACATCTGTGGAAAAGAAAGCTCTGGGTTTACCAGAGGTAAATTTTCAACTTCAAATACAAAATGAAACTCTGAAGATTACTTCAGAATAGCTTGGACCATGACAGCTTTGAGCTCAGATATGTCTAACAATTCACATTGAAACAGATGCAGCATAACTCTGATTTAATGAAGTGGTAACACAGAGGACTAAATAATTCCAATATTCAAAACTATTTTCAACTACAACAAGGATTTGGATGGAGATTCTTTTACCAAGTGACTTTGTGTGACTTATCAAAATACAAATGACCAATGGAGTTAAGGTGAGACTATGCTGATACATTTATTCAGACAACTTATGGCTGTATATGGCTTGTAGAATCTGTTAAGTAATTTTGTTGCTTGCCCTTTTTGAAACTTCAAAATAAACCTCTCTGAAATGGAAATACAAAACATAATGATTCTTATCAGCTCTGTTTCATAATAATGGAAATTTTGCTCTTTTTTAGAGAACATTTTTCTTCCAAAGTCTAAAAATGATGAAAACTATGAAAACTTTCTAATGAAGCTAAACATAAATGTTCAGAGGCTGGGAAACTTCATGGTTATTTTACTCCAGTTTAATTGTACCACTCCTGGAAGCAGCCTTGATATTTTATGCAAAATTCCCACAGAATTCCTAATGAATAATTTAAGCTTTCCTAAAATGAGGAACCTAAAAATATGAAAAGCATCTGAACATATGGGATGGTCTGTTTTTTCTGGTAAAGAGAATGGTAAAGAGAATTGCAATCTGCAACAGAAATGGTGATCCTATTAAATAAAATTTCTATTGATTTCAGAGAAACAGGGATCTCACCGCTTCTCTATATTTACACTACATGTAGAAATGATTCCTCAGCAACTAAGATTTCAAAAATACTTTGCTTAAAATATAACCCTGCAGTCTCTCTCAAATACATGGTTTTTAAAGGATGGTAACTGTGTTTCAGAAATACCTCCATGTTTTATTGGTATTTGGTAATTACTTCCTCCCTCTCTCATCAAGTCTATTTCTTTTTGTCCTCACCAGAAAGTCCACATTTTCTTTGTTGCCCTTGGTTTGAGAGAGCGTGCAGTGAATCTGAAATGTTAGAAGATTCATGTGGTTCCTGAGCAAGCATGATGTGCTGCTGGAGAAGGCTGATACCATCTGAGCTCTGCCATCAAGGGAAACATCAAGGCCAGATGCAATGATTTCTTTACTCCTGCTGGAATCCTTACTTTGTAAGTGTTGAGGGAGGTATAGGCTGGTGACCTTTGTTTCAAACCACACCTGAATCTGTTTAGCACTCAATTAATTACTGAACCACAGAATCGCAAAGTTGAATAATGGATGATTGTATTTGCCCTGTGAAGCAGCAGAAGACCCTCTGTTTCACTCATACTGAATTTGTTCCACCTTTCATAGACTGCCTATGGGATGTGGGAAAGATGGGCAGGAGAGAGAGAGAGAGAGCATCAAGCGTGGCTGTCCAACAGGTTAGGATACCAGGAGAGAAGTTAGAAGTCCCAGCTTGAGCATCGGTGACTGTTTAGGCACTCAGCCTCATCAAATGGCTGTTCAGTATCAGTATGAACCCAGTTACTGAAGTAGAGTCTTCAGCACAGGTATCAACCTCCCATAAGTGGGGGCTATGCAGCTATCCTCACTCTATCTTGCTCCCTATAGTCCAGCAGTCCATGCAAAATGAAGCTGCTTTGTAAATAGCAGCCAATCTTTAATATGTTGGCCAACAGAGAATTGTACAGTAATACAGGAGATAAAGAATATACTGAATCCACGTCTTTCACTTGCTTTGGTATTCTAATCTGAAAGCTACTGCCCAAAATATGGAACTTCCCTTCATAAATGAGTTTTTCATTACATGTTTGAGCTTTCATTCCCCCTTTGTACTGTATGTCAGGGCTGTGATTCCCAAGAAACTGAAAATCCTTCCTATTCACAAATAGACTAGATCAAAAGTGGTGATACCAAAAGTTAATGCTGAAAGCTACAGCATTTGTACTTTTCTACTTCTTCTGGATTTAGCTCTTCCTTTCTGTAGCAGCCGCTTCTACTCTGTTTACTGTCTGCTATAGGAGGCATAAAACTTCCCCTGCTCATTCCCTACCTATCCCTTTTCAGTAAAATGTTCAAAATTTCAAAATTGCTTTCATTTTGTTCATCTGTTTGCTAAGATGACTGGTTGCTTTTAAGATTTCCCTCCCTCAAATATAGACAGAAGTAAATAGTGCTCTTCCAGAAATCAGATCCTTAAAAGAACATCATCTTGCTGTCGCAAAATACCTGAACTTATAATTTAGAAGAAATATGCCCTGGGCTAAGATCCATTTATTGGTATCTGCACTGAAGTAATGTCTGCAGGTTTCTGGCTGGGCTCAAAAATATGATACAGTCCTGTTTGTTAATCTAGAAAACTTGTAAAATTGATAATTAATTTCTCTGTTGTGTTATACTTAAATATTATATAAAATAACTTTGAAGCTTTAAATTAAAGTAAATCTTCGGTGTGATCACTTCTCTTTTAACTCTGTTTTACAGAGTTAAAGCTCTCTATTTTCTGAATTCCCAGGTGCACTGTTTATCATGTTACAAGTGCTGAACTTTGCAGCAGCTCTGATAGCAATTACAACAGAGTAGGTCTAGTTCCTCAAACACTAACAGTAGCTGGCTTCAAATGCCCAAACTATCTGCACTGCCTGCTTCTGCATAGGGGTTTTCAACATAACTAGCTGAAATATAACCAGCTGAAATGCAGTTCTTCCATTCACATTACCACCAGTGGAGTTGTTGATTCTTCTATGCCAGCAAAAGGAGAAAAAAGGGATACAATGGACTGCAGATGTGTTAACATCAATGGAAAAAGAATAGAACAAACAAAAGAATTGTACTTCATGAATACTTTTACTCAATGACTAAAAATATTAGCAATTTTAATGATTATAAGGCACAATTTAATAGTTATTTAGTAGTTCATTCTGATTATATTATCTTCCATATTAACCAATATTTATATTTCTAGAATAATCTCCAAAAAGCATGGAGAACACATTAGACCAGAGCTTTGAAAACTGAAGAAGTGTCCCCTCGCTTGACTTGAAAAAGCCTCAGGTGTCTAAGCTCTGAAAGTAGGTGCCTCATTAAGTGCTTAAAATGAGAAAATGGAATGAGAAAATTAAGTAGGAAATCAAATGAGGAAAGTGAAATCCTGACCAGAAACAGATAGGGCTAGATTCATCCAAGGTCTTCCACAAAGGTAACTTTCACAACTACCTTCTGAGGTACCTCGCTCCAATAAGGAGTTTATTTGGGAAACACCGAACCATGCACAAAGCACCTTGAGTTTTATGACTGCTCACACATGATTCCTCCAAATGCTGCTGGTGAGCATGGCCTGGAAGTTAGCACCTTTGTGCATCCAGGCCTCATCTTTGACTCCTACCAGCATCTGGGTGCTCCTTCTCTCTTAGGAGAAGCTCATGTTATGGTCCAGAGCCCAGTAAGCAGCAGCAGTTCTAGGTAACTCTTTCCATAATTGTATCCATTTCAGCTAGAGGGAACTTCAAGCAACTTCCCAAGAGGGAACAGTAAAAATAAGCAAGCCAGACCATGGGAAAACTGCAGTTAAGGCCACAAGTCAAATGAATGGACCTCATTGAATGTTGTGACTGTCATACCAATATGAAATATAGTAAATATTTTTTTCTTCAAGATGGATGAAGGGGGAGCAAAGGAAAACACTCATGACATCAACATCCAAGGGCATTTTCTATACACAGCCCTAAGTGCCTTGCCAAACATCATGTAAAAAGTAACATTATATCATTCCGAATGATATCCTATCATTCCGAATTTCCTATCAAGCCCTTCCTTGTAGACATGAGCTATCAATAGAAATCCACAGAGTGCCACTAAACTAATGCCATCATTACACTTCTATGCTAAGTAGTTTCCAATCACATAGAGTGTTAACTGGTTTGGTAGTGCATCTAAATATAGAGTGATGTCCTTTTAAGTATGTACTCAGTATAGTAACTCTCAGTGACTCTCTTGAACAAACAGATCTCCTGGAAAAACATGTTCCATGTTCTCTGGAAAGCTGAAGCAGCTGCAGCATGATGTTGGTGTGTGGATCTGGAATAAAAACTTACTGTGTTTTACATTAAGAGTCTAATTAAGATATACTGTCATTTATAGCTATGTAAATCCAGAATTATTCTGCCATGGTGCTTTGATTCTCTCAAGCACAGAAACAGCACAGACACGTGCAAATGGCCACTATAGCCTTACCAATATAAGAGATTGAAGGCAGACAGATTTCTACAGCTCTTCTTTAAACACTTTTGCCAAATCCACAAAGGAGTTGTTATTTTGATTTTTTTTTTTAATTTAGCTTTTTAGAATTTAACCGCTTCATGTAAATGATGGATTCTTTTTGTTGGAACTGAAGGAAATAAGGATGTGAGCTCTGTGGTGGTCTCAAAACAATTAGAGTGGAACAGCCATCAAGAGCTATACAAATGATGTAGAGCAGATGATGTAGATCTACTCAAAATTCATTATGGGATGTTTAAAACACAGATGTTTAAAAATGTTTGCACAATACCTTGCGTGGTGCTTGCTTGAAAAACTCAGGCATGCTTATTGAGAATAGAAGATTAAGAAACTGACTGGAAGAAATTACAAAAATAGAAGAAATGTAGCAGAAATTGATTGAAAATTGCAAAGGCAATTTTATAATATTTATGATATTTGAGGTATTTTATGCTACTACTGGAAAAAAAAAGGCGTGTTTCAATGTAAGCAGAAACGTATTTAACTTTAAGGAATTAATTTTACATACACGTAATTAACTATTGCAAAACAGATCCAGTCCATAATGAAAAATTTTTGAAAGATTTAAAGAATTTGATGTGTATTAAAAAAAGAATATATGCAAATGCTAAAATAGTAGTAGAGGCAAATCCATGTGAGCTGATTGCTCTGAAAAGCAGAAGGGAATATTATGTCAATGTGCAGTATAATGTAATTTCTTTAATAAATATAAGCACTTCTTTTCTGAAGAATTAGGTAAACACTGCTACTTGAGAAAGAAAGAAGCATTTCTCTTAATGGGAGAGACAAACTCCACATGCAACTGCTGTCTCTTTAAGAGATATTCAATATTTCTTTCTCACTATTCCAAAGTGTCCACTAATCCACTGAACATTTTTCTTTTTATATTTTTTATATTTAAAGTAACTGTTGCTCCTGCAGCTTTCAAAGACTTCTCAAAGATTTTGGCAGCACTAATTACATATAGTATGAAGTCTTTAGAACGCTCAGTCATCAGCTTTACTGCATCACCTGATATGACTTACTACATTTTTATTAGAGCTGCCTAAATCTTCATCTGTTTGTTTTGCTTTCTTGAGTCTCTTCATGTCTTTTGAGGGTAAAGAAATGCAGTAGCACATTTAACATTTTAAAATTATGATTATCACCATAGTGATATGTGGCAAACAGCTATCTCATTGAAAAGAGAACAGATAGAATGTGCTAATATTCTTCTCAGCACTTATAGTCTACCCTATAGTCTACACCATTATCATGTAGAAAATACATAAAAAGTTAAAGCTTTTTTGATTGAAATTCCAACACAAGTCATTCAATCTCCTTAAAACTATTTTAGCATGGAAAGGAGACAATGTCTTTCAGAACAATTGGTACTCCAAAAATATTTTTCTTGTGGCAATGTACAGTGCATTTACTTCCTTCAAGCTGTAATCATACCTTTTCTTTTTAAGAAATTCTGAACAATAGCTGTACTGAGTTCTTTCCATCTAGTAATTATCACACTGTGATTTGAATTTTAAATTAATTTCCATCTATATTTAAATACTAAAGATGGTACTAAAAACCTCTAGGTAGTAGAGGATAAGGGAAATTGTCAACCACACAGATTCATGTTTTCCAACAACTATTTCACCATATCTGGGATTTACATTAGCATAATAAGAAAAATAAAATTAGCATAAATACTGCTTATGACAAATATTAAAATGGCAGGCTAAAAAATTTTTGTAATGAAAAAAATATGAACTTTTGAATCAATATGTAAGCACAGGAAATCCAAATCAGAAAACTGGCCTTTGACTATGATCCTGGCCAAAGCACACGTTATCTTTTTCTCCCATAAAGCTTATCAAATGAATTTTATTGTTTTTTAACACATAAACTGCTTGGGAAATACCAGAGAAACACTGCATCTCACCCTTTTGTCCTGAGTTGACCTCTTGAAAGGTAACAGCAAATCCCATACACCAAATGAGGTGTTAAAATATTATTAATTAGCATTGTTATATTATTAATTTAACAGTGCTATATTATTAAATTCTGAATTCTGACAGATGATGTAATTGGAAATTCGCATCCCAGTTTTGAGGTGGCTTTTCTTAAATAGTCTGATATCCCACAATTTGGCAACTGAGGAAAAAAACCTGTTTCTCACACTTCTCTTCCCTTTAAGAACTGTTTAAGATCTATGTTCACAGTGGACTGGTCCCAAAAAAGAAACATCCTTATTAAAATTGCCTCCACATTTAACTGTAAGACAAGACTTTGAACAAACTTTTCATGTGTTAGGTACTACCAGTAAGGTGCCCAATTGCCTCTTCTTTCATAGTCAGATTTCTGATTTTGTTTCTGCTGAGTAGTACCTCATTTATGGACTATTTTAACTTGTACCTCAGGGAACATGCATCAGTTCTGCACACCTCAGGGAAGTGACCTTGGAGGGAAAGGGACAGAAAGTTCAGTGCCTGCACCAGGGCAACAAAAGCCAGGAGACTTCTGGTTTTGCAGCTGTTGAGAGCTTGACATAATTTCTTATTTTCTGTATGGCACCAGTTCATAAACCAAAAGGTCTACCTCTTTTAAAATGTAGAAATTAAAATTGAAGCATTTAGTTCTTGGTGATATATGGAAAGTGTTTGAAATGTGGCTCTTGAAGCACAGAAGTCTTAATTCATGAAAGCTGTGGTTCTCTTCCAAATACTGGTAGCCCGAGACCTTATTTTTAAGGTACTCAGTTTGCTGTCTGTCACTGAATTTTTTTAGTGGGACTTTTACATTCACACTGCCATCCTGTGGTCACTTGTTGTAGGCATGTAAATCTTAATGGTACTGGAAGGCTGGTTTTGTCCCTGCCTTTTACTTTGCCTACACAGACGTGGTTGTGTCTCCAAAAGGAGACACAGATTCTGATGAGAGGTTCCCCCCCACCATGACTTCTGTAAATGTTTCCTCTGTGAGGCGTCTCAAGGTAAAACGTCTTCAGCAGAAAGTTCAGCTCCTTCCTTCCCCTCACAGCTTGATTTTTAAGTGGCTGTGCAGATGTCCAAGATGTTTTCAGCACTTTCCTCAGAAGCCTATGCAGTTTGAACTTACAAGGCTATGGGATAAAATTTTAGCACAATCAAGGAAAAAACATAACTTCGTTAATGTATTTTGATGTACACTTAATTATCAGAGGAGATCTTTAAACTTTATTAGAAAAGGAGATCAAAGCAAACAGTTTGTATTTGAATAAGGGAAATAATTTATCTGTGACATTATTTGATGGGGAAAAAAAAAGAAAAAAAAGACACCATCTGTGTGGGATTTCATCTAATTCTGCCTAGTTGTCTACATATCAGACAACAGCAAGGCCTTGGAGAAGAACAAGGGAATAGGGCCAATATAAAATGATGCTATGGCTCATTTTTCCAGCCTCCAGAGATCTGCAGGCCAGGACTTCCTAAGCTTCCTAAGTGACATGACTTTCTTTAATAGATTAGTTCTGAAATGTTAGTTCTGAAAATTAGTTCTGAATTAGTTCTGAAATGTTCTGGTTTTTGCAGATTCATTTTAGGTGACATCAAAGGCTAAGTCTAATGCACATCAGATAAAGTAGATGCTAAAAAGCTATTACTCAAGGAAATATCTCTCAGGCTTTATAAAACGGTGTTCTTGGGGGGTTATAAATTTTTAAATAAAAGTCCTATGCCATCATTTCTTAAGCCAAAGTATCATTTCAATACTACTGACTTTACCTTGGTATATTGCTCACGCTCATGTTCTTGGCTAGAGCCAGACCCTGATGTCTGGTTATAACGATGCACTTTCATTTTCAGCTGTCTCGTTCGCTCCTCCACTACTAAGCTTGCTGCAAAAACACACAATGAAAATGGATTAAAAATAGTGAAAACCTGGAAAAACAAATGGTTTAGCAACAATTCTAACTAATTTCCATTTGAACAGAACAAAGAAATGTTACAAACATGTAGAACAATCAGGGTGTAAACACAGGACAGAAACACTAATGCCAAGAAATCAACCACTTTCCTTGTGAGAGTTTTTACCTGAAAATGGGCAGACATCCCAATTTCCTATAAATAATCAAGCTGGTGCAACAGATATGAAAAGCGTGAAAGAATTTAAGTGATAGGCTGAGTGATAAGCCTGTTGTGCATTCTGGATGCAGAGGACATAAATCCTTGATCATCCAACTATGTATTTGCTTAAATGTAGAAAATATTACAGTAGCATTCTAAAAATTAATGCATTAGAGAAGTATTAAAATTTATTTTTAAAGTAATTAGCTCCTACTAATAACTTAAAACATAACTGTTTACCGTAGCTAAAGATTATCTGAAAGGAATAATTTCTCCATTCAACCAGTCATAGTGAAAAATACAGTAATCTTCTAGAATATTTTTCCCCAAGAATTCCTTTGAAAGCATTACTTTGCTCTCTAATATTCACTTCTATTTCAGAGCAAGTATTTGTTCTTGTGTTCTCAATTTCCCTATGACACGGTTTGTTTAAACAAAGAAATCTAATCTTAAACCTTGAAGAAGTTGTGCTGCTATAAGGAGCATCTTCTTCTATTTGAGCAAGTTGGCAATTAATATTGGCTGTGCTTTCCACAGAAAGATGACCTTGCCCAACTGCAAAGAGTGAAAACTCCTGGGCTAAGACTTACTTCAAATAAGCTAACATTTGCTGTAGTGGATAATTTTCAGACTGAACTCTATCTTCTGCCATTATTAAAGTTGGTAGCAATACAAATGCAAAAGAACACCAAGAAAACCAGTACCTTGAAAACTGACACTTTTTTAACAGTTCTAGAACTAGACCCAAATATTTAGCAGTCACTACTCTGAAACACAGGAGTACTTCCTATGTTGATTGTGTTTTTACAGGTTAAACATCCCAGACCAATTTCTTTTAGTAAGACTTTTTTGTGGTCACAAATTCAGAAGTGGCATTTTATTTGGGAAAACCTCTACATAATCTTCTGCTTTTGGGTCAATCACAAATTTATAAGACTTTCTCCAAAATGATACTGTTTTACAAGCCAAGGTTTTTGTAAACAGCTTCACCAGACCAGTGACAGGAGAGAGACACCAATTTAAAACCTGCATTAAATAAATCACAAAACACAGTGAATTTTTAATTAGGGCAAAAAAAGTACTCATGTTGTTTACGAATCTGTACTGTGAACTAAGAGGTATGAGCGTTATATCTGAGTTTTATGCTGCTAGTTAACTGTGGGATTCTTTAAACATCTCTACAAGCATAAAGATACAGAACAAAGGCAGTACACCAAGGGATGGATATTTTTAAATTGTGCTACTGCACAAATCACAATTGTATATGCACATACCATCCACAACATTTTCATGGAAATCAGGGAATGTTGGTGCACCTGGTTGGGTATGAAAAAGTAACATAAAGACATCACTGGTGAAACATGTTTTCATGTCCTCCTTTCCATTTCTATTTAAGAAAATATTTCCTATTTAAAATAGGAAAAATAGACACAGCAATGACATTAAATTCTGCTATAGCTACAAATTTAAGGCAAGAAATAAAGTAATCATCGTAATCTTCAATCTCCCCACACGCAGAGGGTCCGATCTAGAAAATTCTGCCCTTGCAGAATACACACTGGACCCGGGGATCATTTCAGAGACTAATTATGTTTGGTAAATGTGTACCTTAATTGCAATGAGTCCAGTTCCACCATCAGATATGCAGGCACAGCTCCAATTACTTCAATGGAAGTTGCATGGAGGTATCTGAAGGCAAAATTGAGCACTTTAGGTGAAATTTTTAAAGATGGCCTCTTATTTTATGGACAGGTATGAAAAGATTAAGATATATCAATTAGTGACAGAGGTCAAAAACTCAAGTATCTTAATCCTATCATACATGTGTGAAATAGACAGAATGTAAAATCAGAGAGAAAATTGAGACCCCTTTAAAATTTAGCCCTTGTGTCTATGGTGCACAGATTACAGTTACTCTAAAAAATAACCTTTTCATTGTGTGACTTCTAGGTGCTTAATAACCCTTAATAACTTCTATGAAAGAACATTACTCTCTATTACTCACACTACCTGAGAAAGAATATTCTAGTAAGTAATGAGATGCTGTTTCAGTGATTATATGTGCAAACTACTGCAATCAAGGTTAGGTAAATATTCAATCTTAACTCGATAATGCTTGATTTTTGTTATGTTTAAATCCTTAACCTTGACCCTGTGATAATGTTCTATGTTGCATCATTAGATATCATATAAACTAACATGAGAACAATTACTGAAGACTGTGATGCAAATATAAATTTTCTAATGGAGAAATTTAGCTTCGTGCTTGGAGTAAAACGTATTTACCTCTGGTAGTGCATTTCGAAGCAAGAAACTATGTGAAATGTAAGTCTGCTCTAGAAGTCTGTTTTCTTTTCAGGTCTGTTTACCATGCATATCTGAAACATATATTGTATCTAGACAATTTTTTTTCTGCTTGATAAACAGCCTGGTATAGCCTCTTTTACATGTTAATCACAAGAAGCAGAAAAAATATCTAACACAGGAGCAAAAGCAACATGAGCAGAAGCTGGAACAACCATAGGTGACCACCACCTACGATCACATTACTTTCTTGGAAACACAGCTGGTTACCAACAGGTAACAAAAATCTGACATAAACACTACTTCAAGAACTTAACCTGTCTCTCAGAAAAATCTGGTTTCTGCTTTCTTTTAGGACATTAGTGGTTACAGAGCACTTTTCCTGGAACTCTTCAGAGATAGAACTGGAGAGATTACTTCCAGTAATTTACATATTGAAGCACTGTAATCACAAGACCTCTAAATTTCACAGAGACACTAGAATTCAAAGTATGGAGATTTACCACAAGCATCTGACATTAGTGGTAGAAATACCACCAGTATCAGTTGTGCCAACATCTTATTCTCTGGTGTCACAAGTCACACTTGAAAGAGCGATCACTCTCATCTCAACAAGAGCTGCTGGTTCAGATGTGAGATTAGTCAGTGCAAGAAGGAATTGAAAGAAGAGAAGTCATTAAACAGACTGCTTGGATTAAGGAGTGCCAAGTTGGAGAGCCAAAGCTTTTACTATGCTGAGTTTTCTTATGTAAACCATAATGAATGTTTGTACAACACATGTGCATAAACAATCAAGCCATGCAGGAGAGAAAAGACAGACATACAGACGGAATCAAAATGTTTTACTTCAACTCTGTCAATGTATTTATTATCTGGTCTGACTCCTGGAATCCCAAGTCTACTGCGTCTGGCTGGAATAGAGGCAATTTTCTCCACAGTAGCCTGCATAGTGCTGAGTTTTGTATTTGTGACTATAACACTGCCAATAACACACCAATGTTTTAGCAACTATGGAATAGTGCCTGCACAGCACCAAGGTCTCTGTTTTACACGCTGCCCATCCTCCAGCAATTAGGCTGGAGACTGTGAGAGCAAACAACTGGGACAGCTGACCCCAAAGGACCAAAGAGATGTTCTGTACCATATAGCAATAAATTGGATGTAATCTTACCAAGGTAGCTGTTTCTGGAACTTAGTCTGCTTATGGGAGGGGGTGAGTGATTGCTTTAGTATCACTCAGTAGTGGGTTTGTTGCTACATTGGTTTGTGGTTTTTTTGGTTTTTGGTGGGTTTTTTGGTGTTTTTTTATCTTCAGTTGTTAAACTGTGTTTATCTTGGCCCAAGAGACTTACTCAGGTCTTCCACTTCTCTCCCTCATTTAGTGTGGAAGGTCAAGTGTGTGAAGGATAGTGGATGCTTCATTGGCTGCCTGGGGTCAAACCACTGTATTAAGCTACCAAAATTAATGCCAATGAGGGATTCTGTCAAGCCAACAAAGCCCTCTTAGCTTATTACTCAGTTTATTACTCAGCTCACTGCTAAGTCCCATTTGGCTTCCACTGTGATTAACATTGGATGGAAAAAGAGTGTCCAAATATTGACCACCACTCCTATTTCCATAAGCTAGCAGGTCCATCCAGTTCCTCCTCAGTCTCTTCCTCACATGTCATTCAAGAAACATCCTTGTGAGACTGTACACCTGCACTGCAATTCTTAAAAGATCCTATAGATTTTGAAAATGCTATATGCCTGGAAAGCAACTAAACATACAGATTTCCCAGTCTTGGAAGAGGTGATCATGGGCGCATCATGTATGCATAATGGAACAGTTGTTTTTTACTCATAAAGTAATTTTAGAAGTTTACTTGTATTTCTTGGATTAAAAGATGTTTTGATTAATGTAAGGTAGCCCGTGGTAAACTGTTTCTTTTTAGAATGTGATTTTTCTTACTTTATTGATAATCTATGAAATACATGCTTTCCTTCAATTGTCTAAAATATGCAAATCTGTAATACATTACTTAAAGGGAATAAACTAAAGAAAATAGCTACAGTGCTCTCATTTCAGTCCTGCAACCTGCCCTCAGAGAAAATTATGACAGGCCGCAAGCTGTTTTTCTTAACGGAGATGACCATTTCTTATTTATTCTAAGAAATCCTTCATTACTAGGAATTCATATATTAATTTTATAAGTCAGTACTATGAAAGGTTTATAGCACATTGCTGGCAGAAAGGTAGTTTGACAGTCCCTCATCTTTACTTCTGTCCTCATAGAACTACCATGGGCCCATTTTGACTCCTATCTGCTGTATAACTGATAGAGAGGTTGACCTGGGTCAAGAATCCGGAATGTGAATCTTAGCAATGCATGGAATGTGACTTGAAAAAAAAATCTACCCTGTATTGGCATCAACAACAACTGGTACTATGAAAATCAGTCCGTGCTGATAGCTGCACTAACAACAGTGCATGCTGTTAGAAAATCAGAAAAATTAAGTAATTTTTAGCTTTTAAGTCCCCCCATTTAAAGTTTGAAAGAGGGATTAACCCAGATATTTACAAAATTTCTTAAATGCATCTGCCATAAACACCTGTCTATAACCTCAAAGCATCATGTATAAACATATGTGAGTCATTTCATTAGGATTGTACCACATGCAGCATAGTGAAGTAGCAAGAACATTAAAAATGCTGTAGATGCCTTCCAGCTCTAGTTTTTTGCTCCTGGGCTTTCCTGTTTTGATATCTACCTTCTTTTGCAACAATCAGCAAAGAAACCTACATTCTGTAGAGTTGAGCATCTAAACCAAACCACTCCTACATTTGGAAATAAGGATAGAATGTTTTAGTACAGAAACTACCTCCTGTCAGCAATATTACCCATCCTGGACTCTTGACCATCATCAAATTTCCAGGAAAATCCCACATGCCACTCAAAACTGAACTACTGTACATACTAGAATATATCATTATAAAAATTTTCATCCTTTTGAGGTGATTGCTGCTATCTAGCAAATAATAAAGCAGGAAAGGAGACCGAGGGATTTTTCTCAGGTCCATAAAATAAGCCTTTTATGTTACAAAATGTCACGGTATTGCCCAAACCAGGACACAAAAGAACAATAAATGCTTCTATGCCATACAGAGATTTAGGACATGCAGCTTTAGGGACATGAAAAAAAAGCAGCATGTGAAAATGGAAGGTATTAAATTTAGCTAAGAAAGAATGTAATTCAAAGCATGCTGTTGGTTGGAAAAGAATAAGAGAGAAGTCAGGGAACAATACACAGGGCAGAACATGCTATTGCAGAAACAGATTAAGAAATATTTAAAAGAAGCAAATATAACTTGGATGTGAGAAATTTTCTAACATAGGCAGGCTCTTTAAGTTAGAGGATACAGGCATAATAATGTACATAGTATGAAGAGTTAAATAAAGTCAGACAAATAGGTAAGTACTAAGACATTTTTTTAACCATAATTAAGCGACAGAACAATTCCAACACTTGCAGCCATTAAGGGAATTACCTTTCTAAAATGCATTCAGCTCAAACCCAAGTATGGGGATAGTGCAAGAACAACTGGTGCCATTACCTGTTCGTGTGATCAACTGATAACCTCAGTGTCCTCCTGACTACAGAAACTATGGATGCTGTAACATTGGCTGTACTCTTTTCTGTGATGCTGCAACAAACACAAATTGTGCTTTAAGCAGTTCATATTTCTGTTCAAGATATCAGGACAGAAAGGGGGTGTAGGGAAATGGTACAGTTCAGAAATTCTTCAAGTCCTACCCATTTCCCAAACACAGAAGATATCAGCCATAAAAACTTCAGATGGGCCGTAACCCTTACGAGCAGATATCACACACCTTTCTGTTGCTAACCATTTAGAATGAAAGACTAAAAATATAAATGATAAAAAAGATTTGCCTACACAGGAAAATTACTGAAAATAAGTTGTAATGAAAATTTCTCAAAAATATTTGACAGTAAAATTGTTTCTGGAGTACAAACAGCAGGTTCTGGCAGGAAACAAGGGAACTTCATGGAAGCCAACAGAGATCTGACCCATTCTGCAACTGTCAGTCTTTAATACTAAGAAGTTGAACAAACAGCTACGGCTTCAAGGCGATCTAGAGATATGTATGCTAGACATTCTACAATGCAAAGCCAGGGGCTCCTATTTCTGTGCTGCTCAGATGCTTCTGGATAGGAATCAGGGTTACAAAAACAAGAGGTGTCTGGTTTGAGTGGAGCTGAGAAGAACTATGCAGAATCAATGTCCAGCCCAAAGGCAGAGGGAGGAAGCAGTGATGAGATTGGATAGGGAGAAATAAACCAGTGCAGTGGGAAGGGGAATGAGAGGGCAAGGACACATTGACTGGAGAGCTGGATGTGCTGCACAGGGGAGGAACCATGCTGGTTTGGACCAGGATGAAGTATTTCAGAAATACAGAGGGAGTCTCCAGGCTATTTCCATTTGGTCTTCAGGATGAGTTTTAACAATGCACTCACAAAGTATCCCTCAATAGTTCATGCTACTATTTGCAACATGAAATAGTGAGGGAGATGAGCTCTGAAGCCTGTTCTGCAGCCCCTGGTCCCGGCACCTGATAAGAGCTGTGACTCCCTAACCTTGTGTGCATGGCTTCCTTTCCACAGGAACTAATCTGCCCTGGGCCTCCTCCCTGAATCAGAACCGAGCCGTCACCAATCACATACTCAAACTGCCAAGCTAGGAATGAGCTTGGGTCCCCCCAGTAATAACAAGGTAGCATGGTAAACCTCCTTGAGTTTATAACTCACTCCATAAGGAGAAAACAATATAAAAATCTGAACTGCCTGATGCAACATTCAGTCCTTCTTCAAAAGATGTTTCAAAATAATCCAAATAGAAGCTTCTATTTAAAACCAAACCGAAACAAAAATCCTAAATCATTGTACTGCATTTCTATAGGAATAATCACAAATCACCAGAGAAATAATTATCAGATTCCAAACAGGGCATGAATAGCACAGAGTTGGCTGAGTGAAATTCTTGCTTTTTAAACACTGTTAACTAAATATAATATACTGATACAGAATATAATTGAGGGAAAAGCCAGTATTCACAGTTGCCAAACATTTGTAAAAAATTACATAAATATTTACCTTTGTAGAAGAGTTTAAAGTCTCTTGCTCTTCAATGAATTAAATGCACGGAATGATGAAACAGAAAAAGAAATCAGCAAATTTAAAGTTAGATAAAGAAATGTACATGTGACAATGGCATGTACAGTACGCAGTACTCCAGCATATGTAAAAGTAATGTAGAAAATTAAAAGATAAACTGTGACAAATAATAAAGCCTATGACCTTTTCTTCAAAATTAATAGAAACAATGAAGTTACTGAGATCCAGATTGTGGACTCTTTAAGTATTGTCATACCCAAATTGATGAATAACAAAAATCATAAAATTGCTTTTTTAATCACACTCATTCCAGAACATTGTAGCCCTGTTGAGATTCTGAAGCTTTTTCTGCAATAATGACTGTTAGAAACTATTTTATATATTATATATTTTAAACCTGTAATACTAAATAACCAATGGACTATTGAAAATCAGTCTTTAAGGAGAGGCTTGAAATAATTGCAAGGTTAGTAAAGACTCCACAAGCTGCCTCAAAATATGCAGCCACCTAAAAACTTCAAAATAAAGCCAGAAAAAAACAACACTAGAAGACTAAAATTGAAATTACTTCATTCTTTTTCTTTTGCCATTCAAATTTTACACTTATGGATTTGAAAAGAAGTTTTAACTGAAAGGGTTCGATCTTTTACCATAACTCAAGCCATACTCTCACTGCAATGACATTTCAATGATCAAATACATATATACATAATGGTTTTAACTAGCTATTCATTTTGTCTAGGATCTTACATTGGTTAAATAAAAAAAGATATTTGAAACTCAACTGTATTATTTGACAACATATTGATTTTCTGCACAAAATTTTGATGCTTATTTGTTGAAAGGAAACACTGGACATCAAAACACTTATTTCTTCTGTAATATGGGTACCATGAAAACCTGTACATATATAAATAAATAAACTTTTCACAAGTAAAAAGTACATTTAGTACCAGCAGAGTCAATGCAACTTTCCCTCATGAAACAGCTGCACACATGCACACACACACTTTACCAGCACACAAGCTCTGTAGAAAGCTTATGCAGCTTTTATATGCACCTTATGTGAGCTAAGATACAGCAACACTTATTGCTGGTTGCAGTTTTGCTTTTCTGAAGGTCATCCCACAAGGGCCTATTGATATAAACAAATGCCACTGGAAAACACACAGCCAGTCCAGTTCAGTTATGTTCCCAGATGTTTTTTACACACAAACAAGCTGCTGATTACCACAAGAACTTACTCTGATTATAAAACTTCTGAAACATTAAATCACGTTGTTGAGGTTATGAAAAGAAATCGTGCTGTGAAGAGCCAAATAGAAGCAGATAGAGGGGGAAAGACCTGTTTTACACGCATGAACTCTAAAAAGATTGTTTCTATACTGCAGTTAATGCACATTTATTCTTGCTGGTTCATAAATTTCAAGTAGTACATAATAAGTTTTTTTTCTTAGTTCACTTGCTCGATTTCTTATTATTCCTGGTAGTATCTGTTGCAGCTAAAAAGAAGAGTAGAAGAATGCTACAGATCTTCAGCCTGTTCATGTCCTTGATCAAATGATAACGCATACACAAAAGCATAGAGACCCACCCTCAAAATCCTATTTCAGGCAAGAGTTCCAATGATGACTGATAGCTTGTCATTACAGAGGACACACTGATTAAAGATTGAGGAAATATGCTTTATATGAAAGTATCACTTGAAAAGCATGCAACTACATAACCAAGTTTTTATAGAAACAGTTGAAAAACAAAGTGAATGCAGAATCCCCAACTCTCTCAATGATTTGCACAGTTCCACTCAAAGATGATGAAAATTAAAAAAGCACTGAAACAAAACTCTTGCAGCTCAGCACAGGCTGGCATAGTGAGAAAACAGCATTGCCCTTTACCACAGCTTAGAATTTCACTGCTTTATCTACTGAGCCAAACCTCTTCATATTATTAGATCCTTTTATAAAATTATCAGTTAAAACAAAAAGAAAAATGCTTCTGAAGTAGCATATGCTAGGGTCATGTCTATTAAAATGTGACTCTGAAAATACACACAGACACCTGTATCAGACAAACTTTCCATTTCAAGCATCTCAAGGCCTTTTGTTGCAGTAACATCACAGTGTGTCTTGTACTCGGGGAAATACAGCTGATGGGTTGCAAAGGGAAGATACACAGCCACTTCTTCCTTCATTATCACTGAGATTAAAATAAAAATCACATTCCTAAAAATTACAGAAGCCTACAATCTTAACTGTTAATCACTCTCAAAGGTCTGCACATACTGGTGTTGTTAAAAAAATATTATGTTAGAAGTGTTCCAAGTCAAAATAACTACCTTGCTCTCCCATTCTAAACCTAGACAAAGCTGCTATGCCCTTTAGAACATAACCACCAGGAAGTTCTTTTTTAAAATTTGTGTGTGTGTGTACACACAATTATGCTGGTTTGAGGTTTTAGTCCTTAAATTGGACTTCTTCCTCTACATTTAAGATATAATTTTCATTTTTTTTTTTCTGTTCCTGATCAGTAGTACCAGCTCCATTTCTGTAGTGGGATAAGGATGACTACTTTGTTCTCATCTGTAAGAATTATTTCTATGCTTTTGTTATGTTTCTTTTCTAATAAAGCACATCTATTAATATGGACCTTTTAAAACATCCTTGTTTTCTCACAAGTTGACTTTTTATGATGCTCAAACTATAGACCAGATCAGTATCTAAGACAGCGTTATCTGGTAGAGACAAAGAAACAATATTTTCTTTTGTTCTAAACTTGACAATGACAAAATCTAATGTCTGAGAAGCAACATCAGTCCTGGAAGGAGCCCTATTAGCAATGGATATGATAATTTACAATTGATAGTTATAGATTAAAGAATGAGAATAAAAATCTCATCTAAATCAAGAGTTAAAATACCACTCTGCTTCTTGAGATAAAAACCACTACCAGTCTCTTGCTCCATCATTAACTCCCATGTGTTCCATAATGAGAGCTTTAAAGAGTAATCATATAACTTTACTGGATTCTTCTATCTCTCCTCTCAGTATGTACACAGCAAATAAAAAGCCCACTGTCAATATACAGACATTCAGTCTTTTTACAGCAATCACTCTGATTTGTAAACCAGACATTGATTCACATATGCATCTATTCAGATGTGTATTCAACCCTCCTGTCAAAACAGTTTGCATGGTGTGTAAAGTATTTTACTATAAAAATGATACCTTACAGTGTATCAGACAGCATTTCCTTGAAACACAGGATGACAATACTGACCACCAAGAAGCAGCTTTATGCATTAGTGAAGGAAAGGCATTTTGCAATGTTCCCTACAACATCTTTATATGGCACTAGGTTTTGACATTCTCTATATCCATGGGGACCGTAAATTTAATATGCTCAGGATGCAATTCAGTTCCACATGCTGTTAAGGGAAATATCTTACAGACCTCAATATGCTTTGGATTCATTCCTGCATTAGGGTCAGATCACTTTTAGTCACTTCATTTCTCCCTGATACTCATTTGACATGGACTAAAGAGGTAATATTAAATTTGATACTGTAGATAAAATAATATGGTATTATACCCTCACTGATTTTGATTTTATATAGTAGTATGAAGTCTATATATACTATCATATTTATTTCAGAAGATACAGACAAAATAATTTTTAAATATTCTATAAAATCTATCCAATTTAGTAATTCTCTGCAACTGAACAGAACTGCTAAACATGGGCAAAATCCAAAAACTGCCCTGTCAGGAGGACAAGCCAGCCACTTAGACAAAACCAAAGTACTATTTAGGGTAGAAAATCTCTTAAACTTCTTTTCTATGTTCTGTAATACAGTTGTTCTGACACAGGTGGTATGATATATATAACAAAATAAATAATATGTCACATGCTTCTTGTTCATTTTATACATAAAACACAAGCACATTGCCACAAGTGTAAAGAGGTTAGGGAAATAGCACTACTTTACATATATTCATTGATATCAACAACTTTTTAAACCTAGAGTGGAGTTCTGCTTAACATTTGTTTCTTCTTTTCTCTTCTGTATCCATCCCATCACAGCTCATTTTCATTGTCAATGCCTTTAACAATACATGAACTAGTAATTTATTCTCAACACACCAGTAATCAAGAGCAGCAGAAAGATGAGTGACGAATACCCAAAGGAAATCCAACATAAAATTAAATTAAAAGCTGATTTATCATAATACATTGTACCAAACTCTGAAATTGAAGAAACATGAAATTCATTACTCATTCCATTTCCCTGAAAAGATCCCAATTTACTAATATGCAGAAGTATAGGCTTTAAATGTGTTTGCAACTAGTTTATAATCCAAGCCATTCTAGATCCATTACAAAACAAAATGAGAGGACTCAAATGCAAAGTTTGAAATGAATAAAACTCAGTTGTATTAGTATGTTGATCATGCAGAATAAGCACATGTATAAACCATGAATACATTTTTATGTATTAATTGAAGGTGTGCTATGCCATCACAGTTCAAAGCCAAAAAATTAATGTAAGCTGATTGCATAATATAAGCTGATTGTTAATATAAGTCATCACCCAAAAAAAAAAAAAAACCAAACCAAAACCAAACAACCACCAAACAGACACCCTGTATTAGTCTATCATGATAACAAGGTCATGATCAGCAACATTATCTGTTTAAGTAGTCTGCCAACAGTCCTATAAAGCACTAGAATACACCATCATTAGAAGTATTTCTTTAATTTCCCCATCAAATAAAAACCTTGCAGTATATGGCACAGTCTCAGTTGTTATTTGCAGTAATGAGAAATAGGCTTTTAAAACACAGAAGAAAACCTGAATGTTCAAGTATTATTCATTTTGCTATTTCATCTTATCATAATAGGTCATACTCTGTGTGCAGTATGTTGCTATGAAAGGAACCAGCAATATGCATACTTATTTCATATTAGTATGTAAAAACATCTTCCACAACCACCAAGTCTACATTGTCTTTTTAAGAAAAGATCAGCACTTAAGAAAGATTGAGCTGAGGATCTGTGATTTCACATTTCCCACAGTGATTATTTTCATTGCTTAATCACTGAACTCCAGAAGAAAAAAAAAAATAATTCTGAAATTTATTGTTGACAAAGGCACAACAATTAATATAAACCACAAAATAAGAAATGAGTGAGACTGTCAAAATATCATGAAAATATATATAGCCCCCGATTTCTTTAGCTGAATACAAACTAGATATGTGTTGGAAACTACCATGACTCTAGCAGCAATTTTAAAGAAGAAAACCATTAAAGATTACTAGAAAATTAAGGCAGTTAAATCACGTGTAATAATTGCATTGAACACATAATCCTGAAAGTCAACTTTAAGAAGAAAAACAAAACCAAAACAAAAAAACAACTGAGAAATCAAGGAGTTAGAGCTGTAATAAGCTCATTATTTGATACCTTGCTCTATACTGCCACTCCTTACTGGAACTTGCGGTAGCTGCCTTCCCCTGCGACTGCTGAAGGATGTGTCTGCAGGAGGAGACTGTGTGGGACTTCCTTGTTGATGTATTCTGCAAATGAAATTAAGATAAAAGTAAAATAACCCAAACAAAGAGAAATTTTGTATTCTGAACTGAAAACATATTAGGTTGCATATACTGACGATGGCTTTCAAGAAGTTTGCATTTGGTATATTCCATATACACATACTCAGGACTGGATACCTAGTAAACTTCCAAGGCCTCAAGTTTAATTTCTCTAACTACCTTCAATTAAGGAGAAATATTTTCTTTTGCTTTTTATTGTTTTGAGTTTTGTTTGTTTTTCTATTAAAGTATTAGTAAAAAAATCACTGAACCTAAATCAGTTTTCTTAGAGCCATATATGATTATGACTCACAATTTATTCATGTTCTCCTGCACTGGTACAAGGGCAATAGAAAACATCACCTCTATATTTTATAATTGCACAAGGCCACAGAGAACTCAACAGCAAGCAACAATATGTTGTTTTTCTCTTTTTCCTTTTCTCTGAAGGAAAAAGGCCCTTACCCTTGGTATTGAGGTGGTGCTTATGTATGCATGCAAACAATGTACAAGATTTTAATATTCTTACCCAAGTAAACATCCTAAACCCCTTTGGTGGAATTCTAGGTAGCACTATTTCTAGCTAGCACGTTGACTATTTGACTTCTTATGCATACATAGAGCATCTGAGTGTAATACATAAACATCTTTGGAAAGCTGCTAAATTTGCATTTAAAATAAGTAGGCTACCTCTAGTAACTAGAAAAAAAGGTTTAAGAAAGTAAAGCAAAGATGAGAAGAAGCACAATGTTGAGAGGAAGAGCTTACAATTAAATGTCCTTGATAGTTATGGTAATATCACACTCACTATAGTGGATAAGCACTGTTTATCTAGTACACTAATGTTGCAAGGAGATAATTTGGAATTTTAAATAACAGGTTTGAGCAAGTTAAAAGTTTTGTTGGTTTTCCCACTGTGTAGATCAACTGAATTTCTCTAAGGCTGCAAGATCAGTTAGCTGTGTGAACAGCACAGTGTTTGAGCAAAATACTTCAATAATTTTTGTATGGATACAGAACAAAACACAATGGAAGGACAAAACACAGCCATTTTTTACTCTGACATCACAAAGCTATTTAAGATCAACAGCCAGTAGTACCACCTGGATGGTGAAGATCGACAATGCGAAGGATATGGGAGAAGTGTAAATACCATGAAGAGAGGATAAGCTACAGTGCCAGGATGAGTGAACGCACCACATATGCTCAGGAAAGCACAACATCACACTGACACCTGGGGAGGCAGAACATGAAAGCTGTGCTGTACATGTAATAGCAACCTTGTCAGAAGAGGAGAAGGTGGTGCCGACCCTCCAGGCTGTAGGTGATGTACAGTGCATAAGGGTCTGACACTAGAGTGCTCACTCGACCTTGAGCGAGTGTGATGTTTCCCCCTAATGCCTGGCTGTTCAGTTGTTCGTGGGGTTGGAAGTCCCCTTCTAGAAAGACATGGTGGCAGACCCCTAAAACATCAGGCCCAAAAAGAAACCGTTCAGTTGTTAGCTCCAGGCACATCTTCCCATGCCACCCTCCATCAAAGAATATTGCAAATCCTAGCTGCAGGGCAAGGGTTGACATTTCAGACTGAAGGTATTAATTCTGAATGCAAATCCATTTGCAAAATGAGGAACTGCAGGGCACTCACCACTGCAGATACACATCCCCCTAACTCTGGGATTACTGAACTAACCAGCACATAAGCAACCTGTTGGCCAAAAACTCTAGCTGCACCTTAAACACAGCAAATACAAGCTAAAAACATGTATGATATTAAGTACTTTCACAGAATAGGCTCTGAATACCTAGTTCAACCACAAAGCATTTCTGTTTCTCAAACCCTTCATCCTTAAATATTAACTGTATTTCAATTAGTGCCCAAAATAGGGCCATATGTAAGCACACACATGTAATTTCCCTGGTTTCCTTCAGAGTCTGAAATAAGGATTCTATTTAAGTATCTTTCTGTTCCAACCCCTAAAACAGAAAAACAATTCTGGAAGAATTCTAATGAAAATCTAATTAAAATATGCAGTAAGATTATTGTGTTAGTTTAGTAAAGCATAATTATTAGTAGTTTAATAATTGCATACACTGCTAGTATAAGATAACCTGAAACATTTCAAGTTTGGAGATCAATGAAGTATTCTAGCTGTGCCTTTTTACTCTTCCTTGGTTTCCCAACAGTGCAGAATTTTGCAAATGGTACTACTATATCTGCTGTTATTTCAGAAATTTCATTTTCCTGTGACTTCATTTCCTTGTATCATTTTTGGTTTGCTTGGTGCTGGCTTTATTTTTTTGTTTTATTTTGTTGTGAGTCGTTTTGGGGTTTTGTTTTTTATTACTTTGGGGCTTTTGTTTGTTTTGTTGTTAGTGGGTTTTAGGGTTCTTTCTTTGTTTATTTGTTTGTTTACATCAAACACCCAGAACAGCTTTCCCACAAGACACGGTCAAAGTAAGCAAGACAGTTTAATTCATATGACATACACTGAAAACTCATCCTAAAGAAAAAAATAAAATGTATATATGAAGTAACGTACAGATTCCTACCAAGGATAACAAAAAGGTTTGATTTCAAAGCCACTTCATCAGCAATAGTTTAATGTCACAGTGTTACAAAACCAGGATTCTGCTGCCCTTGCTATATTCTCTCTCTTAAACCTCTCCTAGCTTGCCCTGATTCCTGCAGAAAGCAATTCCACTGTTCTAAGAGATGCTTATGATAACAAAGATGAGCTGGATTCTGAAAATGCCTGTTTCTTCATGCTGAGTGTAGAAGTAATCCATGTCAAATATTGCATGCAATCAGCTTTTAAGTATCTGGTTTGTTAAACATCAAAATATCTGTAAAGTTAACATAGATCCACTCTACCAGAAAATGCTTCCTTGCTTTTACTCTGAAAGAATGCTCTAGTCTAACAAGTCATCATATTCTTAATTCTGATTTTTCACATTTTAGAGGCTAAATATCCTGGAATTTATCTGAGAGCTCTGTGAAGCTCTAGGAGAGTCTGTCCTCCTATTATAGAACAGACACTTTACCTAAGACTCCCAAACTTAAGTCCTGCTCTTACAGTAATATCCTTTTAAAGGCCTGTCCCACTAAAGATAGAGGAACTGCTTAACTTAAATGAAGACAAATTATGCTTAAGAGTTGCATTAGCTGAGGGTATTACATTTGAGATGAATATGCTACTTGTGATGAAGATGAATTGACCTAAGAGGGATCTGGAGAATAACTAGAAAGGAGGTAAAGACTTGCTGGTCTAGAAGGTCGGTTGCTGAAAGGAAGCAAATGGCTGATCAGGGGGATGAGAGAAAAAGAAATAAGTGTGGACACAAAGTCCAGTGTATAACTGAGAAAATGAGAAGTGACATAAGAACGGACAGGTGAGGAATATGGGACACCTGGTAAGCAATGGGACTACAACAAGCATATATGTGTATCATCTGGTTCTGCAAAGAGGAAGGTAACATTGTAAGCAGAAAATGTATTAATTCAACTGGTGATGGTTTTCCAGAGAATCCTACAGGTTCTAGCTTTTAACTGGTTTGCTTTTTCCCTTTGGCATACCTAAAGCTATCACAAGAGAGAATCTTACTCAGCAAGCAGAAAGCTTTGTAGAGAAGCTGATAGCACGCTGGTATCTTACTCCAGTAATCTGCTTAGTTTACAGTAGACAAGATCTAGAAACTGCAAAATGAAGACCAAATCTAAGACAGAAATGGATGTTCGATGAAGAAATAGTCCCTAGACATATTTGCCATTTGACAAGGAAGTTAATGAATGGTCTGTCCTATTATCAAAACATTCTGATACTAGTGCAACATTATATCTATGATGAAATACTAAACTATAGCATTCAGATTTATTTAGCTATTTGTGTCTCACAGTTAGCAGCAGTGAATCATTTTATGGAAACAGAAACCTACGTCATGTACCACATACACATAAAAAGAAGCAGCACAATTAATGTTTTTCCTATGCTCTTGTTGCACTGGGTTCATTGCTCTTAAGATCACTAAAAATCAGAGCTCATTTTTATCTTCTGGGAAGTAAAAATGTAGCTATGAGGACTCATACTTTTAGTAACTTTGCTTAACTTTGAAGAAAAAAAGTTAAGATTTTTTTGTTGTTAGTTTTCCTAATCAACTGTGAAAAGTTACTTTGCTGCTTAAAAAAAACAACTAACATCCCCTCCAAAAAAAATGTCAAATCAAAAACACCCTCCCCCTCCAAACAATATCACTATGTAGTGACTACAATCATAACTACATCAATGATAAATTTATTTCAGCACAGCTATAACCAAAGTAGCAACTTCAAATCCATTAAATACAATATAAATTCAGTGTAGAAATATTTCCGTTTCTTATATCCACTAATATATCCTCAATAGTACTTTATAAAAAAAAAAAAAAAATTTTCAAGTATCCAGGAAAAAAAAGTCTAAAAATGCCAGAGCTGAGCCATTTCAAGTAGAGAAACTCATTCTCCAAATATCAAAAAAGCATTTTCCTATTAAATATAACTATATGCACATCCTTAGAGATGGAGCCCATGTGCTACCGACTCATTCAGCATAACACTTCATAATCACAGTCCTTTCAAACCAGTTCCTATATCACTTGCAATATCTGAATTTCTTAGTATTTCAGATAATGATTTACAGCTTCCTTTTATTGTGGTTAGTGTAAAACTAACTAGTGTAAATAGGACTTATTAAGGTACGGTTTTGATCAATTCAGTTATCTAACACCTGCAGAAGAAAGATATTCAGGCACTGAAATATCAGGTTTGAAATGTAAACTCATACAGATACACTGGTTTGTCAAACTTTAAGTATTGTGAGATTCCCTTTTGTAGTCTGACAGTGTCTCTGACTCTGGCTTTGCCCTTTTTCCATAACACTCTCTTGTAGTTTATTTTCCTTCCATACATTTTCTGTTGTAATACTTTCTAGTTATATTTATGTTCCCATTTTTCACCTCCCATTTACTATTTTGTCCCATCTCATCTTAGTTTCACACCCACGTAGTCTGAATGGTTATCAAGAACTGTGAGACCCTTACTCCTCAGAAGTCAGAAAAGGTGTGGTTTTAGTGAACTCAATGGCAAAACTGTCCTTTATTCAAGCAAAATTATATCAGCCATCATTTATTTAACTTCCCTGGTCCAAACTGAAAAAGCACCTGAGCTGTTGAGACAATAGAATCATCAAAACTAAGGAAAATATAATTATTGCTTTTGGATTAGGAACAATAATCTGAGACATGAAGCAGTAAAATAAATTAAAAGCTCTGAAGTTTTACTACGTAATGTGAAATTTCATTGAAAATAAAAACGTTTGTGTTGTTTATGGAGGTTTTATAAAACTCAATATGTAAACAGAGGTACATTGCTCCTCTGCTAATCAAGATAAATCTGTTTCTGACAAAGGCAAGATCCCACCCCCTACACTGCTCTTATTTCAGCTAATACACAGTGTTTTAAGCTTAACGAGATCTAATGATGATTTAGTTGGGTTTTTTTCACTTTAAGAATTTGAATACATAACACAATACTAACATAGCAAAGCTAAAAGCTACAATGACAAGTATAGTAAAATTCAATGAAACAAGGGTTAAATTCCCAGTGTTTGCACTGACTTCTATAAGAGTAGATTCTTCTGTCCCTACTTAAATGTAAATTAATATTTTATATTAATAAACAAATTAATTTGATTGGAAAAATATTGAATCATGGATCTTTTAATGTATTTTTCTCATCCTTAAAGTTATTGCAAAAGAGATGAAATCTTTTGAAGAAAGATCAGCAGTAAAGCACAGAAAAGGTTTAGTTGCATGCTAATGATTATGCTACACATTTCCAAATTTCATTTTACGAAGATCAAGATAGTGGCAATGGGTTTCAGACTTTGACTCACAAAATGTATGGACTGCAAGTCTCTACCATAGAGTTTCTCTGCAATGATGGAAAATACCACAAAAATTCTGTATGTGTGCAACACAGGAAGCAGCGTTAATAACATAGATTTAAAGTAAAAAATATAAATTACAGCAACCCAGCTTTTGGTACCGTCACAGATTTCCCACTTTAAAAGTTTTATTAAAAGTACATTCCAAACTTTGGAATCAGATTATAAGAGATGTTTAGTGATTGATCAGCAATCCTACCTTTCTGTTTCAGTTGCCGAGACTTTCCTAGTTTGTTTTTGGCTGCTATATCTTTCCACTTTTCTGGACTGCCTGTGGAATGACATGTCGGAAAAGAAATAAACAAAGAAGAAAAAGAACACACACAAAAAAAATGAAGATTATATATTTATTAATGTATTGCAAAGCTAATAATAGAAATGGTTGACAGATGACAAAAATGACAGCTAGCTTCATGAACAGGCTGGTGACTCAAGGTTTTAGACACATGGCCTGGGTGGTATGGAAGTTATGAGGTACTAAACCAGGGGAGGTAACATTAATCCTGACTGAATATTGCAGCTCTTTCTCACTCCACAGTCTGTATGTCATTAGAAACAATGCCTCCTCAGAGGCCTTTTAGTCTTTTCTTAACATCATGCAAATGCAAAACAGAGAACAGTGCTCTCATTTAAACTTTAAAAATGGCTTTAAATTCTCAATTTGAAAAAGGAAAACAAATTTTGCATCATACCAGATTTAAATTATGCTGTCACTATATTAATAAAAACTTGGCTTCACAAAAATCTCACTTTATTAAAACTTGTAAAAGCTTTTTTTTTTTACTGCTTGTAAAAGCAGTTTTATACTGCTAGAAACAGTATAAAACAATCATTTTTTCTTTTCTAATCAATATAAATATGTTAGAAGTGTACTCCACTCCCTTCTCATAAACCTTTTTTAGAATTTGACATTTGGGAAGTGAGGCACTAATTACCTCTGACAACCTAAGCATTTTACTCTAGTAAGTATAATACACAGTTACATGAGTCTAGAGCATGTTTCACCATTATGACCCAGGATTATACATATACTTGGAAAATCTGTAAATTTTATGTGTTCCAAGATTTCTGTTACTTTCCATAGTAATGTGAGCACTAACAAATTATGGTTTACAATTTTAAATCACTGCTAAGCACCAATATATATTAGTTGTTTAGAATAAAAAGTACATAGAGTATTTCAGGAATCGTCAAACCCAAGGAGTGATGATTATTAATTGATGAACTAGAAATGTTCACAAACCCTAACCTGCATCTCACACTGGTGCAAGAAACATGTGTAGGATCTAGCAATGGTGTATTAAATGCCATATATTAATCTATAAAAGAAATACTGTAGTCTAAACAAATAGTTCAAAACACTATTTTTTAAATACGTGTTTTTCTTTAAACCTTTGTAGTTGTAAAGAGTAATACAGTATTCAAATTGGAAGAAACCTAAACAGCTGTAACATCAAATTATACCCAAAGAATACAATCACAGTGGATTTTCATGATTTGTACCCACTGTATTATTTGATGTGAATTATATTCTGACGTAGTATGCTGCACAACAAAGAAAATGCTGCAGCAAAACAAAATGTTTTTGCATGGGCAGAGCTCATTACCTGTTGCTGTCTTGGTTTTAAAATAATACTTTTTTTTTTACCAAAAAATCAATCTCAGATTAGAAACTAAAATCCCCTTTGTCCTCAAACTACATTTTCATTGGGGTTTTTTTGTTCTTTTGTTTTGTGTTTTTTTGGGGGGTTTTAAAATATATTCTCATTACTTTTACCAGGATAAATACAAAATGGATACAGAGGAAAACATTAAATGAAGCAGCTTTACTTAAAATCTAAGGTTAGCTAAAGTGTTTGAAGTTATGCAGCAGCATTGTCATTCAAATAATGCCACTCTAGAGGAGGGTAGATTTAGATTAGATATTAGAAAGAAGTTCTTCGCCATGAGAGTGGTGAGACACTGGCACAGGTTGTCCAGACAGGTGGTGGAAGCCCCATCCCTGGAAGTTTTTAAGGGACAGAGCTCTGAGCAACCTGACCTAGTGGGAGGTCTCCCTGCCCATGGCATGAGGGTTGGGACTAGAGGATCTTAAAGGTCCCTTCCAACCCTGAAAGTTCCACAGTCCTATGATTCTCGTAATTTCCTGTTTGACTGGTTAGGGGGCTTATCTTCCTCTTACTTTTTATGTCACTTGCTTTGTCTGTGACATTATGAACTAATTAATATATAGTGCTAGTGAGCTGAATAAACTTCTCTCTCTTTGTGCTGTCCTTGAAAGCAGCATACTTTAGGAATATGTTTAAAATCACAATTTCCTTGATGATCCCTTCCTCTTGCAAAGATGCTGCAGTCTGTATACAATTCCATATAACTCAACAGCTTACAAACAGTACAGCCCTCAAGTCACTATCTCAGCTTGGGCACACTGTGGACTTTGGCATAAATGTGCAGGTAGGCATCCTTTTGAGCCCAAATACATTGTATGAAGAGTTTACTGAGGATAAGAACACTCACATCCTATTCAAATTTATCTCTTAAGTATAGTTTACAGGGAATTAAGTATTAGCTAGGAACAAAGCGTGCACACATACATACAAGGAGGAAAAAAACCCTAAATATATGAAAGAATTATGCAGAGCACATGAAAAATACAATATCACCAAAATCTCATTTACTTGGAACTAGTGGATGAAATAAGGATACCTCTGTGCTTCTCCAGGTTTAGCACTTAGATGGTCTACACTGTCCTGTTTTGGAATGCAAGACTCCAGCGTCCTTGTTCTTCAGAAAATTTGGAAACATGGATGTGAATTTGGACAGAATGAGCAGAAACAGAGAGATGGTCACATGCAGTGAAGGTGGAGACATGCAGTCAAACATATAAACCAAAAGCACTATCTACTAAGAAAGACTGAAATGATTGCCCCTTCTTTTGATTTAATCCACACAATTTAAAGAAATATTAAAATTTTAGACATAACAGCAACAATCTGAGATGCAATAAACTAAAGAATGAAAGCCACAACAACTTGTGTTGAAGACATTTGTACTCTACATGAAGAATGGCAGCACTATGGCTTAATAGGAGCCTTTATCCTTCTTGAGAATCAACAACGTTTATTAGATTAATATATAAACCTTTACAGAACACCTTGCCTCAGGAATTTGAAAAATACATATTTTGTTATCATGTTGTGAAATCCTCCTGATAATGCAATTAGATTTCCTAATTCCATGTATTTTGACAAAAGCTTCCTATTCTGTTACTGATACAGTAATTGTTAACAATTCAATAGCAAAGGAGAATTACTGACTCATTTTTTAAAAAAAATCAAATAAAGTTAAGAATATTTCCGAACTTCTGTATTATATTTATTCTGTATTATATTTATTTCTGATGAAGTTTTAAGAACCTTAGGATTTGTTCACAGCTTTCAATTTGGCACATTTTTAGTTGGTTGGTTTATTACTAGTTTTTTATGGAGTACAGAGAAAAAAAAATTCTTCTAGTATATCAAGATTTTTTTTTTCAGATATCAAGCTTAAGTTTTAATGAGAAGCAGAAAAATTTGCATCCCAACTAATAATCTAGGGTATATAATAAATTTGCAACTATTTCTCCATTATGGGGACAAAATGTTAATTTCTTGTAAGGTCATAAATCTACCAATCGCCACACCATATCACCATCAAAAAGGCCTTGTTATGTTTACAGACAAGCACTATATATTATTTCATATACAGACAAGCTATTCAGAGTTTGTGTGCCAAAGACCCAGATGCCCCAAAATATTTATCACTGTTGAATGTGAACAAAATCCCCCCACAAGTGTAATATTCTTATCAAAATTAAAAACCTAGTAAAGTGACAAAGTAACACTTTTATAAAATTCAGTGTCTAATATTTAAAGTTACTTGCTATTTGTACAGCAGACCCCAGTGGTTTCCAGTAACTCTGCCCATTTCTGTAGCCATATAGCCATCAAGAATGTCATGTTTAATACTTCTTGATTGTCCTGGAAGATTTCTGAAAGGTTGATTCTACATTTTATGGGAGGTCACAACTACTCTGAAGGTTTGGTGGCCCCTCACACTCAGTCCTAGCACTTCAAATCATGTCTTTTCAAAAACTGTCTCCCTGATCAACACACAATGCTGCTGTGTGGAAAGAGGGAAGGATCACCCGTGTCTAATCACTGCCACACCAGTGCACAGCACACCTCAAGTTCTCTTTGTGAAAGTATCAGAAGGGTCTTCACACAAGCTCTCTTACAGATTCATAGATGACCCCCAAAAGCTACTTATACTAATGGAAAGTAGAGGAGAATTTCTTTTATTTTTTTTTAATCCACTCTTGGCTCCATGCTATAGCTATATGCCAACTTTTAAAAAAGAACAGTCTGAATAAAATTCACAACTATGATTAAGTGCTCAATTTTTCTTCTTGCTTTTACCATCACTTACAATTTCACTATTTCCAAGGTCTTGAGTTATCTGAAAGTCTGATTTCAGACAGACTTTCTAATTCTTATATAAAAAAACCCAAAACCTCCCAGAACAGATGATATCAAATTCAAATGTCTTAAAATACACGATACTAAGCAACTTGTCAATTCTTAACATTGAAACAAAAAATCTGTCAAGGTACACCAAGGTGTTTATTTCTGATAAAGCAAGTGCCTAAATTCCAGAATAACAATCCTGCCAAGATCTTTAATAAAATTTATGAATCATGATCAATAAATACCAGATTGCAAAAATTGAAATTAAATTGGGAAAATTAGAAATAATGCAAAAGTCATGTATCAGAAATGTATTCAGAAATAGATATTTTATATTGCAGCCTACATGCAAATTGGGGCAATTTGTAAGATAAATCTGGAATGTACTCAAATGAAGAATAAGGTGACATCTGTCAAAGTCAATTAATCTGTGAAAATATGATTTGAAAGCAGTGATAACCAGTTAGTTATCCCTGCTAATCCAGCAGACACCCACATCATCAGTAGTCAGATACAAATGCATCTCAGAAAAAGCACATATTAGAGAACTGAGTGGTTTTGGCCAACTGCCAAAGCTATGGGAAATTAATCAGACTGAATATAAATCTAAAGAGTAGAAAACATAAGTAAGGCACCTTTGATTCCCTCACTGATATTCTCTTTACCCATGAGGTGGGCTATTCTTTTGTATTGGACATGCAAAGCAATGAGCTCAGCATTCTCTGATATTCTCTTCATGTAGCAGAAAGATCCTGGAACTGGAAAACCACAACCAGTCACTGGGATTGGGGTTATCCTAAATTCCTTCTGGGTTCATCACTTGCTGCATCACTGAGATTTGGTGACCAGGCCACCCACAAAACATCCAAGCAAAAGACGGGCCTGATTTCACTAAAAAATCACAGACTGCTGTTTCTCCAACTCAAAATCTTTCCCACAGTAAATTCTATATTCTCCAGATGCTTTTCTGCAATATGTTTGCTAACAGGTATTGGAGAATTTCAGTCCTTCTTTGCAAAACTTCAGCTGGCATCAAAAGGCTTACAATTCTGCATTAAAGATTGTAGTATTTAGATGAAAACCTCATTTCACATGATGACGTGATATTGTGATCTAATTCTAATCAGTTCAGTGACAATAAGATTTTACCAGTTCTAATCTAATGAAATCAAAGACAGTCTTTCCAATGACTTTTAAAATGGGAAGTAAAATTATTATTAAATTCCTAAAAGATACAAAATACATCTATAAACTCAATAGCTGTCCCATCAAAGGGATGCATTGGCAAAATTTATATAAATGCAGTGTCTCAAGGAGGGGCAATTCTGAAATCATGCTTCACAATTTTAATTTTATAATTTATAATGCTGTCTTACTAAAAAAAAAAAAAAATTAAGTTACAAAACCACAACTATCCTCCTCCTACTTTGTTATAGTGGATACATTTTGTATCAAGCAAACAAGAAGACTTAAAGTACAAATGTAAGTACTGTGGATACACTTTAGAAGCAGGTAAGCACTATGACTACAGTGAGTTTTATCTATATACTAGTCTAAGGATTTCAGTGTAATTTTGTAACAGCATAAAAATATATTTATTAGTTTCATGGACCATCTGTATCTTGTAATTTCTTTTACATAAAAAAATGAAAGAAAAAAGTTTGCATTTGTATCTCAATAGAAATGTTTGTCTAAAAATCCCCATATCTATCTGAAAAAAAAATACCAGAAAAAAATTACTACAGGAAAAGCAATGGAATACTAAAGCTGCTTTGAGTAGAACATTTGCAACAAGAAAAAACCCAAAATATATATGTCTATTAATCATAGGTGGTATTCATAATAAAAATTTATTTTAAACAGTGGTGTTTTTAATCAAACCTACCTTGTTAGGAAAACCTGCTTCGGGGACACAATCCTGATTTAGGACAGAATTTACCAACAGAGCTGATTTTTACATATATCAACTAGCAAGTGTTACCAAGACTTCCAACACATTCATTTGTGGGTTTTCTTCCCCCTAGGAAGAGTTTGTTTAAAAAAGGGGAAAAAAAACCCAACACAAATAAAAACACCTACACAACAACAGGCTCTAAAACAAATATTTATCATATTATAAAGCACCACAGTGAAAACACCACCAACATTTACAGAAACAGGTAAAAAAAAACCAGGCTAAAGAACATTAACAGATGATGCTCTGTTGTATTAGACATCTTATTTCATGGTTTGTGACCATTCAGACAAACAGAAAACTTGAAAAGATGTCAATTGCTAGGTGCTTTATAACAGTTCAGCAAAATGCAGAGATGATATCTAAGCTGCTGTTATATTTTGGGCTTCTGGCAGTCATAAATCTCTATTTCTGCATACTTTTAAATTTCAGTGTATTTCTCTGAGAGTGCAAGATGCAGTAAGCCACTTTTCAACTGGGAGGAGCTGACTAGTACCTGTCATCCTCCGGAGATGCATGCTGGATATGAATCCTGGGACTAGTAGGTCGTCTCCTCTCTAGGGAGGGGGACAATCTACCCCTGTTTGCCCGTTCAATAAAACAGGAAAAAAATAGGATATTTAGTTCATGGTAAAATTAAATATATGGGATTTGGGACTGGAAAAATACCCCAAAAAGTAATGAGAGTATGTAATTTCATTTATTTATCAGTTAATTATTTTTGTTAGCAGTTTTCTAACTCCTAATATACTATTTTTATGGCTGCTTATCACAGAAACATTACAGATAAAAATAAAAGAATGTATGCATAAAGATGCAGAATTTGGACCAAAATAAATCTTTATCATAGCATTGTTTTGAAATATTCTCAAAATGCTAGGCTATCTAAAATTCCATTATTCACATAGAAAGTTGTAGGAGAGCATATGAGAGTAATTTTCTGTTGAATACTGTTTGTTATGACAATCTCTCCTAGCTCTTTGCACTGAAAAATGCATTCTCAATAAAAATGTAGGTTTTTGAATTATCAGGAAAATTCTAAGGCATAAAGTGACCCTTTCCTGGAATGGAATGAGAAAGTGATGGATAATTACCTACAACTGAGCTACACACATCTGTGCACAACAACTGGGGTAACTGTTTTTAATTGTAAAATACAATGAAAGTGTGTGCAGTCAGCTTCCCCTTCTGTTCATTTCTCTCTATCCCTGCAGTACACATCAGCAGATTATGTCATATAATTAAATTTAACAAAAAGGACCTGAATTGTGACTGAAAACTGGTCTTACATGATTTTTTTTCTTGAAAAAGTTCATTTAGAATCATATATATTAAACTATAGAATGTTGCCTATCTTGCTGAGATGTTCTGTGGATGTTATTGAGTAAGAGTATGTATATTTTTTTACAAAATAAAAAATACTGACTAATTTACAAACAGCAACATGTTTACATAAACTCTGCATTTAACTTTCTGAGGCATCCTTCCAGTCCATGTAATACGGAAAGGTTTGGTTTATGGAACATGCAAATAACAAAGGTGTCAAGAGTTTCAAGAAGGAATAGTTTGTTAGTAGTTAGGTTCTTTTTCTCTCCAAAGCAAGTGTTAAAGAAAACATTAATGCATCAGTGCACTCAGTCAAAGCCCTTAATATGCTGATATCCACTACAAATATTAAGCAGAATTGACAGGATTGCCTAGGTCATGCAGTATGAACTTTGAGAACATGCTCTCTGTCACTAATGTTGAATGTCCATGAGCCAAAGTATGGTGCAGACAAATGTGCAATAACCTTTTTCTTAACATGATTAAAAAAGAACTGAAATCACAATACAATATATACCTAATCCATACATTACTTTAAATGTAAATGGTGATACTCAACATAACTGCTAAAGGCCTGCAATATAAACACCTAATACAACAGGCTTACTAAAAGAAAAAAAAAATGTAGAAAAATCAATGTGAAATTTGGGCAGGTTTTAATTGGACCAAGTGACAGCTCCAACTTCCCTTTTATCTATTTATGATAACATGTCATAATATCTATTATGATTATTACATATCTAATTAAATATTATATATTAGTTGTTACATATTAGATTATTAAATATCTAATATCTATAATATCTATCTGATATCTATTTATGAGTAGGCAACAGGTTCAGCTTTGCATCTGTTTTAGGTGGTAGTGACCACCTGTTAGCACTACTCATTAATATTTTGGAAAAGTTTTGATTCCTACTGCAGTGAAGCACCTCAGAACAAACCTAACACAGCTACTCAGCTGCATTTTGCAGATGTGCTGACCCTGTTGTAGATGAACCAATCCCTGGCCCATGCCTCTCTCTTTAATTTGCTCAGAACTCCACTGACCTCTCAAGATCAAAGTATATAACCAGTACCAGTCTGTACAGCTGCTCTTATGCTAATTCCTAATATACACAGCAATTTCTTGCAACAAGGCAAAGTCAGAAGGTAGATAAAAGTAGTTAAGTCTAAAGTAGTTATCACTGCCTGCAATCCTTCATCAGTCTGGGGCTGATACTATTATGATGGGAAACCACTGTACTTATATCTTACACCTACATATTTTCCTGGCTGGAGGTTGAGGGTTGCAAAAAAATTTCTCCATTTTAAAGAAATGGTATTCAATTTACAAGGAGAAAAAGCAGAAATTTTGAGACAGGGAAAAGGAGAAAGAAAAATCATGCTAAAAAAAGTAGTAGCAGTCAAAACATTTTCTTTGTCATTAGAGGCTATTTATATTATAAATTAATACATGTTTTTCAGATCATCACAGGAAATTTGACAAGACAACAATTTTGAAAATAATATGGCTTGGGATAAACAGACAGGAAAAAAATATTTTAAAAAGGCAGCAGTGGTGAAGCTGTACAGATATATTGGTAGGGGGTGAAAATCTTTGGGTATCCTAGTGTATTATGTGCCAAAGAGAAATACACGAAGGATTAACTTTCATTCAGTTTATCAAAACAACTTGGCAGGGCTGTGTCAGGGCAAGATCAATTTGCCAGTCAAGTTATACAGACTTTCTTTGTTCAAATGATGAAGCTTATAGTAGGAGAAAAGGAATGCCTGCTTTTGTTTTGGTTTGGTTTTTTGCAACTAAGACAACTTGTATATCCTATATTCATATATGCTGAAGTATTCTGGCAGTATATATGGGTCAACAAAAATATCATTGTCCATCAGTTACATACAACAAAAAAACATTTCTGTAAAAAAAAACTGAAGAGGACAATTTAAACTTCTGATCTCAAATCTAATCTGATTTATCCCCTCTCAGGTGGGAATAAGTGCAAATAATTTTCCACAGGTGAGTGTACTTATGATTTTGTTGAATAAAATACCACATTCAGAAGTCCATATTTTAAAGACATGAAGTCTAAATCTACAGTTCCATTAGGGGTGGGAAGTTGAGAGGAACCCCATGGAAACCACTAAAAATGCATGCAACATAGGTCCCACAAATAAAGTACTAATGAAGTGGTGCCTTATAGATTTGACTTCACAAAACTACATAGTGTTCCTCTTTGCTGCAAGCAGGACCAGCTCTACAGCAAACAGGTACTTGTCTGATCTCTTCTTAGCCTCCAGTACTGAAGTCCAAACAATCATTTCCTTATCATCTATCACAGTGTTTCACTGTACTTACTTTCAAAAAGGCTTTCCTACTGCATAAGATGAACCTGCCTAACTGTACTTTAAGTCTCTTTTTCTCACCTTGACCAGCAAAGAAACAAAATGGTTTTCGAAATTAAAATTTAGTTGTGCTCCTTAAACTAAAGATTCCTCTATCATGAAACACAAATGGTTGCTAACCTTACATTAAAGTGTAAGTAGATACAGTCAACAGTGGAGAAATAAATCTACTAAAACCAGCACCCCCCCCTCAAAAAAAGAAGTGTTTGGTGGGTTTTATACATTAAATATAATATTTTACTCCCCAAATTGGGCTATGATATCAAAAAAACCATGATATACCTCAAAAGAAAAAAACTAAAAGAAGGACATCCTTGATATCCTTATTACTCTGTAAGAGCCACACAGCTCTCATTATTTTCAACAAAACCATCATACAAAATCTGAATATGGGTTTTTAAAATATATTTTTTTGCATCCCCATGAAGAATCCCAAGTCAAAAACACCTATATATGGTTTCTTAAAGAAAGGAAGTTTCATATTGATAGACTATGTTTTTCTGGAGCAGCCCTACTGATGGTTTGGCAAAACCCTGTGTTTAGTAGCGGCAGAGGCTGTTAACACAAACTAAACACTTTTAGAAGGAGTTAATGGAAAATGCTGCAAATTCTCTGCAGTGCCTATTGGACAGAATGCTGTTCAGGAAGAAATAATAGAACTGGTTAATGTCAGTGACAGGTGTGTTTTTGAGTGCAATATTTTAACTAGGTAGACTATAACTGGCAGTTACTGTTTCACTGAATGCTCAACTTGATGAGTGGCATCTGAAAATTAAAGTAGAAAACATGTTCTGCTTATGTCCATGTGCTATTAAAATAAGTAGCTGTATGTAGACTGGCCCTATTTCTGTCATACTTTTCTTTTAATAACCATGAATATATTATCTATGATATCTTGGGCTCAGTCTCATAAATAAATGAACTCATGTAAATCCATGTGAGATATCTCACCAGAACTTTAGTCACTCCTCTGGAACATGGGCACACAACATGGGCACAACTTGAGCAGAATTTCAATCAAGGCAAAGTGGGAAGTCGGGAAGAGGGAAAGGGGAATTTCACAAAAACTCAGAAATCTTGTCTTAAAGAGAAAAGTATATTCTTACTGCTTTTCTTCATGTGACTGTTATAATCACCACAGTACAAGTTGACTGACAAATCAATTTTGCATTATTAACTGCTTCATTAGTTAAATAGGAAACACACAGATGAAATTGTAATTCCACCATATCCCCAAAGTCAATAGGACTCTATCATTGCCTTTAGTGAAGCTGAAATCTCACTCTGAAATGACATAAATCTTAGCTAGAAGCATAGCAGATGATTAAAAAATTCCTTGTGGGAAAATCCCATGTCCTAAAAAAATACCAGTAACGTTTGATTCACCTACTATTTTGAGTGAAGCTACTGTATTAAATATTGTTATATTAAAAATGTAGAAAACATACAGCAAATGCCTGCACAATGTATGTGACAACAATATTTAATTTGCAAATGTGTCTATGTAAGACCTACATGAGCCTTAGTGCAATGTCACAGAGCGGAAAAAACTTAATGCAGTGATTTCGACCTTGTAATTGGAAAAGCAGATGCAACAGATTGGATTAAGAAAGCAATGAACTTTGGCTGTTTTGTGGAAAATACACCAATACACAAACTACAGTTCTGGTTTGAAGTATGAGACTTTTGTGGCAATTTATGAACTATGTCACTGCCTTATTAGCAGCCCACAGAACAGGCAAGAAACAAATGTAATACTTTTAGCAAATGGTGATGAAGATTAACAAGTGCTATTTTGTCAAAATACTTAACACTGCAATGCTATTATCAGCATACTGAGGACTTTTGTAAACAATGACATCAGCTTGAACTAAAACAAGGGAAGAAGCCAGAAGCAGTTATAAAGTCCAACACACAATTTACATGACATACATGAATACAGAACGAAAAAGGTCTACAGATACCAAAGCAGACATGAATGGACAAGAATGCAGAATACGAGGAAAAACAAAACTGATAAGGATCACCAGCACAGATGACAAGAAATTCGTAAGTTTTTATTTTATACCTTTCTCGTTCTGGTGAATGCAAACTAGTATCTGGTCTCAAGCAGTTGGTACTAGCACTCCTAGCCCTGTCAAGGGAGGGCTGTAGTTCACTAGTGCCAGTGCATTGCATCCAATGGTAGAAGAGAAAGAAAAAGAAAACAAAGAAAGGAATACAATGTTAGATATTAACTCATAAAATAATGCTCTCTTTACAGAAAATGTAGAATCACAATGGTATAATTAAAGAAAATGTAAAAGAGCTGACTGGATGAAAGTGCCAATATTTGTTTAGAAAATAAAAGCAAACAAAAAACTGCTAGAAATTTTTTTTTTTTGCTTAAATTATTGAAGTGTTTAAAACTGAATGAGACAGAATACAACCACTTTAAAAAAAACGGAATGAGAAATACCAAACAATGAATTTAAATTCTTATTAACAGCAGTAAATCTTAGGCCAACATAAAAGGATGTGATACACTACATATTTTGTGAAATTACTTTACAGTGAAGCTCATTTATTCTGAAAATCCATATGAGGTACCAAACAGGAGAGGGCAATTAATCCTCTGTTTCTTACCTAACCAGTAGATCATCTCCAAATTTCGGTATTCGTGAATTAAGGCAATCATGAAGGAGTGAAATATCCTGTCTAATCACTGATTTGGTCTTAGCACATGCAGGAAGAGTTGAGCTTTGTAAATTAAAATTATTTAAACAAAATGAAAATAAATTTAACATGTAACCAAAAACACATACATAAACAAAAAAATGCAACAAAGAAAAGCACGCAACATATAACTCTAACGGTGAAGAAAACTCTACCCAATATGAAGTGGTTTGGGTTTTGTTTTTGGTTTTTTTTTTTTCATCTGGTAATGTAGAGGTTATTCTAGACAGTTATATGAAGTTATTTTAGGGTTGTTTCCCTTATCTCTCAGTTATAAAAACTCTATGAAACTATTTCATTTTTATTTAACAAAGTAAAACTATTTACTTTTTTTTACTATTTTACTTCCTTTTCAAAAAGGATCTAACTACTTCAATGGACTCAGAACACTTCTTACCTGTATAGGTTCCAATGAGTACCATTTGTTAGCAAAGGCATCTTGGGTGGTAATGTTTTATAGTGGCTAACAGAACTTCTTGAATGTGGTTGAACAGAAAAGAAAAAAGAACACAAAAACATGCCAGAAATAAAAAGACAGGTAAAAGTAAGGCAAGAACGACCATAACATAAAATAAACACATAATATTCTACTACATTTAATAGCCATAATGAGTAGATTTCTCAGTATATGTTTTTCTGCTGTGACAGCTATCTGGGGGACAAATTTTTGTATTTATACTTCTGTTCTGTTACAGTCCATAAACTCATGACAATACTAGTATAGCTGAATTTTTTTTCCTTGTGATTAAAGAAATCTAAATTCCATTTTTAGAGATTTTTAAATTAAATTAAAATATACAAGCTGTTGTAAAGGACCAGGTTGTTATTAAACTTGCTTTCTCTCAGTACTACCTTTTTAGACCTTTGGAGACTTCAACCTATTCAGCAGCTAAGCATGAAAAGCTCGTGAAAAAAAGTGATACGTGATATTGCAAACTCAATTATAGTTGCATTAACATCTGGCATTTTTTAATGTGGAAGGTTTTTTTGAAATGCTGCAAAATAGAACAGTAATTAATTGCTATAAATAATAAACTAATTAAAGTAGGTGATCTACTATATCAGCCAGCACAGGAGCACCTGAGATGCTGTATGAAAACTGTCCAATATCATCTATAGCACAAGAGATTGTAGAACAAGAGATGTTTGCTTTATTATCCAGCTCTAGATGTTTGCTTTATTATCCATCTCTACCCAATGAACAAGAGAGACATGTAAAGGCATAAAGTGGTTACCAAATGGGAATCACGAAGACTTAATGGTTGAGGTTTAATAACCAATTTTCCACATGTGCCACCAGGCCACAGCTGTGGTGCTATTGGCAGGACAGCAGCATTAAAGGACTTTGCAGCTTCAAGAAGAACAGTCTGTCCAAACAGGAAACTTTAACTCCTGTTAAGGCTTGGATCTAGGCACAGCAGATCAACATAAAAAACCTGCCTATGTCACTGACAGATGAAACAACTCTCTGACTCAAACCCCTGGTGTTTGTAAAGCCCTGAGGCTGTTAACAGAAGAGCTTTGACCCTTCTTGTACAGGTTTAGCAGTTGACAGAGCTGACATCCCCACAGGAGGTCACTGTGACATTGTACAGAAGGAATAAAGAAATGGTTGTCCATCATGTCAGTCCTGGCATACTGCTAGATATTACCAATCAAAGTGGGTGTGAACTAAGACATGGAATGTGACAATCCATGGTCTAAGGCATTGGTATAAACATCCTTCCACCATTTTCCTATTAGTCAATAACTACACACACATGGACAGGATGGGCAGCTAGGACTATTATTATTCTAAACTAGTGGATTGAACTAATCATATATCTTAACTTTGTAGCTTGGACCATCTTGTATTAATATTTCTTTCATTTGACATGAAATACATGTAATGTCTTTCCCATTTTAAGCTGAAGCTGTCTCAACAATTAATTAAAACATTTTTCAGCGAGATATCTAGGAAACAAGGAAAAAAACCCACCTTGCAATCTTTCTAAAATAAATATATGTCAGGCCACTAAAAGTGAGAAAGGAAAAAAATGGCAACCAATACACAAAACAAATTCTTGTTGGGAGGGGTTTTAAGACTATTCAGTCAAGAATGAATGTTGGCAATTTTCTGGGTATTATTAAAACTTAGATTAGGCTACATAAGCCTCAGAACTAAATTTTAAAAATGTATTGTCTTCTACTGCCTTCATAGTTACCTTCAGTTCATTATTAAAAGTACCATTCTGTTTTACAGAAAACCATTACTGTTGCTTTAATGGAGTGAATTTGTTACTTTCCTTGATTGTAATAAAAACCATAAATAACAAAACCAAGGAAAAATGTAATGTAGGGCTGTACATGTACCTAACATCAGTTAGGTAGCTCTTACCTAACTTGACACTGCTGCCCAGGCACAATTTTTAGATGGTTAGCTGGCCAAACTGGCTAGTAGATTTGGTAAAAATACTGGAAATCTACAGCAACCAGTCAAAGTGAAAAAAAAATTATAATATAAAATTTACTTAGTGAAATGAGAATTTAGATACTATTGTAGAAGAATTCTAATGAAAATTATAACCTTTAGGATGGAAAGGAACATGCACAGAGCTGAGTCAAGGAGGGGCATGAAGCTACACAACATGAATCAGAAAAAGAAGGGCCATAGGAAGAAGACAAGAAAAATTATTATTAATGCTATTATGCTACAATAAATGAACATAACAGGGAGTGAAAGAAATTATTAACCTTTAAACTTAAAATGTTCAGGAAAATGTTTTTAAGCTGAAGGATCAAATTCCTTCTGCTGATAATAAAAATTTACATTTTAATTTAACAGTCTCACTGCTGCACAGATTTTGAAAGTTTTTGGATTCACTGTCCTATTTTATACTAGTACACCTTACAAGAGGAATGTATCACAGCATCTTTGAAGTAGTTGAAAGGCTAATTACTTCATCTTCAACATATATTTTAATAATTCTAAATGAAACATTTTCTACACAACCTGATTTTTTTTCAAGGTTAACAGACATGGTGAAAAGAAAAAAGGGGAGGGACAGGATTAGGTTTGTCAGATAGTTTGTCAGACTTGTTTAGCTTCATTACATTTATAAGAGTTGAGACAGAGCTCCACGCTTCAGTACGAGACATTAATGAGGTTTTGAAATGAGCCCAAACTACAAAGTTTATGCCTGGATATAGCTTAGAGTGGAACTTGTAGACAGAAATAAAAGTAATAGGAGATGCCTCAAATCTGGGGTTCCCAGTGAACACTCATTATTGTTCTTTCCTCTACATGTGACTAAAATCAGTATCAGATTAAGTGTCATCAAAATGAAAGATTGTTGGCTTGTGTATGTCTGTATATAAACACTTAAAATGCAAATAAAAGAAAACATAAAAAAAATTTTAAAAAAAGTAATGTTTGAAATTAAAATAACATTGTCATGCACTGGGAGACCAGGACTTCTGTGACTAGACAGAAAATCTACCACAAAACAAGACTGCAAAATCAGAATTTAACACCTACTACTGAAGTTCACAAACATTTACGCACATCTCAATCTGAATTAAAACAAACAAACAAACAAAAAAAACCCCTGACACCTGGGTCAAAACATACTAGGAAGCTCGTTACTTACTGGGAATAAATGCCATCATTGAAAAATGTTTGGTACACAAAAATATAGACAACTAACCAGATGTGTTCATGATTACCAAATTCCTGTATTTACCTGATGGTATGTAGGCACTCTGCACTTCTTCCTCGTTTTGCTCTGGGCAGCATAAGAAGCTCACTGCACAGACAGGATGGGTGGTGAGTGAAACAGATATAATTATGAAGCATTAGATGACATGCATTATGCCAATGATATGCAAATGAAAACATAAAAAGAAACAAGAAGCTTCCACCCAGAAAGATAGTCTGATAATGTTCAAACTCAGACTGCACTTCTCAAAGACTATGTGGCAAAAAATGCCTGTGATAATTACATTTTCAATGATTTCTTTTTTTTTTGTGGCCCCTAATTTTGAGGGATTTTTCATCTTAAAATTCAGAAGTACTGTTTCAGATCTCTTCACATCAAAAGAAACCCATAAAACAGCTACATTTCTCTAATAAACTCCTTCCTTATTAACTAATCAATGGTGAAATACTTTATGGAAAAAACAAACAAACAAACAAATGATGCTTGGTTTTTTGTTTTGTTTTTTCCTCTCTAAGCCACAAAAAATATACATGAAAAAGCAAGGAGAGTTTGCTACTAATTCACTGCAGATCAGTTTATGGGAAGAGTAACTAGTCACCCTTTCAGAAAAACCAAAAAGATGTTTTCACTGGAAATATTACTGGACAAATATAAATCTGACTCATAGCCCTTGTGAGTATTTTGTAATGCAATCCTAAAGAAAGAAGAAAAATTGCTAATTAGGCATCATATTTTTTCTTATTGTTTCCAGTTAAGAACATCAACGGTCTATTCTTTTTTTCATATACTGTAACCACACACATGATACAGAGCAAGATGGTAAAATTAACACATACCTATGCCTAGGGTAAATAAGACTATGATATGAAATATCCCTTGAATTAATCTTGTAGTTTTATCAACTTCAACACAAGAAGGAAGACCACACTCCAAACCTCCTACTAATCATATATAGAAGTAAAACCTAAACTTAATGGAAAGATGCTATTTAAAAAAACAAACAGGGACTCATATGAAGTACTATGGTGACAAAGAGAGAAAAGATTACAAAACAGATAAAGCAGCAGTTGTTCAATTTGTTTTGTGCTTCTTACTGTTAAACAACTCATTTAATTGATGTAGTATTGGTAATATTCATCTAAAATTCTAAACTAGACAGCTTGAAACAACGACTTGTCAGTTACATGTGAGATTGAACTTTGCATCTGGAACCACAAGCCTTTTGATGTGACAAAATACATTAAAGGTGAACTGAATTGGACTTACATTTTTTTTAAGCAAAATTTCCATTCATAAGCTCAGAGGACTGAAAAAATGTATGCAAGTTTCCAAATTGCAAACAAAATTGTTTTAGGACCAAAATTACCATTTTCTTAAGAGCTGTGAAGTAGATGTGAAGTCCACATTAAATCATAAGCTACTTCACTAGTATTTACTCTACCTTTGCTAAGCCAAAGGCTTTCTCTTCCGATTGGCCCATGGCACACAGTAGTACAAAATTCATCCAGAAAGGGACACAAAATAGCAAATCTATCATGAAATCCTGAAGTTATAAAAACTAAGCACAAGAATGTCTACATGTCAGTAGATTACCAATAATATTGAAAAATACTGACAGTTCTATAATAAATTAAGACTGGTTTGGATTTATTTAAGATAAAGACTTTTATTCTAAAATAAGTTTTTTCTACCCACATTAACAGATTTTATTTAGGAATAAAAGAAACACTAAAAAAAAAAGGGTCATGTCCTTGAAAACTGGATGATGTTTCCAAATTTAAAGCAACATGTACTGTTTAGCTCTATTTCCTAACAAAAGGCTTTTGCTTAACATTTTTATATACATACACACACACTAAAAACATATGTATACATGTATATAAATACATATAAAAAAGGTAAAGTGGACAAATCAGTTCCACTTGAAATTTATCATGCCAGATGCTTCAGGAAGATAAAACGATAACTATTTTTACAAAGATCTATTCAGAACATTCAATCTTACTTTGGGACTAATAACAGATCATTGAGAGAATGATCAGAAGTAATTAGCAACTGCAATTTCTGCCAAGTAGCTATCAGGTATTTACTGACTTTTCAAGATGAGTTTGTAGTAGGTACCCATATGAATATTGGATGTGCTGGTCAGTAAACGAACAATACGTAATACTTATACTACTTATATTACTATCAACACTGACACATAATACTGAATGAAGATTTTATTTTAAATCCTCAGATGTGACAAGACAATCTTCCTCTGTAAAAGCTGGTTTAGGTCTTCCCTATGATATTGCTTTTAAGTACTGAAATACAGTGAAACCTGCAAGAGTCAAACAGTCTCTACAACTAAAGAAATATGGGGGAAAGACGAAAAGGAAAAGGGGAAAAAGTAGACCACTACAGACAAGATTATTATTCGAGTAAGTACATGGACCCATCTTTAAATCCTGTAAATATGCCATGTACATAGACAAGACATCCTTCATGTCTGGTGTTTAAACTTCTGAAAAGCATTTTCAGAAAACTGAAAAGAACTGAAGGCTGTGTCTTACTTCTCAGAACATATCCAGTAACTGATTGCTGCTGTGGCTCTGGTATGATGGTTCATCTCCAAGAGAGCCTCATTGCAAGCCCTGCTCTCCAAGCATAATCGATGTATAATAATCTGTTATAATAATCAATTATACCCTGGTTTGAGAGTTTATTGGAAGAAAATTTTCTAGACAGTTAACTAACTATCTATTTCTACTGACAAAAGCTACTCTTCAATGTCTCTTCCTCTTAAGATCTGCTGAATAAGAAATCTATTCAACCAGTATCTTCAGGAATCTTTTGAATATATCACTAACTGCAATACATAATAAAATTAAACACATGCAACAAATGGAAATTACTTCAATGACCTTATCTGTAAACCTGTCTGCTACTTTTAAAGATCATTTCAATTTACCTCTGAAACAAATTCACTACAATTCAAGTTGAATGATTCTGTACATGCTTCTTGCCTATGAAGTTGAATTTTAAAATATATTTTTACTCATTAATTTCCATATGTATGTTATCACGTTAAAAAAAAGCAAAACAGAAAGATCATATACAAAACTGAACTAGTTTAACTGCAAAAGTCATCTCTTACTCAATTTTTATATTACTTCAAAACTAGACAAAGGGTTCCAGAGATTTTTATGGTTTACTCTTCACATGTTTTCACATCACTGTGAAATGTAAATTCTGTATTGAATTTACTGGATTGTAAAGTTTTGTCATGGTTACAAAGAAAAAATAGTAATCTACTGAAAAAAAAAAATTCCAAAAACATTACTAGGACAATTGATATTTTCTGGAGGGTAAAAGTTTGCCATTATATTTTAGCTATATGATTTTTTTCAACAACTCAAAAACATTGATAATCCTATGTGATTGTCATTATTATGCTACCCAGCTACTGAACTGAAATACCTTTTTAGACTTTTTTTTTTTTTTTTTTTTTTGGCCAGAAACTACAGAGAAAGCCTATTTTTTTCCAGTATATTAGAATATATTCCTAGATGCCTGTTAGGAGAGACCAAACATTCTCCGAGGAGTGTAGCCACTGAATGTTTTCTAGGGAGAGATGTGTAACTACCTGCACTGCAACTATCCTTACTATGCTTGGGTACTGTACCAAGTTCACCAGAATGTTACATAAGATGCTGTGAGGCTGCAAATATAGATATTCAAAATCTATAAGAACAGAAATGTAAATCATAGTATATGCAACTCCCAGCTAGCAGGAACTCATGCCTGGTACTTTTCTGGCTACTGAAACAGATAAATTCTGAGTTACAAACATAGCTAGGGTACACATACAGACATGGTTTTGTAGCAAGAATCTCTGGGCTTCAGTAATGAAACAAACAGTAGAACAGTCTAGGACAAAACCCAGAACTGTTTCTCTAGATACCTGCTTTTACTGGAGACCCAGAGTACAATTTTACCAAAAAATAGGCATAGATAGATTAATGATGGCACTGGATTTGTCAGTTAGGATGATTTCTCTCCCTATCCCCTTACTTTCAGTCATGTTTCTATGGAATACTTGAAAATAATGCAAACCAACACAGACATTTCTAAACTTGTTTCCCAGTTGTTTCAGGCTGATGATGTACCTTTCTTGATCAGACAAATACTGACTATCCATGTCTCTGGATCTGTAATCAACTGGAGTTCTGGAGGCATCATGGTGTCTAGTCGGAGAACGTGATCTTCTCATTTGATGAATTTCATCTAAACTCCTGAAAGACAGAAATATGTATGATTATCTTTTTTCTCAAATATGACAGCTTAATGCATCACAGTACAGTTGGTTGAAGAAAGTCCTTAATCATTAAGTTGTTAATATATAGCTTCTAAAAAAACCCTGTTCCCTAAGATTAAGAAAAAAAATACCTGTAAGTATAGAAAGCATCCATTTCTACCTTATTTAGAAATTTGTGTGTACATGAATGGACTCAGAAATGGCATTTTTTTCAAAGCCTATACTTAAAGAATAACTAAGATAACACGAGAACTGATAATACCTCACATGAAATTAACTCTTAGGCATTTGTAGATTCATAGCCAGATTTCTAAAGGGCTGGTTTAGGGCTGTCAACTTTTTGCAGGTATCCCTAAGCACTCTTTAAGTAATTCTGGGATAAGGTATGAGAAACTGCAGTAGATTTCATTAGTCTTGGTCTAAGTGTTATACAAAAAGGATATGATTTTGTAGGCTCTGATGTCCATGACAGTAATTTAAAGCTCTTTTAACAAGGACAAGGAACAACTGCTTGATACACTGATTCTTCCTTTAGTTTAATAACTGTCATTATAACAAGAAGCATTACCTTTCCAAAGTATAAAACCAAATTATGGGACTGTGAAGTATTTCATTTGTGAATGCGCTTTTAGACAGAAATATACGAGAGACAACTATTTGCAGAAGCAGAATGATGAGCTCTCATTCTCTCTACCATTAATAAAATGAGTTAGTGCCACTGTCTGTTTTATGTACAGCCATACTCTATCTGTTAAGGATGCATTACTGTGAAATTCAACAGCAAGTGGAACAGTAGAGTAGCAAGTACTTAAACAGTTTCATTTCAAAGAACTTCTGTAACAAAGGGGGACACATGTACAGTTAAGAAGCACATTACATTTCAACATGTAAGAACACTATCTATGGCACAGAGGATGAAAAGGCAGAAGCAAGAGCATCAGGAATCTCAACTGGGAGAAGAAGCTATTTTTCCAGAATATAGCATCACTTGGAAATGTCAGAGATTTTTGGCATTTTTGGAACTCACAGAAAACCAGACACAAAAACAACCGGTAAGGACAGAACTGTGTCCCGGCATTTTTTACTCAAAATTGAGCTAGGGGTAGATTTTCAGTAAGCTACCACAGCTAGTAGGCAATGAGGTTGCTAGTTCAAGCTCTTGCAGTTATTCAAGAAGAAAGATTCTTAGAAACTGGAGGTAAAGAAAATATGTAAATATTGGCAGACTTTGGGCTTCATGAGAGGCTGCAAGAAAAACTTCTTGCTCCACACGATACACCAAGCAAAATCAAGTCAATCAAGTTTTGGGTGTAAGCAGACTGTATGGCACTAATCAAAGAAGGATAAAGCATGCAAATGAAAAGCTAAAAAGGGTTCTCCCACTAATAGGCTGTCTCCTAAAAGCAGTAAATCCAGAAAATAGAGGTTTTTGAATCACTGTGTTTCTGTAATTTTTTCTTACTTCTTCCATTAAAAATGTCATATTATAAATACAGTTGTTAACTTCAGCTAATTCAAGTATTAGCTCAATTCATAGTTATTAATTTGTACACCCCACTATTTATTATCCTACAAGTATACTTAGGTATAGGTATCTTCATAAAAGATTTAGCCACTGTCTGAAAAAACATTTTCAAATCTATCTATCTATTAGTACACAGATGATGAATCACAGAGAAATTATCAGTAAGAAGATGCAAGTCTTAAACAGTTATCATCTCATGAGTGCCCTTGAATGATTAATAAAAACATACATCAACTTCAAATACTACACTATTAAATTAAGATACAGATGTTTTTTAAATTGTGAAAAAATGATGAACAGAAGTTAATAGTGACAGATCACACAAACTTGAAATCACACAACGTTTCACTATCTTGTGATGCCTACCTCTGTAATGGCACATTTGGTAAACGTGAACGGGGCCTGCCCTGATCGTCGCCGCGGTGAGGAGATACGGATCGAGAACGATGATGGGTTGTTCTTTGCTGTTCTGGCACAGTTAGCGTTGTAGATTTACCTTCTCTAGTACTAGATCTATAACCTACTGGCAAGAGGGCAAACAAAAGGAAGTTAGAGATCAAAGGTCTGGGCTCACAAATAATTCATATGGTTATTAGAAAACTTTAAACCATCATTCAGCTGTTGTACATCCCGACGTTCCATGCAGCCGGGATAAACTATAAGCGTTACCTTTAAATGCCTACATGTACAGAGACAGAGAAACAGATTTTTTTCATACTGGAAGATATGAAGAAGAGGACTAGAAGAGTTTTCTGGCTTGGGAAGGAGTAATTTGTGCTTCAAAATTGTCATAGAGTAGCAAATATATAAAAGGAATCTAAGCAATGCACCTTGTCTAACAAGTGGACAAGACAGCACAGATTCATATCATGACAGCTCATACAACTTGTCAACTTGACAAGTCACCTACTTCTAAAAATTATGGGCATTTGGATTATACTCTATAGAATACTGGATATTGAATACTCTGCAGAACTTTTTTCTAAGTACAGGGAATGAGATTAAGTTTCTGGTAGTTCATTTTTACATAGCACTTAAAAATCAGCAAAATGTTATTATATTTTAAAGCACTGATATTCCTGTGTTGTTGTCCATGTAGCAGACTGTTTTCCTTGATACACACTTTGAACCTTAAAACCCCACCCTTTGAACCCCACCTTAAAACACACAATGAAACTCAGCAAAATTAAGAGCTTTCAAAAGGTGCCTGTTATATCTTGGAAAGAGCCTAAGGAGATTTGTTCAGACTTCAGTTGCTCACTTCTAGTCATTAAACTAGATTACAAGGAACCCTGGACAGAAAATCCCTTCATGACAGAAAAGCTCACTCCTTGAGTCATCCCTTAACAACTTAACAAATTCTTGTCTAGATCCCAAAATAATAATTTTGCTGCTTCTCTGAATTAGTTGAGCACTAGGTTTCTACAATCTGTTATCTGGTTCAGCTGAAGAAACAATCTTCATCAGCAATCTTCTTCCCATGCAGGAAAAGACTATAATTTAGTAATTAAATAGTCAATTGGATGAATTAAGTAGGTAGAACATTTTAAGGATCTTGTTATACAGTTTCAAGTTGAAACTTGAAGTGTGTATAATTCTACCAAATTGTTATAGCCTCTCTTAAAAGTGTGGCCCATAAGGAATCTGGGTTGGGACAATCTCAAGCACAAACACAGGTCGAGCAGAGAATGGCTTGAAAACAGACCCGAGAAGGACTGGAGGGGAGGAGTCTGGTTGATGAGAAGCTCAACATAAGCCAACAATATGTGCTTGCAGGCCACAGAGCCAACAGTATCCTGGGCTACATCAAAAGTAGAGTGGCCAACAGGTCAAGGGAGGTGATTCTCCCCCTCTACTACACTCTGGTGAGACCCCACTAGGAGTACTCTGACCAGTTCTGGAGTGCCTAGCACAGGAAGGACATGGGGTTGTTGGAGTAAGTCCAGAGGAAGGCAACAAAGATGATCTGAGGGCTGGAGCACCACTCCTATGTAGACGGGCTGAGAGAGTTGGTGTTGTTCAGTCTGGAGAAGAAAAAGCTCCAAGGAGACCTTATAGCAGCCTTCCAGCACCTGAAGGGGATCTACAGGAAAGCTGAAGAGGGACATTTTACAAGGTCATGTAGTGATGGCATGATGAGTAATGGTTTTAAGGTGGAAGAGGGCAGATTTAATTAGATATTAGTAAGAAATTATTCAGTGTGTGGGTGGTGAGACATTGACACAGGTTGCCCAGAAAAGTTGTGGCTCTCCCCTCCCTGGAAGTGTTCAAGGTCAGGGTGGATGGGACTTTGAGCAACCTGAGCTAGCGGAAAGTGTCCTTGGCCATGCAGGGGGCTTGGGACTACACGATCCTTAAGGTCCTTTAAAACACAAACCATTTTATGATACTATGATTTTAATATAATTTTATACTCATAATGTGGCATTACTCAAGTTTCCAGAGGTTGGGGGCTATCATTTGAAAACCAGAGCAGAACATGGAGAAAAAAAATTTTGGGAGACCTCACTAGCAGCTACCTGAACAGCAAATGTTTGTCACTTAATAGCAGTGGTTTAACAAGCGTTGACAGCAAAATAGACCTGTAAAAATTGATGGTATACAGGAATGTATCTACTGAGGTTCATCAACCCTCTAACAAAGAGCTGCGCTTCACAGTTTTTGATGCAGTGTTGCTGGAGTACTTTATGTGCAGTAAAAGTGTTTCAAAGTTGTTAAAAAAATTATACAAAAGAAATACAAGGACCTCACTGGTCTCAGGACAAAGACTGGAGGCACAAAAAGAGATGTCTCAGACTCCAGTGAAGATTCCTTCTTTTCATGTTCTATAGTCACTGCAGAACATGTCTAACATTTGTTAGAGAAGGAAAAAGAACTACACCTGATAAAAGCTGTGCTGTCTCATTCCCCAGAAGAATTAAATCTAAGCTAAAAGATATTTAATTTTCCAAACCACTTTTTTTAGATAGAATCCTTTCAACTGTATCAGAAGGAACACTAACTTACATTTAATCAACATTGAAATAAAGTAAATCCAAAATTTTTTTCTGAGCTGTAGGCAACCGCAATGAAATAAACATAATTTAAATATTAAAAAAAAAAATCTAAATTTCAGCTTAAAACATATTTATAGAGTATCTCTAGTCTGCCTAAAAAATACACCCAGGATTATCCTGTGACTTAAAAATATTATAGAAATATTATTTTATCCTATATATACTTCATAGTGAAGACATCCAGGGAACATGATCTGAAACACGCTGACGGAAACAAAGCTGACGGAACAGACAGAGCAATAGCAATTCACATTTATCCTCAGTATTAGCTCAAGTATTCTCAAGTTGGTCAAATCCCATCCCAACTGCCATAGTGACCGTGACAGTGACAGCAACAGTAAAATTTCCTCATGTCCTCAAATATAAGGGCTTGGTGCTCTCCAGAGTGAGCAAGAAATAATTTTTTGCGTGGACCAGCATGATAGCAGCGATCAAGCTTATGGAAGCTTATGCAGAAGAAGTTTCTCAGTTGCTCATGGGAAACTGTCAGATGTGACATGAAATGGAGGATGGATAGGCGATAAAAATGTTTCTAGCAAATGCTTGATACTGGAACAATGCAACCATTTATACATATTACATATGATAGAAAAAAAAATTGTTCTGAAGAGTTACCCTTAGCATAAGCAATACAGCTCATTAAGAATACTCCTTGGGATACTGTTAGCTGTTATAATAGGTTTTTTTTTTAATTTTTATTTAAGAAAGATATTTAAGTTCTGGATAAAAAGATGCATGGCAAAACCTGTTCAGTTTTTATTAAATACTTTACCGACCCTTCCTATATAGGTAGCATCAGTGAGCCTCTATCAGGAGTACTGGGCTCCCCAGTACAAAACAGACAGGGAGTTACTGGTGTGTGTCCAGCTTAATGTCACAAAGATAATTAAGAGACTGGAGCATCTCTCAGATGAGGACAGGCTAAGAGATTTAAAGTAAAATTTTCTTCATGCCTTTAAATTTGGCACACCACATACTTGTCAGAAAACAGTTTTCTCTTTTATTAGTAATTGCTAAAGCATTTGAAATTATATTTTAAAGGACTTCCAATGTTGGTTAAATCAGCCAAATTATTTTTGTAATTAATTTTTTAGCTTATGGTGGTGACCAGGTAAAATTTGCTTCTACATTTTGCAGCTATGTTTCTGTTCTTTAGAAAAAGAGCAATATACTTAGGGAAAATCTTCAGATATTGAGAAGGCAAAAACCCCTTTCTTCTCTTCTGAACATTACAGGAAAAATAATAAATTAGCAACTGTAAGGATGTAGCTTTGATAAAGACAGAGCTTATTTATCATATATAAGAACCATATTGGACAATATGGGAAAGGAAGCAGTAAAAGAAGGAAAAGAGGCTTTAAAGGTAAATCTTTTCTTCAGTGTCACACGCTGTAAACTCAATTTTAAAATTTTTCTGTTGAGAAGGGGCATCTTAACACTAGAATAACCTAGCTGAGGGCAAAAGATGCTATGTCCAACAGCTTATGAGTGCAGCTTTGCTGCATCATCATCATCATCATCCTACATTATGGGGAAATACAGATACTCATTGTTCCCTCCCACGTTGCATAACTTCCAGGAGAATGTGTGGGAAATCTGGACAGGAGCTGCAGAGCACTCTGCTGAGATCCATGCTACATGAGGGCAGGAAGAGGGGAGGGATAAAGACCTTATAGCTCAAGGAACTTGCATGCAACTTAGTTTTAAGAGAGGGGACTCTTAGATACTGTACTATTCATTTAGTGCAAATGAAGGTAGCAGTTCCGATTCTTAGACTGAGTAATGTAGTAAGGAAGGAAGGTTGGTTAGGAGGGTAGAAATGCAGATGTGAATCTACAGATATGGCAGTACATATCTACATAGATATATCAGTAGCTAGAGTGCCAACTAAATTAAATCATAAACAGAAAAAATATTCAAACCCCATGATTTATTTTAATTTTAAATGTTCACTCTCTTAGCTGATGTAAAAATATCAAGATTAATCACTTCATTAAAGCAGGCATCATTTCTGGACATATATGAAAAAATTTCCCATTTAGTAACTCAGGTAACAAGTGAATAAAAGTAAGGAAAAAACCCAGTCAGCATTGAAGGAAGGAAAATCTGGCTCAGCAATTATCAAATTTATATTGCATTGATAAAGGATGAATTGATAGATTATTTTAAATGCTGACCAGGAAGACAGCTTTTCAAATTCTACCATGACTTAATTCTGCTATTTTCGTCAGGGACATCCACAGAAAAATTGATTTAGTGCTGGCAATGACTCAGTGACTCTTCAGTTAGTTGGGGACAATTGAGAAACACATTTGTCAAATAGAAATAGAAAAATGTGGTACCTAAAATGGTCCTCAAGAATTTCAATATGTAAGGAATGTTGAACTAAAATTCAAACCACAATAGTCTCCAAAAGTATACATTTATGAACATTTAGGCAATGATAATTCATGAAGGGTTCATGAAACTCTAAAGATACAGCCATGCTACATGCATCTTAATTTCTAGCCATGCATTCTCAATAAAATATATGGGAGACTGCATTATATCTAAGTTTCAAGCAAAAAGCAAGATAAGAAAATGCTTGCAATAAATATTGAAATCTTAATTACTATTTTAAGATTTATAATTTTTTAAAATTTAATTTATGTTGTAAATAATGGTTGGAACATTACAGGGTACGTTGTTAAAAAATTTGAACCATCCAGTGGTTCACATATTAAGAATGATTTGTAAAAGAAGTCTTTTCATTCACCACTATTTAAAACAAGTACCAATCAGAAAAACTGTTTTTTCCACAATGCATTCTCCAAAACAGTCTGAAATGTTATAGGGGAAGGAAAAAAAAAAAAAAAAAAAAAAGGAAAAAGAAAAGAAAGGAAAGAAAAGAAAAAAGAAGCAAAAGAAGAAAGCAGGACCATGCTGTTCACCCACGCACCTGGAGGAACAACTCCAATACCATCATCAACATCATAATCTGAGATGTCACTATCACTGATTGGCCGAGATCCTGCACAACAGTAAGGTAAACAAATACCTGAACATCTGCTTGAGTTATAAAATGTAAAAATATGTTCATTTAACATACTACTGAAATGAAAATGATGATTTTAAGTTGAAACAATAGAGGAGGTGAACTAACCTGCAGTGACTGAGCCAATTTGGCATCTTAAAGCTTCTACAGCCTCCTCTCCCATTCTCCTCCCCTCAAGTCCTCAGCAATCTTCTTACTATGACAGTTTATCTCACTAAGCCAGCAAAAAGTTAACTCGGACAACAAAAATAATACTTTTGTGTTATTTCAGTGAGTAAGCTGAATCAGCTTGCTGAACAGGAAAGGAGAGGTGGCAGCATATGGTGAGAGAGGGGAAGAGGAAACAGCACTGCCAGATTTTAGAAGAATATCTCATGAAAGCTAACATAATTTACTCACTCTATATATATCCTCAGGCAGCAATAACAGCAGTATTACATTTTTATAGTTCATTCCTAAATGTGTACCAATTTCCTATGCATTGGCTGGCATGAATAACTTCCATGTTTAACAGAAAAATAGCTTGGAAAAGTATTTTAAAATATTCCCTTATGTCCATATTTATATGTAAATCTGAAAATAATTTAAATGAACAGAGAAGCTACAATATTAAAATATTTCAATACATTCAATACTTTGATATGCCTCAGACAAACCTGAAATCACTCATGAAAACAACTGTACCTGTGAAATACGAGTAAAGCATTTCTTTTTTTGCAAAAGTACACTTTTCAACTGTTTGTATAATAAGCATATTGAAATTTGAGACTAATTTTACAATGAAAAATGGTTTTAAGCCTTAAAAGCCATAAAGGGCTTTTTGCATTTTTTTTTTTTTTTACAAAACCATTATTTTAATTACTTTTTAAAGTATCAATAATGATTAATTAATATTTCTGTTTAACAGGAAATTAGTGGGAAAAAATGAACAATTATCTTTTGCTAGTGAAAACCAAAACAATTCCAACAGGTTTCCCATACTTCAGTTAAGCATCACAGGTGTAAGGCTGCCATTTCATACATAATGTCATAAAGTTGTATCTCTCTTGAACCACACATTTTCATTATACTTAAAGACTATTAAATAATATTTTTATCTTGTAGATGGAAGTTAAATACCATTACACCGTATCCAGCATTTCTAATTTCAAATTAAAAGACACAAATGGAATTTGGACCTACTCTGTAATTTTTTGCTAGTGCTTTCTCCACCATGAACATGTCTTCTTGGCATGAAAGGTGATGGCTGAGGCAGAGGTAGTGAAGATTCATCATGAGTCTGTAGTTTATACCAATGTGGTTCATCATCTAAAAGTGCTGTCTCCAGCTCTATAAGAATCTAGTAGAAAAATTATCAGGTTTTAATTTTACTTTCTAGGTGCACACACAAAAATGCATATATAAAATACATATGCATATCTATTCAAAACCAAACAAAAAACTGAGGAGAAATGTGACTGTCTGTATCACCTCTCCAAGAAATTCACTCTCTTCTTCTTGTACTCTTGGCTGATCCCATACAGTTATTTCAAGCATTCGTTCTCTAAAATCTCTACGATGTACATGTGAGTAGATAAAAGTTTGGTTCCATTTTGGTTCTAGACTTTTCTTGACTGTTTTGGTCCTCCTTTTGCTCTTATCACTGAAACACAAATATTTGTTGTAAATTGTACAGTTGATCACAGTTAAGTAATCCAAAAGTCCAGAGTTAACCTGATACTGACTTGCACAACTAAAGCACATTTTTTCTTATAATTAGGCTAACAAAAAAAAAATATTTAAGGGAATTTAATTCATAAGCATTCATTTATATCTTGATTTAATACATGGTAAATTTCAACACAGTTTTCTACACTGAAAAACTACTACCTTCTGTCTGGAAGAAAATACATTTTTACATAGGGATTCCTGGGGCGTCCATCTACTCTTGGTGGCAAATCTGTTGCTTGCAGAACATTTACTATTAACTGATGTCCCACTTTGTCGTACCACAGTTTAACCTACAAGAATCAAGTTACCAGAAAACATTACTGAAAATGGAGAAAAAACAAGAATTTTCATGTGGTATCACATCACCACAATGAAAAAATATTTATTGTTTCTTTCCAAGACACAATCAGATATATCTATTCCACATCTCTTAATATTTAGTTAGGTTATATGGAAAAGATGATGGCATAATCCAAAGACCACTCCTGAATAACATGGTGATGTTTGATTATAATTACAATGTTTACTGTACCCACTGTATAATCTTGTATGTGTAAGTGCATTTAAACCAGCATATGTCTTACCTCTGAAACTTATAAGCTACATTCAGATAGGAAGCCCTGACTGCACTTTCATTCAAGGTGTAGTTGAAATGCATCTGCTCTGAGTTGTCAACTTGGGTATGTCCTTATGGAAAGTATGATACACAGATAAATCCTTTCTTAGGAGAATCATAAAAAGAAGACATTTTTGAGCCTACTTAGCAATTAATATGATCAATAATAATAATAATTTTAAAAAAATATAAAACAAGGTCTAGCTAATAACAGTATACTTAATGCACAGCTTCAATTACTTTTACAGAAAGTTTCAGGATGTAAAGTGTATCTAAATGAAAATGCACTACTGAACAGTGCACTACTGAACAAATGCACAGTTCTTTATGTGTTCCCATAAAAAAAGATAAAGTGGTACTATGCCTGCTATCTGAGAATTACTGGGCACCTATACAGAAGAGTGACAATTTCCTATGCAGAGGGTACAGGATGACAAGGCAAAAGTCACTTTTATGGGTTCCTCTCAGTATAAATTCCTGTGCTCTTTAGTGTATTAAGATAATAATCCTTTACCTCTGCTATGATTACAGTGATGTTTTGTGAATGTGAATAGGGGGTCTTAAAAACATTTGAAAGATGTTAGTCTTTACCAACAGCAGACATTTCTCTTGATCTCCCAACAGATATTAGGCTGAGGGACCAGCACTTCTTGGATTTTAATTAAGAACTCAGGGAAAAACAAAATATGCTCACAGAAAGCTGCCCTGGTAGGACTTGTGGAGCATCCCGTAGCACTCCAGGACTGGTCGGAGATATAACAGAAATTGAAGGCCTTTCCATCTTCTGAGATTCAAAAGAACTTGAACCTAAAAATACATGAGAAACATATGAACTTGCCAAAATTTTTAAAGTGTATTTAGATAACTTATGATTTGCTTTTTTGTTTAATTGCATAAAACATATTTATAAAAAATTTAACTGGATTAATATGTAAAAAGATTTTAAACTGATGCAGATGTTTGGATACCCTTGCCTCAAATCAAGCCTGCCATTCTGGTTTGGTTTTGTTTGGTTGGATTTTTTTTTTTGTTTTTTTTTTTTGAAGCAACATATAAAATGTGTTCCTCATATTGCAGTGACAAACAACAGCAATTGTTTTAAATAAAAATATTGTCCTCTGACAGAATTACACATTTCCTTTCTAACTCAAACTGTCTTATGATTCTATGATCTCAAATCACAGAGCACAAAACCAACATCTATTGTGTGGATTATACTCCCAGTAGCCTCTGAAATTTTAACTTCCAAAGAGCTTGCACACCAGAAGGTATGCAGGACATGCATCTGGCATGGAGAGTGCTCCAGCATGTGCTGGACATCAGCAGTTCTCCACCAGAGAAGCAGACACCTCATAAATGGCATCAGCTTGTGACAGGTGTAACAGCACTCAGTGGCTCCACAGAATGCTGTCCCAGGGAAGGTTTCTGGTTGCATCTCAGACAAGGCTCAGATGAGAAAGAACCAGGATCCCTGGCCCTCACACACTCTAGCTGACACCATTAAAGTGAGATAGTTAAAAAGAAAACCGTTCTTCTGAAGAATGCTACACAAAAAGTTCCCAGAAACAACATTTTCTTGTTAGGAAAAAGAGAAACAACAACACTGGACTTGCACTGGATGGTGCAGGAGGTAAAATACTGACATCATTTGTAGCTTTGGCAATCCCTTGTATCTGTTTTCTCTCTTATGTCAGGGCAAGTAAATTACTGCTTTGGGCTACAGCATGTATATAAGTACAGTACTAGCAACACAAGATATAGAAGAAAATAATAAAATTTTGCTAATATTTGAAACCTGTATAGCTTTTAATCAAGTCTATATTGCTTTGAATTTAACATACGAGACCAAGGTGCAAGTTCATTTAGTCATGCAAAAACCTCTGAGCCAATGCAGTCTCCCAGTGCTCATCTTTCAGAAAGTTCATCACCAAAATGGTTGTGCTGGGTACAGGACCACAGTGAAAGGAAGAAGGCATGTACTCACTAGACTCTAATGGGGGATGAGAAGTCTCAGGAATCCGTGGAATATCACTAAAACATGAATAAAGGCACAGTAATTAGAAACAACAAAGATGAGCTGCTTCTGTAACAAGTATGTTTCTGGGACGCTTTTTTAGAACTATAGATCTGTTTCTACTCTAGTGGGTTACAAGGAAAGAAAGGGGATGAATTTCACAGTATTTTTACAACCAGAACAGTAAAGCTAGAGAGCTTTTAGAGAGAGAAAGGTGCTAAAAGGTAGTGTAGCTATGAATGTTCAACTAATTTATGGAGGAAAAAAAATCAAAAAAATAAGACAGAGATTAACTCACTAGTAAGTTTTATACAAACGTCTCAAGGAGGTCACAGAATGAAACCGATGAAAATGTCTTAAAATAATAAAAAGAAAAGGCAAATAACATTAGCAGTGTGAAACAAACAAAAGAATAATGCATTTCTTTAGAGGCTGAAAAAACCAAAATCAAACTATGTTTCAACTCAATGTAGACAGTTTCTGACATACACATACCCAGCTCATATACAGGCATATGTAAATTCAAACTGATTAAGTTCACATATTTATATCAGAATTTTGTCACCAACCAATTTACTCTTCCATCAAAATCATGATGATGATAGCTCCTGCCTCTTCTTTTTTCAGTGATCATTGAAAACACATTGCAAGAGCAAGAATTGACTGCTATGGCACAAATAATAGCAAAGCACCAGAAGAGCAAAATGGAAACAAAGATCTCCAGTGAATTACTTGAAAACTTATTCATCTCCATGAAATAATCCAAAATTGGAACTACAATAACATTTCTGATGAACATATACAAGATTTTAAGGCTAAAGCTTAGCATTTTAATGGTATTCAGACATTTCTATTCAGTGAAGCACACTCTTACTGACTCAATAAAATTAAGACTCCCTCATGTATAAAAGTCACTTCTGAAAAAGAGACTCAAGTCAGAAAATTAATGTAAATGTGACTAATCAATTAGTCTTAAATTTGCTTTTCATGTCCTGCAAAGCCTATTTCAGCTCCCAATTCATGTCTTGCATCATTTTACATTTTTGATCACTCCACATGCCTCACTTTACTTTGACTTCATAATCCAAGAGTAATGAGGTTTCCCCAAACTCATGGAAATATAATCACATTACTTAGTCTTGACATAGTACTGCTTCACAAAAATATAAAGAGATTAATGATGTGTTGCACAGCAGCTCTGTTGTGCAGTCTTCCTCCTTTTGACACGTTCTCCCTTAAGTTTCCAGGGCAAGTCTCATCAGTCTGAAATATTTATTTAGCATATGCAAGCCAATTTTTCTGTTCAATACATTGGCTTTGTCATGTTTTCTTGCACTAGAATATAAACACTTTTATGCAATATAAAATTGTTTTTGACAGTATCCTATGTAGGTTACCTAAATGAGGGCTCCTATGTGAAAGAAGTATTTCAACTTGGAAAGTGCAGCCTATTCTCTCAAGTTTCATTACTCCTGCATGGTTTAACAAATGGTCAAGTCAATAGTATTTTCCTCACTTAGAACTGGTAATACAGAAGTCCTCTCCAGGTTATAGTAAATAACAGACTCAATCAGATCTTTGTTAAGACTTTACTCATCAGACAGGAAGGAACTTAAATTATAGTTTTTTATGTATTTTGCAATTCTTATGATAGCTGAGTGGAGCATTGGAAGCTAGAGTATAAATTTCAGCTTCTGACAAAATGCATGGTTTGCATAAAATTGTTATTTGTCAGCTTTCCCACCCACCTTGTCCATCATCACTATATTAGAGTTAATTCTGCCTCAGGAAATCTTCATAGAACAATACACAGCCTATACATGTACATATATAATGTATATGTATATGTGTGTATATATGTAATTATTAGCAGGAAATCTTTCCTTCCCTAATATATTTTTCTTCATTAAGTACTGCTCCACAGAGAACTACATGACACAAAAAGCTAAGAAACCAAGAAATTAAGTATGCAATACAGTCCTGATCACCAAAATTGTGACATCATATCTTAACAAGCTCTGCAAAAGATCTACTTTCTGCTGTTGATTTAAACATGAACAAGAAATAATCCAAAGCTGTGATTCTGTCCATATTTAAAATTTGTTACTCCACATAACTATTTTTAAATATCACCTGCCAACAAGAAAATGTGGGTATTTCTGGTATATATATATGGAGTGACTTAAATAAATGCATGAGCTTTTTAAACATTGGCATTTTAATTGAAGATTTGAAGTTCCAAAAAGAAACTATAATACAAAGCTTGTTAGGTAAGAGCATTAGTTTTGCATAGCATGCTGTTTAAGATTGCAGAAGATATTCGAACATTATTATTTACAAAAAAAAAAAACTTTGCCAGAAGAAAGAGTAGAAACCTCATGAGTTAGAATATTCACAGCAAATGGTAAATACGAAGTAAGAATTAAGAAAATAACTAAATTTTTATATCAGAATATCAGAAAAATTTTTATATCAGAATATCAGAAAAGTCAGGCACATTCCAGTAAAGAGCTGTTGACATCAAGTTTTGTCTTTCTAGCACTACCATGAAAGGCAAAGGTTTTGTGGGATCCTTCCACACCTTAATGAATACATAAATTAAACTAAACTAAACTATAACTTGAGATTAAATTGCAAACATATATGGTTCATGAGGATCACTGTTTTGTAAAGCACGGAACCAGCTGCAGTTTCTCTGGGGGCTATAGCCAACAGCTCGATGACTGAAGACAAAACAAATTCAAATGTTTTTGTAATCCACAACTCCTTAGGTTCCTCTAGTGACCTAAACACAGAATACCTGCACCTAGGGCTCACCCTCCTATTTCCAAAATTATTCCCCCTTATAAACCATCAGAACCTGTAGATCAATGTGTAGTTTGCACTTATTACATTCCTTGAGCTTCTCTCTGAAATTCAGCACTGCCTGGTTTGTGATGGAGATTTAACCTTCCTGCAAGGAACTAGATTGTAACTAGAAGTAACTAGAAGTAACCAGTCCTTGCATACAGGAGCTGATTTATAGCAGAGAAAAATTTTGGCAATACTATCTGTGGACATCCATGCAAAAGGTAACTAAATATCTGACAAAGAAAACAGAGGCAAATGAAAAAGCATTTGTTTTACCTGCACTGTCCCATAATCTCACCAAGAGAGGGTGAGTTGGTTACCATGCCAGGTTTCTTCTCCAAAAAGTGTTCTGCCAGAGGATTTTCTATGCTGTTTTATGATAACTGCCTCTTGTATTATATGCATATTCATAGGTAATTCTTCCCCTCATATTTAGATAGCCAACCCATTAATTGTACTTTTTATAGATTTCTTATCTACCTTGCGTTACAATCATTAGCATCAATTAGTTTCTATGGAGATTTTAAGGTACTATTGTGGTTATACTGTTTATTGTTTTTATGCCTTCATCTGCTAATAGTGTTACATGTTTCACATCTTTCCCCAATAAACATCCTATAATTATCCATTATTCAAAATTACATTTGCTGGTAGACACAAGGATCAAAATTTACAAGACTGAGCAAATTGTTTAGACATCAATTTTGTATCTGGCAGTCATCTAATTTGTGGGCTTTATAGTCCTCCCATTACTCAGTTAGGACAAGCTGTGTCATATCTGGGCTTTTTAAACCTAATATGCTAGGAATTTTTAAATAGAGACCATTAAAAGTGCTGGTACATTATTTGCATTATTAATATTGAGAGATGAAAACACTTAGATTATTCAGACAAAGTATCATTTTTATGGTCTTTTGGGAACCTATTTCCTCATGGGAATTTTAGGTGTAATGGATTACCACTTACTGCTGTATCAAGCATTTGAATTTGCTGAGGAAGCACCAAAAGTAAATACAAAACTTTTATACACTAGATTTGTTGGATTAAATAAAATTCCCTGGCACAAAATTTGAAATAATCACATAGTCTGCATAACAAGAGAAGAAAAGGCTCAGGGAGTGGGGAAAGTAATCTGTTAGAGCAAGAAAACTATTTTACATTATGAAATTCAATTTACATAGATTATAATTATTTCTAAAAATAAGGAAATAAATTAAGATGAAATCCTGTTTAGTGTGTTCTTTTTTGTTAATATCGGGATTCCCTTCATTGTGCAATACCCAACATTTTTTACTCTTTTAAGATGACAGACAAGAATATCCCAATCTGATGCAAAACAACAGGACTTTGACTCATTATTGCTAGAGAAAGAAAATAACTTTAAATTCAAATGCATATGCTCTAGTAGTTTTATGATATTTATTTGCTATTCTCCAAAAGGTTGAACCTGTAGGACACAAATCTTCAAGAACAATGGTGTTATAGTATGCAAAAATCTCAATGCTAAGACTGCATTTGTCTTTAAATACAGATACAATCTACAGTGCCCTAGTTTTGCCTGTGGTTAGGGGGGAAAAAACCCAACAAAAAAGTATGGGTCACCCAAAGCAAAACTTTACATTTTATCAGTACTATTTCTGGGTGTACTTTTTAGTGTAAAATTCACTGCTCAGATTCAGAAACGTTTTTGGATTTTGAATGTCCTTCACATTCTATTGAACAGATACAGCATTTTCTCTCAATTTTTTTCAAGAATACATCACTGGAAGGTGGTCACCATGTACTTAATTTTTTTAAACTATTGGATTTATCAAATTCATAAACTAAAATAATTCAAATGGTTCAATATTGAAGTGATGTTAAAAGCTTAAGGATATGCAACATTTGCAGATATACCAATAGCAATAAATATCTCTACAACTCGTTATTTAAAATAACTTATCTAGCACTTTCTTTTTACGTCAGTTACACAAATCAATTTTCAGGTTTTCCTCAGTCAAGACAGAGTTCAAATCAGGTTCAGAAGAAACGTTTCTTTTCAGATGAATTAAACATAAAAACTAGACATCAATTTTATTTTGAACTACAAAGATATAGGAATGTATTTAAAATTTTAAGTTAGGAATGTCTCCTAATTCATCTGACTGAAGAATATACAATGAGACTTCTACTCCTCCCTAGTCTCCAGATGGATGGTAATTTCAGCTTTTAACAACCACTATTATTGCATTAAGCTTTTGTTTTCCATTAGGAGGTAGAACTCCTAGCTAGAATTAGGAACAAATTTTATTATTATTCAAGTACTTTTAATAATTATTGCCATTATCAGGGTAATCTCCTTTGCAAAATATAGCTACATTTGCACAGTAGGGACAAAATCAAACATTAAAAGCTGATGTGAAACAAATGTAAAGTAGAAGATTTTAGTCAGAAAGAACTTTAATAGTATTTTCTGTTTCTAAAACTGAAAAATTTTCATGTTTGAGTCAGATAAATCTTAGAACAAGGATAAAATCTAGCAAATTCAAAAAAGAAACAATCAGGCATTCACAAATAGGAAAGAGTTTACAATCTGCCTACATGGTAGTGGTATGTAAAGACCTACAGTGAGTGCACGTGAACTCTGGGAAGGTGACAAATTACAGAGAGATTTAAAACCTTTTAAATTATTATTTTTTAAAACTAGCGATGAGTCACAGTTTATTGTTAATCATGTGGCTTTATTCCACAATATGTTAATTTACAATATACGAAGCATATTCAATCCATATTCCTATTCATATTCTAAGTTTTAGAAACTTAGCTTAAAATGGCCCCAACAGGGTTGTGTTCAAGGAAGGAGTGCAGAATATCACTGAAATTATTATCACAAATGCAGGGTCAAACCCACTAATCTTACCAAATCAGATTTTATTATCTTTCTGAGGTTTATTTGGGAAATTGATAATACCAGTATTGCAATCAGAAGCCCCCAAAACTGGATTTATAATAAATAAAAGAAGCATAATACACGAATGCTAATTTTTAAAGAAAAAATTACCTTCATATTTATGAAGGTACTTTGATTTCCCTTTTTTATTTTGACAATATAATAATTTAGGGCTAAATACAGCCTTCAATTAAGAGATTTTATTTTTCTTTTTTTAGCTCTTAAAGAATGCCTGCTTAAAATCCTACTAGCATCGACTGACTAAAATCCTGCAGTGTTCAACGTTTGCTGATATTTTCTTCTGCTTATGATACTTGCAGAAGTTATTCCAATTTAATTAATCTAAAAGCCTGAAAAACAATTATTTTCTCATGCACAGGTCCACTCGATCCAGCAATTTTCCTTTTCCACTTGGCAAAAAACCCCTCGTCAGTACTTGGACCATACTAGAAACAGCATTTATATATATCATTGTAAAGATCCCAGATTGCAAATGCCAGAGAAAAAAATGCAACCCACAGAATATCAATAATAGAATGTGAATCATATTCCATTATTAAGAGATAAAAAATAATGAATTCACAAATAGTCCCTTTAAGAAGTCCCATTAGTAGAAGTAATAACTGTGCTTAAGAAGCAAGTCTTTAGCCTTACCCAATTGGTCTTGAAACAATAATTTCAACTTGAGGTTCTGATTTGGATTCTAAAATAATGTTGTAAACTTCTTCATTTGTAGCTCCAGGCAAGGGTTTACCATTCCATTCTAGAACTTCGTCCCCTTGAATTTAAAAATAAGATTGTCATTTCCATATTCTTTTAGAAAGAAGTGAAAAACATTTACAAAATTTACACAACCAAATAACATTGCCCAAAATCAATCAGAAAGCTGTGCTGAAGCCCAAAAAGGTTTGAGACATTATCAAGGCTCCTTTCTCAGAAAAGAAATACCGTATGTGTCTGCAAAACATATTAAAGATACCACTTGTGCAAAGCACCTGTCATTTTTACTATGAAATAAGAGATTTTAATTAAAATCAAAGTGTCACCAAGATAACTAAATATAAGACACATGCAAAACACAACTGGACATGGGCCTGTGTAGCCTGCTCTAGCTGACCCTAACTTCCTCAACCATTCTGTGATCCAGTGATACTCTGCTGCAGATTGACATCAGATGAACTCCCTGGTCTTAAGCCCCACTATAAGAGCCTAAAGCTGGTCGAGGAGCTTTTTGACATGTTATGTTGAAAATGTTTAAGATAACCAAGATATCCGCACAAAGCTGTCCATTCAGATGCATGTTCAGAAGAGATGGAAAGTTTTTAGACCTATGCTGCAAATATCTGAATTTTTTAATTGATTTCTAAAGTACTAATTGGGATTGGGAGCTAGTTCCAATCTCTTATAGAAAGAGACAAGAATCTGAACAGCCCCCCTGTTATCCAGAAGGAAACAGTCAGTGACCTATTGAGCTGCTTGGATCCCCACAAGTCTATGGGACCAGATGGGATCCACCCAAGGGTGATGAGGGAGCTGGCAGAAGAGCTCGCCAAGCCTCTCTCTATCATCTACCAACAGTCCTGGCTCATTGGGGACATCCCAGATGATTGGAAGTTGGCGAATGTCACGCCAATCCACAAAAAGGGCTGGAAGGAGAACCCAGAAAACTCCAGGCCTGTCAGCCTGACCTCAGTGCCTGGCAGGGTCATGGAACAGATCATCCTGGGGGCAATCACACAGCACCTACAGGATGGACAGGGGATCAGACCCAGCCAGCACGGGTTTAGGAAAGGCAGGTCCTGTCTGACCAACCTGATCTCCTTTTATGATCAGGTGACCCGCCTGGTGGATGAGGGGAAGGCTGTGGATGTGGTCTACCTGGACTTCAGCAAGGCCTTTGACACCGTCTCCCACAGCATCCTCCTGAGAAAGCTGGGAGCCCGCAGCTTGGACAGGAGCACCCTGTGCTGGGTTAAGAACTGGCTGGAGGGCTGGGCCCAGAGAGTGGTGGTGAACGGGGCTGCATCCAGTTGGCGGCCGGTCACTAGTGGTGTCCCCCAGGGATCAGTATTGGGCCCGGTTCTGTTTAATAGCTTTATTGATGATTTAGATGAGAGGATTGAGTCCATCATCAGCAAATTCAGATGACACTAAGCAGGGGGTAGTGTCGATCAGCTGGAAGGCAAGGGGGCCTCTGCAGAGGGACCTGGACAGACTGGAGAGTTGGGCTGATTCCAACGGGATAAGGTTTAACACGGCCAAGTGCCGGGTCCTGCACTTTGGCCACAACAACCCCAAGCAGCGCTACAGGCTGGGGACAGAGTGGCTGGAGAGCAGCCAGACAGAGAGGGACCTGGGAGTCTGGATTGACAGGAAGCTGAACATGAGCCAGCAGTGTGCCCAAGTAGCCAAGAAGGCCAATGGCATCCTGGCCTGCATCAGGAACAGTGTGGCCAGCAGGTCCAGGGAAGGGATTCTGCCCCTGTACTCAGCGTTGGTGAGGCCACACCTCGAGTACTGTGTCCAGTTCTGGGCCCCTCAGTTCATGAAGGAGCTTGAGGTGCTGGAGCAGGTTCAAAGGAGGGCAACCAGGCTGGTGAAGGGACTCCAGCACAAGTCCTGTGAGGTGAGGCTGAGGGAGCTGGGGCTGTTCAGCCTGGAGAAGAAGAGGCTCAGAGGAGACCTCATCACTCTCTACAACTCCCTGAAAGGAGGGTGTGTACCCAGGGGGAGGTCGGTCTCTTTTCCCAGGCAACTCTCAGCAAGACAAGAGGGCACGGTCTCAAGTTGTGCCAGGGGAGGTTTAGGTTGGATATTAGAAAGAATTTCTTTACAGAGGGTGTGATCAGACATTGGAATGGGCTGCCCAGGGAAGTAGTGGATTCTTCATCCCTGGAGATATTTAAAAAGAGATTGGATGTGGCACTCAGTGGTAACCACAGTGGTAGTGGATCAAGGGTTGGACCTGATGATCTCAGAGGTCCCTCCCAACCCAGACGATTCTATGATTCTATTCTATGATTCTATGATTCTTCTCAAAGTTGGGCAATCATCATATGACAGACCAGCTTGCTCAGGGATTTGACCAGATGAGATTTGGTTAAATCAAAGGAAGGATACGTAACATGTCTGGGAAATCTCTTTCAAGCCTTAACTATCCTCTCTAGATACAGGAAGAATAATATTTTCTCAACCAGGTTCTCCTTCATTCCAGTTTGTGCACATTGCTCCCTTTGTGATCAATGTGTACCTCTCACAACAGTCTGGCTCTTGTCTCCCTGCAGCTTCCCACAGGCCAAGTGAAAACAAGAACTAGACCCTCCCATAGTTTTTCCTTTGCTCATCTGCACAAACACAATTCTCCCAGCTATGCTGGGAGATGCTCTAGATTCATAATCAGCTCTCTCTCCTTTGGCACAACCTAGTCCCATTTGATGGTATCTTAAGCTAAAGGAAATTAAACTGTACACATCAGTCCAGAAACAGCCTCACAAGCACTGCATGGAGGGAACAACCACCTCCCTGCCCCAGGACTGGTGACAGTCCTCCTAGTACAGAACTGTGCATGACTGAAAGGGCATTTTGCTGACTCATGTTCAACTTATTGTCCTCCAACTAATCCAGAAACTTTTCTGCCAAGTTAATCGGCTTCTAGTGGTTTTGCACTGGGCTATTCTGTTCCTTATGCAAAATTTCATATTCCAAGCTATAGTCCTTTATTCCTTTGACTAAAAGGAGAAATTAGAGAAGTACATTATAATAGTGACTGGTGCCTGGCTGTATGCTGTTTTAGAGGTATCATTCCATGTAATAACTTTGTAGTTATCTTGTTTGATGCAGGATTATTTTAGAGAATGGTTCATTTTTGTGAAGTTGTCTGGAGCTTTCTGAAAGATTGTCAGCTATCACTGAGAGATTTTGGCAGAATGGCTTGTGAAGAAAACCAGTTGCTTTTTGTTTTATTTTTATCTTAAAGGGACTACTAATGCTGTTGCTAGCAGCAGCATCAACAGAACTGGCATAAAAAACCCTTTTGATGTTAACTCCTTGAATCATGAGTGCTTGAAAATGTTGTTTTGCAAGTTTAACATACTAGTACGGGTGTAATTTATTAATTAAAATTTATGACATTTATACAATTACTCAAAGATTTATCAACTAGCTAAATTTTTGAGGATTTTCATAAAGGTAAAAAAGTATGTTTTCCTAACACCAAGGACTCACCCATGCCTCTTATTGTGTTTTAGTCTCATATAATAGGAAAGCAGACTTTTGTTCATAGAAAACATTCACAGAACTTATTTTTTCCATTAAATTATTTCAGCTCTAAAATATATTTAGAAACTAAAAATAGCCTTGTCTTAAAAACAAAGTAGTCCAGGCATAGAAATGTAATATTTTACCCCAGATAGTTCAAGATGAGTGGAGAGAAAATTATTTTCTGTAACTAGAATCTGCAGTTAAAACCTAACAAACATTTATAATAATTGGTGTTATCATCAACCCCATTTATATTGGCTTGGTAAAAAAGCCAAACAATCAATGCCAAAACAAAGTAGGTTATTTTTAGGGGCTTATAATCTTTTCTACTTCTTTATTACTATTTGTTTCATGCAATTATGCTAAATTCATACAAGTTTTCATCAGAGCTTTTGGATTCCCAAGGAGGCATTGCAAAGACTTTGGTTGGCTAAGACAAGACTTAGAAAGTAGTTGCTTAGAGCCATGGTGAAAATATAAACCACTTAGAAGTGCTTTTGAAAATAACTGCTGTGTAGAGTTCTCACTTCATTTAGAAGCTTCAAAAGTGCCAACAGCACAGCCTGAGTAACTGAGTGTACATATATATATACACTGTAACTGAGTATATATATATACATATGTATATGTATATATATATATATATACAAACGAAAACTTTTAAGTTAATTTTCTTGGGCTGTTTTCCATTTTTATTTGTAATTCACAGTGAAATAAGGACAAATGAAGTCCATTTCAAGAGCAGTGCATCATCCCTCAGGTTACACCATGGTGCAAGTGAAGTAATTGTAGTAACTTCTGTTTTTCACAATGAGACAGCTTTTTAAAAAATGTTTGCATTGCTTCTATGGATCATAATCAGCAGCTCCTGAATTAGCAAGGATGCTCAGTTCTGGCACCAGTACTTATCAGGAGTGATCATTTTGCTAATACAGCCAAGCAATTTGAGTTAAATGTAAATTAGAAATGTAGGCAACTACAGTTTTCTGTCATGGTCCTGCTTTTAAAAATATTAGCATATCACATGAGCAACATTAGCAGATGCATTACAAAAAGCAAAAATTAAAAGACAATACTTTTTATATGAAGCTGATTGATTTACCTGCTCTGAGATGCCCCACCACATCAGCCAAGCTACCTTTCTTCACTTTGGTAATGAAGGCACCGAGTCGTCCTAATTCTGTCATTTTTCCTCCAACAACCTGGTTAATTATCAGTTTGTGAGTTTCCAAGCCACAAATGAGGCATTATATCAAGCATAAATAGAGAGACCACTTTTCACATTATTTTTAAAATTAAACTTAAAATAAGCATAAGCAAAGCTTCTCAATTTCTGCTTCACAGGGGCTTAAAGACAAAAATTAAGATACAAAAAGAACAAATCTATTTGAAAAGAAGTAAAGCTGACACAGAATTAATCAAATTCCTTTTAATATGTTTGACTAATCAATCTTGTGCAGTTTGCTAAGTGCCTCATTTTGTTGCAGAATGTTTCTTAATAGATACCCAAGAAAGTGTACTTTGCAACTAGATGTCTGTCATTTTCTTAAATTTAAATTGCAATCAAACCAGATGTATGAAAAACCCCAAATGCCATTTCAAAGTTAGCAAATACTCTATGTGAAACATGGGCAAACAGTTCACAAGAACATTTTTCCTGCTATAACCCTCATCCAGGCACAAAACAGGATAAAACAGCAATTTCTGGCTTTTGCTAACAGAACTGAAGACAGCTATTTTTAAGATGACTGCATGATACAGAGATCAGAAAAATCAGGAAAAAAGTTGCCCTCAGGAGGTTCAATTTTCAACAAAATTTAAACCAAGAAAATGTGGTTTTGCTGACTTGCTTGCATTCTTTATCTTACTCTCTCCAGTCAGGATTTTTTGTCATGAATATCCTGGAACAAGTTTTATAATAAAATGGAACAGTGGAAATCTGGTTCATTACACATTATTCCCCATGATGCAATCACAATAACTAGTTGGAGTTTAATAAAGATGTGTAGCCAAGAAGACACAGAAGGCCACGTGCTCACAAGCTTGGCACAAGATTCCATGCTAAATTTATCAGTGGGGGCCTTTGTTCATACTTGAAAGAAAACTTGAAAAATTGAGGATAAGCTCTCCAATATACATTTTCTACTAGACCAAAATTTTTCTCACATATTAAAAAATACTGCTTTCTGTCAGCAAAAAGCAACCTTGTGCTACAGACTACCAGACATTCAGCAGACTGAAGCTGTTCCCTTCTGTATTGTCACAACATTTTATCCTACTTCAAGGTGGATAAATTGCTCTTACCCAGGACATGCCATTACCAAGCTCACAAGGTTCTTTCCTGATTTAACTCCCACCACAATGAGCAGAACAGACAACTCACATTTCCATCATCTAAGACTGAACTACAAGACAACTGTAGGCATGGACTAGTCCACTCTCTGCCAGATTCAGTCCTAAGTGGCTGGGAATGTTTCACATTTCTCATTGCTTCTTTTGCTCTCAGTGGGGAGAGAAAGACACCCAAGTTAAGTTCTCTCAGTCACCTTTTGAGCTCCATATAATTCAAAATACACATGGAGAGAAAAAATCTTTTACTGGCACACTAGTCCCCTCCAGTTTCAGAAGTAGCCCTCTCTTTTTAAGTGTTTCAGCAATTTAAGGACATGAACCTAAAGGTGTGCTACAAAGTACTAATTTAGGGATTTAAATCAACTCGACAGATCTTAATTTGGGGCCAGGAGGTTAATTGAAATTTCATTTAATATAGCCTCTACAATGCTTTAAAAGGTTTTTTTTTCTTCCTGCAAATTTTTGTATAAATATTTAGTGTCACTCCACAAAGTTTCTTTCTGAATGGCTGAGAGTATTTAAAACACTGACAGTGCAAACACTCGCATCTGGATGGCATTTCTATAAGTGGATTATGAGATTAATTACTTGACTGAAATGCATACAGCAGAGTTAGAAAAGGCAGGGCTTCATTAATGCACTACAAGATGCAGAGTAAGTCATGAAAACAGGAAGCTGAATAAACACACTTTTTAAAATCAAAAGGGTTCAGCTCCTTTGCCATGTGGAAGACTTCATAGAAGGATAATTTGTCTGTATAACTTGCAAAACTTAATAAAAATCAGGAATACATTTTTGTCAAATGACCATATAATAAGAGAATCCTCTGATTCAACGGGTTGGACCTCTAGGTATAAAGCCAATGGAAGTTCCTTTCATTTACCAGAGAAACAATTTAAGACTTACTTTTAGCCCCAGTAATGCACCTGATTCTTTTGGCATGGTTGTTCTCTTGTTAAGAATAACACGCCCAATTAAACGATCTCCCTCTTTTGAAGGCTGCCACGTTACTGGATGCTGTTAAAAAAGCAAGCAGTAGAATTAAAGAAATGGAACCATGTTCCTGTATTTAGATGCACATTTGTCAACCAACAAAATTTCTGGATCATTATGTCACAGTAGACACAAACATCCTTCAGATGTGTTACATATGCCACCCAAGCTTCTGTTATTGTATCTGTTCTAATCTAGCTTCATTAAATATTTATGTACACTTAAAAAAAAACAACAACAAAACAACTCAGCACTAAGTCTGCAGGTAGAACTGTAATACAATTCAAATCTCAACACAATTACACATTTAAAACTTACTTTTAGTAATACAAGTAAATATTTACTTTTAAACTCTCTGACCCCCAGAAAGTGCATTCATAAATCCTGTTCTTTAAGATAATACACCTGTCACCCACTTGTAGTAGATAGTTTTGTTATGTAACACAAATCTAAATGATCCTTTTCCATTCCAATTCAATAGAAAAAGCTGCTATCTTCTCCAGAGGCACATGACACTCACATCTGCTTTTGTAGTGTGCAGTGAAATCTACTATCAAGTCTATAAAATAATTAAATTTGCCTTAAAATTTAGGTAAATTGCTAGCATACATTTTAATAAAATCTTCTTTCTGATTTCAATTTCCATGATACACAAAATAATTTTTTCTTATAAGCTGCATGGAACAATTTTTACAAGAAAATATCTATTCTGAACTTTAATAATCAGCAAACATTTTAATTTTAATTCCTACTTATGAATCTCTTTTTCCATATTTCTTACCGAACTAATAGGGGATGTTTCCCTGCTGTGCCACGTGGCAGGATCCAGCCAGTAATAATCCAAGTCACCTGGAAGAATACGAATAGAAAGAAATGTGTAATCTCTCAAACAGAGAAAGAGGTATGAATGATTACTTTTGCATGCATGAATTTGTGCAATAGTTTCACGAAGGAAATACAAAACCAGTGTTATTGTTCAAATTGTGTATCAATTTGAAAAAAATATAGCCTACTAATATAAAAGCAAACCCACATAGTACTGCATTTATTTGGAACTCTGCTTTTTAACCTCAGAATCAGTTGTGCACTCTGGCTGCTTTTGACTTTGCCCAGTCATCTTCCAAGAATGGCCCCAATGCAGGGCATTCACAGCTCTCCTCCTCCCCTTCTCCCCGGCCCTGATTCTGAAATAAACACAGGACCACAGCTAACGATGACATGAGAGAGAATATTCTGTACAATAGGCACTTAGCTATCCTTAAGGACAGAACAGCAAACCACACTCAGGAACCTGCCAAGTAGTTGATAGATACTGTGACAATGGGCACAGTACAGACAGAGGCACAGGAGCTGGTAAAGGGTAATAGAGGAGGAGCAGGTAGAATAGTCACACTAATAGAACAAACAGTGCCAACAGCACGTACAAAGTTGAGGTCTTTCATTTCACTGGGGGCAAGTTTATGTGCTATGTACATAAAGGATAAACCCATGGATTACAGGTGGATTACAGGAGCCAAGAGACTACTGGGCCAAGGAGGGAAACTATGGGCAGGATTTGGGAGAAAAGGTAGAAGTGTGAGATCACAGAGAGTATATTTGAACTTATATAAAGCTAATGAAACTACAGTTTGACTTAATATATTATAGCTGTAGGAGACTGAGTCAGCAGCAAAAAACTACCAACTTAATGGGCAGCTGTCTGTGATAGAGTACTGATGTAAATGCACTCCAAGCAAGAAAAGGCACAAATTGCAAGAGGAAGAATATCAGGCAGTACAATTCAAAGCACAATGAGGAAGGGTACAGCTGATATTGGGAAAGCCATAGGAGAACAATGCAGGCTAGAATAGATCCAACAGAAGAATAAGTGTGAGAATGCTACAGAAGGGAGAGGTCTGAAGTGTTTCTGTGCTAGTGCTATTTTTAAAAAGAATACACTTGTGAGCTCTGAACTTTGGTATTATTTCATCCATTTAGACGTTGCCACAGTGTGGTAAAAAAATGCAAGTGTCATTAGAAATGAGAACTCTTCCTAATGCTCTATTGCAGAAACAGTAGTATATAAAAGCTTGATCTGAAATAACTGAGAAGTATTTTTCAATTTTACCCGAGAAAAAGCAATCGATTCTTCCATGTAGATTACAACACCTTTAAACTCACAAACAAAATCTCCAGCAAAGCAAAATCAAAGCTATCAGTTCAGAGGATTGTTTAAACCCCAAAGGAAATACAGTCACCTCTCACTCACATTTATAGCCATACTTGTACTGTAGGTATTTTTATGCCTCTCTTTGCCATAGAAACTTGTTCATTCGAAATGCAGTAGTGGACCAGTTTCACAATACTGGGTTTTGATTTTATAAGTGAATTGTTTTTCCAAGTATTTAAATTATTATGTCCTAAAATTATTTTTACACAAGCTTTCCTAATAACATTCCTACAAACTCTTTGCCAGTCACTGAAAAGATACCAAGTAAAAACTGCTATATACTTAATACATATAGTCACATATATACTTAAATGGCACCTTTATTGCCATTAATTTCTGCACCCTCAGTAATGTCTAAAAAAACTCCTATTTTATCTATTACATACACTTTAGGTAATAAATCTTCACTATCTTATTAGAGAAAGCACATCTCTATAATAGGACAGCTAGACAGCTACTCTTACTAGCACACGCCCATCTAATAGGAAACCAAACAAACCATGCTTCCAGGAAGAAAAAAAACAATCTGCATTTAGAACTTACTATTTTTTACTCTTTTCCCACAAATATTTAGATTCAAAGCATGAAATACGAGTTGTGCCATTCTCCATACTCCATAAAATCTTTAATAGCTTGCCATCCACGTGATCATATGCACAAGCTTGTTTATAAGCAGGTTATTATTATCATGTGCATAACCACACAGGGCAGTCTGTGGTTGCATTAGCTACTGCAGTGCTGCAATTCTGAAGAACTTAACTTCTCATTAAAGATCTTTTGGTTTTATTTTTAGAATCATTCCTTGCATCTTCAGAGAGTTCCGAATTGCAACAAGAACAACAAATTGACAAACCAGACTGCCATCCCATGTGCTGGCAGTAATCAGGGACTCTGATTTCCAGTAATGGACTCAACAGTAACACCAAAAAAAGCATCTCTGCTGTGTGAGCTGGACTGCCACAGGGAAAACAAAACACTCTGCTTCCTTGTTTCACAGGTATTTGCTCAGCAATAGGGAAACATTCAGTCAGGAATAAATGTCAGCTCCATCATATAGAGGTGTTTGTCCAAGCACTAAGTCATTTCTGCTCTTGTCCCCATTTTTCTCTGCTCTCCTTTCTTCCTTTCCCAGCTTCAGCTTCTGGGTTTAGGCTTCTTTGCCGCTCTTACTCCTGGTTGTTGCAAACCTGTGACCACCTGATCAATGCATTCAGAATTCTTTCCCACTAAATTCCTGCTGTAGCAATATCCTCTGGTATGTCTTCTGTCTTGGCTCCTACCTGCTCAACTTTCCATCTCACCAGTGACCTTTCACTGTCTTCCCTGTCCATTTTGTTGCCGCCATTCATCTTCTGTCTCCTGCTTATGGCTTTGCTGTTCTTTCTTTAGGTCATGTACTATACTTCCTCCTTCACTTTATTCCCCTCTATTTTAGGCTACATCATTAATCTCCTCCTCCCTACACATAAACCTTCAGCTTTCTGTTTCTGTCACCTCTCATGTCTGTGTTCTGCACTGCAGTAAATTCCAAGCCAACAGCTACATCCAGCATGGCTGAAATCCACCATGGTACTGGACTACAAACACAGCTGTAAGAAGCTGGAGCATGGATGGTATGCTGGGAATGCATCAAGGTACCTTCCAAATAAAAATTCTTGACTGAAAGTGATATGTCTACAATTTGGTGACTGTTTTAAAAACTGCAGAAATGCATGAATTGGGGAGAAAAAGAAAAAAATCTCCATGTTCTTGAAAAATTAATGAATTTTTAAACTCCCATTAAAATTCAGTATGAAACAGACAGAGCCATGCAAACTTTGGGCTGAATCTATGGCTGTAAAAAGGGTTTTACAATGGAAAGTGCCAATTAGTCCACATTCATAAACAGCCATAGAATTACATATACAAATAAAACCACGAAGGAACAAAATCCCAAAATGAAAATTAAAAGTAATTTATGCTAGCAATGCTGACACTAGTGTCTTGACAGCAGGAACAAAGTACTTAGTAGTTATAGCTATATTTTTTTTAATAATTTGTCCTTTACCATCCTATGTCACTGCTGCTTTATGCCACCTGTGAACTGCTATAGACCAGAGCTTATTCTTTGTTTACTTACACAAAACACTTTCACTGAATAATTATTATAGACATCCAGAAATAGACAGCAACTTGCAAAAAAATTAGTCTAAGTGCAGTTTCAGAATTTCAGAGTTTTCAGATTGTCTCAGAAAACCCTCACCAGAACTCAAGACAAAACAAAAAAATACAGAGTAATTTCTCTGCTGTTAAGTCACTAAAAATAAATAGCAAAATAAGACAAATGTAAGATACTATGGAGTGCATAAAACAATTTTGTAATGAGTAAATTACTGATTTACAGGCTTAAACTTATTTTAAATAATTTTTAAATAAATTTTTAAATTTAAAAACATTAAAATCTTCAAAATAATAAGTCCCTGAGAAAATATACTGTATCATTATTTTTGTACATTACTTGTACGTTTGTACTGGTATATTTCAAAAACAAAAACAATGTATTTCAACTTACAATATATAATTAAAAATGCATTTGCAGTTATAATGCATGATTTACTTAAGACAAATGGAGTGAAACAAATATATATTTACAAAACCTTTCTTCCTGGAGAAATTAAAGAAACAATGTATCCTGTCCACAATGAAATATTTTTCTTATTAGTAAATTACTTCTGTCTTGGACACAGAAGAATACTTTCCGAGACACAAGCATTTAGAGGTTTTTTCCATGAGAAGTCTTTTGCAGTCTTCAATCAAATTTCAAGATGGGGAACAAGATAAACTGTCCCTGTTTTTATATCCACAACATGTGTGCCTTCAAATTAAAGGGAAACCAAAATTCACATCACCCAAAAATGCTTTCTCTAAAATACTTCCTCTTCAGCAGCACCACCCATACCCAAAGCTAATGCTGGGATACTGTGATTTTGAATGAAATCCTGCAAAGCTGAGAAGTGCTGGAAATGACAGCCTGGTCTCTGGCAAAGTGAAAACAAGCACAAAATACAAGAACTCTGTTATTGTGCGTGACCAGTCATGATGATTTCCAGAGTCTTGAATACTAGAGATAAAATACCCCAAGTTGTTCCCAAATCCATCCAGACTGTATTTGGAGACTACTGGTGTTTTGCTCAAATCCAGATGTGCTGGATTTGCAGCAATTACTTAAGATGAGAGGCAGACAGCCCAATGATAAGAGTCAGTCAGTCCATATTAGGCACTTTAATAAGCCTAACTTGTAACTTCTGATTAACAAGGCAATTTTTCACATAACTAGGAAATGTAGAAAAAATTTTTCAGAGGCTGCATCTCCAATTAAGGGACAAATTGGTATTCCCTACAGTCAGACCACATCTCACTAATTAACACATGCAATAGCAATTCATGTACTTACCTTTGTTAATTTTTAAGGTCAAATATAGCATGCATTAAACAGATAATAGAGCTTATCAAAACCCTGGAACATCCTCTGTTACTGCTTCCACAGAAGGAACAAGCTCGAGATCTAAGGGAAAAGGAGTGATTGTTTCCCAAGGTAAAAATCAATAGAAGCCACATGACAACCTATATAAAGTGACAACGAATGAAAAGAAACTCCATGGATCAACTTGACTGACTTCCTCCTTCATGGCCTGCATTTTCAGGAGCTAGAAGACCTCTCTACATGCTATTGGCAAATGTCTTCAGCATACTTTAATTGCCATCAAAAACACCTGACTGCTGTCACAGCTGTGACAGGTCATAACGTTAAGCAAAAAAGTACTTGTATGCCATCCCAAATTATTTTATCATGTCAAATAAACAATTTATGTTTAAATCATTATAGTCTAGCTGCTAACTAAACACACAAAGAGAAAAGACACAAGTAGCCTGGCTTGATAGGTGGCCCTTGCCCTGAGAGAATTCTCAGGGTACCTATTGACAATTTATTTAGAAAGCTTCACAAAAATGCTCATTATCTCCTTTCTCTCAACTCAACCCACTTCAGACATCTAAAGTTCAGAACTTAAATCCTTGCAGAATGAGGTCTGTGTTTTACCATTTATGCAGTCCCAGGGCATGCTGGCTCCTGTGGTATGCCAGAAGAATGTCTCTCGTGGCTGGGATGTTTAGGTTTTATTTTGTTCAGAAAACATGTAATTGCACTGGATTTGAGTGCCTTGCTGGCACATATTCTAAACACTGAACACTAACTTATTGGAAGATTCCAGAGTTCAAATTAAGACTAATACTCCATATGGGTGACAATTTACATATATCTAAAACTCATATTTGGAGTACAGACCTGGCACACGTGCCTGGTGACCCCTATAGCTCCCTAAGCTAGATCCAGTCTCTCAGACCTTTCCCTCACTTAAAATTATTTAAATAAATATTTAACATAGCAATGAGACACAAAACTGCCTTTCTGTATCCTAGGTAAATTTCTGAGTAAGAGAAAATCATGAAAAAGTGTCAGTGGTGCTTTACCAATGACTCAGCCTTTAGATCTAGGTAACTGGCAACCTGAGCTTATCCACCACATGCTGAAAAGAAATGCTTATTCCTTACGATTCTCTTTAGAAGATAAGGACAATGCACACTCCACCTCAGATAAAATTAAAACTTCAGCATTTTGTTTTGGAAAAAAAAAAAAAACAACTTCGTTTAAAAATATCTTTTAAAGAGGTAGTGACATTCTAAGTACAGTACAGGTTGCAATGTTACTTAGTATTTGCAAACCAGAAATCCAGATTAGGCAAGTAATTAGTGAACTCATGAAATACTATTTCAGTGTGAGCACATATGTTGTGTGTGTATATATAAAAATATGTATATATACACGCTATTTCCTCAGCACAAGAAACACAGAATGACCAGAGGGTGAGAAAAATTCTCCTGTGGATACAGGCTGAGAGAATTGGGGTGGATCAGCCTGCAAGAGGTTCCAGGGAGACCTTATTGCAGCCTTTCTGTACTTAAAGGGAGCTTATAAGAAAGATGGGGACAACTTTTTTAGCAGGGCCTGGTGTGATAGGGTAAGTGACTGGTTTTAAACTAGAAGAGGGTTGATTTAGACGAGATACTACGAAGAAATTCTTCAGGATGAGGGTGGTGAAACACTGAAACAGGTTGCCCAGAGAGGTGGTAGATGTCCCATCCCTGGAAACATCCAGGGTCAGGTTGGATTTGGCTTTGAGCAGTCTGGCCTAGTTGAAGATGTTCCTGCTTGCTGCATGGGGTTGGTCATCTATGACCTTTAAAAACCCTTTCAATCCAAGCAATTCTGGGATTCTGCTTTGTTTGTTAAAAAGACTAACATTAAACTAAATCTATGACTTCTCCCTTAGTTACTAATGCAAAGTTGTTTCTTTACAAGAGTTCGTAAATTCACATTTATTTTTGATTTTGCAAAGGAATAATTTATCAGTGGATGATTACTAAAATTTCTTTTGATAGGTTCCTTTTATCTGGTGAATATTCTTCAGAATATTTTAAAATGTATCATGAGTTTTATGTCCAGATATTTATTTAGCAAAGGTTTTTTTTATTTTATGTCTTACAATTATTATTTTTAAAATGAGTACAGTTTACATATACAACCTCTTTTATAAGAAAGTATTGTATTCTGTTTATTGAAGTCTCAAGAAGCTTTCTCAAAAGACATACTTGCAAAAGACCTTCCCAAGCAATAAACAACTGGACCCATTTGTATGTTCACAAGGTGGACTTCTTATCTGAATTTGCTCAGTGTTATCAGAAGTCTTTACAAATTACTGAAAGATTACTAATCATGCCAATGGAAGGCCAGAATCACAACCTATCCAGTCAAGTAACAAACTGAGTATTTGTAGGTATCTCTGAAACTTTTGATATGGATGCAAAAATTGTAAAAAGGAAGCTGCTATAAGTTCCCTGAATCTCCTTAAGGAGTCTGCTCATGAGACTCGCTGAGCCAACACTGTTTAGTTCCTTCACTTAAATGTTGAAACTGTTGAAAAGTTCATCAACACTTTCCAGAGGGATGCATGAGGGTAATTCAATTCATCCTGGAATGATGAGACCTGGCTGAAGCTATATGATTGCTGGGAACAATTATTTCTTGAGAATAAGTGGAGAATGCATGATATTCCACAGCACTGGGAAAGGGCACACACAGTGCATATTTTCAAAGGAGAAAGGAGGTGAAGAGAGGCTAGAAATTATGGACCAAGCAGATTAGTATCAATTCCAAAAAAACTGCTAAAACAAAACAAATTACCTTTGAAATAGGTAGAAAAAAAGAGAGCTAAAAAAATGAAATGTCAATCATAAATTAATCCAACTTAATTCCTACCACTAAAAGACAATAGGTGACAAGCAGCAGATGTCAAATATGTTCATTTGAGCAGGAATTTCGTTTATGAGCACACCATGTTAAGAGTTACACCAGAAAGTGTCTAGATAAAACTAGGATAAGTTGAAAAGCTATTTAGAAAAGCATATTCTAAACAATTAAAATGGATTTAAAAACCTCTAAGTATTCCTTAAGCAGAATCTGTGATGTTTATCTGGAATACTGTAATAATCAAGGCTCACATTACCATTATGGATGATAAAACAGAAACCTATTAAGATCTGTAGGTGACTTGACTCCAAGGAGAAAGAAATGATTGATTACTTAGTTATAGAAGACCAGGACTGGACTTCAAAGATATGCTGACAAATTTGAAAAATGAAATGGAAAAAAAGAGGACTCATTTCAGAGTGGACAAGGATATGGCTCCACACTCAGACTGGAGGAAGTTAACTGGACTCAGAGAGGAAGTTAACTAATTAATGACTGACTCTATAGAAGACCATGAGGTAGATATATTCTATCACAGTGGTAAGAGAAGATCTATCTATAAGGAAGATACAGCATACAAGCCTGACTGAAAACCATTACCCTGGAATTTACAGAGTTAGAAGAGTTGGCAAAAGGCCTTGATCAGGTGCCCTCGCAACTACTTGCCACCAAACACACCCAAACTGGTAGAAAATCAAGGTTTTGTTGTTGTAGTTTTCTGATTTTGCTCTACTCTGCCTAATGATTGGTCTTCGGGGTACCTTTGCACCTAACCAGCATCCTGACATGACAGTGACCTCAGGGTCTCTCTTTCTATGTAGTTAAATTTTCAGAGAGGAATATTTACCTCAATCTACGTGCAAGAGAGATGAGTTAGATTTACTAGCCAGAGAAATATAGATGGTCTGACTATATTGTCCTTTAAAAGTCTATAGTCTATTCCACAAAAAAGTCATTCTCAAGAGACTAAAACAGAACCACAGAAAGTGGGGTTAGTGGGATCTTAAAATAGCTTTTAGTACTCCCAGTTCCGTGCTATTCCAAATGCTGGAGACATGCTGCTGTATGCTGGTATCCACAGCACAGCCTTGAATCTCTGCAAAGCAGGGTGGCACAGTTCTGTACTTCTCCATTCTAGCCCTACTTCACCATCTACTTATGCCAAGATGTGCAAGAGGTCTCTGGAAGGCACCTTACTGTTGCTGAACATAGAGAATACCCTGCAGAAGAAGGAGTTTTACCTTCTTTATGCAGCTATAAACAACTCATTTACTATGAGAGAGAATTAAAGGCTTTGATCTTAAAGGCTTTGTCCAGATTTATCCTTTAAACTCTATCCAGGGCTAAGGCTGACTGTTGTCTCTTCCCAACCTTAACAGCATCTTGTTTTCCTAATATTCCTGCTGCTGGTTCAGTTCCACCTCTATTCTGAATGCTGCTCAACCCCATATTCTCCAACACATCTCTCCCAATTCTTTCCTCAGTATACCTTCATTCTCCTCCAAACTCTGCTAAAACAAATGAATTTTGCACATGGATTTCCTAGTATATATTAACTCACACAGCAGCAATATTTGAGAGGATAAAACCTGTTTCATTATTTATTCTATCATTCAATTTTAGAACTGGTTCTTCTAATGAAAAAATACTCTTTGTAAATTAATTTCACAGTATTAACAACTCCTTAGATATAAGATTTTAAAGATCTTTGTTATTCTCAACACATTGCATAATCCCCAATGAATTTGCAATCAGTCCTTTCTCTTTCCCTGTTATCTTTCAGTGATTTAGCTGAGGACCTTGTTCCAAATACAGATATTTCCCCACCCTTCCCCCCCAAGGAGAGGGCTGATGTCCCTACCCTGATTCAGAAAGTGCAATGCATCAGTATGATGATGCAGAGATAACACGCAAAATAAACACAACTAAGCATTTATTATAAACTATATCTTATTATTATAATTGTAACTATATTACCCTAAACAAACATTCCTGTCCTGTGTATATGCTTTGATGATTTTTTTGCCCAAAACAATATGCAAAAATAAAAGTTAACAGAATCATATTGCATTCTGAACTTGTTAAAGCTAGTAAGCACAGCACAATTCAGGGGACTGAAGACACATCAATTATCTTCTGCCAAACAGAAATAATACACAGAATTGTTAATTTGTTTCCTGAAGTAAATTTCTAAATTCTTTATCCATGACATCACCAATATGCAAAATAATCATAATGCAATCAGAAAATTATTTTTCATACATTTAAATTTAGGAGTGTGCTTTCAAAAACAGACTGTTTATAAACTTTTGCCACATAGCATCACTAATGTCAAATTTCATTTGACACATGAGCTTTCAAAGTCTAAACATAACTGAAACAGGCTTACAAGCAAAATGGTTCCTTATTCCCTGCTTAAGCTGAATATTTGTTACCATTAATACTTTACATTCAGAGGACACATTATATCCACTTAAACAGCACAGTTAAATAAATCTGTTTATAAAACATATAGCTTTTAAAATATATAAAATCATATCTAAAACCTCAGCACTGTATACCCACTCATTTACCTGTCCCTGAATGCAACGTACGGAGCAGAAACTGAAGAAACCCAGCAAACATAGCAGAACCAGCAAGAGAAGGGTTAAAAAGGAACAACTGGCATCTAGAAGGCTTCTGAATTCCAGCCTGCACCAGCAGCGAACCCCTAATGCAAGAAAAATCCACTTCAGTGTAAAGGAGATGATATAAAAGAAGTCCCTAAGGTCCTTGCGTCCTGATTCTAAGCCAAATAGTTCTGCAGCTTCGAACACTCAGCACCGGTGACACCAAACAGAGCTACAGGAGATCTTGTCATCAAAACAAACCTCTGCAGTGTAGTGCAAGCATCAATTGCTGCATTAGTTCATACATGCTCTCTGCAATGACAAGGAGTTTCAGTTTTAGAAGGAGTTAAAGATTTTGGGAATCCAGAATTAACAGCCTTTAGGAAGCAAGATAGGGGTGAAAGAAACTAACTCCTTCCTCTCTGGACAGAATGGGAAAGAAGTTTCCTAGTGCTTTAAGCAGCAGTAGACAGAAGCTCAGGTAATCAATACTCCTGCTGCAGTTATTATTTATATTCAGCAGTGGTAGCTGAATGGGTTTTAATGAACTGCATAAATGAAGCAATTGTGTAAAGCAAATGTGGCTGGTTCAAGTTATGTAAAACTTCCCAAGCTGTAGGTTCCCTTTTAATACTCTAAAAACACAGTAGCCATTGAAAAAATGTACCAGTTTTTACAAATAACAGGATTACCTAACACTTTTCTTACATAACATAAAGAAAAATACAATCTAAATAAAGAACTGGAAATATCATTTTGTATTCCAGATCACATATTCAAGATAAGAGAAGCAGAACCTGTATCCCAGCATATTTGGGAAAGCCAGATGATTAGATAATTACAGCTAATAACGTTTTCTAAAGAATTCAATCTAATTTAATCATATCAATTCTACAACAATAAAACTATTTCTTTAGCAGAGAGAGTCTTTCTCTGTAAAAATATGTTTCTCTGCATATCTAGATACTGCAGGGATTCAGAAATACAACAACCCAGCCTGTTTAGAAACTAAAATGTGAGAAAACAAAGAATAACTAACCCATTCAAATTTTCATTCAAAGAGAAGCTTTTAAGGAAAAAATAGAAATAATTAAGCTAATGAGATCTCACAGCTCTTTCAACTTTAATACTACATAGACCTATTGGTAATAATGAAAACATACTTTTAATCATTTTGTTCTCCTGTACTTCTAGATCACATGATGAAGCCCATGATACTGTAATGCTGCCTCTCACACATTATCTCCCCTGTCAGTCAACAGTAGAAGCCAAAGCTGGCATTCCCAGCTATTGCTGACTTCCAGTGCCCCCAGTAGCACAGTGGCAGCAGAAAGAAAACAGAACTGTCAATATCTGCTTTTTGTCACCGAAATGTCCTCTTTAGGAGACGGTTCTTTAGAAGGAGACAATGCCTGGCCTTCATATCCTTCAAGAGATGTTGCTCATCTGGACATCTACAGACCAGAACACTTACGCTCAGCTTTCTCTTACACTCTTAAGACCAGGGGACATCTCTTGTAAAGGGAACAAAAGACTGACTACATCCAGTGCCTGACGCTCCTACAGCACATCCTCTCTATCTCCTACAGCACATCCTCTCTATCTCCTGCTGATCCTTCCACATTTGTTTAAGAATGTCCTCCCACTCTGCAATGGTTGTTGTTGAGAGCTTTGCTTCATTTTTCAGAACATACATTCCTTGGATCCTGAATGCCCTCCTCCCCTTGAAGGACATACTAAACAGGGTAGGCAATTTTGCTACCACCCAACTCAACACATGAAAAATGTTTACCTCAAATTTTAATGACTGTTCTGTATAGCATCCTTTTTCTCACTTTATTAAACGTTCCTGTCATTCTCATAGAATGTACATAGAATGTACATACAAGAAAAAAACATTGTCCCAAATGTATTTAGAAAGATTGCTTGAGCTGCACAGTGTTGTTGAAGTTTCACTGTCTCCCATGGCAAATATACACAAGCTCTCTGCTCAGGCATCCCTGCATCAGGCAGTCCACAACACTGATTTTACCCACTGCTCTCACTAGCCATGAGATCTGCCCAAGCCCTGCCTAAGTCCTATCTAACAGCTTCATATTGCAGAAGTGCCTGCAAGTATTTGATAAAAAAGAAGACAGGAGCAACAGAAAAATATTCTGAGGTTAGAGAGGGCATTTTGCAGAAAGGACAGTGCCAGCAACTGCAGCGTGCACTGCACATCCTGAAGAGTGTTCTTCATTCCTCCCAGCCCAATCAGACCCTTGCTGGCTGCCTCAAAGATCACTGGACAGTTTGGGAGTCAAGCACTGATAGTTTATTTTTATACCAATTAATAGTAGTAAGGCTATTGAAAACTAACTGGAAATCTGTTTACCATTCTGTTGTTGTAGTAAAAACACATAATTAAGTTATAGCATGCTCTCAACCTTAACTTTGGATAACATTGCCTATGAAATCTCAACAAGTTGTTACCCTTAAAGATTATTTTGCTGTCACTATCTGAGGCACACTACACTGGGTATCTGATTCTAAGATTTTGACTACGTTATTTTAGCTCAAAATCTTCTGTTAATAATAGTTCCAGATTGTAATCCATGATTGATTCCCCTGAATTTACAAAACTTTCTCAGATCAGTAGAAAAAAAATGAGACAAAATCTCACACAGGTACCCAACCCTAATAATTTAACATTTTTTTTTTAAAGAAGCCAGAGAATGATCCCAATCTTAATGCAGTACCATAAAAAGAGCAACTCAGGGAAGAGAACCTATGCTTTAAACTGGAAGTTAATGTAGGAAGTGAGAGAAAAAAAAGATCCATGTTATGGTCTCCAGATCTCAAAGACAAGTTTAAATGGAGATGAGATTCTAATACAATGGCAGAAGTCAGATTTAATATTAGATACTGCATGTGACATTTTGTAATGAAGACTTTTCTGACCCACTTTGAAAGGTCCTGACTATTGTGGGAGATCCTCAGTGACTGGACAAGCAAAGGTCACACCTCTCTTCAGAGAGGGCAAGAAAAAGGGCCTGGGAAACTACGGAGTGGGAAGACTAACCTGACTTCCTGGGAAGGTTGTGGAGCAAATCTTTCTGGAAGGTAGTCCTGAGACCATGAAGGCCAAGGATGTTACTGGGAACTAACAAACAGCATAGCTTTACCAAAGGCAAATCATGCCTGACCAATATGATGTCTGCATCTGCAGACAAGGGGAGAGCAGCAGACATTTAACATAACTGTAGCAAGGTTTTTGACCAAGTGTCCCAAAATCTCCTTGTAGCCATATTGGAGGGATATGGATTGACTGGTGAACTGAAAGGCAGATGGAAAACTGACATTACCATTTCACTCAAGTGATGATCAAATGACTAAAATTGGTGAAACATTAGATATGTAAAGAAGTATCAGAACAAAAATTTATGGGGAAGAATCAAGACTTTCCTCTACTCAGCTAGCAGCACAGCAGACCACAAAATGTTCTCCTGGGATCATAGAAAATTTGAATGTAGCCTTTGGCTACGCACTCAGGATTAAACTCAGTGGAGGAAACATACCTGCTTCTGATAGGCTTAAATGCAGAGTATGGCTGACACTGGACTAGTTAAAACACTGTGCACTCATGAAACATAAATGAATCTTCTCTTTTCAGTAAAGTATTCCCCAGTGAAGAAGACTAAGCACTTGTCAGAGTCTTTGGCAAACTAATTACAACTTTGCAAAAATAATTCTTGAGCATTTACCGTTCACACGAGAAAGCCTTTTATATATAAATACACAAATACATAAATCCACACATACAGAAGTGGTTTCCTTTTCAGCAGCTTGGCATCACTCGCCCTGTCATTTCTCATAACTACTGAAAAATATCAGAGGTTAAGAACTGAGATGGCTGTGGTAAAAAAGACACATAGCCCCTAAAATGAATATCTGCTTTCAAACACCCATAAGACTTGTTAGAGCTCAGTGTTTCTTCCTGTTCACGCATGAACATATCCTGTTTAAATCACTGGCCAGCTGGTAAAGCTGGTTCTACCAGCAGAAATAATGTAGTCACATCAACAGAGGGACATGCTGGAGCTAAAATTTTGGCCTTAATCAACATCATCCTGTCATACTCCACAGTTTTTAGTTCAAATCTTGATCTAAGCCAATCAAAGTGGAAGTGAAGTCACTTGGAATTTGTCAGAAAAACACAGTGTAAACACACACATTGGGAGCAAACTACAATATGCCCCCCCCCACTGGCATCACAGACTTGTGGCTTTACCACATTGTTCCTAAAGGTCATCTAGGGGAGTTTTACGGAACGTCACCCACTTTTTTGCAGCAGACTGGAAGACAGAAGAGTATTGCTGCATGACCAAATGATAGACACCTCCTCAGGCACACAGGTATGCAAGATCCAGTAAAGAAACAACCCACTATCTATAGCTCCTGTACCCATAATTTCCAAGTCCCACCACCAATGTACTGTGCTGCATCAAATGTTATGTTTTCCTGCTCTCCACTCCTGGATGACTTGTTTTTGACTCCTCTGAGGAAGATTATGACAGGGAAACTGGAAAGAGACAAGAAGTACAGTATCAAAAAATGGTTCAGGTTGAAAGGGCTCTTTAAAGGTCACCTAGTTCAACATCCAGCTGTAAGAAGGAACATCATCTTAAACTAAACTGGGTTGCTCAGAGCCCCATCCAACATGACCTTGAATGTTTCCAGGGATGGGGCATCTACCAATTCTCTAGGCAATCTATTCCAGTGTCTCACCATCCTTGTAGGAAATAATTTATCCTTAATAGCTAATTATATTCTTCTAGTTTAAAACCATTATCCCTTGTCCTATAGCTACAGTTCCTATTAAAAAGATTTTCCCCATCTTTCTCATTAGCCCCTGTAAATACTAAAAGGCTGCATTAATGTCTCCCTGAAGCCTTCTCTTCTCCAGGATGAACAAGCTCAACTCTTTCAGCCCATCTTCATAGAAGAGGTGCTCCATCTCACTGATCATCTTTGTTGCCCTCCTCTGAACCCATTCCAACAGGCCCATGTATTTCCTGTGCTGAGGACTCCAGGACTAGACACAGTACTGCAATTAGGGCCTTACTAGAGTGGAATAGAGGGGGAGAATCACCTCCCTTGACCTGGTGATCACACTTCTTTTGATGCCACCCAGGATACAGTTGGGTTTCTGGGCTGCAAGCACACATTGCCAGCTCATGACACCCATAAATCCTTAATCCTTCCATCCCTCAACCTATATTGTTATCAGGGATTTCCCCAACCCAGGTGCAGGAACTTGCACTTGGCCTTTTTGAACCTCATGAGGTTCACATGGGTTTCCTTCTAAAACCAGGTCCCTTTGGATGGCATCAGGCATGTCAACCACACCTCACAGCTTGGTGCCATCCGCAAACCTGATGAGGGTGACCTGAATCCTACTGTCTATGCTACTGCTGAAGATATTAAACAGTACTCGTCCCAGTACAGACCCCTGAGGGACACCACGTATCACTAATCTCCATTTTAAAAATAGAGCCTTTGACCACAACCCTCCATCCAACCAATTCCCTATCCAATGAGCATTCCTTCACTATATGTCATTACTTTTTTCTATGTCTGTATTCAAAACACCTTTTACACCTTAATTAACATTCCCTCCTTTTCCTTTCCTTAATGCCTAAGACTATGAAAACATGGTTTAACTTCCAGTTGCGCCTACAAGTCAGATTCATCTCAGATGAATTAAAATTCAGATTAATTTAATTCTAAAAAAAAGATTTAATTCTAGAAATTATAAAAGCGGTATCATACATACCAACCAAAAGGTCAACCACTATTAAATTGCATTTTCTATTACTTTAAAAGTGCTTCATATATATATCTATATATATAAAAACCTTAAACAACCCATGCACTTAAACACAGGGTTTAACAGTGACAATATTCTTTGTATAAGCATTGCCAGAAAAATTCTTGCAGTCTGCTCTAATCCTTAGAACAACCTTCTAGGTCAAAGCAAGATTAGGTCCACAACAGCACAGATAACTGATGTCTGACAGTACGCTTTAAGTTAATATCATTGCTGTCTTTTTTTTTTCCTTTTTAAGGAAAAGGATGCCAATAGGTTAGAATTTTAAACATTTGAATAGAAATCAAAATATAAATAGTACATTTGCTTTGTTTTAATAGAAAAAAGAAGAAATTTTCTCACTGGCAAAAATAAATACTTCCTAAGTGTGTTTCAGTGGCCTGTAGGAATAGCCCTTCCCTAAGACTTCCTTGGCTTTGACATCTGAAACTGGGTAATAGGAACAGATTAATCAACTTTGTATGACTGGTTTCAGATCAGCTTTTCTGTGGAAAAAAGCCTGCAGCAGCATAACTGGATTTATTCCTAAGCATTCAGTTCAATTCCCATTCCCAGGGGGCTGTTTTGCCCTTCCACATGCAGTCTCTGCTTAAAGACAATGATGATTCCACTACTAGGAAATCCATAACATCTGCCCCATGGGAGATAACTGAACCTATCTGGGTATGCTGACAAGTTTCAGTGTGTTACACTGGCAGAAGTGGCAAACATCAAAAAGTTTTGAAAATCTATATCTATTTAAATTTTCATCTGAGTTCAGTTCTGGTTCAGTTTTATTTGTTAGTTCAAGTCACTGTTATACTGTATTTTAAATAAAACCTGAGACAGAACAGAGTATCAAATTACCTGACACCCCATTTGTTTTGATGAAAACTTTAACTTGCTATGATAGAACTCTAGAGCACAACAGGCAAGAAACAATGCCATCTGAGTGACCCAGAACTTTAGGGAGTAGCAAAAAGCTGCCTATTGAGCCCTCAAGCTCCTGGCACTGATCAATGTGCACTGCCTGAGCAGAGGTTTTTTGCTTATCTCACAATCCAGGTGAGAAATATATGAATAAACTGCACATGGGTTAAAGTTGAGGAGTGCTGCTCTCCACAGTATGGGTACTCTACTCCACAAAGGTATCTGTTACTCCTACCCAAAACTTAGAGGGGTCCAGTGTTGGAATATGCAGATCCCACCTCCGATGTGGGAGCAGAGCTGAGGCTCTCCAAGGCCTCTATCCATCTGCCTCAGGAGTGTTTCTTTTCTTGTGACACTTAGTGATCATCTTTAGTGCAGGAAAGTCTGACTTTCAAATACTTTATAAAGGCAAAGAACATATATATATATAAATATATAATAAATGTATATAACAAATATAGTTTTATATATGCACATAGGTCTATTCACTGTCTTTAATATCACCCTGAGATAGTGCCCTGCAAGAACACATCATGATACAAATACAAAAGATATCTTGAAATGCACACGCCTTCTAATAGTGAACCTGCATTCGAATTATTATAAACCTCTTATAGATTTTTCCAAGCATATATGCCCTCTCCCCTCCCTTAAAAAAAATATATCTTAATAATGTCATGAAAGAACAATAAAACCAAGACTATGAAAGCATTCACAGATATTACTGTATCTTATATACTACTTTATCTTTTCTTTCTGCTCCCCAACCTACTTTACTAGAATATTCCAGAAGCAGATAACACAGTGTGCTCTCATTAAACAGGTGTTTCTTCAGAAAATACAGATTGGAGGGAAATGTGCTTTGGGTAAGTAGGAAGAAAATATTACCAAAAGTATCAGCAAGTTTTCTTAAGCACAATCATACAAAATTATCTCTAAACAATAATCTTTAAGTTTCTCAAAATGTTTTAAACTCTAGTTCATGTTCCTCAAAAAAAGTGCACCTTTTCTTCCTATGTTTATTATTTTCTAAGAGTAGGACTCAACTTATTTAAAAAATAACTGCTTCCATAGAGCTATACCTGTCAGTGTAATTTCCATATCCAGAATAGGATCATAGAATCATAGAATTGGCTGGGTTGGAAGGGACCTCAGAGATTATCAAGTCCAACCCTTGAACCACTGTTGCAGTTGCTAGACTATGGCACTGAGTGCCACATCCAGTCTCCTTTTAAATATCTCCAGGGACGGAGAATCCACTACTTCCCTGGGCAGCCCATTCCAATGTCTGATCACTCTCTCCGTAAAGAAATTCTTTCTAATATCTAACCTAAACTTCCCCTGACACAACTTAAGACCATGCCCTCTTGTCTTGTTGAAAGTCGTCTGGCAAAAGAGACCAACCCCCACCTGGCTACACCCTCCTTTCAGGTAGTTGTAGAGAGTGATGAGGTCTCCCCTGAGCCGCCCCTTCTTACATTCTATACACTGGCTCCAACACTGAAACTACAGAACAATGTAAATCTGCCTACAGAAAAGCACACATGGAGATAAGAGCTGAAAAAAAGCTTTTACATTATCAGTTTGAATAGGAAGGTGTGCCCCCATTTCCAGCTCTCCCCTTTCTAAGAGAGAACTTGTCTTGCACAAAGAGGATGTGATAGATAAAACTTAGATTTCACTGCTCCATCTAGTGGCTCATAAAGCACAATTTTAATTGTTAAGGTCATGTGGCCTAATGGGTCAGAAAGAGCCACATATGGTGCTTGCTTCTTCTCTGAGAAGCACAGCAAAATAAAGTCTTAGTACCTACTGCTTTTAATAGCATAACATAGAAATAATCTCCAAAAATTAAATAAAACTTCAAGAAACTTGAATATAGTTAGGGCCACAAAAGTCAGTAAATATTTTGACATCAAATTATTAGCTTGTTTATCCTATTTAGTTAACAAACCTTAATAAAAATGGTAATGTTTTCAAAATTGCTCATTTGAATATACACTTGAAATAACATCTACATGTGATTACATTATAAAATACATCTGAGTTAAAATCAGGTAAATGCTTGATAAGCTTCGTTTCTCCTTGCTACATTTTGTCTACACAGAAGACTTAAAGGTAACCAAGCAATATAACAATTTTACTTATTCCTCCACCTCACATAGCTGCCACAACTAGTACTACAGATGCAGTAAACTAGGACCCTATGTGCAATTAAAATCTCAATATGATGACACTTAAACATGTTTAAATTCTTTACAGACCTGCAGGTAGAATTTCAAAACAATCCCATACTAGCTGTAGCCCAAGTGAAGTGTACTGCACACATGAAGTTAAACATCCTTTTCAGTCTAACGTTGCAGCACCAGCCCATCTTCCCTTCAGAGGCATTATTTGGATTTGGGAAGTTTAGCTGAGCCACTCTGCCCCTGTACATTCATCAGATGTCACAAAGTAAAGAATGCTGATATTTGTTTTTCTGAAATAGAAAAGGTCACGTTTATATGCAGGAAGCAAAGGTGAAAAGAAAATATTCTAAATAAAATGTATTATTAAAAGTTGCCTCATAGATGGAAAGAAAGTGTATTAAAATATTTAATACTGAGGGTATAAAAATATTACTGTGGATCTGCATTTACTGCGTAGCATTACAGTAAAAGCATTTAATAATTAGAGAGATTTTCGGATACTATTTTTGCAGTCAATCAAGGGGATGAGCTTAGGGACTCTTGTGCATGAGAGATGCAAATAATCACTGTTGCATTACATTTTGCACATCCTGCTAGCAGACTTTCTATTCTCACTGCTAACTTATGCAGAAAAGATAAAAACAGGTACCCAACTGAAAATAAACCTCTAAAACTCTGCCCTATTCTTACATGCCTTCAAGCTGGGAGGGAAGCCAAAACAAAACGCCTACATCCTTTGAACTAACACCTTAGAAGCATCCTCTACTTGGACCAAAAGAGCAATGTGATCAGTTACCAAAACCATTACATTAAGGTCTTAAAAACCTGGGGAGAGAGAGGCAGTAACCGGTGATGAATAGAACACCAAGGTTCCAGGCACAGAACCATCTAGTTCTCATATCCATTACTGATGCCTTCATTAAAAAAAAAAAACAAAAACAAAAACCAAAAAAAACCACAAACAAACCAAAAGAACAACAACAATAAAAAAACCCCACAAAAACTCCAACACCCCCCCCCCCAAAAAAAAAAAAACAAAAAAAAAAAAAAACAAAAAACACCAAAAAACAAAAAACAAAACCACCATCAAAATAAGCACAAACTGAGAAACCCAACCCAAGGGCTGTGAAGTCTGCAAATTTGGTCTTTCCATATGAAATAGCTTCACAACATGTTTATAAGCAATATTAGTATACATACATAAACCATTTTGTACCTGATAGGAAAAGCAAGCAGGCAAACAAAAGGGCAATTTAGCTTATTAACATCAAATTAAATGCTGGTGAGAACAGAAATCTAGGCTCAATTGAATCCCTCATGGTAGGCAAGCCAGTTAATCAGAAAAGAACATAAGTGTGCCAAAATTTTCACAGATTCTGATAAATGAAAGACAAGAGTAGCTACCAATGATATTTCTTTGCATTAAATAAGGACATTATTTTATTATGATCAAGGCAAGTTGGAGTCTCAGTCACAGACTGAAATCTCATCAAGTTAGGCACTGTATTTATTCAGATACATATTATTTAAATATTCACATTTTTTCAAAGAAAAGGCAGACATTTCATCATTATTAACCTTCTTTCTGACACAATCAAGTTTTTCCTAGAGACCACTTATCAGCATACTAATTTTAGAGTGCTCAAATAGGTCAATCTGTCTACTCAAAATTGTGCTGAAAGAAACTGGAATGGTTCCTGTATATTACAGTAATTGTGTTATTATAAGCAAAAAAGGTATCAAAGGTATCAGAGAAATAATAACACAAAATACTAACCAATATTAATCATTACTGTATGGTATAAACTTTGTGTTTTGCATCAAAATGATTTAGGAATGAATACACTGAATGCCTGTAACAAAGAAAAGGAAAACTTTTTCAGAAAAACTGCAATCAGATTCTTCTTAGTTGCTAGTTAAAAAAAATAAACTCTAAAACCAGTGTATTTATTAATCTATAGCAAGTCGATAATTATCTTTCATTTTTCACCCAGAGGGAAGAAGCTTCCCCTTACAGGTATTAAAAACAAAGGGTTTGGATTTCAGTCCTAAGACCTAAACTCATCTTTCAATATGCTGCATAAACAGTCCATAGTTCTGCAGCTTTACTGAACAGTTTGGTTCACCCAAATATTTAACAGTTTGTGACATCCTTTTCTTCCATGTCTCTGAAGAGTCAAAATGCACTTTTATTTTTCTTTTCCAAAAACCAGGTTATTATTACATAAACTTGTACAGGAAGTGTCTATAAAATATCAGTTCTTAAAGGGTGACAAAAGAGAATAAGCTAGGGTCAGGAGTACTGTGGATTTAGCCTCAGATTTTCCCACCTTGGCCAAGAGCCTGCCACAGGAACAAGAGTATTGCTAAAATAGAGCAGTTCAGGATATGAGGAAACTGTTTTTTATTTCCAGAAATCTTTTCTGTCATCTGAATAAGAAATTCTGATTACAATTACCCTTAACTTTGCTTAATTGCCCTCAGAGTTTACACAATTTCTGGCACTCAGCATCAATGTCCCTAGCAGTAACTTCACCCTCCAGGGGATGAGAAGCACTCCATCTCTTTCCCTTCTCCACCTTTTCTTCCCACTTAAAGCCCAGTCCTTTCCTTTTCCTTTCCTTTCTGTACATATCATTAAATATTATTCTTTATTTTTCTTCTGGCACAAGGACCAGAGATCAATTGTAACTTATTCTTAAGAACTAGCAATCTTCCTAGCAAAGGTATTTTATTTTACACAAAGTTAAACCTCAGTCACATTTTTACACAAATTCAGTTCTTTTTAAAACTCCACTCCCAACTGTCCACATGAACAGAAGTTAAAATATGTTAGCAGATGTTACAGTACAACTTGACTTGCCTACACTCAAATTTTAAATACCTCAGTGAAAAAGCTTAGCTGAAAACATGTTAAACCAGCTTCCTCTTCTCTTTAGCCTTCTCCTGATGTTTTCTTTCAGTCCATTTATACACCCTGCTCCATGTGTGCTGTTTCTCTCTCATCCTACCTTACCTGGCATAACAGTACTACAGCATCTGAGAGAAATCACTTGGGCAGGGACTTAATCTGTGCTCTCCATTCCCCAGAAGCACTTTCAAGCACGGGCACCCAAAGCATCACCACAGAGGATGGAGGAATGGGTCAGATCCTCTTCTCCTGGAGCCAAGCCAGCATCAACACATTCATCTACAAACCACAGCATCTCTTTCTCCTTGTGACCTCCAGGTCCTCTCTTTCTGACTACAACCCTCACACCTGTGAATACCCCAAGATCCCAGCAAGATCCCTGCCCATAACACTTTCTAACCAGAAGGGTAATGTCATAAGAATTAAATGGAATTGGATGGCTCTATTCCTCCTGGCACTGTAAGACAGTCATTACAAATTAATCACTCACAACTGCACTGAAACTACACAGCATGGCATCTCAGGAAGTTTTTTTGAAACAAGGCTCCAACTCTGTCCTCACACCCAATTAATTCCATTAGCAAGTAAATCCAGTGAGTTTTACTTTGTTAGTTTTTATCTCTTGCTGATAACATGTATTAGGCATATTTTCAAGTCTAAATGGCGTGAACAAAATACACATTTAAGTAAGTATGAACAACAAGTATGCAAAATGCAAAACCATTAGCACATAGCAATTCTCAAGTTTTATCTTCCAGTTTCAAGGACTCCATGACAGTCTAGAGTATTTCTTGTATTTATAATGGGATAAAAGAAATCAGGTACAACCTCATCTGCACTCAAACCTACCAGCTTGTCACAAAATCTTGTATTTAAGCTTTAAAGAAAATGTTTTCCTCAAACTTATCCCAAATCTAATTTGCCGTTTTCATTGGATGGCAGTAGGCAGAAGCTGTTCTCAGTTTTAAAATTAGGTCTGGATTTCATTTGTAGTAGTCTGGTTTATGTTATTCTTGCAAGTCTCTGTAGCAAGTATGAATGCAATTTATACCTTTTAAGAGGACTCCTTTTGCCTTGTCAGGACAGTGCTGTTACTGGAAACTCAATGCACTATTACAGATTTCAGAATAAGGAGACTTACAGACTTTATTGATAATAGGATAATTACCAGCAATCAGTAACTGTGTCATGTCAAAAAAATCTCTTTTAAAGGAGATTTGAGAGTAGCTTATTGGACACTGCTAAACAGTTCTTTCTCTAGATTTACTCAAACATGGGGATAACTCAACACAAGACTTCCTAATGCAATCCTGAACAGTGGTTCTAGGAAACACAAAAGATAAAAAGTAACCCTTGAAAAGTATCAACTTTATATTCATTTTTGGATATTGATTTTCAATACAGTCTCAATAAGGTCTCAAGAAATGCTTAACTATGTTTGTTATCCAAATATTGAACTGGCAGTGGTCAGGCCATACTCATATTTATAATTTTTGTTCCAATACAGTGATGTAACACTGTGACATGATACAGACCAAGGTCTCCACTGTCTGAAGGGGGAGCCTGAATATCTGTCTCAGAGGTAATCCAAGAGCTTGATCAAGTTATTGAGTACTTCAGCATTTAGTGACAGGTGAAATCCTCTGGGCTTTGTAACACTAAAGGAAAAATGTCCCACCCTCAATGGTGGGACACCATTGGAAACTGGTCAAAACCTGAGATCCCTTTTTCATGAGCCTGAAAACAACCACTGCAAGCTTTTACATATAAAGAAGCACTATAGAGCAAAGTATACCAAAATATTCATATCAGTATCAGTGCCTTTCAGATCCATGACCTCCCAGTTTATAATGATTGCCTGCAGTAAATATGGGAAATCATTTCTATTTCATGAGCATCCTCAAATTGATGCACATAAATGAAAGTAAATAACAAAGTTGGAAAAGAAATGCTATTTTACAGGCTGCTACTAACAACAGAGGAAGTCAGGTAAAATTACAAAAAAAAAATGTCAGTACGAAAAACAGCCACAAAATAAGGGAAAATTATGTGTTCTCTAAGAAAGACAGTATAGTTGAAGCTGGAAAGGATGTCTGCAGGTCCCTAATTCAAATCCCCTTGCTCAAAAGTAAGGTCAGCTAGAGCAGATTGCTCGAGGCACTCTCAGTTCACGTTTTCAGCATCTTCAAGGATGGAGACTGTACAACATCCTTGAGCAATGTGTTCCACTACTGGACAACTCTGACAGTCAAAAAAGTTACTGCTTTTAAGTGGAATTTGGATTAAGATTTTGGGATATGATCATCCCTCCACAAAAATTAGCAGAAAGGCAAATTTCTATGGGATGGAAAAGTTCATGCTTAGAAAGTTAAAGCAAGCAGCTATTCAGGTGGGATAGGAGAGGTATGCTGTCTTTTTTTATATGTCTACCTGGAGCTTTAGGGGATGTCAGGAGACCAAAACATCAGATAAAGACAGACAGACAAGTTAGTGCATATGAATCAAAGACATGTCAGGAAACCACGTGAGGAACTAAAAGACAACACAGAGAAGCCATTGGCATTTTGAGTATCAACACCAGAAGCAAACTGTCAAGTTACAAACAAATAATTAAACTAAAGAGCTAAATTCTACTTTCAAAGACATATAAAGCTTTCAGCTCACTGTAGCATCACTTAAAGGTAAATTAGGGTTATAAGATTGTTGGTAGCTTCTACCAAAGTTTTTTTCTAATGATGCTTATTATAGCTGTTCACTATTCATGAATGTGATTAACTTCTTCAGCCAGAAGAAAGTCTTTGTTTAAAAGCACAGTGTACTACACTTATTCCTTAGTGCTGAGTGTTACATAATAGATGAAGGCAAACTGAAATAATTAGATTTCAGTTAATAAAAAAGTAAGATTTTAAACATGCTCTTAAGCTTGGGAGAAAATTAATCTATCCAACAAGTAAGGAAATTTGCATTTATTTCCTATATAACACGCCCCTTGCCCTGTGTCTTCTTTGCTAACAATTAACTCTGGCAGATCTTTAATGAATTATTAAATCTAGTAAAATTTTGCATATGTTAAGACTGAGGTGACAGTTAAGATTATATTGCTTTATAATAGTCTTCTCAGATTGTTACAGAACTCTGTTTCAGTCCATTCACAGAAGACTATTCTGTGACTGTACAGACAAAAGGATGAAACAGTGACCAAAGGAATACAGATGCCATTGAGAGAACAAACTAGAACTCTTAAGTTCTATCAGTTCTAGGTGAAAGAGGGCAGAGAATGAGAAACTTGTCAGCTGATGCTACCTGTAACCACCTCATCTAAGAATGTCAAAAAGAAACATTGAAACCAAATGTAAATAGGTATAATACACTTCTCAGCTGAGGGGAAGAAAAAAAAAAAAGAAAAAAAGAAAAAAAAAAAGAAATTAAAAAAAAGAGAGAGAGAAAGGTAAGGGGAAAAAGAAAGGTGTATGTTTAAAAAGAGGCAAAAGAGAGAAGAATACAGTTTGGTTTTTTTCCCCAAGCCATGGCCATGTGCATAATATATATAAAGGTCCTTACCTTTTTCACTGACACTTTCACTTTCTATCTCCACATCTTCACAGCTAGTATATTCTGGTGTTGATGCCCCTTCTTCCTCTGAGCTACTAACTGACATCTGCCTTTTCTTTCCGCCTCTTTTTGCTCTATGAGGCTTTGGAGGGGATGGCCGCACTGATTCCGACTGGTCAGAGCTAAGGGAATCATTCCTTAGCATGGTCTCCATTTTCTCCCGCTTTGCTTTTCGCATGAGAATAGCAGAGCTAGGATCAAGGCGGCTCTGTTTTTTAAAGGAATCGTGGTTCTTGTATTCTACGTGTTCTATAGGAACTGGACTATGCCTGGGAGTTGGTGGGCTATGATTAGTTAATTGTTTAGAAACAGAAATTCTTACATCACCTGTTCTGTCTATAGAGTACGACCTCTGAGTTTCCACAAGAGATTTTCTGTCCTGAGTTCCCTGTAATTGTGAGCGTTTTCCTAATTTATTCTCAGGTACCTCCGCTTCCTCCATTTCTGTGTGTGGCAAAGCTACATCACTGTGTCTTCTCTCATGCCGCGCTTTAGAAACTTTTGCATGCATGCGCATCTGCTGTTCCTCAGGATGTGGTTTTACAGGATATCTTGCCAGATTGGGGTCACTCCTGTAACGGGTATGATATTCATCTTCCTTCCTTTGTTTTTCATCATCAGGCACTTTGCCTTCCTCAAGTTTCTCTGGGAAGTCTGAATAGTCCTGTGACTTGCCTTTCTCCAGCCTTCTACCTTCGTGCCGTTCTTTACGCTCCCTGTCGTCTGCTGGTCCTTCTTTTGGGAGAGAGGATTTTGGCACTCGCTTACGCTCGCTCTTTAAACCTTTGCCATTCTGGTCTGAAACCAATATTGTCTTCTTCCTACAATGAAAAGGAGTACAATAATTTGAGGAACTGAATGCGAAATATATACTGTGAATAGATTATAAACCAGGATAAGCCATGGTAAAGCATACAGAAAGGTCCTGGATCCGTTCACACAAATTAAATCTATTAATTCTTCCAGAAGTACTTTCATTTTCCAATAGCAAACTTTCAGGGTCCTAAGAAAACTTAAGTCCAATTAAAAACCACAAGGAATATTAACATGGAAAAAATGCAGATAAAAATAATTGCTCCATGTTATGTAGGAAGACTCCAAGTCACTTTGGCTGTATACTGCAGCACTATGACAGAGTATCGGAGCATGTTCTCCCCTTTTTTGCAGCAGTCATAAGGGTTACAGGTTAACCACATGTACACAACTCACTTTGAGCACCCTGACAGTATAAATATAAATACAACCAAAGGAATTATCTCCCACAGTGACAGAAAGAGTATGGATATAAAAAAAATTTAAAAGAGAATATATCCAGGAACAGTAACATTTGATCTAGTTTGCTTTATCCTATTAGAACTCTAAAAAGAAGTGCCCATTTCATAAGCATATAAACAAATGCCAAGTGACTCCTTGAAATAAGTTAATGCCATTCCTTTCTCTGGTAAACAAGAGGATGAAAACTGTGATTTGTCTTTATACAGCAAAAGTACACGCCAACAAATAAAGCTTCCTGAAAATCATGGTCTCTACTCTTTCACCTCCCACTTTGGAAGAATAAGCAAGCTAAAGAATCATATAATATCCAGTATAAGGATATTTTATTTCCCTCATCATTCCATTGCTCTCTTGTTTACTAGTTCACATGAGAATCCAATGATTTTGAAGAAGGCTGGACACAGCTATACACTGGTTTTAGATGAAACTCCACCAGGACAAAGTCACGAGGACTTAGTTTTGTCACACTGAATCTTCCCTTCCACAACTGATAGGTCTTCAGATTACATGCCACAGATTTTTGCAGGTGCATGTGACAGGACAAGTTGGATATGATCCAAATTAAGCTCCTGTCCCTCCTGAATTTTTGGCAAGTAGGACCTGAGCTTTACATGGATGCTGTCCATTCAGAACCCTTGGACTTCATTTGAATGTCTCAGTGACAAGTTGAGAACAGTACAATTGAATAATTAATACAACTATCTCTTGGACAGAGAAGCAGAAATAGAAAGCAGTTTCTGTCCTTAAATAGCCTTTTAGCTGAGTGATGACTACTCTAGGGCCCCTCCTAGTTCTGATGGGGAAAAAAAACCAAACTAAAATAAAATAATCACCAGAATCAGGGGAAGACACCATGAGTTCATTTCCATCATACATACATGTTACACTAACCTGAGTTTTGGTACAGTTAAACCCAAGCAGATCCCACCCTCACAGTAGGTTATTAAGCCCTGTTCATCACCCATTTGCAATTTCAATAGCTATGAAAAAAAAATCATCAGATGTTCTGGTCAGAGGAAAATCTCTTATGGCAGACTCTTGTTTTGTTGCCATAGGATCTCTCCTCAACTGCTCTGCCATCTGCCAGGCAGCAGCCAAAAGAACAACAACTGCTCCATCACATTAGCCTCTCTTGATTTGCTACTCCTCAACACATTCACCATAGCAAATGCAGATCAGGAATTTACTCATTTACTCACTAAAAATACAATATGGTTCCATTTGGTTTTACTTTTGCATACAAATTGCTCTGGATTCAAGATGCTACTATGATACTTCTGCTGTTCTTCATGAATGTTTTCTTGGCAGGTATAAATGAGCTCTTTTAATAGTTTCTATTTTATTATTAAAAATAATGCAACCATGGATAAAAAGAGAACACAAAAAGGTATCTGAAAAAACTCCACAAGGTGCTTTTTTTGCCTGTTTGGGGGTTTGTTTGTTTTTATGAGGGAATGTTGGTGGGGTTTTTTTGATTCCAGAACACTATTTAATCAAGCTAAATGTTTGCTCTTTGTTTAACTTGAAAATACCTGCCAAATTCAAAAGTTAAAAGTAACCTACAAATCTATATTAAAAATGTACAACAAAATGCATTGAAGTACATTGGAAATATCCCTAAAATACAATTGTATGGGGAGGGCTGTCCATCATTTTTGTTGAACAGACAAATCAAATGCTAGTGAACGTTCACACTTCCTCAGTTAGTAAATCAACTAATTTTTTTTTATTTTTTTTTCATGGCTCTAGACACACAAGACCCAGTTGATAGCATTGTGTAATATTATTTAATGGTTTAGGTTGGACATTAGGGAGAAATTCTTAAATTTGAGGTTGGTAAGATACTGGAACAGGATGCCCAAGGAGCTTGTGGCTGTCCCCTCCCTGGAAGTGTTCAAGGCCAGGTTGGCTGGGGCCCTGAGCAACCTGATCTAGTGGGAGGTGTCCCAGTCCATGCAGGGGGGTTGGAACTAGATAATCTTTGAGGACCTTTCCAATCCTAGCCATTTTGTGATTCTGTGGTTACTGAACAAGCATTTCTAATTGTGAGATGCTGACAAGAAAAGAAAGCATTACCTCTCCCTTGGAGGTTCACTTCTAGACCTTGATGAAACTGGTTTTTGGTCCAGGCCCATAGCTGGCTGTGATACTTCTGCTCCTTTCCTGCGGTCAGGCTGCACGCTGGAAGAAGAGATTTCCTGTGCTGAGGCAGCTGCTGTGCTTAAGGGAGTCTGTGATCTGGATCTCTCTTGCAGCCTTGCTTTCTTTTCTCTGGGAGCATCCGAGCTGCCACCAGTCGCCGTATCACTCAGCGTCCCGTCCTGGCTGGGTGAAGGCTGGGGTCCACTTCCAAAAAACCACGCTCCGGATTTCGTTAGGATTTCTTGTTGCTTTCGACATAAATTGCATACCCACATAACCTAGTTGAAGACAACAAGAAGAGTCAGTGCAGCTGCCCCTCAGAGCCTGAAATGCACGCGTGCTATCACAGAGCAGGTACGATCTCTCACTCTCCTCTATGCTGGTGAGGTTTAGTGCTCATGACAGGACCCAGAACATGCTTCTCCAAGCACTGACTGCACTGACTTGAGCCAAGCATCCTACAGGCACATGCTATTAAGCAAGCTCCTCCAAAATGTGCTGTCAATATACCTCCTTCAGCCCAGTCCTAGCTCTCTTCTGAATAAACACCGATAACAGGACCAATGCTTGTTGCAGGTGTTGATGCAGTTGTGGGGTGGGTTGGGTTGTTTTCATTGGTGTGGATTGGTGTCAAGATAAGCCTACCACTCTTTAAAAAGGACTTGTGCCTGGAGTGGTAGAGTCCTGTCCAGCTAAGTCCCCACAATCCGCTGCCACAGGAAAATGACATGGTATTTCCCTTTAATGATTTTTTCTTACGTAATGTAACTCGACATTATTCTGCAAATAAATCCAGCATTTAGAGTGCATGGTTTTAGTTACACCCACAATGACTACTTACCAGAGATGAAAGGTAAGACCTAAAGAAACCTACTGATAGAGAACTAAAGGCACTGATGAAAAGAACGCAAAAATACATATTTTGATCTACATGGAAATGATCATTTAGCATCTCTTTGAGTTATAGCTGTAAATAATAAATAAACAAATTAAACATGTGTCCTTGGCAATCACAATTAAGCTGTGTATACAAACAGTGATTCTCAGTATTTTTTTTTTTTCAGTTCCAGATACAGAGATAAACAGGAGCACACACAGTAAAGCAAGACTCTATGTTTCAAGTCTATATACAGTACAAGACACTCTATGTACTGGAGCATATCACCAGAGGGAAAAAAAATTGTAATCAGGACTCTGAAGTGAGAGAATATTGAAGGAGAAATTGAGACAGAGAAAAGGATTTCTGAGGCAGAACAACAAAAAAGTCAAAATGTATGAAGAATACACAAGAGGCAATAGTTTTGTCAGAAATAAAAATAGAAAAGAGAAGAGAAAAAGCTGAAGCTAATAAGGAAAAGGTAAAGAAAATATTGCAGTTTAATGTGGAAAGGAGTAAATGAATGGGTAAAATTGTAAAGATGGTAAGAAGGAAGACAAAAGCTGGAATGAAAAATACGCTTAAACAATTTTGTGTAAACACAGAAATTATGCAACAGTCTCAAAATTATGCAACCATGAAAATTAAAAGGAACAGAGAAAACAATGTCTTAAAAGAATAAATTGCAACAGGACAAAACTCTGGCACCGAGCTCTCATTCTCTGGCCTGGGAGGAGGTGCATGGCTCACATGGCATAACAAAAATTTTAAGCATTTTACATCTTTAACATAAAGAAGATTTATTTAAAACATTGTAGAAAAGATACCTGGTTAGGTCTGAAAATCAGAACCTCAGTCCATTGGAACTTTAAGTATCATTTCTGCACTGTTTGACCAAACGACACTGAGAAGACAGCCAACTTTTCCCTGTATCTAGCTGGTGCCTTTAGCAAAATATGACTGTTAAATTTCTTCTGTTTAATAAGGATAATAAAATACTTATTCACATTTTAATTAATAAAAAATCTTAATCAAAAATTGCAGTTTTTCCAACAGTGACACAAGCATGTAGTATGCTAAAAAGAGATAACCCTTAGCAGCATATTAGGAACAGCAGCTTCAATAAAATAAGTGCTAGTCCTTGAATAATAAAAAAAAAATCTTCACTCCAAAATGTCCTATTTCCTTCATCTAGTATACCTCACAAACCACAGATTCAGTTTATCAGATGATGATCTATGAGAATACATTTTTAGTCTATCTAGTATAATTTCATTACAGGTATTTAAAAACTCCAGCAAGACTAAAAGGAAAAAAGTTCTGCATTTTAAAATGCCTTTATAGACTACTGACACTATTATCTGCTCCTTAGACAGCAAGGCTGTGCATGAACGTGTCTAAAATCTATGTCAATGCTATAAAGAAAATCACAAATGAAAAGTATGCCTGTATTTTGTCAGTTTATGAGGAAAGTTGAAAAAGGTGTTAAAAAAACTCCCCATCAATTAGAGTTTAAAGGAAGGATAAGCAGTAATGAAGTAAAATTTAAATATTCTAATTAAATTATATATGTACTTATCCATGCAAGTACCTTTAAATGTACAAAGATGGTAATAGGCTTAATATAAAGTTTAATGCATTCAATCACTTAAAATATGTATAAAATATGTAATAAATATCATGAAATTACCATTAATCTACACAGTCATGTTTGATACTGTAATCTATTTTATATAAAGTATTACAAGATCCAACTATAAAGGAATAGCTAATGCACAGACACAGAAAAATACAAAATACAGAAAGAAAAATACTAGACATATAAAGACAAAACAATTTTCTTACAGCTGTCTTTAAACACTGCAATTTGGACACAATACATAGCAAACACCACAGACTACACACGTAGGAAATCTGCATTATACTCACATAGAATCTACACTATCATCCTTGTTTAGGAATCTCTTCAGGACTTAATAAATGCTATGTTTGCCTTGAGATATATTTGGTCCAAGAGGAAAAACAATAAAAGCTTTTCTTTAAGAGGAAAAAAAGCCAACAAAACTTGAAGTGAAAGAACAGTTTCAGTGACAAAACTGTATATTGAAAAACATTTTTAGAGAAGTATGTGGAGCAAGCAATTTAGCAGCATGCAGGAATTATATCCTGATTGAATACACTGGGATGTGGTCCAAACTAATCTAAACTAAAGCAGGTCTGTGTAATAACTTATCTTAACAATCCACAGATGTTAGGCAACCAAACAAATGCTCAGATGAAGGATTATAGTTCTCTAATGTGGCTTCTGGACCTCCAGGCAATGCATCAGTAAAATGAAGAGCGTTAAGACAATTTTACTCTGGCCTGTCACTTAAAAAATAGTTACTGTTTATGTTTTCTGGATGGTGAGCTCTGATGAAGTGCTATAGTAAGTCATTCAGGACATCCAGAGTCTGGTTTTTGTTACTGGGTTTTGCTCATTGCAACCTTGCATAGATCAATGCATATCTGCACATAAAGCTTCTAAAGAGAACCAGCAAAGGAGTGCTCCTCATTCAAAGGGTTGATATGCATGGCTCTGGACAAATGTGCATTTTCACAGCATAGCAAAGGGTTCTGGGCTTTATTGCTACACAACAAAAACAAAGTGGCACATACAGGACTCAGCAAAGGTGGGCTAATAGTTCCTACAGCGAACCATGTGGAAACTTTACAGGCTGTGTGAACACATGCTAGAAGGATTCCATGCTTGCCTTCACATGGAATACAGGGTATTTCATTCACAGAAAGAAAAAATATTCCTCAAACTTACTCTTACAGGTACTGCTGAATGTGATCCACAATGAGTAGGAACAGAATTCCTGTACTAACACAACAGGAAATTCCAATTTGAAAGAGCCCATAGTAAACGGTATATACAGCTATACACACAGAGAATAAGCATTTTCAGTTATACAAACAAGAGCACTTCCTCATGATTATATATTTCAAGACTCCTTTTTAGAATGTGGAAAAATGCTTTTTTCAAATTCAGAGTTGGAGACTTCCAAACATGCACTGGGAGGCTCAAGTCACATTAGGAGGGACAGAAAATTATACCAAATAATTGCTTGAAACATGCCAGGCAAAACTCAGGCTAAGGTGTGCTGGTGCAGACCCACTCCCGCCTCACTGGGCCACATTGTGATAGGAACACCAGTCAACATTCTTCTTGTTTTAGTTACAAGTTCAGTGGGCACAACATTGTTCTTGTTTCAATTCCAAGTGCAGTGGGCCTACCCTGAACCTCCTTACTGGGGCAGTGAGCTGACCACTGGGCACCTTCTTGTTCTAGTGTAAATACAGTGATTTGGGGCAATCAGGCACTCCCGAACCATACCAGGAACTCTGTCATCTGGGAAAGTATCTGAGACCTCTCCTTCTTGGATTACAAACCCAGTCTGAAAGTTGCCAAAGACCACTGTGGCCATAATGGAAAAATACTGATGGAAGTCAATCAACTTGTAAGCCTATAAATATCGATCTTAAATTGAGGCCCTTTGGAGCTCTCCAAGTATCATAGCAGACAGCTAGGAAGAGAATGAGTAACTTTTTATCTTGTGGAAACTTTTCATTTTATGGAAAAAAATCAAATTATAGGCAGTCATTTACTACTATTCAATCTCATAGAAACAAATCAGAAGAGTATTTCACTACAACTTCTTTTCATGTAATTTGAAGACCATCAGGTATAAAAAATTTAGTAACAGCTTAACCTCTATATCTGTGTGTGTGTAAGGGTTAAGTAGTTTAGAAGCTTTGTTAAAACTTTAATTGAACTACTGTGTTAGATTGTAACAAACTGTTGGTTACTTAAGAGCTGCTTTTAATTAAATATTGCCAGGAAATCATATAACCTAATTTCATTATTTAATAGTGTCAATCAACCTCAAATTGCTGCTATTCCAAATCATCACATCAGACTCAAAATTTTGTGTTAAAGCACCTCCATAAGATCCCTACACCTAAACCTTTCAGTCAGAAACTGTTGTCCAAGTCTGGGACTACGACTGGGTCCAGCCATGCCTACACTTCTGAGTTTAAAAAGCAAGGGGGTCCTTGCTCATGACTCAACAGAAATGTCTCCCTCATTCTCTTTCCCTAGTCCCTGTATAAATCACTCCAACCCAATCCTGAGTCAATTTCCCCTATCCCTGTATGAATTACTTCCTCTGTAAATCACTCTGATCCCATTCCAACACCTACAGGTTCTTTCCACATAGTAAGAAATAGAGTTAACCTTGCCACCAAACTCAGTTAAGCCTTGATTTTTAAAATCTATATAGTAGTAAAATCTATAGTAGTATCGCCTTTTCCTGGTATCTTTGTCAGTCATTCTTTAAGCAGCCTTATGACCTTCCATTCCCTTCTGTCATATATGGTCAGAGCAAGCCCAGATTCTGAGGAGGCTCCATAAGAAACACAATCCTTCATGCTTCATGTGTTTAGAAATGGTAAACTGAGACTTAAACTGACTCCCATGCATCTTGCTTCATGTCTGTACAACAAATTAGGTAACAAGTGTGCTAATATAACAGGCCACAAGCAATTCCTTAATGAACCTTCATGCAATCATAGTTACGTCCCTGTAACTATGGGAAGTATACAGAGCACCTTTTCAATTTATGGCTTTTGTTAGCCATCTTCTACACACTTCTAAAAGACACCAGTTATTTCAGACAGATCTAATTAGGCAGGGTCCCTTCTCTGCCTGAGGCATCATTAACTTCAACAGAGTTCTGCCACTATCCTGCAACTCATCTCTTGAAAGTCAAAGGGAATAAATGGTAGCAATTTGCTCTTACAAAACTATTCATTCACAGAATTAAGTTAGACTATGTATTTCCCAATGTTTTGAGTAAACATAAACATGCAGCAAACCATGAAATTAGTATATATAGCATTGAATTTATCTCTCACTATGTCAAAATAAAATCTGTAATAGAACCCCATCTTAAGTGTCATGACAGCTTCACACTAGTAAAATAGGAATAAAGTTGAAATATACTTGAATCCCTTACGTTGGTACAAAATCTTAGTAAACAAGTCTACCTTTCTAGTAAAAATGTGCTAGTGAATTCAAGTTTTCATTAAACATATTTCTCAAAACTGTACAAACAGCTGGATTTACCCAGTGGCTCCTGGTCATCAAATAGGAAAGCCTTTTCCCTAACTCTCTCCTGTTCTTCTTTCTTCCTATTCAGCTTCATCCCTTACTTTCTTTGTACCCAGATTCACCATGCTGCATGCTCTCTTGCATCCCCTCCTTTGACTGTCAGGTCCTCCCTGGAACCATTTAAATTGGTTCCAATTTTTGTCACCTGTTTTTCTTATGGAGAGGTATGATGAGCAGTGAAATCAGGTGGCCAGGACATGGAAAATGGGGGGAAGAGGATGTTTTCTCTATGGCAGTGGCTTGCCATCTCCTATTAAACTACACCTTGAAATTACACCCATACTAGTATGTTAAACTTGCAAAGCAACATTTTCAAGCACTCATGCTAAATACCATGAAGTAACTTGCACCTTGTATCCCTGCTGTATGTGGCTGCATACAAACTGCCTCCTGGAAAGAAGTCTCAGAGCACCACAACTCCCAAATGGCCAAGAAAAATTGATGAGACAGTGCTGGTGGACAGAAGACCAAAAGAGTGCCACAAGTAGCCTTCTGTTGGTTTAGAACAGAACAATACAATTCTTTACCATTCTCCCTTTCAAGCAGGCAGAAGACCACTTTGGCATGCTCATGCTCATCAAAAATACAGGGCTCAGCCATTTCAGGAGCTATTTTAGCACTCTCTGTTCTTCCATTCCTGTGCAGAGCAGATTTTCTTCATTACTTAGTTTTTTAGCTTGATATTTTTATCCTGGTTTGGCAAGAAAATGAGGTTTATGCTCTAAGCTGATTCGTTTCTTCCCCCTTTTCTCCCCACACTCTCAAATAATATTTTAACCAACTAGACAAAAGCAATACAATTTTGCACAGGCACAGAAGTTTTCAACGGATTATATTCTTAAAAGTTTCATAACATAGGCAGTTCTATAAAAGCCCTATAAATATTTCATTAGTACAATCACAGAATCTACACAGCAATTCAATTGCAAGACATGTTCACAACAAAGGAGACCCCACTGCTCACAGAGCTTCAGGTCACCTTAAAGTCTGTAGTACCATCTACATGTTTGACTGAGAGCATCCAGGAGGGATGTTTAAAATCCCACCTTATTATGGTTTTACACTGACACAAGAGAGAGCATATCATACTCTTCCTGCTTATCTTTCACATAAAACTGACATGAAAACTTTCTTACACGTACGGATGAGAGATGCTTAAGTTTTTTCTGTCGCCACAAAAATGCCTATAGAAATGTCAAGATTTAAGTTGCCATCCAAAGAGCAGCCAATGAGACACAACAAAATGAAATCCTCTGCTTAGTGCCATTAGAGGTAAGTTATCACATCCCACCTGGCTGCCACATGCAACAGGCATGAGCCTGCTCCTGGCATTACAACACATCTACCAGCCATATTTATGTCTTAAATGTAGGGCATAAAAACTTCAGGTGCCTACTTTTAGGCAACTGAATACACATTTCACACACTGAACATTCCTGGCCTAAGTTTCTAAACCCACAATCACAAATTGCCAATAAAAAATGCAGAAAAGGTGTAGTGGAGAAATGATTCAAGGAGTTAACATCAAAAGGGTTTTTTATGCCAGTTCTGTTGATGCTGCTGCTAGCAACAGCATTAGTAGTCCCTTTAAGATAAAAATAAAACAAAAAGCAACTGGTTTTCTTCACAAGCCATTCTGCCAAAATCTCTCAGTGATAGCTGACAATCTTTCAGAAAGCTCCAGACAACTTCACAAAAATGAGCCATTCTCTAAAATAATCCTACATCAAACAGGATAACTACAAAGTTATCACATGGAATGATACCTCTAAAACAGCATACAGCCAGGCACCAGTCACTATTATAATGTAGTTCTCTAATTTCTCCTTTTAGTCAAAGGAATAAAGGACTATAGCTTGGAAAACTCTGTGAAACCTTGCACGTGAATTTCCTTGCAGCTCTGGTTTTAGGTCTGCTTCTAACTAAAATGATCAAAATTTTCACACTTACAACTTGGAGGGACAAATTGTACAAAGAGAAAAGAGAGGTTAAATAAATCAAAGAGACTGAGGAAACATTAATTGTTTGGGCTACTTTGAGCTTAAGAATTTCTTTTTTTGAAAAAACTCAAAGCTTATGGAGCATCCTTTTTTCTTTTCTGTTTTTTGTTGTTGTTGTTGTTTTGTTTTTTTATAAAACTCATCAGTCCCAATGATTTGATTCTTCCACAGGCCTGTATTTAAGCTTGCCACATGTAATTCCATCTCTCATATTGCTGTGCTCATTCTCTTCTCACTCATCTCGTCCACACTACCCAGTTTGACCCTCAGTATTTTTACTTCCTAGGTAGGGGAAGAATTCTAAGCCCCAGCAACAATACAGCTTTAGAAAGCTCTGCTTTGGTCTCGCTTTTAATTCAAAGAACAGTTTCCATTCAGCTTTATTTCTCTTGCCTGAATTTCTTTCAATTTCTTGATATTTTTCTGGTAATGTAGTAGCCATGAACTGCTAATCATACTACTACTACATGATACTACATTTTCTGTAGCATAAGTCTCCATTTTCCACATACCATGAAGCTGCACTAGAAATCATTACCTCATTGATCATCTTTGTAAATTCTTCTAAACCTTCTTAAAAACAATAAAATTTTTGTCAGTGTGGGTCACCTGGCCTCCCCGGTCCTCCCCACAGGCACAGACACTTCCCCACTGCCACCAGCACATCCCGGCACCTCCTGGGAGGTGGCCTCAGGTCACTACAGCCACAGGAAATTTTTATGCTGGTCCTCTCAAAGTGGGACAGCTGCCTTCCCAAGAGGATCCTCCCTGTCTCATCCTTTGTGCAGTCCCTGAGGCCTCACTCCTCCCCTTGCTGTGACCATCAAGCCCTGGCTGGAGCCGTGGTGCTGGCAATGCCGGCGTTTGGCCTCCACTGACAGAAGCTCACGGCTCCCGACTGCGGTCTAGAGCTGAGTATTACATTAGCAGTGGGGTTAGTATTGTTATTATTCTATTAATTCTGTTTTCACTTCAACCCACAGGTCTCCCTTCTCTCTTCCCAATTCCTCCTCTTGGGTGGGGCCATGTGATAAAGCAACTTTATGCAGCAATATTTCTGTACTCTTCTTTTATGTAAATATTCTTTCATGCACACCGTGTCGAAACACAAGCAGTAGAAAGGCAAAATGTGACTATTGGAGGGTATAGAATGGAAAATAGTTTACGACTAAAGAATGTTCATCTGCAGATAAATTGTAAAGACAATTAGTCAAAATGGAAACAGTTAAAGTGCAGAGTTGAATTCCTGAAGTGGAAAAAAAAAAAAAAATCATGGAAAGAGAAGTTATTGGGTCTACTGATGGACTTGATGTTCATGAATTAAATTCTGACTTTGTATTCTCAAACACAAAAAACTAAAAATAATGTTATACACTCTCCATCCCTGAAGACATTCCAAATTCAACAAGACGTAGCCCTGGCAACCTGATCTACTTGGGCCTGCTCTGGGCAGGATTCAGACTAGAGGATCTCCAGAGGCCCCTTCAATTCTGTGATTCTGTTTGGAATAAAGCTCTGAGACATTTAAACATCTCAGACCTATAGTTCTTTGATACCACTATAAGGTCTGATTCTTCTTTGTCTCACTGTCTTACACAGGTTTCTAGCCTAAAGCAAACAGTACATAAGATCTGAAAAGTTTTGAGTTGGAGATGAACTGTACTTACATGAGGGACTATGTAAGGCCACAGCATAGTGATTTATTTTCTTCCAGGAGCATGCAACAGTCTATAATCATAACTGCTTCCCTCAGCTGTCTGAAAATGCTGTTGGTGTGACTGTGTACTTTAAACTTTCTAATATGATTAAGTGAGAAACAAGGGGCCTTATGCTTATCATATATATATATGTGTATATATATATATATATATATATATCTTCAGATATTTCAGAGATTATGTCTCTCTATCCTGTGTTGAAGTAAGGTGTTAAGACCCGATGCATGTTCCCTCTAGAAGCAGGCTGTCTGCCTAAAAGCTGTATTTGGGGTTTCCAATCAGTGGAATATCTGTCACTGTTGAGTTACTCAGGTGAAGACAGTGGCCCTGACAGCCACTGGGAGCATGGATGACCAGGAGATCTGTTCTGGGCACTTCTGTCTTCAGGGACAGTTCAGGGGAAACAACGGATACGTAAGATAAGCAAAGCTTACAGAAACTGCTTGGATCCGTAGGAAAAGACAGTTCAGTTGAGACTCAGAGAGCACTTTGCAGATATGATTCAGAAATCCAGGGACTATGAGGAAGAAGAGGATTATTACTGGCTGTATAAATAGCATCAGAAGACTACAGAGCATCATAGAAAGTTAGGGGTTGTAAGGGACCTCGAAACATCATCTAGTCCAACCCCACCTTGCAGAACAGGGTTACCTACAGGAGGTCACACAGGAATACATTCAGGTGGCCTTTGAATGTCTCCAGGGAAGCAGACTCCACAACTTCCCTGGGCAGCCTGTTCCAGGGCCCTGTCACCTTTACAGTGAAAAAACTCTTCCTAATATTAATATGGAACTGCCTATGCTCCAGTTTATAACCATTGCCCCTTGTCCTATTATTAGTCACCCCTGAGAAAAGCTTGACTTTCTCCTCCTGGCACTTGCCCTTTACAAATTTATAAACATTGATGAGGTCACCCCTCATTCTCCTCTTCTTCAAGCTGAAGAGCCCCAGCTCCCTCAGCCTTTCCTCATAAGGGAGATGTTCCACTCCCTTCATCATCTTGGTCACTTTGCACTGGACTCTCTCCAGCAGTTCCCTGTCCTTCTGAAACTGATGGGGCCAGAACTGGACACAATTTTCCAGATGTGGCATCACCAGGGCAGAGGATGGCTGGAGTTCAAGAGTATTCCAAGTGGGAATGAACTGAACCAGAGTGACAATCATATTAGAAGAAAGACTTTTATGGATGATGCAATTATCGTCCCAGGGAATGCATAGGAGCACATGCAGCACATTCAGATCTGTCAATTCAAACAAATGCCCAAAAACTCTAAGAGGAGTTTTTTGACATATTACAGAATAACCTCATAGCAGTCATCTCTGCTGTGCTTGACAGAGGCCTTCTCTGAAGATTTCTGTCATCTTTCCACTCACAGGGAATCACGCTGGATGACAGTCAGCTCTGCCTACCCAGAATTTCCCTCTGATCCCACCAATTCTTTTGCTGGGGATTTCTGGATGCTGAGTTCTGCTTAAAGCTCCCACAGCCCTAAGTCCACAGAAACCCTTGAATAAGGTTGTCAGAGCCTTACAATCAGAAACTGTAATCATGAAATGCTCTTACAACATGAAATGAATCATCTAATTTTCAAGTAATTCAGTGAGGAGGATGTGGCACCAAAGGTATGCTTCCTCCTGCACCTACCTGAGCAGCCCCACACACAGCCTGGGCTCACCACCACTGCCAAGGATGGCCACTGGCCCTGCAGGCTGAGAGCAAAGATGGTCCCTGATCAATCTATCACAGATACTTTTTATATCACATAAAGATACAATACTTAACAAAATCTAGATTAGCTTAAATAAATGGAATCATAACAAACCTCCACCAGTTTGATCCTTTGTGTTTTAAAGTTTGCTTAAGCAAGCAAGAGCATATAGTCTCAGTGAAAGAACAAAATTCATAATTTATGATTGCACACAATTTTCATATCCTTTAGTTTTCAGAATTAAAAAAAATTAAAAGTCACCATGGTGGAAATATAACTAGACAGAACTCTTCATGCTTTGAGGATGTTAAATATCATATAGTATCAAGTATAAATGAGTAAGGGTTTTGAGCAAAAGCACCAAGTAGAATTCCCTGTACATGTTATCCACATTCACAATTCATAATATACCCCAGACTGACCCTTAAGTTTGTAGCTTTCTTCACACAATTAAAAATACTTAAGTTTGATTTTTTGTTATGCATGAAAATGCAAGCAGTCCTTATTACAGAAGGTGTATTCTTCCCACGATGATACAACCACTGCTACTTCTTCAATGCTTAGAAAAGCTATTTTTAAAACAAACATCCACTTTCTTTGTGCAACATTCCACCTTACACAGATCAGCAACATGACTTTTTGTAAAAAAAGCTATGAGGCTGTCCTGAGAAACAACAACATTCCACATAAGTTGGCTTATTTGCAACTACTCCCTTACTGCAAGGATGACAAAGTTTTTTGACTTTTTGGTTTTTTTATATTGCATCTTTGTTGATCCTACCTTCTGGGATGTCCATGGTCCTTTCTCTTAATTCTCCCACCTCTGGCTCCAGGTGCAGAGTCTGAGGCTAAGTTGGTTAAGTCTGTGCTATCTGTGCTACCAAGCTCGAGCACAAAGGAATCTCAGTAAATCTGGGATGGAAGATTTGAGGAAGGGGAAGAGAGAATATCAGTGTTCTACAACAAATCTGAGTGGATATCTAAATTTTTTTTTAAAACTAAAATGGGGAAAACAATGGGTTTTTGGTAAGGAAAAGTGTAGATTTTTTAGGAAAGACTACAAGGTGACCGAGAAAGGGATAAACAACCGTGAGTTTGAATATGGAAGATTTAAAAGATAAGGGACAGGAAAACGGGGCAGGGAAATGCAGTAGGAGTTCTCTGCCAGTGTAAGAATTTAACTAATCTAAACAGTGCACTGTTGACAGGCAATTCACACACCATCCCCAATATAAATTCCAGAGCTTTACTGTCCTGAATTTACAATACTACTGGCAGACCACACAGGGGAAGAGTTTCAGTAAGGTAAGAAGATGTAAAGCAGTGCAGAACATTACAGTTGGGAAATTCAAACAGTAATGATATTCCATTATCTGATGAAGCTACTGTTACAAAAACAGGTTCAAAAATTGAGATCAGAAATTTTCTAGATGATGAGACAATCATTCTGATCTTCTACACTTACCTGTACATTCACAAATATCTAACAAGGCTTAGTATTTTCTGAACAGTTAAGAGGCATATAGCATAATGATGACTAACAGGTATGGGGGAAAGATGCAACAGTTCAGGATATCCTGCCCCTTTAGTATAAGAAATGGAGGGATATGTACTCCATGGTGGTACAAAATAGGGAACTTCAGTCTAAATTTACACATTGGCCAAGACTTTGTGCTTTGTGTCTGTTTATCAGAGGCAAGCAATCTTTTTACCCAGGTAACTGATTCATGTGTTGCAAGTTTTTTTGTGTATCAGGAGCTAGAAGAAGTTTAATGGCCAGCTAGATTCCTCCTAATTGCTAACTCCCTGGATGCCTGCACCTAATGTAGAGGCAAAAGAACCATGTCAGCAACTAAGGAGGGAACCTTGTTATTTCTTTCCTGCTTCATAGAAGGTAATCTTCCATAACAATAACTTCTGGAGCTGATGTGGTCCACCTACTGTTGCCTAACCTTGGATCACCCTTCCTGCATAGAAATGTTGGATGCATTTAATGTTCAGTATTCAGCTACATTTGAAATAACTGACACTAAACACAAAGTGTTCAGGAAGCAGGATTGTTTCTGATCACATGGTACTTTTGGAAAAAAACAGCTTTGACATACAGCAGCCTTTTGCTGGGCTGTCTGACCATCTTTTGAACTGAAAAGATCATTTTGCCCAGGCCATCTGATAATCATAGAATCATAGAATCTCTCTGTGCACAGTAGCATTCCTCTCATAGTCTCATGAATCCATCTTGGAACTTGTTAAAAAAAAAAATAATTCAGATTATAACATATAGCCACCAAAATCATCGCAGTCAAAAGAATCAACTTTGGTTATTTAAATAAAAAAACCCATAATAGACAAATAAGACAATTAATCCCTCATTTATACAGGGTTTTATAAAAGATTTCCTAGATTTTATTTCAGTAATTCCTGTTGTTTTTAAATATGGGCTTAATCAATCATTTGGATTTCTCTCGAGTGTATAATTAATTCTAACTCTATACTGAAATATTTTAATCAGGTCAGTAGAGTACATATTAATAAGGTTAGCACTGTTCTACTCTGCTTGTCTCTGTAAGTTTTAGATGATTATGCTAAAACCAGCAGTTTATCCCAGCTTAAATACTACTGGCTTACTGGAGGTCAGACTCTTCTGGCTCTGTTGTCTATAATAATTTTCTCTTAACCACTTCAGCTCTTTATTGTCTCTAGGCAAAAGAATACAGGGTAAGAGGGAAGACTTGTGGGATGAGGTGGCCAAGAAAAAAGAATATCCAAGAAGACAGGGACAAACAGGGAGAAAGGCTCAAAATCAGGTGAACAGTAGTGGAGAAAATTTCAGAGAGAGGAAATAGGAAGAAAGTAGGAAAAACATCAGGAATTAAGAGGAAAGAAATTGTGCTTGAAAAGCAACAAAACTGGTTTGTCTTTCTGTCACATATCAAAGGTTATTGCATTTGGAACAGAGATGATGAACAGACAAATAAAACTTACTTCAGAGGAAACTCAAGTTCCTTTCCTCAGTTTGTTTTTTTATTCTTTGGGTTTGGGATTTTTCCTTCAGGTTTGGGGGTTTTTTCTTCAGAAAAGAAAGAAGGCATTTGGGGATTCAGGATTATTGTTCTCTTTTAAGAAAAATGCTTTTTGGCAAGCTTTAAATCTCTTCAATCAAAATCAGAGTAAGACATTAACAAGCCTACACACATATATGTGCACTGCAGCAAGGCACCTAACAAATGAGCTTACTAGAACCTTTAGTAAAAAGCAGAAAACAGTGGCAGATTGTATGTGAGACACTAAAGCTCTAAATGGAAACAAAGTACTTCCAGTAGCTTTTGTAATAATCATGTGGCACTGAAATCTATTTGAAAATCCTTTTTTTTTTAATTGACCTGTATATTTTAAAGAAACAAATAACTATTCTGAAGTTTAATGTTCATCCACTAGAAAACTTTTTTTCTCCCCTCATCACTGGTGGTAAGAATATTGCTACCCATATTATAAGCATTTGCTTCTTGCAGTATATGACTGAAAAAGTGAACACTGAACATCACACCCTGCATCAGTCAGACTATAGTATCACAGGGTTTTATATTACTTTAATGCCTGTCTTTCAAATTAAATCGAAGCAGAAATGACTCTTCAGTTTTTAAATCCATATGTTTATTCATCCTGCATCCAAAATATTTTTGTAGGGATATAAACATTTTCTTTGAATTAGTTGCTGAGACTATGCCATGTCACTTAGCCTGCAAGCACAAGGAATTTTTCTATGCTTAGTCATCCCAAAAAGTTACTGTCTACTACATAAATCTTAAACTATCTTTCCTTGCTGCTTGAAGCACAGGGATAACAAGTTCTTTGCACATGTTTAATACAATACTGTGTGACATCTAAAGTGGAGAAGACAATTACTGGGAAGCTAAAGTTAGCCATCCAGAAAGCTACCAGTCATTAAAAAGAAAAAGGAAAAAAGATTCAGAGTATGTACATACCTTTCAGTTATTCAGTAAGAAACACTGCTAAGAAATAGCAATTATGGTTATGCTGGGTGAGTTATAAACTTAAAAAGATGAAAAAATAAAACCAAGAATAAAATCAAAGAGGAAAATATGATTTCTCAACCATTAACACTGCAGTATCTACATTTATAACACAAGTATTTTTAAAAAAATTTAGTTCTTAGTTGCCTATGAACAGCTTTGAAATAAAGTACTAAAATGCAGACTGTTGCCAAACAAACTGAACCCCTTAACAAAGTGAAAGGGTCAACAGGACAGTATTTGAGACAAATTTTGACAAAACAGCCAACTTACAAGCAATATTGGTGTTGAATATCAGGAAACTATTCTTGATATGTTAGCACTTACAAAAGAGTGGCTTTTAAGAGCAAATGTTAAAGCAGTTAAAGTCCAAATCTGATCCCTGTAGAGCTATAATAAAAAAGATAGCTATTTTATGTTGATAGTAGTTTAGCATTAGCTGTGATCATAATTTAAGCAATTTTCATTCACTTGGTGTATACAATGTTGCTTTTGTATGATTTTAATGTAAAAGGGGAATGCTAAGTGCAGCATTATGGTCTTTTAAATTATTTAATTATAAACTAGTTTACAATGGAAATAAAGCCTGTGAGAAGCACTGCCTCAAAACTTGCCATGGTACAACGTCAAAGTTTGCAGGTAATCAGAAAAATTATCAAAAGCTGAGAACAAAATGAAAAATGAAAGCAACCTAATATGGATGTTGACAACTTGTGTGCCCCTGACTGTATAAAGAATCTTCTACATTTTAAAAGGAGAGAAAAAATTCAAAAAAGGTAAGCCTTCCAAAGTAAATTTTAAAAAACCTACGTGCTTTATACGTTAGACAAGCCAATATTTCATGCACTGAGTCAAAGGATTAAATCCAGTCAGTTCACTGAAGAGAACAGTAACTCCAGATATTTAATGTCAGAGAAAACAAAGTAATTAATCAGAACACGATGAGCTGATCCCCATGACAGTCAGAGTGACAAAAAAGAAGTGGCTAAGGAGGAAAGATAAAACCCTGTGAGGACAAAAAAGGACAAACTGTACATGTCAGCCTCCCCCAGGCTGCATGAGCACTGCTGGGGAAATGGTGGAATCTGTAGGGGATGCAGATGCCCTGGAGGTGGCAGTGCGGACACTGGGGAGGCCTGGCCCATGCTGGACACAGCCGGTTCTGGACAGTTCCAACTGGTTCCAGACGGCTCCAACCAACCCCTGCAGGGCATGGCTGTCTTCCCCAGGATAACTGGTGAATGCACTCCCTGTTTTTATGTCAGCCCAGGAGCCTTTCCATTGCACAATCTCTGCTCTGCTCTGCTGAGGCATCCAGCAGCCAAACAAGATCAGCCCACCACAGAAGTTTCTCTAACAAGACCTTCAAAATAGGGCAATGGAGCTGACTGGTGTAAATCTTGCCTTTTGAAACAAACAGCATCACCATTTCACAAATGACTGGAAGCCCATCTAGGGTCTTTGGAGGCTTAACAATCTTTCCCCATAGTCTTCAAAAGGAGAAAAAAAAAATCTGGATCCATTTCACATGCAGCTTGGATGGATTTAATACCTTTCTTAATCAAATTTAACTCATTCATCAGCAGGAGATTTTGAGTGTTCAATTGCATGGCCACAGAGATTAAAAAATATTGGTTTTCATAGGTCTATGAAATATACTCAAAAAAAAAAAAAAAAAAAAAAGAAAAGAATTTTAAAACACTAATAATTTATATCCTAAATAAAATACCAAAACTGAACTGTGGATTAATACATTTTCCAGTAACAGACAAGATTTCCTTCTCAGTGTTTTGTCTTTAAAGGGGAGAAAAAAACCCTTCAAATTGAACTCTCTATAGCAAAATGTATTCAGAGCTTTCCACACATCACAAACTTCGTAAGACCATAATATCCTCTTCAAAGAGGGTCAATTTATGTAGGAGACAAAAGCATAAAAAACCATCTGCTGCTTCCTGAATTGTTAGGTTGTAGGTGACAGAAGGCATAGGTTTGCACAAAAGATTCAGACTGAAAGTATAGAATTTCATTCAAGATAAGAGTAAATATAGGTTTCTAAATGTGTCTACGGGCCATTGCTGGTGTCTGATTTGCTATTGTAACTAATGAAAATCCATAGTAGGAGTCACTTGCCTCATTACCGGCACTCAGTTCTAGCTGCAATACCCTAACGTTAGCAGTTACAGCATGGAGATGTTAAGGGTGACATGGGAATTACCACTGTAACCTGGGGTAGCTGCTGGAAGCTTCAGCAAAAGTCTGCAGTATTTCATATGAATCCAGGTGTCTGTTTAGGGAAGCAGAGCCCCTGAAGTCAGGATAGTCACAGGTATGAAAGAGTAAGGGTGTATCTATGCTGAAAGCACAAGGGTAAAACAAGAATAATACAGGAAAAGCAAGTGTATGAAATCTTCATCCTTTCAATTCCCTGCTCCACCTGGCTGCTTTCCCTGCTGTGTTGCACTTGCATGTGATCTCCTTAACTCACCCACAAAGAGTAGAGTCAGGTAGGAAAGCAGTTTATTCTCCAGCTAAAAGGGCTCATCCAAATGATCCTTTGTCAGCCTGACAAAGGTTTTGTGAGCAGTTTTCCAGATGGACCTTCAGCTGCCTTCTCTTCATTTGTGGGAGCTAGTTGGCCACAGGAAAAAGATACAGAGAGAAAAATTAACTTTGCTGATGCATGCACTGGTAAGTAATAGAATACAGGAGTTCTGATCACTTACCACACGTTGCAGAGATGTAAGTTAAGCTACAATTAATAAGATCCCAGCAACAGAGAAATTTCCTCCTACATGACAACACAACCATCATGTGCATGTTCATCTATTTACAGAGTCCCAAAGATGTCTGTACATAACTACAATTAATCTGTATTTCTCAGTAATACTCAACTTTTTACAGAAAATAATTTTCCCAAAACTCACCAAAAGTTATGCTATTAGACTCTACTTCTTATGGACAACCTAATGACAAATCTAACTCTCTGAGAAAGTAACATTTAATTCCAAAGTTGTATGTTAACCTGGTTTAGCTGGCATATTGCCCAGTAAGAAATTACACTTCAGCCTCAATAACTTGCACCTCAATCTGGATTTATAAAATTATTATCTTTAATCTGCTCCTCAAAGACATGCAGATTACATTTTGTGCAGATTTTCACTTCATCTCCTACCAGTCCTTAAACAACCAGTAACAGGTATTTTATATCATTGTATAATCATACTTCTGGGAATAGAAGGAAGGCCAAGTTGCAAATGGATCCCTATGTTAATATAATAAATCAATTTAAAAAAACACAAAAACTACAGAAACTTTGTAGATTTTCTTGCTTGACACACATCCTCAGACTCACATACTATAGAATCCTGCGTCTCAGGTGTATCTTTGACAAACCTAATCCTCACTAATTGCAGCCCTGAAGAAATATAGATGAAAGCATCCATCTGTTAAGTAAAATCACAATATGCTCCAGAATGCAAAATATATAAAACACATAAAAACATTGATGGAAGTATCTTTTATCTAGGACATCGCATTGCTAAAAATACACTGAATTTTAATCCTGGATGAGGATTAAGGTTATTTATTATAAAAAGAGAAACAGAGAGAGAGAGAGAGCACCGATTACATCTAGGCCTCATAATTACTTTCTTCTCTGGAATTTTTTTCTGTTATTTGTCAGTTTCTCATAATGCATAATAAGTTGTCAATCATATAAAATCTCTTAGAAGCAAAACCTCTTTTTAAGTAAAATCTCTCTGGTTCTGGGGTGACAAAATAGCCCTGGAATTCAGTTTGCTAAGTTTAGTTCTATTGAGCGTCTAAATTTTGTTATGTGACTACTAAAACCAAAGAATCATCCCTCAGCAGTGTACATAATTATGGAAATTTTAATTAACATAGGAAGTCCCATTTAGTCCAAAACCCTGCATATCACATAAAATATCCCATTACATGACAACTTCCTACATATATAAGGGCCATAATGATTTAAGCCGAGAGGAACAAATTTCCAGGAGAAATATACTGATCAAGAGCAGAATCTGTTTGGGGTAAGGGTCACACTCTGGGCTGTAAACTCAGCCTATGTGCAAATGAGAGCATTGCTGTGTGCCTGGGAGTTGGCAGCACACTGGGTTTATTGGGACCACAAGAGACACAGGTAGCCAGAGGCTGAACAAAGAGATTCTACTTCAGTGGCCAAAGCCTGAAGTCTTAGGATGGTGCATGATTACAGGAAATCTACTTTACTGGATGATTTTAAAGGAAGAATGTCCACAGATAACTCAGTTGGGTGCATTTTGAAATAAGAGACAGTCTAGCATTAAAACTCAAGCAAAATATAGGACTCAGACCACTGCTGGAAAAACTGAAGGTGCATTGCTCAGATGATAACCTATTCTGCACTGCCATAGGCCCAAAAGCTCTGGCTCAGCTCTTCCTTTGGACATCAGCAGTCATCTCTGCTGGTGTACAATGTTCCCCCAGGCAACCCACTGAGCAACGCACTTCTTCCTAAGGAAATGCAAAGGCGAGGCATGTCCCTGGGGGTATCTTGCACATTTACTAATCAGAGATAAAAAAGGACCAAAAATTTCTCCAGTGCTAAGCTTTCATTAGACTATCAACAGGAAGAGATACCAAAGTTCATATCTTCTAGGTGAATTAGATGAAATTATGGATGGTTTGAAATGTTTGCCTGCTCAGTGTATCTCTCTAAAGGAATCCTTTCCCCTCAGCCAGTGGCCCCCGTGGAACGACTTCTACAACATTCCCTACTGGAGTCTTTTCCTATTGCTGTGGCCTGACCGTACCTTCCTCACTTTCTAATTACACTGAGGCCTGTGGTGAAATGAGGCAACCAGGTGCCGCTAATTCCCAGGGAGTGGCATGATCTTGTGTTAAGCCCACCTGTGCCTGATTAGGGCAGGCCCCCACTGTGCATGAGCAGGATTAGGGGGCCAATAAAAGGTAAGGCCTGATACACAAACTCAGCTCACACTGGAACTCACAATCTGGCATGCTTGGCTTTAACTGCTTCTTTCAGCACCACACTACCTTCATTGCGCCACTAGTGCTCATCGCCATCAGGGTGAGGCTTTGAGGAGTCTCGAACCCACGGCCTCAGCATTGCTTGGGTTGTCTGTATAACAGCGTGTTAGCCGGCTGCGCCACTCAAGCTTCACTAAAGCCAAGCATGCCGAGATTGTGAGTTCCAGTGTGAGCTGAGTTTGTGTATCAGGCCTTACCTTTTATTGGCCCCCTAATCCTGCTCATGCACAGTGGGGGCCCACCCTAATTAGGCACAGGTGGGCTTAACACAAGCTCATGCCATTCCCTGGGAATTAGTGGCACCTGGTTGCCTCATTTCACTAGTGGGGATGCCTCCCTGGGGAATCCTGTCAGCTCCACCCCATGGTCCTGGAGAGGCCTTACCCAGGACTGTACTCAGTCTCCCATTGAATTAACACTGCAAAATTATTTTTTTCCATTCCAACCAAAGCTCTGGATGACAGAACACAAAAAACAACCTCCTCTGGTTTGCCACTAAATGGCACATGGCATAGGTGGCCCTCCATTCAGATATAAATTCATGAATTTTGGATAGATTTAATCAAGGAAGAGCTCAAAACGATGAATACCTAGGACTCTGACAGATGCTTCCTTGATTTATAAGCCACCTCTAACAGAAAACAAATGCTGGGTAAGTATATTAACCACCTGACAAGTATACAAATTGCATGTTTGTCAAAAGTAATAATGGTACTTCTGCTTAATTTCTATTTTCAAAGCATTGCACATGAATTAATTTCCAGTGATCAGGCTCATTGTACAGAACAATCTACACAGATATCTTAGCAGCACCTAACCAGCACTACTCCCCAAAACATCTGGAAGAGATTCAAGCCTCAAGCATTTATGGTATAGCCTTAAATATTTTTTATAAGTATAAGCCTTAGTGTTTACTGAGAGTGTTAATAATGGGTCAGCAGTAATTTGTTTCTGAAAGATTCCAGTTCCAGGAGAAATCTCCCATTAAAGAAAATCTCTATTGAAAATAAGGATTTAATTGTACCTATCAGTATTATTACAGCTATCTACAGATCTTTTTCATGGCACAATCACAAGTAAAAGGGTGCTTACATACTATAAATGGATGAACTTGAAGGATTCCATGAAATGCTGGAATTCATTTGTTCAAAGCTGTAAATCACAGAGCTGTTCCCTAGTAGAATGCAAGATCTTGTGTAAGCTTATAATGTGTGTGGGTACAATGAGGAAGCAAGTAACAAAAATGGCACGAGACCCTGACTCTTTCACTGTTCACCATGCAACTCAAAAGATGTAGATATGCCAAGCTGTGGGGAGGAAGTTCCTCTTGAGCTGGGTGGTTGGATGAGATGACTTTCAGAGGTTCCCTCCAACCTTTTCTGGGAGTTTGTAAGTCCTCTGACATAGCACATTTTTCGTCAAGATAAATGGGCATATAAATAATAATTCTTCGATTGATTTAAATGCCTTGAATGATTTATAGATTTCAAAGGTCAGAAAGGTGGCTCGTAAAAGCTTTTTTCTGCTCTGTCTTTCCTGTATTAGATTATCAGCATGCATGTATAATATGCATGCACTTACAAACAATCAATAAACTATATGCTTATATATACACATGCCAAATATATATCTCTCTATATACCTCCAGTATATACACATATATATATATATACTTCTAGTACATGAGATTAGGCAAGAGGAGATGGAATATATCTCTTTTTTAAAAGCCTTATTGACCTTTGAGATCTTATCAATATTTATTTTTTTAACACATTCTTTCCAATGGAAGGAATTATTACAAAAGTATTACTTATGTTTTCTTAACAAAAAAAAAAGAAAAAAAATCATCTAAATAATTCCTGTATTTTTCATCTTGAATCAGTTAATTTGAAACAAAGGTACTACAAATACAGGATTAAATACAGGACATCATGTCCAGCAGTAAGACTTTAAGGGATTAAAAGTTTGGGTGGGTTTGTTGTTTCTTTTTTTCATTTAAGCTCCATTATACTACATGGAGTTTCCAACATTAAGTAGAGTTTCCACAGAATACTGGTACCCAGCTTGCAAGATCACAGCAAAAGAAGCCATGAAGGACTGAGAAGCCTTTTTTCATGGGTTAAGAAGGCTGAAGTAGCAATATATTTCTTGGTCATCAACATAGAATTGTATGACACATAAGCATTTTAAGTGTTTGGCTAACAGACAAACTAAATCTGGATAAACCAAATCTGGATAAACCAAGGAGCATAAGCAAGTAGTCACTTAAGCAAACTTGGTGAAGAACACTCTAATTTAAAGGATTATATTAAAAAATTTGGCAGATTTGACAGTGAACTAACTTTCCAGAAAGGAGAGCAAACATCTTACTTGAAATAAAATTCCTCAGTTGCTGGACTTCCTTTTTTTTTTTTCCCTTTTATCTGCTGGAAGCAGCAGATCTAGGGGATGGTTACTGAAAAGCAGTGCTTCTTCCATGATGCTTACAGACCCCAAATTTTTTAGGAAACCAATTACACTGAATTCTACACAGACAAAATTTATCTGCTATCACTTTGCAATTTGCTATGTCATATCACCTCCTTCTGGTTTTTGGTTTTTTTTTTTTTTGTTCTACAGCTAGCTGTATTAGTCAGAAGCTACATAAATTAACCTTTTAACAGACAATTTGATATAAGACTGTGAAAGGCATGACAATCCAGACATTTTGTTCTGACAATATTAACAACTTCTGTTAAACCCATTGGTACACAGCTGAATTAAATGGCATATGTTCTCAAGCTGTTAAGCCTTAAATTAGCAAGACATTATGTAAGCAAATTTTAAGTATAATTAAAACCAACTAAATGACAAACACCCTGTAAAAGCACCTGACATACAACCAGGGAAATGTTTCCAAGTTGTCTTTCTTTCCAAGAAAGAATTACTGACATTATACTAAAATTAAATTTCTTTTGGTGAAATCTAGACCATAAATGTGAATCTCTAGTATTTCAGCATTGATAAACAATGTTATTTTCCTCAGGTACATACTACTAAGTTTGGTTAGATAAATTCTCATTTATCTATAATTTATTTTACATACTGATTTTCTCCTTGTAATTCTTCATGTAGGTAAACAGAAAAATGAGCAAGCAAACCACTCTATTCTGCACAACTAAAATTCCTGGAAAACACAGGAAAATGGTGACAAAAATATTTCTAACCACTTACAACCAATTCTTTTCACTTTAATTTTTTTTTAATTGTAATCCTAATGGAACCTGTAGAACGACTGCTAAAGAGAAACATACGGCTTCATCTGGAAGGTGGATCTTCCACCTAATTCTGCCGATGTCATGCAGATTTCATGTCAGTCAATACACTCATATCACCTCACAAACTATTTTAATTTTGATTCAAAGAAACTCAGTCAAGACTACTTTTATACACTAAACTTATCTCCTTTTCATAGAATAATCACAGAATGGTTTGGGTTAGAGACGACCTTAAAGATTATCTATTTCCAACTCTCTTGCATAGGCATGGACACCTCCCACTACACCAGATTGCTCAAGGCCCCATCCAACCTGGCCTTCAACACTTCCAGGGAGGGGGCAGCCACAGTTCCTATGGGCAATGTGTCACAGTGTCCTACCACCTCACACTTAAAAATTTCTTCCTAATATCTAATTAAACCTACACTCTTTCAGTTGGAAATCATTCCTCATCATCCTATCACTACATGCCCTTGTAGAAAGTCCCTCCCCAGATTTCCTGTAGGCCTCATTCAGGTACTGATATATGGTCTCTCAGGAGCTTTCTCTTCTCCAGACTGGACAACCCCAACTCTCTCAGCCTTCATAGAAGGCCCTTTAATCATCCTCATCACCCTCCTCTGGACTTGCTCTAGGAGCTAAATGTCCTTCCTGTGCTGGGGACAACAAAGCTGGACACAGTACTACATGCAGGGTCTCACAAGAGCAGAAGAGAGAGGAAGAATCACCTCCCTTGGCCAGCTGACCACTCCTGATGTAGCCCAGGATACAGCTGGCTTGCTGGGTGCAAATGCACACTGTCAACTCATGCTGAGCTCCTCACCAACCAACACCCCCAAATCCTCCTCAAGGCTGTACTCAGTCCATTCTGCTCAGTCTTATATATTCAGTGTCCTCCCATTTAAATGCTGCTTTTGCTCTATCAATTATAATTTCTCTGGGTTTTGTCACTCTTTTCTTATATTATGAACTCTCCCTTTCTTTGCTCATCCTATGTATGACAGACTTTGTGCCTTTCATAGTTTGTATTTATCAAAGATGGGTAATGTACAGTATCCAACATCCCCAATATTCTCATACCACTCATGATCATTTAATTCTCCAGCTCTGCAGGAATCCTGAGTCTGGGATCAGGTTTGACTTTTTCTTGGCCTGGCATTTTGGTAATTCACATGTCACTGTCTTTTCCAGCTGATGTACTCCTAGCTTAATGGAACCGGGTGTAATGGTTTTAATATTAATTTATTGTGGTAAAAATTAATCTGGAATAAAGAAGGCCTATCTAAATATATTCTTGAAGTTTTTACCAACATTAAATTCACCAGATAAAAAGGGGTCTCTCCTTGTATGTAGATTAGTCAGGAGCATTGAGCCACTGAAAATAATTTTAAAATAGTCTTCTGGTGCTGCTTTATGTTAAGTTTTACACTAATTCTGCTTATAAAAGACAATTTCCTTGGTGTGTAGTCATATTCATTCCATATATTCCACTAGCTTTCAGAGACAGGCACTGTGAAATCAATTGTACTTTATAAAAAGTTCCTCATGTTCCTCACGCAATCAGGAATAAGTATTGGATCCCCTCCTGCTGACTCCTGTAACTTGTCAGCTGTTAAAGAGATGTGGCTGAGCTTCACCACAGTAAAAAGAATATTTTCAGTTTTATTCTTACGGCAATTTCTTGGCATGTGGAAACTTAGAGTTCAAAGACAGCAAAACCTAAACCTAGGCTGCAATTGCAAACAACAAGAACATATTTCACTGATCTTAGGATGATCCAAATGAGTCAGGTGTGTCTTCAGCACACATCTTCAGAGGGTCTGTGGTGTCTGTTCTCTGGATCCCAAATGACATTATTCAAAGATGAAGACCTAAGCTGTCACCTCAAAGACACCATCTCTACTACCAACATAATTTTGGTAACGTAGCAAGCTTTTGTTCCAAGCTGAAGTTTAAGGATGTCTCAAGCAGATAAGCAGATGAAGCTCACCTGGACTGCATTTTATACCTAGGTGGTTAAATTGTGCCTAGGTATCACTTCTCAGCACTTTAAGAGCATTGCAGTTCCTGGCCCCAAAAGAAGACTCTGGCAAGTGCACGAACCTTTTACTATACTCCAGTGTAAACATCACTGATGCATTGTTTTAGTAACATATCAGTGTCAAGATGAAACTCCCCTCATTCTGTCCTAACTGCTTTAGATTAACAGAACAGAAAAGACCTGGAAGTCATGGATTATTTCAGCACTTTGGGACAAGTACCACACAGAATACAGTGCAATGACACCATAGCAAGTTATATGTCACAGCTATTAAAAAATAACTGTGATCTCACAATACAACCACCATAGTAAAAGACTATTGCAATATGTAGGTGTGATTAATTTACCCTGGGTGTTGCACACTACTACAGTGCAGGTCACAGCTCTGCTATGATGTAAGTTGAGGCATATCCCCACTTCATAATGAAAGCAGAGCTCCATCATCCACACCTGAAAAACTACACTAGGGTGTAATGAGTTTGCTTTCACTTCAGATGAAGTGCCAGTGCCACTGGCTAATTCCCATTCCCTAATTCTCCAAGTTAAAATCTGAAATACCACCTTCCTGCAAAGAGCTGGTGAGTGGGCATGCACTGATCTGCTCGAGTACTGACAGCCCATCCCCTGTGCACAGGGTGCAGAGGTGACCAGGGAACTGCCCTTGCCTACTCCAGAGAAGGCACAGGCATTAGTGGTGAATATCCAAACACTTGATCCCAAAAGTTTTGCAGGTAACTAAGCATTCACAAGGGATTCACTCCATCTTACATCTATACTTACATCCAGTTTTAAGATGTTACGCTTTGCCTATGCAAATTATTCCAAGTATCAATAAAAAAAAAGCTTATTTCACAAGAATTCCCTGAATTTCTGCCTCAGCCAGAAGTGAAACACAGCAAACCATGTAAATCAATATAATATTACAATTAAAATATCAGATTAGATTCCTTGAAGCAGATGGGAGGGCCTTGCATGCAATGCCAAATTGCTAACCAAAGACATTTTTATGAAATAAAGTTTTATTACATTTATTCCCTTCTCTGCTCTTTTGCCTATTAATAATTCTCACTTCTTAATATTCTTTTTTATTGTCTTAATTTTGACAACAGTCTTAGGTTTCCTTGCTGGGCTATCTTTGAAGTGGATGTTCAGCTAAGGGATGTGCATGGTCTGAGTGTTAGGATTCCTGTTCTTCCCCCCTCCCCTTTGGATGATAATAAATTTTCAATTCAGTTTTGTACTTGAATATGTTTCCCAGTTAGCTAGCAACATTATAATAATAAATGAGAAAAAGCATGGATTCTAACCACTTTGTCCTCCTTTGGGAAAGCATCCGAGGAAGCAGAATAAAAAGAGAAAAGGAAAAAAAAGAAGAGAAAAAGAATAAAATAGGCAAGTATTAATAGACAGATTTCAAAGAAATGCAATTCTATTAACTGTCTACAAAGAGATAAAAACATAAAGCATCAGAAATTTAAAAAGAGCTTTAAATAAAAAGATTACATTACTGCAAATGCAGAAAACATATCTCCCCACTCTAACCCACAGAAGCATAAATGATATAACAAACAGAAGGCAAGTTACCAGTGAATTGACATTTTTCCATTTGGACTTGAAATAATGCATAAAAATTAATTAAAATATATTCAGGTATATTTTTCTGTGTAAGGATGAGTTCTATCATATGCACTCTAGTATAATGTATCATATCAAAGTGAACTGCATTTTCATAGACTTACTCCAGTGTCACCACCTGCAGGTGATGCAATGTAATGCATGCACTTGTATTAAAACAGGAATGTATGGGAAAAAAAATTCAATGAACCTACCTAATTTTTTTGACATTGTAAATTCAGCTTAATGGGATCAAAAGTACATCAGGGCTATATAAAACTTCCAAAATAAAGATTATATGCATATTTTCTGGGGTTTTTTTTTGCTTACATGAAATTTCAGAAGCCCTATTCAGTTGATATTTAACTCAAATGAAGTTAAAGGCCATAAATTATTTTCATTGTGAACATGATTATCTGCTGTAAAATTTGTGACCACTTTTAAATCACTTTGTATTGATACAAATTCCCCTACAAAAGCCTGGAAGCTTAAAGCCACATAAGAAAGTTCTCATCTCATGAAAGCAAACAAAACTATTCACATATTAAAGGATATTGGTAAAATGTTTCATAAAATACTACAGTCCTAGATGGTCAGCCAAAAATAATCCTTAGAGAATGGTTTTACACATACAGATCCATAACTCTTGTACAAGAGAGTAGTCAGTTCCTTGTAAGGGGCTGACTGAACTGAGGATATTCTCAGATCCCCTTCAGATTTACAGAGAGCTACTGCAACTAACTGCATGCAGATCAGAGAGAGATTTATCTTACCTGGCTGAAAGTAGGACAACTAATCCAGATTAATCTACAGTTTTACTTCTAAAATGAATTTAAAATAAATTGACCTAACACTCTCACTGTGGTAAAAGTAGATGAGGCCTTGTTTGAACAACAAAAAAAAACTTTATGGAAGAGAAATCTTAAATGTATTTAAGGAGACAAAAAGTTAAAAAAAACATCTATAATGCAATGAGAGTTGAATAAAAAATTATCAGCATGAAATTGTACCCCAGATAAAGGGTTTCTTCTTCTATGAAAAGCAAGCCACCATTCAGTAGAGCTATACACTATGTTGTTTTTTTTTTTCATTAATTCTGTGAATCTTAAGTATCTCCACAATCACTAAATACATTATCCTCCTTTATACACCCCTCAAAACAAAGGGATGAGTGAAACACTTAGATAAAATGAAGTGTGAAATGCCAAACTTAAGGTGAACAACCTGCAGTGTGAGAATGTCAAGGAGGTTTTTTTCTGAAGAGCACACATCAGAACACTTACATTGTTTGAGCGCAGAGAGACACGACCTCCACATCGAGCACAAAACTTGGTCCGGCAATAAGAGCATAAATGGCCACAACCATCTGCAAACTTTGTTTTATGACAGATTCCACATGTTGGAGCATCATCCTTGTGCTCTCCCTGGTAACGTCGGGCTTCTTCCCCTATCTTTCTTACTTGCTCTTTATAGCTTTCAAATTGTTGATGCAACCTCCTGCATAGATGAGAAAAAAGTTTATATAGCAAGAATAGGAGGAAATACTACTGCTATTGTGTATCTCTTTCAGTTTAGAACTCCACCTACTATTCTTGGTATGTTCACAATAATAAGTGCACCCCATACAAAATACACACTGCACATGGAAGATTGTATAGGAGAATATAAAGGAAAAAAATAACAGCCATATTTCTATTACATTTTTTTCAAAGCTCATGAGCAAATAATTTCACTTGACCAGAAATTGATCCAATTGTAAAAATACAGCAAAAACTGCACAGCCTTCAACAGAACAATCTACCATGTGCAGAATAAAAGCACAAATATAATTGCCTGACCAAACCTGCGTTGCTCCTAATCATTACACGCAGTACAAATTAATTAAAACATAATAAAAATTATAACCTCATATTCAGAGTCACAATTCTCTTTTCAAAATCTAAATTACTAGAACAGGTAATTTAAAGATTCAAACAAATACTCTACAACCACATTAACCTTGCAAGAATCTCAAAACAATTTTCTATGTCAAATCTGTATATTAACAATCTATAGTAATCCCTGTTGTTAAGCATGAGACACTACGTAAGGTTTGCAGTTCCTCATTAGAGATGTTTCTTCCAGCTTAGCTGTAGTGTGTATATATTATATGTGTGCATATTAGCAGGTATACAAGCTTCCTAAGATTTCTGTTCAAAGTAGAGCTTTTCTTCAAGCTGCCCCATATAATAGGCAGCCTGATATTGTGACCACCAACTGGCTGAGTGTTCTGCTACCAAAAGACAGAACTTCTGAGAGCAGGGGAGAGCACTCAGCCCTCTAGCATTCACTTCCTCTTCTGCAAGTTAGCAACAATACTAATTAAATATTTACTGATAAAACTTTCTTGTTATGATAATACCTCAGTGAGCTAACCCATGAAACTGAATCAACAGAAAACTATTTCTACAAAAAAAAAAAAAAAAAAAAAAAAAAAAAAAAAAAAATTCCCATCATTTTCCTATTCACCAATTTTCCTGTTCATCAATTTTCCCATCAGTTTCCTATTCACTCCACTCTGTGTAGGTACTGGGGATCTGGGAAGAAGGGAGGAGAAAAGCTCCTGACGTCAGAAATGAAAAGGACCACTGGACAGCTGGATCATCACTTTTTGCAGCAATGTGCTCTGCTGTCACTTGACACCCCACTCTTAAACTTAATTAACAGGATCATATTTCAGCTGTTAAACATCTTACTATTCATCAAATCATGTAAAAAAGAAATTTCTGTAGGTGCACCAAGCCTGTACTGCAACTCCTGATCTCTGTTTTCATGAACTTGAGCAAAGACCTCAGACAGCCTAAGGGGGAGAGTCCAGAGGGGCACATGTAACAACTCAGTGTTTTCACCACGCCACATGGAACCTACAAGTTCTTCATCCTTTTTTCCACTTGTTGCTTCAAATCTACATCTCAATGGCTAAAACAAACAAAAAAAATCATGAAAAGCTAACTAGATGATTAACACAAATAGGGAAACTTGAGTTGAATAAATTTTAACAGCAGGTGTGTGTTTTCCTTAGAGATCTTTACAATACCCTTCATCTACACCTGCTCTGAGCTACTTAATCACTTTAATGAGCATTGAGACACCATTTAACCAATATATTTCTAGTGAGACAATTGTGTTTCTATGTTATTTTTGTGTGTGTGTGAGCTATGTGAACTTGTTTTGACTTTTAACATCTAAGAAATAAGTGCTATTTGTATGAAAAACTGTTTTGGTAAAGTGGATATTTTTACTTCAAGTTGATATTCAAGCCTACATAATGATAATTCAACTTAGCTAACAGGACTTGTGGTAAAATACACATCTTCCATTTCAACAGGAATATCAGTGCTTTTAAGTATGTAAATCAACAAAATCCTACACTATAAACAGTGACTTCATACAGACACGTTCTAGTGAAGATGCAGCAACAGCAAAATCTAGGAAGTCAGATAATTTATTCTCCTTCACTACAAACTCGATACATTATGCTTTATGGTAATGAAAAACTTAGCAGAAGGGGCAAAGGGGTCTTTTTACATTTATTTCTATTAATCTGCTTGAAAAACTTCTGTAGTAATGAGTAAGATGAGAAAAAGCATCAAAAGATTTAGGCAAAATACTGAAGAAACATAATACTTCTGGCCACAGTGTTGGATTACACATATTGTTTAATCTACTTTACACAGCTGCTCACTTACTATGCATAAAAACAACTGAAGGCATCCAGGAATTTGTAGAGTAACAGCTTAAAGAAATGCAGTTATATAATGCGAGGGCTGCAGCTAATTACAAGTCTTATTACATGAAATATTCTATAAAAATAATAGAACCATGGAAACTAAAGTCAGTTCTCCACTACAGCAAGACTTAAAGCTCTGTCTCCTTATTGATGTAGAAAGCAAAGATAACAGCATGGGCTGCACCTCTTTCTGTTTTCCATTAGACAGTCTACATCTGATTTTTTTGGGTTCTCATACAAATATGCTTAAAGTGTATTAATATGGATGATTTGGCCTTTTGTATGCACCAAGAGACAGATGAATGTACTAGCAACTAAGCAAATCTTAAGTGAGAGATTTTACTTATTGATAAATATGTAGCACTTATTTATAGATTATTATTTTCTGCATCAGTGTAAGACCCTTAGTACCATGAGGGTTTCAAAACCAAGTGCTTGTCTTGCATGCCATACTCTGCATTACTGGACAAATCTTTATATTTTAGGTGTAGAAGGAATTAAATTGGAGAAAATGGCTTCAAAACACACAGTGCAGAAAAAAATCTTATCCAGCCTATGTCAGATCTGGTTCAATCACTTCTTTTGCAAGGTTTTAACAACCTTTCCCACATTTTTGATGGACAACAATATCCCTATCTCTGACTATTATATAATGATGGCAGGAAATCCCTCCCAACAGTTTTACCTCATATAGAAGTTTTATTCAACTCATACAAAAGTATATTGAATATTCTCTAGAATGGGAACTAAAGTACAGATGGATATTTTTCAAGTTTGCTTCTTAACTTTCAGACTATAGAGCACATTTTTACCGGATACAACGAAAATTAAAGTCTATTAAAAATTCTTTCATGTAGCGAAGCTTCTTCATGTAGGCAAGCACCTAAATGTTAGGTTAAAAATTTAATACCAGCATATGATATGATGGCTTGGGGGACCACTGGGGAAAATACAAATTCAGTCCCCTGAAACAGAAAACAGAAAGAAATACCAGGCTAAATATGTAAAAGGAATACATATATATCCACAGCACGTTTCTTCATGTCAAAAAGGGGAGGCTTCCTCACCCACACAGCCGCCAAAGATTAAGGGGAGAATAGAACAAAACAAAAAACCACACAACCAAACAAAAAAATCAAAACAAAAAATAAACCACCAAAACCACCAAACCCCAAACCAACCAACCAAAAAAAAAAAAAAAAACCAAAACAAAAACCCCACAAAAACAAAAACCAGAAACAAAAAAAAAAATCCAACCAAAAAAAATAGAGGAAATTATTCCAAGACTTAACACTGGACATGCACATATCAAATTGAAGAACTTTCATAGAAAGTTTCTTTTCCTTCCTCCTTTTGATAGAAAGTGAGAAGGACAGCAGGCAGATGGTGGACAGAGGGAGCAGTGCACTGCAAGGGCCCTCTTATTACAGTCTCCTTGCATATCAAGACACAAGTATGAAATCAAATTGATTGATATTATTTACTACTCAGTAATAAATCATTTCTAAAATCACCTTCCAGATGTGCTTTATAGGAACACAATAGCAAATACAGTAAAATTCAGTATTAGCTTTTAAAAGTTAACCAGAAAAAAACTACCAAATGTTCTTATTAAGAAAACAGTGTTCAAGTTTGAAATTGGTATCTATTGAAATCTAACAGATTTCATTGATCATATATTTTACAAGAAAAAAATATCTTAACTGTAAACAGTATCTTCCAATAATATTATTTTGTTAGACCTTTTTGCTCTTTGCTTGGGTCTTTTTTTGTTTGTGGGTTGTATTTGTTTGGGGAGGGGTTTTGTGGTAATAACTTCAGAAGACAGTACACATGAGTTAATGGAAATTCTTGTTACTCAGTTTAAATGTCATTTGACTTGAAGCTGCAAATCTTTGATCCCACCCGAAAGAAAATCTGCTCCTTAAGATCTGATCCTTTAATCTACAAAATCTATCAGCAACTGTTGCATAAGAAAATAAGTAAGAACTGTTAGATACAGAATTTAAATTCATTAGAAAAACATCCCTCCAGGTGTAGATGTAAGAAAACATGAAAATTATCATATGTTTACATATTTACATGTTTTACATATTTAATATTATAAAATTGGTATTTTTTAATTAAATTTTGATACTGCTGAACTACAAGTCCCTTAATTTTTTTCTGCATCATTCTAGACACATTTCTTGCTGAATGGATCTACCTTTAACATATTGCCTCAATGTAATAAAACTTTGCGTACTTCCAGAGCACCACTGGGTAACATTTATGGGTTTCCTTTGCTAGAAACACAGAAATGTTTGCATCTTTATAACCATTCTGTTCACCAACAACAGCCCCTGATGGTCCATGGTTTCAGCACTGCTCCACCTTTTACTGTGTAGAACTTACCAGTCAGAAAAGACCTCTCCATGCATAATTTTTAAAACCATTATCCTCTACATAAACAATACAAAAAATACCTACAAATCCAACAGTATATTTTAGTAAACAGCAAAGAGAAGTCTATAATGAAGGGTAAACTTCCTCCAACAATTTTATTGCCATACTTCACTAGAGCAGACCTCACACCCCTCTTGATGAGTTGTCCTGCTTAAGCTGGCTCTGCTGGTGAGGGTACCTCCTATTTCCCATTCACACAGATGGCACAGCACATAGCTGTGTGATCAAAAAAAGATCATACAATGGCTTAATCTTGGGGCACATCAAACCTCACATAATTAAAGAAAAAAACTTCTGTTTCTAACATGCTGGAAGAGACTGAGCCTCTTGGAGAGGCACAGCACAGCACCATGCCTATGACTCCATTTCTGGACTCACCCATCAGCCTCAGTTCTACACCACACGTCCGTGAGATGTTGGCACCACCACCAGTAGTGCAAGACAAAAACCAACACACAGTTTTTATGCATACACTGAAAGACAAACTATTCACTTTTACAGTAGGATAGTACAACATATCTTGAGGTTTCCAGGTTTTTTCCCCAAGAAAACATCGTGGGTTCCTCTACCCTTTCTTCTTCAAAGGCATTACACACCAAAAAATTCTTAATCTGCATGTCATGTAGGTAACACATTTTTATACAAATCTGCAGTATTTACATTGACAGTGTAAACTAGCAAAAATAAATACTGCTGAGAAATTCTGCAAATCTTTACTCATGTCTTGATGTACTTCCCAAAAACTCTAAGCACTTGAGGACATTCCTGTTGTAGGCATCTTACACACATCAATTTTTCAGATATCTCACTGATAGCACTAGGAGGACAACGGATATCAAGGTAATCTATAACATGGACTGATCAGAAGGTGCTGTATCAAATCACACAGAAATTATTTATTTTGTTGGGGTTTTTGAGCTGGCCCAAGAAGTGTATTTATACTACTGCAATCATTTCCACTAATCACATATTACAACTACAAACGAGGAATTTAGTGTCTTATAAATAGACCATGTTACTGCTTTTTTGATGGTTAACTTTAAAATTCCTATAGTGTTTACCTATCTGAAATATTTGCACATATGCCTGCCAAATTAAAAAATGAAAAAAATATGCATTTGTCTATGTATGTTCTGCCTGCACAGATTTTCTAAAAATGACAAAGATTTGGGTCAACTTTCTGCAGTTACATTTTAAATGATTTCTCAGTGTACTGTAAGTCTATTTTTTTACTAAATTAAAAATCCAGCAGATGGCACTGCAGATTGCATTTTCACTCTCCAACTCAGATGACTCAGTCTTGAAATCTTAAAACTTGATTTAATGTTATAAAAGTATTACACCCTGTCATGAGTTCCTGTCGGTAGAAAAAGTGCTACCTTCTGAGTGACAGAGCCCTAAGTATATATGAAAATAGCTCTTAGTAAAATGCAGGCCTTTGCCCTGTTCATCCATGAGAGACAAGCACATAACATACACCATAGATTCTCTTTTTTTTTCCCCTCCTTTTTTTTTCATAAAATCAGTAGGACTTTAACCAAAGACTCTTCATAGCATTATTAAAATAACAAAACCAAGACAGACAACCTTTAGCAAGATGCTATGGATAGTTTTCTTTGAAAAAAAGGGAAACAAGGAGCTTAAGGGGAATCTAGCATGCATCGACTAGAACAGCTTCAGGTTTTTTGGGTGTGTTTCATTTTTAATTTTATTGTATGATTGGAAAAGACCTCCAAAATCACCACATCCAACTGTCAACATCTGTCCCCACCACATAAAATAAGGAAAAAATATATATCACTATAGCATGTCCTCAAGTGTCTCATCTACACAATTGTTAAATACTTCCAGGGATGGTGACTCCACCACCTCCCTGAGCAGCCTGTTCCAGCACCTGACTACTTCCTTGGTAAAGAAATTTTCAGTCTAGTCTAAACCTCCTCTGGTGCAACTTCAGGACGTTTCCTATAGTCCTATCATTATTTACATGGGACACTGACAACCACCTCACTACGACCTCCTTTCAGATAGTTGTAGAGCAATAACGTCTCCTCTCAGCCTCCTCCTCTTTGAACTAAACATTCACAATTCCCTCATCCTCCCCTCAAAGGACTTGTTTTCTTGACCCTTCACCAGCTTCAATGTCCTTCTTTGGACACGCTCCAACAACTCCATCTCTTTTTTGCAGCGAGGGACCCAGAGCTGAACACAGTACTCGAGTACAGTGGCACAATCCCTTCCCTGCTCCTGCTGGCCACACTATTGCTGATACAAGCCATGATCCTGTTGGCTTTCCTGGCCACATGAGCACACTGCTGGCTCATATCCAGCTGCCTATCCACTACCACCCCCAGGTCCTTTTCTGGTTGGCAGCTTTCTAGCCACTCCTCCCCCAAGTCTGTAAAATTGCATGTGGTTATTGTGGCCAAAATGCAGGATCGGGCGCTTGGCCTTGTTAAACCTCATCTTATTGGCCTCAGCCCACTGATCCATCCTGTCCAGATCTCTTTGCACAGCTTTACTACCCTCAGTCAGATGAACATTCCCACCCAACTTGGTGTCATTTGCACTGAGGAAGCACTCAATCTCCTCATGTAGATCATTAATGAAGATATTGAACACAACCAACCCCAAAACTGAGCCCTGGGGAACACCACTGGGGACTTTTCACCAACTGGATTCAACCCCGTTGCCTACAATGCTAGGGGCCTGGCCATGCAGCCAGTTTTTAAGCCAATGAAGAGTACACCACCAAGTTCAGTGAAGAAGTCTAGATATATTTCCTGGTTACTTCATGCATTATCACATCACCTATAAATCTGTTATTAAAATATATACCTCCTGCATAAGTAGGAAAAATTAAGGTTGAACATTAAATAAAGACATTTAACTCTTCCAGCTTCTGGGTGCTTGAAGTAGCAATGTTAATATCTTAGCATATTTGAAGCCCAGGGTATTTTTGAATGTTTGGGATGTACTACTTTTTAGCACGGATGACACCTAGTTTAGTTGTTTTGTGAAGATCACGTAACTGCTGAATCTACTCCCATTGCAAAATATTGTAGTCCTGAGCAAATATGGATGTTACCTTAATATTCCTTTATTATTGCTATTGCTACACTTTTGTTCAGTATGAACTACCATTTTAAGACTGGAGTATAGTATTTGTTTGTAAAAATACTTGCCAAAAGCAAGACAAGGATCTTTGTAAGGTGTGAAACAGATAGGAAACTGATTGATCAGCCAATCTTCAAAGCAAAAAAGGCCGTATCTGTGTAAGAGCAATGCAATGATTAATCAAAGGACTACAAAAGGAAGAGTTAATGGCTTCCATATCTTGAGGGTGTTGGCTTTTCTCCTACACAAACTGGCATCTTCTAGCCCCTTTGCTTTTAACTACTGTCTCAACTTCTCATTTTTCTCTGACTTTACTTACCACCCACCTGACCCTTCCCTCATCACATTTCCTGCTGGTCTCATCTCTCCCTCCTACACATTTTTAATAAATAACAATAATTCCTATTTTTGACATTTTATAGCATGTCTGGTATCCTATAACAAGAACAACTATTCCCCAAAATCTCAGATTTTACCTGGCCTAAGACTTTCTTTATTCTCTTGTGTCCATTCAATACACAACTATGAATCAATTCCATTCTCTCAACTTGGTTTTCACCAGACAATCATGACATTTTTTACCTCACCTGCAATCACCTAAATCTTGCTGGACATCAGCTTTTTCCCCTCCACATGCCAAGACTTCTTCTCCCTTCCTGTTTTATTGGTGCCAACACACATTTGAACATGCTTGTAACTCACAGGTCTTCTTTCTCTACCTCACATTTATCTCCTGTTCAAACCGAGGATTTTTGAATAGCTTTCTGATGCCCATCATGGGTAAAACTTACACCGAATGCCATAAACTGAAACAGAGATATTCTTGTACCTGCAGCAAACCTTAACCACCACCTCCATTCTGATTGCCACTCAGAACCAGAAACTACTGTGCTACACTGGACTCCCACCTATTTAGAACTTCAACTCAAAGTGCTATATAAGCCTCAGAGATTCACTTTGCAAAGTAAAATAACAAAACAAAACAACAAAGCATGCAAACAAACACAAAAAAACCCAAATAAAAACACCCATACATCAGAATTTAGCTAATTTCATATCCACCTAGCTTCAACAATCAGCTATCATCCTTCAATCCCTTTTCTCACCAGCACGAGCTTGTCCTGCTGATAGACTAATCACAATCCTGCAACAAATACAATTTAATTTATTTTGCTTCTCTTTTTATATTTCTCTGATGAGCCCCCTTTTCTACTGCATACAACATAAATGGGTTGTCTTCACCTTCAAAGACTTCCAGAGACTATTTCCACCTTGCTTATCATTCCTCATTCAGTATTGATGCCTCTGCTCAAGTTAAACTTTGAAGCAAGAATTATTGTGTTTTCTCCCATTGTCCCTACAGTGGAAGTATTAGCAACACCACAATTCCATTATCTTCTTCCAAACTCTTCTTTGGTTTTATTACTGTAAGGATCTGGACAAAAATTAGGTTATTGTTATGCTAAAAATTTACTTACCAGAGGAGACAAAGACAATACAGACTCCGTGGTCTGCTTCTAGTATTTTACAATTTGCTTAACCCTTAAAACACGTGCTTGCCCTGTGGAAAAGACTGCTTTTTTTTCTTTGTCCATAAAACCCTCACTCAGATGGACTATATAGTCCATGGTGAGTGCTTCCAGGAAATATGGTAATACAAATCTCCTGACATGATTCAGAAACTCATGAAGTTACTGTATTTCTCGTGATCGTTTTATGATTCTAGTCATTTAATTTGTCATTTTCAACACTCAGGAAAAATATTTATACGTTTCCCCATGTCCATGAGGAACAAAGTGTTTTTAATGAAAGTTGGTATTTTCCCTGTGCCCATGACCCTAGGAACCAGGAGCAGCAAGACCATAAACCATTTCATTACAAGAGTCATTTGAAAGTACGGACTTGAGCAAGATGAAGGTTTCACTTATAGACCTCACACAGGAGTTTAAACTTGGCCACCACTGCTGGAGTTAAAAATTGTTCACCTGTCACAGATATGTATGTATTCTATACCAGTTATCTTCATTCCAATTTCCTCATATAATCCCCTTATCAAGCGCATACTACGTGTCAGCATCCTAACAAGATGGTACAGGATGAGGCAAAAATGTCCCACACTGGTTAGAAAGTCCTGCTCTTCAGGGCATGGGAACAGAGGCACAGAAGCAAAGTGGAGTAGACTGCAGCTTTATTCCTTTATTTTACTCTTACCTGGTCCCTTTCAGCCAGCAGCAACAGTTGTTAGCAAGCTAACATCTTACTAAGGGCAGGTATCCTGCAGGCATATAAACAAGCTCATTAAATAACTTGCATAAAATGTTTTTCAGCTTCCTGGAAGTTTCCTAATGTAGGGTACTGGAAAACTTTACTTGCCTATGCTTCTGTTTTTTAAAAATAATCACAGCCCACAGGCAGTCTTCTTCCTTACACAGCTGCAGAACTGAGAGTCAGAACTGTGCAATATCTACAAGAAGAAATTCACATTTCAGCTTTCCACAGTTCCTCCTGAATGACCATTAACCTTTCTGAGGTATCAAAGAGAAATCAGAAAACTAAGCCAACACCCTATAAAAGTACTGAAAAAGGCACAGCTGTGGAATGCACAAACTGTATTTGCCATGTATTTAAAACCACTTACATACTGAAATATATCTAGTACTGAAGGAAACAATGCCTCTGCAGAAAAGATAACTGATGATTATCCGTTCTTTGTTTGGAAACATTTATTCTTATGTAATGGCTTTTATGAAAAAGTAACAAGTCAACTGGGATTTTTTTTAAAATCCATTTTTTCTGCTGAGTGTTCATAAAATTATGAAAACCAAGACAATTCTAAAAAGATGTTCAATTCTCCTCACTGTTTCTACTACCTTAAATAAGAGTACAGCTCATATATGCTTTATGGTAACAGTAGGCAGCCAAGCTTATGTTTCCAAGTTTTAACTCGAGTTTTTCATTAAGTGTGTTTTGGTAGCACTAGGAGGGGGTTTAGAGTGAAAATTGTTACATTTCAACAGTGAATAATTATTTGGAATCTTAATTTCTTAACAGGAAAAAAAACCTTAAGTCTGAGAGAAGAGTAAGACAACACCTTTTTACTCAGTATTGCTCCATCCCATCTACGTCTCAGAACTGAGTCTGTGCATTTTTGGTAATCCATGTGCCCCCTTCCTTGGCCTTTTTGAAGAAGCATAAGCCCTCCTATCTAATTGCTGTTGTGATCTGGGATCTGTAAACACATTCTTCTAGGGCAAGGCATGAGTTTTATTCAGGATGTCCCAGCTGGCTTGCACAAAAACAAGGAGGAAGACCTCTAGGTCACAGCACAAGCATGCAAAACACTGAAAGGAAAACATAAATCTAGAATAAACAAACCCGAAAACTAATAAAAACCATAAGAAACATAAAAAACATAAAAGCCTGCCCTTGCAACTGCATTGTCAAAACCAAGCATTTTAAGAAAAAGTCATAGCACTTTTCAAGGTACAAACTTAGTAGTGTTTGTATGTGACTGTAACTGCCTTTTGGAAAAAAGGCTGTTCTTACTTAAAATCAAATAACAATATTTGCCAAGGAGTTTATTTTAAAAATTATTTTCAGTTCTCTAAAATTTGTGAAATCAACAGTTCCATAAAGTCCACTGAAAAAAGAGTCCACTGAAATTTTCTCCTACCTGCTGCCTACCACCACTGTCAAACCTCAACAGCGAAACCATCTTCCTGCATCTCTGCAATTCCCAATACCCTTACAATTTATCGCCCTGCTAAACTGGGAAGATCAAGATCATCCTTTCTTATTTTAGAGACAAACATCTATTCATCCAGTAAATGAGATCTGTATATAAAATAAAATAAGTTCTATGCAAAGCTTACTAAAAATTATGGAATCACACTTTAACACCAATAGAAGAGCAATAAAATATCAAAGGCAATTAACGAAAGCTAATTTGTCAGGTTTTCTTCTTTCAGTAAAATGTTTTCATTCTCTGTTTTCTTTATATAGCTTAACAGCTCTACTGTTTTAGCACAGGTGTATGGCAGAAAGCTAAGATCCCAGAGACACCCAGCCATGCTAGTACCAGTTGTGAGATTACATGGCACATCTTTGTATATTACTGCATTTGTAGATACAAGTTATTTTCATAAAGAGTTGCTTATTAAAAAAAAGGGAAAAAAAAGAAAAAAAGAAAAAAAAAGGAGGAAAAAAAAAGAGAAAAAAAAAAAGAAAGAGAAAAAAAAGTAAAGAGAAGAAAAAAACCCATACAAACAAAAACCAACCAACTAATGATGTTACACAAGCTCCTGTTATAAAACCTTCTAAAAATTATTGCTGGGAAGTTCCTTAAAGAAAGTTTTATCAAGGTACAGAGGGCAACAATCAGGGACTGTCTTCCCCAACCAAACCAACAGCTCTGTGTTTTCTTAGAGCCACATGAAACAAACCCATTTGTGGAATAGTTGTGCTTCAACATACTCAAGATCAAAAGCTCTGTTTAGCAGGTGAGGAGGCAATGACCTCTAATGCAGAGAACAAGTCCCAAATCGCTCTGTGAATTGCTTGCTGCTGATTCCCACTGAACCAACAACTGTAAACAAAGTGGAGAAAAAATGAACAGTAGTACCAGTAGACTACAACTAATTTAAAAATAGGTATAAAAACTATGTTACCTAATCCTGGGAGGATTTTAACTTTTTTTTCTTAATTGTTGCTTTGCTAACTAATAAGCAAGAAGTTTCCATCTCTGGTTCTGTAACAGGCCATAAAAAGTGGAATATTTCAGGTACTGCATCATGGTTTTCCTTTTCAATCAACTGCATAAGTGATGTCTTTGTTTTCCTCACCTGAATATTAACAAATCTAATCTGCATAAAGCTCTTTTCTGCATGTAGTATAAAATACAGGCAAAATGCATCTCATGAATGAGCTGACCTCTCTCAACTCATGATGGAATAACACTGCTTTAATGCCACTACTTCACCAAAAGAAGCACAAAATGATCCCTGGGCCAGTAGTCTCTGAGCCTCATAGGACATTTCTCCAATAAAATACTGATTTGTGAAGTGGCTCTGCCAGCACATGCCCCTTAAAATACATCAAAACAATGAGTAAAGAATAACTAGATTTATTTCCTCTTCAAAATCATCAGCTTCATTTTATTATGGAATACAAATATCATTTATTTAAGCTATACTTCACCAAAATCTTATTTTTGTGAACAAACAAAACCTAATCTGTTTACAGAGTGAAGCAAAAGAGAATCAAATGGTCTCTTCAATTTATTGAATTAATTTACTGAATCACATAATATGTTACTGTGGGCATGTTTTTTCCCCTAAGGATGGTTACCACATTGTAACAAACCAGCCATAAAAGGGTGAATAGCTGCAAGTCATGTAATGCAAAGTGCAAAAAGTCTGAAAGAGGGTAGGGGGGTGTTTACAGTAGGAAAGCTCAATTTAAGAACTGGAGAGAAGGGAAAAAAAAAGATGAAAATCATAAGAAAGAGGTTTTAAAGGAAGAGGCACAAATTTGGACCTACACAAAATCACAAACACAGGTACCAGTGTTTAGCTCTCTTTCTCTGAATACAGACCTAGTAAGCACTAAACATATTAATGAAGCAGTGCATGTAAAAGAAAACAAAAGAGAAGCCCATTTATCCAACTGAACAATATTAATTAGCAGCATTGCTAAGTTCAGCTGGATAAATCACATAACCCAAGCAGAATTTGTCCTCATCAAGCTACCTATATCAGAGACAATCCAAGTCAGCACAGAGAACACCCATCAGGTGAGGCCACTCATGTCTTAGGAGATCAGGTACTGCTCAGAGTCAGAGGGTCCTCTACAGACTTCCACTTTTAAGCTGTTAAGTCAGTTTGGAAAATCCAATGGACATCAACACCCAAGGGAAGCTGGCAGAAGATGACCACAGAATTAAATGGCTTTGCTGTGGGTACACAACTGTAAATTGCATTTGTTGTTCCCTCACCAAGAAGCCATAGGAACAGAGGCTTATGAGCACCTCTTCTGAAACTTTGGCAAGATTTTTGCATCTTGCAGCACAACTGAGAAGATCATCACATCCAATACCCTAAGTGCTGCCACACACTCCTCTACCTCTAATTCAGAGGTACAATCACCCTCTGTGCTATCTGTTCCTCTGCCCCCAAAATTTCATTATGTCATGGAGACCTCATCACTCTCTACAACTCCCTGAAAGGAGGGTGTAGCCAGGTGGGGGTTGGTCTCTTTTCCCAGGCAACTCTCAGCAAGACAAGAGGGCACGGTCTTAAGTTGTGCCGGGGGAGGTTTAGGTTGGATATTAGAAAGAATTTCTTTACCAAAAGGGTGATCAGGCATTGGAATGGGCTGCCCAGGGAAGTAGTGGATTCTCCATCCCTGGAGATATTTAAAAAGAGACTGGATGTGGCACTCAGTGCCATGGTCTAGTAACTGCCGTGGTAGCGGATCAAGGGTTGAACTTGATGATCTCTGAGGTCCCTTCCAACCCAGTCGATTCTATGATTCTATGACAGTTGGTGAAAGGATGTTTTCAGTGCCAATACCACAAGAGACAGAAATGCTGGATTACAATGGAAACAGACATCACTAATACAAATACTTACAAATACTGTATTTTATCCATCAAACCAGTTTTTAAAACAGTTACTTAATGCAACCCTAATAAAGTCACAGCTGGCAGCCACAGTAAGAACAGACCCCACTATTATCTGAGAATACTGTTTTTGCTAAAATCACACAGAGGGAAAAGATGCTTAAACACATTACAGACTGTTACTAACAGTGCAATTCCCAAAGCTGCAGTGTATCCCTTTAGTCAGCTGGCACTAGCTAAAAAGTTTGAAAAGTTGAGAAGTGTGGGTACTGGTTCAGCATAACAGGAAATTACTTTGGAGCAATGTTTATTAAAACAGCTTTCTGAAACAATCCTTCTTACACATACACTGGAAAAAAAATATCAGAGTATTTTTGGCATCCAATGTGTTAAACAGATGATAGGTATCAGATGGCAATGCAGGGTGAGCAGCAAAAATATGACAAAGCACAGTGGTCTGTAAACAGAGTAATGCTACTGAAATTCCAACTACCATATGGTGGTAACCAACAGGACACGTGCAAAACAGGAAAAGATCTCACAGTGAGGAGTGTGACAGGAGCCAGCAAGATGCAGAACTGAAAAAAAATTACAATAGAAATGCAAGCACAACAGTGATAACGTTTCAAATTAATTATATTCAGCTGAGGCTCAGTATGTACAGTATGTCTTCTATCTAAAAATAATTTAACAGCCTCACTGAGAGCATTTCTAATTCATCATCCTGTTCACCTTCCTTTATAATATCCATATTATCAGGAAGAAAAAAACCTCACACATCTATTTAAAATATACCACTAAAGTGCTTGAACACAAGATAATGATTAAGCTTGTCTTCCACATTATTTAATTTTCTTAATTCTTTGGGATGCCAAAGTAAACACAAATGAAAAGCATATGGCATTTTAGTGAATTAGAAAATTAGAAAAGGAGAACATTAACTGGTTTTATGTTACATCTTAGGCATGGCATATAGTAAAATTAAAAATTCCAAGGCTTTTTATATTTGTGATTTATTTGAACTCCTTCTTTTAATGTACTCTCTACTGAAGTTAAATGTTCTGAAGAATAGTATTTGTGAAAGGAAACTCATGATGTACTCTCTATATTTTTATTATCTATTTTTTCCAAAATATCACTGTTCATAACTGTTATAAGAAAATTGTCTTGAGCTTGAAATTATTCTCAGTAGAAAAACTGAGCTTCTTTTGTGCTGAACATCCTTACTTCTTGATGTTCACCAAGACTGAACAGCTAAGAATTAAATCAGTGTTAGCAAAAAAATTTTAGGCAAAACTCTCTTATATGATGAAGTGGTTAAGTAGAAGGCACAAACCCCAAATTAGTATAAACTATTTTTCCTTCAGTTTATTTAAACCTTCAGCTCCTCCAGAAAACCACAACATTCAATTTCAGGTTTTTGTATCCTTTCCTTCATGCTTTCTATCAGCAGTTATTCTAATGTGCAAGCTTACTATTTATACCAAAACTCTTCTAAAAAGTCATTCCCTAAAGACATGCAGTCCACAGTAGTTTAGTACAGGTAATATATCAAAATAGGGATCTTATTCCTGAAATAACACATACTGGAAAATTGTCATACAGACAGCACAGCAGGACACCAAGAGGGATGCTTCAGTAACCATGTGTTCATTAAGCACATCTAGCAGACCCACTGAGGTTCTCTCCTGAGGAGCTGTACTACCCATAGATATGATTTTAAGAGAAGGAAAGATTCTGTCAGTCCATTTCCTATCTAAGTCCTGACAGAAAACCCGTAGGGCTCATTTTAAACCAATAATAACTTAAATAACAGGACTGAATGTCCTCTGGGAAACACTGCACAAAGTCTAGTAACCTGTCGTATGATTCGGGTTGCTATTCTGAAATGCCCATAAATTTTTCAGAGAGACATTTCTCCAAAGGTTTACTTTGGTTAATATTTCCCTACTATTCTACAGTGTGTTCTGCAATATCCCATTAAGCAACAGAGTTTTAGGGTCCCTGATCTTTGCCAGAGGAGTCCACAGGCTGGTGAGCCACCATAGGCAACAGGTACAAACCTGACACTCCAGTGTAGCTGTATCCACAGAAAAAGAACAGATAATTTTTTAAGTGACCGAGTATTTGTACTTGGATCTAACTTTAGACTCCTACCTATTCTCTAGCAGAAAAAGGCTTTTGGTTCTCTTTGGCTAGCCCTTTGGAGACCAACAAGGTGTAAGGATTTAATTCATGTCATAGATCAATATTTTCTTAACCTAAAAGAACAGTTGTCCAGATGGAGCAAGATGTAAAGGAAGAGTATCATTCTTCTACATCAGAATTTCTTATTGCTTGAGCCAGCAGCTTCTGCTAATCTAAGTGGGGTTCTTGTGTCTGACGATCACTAATATGTCCTGCCAAATCCACAAACTTTTCACAGCCACATGGAACAGTCACAGAACGGGACCACTACTTTATAGTCTTGTTCTGAGCTGGTTTCTAAATGGCAGTCCCTCACTTGATGTAAAATCCAAAGCTGTGTACCAGTGAATGTATAAGTGACTTTTTTTAATCCAGCACATTGTACGTTTTCCAAGAGCTGAACACAACAACAAAGAGTGAGACTGTATTGGTATCTAGAGTGAGATCCTTTAAAAACAGAAGCTGAAAATTTCATATCAACTCCACCCAAGTGAAATAACTACAAATTTTTTTGTCAGCTATAATCCAAACAGGCACCAGTGCATTTCTGAAGTTAAAATCTCAAGGCTTCAAGAAAATTCCTCAAGATGGCCAGCAGTAAAAATAGATTTTTTTTCTGTGTTTCAAAGGAAACAACCTAACAAGCCATATGTGCCTTGCACTACACCTTGATCTAAAGCCAGAACAGAGGCGAGTTGGGCCCAGAACACTGACATCATCCAACCCTGTCATTAAAGTGGCCTCATTTCCCAAAATGTAGGAAGTTAAGTACAGTTTGCCAGAGAAATTTGTCACATGGAATGATGGCAACAAATCTGGCTTGCTTCATGAAAGGCAGTACTTTTTCTACCCCTGAAAACAGACAGGAAGTATATTTGGGTAGCAGTGGTGCTCAGCTTTTCTTCCTCACCTTAATGAATGACAAAGATAATCAACATAATTCCCTGGTATGTGCAGTATTATATGAACATTTAAAGAACAGGAGAGAGAAAACATCCTCATAGGAAGTGCAAACCACTGTCTCCTACACTTCAGGACACTTTGATTTAGGATATTGGACTGAAGGACAGACAGGACTTCTTTTTCTTCTGCCATGAGCACTGAGATGTAGGAAGTTTTTTGTACTAGATTATCTGCCCATGCTCACTACCTGTAATTTATGTCACAGGTCAATAGAAGACCAAAATATATGTGAGTAGGATGAGAAGGGAGCAGAGTGTTAGGAATTAAAGAGATAGTATACCTATATAAGAAGTTTGAAAGGAAATCCACTAGGTACCTTATTTTATGTAATTTTGTTAGGTCAAGTCACCTAGGTGATAACTTGGTGTTTCATACAGATTCTTCATCCAAATCATTACACTGGCAAGATTACTATTTTAGCCTGGAGTAGTGTGGAAGCATGGCTTTACACACTGAGTATCAGTACCTAGTTTATTACCACGGAGTTATGGTTGGTGGCATGTACAACGGGGGAGTGAGAAACAGTGGAGTCATTGCAACCACTATATTGCAAATATCAGCACATATAATGAAACGTACAAATGTAGTATGTCCAGGCAAATTGTCTTTACTACACCATAAAATGTATCTATAAATTCCTTTAGGAAACCTGCTCCTGACTGAGGAAGGCAAGCCCATTAATATCCTTGCAATGTATTAATATCAGAAACTTCAGTTCTAGCTTCTAGTGATAGTAAACAGGTTTGAAAATGTCCTCTTCTCCTTGTTCCCTCCTTGAAGAAAAATGCCACTAACCAACTAAAAAAAAAAACAAAAAAAAAAAAACCATCAAACAAAACAAACAGAAGACATGATTAAGAAAAATTATCTAAGTCCTGGAGTTCAGGAAGGTGTTGATGGCATCTGAAGCTGTGTAGGGCATTAACTTTCAGATAAGCAAGTCTTGTTCAGAGAATACTGAGAGAAGATGAGCACCTCATAGGTGAACCACCCTCACCCTTAAAAGTGCATGCTCTGCTTCCAAGGACAGTCCCTTCAAGTCCCAGCCCTTGGAGATTATTCTGCCTTTCACCACTAGATTAAAAAGCTTTTAGTGGTGAATAGTGTGTGTACATGAAAGTTTTTACCTTTTATAATCAAGTAACTTCATGATCTCCCCTGTGATAAGCTAAACAGATTGAGATCTCTAAATCCTCCACTGCAAAGTAGTTTCTTCAGCATCTGAAAAATTACTGTAGCTCTTAAATGAGCCTTTTCTGACCTTTCAACAAGCTTTAAAAATATAATGCTCTAAGAATAGTGTCCTTCCTTTACCTATTTTCCAAACGCTGCATTACAAATGGCAAAGATGAACCTCGGGCTTAATTGCTCAACAGCCTCCTCGGTCATCTGCGTGCCCCTTTTGAATACTGGGTCTGCATCAGGAGTCTCATAAATTTACAGACTTTTTTTAAAGAATGTACATCATTTCCCAAATTTCACAAAGAAAAAAAAGGAACATAAGCCAACCAGGGACTGCTGCAGCCAACTCTTTTAGTCTTCATGTGTAACTAAGATATATTTATTTCCAAATATTTAGCCAAAGCATGTGTTGTCTCAAGTTTTCTCTCTTTACTGCCAAAGCAGGCAATGAATTCTTGTACTTATAGGACAAATATAGTTCTTTATTTTTTCTGTGTATGAACAGAAATTTTTAGCTAATCCTCTTACCTTTTGTGCATATTAGCAGTGCTACTACATCCACCTGAAAATGGACCAGTATCTACCTTAGGGTATCATATCTAAAATACATTTCCTAAACATACTCCCTGCAGATATAGATTTTTAAAAAATTCTTCTGTATCCCTTACCAACTCAGTGTACTTTACAGTTTTTCATTGTTGTTTGTGTCTGTGTTTATAAGGAATAAGACAGATGAGTAAAGGCAATGGGAGCTGTATCATTCCTGTGTTATACAGGTAGATGAGCCAGTTCAAGTATGCACATTGCACTTGACAGGATACTGTTGAATGTAAGAAAATGAAAGTTTCAAAGAATTACATTCGTTTTTCAATCTCTGAAAAACAATAACATCATTGACCTATTTTCTTCTTTGTAGTGTCTACAAGGTGTCTACAAAGTAATACTAAAAATATTTGATGTAGCTCTTAGTAAGCATACTGTACACTTTTAAAAAAATTAACTTATATTTTTATGACACCCAAAATTTTCAGTGAGGAGTCCCAAATCAGTACTCAGTATTAATCAGAATGAAAAATGACAATCAGTTCCTTAAGGAAAAAAAATTGTTCTCTTGGCCATTCAAGTGTATGCTTTTCCCTGGATGATTTGTGCTACCTAGAGCTTTGCAAATTCAGGGAATATAGGTTCTTGACACGCACACAAAAAATGTCAGTGGTTGCTCCCTAAGAATGCAGGCTCCCAATATCCTAACGTAACTACTCTTCACCCCTTCTGTCAAACACTCTAGGTAATGTGCTTCATAATAGAATTTTGAAAACTCAGCCTTGTCTTACTTGCAAAAAAAACCCAAAAAAACAACCAAATAAAAAAAAAACTCAAAACAAACAAAAACAAAAAAACAACCAAAAAGAACAACAACAAAAAACCCACCAAAAACACATTAAAAAAACACTGATTAGAGCAAAATGCTTGTGATTCTTGTAAGTGTTGTAACCTTATTTTCTTTTACTGATGTTCCCAAGCTAAATCCCAATGTCTTCAGTCAGGGGAAATTTCTTAGAAACAATTCTGAAAGCCCTTCTTCACTCTACTTCCTATTTTTAGCTTTCAGATGTTGGCAGGTAGGAAAGCTGATGGCTTGCAAGCCCCGAATTTCAGCAAAGCTCCTTTGATTTCCTTCTTTGAGGACACAACAGACAATTAGAAAGTCCTCGGCTGTCAGAAAAGTTTCTTAATTAAGTTCATGAAAAGGCTTTTGAATTCCTGACTGAAATGGAACACTCTTGTTTATTGCTTGTGGTGTCATTGCTGCCACTGCTACGAATACATCTCCCACCTCTCCTTCCACGTGCAGGGGAAGTGAGTATCTCTTGGTCATTTACTCACCTGCTGTGACCTGAAGCAACCTGTACAAAAAGCATCTAAAAGGCCTGACTCAGAAAAAGGCTATTTCTTTGAACTGAAACGCTGACATTTTTAGAGCCAAAATGTAATGTAGCATTCTCTGATTTTCTCAAAGTGAATTTCAGTTTTAACCCTCAAGTATTTATCCTGATTTCACATAGATAAGCGTTCAGCTCTGGCAAGGACATGATTTGTAAGGAGAGGTTTTTTAAGGAGATAGAGTGACACAAGAGACATTTAGAGTGACAAGAGTAGAGATACAAAATATGAAATTTCCAGCTTAAATCTATGCAGGTGCTGAAAACAAAGAGGGAATAGAAGATCACAATACAAATGCCACTCTAAAAAAAAAAAAAAAGGAAGAGTATTGGACAACTTTTGTCATATATTTGGTTAAGCACTTTCAGAGTTCTGCAAATATACTGCTCTACAGTTTCATTTTCTCTGTCTCTATTTGGAAAATATTAAATGCATTAGCAGGCTTCCAGTATGGCAAGCCAATATTGCTCTATTTAGTTTATTTCATTTCTTATTCATTAGCTGAAATTATTAAGTCAAGAGGATTAATAAGCAAGAAACTGTCTCTTTCTAGATGTCACAGTGCAACAAAATCTAGTACATATTAGATCCTTAAGAGACACAGTCATTTAAAACCGTAGGGTTTTCTGTGATTTGCTGCTCTATAAACAACCAAGATAATACCTGCTTAACTCTGCATCTTAAAACTGTGAGTGCCATACACACAGATGTTCCCAAATAAGAAGCCCAAAGAGCATCTCAAAGAGATGCTCTGGATGTCCATAGTCAAGCAACTGACTTGAAAGATAAAAGAGAAGCTTTTATAATACGTGGAGTAGATAATTGTCTCATTGGAACTGAGAAAGATTTCCAGAGCTCATTTCAGTAAGGACCTAAACTGGGCTTCACTGACAAAGCAACTTCTTTGGTGTTATTAACCAAAACCTAGAAACCTACTCTAAACACACCAAGTCCTGTGCAATATGAACCTACTTCCACTCTGCACATTAAAATAAGAGACTTGACAATAAAACTATTGATCTTTTCTTGGTCAATTGAAATGGCTGGATAAGGAGAAAGAAAGAAAAGTTGATGTTCTTAAGAAGCCCAAATTCCATGGACCAAACCCACAGAGAAAGTGCTCAACACTCCAGGTTAATGGCAGAACTCCCATCCTCACTTTGGAAAATACTAGGACAAAAATGTTGACTTACTAGAAATTCTGTAAGCACGAAAAAACAATATACTGTACTAAAGGTAAGCCTCAATTCCATATAAAACCAGGACAAGTACAGATATTCATTCTGCATGTCAGTTGCATGTAAATGGAAGTCTGGTATGCATATATTTGGAGCTTTTCATGTGGAATTAAAGCAGTCAAGATTCCAATTAATTCAATGGTCTTAAAACAGTTCTAAAAAAGCTAAATATTTAGCTAAAAACAAAGCAAAGCAAAAAAGCCAACCAAACAAACAACAGAAAAAAACACAAAAAAAGAATGTTCTGCAGAAGCAGCAATGAAGACAATAAGAGGATGGAAAAACAGAGTAAACGGGGACCAGTGGGGGGAAAAAGTGAGCAAGATTGAGTCAAAACAAACAATAACAAAGCATACAGAAATTAACCCATGCTGGTCAAAAAAAACTAGGATGAGAAAGCACCAAGAGCATGTTTTTATCCAGCAAACAGGGGAGCAAATCCCATCACGAACATCAGGTCCTTTTAGTAAAAACCTCAAGGTGCTGATAGTTTGTCAGCCTCCCTGCACCCATTCTGCTCAGGAAAAATTAAAGCCCTTAGTAACACTGGAAGAGTGAGCACAGCAACAGAGACAAGCAGCAGGTTTTTGTGTTGTGGGGTTTTATTTTCTATGTAACAATATAATCTGTATTATATAGGTTCTTGTGTATTAGTTTGGACTACTAGTTTGGATTATAACAGTGCTAGTGATTTTAAGTATTACATTATTAGAACATTAATTGTTAATAATAAACTAACAACCAATTTTTACTTCCATATATATAGTACCTTCCTTTTCACCTGTAAGATTTGGAGCATAGCATGACATATGCTTCCTATGAGAACCTCTAATACAGAACTGACAGCAATTCGAGCATTTGAATTGGTATGAGAGAGACAGAGCAGAAGCCTCCTATGCCACTTTAGAAAGTAATTTTTTCAGGAAAAAAAACAAACAGCCCTCCCATGCACATCCACACACAAAAACACAAACCCCAAACAACTAGAGGATGTCTCTAGTTCCAGGCCTGATGGACAATATCTTGGAAGTGCCTTCAGAAAGAGATCCCCTCTTTTGAAAGGGAAGGGCATGGCAGGATGCTTAGACACTTTAATTGTGTCAGCAGTTTTTTCTGTGCTTCAGAAAAGAACCACCACAGTAATAACATTTGTGCAACTGTAACCTAATCACAGTCTTTGTTATTAAATTTGTACTATTTTTCTGAAATAACATGGATTCACTTTTATAAGCCACAAAACCGCACTCAATCTAAATGTGATCTTTCTGGTTATGCTTTAATAACAATTATATACCATGCCATCCTTCAAAATGAAAGGAATAAACCTTCTGATAGTAATTTTTACTGATAAAGGAGTGTCCTTTATCCACGCTGAAATACTTCTTCAGTCTAATACGTTTAATACATTGAGTTAACAAAATGAGAAGATTTCTGCTGCTTTCATTTTTGTAATTTCCATGTGTTACACTGTCTTTTAGGATGCTGCATGTGAAAACTTTATGTAATGTATGTGCAAAATGTTTGTATGTTCAGCACATTTTAAGCACTTAGTCATACAAATGAGTAAAACCATTCTGGTCAAATATAGCTACATTTGTAAGAACCATACGATCACACAGTCCCTTCCTGGCCTCAATGGTTTACTGTTCCCTCATTTGAGGCTGTAGGTATAGGTACATTCTCAATAACAGAAATGCTACACAGATGAGAAAATTCTCTTTTAGGAAGACCAGAAAATTAGCAACAAGTCAAGATGCAACAAGTAACAATATACCTGATTCAGATGGGGAATAAGGCATGGATCTCATTAATTTTTGAGCTACAGAACACAAGTACTTTGTTCGAGATCTTTTGTCCTATACATTTTCACTATGATAGCATATGCTAAGGATTAAAAATTACAGTAGTTTCCTTATGGTCACACATAGGACCTAGAACCAAGAATGCCACTTCAGAATGAGTAGGTTTACCACCACATTTCACTATTTCTCCAGCACCACTAGATCAAGGAATCCACAGCCTAGCAAACAACTCCCATATTCATTCTTAGCAATACAGCTAAATATATGAAAAGCTGAAGGTGAAGAGGTGGTGGGTCTGTTCCAGCCAAGAGAAGGATGGTAACAATAGAAAGTTGCTGCTGAGACACACATAAAAGTTGTGTCTTGTAGGTACAAGAAGAACAAGAAGCACCTTACAAGACTGACTGTTGCACTGGATGGAGGAGGAACACAAAACATGGACACAGGGGAGCTGATGAGTGAGGCATATTCCCTAAAACTTAGTTCACAGTGAAAATGTTTAATTTATTTCAAAGTAAATAGGACTGACCCAAATATAAACATATGTAGAATATTCTCCTAGGATGAGGCTGCATGGGATCAGCTAGATGGAGTTTAAAAGCAGGTAACTCCTCCAGCAGAATGGAAGAGAATTATGCAATGGGCAAGGTGCCACAACTTAGAAATGTAGGGAGGGGAAAAAATAAAAAAGGACATTACTATAGAAATTGCTTTTCTTGTTTCCAGAATTACATTCAGTATTAATGCCAAAAAAAAAAAAAAAAAAAAAAAAAAAAAAAGACCAAGGAACTTCTTCACTTTCACTGGTAACAGTCTGAAGTTTTCATTCTTTTCTCCCAGCTGCAAACCATTATTACCACAAACTACATGATTAGGTTAGATAATCTTATATCACAGAGTACATGCCCATACTAGCAGAAATGTGTAATAAATCCAAATTCAAAATCAAAATTAGCTTTGGACATGATCTTAAGGGTTTTCTTCCTGCTTAACTATTCTTTCTTTTTATATACTGCATTAATCCATGTAATTCTGTCATTTCTATGAAGTAACTAATTTTCTCTTGATTTTTTACATAATGTGTTACTCCTTTCTACTTGGAGACTGACAATGCATAGACTTATCTCAGATTTTTTCAACTAAATATGATGGAATTACATTTCTTCTACTATACAAGATCATACAAACCTAGAAATGCCTAACTTATTTTGGAGTTAATTAAACAAGGAAGGTATTGAACAGACTGGATCTTCTGAAATTCTCTTCTCTATTCAATACATAAGGAATTAAGTGGATATATCATCTATATAGATACAGGTGGAAGTCCAAGAACGGCTGCCTAAAAATTTGATGAATCAACACCTACTTACTAAAAGCTGAACCAAGGAATGTTTCTTATGAATGTGTTCATTGTCTCTTTTTGGGACTCTAGCTGCTTTCCTCAGTCTTTTATTTCTCACCTTCATACTGCCCAGAATCAGACAAACCTAGAGGCTCAGATCTACAGAATCCAGAAAAGCCTCTCCCAAACTGCCATTCTCTAACTCTTTTTAATATGAAACTGAAATTTAAAACGTTTTAAAAGAGACATTTGGATTTTGCTCATTCTTTAACACAGTTTTTTACCATATTTATCATTATTTAGCTCTCCTTAATAGTATTCTCTAAAATTCTAACTTCAAAACATATCTTTGATACTTTTTCTTTTTGCTCTTCACTGTAAATATTCATGGAGGACCTTTTCTCTGGTTCAATACTGTTAAATGTCATGTGTGTGACATTTTAAATGCGGCTGAAGTTCCATTCTGAACACACTACAGGATTACAATGTTACAAGTTACTAACAAACAAACATAATATCAGAAAGCAAGATGCACTCACCCTCAAAAAGTCCATGCTCTGAGAGACTCTATAGTTGACAACATATGATTTACTAAAGTACAGAAAATCAGTGGCAAATGTCTCTGAAGGAGACAATAAGAACTTTAGAAGAAAGGCAGATTAGGCTACATTTGCATGAAAGCATAATTGCTGAAATGCATTTTATTCAAATCCTTTCTTTGAATACTGTTGTGCCGTGATGCTTCTAAGTTATTTGACAATGGGTTACAGTGTACATTTTGAAATCAGCATCTATTATGCTAGCTTTGTACCTGGGTACTACTGGCCATCTATTTAGACTATAAACTCTTCCAGACTGTGTCTTTTCTGTGGCATTTTTTGTGTACAGCTCCAATGAGGATATCACCCCAGGCCTGCAGCTCCTACATGGCAGAGCAATCCAAGTGACAATAGCAATAGGAATCTTCTTACAGCCATTCCTCACACAGGAAAACAATCTTCAGTCAAGCACAACTCACCAGGAAATCTTTTTCCCAGATCTGTTCTGTTCATGAAGGGAAAGTACTAAAGTTTGTCCACAAGTCTCTTTTGCTGCCATATCCTCGAAGTAAAAAAAAAGACATTTCTATGGTTGCTTAAAAAAAAAATAATAATCTTAATTATTCCCTTAAGCTTTTCTTTCATTCTTACTATACCACAATAGAGTCCACAATGGCTTCCCACACACGAGTCAATATTGGGAAAGGTATAAGGGAACAAACCCATGCCTTCTACAATGAAAATGTTGCATGTCACCTCTAACTCATTCCCTCAATTCCACTCTAGGATTTGAAATGCACTCCCACGCACTTCTCCTTGACAGATTAATGCACTGAATATGGCAGCTCATTAAAACATTTTTAAATAAAGTACAGTTTGGGGATTTCTAATGTGAACATGATTTCTAGAATTACCTCAATACGCAATTTCTCCATTGCAGTATTTCCCCAGACATTATTGCAACTATAGAAAAGTGAAGCTCAAAAATACACTTTCCATTTTAATTTGTAATTGCTCAGCACTATAATGTTGCTTCAGGAGGGCTGAAGGTCAGTAACTGGTGCACATATTTAAAGAAATCCTGACTATAAGCAAATGAAATCAGCAGTCTGTATTAATGGACAGAATAGCAGCAGTAAACAATGAGCTGAATGCCCCAGTTGCTGCAAAACACAGAACAGAGAAATGGAGAATACACAGAAGATGGTTCAGTGGTGATGGGCAGAACCATTCCCCATGTTACTGCCTTCCATCTCCATCCCTTTGCACAACCCCAGTTACCAGTGCTAAGCCTTCCTGACAAAAAGTCCCAAAAGATAGGGACTTAAACAGAGAAAGGACAGTCTGTGAACAGCCACCTATCACCTGTCTTCTATTACTGGGAGAAACACTGATTTTCTTCAACTTTTCCATACCAGAGAAGGAGAAAGTGTGGGAGACACTCATAAAGAGAAAAGAAAGATGGATTATATGAGACCGTGGAGAAGCAGGAAAGTCAAATTCCCAGGTACACTGTGTCTCCCACAAAGATTTCTTCCAGCAGGCAATGTCTCCAGAAGTTAAATGACACCTCATAAGTGCAGATATAGTTAGGTAACTACAATGCAAACACACTTTTAGATTCATTTTGCCAAAAACTGGAAATGTCCATACATCAACAAGAAAAACAGAAGTCCCTGGAGATACTTCCTCACAATGACCAGTGGGCAGAGTTGCTTGACATATTTCATAACTACAGGTTATCGATATATCTACAGGTAAGAATAAAATACAGCTGATGAATTCATGGCTTGGGAAAATTAACTGCCTGGCAGAAGAGGTTCAGGATCAACATTTGTTCTAATTATTCCTCCTGTGAGCAGGAAAAAGATTACTCCCTTATCTCCAGTTGAAAGTCTAGAAGCAGCATCTCTCCCCCTCTCATACTCTCCTTATTTAATCTCCCCTTCCACTCACCTGCTCCCCCTCCTTCTTTGTTCTATTTTCCACCTTCATTACCACCTCCTCCTCACCTCTCACATTGTATCTTTTGTTTCCCTCATTCTCCCTCTCGCTTTCTCTCCCCTCTTTTCTACTCCTCATCCCACACATCCTCCTCTGTTAGCTCCACTATGTGAGAAGTTAAGAGAAAAAGTAGAAAAAGACAGAAGAATTTATGGAGGTGGAGAACTAGAAATAAAGAGGGAGAGACAAAAAAAGAAAGATGTGCTAAGCCACCCTATTCGTGTCAGCAAAAGCAAGGATGTGAAACCAGAGGCCCTGATCTGGCAGGCAGATGCAAACTGGTGGGAAGCAATTCTGCCAGCAGGGACACCAGTTAAGAATTCAATCAATAGTAAATCTCTGGTGAAAACAAATAAGCACGCAATATCCAAATGTAGATTAAAAACCATTAAAATCACATTGGGTTTCAGCCACGGAGTTGGAATTAGAAACTGTAGTACAAATGGTGCAGCTCCTTATGCAGAACACTCAAATACAAAAATGGCTGCACAGTCTTCTCCCAAACCTACCTACAGCTGCCTATTTGCATACAGATGCCACGTGCACAACTTTTACTTATTCAGATAAATTATCTAGGAAACGTATTTTTTAATATTGAGATTTCACTGTCAGTATCCATAATTACCCCATTAATTCATAGACATTGTCCCTCTTGTCTGTTTTGACTATATGTTGGAGTTTGCAGCAGGGATCCTCATGAGCTGCTCAGCCTGCCCAGCTTTCACTGTTTTGTAGCTGCAGAATCAATCAGGCACTATAGAGAGAGTTTTTTAATTAGATCATATCAGGATTATAATTAGCGCCGTGTAGGAGCAGAATTAAGGTAACACAGCAAAATGCAGAACAATTCTATCCTGCCTGGCATAGCTAATGGCAGCAATAAAAGAGTGAAGAGCATGTTCTGATTTTCTCCTTGCCACAGGTGTTTCCTTTCCAGTAGAAGCAGCTATGAGAGGAGAAAGCAGAGAATGTCACTTTAATCCCACAGCTGCAGAGGTACCAGGGGGGCACAGTCATTTCCACACTGGTGGTATGGACTACCAGGAGCCACAGTGGACCTTCTGCATGGTACACAAACAACATATGGATTTCATATCATGGGAAACGCTTACTTGGCTGCAAGCACTCTTTTTCTGAGCTCCTGGAAGGGAGTCCAAGCTGTTGGAAGCAGGCTAAGCAGCACAGCCTTTGCCTCACACCTCTGCCTGTGGTTATTCCCCCAGGACAGCCACAGCATCAGCCTGAATGTGAGGGGCTACACAGCCATCACGACACCACAACGTGTAAGATCACATACAGCAAACCTCACTTCTTCCTATGTGATACCAGATGATGGGTATCGTGGAAACGAAGCTGTAGTGAGACAAGCAGTTCTCCTGACAAAGATACCATTTAGCATAGTTTGCAGACTTTTGTCCCTGCAGCTCTGGATGAGTGAAAAGTTGTCTCTTCAAGAACTTTCCTTGAAATCTACTGAAGAGCCTCAACCATCTGTCCCATCTCTTTGTCCATCTCTCATGGTAGCAGAAGGTAAAATGAAGCTCAACATTATCACATTCATCTCAACAAATAGCTACCTGAGTTGCCATATCTATTTTAACAGAAATCACTAAAGCGTTTGACATAATTTCCCACAGCATTCTCCTGGAGAAACTGCTGCTTGTGGCATAGAGGTCTTTTTCAATCAAAATGATTCTCTGATTCTCTGAACTCAGTGCCATCAACTAATGGCTCACAAGGCAGTCAATAGGATTTAAAGCTCCATGAGTGCTGTAAGCAAGGTAAGCTGTAGCACAGCCATATTTCACGGAGTAAAAAAGCCAAGTAGGCAGGACTGGATCTCTGGACTTCAACTAGTCCAAAGCAGCATAGTTTACAAAAATACCCTGCTGTTTGGGATATCTCCCAGATATATAGGGATACAGCAAGAATACATCTGTAAAGCAAGGGGAGCCAGCCCTGAGTATGACAACCAGACAGGCAGCAGCCTCACTGACAAGCCAGTTAGTCCCAGAGCACCTAACAGGAGAGCAGAGAAGATACAGTGATGGTAACTAAGCTCAGCCAAAAGTCCAGTGATAGCCAGGCAAGACCATAGTGATGAGGGCAGTCCCATCAAACAGCATGGTACTCCACCATCAGTTCCTGAGAGACACCACTACTAGCCAGTTGCCAACTGCATTTTGTTTGCTGATTACCTGACTTTAAATGCATCAATACAACCAGCTTTCCACCTACCTTATCAAACACATCAATCTCCAGTTTGTCTACCATGATGCCATGTAACAATGTTCTGGACAGCTTCCTCAAGTCTGTTTCAAGCAACAGTCACTGCACTTATCTTGTGTAAAGAGTCAGTCATCTGTAGAAGGCAATTAGGTTGGTCAGGCATGATTTTGTCACTGGTAATACCATGCTAGCTGTTCTCATTTATCTTGCCTTTCATGTGCTCATAAATGGATTCCATTAGAATTTGCTCCCATAATCTTCCCAGCTGCCATGGAGAAAATAACAAACTTGTAGGTGTTGGTCTTCTTCAAGATGGGAGCAATATTGTATTTTTCCCATGATCGGGATCAATCCTGATTGACACAACCTTCCAATGATGATAAAAAAACCCAGTCTTGTTACATCAGCAGGCTTCCTACACAAGCATATACCTTAGGTGTATCTCTACCAAGACTTGTAGGGAAAAAAATTCCTCAGATGTTTTCTAAAATGTTATCTTTCTAACCAAATTTCAGATCAAGCCCCTATGTTGCACAGATTGTATCTGACCTGGGGTCCAGCAACTGACATTTTCACATGCCATTAGTGTCTTTAAAACACTGTTGATAAAACTAGTGTATATATTAACATTTGCTCTACCAACAGCATTTGGACAGCCCACTTGGAGCAAGGAAAAGGATTCTTTCCCTTATCTAAAGAAGATCCCTCTCTGTTTCATAAATTATAGCAGTTGCCAAACAGGTTTTCCTCAATGCCAATGCTATCCTGGAGAAGTCTGTTCAGCTAGTTTTTTTCTGGTACCACATTACAGAAAGTCATCTTCTGATGGCTCAGATGCACTTCATCCATGCCTGGGTGTGTAGAGTGCTCTTCACTCATACAGGCACCTCTGGCTTACTTCTACTTGCAGTGAACATCTTTTGAGTATCCAGGGAAAATGCTCCATTCCTGGTCTCCTCACCATGATCAAGTTTCTGTGTACCTTCACATAATGGAATTTCAGTAACACAGGGTACTTTTGTCAGATAGTCAGCTAATTCCATCCTCTGCTGTAATTTTTTCCATTTTACTGTAGCTAGCATATATAGGCATTCTCTCCATCCCATGGGGAACTGGCTTCAGTTTTATGCTTCTGCTCTACCTTCTCTGCAAAGGGAATTACATTAGACTGGCAGCAACAGCTTCATGGCTTATTAGCACTTCCTTTGCTGATTTTTGAAAAGTTGTACCCTGAGAGGAAACATTTAGCAGCTAAGAAATGAGACAAGGAAACACAGTACTTGAAGAGAGCTTTTTCTTCCTTCAGAATGTGAAATATTTTTCTAGACTGACTGAAAGCATAATACACCCTACAATGTCAATTTTAAAAAATCAAAAACTACCAAAAAGCACAGAGAATAACCATGAGATTGCTCCCCAAAGTCCATTTCCTGAAATACCTCTAAAATTTGTCATTTTCTTACATCTTATTTTTCCACACATCTCCCTCCCGATTCAGAACTACAGAGTGAGTCTTGAAAACCAAGTATACAAGATTCTGTCCTAAGTTTCCCAGTTCCACTTCTTTGCAGCAGATATTGATGTTTTTACAGAAGTTAACCAAAACACAGCTTGGGTAACATATATGTGATTATTATACAAAGCATCTTCTTTTCTTCCTCCTATTCACTGTTGTACAAATACTTAGCAAAGAATTAAATCCTACTTCCTTATTTTTACAATTTCAATCAACTGTATAATTATACACATTATTTTATAATATCAATTTTATTTAGCTTTAAACTCAGATTCATAAATGCCTTAACAACTAAGTTGAATTGATTCTTTAGTGGGTTTTGATTCCACTCAGAGGGAAAAATGAAAAGGCTGCAGAAACCCTGCAGCTGCCTTCTGACCAGAAGTCCAGGAGAAATGGGGTATGAGGGCAGTTTTTCTGCTATTTTGTTCACACCTCTTTGCCTGTGTGCCAGCAGGCACCATCACTGCACCGAGAGTTGTTTTTCCAGGTCACTGAAACAGTTCCTCTTCCACTAGGACTTGGCTGATTTGTGATAAGTGTCTGAGATGCACCTAAGGGGCACCTTTAGACTGACATTTCCCCTTCACTACAGCATGTAAGAATTTCAAGGGAAATACCTTTCCTTGAGTTGTTCTCCTTAAATGTCTGGCAGACACACATGCAGATGTTCAGCTAAAAAGAAATGCCATGATGTATGCATAAATCAAAGAGACAAACATTTTTTAAGTTGGAACTGCTGAAACTATCTGATTTGTTCCAAAAGGAGGAGGGGAGGAGGGGGAAGAAAGCAGAGAAAATGGGATGCACCAAGACAGAAGTGCCCAGTACTGCTGAAAACCTCAAGGTCTAACTCTGAATGTTCCCTCACATTAGGAAGGGCTTGCAAACACCCATCTGCAGACAGTCTTTACAGCACATGACATTTTCCCCATTTTCTTCTACCACCTTGAAGAGAGCACTTCTGAATTTTGTGTACCTGATTCTAGACAGCAAGACCACAGTTCTGAAGGATAGTTCTATGTCACCATATAGAATAGCTTAGGCTATGGTAAGCAGAACAATACATATCCCCTACAGAATTCTAAACGCATGTCAATGTATTTGAGTTGCCTACTGATAAGTATACAATTGAAAAGTTTTCTCAACCCCATGATTAGAAAGGCTGGAGGAGCACCTGGGCAGGGCCTCCACTGCCTGTAAGGAAGAAGTAAAAAACAGAAGTTTACAGAGAAATGCCATGATGCATGTGAGACACAGGAAAGCTATGCCTTTAAACCTCTGTGTTTTTCACTAGGCTGAGTAGCTGCTACCCAAATAAAAGGAGTAGATATCAGATTAACTCTGATATTTCTTCAGCTTACTCACTGGTACTACCATGTCATATAAAAGCCACTGCCAAAAAAACATTGATCTGAAGTGCTCATAATAATCCTGCTAAACTTTGAACAGTCTCTCTACACAGACATGTGTGTAGCCTTATTAAAAAGCTGAGAGACTAGAATCCTGTGATGCAAACTTTATACATATTTTGGTTAATACAGAAACCTTTAAATATTTAATTACAAAATCAGCTTAGCAGGATGTTTCACAACTTGGAAATGTTCTGACTTCCAGTGTTGTCTAACAAACATGCTGGGTCCTCAGCTAAACAGCATCAATAACATAGATGCTCCCATGGAGGGAATTAAAATTAAAGAAACAACCACATTCCAGTTTTAAAAAACTGATCTAGAAAATTCACACTTCAATTTTACCTAGGTCAAAACTTTATAGGTGCTTTAAGTGACACCGCTAATGCAGAATTCTGGAATACTTATATTTAGACAATTCTCTGGTTCTGGTCTTAAACCCAAGAGAAGAGAAACCATTTTCAGATTCAAGTGAGAGAAACCCACACTAACATTGACTTTGTGACTTTTTGACAGAAACGTGTGATTTGAGTTCTGCCATGAGGAGAAAAAAATTAAAGGAAAAAAAGGCAGCAGCTGAGGTATCACCAAAATGAGGCATCCAGCCTCCAGAGCTAAGCTCTGATGACAAGGGGTACACCTCACAGCAGTATCAGCAAGATGGATCATTTAGACAAGAAACACAGTCCTTATTTTGCTAGTTTCAGGCTAATGGGAAAACATCTCCTTGTAGTCAGCCCAGAAACATCCCATGGTCAACTCAGGGCTGCCTGCTCCCCAGTCCCAGGGGAGCCCCTGGGAATGCAGAGCAGCAGAAGTTGCCCTCTCTATGCCTTCAACTGACCAGTTGCCCTACAGAGATGTGGGCTCCGTGCCCCAGCCCTGGGCTACCAAGCTGGACCTCTGGCTCACAGATCTCTTTCTCCCTTACAGTCACCAAGACAAAACCTGCTGCTGCCAGCTAATCAAACAGCTTCATATTAATCCATAATTGATTAATATAGGAAAGGAAAGGAAAAAAAAAACCAAAAAAACCACAAAACCAACGAAGAAACAAACCAAACCAGAAAAAAACCCCAAACTTTCAGGACATCAAGCTGCCTCTCCCAGTCATTAATTCAACCCTCTGAATATTTTATATCTCTAGACATTTCTACTTGTGTGTACTTATTACAAGAGCACTTCATCACAGCACTGGTGCTGCATCAACCACATCTTAGTTTCATAGCATATGTAAACAGAATTGGATCTACAGAAGTATTCATAGAGCAAAAACAGAAATAAAAATATTTATGTTATCACACTACCCAAACTGGAATGATGTGAAGCCATATTTACTAATAATGGTGAAACTTAAAACCAAAAAATGTATCTGTTTCTATACACAGAATAGCTATGACTGCTTATATAAGTCAGTTTCCAGCAAACTGAATCCTTTAGATTTATAAAATATAACTAACTCCTCTTTTGTCTGAAATGAAACAAAAAATTCCCTTGTCTGAATATGGTATTTTGACAAAACTACCATAAGATTTCTTAACTCAGAGCATACATTTCCTGCTTTCAAACACCAAACAGATACATCATTAATTATACCCAGAAATATTTTATGTAGTCAAGAAGCAGGCTGGAAGACAACAGCTTCTTCTGGATTTTATTTTCCAACTATTATACAACAGATAATTTTTTAAAGACTGAACAGTCAATATCATAGACACAGTGTAACTACCAACATCATCTCCTCCATCACATTCCCAGCTTGTAAACCAAATTCCTGAGGAGCATGGCATCATCCACCCACTTCCACGTGGTGCTCTAGATTTATTACTAGATGGGCAAGAGATAGGGGCAGTGAACAAGTATCTGCAGAAATGGGATGCACTCTTTTCGTTGTAATCAAGGAACTACACCATGAAAAGACATCCTGCTGAACTCACCTGCTAGCTTTTCTTCCAAGTCATCAATTCAATTGCTTGCAACTGCTGTCCCAACTTCTATCATCTATCTTAAGGCTCACTGGGTAGGAAGAGCAGATATAATGAACATGTCCCACAGTGGGCACTTTTTAAAGACTTCTTAGAAGTCTAATTTTAAAAGCAGGATAAGAAAAGATTAAGAAAATTACAGAGAATGAGTGGAAAGAATTGGGGAAATTACTTATTTATTTTCCCCCTGTAAAATGAGTTGTATGAGACCTGCAGCGCTTCCAAAAATATAAGTGGAAATAAATATTACACCACTTAAGTTCTACTTTGTTCAATCATTCTTTCTCTTAAGGCAAAGCATTCCACTTTTCATTCTCTCAACTCTGCACAGAAGAATTTAACACCCTACTAGAGGTCACACAGTGCATCATCTGTTTCAATGATGAGAAAATCCATAATGAGAGAAACTGGTGATGAGAAAATACAAGTAGATGCCAGCAGTGACACTAGATCACACAAGAATTACACGCTTGTTTTAAGAGACTAAACTCTCTCCTCAAGGATTTAAATGTCTTCCTGTTAAGGAAAATCTATATCAGCTCACTAACAAAATCCTGTTAAACCTAGAAAAATATTCATGACATCAGTAGACTCTTGATAACACAGTTTGGTAATCTGTCACATCTAAAAGGAAGAAAAATAAAAGGGAAAATCTCATTTGAAGCTGACATCAATACACAATTCTTCATACTGATCAGGGTATGCATGATCAATTATTAAGAGTACTTTTAAGGAAAAACTGCACTGAATTTAAATGCAGGGAGAAGCAGCATTATTCTTTATCCAGGTAACTTCATATACTGAAGAGTTAAACACCAGCTTCTTGCTATTGAGGTTGTTAGAGAAAACTATTAAAAGAAACAGGCTTGCAGACTTTTTGCTGTTGTTGTTGTTTAATATAAAAGGCTAATTCTCTCACCTCATTACAGCAGTCTCTCCCCAGGGAAAATGTTCCAGCATCCAAGTGGAAGAGAACACTAGAGTGCAAGTAAATGTCTAAAAAAGAAATCGTTGTGAATGCTTTATTATTTTTGCAGGTATTAAGTACACCTAGATCACACTTTTCACACATTCAAAGCTAAGTAATCTTTGTCAAGCGAGATAAATCAGGAAACTTTGCCACTGTTTTTTAATGCTTTTTCCAAAACATAACAGCCTTCCATAACACTTTCTAAAATGTTTGGAGTGGCAAACTTCTTCCAGAAAGTGTCTCCAGCAAGGAACAGCAATCACGTAAGTGGCACATAGCTGAGCCATTTTCAACATGATTCCCTCACAGACAGAGAGAGCAGATGCACGTTTCCAGTTCTTCCACACACTTTATACAACTTCTGCCACCTTCTTCCTCCATCAATTCTCCTTTGGATTTTCAGTTGTGCTATTTCTTCTCCATCACTTCTGCTATCCTTTTCCACTTTCTGCTTAATGTTTCCACTTTCCTTCCCACCTTCTTTTTTTAAATTGTGATTTTCTCAAGATTCCCTGCCTATTCTTAACAAGGCTGCAGGATACACCTACTCTTAGAAAAGCACTGCAACGTCTGAGAGAAAACTTGTATAAAATTACATACACTGACGCTATGCAAATACAAGCATCCCACAGCTCTACCTTGCTACACCTCCTCTAAGCCTACTGACCGGTCTAATATATCATCTCTGTCTTCTGTATTCCACTAATAAATTCCACTAATTTAATTTTCTCTTCTTCTAAGCCCTTTTGTCTTTTAAGTCACTGGGTCCCAGTCTCACTATGTTCACTTTTCCCTCTATCACCCTAAAGATGCTTTCCTGCCAAGCCTCCCATCCCAGAGTAGAAGAGGAGTCAAAACCAGGGAGAGAAAAATCTTTGAGCAACAAGGGCAAGAGAGGGTCAAAAATGGTCCTTCCACTTTATTACCAACTCTGTTCTGCTGTTTAAAATCAAAAGGCATGTTAAGTAAATAGGTAAAATTTAGAAACTCCAGTCAAAGCCCCAAGGTGAAGCAAGAAGCAAGAAGAAACTGCCTGCATAAGTTGATGCTTAAGTCCAGAGAAAGGGCAGCTGCACCACCAGTTTCTAGAAACCCCAGTGCAGAGAAGATAAAAGCAAAACCAGGTAAAAAACTTCAGGTGTGTGTAGGAGGAATGAAAATCAGGTTCAAAGCTTATGTTTCATCACATGGAAAATTTTAAATGATTATGGAGATAAAGTTTCAAATACTTCCCTTTCATTCTCTGTCACTTCTCTCTCTCTTGCACATATAGCTTCAATAGGATGTGTAGTAAGTCTCGTTCACATGAAGAATCATTTAGGTTGCTAGGGACATCTTGAGATTAGTTTATCCAACCTTGCTGCTCAGAAAGGGTCAGTTCAAGCAGTTTTCCTAGAACCATGTTCACTCAGGTTTTGAATATCTCCAAGGATGAAATCCCCAGAACGTCCCTGGGCAACCTGCTTCAGTGTTTAACCATCCTCACAGTAACAAAGTGTATTCTTGTGTTCAGATGGAGTTTCATTGTTTTTCATTTGTGTCTGTTGTCTCTTTTCCCATCACTGGGCACTACTGAGAGTCTAGCTTTATCATCTTTAATCCCTGTCATCAGGGATTTATAGACATTAATAAGATCCCTTCATTTCTCCAACCTGAACAGTCCACACTCTTAGCCACTTCTCATTAGAGATGCCCCAGTCCCTTCATCATCTTTATGGTCTTTTGCTGGATTCTCTCCAGTATGTCCAATAGCCTTTTGTAGAAGGGACCCCAGAAACTGGACACAGCAGCCCAGATGTGGCCTCACCAGTGCTGAGTAAAGGGCATGAAAAATGATCACTTCATTTGCTAGCTCATCCATCAGGAAGTAAAGGTCCTCTTCTGCAAAGCTGTTTTCTACATGCTCAGTCTCTAACCTGTACCAGTGCCTGCAATCACTCCTCCCCAGATGCAGGACTTTGCATATCCCATTGCTGAACTTCACGAGATGTGCATCTGCTCAGTTCTACAGCCTGTCCAGGTCCTGATGGCAGAACACCTATCTCAGCCATTTATCAGTCTCTATCAGCCCTTTCTCCTAATTTGTGTCATCTGTGAACACACCAAGGGTTACATTTGTCCCACAGTTCAGCTCACTATCAAAGTGGCTAAAGAGTGGGGTAAACCACTGGTAACTTTCCTCCAACTGGACTTTGTGCTACTGATCACCATCATCCTCTGGGCTCCATCACTCAGCCTGTTTTTAATCCCAATCCAGTCATCCCATTGTGGGAAGCTATGAGGTTTGTTAAGCACTTGTAAATGCAAGGTGACTACATATGGTCACCTTCCTGTCCATTTGTTTGAATATCATTTCCAGAATTACTTGTTCCATAGCCTTTGTGGGGTTGGAGGTGACACTGACTGGCTTGTAGTTCCCTGGACATTTTCTTATTGCCATTCTCAAAGACAGAAGTGGCAATTGCCTTCTTTCAGTCTTCAGAAGCCACCCCCAGTCACTAGGATCTTTCAAAGATAACTGAGAACAGTCTTGCAATTACATCATTCAGCTTCGTCAGCACTTGAGTGCATCCCAACAAGTCCAATTCTGATAAATATGTTTCTTTGGAGCTCTTTAGTTTGTTTTTAAGCCTGAACACTGAAATTCCTGACAGGGTATTGAATTTGTTGATTGAGAAGACTTGGAAGCATCCAGAAAGGAAACAAGTTAGCATTCACTTCCAACTATGAAGAATTCAGGGAGCATACACACACATTAAAGTCACACACAGCAACTACATATGTGGCTACACATGTATCACAGTATAAAATTCATTCCAGTGCACTAAAAGACAGCACTGAACACATGCAGCAGTAAATACTTGTGAGATACTTACAAAAATAACCATAAGGTTAACTGCTCGCTAGCTTTGCTGAATAAGTTATCCAAAAATAATCTAAATATCATTCAAATTGAGTGCCTGTTTACTAGAAAACTGACAGTACAGGATTGCCAAGGCTGACAGGCAACACTTATTAACACTGACACTCAGCTTTCCCTCCTGCACTTTGCAATGCAACTGCATAATAGACTGGCATTTTCTTTATCAAACAGCTTGAAAGACTGAGCTCTGCATTACTCTGCAGCAGGAACCACACTGACGGGCAACAAAAAACAAAGGAGGGCAACACACAGCTAAAACACTGTGCTCCTGTCTTTATGTCCCTGGGTGCATAAACTCCATCCTTCCAACTGGCTGCTGAAATGGGTAGAACTGAAGGCCAGCTTTGGCACATCTGTAATCACCTCTGTCCAGGACAAACCACTCCTGCCCAAGACAAGAAATAAATTCCTTCACTTCAGGAAGACTAAAAAAAACATGAGAAAGGGCATAATTCTGGGCTTTTCCAATAAAAATCTTAGTTATTACCAGCCAGTTAACAAGCAAGAAAAGCTTTATGCTTTATAAGAGACACGTGCATTCATCTGAAGATCTCAAGGATTATTTGAACAGCATCGAGCAGATTGGGTCAAATGTTCTTCCCAGCAGCACATTGTGTTACTTATCACCACTTCCCTCATTTGCAAGTATGATGCCTCTTGACTCAGACCCAACTTCAGCACCACCTGTTTTTCTCAAAATGGTTATAATTCACTAAAAATATGTACTTCATTGTCATAATGAAATAAATAGTCCGTATGATGTATTGTATGCATTGTTTTTCCACATTCATATTCTTAATTTTAGGTTAGCTGTTTGGGATGTTACTTTAAATTTTTTTGTACGTATATTCTAAATACAAGTGTTATCAAAAAGAAAGAAATCCTCAAAGGGTGTTACATCCTTCTCAGTGAAACACAATTAAATCTATTGAACTAGACTGACATTATTTAGTAAGTACATTCCATAAGCTACTGATTTTGAAATTATGCTGTAATACAAAGAAACCAATTTCCACATTAATTTGTATTAATGCAATGCTTTAAGATCAAGAATTCTCCTCATTCTGTTCTCATCGACTGTGTAACCATGGCCTGAATTCGAGAAACATCTCACATTTGAAAGGCAAAGCCTGCAGAAAATTCTTGTGTTGTGAAAAACAGCCTTCACTCCTGAGAAAAAGATGTTTTTTGTCATTCTCTCTGGGTCCGCTCTATTTATCTGATTGCTTTAGCTAAAGAAACCTTCTGAAGGTGTTCTTTGCTAAAATTTGTGTTTTGTCCAGAAGCAATTCTGAAAGCAAAGAACTGCCTTTCCACACCAGGGGAGAGAAAAAAAAAATAAAAAATCACTGCCCTGTAAAAATGTAGAAGTGTTTGGAAAATAGCCAGCACTTTGATTACTACACTGCTCATAAATATCTTTAATCTCTTTGAAACTTTATAAAAGATAACCAAGCCTATCATAAGTAAATACTTGACCAAACACTCAAGAGGTGTATTTTCCCCCACCACTGATAATCACGGGCTTGATCCTCACCAAACAGAGGTGACTGTACAAAGTCCCATTACAAACATCCTTGTCCCACAGCCATTTCATTTGCATACCCTGTATAACAGAAGAACAATCCTCTCTATAAATTATGGTCATTTGTGATTCATCAAGCTCCTTATCATGGGCACGGTTTTCTGCACCACTGGACAAAATGGCTCCTACGGGGGTAAAGGCATCCAAAAAACAAGCGACTCAACCATAAACAAAAAAATTGGTGTTTTAATTAATTATGAAAGAAAAGAAGGCAGCAATAACTACATGCTACAAATTACCTAAGTTATACAATCATAGAATGGTTTAGGTTGGAAGGGACCTTAGAGATCATCTACTCCAACCTCCCTGCCATGGACAGGGACACCTCTCATCTAGACAAGGTCACTTAAAGCCTCATCCAACCTGGTCTTGAACACTTCCAGGGAGGGGGCATCCACAGTTTCCTTGGGCAATGTGTTACCACACTCCTACTGAAGAACTTCTTCCTAAGATACAGTCTAAATCTCTTCTCCATCAGCTGTAAACCATTGTCCTATGGCTGGGCACTCTTATGAAAAGTCCCTCTCCATCTTTCTTGTAGGTTCCCTTCAGGGATTGGAAGGCAGCTCTAAGGTCCCCCAAAGTCTTCTTTTCTTCAGGCTGAACAATCCCAGCTCCACAGCCTCTCCTCGTAGCAGAGGTGCTCCAGCCCCTGGATCATCTTTGTGGATCTCCTCCAGACTCATTCCAACAGACCTCTGTCCTTCTTGTGGGGACATCAGAACTGGATGCAGTACTTACCTATATATTTAGGAAGGAAAGCACCTACAGAGCCTTACCTATTCTATGATGACACTGACTCCTTGAAATGCTATCAGGATAAATTGCACCAACTATCTTTTAGGCCCTTTAAAATCATGAACGCATCAAAAATGTACAACTTAGTTTTTCATAATAAGCAGTGTTACATAAACATTCACCTGCTTTCTCTCCAAATGGCACTATATTTTAAAAGCTATTATGAATTCTTATTTTGTCCTAGTTCTGTTTTGATGGCTCGTAACAGATGGTAGAATTATTTAGTTTATTTTCAGTCTACCCTGTATATTCAATCCAGGAAGGACACAAGTGAGAAACAGGAGGAAGGCCATGCCATTGCAGTGCCCTGACTAAAGTACCCTGGGACCAAAGAAGAGACAGCTTTGCTCCTCAGAGCTCCTCAGAACCTGCAGCTCCTGCCATGGGGTAGCGGACAGGGAGAAATGAAGAAACCTAAACTTGAAAAGCTGCCAGGAAGACTTTAAAGCCAAACTACCAATGGACTGAGAGGAAGAGCACTGCTCTGGAGACCAGAGGAAACTGTGGTTTGTGTGGCTCAGTAAAACTGAAATGAGACCAATTCTTCCTTTTCAATAGGCTCAAATCATGAGATTCACTTAGCAGAGCAGCGTTTCCCCCAGCTAAACAACTATCTTGCTTTAGATCATCCAAGTGTGCTCTAGTAAAACAGATTCAGTTACTGGGAGGTTTCTCTTATAATCCAGTTTGTTTAGGTTGAAGAAAGAAGTACAGAACCACAGAACAGTTTGGGATGGAAGGAACCTTAAAGATCATTTAATTCCACCCTCGTCCTGGATGGGCAGAGACACCTTCCACTAGATCAGGCTCCATCCAGCCTTGAACACTTCCAGGGATGGGGCATTCACAGCTTCTCTGGGCAACCTGTTCCAGTGTCTCACCACCCTGAAGCAGAGTATCTCCAGCCAAAGGCTCAACTCTTAGTTTAATGAGACTGAGCTGAGTCCCAGATGGTGGAGGTTCCCTTCTTCTAATGACCTTTTCAATAGCTCTTGAGGTGAGAGGTAAATAAGCAAGTGGAGGAACTACAAAAATACAGGAGGTATGACTGCTAATCTGCAGAAGTCTCTCAAAGCCCTCTGGTTTGTGGGGTAAATGGTGACTAAGTTCTTCTGCAATAATTGCATTTTCTAAAACCAAGAAACTAGTCACCTATAGTCTCTCAACAGTTAATTACAAAAAGCAGATACAATTAATTACTCTTCAGTTTATTACAGATGTTGGGCTTTTTTCATTATCCATGCCATCTGAGAACAGCTTTTGATAGCACCAAGTATAAAAAGTTCAGGTGACAAGGAAACATAGATAAGAAGAATCTCAACCTGAACCACCTGCAGAGTTAAGGCTTCTCAGACACTGAGTTTTCATTGCACTGCTCTTCATATTATATTAGTAGTAGAAACATAGATCTATCTACACATATGGTTTCAGAAGGTTTAAGTGCTTTATTTTCTGCAACTTCAAAGAAAGGCCCTAGAGGCAGTTCAGGTCCCCCTATGCTTGGTTCATCTAATAAAGACTATGACAGCAATAATGAAAGTAAAAATGGTTTGCAATATTAAAGCGTTTATCTTAAAAAGAAAACTAACGTTTGAAGCCAAAACTTATCTTTGTACTCTGTTCCAAGTTCTGCCAGTCAGAAGGTCTGGTAGGAGGCCTAGAATTACAGCAATAGGACTTACCATAATGCAGACCCTAAGAGAAAGCCATTAGAGCAGCTGTTCCAAGCACAAATACCATTAATGACTTCAGACTGGCAAGCAGCCCAACACAGACATGGTCACTTCCAAAGCCAACAGTATTACGTGCTGTCAACACCACTGCTAATGCTGGTGTCTGTCATTTTTGCCATCATTGAGAGTGACATCTACTCAGCAGTTTAGTTTATAAATGTCTGGCTAAGTGTGAAGCTGAGTGAAATTATTATGCTTTATGTGAATTTTAAGTATAATAGGCATTTAACATTGTTTTAAGAGATACTGATGGAAGTTCCCAGGAAAGAAAGCATTACATTAATACATTATACTGAAGCATTACAATTATAAGGATGTCAAAACATCTACATAGCACTATAAGATCTTAAATATTGCTAAGCTTATGATATAAATAATCAGTGAATCAAAATTAAAATCCAGGAAATTTTTTATTATTAGTTCATTTAAGAGGATAGAGACCTACAAAATCTAACACATACAGAGACATGCTCTGATTTGGACTTCATCTTTCTGCTGAATTTAATTTTACAGAATCACTGAGCTTTAGAAGGACTGCTCGAGGTCCCTGGTCCAACCTTACCATGCTCAGAGTCAGCTACAGTAGGGTGCCTGGTACCAGGAGCAGTCAGGTCTTCAGAATCTCCAAGGATAGAGACTCCATGAACTTCCCACAGGACGAACTTAATGGCATTTAGCCTGACTGGCTGTGTTCAGCTGAGAGGCTTTTCATTCCTTGGTAGCTGAGACAACAAAAGAAAAAAACCATGCACCATACACCATGTGGTTACCAGCAAGGGAGAGAAATGCTGCTCAGCCCACGACCCACTGGAAGGCTGGCAAATCCTTACTGCACACAGACAGAAAAGTAGGAAAGTGGTCCAGGATTAAATGATCTTTTACTGCTTTTCTATTTTGCCCTTATTGCTTCATTGAAAATAGTCTTTGCATTCAGCAGCTTTATTAACTTAAACAGCAACAAAAAAAATCTAAGTCCAACCACAATCTTTTGTCATCAGAATTTATTTCAAAAATAACATTTAAAAAAAGCTACCAAAGCTTGTAATTTCTGTTGCCACACATTATGCTTAAGGCTTTTAAAAAAAAAATCTACATCTATTGCAGCAAAAATAAATCCAAATTATTCTACAATAATTTCTCAAGATGCACATATCTTAGAGGCAATTTTTAACCTGAAATACATACTGCAGTGGGAGTGAAATATATTATCAGACCAAATAATCTTCTCTAAAGAGGAAAGCAGAAAGGAAGGCATATAGTCATTGTTATTGAATTTCTATTGCTATTCAGTATTGAAAAAAGCTCTTATTTCAGCTGACAGACCTCAACGTGTTTTATTTAAATTTAAAATAATATTTAAATCTCAGTGTGTATGGCTGACCAATTAAAGTATGAAGAACAGTGTTATCCAAAAGCTTCAGGAAATGGGAGTGTGCTCTATGCATGGACACCACTGATGGGAGTTTTCTTCCTCTCTTCTCAGATGCTGCTGCTTGCCTCACTTGAAGACCACAATAGACAAAAGCAGCCACAAGATGAAATAAAATTGCATGTGCAGCACAATAATGCAATAATGGGAACTTGCGTGGATTTCTGAAGATAGCAAGGTGGGCGTTGGTCTCTTTTCCCAGGCAACTCTCAGCAAGACAAGAGGGCACAGTGTCAAGTTGTGCCAGGGGAGGTTTAGGTTGGATATTAGAAAGAATTTCTTTACAGAGAGCGTGATCAGGCATTGGAATGGGCTGCCCAGGGAAGTAGTGGATTCTCCATCCCTGGAGATATTTCAAAAGAGACTGGATGTGGCACTCAGTGCCATGGTCTGGTAACTGCGGCGGTAGTGGATCAAGGGTTGGACTTGATGATCTCAGAGGTCCCTTCCAACCCAGCCAATTCTATGATTCTATGATTCTATGAAACTAAACATGGCACTGGTAGCTAAGGTGATGTTGATTACAACGTGACCTGATAAAGTGACAAATAAAATAATTGGCTTAGGGTAGGTTTAGATGCTGAAAAACTCTTGATTTCTGGCAAAAAGCTATGCCAGACACTTAAAAGAAATAAGACTCAGATTAATTTTTAATTATATAATTTTAAATACTTTTATGAATATTTATGATATGGTATTATGAAATATATATATATTACAGTATATCACTCTAATTTCTCATTCTGTAATCTCTACGGAGGACACTGCTCCTTACTTTTTAGCCAACTCTACACATCCTGGACACAATTACTACACACTTCCCCGGCTGGGCAGAAGATCCAGAGCCACTACAGAGTTAATTCTAGCAACTTCTGTTGAGATACATCAGTGTAAGGAAAAGGCTGACAAAATGACAGCTTCCTCTCAACTCCAGAACACCAGGTTCCCAAATCAAAGAGGTGACTGGCACACTCAAATATGCTTGGAATTGCAGCCTCTGCTAGGAAGCAGCATTAAAGAAGGGAAAGGACTGTCAATATTTAATTCACCACCTTCCTTTACTACCTTATGGTAACAAAGGCAAATGCTAACAGAGTCCCACCTGGTTCCTCAAAGCTGGAACACAGGAATCAATCCAGGATTACTAAACCAGGAAAAATCAGACACATCACAACGAAACATCCCAGACACAAACAAAAAAACTTCCATATGAAGGGAAAGCAGCAATCTCCCACTTTAAGTTGCATGTAGTGTGATTTAATCATTCATCCTCTAGAAGTAGTCAGTCATATTCTGATTCTTGCCATTCAGCTGTTCTGAACAACTTCACTGTCATCCTTGGCTAAAATGGATGCAGGAATGATGCAGGCTTTCATCTCCAGCCCTGTTTTGCAGTGTGCTTGGTTGTTGAAGTGGATACTCTAATAAAGAAGCCAAACTAAACATAACTAAAGCTTGTTGCTTGTACAGTGATTTTTAAATGTTTCTAAATAACAACATAGAAATGCAGAAGGACATATTGCAAAGACATGTTGGAAGAAAAATTACTGACATTCATCATACATAGCAAACACCTCCTTCATCTTCTTTTCCATATCTGTTCTTTTGCTTCTCCACCAGTCCTATCCTTGTACCATGCAAGTATGTAGAGCACACTAATAGAAACTACTTTGAAAGCACAAAATCTGATTTAATAACTAAAAAAATTTATTAAATGAACAATTCATTACAAAGCATTTTCCTTTCCTAGATGAAGGATGGGTTTATCTAGAATTTAAAGTACAGTATTTATCCATTAATGGGTTTATTTAGTTTATTTCCTCTATTGATTCATTTTTATATTATTTTATCATGTGATATAAAGTGACAGCATATTACAGACTTCATCTTTCTCGTCCAATTTTTCTGAAGTTTAGATTAATAAATGTATTTATAGTAACTATTTATACTGCCACTTTGGAATTACTTTTTAACATTCTCCCTGCACCAATACACACTTATCTATGACAGATCCACTTTGCCTCTGTAAAATATTGACTTCCTAGTCCCTCCATGAGAAAAGACACAATTTTAGGAAATTTATCACCTACCTATTGTTTACTCAGGATGCTCATAAAAGGGAAACCAAGTTACAAAAAATGGGGTAAAAATAGACATAATTGTTTAATGATTACTTGCCCTTGCAGTGCTTTATACTTATGATAGATGAAAAATCACATTTTGTGATTAAATCAAATTAACACAACCATAAACAGAATTACTAATTAGTTTCTTGGTTTAAATGCTAATCATATAGAGACAGGGGACTTAACTAAAACTCTAGTTGAAAGTTGCATATGCATTTAACACAACGGTGTAAAATTTTAAGAAGACTGTTAAACAGTCTTACCCAGAAGACTGTTAAACAAGGAGCCATTTCTGTGAGACTGGTCACACACTGATAAATTACTGCTAAATTTTTTTAATGCAATAAAAATGCTGATCTCCTAGAGGTTTTGTTCTTTTCATAAACATGGGCTGCTTTTTTCACCACAGTGTGGTGGTTTAACACTTGGAACCAGTCTCTTCCTCAAATAATGTAAACCTTCAAATCAAATAATAGTTATCTTGCTCTCCAAAGAGATAATTGTGGCTTATAAAGATATTTCTGTACATATCTTAGTTCTTTTGTTCACAGAGGACCAGAATGTTTTGTTGATCGACTGCAACAGTACTTTGGTGAAGCAACGTGTGTTTTCAGCACAGATGTGTAACAGGCTGTCAATTTTATCAAAACCAAAGAAAGTCTCCATCAGATGAGTATCTGTTGCTTTTGGTATAGAACAGCTTGTTAAATAGGCTTCCAGAATGGTCAACTTGCTTTTAATTGCCTTACCATTTCTTCCTACTTTTCTTAATTGAGTGTCTAAAATATAGATAATGCAGCATTATCTTACATGCTTTGTAAATGTAAAACTTACATGCTGTGTCAATTCTGCTACAAAAAATGTCAAAACAGTTCAGAATAGAACACATTTCAATTGTGTAATTAAAAAATACATTTCAATGACATTGCAAGTCTCTCTTTAAGTGTGCTGAGCATAAAAAAGTAATGGCATCATGGTTAAATTTAAATATAACTTATTACATGTTTGGGAATGCACAGTGCACAGTCACGGCACCCAAAATAACCTTAACTCTTTCCACTGAAGACAAGAGGTGACAATCATATGATTAAGTAATTTTTTGTATTTGTAGTCTAAGAAAAAACCTTTTTTTTAAAAGCTTCTTGCCTGTCTTCTATCACAGCAAGGCAAACTCACTGAAATACTGATCTGAAATCAGAAGTTTCAAGTTAAAAAAATAAAATATCCAATTACATCAAGACATGGAAGAAAGGTGGTGAGAAAGGCAACACTAGATCCCCTAAAATCTCCTAGATGCTAAGAAGCATGGCAACTACTGAAACATTCTGGCTTTATGGCATCCAAAGAAGAGCAACGAAGATGGTGAAGAATCTACAGAACAGGTCTTAAGAACAGCCAAGAGAACTGGGGCTGATTAGCATGATGAAAAGGAGGCTGAGGGGAGACCTTATTACTCTCTACAGCTACCTGAAAGGAGGCTGTAGCATGGTGTGGGTTGGTCCTTTCTCCCAAGTGATAAAACAAGAGGAAATGGATTTTCCAATTAGGAAAAACATTCTTTACTGAAAGAGCTGCCAAGTACTAGAACAGGCTGCACAGGGCAGTGGTGGAGTCACCATTCCTCAAAGTTATTTGAAGTACAGATGTGATGCTTAGAGACATGGTTTAGCGGTGGGCTTATGGGCAGTGGTTTGCAGCTGGACTCTGAGATCTTAAAGGTCTTTTCCAACCCAAATGATTGTATGATTCTCTCCTGCTCTGCTACCAAGACAGATCTTGCTTTCTGGGATAACAGAAAATATTGTGGTGCTAGAAAAGATGCAGACAGTATGAGACACACAGAACACCTTCTAATTTACTTTACTGCCCTGAGAATTAAGAAGGAGAGGTAACACCTCCTCCTGCAGGGAAGATTCACAGAGGACTCTGCCCAAACAACCTTCCTGACAGATGTGCATGTAGTGGGAGTACTTCGTTTCCTCTGAGGTCAAACTAGTGTATCGTGTTCCAGAATCACTGAAGAGGGCTGGTACACTGAAGATAAGTTCTCCTGACCAAGTTAAGTCCTGTCAGATGTGTCTGACTTGAGAGCTTTCTTCAAAGACTCCAGGTACATAAATGTAAAACCAGAATATGGGATATGGTATCATGGTCAATCTCAGTAATTCTTCCACCTGACTTCTGAAATAGTTAGTTTTGTGGGCATTCAGTCTCTTCTTCGGTTAAACTTTAAAAATAAAAAATAAAAAATCCCTGAATATCAGATGATCAGCACAAGCAGATTTGTTTGTCCGGAAAAAATTGAAAGTAGTCCTACACAGATACAATTTTTTTCTGCTTCTGGCTTGTACGTAACCTCCCTATGAACTAAGTAACCTGTCCTCCTCAAAAACAAAAATAATTTTTAAAAAGCCACAAATTTCTGCTGCTGTTTCTATATTTAAATCTAACAAAAGTGCCGCAATGATAAGCACATTGTAAGCACACAAAGAAAATTACAGAAGAACAACACAGAGAACCCCAAACAAATTATATGCTTAGGTCCTAAATGGTTCAGATCCCTATGGAATCTGCAGGATGCTTCATATCCATCAGCCCTAAAACTTTCACAGTGACAAACTTGACTGCCAGCAAGATGCTTCCACACAAGAGAGCCCCCTCCTAGACTCAAGGTACATTTTAAAGTGTTTTCTAATTCAGAAGTCAAATACATTCTATCTGAACACATGCGTGATGTGAAAACATGGTTGCTACTGAAATTAGAAGATTTAGAAGTCCTCTTCTCACCATAGCTCAAATACCAGAAAACTTGATTTGAATACTCCTACAATTTAAAAAAAAAAATACATATCCCAGCCTTCTGGCATTATCTATTTCATGTGGTAATTTTTTTTTTTTTATTTTAAGTTGTTTTCCTCTCCTGCGAACAAGTGTTGGCAGACTGTTCCTAGCCTGTCACTTTGCCGCAGTTTATCTTTTCATTTCATTGATCTTCTAAATCAGCAAATTCTTGCACTTTAAATTCTAACAGAAATGTAGTTTAGGCTGCTAGTGTACAAAGACTTAAAAATACTCACATTAGCATGGTATTTTATGTGAAAAATTTCCCCTCATTTGCACCTCCCCAGCTACTCTAGTTGATGGATGGGGATTTTTCAGTGCACTTATTTAGTGCTGCTCTCCCTCTGCTCTTAAAGGCCTGCATCATGCAGATGCACAACTTGCACTGTACATTTAAAAAGCAAGTTATCACCACCTGCAGCAAAGTTTCAAAGTCTTAAAAAGCAAATCTAAAACCCAGTAACAAGACATTTTAACATATCACCATTTTTAAGACAGAATTGTTTGACCAACTAAAAGCAGTTTTCTCCCTTGAAGGTATTTTGAAAACATGGCTAGAAGGGTCACTAATTCCACAAGTATCCAAGCTGAAAAAACAAGAGAAAAAGTGGGTTATAAGCCAGTAACTCTTGTTTTTGAGCATCAGGTTAGTATTGTTCCTATTTGATTTTCTTTCAGCATGACAAAATTTTAATCAGACAACTGAGTCCTGGAAAAACATGTGGCCTGGCTTATTTTTGCTGCTGTTCATCAAGATAAACTATCTTTTCCCAGCCTCATATGACCAAAAAACTACTTCAGGAAATTAATTTCTTTCAGAATCGAGGAGGTGCAGAAGGACTTCCATGGCAAGCAATGATCACAGATATTTACAAAAGTCTCCTACACAAGACAATCAAACTGCTTGGAGAGGGGGCTTTCTACTGCATGAAGAATGTAAATGAGAAACCAGGATTTAATTTCTGAAGGTAATGCTGCAGATGATCAGTCAGGGATGGAAAACAGTAAATCCTTTTCCATCCTCCTATCTATGTTCCTCACAATTACACAGCCTCTGAATTTGACTGTACAGTTCCCAAAAACATGGTGGGTTCTACCCTGGTCTGACTGAAAAAGAAAAAAATGCCGTCCAGAATTTGGACCTGCTCATTTCCCACCAGCTAGTAGAATACACAAGGCTTATGACTGCTTTATAAGAAAAGGCCTCTGGGACAGGTCTTGAGTGTTAGGACTCCCTAACCCAGGCCCCTAAGGCTGCTGAGGAAGTCAGAGTAAAGGAACGAGTTTGCCTTGGTTGATGAGGACTGGGTTAAGGATCAGTTAATGAGTCTGGACATCCATAAATCCATGGGTCCTGATGGGATGCACCCACAGGTGCTGAGGAAACTGGTGGATGTCATTGCTAAACTGTTCTCCATCACCATTTTCTCAGGGGTGACTAATAATAGGACAAGGGGCAATGGTTATAAACTGGAGCATAAGCAGTTCCATATTAATATTAGGAAGAATTTTTTCACTGTGAGGGTGAGAGGGCACTGGAACAGGCTGCCCAGGGACGTTGTAGAGACATTCCCTGGAGACATTCAAAGCCCACCTGGATGTGTTCCTGTGTGACCTGATATAGATGACCCTGCTCTGGCAGGGGGCTTGGACTAGATGATGAAGGTCCATTCCAACCCCTAACTTTCTATGATGCCACAGAAGCCATGAGCATGTCACAGAGCCACGAGCAAAAAGAAGGAAAACCAAAGGGTGTGGGATTGAAGCATGAATGATAGCTGCCAGACCAGGGGAAAAAGCAGATGATGAACGATGAATGATGCAGAACACCGATTCCCACCAACCTTAACTGTGGAGTATTAATTCAGTGTTCTTGTCCTTTTTGAGACTATTCTTCCTTCTTTTGTAGTTGTTCATATTAGTAACCTAACATTCTTTCAGTTACTTTGTACAAGTAACTTAATAGTGAACAAATTTATCCTGGAAAAACCGCAAAGTTAAGAAAAAAAAAAGAAAAGAAAAGAGGAAAGGAACTAGGTGTAGAAATGTGGATACTCTCAAAACAAGAAAAAGGAACTGGACTGAGAAGGTAGGCAGGATAAAGTGAAGAGTGGTTTTCCTCAAGGCCTCACATACTCTAAAGATTTATCTTAAACAAAAAAAAAAGTTTTATATAGAAGTAGGAAACAGATCTCTTCCACCACCTCATTCACCATTCAGGCAGCAAGATGGAGATACAAATGTGACAGGAGAATTGATTTGAGCATAAACTCCAGGGGTAAACTTAGTAATTTAAGAGTGAGAAAATCTACTCGTTTGCAATACTGTATTTTGGTGCATTTAGAAGAGATACTTTTAGAAATCTGTCTGATGACAGATGCTCTTATTGTAGCATGAAAGAGATAGAACAAAAAGCTTGTTTTCAAAATGTGCTAACAAGCTACAGAATTCCAAGTGAGTAACTGGCTGTTCAGGAAAAAAATCTTAGGTTGCAAGGTACCATGCTTTATATGAACTCTATAGAGTCTAAACTGCTCTAAATTTATTCTGGCCTTAGGGTTTACATCTCAGTGCACTCGGATTCATTTTGTTACAAGCCATTAGAAATAAAAGGCTCTAGCTTATGGGCCATCTTCTAAGAGGATTTGCTGTATAAATTAGTGACTGATATCTCCAAAATTTAAGAGCTATCAAAAGGAAGAGGATACTGCAATTACTTTACTTTCAATTAACTCATTAAACCACCATTCACAGGGAGCGAAGAGACATTAAATCCTCTTTCTTAATACTTATTTTTATTATTTTACATGTATTATATTTTATAGAAATATACACTCACAAGTAGAAAAATCTTTTGTGCCCCAGAGGCTAGGATCAAAGTCACACTAGGTTTTTAACCAGCAACTACACTTTTCCAATGCAGATATCCCTGAAGCAACACCATGGATACTAAATTCAGCAAGACCCATGTTTTTTACTTTGATGCTTTTGGTCTCAGCAATGACAGCCAGATATTCTTTGGCCAACCTTGCCTATAACTACAGCAGTTGTTTTCCCCTCCTCAACTCACTGTGAAAGAGCAATGGCTTCACTTTTCTATCTACAAAATCCCATGCAGAAATACAGATGTGCACTTAAAACATCACATATGGGGTAGGTTTACCAAGTCCTAGTGCCTCAGATGGAAAAAAAAAAAAAAAAAGAAAAAATCACATGTGGCAAAGCATATCATTCCTTTCATTCCATATGTAAGGTACTCATGTAGGCACTTTGCTGCAAATTCTCCCCTGGCTTCACAATCAGTATGAAATGTTGCTATATCATAAGTGGATGTCTGGCTGATTACTGACACGTATTTTTTTGTCTGGGATTTCCAGGTGTCCAACAATACCAAGGCAACCAGCAGAACAGCCAGTAGAGCAGATGTCCCACGGACATTCCAGGGAAAACTGCCAATTCCTTCTTTCCCCATCTCAACTCCAACCTGGACAATGCCTTGCAATACTAATACTACACCTAAGCAATCAAACAAAAAAACCCAATAAGATTTTGTTGTAAACTTCCTAGTAAACAGAAAGGGGAAAAGGTGGATTGTTTTTTAATCCCTTTCACATTAAAGGGAGTTGTGCCAACAGAGCCACAGCCACCACAAGGAAACTTCTGGTAATGCAAGAGTTTAACCCACAGGTTACATTTAAAATTTCACAGGTGTAAGAGTCTAAGCTTTAGTAAAACCCCTAGCACAGCTAGCTTTCAACCCTGAATTACAGTATAACAATAAAATACTTCTCAAATTAAATAATTAGGCCACAAATGCACAGTCTTCACATAGAGGTGAACCCATTGGTTGAGGAATGCCCTGGCTCGGTCTTGGATATTAAATTGGTAAGCTCATGAAAATTCATTTTACTCCTGGTAGATAGTATTTTTAGAAGCATATGGTCACATTTATATATGATTTACACTGCTAGGAATATAAAGCAAACATGATTTTCTCCAGAACTTGAAAATATTTGATCTATACTTTTAGAAAAACTATTTAATAAAGGCATTGATACTGACCACACCTTTTCCCTTCCCTAACACACACACAGTTTAGAATTAAAAGACAGACATTTCTAGCCACAAGACTGTATTGAATATTTTTTACAGATTTTCAGAGACTGTTAGATTCTTTACACTTTGTAATCAAGACTCATCAAGTTCCATGTTTCCTACAGTTCAAGAAGTTAAAAACCACACTAACTTCTATTCACACAGTATATGCCTTCATACTTTCTAGTCCTTTTCCTTTACATATTCCTTTCTATTTTCCCATATTTCCCCCTGGTCCATCAAAATTATTCTATACAGTGCAGCAAATACTATTTTTCCTGCATCTAAATCAGCTTTTCTTTTGCTTACTATTTTTTCTGTAGTGAGGAAATACAGAAAAGAAACTGAGACTGCAGTACTTGTTACAAAAAGCCAAGTCTTCAACATCGACTTAGAGAAGTACATGAACAGAACAGACATTTTTGTACTTGATGTTTATCAAAGTTCTCTTGGATCAGACACTATTATCATCTTCCCCCTCCACCATCCAACATGACTGTGGCTTAAGCTTGTGTCACTCACACTAAGAAGAAAGCCCAGCTGTCACTCTCTAGCCTTGTACAATTGCAGAAAAGCAGACACATGTTTGCCAAAATCCAAACACTACTGAAAAACTAAGCTCTGTGCTTGTCAGAACTCATTACGATAGGAAATATCAACAGAAGGAACTTTAAAAGAATGCAAGACTTAGTCTGCCTGGTGCTACTTCACCTGAACTCAAAATGGAGAAGGTGCCTACAGGGTGCAAATGGGGTCAGGTTTTAATTTCTGAGTCTCAAGGTGGGCAGCATCTTCCCTTTTCTTCCTCTGAACCATCAGAAACATCCTCAGAAACATCTCAAGGTCTCAAGGTGGGCAACATCTTCCCTTTCCTTCCTCTGAACCATCAGGAAAGGATGGCTGCTAGAAGCAGGCTAGAGAATAATGCCATGGCACACACAGGGCTGCCCTCCACCAGCACATTCAGGTGCTGTGTGCCTGTGTGTCAGAAATTCCTTTCCATCCCCCATTCTGCTGAGACCAGGAACTCTTACACCCCCTGTGCTTGAATTATGTCTTCAAAACAGAATTACAATTATGCAGCTTCTTCTACAACCAACCAGATGAAGCCTCTCCAAAAAGAAGCAGCTAGCTAGCTTACTGCAAAAAGCTCCAAGACCCTCTGCATAAAAACACAGAGAGCTAATAGTTATCTCAAGTTCTACATGCCCTACACAAGAAGAAAAGGTCAGTTTTCCAGGAAGAAATGATCCTGAACCAGACACCATGGTGGTTCCAATACAACAAACAAAGGTAAGAGCCCTTAATGTGGAAAGTTTCCTTAGGTTCTCCTGAAGGCACCTAGGCACCCTTTTCCAGGACATCTCCATTTTGCTGATACAAAACAGAAGTACAAGGAGAAACATGCTTAAATATGGTCTGTCTTCACATCGAACTTACTTTGGGAATGATTTTTTTTAAATGTTCAGGCTTCGAGGCAGATTTTTGAGTGGGCTGATAAAGTCTCATTAGGCACCTGAGAGGCACATGAAGAGTCTAACTGCACTTTTAAGTTATTAAACGATGTCCAGACTTATTTCCTTTATTCGGGTGACAAGCAAAGACAATAAACTTCACTACTTCTGCCTCTCAGAGTGTTTTTTCCTTATATACAGAGGCTGGACTCCTGCAACTTAACTCATCTGCATCTTGAGCCAATCACCCCAAGTTTGTTTCATAACCTGGAGAAACTGGCAGCTTTAGAAACATCTCAACTGTTTGATATATCCACTTTAGACTAGAGCCATCGGCACTGTAGATACAGATGTGCCTATTCCTTTCAATTAACTACTATTTTTTTCATAATAAGCTACACCAGAAGAAGCCAGTGATGTTGCATATGCTAATATGTATCCTATTTTAGTTATATGGATGACAGCTGAGTACTATTCAGTCAGCCAGTACTACCAGCTCTTTCCCATTTCATTTTCTGCTGGCACAGGAGCAAGCAGGAAACCTGAGGAGGGAAAAGCAACATGCATGGGAGCAGCACTGAGAGGAGACACTGGCTAGATCACAAATTGCCAATAAAGATAAAACATGGAATGTGGGTGCATCACTTATCCATGCAACAGCCATGGCACTCATGTCACAGAGATATTCGTACATTTTTGCTTTTTAAATCTTCCAAGATAATGACTCAAATATGAGACTGTGGTGTTCCTGATCAACTAAACTATCACTGCATATAGTTGTTAACCCTGGAGTGTAAGAAACAACGTATGAACACAAAAAATACTCTGCTGGGTCAGAAAAATGGCGTATCCAGTCCTGTATTTTGGCTCCAATAAAAGATGGCAGAAGAGGCTTTTGTGTAGGCCTTTCTTCTCATCTTCCACAAGCATCTACTGCTGTTGTTTGGGGGAAGCAAAGATGGGCCGCCTAAAAATGAGAAAATACTAGCTCTACCAGAAATATCACTGGAAGCTGTAGCCTGTTACATGGGGAAGTTGCCAAATCGCCAAATATAGAAACTGCCATTCTGATTACAGCTGTGAGATGCATTTCACTGATGGGCTTGTTTTTCTCTGTTTTATATTTTATTTAAAAGGATGAATCCCTTAAAAAAAACTAGCATTGTAAAATGTTACCTATTTCAGAGCACCAAAACCTGCAGTGCAGGCAGAGATTTAAAGCCACCCAGTATATTGCAATACATGTTCTCATCAATAGTAGGTCAGCAGAAAGCAGTGTGATTAATCTGCTGGTACTCTCCCAGCTTCTGGCTGTGATAGTAAAAGGGATGGTTAGAAACCTAAATAGGTGACTTTAACAGCTGCTCTTCATAAATGCTCAGAGTTACTGAGGTGGAGTGAGTCTACATGGGTGTGAGTCTGCTTTCAGGGCATCATATTCCCCTGTAAAATATTTAGAGCTGTATATAGACAGCTATGTATGTAGTGTGACAAAATAAATCATACCACTCGTCTCTATTATCAGCTGCTCTCCAGTAATAGACAAGGACTTCAAGCCAGCCTCCAAAAATCACCCACTTGAATGGCCTTAAAATAAACAGATAATAAATTACTTGAAATGTCTGCAAGATGAAATATGGCTAAGGTAGAAAGCAAGTTCAATACATCTGATTTCTTCTGTTGTGAAATGTGCCTTCAAAAGGAAGAGAGATGGTTTTAAAATTTGTTTTTGTACAGCAATTCATTTTTCAAAATGCAAGGCAGCAAGCACACTCATTCAACACCCACATAACTTAAGAACAGATATCACTTCTCTTGCATACAATCAGTCAAGTGCATATTGTACACATGGATAAGAGGCTTCAAACCCAAAACTCTAACATGTTGCTGGACTTGAGCATCTGGTCACCTGTCCATCTCAAAAGAGAAATGCTCTACTGTGGGAAAGGACACTGGTGTGTATTGGTACTCTACTGGTCCAACTCCAGTAGAAAAAGCAACACACCTGGGAAAGCTGTATCTCCAGACCAGCATGAACTAATCTCTCAGTGGGTCACCTACAGTATTCTTGCCTTAAGTGTGTATTTTCCTTTGATGTACATACATTGCACTTGTTAATACTAATGAGATCACTGAGAAACTCTTTAGAACAAAGGAAAAACAGGGCCCTGAGGGCTATGTACTCACTCCTGGTGAAAGCAGTGACTGCCATAGTTTGAGGTCCCTGAGCTACAACACAAAACCTCCACAAAAGGAGATGAAGAATACAGGCACTGTCATTGGAACATTGCCATAGTTAAGTTTGGCTTATATATATTTTAATCAGAGCTTCTGAAAAAGCTTCAAAGAGCCTACAGTGTACAATTTAATTAGCTATTTGTTAGAGAGAGACCAGGGTTACTTTGAAATTCTGCCATCTGATAAGGAACAAGCACATTCAGTCAGAGGTGTTATGCAAACCCTACCCAGACAGTGCTCCAGACCTCCATTTAAAATTAAATCTTCTAGCCCAGAAGAATTACGTTCTTCCAGACTGTACTTAGAGCAGGATCAGACCTGGAGTGCAGCAGGAGACTCAGGAGTGCACCTGCAAACAGGCCAAACACAAGGAAGTCAAAACAGTGATTATTCCAGTGGACAGTTCTGGTTCTGTAAGGGGATGGAGTTGTGTAATTTAACATCCCAAACCCTGACTGACAAGAAAGAAAGTGTCAGATGTTCTTGAATTTAAACACAGTGGCGCTCTGGACATAAGGCCAGGCTTAAATACAATGTTCTGGCCAGTACTAGATCAGCCTGCAGTGCCAGCTCTGTAGGTTTGTGAGAATGAGCAAACTGCATTGGCCAAACCACAACTGAGGCAACTGCATTTTACTCACACACATTTTCAAATAAATCAGGTTTATAAATTAAAAATGGAAGTCTACCAACCTGCTGCACCTTCCTCACTTTGGACACAAAGATGAAACAACATCTTGCTGAGACCATCATGAGAGGAAAAAATAAAGATGCAGCAATTTTAAGAGGGAGAATGTATAGGATGGTTTCTTGCTTCTGACACCCTCTCTTCTTGAACTTAGTAGAAGAGGTCATTTATGCGTTAAAAATGTGCAGTCCCAGAATATATTCCCTATTTACCTGAACATTTCCCTTTTATCAGTGGACCGAGATCAGTTAATTTGCTAAAAATGCTTATTTTAAAGGCAAAAGCCATACTCCAGATAGTATCACAAACTGGAGGGCACTCCTTGGCAAAGCGATTTATTGCCTTTCGCTGAACACAAAAACTTGAGATATCCCTGGTCACAAACTGCAGTGGGCTTGTGGAGAGCAGAATGAAAACATTTTTCTTTATTCTGAGCAACTCCCTTTAATGAGATGCATTTAGCACACATCTCCTCATTACATTCATCACGCCGCATTTCAGCAGCTTCTCGAATCACTCGTGATTGCACAAACGAGTCTTCTGCAAGAACCTGAAAGGCGGCGGCTGCTGCTGGTGCTGCTGGTGTTGGTATTGCTGGTGCTGGTGCTGGCTCCTCCTCTCAGCTCTGCAGTTTTTATGAATGAGCAGCAATCACTGTAAGTGAATGACTGCCAACTGCCCACTCAACCCTTGCTGCTCCTCCCTCCACGTCCTTACTAGAGAAGCAAACAAGCTCCCTGACTGCAAATGAGCCTTCAGCACACTCCCCAATGTATGGCATTCATCTTTCAAAACAGGAACTAAATGTTCTTCCGGATACTTATAGAAATTAAATATTAAAAGCTTATGCAACATCCTTTTTCTTTTTTTTTTTTTCCTTTTTTTTTTTTTTTTTTCCCCAACCAGATAACTTTTTAGGCATTTAATCAAAGGGAAATTGTCTTTTTCTGAATGCTTCACTGCTTCAGCAACAAACAGGAAAACTGGAATTAAAAAGCCCTCACCTACTTCCAGCAAACTGAGATTTATCTGGAGCCAAAACATAAAATCTGACAGTTGTTTTGCGATACTATATTGATGTATCAACATAAAAGATACTTTCTATCCAGAAGGCAGTTACTTCTATACCAATAACGTCTTAATTTAATGGATACAATGAAAACAATCGGTACAATTTTGCTTGTTTATCACAATGAGCATGGTCTATAAAGGATGTTAAATGCCACAGTAGTTACCATCATAGCCCAATCTATCTAAATTTGTGACTGTAAGCAGAGTGTAAAAACTCGTATAGGAGAAACATTTGTACTACAGATTAGTTACCAAGGCCAAATGTAAACCAAGAAGTAGCTTGCTGCATGCTCTGACATTACCCTGTTATGATAGAAGACAAAATAAAAAGCAAATTATCCTCTATTTCATATTGCTTAAGATGTCTTTTCAGTTCTTACAACCCTGCAGCCCAGTTTTGCCACTGCTGGGAAGCAGCCACAGGCTTTGTGCCGAGTTTGCAAGGTCTCAGGACCAAGGTTTGTCAGCCCTGCTTTGGCTGAACTTCCCTTGGCCCATCCTCAGCTGTGTTTCCCTTGGTCTGGCTGGAACAGCAAATAGCAGAGCTTTGTATTTCCTGTCACCTGGAAGGGAAGAGAGGTGTTTGTGACATGCAAAGGAGGGTGAAGCTGAACAACTTGTAATTGGCACATTCAACAATACAAAAAGGGCACAGATCCCAGAGTGCCTTCACTGAGCATTACAGAGTCAGGAAAAATATAATGGAGCTAGAACAGAAACAAAAATTCAGAAGGAAGAGAGAGTCCAATGTCTTGTGCATACCTTAATCTCAATTCAGCTAAAACAATGAGTTTTAGAAGAGATCTAAGCACAATAGATTGCCATCTAGAATACATCCTATCATTTTCAGTATACAAAAAAATGGAAAACAAGATGCATTCAGCAGTGGCTAATACTGAAGCATAATCTCATGTCCTAAATGCCTAACAAGTTCCAAGAAGAGATAAGAAGACACAACACTGGAAACCTACACACCATGTTTCAGTGCAATTATTGCTAAATAATGACAATGAATAACACAGGTAAAGGCTGGGGAGGGGAGGGACATAGGACCTAAAGTGATCATGTAAATGTCTTTAAATATAGGCAAACTAAAGTTATTTAATGGACTAATACATATTTTTGTTGTAAATGTGTTGATAACCAGAAAAGAGACAGCTTGTAAATCCTTCGTTTAATTGAATTGTGTTAAATGAAGCTCATGCTCATGCTTTGCTTATTTGAGCATGAAGAAAAAAAAAAGCAAGTCATAGTCCATATGGAGATGGAAGTATTTATCTGCATGTCAAAGGCTTGACTTCAGCTGAGGCACATGCAGTCATCACAAAATGTATCAAAAGATTTTCATTAATTCCTTCTCAGGTGCTATGCCCTGAAGCAAACTGCTTCCTCATCTCCAATTCCCTGTAAACACTGATGAACACAATGCATGTAAAGTGGTGTGAAATGGAGGACAGAGCCAATATTTCCTGTGTATCCTGAGAAACAGTACTAAACCAAACCCTCAGCAGCAATTTATTTTGTTGTGGTTTTGGGGTTGAGGTTTTGCTTGTTTGTTTTCTTGGGGCTTTTTAAGCCTTTTTGCAAAACAAATAAAAACACAGGGACAAAGAAAGACAATAATTGTGTCTCTTCTTAAGGAAGCTCAAATGGTATAGCAGTTCAGGAGGCCTCAAGAAGAGCACATTCATACCCAATTAGCTTGTTTTCCATCTTCAGCAGTATCAGATAATCTTACAAAAGATAATAAACTTCTACTATGAATTCTGCCTTCCTTGCTTGTATCTTTACGCCGTCATAAGCTACCACGAAACCACCATTAGAAAAGTAGAAAGTGACAGTAGCAGACACAGCCTTTGAAGTTCTCTGCCCCTGATGCAGCTTGCTGCCTTTCCTATCCCATCACACTGACATCCACATGTAAACAAAGTATGTCCTCCACCTAGATGTTTGCCATGCAGTTTTTGAGAGAGCTGCACTTTGAGTTTCTAAGCCAGGTACCCAGGGGAGATGATCAACTGCTGGGATTCTAGTAGTCAATTAAGATTTTCATTCTATGAGCTATACTACCATTTTTACTTCTGACACAACAAAATCCAACATTTTCATTGCAAGAGCAGCATTGCTCCAGTTTGTATCCCTCATGGTCACTCTCCAGCTTGAGACCAACCTGATCCTCAGGCCATCACAGAAGGGAGCAAACAAAAGGGCAGGGCATGAAACCAGCCAAAGCTGTTATCTGAAGCAGCCAGCATGGCCCCAAATTTGTTTCCATTTGTAGTTGCTCCCCTGGATATTTTGTATTTTTAGTACCATCAACATGACTGCTTAATACATGTACACTAGTGCTATTCATAGCAATAAAATCTCAGTAATTCCACTTTTTTCTTTTGATCTATTTTTGCAGGTGTTCTGATGCTGACACAACTAGGCTGCAAACATACTTCTTTTGTCTGAAAGTAATTCTGAGGCAAGCCCAAAAAAACTTATCACTGCAACATCTGAAATACCATCAGTCTTAGGAACATGACTATGTATTTTTTGTCTAAGCTATTTAAGATTCCTATGACAGATAATGAGTAAAGAGTAGTAACCATTCTTTCACATCCAGTTCAAACAACTTTTGTTTTATGATGATGGAGAAAGCCAACATGTTAGGCATTGTAACATATTCAGGAAGACAGTTATGTTCACACATCACAAAATCAGCTCTTCATTTACTTTTGATTAAATCTATGCTGCCCAGTTGGAAATAGCTAAGTGGTCCATTTAGACTTCAGTAGGGGATATTTATTGCATGAATTATTTGCAAACTGTCAAGTATCAGCACTGTGTTTACCAAGAATACATCATCTTTTCTCTATGCCTTTACTTTAATAGACTCGTAATGATTCAGCTATTTGAAGGGTAGTCTCCAAACAGGACAGCTACAGTGGTATTTTGAATACTGTTTTTTCCACTTCTCACACTCTATTCTTCACATAAAGGATGTAAATGGAAATCACTTACTAAACCCTTTGGAGAGATGCATTCAATATTAATCCAGGCAAGGGATATGTGCATGAACATGGTTACAACATCTCAGACATTGCTGATTCTGGACTAAAATACAATCTGTGAAGCACTGGGAAGGTGGAAAAAAGCAGATACAAGTGGGTTTGGGTCTTTCTTTCTTTCTTTCTTTCTTTCTTTCTTTCTTTCTTTCTTTCTTTCTTTCTTTCTTTCTTTCTTCTTTCTTTCTTTCTTTCTTCTTTCTTTCTTCTTTCTTTCTTTCTTTCTTTCTTTCTTTCTTCTTTCTTTCTTCTTTCTTTCTTCTTTCTTTCTTTCTTTCTTTCTTTCTTTCTTTCTTTCTTTCTTCTTTCTTTCTTTCTTTCTTTCTTTCTTTCTTTCTTTCTTTCCCTCCATTGAAATCCAAGTAGACCTTACTTAAAAACCCTACATATTACTTGTCAATAGTGAGTCACTTTTGAGACCTCTATATTCTCTTTAAATACATATTCCATATTTGATCACATGACTCATTCTGTACTTGCATGTATCTATCTATACTTGCACACTCCTACACACAGAGAAGATCACAGGGTATCTGAGGTTAGAAGAGATCTCTGGAGATGATCTAGTCAACTCACTGCTCACAGCTGGGTAAGATCTGACCTCAGATCAAGTTGCTGAGGACTTTATCTACCAGTCTTGAAACCTCCAAAGATGGAGACAACCCAATGTCTCTGGTTGACTGTACTTGTGGTGAAAAAGCTCTTATCATAGAATCATAGAATCATAGAATTGGCTGGGTTGGAAGGGACCTCAGAGATCATCGAGTCCAACCCTTTTACCACCGTTACGGTTGCTAGACCATGGCACTGAGTGCCACATCCAGTCTCTTTTTAAATATCTCCAGGGATGGAGAATCCACTACTTCCCTGGGCAGCCCATTCCAATGCTTGATCACTCTCTCCGTAAAGAAATTCTTTCTAATATCTAACCTAAATTTCCCCTGGCACAACTTAAGACCATGCCCTCTTGTCTTGTTGAAAGTCGTCTGGCAAAAGAGACCAACGTCCACCCGGTTACAACCTCCTTTCAGGGAGTTGTAGACAGGGATGAGGTCTCCCCTGAGCCTCCTCTTCTCCAGGCTGAACAGCCCCAGCTCTCTCAGCCTCTCCTCATAGGGTCTGTGCTCGAGTCCCTTCACCAGCCTGGTTGCCCTCCTTTGGACCTGCTCCAGGACCTCGATATCCTTCCTGAACTGGGGGGCCCAGAACTGGACACAGTACTAGAGGTGTGGCCTCACCAGGGCTGAGTACAGGGGCAGAATCACTTCCTTGGATCTGCTGGCGATGCTGTTCCGGATACAGGCCAGGATGCCATTGGCTTTCTTGGCCACCTGGGCACACTGCTGGCTCATGGCTCTTCCTTATACCCAGTCTTAATCTCGTTTCACTTCATGTCCCATATCTATCATCCTGTGACCACCGCAATGCTTGGAATAGCCCAACTCTATCTTCTGAATAAACTACTCACAGGTACTGAACAGACACTACAGGCCCACAAAAGCCCCTTTTTCTCCAGGCTGAGCAAACCCAGGTCCTTCATCCTCCCCCAGGGCAAGTGCTTCAGATCCCTGACCATGCTGATAGTCTCTGCTGAACTCACTCCAGTCCATCAGTACCCCTGTACTGTGGGGTCCAAAACCAGATGCAATGTTGTACATGATGCTTAAGAAGTACTGAGTAGATGATAATAACTTCCCTTGATTTCTTGCCTGCTGGGTGCTTTTTGTTGCTGCCCAGGTATGCTGCTGGCTTATATTTAGCTTGTTGTCTGCTAGGATGCCCAAGTCCTCTTCTGATGAACTGTCCCCAGTCAATCAGTTCCCAGCCCAGGTTGTTACATTCCTTCACAGGTGAAGGGAGTTTGCATTTGTCCTACTGTCCCTTCCACAGTATTCCAGTAAACCCATTCCTCTGATTTATTTGAGTCACTCTGGATACCACCCCTGTCCTCAAGCCTATCTACTGGTCCTCTTAGCATGGCACCATCTGCAAACTTGACCTCAGCACATTCTGTTGCCTTTTCCAGGTCATTGAATAAGACATAAATAGTAGAGACCCCTATGGCACTCCACTTGCCATCAGCACCCAGGCAGAGTACAAACTACTAACTGCTACACTCCAAGCCTAAATATCCACCAGGTTTTTACCCATCTTGTTGCTAAGCCATCCAGACAGAAAGATTCTAATTTGGACATGAGAGTACTATGTGAGACTGCATAGAAATTCCTGTTAAAGCCAAAGCCAATGACACATACTGCTTTCTCATCCACAAAGCTAACCATTTCATCATAGCAGGCAACTAGGTTGGTCAGGCATGATTTACCCTCAGTAAATCCATGCTGACTCTTTCAACCACAAGTTTGCCCAGAAACATATTCCAAAAGGACTCATTCCCTTATTTTCTCAGGGACTGAAGTAAGGCTGACTGGCTTGTAGCTCTCCAAGTTTAGATTTTGGGCTTTTCTGAAGATGGGTACAACATTTGCCTTTCTCCAGTCGATAGAGAACTCACCTGATTTCCAAAACTTTTTGAAGATGATAGGGCAGCAACCTTGCAAGGATGTCTGTTGACAAAAGTCATAGGCCTCCAGCCTTCTCCAGCACTTGTATCAAAACCATCCACAGACTCCAGATGCCCCATTTTACAGAGCCAGGAGATTTAGGCTCTCCTCTCTGCAGAATCTCTGTGAAGACCTCATTAATCCCTTTTTCATCCTCCCTGATACCATATAGTCTGCTCATATCCTCCTACAGCTCCAGAACTTGGCCACATCTCTACAACAGCATACACACCAAGGAGGCACGGACACCACTTCTGACTTCAGTGAGAGGCACTGGGCACTGCCTGCAGCCTGGACCTGGAGAGCAGAACCTCTACCAGAGCTCAGCCCAGTCAGGGCTGGGCCAGGGACAGCTGTTCCATTTGCAGTTCGGGCCCAGGCTCTGTGGTGCCTTGTAGAAAATCCGCGGAGGCTTAAGGACAACACGTAGTCACCAATATGTTTAAAGTGGAGTCGTCTATAAACAATTCATGCTCACTTTATATAGAACCCTTGTTTATATAATGATATATATAATGATATAGCAGGTGGCTATATCTTGGCCATAAATCCTGTTCTCACAGAACTTCTGCTGGCTACATCATTATCCTGTTATTCTTCTTTTCTGCTGCCAGCTCCCTTATCTTTCTCCCATAGCTCATCTTTCAATAACCTTGCAACTAGGCCTCAAGGCCCTTAGCTTACTCTAGCTAAAGCTAAATAGTCTGGATTGCTCACATGTCTGTTTTCTTCCAGACAGTTTCCCAACAGTGTCTTACCTAACACTGCCTTCAGCAGGTTTAAGTGTCCCCTTTTGTGACAACTGTGGCTTCTAAATAGCACACCCTGGCAGCTACATAGTTGTGTTGCCAGTGATAGCTAAACACATGCTTGGTCCTCTCTAATCAGAGGCTGACCTGATGGTGCCATAAAAAGTCTCCAGAGATCCTGAAACCAAACCACAAACTGCAAACTCTATTCACAAGCAGCAGCCAGAGCCAGCACCCAGGCACATGCCCTGCTGTGGTCCCCAGGGATCACCTGCTGGGCAGACAGAGGCCTGGCACACACCAGCTCTTCTGCTCCATACTCCACAGGGTCCCTTTGCTTGAGGTGCCTCCTGAGGGTCTCCATCTCCTCTGCAGGATCCCCAGCCCACCCAAACACCTCCAGCCACCCAAGATCCTCCATACTGCCACTGGCCTCCCAGTGATGGGTGCAGAGGCTGAGGCTCCCAGCTGACCCATGGGAAGCCATTGGTCATTGGTCATGCTGGGGGACAAAATAGCCTTTATGAATAGGGAAAACTCACCAGACTATCCTTCTTCCCAGGAAGGAGGAAGAGCTATAAATCATTGCTGCCCTGGGGATAACACAAATTAGGTCCTTCCACAGAGCTCTTCTATCACCACACTGCTTCCCCTACCCTCAAGGAGGGTGATTGCTTTAAAAACCGTCTCCTTCAGATGCAGTCTTTCCTTCAGCACACACAAAACAGTTTGAAAATTAACCCAGCTAACCAGAGCATTTCAGATGAATTTGCAAGTTGTTTATTATCATTCTTCTAACCTGAAAACTTGAGCACAACTGCAAAAGTAAGTACCTTTTTTAACCACTGTTACAGTCCTGGAGAACTTTGATGGGAACCTGAATAAATTTTTGGCTGTGTGCTGCATGAGGAAAAGCCCCTTCACGGCAGCTGCAGCCATGGAGGAACTGAGACCTACAGACAACAAGCAGCGGGGGCTTTTTTAAATTAACTGATAAGACTCCTCATCTGAGAGATTTTACAAACATCACAGGGTTTCTTTTTCATTTTTCAGCAATATTTTGATTAGGAAACCCAAACAGATTGCGGTATACTGAAGGGCAAGAAACAGGAGTGGCCATTCTGTCCAGTTCTCCAATGTTGATGGATACTCATTCCATTGCTTTTAGCAGATCAGAATGGGCCTCCAGGTGCAGAATAAGACCACCATGAAATGGAAGGGCAATAACTAGGGCCACACAAACTTCTGATGACACACACGCAGGTATGATGCAAGGTAAGGAAAGAAGCAGAGGAAAAGTTGCCCTCGTGGAAGTCTGCAGGCAGAACATTTAAGTCCATAATTCATGTTAACAGCATGTCAGATATGGTGGCTACAGACACACAGTAATACCAGGATACAAGTGCTACAAAATGTAATATTTGTACCGCATAACCACAGGTATAAATGTTTTATGAGCTCCAGCAGGGCCTAAAGAACATATTAGAGATTGGGTGAAAGACAAAATGATGCTTAAGAAAGAAGAAAGTGGGTCTTGAGCACTCAGGTCCTTAATCACCCAGCATGTGGAAAAAAAGCAACAAAACAATTCCTCATCATGTTCTCATAATTGATTAACTGAAATCCAGGAAGGGGAAAAAGACGAAGACTCAGCTTCTATGGGGAAAAGGGATCAAATCCCTCATTACCTGTTAATTACCAGTTCTGCATCCAGGAGCTTGGTGTATCCCTGGGAACAGGTCAGGAGACTAGCACACTAAGCCTGGTAAAAGTTCAGATTGCACAAAACCAAGAAACTGTCCCACATAATTATTTTCTGGTAAACGATGGGATAACTGGTCTGTACTACCTGGGTATCAGCAGAAACTGAAGACAGCAGAGAAAGTTTAGAAGGCCAGTAGCATCTGAGATGAACTAGCCTGCACCCAGAGCACTGTCTGCAGTAGCAGCTGCTAACCTGCATTAACTCAAACTTTTGCCCACACTACCTGAAAATTTAATCAAGAGGGAGTTAAAAGCACTATTGTTTTATAGACAAAAGGGCTGTGCATTGATTGGACCCAAATTATGCAATCTCCAAGTCCACAGTGATGAGATCCTTTGAACATCTCCTCCACATGCAGTAGGTGCTCAATAGCATTGGAAGCAAGTTCTAAGTGTGCCCAACAAAACGTGTCTGAAAATGAGTAATAAATCCTAGCTTCAGTACAACTGACAAATAGGTTTTTAGGTGTATAAAAAATACCTGTGTCTTCCTTGCTGCTGACACCAAATTCATCCATTGGGAGCAGAAGGCAGAAACAACATATAATTTATGGTTTTCAGTAAAAATCATTGTGACAAGTTGTCAAAGGTAGAACCAACTTAGTCTTTGAAAGCTATTTGACAAATAAAAAAAGACTAACAACTTTCTTTTAATAAAATCCAAATTTAGCTTTAATCATTAGAATTTTTATAAAAAGGAAATTGTCTTCCAAAGCAAAGATTGGCACTAGTTCATGTTGTCAAATTTGACAGCATGAAATCATAGAACAAATTACAAGATTCTGCAGCTGCTAAATACAGTCAAATACACTCTACAAGTTTTATTCTTATAAACTCATTAATATGAGGCCCTGCTTTTGCAAGGAAACGCCTCTTTTCCAATGGACAATTTGGACAAAAGTGTTTCTGAAAGATTCCTCACCGTTGTTATGGTGCCTTTATGTTCTTTCAACGTGTAAAAGCCCTAATCTGGACACCACGCTGTACCAGAGCCCTGTGGAGCTGCCAAGAGTCTGGAAACAGCTAGAACAGCCTACAAGTAAGTACCTACAGCTGTTCTGGGTGAGGGCCCCTACAGCTGCACTCACCTACAGCCAAGGCACAAGGTAACCCATTTGGTTTTGAACTGAAGCCATAAAGTGCAACCACAACCCGCTCCATGGCCAGTGGTGACAACCTGCCAGCACTGAACAGCTAGGGAGAGGTGGTGTTTTAAACCACTCCAGCTACATGTGTTGGATTTCATTTTTTTGTGTATAAAGGAAAAAATATAAAGCAAATTTATGTAACAAATACTGTGTGTGTGGACTCTATCAGTATTAGCCTGATGCAAGTTAAATTGTGGCTAGACACCCAAGCTAGCAAAAAATATAAACAAAACCCCAGATGTTTTTAATATTTAAATTAGGCACAATCCTTTGAATAGCTATATGCACATAGACTATATTTAGTATTAGAACCAAAAATAAGAGCTATATGATCTTAAAAGAAAAACCACCAAAACCACAACAACTTAAGTTTCTTTTCATTGTTTTTAAAGAGATCTCAAAGTCAATCTGGCAATAAAAACAAAACTACTTTCAAAGAAGCACGCTAAAAAAACTGACATTGAACTATGTAACTATTTTTTTTTTTTTGCTGATGTTTCATCTGATTTGTTGAAAACCATTCACAATTGAATGTTTCAAAAGTCTACACTGTAACTATATCCAAGGCAGCTATTGGTGCACTTGAGGGGTGTTTTGCCATATTTTCTAACAATTCATGTCAGCTGGACACAGTGAACAACCCAGTCCTGCTCCTTAGAGTGATTCTGCTCAGGACTGTCTTAGATAATTCATTTGCCTTGTACAGGACTGTAGACACAACACACTTCTTTGCTGACCTCATTACAGAAGTTTTACTTCAGCATCTACTAACTATATTAATTTCTTCCTCCAGACATCACTGTGGATAGTGTGACTACTCCTGGTCTGTCTCCCTCACTGAAAAAAACAAACCAAACCAAACCAAACTCCACAAAAAAAAAAAAAAAAAAAGCCCCAAAACCAAGCAAAACAAAAAAATCCCCAAACCAAACACCCAAAACACCATTTCTGCTTTAGATGAGTTAACACTGGAAATGACTGCAATCACTGAGGTCCTACCAATGGTCATTACCCCTTAGCTCTAGGAGGATTCTCACAGCAGACAACACTCCCTGTACCTCCCTGGCAAGGCAATGCAACTTTCTGTCCTGAAAACCAAACTTGAACAGGTCATGCTTAAACCCTGTAACTCTGTAGTCACAGAGAGTGCTCAGAGGGTGAAACAGTATTTCAGCATAGATGAGGCACAGAAAACTCATTTGTGACACCAAAACAGAAGGCACAAAATCATTGCAGAGATAAAAAAATAAAAAGGGGAAAACAAAATGTAGAAAAGCAACTATTTAAATTAAAAACTCAAGTTTACTGTTTTAAACAGAATTCATATCTGGCAAATGGAAGAAATCTTATCTGAATCACTTAAAATCAAGAAGGTTTCTTGGTCTCTGCCAGGTAAGAAGCCAAGAATGAACACTGAGTTCCAAAGGGACATTTTATGGTAATATTTTTTAATCACTAATAGAAAACTATCATCTTCTTCAGAAAGCACCCATGTATCATTATCAGTACGTGTTACTTATTTTTATCTGGATCAAGATACCTGTTAATTTTATAAAATCACCTTTTCCTAAGAAACATGAGCATGTCTATTTTCTGTTTGTGATCAAGCTTGCTTCCTGACCTCTGCATATTGACATCATGGATTATTTATTACTACACACTATCTCCTAGAGGCACAATTAAAGTTATGCTGGGTATACACTATCCATAAACTTTTTACTTGTATTTGGTCAAATTGCTGCATGCAGTTTTATAATATTCTTAATGCTATCTTATATTAAGACTTACTAAAATTGAATGGCAGCTCTGCAGTACGTTTCAAGCTCCAAAGTATTCCAGTTACTGAAGAAAACATCAGTGCTTACATAGTGCTTCCTCATTTGGCTTCACAAAGAGGGACAAAAGGACATGGCCATGTCTTGTCCACACTACACATTCTAGGAATTAGATCTATAAAGAAAAAACTAGGTTCAAAGTTACCGGGTAAGATGTGTGTCTTCTCAATTCCCAAATACATTTATGGAAGGCACAGGTTACCTTGAGCATCTATTGATGGTTCATGTTTTCTCTCCATTGTAACATCACATCCAACTCCAGGCAGCCTTTGCCAGCTCTTTATCCACAGTCCTGACAACAAATGTGAATGTTCCCCTAAGGGTTATTTTTATATTTTCTCTAAGTGTTCATTAGCACAGGTTTTGGAGCAAGACCTCCTACTGTGCTATAGCTCTCTGCTACACAGGACAAGTACCCAGGAACTACTTCCAGCTTCTTGACCCTGAGAAACAGGACTTTGCTTTGACACAAAACTGCTAGTGAGAAGCTCCATGTTGCCCCACTGATACAAGAAGTGAGATTCATCTTGCCTATCTTCACACACACCTACAAAAACAAATGCTATCACTACCTGAGCTACTCACTATAGGCTCCTTTTGTAGTCACTGTAGAGAAACAGGGACCTCAGGGTGAGAGCAGTAGTGGCCTACAAGTACCCATTCCTCTCCAATGATTACTAAGCAGAATTTAGGACTCTGCTAATATGAAGATTTCAGGTAAGGACCTACTCTTGTATTTATTAGACTGAATCCCGTTGAGAGTTTATAAGTAAACACATACTAGCATTGGTTGGGAATTGTATCTGGCATAGATAACATACATGGAGTATTTGTGTCCAGATTTGCTCCTTCCATGGTGTTTAAAGAGGCAGAGGAATGCTGTATACACACAGGAAAACCTGATCTAATATTCCGTATCTCCCCATGGTCAGCTACTCCTCTCAGCACATAAGTTTTAATTAAGACAACCAGCATTGCACCAGCCTGGAAAAGACACCCTCCCTTTGGCATTTTACATCCATAATCAGGGTTCAAATGTGTCACTCGGGTTTTCAGCCCACAATCAGGATTGAAGTATTCTCTTAACCTGTCCACGAATCCCTTATCTGGATTAAATAATCTCTAAAATGCAAAGTTTTAGACCTTCCGCTCAAAAGCAGAAGAAGATTTCAGATCAAAAAATGTCTCCCAGGATGACCATGAGTAATTCTCCTAGGGATGCAGATAGGAGAAAGACTGAGAAAAATACAACCATTCATTTACATGGATATTCACTGGTATTGTAGGTGCTCAATTGTTTCCCCCTTTCCTACTGCCTAAAGTGAACCAAATCTGCATTATTCCATATAGTCAACTTCTGCCTTGGGGCAGAGAAGACACATATATCTGACATCCCCCTAGCCACCAGGCTCACAGAGTTCCCACCCTGGGTGCAGGCAAGAAGAAAGGTGTTTGTTAACAGGATACCCCAGAACAGCAGCCAGGAACTGAAACGCCCCTGGTTTGAAACACAGAGATAGTGAAAAAAGAACTCTGGTACCCCAGATGAAGGCAGCACCTTTGCCACCTTATGTCAGGAACTATGGAAGATATGGGCCCATAACCCAGTCAGGGAACATACAAATGTGTAAGAGACAGGAGAAGTATGACTGTGTTTTCATCTCTGCTTAAATGGTCCCAACCTTCTCAACACACACATCTTCTTTGACCTCCACCAGTCCTCCTGTTCCTGTGAGGCAGAGGCACAAATTGCCTTTAGCTTACACAAAGTATTTTTAAAATCAGTACTGTCTTCTGATTTTTTTAGGCCAAGCCAAGCTGCCCATGAGTCAGTTGATACTCCATATGCTGCTGAAAACTGGTGAGGAAGAAGGGCAAATGCAGAGATCAGGCAGGAGGAGCTGGTATTTTAGTGCCATAGCACGAGGCTGAAGATGGAAGACATTCTCAGTCAGCTCTTTCCTAGAGGAAAGTTTCTCCTTTTAAAGATTTTTATACATAAATCATTAGAGAACACATCACACAGCAAAAAGTAAACGCCGGACACTGGGAGACTATACCATGTTTTCCATGCACAAAATACACAACTCCATTCAGTGAAAATGTTAAATACATAGCATGCTGGAGTCCACCTCCATTTTATTCTTCATGTTCACATGGAATGAAGGAGATGCAGGGATTCTTAATCCTGTGACCTGAAGTCACTGAAGTTGTCTGTAGCTGGTTAGAGCTGACAAGAGTTGTTTTGTTGGTTGGTTTTTGTTTTTTTTTTCAGTTGGCTACAATAGAAATCTCAGGGGAACAGCTGCCATCATTTGAGTTCAGGCCAAGATAGCAACATTTTAGAAAAACAACTGATCTTGTGAATTTCCCACCACTTGGAATTTAAATGTAGAGATGCCAGCATCAGACATTTTGTAAGTATAGAAGTTCCAATACAAGAAGGAAACTGAATCTACTGAATCTACTCATCACCTGTGTCATCCTTTCAGCCACTCCTCATCTCCACAGTTTTGAAAGGTCCAGGATCTCCAGAAAGCTCCATGGTTGGAAACGGTGGACAACAACCACCACTGCTGTGGTTGTCAGCAGCTTTTCTGGAAATCATGCAGCTTTCTGGATACCACAAGGATACTTGCACTTCAAAAGGAAAAACTCACTTGGAAGGAATGAGTTCTCACAGATCAGCTGAAAGACTTGGAATCTCACAAGATTTTTACACTACCAATGTCTTCTGCTTCAAGTACACATCTTCAGGTCTGCCTTTTTTTAATACAAGTATATAGAAATACACTTAAAATGAACTTCAGTAAAAAAAAAAAAAATAATAATTACTATCCTACAAACGCAGCTTTCCAAGGCTGATGATGAAATACACACAGCAATTGTTAATCCTCTCACCTAATGCATGACTGCGTGGATGCTGTAGTACTGTGGGGGGCTTAAAAAAGTGAATATAATACCAACTTACAGCTGCAGAAGTAGATGAACTCTGCCACTGCTTGAGCAGTAGATTTATTATTTGTGTGGACTCATAACAAAAATCCTCTTAAAATTACCTTGTTCCTATAAACTACGGAAGGATCATAAGGCAAGTTTTAAGAGCTATCACTTGGCAGTGCTAAAAAAAAACAAACCCAAAACTCAGCATACTGCCTTAAATATCAAAATATCAAAATTCTCTTTTAAAACCTTTTGTACATGAACATTTTTTCACACTGAAAGATCTGCAAGTATTTTTTACTTCCAACAAGGCTTTCAAAATACTAATTATCTTGAATTTGAGTTATATGGATGATTAGGATGCATGATATACTTCTGCTCCCTCACTGAATGACTGTGAATCTCTAAGACAGGATTTCAGCATAATTCCAAGAAATTAGCATTAAATGTATGTATCAAATATTTGTAGTTATTTCTTTATATATGCTGTCTGCCTAAAGAATCCTGTAGATAAAGGTGCATGGAAAGCAAAAATAAAGCAATTATAAATAAGGTGAAAATTTCATTTGGTTTTAAATTACAATGAAAACATCTTGAAGATGTTTCTCTAGTTTTCAAGGCACTCAACAGATGTTCAGTGAAGAAACACATTTGAAATAGGAAAGAATCTAACACTTTTTCATTATTCCAAGTGGAAAACCACAAAAGGATTATGAACTATGAATTCATTCCTTCTCCTGTAAATGCTGTCCTACATTCTGCACCTAAAGATGCTAACACTGACTTGAAAGGAATACTCACCTGCAAACTTAAAAGCAGACTTAAGTTTCTGCATACAGAATACAGGCAGAATTCTCTGGGCAATGCTGAACTCACATCAAAAATGAAGTGATTTAAATGATGACTTCAAGTTTTTTATTGCTTATAACTTTGTGCGCTTGCACAAATGTCAAAAGACCAATTTATTACCACAACAGGTCAAGAAATTAAGTTTTACATCCCATGGACGAGATGGCAATAGTGGAGTAAAACTAAATTTTACATTTTATTATACCATAAAAACTGACTTCAGAACTGTCCAGCTGTGTCTGAAACCTAATAATTTCAGACACAGTGGTAGGTAAAACCTTATTTCCTTTCATTAGACTTAAGTCATTAATATTTTGCTGATAACCACAGTACATCAAACCTAAACACATTAATCTTATCAGTCTCCTGACATGCTTTTAAATTTTTCAATTGCTTTCTTTAAAAAAATGGCTAATGTAAATTGCACTGTAATGGACTATGCATATTTTTATTTTAATTGCTCAGGTGCCTGAATTCAAAATAACAAGAGGGTACCTACATTTCAAGTCTTTATATAAGAAAGTATTTTTAAAATCAGTAACAATTAACGAGATTAATTAGGCATGAACAATCACACTGAAATATTTTCTTAAAGGGGATTATTCCTTATTAAAAACAGTATTTCATGCTATGATTGGCTTGGAACAGCTTTTTTGGATTTGTTCTCCAGAGGTCACCTAACACCCTGTCAGGTAATTTTACACACAGTTCTGCAGTTACTTGGGTGAGTAACAGTCTCTGTTTCAGACAAAGTGTTCTCAAGTAAGAGCTGAAACTTGAGATTGAGTATAAAAGTTGAGGATCTGTATTCAATCTGAGGGATCAAGGTTCCCCTAAAACCAGCTGGAGCTTTTGGTTGACTTGTCAAGCACAGACCACATAACCACATGTGCTTGAGGTGTAAATATTCTTGCATTAAATTTAAAATAATAGCAAGCATGAAGAAAAAGTGGAGAATAATCTATAGAAAACTGAATCAACTTGATCATCCTAAACTGATTAGAAATATGTAACTTACATGGTTTAATTCAGTGTCCTGTATCACAACTTATCAATGCTAATATATATCAATACTAATACTAATAAAATCAATACTGCATTGGTAACAAGTAACATTCACAGTTTCTTCATTTAACTTCATTAATTTCTTCATTTAATGTTCTATAGAAACAGATTCAGCAAATAAATTCAGAATAGTGCTTTAAAAATATTAAAAATAAATATAAATTCAATATTTTTCATTGTCAGACAAACTAAACATGTATTCCCCTTTCTGTCCTGAGGTTACTGCCACACTACTTTCCTCAGTGGGCTTAAACTCAAAGCGATTAGCCTGTCATCTTACAAAGTCTCTAAAGAATCATGATTTCATAAGTTTAATTAAATATCCAGCCAGGAGAAGATATGTTAATCCAATTAGGTATTTTTATTGTTGCTAACAAAGCAAGTTTACTATTTCAGGTTTTATGGTTTTGCATGTACTTGGACTGAAATTAAGTGGGGGTAAAGCAAGGAGGTTCACTAAAGAACTGAGTCACTGCAAGGTATACATTTTAATACCCATTTGCATTACTTATTTGTAAATATGCTCATGGCTACAGGGTTTTCTATCTGCTCTTTAAAAAGAAGCAGAAACAAGGGGTGAGATTTCATTGAAGTCATTGGCAGTCATGATGCCTCATGTGCAGCACCATCCCTCCCATAGGCCACAGAAATGAACAGGGAATCAAAATTAATGGGGAAGCAGCTAGAGTTCAATGGAAGTGAGCTGATTCTTTCTTTAATATTCACTCCTGTAAGTCAATTCACAGCTCAAAAACTGAGAGCAGCCAGGGCCCACATGCAGGACCAGCTGAGATGTCAGCAGACATGGAGCCAACTCTGGCTTGCAGGACTTACACAACTTAGTGAATGGGGAATGCTTTTGAAAATACAGAGAAGCAGACTGACTTCTCCCTCATTTGATTATGAAAAAAAACCTAATTTTTAATGCAGAGGTGTATGAAATAGGAGCTTCCCAGCCACTTAAAAAGAACACTCAAGCTATACTTCAGATTCAGTAAGTGCATATTAATTAGCATGTAAAATAACAGCAGATTAGTGAGTTCAGTATTAGCAAATATTTTCATGTTTTTGTTATTTGAATCACAGGTCATAAAGAGTATCTAACAGTATTTCTCATCAGTGAAGAAATGTGGAAAGACGTAACATGTCCTTTCAATGGAATTAAGGATTCAGGATGACCCAATTATAGTCTTTAAAAAAAGAACAAGTTTTCAAAACCTGTTCAAAGTTGAAAAAAAAAAATTCAAAGTTCTCCAAGTGCCAGCCTTGAAAATCCTCCTAAGGTCTTTCATCTAACAACTGTCATATTTCACTAGCAATTTTTAAAATTTCAATAGAAATTTTTAGAATTTTTAAACTCAAGGCCACCATACTTAATAGGAATGTTTTCTTCTTTTTCAGTATTAATTAACTGAGAACAAAAATAAATAACATCATATTTAAAATAGCCAATGATAAACAACGAAACCAGGTAACATGCAGTACTAACACATTGGTGAATGGCATTTACAGTAAATGATGGTTACACTTAAAAAGATGAGCAAAAGATGATTCATCCTCACTCATGTCCTGTTATAACTTTAAATTCTAAACCAATGTTTTTCAACTCACTGATTAATGACATACTAGTATGGCACAGGAGTTTCAAACACTTAGCTGATAAAGACATGCACAGCTAGGTTAAGACATTACAAAACTTTTTAACACTAAATGTCTTCTAATTTTAAGTGAACACACATTTTGTCCTTACACCTAACTCCCACTTACCAGATTTTCTATTCTGAGAGGGGTGCTATTGGCTACACAGAAATCAGAAAAAAATAAGCATCTAAAGAACAGTCACAAAGACTGGCATATCCTGAAGTACAGGTTTGCAAAATGACTATGGGAACTTTTTGGCTAGTGAGCCTGTATGACAGCAGGACAAACCTCCTTGCTGACTCTGTGCTTTCAAAAGCATTCAGATTTTGCATGACCCTCATTCACCATGTAGAGAACATGTGTGTCTTAGAGAATATGGAAATAAACTTCTTCAGCACAGTTTATTTGTGCTGACAGACCTTTTGCTCTCATTCCTGGGTTCTTTCTTTCGACCATACTCTCAGATGAAGAACATGAAGCTTCTGAACATTGAACATCAGCTCCCTCATGCATAGAGTTCAGAGACCACTTGAAGGGAGAAAGGCCACAACTCCACATATGCTCTCCTAAGATACTTGATATCAAACACATAGGCCTATCTGCTTCTTTAGAAGGAGCTACTAAAGGAAGTGAAGCCTCAAAACAGAAGCCAAACCAAAAAATGTGTCAAATCTTGTTGATCTTACCATTTTTGCCAGAGCCATGGATGCCCTGGATATTGTAGCTGTTGTACAGTCACAAAAGCACAGTCCCTGAAAGCTGATTATCCAAGTACAGGGCATGCCATGACACACAGACACTGACAGATGGCAGAGCAGAAGGGAAGAATGAGTCAATATTGGTTCGTGTGTCAAAAGAGCTGGCACATGAAGTCTGAGGTCTAACTGCAGGTCCAGTGGGGGACAGTCACATCCATGAGGAAGCACAAAACTCATAACTGTTTTTAGAGAGTGATTAAAGCACTCATTAGCCTGGGCAGGCAATGTTTTATTCTGATCTACACAGAACATACAGCCTTAGCCAGGTAGCATGCTTTTGGAAGAAACAAAGATGAAAGCAAATTTAAGAAAATGAAGAAAAAGAATAAGAAAATACAGGTCACATCAGATCAGTGGCAAGAGCTTCCTTTGATAAATGATTTTAATTTTTTTAAAGTGAGACATCTTTGATATAAATTTCAATGAAACATTTGATAGAGTCACATGAGAAATCATTGGTTAAACTAGAGAAGGTTTGGCTTAGTGGAATAATTGGAATGTTGGCAGCAACCAAGCTGAAGAAAAGATAGAAAAATGCATATCTGAAAGGGGTACTGCCAGAGTAAAGGAAGATGACTAATCAAGTTTCACAGAACTGGCATTAGGATTGCCTGTATTTCTTATTTATCTCCATAGTCTTTGCAAAAGAAGTGCAATAGTGATGGAGTCTTCTTGCAATACAAATTCAGGAGGTTGAGTCAATTAAGAGAAAGTTTGAACCGTATACAAGTCAAATGATCTTGAGTAACACAGTAAGATTACACTCAGTAGTACAAAATGTAATGTCAGGCAGCTACAGATTAATAACATCTATTACAAGCTACGAGTTCATTACCTGGAAATGAGTGAGGAAAGAGAGAGAGAGAACAGCAAGCCCAGCTCTGCTCATTCATCACAGCATGGCTGTGAACACAGTCCCAGAATATGGTCAATATAGTGTATTTTTGATTAGCACGGGAGAACTCTACCATTGTAAATCCTCTCTCAAAACCTCATCTATTCTGAGAAAAGCTGTGGACAGCCTGGTGTAAGCCTCATGATATATCCAGCTTAAAATATTCATTTTTTGTTATAATGTTATAGAAAAAGGCAGTCAAGGATAGGCCAGAAAACTGTATTTCACCTTTTGTTCAAGCATTTTGGCAATGCTGGGTATACTGATATGTTAAATAATTCACATGTAATTATATACATATTACAGTTCCACCTAAAGACCTTTGAATGCATTAATTGCATTAATGCATTAATTGCATTCCTACTGCATTAATGCAATAGGAATTACATGAAGATGGGACATTCATGACATTTGGAGGGAACAGTGGCCTATGATGTTTTGCTGTAATAGTATAAGAAGGCTCCCCTCACTTTGTTAGGTCTACATGCCCAGTAACAATTAGTAATTAACAGCAATTAGTTTTGGCCAGTCCTTAAGAATTCAATTACAGATGAATTATTAAAAATGCAATGAATTGGAAAAATATAATGGGTAAATGTGTAAGGATAGAATACAAACTTGGAATGAAGAGAAACAGAAGGCAACACTGGAATGACTAGAAAAAGAGGAATTAACTTCCCTATCTCCCAGTGAGCATCCTCAACAGCAGCAACTATTTCAGCCTAGCTCAGGTGATGAATCTGTATGTAGACTGCACATCTTGGTAGCCATCCACTGAAAATTCTTCAATTTTAAGAATAAATTATGGCTCTGGATAACTTCCTTCCGCCTCTATTTTTAGGAAAAGAAGAAAGAGGAAAAACACCTTGAATATTTTGCTGAAGAAAAAAGCCATTGGGGTGACCTGGAGAAGGAGCCCCAGTCTGAGCGAAGAAGACCGAAGGAGCTCATTGCACCATTCTAACAACTTTGCATGAATATAATACTGTCTTTAACTATATCAGGGTAAAAAAACAAACAGGGAGGAAAAGAGCTGAATAATAAGCAATATGTATACATTGGTTTGGAAAGAAATTCATCCTGGGATATATAATACGTATCATTAGGCTAGATCTGAGGATTGATCTCTCCTGGCTGGCATCTGAGGTCTCTTTTGCAGGGATCTGAATAGATCTGTGTGCGTACTGAAAGCACCACGTCTCCTAACACATCTGAAAATACCAAGTCCTCCTCTGCAGCTCAGTACCAGAAAATGTAATTTTTAAGCAGTTTCTAAAAGCATCCTATGTATATAAAAAATAAAAGTTACAGAGCTGTTGAATGACCAGCCTCTTATATTTTACTTGTCTTTAAGTACATAAGGATATGTAAGTACACTGGGTACATCATTAAACTCACAGAGTATTTAGATTGAGCTTTTAAGGTCAAATAATAAACACCTCACAGAAGACCTCAATCAAGCTATAGCACTCAAGAGGATGAGGACAGAGCAAGCCTGGGAAACACCAACAGAATTACATGGTTACCCAATTTAGATATAAATATTATTATTCTGATTTATATATGTGATCTTTTCACTGCTGATCCCCTGAAGTGCAAACACACATAAAATAAGAATGTATTTTTAGCAGTTATCTGAATTATTTCATATCATCACATTATCTGAACTACAAGAGAAACTGTTACTAAGAGCCATTTTATGACAAAACCAGTATTCTGAAGTAGTTATAATCCAAATTATGACCCACTAGTAGAGAAAAGTAGGAGTTTTATCCAGAAAACATCATTTGACAAATATCTTTTGAAACAAAAATGAAATTTGTTTGTTTATGTCTGTGTGGATAAACATATATATATATTTCCTTCAAATAAATATTTGAAAGACCACCAAGTAATCCAATTGCTACACAGGGGGAGCTGATCTAGGAAGACACTATCAGGACAGCATATACAAATGGCCTACTTCAAACTAGCAGAGAGAGAAGTGGGCAGCATCTACACTGATGACGATGCTGTTTAGCACCCCAGTTCTCACCTGAGAGAAGCATGTCAGCTTTCCAGGGTCTGTAGGAACTCCGGCCTCTAGGCAGATGTCAACACATTGGTTTGAGACATTTGACTCTGAGAGCCAGCACATGGCACTCCAGTACAGATTCCACATGTGACTGCTGTTCTGCACCTGCCTGCCTTTGGCTGAAAGGTAAAGTAAAAAGTCAAAGAGAACTTGCTGCTCACTGGTGACATTCTGCTGAAATCACTTTGGGCACAAGGCACCGAGCAGTTCTGACCAAACACCACCAGCTGGGAGAAATGGCAGCTCTCTGCTGACTCCACTTTTTCATTAATTCAACCTACAGCATGGTGTTGAACTCGTCTAGACAGATCAAAAGCCAGTGGAGGCATCACTTTACCTGAACTCTGTTGCTTGATTCAGAAGGGTACACTGGGTCATCGGGTACCTCAAAACTATATCTCATAAATGCTTTATGACATATCCACTGCTCTTTTCTGAGGATTTCTACCTTCCTTTTTGCCAGGGAGAGGGTGGGAATTTTCATTTTTTCTGGAGAGTGCTGAATTCAGTAGTTTTCCACCACAGTGTGTTGCTGTCAGGCTGTAGTCAGCCAGAATCTTCATTCCTACTGATGAATTTTACACATCTGATTTCAAAACTGCCCAGTTTCAAATGGACCAAGAGCGCAATATGCCTTCTAAACCTAGTGTGAACTGGCAGGGAAAGATTTTCAGGGGATTAGAATTTGTGATTTGTGAACCTGACAGAAAATATTCTAGATGCATTGCTTCTGATACACCATGGCTTCATTCATGCATAAATATCATCTGTGATTCACACAACTATCCAAAATACATCTCCATGGTCTGGCTCTTGAGTAGCTTCTAGTTCACAACTCTGCTCTCCAGAGCAAAATGAGCTGTGACCCTCATATCATGCCACCCCTTTCAGGATATCTACACCCAGGAAACTGGTGAGCTGCAATTTACTTGCTGGATCCTGCTCCTCAGGCCAGATGGAGGGGGATGTATTATGTGATTTACACTTGGAGTGGAAAGACCAACTCTTGTAGCATGAAGAGCTCACAGCTCCCTACTCTATTTGGAAAAGATTTGCAAATCTAGGACCAGAGGACTTGCAGTTTCCAAAGGTGACTGAACAAACAGTGGCATCATTTAAGCTATCTCTTAGCTACTAAACTGACATACTGCCCAAGTTTTGAAAGACTTACATATTAGGTGTCTTTAATAATGTATTGGAGCATATTGAGAAATGCACACACAGGGGAAGCAACACACAAGCATGTTAGTTCAGCTTACACATTTCTTGACAGCCAAGTTCCCACACACAGAAATTTGAAGTTGTCTTTACTTTCTCATGGAATTTCTATGTTGAAAAACTCAGGGAGGGGTTTCTAGGAACTCAACACTTGTGCAGTATAAGTGTGTACGTACCACAACCAGAAAGCACCATGTTCACCTCATCAGTTTTGCACTGTTCATCAGTGCTGAATGCAGCCATCACATCTAGTTTTTGGGAAGCAGAATGTTGTCGTTGCATTGCAGTTCTTACCCCAAGCTCCTTTACTACCCAAATGGGCACTTTCAGGCTGTGAGTCATTTTGTCTTAGCATAAAGGTAAAAAAAAAAAAAAAAGGTTCAAGAGTGTGATTCATCTGTCCTGCTTCTCTCTCCATTCCCCACATGGGGAAGCTTGGGTGACTAACTCAGATGTAGACGTCTACATTTTACCATATGAATCCCACTCACAGTCTGTAATTTCCCAAGGATATCATGCAAGAGCATGAGATTTCAAAAAACTGAAGATAATTTTTCCTATGCTACCCCCACCTGTGCCAAGTTAACCATATATGTTGCTCTTATATTGAATCTGGTCACCAGAGAGATCTGACAACATACCTTGAATTTTAAGACTATCAAAAACATTTTCCAAGTATGACTTCTTTTGGATAGTCAAGTTGAAAGTTATTACAAAGCCAATAAAAAGCTCACAATGAAATCACATTTTCAGGGAAGCAAGGAGTTAGATGAAATGATAATTCAATTGACTAGATGAAAATTGATTGAAGGGAGAGAAATCAGCATGTCACAAGGTCTGGGCATCTCAGAGGACAACCTAGATTCAGGCAATCTGAAAGGAAAAAGTAGGTTGATTTGTATTCTCACAAACTATCACAGCTAATCAGATTTCCCTAAACTGATTAATAAAACCTAAGAAGCAGGGGTCCCTGTAACTGCTCTGAATATTAATTTGAAAGCTGTAGTATCCAAATTACTCTCAGGACTGACAGTTTTAGCTGAATTTTCAGTGGTTCTGGAAAGCACTGGGTGGGGTTTCTAGCCCTCCCTGGAGGCAGCAGCAAAGGGGGAAGAAAAAGAGGAGCCAGTCTTCCCTTCACCCATACAGGGGAGGAAGAAACAGCACTGGGTTATGTGTGAGAACAAGGAGCACAAAACAGTTCAGTGGAAGTTGGGAATCACCAGATTTTTTATTTACAGTGGGGAGAAGTAATTTTTTAATCCTGCTACCAGAAAGCGGTCACTCTAGCAGCAGAGCCAGGACCCACTCAAGCAGCTTCAGATACAAAAATATTAAATTTCACTCCTTGTTATTTGCCTCTTTCATCTTCGAAGCTTTTGCCTTGTAATTTCCACTTTTCTGAACAAAAGAACCACTGGGTTTTCTTAAATCTTTACTGCTGTTGCTCTGTCTAGTGTACAAGTCAACTCAGCTGATGGACACTGAACATACTACTTTCACAGAGGCAAAAAAACCCAAATAAAACTATTTCACACAGAAATCTCTGAAGTACTGAAAGGACAAATCTCAGGATATCAAGCAATAGGATGGCTACCTCAATAACCTGGAACTTTGTTTGAAGAAAGGTGTCTGATGAACAGAGAGATTTGTATTACTATTTTCAGTGCTCCCCTGAGAAGAGGCAGTCAATGAAATTACCATTTATAACCTTGGGAAAATTGCTGTCACAAAGAGTTACTAATATTACTACACTTTATTAGATGTTAGCATATTTCCTACAAATACATTTACAGAAGAACTGGACCACCACTACAGTCCACTTACAAATCCTGTCTGGAATTTCCAGAAGATAATACACCCCTGCTTTTATTTCAAGACACTGATTTGAGCTGTTTACATATCTTTTCAGTTTTGTCAGTAATCTTACAAGAATTTCCAGACACATTTCTATGTTAACACACTTGTCTTCTAAAAGTGAAGCACGAAGAAATTTCTATCTTTGGAGGATTTTCTTCCTTCACAACCAAAAGCAAAGTACTCTTTCTGTTAAAATACTTTACATTTTCATCCAGCATACACACATCTAATGCATTTAGGTCCCAAACCTGTAATGAGCACAGATGCAGGGGTCTACCCACACACAGCAGGAAAAGGGCCATAATTCTGACTCATCTGGTAATTTATGCTTCTATACTGGTGTTACAATAATGTTAATATTGCATGAAAATATTTCTATAACACTTACAATATTTGATAAAAATAATATCCAGAGATTGTCAAATTGCCACCATGATTCTTACATGACCAGAATATCTCATCCTCCAGTAGGCTGCACTGGAGAGGACACATCAGGACCTGGTACACATGTTTTGGAATTTCCACTGTTCATGGTGACCTGTGCCACCAACAGAGCTTGGAGAGGGAGAGAGAGAATATGCTAGCAAGTAAAAATATCCAATTCAGTTGCTATGAAAACCTCCACATTCTGTGATGTAAGATGTCTTCTCTGCTGACAACCATACGCTTACCAGCAGATCTCTGTTAAGGGCCAATACTGCTGTCTCATTAAAGTGTACATACACCTCATGTTCCTATCTCTCTTTAAGATATATTCAAAATAACAGCTAAGACTCTCAGAAAGAGTATAACAAGTAAAAAAATTGTACAGGACAGGTAACAGGTATAAGAAACTTAGGAGAGTTTTACATTTATACATTTACATTTACATATTTACACACACACCAGCTCAGCTAGGATGGATTTATCATTTGTGACCCAAGTTCAAACTTTTGGGTGGTATTCCTAAAAATCTTTACTCAGTTAATTCCGTTTAAAAATTATTTCATCACTGATGAAATATAAAAGACAGATTTGAAATTTGGACTTGGATGCATGCAGCAGATTTTATGCAAGTTTTGCCAGTTTGACTTCCTTTTGTTCAGAAAAAGTCATTCTGTCCTTCCATGCCATTTCAAGTACCTCTATTGTTTTGTCATTAAGTATACCAAGGGTTATATTACAGAATTGTAGCTCCTAAACTCTCAGTAAGCAGTGATGCCTTCTGTGAGGATGCATTTTGTTTCCTTTCATGCCAAGAGGACATGAAAAGATTCTTAGATTATGAAACAAAATACAGAATGGTTTGAAATGAAACTATTTCTCTAAATGACTGAGAGACTAACACACTCTAATGACTATATCAGAAGTTTAAACAGGTAAGTATGAAAGACATGATTGTGTGTTTGTGTGTGTATGCATGTGGCAGACTGGGAAGATATGTACATAAGTATGCTACTGGATAAAACAAGCTTATGTTTGGGAACAAAATAACTTATACAGATGCAATTTCTAAGTTATTGAGATCTCTTTCTCAGAAAGATTAGGTCAATCAAGTCTTTTAGATCTTTTCAAGGTTTGCTATTATAGGCTTACATCCCTCAAGCCCTAACCAAACCAAAACAAACATCTGGGTTTGGTTTTTATTTCTTACTAAATGATTAAAAAACCTGCTCCGATTTATTCCTTCCTGCATGACTTAAAGCTAAACCAAAACTCTACACTGTTCCCAACCTCCACCTGAGTTGTTGCCTTTGGATGTGTGAACACAAGAACTGCAATTATACTTCGAGGGTCCGGATTCTTGGGGAGCTGTGGTGCAAGAAAGGATGGGAAGGTGCCTGCAGGCTCATCTTTCTTAAGCTAGAGGATGAGAAGTGCCATCTGGAGTTGATTAGTTCTTCAATCACTCAAAGTCATTAATGCATTAAATTAAGATTGCTTGAAGGCACATGGACCAATTTACCTTACACAAAATAAAGGAATTAACAACATTGCATGTGAAGAAACCATTATCTAATCCCTGGTTGCAATACTTCACACTTCCTTAGCATCTTTCATCCAAGGATCTCAAAGCATTCGTATGCCAAAATCTTCTCAAGACTGAGTCCCCACTCTGTCTGCTCAGAGGTTCCTACTTGCACACGTCTCCTTCTCACTGAAGGCAGCTGTGAGGCCTTTGGAGGTTCAGTCCAAGCTACATTCATGACCAAAATCTGAACAGAGCAGACCTGCAGGCACAGATCCATGAACTGGAAGGCACACCTGGAACACAATGGAGCCAAGGTGTCCAAGCAGAGCATTACCATCACATCTCCAGGTATGCTTGCATTGGTCTTAAAGTACTTGAGAGGAAAAGTACTTGAGCACACTCAATGCAGATGTCTGTATTCCAGATGGCACTATTAAAGGGCAGATATACCTACCCCTTATGCTTCCCTCATCCGCAAGCACACATCTTTGGATTACTCCATCCCTTCTCATTTCCTGCAAATAAGTTTGTCCTTCTTCTTCCACCATACACTGTATGAAAATATAGTGGGAAATTAGGAAAATAAATAAGAAACACATTCACTGGGCTAGCATGCCCACCAGGGAACCAAACCAGCAGTCTCCACCCTCTGTGACGCATTATTAGGTTTCAGAAATGTAAAAGCCATGGCCATGTGAAGAGAAGAACCTCTCCAAGGAACGAAGGCAAGGAACTGCAGGCAGAGGACTTAGCTCTGCACAATTAAACCCACTGGTGTTTCATTTCCAACAGTTTTCTTGGTAAGAGGTAACATACTCAGGACACAGCACTGCAGAAGATTCTGCAGCTGAGGTAGCAGCTGAGGACAAATCTCAGTAGTTCTGCCTGTCCATGCCATGTCTAGAGGGCTGATTATAATGTCTGAAGGAGCCCAGAAACGCACAGGTAAAACGTTGACAAAGTTTCATTAATTCCCTTCTCTTTTATAAGCAAATTCTCTTCTGCATATCACAGAATCTCATCCAGTGACCTAATTTTACACATTTCTGAGCTGGTTCATAACAAATACACTAGTGTATGCACATAAAAACTTATTTACATATATGCATATTATACAAAATGCATTTAGACATACCCCAGGAAGACTGCATAAATTAATAGTAAAGAGTGGTCAAGACCCTAATCTATGAAGTGATATACCTTGCTTCACAAACCTATTTAGTATTCAAATTTGCATGCCTCATGAAAGTCTCAGCCACCAGGAGACAGAATATTTTGATATATTCTCTCCCACAGCTGATGCAGCTGGTATAAAAATACTGAACTACTTACTAACTTAGTGTATTTGAAATTACCAAATTGCATTCACAGCTCACTAGTTAAGACTTAGCAATCTGACTGGATATGAAACACTTCCTAATCCAATGAATATTATGAATACAGAGAATGATTTGGGGGTTTTGTTCCTTGGCTTCGGTGGCGGGGTTTTCCTCCAGAAAGGACAATGAGGGAGAATTTTCTGATTAAGTGCTATTTAATAATATAACATTTTCTCACTATATAACCCTTTTTTTTTCCACTTCGGGTATACATCCCAAAACATAGTAATCAGCACATGCACACCAATACTGACCTGAGAGTGTGTCTTACTCTTTAAGTTTAAATACACTACATAACACAGTTGGGCAAATACTCTTAAGCATTGAGGTTTCAGGCACCAACACAAATTTCCTGATTTCACAAGGATGTGGCCTGCTGAATGAGCACTGCCACTAAGCTCTTGAAAAAAATTAAGGCAAGAAAGATAGTCATACCTATGTGGTTTCAAAGTACAGTAGTCTCTATGCTTTATGGCTCTCACTTGCAATTCAGCACAGTGATAGATGCATCAAAGCTAAAGCAAATGGTTGGACGCTATATCACCATACCAGAAGCAGCAGAGGCATCCAATACATTCAGCATTTCAGCTGTCATTCCAAATCACCACATCTGCACCATCATCAATGAGGACAGTGCCTACTTATGTTATTGGTCAAGGATTTCACCATGATTCTCCATTGAGAGTATCACAATAAATACACCACACTTTGTGTATTTGTCAAGGTATATTCCAAGGTAAACTTCCACCATTTATTCAGGATTAGATTTTTCAGAGAAAAGAAATACAGCTAATAAATTAAATTCAACACAAAGTCCTAAAAAAAGCCTAAAAAAATATCACTTCTTATTAATGTGCTGTGTTTCTTTCTTTCCACAACACCACATTCCCTGAACTCAAGTACTTTCAGTCTCTACCAATTTTCATTAAAGTACAAGACTCAAGGATCTCTGTAAATATTGGTAAGTACATCAGAAAGATAATCTTAACCCTTCATCTCCAAATTCTATTCCTAAATCATAGGAGCATAGGAGGATCCATGTAAACATAAGAAAAAGCTTTTTTACTGTGAGGGTGACAAAACACTGGAACAGGCTGCCCAGGGAGGTGATGAGTCTTCTTCTCTGGAGATATTCAAAACCTACCTGGACATGTTCTTGTCTAACCTACACTAGGTGCTTGTTGCAAGATGAACCTCTCTTAGGACAGGGCACTCCAAGGTCCAACCAGGTGTTCCAGCAGAAACTCACAAATAGTGCTCTGAGTCTACAGCCCTCAGGGTTGACCAGCCTGGACCAGTGCTATTGTTCCAAGAGCAGCCAATCTCTCTGCTGACTTGCTCAGAAGTGAGCCAAGCCTGCGAGTTTGAGCCTCACCTTTTATTGGTCCCCTAATCCTGCTCATGCAGAGTAGGGGCTCACCCTAATCAGGCACAGGTGGGCTTAACACAAGCTCATGCCCACTACCTGGCAATTAATGGCACCTGGTTGCCTCATTTCACTACAGGTGGTCCTGCCGTGGCAGAGGGGTTGCACTCTATGACCTCTCAAGGTCCCTTCCAACCCCTGACAGTGATTTTTTTGACCCCGACCTTGCTACAACCTCCTTTCAAGTAGCTGTAGAGAGAGATAAGGTCTCTCTCCCCTTAGCCTTGTTTTCTCTAGGTTAAACAATCCCAGTTCCTTCAGCATCTCCTTGTAAGTCTTGCTCTCAACCTATCACCACCTTCATTGCACTTCTCTGGACATGCCCAGCACCTCAATATTCTTCTTGTAGTGAGGGGCCCACAACTGAAACACAATATTCAAGGTGCAGCCTCATCAGTGCTGAGTACAGGGGGGACAATCCCTTCCCTAGTCCTGTGATACAAGCCAGGATGCTGCTGGCCTTCTTAGCCACTTGGGCACAGATTCAGCTGTTTGTCAACCATCACCCCCAGGACCTTTTCTGCCAGGCCACTTCCCAGACATTTTTCCCCAAGGCTGTAGCATTGCCTAAGTTTGAATGGGTGCTTGCTTGAACACACAGTGCCTACGAAAAATAATACTTAGTGATTACTGATGGGACAATATGTCAGCAAATGTAGACCAAGGCATACAGGTATTGCAGATGTGGCTTAACTATTCTCTTCATCATCTTCACTTGTGAAGAAAGCAGCTTTTTTCCTAGGCAAAGAGTAGGTCCTGATGAACCAAATTCTAAAAGAATGATCCTACAGAAAACTTCCTTGCCTAAATTATTCCAGTGGCTCACTTGTACTCAGGAAATATGGGGACTTTGTTGATTCCATCTCGTAAAGCCAGGAATCCAGCAACACACCACCACAGAAAATTCCCATCTCAAAATTTGCCACCTACAATTCATTCTTCATGCAATATTGTTGCACTGGTTACTCCCCAATCCTTGCTGCTTATAGGGCTGCATTCCCTATTGTTACTTTGACTTTCTAGCTTTGGAGAAGCAGTGTACTCTACACTGAATTTTCACCAAGGTTCCCATTCCACCTTAACATAAGGTTTAAAAAAAAAAAAAAAAAAAAAAAAGGTTTTGTTGACAAGATAAACATGCCCTTCAAAAGAGATTGTTTTCACTGTGACTTCTAACTAGTGTATATGTAGATGTTTATCTAGGTGTTTATTCCTCCCCTGCACTCCAAGATGTACCCTGGCTGCTAGAGGAATAGTGAAAGACTTCACAGTAACACAGCATTAAGTGCATTCAGTGCAATAAACATTTTGAAAGATATAATTCTCTTTATCCTGACTTTATAATTTGAGAAGTATGTCTGGGAAGCTAATGCATTCACTTCTGATGCCCTATCTGGGAGACTTCAAGGACATCTTTCTTTCCTAGGTCACATCTAATCAATCACTGCATGCAAGGTCCTCATAAATACACAAGGATTTTTTGGAACGGTGTTTCAGTGAACTCTTTATCTACTTCCCCTCTCAATTTTCTTCTGTCAGACATTATTGGGACTAGTTCCATTAAATTATTTAAAAATATATTATTTACAGGCATACTGTGCTCATTCTGTGAAAAAATCAGGAATAAAAAAATCAGTCCAACTTCAAAGTTAGAAGTGCAGAGAATGGGAATATTCAGTCACACCCAACCTCTCCTTTGTAGCAAGGAATAGAAAGTGATTGAAAGAAATTGCAGTCATTGAAACTTAACTGCCAAATCCCCAGCAGTGAAAAAGTTCATAGGTCTATTACCAGCCATTGGCTTTTCTAACATACATTCCTCAGGGAAAAAAAAAAAAAAACAAAAACATTTTGGGTCCACAGCTTGGCCAAAGATCTGATCTAAACAAAATGCAAAACTATTTCTAACCTTTAGGTACTTCAGTAAAGATTGGCTGACAAATTACATATTTATTTTACTAGAAGCAACATACTTTTTAACATCTTTGGAAAAGGGCTATTTGGGGGAATACAAAGACGCAGCTTTATATTCAGCTGCAGACAGTGGAAACTAAGTTGTGTGTTACTAAAATGTGTACAGAGTTACACAAGTGCCTTGGCCAAAAGTTGAGTGTGAGAGGCTGGGAGTCTCACAAACAGTTCAGTCTCTAACAGACTGTTCCTCTGGGAGCTGGGACTACCAAAACAAAAGGAGAAATTTTAAGGACCTGAGGTGTGCCGAGGTTGTGAAGAGACAAAATGAAGCTGAAGGTGAAGTCATGAGGGGAAGAACAAGAGTGCAGAGCAGATGCTGAACAGAGGTTAAACAACAGATGGGAAGCAGGAGTGCAGCATGGCTTGTAGCTGTGCCAGAAACCACTGGGAATACAATGCCATTACCTATAAAATCATGCATATGTATATTTTATTTATGATATGCTATATATAAAAGCACATACGCTCAGAAAAATGCTTTAGAAGACATCTACAAGATGCAAAGTTTTCTCCACCCCTCTGTTCCCTTGGCTGTAATTCTCCAAAATCCATTACTGAAGCAAACTTCCACCTCAAACACCTTCTCTTGAAACCAACAGCAGCAAGTGCCCTCCTTGCTAAGCCTTCTGGACTTAAAGAAACCAAACACTCCTGTGGATATTTTGCATGCCTGCCTAAAGGAAAATTTAGTGCTGAATTAGAAAGCAGTAAGAATTTCTGAATAACCAGCACATTACAATACAGAGCAAATTGTGAAGGACTATCAGAAGACTCCATCTAGCACTTCTTAAAATGCTATATTTTTATATAAATCTTTAACTTAAAATAGCCTAATGTAAGAAAAAAAAATCCGGACAGGAGCTATTAAAAGGTCCAAACTGTTCCCATTTCCATAACATTCTTCATCCCCTCACTGCCACATTAACGGGTCTTATCTCTGTCTCTAAGGCTTGTAAAAATGTATGCAAACAGTAATGGAATAAGTGACTAGAAGATTACAAAATCCAATTTTCCTGCTCCTAATACAAACTTCCAATACACCAAAACACCCACCTATGCAATCTTACTCACTGCAGGAAACCCCATGTATTAGCTGCTACAAAATGTATCTGAGGAGACAAACTTCCCCTCCATATAGAGTTACACAAGCACACATCACCATATGCCATTCAAGACTAACAGATCAAAAATCACAATCATAAGGTTCTGCTCTATCACCTGACTGTGCTTTACAGGAAATAAATAAAATGAAATAAACTTGTAATATAGTCTTAACATTTTTTATATTATATTTCTACTGAATTTTTTGCACTTACTAATTCATCAACACATCAGACATATAGTCAATGCTTCATTTTCCCTGCAGGGTAAAACAAAAGGGAAAAGAAAAGTGTGAGCAGCATGAACCAACACTGGAGGCAATGAGAAAGGACTGAAGGCAATGAGAACTCATTGAGTCTTGCAAAAGCCCATTGCCCAAGTCACAAAGTGGTACCTTTCTTACAGGAGAAGTAATCTGCTTAAGGAACACTTCAATTACACTTACATGTATTTTTCTGCTCTTCTGGGCATTAATTCCTCCATGCATTGCCCAATAACCCTTTCCAAAAGCTGACACAGTTCCAGGGCTCATTACAGGAGTTTAAGTTTTTTTAACCTTTAGAATGAGACAGTCACAAGCTGCCATTATTTTCAAAATACCATCAGTGAGAATATATATATATATATATATATATATACATACACACACATTTGCAGCTAGGTGAAACTAAGTAAATTTATTAGCTAGCAGCATGACCTCTCCCCTCAGGTTAAACAGGAGAACAAATTAAGAAAATCCCTTGGTATGTGCAGAACATGCACATGTTATATTAATATAAAATAAGATATAGTAAAAGGAAAGAATTTTTGCAGGAGCCACTTGTTAAACTACTGAAAGCACATTATTCTTTAGGACCTGTAACCTCTAAAACAGACACTAATTTTCCAGTAGCATCCTGTACTTCAGGGCACAGAAGAGTGGCACTGCTGCACTTGGGAAAAAAAATGTTTTGGTCCTGGCACTTCTATTATATGCAAAGAAACAAGGTTTATGGTGTCTAATTAAGGGCCAAATAAGGTCTAGAATGTAGTGAAACTTTTCATTCTAATATAATTTGAATTCTACATTAGCAAGAATATTGGTTTCAAATTAAGCAGCAAAGCCCACAGAAAAAGAATATTGAAAAAAATTAGATCCCTTTGAAGAACTATTTTAGTTTTCCTTCATAATCACACAAAAAAGATTCATATTAAATGCCTCATGAAGAAGTGTGGCCTTGGTTTCAAGCTTTTAATGATCTAAAACAATAGAGAAAATTAACAGAAGATGTAAATAGAATTTTTTAGATCTCTTGTTAGAAGTTGAGGCTGCATTTATTAGCGTTATCTGCAGATCCCATTCTGGCTCAAAAAAAATTAAAATCAATTTTTCTGTATAATGATTATATTTGTTTATATCAAAGTCTGACAAAAAGTTTGTATGAATTCCCTTCAACACTTCCTAAGGTTTCAAAAATTAAATATGAAAAAAATAGCAACACATGTGCCTAGACAGTATTTTGAAAGAGAGACTAGAATAAAGGATTCCTAAATCAGAACTATACTATATGTTGCTAGCATGGGTTGCTATGCGTTGGTGAACTCTATTTCAATATAATTTGCATATGTGCTTTAAGATCCTCAATATATTATCCTAGCTGCAGATTTTTGGGGGGTTTTTTTTGGTTTTGGGTTTTTTTGTGTGTGTGGTTTTTTTCATTGAGGCTACCACTACAGCCATTTGTTAGAGTATCTTGACCACCATGGAGAAGAGCTTTTCTGACATGTTTTTACTGAAGGCAGAACCCTCAAAAGCAAATTCAGGATCATTCAGCCAGCACAAGAGGGATTTCCATTCAAAAAAATCACCAGGTATTTGTATTTTATCATAATAATTAGGCCTTGAGTGACATTATAAATATGAGTTAGAGGAAAATAAAATCATGGAGTACAGTACTATGCTTGCATAATTGTATAAGAAATAAAAACTTATCTTCAGAGCAATTCCTAGTGCAAATCTGCCTTGTTTAAGTAATGGAAAGATGGGCAAAGAGCAATACATCTGTTGATAGTTCTGATACTGGGTCATTGTTTGCCTTCATCTTTCATCATGAAATAAAACCTGGTGATGTTTGAACATCCTATTAATTCCCAACTTCTCATGGAGTGCATTTTTATGCAAATACAGTTTTGTTAAACACAACCCCTGATCATACATTGAACAATGTTCCTTGTCATCAAACAACAAAGGATGACATTTCAGCACATGATAAAATGCTGGTTGTTAACTTGTTTGAAATCCATATGCAGCCACAAAGAACTTCACAATGTGCAGGGAACCCACATTGCAAAGCCCCACGATAGATGCATGGCCAACTTTGGACAGAAAAAGCAAGTGCAGCAGTTCAAGCATTCTCCCAGTAACACATTTTGGTCAATGACAAAGTTGTGCCTATGTAGAAGACACATTACCTGAGTTAACTACATGAAATGACCAACTTTAAAACCACCAAGCAGAAACCTTTCTCATGGGCAGTGTTGAACTTGCTGTTAAACTACCAGTGTAAATCAGTAATTCTTTATATTGCATATGCTATACAATAGATTTATATCTTTCTTTGCCAAAATAATACATATTCATATCTGATTCTTTGGAAATTATCACAATGAAAAAGGATGTGGCTTCACTGCCTAGGAGGCATCAGTTCTTATAGAAGGACCCCAAACTGTTGCAATTCTGGTACAGAGAGTGAAGTCAGGTACAGCTACAGACATCAACAAATTCTGTCCCAAATAAGCAGGCAGCATAACACTGGTTATTTGGATTTATTATGATTATTGCTTTGCCTTGCAGCAGTGAACCCTGAGACGTCCACCGAGCCCATAGATTCTCAGAAGCAAAGCCTGGAGACTATTGGAACACATGGAAAAGGAGTGTCACTGAGACAAGCAGCATTCTGAAGAAAGAAGATGGACAACTGAAGGTCAGAGAAAAGCATTAACTCAATTTAATTAATGCACACCTGGAGTACAGGCAGATTCCAACTCCTCCGGAGTGGCAGTCCACAAAGGTTAATTGTATCTCATGTCTCTGTCCAATAACTTAACATCCAGACTGATTCTTTCTTAAAGTGAAATCAAGAAGTACAAATCTCAAAGTGGCACTAGAAGAACAATGACAAATTTTCTGTGTGACAATGACTAATAATTGCTCCTGACACTTGTTACGGGCTGCCAGAAGTCTACCAGCTACAGATATATTCAGCATTGTGGCAGTGCAGTGCACCTTTGAAAAAAAAATCAGATGCTCTGATTGCCATTTCTGGCAAACAAGCAACTGAATTAGCAAATTTCCATTACAGTTAGCACTTCTGGCAAATCCTTACCTTCAAAGTTCATCCAAAAGCACTGAAGACTAGGAAAATGAATCATTAAATCATCTTAAAGTGACCCCTCCAAAACTGCTGGATCCCAGCATATGATCTAGGTTATTGCCTGTCAGTTTTGGTTAGACAACTCAATACCAAGGACTGGTATCTTGCAGACAGGACACATTAATTTAAAAGAAAGAGGGAAAAAAATGTCAAAAGAATAATACCATTAACCATTCAGTTCTTGCAATGGATAACCTCTAAAATATGTGGGTAAACCTCCAAGATATCTCCCTCAAACTTCTTCCACAGCACATCTATTTACTTATGTCTCTCTACCTCTCCCACACCCTTTTTCTATTCCCCCACTAATGAATCACATGAAAGAGCTTTTTTTTTCGGGGGGGGGTGCGGGGAAGGGAGGGAAGTGTACTTCTGCCTCTTTGTATGCACACTTTTGATCAGCAGCAGTCTGTGAATAATAACATTTGTCTGTGAAACTCTGAAGAATGCACATACTGCAGTTTCAGAATTCATTGTGCTTCCCTTACGAAGCACTCTGGGGCAGGTGCCTGATCTATATTAAAGTCCGCAGCCTTCTATCCTTAAGGCCATCCCAAACAACCAAAACATAAGTTTGGTACAAGACTGCCCACTGCAGTCATCCCCCCAAATGTAGGGGATGACTCTTTCATACCCATCTTCTGGATGCCAAGATGCAGGATGACACTACTGCTTATCTGTTTCTCATCACAATTTGGAAAACTCGCTACTTTCTCCAACATCTAGAATAGAAAGAGATGGACCAGCCCAGTAGAGTCTAATTCCATTAAATCGGGAGGTTTAATTCCATGTTAACCACATTATTTCAGTCTGATAACCTTTCATCATAAAAATAAGGTTCATACTGTAGCCAAATAGGGTCTTGTACATTGAGAAAAGAGTAAAGAGATGGAAAGGCTCTTCCCCTTTCCAGCTGTTTCAGGGGACATAGGATCAGATGGTGCAGGATCAAGGTAGAGACTTCTATGCCACCTCTAAAGGATTTATATGCTGGTCCCTCTCTCCCCTCCAATGCCATTGTAGCACTGGGCAAAATGGAGAGAATTCAGATTTTCAGGGTGGTGGAACCAGTGCTAGCAGTGGCTAAGCAGGCTCCTGATACCAGATGACACTATGCAGCCTGTGAGATTATGCACCTACATGGCTTACCTTAAATCTGGAGCAAAGTTTTCTAATGCTGTCTCTCATAATACTATATACAATATGCATATGCATAGCCACACACACAACAGGAGATTCCACACCCTGTGTGTGGACTAAAGAGTTATCCCTAACCCACCGGAGTGTGGCACTGGGGAAGAACTACAGAGAAGCACCAGGGATATTTCCCAGCCAAGAGCAGCTTGGGTTGTTGATTCAGCAAAGCAGGGACTTTTACATATTCAGAGCACTTTCTGTGGTTTTGATTAAGATGTCTGCTGTACAGTGAACTGTTTGCCCCAGTTGTTTTCCTGTCTTGTCTAGCTGTATTTGCACCCAAAACCAAAACTTCAAAATCTTTTACTCCTTTTTCTTTCTGTTCAGCTGACTCCTTTTAGTTCCGTTCTTCACCCACCCAAAAAGCAGAGATGCCACCTTTAATTAAAAACAAAACCACACAAACACACACCATTCCCTCAGGCACTGAGCCTGCACAGATTAATACGTACATGCACACAACTTCCAATATGTCAGGCTGGAGATGACAAGGCTGGACAGACGCAGGGGATGTGGCACCCTGCCTACAAACCTAGAGAATAACACACATTTAGTGCTGCCTTATAGCTGGCCTGCTTGTGCTTCTTATACTTCATCTCTCTTTTGTCTGCTCTCTCTGTTAGGAAGGCAAACTCCTGGTGCAGGGCCTTTCCACAACTACTGTACAGCTCCTGTGACAGCAGGGATGCTTTCCTAACCAGAGGAAGCAGTTTTCTTAGAAGCAGTAAGATTCAACTAAATTCCACATATTCAAAACCACAAAGCCCCCCAAATTGAGACTGAGTTTACACAACAAATGGTTTCAAAAAATAGTAATGTGGGTTACTACTATAGGGTTTAAGAAGTCTTAAGATGTGGCTGGGCTAGGTTTCCAAGTCCTCTGCTACAAACAAGGAGACCCAACCAGCTAACCACCAGATCTTACATGGCTCTACATTTCAATTAAAATGTTAGGCGCAGCCAAGGAGTATTCAGGTAATACTTTAAAATGCTGATTTTCTGGGAACATTGAATTCAAAGCCACTGAAGTGTCCAGTTCCCTCTTCAGTCAAGCTACTCTGTGTTTCCGGATGCTCCTGCTGCATCATTTGAGGCTGCCAAGATCTGGGAAAGCAGCTCTGCCAAGACCCAAGCATCTGAACCTAATGACTCAGACCCCTCTCTTCACAGTCACAAGGCTGGCTCACACTCTGAGCATTTCTGAACCTTTGTATTTTCTACTTGCCTTCTAATTTATTTATTTTCACACTGAAAATAAATGTTCACCTCCTCCTGATTTGTGTGCTTAACTATCTCCAGTTCAAACCCAAAGTGAAACAGACACATAAATACGCAAGTCCCAGATCTGCTACCAAAGGATCCATCACTTTTGATTACCCAGTTCTCAGTGTGTGGAGTGCTATTTGACGCTTGTTCTGTACTAGACGACCAGGCAGCTGCATCACTCACAGCCTACTTCCCGGCTGCCACCCCAGCCTAGTTCCAGCCTTCCCCTCACATTTCTCTCCTGGCATATATTCTTCCTCTGTCTGATCCCCACAGAGCCATCTATATGCCCTCTGAGTCCAACATTTTGTGCCTTAAGGGATGTGTAATTTCTTATAGGTTTAACTGCTCACTTGCCATGTATTTCCCCCCTTCCTGCTGTCCCTCACAAGGCCATAGCCTGCATTCTCATCTTCTCTCATTTTTCCTCTCCCATGGCAACTAAGCAACCATAGTTTTTCTAGTGAATAGCCTTGCAGGCACAATGCAAAATGACGACTATTTTGCAGCCTTTTCTCATTATTCTGGCGGTTACACTGTGAGGAAATTTAAAACACCTTAGCTAGCATGAGACACAGGATTAACACAACCAAATATAGAAAAAGATTTTATCAAAGTACCTCAGTTTCACTGGTGGCAGTTTAACACTAATTCACACAGATAAGGTACTGCTGCTTCTCGTGTGGAGGGAAACACTCTCACCTCAGTAGCCATAATATTTGAGAAATGAGAGAGCCCCGAGAGAAAGATAGTGATCTCAAAAATCCCACAGGAGGAATCAGGAGAGAGCGGGCAGGCTGTTGTGCAGGTCTGAAAACACAGACTGAGTGGAAGGTTTTACCATAGCTGTGTCCAGCAATAAAACCTGGACAGCCCAGGAACCGCTTCCTGGAGGAAACACCCACCCATGATGTGCCAAGGGAGCTCCATGCCAGAAACCACTGCCTGCTCTCCAGCCACCTCGAATCTCTGCTGCCTGCTGCTGCAAAACCTGGTTTAAAATAGCAATCAGCTTCCCACCCTTTCCTCCCCATTCTTCTGGCGGAGCAACGAAAACAAAGGGGGTACCACTGGACAACTCAAGTAGCATCAGACACCTGTGTTAAGACAACAAAATCCCCTCCTGAGAGACAGAAGCATAGGTTCTGTCACCACACCTCCTGGCACAGCACAGACATATCCCTCAGATGCAACGAGACTGTGCTTGGTACCCCTGAACACTGACTCCAGGTCATCCTCTTCCCAAGGTTTTATGAACTGAGCATGACATATGCAACACCGCGGTTTCCTTATAGTTTTGCAGGTAGCTCCCCTTAGACAGAAGCGCATTTTAATATGTATAGAATGGCTCTTTAACTTAACTTCATTCGTATAGGGTTTTCATTTATCAAGAGAAAGATTGTAATGTCCAGATTGAGAGGGGAAAAAAAATTGCAAGTGTTCCTAAAACATTAAAGAGTGAACTCTGATGTACTGCATGTATTGTATGCACTAGGTAAAATATAAATGTTGGTGCAAACAAGTGATTTAAACATCTGAAAGGCAAATAAAGTTGAAAGCTGTAATGAAAAGTATATAATATATAATATATAATATAATGAAAAGTATATATTAGAAGACAGAGACACATGCACTTCTAATTGGTTTAGAATTCAGCTTGGAAAGACCATAGTATTTTGGGGCATAATTTGAACTGTCTTCAACACACAGCAGTAATTTCCAGGTTTACAAAATGTAACAAAACATATTTGGGGAACTATTAAAAAATTAGAATCGGACAGTCCTGGGATGCAGCTCTCTGAAGAACAAACATCTTGATATCAAATAAGGGCTCGACTTCACACTATAAAAAACTGTAGACAGCTATATTCAGACAAACTACGGTAACACAGCAGAAGAAGTTTTCCCATACTCTCAGGGGCCGTTTTAGCCTGGAGGAAAAACTACTTTTCTTTTATCTTCAGGGACAACACTTTTAATTTTCTTGTTCGTTCAGTTCTTGGCCTCTGACAAAGGAGTCAAAAAGGTGGCAGTTGCCGAAGTCACTTATTGATTTTCTTGGTTTATTTATGAATGCCAGACAGGCAAGGGCCTGTCTTCAAAATTTAACACCTGGTATTTTACACCCTTAAGTAAATTGCCAGAAAAATCAGTTCCTTTCCACCTCTGCAATTTTCACATAACAAGTGAGTTGCCCTCATAGAAAGTTCATCAAACTTTGGCTTTCATAGAAAGCTCTCAAATTTAGGAGCTAAGCACTAAAACTGTATGTGGAATTTCCCTCTCTTCCCTATCATAGAATCATAGAATCATAGAATCATAGAATCATAGAATCATAGAATCATAGAATTAGCCGGGTTGGAAGGGACCTCAGAGATCATCTAGTCCAACCCTTGACCCACCGGAGCAGTTGCTAGACCATGGCACTGAGTGCCACATCCAGTCTTTTTTTAAATGTCTCCAGGGACGGAGAATCTACCACCTACTTCAAGAACAATTTAACCTATGGTCTCAGTTGACCTCCATTCTCCTACTTAGTACACAGGAAGGAAAGCTCTGCTTTAAGCTTAAATACATGCAGTGGGAAGTGGAGGGGCAGAAAGAAAGGCATGGTATGAGATCAACAGGACGGTCTTCTAGGGTATTCTCATGTACAGTACATTGCAGTAATCCAACAGAAGGTGACAGAAACCATGAATCACTCTGACAAGGTCTTGATTTCAAAGAAATATGCTTAAATGCAGACAAAAAAAAGCATCCTTGATCATAAATTCTGCAAGGAGAGAGTCGAAAGCATTGCCAAACTGCAAACTAAAAAAAAAAATGAGGACAAACCCTCTCCATAACAGGAAGCACTACTGTTGATGGTGTTCTCAAGATTTTCCCCTCATATTGGAAACTTTATTAATTTTACTTCAAGGAAGCCTTGGCTTTTTCACTTTTGATCCCATATAGGATAGACACCAGGATGGAAAGAATCAGATCACCTCAGCTGGATCAAAGAGAGCATTGTCTCATCTGCCATGTAACTACAACTCCTCAGCTCCTTTTCTACAGGGACAGTTTAAAACCTTTTCAGAGAGGGACATGCTTAGAACCTGAAACATTGCCATGGAAAAACAAGATGTCACAGGTGAACCAATCATTAAATTCACTGCTGATCCCCTGAACCAGTCAACACAGCCCAAACAGCTCCTGGTGAAAGTTTTTATGGTAATAACTGTTTGAAAGATACTTTAAGGGAGAATGTTCCACTTTAAGCTAATGTAGCTTTACAAAAAAAAATTATGAAGATATTTTGTGTATAAGTGTGAGAGCTTTTAAATTTTAAAACTTTAATCAATATCAAATAATCTAAAATTAAAAATACAAGAGTCATAATATATTAGTGGGGTTCTATACTCTTAGATTTTTCATTTTTAAAAAAATCAATATTTAATTTTGCTCAGAAACATAAGAAAAATGTACTGTGTGTTTAATCTGAGGAACTTACTTTTTCACACATACACTATAAGAATCAATTCACCTCTGAGTAAATATAGTACCTTTCCATGAGTACACTGAACAGCAGCTTTTTGAGAAAACAAAGGAAAACAAAATATACAATTAAGATTGCAGGAAAATAGTGGTATATACAACAGAAAGTTAAATAATACAAACACACTAAGTTATAAATGTGCGTTTTTTTCAGAAATGTAGGTGGGTATGCCTTGGTTTCACCTTTGTGACGTTTACTATTCATGTAAAGCTTGTGGATTAACTGAACAGTGACTGAATGCATTTGAGAAAAATGTGCTTCTTTCTGCAAAATACAAAATTTACAGGGACATATCCCAACTAAACAGATCCAACAACACACATCTTACTCCAGATGTACTTCCAATGATCCTTACTCCAAGTCAAGAGATCCACCAAAGTTAGTCAAACTCACCACAGGTACAGAACCACAGCAATACAATGGTTTACTGGTCCATGGCAGTAACTTGTTCAACTTTGTCACCTGTCTCCATGATATGACTGAAGGCAAAAATATTCCAAATTTTCAGCTCCTGATCAAGTTTCACCAATGAACTCTGCATATTTCATAGAATTAGAATCACAGAATCAGCCAAGTTGGAAAGGACCTCTGAGATCATCAAGTCCAACCCTTGATCCACTACCACTATGGTTACCAGACCATGGCACTGCGTGCCACATCAGTCTCTTCTTAAAAACCTCCAGGGATGGAGAATCCACCACCTCCCTGGGCAGCCCATTCCATTGCCTGATCACCCTCTCTGGAAAGAACTGTTTCCTATTATCCAACCTAAACCTCCCCTGGCAGAGCTTAAGTCCATGCCCTCTTGTCTTACTGGTAGCTGCCTGGGAGAAGAGACCGACCCCCCCCTGGCTACACCCTCCATTCAGGGAGTTGTAGAGAGTGATGAGGTCTCTGAGCCACTTCTCCTACTTTGTCTCTCTCTTCTGAAGAGCTTGTAGCCATCCATGTCAGCACTCCAGTCATGTTTCTGTGATGGCAACTACATCACAGCTTTCTTGCTGCATAATGGCTTCCACCTCTTGTTTGTTTCCCATACTGTGTTCAATGGTGTACATGCACTTCAGCTGGGCTACTGATTTTACTCTGATTTTACTCAGGCTTTCCTCCCTTGGGCTCATCTCTAGAGAGCCCAGTTTCAATCCCCTCCCCCCTTCAAACCTATTTTAAAGCCCTCCTGATCAGCACCACAAACTTATAGGCTATAGTTCTTTTGCCCCTGCTAGATAGTTGAAGCCTATCTGAACTGAGGAGACAAGGTACCAGGAAATTTACCCCATCGTCAAAAAAACCCCAAAACTCTGCCAGTAGCATCAATCCTTTAGCCTTATCAATAGGTTATTGATAAGATGGGTTTTCCTAGTCCTCTCCTCATTGATCCCTGCTACTGCAGGAGGCAAACACCACCTGTGCTCCTGTTCCATTGACTAATTCACCTTGAAGTCTTTTTTAACTTGCCAGGTACTTCTTCCATTAATGCCATCGCTGCCAGGCTGGACTACCAACAGTGGATAATAATCTGAGGGCCAAATTAGCTCAGGGAGTCTCTCGCTGATATTCCTCACCCAGGTCCCAAGAAGGCAGCAGACCTCCCTATGGGATGGGACCAGTCAGCATATCGGGTCTTCAGCTCCCCTCAGAAGGGTGTCACAAACTACAACTACCTTTTTATTTTTGCTTTATAATTGTGGCTGTAATCCATCTGGAGACCCTCCAAACAGAACTTCCTCTTTACTGTCCTCTACCTGATTCTCTGGGTCCAGGGTTCCATACTTTGCAGGTGACATCCAGGACCAAAATCAATACTTAAACTAGGATGATCCAGACTTCTCATAAATTCTGTCCCTTTCTCCCCAGCTGCCTAGCCTCATGCACCAAGCACTCCATCAACCAGCTGCATTTCTGTTCTGCTTCTGTAGCTAAAACCATGAAGCTGGCAGAACATTAAACTGTATAGCTGAAGTTTGTCATGAAATGTCAAAAATTTTGCAATAAATAACAGTGTCAAGGAGACTTTATCATCTAAATAACTAAAATAGTTGTAAATTGTTTCACTCCTCAAGCTTCCACATGATCTTTTCATCTACATCCATGCAATTTAACTTTATCAGTACAAACTTCAGCTTCCTGATGTCAAATATCAAAGTGATTCTAAGGTTAATACTGCAAATATGCCAAACGCAATTACTTTATTTTTAAATAACTTCATATGAAAGGCTAATTAATAAACCAAGGTAATAATGAATATATATATAAAAATACTGCTTTCTTAGTGCATGCAAGTGCTAGAGAAATTCTGCAAAGAAAAGATGTTAGAAGGCTCAGACTACTTTGTCTGTTTTTGTATATGTCTTGATGTTTTTTCCAAGACCAGTGGAATCATCAAAACAAAACAGTTGCACTAACAAATTATGGCTTGAAACTCAACCAAGCATATTCAATCATCCAGTTACAAAATTACTTTGCTGCATAAAATGCTTGTCACTTCTCTCAAAAGTCCTATTACTAATCATTTATTCTGTACAATATTTCCACAAGATTAATACATACTGATGCAAATAGCCTAATCTTTGCATTGCTTGAATAGCATAGGGCTGTGGGTTTGCTAAGTATCAGGAAAGAGAACAGTGTATCAGTATAAATCTTACCAAATCCTTGTTTTTTGATACGATTGTGAAGCCTTCATAGTAAGACTTCACAATTCATATATATTTTAAAGAAATGTAAATACAATCTTCACAAGCAGTGGCTACAAAATTTGTAATACTTGCTGGGCTCATAGACCAAATCAAGTTTGTGAAAAAAACAGTATCTTTTATTATACTTGCTAGTATAAGACGTAGACAGAGTTCTGGGTACCTAACTTCTTTATTTGATCAATGTGGAGTATGCAGTATTGGCAACCAAGAGAAACACTTGAGAGAACACTTCACACTTAGGTCATTCAAGCATGTGAAGATTTCCATTAGCAATTCTCAGAACAAACAGAGCGCTCTGTTGCTTGCTAAAATAATAGTAGACTTTTCCTCTGCAATATAATAGTACTTACACTAAAATAGCATGGTTGGGCTGAATTCCGTTCATGGGCAATGTCCTAATAAATTTCACCTAATGAAGTTTAAAAAAACAACTCTGAATTAAAGACCCTAAAGGAAATAACTGGATTTTGATGCAAAGCATTTAAATCACCATTCCAACTAGAATTTGGTGTTTATCTAAAGCCCAAAACACAGAGAAAATTATTCTTTTATTAAGCCTCAGATCCTCAAAATTTCAAACTGTTAATATGCTAAATCCACTGCTGTCATCATTAAAAAGTATAGCTCTATCTGCTAGGTTCAGCCCTGATCACAAGCAGCTCTCAGGGAATAAACCAATCTTTAATGATTCAAAGAGGGTTTGATATGAATAAAAAAATTGGGAGATTTCAAACACTACCCATTTTCATTACTGATATCTGGAAAAAAAATGTACAAACACACTTGCTTGCCTGTCTTTAATAGTACTAACAATGTTTATCATAAGCAAAGTACACAAAGTCCTGACACTGAAAATAAGACACCTGATGTAAACAAACTCAGAAATGAGTTCCAAAACAGACGCTCTAATTCAATCTAGAACTGTCTGGAAACAGTTATTCCTTGTGCAGTATCTCTTCATGCCTCTGAACTGGCAAGTGTATGAATGGTTTTGTGTGTGTCATTACTTTGAAAATTGCAACTAGCTTTTCTTGTCTCTGTAATAGTGCCAGCTAATATAGCTGGAACATGGTTTTCTTCTTTAAAACTCTCTCCGGATACAAGTATCTAATATCCAGTCAAATTTTGAGGATGATCACTTCAGTTACAAAGCATTACGATGCCAACCTATCACGTGCAAATTGTCACACCTGAGTAACTATTACAGCAAACTGATAGTGGTGCACTTTCCTACTATTGGTTGTGAAAACCAAAAATAACTCTGACTAACATTTACTGCCTAAGTTCCAAAAGTAGGCAACACCATAAACATCGCAAAATCTTTATCATATCTGTGAAGTAGAAAAGAAGGGATGAAACAATTGTAACTCTTGACAGATGCAGAGACCTGATAAGCTATTTGCATCCTGATAGATCAAATATATGGATCTATAAAGGGTAAATCACACAGCCTTGATCAGGTGTAAATCATTCCGGCAACTGTAAACGAAATACAAGTGTTTCCAAAAAGCAAAATGAAACCACTGTATGTTTGTAAATGGTTACATAAGATTTTCTTACATGCTTTATTACCACTGGGAATTAGACTAAAACTGGAGGCACTCAAGCTTTTTTCCCCAGAATATAATTGCATGCCAGCACCTCTTTATTAGTACTGGTAGCACTAGAGGGCAGAGTGAGGGAGAAGGTAAAATTGCCTAGAAATTCTAAGTGGCTCTAACTACTGGCAACCAAAAATAAAATTTCAATGTTGTCATTTTCCACCTCCTATAACGCCTGAATGCCAACAAGCCTGAATGGAAAGGCAGCAATATTCTAAATAGCCTTTTCTTCAGGTATTAAGTTCAAGTCTTAAAATGTGTAGCAACAGCCTGATGAATGAAACTCACTACAACTTTTTTAGTTGCTTTCCTATATCCAAGGACACAAAAAATTCTTCAGAAATAAAATGTCATTGATAAGACTGAGAATTTTAAATGTTTCTTAATGTTGTTCTCCCTCTGCTATTTTCTGGAGAAACTACCAACAGGAGGGTATCTCTAGAGCAGATCTCTCTTCTGCATAATTCCTTTTAAGATCTGAGCTTATAAAAACTCTGTACTTTGAGAAGTTGCTTTCTGTAGTTCATGTTCTTTCACCCATTCTTTGCCTTCACCCTTCTGCAGGGCACAGATAATGTCCATGAATTTTTAGAGTCACAGACTTCTGAGTCAGGAAGTATTAGTGCTATGTCAGACAATGCCGGGCATAAAGCTTTGGAAGCTTCTTGTATCAAGTGACAGAATCATGCAGGAAGACTCACACACAGAAATTAACACCCCATGCATTCCAGTTGAAATCACTGGAAGTGGGGATTCAAAAGAGCTCTGGACAAAATTTTGCCTTTTGAAATTTCAATATATGCAGATCTGAAGCCCATGTTTCAAACATGGTAGGGAAGCTTTTTACTGCCTGTCATCCCTTAGCACCTCCCACTCTTTTATAGCTTTTGGGGAAATTCCTATGAATCTTGTATTGTCTGCTGACAGTCTCCTGCTCCTGTCTTGGCAGCGAGATGGCTCCCCCATAGAACAGACAATGGCTGTCTCATAACTGCCTTACTGCATGACTGTGTGCAGCTGTGAATACATTTTGACTGTATTTACTGGTCTCCTTGGACTCCCAAGTCCACCTTCCCCCTTAAAAATCACTACCAAATTGCTGAAATTCCCTTAAAGTCACAAAAACCCTCCTTGCAATTCTGAGGTCACCACAGTTGTCTCCTTTGATCAGGACACCTTTCTAGCTACACCTGCCCTATCAGAATGGTGAAAACTTGAAGCCTTAAATGCTGTTAAATTCTTTCTGAAGTTTCCATTAGTTTCTGCAATAGTTCAGTGCTCTCTCTCCCCCCATTAATGAGGACCTTGGACAGTAAAAAGTGCTGGAAGAAGCACTGACTACAAGCACTCCTCCCCCTGAATGACTGAGACTTATTTGAGAGTATGTTAGATGTGGGTTTCCTCCCGAAACTTTAAAATATGTAACAAAGGAACATGCCAAATCCTGCAGAGGAAGAGGGTTGATCCCATGCAACAAACCAGCTGGAAAGAAGCTCTTGAGAGAAGCAGCTGAGGATTCCTATTCAACATCAAATTAAGCATGACTCAACAATGTGCCCTTGCAGTAAAGAAGACCAACACCATCCTGGGACGTATTGGAAAAGCATTGCTCCCTAATTATTAACTAATATTCCTGTGGTAAATGTTAAAATAACACTCGTAAATCTTTCCTCTCTAACTCACCACTAGTGAAGGCACATCTGGGTGCTAGGTCCAGTTCTGGGCTCCTCAACACAAAAAAAAAACATGGATATACTGGAATGAGAGCAGCAATGAGCCACAAAGACAGTTCAGGGGCTGAAGCTTGTCACATAAAGAGAGGCTGACAAACTGGAGGCTCTTCAGCCTGGAGAAGGCTTATGGGGATCCTAACAATGTGTATTGATCTCCAGTGGGCAGAAATAAAGAAGACAGAGATAAACTCTTCCCAGAGGTGCTGACAGAATGAGAGGCAATGGCCACATCTGAAACTCAGTAGATGCCATCTGAACATTAGGAAACACTTTTTACTATAAGGGTGGTTTGAACACTGGAAAAAGTTGTCCAGAGAGTTTGTGGACTCTCTATCTTTGGAGACATTCAGAAGCCATCTGCACACAGTCCTAGGCTGCCAGCTGTACGTGGCCCTGCTCTGAGTAGGACAAGACATACTCCAGACACCTGCAGTTCTCCAGAAGCAAAATAATTTCAGCATGGATTTGTACTCTCATGTGTCAGGATCAAAGCTGACATTGCCAAGAAGAGGTACAAGGCAATATCTGAACAATCTGTCTGGGTGATTCCAGGGGCTTAAACCATCCATGTACACAGTAAGCAACTTGCCCTCTGCTCTCTGCTCCATCACAGAGTCTGAAACACAGTGTTTCCATATCTCTTTAAGTACAAGAGAAGAAATAAAGGCTTTCAAGCAGCAGAGGTGAGGGCATCCTCCATTCCTCCTGTTCTACTGCACAGAAAGTAAGATTCACACGACCATGGAAAAAGTAAATAAGAGGCAGTCTGACTCACAGGAGGGAGTCTTGGTATTGTTTTATCTATTTTACCCTTTAATTCCTTGGTGGCAAATGCACAACCAGTACCCAGAACTCTTGATTCCTCCTTTGTCTTCTCAGTGGGATTCAAGACGGGCTTTAGTTCCTTTAACCTAAAGACAGGATAAAGACAGACTTCCTCATGATGGCCCCTTGACTCATTTCTGCAGAGTGGCCCAGTTTCAACAGAAGGAATAAAGACTGCTCCAACCTCTCTCTTCCCTGCTGTTTATGGAAGGGCAATTATCATCAGGGGATTTGTAGCATTCAGGCTAATAAGGACGTAGAACCCTACTGCCTTATTTTGCCTCTAAGTGCTACACAAAATAAGGGTGGCAGAAGACAATTCAATGTTTTATGACAATGTTAGGTGTGGTAAAAATGCTAGAAATGGTGAGGGGAAAAAAATGTCTTCCTGGCCAAACTGTTAAACTTCAGAGCTAGCAGTTCAGACTGGAGGCTTCAGGTGCACACAGGACATGACACAGACGTTATCAGGAGATCTCTGAAACAGAGATTCTCACCAACCTCAAGTGACTTCAGGATTTGGCAGCCCTGAAAAGTGAGCAGCTCTAATAACCCTGTTGATTCTAGAGACTTGAATTCTGCTAAAATCAAGTTTGTATACCAAACTAGATGGTCAAAATAAGATGTTCGGATCAAGTTCTCCCTAATTATTAACTACTATTCCCACGGCAAATCTTAAAATAACACTCTTAAAACCCATGAAGGTTTCAAGTACCTGCTAGCCTCTCTATTGAAACTACTCCATTAGAGTTACAAAACTACAAAGAACCCCCCGTCTCTCTGAGTTGTTTCCTACTATGTTTGCCCTGGCAAACACCATCTTACACAATCTTGTTAAATCCCATCAGAAGCTTTTGTCATCACTTAAATTTGGTCCAGAAAATGACTGCCATGGTAATTAGGAACGTCCACATTTCTGGTGAAAATTTGCTGGTCCCCCTTTGATAAGCTGCTGTCCACCAAGATGTGAGAAAAGTAGCTTGGGATACTTTGGCTATCTCAATGTATGGTCCTGTTGAGCTGTGAGAGTCTGCAGGAAAAGAGAACTGGAACTGAACTAGCTGTGTTCACAGCTACCGTGGTTTGCACTTATTACATAACTAACCCAATGAGATAAGGCACACAGCTGCACAGGAGCAAACCTCAACTTAAGTACATACTTATAAATATAGTTCTGTGATTTGTCTATGACTGAAATCTGCTTTATATTAATTGAGGTTGTTTCACTTTGAGGCACTTTATACTCATAAACAATATAGCTGTCTCAGGCTATATAACATCTGAATGCACATTTTAAACTTTTGAACTATTTTTCCTTTTAAAAAATGGTTTTCTGTTTTGGGGCTTTTTTCTGCCCCTATTTTTGCAAATGATGGCTTGTTTCTGTCTTCAACCTCATTCAAAACTTTCCCTCTCCCACTTCCTCACAATTTTTTAGTCACATCAGTCACCTGCAGAGTAATATCTGGACTTCAGGCTAAACACATCAGCCACTCAACACAAACCTCTTCCCTTTCAGCTAGAGGGGTATTTACCATGTAAAACAGCACAAAAAGCCTCCAATCAAGTAGTCTGCAAAGAAGGTCATGGCAGATTCTACCACTGTCCTACACAAACATTGATTCATAAAGGAGCAGCAGAGGCTTGGGTCTATAAGGCCAAACTCCAAAGAAAAGTTACTAAAGAGTACAGTCTTCAGAGATATCCACAAAATCTGGAACAGTCAGTGTGAAACAGGAAAAGAAGAGTGGATCAGAGTTGAGTCTACCATGGTGAAGTCTCACCTACTCAGCAGACTGCTCTGTGTGCTGCTGTCAAAGGTGTGACAGGCAGGAGGATGGAGCTCTCCCAACCATACAGAACAAAAAGGCAACACTGGGAAGCCCCAAGACAAGAAGACCATTGAGCTGAGGAGGAGAACCTGCTTCCTACTGCCAGACCTTTCTCTATATTAAACTTCTCTGAGTCTTTTAAAAAGGCTACATTAACAGTCCTGGGTAACTAGAAGCATACAGTATGACAGCAAGACAGCTCCTCTGCAAGGGGAGCTCTCCCTTTGGCCTTGACATTAAGTTAGGCTCCTAGGCCCATAAACTTTTCATTCTTCTATGTATGGGAAGCCAAACTGTCTCCACTATGGTACTTGTCTAGGACACCATTTCTTCAGGTTGATAAGTGTGCTGGACTTAGGTAACCACTTTCTAACCACACCTAAGGTAGCTGGAAGCAGGAACACTGACTGTCCCCTACATCTTAAGAAAGTGGCCATGACTGTGCCATGAAAACAGCACTTTAAATTCAGCACTAGGTGTCAATACACATTTTAGAGGTACTATATTAGCATCAGGTCTTTCAGAGGACTTAAGATTATGACTGTGTAGTTTGTGACTCCCCAGCAGAGAGGCACAAAGCAGACAGCAAGCAACTCAGCAGTCAGGGCACTCACATGTTCTGATCCTATGTGTCCTGGACACACAGACACCCAGCTTCTCAGATGCACCATGATGGAGAGATTTTGTGGACTTCACTCAGGATGCACCAGTTTCTACTTTGTGCCAGGTTAGCATCAAAGTGCTTAAGTGGACTGGAGTATTCAGGGCCATACACCAGACCAGGACCCCACTTACTGCATGAAGGCATGGATATGGTCTCAGGAGTACCCAGTGATACTGCCCCTATTACAGCACAAATGTAAAATCCCTCTCTGGATGCAAAGGCAATTTCAAGGCAAGTGGCTACCATTACAGTGTAGCTCATCCCAAGGTACACCTGCTGGTACAAAAAAAGCAAAAGGAAGAACCTTCACAAGTGTGTTAACTTCTCAACACATTGTGCCAGGGTATGCAACAGGTCACAGGATAGCAGTTTCCCCTTCCTCAGAAACCACACAAAGCAGCATGAAATCTGAGAATGGAAGGGTGAGGAGAGCACAAGGTCTCTGCCTCTGACCAAGTATACTTAGAAAAAGAAAGTCACACTGAACATACAAGTTGCATGCCTTTATCCTAAGGGTGTCATCAGCTCCGTTATCCCCAAACTGCTGAAGGAAACTGACAGATCAGGCAAATTCCTGGAGAGAGAGCAGCAGGGGGTTTCAAAGGGCAGCCTGCACTCCTGCCTGTCCCCGGTGCAAGCAGCAAAAGCGCCGCGTTACGCTGTCCATAGTGCTGCTCCCGGTTAACAGCACCCTGCTCCCGGCTGGCGTGCTGCAGTGCCTGCTGATGTCAGCAGGAACGGCAGAGGTTTAAAGGCTTTTTGCTCAGTCACAAATGGGGCTCAGGAAGACACAGAGGTACAGACCCAGAAGAGAAGGATGCAGCTTCTTTACCAGTGACCCGAACCTCTTTCCTTTCTGCTGAAATCCATGAAGTCTACTCACAACAACTCAAATTTCCATGGATCCACAATTTTATGGGCATCCTGTGAAGAATAGTTTAACAAGTAACTCTTCCTAAAGTTTTCTGCTATGAGGAATGCTGGAAAGGAAAATTACAAGTACTGTTTCAGAAACTTTTATTGCTACCAGGACATCCAAAACAGGAGAGAAATGCTGCACCCTTTTTATCCCTTATGATTCATGAGACAGCATGCATCTGGCCTCTGATCAGCCCAGGACTGAAGGTAGCTGGTTTGCAACAGGGATCTTACTGACTTCCAGGGGACACTACAAATTTTCATGTGGGAGTTACAGACGGAAACATTTCTCTGCCAGGTGGTTTTAAATGAAAACTGCTGGCAGTTTTTGCTGAGATATTTGGATAATCAGAAAAACTTTTACCAAAGATAATGGGAGGGGATGTTGAGTTTTATCATATAGCTGTGTCATCTGGATAGAACCATTGTATATTTGTAACAAAACTCTCCAAAATTATGGAAGTAAATTCTTGTCTCAAAATTCAATCTTGTGAGAGTTACACTCTGGGAAGATGTGCCTGACTCTTGTCATAAGAAGGAAGTAAGTGCTCAGCACAGAGAAAAGGCAAGTGATCCCAGAAAATCTAGTGGCTCTTACAAGGCATCATCCATATGAAAACTATTTGCTGTGACCTGATTTTAGAAAACCAATGATACAACTAAAGTAAGTACACAGGTTTGTAAATTTCCCAGTGTATTTTCTACTAATTTCTGGCTCTTTATTTAAAGAAAAAAAATCTACTTAAAATCATAATTTCTCAGACCAGTGAAGAGTCTAGACTGTTGTTCTTATAATTTGAAAGAACTGTGATAACTTTTGCTATCACGAACCCTTGAAGATAATATAATTTTAGTTGAATTAACAAAGCACAATTTGCTTAAGCAAATCGCTCCTAAGCAAAGCACAAATATCTTTAAAAAATTGTATTTAAAATGTACTAAATTAATTTAGTAAAACTGCTGAAGATTCCCATAATGTCCAAGAAAAGGAAATATCAGTCCAGAATTCAGAAATGCCAATGCAAAATAAGAGAAGAAAAAAAAATCGAGGAATAGAAAAAGGAGGGAAATTTATCCTCTACCTCCTGTTAACAAGAATACAACTGAGAAAAATACAACCATCTCTACTAACAAAAGTTAATTCTTGCAGTGACTGTAAGATTTGTAGTATTGCTTTCCAACATCATCACAGAACCAGTAATCTTCACTGAATAAAACCTAAATATTTATAGGGAAGTATCTGTGCTGGAGGACAAGGAACAGGAGAAGGATAAATGTAGTTAGAGCCTTTGAGAACTCTTTATTTAATTTTCTTCTGATAAATAGAAACTGAGAAAGGATCTTTTACTTACATTTTCCCACACAGACTTAATACAATGCATTTTCACAAAATGTTTCTCCTTTCAACCACCTCACCTCCAAGCCTAGCCACACCCCAAGTGTAATGAGCAGCAACAGAGAACTGAACTCTTAGCCTTGGACTGAGATCCAAACACCACGCTCCCGGCCGTCTCCTCGGCAATACGCAATGCGAGCAGCTGGGCCCCAGTACCCACCGCTGCAATCACCTCTAGTAGCCCCTGTAAAAATTCAGAGCCAGGCAGCAATGGGAAGGGACAGAGACAGCAGTACACTGAAACACTGTCCCAGCTTCACCACGCACAGTGTGCGGGGCCAAAGTCGGGAGCCTGCGGGGGTTTGGTCTTTGGTTTCGGTCAGAGAAAGCGATGGAGAAGAGCTGGCACCTGCATCGTTCAAGTGGGCATTTCCGATGCTGCTAAAAGAAATGCCCAGATCACACCACGCCTCCAGAGCATCCCTTCCGAGCACAGGTGTATGGAACCAGATGACAATGAGGTAAGGATACACCTCCTGTGGTAGGGAGGGTCTGGCCAGCGTCAGAGGTTTGCACGTATTCCAGTCACCTATCCTATCGTTTCCCCCCCTCAGAGCAAACAGGCCTGACGGGTAGTCAGAAGAGGAGAAACCCTGATTCTCCTCCACAGGCCACAGCTTCAATCTGTTTATTCTCATCACTCGCAGCAGGCAATTTGGTAACGTTACGTTTGAAGCCTCCTATTGACGAAGAAGGCTAGAAAATGTGGTCACATGCGCTGTTTGGCAAGGATCGGGGCGGGGAGGATAGAGAGAAGGTTCAGAAGAGGCTGTGGGGACCTGGTTTCTAAACATGGCACCTCCCCAACACTCCGCGCTCCCCACACCCCTCTCTACCTCCCTCCTTGTGTCGCCGGCAGCCGGATAAACCCACTCCCCCTTCGTCCCGCCAGCACGCACACACGCACGCTTCCCTCCTGCAATGAGCAGTGCGACTAATTACATTTATTTCCTAATTACGAACGCCCCGCTGTCCTCACGGCGAGCTGCCCGCCTCCCGGCCGCTGCCATCCCGGCACCAGGCGAGGGGCGGGTCGGGGGCGGCGGTTGGGGGCGCACGCGGGGCGGCGGTTAGGGCGGCGGACTCGGGGCGGCGGTTGTGGGCGCACGCGGGGCGGCGGCTGGGGCGGGGGGCACCGGGCGGTGGAGGGGGGGAGCCCGCCCCAACCCCGCGGCCGCCCCAGCCCCGCGGCCGCCGGTAGCGGAGGCCGAGCCAGGCGGGGGCAGCACGGCAGCCGCCGAGACTCCCGCACGCAGGGAAACCCCACCCAGCGGCCCCTCCTGACAGAGGCGGGGTTTTGGGGACCCCAAAGGAATCCCACCTCGCCCCTCACCCCCATCTCGGGGTTTCCGCCCGCCCCTCCACCGCTGGCTCCCTCGGGGCGGGGAGGGCCGCCGTCCCGCTCCGTCCCGCCGTACCGGGCTCTCCCCTCCCTGCAGCTCTGTCTCGGGAGGAGCTGCCTGGGGTAGGAGAGGTCGGCCAGGGAGGAAGAAGTTCTGGGTCGGGAGCAGAGCGGGACCGGGGCTTCGCGGGGCTAAGCAAGGCAAGGGGTCCCTGCGGAGCGGCCGGCCCCGGGCTCCGGCCGGCCCCCGCTGTGACAGCTTCGGCTCGCCGGCGATCGGCGCATGAATGAGTGCCTGAGTGAATGAATGACTGGCGTCTGCTTACTTGAGCATGGCCTCTTCTTTCTCTTCCTCTTCTTTCTGCCGGTCCATCACTGCCATGATAATGTTCCTCTCCTCCTCTGTCAGGTGGCTCAGGTCGGGCAGCTCCTGCATCGGGGGGGGCACCGTGGGCGGGCGAGGGCCGCGGGGCCCCACCGAAGAAGACATTTTCTTTCCGCCTCTCCCTTACACCTTCTACCTTTGCACGGCAAACCAAGCCAACCTCTCCTCCGCCCCCTTCACAGTGTAGTCCTCCGAGCAGCAGCAGCCGGCAGCTCTCTGGCAGCAGCGGAGGAGGAGGCGGAGACCCAGCCTTTCATGGTTGCTTGCATCCACCCCGGCCCGGCTGCTGCTGCTTGCTCCCTTTGTTTCCGCGGCTTCAGGGAGCTCGGGGGCTGCCGTGCCGCCGCCCGCAGCCCATCCTCCCGGCGGTGGGCGTGCGGGGCGGGGGTGCCGTGGCGCGGAGGGCTCCCGATCGCCGCTGGCGGGCTGCGGGAGGGAGCGAGGGGGCGGGAGGGGGGGCGGTGCGCGCCGCGGACCGGCCGGGAAGGGCGGGTGCTGCCGCCGCCGCCGAAATGTTCCGCTGCTGCGACCCTGACGCTGGCAGGAGGGAGGGGGAGTTCGGTACCGGTGAGGCGGAGTCCGAGGCGCGCCGCCGCTGCCTCACGGGCGGCAGCGCTGACTGCCCCTGCCCGCGGCTCTGCCCGTGCCGAGTACCCGGGCCGGCCGCGCCTCTCCTCGCCTCCCCCCTCGCTCGTCCCGCGGCCGCGCGGTCACGGCGTTGGTCCCTGCGCCCTCCTCCTCCTCACGTCCTCCTCGAGGTTTCCTCACCGCAGATCGGGCCCGAGTCCTGGCCGGGGCTGGCGTCGCCGTCTCGCCCTTAGCGGGGAACACCCGTGGGAGTGGGCAAGCGGCGGGGGAGCCGGGTTGCGGGCTTGCTGCGGGCTGACCTGAGACTCCGGGGAAGCCCTGGGCTCCCGGTGCTGCCTCTTGATTCTTCGGGCATGAGCCGTGTTGGCTCCCTGACCCCTGGGGCTTCAGCTCCAGACGCAGCCCCCTTGCCCGGAGCCAGCCCTGTCTCCAATCTCGACCTTCCCTTCCTTGGGGGTCCGTGCTTCAGCACTTTCTTCATATGCTTCTTACATCCAGTCAGTGGCGCTCATTCCATGGTCCCCCTACAAACAACTCGCATAGGGGTGGCGAGTGCTCTTAACTCTCCTCATCTGTCAGACCCATTTTTTCACTGCTGACCTGCCAAAACTGGCCGTGAAACGTGCCACAGTCCTGACTGTTCAGCTGAGGAGGAAGCACACTATGAAGCAAGACATCACCTCTAGGCAGAGATGGGCTCTCTGTCGATTTCTGATCTACCAGTCCTGAGCAACCTGATTTTGGGGAGCTAGCAATGAACACAACAGCCTTTCTTTACAAGAGCTCATCTCCCTGTAATTTACTGGCCAGAAACTCATGCCTGTAGCTCTTAAGGGTCCCTTGCCCAAACAAATGCCCACCAGAGGATGAAATCGTTCAGTCTACTTAAAAATGCAAAGCTTAAACACAGAGAAAACTGCACTTTCAGATAGAATGGAACTACCGCTAACACACTTTGACACTTAAGACCTCTCATTCTTGCTTTTGCCGAGGTCATAGCATGGCAACAGCTCTGGTTTCTAGAGAGATCATCTGATGGGCACGAACCAAAGGAAAAAAAATCTATTCTGGCACTGCTTAGTGCTTCTTGCTGCCAAGCTTGCTGGATTTGGAATAGGGAGAGGGACCAGCTTTCAGCCAGCCACACGAATACCTCTCATGCAAATTCTGGTAGATATGAACCTTTGTGACCCTTTGAATTTGAGAGGAAACACTGTGGCCATCTGTTTATGTACCCCCAATAGGCTTTCTGCAGGACACAATCTGATAACACAAATTAAAAAGAAAAAAAAATCATGAGCACTACTGTGATCACTAGGACATTTGAGTGGTAATGTACAAGTTCAGCTCAGGAAGTGAAGTCTCTCAACTCTTCCAGCACATGAAGGAAACTTAAACTTGAATGACAACAGATGGTTTAGAAGAGATTAAACTGTTAATGAGTAAAACACATGAAGGGCTGGTAAGTATAATGCCTCATGCAGTTACGGACACAGACCCTTTACTAACTTGAGTGGTGATTTGTCCTGGGGCCTGGCCATGTTATTACTGCTAGATGTAATCCTCCTAGCAAAGTACTAACAAATTAATAAAATCACTTCACACCATCTGTGACCAGCAGGGAAGATAACCACCATGTTACAGACTGTTACATGCTAAAGGGTTTATCCATTCATTACAAGCAGACAGAAGTATGGCAGCTAATTCAAACCAAAGGGGAGCAAGATTAAAAAAATAAGGTGAGGAGAAGAAGGTGAGATGCCACCATAAGATGAGCATCAGAAGCAACTAAAGCATGACTGTTCTGTGACTGGAACACAATACCACAATGATTATGTTGTTGGAAGTTTCCATAGGTAGACCATATTCCATCAGATAATTCAGGCCTGCACATTCCATGTAAGGGATGTAGCTCAAAACTGCAAAAACATATTCAGTGGAGCAGTGGCCCTAGTATTGAAGAATCACTGCCTTAAGGTGAACCTAAACAAAATATTAAAGGTCTATGACCATAAGACCCAAGTGTCTCCAAGGTAATTTTGTGGAGACAACATTATTTATGCTACCCTCAGCTTTCTGCTTCTTAATTACTAAAACATTTCCATACATGTCTGCTCTGTGGTACTGTGTTAATTTGAGTATGCTGCATCAAGCACATGAATTCTTATTGCTGTGTGTGAACACAAGATTACTACAGAGTATGAGAGGAGTTTATGTATATAGTTTCTTGTAAAACAAAAGGAAAAGCTGGAAGCTTTTGCAGAGTAAGGGTTAATAAAATTTAGGTAAGTTAGAACGTGGACTTGAACCAAGCCAATACTGTGAATAAAACTGTGTTACTGAAAAGCACAGCATAGCAGAAATGTTTAGGTTGGGAGTGACCTCTGGGAGGTCATCTAGTCCAGCCTCCCTGTTCAAGCAGAGTCAGCTAGAGCAGCTTGCTCAATTCCATGTGCAGATGGCTTTTGAGTATCTCCAAGGATGGAGACCCCACATCCATTCTAGGCAGCCTGAGCCACAGCTCAGTCACTGTCACAGTAAAAGTGTTTCTCTATGTTGAGATGAGACTTCTTGTGTTTTAGCCTGTTCCCATTGCCTCTTGTCCTGCCACTGGGCACCACTGAATAAAGCCTGATTCTATCTTCCTTAAACCCTCCCATCAGATATTTGTTCACATTGATAAGATCCCTCTGAGCCTTTTGTTTCTAGGCTCAGCAGTCCCCGCTTCAACCTTTCCTCATATGGCATCTCCAGTCCCTTAACCATCTTCATTGCCCTTCCTTTGATCTGCTCCACTATATCTTTGTACTTTCCTGTACATGTCTAGATCAGGACTAAGCACTCTAGACATGGCTTCATCACAGCTGAGCAGACAAGAAGGATCACCTCTCCCCACCTTTTGGCAATTCTTTTTCTAATGCCTATAAAGCCTTAGGCACAACAAATGCTTTTATGCTATACTTGCACAAAGACAATACAATTTTCCAGAGATAAATATAGAAGAAACCATAAAAATTATCTCATTTTTCATAAGGCTATATAAAGAGACTCAGCTATTGTAACCTTCAGTGGTCATTTTCTGATTTGCCCACGTTTGCTTTGTAAAGATCAAATAGCTGATATTGTCATCCAACTAATTATGCACAGAAAGTCCAGTCTAGTTCAATACATTATATTCTGAAGCTGGAATGAAGCCTGGAAGAGAATTTCACTGCCTGGTGAGCAAGAATGTCCCCTGGTTGGGGAGTGGGAAGAGAGGGTAAAGTCTTGTCACTGGCAGGCATCCTATTAATTCGATTTCTATGAAGTCCTATCTAGGGAAGACTGCTGTGAAATCTAGAAACAGAATACCAATACCGCTGTGCCAATACATCAGGTAAATCAGTGTCTTAAAATTGAGAAGCAAATCACTATAGTGGAATCTTTGATCCTTTCCTTCTTGGTTCATAAGGTTCATAACCTTCATAACCTTCTTGGTTTAGGCTGTTCAGCCTAAAGAAGAGGCGGCTCAGGGGAGACCTCATCGCTCTCTACAACTACCTGAAAGGAGGGTGTAGCCAGGTGGGGGTTGGGCTCTTTTGCCAGACGACTTTCAACAAGACAAGAGGGCATGGTCTTAAGTTGTGTCAGGGGAAGTTTAGGGTAGATATTAGAAAGAATTTCTTTACGGAGAGAGTGATCAAGCATTGGAATGGACTGCCCAGGGAAGTAGTGGATTCTCCTTCCCTGGAGATATTTAAAAAGAGACTGGATGTGGCACTCAGTGCTGTGGTCTAGCAACCACAACGGTGGATCAAGGGTTGGACTTGATGATCTCTGAGGTCCCTTCCAACCCAGCCAATTCTATGATTCTATGATAATGAGTATCCACATATGCCCTATGCATATTGACACATGAATATTTCTTCATGGTTCTAGACCTTTCTTCAATCAATGGAATTTTTCTTCTCTTCAGTACCTTCCTTTCAAATTTTCCATAGGCCACGTTCTAAATTTCTCAATTCCATTAATACTCCCTTTTCAAGCTCCTTTCATTAGCCTAACTGTGAGCAGTTGTGATTGTCTCTTCTCTTGCTTAAGGCAAACTGAAAGAAGAAACTGGAAACAAACAATTCAGAGTGTTTTCCTGGAGCTTTCTGCCCTAAAAGAGTCTTGCTCTTTCTCAGACTCATGGGAGACTGGGGATAGTGATAACTGTGAAGGAGTTTTCAGTCTGAGGGCGTTTACAGTCTGAGGGACAGCCAGGAAGGGGCTCAAAGTAATTTCTCACAATAAATTAATAAAAATAGGACACTTTGACTTCTCTTTCACTCAAGAAGAAGTTGAAGGCATATAAAAACTTCAAAGAGAGACCAAATTCACAGTAAAATTTCTTTTATTAGCATATAATGATTTTCAAGAACAGTTTTTGTTTTGGTGTCTGACTCATGATTTTTCATTTCTTTAAGTTGGGTGGTACTGCAGCATCTTAAGGCAGAGAAGAATGTCACAGCTAGCTCTAGCATGGGAAGAAATGGAAGCAGCTTTTTTCAAGGCAGACAAAAAAGCTGGCACAAAGGGGAGTTCATTTCAGGTGGGGATTTCAGGGCCTGCTCTCTGGACAAGATTTGTTATTATGTGTTATTTTATGATGAGTGTCTACATCCTGCAGTGATTAATGTCTTTAAAATACTCTCATATGAAAGACTTGGGCTACAAAAAAAAAAAAAGGAAAAAACTCCAACAAGCTAGGAGTTCCAATAGCAGCAAACCTTATGGAACCTGGTTTTGGATGACATCTTTGGATTCTCTTGTGTCAAATAATGCATCTGAGTTCAACCTTCCACCTGTTCTTTTGTGGGTGCACAAATCTGAGTCTCCTTTGACTGCCTGATGTTTTTCATAAAACTTGCAGGAGCTCAGTGTTTTTAGACCTCTCTCTCCCTGTTTGTCAGGCTTCTTTGAAATTGGTCAAGAGATCCAAATGTTATTGCCAGAGTTCTGACAGAAAAACTGTGTGGTTGCATAGCTTGCTTACTTAAAAAAAATAAAAACCCACAAAAAACTAGAAACCCTGTCCCACCCCCATAGGTCTCTAATTATTCCCTTTGCTCTTCTCAGTTCCCTCCTGTTTAGCTGTGTATTTCTGGCATGGCAGTTTCCAGAAAATCAACCCATCCTTCAGGTGCAGCTTGCCAAAAATGCATAAATAGGAACTGTCACCTTCCTCCTCCATGACATGATGCTTCTGTATATGCTGCTCCGAATCACACACCCTTTTGAGGTGCAACAGTACATTTGCAAACTCCCATTTGATTTTAATCTATTATGAGCTGATTTTTATTTCAGTCTGACTGCTTTCCAAATGTGTTTCTTAATTATTTTTTAACCCAGAAATACTAAAATGAAATGCACAACATAATTTCTCAAAGTATTAAGACAGATTTCTGTTTCTAATCCTTTACCTAGAAAAAATGTGCAAAAATGATGGAACTGACATCACACCATCCTCCACCAGAAATTCATCATCTACTTTCTGTTTATCTTCTGGACCTATTGTCTAGACCTGATAACTCAGGCAGATTCGACCCCATTCAGTCCAGGGGAACCCTGAAACAGAAAAACCCTGCATTTGTGATATCTTTTCAGATCTGTCAGAAAGGCTGAGGGTGTTATGGTTTAGACAGAAGAAACTGAAGCCCAATGCTCTTAGTCAGCAACCCCACAGTTGGAAAAGCAATGATTCAGTTCAAGCACTGAAGCAACACAACATTTTCTATAATTATGGACCATATCTTTTTGGAATAAGAATTTCTTTTCTCCAGTGGTTTTCCTGAAGTTTTCTAATACAATTAGTAAAGTAGCCTATAGATAGAATGAATATGTACTTTGCATTATAATATATAAAGCTGTGGGCTTTTGTATATGCTGGCAATTAAAGTATCTTATTATTTCTCCTCCTAAAGAAAACATTCAATAAAGTATTGAGTTTTTTACACCATCACTGCAACAGAGGATGCAGTAAGGGTAAGATCTGAATTTTCTAAATCACTAAATGAACAGAGTGCTTAGTACACTAATGCTGTCCATGTAGCCAGAAGCTCTCCAACAGATTCCATCAGCCCAGAAATACCCTTGTCAGGAGAATGCAAGAAACTCCTGCTGTTTTTTCAAGCTAATTGGCAGTAAACAACTGCTTCTCAAGACAGATTGTAAAGAAGCACCGTGGAAGAAGATGGCAGTGTGGAGAGGAAGGTGTCATTCTCCAGAGCTGTTCTTACAGTGGATGATGTGTTATGGCAAGTTCTGTCTTGCAATATATTGGAACATCATCACACTTTCATGTATCTCTATTCATGAACTGGAAGATATTTTAAAAGAAAGTCAGTACTGTTACTAGAACAGGCACAAGAGTTTTGTGTTAGTCTTAGTAAGTAATGAGGCAAAGTTGTAGGAAAAAGTGCTTTTAATTATCCAGTTGACATAACCAGAAAAGATGAAAAAAACTGAATGAAAATAGACCCCTTAGATTTGAAATTAAACAGCAATATTTAAGCTAAGGATAGCCTGGGAACACTTTCTTTGACCTTGATGTTATTATTTTTTACCAGTTAGACAACTTGAGAAAAAAGAGTGCTTGAAATATGTGAAATAGAGAGGATATTTGTAAAAGGGGTGATGCATGGAAAAGAGAAGGAAGCAGAAGGACAGAAAGAACAACAATAATTACTGGTAAGGGATATCTATGTAAGAGTAGTTTTGTGGTAAAAATAGAATCAGAATTGCATTTACTAAAACACTTTTTGTGGTCATGACATAATTAGAGAGGAGAAGATTTTTACAAATATAAGAATGTCTTCAGTTACAGTCAGTATTGTTGCCTTCTGAGCTAAAGACAAAATCAAAGTGCCAGAATGGAAGATTATCAGGACGAGGAAAATGGAGTAGAATTAATGAATTTTCAATGAAGGTTAAAGCATGTAGGCTCAGCAGAGTAGTAGAGAAACAGAAGATGGAGGTCAGATGTTGATATTAGTGGAGTAAGAATAGCAGACTTCAGGGTCAAAACACAACATAAGCTCTGATGCAACCCTGAAAGCAAATAAATTGTATGAAAAACTACTGATGATGGGATTGAACAACTATTAATTACAGCTGCTTTTCTTCCTTCCTTCTTTCTTCCTGATGGAAGAATGCCAGTGAGATGCTGTACTAAATACAAAGGGGTGAGAAAAGGTCTACTGTATTACTGCTACAACAGACTTGTTTATTTAGAGTTTGGGATCAAATTGAATTAACAAATTTACCACCTTAATAAGTAGCACAGAACCTAGACTGAAATGCAAGACCCAAAGAGAAAGACTTCAGAAAGGGTTAATACTACCAGCCTGCTGAGTTGGAGCAAAGACAGGCTGAGTTAAGCTCTGGGAAGTCAGAGAGTTGTTAAGGAGAGAAAGTAGTGGGGAACTTCAGTTAACCTCTGTGTAGAAGAGGGAAACTTCACTTTAGGGTCATAAACCATAGATGAAATTGTCAGTGATTCTTTCATGGATCAGCTGACTAGGAACTGCACAAGAGGAAATTAAGCCCTAGACAAGAAAAGGACAAAGATCTGTTTCAAATTTTCCTCTGGACACACAACTGTGTAACAATAATTGCTACTCGGAGCCAGCATCCATGACACAAAAAAAGTAAAAGCCCAAAGCCTTCACTACAATTGTGCCAGCAGCTGGGCAACAGAGAATTAAGTTATAGGAGGTGTAGAGGCTGAAGGACACCAGAGTGGAAGCACAAAAACCTTTCATAGTGAGTACTGGGAGACACTTGGAAACTGGCAAAAGGAAATCATATAGCTAAGCTGGGTTGTTAAAGTTAAGAAAGAACACATTAAAATTCTGAAGTTGTATTCAAACATAATTAAAAGGATCATAAATTTGGATAGAATAAATAGGAAAATATAATCAAGCAGGCAAAATAGAGGTGAAATTTCCTAAAGGAATTGAAATTTGTACTATAATTCTTCTCTTAGGACAACAAGAGAAAAATATCTGGCATTCTTTTGTATCACTCCCTTAACTAGAATAGAAAAGGAGAAGTTGGAGGACAAGACCATTACAGAGAAGCTAACTAGATTATTTGCATCCAGCTTCATATGGAAAAGATGGAAAATTAGAACACAAGCATCCTTTTTTAGGGGGGACTCAGTGAACCATCTGTCTGAAGATTGAAGCAGCTTTGGGAGGGATTGTAAGTCAAGGAAATGAAATGATAAGTGACAAATAGAAATCATTATGACCAAGTGGAATTCACTAAAAATTTAAAGAGGAAAAAAAATAATAGGTGAATTACTAATGGCAATGTATATTCAGAACTGAAGAGGACTGATCTTAAAAAGGAAAACATAATTCTGCCTTCTAAAACATGTAATAATTTAGTTTTGAATGGACTTCTGGAGGTCATATAATCCAGGCTCTTGCTCAAAGTAATGCCATCTTGCATCGTAAATAAAGTGGCTTGGGATCATGGACAACCAAGCTTCAAATATCCTGAAGGACAGAAATTCCACAAGCTCATTGGGTGTCTTGGTGCAGTGTGAAGAAAGTCTTTCTTATTTCCAATCAGAATTTCCCTTGCAGCAACCAATTTCTGTCACCTCTTTTCTTTTCACTGGGAACCTGTGAGAAGATTTTACCTCTGTGTTCTCTGTAATCTCATTTTAAGAAGTTGGATTCTACTTCCCTTTAGCCTTCTCTTCGAGATGCCCAAACACAACTAGAAGTAAAATACAGCAGGAACTAATAGGCAAAATCCTCAGTGGAGGGAGAAGAGTTTCACAGAAACTTCAGAAGTTTTTCTGTGCTAAGCAAAAAATGACCTGAAAAAAGATAAGTGGTGAGATTTTGAAGTTTTCTAATGGTACAGTTAACAGTGTGATAAGAACAAGGGTTGAGTGTAGAATTTCTGAAAGATCTTATGAGGCTTCATGACAGAGCAATACAGCGGTCTGTGAAATGCTGTGGTTCAAAACATTCAAAACATTCTTGGCTTCATATATCAAATAAAGGAGTGTGACCTGACCATTACTACTCAAAGGTGAGAGAGACTTCAGGGTTAAGATAAATAATTCCAAGAAAGCACCATCTCAGTGCTCAGCAGCAGTGAAAAATAAATCAAATGGTAGGAAGATTTGGAAAGGAGTGAAGAACTAGACAGAAACCACAGTTACATCTCTGGATAAATGCATGTTTTTTATATGTTGAATATTATCTGCAGTTCTGGTCTTATTTAAGAATGGACATTAGAGCGTAAAAGACACATTTGTTGATCGAATAGTGCAAATGGGATTGTGAAAACAGAAGAAAGGTGATTTGTGAAGATGTGATAGAGATCTACAATATCTTAAGTAGCATGACCAAAGTGGATAGATTCACTATCTCTTCCAGGAACATCAGGAACCATCAAATAAAGCTTGTGATGGTGATTCCTCACACATGAAGTACCAGACTAGTGGAAATCTTTTAAAACGACACTGAGAACAGAAGTTTATGTAAATTCAGAGTGAGAAGAATGATTCACAGAGAGTTGCTAAATAAATGGAAATTCGCTAAGCTTAAAACTGTAAGAAGCTCAAAGAGTATCAGAGGAAGAAACCATCTATACTTAAATGGTTCTTATTCTTTCCTAAATGTCAATATATGACCACTATTAGAACACTGGCTAGAGGGACCTTTGATTTGAATCAGTATGGCAGTTTTTATGTTCTTACTAGTTGACTTTTTTTTTTTGTTTTTAAATAATCTTCTGGAAAACTAGCTCCACATTTCAAGGGCTACACAATTGCCCAGCCTGTCTTGCTCCATTCCAGTATTAGCTGAGATGCAGCCTAGAGACTAACTAGTTTAATTGCCATCCAAAATGAAGAAATACAAAATTTATTACAACAAATCAACTTTTACTCCAACCACAGAGTAAAACAGAAATAAGTGATGTGTTTTCTAAGCACAGCCTGCTCCTGTATACACTAGGAATGAAGTGATGTTCATTAACTTATTTAATTCATTGTTTGATACATCTTCTGCACTGGCAGAACAGAAAGATAAACCTTTGTTAGATAGTTGATATTTCCTTACTTAAAAAAGCTCAAGCCAGTCCTGTAAAAGACATTTGTTAAATTTTTTATGGTGACCTGACCCAAGCCAGATGCTCTGAAGAAAGCCCCAGAGAAATCTACCAGCTGCTGCTCGTAGAAGCTAACAAAATGGAAGCCAGACTAAATAGCTTGTTGTACTTTGCAGTGAAAGAGGCTTGAAAGGTATATATAGATCCTTATGCTTTAACTGGTGGTACTACAGCACATAAGTAGGCTGGTGAAAGACTTCTGTAAGAGAAAAGCTTTACTTAGCAAGGAGACAAATACAAATATAAGGTGTTTGGAAAGGACTGTTGTTGACTTCACCTTGTTTTAAGGAATCCATATTTTTTCCACTTTGATTTTAAAACCCACATTGTTTTCAATCTAGTGGCTATACCACAAAGGAAAAATCAAGAAACCAGAAGCCAAAGCTATTAGACTTAAAAATAAAATCCCTTCTTTCTGAGGGTCAGAGATAGTTGTCAAAGCAAAGGTAAATCCATTTGTGTTGAGAGAGTTGACAGGATCAGCTGTCCTCAGAGAATTCTTCTGAGGCATCTCAAACCCAAGAAGTGTTGGTGTTAATGGAGAGAGGCCCCAGGAAATCATAGAGGTTATACTACAGCTGTTGCAGTATTATGAACTACCCAACACTATAGCTTAATTTATGTGACTGTTTTGGAGCAAACTTGTAGAAGAGATGAAACATATAGGAGTGGTGCACTGTAGTTTCACCATGCCTATTTAGGTTATAATTCACATTATTGAAAAATATTTGCCTTCCAGGGAAGGACAGTCCTTGCAAATTTGAACAAAAGGCTTTCTTTGAAACAGAGTTTTCCATTCTATAGTACTGCATCCTAGCAAGAGGTGTTCTCTGCTTAGGTGTTTCTGTAGAGGCAACATCTCCTATAGAGGTGTTGATGCTGGAAAGAGCATCCTGAAGAAGCTGAACATCTTCAGGCACAGCTCATGTGGTTGTTGCACAGCTTCAGAGTACCCCACTAAGTCTTCTGAACTCCTGCAGAGTGATTATGGCTGAAACTTGGAAGCACATGTTTAACCTGAAGTTCTTTGAGAACTGTTCCAGTTCCAGGAGCTGCAAGTGGCAATTAGTGGATTAGTAGCTTGGTGGATTTCTGGTGGCACCTGTAGTCTCCTCAGAGCCATGGTGATGGAATTGCAGGTATAGAACCACTCCATGCCACCCACTGAAGAAGTATGCTGGCAGGCAGCCATGGCAGCAAGCAGCTTTCTGAGCATTCTGTCTCCAGCTGATGCAGCTACTGACCCACATCATTCTTGGCCTAGAGAGGGCTGCTCTGTTAGGGATAGTGGCAAAAGCCCTAGAGAGTTGAGCATTAGAGGCAGTCCCTGCCCTGCAGCCACTGCACCACTGCTCCACGGTATGAAGGTGTGATGAAGATCTGTGTAGATGTTCAAGTGCTTTTTCCTCAGACATAAGACACATGCTTCATTCTGACTCTTCTCTTTGCTGGCAGTCTTTGAAGTGAAATATCCCTGGCATCCATTCCATCAGGCTCAGAGATCCTATAACATTGTTTAGACCCTTAGTTCTTCTATCTTATGTCCATATTTTCAGACACTGGAACCTTACTTTACCTGATGCTTAAGACTGACTTTCAGCACTGAGCACTGCCATTGCACCAAGGCATCACATCTCCCACGACCCATTCAGAAGTTAATTCCTTCCCTAAAGAGTGTGCCATTTAAGCATGAAGCCAGAGGGAACAGCTGGGTATGTGAAGAGGGAACATATCAAGAAACAGTGCTCTGTATCTGTCAGCATGAGAGGTGACAGTCTCAGCCAAGGGCTGATGCCAGTGTGGCAAAGGAGAATGTAAGGAGGCACTTAAAAGGAGTTAATGACGTAGCTTTGTGGCTATTTACAGAGTTATGCCTTGGTGGAAAGGGCAGGAGGGAAGAGAGACCAAAGGTGGTGTCTTGTATTGTTGTTTGTTTGGGTTTTTTTAATTTGACAGATAGAAAATGGAAACTGATGAACTGATTGAATTGGCTGAGTCCTAACACTGCTACTTCAGAGACATAGCCTGGTACTTTGTGCAGGAAAGCCAAGTGAAATGAGACATTATTGTTATTCCCCAGTATACTAAAAGTATTAATTTGCAAGTTTTTGTTTCTCCAGAAACCTTCCTGTATCTGAATGTATCACAGAAGCCAAGATACCAAGAACACATACCTTTGGCTACAAGCTACTCTTATAGCTTTCTTTACAAGAACTTTCTTTTAGCCCTTATTCTATCAGATGGCAGTCACACATCCTATGACCCTTGAACTGAATGACCTAATGCAAAGATTTCCTCCCTTCCAAATACATCTACCAGTAATAAGATATAAGTAGTACTTGATTGAATATGTATCTGTGAATATTTTCATTGGATGTTCTTAAACACAGATGTCTTGCAAAATGTGAGTAAATAGATCAGAGGAACAAAAGATGAGGTACTTAATCACTCTGGATATTTTAAACTAGTTGAATCATCATCCTTCACGTTTTCAAAACACAGCTTCTATCATGTTCAAAATGAAGTAGTGTTGCTATTTTGGTTTTGCAAACTTAGACTTACCTGGAGATTGGGTAGGAGCAGAGTGGAGAAGAGAGAAAATCACTGGGCTGAGATGCATGCAAAAGATCAGAACTGCATTCATGCACAGTCTGTCAGTCATTCCTGGAGGTCCCAAAGGAACTGCTAGACAAATATGATGCTCAGTGAGAAGAAGCAGAGGTTCCTTTGCCAAGCCTCTCATCTTCCGTTGAAGTATTGGAATATCAGACATGCAGGCATGTGAGAAGGGGACAAAGTGTCTAATGTGATAGAACAGAAGGATGAGAAAGAGATAGGGATGGAACAAAATACCTAAAGAGAGTAATTAACATGTCACCATTTCTCATAGGTTTTCTATCTTGCCTACTTTAAGTGGTCTTGACAAGAGTTAAGTGTGACAAATATCAGTCCCGTTAGTATTTTAAGTATAGAGAATCACAGAAAAACAGGTGAGAAGAGGCTTCAGGAGGTCGCTTGCTCTGTCCTCCCACCCGAAGTAGGATCAATTACTCATTTATTATCTATCATCTTTGACGGTAGACATTTGCCTAGCCTGTTCCTCTGAAAAGCTGAAGTATTCCAGAGACTGACTATCTTTACTATTAGAAACATGCTCCTAATGTCAAAACTAGCTTTTGTGATTTTAGCCCATTGTGTCCTGTTTTGTACACAGGAGAAATTCTCATTCTCTTTGCAGCAGCCTCTAATGCATCTACAAATTGCTATCGCATCTTTGCTCAGTTTTTCTTTTCTGTACTGTTCCCATCCTGGTAATTTCAGTTTTTCAAACAACCAGACTTCCAGAATGAAAATAGCTTTTTTGACTCCCTTCTTCTCTAGTTCCTGAAAGTGTGTAAATTTTATTTTTAATGCTATTACAAGGGAAGCAGCTACACAATTTATCACCAAATCATAGAATAGTTTTTGTTGGAAAAGGCCTTTAATATCATCAAGTCCAACTATTAATCCAGCACTGCCAAGTCCACTGCTGTGTGCCTGAGCACCACATCTACACAGCTTTTAAGTATCTTCAGGGATGGTGACTCTACCACCTCCCTGGGCAGCCCATTCCAGTGCCTGACAACTCTTTTGGTAAAGAAATTTTTCTTAATATCTGCTCTAAACCTCCCTTGATACAATTTCAGGTAATTTTGCTATTCACACGGGAGAAAGCACTATAATCTTCTTTCAGGTAGCTGAAGAAAGCAATGAGGCCTCTCTTCAGTCTTCTTCAAAGTAAGAAATACCCGTTCACTCAGTCTCTTTTCACAGGGCTTGTTCTCTAGACCCTTCAACAGCTTTGTTGCCCTTCTCTAGACACACTCCAGCAACTCAATGTCTTTCTTGTAGTGAGGAGCCCAGAAATTACCACAGTATTTGGGGTGTGGCCTCACCAGTGCCAAGTACAGGGGCACAATCATTTCCCTTCTGCTGACCTTCTTGACCACCTGGGCACACTGTTGGCTCACGTTCAGCCAGGTTTCAACCAGCACCCCCAGGTTTTTTTCTGATGTGAAGCTTGTCACCCATTCTTTCCCAAATCTGCAGTGTTGCATAAAGTTGTTGTGACTCAGACGCAGGACCCCACACTTGGCCTTATTGAACCCCATACGATTGCCTTCTGCCCATTGATCTAACCTATCCAGGTCCTTTTGTAGAGCCTTCCTACCCTGAAGATAAAGAACATTCCCTCCCAGTTTGATGTCATCTGCAAACTTGCTGTGCACTCAATCCCCTCATCTAGATCATTGATGGAGACACTGAGCAGGACCAGCCCCAAAACTGAGCCCAGTGCAACACCACTGGTGACTGGTCACCAGCAGGATTTAACTTATTTTAGGTGACTCTTTACAATCACATGAAAGGAAGAAACTCAAAAGCCATGGTTAAACTAAACTGTCCAGTTTTACCACCTGCCTTAGAAAATAGTTTCAGTATCCTAGCATCATAATGACATTTAAGCATACTTTGATTTTGAGAAGTGGGTTCAGATTATGATTTTAGGTCCTTTATATTACAGTCTGATCTGTATTGATGGAACTAAGATGAGTCTAATAGGACCTCATGGAGATGTAACGATTTATCTGTTCATTTTAGAGGCTTTAGGTGTGCTGATTTACAACCGAAGAAGCTCCACTCAACCGAATCTTATCTAAGCATAATGTTACAAGAATTACTATGATAAAAATTGTTTTAAGTTATTTTTATAATTGTTAACCACAAAAAAATGCATAAATAATTTTTTATTCATAAACCAAGGAATTCTTTAAAAAGTAGGTAGTAGAATCGTGCCTGGGAGCAACATATCAGCAAAAAGGGATAGTCATGAGAACAACAGGAAAGAATAACATTCTGATGATTTATTTATTTCTCATTATCATTATGAATGCAGCTTATTAGACCAGGAGTCTGTCTTGCTGCAGAAGGTTACTGCCATAGCAGTATAAATGCGAGGTTGCTAGGCCATTCAATCTCTATCCTCCATTTATACTCTTGAAAGGGGAAAAGAGAAAGAGTAGAAAGAAATTCTGTTTCTATTCTTGTTAAAGTTAACGCAACAGGATCCTACAGGCCATAAGTGTTGCTAGGAAAGTACTGCACAAGCTGGTCTGCCTCTTTTACTGTACAGCTCTCTGCCTGTTACCAGCTGAGAATGCCATGGAAACAGAGGTTGGGAAGCAAAAGCTGGTCAGGTTGAGGATCAAGGATTTAATTTTTTTTAGTACCTGCATCAAAGGAGACTTTCTTTAGAATGGCAGTGTAAAACACCGTGCCCCATTTCAAGTGATCTCTACAGCAGTGACAGAATTCTCACTGGATAAAGACAAAACAGCATGATAAGGTCAGTCCAGGAGCTGTTTGACTTGGTATCTCCTAAGCAGTGCTTCAAATGCCTAAAGTAATTAGAAAGGTGAGGCATGCAAATGCAGAAGTATCTTTAGATGTAAGCAAATAAACTGAGTCTGCACTACTCAAAAGCGGTGGATCCAGTGGAAGTTAATGAGCAGCGTAAATTAGCAAGGGTGAACACAGACAGTGAAAAAGATGAATATAGTTTTAATAGAGCCAATTATATTTTAATGACTGGTTTATCTAGTATGTTAGTAATTACCTTGCAAGATAGCATTTTTCTTTCTAGCTGTCATGCTGCTATCACTTCTTGTTTGTGTCCATAAAAAACTGATCTTAACTCTAGCAAATAAGGGAACTTATCATAGCAGTATCTCAGTCCAGTTCAAAGACTGAAGGCCTGTAGCTCACAGGGGAGTTGCCATGAGTCAAGCATTTCTCCTTATCAAGTACTACCAATATTCACAGTTTTAACCCTCAGAGAATGCAGGGCAACACATCTTGTTTTAGTTTGCAGGAAAAAATAATCAGACTAAATGGAAATGCGTTTGAAATTGCTGGCCTGGGCCCCAAAGAGCTTAGTCAGTGATTTCAGTGTAATTAGCCTCTCATTGGCCTATGAATCCAGAGCACCAAACATGTACACAGTTGCTGTGGATTTGCTACACCTCAGCTGATATCTGCTAACCTGTTAAGTGTTAGGAATTGCACACGTTAGCTCACATTGTGTGTCAAATTGATTTTTCTAATATGGAGACCCCCAAACTTAAACAGTTCCTAGTAATATCTTACTTGGAAGCAAAACAAACTACAAAAAATAAAAAACCCCAGGAAGATCTAACACCATAAGAAGAATTAATACTAAATCTCTGCATTACAACAAACTGCTGTCAGGGGAGATTGCATGCCTGGTTTTGTCCCAATTTAAACTTGCACAGAATTGCAAGGTTTTGTTGTATGTGACATTGTCTTGACCTAGCAAAACTGCTGCCATTCATGTTTCAATATTAAATGAAAGTGTAAAGACAGCCATTATCACTGAACTTCTTCAGTAGTATTTAGACATAAACATGCCATTAGTGATCAAGCAGAATACATTTAATTATAGTAGTTGTGACAAAACATAATTATCCAAAAACTACCTAGCTGATCTTGTCTTGTGTTTTAAGGATTTATCAATTTCCAGTGCAATAAATAGTTTGTTTCAAGCATCTCTAAGTGTCCTGAAATAAACAGTTTATAAACAGGATGACTTATTCCAAGTAATGTTAGGAGTTGCTTGCAGAGATCCAAGAATATAGATCAATCTGAGAGCTGTGAACAGCCCTATTTATATCATACGTATTATTTTAGATGATCGACAGTGCTAATCTGACTAGAACAGATGAGCTACTTAAATGAAGGCACCTAGTCCCATTTGCAAACCTTGTAGGTGCTGCAGACACTTGCATGGGCTTGATAGACATGACTAAAAGGCTTATGGGGTCCCAAGAAGAATATCCTGTGACATATAATTGATGTTAGATTAACTTTTTAGAGGCTGAATTAAATAATTTTGGTGGTTTAGATCTCTAATCTAGAAAGAAAATGGGTTAAAACTTGATAAAACACAACATCCCTTGAAAAGAATAGAGGTTAAAGGTGTTAATTGCTATCTACAACACCTGCTTATATATCCTTTTTTCTTTCTAGAAAGGAAGCTCAGAGGTGAAGTGATTGCCTCAAAAGTTAGGACCCAATGAAAAAAGTGTAAATGGACTCAAAATCTTAATACTCAGGTCTCTCTGCTTTAGTTTGTAAACTACATGCTATGGCAAGGACCAACAAGAATAGGGCCACTTCATGAGAAGTGAGGAGCTGACTGTAATGCAGGTGGGTAGGAGCAATGACCATATTGATAAGGACACAGTCCCACAGTATCCAAGCAAGCAGAGCAGGGCTGGTGACAGCACCAGGCTCAGAAAACAGCCCAGTGATCAGACATATGCAAAGATACATGCTGGGTTCAAGGTCAATTCATGAAGTACAGTCAGCAAGTCAGGGTTATAAAGCAAAAGAGCTGGACACAGACCTACCTGCAGTGTAGCTCAGACAAAGGACTAAGGTCTGGCCCTGAGCTTAAAATGGAGCTACCGGGCCAGAGGTAGAGGATGTAAAGGTGGAAGTCTCAGATGTTGTCAGAGCAATCAAAACTAATTGGTGCACTCCGGGCATATGCCCAATACACTGTATCTCCTGTTCCGAATGTCTATCAAGAGGAATCTTAAGCATTGCTATTCTTAGTTTTCTTGAGATGACAGAGTTTTTCATTAAAACTATGGGCTACTTCAGTTTTATAATGTCTCAAGAGCTTTCTTACTATGTTTTTGTAATTATTTGAAATTTTACTTAATATAATGCTACAATTATAGCATCCTTCTTACAGTGTAAGTAGCAGCAAAGCAAATCATTTGACAAGGTCCCCTCCCAAACCAAAAGTATGTGCATTTCTTGAAAGGTAAGGTGCATGGGGAGAAACAACAGAGAAGGGCCCTGAAAGAGATCTTGCCTCAAGACAAAATTTTCTAACCTTGGTGTTGGTGTGGTGTAGGACAATTCTATGACAGTGCCTGCACATTGCAAGGAGGTTTTTAGCAAGAGATACAGGTTATCTCGCTTGTGATTTTAGCTGGTGATGGATTTGAATAAGTGCATATGAATTACTGAACAGCAGCAGCTGTTGAGAATTAGCAAAGAGAAAAGCTAATCTGATAGGTCCTGTCAGAGAGCAAGAGTCAGGGACAGCAGAGCATTTTGTGTCTTCATGTGAGACCACTTCACACAGATTGCTCTTCTTTTGGTTGTCTGATGTGCCAGCTGAAAGGGGTGAGGTTGTGATCTCTTCATTTTACCAGCAGAGGTGATTGACAGTGAAGTGCACACCAACACCTAAAAAGACCCACCCTATACTGTCCTCTGACATTCAGAGCTTTTTGTTACATTTTCAAATCTTTTATTTGATTTCCCAGTTGTTCTTAGAGCTTAGTCTGTAAAGCACATTTGTGTATAGAATATTTTTATTTTTTTTTAAGCAGAGGTTGGATAGAGAGTGCAGCTATGATGACACACTAACATTAATGTGTTTACTTTGAAAATTGCACTCAGTCCAGGAAACCTCATTGATTTCTGTATTTGGCAGTAGAGCCAGATCTTCAGCTGAACTCTGGCTTCCAGTAGAATTTTGTCTGCTTCTGACAGCTTAAGTTCAAACCTGCCTGAAGAGTTCCTAAAAACAATTTTACAGAGAGGTAATGAAAATTACGAGAGGGGGAAATGCTTCTTTGTAAGTGGAAATAACTGAAACTGCTTACAGTGAAAACAACTGCAATAGCTAGTATTGGGTTAAGTACTATCTCTAGCCTTTAAAGACTTCCTCACCCAAATTATCATAGAATTCTAGAATCATCATAGTTGGAAAGGACCTTCAAGATCACTGAGTCCAACCATCAGGCAAAAGCAACCACTGGTGTAGGTGTTTCACCATAAATATTCCAACCAAGATGCCCCAAATGTGTGTCAATTTCACAGTGATTGAAAACTCCCTATTTGGAAATCATATCCCACAAGTTATTTGATGTTAAGTACACAAACCAAATGACTTCCTGAAGTTTCAGGCCAAGTTTAAAATGTGTAGTGTATCACAAGTGATGAAGTTCAATATTGCAAAGGATTATTTAGAGACCTGACGGAACTCAGAGCTGTATGAATGGATGTGTTAATTTCTAAGTGTAAAATGCAAAAGTAGTTCTGGTCAGGAAATATTCCTTACCAAATTAGCACACCTTTATGAGTATTGCAGAAGTTCTCTGCCTTTCTATGAAGCTTATGAGACAAAATATCAGAGCCTTTTCATTGTTTGCTTTCTTAGTCACTCTTTTTTGATTTTTGTTCCAGTAAAGTGTAATTTTTGTCCTAATACATTTCAGATAATCAAATTAACAGCAAGATAATAATCCACTTTGAAAGCTTTATTTTCTTTAGGTAAACCATTCCTGCGAGTATTGCCTACTGACAGCTAAAAGGCATTCTTTTAGCCTGCTATAAATGCAATTAAATATAGATGAAATAATAAGATGTGGATATCGATTAAGAAGAGCTAAGGAATCTTAGAGCTTAGTCTTTGGTTATAGTATTACCAGAAACCAATTCACTCTTTGGTATAGCAGCACATATGGCACATAATATCACCCGCTGTTCTGAGGCGCCCTGGTAGACAACCATATGTGCTGACAAGAGTCTCTGGTTGTTCAGGGGCTTATTCAAGATTGACTGGCTGCTTTTTCTGAAAAATGTCCTTGATTTACTGTTTTACATCTAAATTAGAACTTTTAAACTGTAAATATTCATGATCAGTTTTAAAATGCTACAGCATGTACAGTTTTGTCCGGAAATACCAAGCCTCATTTCTAACTGATACAACCAAGCCAGTCCTTGACACTCAGGAGATAGGAAGAAAGTTTTACATGCTGGTAATGCAATCTAAGCATTAGCTTCCCTGCCTAAACCTTTTTCTCACTTTATTCCCTACCAGTATATACTTCTACATGTGACTTTCTTCGTGGTTGCAGCACTATACTTCTCATTTCACCTCTTACCTTTTTGTATCCAGTTTACATATACATTTTGTAAGTTCTCTGTGGTTTGAAGATTGGAAACATCCCATAGGAAATGTATGTAAATAGCAGCAGCAGTCATGGGACAAAAAATAATGAATCTTTTGTGAGTCAGCTTTGGCTGCTCTGAAAAATATTGTGTAGAAGATAGCTCATCAAAATAAAAGGATATTGTAGTATATTTACTTAAAGGAAAAGTTAAAGCATGGGAATATATACAGAAAATATGACTTGAAGAGTATTTTACAGTGACAATTTAAAGTGAGAGCAGTGCAGAATAAAATCACAGAACATTCTCAATGAAATTTTTTATATACTGTCTTAACAGGGAATTAAAAGGCTCTGTGATTCTGCAAAAGGCAGGAAGATAGAAATTTCAGTTAACTCAAAAGTAGGTCATTTTACTTCTTTGACATAAGAATTCTTTGCTAAAGGAACTGAGATGATTTACTGCAGACTTTAGTGAAGAATATGACTTAGCACCTCATGACATTCTGTTAAACAATTAGGACCACACAATACCTCTGAAGCACATAATAAGTGGATTCATAAATTATAGTTCTGCAACATTGTCTGTCAATATGGAATCATCCCTGGGCAGTGCATCTCTCATGGATTTTTTTATGACTACACTTTAGAGTATTCAACATTCTCCTCAGTGACCTAAAAGTAAATATAAAATCAGCCTTAATAAAAGCTGCAGATGACATGAGGGTTGGCAGAGAAGTAACTAACAGTGAATATAGATAAGACTGTGATTTGGGTCAGCTGGTAGACTTGTCTATTCAAACAAGCTGTAATTTAATACAGCAAGATATAGTTATCCCTACAGAATACTGAAATCTAAACTGAAAAATACAGACTTTAAAATAAATCATGGAGTCACAGTGAGAACACAAGATTGACTATACAAAAAGAAGTAGTGAACAGTAACAGAGAAACGTTTTTTACTTGCACGTGTCATCAGTGTCCCACCTCCAGTTGTGGTATATGCATCTTAAAACTGGTGCTTAAAAATTAAAGGGTAGGAAGAAACTGCAATATATCATGAATGACTTAAAGATCTCAGTGGTTATTTTTAGCAAGGGGTGTGCTAAGTGACTTGGATATGTTGTTTCACAGAAAGAAAATAAAAAGTTCTCCTCTCCAAAAGCAATAATATCAGGGGAAGGAGGAAAAAAATTATTTCTTTATTCAGGCCTATCTTCTTTTCAGAAGGAAGTTTGAACTGCAACAATATCCAAGTTCAAGACAGAGGTAAGTGGGTGAAATGTGATGATTTATGAAAGGAAGAAATGTGATGATTTATAAAGAGATTTATGTGAGGCTGTTTAATCTAGCACACATTCAGATACTAAGGACCATGGTGCATAGATAACATAGATTAATTTGTTTTGTCTTAACTCCATTTGGTTGTTCCACAAATAGATTTAATTGTGGCATTATTCCCATTTCTAAAAAGAATTTTAAAATTGTTTTTAAAATTTGGCATTTTCAGATGGAAAAATATTAGTTAATATAGAAAATCTGCAAATATGAAGTGTAAATGTTTATATTTTCATCACCCTGAGCTGAGTGGGCAGATGCTGATACCCATGTGTACCGGCAGTACTGAGTATAAATAGTGAAAAAAACCCTGCATCCTTCCATAGATGATAACAGTAGGGTTCTTGCACCACTGTACATCTAAGTACATCTTTAAAGTTTTATGTAAAACGTTTGGGTTTTTTTTTCAAGTACCGGGTACCGCCGTCCGAGTCTTCACCCGTTCTGGGAGGTTGGTGCCACGGAGCCGGTTCAGCACCAGGGACAGCTCCCGCTGCCCGCCTCTGGGCCTGCCGGGGTTCCCCATGCCCAGCAGCACAGGCCGTACCCCCACACCCTACTCTCCCCAGAAAAAAACCTCTTTTATTTGTAAGATTCAGTGGATTAGTTTGGTTGTCACCTGTAGAGGATCCAGAATAATGGTGGGCAAAATGTGAGAGGTGTTTTTTGAAGCCATTAAAGGTGTGTAGATGAACTGCAAACAAGAAGGTGTGAGTGAATACCTTGTTCTGCTGGTACCAACCACAGTCAGGACACATCGCCAAGTCTAATGCAGAATCATAGAATCATAGAATTGGCTGGGTTGGAAGGGACCTCAGACATCATCGAGTCCAACCCTTTTACTACTGTTGCGGTTGCTAGACCATGGCACTGAGTGCCACATCCAGTCTCTTTTTAAATATCTCCAGGGAAGGAGAATCCACTACTTCCCTGGGCAGTCCATTCCAATGCTTGATCACTCTCTCCGTAAAGAAATTCTTTCTAATATCTACCCTAAACTTCCCCTGACACAACTTAAGACCATGCCCTCTTGTCTTGTTGAAAGTCGTCTGGCAAAAGAGACCAACCCCCACCTGGCTACACCCTCCTTTCAGGTAGTTGTAGAGAGTGATGAGGTCTCCCCTGAGCCTCCTCTTCTCCAGGCTGAACAGCCCCAGCTCTCTCAGCCTCTCCTCATAGGGTCTGTGCTCGAGTCCCTTCACCAGCCTGGTTGCCCTCCTTTGGACCTGCTCCAGGACCTCGATATCGAGGTGTGGCCTCACCAGGGCTGAGTATAGGGCTGTGTGGTGGGATGGCCCGGCCAGCAGCCAAGCACCCACAGAGACATTTGCTCACTCATTCCTTCCTTTCCCTACGGCAGTGGGAATGGGAAGCAAATAGGAAGAACAAGAATGAGAAAACTCATGGATCAAACCAAAGATAAGGAAATTACCAGTTAATACGGCTGGCAAAATAGTATCAACTTGGGGAATTTCATTTAAAACACTTAATTACTGATTTAGGTATTGGGAAACAAAGATGACAAATATTTAAATGCTCAGTTAAGACACATTTTCCATCCCACTCACAGGCTCAAGTTCACTCCAGGCACCCCTCCACTTCCCATTCTCTACTCACCTTACACTCAGTCCCATCAGCAAGGCAACAGATGGTTCAAGACATTAGGGTCAGTGCACAGCTATTTCTTTCTGCCGCTTTGTTCCCTTTTCCTCCACTGCCCCTTCCCTCTTATTGTTTCCTCTGCTCCAGCGTAGACTTCTCCATGGTCCACACTCCCTACAAGGGAGTATTTTCTGTAGTGCATGCTTATCCAAGAGCTGCAGTCCCTTCATGGCAATATCTGCTTCACTGTGTGTCCCCAGCAGAACACAGTTCCTTCAGGAGTGTAACAAGCTCCACTGTGTGGAGTGTCCCCTAATGCTGTAGCCCTGTTGTTCCCTCTGCTGTTCAATTGTTCCATTACCCTTGGGTTTTTTCTGCCTTTTCTTAAATATGTCCTCAGCAGAAGCACCAAAAAATCCTCTGATTTGCTTATCTTCAACATGCAGTGGCTCCATTGCTGAGCTGGCTTGAATGAGCTGTGTCTGGCACAGGGCAGCCCCTGACCTCCTCCTGCAGAGGCCATCCCTGAAGGCCCCTCACTTCCTAAACCATGCCATTTATACCCCACACATAATGTCATATCAGAGCTAAAGAAACCAGCTTCAAAAAAGGTCAACATGTTGAACATCATCAACATGAGGGGCTCAGCTCCACTTTCTAGGTAGCAGGAAATGCCCCCTAAATACGGAAGAAAGGAGTCTTTGGATCACTCTGTCTGAGACCAAAGCAAATCCATTCTTTTCATTTGTCTTGGTTCCAGGAGCTCTCATGGACTCATTCCAGATTTAAAGCACCCAAAGTTAGAGGAGAATGGGGCTAAATTTCATTTGTTTTCCTCTTTGATTGAATTGCCCCTGCTTTGTACATTGCATAATTACTTGCAGATGTCCAAAGAAAATGTAGAATGCTTCTTCGCTAATTTTCAAACATGTAAAAAACTATAAAGACTCAAAGCACTGGGAAATGAAGTCTCTTTCACCACTGATAAGGTAGACCTCTTAAAGAGCATGTCTATTCTTGATAACAGTTGTGAGTATGGCACGTGGCAGCAAATCTCTTATTTTAATCTACCTCACTGCTGCAAGCACCACAGAGCTTCACATGTGCACCTAAGATCTGCAGGGAGATTGTGCTGTAGGTCCTAGAGTGCATGGAGAACCATGCCATTGTATCTTTGAATTTATTGCTTGTGCTAGCTAGGTTAAGCTAGCACTGGCACAGTTGCAAATGCCAGATTCATAATTCCACTTCATTTTTAGAGTCTTTTAGTATGTCAGAAAGTGGCCTGGTGCAGGCCCATTTACCATTTAGATTCCTTTGACCTAATTTGCCTGGCACTGATATCAGTGCAGCTCCATTGATTCCAGGGGCATAAATCCAGATTTATACCAAAATAAATATCAGACCCATGTTTATAATGACATCCATATATTCTTCATTATATTCATGGACAATAGTCTACTAACAAGTCAATCAACTTCCTTCCAAACAGCAGGCTAATGAAAATAATTTAGCAATATCCAGCTATTATTTTTTTCACAGACAAAATGAGGTAACATCAAGCAAGCTAAAATGCCTCACTGTTTCTTGTGTCTAATACACGAGGGGAAAAAAAAAAAGGAAAAAAAAAAAAGAAAAAGAAAAAGAAAAAAAAAAAAAAAAAAAAGAAAAAAACCACCCACAACAAATCTCAACACCAGAATTCTTCTTCTGGTGGATTTTATGATTTTTACAGGTGTTTTAAGTCTACAGTGCCTCAATTAGATAGTAATTAATAAGCATTTTAATATTCATAAATAGAATTTGTGTCATAGAGACACCGAACTAATATGTCATTACAACAGGAGAATCCATCATTGCAGGCTAGCTTTATTCTACCAAAAATATATTACAATTATAGATAGATCAAGGTCCTATTATAAAATTGTGATTGCATGGAATTTGGCCACTACAAGGAAGATGCTGAAGTCAAAACACATGGCTTCTCTTCATGGGGCATCATCACCAGATGTCCATCACTACTGTTGACACTTTCATACATCTTTACTCTGGGCAAGTCTGTTAAGCCCAAACTGGAAGAACTAAATCTTAATAGGACCAAATTCTTTTTTATGACAGCAATTTCTGTCACTTTTCCATTCAGTGTATGAGGAATAAGCATGTAACAAGTCATCTGTGCCTAGACACTCATCTGTCAGACATTCCTACACAATATTATACAGAGTGCAATTGTTTTTTCTTATTTTCATAGCAGCAATTTGTTTTAGTGCAAAGATTGTTGGGGAGTGGGCAGGTTGAGGGGAAAAAAAAAAGGTCAGAACATTTGAGTACCTCCATTAACACAAGTTCCAAAGCTCTGGAGCAGCTTTTCAAAAATATGCAGGGTTCAGTGTTCTCTCTAAGAGAGAAGATATGAATAGGATGTGAGAAAGCAAACTTAGCCCAGGTTCTAGAAATGTTCAAGTACAAAAATACACTGGTATCATCCTTGGAAATGATGAAGATACATTTCTAGTCTTGTCTCATCCCTCAGCTCACTTTCATTCTCTTTTCTAATTCTTGAATAAATAAATAAATAAATAAATTTAGATGTTACCTACCAAAGATTTGATTTTCCTGTAATGACTTTAATGAATTAATGGATAAATTTTCAATAGTTAGAGATACAGAGGGGAAATTTTGAAGACTGGCATAGTTCTTGTGGAAAAATAACACTATATAAGAGTCAGGGTGTTTCTTGAAGGGACTCCACTGTTTCTTTAGAAAGCAAAGGGCTTGGCAAAACAGCATCATAAATAAGAAACCAATACTTTTATTATTTTAGTAACCTATTTGATGACTGTAATCCTAGGAGATGACGACTTTCTAGCTGGGATGTTCCAGTCTCCACTGTTCCAATAATATGTGCAGTTCAGATGACATTACCTTCTCTTTCACACAAAGTGCCTGTTGGAGTGTCTGTTCACTCCAACAGCATCAAACTAGTGGGATGCAATGATAATGAAAGGTAGGAAACTGGCAGCTAGAAGCTAATCAAATCAAACTTTGCAGTTACTTACTTGTGCAGTGTAAAAAAGGCTCATTACAACCTAAATAGATTTTTTTTTCTCTGCATCTTAATCTACATCTAAAATTAAGGTAGCAGATTTACACCTACTCTGCTTCTCACCTACCCTGTTTCTCTTAACATTATTATCATGTTGTAAGCAAAGGGAAAGAAATAGGAACAACAGGAATGAAGAGTCAAGAGGGAGGTACTGGAAAGAGCACTTGTCCTTAATAAATCCATGTCAGACCAGCAGGTATCTTGGTGTATGCCCAATGGAAGGTGCTGTGAGTAGTGGAATAGAGAAAAATGATGCAGAGATCATTATTTTCACTCACCTGAACAGGATGGACTTGATCTGATAAAAAAAATAAAAAAAAAAAATAAAAAAATAAAAAAAAAAAGCAAAATTACAAGTTTCAGAATGTTAAAAAAAATTCTGACATTATGTCTAGCATTTTAAAGTCTGGAATTGGTAAATATATTCCTCTGACATTTCTCTATGAATTAGCATAAGCAAGCTAAGTTTTATTAAAAAAGCCAGCATTACTCAAAGCCATGAACACTATCCCTAACCATGCTCTCCCAGCTGTCCCATGTGCATAGCAGGCATAGAGGTCCAACCTAAAATCAGACACCCTGAGCACTTTCCTGTTCACTCAGTTTGTCTCACAACTTCCCAGGAAATGTTATGATTATTAGAATGCAGAATCCAGTGCCAAATTCTCTGCACTGCAATATAAAGTGTGTGTTCTTGTTGCTTTCTTATCTTTCCCATTAGTCATTCTCTTTATTCCATGGTGGCTTGTTGTGCAGTTTTTAAGGTTTTTTCTAATATTTTATTGCAGCTTTTCTAATATTTATCTTGTTTTGGTGCTCCCATCCTCCCCTGTGGTGTCCTTTCTCAAAGTCTTCTGTTTTTTCTATCTTGCTCAAACTCCTTTGGTCTGTTACTCATATATTTACTTCTTCACCCATAGGATATTTTCTGTTGGGAGTGGAAGAGGAATCTTTTCACCCTCCTTGGAGCCAGCAGGAAGGAATGCTCTTCTCCATTGCTGCTCCAGAAGGAGCAGAGCTCTGACTTAAAAAGGGCAATGGATAGAAATGTCTGATGCGAATTCCCACCAAAATAGGAAAAGTCCTTTCTTCCCTAGAACCAGGCCTTTTACTTGCTCATCATTTAATTTTAGCTGTTAGCTGCTTTTGGCCTTCCATATTAATAATCATCCTTTAGATCTCATAAAGTTCAGTCTAAATTTCCTAAATTGGCTATCTAATACTGTATGCTTGAATCTGTATTTCTTTGCCTGATTTCCAGCTGAACAGGATACTCCATGACTCCCATTGGTTTGTCAGCTCTGAAATCAGTAAGATAGAAAAAAAAGATCAAAGAATATAGCATGAATTATAGAGCTACACATCCCCCTTCCTGTTAGATTGTCTACAGAGAAATTCAGTAATAGCAAAGCAAGGTAGTCCATGACCTCCAATGAATAATTTCATTGTTTTCTTGGGTTTTCCTATCTTCTCTTCTGAAACTCTGCCAGTAACCTCTTGGAGGCAGCTACTGCATTTCAGTATTTTTGTGCCAGACCTATCAACTTGCAAGGTTCATTGTTCCTTGATTTTTAATTTATCAAAAATATTTCTGTCTGGAAAGATTCCTTCCAAAATCTATTACAGTTTTAATAACTACAGAGTATGAATTCTTCTATATAATCCAAATTATTATTAAAGCTTGTTATTTGTTTCACTGCTTTGCATTTGTTTGTCTATAAAACAAATAAAGGAGGATGATAGCTACTCTGAGACCCTTAGTGGAATGACTTGCTCTTTTCTGGTTGTTTCTTGGGTGTTAGCAACAACAAGAGAAAAAAAAGTTTAAGGCTTGGCCTTGTGCTTTGCACTGCTGAGGTGTGTGTTTTGGGGGGAGCATACACTTTCCATCTTCAAAATATGTAAAAAAGTAGGGAGACTTTATCTATGGATTTGAGTACCCTGGCAACTGCTACTAGAACTGACTACTACTGCTTTCTGTTAATCTCTTTCTCTGTTCAGAGACGTATACTTTTTTTACTATAACTTTTATCATAAAAATGTGCCATATTCACCTAAAATCACCAAATCCATCTCAAAACTGCCCACGCTGGGATTTATGTACTTAAAGCCCACATAAATAATTTTCCTTTGCCTTCCTTCATTTCGCTGCTGATGTACTTTGCGAGGCCCTTGGTTTTTCCCTTCGCATTTCCTGTTGGTTTCAGCTCCCAGTGAGCTTTGGCTTTCTCAGCTGTAGCCCTTCATCTCTCTGTGTTCATCCTGGGAAGTCCCTTCCTCCTACCTCATTTCACATACATCTTTTTGGTGTTTGAGTTCACTCAGCAGTTCTCTGTTCATCCATGCTGACCTTCTACCACATTTAATCACCTTCCTGCACTTGAGAATGGAGTGATTTTATGCTCTGAAGGAGTTCAACCAAGTCTCCTGCACCCTAGTGTTCTCCATGGCAGTTTCCCATTGGATCCTGCCAAGATCCCAGAATAAGCCAATGTTCCCCAAAAGTCCAGGGTTATGGTTCTTCTATTTCTGTTCTTCACTTCTCTCAGAAGTTTAAACTCCATAAACATGGTCATTGTAACCAAGATGGCTCCAACTTGTAATAGTCTACTTACTAAAATATCTCACTTATTAGAATACTATAGGTTTTAAGTTCCTTCAATCCTTCCAGTCCCTCAGTCTTGTAGGACTTGAATCCACTTCATTGACTGGTACTACATTTTCTCCCCGTTTAATTAAGACATTGAACAACATTAGGCAAAGAGCAGATCTCTGCAGGTCCTACTGAAGATACTTCGATGGATGACTTGCTACTCACATACACAGTTACATTTTACAGTCTATTACCTGGCTGCTTTTTAATTTGCTTGGAATAGGTTGCAATGATTTAGTATATTCTAAATTTTCTGAGTATGTCATGAATCTAAATATATAACACCAACTAGTTGTATTAACCATGTTTTTAATCCAACTGCAAACAATATTGTATTTGTTTGACAAGACACAGTCAACAAAGGCATGTTGATTGCCATTAATTAAATACCTTCATTTAATTCCTTGCTGATTGTATTCTTTGTCAACCTTTTTGAGATTCTGCCAAAAGGACTGTACAGCTGATGGGTCTATTGTTTCAGGGTGATGGCACTTAGGAGGAAAAAACATGCAAAGGAGAAAAACTGTGGCAAATAAGTATTTCACATCTGAATGTCTGCTTTACTGCTCCCAAACCAGCAGAAAAGAAATGGCAAAGGCGATGTTCTGTGTCCTGCTGCTCATGAAGGGTTATCATGAAGAGACAACTCTGTGAGCAGAGTTCTGAAGCAGAGCTGCAGAAAGCACCTTGTCCTGCTAAAACTGAGTAAGACAGAACTTACACTTTTTGGGGCTCCTTCAACAGGTCCAAATAATCTCATTTACTGTTCTTTGGAGAACTGACACCATGACAAATGTGTGCTCAGCGAATGTCTGCAGCAAAGCAGCATCCTCATCCTCTTTTCAAAGTGAGATGTTACCTATTGCTCAACATGGACTTGCTGTTTGGAAACATTGACTTGAATTTGTTTCCTCATTTGGTGAAGAACATCTCTTTGTGTACATCTCCAAGATAAAAAATAACATGCATGTCTGTGAAAAGTATATCTAGTGCTATCCAGCAAGTCATGGACTGGGTTATTATCATCACAAGAGAACAAGATTCTTACAAAAACACTTTACCAAATGCTTTTGTTCATGCTGCAGTCACATAGATGTCATGAGTGCTGCTTTCTCACACTTTGAATCTGCTAAGGGAGGGTGCCTGGTGTGATAGATCACACAGCATTCCAGAAAAACAGGAAGGAAAACCGAAAAATAATTTCCTGGGTAACAAATCCAACTGCAGCTGCTTTGAGCAATCATAACATAATAACACAGGATCAGTCAGAATTCAATCAAGCACCCAGCTATCATCTTTTACTTTGTACTGTTAGAAGATTGTTCCAGAACCTAATTGTTTTGAGAACTAAAATCCATCTTTGAATTTCAAGGCTAGAATTAATGCCAGATTCTCTTCATCTATGCTGTACTGCTGCCCCTTAGTTTAAAAAGCTCTCCTCCTACACTGATCTTTATATTTATAGGCAGTGATCATATCTCCTTCCAGCTCTTGATTTAGTGTACTGAGAGCCAATCCCTCATAAACTCTCCACCCCCCTGATTGTCCTGTTAACCATTTCAAGAATGAATTCCAGCTTGTGATCACCTTTGCTGAACACAGATGGCCAGGACTGTGTAAAGTGTCCTGCATGAAAACTCACTAAACTATTCTAAACTTGCATTAATATTTGCAGATCAGAGAAAGGTTAGTGGAGATTTTTCCAGAGAGGTTGGTAAGGAGGATATATTATTTTTATCTAGGATAGGTATGATAGCCACACCTGCCGTCAGATCTAAATGGGGCTGTTACAGACAACATCCAGTACACATTGGCCTTATCAGAAGTTAGAAATGCATCCAATTGCATATAATTTTGATCCCAAGTGATTGCTGCTGGTGCCCTCCTCAGGGGCTTTTGATATTGCACTCTGTGTAATAAATGCCAGGAATAAAGCATAATAATGGCAACTGAACAGAACTTACTTTCTTGTATATGGAATAGAGATTTTATTAGCCACCAGAAAACAGTTCCCCCTCACAAAAACTCCCCATCACAGACACAGATGCTCGAACATTTTTGACAGAAGGAAATGTCAAGCCACAAGCAAGCAAATGACGACCATGACATGCATCAGAAGACTGAAAAATAGTAGTTCTGAGAAGGAGGTGGCATACCAAGGAAAATAACTTTCCCTTATTTTACTGAAATACTTTGAACTGAAAGCCCTGGTATCATATCTGCCTCTTCATGGATGTTGGTATCTTTTGTCAGGCACTGCAAAGGACGCGAGAAAGGAAGGCTGTGTGGGTCTTCATGCTACATATCTCTACAAAATAGCTCATCTGTAGAAGATCTGTGGTATTCAGGGTTCAGAAGGTGTGGGAAATACAGATTAAAATTTTTCATGCCTGTCTATCATTTAAAAAGGTAAGGGTCCAATTCCTAGTCTCACTGTATCATCAGAGGAGCTCTAGTTGCTTGCTGCTGATTCATGACACACCATTTTGGTCAGCTGACATTTCTGCCTGAACCACATCCAACCCATTTTATACTTATCCCACCCTTTCCAGTACATGGCTCTGTAAGAAGTTAGCCTTTTGAGATGGAGTAAGCAGCAATACAAAAATCAATGCATAAATAATACAGAAATACCTAAGTATATGTACCTCATTTATGCCATGCAAAATGCATTTTAATTAAATTTTCAAAAAAGGCAAGGATGAATTAGATAAGCAGAAATAAATATTATGCATCAAATGACATAAAACCTAGCCTCTTTTACGGTCATCAGTTTAAAATGGGTGATGGCCTTACATTTTAAAAAGCTGTGATATAAATATTCCCCTCTCAGTTTTGGACATTTTTGATTTAGCTGAAAAAAATGCAGAGATTAAATCACCTTGCTGGGTCAGAACAGTGGTTTAACAATTCACAACTATCAGGAGAAGCTTCAGGGGTTGATGAAAATGTTCTTAGGACTGCCAAACAGGAAAAAAAATCTGCTGCTCCCCTTGGAATTTCTTCTTCGTGATTTCTCTCACTGGAATGCAAAGATTTCTAGACTTTATAGTCTATTTCTGTTCAGATATCAAGACTTTTTGAATTCTGGTGAGATCCTGAAGGCATTGTTTTGAAGCAGAAACTTCTGTGGCCTAATTGTATATATGTGGTAATGCATTAATGGGCTCCCCTTCTAATAATCCCTAATAAATTTCACAGACTTTGGTGAGATATTTTGCTGAAGCAACAAGAGAATTTTATTGATAGAATAAGGGAAGAATGAAAAGTATGGAACAAGGAAAGAAAACAGAACAAAAAAGAAAAAAATTGTCTTAAAATAATTTTTAAAGGCATGGTTATTTTGGTGACTTTCTTCTTCATGTGATGAAACATCTATTTATAAGGAAATTTTATATTAGGTTATAAGAAAAGCAAATATTTTTCTAAATTATTATTGGAAAAATCAGATAGAGATGAAGTAACACTATCTTACTGTTTATGTGGGGAAAAAAAAAGCTTAAAGATAGACCCTCTATGAAGAAAAGAAATGTTACCCTAACAGGAACAGGCTAAGTAGAGAATGATAATAGAGGGAGTGTAGACAAGTATCAAAAGACTATTTTAGAAAACCGCTCCTATTATGTTTATGTAACTCAGACAAGAAGAGAGGAGAATCTTTAGTGCAGATGGAATTAACAAAGCAGTGAAGGAGTTGAAATGGAAGAAAATTAATTTGGCTAAAGACAGAAAAAGTATATAGTTTTAAGATGTAAAAACTAGATGTATTAGGTGAAATAATATAGAAATGGAATAGAAAAAAATTAAGGAAGAGGACATTCTTACACTGAAGATGCTTAGAACTAGGTAAAAGAAAGGAAAGATTAAATATTTGTAATTAGTGACTGTAAAATTGTAATTAGACTGTTGAACTTGGAAATAAACATCTTGAATAAAATCTTCTCATGACTGAGGAATAAAAAACAGACTTACAGGGAAATGAAATGTTGCTGGTTCAGCCACATCTCTTAGGCAAAAAGATCCATGGCTTTCATAAAAGTCACGCATATTGTCATGGAAACAAAACTGGAAGTGTTGCTTTGGTGAAGGGTATTTCAGGCCCAACAAAAGCAAAGATGCACATTTGCTTCTTTCAGTTATTCTAAACAGAGGAGGTCTCTTGTTGTTTCTTTAGATAACTGTTATAAGGATGACTTTTCCTAGTGTTTTAGTGTCATTAAATATAGAAATAAGAAAGATAATATTAAAATGCTTGAAGTAAACAATTATTACTTCATTTTCATTATTTCAATATTTTCCCACTGTATGTATTGAAATAATTTTAGTTTCTGGATTATCAGATTTATTTTACCTTTTTACACGGAAATAAGAGTTTAGGTGTGGTTGGACTGTTCAAAACTTGCTATGTTGTCTTCTAGATAAAACACTTTACAGGGGAAAGGCAGCTTTGGTCTCTTCTTGTCCAGTTCAGGACTGTCCAGTTCATTGATGGAAAATTATAGGGGCAGCATCTGAGGTTTCTGGCTATTGATTATTACTATATTGATTATCACACACAAATGGCACTGAATAATAATAAAAAGAAAGAGTTATTTTGTTTGTGTAAACCAAATTCACACTAAAACATAATAAAAAAAGAGGACAGAGATAAAAAAAAAAAAAAAAAAAAAAAGAAAAAGTAAAGTGAACTGGAATGATTGCAACTCTTGTATGCCATAGATACTTAGGATTTATCCAGGCAGGAGTGTAAAGCATGTTAACAATTTTTTCCTCTTTCTGAAATGCTCAGTAATGAGATATTTCCAAAGCAGAACAATGATTGACATTCAAAGCATGGAAATCTCCAAACATTTAGAACTTGCTGTCCAAACTGCCTACAAAGTTGGCTTTTCAGTGAATACTGTTCAGAAAGTAATCTTATCTCATTAAACAATCAAATATATCTATAGTCATTTATTTCATCTCTTCAGAGATAAAAAAAGAACTTTAAATGAAGACAGCAAAACCCTGGTTCAAAACAGAAGGTGGTGGGGTTTTTCAGTGCAAGAAGGACCCAGATAGGGAATACTTTGCCAAAGGGGTTTGAATGTTTCCATTATTCAAAGGACCACCATGAAAGTTAATTGAAGATAAATCCTCCAAAGTTTACAAAAAGCAGAAACCACGTGAAGTATAGGAAGTCTCTAAGATGAAGACGATTAGAGTGTGGTAGAGTATCAATTGCAAGTACTTGCCTTGTTCCTATATTTTTCTTTACTTGCTTATGTTGGATGCATGGTATGTATCCAGGGTGAGCTTTGGTCAGTCATACTATGCCTGGGTTTATGCTCTTTTGGTCTAAGCATTTCCTCCTCAGTTCAGAAATTTGCTTTTTGTTGCCATGCTACTATCTATTCTCATATTCTCATCATTTAACCCTTCCAGTCACAGATCTTGAAAAATATAATCCAGTTTGTAGAGTTCCCTCTGATACATTTTTTTCTTTCTCCATCAGATTAATTTCTCGTCCCATTGTGCTCTCTATGATGTTAGCTATTCAGCATTTTTTGTGTTGATTCAATAGTTTCCTTTTGTTTTTTATTCATTAGCACTGCTCTTGTTAACACAGTTGTGCCACAAAGGTTTTCACTATGTTGCCCTCTCTTTGCTTTTGCATTACAGTTGCCAAAACACAAGCCTATTCCCTTGCATTTTCAAAATATACAAAGGTCAGAATTATCTGCCCTGTACAGTTTTCATCTGCTGGAAGTGTCATCTCTCTGAAATTTCAGTGGTACTTGGTGTGACCAATTGATTCACACTGAGCATCAAGAGTGGGACAATGTGTCTGAAGCTCCATCCCCACCTGGAAACCAAGGGGATGTGATAAAGGCCAGGATGAAGCTTCTGCCTACCAGCATATCACTCTTCCCAAACTCATATACACATCAGCACCCAGTGGTCACCTTATGTCTTCATCCACACTTTTCAGGCACCTCTGATGTCATTTCAGTGAAAAGCTGTTTTCAATATATGAGGGAGGTGAGAGCTTGTCCTACCCTAGGTTTGTGAGGGCTCTTCTTTTGCCCCTTCAGGTGAAAAAACCCAGCCTGTATAATTGTTCTGAAAGAGTAGAGAAGCCCTTGCTGGTGCAAACAGCCTACATATGTTGATGGTGAGCAGTGATGAGCAATGTTTTAGCCTCTCAGAGCACAGTGAAGAAGACAACACATTATGGAGCACGGAGGGGCTGATTCTCCTTCAGGGAAGGAGCTGAGGGATGGTGGCCCTGACACAAGCTGAGCCCTTACCTGTGGGTACCATCCTGCAGGGGCTGGACTCGGGCAGAGGCAGCTGAGTAAACCTTGCATCCACTGAATATCTCAGTGCCATAATGGAGATGCCAGAGAAGAAGAATAAAACAAGGTCATGCTAAGGCCTATAAGCTGGTAAGTTTTTTTATTTAATGAGTATGTTGTTGTTGTTAACTCAGTGTGATTTTAATCTGGCAAAATTTAATAGAGCTTACAAGCAGAAAACATCTTTTTTCTCTCTTCTGGTTGGTTTAGATGTGTAGCATTCTTGTTCTTACTAACTAGAATATCACATATATAATTCAGCTGTCATTGCTCCTTCAAACTGTTAGCTAATTAGTCTATAGAAAACACCTGGCATGTAATTAAATCCAAGTGGCTGATGAAAAAAAAATATATAATAAAACCAGAAAATTAATTCTAAAATCATTTGCAGGCAGTGGTTTAATTTATCAAATCCTGAGACTGCACTGAAGATTTGTGATAGGTCCATTGTAAGCACTGGCATCTCAGCTGGTTCACAGAGACTTTCCTTTTAATCTAGTGAGACAAATAAATGCTTCTTGGGTGTGTTCATCCTAAAGCATGTACCTAAAATGTGCACTAAAAATATCTACTTCTCTTCAACAACTATAAAGTGTGCTTGACACTCTCCAGTGCAAGTTCTGCATAACAGACGGTTCACCATTAGGTGAGGTGAATCCCACATTGTAAATCTCAACAAAGTCTAATATATTACAGTGTTCCAAAAATTTTTTTCCTCTCTCCTCCTGGTGTGTAAATCATTGTATCAGCAAGATATTTATTGAACTGTGTTCAGTTCTGTCCAGCTCCATTTAATATCTGTCCCTCAGCATCCCTAGAACATGCCTTGCAGAAGGAAGAAAGTTAGCTAGAAGTCACTTGTCAGCTTTGATGTCTTCCTTACAGACACCAATTTTGTGAAACTTTTCCTGACTCAGTTAAAGTGTCACATCTCATTATTGTCATACTCAATGTATTAGCTTCACAGTCTCAGATAGCTTGGAATCTTTCATTCATTTATAATGCAAAATTCAAATCCCTGGCTAATTTTGCCAGGAGGTGAGGAGACCAATACAACTTCTTCTTCTTTCCTTTGTGAGCACTCAGTCACAAGAACTTAGGGACTATATGATACTCCAGTCTAGTGGCCCTGTCCTTCAAGACAATTGTAACAACAAATTAGCCTAATATAAGCTTATATACCTAATTATTTTATGTATATTAGAAGTATGCCTTCATAATACATATAAAAACTATACCACAATTAACTCTTTCTTAAGTAAGAACCACTCAGGAAACAGTAGACTAAGGAAAGTTAAAATAACTTGGTTAATTGAAAGCAGAATGGTTTTATATGGAGGGTCTTGAGATCTTTAACTAGTTAATTTTAGACAGGTCTGTCCACTCATACATAACTTCTACATCTGCTTGAAAAAAACCCTGTTGTCACATTTTTTTCTAAAAAAATGACATTCCATGGAAATCAAAATTTTCTGTGGGAATGGGCAAATTTTGGTGACCCTTCGTGAGACAAACCTAATCCAAGCTTAAGTATCGCAGTCAGATCAGAATAGTCCAGTTTGGCCTCATTATGTCTCAGTCTTTCTCATTAAAACTTCTTTTCACCTCCAAATGTAATTTATTTTTTAATTTTGAACTCTAAAACATAGACTAAGAAGAAAAAAACAGAAAAAAATCTACTGAATGAGAGTGAATCTTTAAATATGAAATTTCCTTGAAACACCGAAAGGTTTTCTTTTCATTCTAGTGTTGAAGAAAACACGTTTTTTAAAATCCATTTCCCACAGAATATGAACACTATTTCCTGTACAACTCTAGTCATTCTTGCAGCACATATTTCAGAAAGCAATCCTTCTCCACTTAGCATCTCTTCTAAGACAGACAGATGAATCACGCCCTGGAGGTGCCTGTTTCTTTTAGCTGGCTATAAAGGGAATCTGGGTTGATGAGTCTAGACATCGACAACCAACTTTCAGATATCTACCCTTAGGCAAGATGACTCCGTTCCACTGAAAAGATGAAAATACTATACAATTACTTTTCAATAAGCATGATTTTTCAGGCATGCTTAAGGGAGTGTTTATCAGCAGTTTGCCTTCTAATTATAAGCCTGAAAAAGAGCTTAGCCGGGGAGGTGGTGGAATCCCCTGCCATCCCAGTGCAAGACCATATTCAGCCTGTGCCTCCTTCTAAGTGATGGGCTGTGCCAGCACCACCCCCTCTGTTCAATTCTTTAGCTCAAATTATAGCCTGGGGTAGCTGTGTAGGTATCATAGATATACAAGGCTCCTCTCCCCACTGTCACAGGACTGGAGTGCCCTCCTCTTTAGTAAGAACATCAGCAGATTGCAGGAATACCTGCACAGGTATATAGGGATGATCAGGATCCTTCCCAGCCACTCAGACCTCCAGATGTGGCCAGGAGTGCTTGTGTTTCTCCCTCACCTTTACACAGAAAGTGACAGAGATGGGACCACTCAGCTGTACTGAGCCTTTTTGCTGGTTGCCATGGGCTGTGACAGCCTGAGTATAGTCCTGCCTCTTAATGGAAAAATGGACTGCACAATCTCTGGAGGTCTCTCCTTACACTGAAAGGTCATAGATTTGGCCCCAGCATTTGAGGCAATTAATTTCCACTGACTGCAGCTTGAATTTCACACTGCAGGAAACCCAGACCTCTGTCACCTGGTACTACTAAGGGTGCTGTGAATCCAGACACGCTGCAGAGTGCAAGATGAACCACTAAGCAGTCACTTGAGATATGCAAATGAGATATTTAGATGGACAGGGCAAAAGACTGAAAGTGAGTTTTTATTTCTTCTCCTGCCACTGAGTCACTGCATATTTGCCAACAAGACATTTAACGTGTGTTCACATAAAAGTGTACTGAGAATCATTAGGGCTACCTGACAGCACCTTTGTGTTATATCAAACTCAGCAGAACCTCAGAGAAGGTGAATTCTGCTCTGCCTTTTCTCCCCTTGGGAACAGTAGCCCTGGAAAGGCTGGAAAAAGCCCCAGCATCCTGATCTCAATGGGAGTAACTGCAGGGCGTGGCAAGAGCAGGGTGGGTAAGCTGCAGGTCTGAGAGGGGGCATCAGGGGATGCTTGGCACAGGAGTAACAGGAACCCCTCTCTCAATCCTAATGGAGACCCTCTCTCAGACCTGGCCATGTGATCAAACTAAAAAAAGAATTGGTAGTATCTTAAGAGATGTGTGTTTATTGGGCTGTTGTTCAAGTAAGGTAGAATTTAAGTTATCTGAGAACTTAAAATAACTCTTCATTTCATAGTTTTCTAGAAGTCTAATATTTGTTGACTTTCCCCTTCTGAGAGGGCACAAGATACGCCTGGGATGCGTTTACTGCCTTAGCAGATGTTTTCATCAGTGTATTATTTTATTTCTTGAAGAGAAAGAATTTACATTTGCTTTTGTACACAAGTCAGCTCATACACAGTTGCAGATATTCACTGAAGATGTGGCCATAGCAATGCCATTCAGCTATGCAAAACCAGACAGTGTTTTTCCTTTGCACCTATTGGAGAGAGAAACAGCACTGTCCATATTGTACAGAGAAGAACTGGGTTAGCTCATGGGGCATGATCACAAGTGTGCAGTGATTGGCCCTCAAGATGCTCCATCACTCTTGTTTCCACTAGCTGCAAGGGTTTTAGAAATGCCTGGTCCCCATTTTTTAATTTCTGCTTTGTTATAGCAGAATAGAGATTATGGTCAAGTCTGAAATACTGTATTTAAAAAAGAAATAAATAAAAAAGATTGGCTCCATAGGTCAAGATGTCATTGACTTTTCTTGACATGACAGTTACAGCAATAGTAAACATTTAAAAACAAATCAATGCCTCCCTCTCTTGTTAACTCCTTCCCCATTTCACAGTGTGCAAGTTATTCCCACCATCCTGGCCACCTAGATCCTGTTCCTTTTTTTCATCCCATTACAATGATAGTGTTTAAAAAGCAAAAAATACTCATAGAATCTGACAGCTGTAGGAGAAGCTTGCTCTTTCTTCCTATCTCCAGAGAACTCCAGGTCACAAAATTCCCAAAAAACAACTCTGGACCTTCATCACTACAGTGCACTCAATATTGAGTAAACATGGAGATCTTAGAGCACTTAAACCAGCTCTCTTTTGCACATGAAAAGGTTCCTTAGGTCATCCAAATACTGTCAAATGAGAGTAGGTACTTCTGGAGCAGAAACAACCTGAAAAAAACCCAACTTTGATGGGGTTCTGAGCAAACTGATCTAGTTGAAGATGTCCAAGGTCACTGCGTAAACGGGCTGAACTAGATGACTTTAAAAGGTACCATTTGGGTACCAACCCAAAGGATTCTCTGATTCTGTGCTCCCCTGAGTGGCTGGAGGAAGTCACAGATAGTCCCTTTCCCTTAGCTTCTGTAGGAGAAAGGTGATATGTTCATTCATACTCAAGGGAAGGAAAAGGAACACAAGGAAAGACCCCATACCTATTGTCACCTATCCCTCTTCCCATCTTCCCACCTTTCATTCCTCTCTGACCTGAACTTCACCGTACTCTTTCCCTTCCCAGGATCACGTCCTTTCCTTCCCACTTGTGCCTCAGCCTTTACTTCACTCGTGTAATCCTTACCTTTCTCTTGAAGAACGGAGTGATTGTCATGTGAGTGGATTTTTATATTGGATTTTGTTAAACTTTTCTGACATTTCTCCATGGGCTTCTATAGGTTCTTGCTGGGTGTCACAGTTTAGGCCCAGATAGTACCAACCAGGCCTCTGCTCGCTCACCCACCCCCACCCTGACAGTGCGACAGGGAGGAGAAAATCCAACTAAAGGCTCATTAATTGAGAAAATGATGCGGAGGTTTTCACTGCCCATATACAGTAACAGGCAATACAGATAAACATAACTTGGGAAGAAAAAAATATATTAATTTAATCTATCAGGAGAAAGAGAAAACTCAGCCAGATCTTAATACCTCCCCATTACCTGCCGCTTCTTCCCAGTCCCAGATGGCTTCACTGCTGCCTCCCCCTCAGGGCACAGGGAAGGTCAGGGGGGGTTTGGGGTCAGTTCCCCACATGGTGTTTCTGCCGCTCCTTCCTCCTCAGGAAGAGGATTCCTTACGGTCTTCCCGCACTCCAATGTAGGGTCTCTCTCACGGCAGAGAGTCCTTCAGGAACCCCTCCGACATGAGTCCCTCCCACAGGTGCAGTCCCTCAGGAACTGCTCCAGCCCGGGCTGCACACAGAGCCACGGCTGCTGCGGGAGCAGTCACCTCATCTGACACAGGCTCCTCCATGGCTGCAGATACACATCTGACCCTCTCCCTCATCCTGCACGGGCTGCAGTTCCATGTTTTCCCATTGTGATTCTTCAGGGCCTAGAAGTCCATGTCTGCTTCACTGTGGTCCTTCAGTGACTTCATGACTGCTCCTCCATGGGCTGCAGGGGCACAGCTGCCATCTCACCGGGGGCTGCGGGGAAATCTCTGCTCTGGCACCTTCTCCCCCTCCTTCCTCACAGACCTTGGTGTCTTTACTCTGACATTGCCCTCATGTCCTCTCTCTGCTCTGCACGTCTTTTTTTTTTTTGAGTTTCATTTTCCCTTTCTTGAATATATTACTCACAGAGGTGCATCCAGCTTCCCATATCTGCTTGGCCTGGGCCAGAGTTGGGGCCAGCGTTGGAACCAGGAGAGCTTCCAGCAGCTTCCCCCAGGAGCCACTCCCTGTGCCCCTCCTCCTTCCAAAACACCATTGCACTAACCCAAGACATTTAGGATCAAAATCTTTTAGAAGTTTTAACTTTAAAACTCTTTTTTCCATCCTGAGATGTGCTTAAGACATCTGGGTTTTGTTGCTTGGTAGTGTTTTCATCTCAGAGGAAAATTAACATCAGGTGAAAGCTTATCAGGATTCTATGGTGAATCTATTCAATTTAAAATATGCACATTTTTCTCTAAATTTCATTTATGCTTAATATCTATGAAAAATTAATTTGCTGTGTTTGTATCCCTGAAATACTTGAGTCTTTGAAAAAAATTTAGAAAATGAACACGTCTCTATGCCAAATTACATTCTGTTAAAATGCTAAAAATAACTAGATTTCTTCATTATATATGATGGAAACAGCTGAGATTTTTTATGGGAATCTTTTATCACACCATGCTAATCATAATTAGAGCTAAATGAAAACATCCCCTTTTTATTTGACTTATTTTACCTTCTTGCTGCTCCTAAATTGTCTGCGAAAGGACCACGCCTTTCTAGAACTCATTGGCTTTAAATTACAAAACCAGTTTGAAAGGCTGGCATGCTGAATCCACAGGTGAGGAAATGTAATCCACTGGGCTTTAGGTACAGCTCCTCATGCATACCAGGAGGCTTATCCAGTGATAGCATCTGCCAAACAGAAGCCACCCTTTTCCTGTCAGTTCTCCCAAAATGAAGACTGAAGAGGGGCAGAAAGCTGTCTCTGAGCCACCAGATTTTTGCTTTCTATTTTTCCAGGTGATTTCTCTCCCTTAGAGATATCATTTCTCATGCAAGATTGAAATGTATGAGAGTAATTCACTAATATTTACTATGCTTTTTTACTTTTAGGAATAATTTAGAAAAGAAAGGTAATTGAGAGGAAGGAAGTTCAGGGAAAAAGGTCCCATTTTGACATCAATCCTTTTGAAGAGAAGTTACCGCAATTCCTTACCAGTGTTTGATAAAATATTAGGGAATCTTTAGGGAAGTACAAGCCCTTGTGTAGCATCAACTACTTGAAGGTTAAAAAGGACCAAAAAACCCCCACCAAAACCCCAACCAAACGAGAAAACAACAAACCCAAACATATTACCAAGTTAAAAAAAAAAAAAAAAAAAGAATTTGAAAAAGTCTCTCCTGATTCCCTTCTCTGCGATTCAGAGTTATGAAAACAGTGGGGCCCAGACATCACTTTATTTGCTTCTTCCTTTATGCTTTTTAAGGCATAAATTGTCTGCCCAGTGCTTTACTTTGGCCAGAGATGAGCACCTTCCCATGCACAGCTCTGCCCAGCAGTCAGTGTCATTTGCTTCACTTATCTCCACGGAGGGCCCAGTGCTGGATGATCTATTCCCCATCAGCAGCCTTTGGAAGTTCTAGCACTGCTGTTAGATGAGGCTGCATTAGTGAAATCTCATCACCGTGAGAGCACTTTATTTTATTAAAAGTGCAATTAAAACAAAATCAAATACTTTCATTAACTGCAACAACTAAAAATTATACTCCCAGTTGCTTTCTTCTCATTAAGAAAATTTGCATTTGAATAACTTTTCGACTGTGTGTATTTGTAATTAATGCAATTACAAGCCAGAGATCTGTTCCCAAAAGTAAACTTCTTTATCAGTTTTAACATTTTAATTGAAATAAGACTTTGTATAGTGAATTATTTAATGTCTGTTATCTGAAGAGTACATATAGAGATAACAAGTCAGCCTCAGTATTTGGGACTCTGCCCATTAATTTTAGAGCTGGTGTATGTCCTAGGAGAGACAGAGGATGATTTCTTGGGTTCAACCCTGGAATACTGAGTATTATGGCTTTGTTGGTTTCAAACCAGGGCCTATTGTTTATTTAACTCTTAAAATTTATCTTTTTATTTTCCAAATTAATATATGATAGATAGGAAGTTAAGTATTTGTAAGAGGGGAAAAAAGTTAAGATATGTTGAGGGAAGATTAAAAATGTTCATGGCAAGAAAGGGAAAAAGAAAAATTAAATAGTTTATAAATAATACATTGTGGAGTTGGTATGTAAAATAATATGGCTTGAGCTCTGGATGTAACCAAGGCAATATTATACTAGATGATGTGTGAACACATGAGCATTTGCTTCAAATAATTTATTATCTCTATTTTCAATCCTGAATTTTTTTTTTTTTTTTTGGCTCAGGGAGCCTCTTGGTCAGGCCTCTGTTTTCACACAACCTACGTGTAAACATTATGGCAGGGCTCTGCATCTTCACACATGTACATTCAAAGATGGAGCCTAGTTTTAAACAGGAGCCACGGGAGTCTTGTGAACAGCTTGAAAAGTTTGTAAAAAGGTACATCTATTGCTACACAATTTAGCTATTATTGCTTGAATAGTTTTCCACAGGTACTGCAGTGTGTTTCTTCTTCTGAGGCCTCTTTAAAGAGAGAAAGATGGAGGTTGGGCTCAAGAAAATGTCTGGATCACAAATACAGTGGAATCAAGCACCAACATGTAGGCAAACAGAGCTTCAGATTAGGTCTGAGACAGAAAAGCTAATTATAGTTAGGATGGAGGGACCATAATTGGGGAGAAAACATTTTAATCTGTAAACATTTTAATTCACACTTAAAATTCACATTACAGAAGAAATGCGAGGTCTACAATACAGAAGATCTACTCTGCTTCTCATTCAGCTGCTGCCATGGCCAGCTCTGTGGGGCAGAGCCATCAGAGAGTGTAAGGAAATGCTCTTGACTCTGAACACATTTCTGTATCAAGCAATGGTCTACAGAAGGGAGAGTTCTGCAGCTGATATTCACCCATCTGTAAGATTTATATTCTCATTTAAATGTGTGCCAGGAACAGACAGACCAGGAGGAGGCAGCTTACCATCCAGTCCTCCATCCTCATCACTCAGGCCTTATTTGCCTGACTCAAGACCACAAGGCCAGAAAGCTCATTCTGTTGGTCTATGATGCTTCTTCACATACATCTGATAATTTCTAGGTCCTCGCAACAGCCTTCAATGAATTTGGCTGTAAATCACAAGGATTTCCATCTTGGATCAATTCTCCCATTCTCATGAACCATGAGCAAAAATACATTAAATTTTGTGGCTTTAGGCCATTTGTAAGGAACTCCTAAAATATGGTATTTAAAAGTGCTCTGCAGTTGAACATTTAGAAAAACTGACATATTATTTTCCTTATCCATTAGATGAATTCACAAAAATGTTGTAACAAAACTTACCAGATTGGCTTAGAATTTGAGAGAATGTTAGGATCCCATATTCCATTATTGTGTATTTTAACTATGATTCAGCAATTCACATTTCTATTAAATTTACACTTCTGCATGCTATTGACCATCCTCATTATTTATACTGTCCTTTTAATATTTGTACACTGGTTCCATATAGTATATAACTGACAGAGGACTTAAAAAAATATCACAATCTTTGACTATTCCATAATTTCATATTATTTTACACTGCTCACCCTTGAATATTATTTAGAGTTTGGGCTTTCAAACTTTGGATATTTCCACTGATATAAATAACCATGCCAGGAAATCTACTGGAATACATGAGATCCAGTATCCCACAGATATATCCCTCAGGTTTGAGCTCCAGTATAGCTTCTCTGATGGCTTTTCAATAAGGAGTGCTCTTAGGACACAGCATTTCCTTCTCAGTTGGTCAGGGCAACTTGCCTCCTTGAGTATCCTCATTCGTGAAACTTGCAGAAAATTATTTCAGCTTTTTCTCCTTTCTCAAATTTGGTTCAAATGGGCTACTAGGCTCAAAAGTTTCTGAAGGAGTAGGCATGAAGCAGAGAACAGAAAAAGAAAGTTGAGAGAGACACACAGATAAAACATAAATATCATTTTCCTTTGAAAAGTATTTTTAAAAAAAGGCTTATAAAGCTTTGAACAATCAAAAGCTAATACCTTCACAGCTTATAAATCACAGATCACACCTAGATTCTTTCTAGTTTCCCTTACTTGGTCTCTCAAGTATTAGTCAGCACTCTGTTCAAAATAAGTTTTTTTAACTAGGTCCAAGTGAGACTGCATAATATCCCTTCACCAAAAGTTAATCATACTAAACTCTCCAGCTAACTTTAAAATTTGAATTAAGGTAATAGCCTGTAATAGATATTTGGCACACTTATGTAGGGGGTCTTTTAAACATAGTCATTGATGGACCATTAATTTAAAAAGGAATAAAACGTGGGACTCAAATTTGCAGATTTTTCTGCAGATGTTTTGGTTATATCTTCAGATATCAGACAACAGCTACTTAAAAGTTAAGAAGAGGGATTTTAATTTTTTTTTTTTTTCCTTTTCTATTCTGAAATTAAAAGCCAGGTGAAATTGAGAATGAGAAAAATGGAAAGATGCTTCTTGATAGATTAGGTAAGAAAGATGCAAACATGTTCTAGCAGAATGCAATTATTTTGAGGCATCTACTGTTCAATAGAAGGTAAATGATTTTTTAAGAAGAATTCTATAAAAATCCAAGTAATGAGAAATTGATGATTATTTTAAAGATGAGTCTGCTGTCACTTGCATGTAATGGGAAAGATCTTAGATTTTTCTTTTTGTCTCCCAGGAAATTGAGAAAAGCAATTAAATTTCTTAAATTTGAAAACTTTTTACTCATGACAGGTTTCCAATAGTTCCACAGACAATATTGACTGCATACTTCAGCTTTTTACTCAAATATTTATTACTTGTACAAAAGAGTTACTTGGAATACTGCTGTGTAAACAGAAACAATGCCTGCCTGCACTGCTTAGAATAGCCAGGGGTCACCTAAACTGTTACAGTTTGTCATCCAAAGTCCTTCCTTAATAAAGGCTGCAAATTCATTGTCACCCCTTTAAATACCCTACATAACATTCTGGCAAATTAGCTTATTTATTAGGGAAAACACACACACACACAAAACAAACATAACCAAAAAAAAAATGCATCAACCAACCAAAAACACACAAACCCCTCCCAACAACAACAAACCCCACAAACCTCAAAACCCACTCCACAAGCTATATAACGCCAGTTATCTAAAAACTTCCTTTCTGCAGTGGTTTTTCACTGCTCTCAAAAGTCCTTTGATTACACCAAATATTACACTGTGCAAAATCCTGAATCATTTCAGTCTGGAAAAATCTTTACCCAGTGGATTAAGGCAGTGTTAATGGTGTGAGGTATCTGAAAACTACATCAGATCTTGAGAGTCATCACACAAGATCAGTTTTATTCCTTTTTTTTTTTTTCTTTATGCACATCATCTACACTGCAACACCTCTGTATTTACCTAGGTGTACATAATGAAATAGACATTTCTCAACGTCTTTTGTTTTAGTAAGTAGCATTATCATCAGATATGTAGAGTGTGGAGTGAGACAAAACTCAAGTGCTTTGAGGTGAAAATTAAGACCTATGTACTTCTATGACACCCAACAAAACATAGCCTAGCCTGATTGAAGATTCAGCAATGGGAAATAAAACACATTTGATCTCCCTTGAACAATCTCATTTTAACTTGTCCATCAGGTTCTTTTGCATCTAGACTCTGGATTGGTAAAAGGATTTTGGATCAGTGACCCAGTGTAAAGTACACATTTTATGCATACTCCCATTTTGCAGTCTAATCATAGGCATCTTGGGGCTGTAAGTCACAGAATTAGCTCGTCTGGAAAAGACCTCCAAGATGACCGAGTCCAACTGTTAACCTAACACTGACAAGTCCTTAGCTAAACCTTAAGTTTAACTTAACTAAATCCTTAAATTCTGTGTCTCTGGGAGACATAGAAGTCTCTATGTCTCTATGTCTTAAATACCTCCAGGGATGGTGACTCCATCACTGCCCTGGGCAGACTCTTCCAATGCCTGGTAACCTTTTCAGTGAAGAAATTCTTCCTAATGTCCAATCTAAACCTCTTCTGGTGCAACTTGAGGCTGCTTCTTCTTGTCCTATGAAAGAACACAACCTATGAACTCCATTACGAAACTTCCAGGTCTGTGCATGGCAGAGGCAGCCACCTTTCACCAAGTCCCACATAAAGAAAACACTGCACATGCCCAGCACGATCTGATACTACCAAAATATGGTGTTCTGTCAGGAAAATTCTTCCTCAAAACCTGTCTGTGTGGTACTCTGCTACGTTTTCTGATGGCAATCAAGTACCTAAGCACTACACAGCAGTGTCAGCACTGACCTTCTGGAGGCTTCTCTTCCACTGCCTTGGATATTCTGAATGCGGTGACGGAATGAAAACAGGGTGGGGAAAAATCTGATTAAAAATACCAAGTACAAACCCTATTACATAATAGAAAACACAAAAACTTAGGTTTGGAAATGTCCCAAAATGGGGATGGAACTGTTGAGAGCAAAATTCAGCATATCAAGATCAATCCTGAAAGATATTTGGACAACCTATTTCTAATTTTTTCCCACAGAAATTGTAAAAGGAGAAGCAGCATAATAGAGCTTGTCTGAATATATTCTATCTTGAATAGAGGTTTTGACAAAAAATGAAATTTCTATATATTCTTGCTCAATGAACTGGTCTTGCCTTTGTAACAGCCTTTTACAAAACGGAAGAGTTGATGTGCTTCCCTTAAGAGCACTCTTTATATACATATACATGGTATATGTACATATACATCTGATTAAACACTAGTCTTCAAAAAAACACATACAGCTAAAGTCTGAGTCAGACACCTAAATGAGGAGAGTTCCCCACTCCCCATTTATACACTGCATTCTGCTGTCTCTTACAGGTTGCATTTTCTAAAATGCATCTGTTGTTGTCCTCTGTATTGTCTCGAAGTGTGTGTTGCCCTGTAGCAAGTAGCTGATGCTAAGTAGCTGTAGTAAATAGCTAAGCTGATGCTGAGTGATGTCTATTTAACACATCAGAGAATAGGCTTTGCCTTTTCAACAGCAGCATCATATTGTCAGCTTGAATTGAGTTTGCTGTCCTCAGTGGTTTCTGTTTCCTTTTGTGCTGTCCCGGCTTACCAAGAAGGAGGAAGGTGGCAAAGGTGTGATCCTGACACAGGGATCAGTGAGTTGGGTGAGAGCACGTGAAGGAGTGACACTGAGATGACAATATGAAATCAAAGGTACATTTGAAGCTCGACTATTTACTTCACTGAAAACAGAAGCAGCTCTTATGTTGGAGGAAAACTGCATATCTCATGCAGTGCTTAGAGCCAATGACTTTTTACTCCCTCTGAATTGCATCATTATGCATATTTGCATGACACTACTTGGAAAGTTTGAATAAAATATTGAACAATAGACTCCAGATCTGCTAGGAACCAAAAGATGTATCTAGTCCCAAGGCAGCATCTATTACATAGTTGTCTGACCAGCTCACAAACAAGCAGGCAGAGAAGCCCCAGTGCTTTCAACAAAAATAAGGTAACAATAACATATATCCTGAAATTTTTCTATAATTTAAGCTTATTTGATATTTTCCTACTCCCACAGGACAGGCTATTCTCTTGACTTTCATGTCTAATAAATACTTGGTATTTGACATGTTTTCCCAGCATGTTTACTTTTTTTATAGTAACACAACACTGTTGACTCATGCTTAACCTCATCCATTCCTTGTACGACAGTTTAGATTTGAAACACCATCTAAATTGAGCAATACTTTGAATTTGTCCCTGAACTGCATCCTGATTACTCAGACTCTTTCTCCATACCAATATTGAGCCTTTCTTGGGTGTATTTCAGCCCTTCCAGCTTTGGCTTGTGTGTAAACATAAAGTATCTGTAGTCAATATGGAAAAATATAGCTTATGGATATTATATATCTGCAAGGCATTGCATGCAGAGTGTTTTCTGCTGCTTGAGATCACTATGAGACAACAGTACTCACACCAAGCATATTTATTCATAAATGAAAAATGGTGGAGTAATGATTAATATACCAAACACTATCCCTAGGCAATTCTAATTTATGTATCTTATATTTACAGAACATGGCAGAAATCCACACTTCCCCAGCTCTAATGGTATGCACATCCACATGCAGGCCTAGCCTTCACTATGTTCTTAAATGTCTTTTGTACAGGCATCTAAGGAATATTGAATATTTTGTATACTTCTGATGTTTAAATTTAATAATTAAGCTACTGGTGTAGTTTTGAAGTACAATCCAGCTACTTATGATTCCTTGTTGCTTTAATAAAATCATGCATTAAAAGATGCACAAATAAATCACTCAGGCCTGTTCTTTGTCTTCCCCACACCAAGGTCCATCCCATGCTGGACGGTTTAAAGCTCCTATTGATCTCTCCAACCATACACAAAAAGAGAGACTCAGCCATCTGAAAACGTGCTGTTTTGTCCTCAAACACCGTTTTTTAGTTTGCACTTACCCTTTACAAGTTTTTATATAATCATCTGAGAACACTTTTACTTTTCATTCTGGGAGATAACCATGGAGACCTGAAAGGGTTGATGTTTCTCAGCAAGGAGAAGTAAGGCACTGCCGCAGTCTTTGTAGAGAAAGTAATCCAAAACTAATCCTGTTTATTGCAGCTATAGTTATTCTACAGCCATTACCAGTCAACACTGGTCACAATTCTTGGTAGATTTTTTTTTCTTTATCTGGAAGGTGTTAAAAAAAAAAACCACAAAAAACCCAAACAAAAAAGGAAAAAAAACCCAACAGAAAAAGAACATTTATTTGTGCATAGTGAGCAACATGATCAGCTATGTCAGAAAAACTGCAACAGCAGCTTCATGTGTTGTTCCCGGACATGTTAAAGCAAGCTAATTTTAGCAATCCTTATGTATTTTCAGAACATGTGTTCATTCTTTATGAAATTGCACAATATCTTAGTAGAGGGATTTCATGTAAATTATTTATGATTAATCCTGTGGCTGGCTTGGCTTATGTCTGTTGGCAAAAGAACTTTAAACTTCTTAAGTGGAAGCATGATGTGAAATATTAAAGAGAAATATTTATATATACATTCTCTTTCTATCTATGGATTTCAGACATGAGATAAAAGGTTTCTATTGTTGATTATTTCATCTCTCTTGGTATTACTGCAGAGCACTCACTGCCGGGCTTGAAACTACAGCTTGGGGATTTCAAACTGACAGAGAAATGCTCCAAACTAGCAGTCTCCTTTTGATTTGCCAAAAAGTCTTCTGGTACAAAAAAAAAAAAAAAAAAAAAAAAAGATCAAACATAATGAATCACATTCATCACCCTCTGGAGAAACAATTACATTTCTGTATAAAAACACAGCAGTTTGTATGAGGTAATGATTTCAAGAGTCCTCAATTTAGTCCTACCTGTATTATGCATCACCTTAAGATTTGCCCTAGGTAAGGGAGATGTTAGCTGACAGCACACCAGGTTTGTATTCAACACCAGCAAACTTCTCACAGTCCTTTATTTAACAGATAAACAGATGCACTCAGATAAAAAACCTGCCATGCTGTCCAGACGGTTATTATCTTTAAATAAGAGTATTTTTAAAATGAAAATTAATTCAGTAGCTGTTCAAGTGATTTCCATTACCTTGTTTAATGCTCCCTATTGTAGACAAATCTTCTTTATGGAACCATACAGTGACAGATTGGTCTTCCTTGTTATCAAGTATCTAGCAAGTGAGCCTCATCAAACAACTATGGTGACTATAAATGATGTACTTGTTCCCCTGGCTACACCCTTTGTGTCCTTTGCAATTTTACCTTCCTTTGCCTTTAAAATAAGAATTACCAAGGAGTAGAATTTGAACTTATCCAACAGATTCAAGGTTGTTGATTGTCTCTGGTGAACGCAGTCACTATTTCTTGTGGTTGCCATATTAGAGTCATTTTGTCATCTAGACTCCTTCACTAGAAGACAATACCTGGTGTAGAGTTGTCTTTTCCTCCTTTTCTCCCTGAAAGTACGGAAACTCCTCCTGCCTTAGGTGAGAACATAAGGCCCTATACTGAGCTATTTTCTTGAGAGCAATGAAGGTTGATCAAGGCTGGTCTATATTCTGTGCTGTCTCTTCTTTCCTGAATTTGTGCTTTACCCAACTTGGACTTTCGTATTACGAGAAAGGAAAATCCACAGATCTCCACAGACCATGTCAATGTATTCCTAAAACTCTGTGGATCATTTTTCAAACTGTGGCTAATCAGTTCAACTCCCTGAATTCCTAAACTCTGTGCAATCTGTACAAAGCAATATAGAACCAGTAATCATACTTTCAAAGCTATAGTGAGAGCATAGTGCAGCTGTTGACCAATAGAAAAATATAAAAATTCATTGATCCAAAACATTGCATTCTAACACTCTGAATACAATGGTGAATGAGGAGGGCCTTATGATTTCTGTGCTATCAGCAGCTCAGTACTCAAAGCCTTACAGACACAGGAGAGATGAGAATTGTTTATGCTTCAACCAGAGACCACCCTAAATGGATTTTGCTGACTATCGTGGGCATGTGGGGGGGTGCAATTAAGTTACAAAAGCTTAGTTTTAAACTGAGCATACTATAAACATTAACTATGCAGCATCCACCTTTCATGCAAGCCAAATCTAACATTCAGAAATATATTCTAAATATACTCCACAGAATGTTGCAAGACAAACCTCTTTTAGGGCATCGCGCTCCAAGGTCCAACCAGGTATTCCAGCAGAAACTCATGAATAGTGCTCTGAGTCTATTGCCCTCAGGGTTGACCAGCCTGGATCAGTGCTATTGCTCCAAAAGCAGCCAATCTCTCTGCTGGCTTGCTCAGGACTGAGCTGAGCCTGTGTCTCAGGCCTCACCTTTTATTGGCCCCCTAATCCTGCTCATGCACAGTGGGGGCCCACCCTAATTAGGCACAGGTGGGCTTGACACAAGCTCATGCCACTCCCTGGCAATTAGTGGCACCTGGTTGCCTCATTTCACTACAATAGAATATTCTGCTCTGAGCTGATATTTTATTACTGTCAGGGAAACAATAAGGGAAGTATTCTTGTTGCCCACTTTTAGCAGCCTATAAAACCAGGCTGGGCTTCCTCCACAGTGAACAGAGAAGGGCAGACACTGAAGAGGTTATGTCAGGGGACTCAAGTGAGGCAGCAGTGTATGTACTGTGGAGAGCAACCAGAGCACTGACCTCCTGCTCAGCCACTCGGAATGGTCCCCTGGAGGTGCCACATCTCTGCTGATTACAGCAGGTACCTGGACTCCTTATTTAGTAACCTAGTTCAATAGCTAAAATCAGATGTTGTGAATACTTCCCAAATATTAACTGATACATCATAACTTTCATTTCGCCAAGAGATGGGTTTTAATTAAATATTAGTGCGTTTGTAGCTTATTTTTTTAAGTTCTGCAAAAACTGCATTGAAGGAGGAACCAGTGGATAGTGACACTTGTGTCATGTGCACTCCTCTGGGGATTTAAACAGATACATGCTAACAGGTTTTTGGTATGTAAATATTGCCTGCCCATAATGGATTTTACATGCAGTTCCACTGATATAAATCCAAAGCAATTTCAAGACAAAGTAATTTCAAGGCAAAGCAATTTCAATACTGAAAACTGATGCAGAATAAACATCGTGCTCCATATATCTATGTAATGCAAGTAACACTTATCCCTTTCCAGGGAGATTTTTAAGGTGAATAAACATCTTTTCCTCCCTTTGATATAGATTCGTTTGGCAAAAAAGAAAATCGACATATTTAAGATAGAGCAGGAAAGCAATGCAGGTCCACCTCTTTTTCACCATACACTACATGACCAGTGGTCTTCCATACTTTTTTCCAATAACTACGTATTTGAGCCTCTTTTCTTTAAAAGACATTGGTGCTGAGTGCTCTTGTATTGTTTACCACTCCACAATTCAGCTATCTAGGATAAGTTAGTCATTCAGGTCTCCTTCTGTCGTCAGTAGAGTGGCAGGTACTCCCAGAAGATGACTCAGCTCGTCTATTTTAGACATCTATCTTAGAGCAGGATGAATCACTTTGAAAATCCCTCTCCCCATGGCTTACAGATCTAGCTTAGCCAGGACATCTGACTCCTAGCCAGCTACGATGGGTGCCTGCTACTTAGTGTTCCTGTAAAAACCCTGTCAGTCACAAGAGTGTTTCTTCCAACGCAGACACATCAACTGATGGCAATAGAGAGAAGTTCGTGCAGAGGTACCAGACCATTAACAGCACTAAATCATTAGCAGCCTGCCTTGGTTTTGACCTTAAGCTGAAAAATTCCCTATGCCTCTGCCAACTTTTTGTGCTAATCAGTTCACATTTGAACAAGTTGATAAGACAGGTGCAGCTGGGCAAATACCCTGGCAAACACCAAGCCTATAAATTAGTGACTGGGGAGTAAAATTTTTTCTAGCCAGTTCAGGTATTCTTTAATCCTTGTTGGTTAATATTGATTCCTAGTTTTCTATTCTTCTGATTTAAAATAATACAAAAATGCCTTCATACAAATTGTCTTCAAAATATGCAGCTATACTCAGAAAAGAATAAAATACTATCACAGTGGTCTACATCTACTGGTTTTTCCCCTTCAAGATGGGCTGGATAGAGAAAAAGAAATCTGCTAATATAGATAACAAAACTTTGAAGAGGTCAAAATAGTGTAGCACCCACCAAGCTCTAATTCAAAGAGCACAGGAAGCAGTGCAATTTGGATTTGTCATTCTTTGGCACAGACTGTAACAATATAGTCAGGAGTTTTAGAGAAACACACATCTTTTTCATTCTTTCTCTCCCTTTGGGGTCACTGCACTGTGATCTATTTTTACACAGGAGGAAAAAAAAAAGGAAAAAAAAAAAAAAGAGTTTTCATTGTTAAAACAAGTTGGATGCTCCCATATCTCATATTCAATCAGAGAGCACTTCAGAAAGCCCAGCATCCTCCTTTCAATCTACTTTGAAACATTTCTACTGGTTACAGGCATCACTGATCCACAATACCATAATAATAAAACCCCTTTCTTTATTAAAAAACTGTGGGGGGAAAAGAACTTTCAATTACTTATGAATAAATGGTATTGAAATATTTTCTTTAAAAATGCAAAAGCTAGAGAAGGAACAAAAGCATCAGAGAGTTAATAAATCTAGGTACATTCTCAGGAAATTTTAGAGATACTCATGTCCAGATATTAACTACTTTTCCTTCAAATTCTCTCTTTAGTAGGGTTTGGCTAAGGAATTCCTCTGCAGAAACAGGGCACCAAACATGATGAATCTTGTACTATCTTATGTTCTTGAATTTTCCACCTACTTGAAATCCTTATTCTTCATTGCAAATTTATTCGTTAAGCCCATTATAACAAAAAAAAAAAAAAAAAAAGAAAATTCAGAGTGGGGCGAAGAGAGGTAAGAGAAAGGAGAAAAAAGTGGAAGAAATAAAAGGAAAAGGGCATTTGTCTTGCAACTGCTGATCTCTTACTGATTACAGCAGGAGGCAACTTTGTGTTACCAAACAAAAAGTTTAGCTACAAAAGTACAGATCACATCTTATCCGTGGTATCTTAAAGAAGGAAGACAACCTCCATCACCATTACCATGCACTCCTAAAGTTCAGCAGTGTGTGCTACTTTAGGTCCATGTCATAAGCCTTGTCTTTTCTATATACCAGTCTGAGTTCAGCTCCCCTGTGTGAAATATCTAGTAGTTGTAGAAGACCACATTTCATAAGTCTCCTCTGCTTACAGTAACACTGGAAACCACCTGATACCCAAAACTGCTGTTTGCTTGGCCTTGCCACAGCTCATCAATCACAAAACTTACTCCTGTTCTCTGGAAAAACCTAAGACTCAAAAGGAAGATTTTAGTTCCATGTTGAAATCTTGCCCTTTAAAAAATACACTCCATAAACTCCAAAGATCTGTTGTTTCCACAGACATAAGGGCCAAGGTTGTTCATTAAATGTGCAAACATTTAGATGAAGAAATAAATCCTTCTAGCCTTATGTGTACAAGGAAATCTATGTGTGCAGGAAATCCACACGTGAAATATAGCACCTGCAAGTAGATGTCTGTTTGAAATATTTGAAAATTGTGTCTAAAGCCAGCTCCAGGCAGCTCCTAGCCTCCAAAGTTAGGTCAGATTGGAAGTTTCCCTACTTGACTGGTGTTCCATGGTGCAGTGTTTAGTCACTGTGTGATTGTGATTCCAAGGAAGTGATTCTGCCCCTGTACTCAGCTCTGGTGAGGCCACACCTCGAGTCCTGTGTCCAGTTCTGGGCCCCTCAGTTTAGGAAGGAGATTGAGGTGCTGGAGCGGGTCCAAAGGAGGCAACTGGGCTGATGAAGGGACTCGAGTACAGATCCTATGAGGAGAGGCTGAGGGAGCTGAGGGTGTTCAGGCTGGAGAAGAGGAGGCTCAGGGGAGACCTCATCGCTCTCTACAACTCCCTGAAAGGAGGTTGGAGCCAGGGGGGGGTTGGTCTCTTTTCCCAGGCAACTCTCAGCAAGACAAGAGGGCAACGTCTCAAGTTGTGCCAGGGGAGGTTTAGGTTGGATATTAGAAAGGATTTCTTTATGGAGAGGGTGATCAGACATTGGAATGGGCTGCCCAGGGAAGTAGTGGATTCTCCATCCCTGGAGATATTTCAAAAGAGACTGGATGTGGCACTCAGTGCCATGGTCTAGCAACCGCAACGGTGGTTCAATGGTTGGACTTGATGATCTCTGAGGTCCCTTCCAACCCAGCCAATTCTATGATTCTCTCCTGTAGAGACCAGCAGAACCTTCAATATAACTTTCAACATGTGAATACCCATAGCAGGTATGTTTCATATTGTGCCAATTAATGCCTAACTGAAGGTGACTACTAATGTGAAGATATGCATAATGGTTTCTTGCAAGGTTTCTTTAAGAACATTTTAAATTAAGACTATATTATGAAATAATATTAAGATAGGGACTTTGCAGATAATACCAGCTGCTGTTCACAAGTGTATGAAATGAAGAAAAAGAAAAATTTCTGGTTCAAAAAATAATTGATTCGCAGTTTACAACTCCAGCCAAATCCAGAAGAAAAAGAAAAGCTTTAATACAAGGTATAGTGTTTGTGTTTGCCTCGTTTCTTAACATACATTTTTGTTCTGAAAATAGTAGAATGTTTTCATCTTTAGTAATGTTTTTTTCTACACTTGTACTCATGTGACCACAATCCTAATTACACTTGTTTACTCATGTGTTGTTAGTGCTTCAATAGCTTTAGTCTCTTCAATAAAATATACTGCGAATCCACTCCCATTAATTTATCTTTCCTTAAAGATCAGTTGACAAATTGCCTCCTTCTGTAACTTTAGAATTACAATTTTGAACTTTCTTTTCATATAAGCTTATTTAGAAATCTGCTAGCTCCAGCAGTATGATCAATCTTCAGGAAGACATCTAGTTTTGCAGGCAGATAGTAGTCGGGGGTGCATGTGTAAGCTGCATTTTTGCTTACAAGAAGGCAAATTAAGTCTGCTGCTTTCAGCAACTTTAGGAAGTTTCCCAGACAACAGTACCAGAGTAAACAATGTACTCCACCTACCATCAGCACAAGGGCTAATCTGAAATTAGCATAGAATCATAGAGTATGATGAGTTAGAAGGAAATCATCAGGATCATTTATTTCAACTGCTGCCCTTGTGTAGGGCACCCCCAGGATCACACCATGTGCCTGAGAGCATCATCCAAACGTTTCTTGAAGTCAGGCAGGGTTGGTGCTGTGACTACTTCCCTGGAGAGCTTGATCCATTGCTTGATCCATTGCTCGATCCATTGCTCATCTGCCCTCTGGATATTTGCTAATATCTAACTGATTTCCTAATATCCCCTGATTCAGCTTCCTACCATTTCCCCAAGTCCTATCATTGGTCACAGGAGTGAAGAAATTAGTGCCAGCCCCAAGTCTTCCCCTCGTGAGAAAGCCATAAATCTTGAGTATTTCTCCACGTTCTCATGAAATTATCACTTTCTGTACTGCAATGGGGAGCTGACATCACTGCTTTCATTCATGTGATTGACGGCAAAGTCACTAGTCTGCTCCCACTGTCAACCAATTCCACTGGTTCCTCACTCATAGCACAACCAATTTCATTTCCAGAATCCTGCATGGCTTACCCACAAATCCACCAGAAATCCCATCACCTGTTATATTGCATTTACAGCATCATCTTTGAGCAATCTGACATAATTCTCTCGATAATAGATCTGCCTATGAGGCAGGCATCAATTAACTATCTCATTTAGCAGTCTCATTTTAAAATATACCTTTTCTCTTTTCCCTTTTGGTTTCCCTGTCACCAGCCTTATGACTGACTTCTTTGATTTATACTGGAGAATTTTCTCTTAGCATGCTATTCATGGCCTACTTTGTGTACTATTTTTGCATTTTATGCATTTTTAAAATAATTTGGTTAATATCTTAACACTCCAATCCCAAATCAGACTGATCTACAACCTGGTCTTTAGTTACTTCAATAGAATTAGGCTCCTGCAAGAATAAAAGATCAAGTTTTCAAATAAAACCACTCTAGTTCTTGATGTTTCACTAATTGTTTTTTTTCCCTCATTAAAAACTACAACCAAAACGGTGTCTTAACAGTAGGTTTTTTTCCCAGGTCCCTTTTGGATCAATTGTTATTACAATATTACAGATATTGTGTTAGTTTATATTCAGGTCAAAAAGAAGAAGAAGGAATACAACTCCTTATTATGAAAAAACAAAACCAGGTGTTTGCTCAAAACCAGATTGGCAACAGCAAAGGTGTATGGGAAAAACTGAAATTTTCCAAAAAAACAAATTGAGCAAAGCTCTGGAGAACGCCTTTCTAAACATGCCTTTTTAATTTTGTTTATCTACATCATATACATGTTTTCTAAGCATTAACTTAATTACTAAATTAGGATATTCTTTTGTTGGTTACAACAATAACTTTCATCAAACTAGCTTCACTTAAATTTTCATAGTTCTGCTATGGTTATGTCTCAGCTTTATATTTTATGACACACAAAAATAATGCTAACAAATACACCAAACACTTGAACTAAGCAAAACTATCATGCCTTTATTTCCTTTCTGATGGCCACACCAGGTCATTATAATCCTCCTGGTAACAGAGTAACTGCTACCTATAAGCATACCTGCATTGTAATGCCCTTATACACAGCAAATATCTAAAGCTTAATTTTTCCCTGCCCACCTTTCTGCAATATTAAACCACCTCCACGGGTGCAGCTGCAGGTAATGATGATGACCCCCAGAGCTGCATTTACTAAGCTGCTACAATCTGAACCCCATTTCCAGCCCCCAGCAGTGCTACAGTCTTGGGGAGGTGGCTGGAGAGCTGCCCAGCAGTGAGGGACCTGGGGGTGCTGACTGAGAGCCAGCAGAGTGCCCAGGTGGCCAAGAAGACAAACAGCATCCTGGCCTGTATCAGGAACAGTGTGACCAGCAGGACCACAGAGGTGACCTTACCCTTGTACTCAGCCTTGGTGAGGCCACACCTCAAGTACTGTGTGCAGTTTGGGGCACCACTGTATAGGAAGGACATTGAGGTGCTGGAGAGGGTGCAGAGAAGGGCAACTGGAGTGATTATGTTTCTGGAGAACAGGTCTTATAAGGAGAGGCTGAAAGACCTGGGACTGTTCAGCCTGGAGAAGAGAAGGTTGAGAGGAGACCTTATTGCTCTCCACAACTCCCTGAAAGGAGTTTGTAGTGAGGTGGGCGTTGGCCTCTTCTGCTTAGTGACTAGTGATAGGATAAGAGCTAATGGGATCAAGTTGCACCAGGGGAGGCTCAGATTAGATATTAAGGTTAAATTATTCATTGAAAGAGCAGTGAAGCATTGGAACAGGTTGCCCATGGAGGTGGTAGCATTGCCATCCATGAATTATTCAAAAAACGGGCAGATGTGGAGCTTCTACAGATGAATTAGTGCTTAAGGTGGTGTAGGACTGACAGCTGGACTCAATGCTCTTACAGGTGCTTTCCAACCATGATTATTCTATGATTCAAATACTGAGAGGGAATTTTCAGTTTGATCCAGGAGCCCCAAGACACTCTCTAGTGCCTGGCAATTTGGTTAAACCTTTAAGTTACTAAAAATTAATTATTTTAATTTCATGACTGCACCCCACCTTAGTTTCATTTCATCCTTCAAATAGGAAGAGTATCTCAAGTATCTCTCAAGTATCATACATACACTTGGTATGTATCTGCCTCGCTGATGCTCTTTTATTTCCTGCATTCTGTGACCCTGCATTCAAGGTTACTACACACCCATGCATTTGAGTAACAAGTTGCAGAGAAAGAATTTCAACAGATTTTGTTTTGTGATTTATTAATTTTTTTATTAAGAGGTATTATAAATTTGCCTGCAAATTCATGGAGTGTTTAAAAGTTTGTGGCCTTATCTCAAGCAGTATTTAAGGAAATGCGTTCAAGTGTATTTTAACAAGTAAGGATGCTTTTACCTAGAACATTGCTAAGCTAAACTATCTCTGAATTATAGGCTTTAGCATGGTAATTGTTTACCATTAAGAAAAATGAGAACTGTATTTTTCCTAATGTAATCAATATTTAAAGACAAAGTACAAGTGAGAAGCACATAAGAGAAATACTTCCTAAATCTTAGGGTTTTAATTGCCTCCAATGGCATTTCAGGAGCTTGCAAGTGTTTTCAGCTAGAGGCATGGGGGTAAAGTAAATATGATTCTTGTCAGCTCTGAGGGTGCCATCTTTTCTAAATGGATCAACCCAGAAGCCTCCTGCACTTGCAGGGAAGTTGTAAGCTTCTGTCAGACATGCAGACAAGTTTTCCAACAAGCTGCACCTATGTACTATGCAGACTAATCAAGAATGTCTGAGCGAGTTTTATGGGGGGGAATGTAAAGCTTGAATAAACAGAGAATTGAAAATAATCTCAAAAAAATGAACTTGATCTGCCTTCTTTGAAGTTAAAGTGATTAGAATGGAGCAGGCTGGGATTTATAGACTTCACAGACTGTGGGAGGGACTTCAATAGCACAGAGGTGATAGGTGAACTTGGTTTTTTTTCAGGCGTGCAGTGACAAAAAGGCAACATGGTTTCAAGGCTCTTACAACATAAAGAAGAAAAGGAAAACAAGAAGTTCTAATTTTAGAATGAAATGTGCTTTGTGCTTAGGACACTCATCTCAAATGCATCTTCAGCAGAGCAGGAAACTGATAAATACTGATAAATGCTCAGTAAATATATATGACACAGAGACAGAAGCCACTAGGACCATTTTTAAACTTCAGCTTTAAAAAATGATCAAACCCACTCTGTGCTTGGTTCTAAACTAGTATCTGAACCAGCATTTCCAGTGACTACATCTTGTGCAACTATATCTTCTCCCCCCAAGTAAAGAGATTTCTCAAAACTCCATACTTTTGTCTCTCTGTTGCAACCATCCCATGGTTTGCAAAATACTTCAATACTGAGGGCAGTAAGACGCCGCCAACTTCTTGTCTGGGGCAACCTGCTACATGAAGGATATCCAAATTCTAGGGTTAAAATCCTCTTGAAGTACGAAAATGAAACCACTTTCAGTTAAACCTCACTTCTGGATAAAAGGAAAAAAAAAACATTGCCATTGGTGATTCTAGTCCCTCCAAACAAGAAAATGTATGCAGCTACACTATTCAATACACAAGTCATTAATAAATCTGTGATGATCATATTTGTATTTTAGTAAATACCACACCTACCATTTTCTTACTCCTGTGCATTTTACTGCTGACCTCACCCGAAATCAAGTTTAAGAAATATTGCAATTGATGTTAAAAAAATTAATTGATTATTAGAAATGGATTTTCCATCTTCTCTGAATAGTAGCTTACTATTTGTACTAAGATTTTGGTTAGTGCTCTACAGACTTAATTGAATTGTGCACATCAATGAAGTTACTCAACATGACTAAGTTTTTGCAGAGCATAACCTGTGCATCCTAACTTTGCAGTCATCTCATTATGACAGTTATGCCAACATAAGATTTGTTGATTTTTAATATCTTACTGTGTTTCTGCATGCTTATGACACTTGCTCAAGCATCGTCGGCACTGATCAACACTGTATGCTCCTACAAAAAAGTAATAAAACAAAGAACGCTGCTTCTATTCTACAACATGTTTTGAAGATTTCCAAATAGTTTCTTGAGACAAGTTGCTACATCAACATTTATTTTAAAAAAATTACTTAGTACAACACACATGTTCCCTACCTATATGTGTCGAGATTGCTTACTTGCCCGCTTTGGCTCTCCAGCCCTTACTCACCCTTGGTAACACATTCCCACCTCTTTCAAGTTTTGTACATTCAGCTTACCAGCAGGAAAACTGATCTTAAGGCTGCACATGGGAAAGAATTAATTTATTCTGTAAATTTTAAAGCTGTTTCTCTGGCAATTCCAATATACAAAGCTCTCTTAAGAAAACTATCAAGAATTAAGTCAACAGGTCTCAAACCTTAGCTTTAGGACAGATTCCAGATAGGCAATTCAATATGTTGATTTTAAAAAAAACAACCCTACATAACACTTACATAATTAAAATACTTTTCAGTAACCTCTGAGAGATTTTATAACATTTCTAAAATAAAATAAAAATTATTTGACCACAATGGCAAAGGCTGTGGCCAAAGAGGGCTTAAGGTAGAAAACTGATGTGGAAACAGGTTATTTCAATTCTACCAAGCAATATGCTTGTGTTGTTGAACTGTAACAATGCCAGACCAATACAAAATTTTAAAATAACTATATACTTTTAGTGTTCAGCTACCCATGCAAACAATTTAAGTATTTCTTCTCAACTATTTAATCTAGTATCAGCCTCCTGTTTTGACACTACCTCCGAAAGCCAGATGAATAGTCTATAAAAAAAAAGCCGTGCCCTCAAATAATTCACATACAAAACTTAAAGTCCTCTATGTTAATTCTACCAATGTCAGTGAAAAAACTCCCAGAGTGGTTCCATTTAATTAAACCACACTGATTAATTTTAAACCGACCTTCAGAATCAAAACAGATCTTAAACTGAGTGGCTGCACATTGTCATAAATCCTTCTTACTCTGGGCACTTGTGTCACTTGGTCTCTGTGCGAGGCCACCGCAGGCTGCGCCCACTGCTCTGCGGGCAGCCTGTCCTAGAGCAACAAAATGGAGAAAAAAGCAAAGGGGCGGTGAGCAAACCAGGAGTGATCAAGGAAGAAGGCTGGCAGCTTGCTGGGTGGAGTTTCTATAAATTTTGAGATTTTTTTTTTTTTTTTTTTTTTTTAACCTTGAGATGTGGAATCATACTGGTTTTTTTAAGAACTCTATGTTACAATTTGTTTTTTACTTTTCAATAAAAACTTTTTTTAGTTTTTTTCTCGAGCAAACAACTGGTTGTTCTACCAGCAGCTGTTTAAAAAATACTGAAAAAAAAGACACAAGTAGTTTATTTCTTGCCTCTGCCATCTATCTGGGACCAGCATGGTCACACTGAGCTTATCCTCACCTGCCCTGGGCCACCCTGACGGCTGCCAGAGACTCGCGATGTCCCCCACAGCCCCTTCAACTTACACCCTAGAGCCTTAGGCCTGGAAACGGGAATAAAAAACCCTTCTTGCCCAAAAGAGAAGGGAAGCACCGAAGAACTCGCTCCCTGCCTGGCTGCGGCCTAATAGACCCCGAGGAGGCCGCGTTGCGGCGGCGGCCCCCGGCCATACCGCCCAGCGCCGGGCCGCTCACGCCCGCCCCGGGCGAGATGAACACACTCGTCAAGCGGCCGCCATCTTAACTGCGGGCATCCCTCAGCGCGGGGTGGTGCTGGGGGGGGTTACTATGTCCGCTGAGGGCAGCTGCCGGCAGCGGCGCCACCGGGTCGGGAAAAAGCGCTGCTCGCTCGCCCGCCTCTGCCGTGCGTGTCTCCTGCGGCTGGGCCGGCGGCACCCGCCCCGCGCCGGCACCCGCTGCTGAGTGCGTCCGGGCAGCCGCCGGGCTGGCGCCGCCTCTGGCCGCCGCGGTTTGCTGTTAGGACGCCGCGCTGCAGGTGGGCTCCGACTGCGAGGGCGGGGGGTCCGGGAGCGGCCAGGCAGGAGGGCGGGCAGGCAGGACAGGACACGGGGGCGGGCGCCGACAGGGCCCGCCCGAGCTGAGACGCTGCCGCGGTGCCCGGCAAGGCTTAATCCGCGGCTGGGGAGAGCCCCTGCCAGTTCCTCCTACCCTGGGCCCCGCGGGAGGAGTGCGTAGACTGAAGTAAAAATCGCTTACGGAATCCTTGGTGAAAATCAAGGCTTTCCTGCCCCACTTTAGGCAGTAACGCGCAAGCTGCATGGGCCGGGGTCGCCATCTGGGACTTTGCCGCTGCCATCCTGGCGAGCGGCCCTGAGAGCAAGTGCTGCTCCTGAGGGGGCGGGAGAGGCAGGGACGGGGCTGTCGGTGGTGCAGGGAGGCTCTGCCTTGGGGGGGTTGTGTGCAGGGTGAGGGAAGGGCTGTTGGATTTCGTTGCTCCGTAAACAGCTGCCTCTGAAAAACTTTTTTCGGAGGAGGGTTTCTGCTCTGAGGATTTCTAGCTTCCTGTGAAAGATGAGGCTGCTTCTCTGGCTTTTTCGGGAAGCAACACCGCAATCGCCATCGCCAGAGATGGGCAGCAGCAGCACCAGTCTCCGATCTGCTCAGAGGAGGCTGTGAGCAGCATCAGCAAACTCTTGATGCCAGGGGTGAATACCTTGTTTTCGCGCCTCAAGTAATACAGTTCTGCATGAGGTCAAAGGTCTGAAATCCAGGCAGCAGAGCTGGTTAAGCTGTTAACCCCGGGCCAAGTGAGCTGCTTCTCTTTGTCTCTGGTTTTGTGCTTGAGCAACAGAGCTACCCGGCTAAGGCGAAGAGCGGGATCAAGGGTTACTGAAATTCTTGCTTCTGTGCAGCTTGTACTTTTTACACAAAAGGTTCATGCTAAGTTATAAGGTTGTAGAGAAACTCGTGCTGGAAGGGGCGTTCAGAGGCTACCTGGCACAGTCCCCTGCTCAAAGCAGGGCCGACCTCAGGATTGCAAGAAGCCTCGATCATCTCCAGTTCAGGCTTGAATTGGGAGCTCTTTCCCATCAGTACCCGAACTCAGCCTCCTGAAAGAAAGGTAAATAGTTGCAGTCAAACTGACTGAATCTGCTAACTAACCGCAAGCTCTCTCAGTTTGGAGGGGGAGCACATGCTAAAGACTGTTCTTTCCAAAACAGGCTCATTACAAGTAACCTGTATGCACAGCTGAAAGCCTCAGGAAGAGTTTGTCAGAATGAAGCCTGTCATTGTGGTGCATGGTGGAGCTGGCCGGATCTTTAAAGAACGGGAAGAGGGAAGTCGTGCTGGTGTTGTCAGAGCTGCTCTGCAAGGTTATGGTATCCTCAAACAGGGAGGTAGTGCTTTAGATGCAGTTGAGGAAGCAGTACGATCAATGGAAGATGATCCTCATTTTAATGCAGGTAATTTTTCAAGAAATAAGTGGGTTTAAAATCGTAATGTATTTCAAGAGTTTAACTTCTGAAAATGCTGGCTTGCGTTTTCTTTGAATTCTACACATTGCAGCGGAGCAAATGGTGGTGTCACAAAATAGTTTAATGATACACTATTTATCTGTACAATAAAAGAAGGTAGTATATATATGATAGTTTCTTGTGAGTACATTTAGGCAGATGAGTTACTATTTTTTCAATTTTTCAGTGTTTTATAGCTTCCATTTCATTCCTGTGCTGCCATATTTTCTGTAAATCTTTACCCATTACTGCACTGTGTATTCAGTTTTAAGACATGTACTCCTTCATGAAAGATACACTCAGTTAACACTTCTGTTTAAGGCACTTCACTATAGCTTGCAGCAACATTTAAGCCTTAATGCTTCAGCTTTACTGTTGCCATAGGAATACTGTTCTTGGGGGTTTTAGGTGTTTTTCTCTTAAAGAATGCTTGCAATTAGTGCTTTTATAAATTACAGAAATAATGCAATAATGGTATGTGAGTCATGAATTTGTACAGTAAGTGATTAATGTTCATTAATGTTTAAATCAATAGTTAAATACTTCTCTTTGCATGATCTCAAATTTATTATTTTGATGAATTTCAGTGAAAATATTTCTCCACCCTGCCAAGGTATGTCAGGAATGAACGTGGAAAGACCTATCAGTCTGCAGTCTGTTTTCAATAACACTCGTTATGTGCACACAGTTTGCAGATCTCGTGTCACTTCTCACCTTGTAATTAAAAGTGGGAGCAAACTTTTACTTCATATGAAACTTACAGTGTTTTTTTCTGACTTGGATTTAACATCTTGATTTTTAGCAGATTCAAGCTGAAATCATGAAGCCAATGTAGAGGTGTGGCATGTACTACTATATAATTAACACTGGGGTGGCATTCTCTCACTCCACTTTCATTTTTCTTTACCTATTCTCTGAATAAGTCACTAGCCTTTATGGCTTTGTTTTGCTCAGATCAGTAAATCAGTATCTATTTGGCTTTTGGCTCCCTTTATGCTTTTGGTTGTGTTTCAAAAATACCTCTCTGGTGAGAGAATTTAGATTTTCTGTTTTAAAAATGCAAGGTACTTAATGGCAAGAAAAAAATCTTGTATCTCTTTGGTAATGTTTGGCCTGACATGAAGAACCCACTTCAAAACTGTGGGGTTTGGGCCCTAATCTTAGGTAGGATCACAATAACTAGCAATATTCTGTGTTTTGCTTACGAGGTTTTTTAACCTCTCTGTGGAATTTTGTCACTAATACTGCTTTATCTGAGCCATGCTCTTTCATAGTGTGCTCTTGTTGAACTCCCATTTGTGAGCAGTGGATGCTTCTCTAACAATGATGGTATCATCTGAGGGTAGGACCTTGGACTCTACTGTATCCAATGACTGATACATAGTCCCAACTTCACATTTTGCTTATCCTACAAAGTGCAGTAAGTGTTTGTGACACATTTTTTCAGGGTGCAAGATCACACTTATCCTTAATTAAATGTACATTGAATTTTTTTTTTTGGTTTAGAGGTGTTTACTTCACTTTGTTCTGACGGTATTGTACCTTGTTTGTAGTATAATAAATGAGCAACTTTTAACAAAGTTTGTTTTAACTGAACTTGAGCCTTAAGCCTCTTTTCAAGCCTGGCTATGCTGATCTTAATGACAAGTGGGCTAGTAATCACAGATATATCTGATTGTGTTAACACTCATTAGATACAGCTGCTCTCAGTAACTGGTGAAAATGAGCTGAAAGCTATGTGGAGAGGGCCCTGATTGGAGTGGCTGTTTAAAACTCACCCTGTGGTATTTATCTTTGAAAAAGAAAAATTGGTTTTACTCTAGTATTTTCTAGGAAAACACAGACGTTGTTGGGAGACAACAATAAAGATTGGGAAGAATGGGCATAATGATCAAGTTGTGTCGCTTTTTGAGTGATAGGGTTACATGCAGTGTAGATGTGAAGATGATCAGAAGGCTGGAGCACCTCTCCTATGAAGGCAGGTTGAGAGAGTTGGGGTTGTTCAGCCTGGAGAAGGGAAGGATCCAGGGAGACCTTAGAGCAGCCTTCCAGTACCTGAAGAGGCCTACAGGAAAGCTGGGGAGGGATGTGTCACAAGGGTGTGTAGTGTTAGGACAAGAGGTAATGGTTCTAAACTGGAAGAGGGGAGATTGAGGTTAGACATTAAGAGGAAAGTCTTTACTGTGAGACACTGTGAGTAGTGAGATGCTGGAACAGGTTTCCCAGGGAAGCTGTGGATGCCTTATTCCTGGAAGTGTTCAAGGCCAGATTGGATGGGGCTTTGAGCAAGCTGGTTTAGTGGGAGGTGTCCCATGCAGGGGTGTTGGAACTAGATGATCTCTTAAGTTCCCTTCCAACTCAAACCATTCTCCAATTCTGTGATGCTATAATCTTGATGTAGGCTTGGTGGAGGGGCTCAAAACCTATGCTGTCATCTAAAACTACCATTTTAGTGTCGTCTGCTGCATGAGGCCATTAAGTTCTGCTTGTAATGAGAAAGTGTCCTTGGTCATGTTTTCTTCATGGGATCTCTCTGACTAGCAGTGTTATTTAGCTTGGCATCAATCTTCCAGATCCAAGAACTGTCATTATAGTGATCCTTGCACCCTCTTTCCCTGTCAGCCTTTGCTGAGAACAGATCTGTCTGTCTGTTTTTTCCCCTGCCCTTGCATCCAAGTGAGCCAGACTTTGTTTTTAGTGTTGCTGCCAGTGGATACCATGGCATCAGTCAGGCATGTAGTATATGACTTCCCACCCATAGTACTGGAAGACAGGTGAAAAGACAGTCTGTAACCATGGAAGGAAGGATTCATCCTACCTCAGGTAACCTGAAGTTTATTATCTAGGCTTGCCATGGTGCACAGACTTTCATGGTGGTCAGTGGAATGAGAAAGAGTGGCTACACAGCTCTTTAAGGCAAGTGGGAATTGTTCCTACAGAGAAAAAAATCTTCACTGTTTTAGCTCTGTGAAATGTTCAAGTCTTTCTACCTGAGGTATTGTGTAAGCCTCCCATGTTCTGTTTTGGCTTTTTTTTTTTTTTTTTTTACTTCTTTTTACTTTTAGTCTCATCCTTATTTTCAAGTCTTGTGCACTTGACAACTTAAAATGGACTATTCCCCTGTAATGCGTTATTACTGGCTATATTTAAAAAACCCACAAACTATTTGGATTGTCTCTGTTTGCATCTCACTAGTTTTTGATTAAGTTAGTGATAGCACTGATAATTACAGAAGAAAATCACTACCCAGTGTTTTATTACTGGATTTTTTTTTTAGTTCCTTCCTCTGATGTTTTTATTTGATAATCAAAAACTTGTTATTTCAAGCTGTTCTTACAGTAGTGAGTGGATACTTATATTCTACTCTGTCAATTTTGGCAGTTTCTTGGAATATTATGTGATGGTAGTCTGTTAATAGGATTTAGCACTGTACTATTTTGTTGGGTTATGTTGTATCCTCCTTTAAAATAGCTTTATGTGCACTTGGGGTGATACAGTAGGTAAAGAATTCTGTTCATTAGTGGGTTTCATTTTAACTTTCATACCTTGTACGTAATTGTGGGTGGGACTGGAAGTGTGTTTTTCATCTTATAAAAGTAAAACTCAATTTCAAAGTAGATGTTGTACCTTGTGAGACTTCAGTTAATGATTCGATTTCTGTGGCTATACTCAGCAGTGTTTTCTGCTGTTATGTTTGTATTACAGAGATGCTTTCAATAAGTGAGGCAACAAACTGGGAAAGAGAAAGTTTACTTGATGAGATCTAATAATTGAATCACCTGATGGTTAGCACTTAATGACTTTCTTCTTTTTTTCTTCCTTGCTGATTATCGTGTCTTTTTTGGTCTTTAGGCTGTGGATCTGTTCTAAATGAAAAAGGTGAAGTAGAAATGGATGCCATTATCATGGATGGAAAAAAATTAGACTCTGGAGCAGTATCTGCTGTTAAATGTATAGCAAACCCAATAAAACTTGCTCGACTTGTCATGGAAAAGGTATGCTGGAATATGTACTTGAATAGGAAGTGTTTTTGTCTCCTTGGAACTTGCTCTGATATATTGATATATCAAGGATGATGTCTGTGTAGTTCTTTAAAGCAAGAAAGAAGGGAGAAATGGGTGATAGTAATTGGAAACTATGGTAATGGCCATGAAGAACTTGTGTTTTAAGGGTTTTTGAGATGTATTTATTAAAAAAAGCATTCTAAGAAAACATAAGTTCTGCCATTCAGTTAAAAGCTCAAGGAGAAATTGACCTATACAGGCCAGTCTTCTGTAGCTCTGCAGCTGGTGGTCAAGATTTCTGGGGTCTTTTTCATTTCTTTTTTGAAGAGCTTTTATGCTATCTCTGAGTCTTCTGCTTGATCTTTCAAGATTAAACTTGGATAATGTACTGTTGACTTTGAAATTATATGGAACTGAATTAAATGACCCAATAACATCTTTGGCAATGTAATGCAGTTTTATGTTTTTCTAGGTGACCTTCTTCATTGTGACCTAATCAGGTGGTATAAGTCTTAGTGCATAGTCATAGCCTTCCAGAAGTACAAGGGTAACATTAGCACCATGTCATAGTGACAGATTTTTTAAGAGAATCAAACTTATCAGGGCACCAAAATGATTGTTAATTGACCTTCTACATAAAATCAGTTCCACCTTATTCCACTAAGAACTTCCTCTAATATCTGCCACAGAAGACTTACCTCATTTTTCAGAAATGATGCAGCTGAGATAGTTTGGGATGGAGTTGGTCACTTGTGTGGTATGTGCATCTGTATTACCATTACTGGACATTGGTCAAAATGTCTACATCTTTCATCTTTCTGATGCAGCTGAGATAGTTTGGGATGGAGTTGGTCACTTGTGTGGTATGTGCATCTGTATTACCATTACTGGACATTGGTCAAAATGTCTACATCTTTCATCTTTCTGATGCAGCTGAGATAGTTTGGGATGGAGTTGGTCACTTGTGTGGTATGTGCATCTGTATTACCATTACTGGACATTGGTCAAAATGTCTACATCTTTCATCTTTCTGATGCAGCTGCTCTACTGTTGAAAAGAGTTCATTTTTGAAGAAACACTAAAAATGAGGTTTTGTGTTTCTTTAACCTTTCAAAGTGAGTTTTGAAGAAACAAAACTTCTCGGTGATCTATAAAAGTTGATTGGAATGTAATTTGCCCTCAGCAGCTTCCAGAGAATGTAGGAATTGGTTTTGCTCTTAATTGGAGAATAGCTCTGCTTTTAAATTCAGAGCTTTTCACTGAAGTATTTAATAGAAATAATTTAAAAATGTGTATCCACTAAAAAACAACATCAAAACTTACGATGAATAAGCTTTTTGTTCTTTCACATGGGATTATTCTTTCATTTAGAGAAAAGAAATGCATAGATGGCAGACAGCTTCACAACCGAATTTCTCAAAAGTCGTGAATGTAAGAATGTAGGTGGAGGACTGGGGGAGAGATATCTTCTGGAATATTGAGAGTAATGCTGATTTGGTGTTCCTTTTTTTCCTTTTCTGTAAATAACTCCTTTTAATGCCTACTGTTCAGTTTCATAATTCAGAATCACTTTTTTTTTTTCTCTATTGACAAAATCCCACCTAAGTCAACAAGAATAAAGTCAAAACTACCCTGTTAGTTTTGAGAACATAACTTTCCAAAGTGATTTAAAACAAACAAACAAAAACATACCCAAAACACCCCAGAACAACAAAAAAATCCCTCCTTTATCTTTCTCCTCTACTTCAAGGTCTTTCTTCTTATTTTGTGGTGCTTCTGGTTTTCAAAAATGCTGAGGCAAACTCTGAAAGGAAATCATAAAAGGCAGCTGTACAGGACCACGAATAATGGTATCACTCTAAACTCATAAAGTTCTGTGGTAAATTACTCTGCCCAGATGCAAAAAATCTTTTCTACATGACAAAGTTCAAATTTAAATGACCTAAATTTCTTGATATATTTTGGAGATAAATTCCTGTTCCTTATCCACCAGGTATTGTAGTTGTTCTGTCTGTCTTGCGTAGGAATTTTAAGACATCAACACAGGTTATTTCACAGTACTTTTTGCTTTGTATTATGTGTTTTCTGAGTGTATTTTGCTGTGCATTACTGTGAATAATTAAAAATATGCTGAACTCTCTGGCCTAGTAATAAGACTCATTTTCCTGGGGTCCAAAGCTTGATAGGATATTTAATCAGTGGTAGTGAAATGCCTCACTGCCTTAGGGAATTTTGAAACGTGGCAGCTTCCAAAAGCAAGCAAGCAACCAACCAAAAAAACTGCTCCCCACCTGCTTTGTAATAGTATTTCCCATTCCTGTTTATGGAGCAATATGGGCTCCATCTTGGTGGACAGAGTAGCTCTGCTGAATTGTTTTTTGCACAGATATATCCCACCCTGTCCTGTGTACTGCTGCATTTCTTACTGGACTCCAAATTGTCCAAATTAATGAGCTAGAAGAAAGGAGGACACTATCGTCCATTTCCATTCATTATTTACATGGTAGCCTCTAGGGATGGAAGGCTTTTAGAATGTTAACCCATTCACAAATCCATGAGAAAACAGTTAAATTCCTATTGAATTATTCCTGTTTGTAGTGAACAAAAATAGAATGATACATTGGAATGGCTTTTTTAAAATGGGGCAGGTAAAATCTTTCAGCTCCAACACTTCATTAGCTGGACATATTGTGAACATCAGAATGCTGATTCATTGTGATTCATTGGTATACATGAACCATATATATGTTTTTCCCTTCTGTATCATCCAACTCTTCATATTAGATTAAGGAGAATTTATTTTAGACCATAGACTTCTCAAGGCAAAGGTGCAAATTTTTACTGTGCTCTGTGCATTGCCAGGATTGTTAACAGTGATGGTCTGAATTCAGGCAGGCTCCAGAAACTTTGAGGGATTCTCTTTTCTTCCTTTCATATGAAATTAACTGAACTTGCCTACATTTGTTGTGTCTTGGTAGACATCTCTGAAACCCTTTACGTTTTGTGTCCTTTTGAATTACTCTGTATAAATTACTCCTAGAAAAATGAGGCACATAAGAAAGTTAGCAAACATATTCATGAAACTGTAGAAGAAAGACAAAAAAATGTGCATTTTGGGTTGTTTGGCAATGTTCTACCAGCTCTTTTGATCAACTAAATATCCTGAAGAGAAAAACACATCAAATTATCCTTGAGGTACCTTCTTTTCAGTGAGACTGTAAAAAAGCCCCCAAACCTGTAATGGAAGCTTATTCCTGTCTGTTGTTTGTGCAGTTCAGGAATGTGGTTTGAGGAATCTGCATATGGGAAGGAACACTTTGAAAAAGTTTTAAGAAATAAATTCCTTTTTTTTACTTTTTTTTTTTGCTGAAGTAAGTAAGTTATGCACACAGCCTTCTGATAGGGATAAAGCCATGAGTTCAATGTATAAATGTATAAACAAAAAACCCATCCAGCCAAGCCCAGTTTGAATTCCTATTGTGTGCTTCTGGTGGCTCTGGCAGAGGGGGGCAGTGTTGGACAAAGAAGTTACCTTTATAGTTGGAAGAACACTTCAGCTGTGGTGGAAATACTAAGGTCTTCTATTGTCTGGTAAGGTCACTTAGGATGTAAGCCTATTGTCCACGCTTCCCTATATAGAGAGGACTTCTTCCTTGCCACTCTTGTTCTGTAAAGCAGCACCCAGTGAATTGAGAACTTAATTTGTCTGTAAAAGGACATTTAAATTCTCAAAATATTTTACTTCTGGGCCACCACATGTGAATGACTGTTCAGGAATGTTTCTGGAGTACAGTCACATTTCCTGCTTGTGTAAGCTGCTGAAGGGGTTCCTGCAGAGGCCATAGCAGGCTGAAGCTGAGCTAAGTGTCTGTGGTTTAGGAAGAGGTTCAGCTCATATCTTTCAATTCATTCATATCTTTCAAAACAATTGATCATGGTAGGGATTGCTTGTCATTGCTTTAGAAATCAACAAAATATGATGGTTTGCAGCATCTTAAAGTCTGAAGCTTTAAGGCTGTGAATGTCCTGCAGAATGACATGGAAATACCCAGCTTCTGGCATCTTCACTTCAACCAAAGGATATGCCACCTCAGGCCTGTTGCCTGCAGCATCACCTGGTTCTGATTTTTGGTCCTCTACCTTTTGGTGCTTTTGTGGTGTGGTGCTGCATGGCCTAAAAGCTTGCTTGCAGTTAGCTGCTGTGTTCTGAAATGCTCCGTACAGCGAGACTACTGCTGCTCCAGAACCTTCCAGGGTTCTGATTAGCAATTGCTGTGTGTGTGTTCTAAGAAGTTGATGCCTATTTTTGGACACAAGCTATTAAAAAAAAAAATCTAATTTTAAAGCTCCTACTAAAGTATAAGGATAAATTAAATATTTATCTAACAAGTTTCTCTAAAATTTGAAGCGTTAGATTAACTAGGTTATTGTGCTTTGCTAATAAGAAAATTAAAATAAAGTCTCTGCAAATACTGTTAGAAGGTGCAAACATTTTTTGTCAACATGAGAGAAGAATATCCTGTTCTTAATTTGAAATTCTGTGTCTGTAAGAATAGCAGCTGGTTGAAGGAAGCATTTAAAATAAAATGGTTCAGCTGATGTTAAGAAACACTTCAGTGTATGATATTTACATTTTGGGATTACAGTACTCTTATGAGATATATTCAAACAACAGGATTTTTTTTTACAGTTCTAAGTAAAATTGTTCTAGATCTCTTAGCTGACTGGGGAAAAAATTAGCTAACTAGTTATTTGATGTCTGGGAACAGTTCAAATACATCGCATACAAATAAGCAAATAAATACAGTTCTTCTTTCCTAGTGATGAAAATTTGTATCTGATTTGGAGAGCCATATTTCTTTTTTTTTCAGGTAGTGGAAGAGGATATAGGCATAGAAATCTAAAAAGTTTAAAAAATAAAACCAAATCTGGAGTTCTCTTTTTGTGGTAGACACTTCTAAAAATAGAATGGTGATAAAACCAGCTCAGTATGAGGCAAAACAAGAATTGTTAATGAACTTCTTGTGTATATCCTGCAGACAAAGCACATGCTGACTGACCATGGTGCACACCTGTTCGCTCAGGCCGTGGGTATTCCTGAGATTCCAGGGGAGAAACTCATAACTCAGAGATCCCGGGAAAGATGGAAGAAGAATCTTGAGCCAGATTCCAACCCTGAGGAGTTTCAGAAGTAGGGGTTTTATAAAATATTTTTTCTCTTCGAATTCAGGTAGTTTAGTTTGTGCTGTCAGTTTTAAATCAAAACAAAGCCTGAAGGCCTGTATTCAGACTTGAGAGTACTTCAGTTCTGAGTGTTATGTGGTTTGAATACAGTCTTTACAGGATATCCTCAGTGCAAGAAATCACAGAATCACAGAATTGTCACTGTTGGAAAACACCTCCAAGATCACCATGTCCAAACATCAACATCCCCTCAATAAATATATTTATCAATATCTGTATCACCATGCCCACTAAACATGTCCTGAAGGGCCTCATCTACATGTTTTTTAAATACTTCCAGGGATGGTAATTCTACCACCTTCCTGGGCAGTTCCAATGCCTGACTACTCTCTCAGCAAAGAAATTAATATTCCTACTATCTGGCTAAACCTCCCCTGGTACAACTTCAGGCAATTTCCTGCAATCCTATCATTATTAAATAATCAAGCTTTCAATTAATTTTCTCATGTGTAAGTGACTAGAGCAAACTTATTGATTCTTTAAAAAGATTGTTGGTCACTTTGGTATACATAGGTTTTGTAGCATTAATGGAGGACAAAGTTAGAACTTAATATGCTCTGAAAATTACCCAGTTCTAGGAGTACATAGAGCAGCTTTTAAAAAACGGTGTGCATCAGTTTTTCTTCCAGAGACACTGTAATGTAAAAAAATATTACATATTAAAATAGGTCCATGAAAAATAATAAAGCTGAATTTTGGTTCAATAGGTTGATCAGATTTGTCTTTAAACTGGAATTAGGTAGTTGACAACACCAGATTTTGACCAGTTTGTTGCAAGACGAACCTCTCTTAGGGCACCGCGCTCCAAGGTCCAACCAGCAGAAACTCGCGAATAGTGCTCTGAGTCTATTGCCCTCAGGTTGACCAGCCTGGATCACTGCTATTGCTCCAAAAGTGGCCAATCTCTCTGCTAGCTTGCTCAAGGAAGGGAGCTGAGCTTCTGAGTTTGAACCTCACCTTTTATTGGCCCCCTGATGCTGCTCATGCACAGTGGGGGCCCCACCTAATCAGGCACAGGGGGGCTTGACACAAGCTCATGCCCACTACCTGGTAATTAGTGGCACCTGGTTGCCCCATTTCACTACAACCAGTAAACTCCTGAGTGCTGATTAACAGCTTCTGGTTATTGTAGATAGGAATGAAAAAATTGATTGAAAAAAGTTCAGTCTAGTGATAGGTGAATGTGAAAGGAGATGCTGCTGGATGGTTTTGCGTAACAGCAAAATGCAAGTCACTTGAAAAATAGGTGAGTCTTACATAAAATAGAGAGAAAGGTTGAGGTGGATAGGAAAGAAGCAAAACATTTTACTTTATCATAAATCTAATTTTATTTTATTTTAAATCTTTTATATCTTTTTATGCACGCAAGGTAGGCATAAATACTGAATAATTCTGAGCTTCTGCTTGTACCTCAATGATTGTAGCATAAAGAAAACATGTATTATATTACATAGGAACTGTATCACATGTTGTTAATCCATTCCATGAAATAGTAATAATGAGAGAAGCAGAGCTGAAAAATTTGCAGATCAAAAGGAGGAAATTTCTTCTGTGGGCACATTAATTAAAGTCCATGAAATGAGGCTATAAAGTACAGGCTCTGTTTCTTTCAATAAATTGCTAGAAGGAACCATAAATTCATGAGGCAAGTGTAAATATGGCCTTGTAAACAAAGTGAAGTTTTTCCTTGACTGGAAGGTATCAATCTTAGTTCATCTTGGATCCAACAAGTTTTCTTTTCATCCATGGTCTGTCCAAGGACTATGTGGTAGTGTAATTCAGTATGAAAAGTTTTCAGGATGGCATAGCCCCTACCCACCATTTGGTGTCCTGAACATGGAACTTGGAAGGGTATGACATCTGAGTCTCCATTCATTTTTTATAAATGGTGAGGGTTTTGTGTTGTTTTTTCTTATGACAGTGTTAGGCATCTTCAATTTCAGAACTGTTTTGTTCTGGAATGCCTGATATAATAGAAGACTTGTATATTTCTGAGACTTGTTCTAGCCATGCTGTCTTTTTTCTGACACCCAAAACACCAGCACAGATTCACAAAGTTGAAAACAGGAATTTTTTTTTTACTCGAGCCCATTTGTTCCTGTATTACATATGAAATGTTCTTTTTCATTTTTATGTCTACAGTGATTATGCAGAAACTTTCCTGAGGTGAACAGGCAGGAATTGAAATAGTACTAGTCAGAGGCAGCATAATACCAGATCATGCTGGGAATTCAGAAGTTGGAGTGTAGGTGACTTACAGTCTGCTGATCCTAACAGTGTTGCAAACCTTGGATCTTCACTATTTTCCAAGCAGTTTGTTGTCTCCAGAAAAGAGACCTTTCTCTTCTGCTGTTTAGAAGTTTGCATTCATTTATGTTAAAATCCATTGCATGTACAATATGGCATCTTGTACATATTTTACTGAGAATAAGGTATTGTTTGATGGGTTTTCAGTCCCTCACTCCAAAGATTCTGACCATAAATGCTAGTCAAGAATTGCTGGAGATTGCTTGAGAACCCCACAGAAAGGGTGCTTAACCTGGCCATGAGTTGTGCACAATATGTAAAAATAATTCTTGATTGAACAAAACCATTACTACTAATAGCATGTCCTGGTACACTAAATGTACTTACTGATGTTTTTAATACTGCCTCTAACTGGCATAACACTATATCTTTACTTAGACAGTTTTGCCTGCCATGGTAATGTTTTTTGAGACAACTAGCTATGGAACAGATTGTTTATATCTTTTTTTGCCTTCGTTCTGAAGAGGAACAAAGAAAATATGTGACACTGAAGCAATGAGAATGTTTAAAGGGACAGCAAGAAATACAGTGTTGTTATCTTTTTGCAGATAAGGTATGTTGGACATACTCACTTAGCTCTTGTACCTAAGTGGGCAGATAGCTGCTGCATACATGATCTGTGTACTTTCATTATTCTCACAGTTGCTTAAGGCAAACCTAAGAAAATGTACATCTGTATGCACCTTTCTTAATTTCTCAGGAGAACGTAACTTCAGGTGGTTGAAGGTTGCCATGTGAGTGTGCAAGGAAGTACTGAATTTACAAATACACTTTTCAGCTAATCTTTTGTAACAGATGGGTGGGTGGGAAGCCCATCTGCACCATGATACCAGTTTGAGATCAGGTCTGTCTCCACATAAATGTCACAGCAGTTTGGAAGGCCTGTGATTCATCAGTCAACTTTGAATTGCTGTGAATGAGGTGTAGGGACTGACAGTGTGATGTTCCACATAAGCATGAGGGAACGGGAAGTTGGTTCTCTGAAAAACTGGCTGTGGAACATGCAGACTTTGACTTATTAGCTTAGATTTTTTTTTTTTTTTGGGGGGGGGGGGGGGGGTTATAGCAAGACCCTTAACCAGTGCCCACGCAACTTCCAGAGTCATTCCTGTACCAGTCACCTGTTGGGCAGTTCACTGAAGGATTGCACGGATTGTTTTCTGGTGTGGAGGGATTTAGGGTTTTTTTGGGGTACCTCCCCTAGCCAGACACTGTGTTCCTACATGAATTGCCAAGATTGGAATATGTGGACACTCAACTGTCTTGCTTTTCAATGCAGCAACAGTAAATTGCATTAGCCTTTTTTTTCAGAGTATGACTACATATGTATATTTTAAGCAACCTATTATATGTAATTTCTTTTTGTGCTGGAGAAATAAAGCAGTTGTTCAGACTTCTGTTTTCTTCAGTGCATGAAACTTCTTAAGCTGGCATGTGATTTGAACAGATTCTACTGGCCAAGTTGTTTAAACCTCAAGATTGCTTAGGGACAAAGACAAAAATATGTATTAATGGTGCATTGTGAACAATACCAGTCAAAAGGCACATAAATAATCCTCTTTTTTTTGTTGTTGTTTTTTTTTTTTTGACATTCAAACAGTTAGGAGAATAAGGAAGAGGAAAGAGGAGGAACAGGAAGGAAGTGATGCAGTGCATTCATAACATAACTCTCCTTTTCTGTATTCACTTGTTTATGTGCATTGTCATTAATAATTCCATTTGACCTGGACAGGCTTTAGAGCTGAGCAGAGAAGAACCTAATGAGGTTTAACAAGAGCAAGTGTAGGGCCCTGCATCTGGGAAGGAAGAACCCCAAGTGCCAGTATAGGTTAGGGGTGGGCCTACTGGAAAGCAGCTCAGAGGAAAAGAATCTGGGAGTCCTGATAGCAAATTATCCATCAGCCAGCAGTGTGCCCTTGCTGCCAGGAAGGCCAAAAGGATCATGGGTTGCATAAGGAAGAGTGTGGACAGTCGGTCGAGAGAGGTCATTTTTGACCTCTGCTCTGCCCTAGTGAGGCCATAGCTGGAATCCTGCATCCAGTTCTGGGCTCTCAAGTTCAAGAGAGACAGGGGACTGCTGGAGAGAGTTCAGCAGAGGGCAACCAAGATGGCTGGGGATTGGCAGCATCACTTAATGATGAAAGGCTGAGAGAGATGGGAGTCTTTAGCCTGAAGAAGGCTGAGGGGATATCTTGTTAATTTCCACAAGTATCTAAAGGGTGGGTGCAAGGAAGATGGAGCTGGACTTTTCTCATGAGTTCCCAGTGACAGGATGAGAGGCAACAGGAATAAGCTGGAAAACAGGAGTTTCCATTTAAACACAAGAAAAAACTTCTTTATCATGAGGGTGACCAGGCGCTGGAACAGGCTGCCCAGGGAGGCTGTGAAGTGCCCTTCTCTGGAGATACTCAAAACCCACCTGGATGCAGTCCTGTGTAATGTGCTCCAGGTGATCCTGCTTTAGGGGCAGAGTTGGACTAGGTGATTTCTAGAGGTCCCTTCCAACTGATAATTCTGTGATCTGTAAACTGTCATTGAAACAGTAGAGACAATTCTCACAACTTTGAGTTGCGGTTTAGGGGAAAGTTACGTGTCAGGTATATCACAGCCAAAAATCTACTCCAGTAGTATGATGGCTAGAAATAATTCTGACATGTGTGCTTACGTTTTGTGGGTGTTTTCCTCCCCAAGCTGAAGTTTCCATGCTAGGAAGGTAAACAGGTCGGGGGGGAGATAAAAATTTTTGAGAGTTTTCTGCTTTTATTAAATACAGAACTATGAGAATTGTGTATTTCTTGATATTTTTAATGAGAAGCATGGTTTAAAAAAAGCTTTATTTTGAGCAGTAATTTTTTCTAAAGCTACCTGGAAAATAAGTGCAACATGATTTAGCAGGTATGCTTTAATTCTGTCTAATTTTATGAACTGTTTTTCTTGGCAGAGACCTTGGAACAGTTGGTGCTGTTGCTATAGACAGTGAAGGAAATGTGGCTTGTGCAACATCCACTGGAGGACTCTCTAATAAACTGATTGGCCGTGTTGGTGACACAGCATGCATAGGTATGGGGCATGGGGTTTTGCCTCCCATTTTTCATAGGTACATCATTTAAAAAAAGGAAAAAAAGAAAAAAAAGAGTATTACACATTTTTCTTCTCATTAATGAAGTTAAACATAAATACTATTACATCTGAAATGGAAGTCTAACATTCAATGTCTTAAAGCCAAAGCTTCTTAAAGCAACATGGAGACTTCAAGTCAGGATTGGGAGTTGAGATGTAGTGCTATCATTGTGATTACCTACCAGCACTGTAGAAAACAGTTTGGAAACTGTTTGGAAAACAGGGATGGGAATTTCTTTTTTCTGTCCTTTCCTGCATGCTAACTTTCCTTTTTCTCTATTTCCTTTCTGTTAATTCTGATAAAGTTCTCTTTTTGTACATGCATGCTTACAGCTAAGTCCAAAAATGTGGCCAGTTCATACTAAGATGCAGTTTTACTGATGCTTAAGAATGCAGGTGTAATTGTAATGACTGTTCATTACATCAGTGAAGCAGAACTTTGAGTAAATTCCTGTTCTTAGAGAGCCCTTACAAGTCTGTCTTGGAGCCTAACAGATGCAGTGTGGAATAAAGGAAATATTTCAAGAGGTCTCTTATCCAAGTATGAAGAGACACTTGAAGTCCTTTTCCCAGACTTGTTCCTCTCACAGGACAGACTTACAGAGTGATTGCTTCAGGGTTCTACCATGCAGTTGGGCTTTGGACAATAACAATTTTTAGTAAAACATGTTGCAAACTCTGATGTTGTCAGTATATAATTATTATAAGAATAACATTAACTTACTAACTTCGTTTCACACCCTAAATTGACAGTATTATGGTACTTTCTGCATTTTGACTGTGATTTTCAGCTTCACTTCTGACTGCAACCTTCTGACTGCAAAATATGTTTCTCATATGTAGATCATGATCAGGGCACTTACAGTGTGGGACATAGGTCTGTGAAGGACAAGTGAAATTGGGAAATTTTGAGCATATGGCTTACAACTTTTGCTTTCACTAGACATCTGCAGGATTGGATACAAAAAAATGATAGCTGTCCTTTTAATATTTAGACCCTTTTGAAAGCGTGTTGACAGACTGATTATGGTAGTAATTTTCCACATGTAAATCGGGGTGCATTGAATGGGTCTTATCTGATCAAGTACAGAAAGGAAGAAATTTCCATTGGTCTTCTGTGCCTCTTTCTCTTCCCCCAGTACCTTGTTGATAAGTGTGTGGTGTGCTCCTCCCCAACTCCTGAGAAGTATTTTTCTTAGGAGATGTGCTAGAAACATGGGTGTTGAGCAAGCGGAAGCTTGGTGGAGAGCAGGATGTGGAATATGCCAGCAAAACAAGGATGGGGGGGAGAAAGAAAGGGGTGGAAGTGTAGGAGTTCAACAGAAGAAACACTCAGTTTGTGGTAAGGACTTGGAAAATTCTTCAGGGGTGCTTTGTGATTTTTCACTAGAGCTCAGGCTCTTCAAGTCTCTTATCTGCTTTTGCTCTTGCAGATAAGTTCCCCTCCAACTTTGATCAATTCACCATTGTCCTCACAAGGTCCTCACCTCATTGCATCCCACCACTCTCCTGCTGATCCTCAATATACTGTTCCTTGCTGTTCTGGAAAATATTTTTGCCTGTCTGTGTGAGTTGTTGGCCTGCTTCTGCTTCTTCTACCACAAGCAGATCACTGGTCTTCTAGCTTAGAAGTTGGCAGCTAACCTCATCTGGCTGTTCTTCAACTCTTTAATATATTTTACTTTTCAAACTGAGCCAGAAATAAGAAAGGAGTTAGTTACTTTAGTTACTGACACTTTACTTCCAAAAGTGCACAGAAGTGCACTGAGACCTTTAGGAAGAAATCTTTGGCACCTATTTTAAACAATACAGAGCTTATAAATTGTATTACAGAATATTGCCTTCATTTTGGTTGGTTGGTTGTTTTTTATTTGTTTGTTTTGTTTCTGTTTCCTCTGCAAAGGAAGTGGAGGTTATGCTGATAACCATTCTGGTGCTACTTCAACCACGGGACATGGGGAGAGCATTATGAAAGTGGTCTTAGCCCGACTGATCCTCTATCACATGGAGCAAGGTATATTCCAAACTTCCTGTAAGCTGAAATAATGAGAGTAGGAAATGGTGCCTGATGACAGTTTTTATCATCCTAGGACAGTTATCAGAAGAGTTGCTCCCAGGGGTGTGTGGATGGGTTACCTCTCTTTAAAAACAAAACAAAGTACTAAAGTATTAATAAAGCTAAAATAGTTTCAAGTGGACATGCATATCTATGCTCCTTGATGTTTTATCATGCTTTATATGAATGTATATCAAAAGATATTACTGGCCGCTTTGTTTAACTGAAGTTGTATTTAAGAATTTCTTCTAATTTTAAACTGAAATTTTATTAACAAAGAAACACTGAATGAGTAAAAGCAAGATCTTTTTAAGGAAGCAGTAGGGGAATGCTAGACATAGATAATCAGAGCTGAAAGCATAGAATATCACCTTTCCAATAAACTAACATGCTTTTTTTTAAGAACTCTGATTATAGCAACAGAAATGCTTTTAAGATGTTTTAACTATGATTTAAATTTTCATTTTGTTTTGGAAAATGTACTGAACTGACTGGGTGGGTATGTGATAAACAGCTGACACAGGATGTCTTATGTGACTGTAATATAATCTGACTGTGGGATGACCCTTTGGAGCTTTACCTTCATGAGTTGGTCTGTCATCTAAACCCTTGATTATATTACAGCCTGTAAACATAGCCAGACAACGTACTGGTATTGCATGCAGTTGAAGAACCATTAATAGAGATATCACCATTATTTTTAGAAGGCCATAGCTTTTGGGCAGTACAGTGTAACTTGCTTTGAGAGCAACTGAACTGGAAATAGTTGGAAAACTTTCAATTTACATTTTCATTGGAGAAGCAGTAAGTAGAGGGACAAGTAACAGCTGAGAATATTTTTGTTATGCTTTATAAAGCTGTTCACATATAATGTGGGGCTTTCTCTCTAAATCTCTTGTCTGATACGATAGTTCAAGCATAAAATACAACCTACAGTTTATTTCCCAAAGCTCTGACATGTTATGATCTCCCCTTACGCTCTCTTTTATGTCCCTGGCCATTCAATTTGTGAATGGGTTTCTAAACATCTCTTCTAAACTCTGTAAACCCATGTATTCTTCGGCGTGAAGGTAACTGCACTGCAAAACCTATGCATTGACATCAGTTACTTTACTTGTGATAAATCAGTATGAAAGGCAAAAGAGGCTCAAAAATATAAAATAAATTTTTTGAAAAGAGAAAAAGAAAATGACTGCACATGTGTGCATGTTTAATTGGTTTGCACTTGTTCACCCTGCCCGTGCTTGCTCTACCTTCATTCATCCTGCCCAGAAGTACAACTCAGCTGCCAGGAAAATACATCAGCAATAGATTTCCTCCCCTGCCTGTCTTCCACCCCAGCCCCCTCCCCCACATTTCCATGGAGGCAGTGAAAACAAACCCTCAGCTTACTGTAACATTTTGAGTCCCTGAAAGGTCAACTGAAGTTGCATATTTAAGATTAACTACTAAGCTCTTTCATAATTCTGTTCAGCTATTGAAGTAATTCACAGAGTAAGTATCTTCTTTCGGACCAGTGCTGCAAAATTTACTTTCATATTTCAGGAGTGAATTGGCTTGCCAGTCTTAACAGCTGCTGGAATCTCTGCCTTATGGTGGCAGCTGTTGTCTTGATGAAAAATCAATGAAATACTGACCCTTGGAAGCCAGTGCCACTGACTTGAATAGTCACAATGTCACCCATAATGTCAGAGAAAGGAGCTTTATCCTGTCAGTCACGAGTGCTGTGAATAATTCTGACTGCGCATTTTGTTTGGTTTTAACTCAAAATTTGCAGGGAAGGCATGAAGGTCAGGTTTTGCTCTGCAACTTAAGCTGCATAACATTACCAAGTGGTATATGTCTTAGAACAGTTAGGTTGAGCTGACTGCATTCCTGAATATATATTCAAAGTTACAGTGAACAAATATTCTGCAGCTATTTCAGGCCTATGTGTATGATGTAGACACTAACTTGGATGTATTTAAAAAAATTCCTGTTAATATGAAGTAGGTGGGATGAAAAGATAAAGTTGCTTTGCTAGCTGTTTCTCTGATGTCTAGTACATAAGTCCTCATCTTGTCTGATACTCCTAGAAGTTTCAGGAAGAGTAGTGATGAGATTGGCTTTTGATAAATTATGACAATGTGAAGTACATGCTTTGAGCTCCATTGTAGCCAGTGCATTTGTGAACATAGATGATGACTGAATTTTTTTCAAATTCTAAATGCTTTAGACATAGCTTGTGACAAACCTTTGATAGAAAGCTTGCACACTGGCATTTTTCCCTTCAAATGAAGAAATGCTGTGTCTTGACCACTGAGTCCATGAGTTAGTCTACATCAAACACTGAAACTTTTTGATAATGTGAAACTATTTAAACCCTGTCTTTGTAGCAGCACCATACCATAGCAGCTATTATAGCAACTGTCTATAGCCTTGCTATAAACAGTTCCTTTGCTACACTGGCAATTTCCTACCCATTTAGTTGAAGGAGGAATTAGATTTGGCTGGCTCCATGGGGAGAGCTGAAACTTCAAGAGAATTTTAAAACCTGTTTCAAGACAGTTACTACAAAGACTTTGTTCTTCTTTTCAGGAATGTCACCAGAGATGGCTGCTGACACTGCACTGGACTACATGAAGACACGAGTTGGGGGCTTGGGTGGTGTCATTGTTGTGAGCAATTCAGGAGAGTGGGCAGCAAGGTTCTCCACCAAGCAGATGGCCTGGGCTACAGTAAAAGATGACCAGCTACATTATGGGATTTATGCTGGGGAAAGACACACAAAATCTGTTGAGGAAGCTCTTAGATCTGAAAGTGAGGGATTTTGAGAATGAAGAAGCATTGACTGGGGAAGAGTGAAGGTCTCAATTTTTTGCTGTAGGACTGAAAGAACTCTACTCTTTTGATTGGTGCACAGGCATCACCACATTTACAGTCAAAATGAAATCTGGACATAGTTCTCCAGCAGTCATGGATATATATAGTGTTTAATAATACCCTTTGGGAAGCCAGAAGATCCTCTTTGTCTAGATAAGAAAGAGAATGGTTGGCAGGTTTCTTGGTTACCATGTGTTAGCCCTACATTAAAGGGACCCTGAGTTTCAGTATTAGGGGAACTGCTTTCCATGCACTTTCTCGGAGACTGCTGCCAGGATGATTTTAGAGATGAATGTTTATTAATTAAAAACTGAATCTGGAAAATTGCATTGCTCTCCAGAATCTTTTGAGCAGTCATCTCATGGTAACAGAGTGCTAACTGTCAGTCAAATACTACCAAACAGCAGTGAAGGGTTCATACTAGGTCACTGTCACAGGCTTCAGGTAGCTGTTGGGGGAAGTCATAATGAAGTAAAGAAAATAATTCTTCTTCAGAGCTGGGAAGTGTGATGCTTTCTAAGGAGTTCTGTTTTATTTAATTAATTGGCACCAAACCTACAATTAAAAACCAGTATTTCAAAGTATATTTGGATAGATAACAGGAAGGATGCTGCAAGTGTCCAAGGCCAGGTTGGATGGGACTTGGAGAAGCCTGGTCTAGTAGGAGGTGTCCTTGCCCATGCAGAGGTGATGAAAGTAGATGATCTTTTATGTCCCTTCCAATCCAGACCATTCTGTGAAAGGATATTATTGACTTAATATCTGTGGTAGTAATAAAACAGGTCACTGTTTCAGTAAACATAAATTGAACAGCAGTCTTTACCACTCAAATACAAAGGTGACAGGCACCTTTTAAGTCTACACATGAGGTGGAGAGGTGATGACTAACTGGAAAAATAATTATCTAAAATCAAGTGATAAAAGCAAGCTGTACTAAACCAAATAAAACTACCTTTTAATTAGCTTCTTGCATTGAGTTTTTCTTTTTAAAAAAGAATTTATGATCTGCATACTGCTAATACAATTTCTTCATTAAGATTTTGTATTTTAAAAAAGAAAGAACAGGGTTTCTTTTCCCTCTTGTCTAACATATCTACTTGAGGGCTTTTTGTGTTAAGACTGTGTAATAATTTTATGGATTCTAGCTAGGAATTAGGATTCCTCTGCAGACAGATTGGTATGTTACAATTGCATGCCATCCTACAGTGGAATGTTCCCTTTTCAAGATAACCCAAATAACCATAGCAAACATCTTAAATCATAGTTTGAAACCACTCCTACCTGTTTCCCAACCACAATAAGCCATGTTACTGATCTGGCTCATAGGGAATGGTGAGGTTACCAAGGCTGTCTAACCATCTCTCTGCTTTGATCCATGGTTTATTAGATGTTGCAGATGACTGGATATAGACAGTGATGGTTTAAGAGTAGATGCATGCAAAACATAACCATGAAGTACTTGGGTACTTTATTCCACTAGAGATAATGTAGAAGATGGCTATCTCATCACTGGCAGTTTATGAAACACTTAACAGTATCTAAGATGTGCTCATCTGTAAAGAGAGTAGTCTTCTGAGTAAAAGTATTTTTCTTATGTGCACGAGATACTAACCTTACAGGGCTGGACTGTTCTCTGAAAACAAAAACAAAAACAAAAAAACCCTCCAAAACAGTATTGTCTTAGGTTCATTGCCAGAATATAAAGGCAATTCAGATTTTTGTGGTTCTTTGTTCACCTGTCCCTAGTGCAAGGTCAGATTCAGGGCAGGCAGCAGAAACTATGATTTCCACAAATTCTGCCAAACCTCACTTTGCTTTGATGAAATTGCTCAATGATTTTTTAATGAAAAATAATCAAAACTGTAGAGTCCTTTTTAGAGCTAAGTGGTGATACGTAGGCATGGATGTAGGCTATACACAAGAGAATACAGATACCTTGTCATACACCGGCATTACCAGATTAAAGACTCCATAAAGGGCACAGACCAAGAAACCATTCCTTTTGCTTGACGTAGCTGGAGAGAGGAGCTCTTAACCCAGTATTGCCACAACACCTGGTCTATCATCTTTGTCAGGCTCTGCTTTTATGTTTTGTAAGTGGATGCAAGCCTGTTCTAGTCAAGCTCCTAGTTGACCAAAACCCAAGAGATGGTTAGTGTAGCAGCAAGCATGAGCTGATATGCCCACTGGGTGATTCATTGGCTGGGGATTGGCACTATGCTGACCTGGACGGCTGACTTTTGGTCAACTTTGAGCATGTTGACATCTGCCCAGAAGGTCCCATCAACCATGGCAACAATACAGATACCATCTCAGTAGTAAGCGGTCATTGTGGTTAATTCACCTCAGCTGTTCTCAGGAATATAATGTAATAAATTGCTGGCACTTAACAAAGAGCATTATCCTATATACATTCTTCTATTGCAGACTAACTGGGCACCTTCCAACAGTGCATTAAGCAGTGTGACTGCCATCTGGTCTGGATGGTTTGCTGTGTCTCACCCGCTCCTTAGTAGCATGCCCTATATTCCTGTCCTGGGAAAAAGTAAGTTGTTATGGCTTCTCAGTTGATGCAGGGCTGGGAATGAGGGTCTGTGCCTTGCATACGGATTGACAAGACTTGGATTGATGATTTGATAATCCCCAGGCTTCCTGAAGTTGGCTTGGCAGTTTCAGTGGTGGCAGCTTAGGCAAAGCTGGTGAGGGCTCTCTGTTTTTCTTCCAGCTAGCTGAGTCAGCACTCCTCACACACATAATGCCATTTCCACACAAAACCTGGACAGGTGATAGATCTCTTAGGATAGTGTTCCCCTTTGTCATATGAAGGTGGGATGACAGGCCAGGGATGAGGTAGACCTAACTTGCAAAGAAACTGGAGAGCTTGGGATGTAATGTGTTTTTTTCCTTCTCTCTCTTTACCCTTTCAGTCCAAATTTTTTAGCTGGAACAGACAATATTGCTGCTGATTTTAAGAAGCTGCTTGTGTTGCACAGAACTACTGAAGTTTTTAATATGCTTACATGTCCCCTGACCTTTGTGAATATTGAGGAACTACCCTTTATAAGGGCTTTAACATTTAACAGCTTTTATAATTATAGTTGAAAATGCTCAGCTTCAGGAGGATACTGACAGCAGGATGGGAAGCTGTGTGCCACTGCCCTGCACTGCTGCTGGAAAAGAGCCTCTCATCCAAATGGCTGTGACCTGGATATCAAAGAAGGAAAATTAGAGGTCTGTTGCCAAGAAACTGAGTGTCCTTGGCATGTACCAAAGCAGTAACAGAGTTTTAATTATCTAATTAAAGTGTGGGATCCTGTTATTTTATATCATTTTGAAAGCCAATTGTGAATGTTGTCCTATTGCTTTCTTACTACTACAGGAAAAGGTACCTGACCCAAGCAGGTATCTGTGATGGTTATAAATAACAAAGCCAAGATATTAACCAAAGCAGCAGCATGGTGGTCACTGACTTTGCTGTCATATTGTTAGTTCTGTGTGTGTTTTCTTTCTTAATCTTTTGAAGTTACAAGTAATTAAAAATGTTCTGCGGGACATCAGAGTTTGGAAATTTAGGTTTATTTTTTTTCAGTGTTCTACTTTGTCCTACATTTTAGCTCTGTGTCTCTGGGGTGGTTTTCATTGACTTTGAAATCTGCCTTGGCAAAGTTTAATGGCATTCACTGTTTTGCTTGTTTCTCTTCTGATCTGCTTTTCCTTTGATATGCTCTGATAAATATTTGCTGTGGGACAGATTTCAATCTTGGTTACGTCAGTGTAAATGAAAAGCACAGCAGCTGAAGTCCATGATTACACTGGAGGAAATGAAATCAGACATGGGCTCGTCTGTCCAAAGCCGGTGGCTCTGTGAGGATTGAAACAGAAGCAGAGACAAGAGAGAGGACAGAGACCCTGCTGCCGGGAGCCACTGCGGGGGACTCTGGTCTCTGGCAGTGACAGGGTGAAGATGACGCCCAGGGAAATAGTTTAATAGACACAGTGGGCAATAAATAATTGTCAAATGATTCACATAAAGGAACCGTAAGATCACACAGCACAAGCAAACGGTTGTTTTGGTTTAGACCTGTTAACCAGAAAGGAGGGGAATATCATTTGCCTTTCCACTGCACTCATTATGCTCCGCTCGTTGGGGGCATCTAGATATCCCTCAGTCTTTGTGTAAATGAGCTTTGCCAGACCTGGCCACATGTGCTTTAATTTCAGTTATTTTTTACATTTTTGCCTTTAAATTTCTCCTTAGTTGGACTGAGCCTCTTTTTCTTGCAGATGTTCCCCAGGTCCTTTTCCTCTGAGGACAGGATGGGTTACGATGTGGTCTGTGTGGGCTTCAGCCCTCCATCCCAACACTTTTAACCCTTTACTGCTGGGGCTTTACTGCAACTTAAGCTATGTAAATGCATAGTAGCATGCAGCTTACTAGATACCCAGCTGCCTCCAGACTTTCTGGCTCTGCCTGGTCCAGCCTGCTTAGCAGCATAGCACACTGTGTGCTTAGCAACACAGGCTGCATCACCCCCATGCACCACTTCTCCTTGGACAGCATGAATATTTCCAGATTTTCCTGATGGTGAGCAAAACCATGTCTAGGGGTGGGTGTAGCTACCACCTGCCAGCCACAGCCTGCACTGACAGCTGTTGTACAACATCTGACCAATGCAGGGACAAAAAACCCATGGCCCTTACAAGGGGTGGACTCATTTCTGCATATAGGAATGACTGTATAATACACATATCAGTAAGTGTAGGCCCTATTAGTTTAGAACTTGCTTTTTCTTAGCAATTTCCAAATGTCCAGTTGGGCATTTTCCAGAATATTTCACAAAATGCTCCTCTTTTGGGCTGCAAAACTGCACAGTTTTCCGGGGCCTGGGTACTCCAGTATTTCTCTCCTTTCCTAGTTTAGAGAGACTGCTTGGTGGTGGTGTTGATTGGTTGGTAGATTTTTTTTGTTTGTCTCAGTAGTTTTGTTTTTTAAAAGGTAGAAAAGGTTATTATGGCTTCACTCAGGAGTTCTTGACTACCTTTTGTCTCACCTCAGGTAACCCTTCTGAGATGGCTGGGAATGAGTGGAGCTCTGCTAAGTCTTTAGTAAGATAATCACTTAGAAATTATGATATTAGGGAAAATGAGTACAGCATGAAACCCAGCACATTTTTAAGTACTTTAAGCCAGAAGAAATCACAATTATTATCTCACCTTACTTCCTAAATAAGTAGACCATAGGTCCTTCTCTCTGTTATTTCTACATTAAGCAAATACCTTCTGTTGAAGTATGGTTTATTCCTGCCACAGACAGAATGAAAATGAGGACACTCTCTGAGAGAAAACACCTGAACCTCTTTTAAATAATTGTTTTAACACATTTAAGGGAAAAGAAAGAAAAACAACAACAAAAAAAAATGAAGAAGAAGAAAAAAGACATTATCATGGCAGATACTCTGGCTTCTGTGCTGCCACCAGGCCGTGCTTGAAATCTGCATGGTGTGAGGGCATCTGAAATTTCACATCCAGTGGTACATATTTTCCTGGAGACAAACCTTCAGAAGTCCTGCATATAGTGGTAATGTTTATATAACAGTTCAGGTCTTCAGAGAGGCACACAGAAGCTGTGAACTGATCTGTGCAGCTTTTCAGTAGAGTTTATTATCTTCGAACTGGTTTATCTCTGGTGAGCACACAGCAAGATTAAACAAGTACTCTGGGGCCACCAAATGCATCTGAGGTAGGACCAAGATTAGAATATTGATTTCTGGCCTTCACAGTCCTAGGCTCACTTCACTACATTATGTTGTTTTAACAGATAACATTTAGACAAATAGATCTTGACATATCAAAAGCTCAGTAGCCTCTCAGTAAATTGAGCAGGGCTTTAGCTGTTCAATTCCTGTGATTTGTGCATGCCTCATGCTTGGTTCTGGTAATCTCAGTAGCTATTGTATATTTACAGTGAAACCCACTTCTAGCCTGAAGCACACTAGACTTTTTTTTCCATTAGAGTAGAAATAAGCCTAATTATGATACATTTTCTTGCCAGACTGAGATCTGCAAATAGATTACTTCAAAGAAATTCTGCTTCATTCCTCTTCAAAGAAAAAAAAAACCCAAACCAAACACATCAGTGGAGATTCTCAGTCTTAACCAACAGTTGCTTGTCACTCCCTCTAATTCCTTGTTTGAATAAGAAGGCAGAAAAGTTCAAATCCAAGTACCTTTAATGAAGTCACCATGGCACCTGAGGATACTCAGGTTCGTGGTATCTGAATGCCAAAGAAAAGGCGAGTACGTACTTGAAAGCTGAAGTAAATGCTACACTGAGAATAACTGAGGTGTGTTTGTAGCAGAAGACTGATCTCCCAGAATCTACAGTGATGTAAGAATATTGCCACTGCGACAACCCAGGAAATCCTCTGAATTACCTGAGCTTGCTGAGATTTAGGCCAGAACCTTTTTTCCATATTTCTGAACTCCAGATATCTCATCTACAAAAGACACTGCTAACTCTTACAGAGCATACTTGAAGTTTGGCAGACAGACAAAACCTGCACTGGGGTTTCAAACACGTCAAGTTATCTAACTGCCTTCCCCACCCTTCTTTGTTACTTGATGCAGTAGCACCATGTCATTTGTCAGAGAGCCAAAACTGGAGACACGCTGAATATGTGAATACCAAGGAAGTGGTTTCCTTAGCAATAACAGGCATGTGAAAGTCAAAACTTCCTTTCCTCCTCATGTGACCTTTTTCAAAGCAATTCAGCCCAGGGACAATAGGAATGAATTCCGAGCACCCACAGCGTTCCTGTGTCACGAGCAAAGATCTGCCAAATGGCCAACTTATCTTACCTTTTTATTAAGGGAAAATTGCATTTCTCTTTAGATGTTCTCCACTAGGGATTCGGTGTGTTTATGTCTACAACATAGTGTTTCCTGAACGTCAAATAGCCTAATGCCATAGAAACAAATATATAGAAGATTGCTAAGCAATTTTCTTGCCATTGTGGACCAAAACTAAGGGCATGAAAACTCCTACTAGCTACCTCCCTGATGATACTTGGTCCATTTTATATAAGGTGAAAATCACCATTCCTTATGAAAATCTCTAAAAATTAAGAAAAAAAAAAAAAAAAAAAAAAAAGAGAGAGAAAGGACCTATGAAGGCAAATAAAAGGAAGATGACATTCATCTCACCCATCCGGCACACTAATGCAGTATCAGTCCCCTGTTGCTATTCTTACCTTGAATATTTGCTACAGCCTTTCTTCATCCCCAAGGAGAAAGCAGTGATAACCAGCAATAGTTACACAAAGTCTACTGTCCAAGAATCCTGAAGTATTTTCTAAAAGCAATTACTGAATTTAAACCTGAGCTTTCTGTCATGTTAGGGAACCATTCCCCCTGTTTTTCCAGATGAGGAGGCAATACAGCAGGTACAGAGAAAATTCCCATTGAAGCTAGATGTGGTTGTTCAGCATCCTTTCTGTACTGCAATGTGTGAGAATTAGGCTTGGATTTCAGAAACTCAAGGAAAGCTCTGGTGTTCCAGTTCTCCATCCCTTCAGTGTTTCTGGGCTGCCCATACACAAGCCCTTGACAGCTGCCTCTTGGCCCACAAACAGGGCCTGCACTCAAGTCCCTGCTAATTAACAGAGAAGGGATTTTCCAGTTCTCAAGGATCACTGATTATCCTCTTGCTTTGTGTCACACATGCTGTGATTTGCTTGGTTTTTTTCCTCCCAATCTCAGCGTTTCTAGAAGACCAGAAGTTTTCAGAAATGAACTATGAAAAGTAGAAACATGAGTTTGGAGCTGGTCCCAACAGGCAGGAGAAGAGAAATGACAGGAGACGGTTCCTTTGCAGCTTTCTGTGAATCCAGGGAAGGGATGTAGCATGGATCTGGAACCTTCATGTCTGGAAGAAAGTAGGCAAGTCATCTGCTGCCACAAGCACTGGTGCATCAGTGCTTTGTGCCGGTTACAAGGCAAAACTTACTGTCTAGCCAAGCATTCATGTGTGTAAGTACCTGTGGTGAGTTGTATGAAATCCCAGTCCACTCCTGGCAAAATGTCATCCCAGGCACATTCACATTTCATGCCAGGAGCAGTGCGATCGCTGTGCAGTATTCCTGTGGTTTCTGAAGGTGGGCTATGAGGAGGATGCTTGAGGAAGGATGTGGATGGGCTGTTCTCAGGGGAAGATGCTTGGTATGTGGCAGTATCCTCTGCCACTGATTCAGTGCCCAAAGGGGTGACATCCAAACCAATTTCTCATTACACTCTCAAAGCCAAATGGCAGGCATGACAAGAAACAAGGCTAATCAAAGCAAATAAAAAAAAAAACAACCTGTGATGAACAATTTCAGTGAGTCTGTCTGGATACCAGACACCCACCCCACAGAGGGAATGGGGAACTGGAGAAGTAGGACCATAATTCCTGTGAGGGTGTGGACAGCAGCCAGGTCATGGCTGCAGAGGTGCCACCACAGCATGGGGCAATGTGGAGATGGACTTCCTGCTGTCAGGAAGCTTACCAAGTGACACCACAAGCTTGAAGTACCACATTACACAGGCTGTGTGAAGTAGGTATAGACCTGGAACAGCAATGAAGCTGAAACCAGAGATAACCCAGTGCTCTTAGACAGTGCCTTGGTATAAGAAAGAAGAACTCAGAAAAAGGTCCGTGCCTTTTTTTTCTAGTGTGGAGGAAAAGGATCAGAAAAAGGTGTAGGAGCAACCCAGAAAATGCACTACAGTAGAGGAAAGAGGGCAATATGCTGCCCACAGCAGTAACTGTACAGACTGGGTCAAAGTCAAGGTAGGCAGGACCCTGGCACCACAGTAATACCCCATAAACTACTGCGGTACCAAACAAGGGTGATTTTATTGTATGCTACAGCCTGAATGAGTATTTCAGGATTTATTCAGCTGTACCCATGTTGCTGCTCTGTGTGTGGCACTTTCCAACCCCCTTATCATGTATGGGGGCTGTGGGAGGCCAGAGGGCAAGGGCTGCTGCTGGCTCTGTGGGACAGGAAAGGCACTGAGAGATGCTGAGATGGAGGTGGGCAATGTGAGGCTGTGTTAGGGACGGGGTTCCCAGGGCCCATGGGAGAAGGCAGGCAGTCCCCTTCCAACAGGGTCAGAACAGAGCAGAGGTCCCTCCAGCCCCCAGCCTGCTCCATGCCAAGGGATGTCTCCACTGGCTGGCTGGGGATGTAGGGAAGTACAGATCAGTAGGAGGAAAAAGCAGCTCTGCCCAACCCTTCAGCCCCTCAGATACTGCTGGCCCCCCATCATCCATGTGTCTTGATGTCAGCACATGGGGCATCCAAACGCACTTCAAAGGCCGGGGGGCTGCAGCACGCTGGCCACGAGGGCCAGGTCCTGGTGGGGAGGCTGCACTTTGGGTTGCTGACCCCCAGGCTCCAGAAGGAAGCACAGCCTGGTGCAAAAACACAACAGCAGCAAAAAGAATTGGAAAGCCAGGAGAGGCGTGTGCCTGGGGCTTGGAGTCTTGGAGGCACAGAGACATTGGAGACTGGCACCAAGCTGTGTACATCTGGCTATGGTGTTAACTGCTGGGGCTCAGGAAATCCTTTTCCTACCAAGGACTAATTTGAACATACAGGCTCAGTACATTATAATTACCCAACACTGAGCAGACTGCAAGATATGTGTCACATGCTGTGGGACCAGTTACTATTTCCAGTGGCCCCATAGAAGTGCCGTAGGATGATACTCTCAGCTATGTGTTACTATTTAATAGGCTTTCTCATTCCATTTCCCTTTGTTCTCATTAAGATCAGCTTATTTCTCTTTATATGTCATTTACCTCTATTTGAAAAATTACTCGACAAATATTTAAGCAAAGATTCTTTCTAAGTATGTATGTCTTTTGGAGAAAATCTGGCCAAATATGTTCCGATCTGTTCCTTCAAAGGAGAGATAATAAAGTCAGGATATGCCAGCTTCTTCTGCATAGCCCAGTTATTTTTTTCCCTTCATTCTTCCACGTTTCAGTTTTACAATTGCTCTCACAGGTCATAAAAAAACAATATATAAAGAAAATATATTCAGCATATTATGAAAAATAACAAGCTGTATCCTTTACAGGAAATGTGGGCTGAGGCATATTTTACAAACTTTTGTCATGCCCTTAAATCTCACCTAACAGGGACATGGTTCAGCTATGCTGGTTTATTCAGAGCATGTGCTGATAGGACTTAATTAATAAATCAGATTTCAGATTCTGTGACTGCTAGAAATTGTTTAAGAGCAAAGTAATTTTGACCAAGCTGCTTTTCAACATATTACCCTTCTGATGAAAGATCCCCCAATGAATCTAATATTTGTCTCAGGCACTGAGGAGAGCAATGACCTACTATAAACAGCACTGCCTGGCAGTCAGAACTTGTCATCGTGAAGTTACTGCCACAGCAGCTCCTTCCCAGTCTTGCTGAATAAACACAAGTATTCAGTCATTCAGCTGATAGAAAAAAAATGCAGATTCTATTCAAAACCATGTATTATGATGTTTCTAAACTTCTTTTTTTTTTTTTTTAGTAGTGTGTTAGATGTGACTGTGAGGTAAGGCAGCACTATATGCCTTAGCACAGGAATTTTCCAGCTATTCCACCATAATAGTGCTGTCAGTTAAGTGGACTTTTGAAACTCACTAGGATATTACCATGAAAACAATGAGAACCAAACAGCTTGTTCTGGATCTGGAAGAGTGTTTCCAGGTGAAATCCCCAGTGAAAGAGAAGCTTTGGTGACTGAGAATAAGGGCAGGATCCAGACATGAGGGTGGGATCCCGAGACGAGGGTGAGGTGCAAAGATGAGGGTGGGATAAGGGCCCTTGCAGACACACAGCTCAGGTTGAAAGAGTTCTTTCACCAAACACTGGTTGAATCCTTCCCCTCAGCACAGACACCCAACCTTGCCTGTACAGAGGGGATCTCTAGGAATTTTAGTGCCTGAGAGTCATCTTCCACATTGAGTAAATTAAGAAGTGACAGCGTGATTTAGAACTTTTCTCATTATGAACTTGAAAACATGAAATTGCCCATAAAGCTTTTTTTTTTTTTTTTTTTTTCTGTTGTGGACAGATGAGGGACACATAGAAATTCAGTATCTGTACTATTGCAACTATTGAGACCTGAAAAACAGGTTTATTACCAGTTCTACAGGTGTACTGGGAGGATATGGATCTTCTATCTTTGGTTTCACCCGTTCTTAGTGCTCCTCACTTGATCAGGCAGAGTTCTTCCCATTTCTGGCTCATTTTCTTCCTTTGCTCAGATCTCTCTCAAAAGTGTTTGGAAAGAGCACCTGCTTCTCCAGTACCATTTTGCATTGGTCTTTACATTGCAAGATCTCCAAGAATTTTACAAAAAGAAAAGAAATGGAAGGAATGAGGCAGATGCATGGCAGTTTGCAGGCTGGGGTGGTGGTGGTGATAAGGAAGCAGCGCTGTGGATCAATGGATTGTCCTCAAGAGAAGCAAGTAGAGGAGTTGTCACATGAAAACACAGTGTGGTAGGTCCTGTAGTGACACCCAAGCTCCCTAAATCCTCCGTGGGCTGCCCCCACCACTAATACTCAGCAAGCAGACCTATTCTTGTGCTGCTTCACCTACAGAAAATAAGTTACTGCTTCAGGCAAACAGATGCTGCTTCAGGTGGCTGCAATTCCAATTGAGAATCCAAAGACTTCAACCCTGACATGTTTTTCTCCTCCTACTTTAAAAGGAAATTACTTACCAAAGCTACATTAAAAGAATGCTATAAAATCAAGCACTCACAAGTCAGGAAATGTAAGAACTCCAGTTAGGCTTTTTAATTCAACTTTTTTTGGTACCTCCATGATACAGTCTTTAATTACATTCCACCAGTTAAACTGTAATAAAAATACTACTGCTTACTGCTACTGGTAATTTACTATAGAAAATAATATGCTAATAATATGCTGAACATGAATAACATATTCACTGATCTAATATTATCAAAATAATAATGTGATAAAATATTGTGACATTATCTGTTTGCTTCTCATACTGTACTTACTGTACAAATATTTTAGTGAACAACATGGAGAGCCTGGAGCTTTAAAGTATCTTTTTGACAAAAAAAAAAAAAAAAAGGCTTTTAGTATCATCAGACATTCATACTCATATAATAAGTGGGAACTGAGCAGCTTGTCTTGTAAAACCGAATTGTGAGTTTGTGCTGTTTGAAGGCATCTCCTCAGCATGTACACGGCCCTGATCCTTAAAAGCTTGAGCACGGCACACGCGTTACAGTAACACACATTTGCCATCACAAGACTGTCCAAAAATTAGTAAATCCCAATTCCTGCAATACAGTATTTAATTCTTCCTTCTTTTGTTTCTGTATTCAATTCTGCTTCAAATTTTAACTCACTAGAAAATTATAAGTTTAATATTCTGGTCTATTTCTGGTAGAAAGTACAAAGAGCTACAGACATTTACTGTTCTCTTACAATATTACAAATATAACTTGTTTTAAATTTAAGTAAATATGTAAAATCTTGTACCAGGAGAAATACTGTCTGTGTCTGCCAAGACATTTCTTAGAAATATTTCTACTTTTGCCCAATTTTTTGTTTTAAATATTAGATTGTTTTTTGCTTTTTACCATTTTCAAGTGGCACTAACTAAACTGTCCTGTTGCCCTTAGCAACACAACTTAAGAAGAAAAGCCCTCTGATACCAGAATGGCAAAGCTGGGCCCTTCATTCTTCCAACACTGACTCAAAGTCACATTGCCCTTATTGCTGGCCTCAGGTACTGAAGTTTCCTCATGCCTGGCTTCACTTGGACTTCATGACTAAGGTTTCAGCTAATGATGCTATCAGACAATAGCAGAACGCAATTCAAAACAACTACTGGAAAAATCCCAATTCTCTTCCAAAGCTGCCAGCTTAGGAAAAAAGAAGAGCTGCAATACCTAGTGTGAAGCAAACACAAGCATTGAAGCTGTCATGCCTGTATTTGTACTTAGGTATGTTCACTACTCATTTAGGGTTTTGTTGTTTCAAATATAAGTTGCAAATTATTTGATAACATGGCCTGAAAACAGACAGAGCTTCTGCATCTCTTGGGAATCAGCTGTGGTCTTTTGGTTTTGTTGGGTTTTTTTATTTTCAACCACAGCATTACTCTGGAATTACCTGCTGCACTGCCCAATGAAGCTCATCAGAGATCTCAAGCATATGCTGTCATGCATACATCATATAGAATCATAGAATCATAGAATTGGCTGGGTTGGAAGGGACCTCAGAGATCATCAAGTCCAACCCTTGAACCACCGTTGCGGTTGCTAGACTATGGCACTGAGTGCCACATCCAGTCTCTTTTTAAATATCTCCAGGGACGGAGAATCCACTACTTCCCTGGGCAGCCCATTCCAATGACTGATCACCCTCTCCGTAAAGAAATTCTTTCTAATATCTAACCTAAACTTCCCCTGACACAACTTAAGACCATGCCCTCTTGTCTTGTTGAAAGTCGTCTGGTAAAAGAGACCAACCCCCACCTGGCTACACCCTCCTTTCAGGGAGTTGTAGAGAGCGATGAGGTCTCCCCTGAGCCACCTCTTCTCCAGGCTGAACAGCCCCAGCTCCCTCAGCCTCTCCTCATAGGGTCATATCTACTCTTGTTAGGGCACTCAGGACTTTGTTGTTAGCACATATATCTCTTATTATGCTGTATGGAGTTAAACCATGCTATTAATCATTACCGAGGTTGAAGAGGGTAACTGGTAATACTGGAGATATTGTGGGCATCCCTGTGAGGCACTACATTGACCCATATCAGTCAAGAGGAATATTTTGTTACAACTGAGATCTGAAGTCTAAAAGTCACTTTTAATTAAATTGCAAAATAGTATTTTCTAAGCTGCCTTGATTTTCCTTTAAAGTTCAGAGGAGCAAAAAGGCAAGACAATATTCCAGTTACTCTGATCGTCTTTTTTGAAGGCTAAACACTACATACCAGTCCTCAAGTATAACTCACTGTGTGCATGAAGGTAGAAGTAGTGAACTGGATATCAGCTACTTTCCAAAGACATTTGCTGTGTTTTCAGAGAAACTCAGCACTGTTCCAGCACTGAAGACAACAGTGGAGGGCAAAGATCTAACCCTTCTTGCACAAATGATATATATACATGCTACATCTCCTGCAGATGAGAAACTATCATTTAAATGGAGATGAAAACAAATTTTGGAACAGGATTTTTTCTGACTTATACCTTCATTCAGAAATGAAGAGGAAGAACTGCTCAGTCTTAGTGTTATTTATTAAGTAGGTTCATGATGGTTGTATCTATCAGCCAATCCACATCAGATCTTGTGCCAGACATTATAAACCCAAAAGGTGTACTGAAAGTTGGACTACGCAGAAAATAATTTTGTACTGCTGAAATGTGTTGCCTGGAGGAGGGCCTAACTTTGTAACTTTTTTAGTACAAATATTTTTGGAGTATGAAAAATGGCATAGTATTAATTTCAGTATTAATTATATAGGCCATGATGCCAGAAATGGAACATCAGCCTGAACATGATGCTTCTTTGTGACTGGGAACAGCCAAAGAGGCAGAGAACAGGCAGTCACAGCTGCAAAGGAAGGGTGGAAAATGCCATCCTGAGAGAAACTTGAGGACTCTTTCTTTCTGGTAGAAAAGACTGGAAGAAAGCTAGGAGTATTGAATCAATATAGAGGAAGATATATTCTTCTACAAGAAGGCAAAACTTTGTCAGTTCTCCCAACTCTACTCTTGACTTGGTTTCCTGGTGGAAATAATCTGGGTGGCAATGAGTATTGGTCTGAAAGGTATTTGAAACACATTTCCTGAGTTTGGATCAGATGACACAAGAAGATACGATTAAGTTGGCCCTTAATATTGCAGTGTATTTGTCCTTCATTAAAAAAATAAAATAAAATTGCTGTGCTTTTTCTTCCTCCTAGCCTCCCACACAGAAGTTCTGCTGCAAATCAGATGTCATGTTGGGTAGGTACGTCTTCTTTCCAAATCCCGTTTCATCTCCTCCTCCCCTTCTGTTCAGCTTATCTTACAGTACAATAAACCCCAGGCTTTGTACATCAGTCTGTGTGTATACATCAGGTCCACAACCTTGTTTGTAGTTCTGATGACCTCTTGGGAGTATATCTCAACACTTCTTCATCTTACTAGAGCAATGAAAGTGAGTAAAACACAGTTGGTTTTGTCTTTGAGCAATGGATTTGATGAGGAAATTATCTTGGTAATTAAAAAATCCTAACTCCCCCCAGCCTCCCCAGGATTCTGAATGGCTTCTCTATTAATCACTACAAGGACACCATTGACTTACTGTGTTTGTGAGAAACATGCCTGTAACAAAGTAGACACAATTTTTAAATCAAAGAGCATTTATTTGGCAGAGTATAATAACTTTCCCTTACAGATATTACAGTAATAAATTGACTGGGAAAAAAAAAAAAAAAAAAAAAAAAAAAGCAAGTAAATATAACCCTGCACATCTTAAATACATGACTGAACTTCATGTATGTACCAAGCTATTTTAAGTGTAAAACAGTACTGTTCAGCTCTTCAAAGGTTGGCAAGATTGGGCTAATCCAGCCTTCTCATCAATCCATCTGGGATTTAAAGCCTGCTGAGAGATTACTATTGATGTAGTACTAGATGTCAGCTGAGCAGTCCTGCCCATCCCTACTGTTAGCCCAGGGCAAAAGTGAGATTCAATGCTAACATCAAGTTCTTCCCCTGTGAAAACAGCTTAAGATGTGTTTTTCTTCCATTTGAAACAGTTTTTGAGCAGGAACATTGCCAATTACCATGGATCATACCATTATCATATCAGTGGCAGCTCATAAAGGTGCTACAAATCACCTGGGTATCTGCAGACACTTTATTTTACCCATGTGTCGGGAAGCTGGATGTGGCATTTGCAGGAGGGATTTCTGGAGTATGGATTTGAGTAACTCCAGAATTTTGGGTTGCTCTGCTGCTGAGATTTGGCTGAACCCTTAGGTAACTATTCCATGCATAAATCCTAGATGTCACTGTTCCTTCAGCATCTCTTGCATCTTGTTCAACTTGAGCTGTGAATTGTTGGGACAGGACAGTCCTTGGCAAGAGATTTGTACTCCAGTGGCATGCCCAGGCTCTGTTCCTGGACTTCCTCCCAGCTGTGACAGGAAAGACAAGACTTACAAACACCAAAGCCTGAACTTCTGGGCTAAAACCCCCAGACACCGGAAAGGTACCAAGTTGGCTCAGGAGGTCAGACCTTAAGTGAGAAACAGAAATGAAGCAAAAAATCTAAGCTGAGTCTCTGTTTTGAGATATAAGTGAGAGGATGCTGGCACCACTGTGCTTAGGTATTGATACTCAGCTCTCAAAAGACTGAGAAAGAAGCACTTCCATGCCAAGTACAGAAGAAAAATCCAAGTTTAGTCTATTTTTGCTACTTGTAATATTGATGACTCTCCCATGGTCACCAGATGAAGTGTTTGGTGCAGAAGCTGGGTTTACCCTTTCTTATTCTTCTGTCCATGGGTGGGACTCTGACTATGGCAAACCTCGTTAAAGGGCAAAAATCAGACTTTTTTCCCAGGCAGGAGGAAGCCCATGTGGGCTAGCCACCAGCATCCTCTTACTGCCAGGGTTCAAACTCAGCAACAAGCAGCTACACGTTTCTTGTCTGCCACTGTTAGTCACAAAAGGATTGAGAGCAAATGTGTAAGAAAATGTAATTAAACAGGTGGAAGTGGAATGTGGGATAAAATACAACAGGGCTTTGTCAAAAGCAAATCTTCTGAGGCAAACACAGCACCTCTGTAAGAGGTAAAGTTCTTGAACAAGGAGGAGGCAGGAGATCCAGCATGATTAGACCTCAGTCAGCAGGACATGATTTTGCAGGAAACTGTTACAGGGGTTGGTGAGGTGCTGCAGAATGGATAAGAAACTGGGTAAAGGGAGATCCCACAGAGGGAACACTGCCTTGCAGAAGGAAGCTCCAGAAGGATCAGGCAGTACACCTACCTGAAGTTTAACAGCTTCACTCACAAAGTTGGTACTAAAGTATGGGGGTGTACTGATGAAATTTCCTAATGGGGAGGCTGGGATAGCCAGGAGAGAAGAATCAGGATAACCTAAAAAAAGATTTGCCAGAACTTGAGAACTGGAATAACATAGTGGAAGTTCAAACCACGACGCGGATTTTGAGTTTAAAAAATAAATACATCCAGTTTTGAGATCTGTGACTTTTTGGGTATTTCTGAGTGTACTCATGCGTCAACAAATAAGCATAAAACAGTCATGGGAAAAGCCATGAGACCCCAAGAAAGTGGCTTTCACCTCTTAATTATTATTTTTTTATTTCTTCTACTCACTCACTTCACTATACATCCATATATAAGGGACTTTGTGATCCCTACACTCCAAAACTAATGGAAGGAGTAATCAGAGGAAGCTTTGGCCCGTGACAAGAGACTGTTGCTTCTCATTTGACGTGACTGCTGCGGTCCCTACCACCTTCTCTCTCTGGACCCCGGCGGGGACATAACTCTTATCTCTTCGCACGCCCTTTCTGCCTTCCATCCCTTCCTTCAAGAAGTATCGGGGGCGGCAGGGCCTCGGGGCCGGGGCCAGCAGGCCCAGCAGTCCACCGGCCGGCCACGCCGCTGAGCGGACACCGTCCCAGTCGCGGCGGGGTCACGGTCGGGACTCGCTGTGCCGGGTCCCGCCCCCTCCCGCGCTCAACGCCGGAGCTCCGAGCGGCGACCCCGCCCCTCACAGCGCCCGAGCCCCGAGCCAGACCCGCGGCTGCGCTGACCCCCCCGCCTGCCGCGCCCGGACGGCGGTCGCCCGGGTTCACCGCGCTGCGCGCCAGGGTGGGCGGGCCTGCCCGGCGCTCCCCGCCCCATTGGTTCACCCTGGGGGACTCTCCGAGCTCCCCGGCGCCTCATTGGCCGGGGCTGCCCCTTTCCCCCTGAGCTAATTGGTGGAGCGGGACGGGATCCCCCCGGGCGGGGGCGGTGGCTCTCGGGCGCCGGGCGGCGGCGAGTTGGTCACCTGCGGCCGGGGCGGCCGCGGCGGCCGCGCTCCTCTGGCCCCGCCGCGGCGGGATGGGGGTGTCCAGGCCCCGAGGAGGCGGCACCAGAGGCCCGCGGCCGTCAGGGGAACGGCCTAGGGGAGCCGGAGAAACAAAGAACATGGCGAGGGGAGGAGGAGCCTGCGCCCCCTTCCCCCCCCCCCCCCCCGGGAAGGGCGCTCCGGGGGCGGACAATGCCCGGCCCGGCCCGCCCCGGCCGCGGCGGCGCCTAGGGGCGACTCGCTTCCCCCCGCCCCTTTTCTCCGCCCCTGTGGCAAGGCCCGGCGGGGGCCGGGCCCGGTCTCCGCCCCGCCTGACGGGACGGGCTGGAGGCGGTGGCCGGGAGCGGGTCAGTTGCCTGCAGCAAGTTTCGTCCGGAGGGGAAAGTTGGGCCCAGCGTCACGGCTCGGCGGGACTCGAGCAGGTAAGGAACAGGCGCGGCGACCGGCGAGCCCCCCGCCTGTGTCCGGAGCACCTGCGGGAGCCGGGCCGGGCTGACCGCTACGCCCGTCGCTCCCGGGCGGGCGCCGGACGCAGGTGCGGCGGGACGGATGGGACGGGCAGGACGAAGCTCCGGCAGCGACCGGGTGGGCGGCCGTTCCCGGCGGGCTCCGGGGGGCCGGGGGCGGTCAGGCAGCCGCGGGGGCTCGGAACTTTTTAGAAACTTAGAACGCTGCCTGCCCCGTCCCCTGTCTGCGGGATGCCCGGCAGCTACCCGGGGCACCCGGTCCCACACCCGGCGAGGACTGTCCTCAGGTGCCGGCGGGGGTACCGCCTGGAATACTCTTCCTAAAATTGAGTGGAGTTAGACCTACCTGTGGAGAGGGAATCAGGGGCCGCTGATCCTCGGAAGGCAAAACTCTCCCGCCCGTTTTCTCGCAGCTGCACAGAGTGCGACTCTCCGCCGGTCTGTCTCAGCCCTCATGTAATTTGTCAGCTCTGCTCTTGAATAAATACAGCATATGTCAGGATAATTATAGTGTTGTTGTAAGGACTTGGTCATGGTTTTGATCCTTTTACTTTCTTCTGAGATGAGGACTTTTTTTTTTTTTTTTTTTTTTTGAACTAAGAAATGATATGAGCATCAAGTTTGAGAGGCGATTTAAGTAGATCTCTTCTGAGTGTTCAGCTTTTCAGCATCAATTTTAAGATGTCTCGAGCTAGTTACCTGAGGTTTGGATTTCCAGAAACCTTTGGAAGTGAAAAGATGTGTCACTGGTCTGACTAAAATCATGATTAATGTGTTCGTAATTAATTCTGCTACAGTCCCTCCCTCCCCTTCCTCCCCGTTATACATCCAGGCAGCTCAGTTGCATATCAAAAGCCTATTCTTGTTTTCATGTAATAAATTATTAGACTTTCAAGCTGTTCTTGCTCCTTTTCTTCTCCTTTCACTCACACACTGAACAGCTGAAATGAAATTTTGGGGAGAGGGAGAAGTGTGGATGTGTACTTAGTTAGACACAAGCAGTAAAGAACAGCTTAGCAATAGGAAAGCCAGGAATGTAACTTATCAAAGCTTAATCAGTTATTGTATTTATATCTGCACACGTAAGTACAGGATGGGTAGAACTTTAAGGTGAAAGTGGCACATCAGCTTTGGAAGGCATCGCCCCAACTTAAGAATACCTCTTTAAAATGTGTTGACATTTAATTGACCTTTGAAAGTTCATTCTGTTAATCATACTCAAAGCGCTAAAGCTATGGTTGACTGATCTGGTGTTCCTACATCCAGCCGTGCTCAGCATATAAATTCTGCAGCATAATTGCTACTTATTGAGCAAGAGTTTCTTTTCTTCTCCGAAAATGAGAAAGTTTTGCTTTGCCTCGGGCTGGGTGCTAGGGTTAGAGTTGTGAATCCAAATGCTTTCCTGCCATCAGTTGTTGTGGCGGGTGTGGCCTGCAGCCAGGCAAGAAATTCCTTTGCTGAAATTGTGTTTTTTCTCCTTCCTGAGGCCACAAATAGGGCAAGGTAACCTTGAAGGTTACTTCTGTGTCTACTGTGAGTCAAAACACAATGGCTCACTCTTTTCTTTTAAGCTCTTCTGAACTCCAGCTGTTCAGATGAAGAAAGCTAAGTTTCAGTAGGTCGATTGCAGAAGATAACTCCCTCTGCTTATCCTGCCCACACCCCCTCTCTGAAAAAGAAAAGAAAAAAAGCCACCCTCCCCTCCCACCCCCCAAAAAACCCAAACCACCACAGCTTGGCTTTTAAAGTCAAACCTAGTACCCTAGTGTTAAAGTGCACACTACTTGCTTTATAATTTTGTCCATGGCTTTGTTGTAACCAAAATGTAAATAGATTCTGAGAATGGAAACATTACTTATGAGGCTGCTATGGAAAGATCTAAGTAAAGATTAGTTTCTGTTACGTTCACTTTCAGAAGAATATGTTTCCCGATGAGTTAATAGCACCAGTAAGATTTTGTGTGTGCGTGTTGAGACTTCATGTGTCTTATGTTGAATTTCTATGTCTGTCTGTATCCTTGTGTGAGGTGAGTGAAATACTAAATTTTGAATGCAGTTTGTGATTCCTAGTAGATCATTAGCTCTTTGCTGTTACAATCAAAAGCTAATTAATAGCTCTTATTCTTAATTGTAAGTCTACTTAGAAAGTTAGAGCCCTGACAGTGCTGCTACACTTTTCTAAGCTATTTTCTTAATGCTGCCATTGTAGCTGAAATCCCTTTCCCTTACTGTGAAGTCAGATGTGATGTTGAAGCTGTGTTTGCAGCCCAGGAGCTGCCCTGCTGCTCTGTAAGATACGGAGCTGTTAAACCCCAGGGGTGGGGTCATCTGAGGGAGCATTTTCATCAGGGCTGCCTCCAGCAACATGCAGGTGCTTTCAGTGCTAAGGAAGAGATCCTGTGCTTGAGTTTTGTTAATTGTAGTGCTATGGATGAAAATGCTGCATGGGATTCGTTTCACTGAATCTTCAGAATGCTGAATTAAGATAAAGACAGCGACCACACATCTGTACTTTCTGTACAGTTAACAGAAGGAGAAGGCAAAAAGCCCAAGGTAGTTCAAGGGCTGGAGCATGCAAATACCTGATGTGCAGCTGCTGTGATACCCAGTAGCCAAGAAGTGACACCTGCTCCATCTGTGTGACTTGCAGGGAAAGGCCATGCAAGGTTTTCTCTGTCCACCTCAGAGGGCAAGGAGCAGAGTGCCTCAGGTGGCTAGCAGGACATGTAGAGAGAGATCTGTCACTCAGGTCAGCTTTTATAGTGGCTTGAGTATAGCTGGGTCAAGGTGTTGATCCATTGGTATTATTTGCAGTTGCAAACACTGTCCTGGAATGAGATGTCTGAGCAAGGCCCCCTTTTCCAAAGGCTCTTCACTAGGTCATCTCGCTGATTTGGAAGAGGGATTTGAATGTGTTGCCCTGCTCTGTGGCAGGGACTTCTGGGTTAAGCCTCTCCTGTTGAAATTGCTGGACAAAGCAATTGGCTTTGAAGCAAAATGGCCTCACCACAAGGGCATAGGTGTTCAACTGAGGTAATGGAAGCCAAGGTTTGGATTGTGGCTGACACAGACCTAGGGGGAATTGTAACCTGAACGCTTCTTGTCCTGGTGTTTATATTGCACATAAAGGTTTCTGGTGCAGCCGGTCAGTTCCCAAACTTTTGATTTCATTGTTAGGACAAAGGACAGATACGGAAGTTGCACTTTGAAAAGCACATTCCTGTGTTTCGATGGGTTTGAGAACTGTGTGGAGGTTTGGATGTGTGGTACTAGTTTAAGCAGCATTAAGAAGGCTTCAGTGTTGATACATGTACCCACTGTCAGAAAGTTTTGTGCTTGAAGAGTAGTAGCAGCTGAGCACAGATGTTTGAAGTTTTATTCATATCTAAAACTCTATCAGGCACCTAAATCCTTGAGGGTTAAGAATGAGAGGCTTATAACAGTGATGGTTGATGTTCTTTGCATCTGCGTTCCTAGATTACGCTGAGGAGGATAATGTGAAGTCATTAACTGAAGATTATGGCATTGCATGAAAGGAATGTAATGTCAGGCCATAAATTAACAGAAACCGGAAAAGTTCATTCTCAGCTCCAGTTTGTTAATCCATCCATTTGCATATAAAACCCTTTGCACCAAAAAAAACTGGTATTGCACAGATGTGCTTTTTATAATAGTAAAACCTACCATAGCAAGTACATGATGCAAAGAAAAGTTCCTCCTTCTCTTTTAAATTCAGACGTGTAGAAAGTATGTTTTACATTATTCTTCAACAAAACTTTTGCCTATGCCTATCCATGTTGAATAAAACACAGTGTAGTCTTAATCACCATTACTCCCACAGATACCTTTCTTTTGTAACCATCTAAAATTTTAAAGAACCATGAATTAGAGTGCAAATGTAGATGGGTTTAGTTGCATTTTAACATGCTTGCCAGTCACGGTGAATCCAAGCCATCCTAATGTGACATGGTTGACATAATCCCCAGGGGATTAGTTATTAATACATTAGAATAAGAAAGTCTGGTCTTGCTTCAGTGTTTTCCTTCAATGACACATGCTCTAAATAACAGCTTTCGTGGCAAGTTGATTTATTAACTTTCTATGAGTTTAGGCGACTGAGAGCTGTTCTTGGAGCTGTTGAGATGCATTCTAATAACGCTGATTTTTAGCTTACTATAAAAGCTGGGGCTTTTCTTTGAAAATAAACATCAGAAATTTTTTTTGGATAGGAAACGATTTCATAGGTGTCCTTCTGTCCCTGTTTCTGCTCCTTTTCTGGGCTCCATCTGGGCAATTATTCTGCTGATCAGGAGCAAAATGCAGTTAACACCACTTGTTTGTGTCTGTAGAAGGCTGTGTGTGGGAAGCACTTAAAGTAGTTCTTTGTGACCTAGACTAGAAATTTTGAGGTGAAAGGAGGATAATTCAGTTCTCAGTGCCTAAAGGTAGCAGGAGGATTTCTTCTGTCTCCTTGTGCCCTCAGTATAATGATTTTTAACTTGAGTGTTTCCATATGCGTGTTAGTCTCTTGTAGCTTCTGCTTCTGGAAAGCTGGGAGGAAAAACCTCTTCACACTGATAAGCATACAGGTTAAGAGAAATTTTCAAGTGTAACATTAATGAGTTTCAGGTTTGTGGCTCTGTCAGTATGGTGTCAGCATTTTATCCGGTAGGTCAGAGTATTTAATTACAAACTGTGGAAACAATCAAGTCTTTAACTACCTTGAGGATGTTGTTCAGCCTTATTCCGTTCCCTCACACCCTAATCCTGGTCATACCCAGGGAAAGGGGAGACTGTTGGATTTCAGTGAAGAATGGGACTTGAGTAGGTGTATTGTCCCAGTTTGTTTTTTTCAAAGGTTTATGCATTTGCTGCACATGAACTCTAATTCTATTCTTTAAATGTTGCTGTTGTGTTTTACTTGCATAATGCCATGAATAAACAAGCAGTTTCTGAATTACTTTAGCACAGGGTGGTGTTAATGAAGTTGCTTTCTCCACACTTTTTGTGGATGTGTTTCTCAGCATTGTAACCAGAAGTTCTCTTGCTTCTAGATCTAATTTCTGATAATGTTCCAAGTCCCTCTGGGGCAAGAATAATCAATACATTGCACAGCCTAATAGGTAAAAAAGTATAAACTAAAGCCTTGCAGACTCTTCTGCAGTGTCTGGGGCTTGTATGGTTCACTATGGAGCACATAAAGTAAAAATAGTCTTCTGGTCTGAGGCTGTATTTGCTTTGATCTACTGGAGATGAAGGACAAACATTATAATTGTGATAATTATTTGGAGAGTCTTTATGTCCCAGTTGTGTCTTTGAGCTCTGTACAAGGGGAGGAGCAATAGAAAGAGAAAAAGGCCTTCCCTGTGTTTGCAGAGGATTTGGGATGGGTGCTGTGCCCTGGCTATGGGCAAGTAGAACTGATTCCTGCATTGATCAACTGACCCTGAAATCAGAAATAGCAGGGTAAACTTGTAGCATGTGATGTGAAGGCCATTGGACCAACACAAGGGTCAGAGTTCATTTCACTGCTTGTCTTCAAGAGTACAGGAGGGTATTAAAATACATTCCTCTGAGGTGTGACACCAGAGCACATTATGTATCCTGAATAAAGGACCTAAGAAACGTAACTACTGAGAAAGTGCAAATACATGATGAAGATGTCCCAGAAATTCTTAGAGGATGTATGGGCAGAATTTGGTGTTGGAAGATGGTTCTGGTCAGCCCAAATATTTGTCAGGTTCCTTGTGCAGGGATCTCAGTTATGGGTCACATGCCGCTTGTAATGTGTCCCCTGTGCCAGAGGCTTCCCTTTCAATGTGGGCAATGAGGCTGAGAAAGTTCTGTGCTGTAGGTAGTTTGTTCACCCTCTTAGATCTAAGTAAATGTTCTTTGCTAAGCTTGGGGGTTGGTATGTTACACTCTCTTCAATAGCTCCTCTCCCAAATAACAGGGAGAAGGACATTTTGCCATTGGAGGTTGTTGTGTTGTCCAAATACATGCTCTATTCTTATGTTGACCCAGTACACCTTCTTTGTGTTTACCTGAAACAGAAAACCACTAACTTAAGGTGTTCTGTGTTGGAACTGACCCAGGGATGCATACTTAGCACAGCTTCACCTGCTCTGTCACTGCAGGCTAGTCACCTGCTCTGCTCTGCTCTACAGTGGAACAGAAGGGCCATGGTTCTTTTGGCTGTTTGGCCTTTTGCATCAGCTCTGATCCACCTGGGCCTTACCCACTTCTGCCAGCTGATACAAAAGCACAGTTGAACTTATTGCACCTTCCTTTCTTGCCAGTGTTTAAGATTTGTGGGCTTCGCAGTGATGTCCTCGTGATCTTGAAGCTTAGAGTAATAAACAACACTGTACTCTTCACTGACTCTGTAGCAGAGCATAAGTAATGCTGATATCCCTCCTTAGCCTTCACTTGTTGCTGGAACTGGTTGATTGATAGAGAAGGTGTGTTTCTGAAAGCCATCCTCATTCATGTGGTCACACACAGAACTGGTTCAAGTACCTTCAAAAGGTGTCAAGAGTGGAAATTTATAAATAATATATTTTAAGTATACACATTTAAGTTAATAAGCTCTTACTTACTGTGTTTCTTTTACTTCCCCTTTTGTGCTCGTAACAGATTTCAGAACTGTCATGTGTGTATCCTCCTACTACAGATAGGTTTACTTTAGGTCTTGTTACTGTATTCTTTCTGTGCTCTTCTCAGTCTCTTTATTTCTCTATTTCTTTGTGGGTTTTTGTTTTGGCTTGTTTTTTTCCTAATAATCTGATTCTGTCTCGTGTGTCTGGCCATCCGTCCACCTACAAAAGGGTTCTGTATGTCCAATTTTCTCCAGAATGAGTGTGTGAATAAATTCCTTCTCTGTCCTAAAGGCTTAACAGGGAGGACTCAGGGGATTTTGCTTTTCTGAAGTGACACTCAGTCTCAGATTTATTGCATGGTTGCTTTTTGTTGTGTAATCCATATGTTTCTTAAAATAATAGGTTGTTATATCTGTCTTTGGGATATTTAACTACTTCAGCATGGGTTCTGAATAATTACACTACTTTGGCAGTTAGTCTTTATCTACTCTAATTGAGAGGCAGCTGCATTCAGGAGTAATGTGTCACTTTGCACACAGTGAAAGTTTTAAATGTGTATAACAGAAAAGGGCACAGTTCTAATAATGGCTGTTAGAAGCAATCTGACTTCTTGCAGGCAGTCTTAATAATGAGAACTATGTGATCTGAACTTCTGGAATTACAATAACTTCTGTTGATGTGTGTGATGCAGATTCCTGGAAATCTGAGGATCACTCTTCAGTGACTGAAGAATGCAATTCTCCCTGGAGGTGTGGGTGTCTTGCATGAAGGGGACTGAAGCAGGATCAGCTGGTATCCAAGAAGTAAGTTGTTTTTCTCAAGATAAATTTCTACTGAGGTGGACCACAGTATTCATTCATCTTGGCGTGTTAAATGGTGATTAAAATTTCCAATGATTAGACATTGAGGAGAGACTCTTAGAAAGAGGCTCAAGAAAAAGTACTACATGTTGTTCATACTTTTACTTTACATTTTGACATCTCTTTCACAAACGTTTGGATGTTCTCTGTCTAATCAGATGCAGTTTCAGCTGCTTGTCTGCCATTGCCTGCTCAGTGCAAAGGGACCCTGCTTCTCAAGGCATTTCAGTGTGACTTCAGATGCAGCTGGGAGACTCGAATTCATCTGAAACAGTTGATAGGAGATACTCACGCTGTATCAAAACAGCTGTGAACTTGAGTTCGTATAAGTAGCATCTACTTAATCTTCCTGTGCTGCCAGTGACAGGAAGAGCTGGAATAATTTTTTCCCATATTTTAAGGTTTTTGACAAGAAAATTTGAAAATGTATACTACAAAGCAGGTTAGGAAACAATTGCCAAGAGCTAAGTTTTTTAAAGTTCAGTACGTCTTTGAGTCTTTACTTTTATCCATTATTACTCCACTGTTATTCTAATATGACTAAAAACTAATTTACCTTATCGGTATGGAAGGTGATATGAAATGTAGAGGCCCTCTTTTTGAATTTTAGCAGCACATGGAAAATTCTTTTTAGTTTCTTTGTTTGTGTTGGTTTTTTTTTTTCCTTTTTCATTATCATCAATAATCCATTCATCTGGCTTGAAAATTTCAAAAGTGTGAGAAAAAAACTGTTTTTTTTTTTTTTATCTGGAGAATGCTTAAGCACCAGCAGTTTGCTCATTTCTGTTTCTGTGACATGAAGTGGAAATTTATGAAGACATTGAAAAGTTAGAATGTTGTTCCTTTTTCCTTACCTGTATTTGTTCAAAACCTTAGCAGGATGAGCATATATCAAGCCCTGTAGATTGATACTTGAGTCTGGGACATTTTCTGCCTAAACATCTCTCTAAGAGTACTGTACAAATTAAAAAGAAAGCAATAAAGATAACTGGTTCCATTTTCCTGCCTAACAGTCCATACTGTGTGATAAAATGCCTCACAGTGTTAGATTGACCTTGTGCTGACTTTCAGGCAGATATAATCTGTTTGATGTCCTTTAAAAGTGGAAAGGAAACCATACATGGAGTGGAATTGCACACTGTTGCTGACATAATGTCGTTAATCTAATTGATTCAAAGTAATAGGATTTTATAGTCTCCCTACTTCTTCCCACTTCAGGTTGTGGGTACTAAACCACTATATTTACAAATTAAAGGTTAATCTCTGTTTCATGGCTAGGTATAATTAAGCTGAAATATTTTTATTATGCAATAAACTATTTACATCTAAGAATTTTTTTGTTGCTTTTCTTTTCTTTTTTTCAGTTCATGTATATTGTCTTGAAGTGTGACTATTTGTGTTTTTCTTAGCTGGCTTATGATAAATAAGATGGAACTTGAGAGAAGAGGAGCTGCTTTTTCCTTTTTTCAAAAGTATTGTTATAAGAAATACATTTTCTTACCCTCCTGTCCTTCAGTAGTCCTCATGCAGGGATGTCAGTGTCTCCTTGTATTGGCAACTTTGTAAACTTGAGCACCTTGCTGAGAGTTTCATAGCTTGTCATACTAGCTCTGCAGAGGAGAGGGTGAGTGGATCCCGTGGCTCTGGCGTGGTATAGAGATGCCAAGTGCTAGGAATTCCTGGAATGTTGAGTTGTGCAGCACTGATAAAGTTTGCTTTGTTTCCCTAGTGACTTGACCCATTGAGAAAGCCTGGTTCCCTAGGAAGCTTTAATAGCTCAAAGTTGGTATTGAATAAAGGGAAAGGCCCCAACATAATTCTGCTTGTTTTCACCTGCTGCCTGAAAGATTAATTTTCTTAACCTTAGTATAGAAAATATAACCCTGAGTTTTGAAAATGATTTATAGAGACCCTTCACAGTTATCAGTTTGAGTAAATATGCTGCAGGCTTTTGTGTTCCAGCTACATTTTTTTCATAACCTACTCAGTTTATAGTGTGGTAGTTTCATTTTGGGGCAAGAAAGCTTTTCAAGGAAAAAACACCTTCTAATTAGAGTGATATAATCACTCTGCGTGCCTGCTGCGGTTTCATATGACTTCAGAAAAATAGTTCAGTGATTAATCTTTAATTTTCCCCATCATTAACTTAATAAGGAAACAGGAGATAGAATGAAAAACAAACAGCAGAACTGTACAACCAGGACATTATTATGCCAGATTTTTTGGCTTTTTCATTAGGTGAGAAATGCCATTCTGCCAAGTGTAGCAGCAACTGGTTAGCTCAGATAATTTGTGGAAATCTTCTCACTGGTTTGAACTTCATTGAAGCCTTTGCAGAGCTTGCTACACAACTTCCTCCTCCTTCCCCACAGTCCCCTGTGGGTTGCGTGGTTTTTTTCCACAGTTTTATTTGGAAGCAAATAGTGCATAAAATAACTTTTAATATCACATAATTCCCTCACATGCACTTTTCTGTGGGGAAGGAAGCAATCCTAGACTCTGTAGTGAAATACCTTTAAAAAAAGAAGGGTTTGGTTCTATTTCCGTGCTGGTTGCTATCTTTAGTCTCTGTACTGATAAGTGAACTTAGTTGTGGAGTACTGCAGTTTCTGTAATGAGCAAGACAGGATTCCTCTAGTCTCTTGGCAAACAGAACAAATACAGCAGTGGAAATAAGCTGCTCTTTTCATGCCTTTACTGGGTGTAAAATAGGCAATATAATAATGCTTGAAGAGAAAGATGCCTGGCTTTTTGCGTGTGTTCCTCTGGAAGTTGTACTTAATTTCACTTAAATACTCACAAAAACAGTCCCGTGTACATCTGTGGGTAGCAGCACGGCAACAGAAGTTGTAGTGATCTTAACTAACTTGCTCGGAGGCCTCTGCATGTTAATAATATAAAGTAAACAGCTGAGGAATGTGTATTGCTGTTGACAGTGAGCGACTGTAAACATCCTCGACTGGAAGCTGTGAAGCAGCAGATGGGGCTTTCAGTCGGATGTTTGCAGCTGCCAACTGCCACAGACGTCAAGAAATGTTTGACACCTAAAACATAATTGTCTGTTTAAAACTTATATTTGGTTTATCACAGACATATAAATTTAGGCCAAACGTTTTCTGCATACTGCCTAATCTTTCTTGTGATGTCTGAGTTTGAATATCTAGAAGTTGTCCAATTTCTCGTAGGAAAAAGAGGAAAAATGGAATCATTTAGATTGCATTTTTAACTTCAGAATTAATTCTAAGTTTTCAGAGGTGAATTTCTGTGCAGCTTGCTTGGCTGTACAGGTTGTTTGGCTTAATTTCTAGACTCCACTGCAAAGTTTTTATGAAATGATTTTGTATGTTTAGCATCTCTGCAGTGTCATTTAAAATTGAAATCCTGAATGTTGTAGGAAGCAATCACTTAGAAGAATTATGGAAACTAGAAATGAAACAATTAAAGTAACTGTGGGAAAAAAAAGTATATCTAAGAAATATTTATTGGAGGAGGCCCAACACTGCAAAATGATGGAGAGACCAGGGAGATGGGACATTTAATATGACTGAGTTCACCTCTGACATACCACAGCATCTCAGCTGTTCCAGTGGTTCAGTGATCCTCCTCCCTCTTCCCTTAAAAAAAAAAAAAAAAAAAAAAAAAAAAAAAAAGAGAGAGAGAGAGAGGAGGAAGTACTGAAAGTTGATTAAGCTGATTCATACTTTTCTAGAAGGCAGTTGAGACAATTTCAAGATTCCAGTCCTGCCAGCTAGTTTTACGTGTGGGTGGACCCCTGTGCTTAAATATGACCCCAGGACATAGAGAGCATTTTATGTGATTGAGGTGGTATTTAACAATGATTGCTATCATACCAGAAAAAGAGCATTGAGGTTGTAGCACGTAACTGACTTAAGTTGATGCTGAAAGCACTACTGTATTCACTCTTGAGGGAAGATATGCATCTTTTTGGTATGTATTTTAAATACCTATGCCTTTGGTAAAGAGAGTTTTATTGTAAACTTGTTTTTTCTTGTTGTCAGTATCCTTGTTTTTCAAACATGCATGCATGTTCATAGGGCAGTATGAAGGAACATAATGTAAACATTAATCTGTCCCTTTACATTTCATATATGTATGGATAACATAAGACTCTGCAGAGTCTGACATAATTTTTTGTTTGTTTTGTTTTAAAAAAGGAACTTATGTCCTGGTCAGAGCTCTTATAAAACATCATTGACGTGTAAGCAGCTAAAGCAGTATCTCCAGTGTCAAGAGAGCATACTCTGTTTACTGAGGAACCTTCAGTAATCTGTGGTTGGCAAATAGCTTTTGGTGTAGATTTGTACACTTGCCATAGATTCATATTGTATTGTGTTTCAGTAGTGCTCAGAAGGCTTCTGTTAGGATTAGCACTATAAGTCATCTTGCATCCTTCATCATCTGTAGTAAGGTATGAGCTATCCCAATAAGAGACTACAATCTAATTCAAGACCAATGGCATCAAAGTGAAGTGCAGATGATGTGGGCAGAGGACAAATGGGAAGAGTGAGGAAAACCAGGAGGACAGAGCAACAGTCTGTGTGAGTGTAGGTGGCTTTGAGTTGTTTGCTTAGTTAAAGTGGAGGAAGACAGATGATGGATCTTCTTAGCTAGTTGTCTGCCTCTTGATATCTTGAAATGTGATAGTTTGGTTGGATGGTATGTGCATTTAAAGTTAGGACAGATGCTGATAAATCTATGTTTTTAGGTTGGTCTGTTTTTTCCTAAGTACAGCAGAGGGAGCAGATGAAATGGGCAAGGGTTTTCAAAGCCTATTCTTGGAAATCCAAAATTCAAAAAAACTTGTAGTGAACTTGGAAGAAGAGTCGATATGATTACAACATTTGACTTGTAAACTTAGAGATGTGCTGATCAAATTCAGGGCCAAGGTAGATGCCAAAGTTAGGGCTTACATTTATTGTAGAAGAAGCTGAATTTTCTGATAGTATCTATGACAAAAGAGAAATGGGAATTACTGACAACAGCCAGGTTTTATTTGTGGATGATAGAACTGGGTGTTACTGTTGATTAAGTAGGACAATAATGAAGAGAGCTGTAGTCCAGCAAATAACAAGTTTTTAGGTAATTGGTTCTGAAACATTTCTGGGCTTAAAACTGGCTTTGCTGACAACCCAGAGAACTTGCTAAGTGACCTTGTAATGAAATTCATGGAACTTGGATGCACTTGAGAAGCACTACCTAGGCAGAGGATTCTTGATATAATCATCTCCTCATCTGGAAAGCTTTTCTGTAGTTGAAGAACAGGATTGAGCAACAGAGAGAGCTTGCATAGGCAGAGTACTTAGTATCAAAAGCATTAAGTACCTCCTGTGAAGATTTACATATTGATAATATTTGTGCTTTGGGAGGAAATTCTTTCAATACCCATTCTATTACTCTTCTTCCTGAATTACGTACTGTCTCAAAGTTCAGCATGTTTCCTCTTAGAAAATGTAGTAGTATGTTGGGACTCTTTTCTTCAGCCTCTAATCTCACTACATTCACACAAGGAGTTCTCTTCCAGAAAAAGAGTTTCAGACAAGTAACCCACTCTTTTGCCAGCTACCTCGTAAAACCTGCTAGGTTTTACTTAAGAAGAATTTGAAAACAGTGATCCTTAATTTCTGTCTGCAGTAGAAGCTGGCTGGTGTATGTTGTCTTACCTGGTATTTGTTGAGGTCACTGTCTTACTTGGAAGGCTGGGTCCTGCTTTTAGGTCCTGGCTTCCAGATTTGAGTAGGTCACATCATTTCCTCTTTATCCCTCTACTGAATTAATTGACTTATTCTTTAAAAAGCAATTTCCCTCCCAGTTTGAAAGGGAAGAGCAGTTGTTCTTTGATGGATCCTGCTCTTGACTCTGCAGAACTTCTGTCTGCCAGCCAGGCAAAGGGGAAGGTCAACTATTGCTACTTATTCGTGCGTGCTGCTTATGGAAATCATCTTCAAATTGATGGGGCAGCTGTTGGAAAAGGTGCTGTCCATCTGCCCAAAGCACTTCTTGTGATGAGAATACAGCTGATGATATGAATGGAAAGCTTTCAGTACTGAGCTGCTGTTCCTACTCAAGCCACATTCAAAACTGTAAATTGCTCAGATATGTGCTGTAATTCCTTGAGTGAAAAGTGGCAATGTTTAAGAGCCACACTTCTTAGGGAGTTTTCTTTGTTAATGATATGTGAAGTAGGCATTATACAACGTGCTTGTTTTGTTTAAAAACACAGTATAAGGAGATGAATTAATACTGTAGCTGTTCGATAAATCTGAATTGGGAAGGATGATTCTTTTGAGTTGCATTGGGTGTATAACTTTTTTCTCTTTAAGCAGGAATTTATGGACCAAGGTGCATAAAATCACTTTTTTTTTGATACTTGTATAGATGGACTGTTTTGTTCTTTTTTGGTTTTTTGTTTTTTTCTTTTTCCTAAAACTTCAAACAGTTATTATGAAACAAATAGAAGAACAAAGGATATGAGAAGGAAGCCACGTGCCATGCAGTGACATAGTGTTTTTCCAGATGATGGCTTGAGGCATCTTTATAGCTGTGATGTAAACGTAGCTTCTTTTATTTAACAATACTTCTCTTGATTTAATACGGATAACCAGCATTTTGCTCCAATTCAGACTTCCTGTCATTGGTACTTGATTTTTCTGGGGAGTAAATTGTAGATATTTTCAATAACTTGTTTTGTGTTGCTGAAGATGTTTTTCGTTCTCCCTTCCCTTGTATGCCCTTTCATTAGCTACATACCTCCTTTGATAATGCAGAACATAGAAAATGAACTCCAGAGCTTTTGCCGATAGCAAGATGAGAATATCACTGGAAGAAAGGAATATTGCTTAGGTTTTTTTTCAGTCTCTTCTAGGCATCCAGGTCTATTTCAGACTATTTCAGTGTCTTTCTGGAGGTGCTCTGAGCTGTTCCGTCCTCTTCATTCCACTCTTTTTTTTATTGTTGTCTTGTGTAAGGGCAGAAGATTCGCATCTAGCTCTCAGGATGCTGTGCAGAGATCTCTTTGCTTTCATCAGATCACTCCTCTCTTTGCCTTCCCCTGACTCACCTTTATGCGTTAAATGCAACTTAAACTGCTTTCTTTTGTCTTCATGGCCATCACAGCTTATACATGTATTAAATCTCACATCTAGTTGTCCTGTAATGCTATTCTCCATTAGTGCCTTGAACTTTTTTATCTTTTCTCAAGCTTTTCAAATCTTTTGCTCGATTTCAGAAGTAAAAAGGCTAATCAGTCAACAACCTTTCTAACTATTTTTTTGTAGTAAAAGCTTTGGGAGGAGTTTGTGCACTCATCTGAGTGCAACAGGCTGCTGAGAGATCTTGTTACAATAATGTTTATAGTACTTTTTTTTTCCCTTGCCCTCATCACCTTCTGTATACCTTGAGAGTAGAATTAATATTTTCTTATTGCAGTGTTGACTTTGCAGAGTTGATAGCTGCATTTTTGATGTGTGCTGCTCTTTTAGTGGAAACTTTTATTCTGTGCACAGTGATGAAAATACTTTGCATCCTCCAAAAAGGTTTTCACCATTCCTCAGAGCAACATGTATGTCCTTTTTATATGTATTCATTTATGTAAATTGCAACTAATTGTAGTAAGAAATTCTATTCTAGGAGGCTAGATACACTCTGCCTTGTATTTTTATTTGTGTGCATTTATATATGTGTGTACACATAGATGCATACATATATGGGGGAAGAAGAAGAAGCAAAGTGGGCTGTGGAAATGGTTCAGTTCTTTTCCACCTGTTGCCTAGATTTGTGCTGAGGAGAGTAAACTAGCTTTGTTTTGTGTTCTACAGTTTCTTAATGCAATTAGGGTCAAATGTGTTTTATTTATGTAGATGTTTATTTATGTAGATTTATTATGTAGATGTGTTTTATTTATGACATTATTCCATGAATATGTGCTCATCAGAAGCTTTTGCTCAAATTATTTGTTTTTTTAAAAATAAAGGAACTAAATATTTAGTTTCTTTACATTAAGAACAATGACTGCTCATTCTTTGGAGCAAAGCTCTTAGGGTGTGTCACAAATTTAATGTATGGATGCTAGAATGAGCTGCGAAGTTCCTCTGTTTTGATTGTTGAAAGCCATGTAACCTTAAAGGCTTTCTGCATATCTGATGAGATTCTGGGGCTCATAACAGTGGTTAATTCTATAGCTATAGAGTTGCTCATCATCAGCATCCTGAAATGTTTTCAAAACATATGGAGGGTTTTTTTACAACTGAAACTAACTAACTAGAAAGCCTGAGATGCATTTACAACACTACTTATTACCTCCCTGAAACTGTATCTGCTATGAAGGTTTTTGGTCTTTTGTATGAATAGTAATGTCCTTTGAGACACTCTAGGCTATAATTGGAGCTTCTGTGTAATGCATGGAAAGCAGTCAAAGAAAGCAATTGAACTTTAGAGTTTAGGCTTACAGGGCAAGACCCAACTATGAGCAGTGGGGAAAAAAGGATAAAGCAGCACCCAAACAGCTCTGCAGATTGGACACAGTGCCTTGTCTGCCAAACCATGCTAAACCTTCTCCAGCTCAGCTCTAAGTTTGAGTGCAACTTCTCTAAGAAGTTAGCATTTTCACAGATATTTCAAAGGCACTGGTCAGACCTCTTTGAAATGGCTGTATAAATTCTGTAGAGCTTGTTAGGGCTGTGACCCTGCAGATGTACAGCTCTGATCAAAGGTGTCCCCTGGAAATGGCATAGCCACTGTTTGGCATGTCACATAAATACAGGTATCTGAATAAGCTAAGTACCACAAAAATGGCTATTTTCTTATTTTCTGAACAACTTAAGCTTCTTCATAAAGAGAAAATATAGGAATTAACTCTCTGAAAGTAAGTATGGTGTTATCTTAAGGTGGGTTTGCATAGTTGTCTTTGAATACTCTGTGAGGATCTAATTGTTCATGAAAGTTGGTAGGAAGTTACTAAGAAAAGGATTCATATTGCTAAACTTAATACAGCTGTGCTATAGTTAAATATGTCCAAGCTGAGCTGTTTTAGGCTTATGTTAATAGAGAAGGAGAGGCTTTTTTAAAGAACAATTTATAAGAATTATTTTAAATATGTATTTTGGAATGAGATGACTTGTCCCCAGTTGCCCTGCTTATTTCTGTCCTTTATCTTCAAAGTCAGTCTGGGATAACTAGCTCAGGTGTGACTATCTTGGCTCATAGAAGTTCATATGTGGTCTGATGAATAGTCTTTTTCTTTCAAAGGAGGAAACTCAAAAGGTAGAAAGCTTTTGAACAACACAAGGTGAAAGATGAAATACAAACAGAAAAAGTGGAGCACTTTAGAATGGCTTCCAAAAACCTTAGTTGTAGAAGAATCCCCAGTCAAGGGATATAGCAGAGATAAAATGAGAACAGAGGTGGAAACGGCTCTTAAAAATACTCTTTCCTTTCCTCTTGCCACTAGGAGTCCCTAAATAGATTGCTGTCTGCTTTTATTCTATGAATATAAATTAGCAGATAATGAAGCAATGTATGAAATTAGTAAGAAAACGACATGGATGAAGGGAGGGCAGCTGGACAATTGGAGTAAGAAAGATATTTTTTTTAAATTAGAAACAAAAATAACTTTTATGTTGGTGCTCCATGACCAGGTAGAAGTTATAGAGGAGTGCTTAAAGACAAAGATATTTGATAGATTTTTCAGATATGTGGTTAAAAAGCTAGAATTTAGTCATACAAATGTTGGTGGCATTCTTTCGAATTTAACAAGCCAGGAGGATGTTTAACAACAGCTATTAAAATTTTACATAATTTACAAGATGTCAATAACTTTTATCAAGGATTTAGAGAGTAATATGAGAAACTCTGTGGACTGCTAATCTAAAATTAGAGTACTTTTGATTACAGATAGAAACTAAATTGTGCTGGGGTTTAGTTGATTAAGTAGAGTGTATGACTGCTTACAGGCTGTCAGCTCAACATGCTTTTAGACAGAAGTAATGAAATTGGACTTGGACCAAAGTGGGTAAGTAGAGTAAATCATACTGGGAAACGGAGCTCATCTATTGTGTCATCTTTTTTATTTTATTTCTTTTTAAGTAGGGCAGATTAGTAGCCTCACAAAGGCTAACCTTTGTGATGTATTTCAGGATATTTGATTTGGCAGCTGAAACATCCTGAAGGAAAAATATTTGACAGCATAAACTGTGTATCAGAGGGATTAAAAGTTGTTGAACAGACTTAAAAGTATAAGTATCAATGGAGAATCATCATTGAGTGATGTTTCCCTGGGGTGGAGAGAGGCAGGCATTGATGCTTTTAATGTTCTCTTTGTTTATTCTTGTGTTGTTGGTTCATCTAGAAGAAAACAGAGGTGTTCCTGCTCACTTTACAAGTTAATTGAGTAGTGAAAAGGTGCAGTGAAGATGGGAACAGGTCATACAGAGTTCTGCTTGTATCTTTTAGGAAGCAAGTTGGTACTGTTCTTGAATGCAGTGTGTGTGTGTGTGTGTGTGTGTGTATACATACACATTTCGAAATTAGAAATTTAGGGCACATTTTATACTTGATCTCTGTGAAAAATGCATTGCATGTACTTACTGGGTAATGAGTTGAAGAAATTGTAAAATAGATGTTTTTAAAAGGTAAAAGAAAACTATATGAAATATTATGCCTCCAGGATGAATTTGTATTACAAGAGTGAGGAGTTATAAAAATTACTATATAACCCTGGGTGGTATTTTGTGCTTTCTCTAGCAGTACGTGATTTGAGGATAATTGGACTGTGGCTATCACCCAGTATGTGCCTTCTGTGCTTGGAAAGGAAAGGCAAGGTTGCTGGCCTATTGCAAGGTGGTGGGCAGAGTCAGGAGATGGTGCAATAGAGGGAGGTGTGAATAAGGAACGTCTTGCTCAGGGAAAAAAAATAAAAAAGCATAAAGCAAGCTAGTAAAGCAGAACATGTGGAATGGACAGACATGAGAGAAAAAGTGCCAAAACCTCAAAAACAACCTCTGCAGGTAATGGTTTTGAAATAGTTTGATTTTATCACTCTGGGTTCTGAGTTGAATATGTCACCGGTGTGCCTCTGAGCATCGGATCAAAAGCATTCCTGCCTGCATTCCTGCCTGCTCCAGTGTTGGGATGGGAGTGCTGACCAGCCCTATGGGGAGTCATTCTGAGAAGAGCAATGTGGGAGAGATCAGCCTTTCACTAAAGGTGTCTGAAATGGCTGTAACTTACTTTTTGAGGGAGAAACTGGATGCCTAAACTGTGACAATGCTTAATGTCTTCTGAAAATCAGGCCTTCGGGAGTTATCTCCACACAGTCAGCAAAGAGCACTTGTGTTGTGGTCTTTGATTCCTGAAGAGGATCTTCAGGGTCATGTTACAGCTTCCATTGGAAGATATTTTCAAAAGGAGTAGAACTTGGCTATATAAAAATAATACATTAGAAGTGTTGATTGAGAATTGAGAGTTGTCTGGTCTCAGACCTTAAGTAGTTGAGCTACAGATTGCTTTTAACAGGTCAGGATACACCACCACTATAAGCTGAGGTTAATAGATCAAATTCCTAAGTCAGTCAGTCTCTGATTCATCTTTTAAGTGTTGTTCCAGGTCTCCAAAGTAAGCCAAATTCTCTACAGCAACAAATGGTTCTACTTCTCCAAGCATACTGAACAAGTAAATAAGTCCAGCAAAACCCAAATGAAATTTGGCAAGCTAAAATACTGATGGAAATAATTGCCAAAATTGCCTTGGAAAAAGCTCTTCTCTGTTTTCAGTGGATTTGGAATGAAATCAGACAAGATTTCAGCTCTCTCTCCATGGGAACCTTGTGACTCTTAAATATTCCTACTACCGAGTGAATTGTGTGTACGAGTATAGCTGTAGACACACTGGGTGCAGGATGATTTCCTTGCACAGCATCCCTTGTCTTGAGCTGTGAAAACTGGGTTATAGCTACATGAGCAAAATCATTCAGATGCTTGTTAAATAAACAGGGAAGGGGAACTATGTCTGTAAACATTACAGTGAAAGGATGGTGCTTTCTCCAGTGTGTTTAAAAGTTCTGTCCAAGTCTAGCCTTGGTGAAAGTCTGCTGACAAGAACACAGTCAAGAGGGTTTCTGGGTTAGCAGCCAGGAGATTAATGATCCTTTGTTGGAAACTAATCCCAGAGATGGAAGAACCAAAAATAATGGAAAGAAGTCTACAGTAGTACGAGAGGTCTACGAGTAGTACGATCTGGCTTACTTTTTTCCTTCAAAATTCATGTGGTGCTGGTAATAGCCCAAATACAGGTTAGATGCTATGGTTTCAGTTTCAGCTGTTTGCTAGCAGTAGGGAGAAAATAGCTTAGGGTGTTAGTTAAGCTTTCTAGGTGTATATGTGGTGATGAGAAAATTTAGGGGAATAGGAAACATGATTTTTACATTTTGCTCAAAAAGTAAGCAGGTAAAAAAACCCCCAACAAACCTGCAGTAGATGATCATCGATTTACAGAATGGTTTGGCATGGAAAGGACCTTGCAGAACATCTAGTTTCAATCCCCCTGCATGGACAGGAATACCTTCCACTAGGCCAGGTATAGAATTGAGGGCAGGGGGTGAATAAATTGACTGTAAAGAGAGCAAGAAAACTGCCATGGAATTTGAAATCTGTTATAGGCCTTGTTTCTTTGCCGATTAATTTCCTAATTTTGCATTCCTTACCTGATAGAATAGAATATGCAGGCTTTGCAAGATGCTAGCGTGGCCAGTAATGTCTAAGATGGATGTTCAGATACTTAGATACCAAAAATTAGACAGCATCTCCCTCTGGAGGTTTTTAGAAGCATCTCTGTATGTACAGGGGAATTTGCACTTACTTTAGGATGACTGCATCATTAAGTTCCCAAACACTGGAATTATTTTGGATACTCTAGTCACACTGCCCTGCATGTTCAGTAAAAACACAGGATATGACAGAACCAGCCTGACTGAATGGGAAAACTGAACTGTTAAGTTTGAGTGAGGTTTATACACCAAACTAAAGAAAAGTTGATTAGGTGGCTGATGCAGGCAGGTTATATAGAAGACTTTGGAAAAAAGGTTCTAACCTAATCTTCGGCACATGAATAATGAATCTGAGATCAAATTAGATGTTGCTGCTACTTCAGACAACAGAACCCTAAAGAAGTGACTGTTAATGCCACATCTCTTACATAGCACCAAAACCCCCTAAAAATGAATGGCCCAAGACTGTTCTATAAGCAAGTTATTTTCTCATTTGGCAAAAGAATAAAGGATACATTCTATGCATCAAGATGTCAACCGTGACATCAAGACTGATGAAAAAAATTAAGTTTTACATTCCCGCACCAAGTTTCAATACTATCTGCATAGCTGATGAAGATTTGGTTGGTAGAGTTAATGAAGCTTGCAAAGCAATTCAGCTGATCAGCCCTCTGGTCACCTCCCTAAACCTAGAGCCAGTCAGAATCTCTTGCATTGGATAAAATTGCATAACACTGATGGTTACAACCTGGGACCTGCAGGTTTTACAACAGATGCAATTCTAAGTGAAGTGGGGCATCCCAGGATGTTTAGATTGACAGCAGATACTTAGACATTTCTAGTGTAATTCAAGTACCTAGGTGTTTGCTGGAGGATGAGCTGAACCATTCTGCAGGCTTTGCTATCTCTAGAGGAAGTTCATGTGTCTTTAGATGATATAGGTATCTTACTGAGAGTTGATTCCTACTTTACATGTCTTTGTCTTCTTCATGAATCTGTAAATAGCCAGGCATTCCTGTCTGGATGAAAACTGTGAGAAGTTCTCAGAAGTGTAAGGATTTTGCCAGAGAATTGTGAAATGGCACTTTTTTTTTTAAACTAGGTACATCATGCAGTGTTGCTTTGTTGTGAAGTGTTGGCAGCATTTAAAGATAATCTGGCATTTCATTCCCAGAGTAAGTCTAAAAATTTATTATAGCTTTTTTTTTTTTTTTTTTAAACTAAATTGTCCCTCCTGTCATTTAATCCACATGCAGAACATGTGGGAGTTTTGTAAAGTTGCTAACCCCATGTTTGTCCTCTAACATCAGACAACATAAAGACAGGAAAATAAAGGGTTTCAATTTCAAGATAGATCAAGTGGAGCATACTGGAAACCTGTAAAGAAGTCTCATCTCCTTTTTTTTCTTTAGTCTGCACCATAGCAACTATGCACAGAAGGCTTTCATGCCTTGGGTGAGGAAATCTTTAGAGAAGCCTTGTTGTTCTTCTGGTTTCTATCACAAAGATGTTATATGAATATATCTGGTGCTCTCTTGGAAAGCTGAGCGTGCTGTTCTTGTGAGGAACTGACTACAGATGTACCAGCTTTGTTAAAAGATCTTATTTGTCTGTTAAACTTCCTTCCTTGACAGTGTGCTGAGCTGAGAATCCAATGGTGTAAAGGAGCTGTGAACTCATACTGAAAATAACTTGCAAGTTTCCTGATCTGAACATTTCTCCTCCTCAACAGGGAAGATCTGAAGGGTTTCCAGGTAGTAGTTAAATGGAGTGAAATGGGTAACTTTAGGAAGAGAACATGAGTGTTTCAGTGCAGTCTGAATAATTAAAATTTGGAATTGAACACATTTTTGCCTCAGACATTTTGCAGTTGCTGCTTATGAGGACAGTTTAATTTCTGAAATGATTTGGATCTTTTTTTCAGTTTACTAAGACTGGTTCAGCCCTTATACTTCCCAGTGGAAGTAAGTTGGGGAAGAAGAGGCAACTGTTTCTCATTAGGATGCAGACAAAAAGCTGCAAACATAAAATGAAGATATGGAAAGCATTTTCCTTGCAATAGTGTCAGCTGGACCTAGTTCTAAGCTTGTCTACTACTTTTTTGTGGTTATACAGGTTTTTTTCCACTGCCAGCAGACTGTTGGATGTTCATGAAAGTGCTTGCACAGTGGTGCTGTATGTCTGCCTGCCTGAGTGCTTCCCTTCAGGTGTACACAGTCTGCCTTGTCAACAGCAAACACTTCTCAACACAATTTCTTGACTTCCATGCCAAAATGTAGTTAAAATAGAGGATAGAATGTTTCTAGAAAGAGTATCTGGTGCTTCAAGTCTTTTGGTCTTCAGGAATTTGCTGTATGATGTCTTGGGATGTGGGTGACTAGGCTTGGTCATACCATTGTCAATGCTTTGGTTGCAGAGAAGCTTTTTAGCCCTTTGTCAGACTCCACTTGCTAGGTGTGTTGAGTTACAAAATAGTGTACATGGGTGTGCATTCTTCTTCCTGACAGCTGTGGAGTAAGGAAGTACTCCTAAACTACATCTGTTGAGTGCCTGCTCTTTTAGTGACTGATGAAGTATCTTTGTTGTAGAGATTTAGTAGCTCATTTTAAAAATTGTTCAGTTCAATCTCTAATGTACAAATACAGAATTTTTGCTTGAAAACCAAGTTGGTTTTAACTTTCTGAAGATGTTTCAGGGCAGCAGCAAATCTGTTCTGTCATGTGAAGTATGTGAGTGAAAACAGCATGTGCTAAAAATTGCATCACGAACTAAATCAGAGTTGTGACATGCATCATATATTGAGAAATGGTTAGCATTGAATTTCAGTTGCTTACTGAAAGGACATCTGAAGGTATAAATCCTCTCGTTTTTATTGTAAGCAATAAATAATCCTTCAGATTTTATTTCATTTTCCCAACATTTTGCTGTATATTGCTACGAATGTGCTTTGATTTGCTGGAACCAGTTTCTCCTCGTAGGAGAGAACTGTTAGCTGGTGGAATCGGAGTCTCTCAGCTGACCAAAAAAGCAACTCATGTACCTTCAATACAGTAATTTTTATAGTTTAGTATAGTTTATGGGTTTTTAGTAAGATTTGTTGCAGAGATCATTTTGTTTCATAATACTTTGAACTTAGTAAGAGTAAAATATTTGTGTTTTAGAAAACAAGTTGTATGCTTTCAAATCACTATTGCCATAATAAACTCTGCTTCAGGAAATCTGTCTCAGCTCTCTAACTTTCTAAAGAATCTGAAGACGTATGGCGTAAAACTGAACATCCTTCAGGCTTCACTTTCACATTTATAATTTTAGAACAGTAGATTTCATTGTTTCAAAATTAAAATCTGAACTGAACTTAACTTTCAACTTCCTCTTCGGTTCCCATTTTAGCATCTCTTGACATTACTCCTGTGTTGGCAGGAGGTGTCATGTTGCTGGACTCTTGAGAACAAAATTTCCTGGCACTAGAATCAACAGCACGAGGACAGATTTTCTATTACAAAGAAGGTGTATATGTTACCAAGCTTCTAAAATATGTTTTTTGACTTCTGCTGAAGTGGCTAAGAGTGATGGCAGACTCATTTCTGACACTTCCTTGCAGTAGCTTTAAACAGCACCTTGTGCAGCCTGTCAGGCTGAACCTTTGAGCAGGGAGCAGGGTAGTTCTAGCAAGAAACATGTCAGGTTAGGAAAGAAGGCAGAATCGTTGCTTTTCTCATCTCATCACAAGGGGCTCTGATTGTTTTGCATAGCCTCCCAACAGCCTGTATGGCACTTGCTGTCAGCCTTCTCTTTGGGTTTATGTTCAGGACAGAGGGTAAAATCAGGATGTTGCTGAATGCTGCCCATCATGTCAGATGTTCAGATACGACCTGTAGAGTATCAGTACTGGTCAAAAATATCTCGCGAAAGGAAGTACCCAAGCTGCTTGCATCCCTTTCATGTCCCTTTAATACTTGGCAGGCTTTCACTTAGCTTGATCAGGAAGTTAATAAGGGATGGTAGTTTGAGAGGTCACTTGCATTGAATGATCTGAAATATTAGCCGCCTGCTCTCAAGCCACAAAGGGCACAAGCAGAACTATAGGTGATCACTTGGGTTTCTGGGTGTTTTTTGTGGTGGTGTGTTTTGGTTTGTTTTTTTCTTTTTTCCTGTGATGCTTCTGAGATTTCCTGGTGTTGCAAGACTTTAGAAATGAAAACTAAGCCTGCATCCACGGTTTGATGGTTGCATCTAGAAGGTTTTGTTTTCAAACTACTTCTTGTGAGAACTAGCCTGCTGATTTTTGTAGCAGGGAGAAGTTCTGGAGGTGGGTGGCACCAGTCCAGGTCAGCACAATGATTCACAGCCCTGAGCAGGGCAACAGGATGCAATTTAGCAGCCTCGATGGGGGAGGAGGCATGGAAAGTCTTTAAAATATTACTGTTATTGCCAGGCCACTTACTTACAAAAACTCCTGTGCAGGAGCCTGTCTCTGCCCTTATCTTCAGCTGCTGACCCTCGAGTTTCTTCCTTCCTGCTTTTCTGATGGCGCCTGGATATCCACATTGCCTCTGACTGATGCTGCTTTGCCTCTTGTTTCCTACTAGCTGTGTCTGTCATAGTCATCAGGCAAGTTGTAAGGCAGAAGTGAAATAGGAACAAGAAAAAAACATGATGCCTTTTTCTCTTATGCCTGCTTGTCTTTTCTTATATATCAACCATGCGATGCTACAAGTTTGATCCACAGGCAAAAAGCATGACAGGAGCAGCTTATTGCTTCGTTCTTGTGTTAGTAGCTGGGAGATTGAAAATGCTTCCATCACCAGATGGACTTAGTTTTCAAAAGTTTATCATTCTCATGAACTTTGTCAAGCTTAGAGTTTATATTTTTATATTCTACTCTTGGATTAGAGTTGTCTGTATTTATTTGTTTAAGTAGGGGGTACAGCATGTACTATTTTGATGTACTATTTTTGATGATCAGTGTATTGTTCCACTTCCTTAAAATAAATAAAATAAAAATAGACTAATATGTAGCAGCATGCTACGTGGTGTAAGGTTGATCCTAATTAAACAGGGTTGTCAGAGTGCATGAATCAAGAATTACAAATAGTGCAGAACCCTTGTAAATACTGCAGCTCCCCCTGCCTTCAGACTGCCCAAACTTTGTGAAAACAAAGTTTTTCTGTGCATTTAAAACAAAATAATAATGACAACAATAATAAAAACACAACAAAAAGCATTCCTTCATTTTGCATTGGTACTACTTGGCCCTCTTGTGTAAGTTAGGCTCAAGAGATGTGTGAATGGAAATACAGAGCTGTTGCTAAATTGGTACCTTTCAGTTCCTTTGTTCAGCACAAGATTTACTTTAACCACAGTAAAACAGATGTGGTTTTTAAAGAAACCTCTTTATTAAAGGATTTAAAAAAATGTATCAGTGTTTACTGATTCCTACTTTGTTTGGAGTTTTTTTTTCCTCCTTGCTGCTTTTGTTCCTCAGTATCCAAAACTCTCCTATCACGGAGATTGCTGTTTCTGTAAACACTGTCCATGGGCTGGCTCTGGGACTCTGTTTGTTGAGGTCATGAGTTGGGAGACTCCCTTCCAATGGAGGAAATGGGCTGATGCATTAAGCTCTGGCTGGAGATTGTTCCCATCCACAGAAGCTATATCCTTTGAAGGAAAACAACCTGGATTCATGCCACAGCGTGTCTGATGTTAATGAGTGGGAGAAGCTGGGTGTTCAGTGCCTGTTCCTGCAGTAATCTGCTAATTCAGGGAAGGAGTGAGAAAACAAAGTGGAGTTTGATGGTATTTAAATGTGATACTTAATCGTGCTAGCACATGGAGGGAAAAGCTTTGTGTTGCGGTGGTGGTAGGGAGGAGCTATTGAATTTACCTGAAATCTATGCATTGAGAAGAGCCAGATCAAATGGGACCTGGCCCCATACCTGGTTTCAGATACATCATCTTTGCCAAAACAGAAACCTCAGATGAGTTTCTGTAAAACTGAAGCCCTGCTTGCTTTTATCCCACAGAAACTGTCGTTTAATACAGATGTGCAACTTGATCTTGGGTTGATCATGTACCCAACTCATTTGGTTGATGAGCTGAACTGAAATCCTAAGAAAGAAGTTTTAAATTTACTGCCTACTTGGGAGAAAAAGTATGTTCAGATGAGTTTTGTTACTATCTTTATTTTTAAGTGGTGAGTTTAAATGCTCTCTTAAGTTTCAGGGTTGCGGCTTCAACCTATTATTACTCTCGCTCTGGTTTTGGAGTTGCTACTTTGGCATCCTGAGCCTAAAATGGGTTAAAGTCTAAGTTGTCAGTCAGGTATTCAATGTGACTGCAGCACACAGTGGTGCTGAGCACTCTGTTGTCTGTGAGATCCCTGATGTAGTTCTGGTTCACAAAGGGAGGGATGTACTGGGGTGAGCATGGGGCAAGGCAGCACTGTTGGGGCTGGGGAGCCAGTAGCATCAGTTTGCTACTTAAATCTTTTTTTGTAGGCAGTGTGAGGAAAAGAGGAGTAAGGAAGGTTGTGAGGGAGGCTGTGAAGTTGGAAATTGCATTTCTGTTAAGATGTAATATAGAGGAGAGCACAAATGGAATTATAATGTGAGGAGCAGAAGCTGACATCGTGTGATACCTGGAGGTAGAGAAGATGGCTTCATAAGGGGAAAGATGATTCTATGATTCTAGACTTTGGTAGGCCTAGACCATGACAGTGGCTGCTGTTAGATTCAACTGAGAAGGGGCAGCTGTAAGAGGATTTAAAAGGACATCTTCATATGCTGTTCTTTCTAGCAGTAGTTTTCTGCATATGTTACAGTCACAGCAAGATTTTTTGCTTTTTCTTTATTGAAGAACATTGTGTAAAAATGAATCTTTGAGGGAGAGAAGTTAAAAGAGAGAAACTATGGGCCTCGGGGGTCTCTGATCAATTGAAAGGCCTGAAATTTAGGTTTCATGCATAAAGAATCTTCAAGAATGGGTGTTTGGCTGGGTCTGTGGAGTTCCAAGCATTAATGATGTGTTTGAGTTGGCAGGCATATTTTTCAGAAGTGATAGAGGGACACAGATTTTGGAGTAGAGGCAGTTTTCCAGACCATGTTCACAAAGGTGGTAGTTCTTAAAAATTGCACAGTAGCTCACCCAGAGACTGGATGTCCAGAAGAGCTTTTCAGGATCTCTACTTTATAAACAAATGGAGGATGTTCTGATAGAGAAGGGAGGAAAAAAGTAGCTGAGAATGAGACCAAGGTCTGGATCATCACAGAAAAGATCACTTAAAACTTAAAAAGCATGGGAATGGAAAAGTGGAAACATCTTTGGATATTGGCAAGAACACTGTTAGCTGAGTCGAACTGAAGTGAAACTCGAGGCAGCTCCTGTGCTTAGACTTGAAAAGAAAATTTGGGTAGTGAATGAAGAGGTGAGAAAAGTATCCAAGATAGGGGAAATGGCTAAGGGATGGAAATTCCCACATAATGCATACCTTTTTATAAAACTTACTTGGAATTCCTAAAAAAAGGCATGGTATTAAACATGAGTGAACGAAATTGTTTTAACATGGTGATAGTAACCATAAGCATTTGCAGTAGGAAATGCTTCATGCATTGCTTAATTCTTGCTCTGTGAATTTAATAACACCCTTCTACAAACAGCAGCAAAAAAAATTGACTTTACAAGTTGCTCAAGCATTGTGCCAAACCTCATTCCTACTTGTCCTCGTAAAAATGACAGCATTTCAGGTTGGCAATTGCCCTTTCTTCAAAGCATCTTTATCTAGAACTTTTCAGTAGAGGAATAGAAGATGCATCCATCATACTTCATCTTGCTTGGTCATGGAAATTCTGCCTTGTAACTATTGAAATGCCAGCCTCTATCAAGTCTTGCAGCTTGAATGCCATTTGCCACAGTTCATTCAGCAGCTGAGCTAACTGCCTGGTGGATTTAGAGGCAATGTTAGGGGCTAGCTGAATGTAATTTAGAAAGGGATGCAAAAAAACCTTTGAAGCTCCAGGGTGAACTTTTTATTGAAAGATTTTGGGAAATGGGGGTGCACTAAATAGTAACTGCCTGTATACTTCTTTCTACTTCAATTCTGGTGCCAGTGTGAAATCTTAAGTAAATCATTAAGTGAAGCTTTGAAGTTTTGCTCTTGCAGAAGTTGAAATTTTTCTTTACCTCCTTAAAAATTTGGAAGAAGTTACATTTCCTAGGGAAGAAGAGCCAGCTATTCTATTATTCTGGCATAGTGTGCAAGCTGGTTCAGTCGTGTAATTTTTATGCTAGCAATGTTCTTAAGATTTCCTGAAGAGAGTGTGACTGGAATAGTTCTGGTCACCTGGGCAAGTCAGACTCAGACTGAGCAAGCAGCACATGTAAAACAGGTGCTTGGAGATGGCTTTTGAATGTTCTGAATGTGCAAAAAGTGGATAAAAAATGACTTGCAGAAAAGCTGTTGTAGAAACAAGTGTTTACGTGTAGAGAATTTGTGGGAGAGAAGTTAAAAGAGAGAAACTATGAGCCTCAAGGGTCTTTCTTACAATTAGAGCCAAGACTGATGAATTACAAATTCCAGAGACTGCACATCAATTATGTCTTGTTTTAACCTGACAAAGACTTGCTGTTCTTTGGATGAAAATAGGAATTGTGCAAAGGTTTCCTGATGAAACTTAAAAGCAAGGTGAAACACGCTTGCAGGTTTTATATTTAATTATGTACTTAGGTTTGCAACAGAACTTCTCTTCCCTCTGGAAGCCTTGATCGGACTCTTTGGAGAGAAACTTCTGAGACTACGTAACTCATCTGAATCAGGGCTCAGTTTATATATAAAATTAGAGGCACTCTTCCTTTGCACGTAATTCTGATACCATGTTCGGTGGATTGGGGATTTGCTGAGAAGCAATTTACTTCAGATTTGTTTTTTGTGGTTGCTGCTGCTCAAGTAGGTACTTCGTACTCCATCTCCCCCCCCCCAGAATTGTATAAGGTAAATCTAGGATGCTTTCTGCCTCTCTGCTTTTTATTTCTCTTTTCCATATTAATAGTCCAGCATCTATAGTTAGAAAACTTAAATGCTTTTTAAAAAAAAACTATGTATATTTGTATTGTTGCTGCACTTCTAAATTTACTCAATTTGAGACCTGAAACCATGCAAAGGAAATCTAAGGGCTTAAAACTTCAGTTGAAAGCTCAGACTTGTGCTAAAACCATTCCATTAGGCATCTTTCAGTAAATTCTCTCCCTATCCATGAGCCTAAAAAGTTCATTTCCTATTAATGTTTTTTAACTTAATGTTTCCTTTAATTCTTTCATTTTCAAAGGTCTTTACGTTGGACTGTAAGGATACTGTAAAGGGTGAATGTCAGGAGGATGGAACCAGGCTCTTCTCAAGAGTCCAGTGATAGGACCAAGGGGTAATGGGTGCAAGGTGAAGCATAGGAGGTTCCCTGTAAACATAAGGAAAAGCTTTTACACTGTGAGGGTGACAGCACTGGAACAGGCTGCCCAGTCAGGTTGTGGAGTCTCCTTCTCAAGACAAGTCTTGTAAAAAAACTCAGAGACGGGGAGAATGCGGAGGGAGCCTCTGTTGTAGCACAAGGACAATCATACTAATGCTTGTTTTGCAGGAAATCTTTATTTAGCTTAGCAACCTCATTTTTAATTGTTCCTCAGCACTGAAGCATAATCTAAGGAGGCTAAAGCTATGTAGGAACAGAGGAAATGCAAACGATGGGGAGGTTGGGGGTGGCAAAGACACAGTACTATAGCTGGAGAGTCTGACAAGCATGAGGGAGGAGGGCATTGAACCTTAATTAGAGATTATTTACTATCAAGCTTGATGGCCTGCAGCAGTAGAGACTGATGCCTTATTCTTACAGCTTTGTTTATAGTTTTGGTTTGTGGTTTGTTTTTTTTTTATAACATGCAACTGAGATGATATGGCAGGCACTAAGGGCTGCTTCTCTGTAGGAAACCAGGATTTTCTACTTTGTGTGACACTTTCCATTCACGACTGATGGCAAGGCTGGGTTTGTGTATCTGGACAGTCGAGGAAGGGTGTGGGTGTGGATAAATAAATATCCTTATCAGCCTGGAGTGGAGAGTTAACTAGCAATTTTCTGGGCTGTGCTGACATCTGGTGGCATTTTATATAACTATATAAATATTTGAATTATTTTTCATTCAGATACAGGGCAATTACCCGTCTATACTCTGCTTGCTTTTTTCCACTGTTCTGTTATATTTTGTGGCTTCTATATGGTGGCTTTTCTCCCAATATATGCTGAAGGTTGAGAGTACTCTGGTAACTTCAGAGACTACCTCAGTATTACTTTTCCACCCTCTCTTGTAAAACATTGAAGTGACTTCTGCAAACTGCACTTAGCCTGGGAAACCTTCAGTGAGAAATAGAAGGTGTCTATAATGTCTCTGGTTCATGTGGGACTTTGAAGCTAGCATTGCCTCCAGCAGGGGCAAGGCCTATATGACCTCCTGAGATGTATTCACAGCTGGATTGTTCTATGATTTACTCCTTTTTCTTAATCTGAAATTGTAACTCAGTGTCTTTGTTTCTGCAGTTCATGCTTTTGTTTCTACTGCTGGATTCAATGGGTGAGCCAGCACAGGACTATTCTGTTGCTTTCAGGATTACCTGGCACTCTGACTGGCTTGGCTACTTGATTAAAGGACAGGGATTTCCATCTTCCACTGTGTGTCATAGAGACATTCAACCCATGGTCTCAGTCAACATGTAAAATTGGTGGAATTTTTATAAGAAATGTGTCTTCTGAGCTCAGAAATATCACAGATTGAATTGCTGCTGACCAGAGAGCTAATTTACTCATGACAAACAGCTTGAGAAGGAAACCTTTTAATTCTTGCTGGTTTTGCCTTCTTTACCATTGCAGTTCATGTTATTTTGTAGCAGACTGTAAAGTGAAGGTGATGTGTACCTTGGCATTTATTTCAACTTTCCAGGCTCCTGGAAAGCTCCAAGCTTTCTTATGAATGGTAAAGTGGGGCATGCAATTACATAGGCATAGTCCCCCTCTGTCTCTTTCTTGCAGCTGTAGTTCTTTGCTTTGACCAAAGTGATACCCAAAAGCTATTTTTCTGACTGCAAGAAATGGGCTTTGAGATATGGGTCCTGATTTCCAGAAGCACTGGAATGAGATGCAAGTAATGGGAGAGGATAAAATGGTAGATAACTTTGGTCCAGCAGAAACGTACTTCATGACCAAAGGAAAGCTGTTTCTTCTGACAGATATACTGAGCTATAAATTGTCTTTATATAATGGTGAGCAAAGTACCAGTTTGGGGGCAGCCTTTCTAGGGATTAAGCTCTCAGATAAAGCTCTTCTGCTTTTTTAATAGCAAATTTAACTTTTCTTAAAGTAGGTTGCTGTGTTTTGTTCAGATGATTCAGGTCCCCAGTCACTTGCTTGTGTTTTCTGCACATTCTTTGACTTTTTTTGAGTAACAAGCATTAATAATATTGCCCCAAAGTGTTTCTTATGTTGTACTAATACATGTTTAAGTGGAATTTTTTCTCCTCTGAGGATTTTGGCTTTTGTTCTACATAAGCAAAATTTTATTATGCATTATTATTATATTCTTGTTTGGTTTTTATTTTTTTCCCCTTCTACCCAGAGGTGGTATATTTAAGGAAACAGAATGCTTAATCCATTTCTGAGAGGAACATATCAAGACTGCTGTTAACAGTCATCTGTTTTTATGTAACTGAACTCTTAAATTTACCAAGCCATGACTTTAAAAGTATTGTTTCTCCTTACCATATTCAAAGGTGCCCCAAAACCATCATTCCTCTGGTAACTAGAAATAAGCCAGATATTTTAGGCATTCCTCTAAGCCAGCACTCTAGGATTTTGCTTTTAAATTGTGCTAAAGGTTTCCTGTCTTTCAGAAGAATAACATTTCCTGCTTTTACTCGTGGAATACAAATGCAAATTTTCTGCTTGATAATTTGTTTTCTTGTTTATATGTACATTCATTAACATGGTGAATTCTCTCTTTTCCACAGGCACAACTTCAAGAGATTTATGAGTACTTTGGAGTGAACTGGTGGGAAGCCTCGCAGTACCACAGTGGCAATAGCAGTGCCTGTCCTCTGGAGATGCTGATGCTCAGCTTCTTGTGAACTTCCTTCTTACCCCTCCCAGCTTGGCCACAAAGGACTTAACATTGATTTGGATTCATATGGTATAAACCAGTCAGAGGTTTGGGGTTTTTCCCTCCCTTTACTTGACATCTGCATGTTTCCAGCAGTCGATGAAGAAGTCTGTTCAAGGTCTGCTGGCATTTGGTCTGTTCTAAGAGCTCTGAGTGACAGGTACTGTAAACATCCTACACTCTCAGCTGTGGAAAGTAAGAAAGCTGGGAGAAGGCTGTTTACTCTCTCTGCCTTAGAAATCATCTGGAGGACAAGGATGGAGTATCGTGAGCTCTTTGTTGATTGTATTTCTGACAACCTGTATTTCATATTTTACATTGTGGTGTCAGTAAGCAAATAGTAGCATTATATCATGTCATCAGTGTCTTGTGTTTTGACTGAGGTCAGAAGGGCCTTACACTATGTTTTAGCTGCACTGTTTGGTTGTGGGAAACTTAAATAGTTGCAGTAATACATTACAATATTTCCATCCTTAAGCAGCTTCTAAAACAGACCTGTCCCACTGTTTGGTTATAGATGGTGGTACATACAAGTTATAGTGTAGAGGTCCTCAGGTTGACACATCAATTGTGTATTTAATCAAAATAATCCTTAAATGTTTGGTTCTTGTTTTCCAAGATTCACTCAATTCTTGTTTTCCAAGATTCACTCACTGGCTAGGATCAGAGGTCAGTAGGGGACTTCAAATAGCTTTCTTTTCAAAGAAATTCAGAAATTTGAAAACTAGTTAACTCCATCCCTAAATTAACTGAATTAAAGATACAAAAGTAATTACCTTATGTTTTTCAGTTGCTGTTCCCTGCATCTTGCCCCCCCCTAGACTGTATGGATCTTTTTACTTGCCCTGGCAATCTTCCTCCTCCTGCATGTGTTTCTTTCATTCTGGTTTCTGTCAGCCAAGTAGAGTTTCTAATTTTAAATGCAGAATAAACTGAAAAAAATAATTTTTAAATCTGATACTCTGCTGGCATGGTCTAAATCTTCATGTACAACAGCTTTTCTTAAGCAGTGACTTTGGCGGAAAGAATATTTTCCTTTTTTTTTTTTTATATTTATGAGAGAGAATACCTTTTGTGCTATCTTAAGAAATTGCTCATAATACGGTTTCATTCAAAGATCACCTTTTAGCTCCTTTTGCAATAGCATTCTCACATCTTCAGATCCTTTTGCTTCAGCTTTTTAGCAAAGGCACTTAACTGTGAAATCTTTGATATAAGGGCTGTTCTAAGAGTTTAAATATCAGGGTCTGGAAAGTGATGGGAGTCTAGACAACAGGAGAATGGTGAAAGATCATGAAAGGATTTGACATAGTGCTTATACAAAAAAGAACTCAAACTGTTAGGCAGAACTAAAAAAAAGTGAATTATTTCAAGCAGTAATTATTTTTCTGGCTTGCCTTACTTTTGCCAAAAAGGAACTGGAATCACAGGGCCCATTAGAGTGCTGTAGTTAAGGAGTAAGGTTGTGAGTAAAAAGAAGGTTGAGGTCTGGCTGTGCAGTAACTGAGACCAATGCTTCAGGTTTGGAGTTTTGACTCACATTTCATGGAGTAGTTTCTAAAATAAGCAGAGTTTGCCTTTTAGAATGATTGTTTGAAGGAGGCAATAGCTGTTCATACTAGTCAAACGATAGAGGGTAGCATTTCCTAATACACAGGGCTCCCTTGGCAGGCTGCTGAGCATGATGGAGCACACAGTTAGATCCTCCACTGTGTGATAATAGGGATTGTAGGCTATGGTGTTGAGGAAAAACAACCTCCTGGAAGGAGGTAACATCCTGAAATTGTGTTGTAGTTTTGGTTTGGTTTACATATTATTCTTACTTAGATTTGATTTAGGTTTCGAATAATTCTGTGTCAACTGAAAAAATTCTCTATATTTAGCATAGCTTATTTGTGCATTTAATAGGGAAATTCCATCTTCAGTTTCATCAGCATAAATTGAGACTCCTGGAGGCTTTTTCATACGTTTTTCCTTGTCCATGCTTTCCTGCCCTTTTGCTTGTGCTGACATTGTTTGTTTAAACTGTGAGCTAATTCAGTGGCTTGACCGCACTGAAAGCCAAATAAGCAAAACAGCTTTTATGTGGATCAGCTGTGCTGTGGCCTAAAATGCTACTGAAAATGCTAGTTCCTTCAAATATTGCCACTTTTCTGAAGAGCTAGAACAGTTTATTCTAAAGAGGTTATGAAATTCTAAAGCAACTACAGGGTTTTGTTTCTTTTTGCATTTTATTTTGATAATAAATTCTTCTGTTAATGGAGTTTGAATGCATTACCAAAAATGGTCCTAAATAATAAATCAATATAAAATTTTTCTAATTAAACTTTTTAATTTCTTGAATGCCAGTCATGTTTCTCTTTGAAAGATTGGTTTGTAAAGTCTAATAACTGACTTGTGTTGGTCATAGGGAGCAACCAGTAATTTTACTATCTCCAGAATTTAAAATGTAAAGGTATCCTCTGATGTACTTGCAGCATACTGAGCACTGTACAAATTGCATTATTTCTTTATCACAGAGGGTTTTTTTTCCCCCAGGTATCACTTGACAAGAGAAAGGCAAATGTTACATCCTTTTCTTTTGTTAGTCTCAGACTTCAAAGAGTTTAGGATTCTTTACAGTCTATCAGTTAAATGTAGAGCTCTCCAGTTGTGAAAAAACCAAAGGGCTATTTCAAAACCCTGTTACCAGTAATGAGCTTTGGATTTGATCCATGGAGAGAGAATCTGGATAGCTACCACAGCAAGTCATCAGTGGGAAATGGCTGGTTGCAGGCATGGCCCCTTTTTTAAAATTTTCTTGAAGGGTGGTTTTGCCAGGATGCAAAAGTGACTTCCTCTGTGTGATTCTTGGCATCACCTGGGACAATAGAATTCTTGCATGTTAAAAGTCAACGTGCTGCTCTGATTGTTTTTATTATTTTATTCTTTTTATGAGAAAGAGGAGGATAGTTCTTATTATCGTGTTTTTGTATTTCTAAGCTTAATGTTAAGTATTATAATTTTTTTCCATCAAAACTTTTGACGAGGAGATGAAGCAGAATATTTTTTTTTTTTTTTAAGCTGTATTTTTTATTACATTGTCCTTCTAGGTAGCTGTCTAACATCCAGTTTTGGTAATACACAGAGTGACTCTGGGAAGAAAGAATGTGTGGGAGTCCTTGGGCAGAGGTGTCGCTTGTTTGGTGATTACAGTGACCTCAAGGTTTACAAGGGAAATTTCAGAAAAATGTTAAATTACAATTTCCAAACAGCTGCTAGTGAGGGAGAGGAGAGGTAAAGAGGAAGAGAGGTATCTGACTTGTGGCTCAAAGGGGGAAAAGTAATATACTGTTTTAAGCATAAACACTTTCTTGGTTATACAGTGAATGAGAGCAGCAATTGTCCTTGAGGCTTGGGTTCTTTTTTACACAGTAAGCCTCACTCTCATTGATTCTAGTTCAGACCAGGAGAATTTAAAGGTATATGAGAAGCTATTGTGCTGTTAACACATATTTGAATTGAAGAGGAAAAAAAGAGCTTTGAATGAAAGAAAGGGAAAAAAATGCATCATAGGGACTTCAGTCAGAGCTGCCCCTGAAAGGAGCCAATTCTAGAATTGAATTTTCTGTATCTGATGATTAAGATGAAAATATGTAAAAGCAACTGTCCTTCTAGAAAATGCAAACTAGTGTAGAACATCTGAAATAGAGATATTATGCATTCACATTCAAACATAGATTTTAAAGCTTAAAAATACATTGACTTAAATTCTGAGCAAACACTTTTTTTATTGAAGCATCCTTCAAAATTAGGTTCTCTTTTTTTAAAAAAAAAACTGTTGTGTAACCTGATTCTCTTAAAAACCACTTAATCAAACAGAATGCAAAAGCTGAAGCTTCTTTTATAAAACTTCTGGTTCTTCTGAGCTCTGGGCTCCATCCAAGGCCTACTCTGCTACAGTTAGACTTTTTTTTTTTTTTTTCCTTTGGTTTTAAGGATGTTAGAAATAATTAAATGGAAATACTCTCTTGTAGCAACCACTTTATAGAATAAGCAAACTTCATCTAAGTGTTGCAGTCTGTAACTACAAAGTACCTTGAAAGAAAAGCTGAGGGCTTGCTCATTTGAAATAGTGTAATATGATAGCTAAATTACACCTTATTTAACTCTCCAAAGGGAGTGTATGGTTGTGTCATTTAAGCCTTAGCTTTGCAATACTGACTCCACTGCACAAGCGGATCCAGTCTTGTTCCTGCTGTGGTTAACAGGTTTTTGTTGTTGTTGTTCAGCTGTTAAAATAATACAGCAGAAAGGTGGGCTCTAATCCTGGCTTTGGACAGTTGCACTGTACTTCAGTTTCTCCTTTGTGAAATATGATGCTTTCTCTGCTAATGCAAAACCCCATGTTGTTTAGGAGTGTCTCTTTTTCCAGTGAAGCACATTTCCCAAATTATACCATCACAAGCTGGTTTGTCTGGTTGTGCTCCAGCCTTTCACAATGAGTTAGATTGCACTGCTCACTTGTACTGCCTGGCGAGTGGAAAGATGTGCTTATTACAAGACCTAATATAGGGTTATCATAAAGACTTCTGTAAAAGGTCTTTCGCTTCTGTTGTGATGCCATCCTCCCACGTGTGCCAAGCAGGCATACAGCACCCATTCTAGTGGTGGTTTTAAGTGTGTGCTTAAAGGGCATCCCACAGTTTGTACAGTCATACCCAGGTGGCTGGGTTAGAAAGAGCAGACCAGCTATGGCAGCACAGAAGTCAGCTCCAAGCCAAGCTCGCCCCACTTTCTGAGAGCTTGGATATATTCTTAGGCTGTGGGAGTGTCCAGCCAACCCTGTTTCATTACTTTCATCAGCAGAAATACACTGAGCATCACCACCAACTAAGGATTTCAGGGCTTCACATCATTTGAAGGCTGCCTTTCTCCAGTTGTTTCTGTGTAGCCTAAAGCAGCTGCTGGCTCAGGTGTTCTGAAAAAGTGTTACTAAAATAACACTGCTCTGATGGGCAAGGAATAGGTTGGTGTTGCCAAGTGAAACGATTCTACAATGAGTCTACAAAATCCATGTTCTGTTCCCTGGACAGAAATAGATGGGTTTGTATGTGAATTTCATATGTAGTTTAACTTTGTGCAATTTGACTAGCTTGCAAACAGCTTTGGTAAGGATGGTGAGAGACCACTACAGTAGTATGCTTAGTTCACAAAGTACAGAGGAAATGTACACAGTGGGTTGTTTTTTTTTTCCTAGCAGTGACCGTACTCACTGCACTGGTATTAACAGAGCTGCTAATTAAGATCTTGCATCTTAAAGATGTGCAATTGATGAAATGCCACAGTATGCTTTGTGCTGCCTGCATGGAAGAGCAAATCAAATCTAAATTGAAACAGATCATTTTTTATTGCCTTGGGCTAATTGTGTGTAGCATACAGCCTTCAGATCTAGAAGTGACAAAACCAGTTGTCGCTCCTGCCACTCAGAATAGATGTCTGCCATAGCATCTAGGCTTGCAAGAACAGGAGTGATGAAAACTTGTCTGCTCTTTGCTGAAAAGTTCTGATACTCATGAAATGTCCACTCGTGTTCATGGCTAGAAGTCTGGGGACCTTGGCTCTTCTGATGACCATTGCAGTGCCTTCCATCTGACCCTGGGAAAGGGCTTTCTGGGTATTTATCCCTTACTTTCCCCATTGAAAGTGAAAATCATCAGTTGTCTTTTGTGATCAGACTTGCTGGAGTTTTCATCCTCTGAAAGCCTCAGCAAGTATCCATTTTGAGGGGTGCTTGGTGATACTACACCTTGGAAGACAAGCACTACTGCTTAGCAAAGACCTATTTTCTGATACTTCCAGTAGCAGATTTTACTCTGACAGTGTGTTTTCACCTATACTTAATGCTTTTCTCTCCTGCAGACGTGTGTGTGTTAGCTCAAGTGTTCTTCAGTGGGGACTTGCTGCTCTTTAGTTCAGTCAGAGTAATATCAACTCACCGTGTAGTATAACTTAGGATAGGAAAGGAGCAGGACTGAAACTTGGAGGACAAAAGAAATGGAATGGAAAATATCTGGAAAAGATTAGGAAAATTAAGATTAAGGGAATTTTAAGAAAAGATTAATGGAAAATATTTTTCTATGAACTTGCTGAGCTCTTCCAAGTGGAGGAGAAAAAGGATGAAAAATGAAGAATATAAAAGACAAATTGAAGCTGGTGTCTGAACTGTCAGTTCAGGAAACTCTGGAAACAAACTGAGTGGAAAGCTTTCCTCTGAAGTCCCTATGGAATTTTTAAAGACAAATCTGAATGGAGAACAGCATGGATTTACGTCTTTATATGCAGGAACAGAATAATTACTGGCAGTCAGAAAAGAAACTCCAGATTCTTGGCAGAAAAAGAAAGCCTGCTCAAAGACTCTTACTGGGTTGATTCAAGGTCTTCCAGGGACAAATCTAAGATTTTGTATATGTAAAATAGAACAAAATTGTGAAAATGTAGACATGGGAAATGAAAAATGTTCATATAGGCTTGAAAATACATCTAGCTATATTTGGGTTTTTGAGTATTGTTGCAGGCTGGAATGATGTCTGAATATATGCCAAAGGCATTGTTTATAGCAAGTAAGGTAGTTCCCTATAAAGGAATATATATAGAGAAGTTCCTGCTTCAGATTCTGGTCTGTCACTTAATTTCAAAAGCAAGACTTATTTTGAATATTTTAACAAAAATGCAATTTGTGCTTCTCATTTTAATCTGAAATGAGAGGGAAGGTAAGCTCTTGATGTCATATACTACCAGTTTGAAAAATCTATGTGACACTTAGTCATAGTGTTGCATATGAACTTGGACATAAAGGTCACAATTATTTTTTTATTTCTGTGGGTTGTTTGGGTTTTTTTTTGTTTGTTTGTTTGTTTTTTAGAAGAGGATCTGTTCGTTTGCTCTATTTGATACTGCTAAAATCATTAGGATGCTAGGCTAGTTTAACTCCCCAGCCTTCCTTTCTCTGTAATCTGTATTTGTGTCTAGTGAAGATGTGGAAGTAAGGATTTTATTTCAATCCATTTGAGTCAAGATTCCTATGCTGTGCAAAGATTTCTGGTGAGGCCTTCACAGGCTTTTTCGTGTTGCTGGTTTAATACCATTCCCTGGTTCTGTGGGGATGTGAGGGAGTGAGTCAGAGACTGTGTGCTCTCAGGCTTGTAAAAACCAAGATCCTAGCAGGTGCAACTGGGGGGCCTCTGTGTCCTTAAGCCCTTCTCTTCCAGCTCCTCTGATGAACTTGAAATAAATCCCAGAGGTCTGTCCAGTTTTATTTCTCTTCAATTTAACCTGAAAGAAGGATGAATACACAGAGCTGTCACCATTAGGGCTAGTTCACGTGGCTTAGCAGTGTAAGGTGGGTTTTAATGTCTGTGCTTCTGAAGAGAATTTCGTCTGAGACAGAAAAGGATAGGACCAAGAGAAGAGAGATTCACTTTTTCAAGCAGAACACTGTTTTTTTTTGTTACCTGGTTCCTGGGACTTGCCTGTACATAGACCTGTTCTGAACAGCTCTGCCCAACACTTCAGTGACTGGAATGGGAGCTTCCAAAACTAATTTTAATTTTTAATCATCCATTCCATTTGAAATGTACACCCTGCTTTCATTATAGTAGAGTTTTTAGGCATAAACAAGTTTTGACAATTTGTTGAAAATTGAACTCTTAAATGGAAATATTCTTTACTTTGAATGAACTTCTGAGAAAGATGCTTGGATCCAGACTGTGACTTAAGCATGAACAGTGAGAGCAAACCTGCAGCAGACACTGGGACTGAAGAGGAAGAGACTGAAGTACATCTCTCTCATATACAGCTGAAAAATTAAAGCAGGTGCTGAAATCCTGATAACTTTAGCAAAAACAAAACAGTGAACCAACTTGCATGTGCATCCACAGCAGCCTGCTCTTTCATATTTTGGCCAGCTTTACTCCACTGTTGATGGAATAGGCAGTTATTTTATACTCTTAAGACCTTTACATGTAGCCTGCTCGGGACTGTATTTTCCAAATTAAGTCATCTTAGTCTCTCATTTCTTAAGTACAGAAGGATCCAGTTATGTTTGGGATATAATTTTCTTGTGGGGAAGGGAGGTGGAGGAAAAGGAATCAATAATGAGCTGATCATCCACAGAGAAGAGATTAATTTTTGAAAGGTCAAACATAGTCCCTGCTGTTGCAGACAGTCCTGTAGAGATCAATATTTAGCAGACAGGGCTTATTCCTTTCTGAGATGGTGCCTGGCATTTCATTGGCATCTCCTGCTCCATGTCCCTCTCTCTTGCCTGTCTGCTCCATGGAGTTTGCCCGACTGCACTGGGTGGTATTGTGTACCAACTCTCAGCTGGTGTCCCCCGTATCTTGCATTTGTGTCACTAGGAAATTAAGAGAAACTGGGCTGAGAAGAAGGTAGCTGACCTGGGAAGTTCAAGAGGACTAAATCAGTATGGTTACCTGGAGAGACCTAGAAACAGGGCTGCAAAGACTTAGCAGAAGAAACCTTAGGACATTTAAAGTAGAGAGGAGTCTTGTGAGACAAAGAGAAGAGCAAACCAGGGTAAGATGAGGAATTGCTACTTGATGTAAAGCCTCAGCAGCTGAGGAAATGACATGAAATCCCACAGAAGAGGGCATAAAATGCAAAAGGTGGGCAATGTGTGTGTATATAATCAAATAGCAGCAAGATGTGAGACGGCTCTGCTAGTGTGAGCTTGTGAGAGAGAAACTGGACTTGCTGTACCAGGAAAGCACAGTGAATGTTTTTTGAAGACCTTTATCTAGAAATAACTATCTTGTGGGGGATAGTTTATTTATTTCATGTTTTAATTTTGCTGAAATTTAATATAATTTTTCACTGCATGATTGGACACAAAAGTCATTATGCCGGGGAGCTGTGGATGGCTTCACTAGCTACTGTTCTTACAAAAAAAGAACAGACAAAGCTTTTTAATTTGCATTAGATGAATGCCTACTGTACTGGCTTGTCCATCACTGCAGCATTTCATCTGTCTGCCAGGCTTTCTCTCTGCATCCAATTACGTTGAACAATGTGGGCTTGCTGATTTCTGTTTGCAACACGGGAGTTTCAGTGGACAGAATTTACATTATTCTAATCACCTTTATGACATGAACAGGGGGGTAAAACCCAAAACAGTTCTGATTGTGTGCATGGTGTCTGCTCAGACACAACTTCTGTTGCAGGCAGTGGCAGAGCATGGTTGACTCAGGCTCAGCACTCTGGTCTTGCTGCATCTTACAACACAAGTACTGATTTTTTTGAATTATTTTTTATTTTTAATTGTAACTGTGCAGAGGTGGTTTTTTTTGACTCCCTAAGTGCTTTTTCAGGAGCTCTTAAGCTCTTGCACAGGATAAACAATCAAATGATGCTGATGAGTGCTGTACTTGGTGATACTGAGAATGGTGACACTGAGGAACTGACCAGCTCTGCTGACAAAAGCTGTGAGCTTGGGACACTTGTAGCAGGGTGGTTAGAAAACCAGACTAATCTTGTGCTATGTTAAGGCAACTATAGGATCAGTAGAATGAGCATTTGCAACTCAAGAAAATATGGAATTTCAAACTGCCTACTGCATCAACCCAGACTTGCTGTAGGAAATCTAAATTAAGCAATAAGGTTTCTATTGTGGCAACTCTTAGGACAGACTTTGCAACACATACAAATTCCTTCCATGCCACTTTATTTTTTTCAGGGGCAAGTTGTGGGCATTCAGACCCTTTGAGATAAGTTACTGAGGCACTAAATCAGCAGAACATATCCTTAAGTGCTTTGTTGATGAAGGGGAGACATAAGCTCTTAATTATCTGTGCTGAACAGGGAGCTGGGATGCTCCTTGAGTATCTTTTAAAACCCTTAGAAGCTAGCTGTGCCCTGAAATGAAAGGCCTAGAAGAAGCTGCTGCCTTAGCCTCTAGCTGTACTTGTCTTCTGTGAATGTTCTCACTAACCTTCAAGTAAATGGTGCTTCACATCTGACTCTTCATGGGGATTTTGCCTACCCTGAAGAACAAGCATAATGCTGTATTCAGCTTTAGCTGGAGCACTTTTGATAATTGTCCATTTTATCCAAATGCTACTGCTGAGTGTGGGATTATTAAATAATCGGAAAGACAAATGGGGGATGAAGCCAGGAGGGGAACTGACTTTGTCTTTTATATGTTCACATCTGTAGCATAACCAGGCACTGGGAGATACTTCAGACCTATCAGTGCAATGAGCACTTCAGAGTTCTCTGCGGGAAAAAAAAAGACCCAAACTCCCCCATTCCCTCCCCAAAGCAGCAGGCAATCACAGCTGTTCTCAAGGAGGTTTGTGTCAGCAGATCTTATACAACTATGCTCAGAAAGTTTGTGTCAGCAGCCATAAAAGCTGAGCCGTCAGCATTTCTGTTTTATTCCATACACAAAATGCATATTACTGAACAATTATGCCAAAGGCAGGGAATATTTCTTGATAGTGCAACTTGGAAGTAGCATCTTCCTGTGGGTGCAATTCATGTCACATGCTACAGAAATCTGTGTGGGTTTAGATGCAAATCCTTGTTGCTGGTACTTACTGTAATATTATGTAGGAGGCCAAGTCATTTGCTGTTACTTCATGGCCAAGGTGGTCTTGGTCTGACCCAAAGTCCATGGAACTTGGTGACTTGGTAATTCTAACAAGCTTCCAAGCATGCCCCAAAAGAGCGTATCGGTTGGGAAGGATACTTGGTGATGCTTAGGTTTTTGGCTTCCAAAGAGAATACATAAAATGCATACTGGTTTCAGTGTGCAGTTGGAATCTACCTGTTCTAAAAGGCAGGACAGAGAGCTGGGATAAATTTTTAATACAAGCTGATTTACTGCTTGAATGTATCTGTATTCCTCTTTCTCCATTAAGAAAGTTGTTTTCATTCCTCCTTTGTCAGAGGTCACAGTTCAGAACAAATATTTTATTAAATAACATAGAGAAATAGAATTGGGTTTTCATTTCACTTTTTATTGAGTGGGCCCCACTTTTCTGTCCTGTAAGTAGGCAACAATTTGTTGCACAGTCTTAATCTCTGCTTACTGGCAAGTACAAGTTCTTTACTAAACAAACAAACAAAAAACCTAAAGCAAAAAAATTATACTTTGAGTAGCTAAGAAAGCAGGAGAAGAGCATAAAATCCTCAGAAACTTGTAGTGGATTTGACCTCTAAAGGAGCTTGACTAACTAATGCAGACCTATGTTTGTACATGGAGACTGGTGATTAGGGTGGAAGCTGCTGTGATGCTGAGATTCTCCTTGCCTACTTGTTGGCTGGTATGGATTTGCTGCTGGAGGTTACCACTGCCAGCCACTCACTTGGCATGGCAGATTTCATAAGGCTGTCTTTCTTTTTAAGGAGCCCTTGGTGGTATCTACAATAGATCTGGATGCCTGTGCAAGGATAAGGTGTACTCAGAAGTCTGCTGCCAGGCCACTGGTGCCAGGTGCTAACCTCCAGCCAGGGTGGGAGTGCCATCAACATAACAAATTTTTAAAAAACAAATCCAAACACTGCCAACAGCAACAGTGTCTGTGCCAGCTGCTCAGCATCAGGCGTTTGACCAAAGCTGAAGCCAGACTTAAAGGAAGAAAGTATCTACTTAAAAGCTGATCCTACATCCTACAAAAGGATGCAAGTTAGAGTAAATGTTCTTATGGAGTTTCCCTTTCCCTTTCCCTTTCTCTTTCTCTTTCTCTTTTCTCCTTTCATAAGTCTGGGAAAATTTCCCTGCATTTCAATGAGAAGTGTACAGGACCTCTCACTGTCTTTCAGGGTTCTCTTTATGTGGTTTTTGAAGAGAGGAATATGGATGCTATAGCTTTGTCTAACCAGAGTAGCCAAGCCTTTGTGCTTGCAGTTCATTCCAGAACATCTTCTGCATCTTTTCCTTACCCATAAATGCCACCTTGTTGGGCATTTGTTGGGGTGATACTGTACTGTTTTGGCAGATGTTGTGAGGAAGAGAATGGTGTTACTTTTTCTGAGATTAGTAACAGAACAACAGATTTTGTGGTGTTTTTATAAGGGAATGACCCAAATATTAATTTTTAGCCATATATGCAGGCACCATCCTGTTCATCTCTCAGAAGGAAAACAAATACTCTGAGGACTCACTGCAGATGTTTCTGTGTAAGCTAAAGCATCTTCAGAATACCGTGCCCTCTTGAATACCTCCCCACCACCTAGGGACTGAGTAGATAGTAATGTCCAGTGTTTATCTGTTTTTTCAAAACCTCCTTTACAGCAGTAACTTAATACCTCTGATGCACAGAGGACACCATATACCTTCTCTCATGTAGGTTCCAAGTCTGTCACTGCCCAAGTATGTGGGTAGGTACCGCAGTGTTTTCATTACCCTCCTCATCTGTCTGCCTACCTTCCTGCAAGGTTTATCTAGAAGTTAAGATGTACTCCCCTTTGGTTAAAAATATCCATTAAGTAGGTGAAACTGGAGGAGAGAAGCTCCTGAGAGTTTGTAATCTTGTAATCTTTCGATAATTTGAATAATTTTATTCACTTGTGAAAAGATAAAATTTTCACCTTTTTCTCTTTGAGAATCAGATGGTAAAACCTAACAAATTAGGCCTGACAGGTCTGAAGAACCCTTCCAGTTGCCTGTGAGGGAGTAAAGGACGGGGTTGAGTTGTATCACTTGAAAAGCAGTCAGTTTCCTCTCTGTCCAGCCAACCATAGTATCTTCAAAAACACTATTTCCTGATACAGACCTTAAACAGATTTTTTTTTCAACTTTAGCCTTTAAACTATTACAATTAATCCCAGTGGAAATAGTTATCTTGCTGTCATAATTATTTTTTGGTGTATATTTATATTATTATCTAGCTATTTCCTTTAATTCTTTTCCCTTTGGGCCAAATAAATTTAGTTTTTGTCTTCCTACTTTCAAAGTTGTATTTTTAAATGATAAAGCAGTAGTAAATATAGTTGAAAGCAGATGACAATGTGTCTGAGATTGCACAGTAATTTAGGGTTTTGGAGACAATAGCATCCATTTTACTAAAACCAGTAAACCAATAATATTAATTAGTCCCTTGTTGGAAGTTTTGGAACATTTGAAATGGTAACTGTCTTTTAAAAATAATTTGCTTTGTGTTACTGCCATATAAAAGCCTCTTGTCAATTCTCCATCCTGTTTTAATGCTAATTACAATAAGAACTTGAATGTTTAGTTTTTAAACACTGATTTTTTCCTTGTGAAATAGCTTGGAAACTCTTGTGGCATCTGACATGGAACTTCATGGTGCCTGGTGGAAAGTTTTGCCTGTTTCTTCACATCCTGCCTAGGTAATATTAATGCTATTCATTCTTTAGCAAGTGGGAATGAGAAGAAGTTTTATCTGTCTTTTCCGGAGGGAAACTTGGGGTGTGGGGGGAACTGGAAGATCCAGGAGATTTAGAGATCTTTTTTTTACCTTCTAAATAATTTGGTTGAATTTCTAGGAATTGAAAACATTATACATAACTTTAATACATTTAAGATATATAACTTCAAGCCAGATAACTGCAACAAGATTTAAAAAAAAAACAAAAAAACCCAAAAAACACTATTGAAGATGGATCTTTTTAATGGTTTGACCAATAATTTGAGCTTCAGAAATTCAGACCTTTGTCTCCAAGTACTGGATATTTTAAATCATACTTGTAATGAGTGATAGGAAGTTACCTCTTCCAGGTGACACCCTAAGCATATTTGCAAATATACCTAGTTTAAATTTACTGACCAAGTAAGCAATAAAACAAAGTCTACAGAGGGATATAAAACTAGGATTGCTTGGATTTACTGCCAGTAGATACATGATGAGGATGATTAAGAGGCACTTTATGCTGACTTTCTAATAACTGTCTGCAAAAATATGTATTTCAGGCAGTTCTGTCAGCTTTATTGTTACTTTCTAATTTTAGTCTAAAGATTTTTATCAGATGTGATTGTTCCCTTTGGGGACTATAGGTTGCATAAATTTCTCAAGATGAGAGTTTGTGATTTATTTTTCTTGGGTTCTGTTAGTTAAGATGAAACTCCTTACCAGTGTCTGTAGTGTTGTTTTTTACTCTGAATTCTTTTTTTAAATCTTCAGTTTGTAATACTGAAGGAGGTTGGTATAGTGGGTTGAGTAAAGGAAGCCTTATTCTTTGCACTGATGGAAAGGAAATTTGGTTTGAATTACCATAATTTTTTGTGTTACAACTGAGTTCGGCCTGTGATCATGCTGAAAGAAGCTAGTAACTGAAGCCCTCTGTGAAAAACTACTGCCTTAAAATTACATGCCTTCTATTTTTCAAGATGAAAGTAATTTAAGCCTTATACCTTTAAAACAAATATTAGAAGGTATGTGTGTCTTGCCTGTGAGGTAAATGCAGTTTGGTTGTCTTGCATAGGCACCTGGAGCACTGGAATCTCATCCAGTGTCCCACCAGCCAGCACTGAGTAGATGTAACTACAGTGAATACTAAATTTTGCCATTTCTTGGAAATAGGTGGATGAAAGCTGATACATCTTGTAGTTTAATTTCTAGCAGAATGCTTTGACTTTCCAGTCACCCCACAGAAGCAACATGGATCTATGGGCACAGTTCAGATCCCCAAGCACAGGTGTCCAGCTGTTCACTACATATCCTGCTTGGCCTCCAGCTGCTGCTCCAGAAGTCTGTCAATTTCTGTTAAATATTGCATCCTATCTGCCAACCTTGTGTGGGTGTTCTGGTTGCAGTGGTGTCTGTTGTGGACCAAGCTGAATCAATCTCCAGGGTCTTTTGACTCAGTCTGCCTTGGCTTAACAAGTGGGTCACCCACCCACTTCTCTTTAGAAAGGGTTCGGTGTCCAGTGGTAGCCAAGATGCCCTTATGCCATCATCCTGGTTCCCAGCTGGTGCTCCAAAAGGACACCAGACTCACAAGAGTCTTGTGTGACAAGTCCCACCAGCCCTGCCTGGATATCTCAGCTACCAGAGAATGTCTCGGTGGTATTAGACACTTTTCTATCTAGAAGTTGGTGTCAAAGCTGAGGGTTCTGCTCTGCTACCAAACACTCACTGCCGTCCTGTTGTCCTTTTGGAGAAGATATTCACAGGGACAAACTGGTAGCAGCCCATTCCACCTTCAGGAAACTGTAGTAAGGAATGGGATTCACTTCAGTAAATTTCAATAGACCAAACTCTTAACTAGTTAGTAAAGGGGGTCTAGATAACTTTCTTAGTGACTACACACCTTGACAGGGCTTTGTGCTGAGAAGAAGCTTGACATGAGTGATGTGATGGTGCATGTTTCTTACTGGGAACTGAAAAGGAAACCTGGATGACTATTTTAAACTGCAGCCTCAGACTTTGTGTCTACGTGCTATGCTAAGGAAACCATGATTAAACTGCAAGTGTGCACTAAGGCACAGCCAGACATGCTGTCCAGCTAGCCCAGGAACTCAAATGTCCAGTGCTTTCCTGGCATGTCAGACACTGTGCTGTCCCAAGCATCCTGAGGGACAGCAGCATGAGAAGGAGGTGTTCATGGCCACTCAGAGAAGAGTCTTTCTGGACAGCATAGGTATGGCTTTAAACATTTCCATCAAAGATATGAAGGCATACCCAGATCCAAACCAATGCCTGGAGTGGATATGGCCATGCTGTTGCTTACTGGAGCTGTGAGAAAGTGTTCAGTGGGTAAACTCTCCCTTCCAACAGATATAACACAGGGAGGGCTGCAGCCAACTAAACTATCCCCACCCTGCTTCAAAAACACCAGATAACCAGCTCAATGACTACATGAAGCTATTTTATGTGCTGTTCAATGTGGATTAATTGTTTAAATATTTTCCCTGTTTCTCAGGGGAGATTATGGCACACGCCCAGTCCCGCATTGCGGCTGCTGCACTTCTGTAGTGCTTGCACTCGTTAGCCTTAAGGTTAATTGGAGTATTTTTAGAAGGGTTGCACTAAGCCTTCAATACAGTCATAGTTTCCTTACAGGAAATAGCTTCTACATCTTGAAAAATCCTCTGGGGCATATGAAGACACCCATTTCCTCTTTGTGGCAGCAGAAGTTCCCTTGGGGAACATCCTGTGGTGCTGACCCTGGGCTGTCTAACCAAGCTACAGGATTGTTGCCTATGACTATGTGATGAACTTCATAGCTGTATGATGGTCTAAAAGCCAACTTCTTTCTTGGTTCCCTCTATCATCCTCTTATCCTACTATATATATATATATATATACATATATGTATGTCTGCATAGATACAGATATATACACATACTGTAATGTGAATATGGGTGGTTGTTCTTGGAGTTGTGTTCTGGAAATCTAAGACTAGGGTTTTGAGATTAAAAATGGTATATAGTGCCCTGAGTGGTTCAGCTTTGCCTCTTCTCTCTGTTCTGTCAGCACAGCTACTGCACTTTCCTTGACAGAGGCAGATTTCTCAGAGATTCATTCCTGTAGAATTACTGCTATAATTACTTCATGAATACCAGCAGAAGGCTTCTGCAATCAAAGTCCAGTCTCTTCTACTGGCTTCAGCCCCTTTCCTGGCCTACCTGCTCAGCCCATGAAAAAAACCTGCCCCTGGTTTGCTCTATGCTTAGCTCTGCCTTTCCATAGCTGTCACACCTTTGCTGGTTTTGGTTGACAAAAGCACTTGACACTTCCTCTTGCAAATCTAAAGAAAGTAACTGGTGGTCCTGAGTATGTTAATGCTTAGCAGCAAATCTTGAAGTATTGATAATCCTGACTTGTTTCCACCAGCTATTTGAGGTGCAAGTGTTAAAAAAGTACATGCCTCTTCATAAAAAAACATGCAAGGATTTCAGCTCTTCTCCAGAAGGGGCAAGCCAGCAGGGGAGAATAAATCATCACAGGCACTGAAGTACTGGTGATTTGTATTCTTGTAGCACCTATTCCTTAGTCCTGGACAGCTGCAAAATAAAAGACATTCCCCTGCCCCAAATGATGGATAATATTGGCATAACAGAAGCAAAATAGCAAATGGATATAGATGCATGGGGGAATACAGTCAGCCTGGGTTAGGATAATGCCTGTCTTGGCTTCACAACTGTCTAACTTCAGCTGAATTTTTGAGGCTTTATGACTTCGTAACATTTCAATGGAGAGATAAGACATAAACAGGACTGTCATTGTGCTGTCATAAAAAAAAAGGAAGAACATTTTGTTGCCTTTCTATGTAAGTAGAGAAAGGCTTTTTGTTTTGTGTGATACCTACTTGCAATGTGATTCTTGTGTGAATAACTTGTTGCTGAAATGGCCATAACCCACCACCAAACCAATGATATTAAGGTCATGAAAGTAAAAACCAGGCAATGATGCCTTTTGCTTTTCTTATAGAGGATAATTTTCAAAAGTGGTGAGGTTAGAAGGATCCTGCTTGAGACTGAAGTCTTAGTGTAGCTGTCTGAAGTCTTTTTACTGCTGTATGCTCTATGCTGCTACTCCAGTTTCAGTGAGAGTAGAAAGCTTCACCTGACTGGCTATCATGTCTGCTCTGCAATGAGGCAAATAATTTTTAGCCTTCCTGAACCATGTTAGGTCATCACTTACTACAGTAAACTTTGTTGGTTAGACTTCCTACTGTCACAGCACAGAAGTAAACCTTTAAACACTTAATGCCTACATTTCCATCCAGAGTCCTGTCCCATGCTGTCTCTTAAATTGTCCATGCAAAAGTATCTGCCAACTGAGATGTCCCTGAGTGTCCCGCTTGGCTGCTTTTAGGGTGTAAGTCTACCAGGAGCCCTGTATTATGTCTTGCTGTACAGGATGTCTTTCATTCCCCTGGACATTTCATGTCACCAGACATCTGAGCTTGGGCAGCTGAATCACTTCCCACCCCCACTGTCTGATACTGAAGAAGTTTGCTCAGAGCCAATGAACATTGTGTACATCTTCAGTTGGGTAAACTCAAATGCTGGTGTAAAATCAGCAGCTGAAAGAATGGCTTCATAACTAGCTCTTGCCTAGTGTTGGAGGAATGATCAGTGTAGATGTATGTGGAGTTAATATCATTCTAGGGACAAAGGATTCCATGTGGGAATGGAGGAAAGGTGACTTTCACAAGCTGGGCCAAATAAGCAGAGATCCTACACAGCACGTTCTCAGTAGCTCATGTTACCATGGCACTCACCACAATACCTTGTCAATGCTGTGTTCTTGTTTTGAACACCTCGTCGTGCATGTCACATCAGCTGAACACTGTCTTTGCACTTTGTACCTGGTGACTCAGTTTTGCAGGGAACGGATCCAGTGGGAGCACTGGTGTGGCCATCCCTGTAGCCTGTGCTGCTGGCAGCCTGAGTGACTCTTCTGCTTCAGCAGCAAACAAACCAGGAGAAGCAGGGGGCAGCTCTGCTGCCAGACTGTGTGCTCTGTGCCCTCAGGGCTGGGCTCTGATGCTGAGGTACCCCTTACATGCTGTAAGGGAAGAGCATTGCACAGTCCAGACTATGGCATCTCACAGACCATTGCTGATGTCTGATGGGGACATGAGAATCTCCCCATCTCAATAAACTGAGTGATCCATCCCTGAGTCCTTCACCTTCTGCTTACAGCCCACCAAAGTGAAGACACTTGCTCAGTGTTACACATCTCATCCATCCCCCCACCCACTCCCTGTTCAATTTTAACATCACTGAGTTACATTTTTATCTTAATTTAGAGCTAGTTTTGCAGATGAGCAGTACCACTGTTCTGCCATATGCTGTATGACTTCTGAGGAAGTGCTTGTATGAGCTGATGCCCCAGGTGAGTCCCTCAAGGTCAGGGAAACAGCTTGTGCAGTCTTTGTGCAGGGCCACGGCACAATAAGTCCTTGATTGGTACCAGTGGATGTTGGTTTAATCCAAACAATAAGAGGTTCATTTACAAGTAGAACAGGACTGATGCTGCTGTTAAAAAAGATAGGCATAAGGAAGGAAGAAACTTTTTGTTCACAGCTGAAGCTGTATCATTTCCTCTAAATTATTACATCATTTAGCTTTTTTAGCCATCTCCATTCTTGGAGGAAGTAAATGCTTTCAATAGAAGAATCCTTGGTTATTTTAATGTACACGTCCTCTGCAAATGAATGGGAAGGGCTAGAGAATGGAGAAGCAGAATTACATCAGTGTGAAACCCTTTGCAGACACACCCACAGATGACCAGAAATGTCTGTGTTATTCTGTTGCCATGCAGAGAAGCTGCAGTCGCATTGATGTCTGATTGTATTTGAGCGACAGTAGGAATGCTTTTGAACAAAGATCCCAGTTGATTTTAAATTTTCATGTTTAAAGATCAGTAGCTATTGATTAGTGCATTGAATTGTGTCTCTTTATTTTTATAGTATGAAAAAATGTAAAATGTTGTGGTTCCTTGTGGAATATTACATTTATCCTTTCTGGTGTTTTTATGCTATCAGAAAATCAGTGCAACAAAGTTTGAATGCTATAGATGTAGAGTTAAAGTCATTCTACAGTTATTTTTGCCCTAATACACCTATTGTACAGAGCAAACAACCAATGAGATAATCTTGTTCTAATATACTTCCAAAATATTGTTTTATTAGGTTGCTGGGGTTTTTTTTAAGGAGAAGGTATTTTGATCCTTTGGTAGAAGAGTAGCCTTCTCAGGAATTCTAAACTTTAACCACATTGAACCACATTAAATTTTAACCATATTGAACCGTGAAGGGTTGAAACAGTTTACCATTCTTAAAAAAAAAAAAAAAAGTAACTGTGGAAATATGGCAAATCTATTTTCTAAAATTCAGAATCATTAAAGGACAAAATATTCAGTTTTTTCTTCCTAAGAATCAAAGTGTCTGTCTGTTTCTTTACAGGAAGGATAAAGGATTTTTTAGCTTCTCCAAAAGTCTTTAAATACATTGCATGAGGAAAAATGTACCTTAAGACTGGTGAAGCAATGAAAGCCCTCTGAGATAATGTCATATGAGGCAATTCTTGCCATGACCACTTGGAGCAGTTCCTCCAATGTGCACTGGTCTGCCTGGAACCACTAACCAAAAGTAAGTTAACTCAGTGATGAGAGGTATTCCTTAGGGGTCAATATTAAAACTGGCACTGGCAATATGGACAGTGGAATTGAGTGCACCCTCAGCAAGTTTGCTGATGACACCAAACTGTGTGATTTGGTCAACATGTTAGAGGAAAGGGAGGTCATCCAGAGGGACCTTGGCAGGCTTGAGAGGTGGGCTCTTGCAAAAGAAGTTAAAAAATGCGGAGTGCCAGGTCCTGCACATGGGTCAGGACAATCCCAAACACAAATATAGGCTGGGCAGAGAATGGATTGAGAACAGCTCTGAGGAGAAGGACTTGAGGCTGTTGGTTGGCAAGAAGCTCAACATGAGCTGGCAATGTGTGCTTGCATCTGTATTCTGGGTCACATCAAAAGAAGCTTGGCCAGCAGATCAAGGCAGGTGATACTCACCTTCTACTCTGCTCCCATGAGACCCCACCTGTAGTACTGTGTCCAGTTTTGGAGCCCCCAGGACATGAAGAACTTGGAGCTCTTGGATCGAACCCAGAGGAAGACCAACTCCAGAGGAGATGATCAGGAGGCTGGAGCATCTCTTCTATGAAGACAGGCTGAGAGACTTGGGTTTGTTCAGCTTGGAGAAGGCCCTGGAAAGACTTTGTAGCAGCCTTCCTGTACCTGGAGAAGTCTACAGGAAAGGTGGAAAGGGACTTTTTACAAAAGCATGTAGTGATAGGACCAGGGGAAACAGTTTCAAGCTTAAAGGGGGTAGATTTAGTTAGACATTAGGATGAAATTCTTTCATGTGAGGGTGGTGAGACAATGGAGCAGGTTGCCCAGTGAGGTTGTGAGTGCCACCTGCCTGGAAGTGTTCAAGGAGAGGTTGGATGGGGCTTTGAGCAACCTAGTCTAGTGGGAGGTGTCCCTGTCCATTCAGGGAGGTTGGAATTAGATGATCTTTAAGGCACTTTTCAACCCAAACCATGCTATGATCCTTTAATTCACAGCAGCCCACATGGTGCTGTGCTTTGGATTTATGGCTAAAGCAGTGTTGGCAACACAGCAATGAGCCCTTGCTGAGCAGTGCTTGCATGGGGTCAAGAATTTCTCTTTTCCCCACTCTGTGCACAAGCAGTTGGGAGAGGATAAAGCTGGCACAGCTGACACAAAATTGGCCAAAGGGATGTTCCACACCTGTAGCATCACGCTCATCAATAAACACTGAAGTAGAGGAAGAAAAAGGGACAGAGCATGGCTACCTAGGTGGCCAATGTTCAGAGAAAAGCTGAGCATCAATCTGCCTGTGGCAGGTGGTGAAAGACTTCCTTCAGAGCACCTTTTCTCTTTTTCCTTTACCTATTTAACTGTCTTTATCTAAACCCACAAGTTGTCTCAGTTTTGTTCTTCCTATTCTTCTGTCCTGCTGGAGTCATGGAGTGAGCAGCTCTGTGGGTGTTTAGCTGCTGGATAGGATAAACCCACCAAAGCCCTTTTTGACACCCAGCATGGGACTCAAAAGGTTCAAGATGATGAGGGATTTGATCACATTGTGCTAGACTTGATAGGCTGGTACTTGCTGTTGCTGGTTGTGATAGCATATTTTCTCCCTTACCTTCTCCATTACTTGCTCCCTTTCTTGCTCTGTGTTGTATCCCAGGAGTTGTTAATGGTTCCTTTAAGCTTTTGTCATTTTCTGTGTATTTTACCACCTGTGATAAAAGCCCAATCTGGTATTTGGCCCCTGCTTTGCTGCCCTACTTATCTCTGGAGAACCATTTAATGGAGACAGCAGTAGTTACACTTCCTTCTCTCCTCTGGGATCCACTTTGCAGGGAGAGTGAAGAATGGCACTTTCCTCTTCTCCTCCAGGATGGGTCTTTCCAACCTCACTGCAACGAGCACTCAATTTCTTGAGCATCCCTATGCAATCAGAACTATAGTACAGCTGTGATATGTGAACCTGATTTTGTTGTCTTCTAAGCAGAGAGCTGTTAGGGGATTAAACACTGTGTCTGCTTTGAGGCAGCTGATTCCTGGGTGGCAAGGTGTGGGGGGAGAATTTGAGCAGTGTGCTGGTCTGGCCAGGATGGAGTTAACTTTCTCCATAGTGGTGCTGTGTTTTGGGTCTGTGGCAAAACCAGTGCTGGTAACTCATCAAAAACCTACAGGACCAGGTGTTCCCAGGCAGTCTCCCATCCAAGTACCACTCCAGGTCTGCCTTTGCCAAAAGGCTGATCCAAAAGCAATAGCAACTCAGGACACTCTTTCAGCTGGCTTAGTATGCTCAGGCTACCTCGGTAGAGCCCTAGTTAGTGGTGTTTCTTAATGACTTTTTGTACCATTGTGTAATTAAAAGATTTAACCTAAGGTATTGCTTGTTGTGCTGGGATTCCAGTAGAGATAATAGTCCTTTATTATTGCAGGTATGCAATATTACTTCTCGTGGGGGTAAATGGTGCACCCAGCTAGGTCGGTAGCACTGGCAATGTTCTTTGTGCTTTACTTTGTGGTTTGTATTGTTCCTTTGCAGCCATGTCAACAGTAATAATGTCATGGTTAATTTAGTGCAATTTATATCTGGATGAAGTCCTGAAGCTGCCATAAACAAAATCCCACTGATAGCTGTATTTTGAATTTACTAGCCATCTCAGACAGGTATACTAACTCTGTAGGCCTGGAAGAGGAAATGGTAATCAGCAGGTACCTTCCTTCCATCCTCAGATAATTCACTACCCTCATGCCATACCCAGGACTTGTTTCTGCCTGGGTTTAATGGATGTTGTCTTTGAAGAGTGGATTTTGGAAAACTAGCATAGAATCCATATGGTGGTTGTTAATTTCATTCACTTCTGAGCATGCTAACTTGGCTATTCCATCTTCCTAAACTCCTCCAATGATTAATGGAGCAAGGGGCTCTTCCAGGGCCATATCCACTTTATATTATAGTGGCAGGTTGTGAAAACCAGTGGCAGACCTGAGGAGCAAACCAGCCAGTGCTGAGGACCTGACACCCACACTATAAACATATTAGGGATTATTTTTATTCTTCAGAATAGTTCTGAATGCCCATTGTATCTCATGTGCATTGCATACATTCTTGGGCTCCATCTTCCAGTTTACTCAATCTAAAAAAAAAAAAAAAATTCATTAAATAAATAGCTTTAAATCTGTCTTCTGATCCAGATTAAGCATTAATATAGATGCATCCTCAAAGCACCAAAGTTGGGTTGCAGTTTTGGATCTCTTACTGAAGGAATCTCTGTCTTCCCTCAGTCCCCACATAGCAAGTCTATGGAGACTCACCAGCTATTTTATTGCAGAAAAGTTGTGTGGTGAGAGATGCTCTGTGATTTCTGTACAACAGCACTGAGTGTGAAGCTGTGTCTCTGGTGGGACCAAGTTTTGCAAGAGTTCTTTAAAGCAGCTGAGTTTGACAGTCATTCATGAGATGGCCAAGGAGAACAAGCTCAGTCTGATAAATTACAATGTGGCTAGGTGCTGAAGATGGATCGCTTCTTGGGCAACCTTATGTATCTTCAGTATAAATGTCTACCTCTAAGTCAATTAGTTGTTCTCCTTTATAAAGACAGAGGCATGTCATCAGGCCTAGTTTAAATGTCTCTGTTCAGATTAAATGATTCATCACCTAAAAGTTTCATTTTTTTTTCACTGACTGTAAGGGGACTCTAAGCCACCACTTAGAAGCAACCACAATGTAGATGTCCAAAGCAGTATGAGAAGTCCTCTTCTCCTCTCTGTATCTGAGCTACTTCGGAGATATACTTGAGGATTGGGTGGGTTTTTTTAGTCAGATTAAATATCTTTTCTCATTTTCTGTCATTTTCTTACCCAGTGTGCTTATGATGACTTCTTTCACTGGTTTTAATCAGCTCCTGGTGTCTTCACCATGGCCCAAAAATGTCTTATGAATATGTCAACCATCACTAGTTTTCACCCCATGATCTGTGCTCCAATTCTATTAAACCTCAGGGCTGCATGTAGAAATACTGATGTTGGAACAAGATTTAATTTGTATCTTGGTGGACTGTTGACAGCACTGATAGCCTGAAGTGCATTAACATACTGAATTATCAGTCCCTTAAAGGAATAATGAATACTGCTTACACCAGCTTTCTGCCAGAAACATTCCTTTGTAATGTAAATGAAAGAACACACCAAAGCAGTTAGATACATGTCCCACCCAAAACAGTGGTGGTGAATAGGGCTTTTCCTATTCTATCTCTTTACCCCTAGCATGATCCTTACATTATCACTAGTGCTTTGGTTTTTGCTCTGGTATGCCCTCAGACTTGCCAAATATTTCTCTGCTTAAGGGCAGCTCTGAGTGGTGTTAGAGGGTGACAAATTTCATACAAATGTAATGCAAAAATTAATCACTATTTTCATATGGAGCAGTACAGGGAGATGATCATTACATTCTAGAAAATGTAAACACCTGCATGAGGATGAACTGCTTGTGTCAGAGCTTCATCCAGCTCCCATAAAAACCATCCAGAACACTCAATATTGTTACTCATGTATGTCTGGCAATCTTTGTTTTGTTTTCATCCTGATTTCTTTGAAGAATTCTTTTAACGAGCACAAAAATGCATCATGGTTTTGTTGGGTTTTTTCTGCTGTGTTGCTTGCAATGCTGACATTATCTCCTGATTTTAACTTGTGAACTCCCTTTACAAAGCAACACTACTACAAAGCACCATGAGCTAGGAAATGGCATTGCTTTAAAGTTCTTAAGAACAAGCAAATGCTTTTTGTCCTTCTAAACATCAATTTCAAGAACAAAAATTGCCCCTGGTTTGTCAGCCATACATTTCTCTTCTAGGATGAATATGAGGATTTTTTTAGGTTATGGCAATGATGAAGCAGGTATATAGTTTTAGTTGTTCTCCTCCTTGTAAGGATGCTCCTGTCTTTCAAATAAGCCACATTTACTCAGCAAGAAAGCTGCTCCTTGCTTTCAATCCTTGGCCTGGATCATCCCTATTCTTTTTTGGCTGTACTCAGGTCTGACAGCTGAGTATGGATTTGCCTGTGCACTTTTGCCTGTGTCCTGGTTTGTGTTTTGCTTTACAATGACCTTTGACAGTGTTATCCACTGGTAATTCTCCAATTTCATCTGTAATTATGGTGATAATGTTGGGGGGGTTGAGTTTTGCTTTTGGTGGTTTTTAAAGACCATGCCACAGATCAATGCATGTGTAATTTATGTAATTTGCACTCCCTTGGTCATCCCCAAATCCTGCTCAGCATTTTTTATTTTTAATTTATCTTTTTTTTAACAAATTGACTGCTCTTAAATCCTGCTGCAAGCAAACTCCTGTATGTAATGTATTAAAGGAAGACAAAGCACTCTTATTTTAGCACATTACCACCAGGTTTTTGCTGGCCCACTTTGCCACATGCAGAAAGGACAATGATGTGCCTACTGTTCACTCATCTCTCTATTCAAGAGAGAAGTGAGCTGTTTGGATGCCACTGGCTATTCAGCCTGGTCAAACACTGATGGCAAAGAATTGTGATGTCTTTTCCCAGCACATCAAAGGCTGCCTGTACTCCAGCTGCCAGGTGGACTCACTCTATGACATGGCATGTTACAAAATGAAATGGTCTAATTCTGGAATACTGCACATACTCGTGGTGTTCAGATGATCTTGGTCACTGCATCAGATTCCTAAAGTGAACATTTGGTGCTATTATTTATTAACACATAACTCAGCTTTGTGTAAGGAAAAAAATCTTCCCTACACCTTGTGAGCTCTCCAGTGTCACTGGAAGCAGAATTTCATCTATATAAATTTAGCATCTATATGATACTTCAATTTGAATAGACCTGGAGCTCATGCTGTCCCTGTAAAATATATCTCCAGTAAAACATTATTTCAAGACCACAGATTCTGTTTGTTCTTTCTTAAATAGGATTCTGTGTGTGACTATGAATTTATGTGGTTGGGATGGTGCAGGATAGCTATTTTGAAGATCTAATTGATGTCAAGATTGATGTGACTCATGGGACTCCTAGGATCCCTACAAGTTAAAAAGTCCATGTTAGATGATACACATTTGTGCAGTTCTGTAGTTTGCTTTTGGGCAGGCGACTGTGGATTTCATATGGTTCACCAAGGTTGATTTGAAAATGCCTAAAATCATCAACAACCTCTATTGCAGCAGCAGATGGAAACACTAAGGGACATCCAAGGGCACTTGGATGCCTACACTTGGGTTTCTGAGTCACGCTCTCTGTCTTTCAGGGAAATGAACCTCTTCTTAGGTTCCACTGACAAAATTCCTAGCTTACCTGGTGCAGTCCAGGAGCTCTTCAGCAAAACTCAGTGACATCACCTAACCCTGTGTGAATTTCTGGCAAATAAGTATAATTTGTTATGGGTGGTGTCAGGCAGCTGATGCACCGCAGTCAAGCCCTGCTGCAGGAAAGCTGAACATGCTGACCCAGGCAGCTGGTTTCAGTCCATCACAAGAGTGATGTAGGACCCTAGCTCTAAATCAGGGGTTTCTGCCCAGCAGCTCATTTAGACCATGTAGCATTCTACAACAGCATTAGTTTCTTCTCAAGAAACTGAGTGCAGTCCTGTGCAATGTTTGAAAGGCCAATTGGGGAAGAAACTGAGCAGAATCTTACAGGCTTAAGGACTGGAGTGAGACTACTTCTCTGGCCACCTGGACAGACCATCTTAAGTTAATAAACTCTTCTATTATTTGTTCTGGCCTTTCCTTGGCTGTGATCTTTTACAGAGCCCTAGTACAAGACACTCCAATAAACAGGGACTTATTTAAGGTCTTCATGTTGTAATCATAACCCAACAAAAAAAAAAGGAAGAACTGCCACAGGCTTTGGTGAGCTTAGGAAGCTGATCTGTGATGTCTAGCATGATCTATGTGAAGTCTTTTCTTCTCTGCAAATCAATTTCAGATTCCAATAGAAACAAATTTGCACATATATAAAACTTGACTTCTGAGTTTCCAGTTAGTTAATCATTTCCAATGACATTCACTTGAGGAAACTTGTGGATAACTTTATAAATTAGATTCACCTTCTATAGATACTACATTTGCTTTGGCATTTAGCAATCTGGGGCAGTAATGAATTAAAGAAGAGAATTAAAAATCAACATAGTCAGATATTAATTGAGACTGACCAGCTCCTTTAAAAAATAATCCAATAAGGTAACAAACTCCATTAAAACACCAGTCAGCTACAGCTAGTGCCTACAAACCATACCTGTTTGACTTTCTATACTTGCCCAAATATATGTTGGTGTCCAAATTTATTTGGACCCTTGTCTGAACAAATGTTAATAATACTGTAACTCCCAGGTATTTGTTTTATTGCTGTCCTTCTGTATTTCTAAAATCTACCTTTGAATAAGTAGCCACTATGAATCATTTTATATTATCTCAGTTAAATTTCATTTTACCAACTTTATTTATTTTGCCCTCTTCTGCCATTTATCAAAGTGTTTCAGTAATCTACTCATATCCTCTAAAGATGCATCATCTCTCTCAGCTTTATACCACCTTAATATTGGGTTGGTAAGACTCTCCACAGTTGTTAATTGACCTCTCTGTTATCCTGTTCAAAGCATTCTCCCAAGGTAATGATGAAGTATTACAGTTACCCCATATTTAATTTTTAATCAAATTTTAGTTATCTTGCTGATGTAAACACAACATCAGCTTCCAGAAAGTTATCTGGTATCCTTTTTGGTTCTTATAAAACCATGAAACAAACAAACCAAATTTTTTCACTAATCTGTGCTGTTTAAAACATATATTAAAGTATCTAAACAGAAGCCAAATGCTTATCTTTTTTCAACAGCTTTATGAAAGTCAGTATTTGATGTGATAGTGGCCTGCATTTGCCTAGGTCTTCTATCATTCTTCAGAAATGGGTAGGAAGGGACTCCTCTGACTTGTGCTATGCAGAATTCAGATTTTGTGATCAAAGCAGATCCTCCTGGCTTTAGCACTTCTTCATCACAACACTGCAGCCAGGTCTCAATAGGCACAGCTGGATGCCCCATCACTGTCTAACCAGTGAATCTTGCTGGATGTTGATCTAGTAAGGGCTATTCAATCTTCCTTTCCTGAGCAAATTCACTTAGAAACTAGCCACCATCCAATGAGAAGCTGAAGGATTATAACCAATTGCATGAGAGCTGACTCAGATAAAATTGAAATTATTTGAATTGGTACTTGAAACTTTTTGAAGGCTTGCATCTTTGGTGCCACTGCCCTTTTTTTTTAAAGTGCCATACCAACGATCTGTCAATTCAGTTTCCAGTGTGGGAGTTCTAGCCTACCTGCTGATAATAAGCTCCTTGATAGCAGTGAATAATGCTTTACAACATTTCTGGCAGGCTAGGAAAACCTGCATCACCCTGGCAATCCACCACCAACCAGCCGATGAGGTTTCAGCCAGCCTCAGTTCTGTCTGTCACTTCTTACATAGATTGCTAGCAACAGTGTATATCTAGTTATCAAGCCTTAAGAAACTCCAAAAATACATTCAGAAAAGTCCATCACATCACCTCAGCAGCATGGGCTACTGTAAGCATGTCAAAGAAGTCTCTGCTCCTTGCTTCCAAAAGCAATACCAAGTCAATTAATTTAAGCCCTAGCTCTTAATCAGTGGTCTGAGATCCAGATCCTCTAAAAATCCTCCTGCAGCTCTGTGATGAGATTTGGCTGACACCTTTGCTCTTTGGCTAGAACTGAGCTCTCTATAATAATGTGCAGTTATTTGCACAAGTCAGAGCTTTCTTGCAAACAGATCTTTAATTTGCAGGACTAATTGCCATGCAAACTAGATATCCTCAAAACCTTCACCTGATTTTTGACACAAGCACACAGCATGTTTTTCAGGCTCTGCTGTCCCTAGTATAAACACAGTCTACGTGAGGGGGTATTTACAAAAGCCGTAGCAGTGGAGAGGAAACAGAGTTGGTTTATACTGGGACCAGTTGATGTTTGTCAATGGAAGTAGGTAGGCAGCAGGCAGCCAGGACAAATGGGTTCCAGACATCAGCATTTCTTAAGTCAATTCCTTCAAACTGTGTGTAGGAGGAGATATTGTGGAAAAAGGAAACAAATCTGCCTTTCCTGCACAACATAAGGCCAAAGAAGAGGGAATTCTCCAAAAATATGAGATATAAGCATTAGTCTTACAAAAGACTTTGTTCTTCCAACTGCAGCTCTGGCATCCAGCTTTGCTGCTTGACCTCTTACAACCTTTCTTGTACCTTCTTGGTGGGGATTTTTTATTCCATATTAAAACACTGTCCATAGGCAAGAATGAGGCTGACCCTTCCTGTGTACTATGTGCATTCCTAATTACCAGATTTCAAAGAACATAGGCTTGAAAGCCTACAGGAAAACGTCACAAGGGCGATGACAGGAATGCAATAGCTTTCATGCTGGCTAAGAACAAATAGGGTAGAACTTTTCAGAAAAAAAACAATAGGTGTTGAAGTGAGAGAGTCTATAAATTGTGACTAGCATGGAGGCAAGCAGGGAACAACCATACTCTGTTTCTTATTAAAAACAAAACCAAACTAAACTAATCAGTATTTTTTAAAAATGTAACATTTTATGTACACATAAAATATATATGTTTTATATAACATATACATTTTATGTACACATAAAATATATATGTTTTATATAACATATTTAGTTACTAGATAACATACTTTAAACTGTGCAATGTTGTTTCACTATGTAACAAAGGTCAAAAAATATATGTAAATGTTATAGAAATAAGTCCTTGGTGGATATTAAAATGAAGACTTGGTGGATATTAAAATGAACCTTTTGCACTGGAGATTTCTAAAGCTTTCAATTTTCATAAGCTGGGAAAATATGTCAGGGTAAAGACTGTTAAGCAAATGTCCTGTTTTTTAGATTCTTCAGTAGGTGTCCCTAAATTACCATTTTCAACACTGGAAGAGCTGGAAAGTTTGATCAATTTGTGCAAGACAATCCTGTTGTCCCAACCATTACTGTGGCATGGGTACAGCTTCTGGTACTGGGGCTGCAATAGAGGCAGGATGAGAGTTTGCCTGAATGTTGAGGTGTGGGTCTTGGCTGGGATCAGAAGGTTTGATTTTGGACTGAGTGAGAGTAGCTGGGTCCTGAGGAGGACAGCAGCTGGCATGGTGGTGACTTAGGGGTATGGGAAACACTGAATGGGCTTCATCAGTCTCCATGAAGAGCAGAAGAGAACTGTCTTGGCCAAGGGAAGTGATGGAGGATGGAGGCAGAGCCATGGGTACCTGAGGCACACTGAACTGTCAGACAAGCTTGTAGCTCAGCCATGCAGCTGTGGCTGCATCTAGGTCAGCTGCAACTGCAAATAATCTTGCCTGAAACAAAGCTGGACAACCAGGGTATTCCCAGTAATTTCCATCCATGTGTACGGCTCATAAAATTCAAAGGTACCTGACAGAGGGTTATGTGAGAGAGTTATACAAATGTATCTAGGCATGATGCTGAGACAACTGGAATCAAAATGATCTTTCAGTTTCTAGAGACTGGACAGGGAAAAAAAAATATAGATTATATCATCTCTGCACTGATGATCTTGACATCCAGTTACAGTGCTAGTACCTGCACTTGGAAAGGATGCTAAAACATTGAACCAGCAGCAGCAGAAAAAAAAAAAAAGAAAAAAAAAAAAGAAAAGAAGAAAAGAAGATAATAAAAGGCATAAAAATGAATGAAGGAATGGGAAAAGTAAGTTAGACCAAGAGGCTGAAGAAGCTTAACCTGTTTGGTTTACCAAGTGCTGTGATGATTTGATGGTAGTGCACAGGTTTAGATGCAGTCAATATACTGGACAGCACAGAACTGTCTTTGACTAAAAAGGCAGAAATCTCTGAGTGTGAACAGAAGCCTGGCAGCTCTGGTTAGAAATGAAGCATACAGTTATAACCATAACAGCAGGAATGGCCACTGGAACAGTGTGCTGAGCCTTCAGCTCATCAGGTCTTTGCTCCAGGCAGTTTCCATCCAAATGGCATTCTAAGCCAAATACACTGCCACTGTCCGTGCCAAATCTGCCTTTAAATTAGGTTTAGTCTCAGACTATACAAAGGTTTAGGAGAAGCTGAAACTGTCTGGGTGCCACACTATTAATCCCTTAGGTCCTGCCACCGCTGGCACTTGTATGTTCCTCGAGGTCCACCTCACCGCAACCTTTCCCCTGGCTACCGGATAGTCTGTGTTTGCACAGTGCTGGTAACACGACTTCTTCTGTCGCCAAATAATCATCTCTTTCACAGACCGCTGCTCTGTGGCAGCTGCCACCCCTGCTCTTCTCAAGAAACGTCTGCACCCTCTTGCTTTTCTCGTAACCCTTAAGGGGACACCGAGGTCTCCTCCAAGAGGAAGGGTCCCCTCGGGGCGTATCCCCTCCTCAGAGAAATCTCTGCCGTCTCCCTGAGGAGCGCGGATTTCCCCAGCCCCGCGGCCGGGCGAGAGGAGCCCCGGGGGGACGGGGGATAGCGCTGGGACACCCCGCAGGTCTCCGCGGCGCCGGTACCGCCGGTGCCCGCCGCCAGGGTTGAGATCCGAGGGTGGCGTGGGGCGGGCGGGGAAGGGGCGTGCGTGCGTGCGTGTCTCCTGTGGAAATCCCGGAGCCTCCAGCTCCGCCCCGCGCGTGTCCGTGGGCTGGGGCCGGGCGGGGGAGCAGCCCCGGCCGCCGCCCCGCCCCGCCATGCCGCAGCCGTAGGCAGCCCGCGGCCGCTCCCAGCCCTCGGCCTCCGCGGCCTCCGGGCGGCGCGGCGGCGGCGGGCCCGGTCCTGCCCTGCCCGATGGGCAGCCTGCTGAGCGGGGTCAGCTTCAAGGAGCCCACCACGGTGGAGGACTGCGACTCCACCTGGGAGACCGACTCCGAGCCCGAAGCGGCGGACGCCGGCGGAGAGCCGCAGCGGCAGGAGGGGGTGTGCACCGCCGCGGGAGGCGGAGAAGAGCCGGCAGAGCTGTCCGCCGCGGACTGCCGGCCCCAGGAGCCACCACCGGCCCCGGCCCCGCCGCCAGAGGAAGGGGAGCGGGCAGAGGCGGACGCCACCAGCCCCGAGCAGGTACCGCTAGCGCCGGGGACTCCCCGCCTCGCCCTGCCCGCGGGCTCGGTAGCCGGGCTGGGAAGAGCGGCGGGGGCTGCTGGCACTCGGCGCTGGCGTCTGCGCCGTGCGGCGCCGGACCGGGTAGGGCCGGGCCGGACCGGACAGGGAGGTGCTGTTGCTGCTGCCCCGCTGAACTCCGTGGCTCCGGAGAACGGGCGGAGACGAGATGAGCACCTGGGCCGGTCCGGTCCAGCCCCAGTGCCTGCCGCCCTCCCCGCTCTGCGGTACCCGCGGGTCGGAGCAGGGTCCTGGCGCGGGGACCTTCGCACCGCATGAAGCATGGGGGGATTCGTGGGGAACTGGCGCTGTATCTGAGGGGTAAAGGAGCTGGGTCTCCTCACCCCCCATCGTGACGAGGACCGGCTCTTGGGAGAAAGCTGAGGCCTTGAAGTGCTGCTGTTTCTAGTGAAGGTTCTGCTTTAAATTAGATACAGTCTTGAACGTGGCATCTTAATGAAATGGGTGAAAAATCTGAATACTGGGTCATAGGTGGCAACAGATTTGTCGGTCCGAGGTGAGGAATTTTCAGGGCAAGTTTCTGTCTTTAAGGAATGTTTACAAATTACTACCCTAGGGAAATAAAGGGTTGCTTTGCCAGTATTTTGGGGGGGGAATTAGAACTGAATGCAGGGTGGACAAGCTGGGTCTTTTTTTTTTTTTTTTTTTTTTTTTTTTTGTCTGGTAGATATGTGTATATTTGGTTCAGAAACTGCAAAATTAAATAAGCATACAGGCTTCCCCCTTTTCTGATTGATACTAATGCCTGATAACTGAGTGTCAAGGGCTGCTGCTCGTTCAAGCAAGCTCGTTTTGCCTGTAGGTGTGGTCAAAAGCTGAACTTGAAAAAGGAAGAATGGAAATTGATGCTTGTTTGTCATTGATATGCTGTTGATAAACTAAGAGCTGAAAAAATAATAGAGACAAAATTCCAGTGCAGTCACAGGGACTTTCCTTTCTAGGCTTGACTTTAACCTATTATGTGTGTTCTGCAAGGAGTAGAGAGAATTTTTGTTTCTCATGTAGTCTTGGTTTCAGTGTAGAGACTTATTTAAGAAAGTGAAAAATAAAAAAACTCCTTGCTGCAATACGGTTAGATAGAAATTGCAAAGAAAATAAAGTTGTTGGTAGCAAGTTGAAGTCTGTACGCAAATGCTTCATTTTCTGCTTTTCTTCAATATCTGCAGCTTTTTCAAGTGTTCTGTAAAGGCAGTGGGATTGTTTTCATTGACCTTGGTGGGTTCTTGTTTCAGGTCACAGCTTCTGTACAGCTGGGCACCAGTACAAGTTCTCATACGTGTGTATTTCCTCTAAGCGGGTTTTTGTTTTCAGGATTTAGTGGTTCTTCTTACTAGGCTCTCAATTGCAGTTCTGATAGAGTTCAAGAAAGCATTAAAATGTAAATTTAGCCTTTCTGTCACTATTTGTTTTCTTCCACAGGATGCAGTGATAGCAATTAAGTCAATGTACACGGGACATATAGTCTTTGCAAATATTGTGGTTTCCTGTTCAAAATGAATGGTGTCTGCGTTTTCACGTTTAGTTCCTTGTATCACCCTGTGCCAGATCGTTCTATGTTACTTTGAAGTGTTGCACTTGAAAATGACAATCAACCTGTTGAAACAAATCAAATTCTGTCTCACTGGGGGGACGTTTCATTGTCTTGCTTTTGTATTTTATTATTTTAATTTAGGTTTAATGAGTGTGGTGTTAAGTATTCAGCAGGGAAATTTTCAGTTGTGACCAAACAGTAGGCAAATACATCAATTGGTGTTCATTTGTATTGCTGAAATCCGGCCTATAAAATAATTATTTTAATGTTACACCAATTCAGTATTTGCTGTGTTTGTGGATGGTTATTCTCTATTTTGTAACTGTTTCAGAGTGGTGATGGAACTGAGCTGACAGCCAAGCCAAAGAGAAGCTTCTACGCAGCAAGAGATTTATACAAGTACCGACACCAGTACCCAGTAAGAATATTTTAAGGTTTTAAATTGCCTTTTTAGTAGAAGACAGCACACAACCCAAATGTTTCTAAATCTCTTTGGGAAGATTCTGTACCCTTTGGTGCTTTATAAATATGACATATGAGAAGAATCAGAAAAGCTGATGCGGAGGAATGTGGAAGAGGAGTGAAACAGTATTCATCCCAGGTGTATGTAAAAACACACGAGATGGGTAAGCCTGGGAACAGCAGTAGGAGCCCAGAAAAAGGCTTGTGCCTTGAGCATCTAAAAGGATGGATGGCAGAGTTTGGACTTACAAATGTGTTGCTATGCTTGCTGCTCTAACCTCTGCCTCAGTAGAAGTACCAGTCAGAAGGAACTTCCAGGTCCTTAAACTGACCTTTAAATGCATGAGTAATTCTAAGCAATTTCCAGTTTTTATAAAACTCTGAAATGTTTTAGTCCTCAAATTATTCAGAGCAGAACATTACTTTCTGCATACTCTTGATAGGTTTTTGTAGGCTACTAATGTGCTATTTTCTTTCTTTCAGCAGAATTTCAAAGATCTCCGATACCAAAATGACTTGTGCAACCTCCGCTTCTACAAAAATAAAATCCCATTTAAACCTGATGGTGAGCAATTTGTGGCAATAAGAGTGAGAACAAAAGAATGTTCACTAGTAATAGTAACAAAGTGAAACTGCAGGGGGTATTACAGTGCTGACAAAGGTGTATAGCTATGACTTTAACCTCCCATTTGGAGTAGGTAAAACGAGTTAGCTTTGGCTCTAGGGAGGTGCTGCTTTTCTCAGGCATTCTTAACATGATGTAGTACCAGTTTGTTTGTACCAGTACTTTATGGTACTGCCACAACCTTTTATTAAACAAAAATAAAGCTGCTCAAGTATGCTGCACAAACTCTTGTTACTTGACTAGGAGTGGCAGCGATATGGGTGTTGTCCCTGGTGTTGTGAAAGGGAAAAAGAATGTGTTGTATCTCCCTTGTGTGATTATTATAATAACAATAATAAAATACCTTATTTCTTGAAGTCCCTGGTGGTCCTGGTAGTGGAGCAGGAACTGCATTTGCAAGGTTCTGCACAAACACAGAATGAGCTGAAAGATGACAAACACTGCTCTAGAGAGCTTGCGAGCAAGGAATGAGAGACATGAGGGTAGCAGACAGATGGGGCAGCAGAAGGAGGCAATAAAACAATCTTGGTTAGAATGATAGACATGAGTAGAATTAATCTGGAACTGAAAGCCAGAAAAAGTTGGAAGAGGGGTCCTTTGAAGAATAAAATGAAGGAGTAATTCAAGAGGATAAACCAGGAGAAAAGAAGAAGTTAGAGAGGGGTCTTCTCCTAAAATTTGTAAAGAAAAAAACGCCTCATAGAATGTTAGGACAAAACTACAGGTGGTGTTCTGAAAAGTGACTGATAGGCCACGAGGCTGAAATGTGGATGACTGATTATGCTGAAGTTTTTACTGAGAATGGAAAGGAGTAGCCACCACCTTGACATAAGTCTGTAGATCTTTGAGTGTTCAGAGGAAGCCTAGGCTACCACATTAGGGACTGAGGCACTAGGGGTGTTAATTAAAAAGGACATTTCTAGTGCAATACTGTATCTGAAGTGTAGGTCTCATATGTGTACTAGGAGACTATCTGCATGGAGCTTTGGTCCTTGTAGGCCACACTTGTGCTGTTTGATTTCTGGGAGAGGCCATGATGCAGTTGTAAAACTGTTGCTGGTTTCAGGGTTGAAACAGGCTAACAGTGAGTGTTCACACATGGAAAGAGACTGTACAGTATTTGGAACAAGGAACATCCTTTTATGTTCCTTGTGAATTTGTGAGGTCCCTTCCAACCCAGCCAATTCTATGATTCTATGAAATGAGGTGCCTCTGCTCATGGTATGGACTCAGTGTGAAGAATGATTAAGTTGATTAATTTCCTTTTACATGTACTTTGTCCTATTTTTTTGTCATTGTGTCTTTCCAAGAGGAACTGACTGAGGTCCACAACTGTGTGGTTTTCAGACCACTAAAGCCTGAAATTGTCATTTGTTGATCACGACCTGAGACCCCAAGGTCAAACTCATGGCAACAGAATGAAGACTTTTGGCCACAGCTAATGGAGAAAAGTTTCCCAATTAAGTTTTAGTGACTGAATTAATTTTAAATTAAAATGAATTTATTTATGGGTGTAAACATAATATGTTAAGGAAAATCAGAAGTATGTATTCTGTCATTATGTTAACTTGTCATGGACTTTTTGTAGCAGGACACTGGTTTTGATGGCTACCTAACAGTTTTCAAATTGTTTTTTTGCAGGGGTTTATATTGAAGAAGTCCTAAATAAATGGAAAGGAGACTACGAAAAACTGGAACATAACCACACATACATACAGTGGTTGGTTACTTATTATCTATTTCTTTTTCAAGCATTAATTTGTTTAAGTGTTCATATACTGTGAAACATATGCACTTTTTGTTTTAACAGGCTTTTTCCACTGAGAGAACAAGGTCTGAATTTCTACGCTAAAGAATTAACTACATATGAAATTGAGGTAATACAAATTGAGCTCAAAACAAACCAGCACATTAATGTTGATACTTAACTGCTTTTTGTTATGTAGAGTTGTTTTATACAATGCAGAAGTACTTGCTCTAGTGCTTAGAATTTTGGATGTATTCTTTGTTTATTAGGAATTCAAGAAAACAAAAGAAGCAATTAGAAGATTCCTTCTGGCTTACAAAATGATGTTGGAGTTCTTTGGAATAAAACTGATTGATAAAACTGGAAATGTAGCACGAGCTGCTAACTGGCAAGAAAGATTTCAGCATTTGAATGAGTAAGTAATGACATACACTCCACTCTCCTGGGTTGCTATAGAATCTCCTTAGCTTTTTTTTTATTATTTCCTAGAGAAAGGGAAAATATAGTTTCAAAAAGCCTGCTAGGAAAAAGAGAAAAAGGAATAGTCAGTGTTTGGTTTGTGTCGGTATTCTTCCTTCCCCTTTTTTTGATTGTCCTTCTCACTTGTTACCATTTTAACTGACATCAGTGAATTCCCTGAAAATATAACTTCAGATGGTGCTGAAGAAGATCACAGTTCCAAATTAACTAGTTTTTCATGCTACTGAGTGCATTTTCACCTGATCCCAAAGTGCTGCTGCTCAGTTGGAAAGAACAAGTGGCTTATTGTTGTGCTCATGTTTCATTTTGAGAAAAATCAAAATCTCCACCCCTGTATGGAAGCTAAATAACAATATTTCTCTCCTCAAAACTTTTCTTTATTTTTATTTAATACCTTTCAATGGCAGTGCTTAGCAGGCGAGGGTTAGACGTGCATTAAGTCAAACTTCAGCCCGACTTTCAGCAAATAACATCTGTCACCTCTCATTGGCATTGAGTGGAGCATAAGTTTGCATAAGTCCTGTGTGGATTAATTGTATCAAAATATTTTTCAAATCAGTTGGTCACTTTGGAAGGTTGTTTTCTTGCAGTATTTTGTACTGCTATCTAAATGGAAGCTTGTTGGGAGGCTTGCTAGTGGATAATTTTGAATGGATAATGAAAATAATTTGTTGATTAATTAATTAATTTTAGTCATATATTCTCTGAGTTAACTTGTGTGTGGACTTAAGGCTCAGGTCACAAATAAAACAGGGCTTCAGGAAGCTCAAATATTACTGGAAGTATTTACATTGTAATCCCTATATTCTCACAACTGAGAATACAGAATTTTAAATCAGGAATTGGGACTCTATGTAATTCTAGCCATCTAAAATTTAGGCATTTAAATGTTCATTCAGGTGTACTTTACAAGGGAAAGAGCTCTTCAGAAGCAGTTCCAGAAGATAGTTTCTTCTATTTATCTTTGATGATTATTAGGACAGTAGGACTTGCTTCTGTTTCTCCCAGTAGTGACCATCAGAAGTGTAGGTAGCTAGTCTAGAATGGAGACCCAGATTTTAAATACCTTAAGTGAAGTGCAGTGAATCCTATTCCATAACTGTATTTCATAGAATCATAGAAAGTTAGGGGTTGGAAGGGACCTCAAAAAATAATCTAGTCCAACCCCTCCTGCCATAGCAGGGTCACCTATATCAGGTCACCCAGGAATGCATCCAGGTGGGCTTTGAATGCCTCCAGGGAAGGAGATTCCACAACCTCCCTGGGCAGCCTGTTCCAGTGCACTGTCACCCTTATAGTGAAAAAATTCTTCCTAATATTTAAATGGAACTGCCTATGCTCCAGTTTGTAACCATTGCCCTTTGTCCTACTATTAGTCAGTCACCCCTCAGAAAAGCTTGACTTTGTCCTCCTGGCACTCACCCCTTACATATTTATAAACATGGATGAGGTCACCCCTCATTCTCCTCTTCTCCAAGCTGAAGAGCCCCAGCTCCCTCAGCCTTTCCTCATAAGGGAGATGTTCCACTCCCTTCAGCGTCTTGGTCACTCTGTGCTGGACTCTTTCCAAGCAGTTGCCTGTCCTTCTGGAACTGAGGGGCCCAGAACTGGACGCAATATTCCAGATGTGGCCTCATCAGGGCAGAGTTGAGGGGGAGGAGAACCTCTCTAGACCTACTAGCCACATCCCTTCCAATTTACTGTAATACACTACAAAAACTGTGTTTTATAAAGTGACTTGGTATTCTCCTCTGAAAGAATACATACAGTAGAAGGAATCAAACCAGTACACACTTCAGATTTTTCCCACCCCATTGGTGCATTGCCTCAGTGCATTTTACAGAGACCAATTTTCACTCACAACATCCTAGTGAAGGAGGTGCTAGCAGTCTTCAGCAGCTGTGTGAAATTAAAGGACAGGAAGCCTGAAGTAACATACCCAGATTCATAAAAATTAGCAAGGAATTGCTGTTCCAATTCTGTATCTGTAAGGTATGTTGTTTTTCTGATTCAGTGGGATTTTTTCACCCTTTTCTTTCAAAGGTCTCAACACAACTACTTGAGAATCACTCGAATTCTGAAAAGTCTTGGTGAGCTTGGATATGAGAGTTTCAAATCTCCCCTGGTAAAATTCATTCTCCATGAAGCTCTTGTGGAAGATACCATTCCCAACATTAAGCAAAGTGCTCTAGAATATTTTGTTTATACTATTAGAGACAGAAGAGAAAGGAGGAAACTCCTGAGATTTGCCCAACAGCATTATACACCCTCAGAGCATTTTATCTGGGGACCCCCAAGAAAACAGAAGTCAGAAGGAAGCAAAACAAATAGAAAGCCAGCATCTCCCATTTCTATTCACAATAGTTACATTTCTAAGCATAAGAAACCAAAAGAGCCTAAGAATACATCAGCAAGTGGAAGCTCAGCCAGTAAAACAACAGAAGGAAAGAAGGTAGAACTCCCAAAAAATGGAGAAGAAAATGACTTGGATGAACAAGAAATGAACTGTGATGCTGTTAGGCAGAACAACAGTGAAAAGAACAGTGAAACTGTTACCCATCAGCTTTCAAAATCAGAAGAAACTAATGATATTTCAGACAGGAAGGAAGATGCTTCTCATTTGAAAAAAGATGATGAAAATCTGAGCAATGACTGTGGAAATCACCCAGGCACGATAGAGAAAGATTCATGTGACACTGAGAATTTGTCAGATAACACAACAGTGGATCTACAAGATAACCTGGATAAGGATACGCTTTCTGGGGGGACCACCACAAAAATCAAGGATGAGCTCAAATCATGAGTCTGAAGTTAAAAATCATTATGTTTCATATTGAATGAAGCAACAAATTCATTGCTCCTTCATTTTGGGTGAAATCTCCATCTAGTGTAGTATAAAATGTTCATGAGACTATGCTTGTTGTGAATACATCAGATTAGACTTAAGTTAATTATATTTTTATCAACCTCAGTTTATCACTAGTCAACCAGGTGTAGCTCTTTAAAACATTCATGTATATTCAAAGCTAACAAATTCCTTATCTTTTCCAGACAGATTGCATAGAAAAGGTGATATATTTTGTAGCCACTAAATTTATCCACTATTTAAACAAACAAACAAAAAAACCACTAGAAGGCCTTGGAGCATAAGAATTTTTTACATTTCTTTCAATATGCTTTAAGTGTTTATTTCTTATTATGAAATGACTAGAAATTATTTCAAGAGCACAGAGTTTTTTTTCTGAGTGGACTGGGTATTTTTAGGAGCTATGTTGATGATTAATGGCAGTATTTGCACAGCATCTTTTACCTGAGATTAACATCCTTGTCCAAGACACTTAGTAACAGCTATCAAAATGTCCTGTGCAGCTGGGTGTCAGTGTATGTTGAATAAAAACAGTGAAACTGAATCCACAGCTTTTGGGTATAAAGCAACTTGCTCTTCAAATTTCTTATAGGCCCTGTTAAGTTCTTTCTTCATTCAGAAGTTACTACTACTAATTTGGAAGGAGGGATCTCTTTGATCACTCAGACTTGGTCTCAGTGTGGAAGCTCTTTGGTAATCAGTAACAGAACAACTCTCTCAGCTGGGTTTAGAACCTGGAAGGCCTCTTGAAAAGCAGAAAGCAGCTGAAAAGAGGTGGCTTCAACACAAAACACTGCATAATCATCAAAGCCATCAGAGAAAAAGTTACCTGGCCTGTCCGGGTGGATCTTCCCTGAACTTGCAAGTTTCTTGGATGGCTTTGGGTAAGATCTGCACAATGCTGAACTGCTGTTGCTGGGGCTGGGAGAGGAAGGCAGTCCTGATGCTTCCTTCCTGCTGTCTCTCTCTTCTTTTTGCTCTGTATCAGAGGTCCTTCACAGTTTAATTTTCTTTTGATTATAGGCTGAAACCTGTGGCTGGCCAGTCTGCTGCCATGGCTGGAGGCCAGCAGGTAGGAATTTCCCAATTAAGAACTTTCCCAACCTTCTTTACTGAAGGACTTTCTGGTTTCCCTGAGTAGCCTCTTCTGATTTAGTACCATTCAATCAACGATGATAGTACCCAGGAAGTTAATAGTGTGGAACATGAATTTAAAAATAATGCAGGTAGAATCTCACACTTTCTACAGTCCTAAAATAATCTAAAACTTCTGTATGTGTTTTCTATTTAAAAGTCTATATGTTATCCACTGCCTTTAATGTATTTTTAATGAAAAGGTACAAGGCAAGTAGCTGACTACAGTTTGAGTGTTGGAGTGCTATGAGACTTTAATCAAGTCTCACAGCTCAAGAAGACAAAGTCTTCGGGGGTTTCAGAGCATAAACAGAATGTCTTGTATTTTTCTGTTTCACTAATACCCATCATGGCAGTTTATCATCCATTGCTTTCCCTGGGTAGCACTGTTTCTTGGGATCAAATAGAGTGGCAGCCAGAGATATTGGTACCTATGAACACAGGTAAGGTTCTCTCCATCCTAAAGAGGCAGAAAAGAAGGAAGGTGTGTCCCTCCTTCTCCTGTGCTTACTTGTAAAGAAAGGGTCATTTGTACATGGATTTTTTTAAAGGTAACCCAGATTGTTCAAGGAAACATTAAGTATGTGATAGCAGAAATGCTCCAGATAATTCCTCCTACAGCCAGTGCTGCTTAAAAGCTGGAAAGGTGAAAAGAAGCCTTTCACAATACCCAGGACTTGAACTAGGATGCCTGTGTTATGTTTGCCTCTGACTTTTGGAGCAGAAGGGGACACAAAATAGTGAGATGAAATGGGTCTGTGTAGTTAAGGATTCTGGCCCCACCTGTAAGCACAGGCAGGACAACTTTATGTTCTGCCTATGACTTTTTAAAATCTTGAGTGCCTCACCATGCTGACTTAATAGTGTTGTTTTTACATAGTTATTTCTTGAAGGGCATAAGGAAAACTTACACACTGCGTATGAAGAACATAACTAGAAGGTAGGTAGTTGTACAGAGCCTTCAATTTATGGACTTTAGTATTAAGGCTAAACACTATAAAAATACCTAGTATTCAAGTGAAATAAGGGATGCTCGGAGTGTTACTATATTTATACTGCCATTTGATTGAACATAGAATATTGCCTACTGCCAAGAAAAAATAACAAATCTTGCTCTTGGGATTTGCATCCAAAAGATGTCTCTGCAGTACAGTATTCTGTTATTGTGACACAGCTTTCACCTGTACATGCTTGCTGGTTCAACCACTCAAAATCAGCTGCTTAATGTGCTTTTAATCTGGTGAGGCTCTCTGCGTTAAGGGCCCAGTGTATCTGAAAATACAATCAAGAACTTTGGGACTCATGTACTTAGTAACTCTGCAGTTATTTTATTTTTTTAAAATCTGCAGCTCCTTGTATTCCTATCAAGTTTTTACAGAAGTGAAAAGAGTAGTGGCATACCAGTTGCCTACAAAAAAGTATGGGTATTAGGTATGTGAGGTTTCTTGTGTCAGGTGGGCTCTTGCACTCTGATCTTTGTTTTATAGCTTTAGCAGCAGAATTACTCCCATGTGACACTTCAGCTTTAACACAAGCATTCTTCTCTATGTAAAATGTGACAGTATATTATTCTTTTCATGAAAGAGTTGTTTCTTCTGATGTTGTAAGCGCTTAAAAGAAGGATTCATTGCAGAGCAATCTTGCAGCGTAGCATCCCATTGAGATTTGTGAGGATCAAGTGGGTGCACTGTGTGCGTTTCATTACAGAATCATGGCCTTAGCAACCAGAGGCTCCCCATGCTTGAGTTTTCTTAATATTGGCTTTTAGGTTTACAGTACAATATGTAGAAATGATTGTATTAAAAACGCCAGTAGTCATTGAATCGTTACTTCAGGAACTGGGGATATGCAAAGGAAGTCTGGACATTTGCTCATTTTTAAGCTTGTTTTTGCATTGCTATGCACCTAAGTATTCAGTGATTTCTGTGTAATTGCACAATAATTCTATTTTTGAATCTGAGCTATTCGTTTACTAATTGAACAGAACCTCCCATACAGGTGTTCTTTCCTAATAAGTACATCTCAGTAGCCTCTGGGACAGCTAAATGGGAATAGTGTGTATACCTACACACCTGTAGATTTGGTTTTAAGTATCCTAAGGTGAGAGGAATGCACAGCTTGCTACAACATGACTGTGCACACACATGCAAGTGAAGGTGGTCCTGCAAATCATGCAGAAAATGCAACACTTTAGGATTAGTTTCAACTTTGTGCCCTACTATCCAGGATGTAACTGTACCTTGGTACCTGATACTGTCTGGATGTAGAGACTGAAGGCTTCTGTAGAGGAGATTTGCACCACAGACCATTCAGATAAGATGAGCAGTTATTCATTGGCATATATCTAGGAGCAGAACTGAGCTCTTGATGTCCATTTTGCTCATATTTAAAGGCATGATCCTGAGAAATGTTTGCAGTGAGTCTTTGAGAGTTTTTCTCAGGCTTGGTCAGCTCCTCAGTTTGCTGCTTTGAGATTGCAGCAGTCTCATGTATTAGGTATTTGTGTAATCATAGCTAATGTTTCCTGTACCCTGGTGTAAGTCTCCTTGAGCCATTCCAGAATAATAATCTGCAGGTGCATATACCTGTACTATAGCCAGAACGTTTACAAACTTTTTATAATTTTGATGGCTGATCCAGTAAGGTAAGTCTAGGGAGACTTACTAGATTTAAACAGAAAAGAGATCTTTTTAATTTTTTTAAACAAAATATATGTATATATGCTAATTTAGTTAATTTTTTTCACCTTTCTTTTTCTGATGGTTGTGGTGGTACTGATCCCAAATTATAGTAAGATATATATGTTTAACTGAAAATGTAGCTCCAACTTTTACAGGTAACATTATATTGAATTTCCTTGACAAAAGCTGTATTTATGAATAAGATGAAAGTATGTGAAGTAAGTTTTGCCATTAATAAAAATGTGACACTATGATCCTGCTCCCAGCAGTGGCCACTAATGATGTGAAACGAAGATCAAATGAGGTGACCCCAGTTTTCTCCAGGAATTTTTCCATTTTTGAACTTATTTTCTTTCAGCCTCTGCAATTGTGGCTATGAGTTCCAGGTTTTAATTGTTTTCTGTGGAAGAAGTTTGTCTCACTTGTCTCAGATCTGATTATTCAAGAATTGTTAGTGCATTTGAACACAGTTGCTGAAAGTACTGTTAAGATGAACAATAATCCACTTCAAGTTAGATTTTAAAAGCCATGTGAGATTCTAATGCTAAAATACTTGCTTAGGGAGAAAATGTCCTGTGTTTCTGTCCTGAGGCTGTCTGCTTAGGCTGAAAACTTGTCCTGTGTTGATGACAATATTCTTGTACTTGTCCCATCTGAATAAATTTTTACACATAACTTCTTTTTTATCAAGTATGAAAAGTCAGATTGCAACTTCAGAACAGATTTTAATTTTTTTCTATCAGTGTAAACCCAAAATCAGTCAAAGGCAAAACCCATTCCTATCCCATATCTGAGTGAGGTTCTTTAGGATTTGGAGACACCAGCATTGATGGCTGTAATGTTGTGATCATTTAGAAGACAGAAATACTGTTGGGAGTTTCCTGAGAACTACCCTCCTCAGTCCACATTTTGGTAACTTATTTTGATACCTGTCCCCAGTTCCAATTGCAATAGGTGTGACTGCTCAAAAGGTGGTTTTGATGGCCATGGGAGTCTGAAAATGAAGGATGGGTCAAAAATGCCTAAGCATGGGCAACCTGCCCTTTGTTCACTTCACAGTCATTACTGCAGCTTCACTGCTAACAGGTATTTACATGCAGTTCCCCAAGGGGAATGGAAATTGAGTCTCTAACATCTCTGTGCTCTGTATTGCCTATCAACTGCTTCTTTTCCTGAAAGCTCTGTTCTTTTTACAACCCATGTTTTCAGGTATTCTCACTTAGACCATTAGGGGAAGCAAGAGTTTATTTTAAGAATATATTTAATACGTGCCATACCTAATAGAGTCTTAAATATAGTTCAGAAGCTAGAGATCAATTAAATAGAGACTTCCTGTGGCTTTACATTTATCATCACCTTTGTATTTATTTTCAAAAGCATTAAGCTGTTTACTATAAAATAACATGAGAATTGGCAAATTGTTCTGAAAGAAGTCTCTTACTTCTTAGAAACTCAGCACTTTTTAATTCTACCATGCTTACAAGTCTAGTGGTGTATTCATCAACTAAAGTTTATTGTGAAATATACTGAATGTATTTACTGCTGTGGCTAACTGTGTGAAAATTACTGTTTTGCAGTAAAAAAACGGGTTATGGCACATATGTTTTTGGGATCTGCTGAAGCATGTTTGCTAATCATTAGTTGCTCTTTTTTCTGTGTTTTAACCAATCCACGGTTGTTTGCCCTTTATGCTGTTTGACAGTGACAGATGATTAGGAATAGCTTTGCACTGATAAAATTTGGAAGTTACATAGGCTTCATTGCTAAAATGCAATCTAAAACCAAAAAAAAGTGCAATACAAAGAAAAAAAAAAATCAAGCAAAACCCAATAATTTTTACTTGCAAAATGGAACAAGTTACATGTCAGTTTTTATGAGTGGTCCTGCTCTCTTCTCTGTATTCCTTTGCAGTGTTTAATTACAGAATGCTGTGCATGTTTGGTAGTACCAATACCATATGTATGTGGTAGGAGTGGTAACCAGTTTCTGGATTTGTAATGCACTAAAAAGATATATTTTATAATTCTGTAACTGTATGGCAGTGTTATGCCAAAAAAATGTATAAACATAAAAAAGCAATAGTTTATGTTGCTTACTGCTATATTTTGACTGGTTTGTAAAATTAAAGACTTGGATTTCCTTTCAGGTAAATATATTTTTAATAACAGCAGCCAAAACGTCTAAATCAATAAAGCTTCTTCATTTAGCAGTATTGTTTTAGCAACATGTACAAATATTGTGTAGCTCTAATGATGTGTAATTGCTGTTTGGCACTTGTTTGTATAGTCTTCTGTAAATGTGTTGACACTTACAAGTAGGGCATTAAAGGCTCTGGTTCTCCTATTTTTGTTGTCAGTGACAAAACCACTGTGGATAGCAGAGGAATAAGGGAGAGCTCGCAGTGAGCTTTACTAAAGGCTCAGGGGCTTTTTAATTTAAGAAAAAATACATGCTATGGAAACTCTGTTAACATTAAAGGGTAAGATATCCATAATGATATTGCAGGGAGAAGCTCTCTGGAGCAGTGCCAGCAACTGGCTACTGCTGCTTAAACTTAGCAAGGAAACATTTCACCTGCTGGTTGTATTTATCCTCTGCTTAAGTTGTAGAATTGGATGGCTTCAGCTCCTTTTACCCCAGTTTTCCAATAAGCTGTTACTTGCATGGTGGGACTGTAGATCTGTGTAGCTCTATAAAGGGTCCAGCAGCTTTGGAGAGGGTTTGCTACTCTCACACGTTCCTTCTTCAAACGAGAAGTAGGTGCTCCTTATGTATGAGGAGTGCTTCATGCATAGTCCATGTTTTAAACAAAGCTTGGCTTTAGCATGGCTGTATTAACTTATTTCCCTGTTGTCAGACCACCCAGGGTTGGGGTTGAAGGGGTAGGCAATAACACGATGCATCAGTGCTTTGGTTTCTCAGAAAATGCAGTTGCACTCCCCTTGAGGCAACTGCGATGGTTTTATCTACTCCCTGGCAGACTGGCTGCAAGGCAGCTGGCCTCCTCTACCCTGGGGCCCTAAACTTAACAACTTCAAGGGCTGTGGCCTATATGGAGACACTTAGACATGTTCCTGGCTGTTGTACCAGCAGCTTCAGACTTTGAGCGTGCCTTCAGTAAAAAGGTCCTTCCTCTATGAGCATGCACCCTCATGAGTGCCAGAGCTGCTTCTGAAGGGTTTCCTTGGGGCTCGTTACAAGGGTAAGAACATAAAGTGATAGCCCAAATCTAGCTGTCCCAGTTAAATTGAGACAAACCAGCTTCTGGCAGAGGTGGAGCAAGGGGTGATGTGCTTGCACCCAGTGCGTTGCCTGCTGCCTTCCTGTGCCAAAGGGACAGGTGACCTCTGTTGTGCCTTGGGGTCAGTAAAGGAGCTCGCTGCTCTCCCCCTATCTCCATACAGATATGATGTTGGTTGGTAATACATGCACAGTGCTCAGGGCATACATCCTCCTGCTTTACTTTCTTTTGGGCAGTGAAATCTTGGAAATTTTCAGGTGCTGGGGTGACGGGGGGCACCCAGCAAGGACAAACTGAGACAGCAGCGCTTGTGTTTTGTGTGAGGAGAGCTGGGAAGCACTTTTGTCATGCACAGGGTGTTGATGGAGATGGATGAAATAAACCTGAACTACCTCTGTTGTTTAGGGAGCTAAACCACATGGGTTTGTTTTGATTTTGTTCTTTTGTTGAAATATTTCTAATAGAGCTGTGCCATAAAATTGAGATGGGAATATTTTATTTTTACATATGTGAATGATCTTGAACAAGGCCTGAAATGTTTGTAACGATCACATTAATTGCAAAAATGGGATTCAGCTAACAAAACCTGGGAATACTCAAAATTACATTTTAATTGATTTATTTTGCTTTGTTTGACTGGCTGGTAATAAACTGGAAGACAAGATATTAAATATCTTCACTCCCTGGGGTCAAACAGACCAAGTATTACTACTTCAAAGTTAAACCAGTTAAGTGTAACTGAAGAGTTTAAAATTAATCCTCCAAAGAAGCAGCGAAAGTATCTACAAAAGTATTTTGCAACTAAATAAAGATATATATTGACACTGCTTTAAAAATACTAGCTTCAGGTATCTTCTGAGGTGGATGACATCCTAGTCAAAACTCTAGTATGACTTTATTGAGTCATTTGTACCCAGTATGAAATTTGCATTTTCATGATGCCTGTTCTTTCATGTGTGGCTCTTTTCAGCAGGGGTAGGAAAGGTGGGTTTTTAGAAATACTGGGGTCCCTGGTGTTGTCCCTGCCTTGGAAGGCTGTCACTGCTGGCTGGCACAGTGGGACAGTCAGGCATAGTCTGGGGTCAGGGTTGTAAAATGGCCCCGCTCCTACCTCTCTAAAGATGCTGTAATCAAACACACTTCATTTCCCCATAAGGAGATGAGCTGAAGCTTTCTCAGAGCTGGCTTGGGATCTGCCACTCCCAGCCAGAATCCAAGGCTGGGCAGGGGATGTTGTGTCTCACTGCTGGGGTCTGATTCCTGCAGGCCAAGGTATCTTCCTGGGGGTACCTGCCTGAGTGCAGTTACCTGCATCAATTATTTGCAGCTCAGACCTTTCCTTATGGTTGGTTTACATATTATAGGATGAACTTAAAATTATTTTCCAAGAAATCTATCATAAAAACAATTTATGGAGGCTTAATTATGCTGAAATATTTGCCTTATCTGATAAACTCTTGATATGCTTTTAAAATCTTCTGATACAGTATATGCACTGGATCAGGTGTTTTTGTAGGCAATATGTAATTTCCAGGCTTACTGAATGTAGGAAGAACATTTAAAATTCAACTGAGTCATTTTATTTTTATTTAATGTATAAATCAGACATAATTCATGCATAGTTCCTTCCAGGTTTAGACATTTATTGAGCACTATGTATAGTTATAAACATTTTGTTGCAGCTGTTTGAAATTTCAGAATAGAAATAGAAAAAAAAAAACCCCTCACATTTTCACTTCTCCAGTTTCCTTTGTAAGCTTAAACAAGGAAGCCTCAAATGTTCTGCTTCCAGACTGACAGCTGAATTTAGGGTCTTAGATTACATCTGAGAACTAAGACTTGGGACCTGTCCTATGTGAATCCCTCAGTCACTTGGAAGCAAATGTGTAGTACGTGGTTAACTCAAAATCTGGAAATGTAGAAGAATTTTCTGAAGCTCTAAGGCAGCTAATGATGATGCTTAGTTAATGAGTGCTCTCAGGAAGTCTGTGAAGGGTGTCTCTGCATCTAAAGGGAGCTCAGGAGGAGTCTAATTCTTCAGTCAGTTTTGAAAAGGTTATCATTAAACCCCACATTTTAACTCTTCACTTAAGAGTTCTTTCTTTTAAATTTTTTTTCCCTCTTCTCATCCCTTGGGAAATGGAGAGCCCAGCTCAGATCCAGCCCACATAGGGAGTACCACTGCTTTTAAGGACATGTGTAGGTGATTGCAGTGAGCATTCCTGTGACTTGATGTAAAATTTCCCAAAAGACTCCACTCAGGTATTAGAGTTTGTTTATGGTAACGAAGGCCTAGTGCCATAAAGCCAGCAAGAATATGTCCCAAAAGTGCTTTTGAGAAGCTTTCCACCACTTTGTATAAAATGCTGCTGACAAAATTTCAATCTTGAAATCTCCTGCAACCATCAGATAATTAAGAAATGCTGCTGAGTCACACTTGGATAGGGTAAGTGCCTCCCTGAGGCATGGCTGGGAGCACCGAAGCCTATTTCAGCTGTGTCCCTGAACGCAGAGGATGTGAATGATTAAATAACATACCCAGTGGCACCTTCTCTGCTGATTCATTTGCTGCACTGCTACTGAGATAATAGGTGTCTTACCAGGTAAATTCAAGGCAGAGTCAGAGTTTGGCCAGAACTTTACAGAGACCTTTTTCTGTAGACTCAGAAGCATGATAAATTTACATAGTAAGAGTCACATTGTAGTTCAAGGATATTTGTTGGACAGAATCCAAGTCTTCTGGGACCTGCTTGTTGAAATTAGAAGTGAAAATAGAGACTCTTCATCCACTGACACCTGAGTTAATCCCAGCAAGCCACATCCACTTTGTCAGGAATAATTTGGGAGATTATATATATCCCAGTCCTTTGGTGTGAACCATCCAAGCGCAAATGTGAAGCTAGGACTTTGGTGACTGAATCCTTCGATATGAAATTAAAAAATCAAATTAAAAAATAGTGTTCCAAGTGTAAAATCTGTGATCCAGATAGCTCCAGTTCAGTGTCTACCCTACCCTAAATTGTCTTACCTTTAAAGTCACATTTTCCCACATGCCTGATGTCCCATTTCTGGGCAGGTTCCAATGGCAAAATTTAAACATCAGGAGGCAGATGGGAATTAATGAAAGATTATAGGGAGGTGCAAGGCGGGATTCTCAGAGAAAAGGCACAAAAAGAAGTCTGTTGCATTGGAGAGTTTCTTGCCCAAGGATACTGCTGAAGGCATGACTTAGGGATGAGAAAAGGACCTTCATGCTTTTGTGAGACAGACTGTGTATAGACTGGAGGTGGGTGCTCCCCTTGTTGCCTACTCGCTTTCTCAGCCAGAGCTAACTGGGTATCATTGACTTGAAGATAAGTAGAAATATTTCAAAAGAGACTTGTATTCAAAATCCCAGTGCATTCATGGATCTGGAAATCTAATTTCACTATCCTGTGAGTGGAAAGCTTTGTTAAAAAGTCCTGAGCCTAGTTTAAACAGGATTTTCTCAAGGGCCAATGCTCACTCTTGTAGATCATCATGGAGAAACAGTCCTTAATCACAAATCTTGCTCTTTTTTTTTTTTTTTGTCTCAATGCAAGCCTGATGTCAGGGGCCCAGCTTCACATACAGGCTCTGCAATATCTGTGCAAAAAAAAGGGCATCCCTGATCCAGTGCAATCCTGTAACCTGGGTTCAGACTGTAATGAAAAGAGCTGTAGAAGAAAGAACTGTAAGATGCCTCATTAGGGCCTCCTCTGCTCCTCAGGGAAGTTGGGGTTAAGCCCACCCCTCCACCCCTGATCCCTAAGATTTGCCTGAGCTGTGCTGCAGCTGTGCTTGCACCCAGCCATCTGACTCAGTGAACCCAGCTGGGTGACTTTACTCATGGCTTGACTGGACCTGTTTTGGCATTATTGGGTTTTTGCTTTTTTTTTTTTCAATTTTGTAGCTAACCGAGGGAAGTAGAATATTAAACAGTGATTTAACTGAATAGAATTCGCTGCAAATATAATGAGATAGGCTGCTGGCAAGATGCTTCAATGCCTCAGACACCTGCCTGGAGGGCCACTGTGGGTCTTCCTTCCTCCAACATCCTCCTTGGACCACTGCAGCCCCAAACCATGGCACCAGCCAGAGTAGCAGCTGTGAGGCTCTGAACCACTGCTGGTGCCTGCTCCCTCCTGGCACCACAACCCCAGAGCCTGCTGACTTACAGCATGGCCCTACAGCTGGTGGCTTTGTTTGTTCTTCTGGGCTCAGCCTTTCTCTTCTCCCACTCTCACTGTCCTGGCTTTGGTCTGATCCCACCTCTCTTGCCTCCTGCTCATTCTTCTCTGCATCCCTTTACAACAACAAAGAACTCAGAAGATAGCCAGTATGAGGACCAAAACTAATGGCAGTCACACATTTGTTAGTCATATCAATGTTCATATCCACACTAATGACAGCACTGCTGAGCGTAGCTATGTTGCAGTCTTTCTTTCTCCTAACTCTGGTGGTCATTTGGATGGTAACTTTACCGGTCTGGAGACTGCCTCCAGCCTGCAGACACCACCCCAGGCTCAAAGAATCAACGCTGGGAGCAAACACTCAAAGCTAAAACAAGGTAACTGCAGGAATGTCTAGGATTTACACATTGCTGTTCACACAGGTCATGACAATATTAGTTTCTGTGTTCATTTGGCACTGGTTCCCTCCTGATTTTGCAATTATAATTACTGGCAAGATTAGAGAACCTGTTCTTTACTTATAAATCTTCTAAAGATTATTAGTAAAAATCAGCTGAACTCTTCAAATGGTCTCCAGGTGAAAACTGGGATGCTGTTGTGAGGTTAAGGTCACTATTTGAAAAATAATCCTCAATTTCTGAGGTGAAAGGCTCTTTGATTTTCTGCCTCCAGATTGCTTCACCTCTATCTCTCTTATCTATCTACAGTGAAAGTTGAAAATATCTCAGGGTGAGCAGGTGATGGATGGCTCGTGAGGAAATGCAGTGAGACCACAGGAAACTGATGAGATGCTTTCTGTGGAAGCCAAGCTGCAGGACAAGAGAGGCAATTCACGAGTGGTGGAACAGCTGGCATCTCCAACTCACACCATCTGGATTTGTGTGATTTTGTAATATTTATTGTCACTAACTCTGAGAGGAATATGAATAGAGCTGGCTGCAAGTAGAAATGAGCTGGCTTTTCAATAGAGTGAATTGTGTGCAGAGCTTTGCCAGGGACACATAGCAGGGTGAGTGTCTGATACCAGCCCGCCAGCCATGAGTTACCACTTCACTGGTCAGGCTGTCTGAATTAAACAACAACAGAAAGTTTCTCAGTCAGGCAAGGGAAGCCCTGCTGAAAAAATGGCATTTCAAATCTATCATTCAGAGAGGGGAAATAGAAAGCTGCCAGCTCTTCATCTTTAGCCTGCAGCTTCTTGAAAGCTGCATCATTTTTTCTTTAAAGCCTTAGCATCAGTAGACGTGGTTTTACTCAGGAATCTTACACTTATATTTTTAAAATTTCTTTTTGGGTCTTATGGTTAAGTGACCCATCTCTACCTAAGAGCTACAGAAAATGGAACAACTTTCAAGTGCACTGCCTTAAATCTTCTGATTTGAGCCAGTTTGTGAGTTTGGGGTTCTCAAATGTGATTGTGAAAGCATTGCAATTGTTGGTGTTGAGCATATTCATACAGGTAGCATGACTGCTGAAGAACTCTTCTCTGGAGGTGCCTGTTTCTCTCCTAGAACAGGAGTAAACACTAAAGGGAATACTGCTGCTCCTAACACAGCTGGGTTAGAAGCTCAAAGTGGGACAGGATGAGTTTAGGCTTTTATGTTTCTGTTATTCATCTGTGAAATAGGATAACATTTTTTTCCCTTCCTGTGGATCAGCCAAAGGATAAATTCCTCTTTTCCTGCCACTGTAATCTAGTAATTACATGACAGCTCAACCTGGCTTTTCTTTTAAAATTTGCCTTCCTTTCCTCCTTGCTTTCTTTTTTTGTTTTTGATCTTGCACATTTCAGTCCTGTGTGATTTGGGAACTGACCTATTTTTGATCATTGCCTGTAGTATCAAAACAATAGTACATGCCATAAAATCTTATACAAAAATTATCATTTTAATCTAATAGATTGCTGTATTTCCTACATCTTTTCTTCATCTCTGAAAGACAGGCTTGGTTGTGAGTTGTTTTTTTTTAAATGGAAAAACACTGGTTCTCTATTCTGGGATTCAGTCCAGAGCTGAAAACACTGGTGTTTCTAGTACATCAATTTACAAAACCCGTTAGTTGAAGAAAAATGTAGCAAGGCACTGCCACTATGAAGTGCCTAGCTAAGAAGGACACAAAAATGCATCTCATGCCCAGCTTGCACGGAGTGCAATGACTCAAAAGGGAAAGAGCAGTCACAGAGAGCAGCTCTGGCTCTTCTGTCCTTAGGTAGCAGAAATGGGTAATAAAAGCAACAGCAGAGAGGAATTCAAAGATCCTGAACTGGCATTAACAAGATACCTCTCTAGAAAAGCCTGTAACAATGACAGAAATGTCTTCAACACTCAAGACTGGTCTGTAACTAGCATGTGAAGAGGACACTGAGGAGGCCAACTCATGTATCTATTTCATGTACTGTGATGAAGATAAATCACAGAATCAATGTCAGGGGTTAGAAGAGACCTCTGAATATCATCAAGTCCAACCCCCCCCCCACCAGAGCAGGGCCAAAACTAGGGCAGGTCACTCAAAAATGCCAGTACTGATTCCACAGCCTCTCTGGGTAGCCTGTTCCATGACTCTGTAACACTGTAAAGAAATTCTCCCTCATGTTGAGGTGGAACTTCCTGTGCTCTATCTTGAATCCCTTGCCTCACAGGGCACAAGTGAGAAGAGTTTGTCCCTTCCTTCTTGATGCCCAGCCCTTATAAACTTATACACATTCATTAGATCCTTTCTCAGTCTTCTCCTCTCCAAACCAAAAAGCCCCAGGTCTCTCAGCCTGTCTTCATAAGGCAGGTGTTGCAGCTCCTTAATCATCCTCACAGCTCTTCATTGTACTCTCAAGAAAATCCCTGTCCTTCTTGAACATCAAGAAGCACAGAAGGAAACTCAGGCATTTGTGTTAGCAGTGTGGTGTGAGCTGGCTGTGCATCTGTTGAAAAGGAATAACTCAGCTAGAGAAACAGCAGAGAGACAGAATGTGAAATGTATTCATTTCTCAAAAAAGCCCCAGAGCAAAGCAGGCTCTGATAAAGTGAGTGCTTCCTGTAGATACATATTCTGTACCCCTTTCTCAAAGTTGTGGAAGGGCCCTGACAGAGCAGGAGTGCTGCGAAGGAAACCTTCAAGAGGCAATGTGCTTTCTTCTTCTTCCCTTATCGTATGATATTGATCTTCTACTTCAAGAGAAAGAGCTGGGAATTTTTTTCAGCCTGTCATTGACTTCATCCATTTCCCCAGTTTTTATATCCCTGTCTGATGAGACCTCATTGTAGCTGGAAAAAATAGGAGACCTTGAAGAGCAACCTAAAGAGGTGAATCCCAGCTGTGCTTGCTGGGTATGGGATACCACCTTACCCCAGCTGTGTGCACCGGGATCTGCCCCTTCTGGAGACTTCCTGAATGAGGCTGTATAATACTAAAGAGGTTTCCTTATGATGAGGTTCCCAGAAACATTTTGTACAATGCTCCATCACAAAGCTGTAAATCAATTCACATTTTATTGCTTTTGGTGGCATTGAGTTTTGAAGTGTAGAGAGAAAAGTCCTATTTTGGAAATCTCAGCGTGTGCAAACAGGGGTGAACATGCAGGGGACAGCAGCACCTTTTTTGGGGATTTTTTTCTAGCCAGTTATGCTCACCCAGAGCACCATCTGCCTCAGCAGCTCAGGCATCCTCAGGCCCAAGTCCTGAGTGCTGACAGGATTGAACTGGGCAGTGTGGTGGTGGCAGCTGGCTGTGCTGGGCTTCCCAGTGGTCTCCCACTCCTCAGCCTCAGCACCCTGGGCTTCCTGCATGCACCGTGTGGTGCCACAGGAGACTCAGTGTTTCAGTGAATGTCTGTATGCATCCCCAGCCATAAGACAGAGGATTAATATGGCCTTGCTTGGAGCAAAAGTCTTCAGTTAAAAATCATTGCTAGCACTCATTTATTCAGGTCCTTAACAATGAAATTCCTATAAGCACAGATATTTCACAGCCAGAAAGTACGTTCTCTATTCTTCAAAGAATAGAAGTGTAACTGTCAAGCAGACAAATGGAAATGTGACCATAATATAGAACAAGGCACGTAGTAAGGAGAACAAATTCTTCAGCTTTGTTGCAGCAAAATTGTATTCAATCATACTCAGCTCTTTCCTCCTTGTCCAAGCGTGTCCAGAAGAAATAAATCTTATGATCAACATGCCAGAGGAATCTCATTTTTTAACTTAGCTCTCTGAGGGATTCTCTTTTGATGCTTCTGATCAGACAAGAACAATTACTGGGTCTGTAAGCTTTACCCTGCCTTTGGTCTCTAATTAGTCACAACTGATAACATTTTTTCAATGTAAAAATAAGGTCATCTTTTCAACTGCTTATGTCTGAATCAGAAGACAGTGTAACTCATTCACAAAACAAAATCTTACTCTTTCCAGCCATCCCAGGGCCTTTTGCATTCAGGTTTTCAATATCATCACCTTTTAAAAACCTTTGTCTTGGCTGTAAGAATGTTACTGTTTAAATTTTGTTTGCCAAACACCTGGCACCTCCTGGTGTTTTGAGAAGTACACAGGCTAAGCCAAGCACTTGTGTACCTGTGTTTCAGTCCACTAAAAGAGACCATCTGAGATCAGTGGGATATTGACACACCCAAAACTGAGCCTCTCCTTAAGTTCTGGACTCGCCTCCACACTTTTCCAGTTTTCTTCTTTTCAGAACTTTGAATGATGTTGCTGGGGTTTTCATCAGCTGTCCTCTCAATTCTGCCATGGAGGAAGGCCACAATCTTCACTTTTTTTTTAGGTTTCTTATTTGATTTCACTCAGGCCTCCAGCAACTTCTCACCTGCATTCATTCAAGAAGAAAAGCCACCTCCCACCTTAGTGGGGTATAGATTGGGCAGCCTGGGCAGCCAAACCTGAGCCACATTGCTCTCAGCATCTAGTGAGACAGCCAGAGGTGGGAGAGAGCTCTGCCTTAGGAGAGTGATGAGCCAGCTTATGGGTCAGGTTGGAGAGCAGAACGTCATGGATGACATTGTGACTGCAGTGTGTGCTGCAGACCACCTGATCAGGAAGAAGTAGATAAAGCCTTCTTCAGGCGACTGGAAAAAAGCCAGAATATAAAACCAGTGCATATATATACCTGAAATCAGAAAGATTTTGTATGTATTAGCCTAAGATGATGGTGAAGCACATGGGAGGTGGTCTCCTACACGGGTGGAAGCATAGACCTCAGTGTATTGGAGGCCTCAGCACAGAGAGAGTGCTGAGAGAGGATGCCACCAGCAGAGTCCCAGGCAGTGCCTGGCTGGTGCCCCAGGGCTGGGGCAGGGGACAGTGGCAGCGTCCTTGTGGAGGGATAAGTGCACTGTGTGAGGAGTTGTTGGCAAGAGAAGGAGTTGGGGAGGAGGTGAGGAGCTTGGACACTGTCAGGAAGAATGAGCAAGAGACTGACAGGCTCTTTGCAGAGGCTGAACAGCCGTGAGGGCTCTTCCAGATGGAATTATTTCACGATTCTGTGGTATGAGTACAAACAAATGTAAGCAGCTCTTCCTTAATAGGACCATGAAGGAAAATTCTGAGCACAGTTAATGTAGTGATATGCGGTGTGAAGAAATTTGTAGAGCTGTGGTAATTCAGCCTTAATAATGCTGAATAATGCTGTAGGAGTAACCTAGAGATCTTGATCCAAGGTCTTGTACCTCTGCTTTGAGGATGATGTGGAGCAACAAGAATGCTGAGATGGCTAAAATATATGACCTTTAAAGAGGTACTTAACAGACTCAGACTGTTAACCTGAAGAACACAAACTGAATGATAAACATTGTAGGAGTCTGCAAATGCTTCAGACTAGCCTTGAACAGTCCTAAGAAAGAAAGAAATTACTTAGTCTATGGCTGTGCTGGATAGCACAAAAATGCAGTATCCTAAATCTTCACAGACTCCTAAAGAACTGGCTTGTTGTCTGCAGCCATGTGGGCAGCCTGTCATGTGGAAAACCACTAAGAAAAAGAGGTGCCAAGAAAAGAGGTTCTGTTAAGTGTCTTGACCCGCTGAAGCAAAATGAATAAAAATGCCATAACCTGATACATTTACCTGAGTGACAGCCCTGCAGACTTGCCTTTTGCTAGTGGCAATGAATTGTCTGCCTGTTTTTCCTGTTTCCACAGATACCTGGAAAGCTTTCTTCTGCCCTCTGGTTCCCAGTTGCTTCACCACAATACTCCCTAGCTGAGGCAGAATGTTGAGGCTCAAATCATTGCCAGGCTCTGTAACTTCACCAACAAAACAGTAGGCACAGGTAACCTTAGAGAGGGAGGAAATGAATGTTCATAGATCCACTGTTTGTAGAGACATAAACAATCATCTGGGCAAAGTGAGGCAAAGGACTTGTAGAATTAGATAGAAAGATGTTGGGTTTGTGTTGGTTTTTTTCCCCTGAGGTAAATATCTAGCTGAGTTCTGTGATTTCTCCACATTCCCCTTTGATGTGTTGACCTTGGCCCACTGCTAGATACCCACCCAGCCACTCTTTCACTCCCTCTCCTCAACAGGATGGGCAGAGAAAATAAAAGCAAAAAGCTCATAGGTTGAGATAAGGACAAGGTGATTGCTCACCAATTATCATCACGGGCAAAACAGAATGAACTTGGGAAAGATTAATTGAATGTATTGCCAGCTAAAATGGAATTTGATGGTGAGAAACAAAGAAACAAAAAAACCTAAACACGTTCTCCACTGCCTTCTTCCCGGATCATCTTCACTCTTCCATTCCTGATTCCTCTGCCTCCTCTGCCCTGCGCAGCACAAGGGGGTGGGAAGAGGGAATTGTGATCAGTCCACAAACAGCTCCACTCTGTCATTCTTTCCTTCTTCATGCTGCTCCTCTGCTCCAGTGTGGACTGCCCATGGATTGCAGTCCTTCAGAGGCCACCGAGCAGTCCCTGCTGGCAGTGCCAAGGCACCTGCACCTGGTACATCCCCGTATTTTCTTTTCTTCTTAGTAACATGTTTGTGTTTGCATATTATTTTAAAATAATTACTTGTTTATTATCTTCAAAAAAACACCCCAGAACAGCAAGAATTGAAGCAGGACCTTTTATCTTATGATGACATGATGCTCTACCTTCTCTTGGTGGCTGGCAAAGGGGGTTGCACAGGTACTGAAGTCTTCCACAGCTGATGTTAAGTTCACCCATGTGTGCAACAGGATTGTGTCCCAGAGTTTGGGTCACCAGTCACCAACCTCCTTCTCTGAAGCTGAGGCAGAATTTCCTTCCCTTCTGAGAGTGGTAGAAGAGTGAGTCAAGCACAGAAGCCCCAGCCAATGTGTTACATACAAAATTGGGCCAAATCCTGTACTTCCTCCATGGGCAAGGACAGCTCTCTCTAGACCAGGTTGCTCAAAGCCCCATCCAACCTGGCCTTGAACACTTCCATGTAGAAAGTAAAATAACATAAAGAGGATCAGAAGAAAAAAAATTTAGTCTCCATTTTACTGCCACAGCTCAGTAATAATGTTATTTAGAAGATTTCAGAAAAGCTGGTATTTTTAGCTTTGGAAACAGGGAAGTTTTGTGGAGAAAGGTTCAGATTTCTATGCGGTAGCTCAAAGAAGTTGATGTATATAGACACAATTGTCTGTAATACATCCAGTATATAGAATAGAAAACTGTAATAATGGAATGCATAAAGTCCTATTTCCTTTCCTTTCAGTAGTGAAGAAGTGTTCTCCTGTAAAGGTTAGGAAGTAGGATTGCTTTTGTGACCTATATCTGTGTTTCTCATTTGTCTTCTGAAATTTTCCTCTAACATACTGGGCAGTTTCATTCATCATTGCACAAAAGCAGCCAGTGAGCAACAAATGAAGAACTGGCTAAGTGATAAATTGCACAGCCTAATTGTAAATCGAGAAGGGGATTTCTGGTAGTGCTCAGCATCTTCCCCGACTGGGTGCTGTTACCTGAAGGTGAATATCAATGATTTCTGCATTCCTAGCTCAAATGCCCTTGACCTACTGTACTTAAAGTGCTGTTATCAAGGTTCCGCACAGGATTTACTTTTTTTCCAACCAAAAAATTTAATATGACTGGAGGAAGAAGACGACAGACACTAGTCCTGGATTTCCAGATCTCCAGCAGTCAGTTCAGGCCAGGAGCCTCTCCAAACCTTTCCAAATTCCTAAACTATGTCCTCAGCTCTTTCATGCACACAGCTGAGTCAGGAAGGGTCAGAAGTATTGCTCAAGTGTTAGACAGATAGCCACTGCTTTCTCAGCAAGTCCACTGCATGGAGGAGACCTCAGGTTTACTCTACAAATCCTTTTCACTTGAGTGGTAAATGCATGGCAGGCTGGGTACACCCTGCTCATGGCAGACTCAGCAAGCTCGTTCATAAAAGACTGTTTAGGAAATCTGGGAGAGAAATATGGCAGGTCTGTGATACAGGTATAGGCAATATATGTAGCACTTTAAAAAGCAACTAAGTAACAGCATAAGATCCATAATCAAGAATCACTTCCACATTCAAGAGTCCATTTCTTCAAAAATAGGATTCGGTCTAAATTTTCCCAAAGTGCTTGCATCTTTTCTGTTTGGAGTTTTAGTGTTTATGGCTGTGGTTTTTTATCCCTGAGGTTTGCTACTGGCTTGACAGTCAGAGAAATATTACTTAATGCCTTCACAAAGTACCTACAAGGCCATATTGCTGTATCATTTTTTAAGCAGGAGCCCTACAGTTAAACAATAACTGTACTAAGGGCCCTGACTGTGATTGTATCAATATGTTATTTCACTGCATAAAGAAATCAATGTTATTAAAAAAAATCATAGCAATCATAAGGACATAGCCAATTTGAGAGTGCTATTTACTGAATAGCTAGTGACCAATTTTCCAGCCTTCCTGTTCAAATTAATGAATATTTAAAGAGAAGACTAATTTGATTTCCCTAAAACCTGCCCAGTTTCATTAACACAGCAGGAGGAAACACAAAATATGTATTTGAATGCTTCATGCTTCAGGGAAAGCTATTCTACCACTGATGTGTGGAAGATTAAAAGAACCCAGCGATTAAAATAATATTAACACAGTTTGTATCACTCAGTCTTAAATTCTGGCAAGTGTATGATGGTTAAATGCCTATTTTTAAATGAGACTGTTCAGAGAATAATAAACATGCTTTGTGGAAAGGCTGAAAAAAAATGCATTTTTTTTTCACAAAGCAGCAACAACTGCTTTGCTTTCGGAGGGGAGGGCAACTCCAACACAAAAAAAATCACGGTGTGATCTAGGTTGTCTTCCAAGCACAGTGACACTGTATTAAAGCCATTCTGAATGTCAACAAGCTTCACCGTGCACAAAGGCTCTAAATGATACAGAAGCAATCCCTTAACTGCATAGAACAAAGACTGTCAGAGAAATCTTTTTTTTTTTTTTTTTTTTTTTTTGATGATGAATTTCATTTACCTTTTCAACAGTTTTAAATCTTTTGTAAAATACTCCAAAGGGGCATAGCACAGTGTGAGACTTGTAATCAGCCTGGGAAGAGTGACAGAAAGCTGGCTCATTTGGACTCTCTCAATGCTTTTCTTTATTCTAACCTGGCTGTTCCCAGCTTAAATCACAGGAAATTTAAGTGCTTCATTCTTACAGCAGGTAGCAGAAAAAAACCACAGAGAAACCTGAACAAAATATTTGAAGTAATATCTGGATTCAGAAGCAAATCAGAGGCATGACTCACCTGCCTAAACTAATTATTGTACATGCATAACATTTTTTGTTGATGATCCACCTTACAGTGAATGCATAGCTTTAACAAGAAAAAAACCTCACAGTCTCATCCTTTGTTTTTCATGCAGGAAGTAACTAATTCAGTAAAATCAAATTTGGAGGGTTAAAAAAAAGGAGTGCATTACTAGCTGACTAACAGCTCGAGGCAAGAAGCTGGAGTGTCTGTGGCTGGTACCTATCAACCTGTTTGTAACAGCCTGAAGGGGTGTTTCAGCCACCTTTGGGTCCTTAAGGAGGTGTTTGCAAGGAAGAGGCACCTGTGTTTTCTCTCCTTACATTCTGCCTAAATAAAAAGATGTTTCTTAGGACAACAACCATCTCTCTGCTGTGTGTTGGTACAATTGCTGCTCTGCTCCATGCCTGGGCTTTCTTGGAGAAACAAACAGTTTAGGGAAACAGTGAATACCTAAAAAATGTCAAGTCTGGAAATATCTGCAAAGATGAGAATATGTCCCCATATCAAGGCTGGGACAGCTGCATGTTACCTCTCTCAGGTCCATCTGGAATTTCAAGCAGATACTTCCCTAGGGACATTTTCTTTGTTACTGCTATTTCTATGTTGTTTAAAATAGAAACAGAATTTAATTTGTAAGGAACACATGCTGAAACCACTAAAACCACTCGTTTAATACCAGTTTAATGATTATTACTTATAACTCCCATGCTTCACAGCTAGAGTACAGAACAAGAGGGATGGGTTATTATCTGATAACTCTATTCAGCATGCTCAGATCTCCACTTACATAACCTGAAAGTCTCCAGCTCTAAAGTTTCAATAAATAACTTGCTCTTTACATTGTTGTTGGTTGCGAACAGGATAGGAAAGTACTTAAAACAAACAAGCACTTCAAAATCACTACCATCAATAACTGACTTGTCCTTTCTAAGTCTGAAACCTAATGAAAGCAGAATTAGAAATCAAGTTTGCTCAGGGAACAGATGTCAAGCCACTTTACAAACACAGGTTCTGCATCTGGTCTTTCATCCCATTCTGTTCAGCAGGAAAAATTTTGCTTCTCAGGCCCTTTGGGTTGCATACACCTAGACTGCCAGACACAACCGGACATAAGGGGCTTGAACACCATCCCAGGGACCATCTCTGTTGTTTGATTGTTACCACGCTTTGTGGATGTCAGGACCCATGTCTGGCAGCACACTTTCAGGGGCAAGTGGGCAACCTGAAAAAGGTCACCCTGCTTTGGGACAAAATAGCAGGGTTTTTTTAAAGCACATCCTTTTTCCATATTGTTTACTAGCACTGACATAGCCACAAAGACTGACATCAAAGCAATTGGTGTCCTACACAGACATGACCACAGAATTGCTGGGTAAGTTAAATGGTAGCCACTAGGGCTGTTTCCACTTATGGCACTTGAAGATACAACTGATAATAGTGATTTTACCTACTTATCACAGCAAAAGCTGTGATGGCTTCCTTTGGCCATTATACCTTTCCCAGGGCTCAATGTGCCATTCAGAACCTCTAAGAAATTATATCATATCTACAAGGAGACTGTTCCTTTCCAGACTAATTCACTTTAGAATTAAATCAGCCAGAATGATCTGCTGTGTAACTTAACATGGAGGATTTGCACAGGAATTGATGATGACTGCTCATATCCTCTTTCAGCCATCTCTTTCACTGGGGTGGAAGCAGGGAGCTGAGGCTGCACTAATAGCAGTGCCTGTGGTACTAGGACCTCAGTAAATGTCATCTGTTTCCAGAGTGGCTTCATATCTACCCCATTAGACATCTCCACGAAGTGCAGTGTCTGGTATATTCCTGAGTCTGAAAACTGAGCTCAATATTGAACTGTGGATTAAACCCTTACAACTCAGAAATTTGGCAGCTTATGCAAACAATAGGATTACTGACTGTATTAAAAAAGACATAGGAACTTGTCACGGTTTAACACTGGCCCGGCAATTAAACCGAATAACAGACGCTCTCTATTAATCTGTCTCTCCATTTGCAGTGAGTGATGAACAGATGTGCTGTTTTACTTTGTAATCTCCCCAAAGGAGAAATATCACTATGAATTTTATTGACAACACCCTGGGTCCCAGTGTGTAATGTATTTCCAGGGTCCACACCAGCATGAAGTGTTGCTAAACATAGATGATAATAAGATGGACACAGTGGTCAAGGGAGTCTTGATGGAGCTGTCTGATTCACACAGTGAGCATTTTTACATAAACTGAATGAAAAAAATGACACATCTAGAAGCTAGAAGTGCATGGGCTGCTTTACACATTGTGTGAATATATGCTGTAAACATGACTCTAAAAATGGCTTTAGTGCTTATAGCTGAGGATCACTTAAATAAAAAATTCTAAATTGAAAAAACTACTTCTGTTGAGGAGTGTATCACTAGTAGAAGTGAGGAATGAGTGGGAGGTGATATTTTCTCTGATTGGTATGTGAATTTGTACAGTTCTGTGGTGTTACACATCTCGCCTAGCATTCATTTGAGACAGGCCCATAGTCTAAACCAGTCATTCAGACATCCTGTGCATTTGATTAAGACACCTTCATGGGGCATCCAGTCCTTCCTAGGTGCCTCAGATGTAGGATAAATTGCCTCCTGGCACTGTCTGTCTCTTCAGTCATTGGAGAGAGAGACACAGCTATTACATTGGACTAGACGTGTGTTTTAGACAACAGCTTTTGATTATTTGAATTCTACTTTCAATGTCCACAATTTTTCTCAGATTCCGAAATGCTGGAGATGATACCACAAGTATTTTGCAGCTACAGGAAAAGCCTTTTATGGATATTCATGCAGAGCTCAGTGAATTTAGTTTATCCAACAGACTCTAAAGAGAAGAGTTGATTATAGTGTCATTATCTTAGAGAGAAGATGAGGTACTGAAAGATCCTTTACTGATGATAGAGAAGACGGAAGGAATTGGTAGCTGAAACCTACAGCCAGTCACATTCACTTTGAAAGCAGTCTGAGTGAGTAATTTGGGAACAACTTTAGGGGAAAGGGTAGCTTCTCCATTTCTTGCTTTCAGGTTGGAACTCAATTATTTCCTGCAGTACATTCTACAATCCAAGCTACTGGCCTCAAAACAAGGTCAAATGGATAGGAGCCAGGCTGCTAGGCAGAGAACAAAACCAGTAGCATAAAGGCACAAACATGATCCTGGAGAACAGTTTGCCTAGACTGAGTTATTGGTTTTGTCTGTGTTTTAAAAGAATGATGAATCTAGCCACACTTCTTTTTGACATCTGCTTATCTGTTCTACTGCCTGATTAAATGTTTATAAGGTGGGAAAATCTCACCACCTTCTTGTGGTGCTGGAAACAAAAAAACCACCTCCTATCACAGTATGACCAAGGGATGCCTAGCAACAGGAAATTCAGTGCAATGTGGACTGCTTTGATTTCAGATTTTACTAATCCATTTTATTTCAACATAGAAGATATGGAGAAATGGAATTCCAGATGGTGCAATGTTATTCACAATCTCTCTATAATAGGCTGGAAAATTTTATTCTGTAGAGCAGTGTATTATTCCAGCTCACTTACTCCTTAAAAGATGTAGGCATGATTATTTCTGCTACTTCAAAGAAATAATCAGTTTTCTATGTGATGTGTGGAAGTGTAGAATTTGCAAGTGCTCTATACCTTATTCACATCAGTTCCATTTGTCCTGTCACCTGTCTTCACACTACATCAATTCCCTCCTCATTCATTGAGCTGTGCCCTTATTTAAACACCCCAAAAAAAATTTCTCACTTGCACACAATGTTTTTTTCGCCTCAATATTATCTGAGATAAACAGAGCTTCTCACACAACATTTGGTGGCACTCAGAAACATTACTCTAAATAGCAAAATAACGTTTCAGAGTCCTTCCCTCAGTGTCATTAATGAAAGAGTAATTGCCCCAGAAACAAACCAGGACAAGATGTAAATTACAGACCTGCTTGTAGCAATTTTGGTAGTTGCACCACCTGTGCAGGGTTTCTCCCATTTGATACCCACAGCTTGCACATGTCTAGTTCATATATGACTGTTACCTTCTTGGCTGCTTGCTGTGGCTGTCTTGCTAATAAAGTTTTAGAAAAATACCTTGGCTTTTTCTCCATACAGTTTCTTGTGCATCTTTTAATTGCAGCTGCACACATAACCCTATGCTGTCACCCCTGGTTGAAGGTCATATGTGAATTTCCTTAACAGTGGCCTTAGGGCATTTCAAGGACCATCATTATAGAAGGGTCATGAATGCTGATGTTCTTCCTCAAGACTCGAGGAGAAGAGGGTTGTCATTTTATGTGAGGGGTGCTACAGACAGGTTATCCCAGGAGATGTTTTAATTAGCTGGTAAGGGGTTAGATGATCCTACTTAATTAAGCATGTGTTCTATCAGGCACTTAATAAATCATCTTCTCCCCGAACATACTGAAACATAGTTTGTTGTAGCCTGAAGTGAATTGGGTCCATAATTTGTAATAATATGAGGAAAATGTTGTCCTAAAAAATCTTGGAAGTAAAAAAGATGGTTACTTTGGATTCATGATCTGAATGTGTCTCCTCGATTTAGACAACAAGGAATCCATTAGAGCACATGAATGGCAGCTTTCACAGCATCCTTCAGGAGTTACCTAATGAATATTATGAGAAATATAATAGTTGGCTTACAAAATTATTGTGGGACAGGAAGAAAAGCAGTCTTGCATTAACCTTGCCAATTTTTACTGCTTTTTTTTAGTGTTCTCATCTAAACCCCTTTTATCAAGGTTTTTCAACTGCCATTTCCAATTGCATTGGGCTGAAATTTGTCCATCAGAATGGAAATGTTTGTGTGAAATTCTATTAAAGTTGCTTTAACCTCCTTCAGCAAGGAGAGATCCAATGAACATTTTACCTTACTCTGTTTTCAGACTTCTACTTATGCCACAGCTGTGAGGTCTTCACAAAATAATTTGGTGCAGTGTCTTGATTTAGGTCTAGTGAACTACTGCAGTTTATAGTCTTAATTCTGGCCCTTTTTTTCCCTTGATAAAGTCTTTTTCTGTCATCCCCTTCACACATACAAAAATAGTCACTGGAGGAGCCAAAGAGGTATTAAAGAGTATAACCACCTCAAAGTGCTTCTCTCATGTAGTTATGCTGCTGTGAATTACTTTTTCCATGCCTGACTTTATCCACTCATTTGTTGTCATCACCTCCTGTGTTTAGTCTCATTAATATTTTAAGCTCTTAAGTAAGGTACTGCCCCTTTTATTTCTCTGTGAAGTTGCATCAACATTTCTGGAACTCTGCAGGTAAAATTAAAATAATATATAATACTAATACCAACTATTTTGGAGCATCTTAATATCTTGAAAACAGGGCACTCTATGTGCAAAATATAGACCCTTTTTATTTTTATTTTTATTATTATACATCCTGAAGTGCCAGTTTAGTACTTCAAGTGGACTATCAGCATCTTTGAAAATTTTAGTTTAATCACAACATACTTTTTTTTCCTTTGAAACCATAACTTTGAATTTGACCTACACTATCAAGATAAAAAAAATTTCTGGCCCTGTGAATGATATTTGGGATGGGATTCATCAATCGAAATTCAAGTGCTTGCATTGTAAGTATCTCCATATAAACAAGGCATTTAAGATCCAACTTATCTGAGACAAATCCTTGTAGATGGTCCTGCCTCTCACCCCAAACTCAAACTACACAGAACTTCTGGACAAGTAGCTCATCTCTACACTGAAGATCTTTAAAGTGAAGTTGATATTAATACTGTGCAGCTGCATCAGTATTTTTTTTTAGGCTCTAACTACAGTCTCAGGGTAACTTGCTTCATCCTTTAGAATATCAGTTGACACCTGTTGCAGACCAATTACAAATTGAATGACCATTGCAGTGGGTGGATTTTTCTCCAGTAGGGCAGCTCCTTCCTTTTAAATACTTGCCTGGATAACGTGGCAGGGAGGATGGTGGAGTCCTGCTATTTGCAATATACTTGTTATGAGGATAAGAGCTGCAGCCTATAAAGCTGTCAATCTGGTGGGGTTTTTAACCAACAGAAAACTCATTTTAAAGTGAGAGTGGAGGAAAGGGCATCACAAAGAAGTAAATACTACCCTTCTACAATAGTAACTTAGGCTTATCTAGGGAGTAGTTTTGATCCCAAGGTACTTCAGGCATTTCTGAAATGTAAAGTGAGTAAGATAATGCAAGGAACAAACTCTTTATGTCAGCAAGGACTGAAGGTTACAGAAACTTACAAGTTGACTCCTGTCACTGAAAATGTCAACATTATCCAGATCCCAAAATAAATAATTATTTTCCATTTACAGTATGTTGTCCAAAGGAAGCGTTCACAGTGTATCAGCTGTCTTCAGCTCCCCTAGATTTTGGTTGATGCCCTCAGAGCCAAACCTCTGTCAGCTCCACTGAGTACAGACACCCGTAGAGCTGCCACAGGTGTCATCATTTCCCTCAGTCTTTCTATCACTCTGGTCCTGAATGAATTTTCAATTTGTCTGTGTCTAGGGTATATATATCGAGAGCTCTGACATGTAGGGATTAGAGAGATACAAAATTCCCTCTGTTAAGGTTATTAAATTAATCTGCTTCATTGAAGGATGAAGCAGACTGGAGAAAGGAGTAGTTATTGTGCAGACCCTGGGGGCTTAGGGCATCAGGAGAAGAAATGGGACAATTTATTAAATCATATTTTAGAATACTTTAAAAGTTCGAATCATCTTCGTAATTTGAATCACCTCAGATCTACCACAACTTATTTTAAGATTAACAGAAATAAAAAACAAGTAAAATCTTAGATCTGAAAGCACTTGAACACGATTCACGGAGAGGAAGTGAACATCAAACTGCTGCATTTGACATATAGGTGCTACAGAGAAGTACAGATGAGGTTTTAGACCAAAGTGTTGATGCTAAAACTCCTCTTTCATTCTTGTAGCTTCTTTGAACGTATCACTGAGGCTTTTGACCTAATGGTCAAAACATTCTCTGGTATGGCAACAAAGCACACCAGAAGCTAGAGCACTTTTCTCTTTTTGAATATCAACCATACACTAATCCACTAAAATGTGACTTCACCAGGTGGGTAATGCTAAGCATCCTTGTTACAAATAAATAAAGCCCTATGCCCGGGTCTAGGTCACTTAATAGGTTAGAGTGTGTTAATTAAACTCTTCATGTTTTTGCTGACATTAACTGCTGCAGTCCAGCATGTCATACTTTTCTTTGCACATCCCCATACTCACTGTATGAACAAGACTTCTTTTACAAGGTCGATGTTTTATTTCTGCTAGAATACATCCTACTCCAGATTTGCCAGAGCTCTGTGACTATACCTGGGTAATAACTAATGCAAGAAGAGTCTTGGCTAGAAGCACCCTGCCTTGCTGGGTAACTACCCAAATGAAATCCCACACCCTTGACTGTCTCAAAAGCAGTCTTCAAAGTGACTTTTCAAAATTGATTCCCTACCATGGCAGGGATTTCATCCCAGCACCCAAAGCCGTGGCTTTCCTGTCCTTAATGCAGATTTGCTGTGGGCTATCCCCTCAGTTCTGCTCAGACCCAGAGTGAGATCTACATGAGATCTGTATGAGACTTATAGTTGGGAGTGACCCATAAAAATCCACAGAAGCTTTTAGGAAATTTCCACACTCAGTTTGCTAAAAATCATGTCTTAGTAGATGAATATCACAGAATTATTTAGGCTGGAAAAGACCTCTGAGATTGTCAAGTCCAGCCTATGACCCAACACAACCACACTGGCTAGACCATGGCACTAAGTGCCACATCCAGCCTTTCCTTAAACCACCCCAGGAAAAGGGTGTTAAGGAAAGATTCCCTGGGCAGTCCATTCCAATGCCTGATCACCCTCTCCATAAGGAAGTACTTCCTGATATCCAACCTAAACTTCCCCTGGCACAGCTCCAGGCAGTGCCCACTCATCCTTTCACAAGGTTCCTGGGAGAAGAGCCTGACACCCACCTGGCTACAACCTCCCTTCAGGTAGCTGTAGAGAGTGATGAGGTCCCCCCTGAGTCTCCTCCAGGTTAAACAACCCCAGCTCCCTCAGCCTCTCCTTTTAAGATTTTCCCTTTAGTCCCTTTGCAGCCTCCTTGCTCTTCTCTGGACCTGCTCCAGCACCTCAATGTCCTTGAACTGAGAGGCCCAGAACTGGACACAGTACTCGAGGTGGGGCCTCACCAGTGCTGAGTACAAGAGGAGAATTATATCCCCAGTCCTGATGGCCACACTATTCCTGATACAAACCAGGATGCCATTAGCCTTCTGAGCCACCTGGGCACACTGCTGGCTCATGTTCAGTCGGTGTCAGCCAGTAGTCCCAGGTCCTGCTCTGCAGGGATGCCCTTCAGCCACTCTTCCCCCTGTCTGCGTGCTGCTTGGGGTTGTTGTGGCCTAAGTGTATGACCCTACATGGTCTTGTAGAACTTTGTACTGTTGGCCTTGGCCCATTGACCCAGCCTGTCCAGGTCCTTCTGCAGCATCTTCCTACCCTCCAGCAAATCAACACTTCCCTCCAGTTTGGTGTCATCTGCAAATTTACTAAGGGTAGACTCAGTCTCCTCATCCAGGTCATCAATACAGATGTTGAATATGATTCACCTTTTTTTTCTTTCAAGCTATCAAGTATGTGCTACACACCTTGAAAAAATGTGTAAGGACAGAAATCCTTCCAAGAAGATACTTGGTGTAACCTGGTGAGTGACAGTGATTGTAAGGTAAAAAGGTGGAGGAGAAGGGAATGACAAGAGCTGCTGCTAAGACAGTTGTTTGGCAGCATGTGGATAGGCATTTTCTAAAGCAATTTGGAAAACCTGAAAGCACTGACAGAATGATTTTGGGCAGGAGGACAAATGATCCTAGATAGGTAGGAGGGAAGCACAAGGGGAGACAGCAAGCCTGCCTGACATGAGTGGAAAGATAAAAAGAGAGGAGGAAACAGGGAGTTAAACATAAATGGTTTATAAAACCAAGACTGACATCAAGGTTTGGTCTGTGAATTGAGCCCTACAGCCAGTACCAATTTGAGGCAGTAGCAGAAACCATATTTTTGCACAGCTGGATATATAGATTCTAACTGCTCCTCTGTGCTTCCATTTCTAGTATTTCTAGAGATTATTGTCTCCTTTGTTTCAGTTTTTACTAACCACATTTCAAAAGTTTGAGTGGGAATTGAAACAAAAATACCAGAACTCATGAAACTTTACTTATTATGAATTACAAAGCCTCTTCTAAAACTACATAGAAAGAATGACGAGCAGCCTTCTGTTTTACCCTTAGTATTTAATGGTTCTCCATATTTCCCTCCTGCTATGTGAAAAAAAGGTATTTCTGTCTCCTTATGGTATGTATTATAAGAATTCTATCTCCAGGAACAGTTAAAAGGAGAGAGAACCTGATTGAAAGGAAGGTTCTGCACAAACACCAGGTCTGAAACATAGCCAGTACCAAAGAAGTCACAAAAAAGAAACTGCGAGGCATAGGGCTGAGAGATTTACCCACTGTCACAGCTGAGATGCAGAAGGAGTAGGAATACACACCTGCTGCCTCCATGCTGATGTGCTCATCTTCTGTGGGTTTGGACAGGGTGCACATAGCAGCTCTGTAGCTGGGCAGCCCTTGGCCTCAGCACATTTTAGGTACTTTGGCAGGTTCCACAGGTTCGTTCTTTACCCTTTTTCTCCCCGTTATATGTGGATATGCAGAGTGATCCAAACCTTCACATATCTCTTCATCAGCCTCTCTTCTCTAAGGGGAGTGCGTGGGGTAAGTAAAAAATGTCAACCAAGTACCCTGCTTACTCCTCTCAGAGTAACTCCATGCATTTTGCGGAGTTAATCTGCACCACAGCCACAAAATGCAACAGAGGCAAATGCTGGGCTGGCTAGTTTGGCATTGTCCTCCAGGGACAGAGAAGAGAAAGCATCATCTTTCATCTTTGTTCAGGTGGGATTTGGCTGAGGCAAGAGCAGCAGGACTGACAGAGTACAGCTAAATAATGTTGAAACAAAGGTGTCTCTGGAGAGAAATCTTCCTGTCTGAATTATATCTCATACCTGTACAACACTAAAACATGGAGCTTCCTTTGGAAATATGAAGGAGGCCTGTGGGCAGATCCTGTGTTCCCCTCAAGGGTGGTGGCCAGCTCTACAATGCAGCAAGGACAGGGAGCTCTTCACTGAGCCTGGAATTATGTGAGATGTTTCAGTGCCCGCTCCCCAGCTGGGGCTCTTATCCTTCCATGACTGAGATGAAGTAGCCTCTGACATAAGGAGCAAAGGGATTTTGTTGGGGAAATGTAAATGTGCCCTATTGTGCTAGTATGGCTCTGAGAATCTCAATCTAGAGAAGGCAAACTTTTTTTGCACAATATTTTTGCACAATAGAACTTGCTTGTAGCTGGGGCCTGTTACTGAATCTATCGTTTCATAACCAGCAATGAACAGCAACATCTCCCCCAACAGCTGTGTGCTGAGCACTGTAGGTACTTTCTTGTAGGAAAGGACATGTGAGTGGCCCTCAACAGAGGAGTGTGAAATGCTGGGCAAGGATGGTGCATGGGAACAGGAGTCTCCATCCACATTGGTGTGGAGGGAGGAGGTGGCCCAGGTGGGCTCTGCTGCCTTTTTCTGATGATGCCAAAAAAAGCTACTTCTTAATATGGACATCACTGATTAATTTTCTTCTTTAAATTTTGCATTTATTAAAAATACATGTAATACATTGATGGGAGGTGATGCAATGCCAGCAGATGTTGAGTAAAGGGGATTTAGAAGGTAATACTATAAAATAGTTGCTCCTTACCTCCCCTTACTATTGAGCAATGTATTTCTACTCAGCATGCACAGCCTTGTGAAAAAAATTACTGTCTCTAGGAGTTATGATAGGCTAATAATTTTGCTGTCTTCTTACAGTTATCACTTCTATTACATATCTCACTTGATAACAAGTGATGGGACATGGTTGAATAAATTGTCCATTCCAGAACAGAACCCAACAAGGTGTTATTTTTAATATTTGTTTTTTTCATAGAAAAGAGTCCACACTAATACTGTACTCTGGATTGCCTTCAAGATATAATTTTAGTTGTCCTATATAATTGCATTCTGTTGACATTTGGTTAGTTAGTATGTTATTTTCTGGTGTATACTGTAGCACTAAAGTACATTGCCCTAGGATTTTAAAATTACATTAGCTACAGCTTTCATCTGCAAGAAAAGGTCAAACCTTACTAAGTTGAGCAACTGTTGGCAGAAATTGTCACCAGGCTATAGTCAAAATAGAAAGCTCACAAAGCAACATCTGCACTCTGGGGAGTTTAGGAGCTCATTGCATGGATGGAAAGAACAAACATCAGCTTCTTTCCATAACAACTCCCATCAAAACCTCTCCAAAGCTGTTTGCTAGGCAAATTTTCCAATCCAGGGCTCCCTAAATCCTCTAATCCCTAATAATCTGAAAAAAATTTGCAAGCACAACTTTTCCAACTAACTTTTCTTCTACTACGTGTTTCCTAGTAAAAGGGACCTGTCCCTATAAATTGGCATCTGGAGTCCTCAGCTGGAAGCAAGGTTCCTTGAAAATGGAAAGATAATGGCTACATGGGAAGGCCACATCTGCACCTCAAAGAACTTAAAATGGAATTCGAAAGAAGTTCTAATAATGAAGGACCTGATGAAAACAAGCACAGTGATGATGAGAACACAACACTGTGGTTACATAAAAAGAAGCTCTGTGTTTCCAAAGTATCACTCCGTCTGATTCTCTAAGTATAAGAAAACACCAAGAATATAAGCTTCAGAGTGTCTTGGTTATTAATGGATGACTGATTTCTTGGGGGCTACCCATGCTGGCTGCAGAAGGCAGTGATGTCTTGTGGAAGGTTTTAAAGAGGATCACAGTCTCACAGCAGGTTGAGTGCCGGATATACGAGGAGCAATGTGGGAAGAAGATTACAGCCTTCTGTGAGGTGAGCAGAGAAGGGAACCTTCAAAGGTGGGATCAGGATAACCAAAGGCAGAAGGACAACATGTTCTGAGACAAAAATCAGAGAAGTAGGACAAGGTAGAATTGTGCAAAACCTGTGCCGTGAGGTGTAACATCTCGGGTTCAGCAGCTGTAAGGGTGAATTTGTGAAGAGAAGGCTGGGCTGCTGGCTCGGGAACACATTAGCTTTTCCCTCATCTTTGGATAGTTTGAAAGGAGTAACACAGACAAAAGGAACAAAAAGTGATATAGTTGTCTTTGAGGCTATGGGAGGTGAGGAGGGTCTGAACGGCAGCCTGTTAAGAATCAATGATAATATGCTTCAGAAGGAGTTTCTGTTGGATTTAAATCTGGCCTGGATGTTTGCAAAAAGGAGAAAAATAAACCCCACATAGTATCCAGGGCAACACAGGGATAGTGGCAGTAGTAGCAGAGAGTCTGAGAATTTAACAAGGAAGATAAGGAGTTTTGTTTTTCCCCATTTAAGCCCCTGATTAGATATCCAAGGGGAGATGCCAAAGCCTGACCAAATTCCAGAGCTCAGTGAAGGTGGGTAAGTGAAGAGGCAATTTTAAAGTGCAGTGAACTACAGAGAGAAAGGCTAAACTGACTATGAGTAGAAAGCCACAGTTATAGTTAATCATGGAAAGCTTAAGGGAGGACAATACCTTAGAAAGAAAATGTAGTTAATTTGCATAGAAAATATCCAATATAACAGTGATCAAAGTGGAGAAAAAAGAAATTTTTGTTAGGATACCTATCTTCCAGGTAGCCTAGCATTTTAATGGGCCTTACTAATGCTTAATCACAGCTGGATCTTTAATGAGGAATGCAAGATGAGTGTTCTGTGGTTCTTTACAATGGAACAATATAATTATTGTGAATGAACTCAGCATCTTCATCTTTCTCTCATGCTACAAAGGAGCTCAAAAGTTATATAGTTGAAAGGATAAGCCATTGTTCCAGATACTCAAGCTAGATAAAATGCAGGACAAGTTTAATATAAGGCTACAATTAAAAGAATAAAAACCTTGTGCTATAAAAAGCTTTGACTGTGGGAACGAAGGATTCAGAAGTTTGCAAGACTGGAATATGTAATTATTTCTAATAACCTAGTTTTATTGTAGCATTTTTCAATTTGAACACTCCCAAAACGTCCTGTAGACTACATGGCAAAGGTATGCTTTTAAGAGCTTCATTTTGAACTTTTTACAGTTGAACAAAGTAGTAACAATACTTGCAAAATTACCACCTTGAGAAGGGAAATCAATGGCCATTCAGAGGACACAGTGCAATTTTGCTCAGCCTTTAGTGAAATCCCTCCATCCTACACCTCCCAGTTGCTTCAGCTTCACTGCTTTTCCTTGTTCTCTCCCACTCCTGAGTCCCCACTCACCTCCCTTTCCTTCAGTGTCACCCATTATTTCCCACATGACTTTTCATGGTCCTTTCCCATCAAACCCCAGAACTAACAAGGATTTCAGATGACATTTGCTTCCTCTGCTGTGTTTGTTCATTCCTACCTGTGGTGCCCAGGGAGTGTGTCAGAGCAGGAGGACAATTAGGGACAGGGACATGCCTGCCTGACCCAGAGCACACCAGGGAGCTTGTGATTAACATGGTTTGGCTGCCAGACTAGTAAAAAAACTCAATGTAAAATGGAAAATGCATTGAATTAAGAGCCATCTTCATAGAAGGGACCTGGTGGAAAGTAATCTCAACCTGGAGGAGCTCAATCCAGCTCCATACCATCAATTTGCAGATGTAACTTATTATTATAGGCCAGAAAGTGAAGAAAAACAACTTCATTTCCTGAAATAATTACTAAATGCAGAGAAATTACCCAAGGTGGATTTTTTTTCCTGGTGTTCTGGCTAATACCTCATTCTCTGCCAGGTCTTGTATAGAGCTGACTCTCATATCTTATCTGAAAGACAACATTTGGAAAAGCACTGTGTCCCAAAAAAAAGCACTAGTAAGTGGTGAACTTACAGGGAAATACAAGGAAAAATCTGTTTTTCTAGTTTTTCCTTGCAATCACTTTTCTCTCCTTATGACAAACACTGCTTCGGAACAATATATTGTTTATTTCATGCACTGAAAGTGTTCAGGATTCTGTACTGTTACATTTTTGTTATTGAGGCTGGTGGAAACATAGGTTTTAAATAGTTAAATTTTCTTGTCTTGCTGTTCTAGAGGCCAGACATATTGTGGTGGATTTTGAGGCATTCTGAAAATATCATTAATTGTCAGTGGTATGATGAATCCAAGGCCCAAAGATGATTTATTTATTATTTTTTAGAATGGAAATTGATGTGCCAAGGAAAATCAGCTCAGCATGACACTGCCATCTGAGAGGGGTTCTGGACATAAAAATGTTATCACATTTGGTACTTTGTTGTCCTGATAAAGTGCTATATTCATTTTTTTCGGTCTGGTTATTAATTCCAACACTTAATTCCACATAACTTCAGTTATGGGGTCTGTAAGTATCTTCTGCAGTTCATATTTCTGCACCACATTAATGAGATTCAAACAACAAAGCAAATGAAGAATCAATGGAACAAAAAAGACTGTGTATTAATAAAAATATAATGAAAACTCCCTATAAACTTTTTATGTCCAAAAGTTGGACATAAAAATATTGTTTAAATTTTTCTATCTTTTCTTCATTTTCTACTACCTAGTAGAAGTGTGGCTTCAGTGCTGCATGAAATTCAAATTCTGAACTGTCATTTATTGCTGGCCCAAGTTTAAATTGACATTTTGGATAATATTCTCTGGCATGTAGTGTAATAATGTAAAATTCACTCTGTTAAGACACTGAGAATCACCGATTTCAATGGAAATTTAGGGCATTTGGACTTGGTATCAACCTTCACTTCTTGCTGTCATACCCATGTTTATAGCAGACCATCAAATCCTTTGTCACCTCAGACTGGAGTAAAAATCAAACATGAAAAGAAGAGGACAGAAATTCAAAAGGACACACTGGTGCTGAAGTTCATTTAAACTTCTAAATAAAATTTCTTGCCAGGTGAGCTCTGTGTTAATACTTAAGTGGAAAAGTAAGAATAGAAAAAAATACATGGTATGCTTCATGCCTGTCATGCCTGATTTTTGGGGGAGCCATGAGTTCTGGGTTACCTGACTAAACCTGGGGTGGACATGCTGTGTGACCACGAGTAAGCCTTTTAATTTTCTTTCCCATAAAAATCTGCAAAATGTCAGGTGGATGGGAAGGTTGAGTGATGCTAGCAGCGCATTCCTGCATCCTTCAAGAAGTGGGAGAAAGTGCAGAAATTGTATGGAAAAATATGGGAACAGCTCCTTGAGGAAAGTGCTCAACGAATTCAATGCATTTTGACCTTATGCAAGATATGAAGTTGTACCCTTGAATAAATAGACTGAACACACGAATACCTTGATGGCAAAGATCCTGCAGAGCTGAGAGTTCCCTTCAACCAGTGCCAGATTCCCAGAGGTGCAGATGGAGAAGAGCAGTAGGGTGGGTGTTGTAATGTCTGTTAGCACTTTCTGGTTTGTTGTAAAATCTCTGTGTCATTTGATGTTCTTGTATCTGCACAGCTCCTCCCATTTATTTGGGGGCTGCATCTGCCTCTGCTTTTAATGACAAGGACAAGTGAAGAAAGAAGATCAGAGGTCTGTAGATGGTGTGAATGGCTGCGTCTGGGGAGGTGGGGAAGGACTGGTTGCATAGCAGGAAGATAATCTACTGCTTTATCAGAGAAATCTCAGACCAAAGGCATGGACAAGAAAAATAAATATGGAGCTCTTGTCCTACTTATGATTTCAACAATATAACTTCAATTATAAAAGCCGTGTAAACAAGAGGAGGATCACAGGGGTGGTGGTAAAAGCAGATGCGTTCACATGAGTCCTGATTTAGCAGCTCTGGCACTTTTATAGAGGATGCTTCATCTTTGTCATTGCTATGGGAATAAAGAGATGGGAAATAATAAAGGGCTTCTGAATCTCCTCTGATTGATCTCCTGTATATTTTCTTGTCTATTAGCAAGAATTCAAAAATAGCTGCTAGACATAACAGTCTGACAACACAAGGGAATGATAGAGGGAATTTTATAGCCTCATTAGGCAATTGCAGAAAATACAATTCATCTGATACTGCATCCAGATTCACTCCTTTTTCACAGAGCTTAAACCAGTGGCAGTACTCTACAGAATTTGAGGTTGGAGAGCCCTATGCTGTAAGAGAGTGGCCTCCTATATAAACAGGCTGAACACTTCCTCCCTACTGCCCTTTACATGAATCCCAATGGCTCATTTGGAAAATAGTGACTTTCCAAATGCCTTCAGACCTAGTGTGAAAACAATGGGAGAGAAAAAACATCACTGCATATTTCTAGCAGCATCCAAACACACTCATCATTAACAATCTGTCTTGTTACGCATTTACATTTGTCTGTCTTGTTTCCTGGCATGACGTTCCCAGAATGGCTGAAGATATAGTGTCCCCCCCCATATTTTCCTGTTAAGGGATGTACACTTTGCAGTTCATTTGCCTCCCAAGTTCCCTTTTGATACACTACACAGAGCAACCTTTTGAAGAATTAGGTCAAGTAATCGAAGCAGCAACACAAAGCTCAGTGCAGTAACTAGAGTGTAAAAATACTGAAAATATCTTCATCCAGAAGCATTTGCTCCTGCACTCAGAACTATTCTCTTATGCACATTTTCTAATATTTCAAGATTTTTCCAAAACATGTTGCCATTTAAAATATGCAGAGCAGTTCTGTAGCAGGCTCACCTATCCCTGGAGTAAGAGCACCCATGCTTGGTGTTCTCTATTACTACAGGATTGGTATTTTAATTCACAGAGACATCCATTCACCTTTTCACTCTTTCTAATCCCTAATGGTTTTCAGGAGTCAGTGGTTGCCAATTAGTACCCCTTCTCTTGGTATAGGCTACAGTTTCTAGTCCTGTAAATCAGGATATATTGGCTGTGTGAAAATATTTTCTGTATGAATGGGATACTCTACTGAATTATTCAGATGTCTCAAAAGACAGTCCAGCCTTCATCAATATTTACCACTTTCCCGGTATCACCCAAAGTTTCAGTCAGTAATGAGCTCATGATTATATCCAGATCTTTGCAAAACTTTTGGTAGTGTTCAGTCTACTGGCAGAGCTTGCAGAATGTTTGCCACTGGTTCCCCACTGAAAATTGGTGTTTAAAATTTGACTGCTACACAACAATGAATTTGTTCAAGATGTATTTTACTGATATCACACTTTTTTTTTTTTTAATTGTGATGGTGTCTGTTACTAAGGAGTCTAGCTTTGTAAGAGTTAGGTAGGTATCTTTATTAACTTAATTTGTAAACTTACCAAAAATGAAAATTATCTGTGTTTCACCAGATCCATTTTCCATGCTTTATGTGCATTAATTACAGTGTCTACTTTAGATTCATTAACAAATGAATCCTGCACAGCTTTCAAATTGATGTCAGACACAGCCCACATATAATAACCCAGATCATTCTGCTCACAGTATGAATATTAGCTCTGAATATTAGTCTCTTCCAGTGTGGAGAAATTTCCATGGCACATCAATGCAAACACACAACAATGAGCCCCAGGTCTCCATCACCAGCTTTTGCTCTCCCCTGCAACTGATTCCAAGCTTGCAGGAGGTTTTATGGATGTCATTGCAACTCTAAGCCACTGAAAATAGCTATGACTAAACTATTACAAAACTTTCTCACTCCAGTATTTCTGTGTATTAAAGAGTACAATTATCCTACAGCTGAGCTGTCATTCTTGCTGATTTTCCTGCAATCTAACACAGAGAACTACAAAGTCTTGTGCTCTAGCAACCTTTTTCCCCTTTGTGTAATAGCTAGTTCCTGGAACCAGTTTTGTGGTTTTATTAAAACCCTTAATGCTTACAGCAAAGTTCCAGGTTAAGGCTCATCAGGTGAGCAAATGGAAGACGTGCTTGATAGTGACTTACATTTAATAAAGGGGAAAAAAATATATAATCCAAACCTCTCAGATAAAATGTTTCAGTTTAGACTTCAAGGCAATGACTTGTAGTATCAGTATTAACCCACTCCCTTCATTCTCCCTGAAACAATCTGCTGGGTGTTAAAATAAGAAAGGAAGAAATGGAAAAAATAAGGGAGTAGTCAAGATTCTTTTTCTTAGGAAGAATCGGTAACAGAAATTTGGGGGTTCTGATGGAAACACTGTAAAAATAAAATTACCCCTTTTTAAATTTTAGATGGTTGTTATAAATTTTTTTTAATGTAGCATTTTCACAAACATTGTGCAAAAAAACTATATGCATTTCATGAGCTTAAAACTATTTTACTGATTTTCAGAAGCCATCAGAGATTATTGCAACCCTCTAGACTGATTTTACAATATATGGAGAACTTCCAAGATGTTACTGTTGCTTGGTTCTCTACATCTGCCATCAGTTAATAAAGATCAAACTTGCTAAATAGAAAGAAACAACTAGTGCTGCTCTAGCTTGTGTAATATCCCAGGATTTATTATGTTTCCTGATAAAGCTACCAGTTTATTTCTAGTGTGAACTTCAGTTACCTCTTTTACCTTTCAGCTGTGTTTTGTATACAGCTCTGAAGATCCTTCATTAGCAATGTTTTCTTCCCTTTGTAGATATTCCTGAACTGAAAACAAGCTTCCTTTAACCTCCTCTTTGATAATTCAAACATATTGACATTTTGAGTGCCTTGCTACAAGCTGTATCTCTCAAACCTTTAATCATTCACAGGGCTTTCTTCTCTGAGTTGCATCCAATTTCTCAGTGCTTCTCTTTAAGTATAGATGCCTAGCAGAAATTACACTCAGATCAGATGTACAATCAGATGTATTTTTTCTAGTTCTGCTTGATACTCCTTTTTTTTCTAAACCCAAAATGTACGTTGGTACCACACTCACGCACATGGCCTGCACCCTACACATTACCAACCACAACCCATGTTTCAGAACCTGGGTGGTTTTCCCCTTCTAAGTCTCACAACCCTGCATTCCTTTTATTCTGAAATATGGCTTCTCCTTGCCCATAGCAAAAGACAGTGTATTTCCTCTCCTTTGTAAGCAATCCAGAACTCTAATCATCGTCCTGGTTTGGGTCTTGATACAAAACTGTATGTTTGTGCTGTTTGAATGCTTTATCAATTTTAAGTCCGTATTTTCTTCTACATTACAGATAAAAAAATAAGCTGAACAGGGCCAAGACCCACATCCTATTAGGTTATCACTAAAATGATATTTATTTTATCCTAGTGTAATAATGTGAACAATAAACTAAGTTTATTGCTCCTTTTGTTCCTAAAATGTTTAATGTCTCTCTCATGCCCCTACTTCAGCTGGCTATTTGGTCCACATTTGGTTTTCCTTTTCTTATCAGTTTTTGAGACTTCTTGTTCCTTATTCAATTGGTTTCTATGCAGCTGCCCTCTTCTCAGAGCATGTGCCTGTGTATTGGCACAATAACTCTTTGCAGCTATATTGAGGGTAATTTTCTAATACCACACCCTTCTGATTTTCAAAACAGATTTTTCCAGGACTAGTAAACAATCCCAAATAGCACCCCATTATCTTGCACATTCTCCTCACGCTCCTCTGGATAATGTGACTTAAAATCACATTGTGCAAGTAAAAAGCCATTAATCAACCCACAAGGAAAAAAATAATACCATAGCAGAGATGAAGGACAGTTTTGAGAGGGGAAAGGAGCAGGTCTTGTAAAGTCAGGAAGAAAACCTGACCAACACAATACAGTGAGCAGAAAGAGGGAGATGGGGAGTTGAGGAGAGTTGTCACCAGGTAGATGACTTAGCAAGGAAAGCTCCAGTCATACCTGGAAATACATAATATTTAAAAAAACTCAAACAACTATATACATACCACACCTTGAAAAGGGGAAAAGAGCTTAGTACCCAAAATGAGAATTATCAGTTAAATGCACCTCTCAGGTATAGCTGTGTGCTTTTCAGACTCAGAGTAACATCAAATACCATAGGTATCAACTCACACTCTAATGAAGACTCAGTTAATTGGCAAAATCAGTATGAACAGGTTTTAGAACAGCCTACATGATCATAAAAGACCAGAGAAAAATTTATATGTAAAAATATCCAAGGTGTTTATTTATCAATACAGAGCTATGCCTGCATCAGGAGCATTTTACTGACATTTATGGCAGAATACCTGCAGTAGAAAGGCACTTCTGAGCATGGGGCTGGCTGAAATGTCTGGTAGATGCCTTTTTCTGGAGCTGAGTCAGATGCCTAACATATGGGTTTAGGTACCCTGCTTGAGACTGTGTTGGCCATAAAGCTCAAGGTGAACACTTTGCAAACAGAATACTTGCATTAATATACATCAGTAAATGCTTGGGACAAATTATGAAGAGGTGTAATAGGGATAATAATGAGGACTGCAAATAGCCAGGAGCTGTGACATAGCTGCACTTTATTATACTGAAATAGGTTTCTAATGAGGATGAAATGGGCATCATTTAATCAGCTCAATTTTTCTTATCGAGCAGAGTAGCCTATTGGGAAAAAACTTGCTTGCACAGTTTAATAAAGCACATTATAGACAAGAATTATATTCAGTGGCATTGCAAGCTATAAATTCAAATGAAAAAATAAGTCAAACTTTGGATAGAAGATTTGGTAAAACTTCATTCTTTAATTAATTTAACATTAAAATTTTAGATTTCCCATTTTTAACTATCTCCCAAATCCCACAAGCCATCCTTTGTCTATTTTAAAGTGATAAGAGCAAGATCAGCAGTGTGCAAAGAGGAATTATCAGCACATGGGGAAAGATACCAGAATAACATATTATTTTTTTTCCTGCTTATTACAGGGTTAGCGAAGTTTCACTAATAAAACTAACACCTGCTATCCTTGCAAAAAATCCATGCATGCAAAAGAAAATAACAATGGTGACTTACAAGTATGCATAAATATGGTACTCACACTCCTCACCTGGTAATTCCTTCTCCAACAGAAGGGGTCCACACTGAACCTGGCAGCAGAGGGGGCTCCCAGGGACAGTTCACAATAGCCCTAGAGCTACTTGGGATACTACTTGGGATGGCAGAAGAAGACAACTTGTCCCACTGAATCATCTTCTCCAATGAGGAAATGAGCAGAAGTCACCACAACCAACAACCACAACCAACAACCACAACCACACACCCCAGGCAGAGAAGTGATGAGAGGGCTCTCCAAGGAGCCATTTTGTACCCATCCCCATGGGCAGGAGTGCTGTGATTGGTCTGTGTGGGTCACATGACCAGCCCTCCCCTTCCCTCCCCAGGCACAGGAACAGCCCCGGCAGTGCCTGGGGGGGTGGTCTTGGGTTTGAAGAAGGATGGGCCAGAGCTCACTGTTTGTATAGGCAGAAGAATAACAGTTGTATTCTACTTCAGTGCCAGAGGAAAGACAGAAAAAAAATTGAATATTGTGTGTGGTTCTAAGTTGCTTAATCTCCCAAGTGATGCTCTGGTGTTGGGAGAGGTTCAAGAAAGAGTATCCCAAAGGATCAAATCTTCAGAATGCTTCAATGGTTTTGGCTGAAGGAACAAGTAGGATGCAGATCATTCCTCTGTCAAAATGCAAATAGAATCATAGAATAATTTGGGTTGGAAGGGACCTCTAAAGGCCATCTAGGCCAACCCTCCTGCAGGTGCATCCTCAACTAGATCAGGTTGCTCAGAGCCTTGTCAAGCCTCACCTTGAATATCTTCTAGGATGAGGCCTCAACTACACCCCTGGGCAACCTGTCTCATTTTTCCACTGCCTTCATGGCAAAGAACTTTTTCCTCACATCCAATCTATATCTACTCTTCTCTGATTTAAAGCCATTGCCCCTCGTCCTATCACTACAGGCCCTTGCAAACAGTCCATCTCCAGCCTTCCTGTAGGCCCCCTTCAGATACTTGATAGGAGTAAGGGGAAATAATATGGATGTGAATAATCATGATGGCACAGAGAGTGAAGAAGGAGCGACTGTTTTTTCCAATACAAGAACTGGGAGCCTAAAAATATGGTTAACAGGAGCTGGGTGAAAAACAAAACTAAAAATAGTGGTTCCCACAATGATGGTAGACTTGGGACACTTGATACCAATGGAAGCTGTAAATACAGAATATTTTCATAAGTTTCAGGGGAGGATGGACAAACGTGTGTGGAGGAGAGGTCCACTTTGGATCCCCAAATACAGGAAACAAATCAAGTTCAGAAAATTCTCTAAGTTGAAAATAGTTGAAGATCAGGAGGTATCAAATTCTGTCCTGTTCACAGAATCACAGAATTACCTCAGCTAGAAAAGACTTCCAATGTTATTGAGTCCAAAAGTCAACCTAACACTGTAAAGACCTTCACTAAGTCATATCTCTAAGTACTATGTCTATATGTCTATATGTCTAAGTACTATGTCTAAGTATATGTCTAAGTACTATGTCTATATGATTATGTCTATATGACTTATGTATATAGGTATATACACCTATATACTTAGGTGTATATCCCTAAGTACTATGTCTATATAACTCCAGGGATGGTGACTTTTCCACTGCCCGGGGCAGCCTGTTCCAATGTGTGATAACCCTTCCACTAAAAGAAACTATTTCTAACATCCAATCTAAAAAATATCTGTTCCCACTCTTCTCTACAATTCACTTTTAGCTGGAGACAAGATACTGGGCAAATGAAGCTCTTGATCTGCACTATGATCAGACATTCTGATTTTTCTTAAAGTGGATAAACTCACTGCTTCAAAATTGGAAGAGAATTTCAGAAGAAAACAAAAAAAGGAAGAAAAATGACCAATAAAACCCCCACACCTGTAAATTGTCCATTCGTTTTCCCTCATTAACACCAGGATTAGAGAATCTTATACCTGTTTTCTTTTTCCAAGACAGACAGCCCTTCTTTGATCATCTCTATCATAGTGAATCATTAAATCATTACACCTGCAGAAAATAAACCTTTTTACTGGAAGGTAAAGGATTTTTAAAAACTTTTTGCAAAGCTTAATTAGTAGGAAGAAAACAAAAAGGAGCCTCATTTCCTAATCTATTGTGACTTGCTGAATTTCAAATAAAAGTAAAGGATCCCAACACAAGTTGTCATCCAAATCAGCCTTAATAGACTAATACCCTTTAATGCACCAGCCAAAGACATATTTAGGAGAAGGCAGTAGTTCCCAAAGGGTTCTTCATTAGCAACCAATGCTTCTTTATTCTTTCTTGTCATCTTCAGCAATATTTCATACTGTACCAATTTCATTTCCTTGGAGGAGTGTACCTTGGGATTATAGGAGTTCTCACGTCTCTCTGGGCCGGTGACCAGCTGGCTGCTGCCTGAAAGATATCTATCTCCTAGAGCTTCGTTCTCTGCCTAACAGCCTTGGCCAGATCACTGCTATTTTTTTCCTAATTGGGTTAGGAAAATTTGGAGTCCAGTTTCTGTGACAACTTGCATACTTTAAAAAGGCTTTGTCCCTATAGCTGGGTCTTTTCTGGTTCTGAGTTTCATCTGGCCTTTTCTGAGAGCAGAGGTATTATGGGCCCCTCAGTTCAGGAAGGAGATTGAGGTGCTGGAGCAGGTCCAGAGAAGAGCAAGGAGGCTGTGAAGGGATCCAGCACAAGTCCTGTGAGGAAGGGCTGAGGGAGCTGGGGGTGTTCAGTCTGGAGAAGAGGAGGCTCAGGGGAGACCTCATCACTCTCTACAACTCCCTGAAAGGAGGGGGTAGCGAAGGGGGGGTTGGTCTCTTCTCCCAGGCAGCTATCAGTAAGACAAGAAACTGAGGCCCAGATATTATCTAGGGCTTGGGCAGGGGAAGGCAGTGAATAGCATTGCAGTATTCCAGGTGTCCTTGGGAAAAGATCAGAATAAAAGGGGACACCACAACAAAACACAATGTCAATAAGGCTGAGCACATGATTGACAAGACAGAAATACTGTTCTGAGTGTTACAAAAAATGGGCAGAAGAAGAAGGAAAGCCTGGACAATATCAAAGAATACATTTATCTCTCCCAGAACATCAGAACTGTACAGTGAATATTAATCTATTGATTTCACCATAGGAATAACATTAATTGATAGAAGACTTGTCAATCTCAGAAAACCTTTAGTAAAACATATAGTGAAACATATTAGTGGTATAATACAGTCTCTGCTAAAGCTGCTATAACTTGGCTCTTCAGTGTGTGTTACCCAGCTGTAATTATACTTGCTGCAGCAGTATTTCCTTAGGGCAAATGCTCCTGTGAAAGCTGTGAGGGGGTTCTGTGTCACTGGCAGAAATTATGTTGGTTTTACTTCGCTGTGGGATTTTCTAAATGTTTCCAACTGCTAAATAGAAATTAATTCTCCTAGGGAGAAAAGTAAGACTTGAAAGGAGAAACTTTTGTGAATCTTTTTGTCATGTAGCTGTTGAGATCATATTGGAAAAGAAAGGCACAGGCGTGAGCCACAACCTATACATTTTGACAATTTGATGGTGAAAACTTTTCTGTTTTCATGATAAACAAAAAATTCAGACCTGGTGTTCAATAACAACAATCAGCACTTACTACAGAGTGGTAAACCACTGCACAGTCACAGCAAATGACATAAATGATGCCATTTAGGCACCAGCTTGAGATGAGGTTGGTGCATAGCTACAGGTGCAATGTGGGAAGGCATCAAGATGATTGTGCTTAAGAGATGGCATTTTTGCAATATATAATGAAAGACTGCAGCCTACCTCCCTCAGTGAAATACCTTTGTTCCACAGTTCTGTGTCAAGATATTTCATTCCTAAGGAGCTGAGCACAGTGGGGTTCATGCATCCACCAGCAGCATCACGTTCAGTCCCCCATCAATAACAATACTGCACAACTGGGACAAACAAGTTTATGGCTCAGACAGACTGACCTACAGGTGCTGCATGAGCCTTTGAGGACCTGCCATGGGTTAGGACATCTCCAAGGTCCCTGGATTTTGGGTGAGGCAGTGTCTATTCAAGATGGACAGAGAAGGGCAATGTTCTCTCACACAACCAAGCTGTGTGCCTGGGCTATGCTGTGCATGCCGGTGTAGCTGAAGAATCAGGTTGGTGGTTCAGAGTAGTCAAACAGGAGGCAAAAAAGGCAGAATGTAGGTTGCCTGCACTTGTCTGAATCTGTGGTTCAGTGTCTGGGCTAAAAACATCTGTGATTTATCAGACAGACAAAATTGCTCCTTGGTGATGGAAGACATTCCCCTATTTATATAAGAAGGATAATACTACCTAATAAACATGGCACTTGTGAAGGTGAATTAATTTTAGTATGTGAGATAGCCAGATAGTGATATAATGACCTGCTCTTCAGGTATTTGAGGTCAATATAAGGACGTAAGTATTTGTAGGGAGAACTTGTGGGCAAAGCCTGTCACTCACTCACACTGACATACTTTGAGGTAATGGATCAATTTTTATTTCAAAAAATTTTTACAAATCATAATATTTCTGTTTGCCTCTAAGACATTAATTTTCAAATTATGATAGCAGTATATTTATTATATTGTTAACTAAAAAAATATTCAACTATTTGTCTCATATTAAGATGAAAAAAACTTCTGAAAAATACATATGTTTCTAATTGGAGAGAGTCTATTTTTAATTTTCCATGGCAGATGAAGTGGAGGTTCTTGATAGGGAAGAACTGTGAGTTCTTTGAGGTTTATCCATGGTCAATGAAAGTAATGTCAAAAGCTAAAGGTATTGCATTCAGGTGCTATGCCAAGTGCATACACCCTGGCAAGTGGTTAATACCTTATGCTCTAGGTGTAGGTATATACAAAAGTCTGTTAATTAAAAGTTCAGAAAGAAAACATCTGCAGTCAAAGCTGTCAAGTGCATAGACTCTCCTTGGAAGCAACACTTCCCTGCACCTATGACTACGGGTTGCTGGCATCCAAATATCTAGTGCAAAGAGAGAGGAAAAGTGGAGCTATGTGCTTTGCATCAATATGCTGATCGTTTCTCAGCATGAAAACAGAAAAACACTTGGCATAAAACCTTGAAAATGCAATGTCTGCTATGGAGCCAAATAGGGGAAGTTGTTGATTTGGCTTCACTCAGTACCACAGGTGAGGAAGGGACACAGCATTTCAGGTTCTTCTCCTACTTGTTCCCTCGTCCTTCTGGTGGGTGCCACAGACTTGGTCCCAGAATGAGCACTGTGGCCTTCTCTCTGCTAAGCCAGCAGAAATTTCTGAAAGGGAGCACTGCCTGGCTGGCATGCTGCAAATGCACTGACTTGTCAGCTCTTGATTGCAGGAGAAAAACTGCATCAGGATTTCAGAACAGAAATAGCCCTGCAAGAAGTTTGTGTTTGAGAAAGGAGTTGGTTAGTTGAAGTAAGACGTAATTAACCAAATTCTCATTCTATCAATGCATTCCTTCTTCTGCTCATTATAATATTACAGACTGTAAGGGAGAGGAGAAATCATGTAAGATCATAACCTTTGTCCATATGGGTAGCTTCCTGTAGCACCTATAGTATGTTTTTCCTACAAGTGTTGTAATTGTGTCAAGAAACTCTATCAGCTCTTCCAGGAAAATAATCTCCATCTGAACTGATGGAACTTTAAAAGAGTAAGCAATAAAAAAGTTTGAATTTTGTTTTCTTTTGTTTGGTTTTTTGTTTGGTTTTGTTTGTTACCTTTTTTTTTTTCTCTTTTTTTTTTTTTTTTTTTCCAAATTCATTACAAGGCAGATGGAACTGAAAGAAAGGCCATACTTAACAGAAGGAGCGAATGTGGAAAATGACACATTTGAAGCTGATATGTTAATGACTTTCCTCTTCCTTCTTTGGCTCTGGTACTCACAATTGTTTCCAGGAGCTGATCACCATTAATATTAATAAAAAGAGTTACAAAACTGAACAAAGAAAAAACCCACTTTGAATAATAATTAATCTACATCTTGTTGAAATGCTCTCCAGACTACCGTACTAGGCTGAATATATAGTAAGACTTTATCCAAGAGTCCTTACTAAGAGCTTCTGTCTCAGAATTTAGGATTTGTAACAACTCACTTGCATAATATTAAGTTACTTTTTTGGAGTGGATTTATTAAACATCCTTCCTAAGAGATCCTGTAACATCCCCTGAGAGGCAGCATAGGGCTGTGGAGAGGCTGCTCCCCACAGAGCTTGGCACGGGTGGAACTTGCTGGGGGGGTCCCTGGGCTGGGGGAAAGGAATAGTTCAAAGTGGAGGGAAGGCAGGAACTGGCCTCTCATCTGCAAGACCTACTGCATAGCATCAGAGGCTGCAGTGAGGAAGACCACAGACAGCCTAGGAGGATGGGATGGAGGGGTGGAGAGGCAATTACAGTGCCTGTGTCTTGAGGTGAATTTGGGCGAGAAAAAGTGCACAGAGGTAATCTAAAAAGAGTATTTTTTGAGAACTTGAGAAGTACAGTTGAAATGTCAGAGGACAAAGAATGACAAATATGGTTTCTGTCTTCAGAAAGGGAATAAAAGAAACCCTTGAGAGTTTTAGAAAGGACAGCATAATTTCTGTACCTGAGAAGATCCTGGGTCAAACTATTACATGATCGATTTATGAGCACCTGAAGAATAATAAGGTGATAGGAAACAGCTATCACAGGTTTGTAAAAAACAAACCATGTCAAACCTATTTGATTTCCTCTCTCAATAAGTCTGCTGGATAAGTGGAGAACAGTCTCTGTGACTTCTTCAGTAGGGCTTTTGACACAGTCCTGTATAATGTTCTCCAGTGTTTCATAGTACAGTGGGAGGTGGCCTGGTTGAAATTTTTGTACAGTGGATATGTTGCTGGAAAAAATATAGTCAGAATGATTCACATTCTTATCAACACTCTCTATCAAATCAGACAAGCATTTTATAAGGGCTCCCACAGGGGGCTATCGTGGGCCAGTTCTCTTCAATAATTTCATTAGCAGTTCAAATGGTGGAATAGCATGTATACTAATTTGCTGATGACACTAAGATGGGAGGGGTTGCAATCTCTATGGAGAACAAGTTTAGAATTTGAAATGATCTTGACAAATTGGAGAAATGCCTGAAATCAATAAGATAAAATGAAATAAAGACAAGTACAAAGTGCTGCACTTAGCAAGTGAAAAAATCAAATGAACAGATATTAGCTTGGGGATGTCAAGAGAGAAGGAACAGGGATAACTCTGCAGAAAGGTATCAGGGGTTACAAACTCCCACGATCTTTGACATGAGCCAAACCCAGGAAGCTACTGCACAAAAAGAAAAATATCATGAGATGTATTTCCAGGAGTTTCAGATATGAGAGTTAATAATTTGGTTGTTCTTAGAGCTGATGGAATACTGTGTTGAGCTTTAGTTTCCTTCTTTAAAGAAAAAAAGAATTCACAGGAAAAAGAACAAGAATGCAACAATTCAGACAGCCTGATTTCTAGGGAAGTGGAATATACAGGTGATATAATAGTGGTCTTAAAATGAAAAAAAAAAAAAAAAACCAACCCCAAACCATTTTATTGGACAGTGATTAACTATATTTCTTGTCTAACGACAAGACAATAGACAAATTTGCAGTAAAGCAAAATAATACTATATATTAGGAAACATTTTCCAGGTTCTCTTTTAAGGAAAGCTTTTGCATAACCTTCACTTTAGATTTAAGAAGAGGTTAGAGTAGTATAAAAATACTTGGTTCTGCTGCAAAGCAGGGGTTTCACTTAAAAATTGTCTTGGAGTTTCTTTCAGTCTTGCAATTGCGTGAACTTTTGGAGAGCTTTTCCTGATAGCCTGCCTCCATTTTTAAACACGTACTCTGTAGTCTTTCATCAAAAATTCTTTTCCAACAGATACATCACCACCATGTTGCCAACAAAAGATGCTTTGATTTAGAGTTCTCACTGAAATAAGTGTCAGAAATCCTGCTGACTCTAACAGCTGCTCCAAAATAGGGTTTTCAGGAGACAAGTTCAAAATGTCTTTACTTTAGTAACTGTGAAAGGCTGTGATTTAAGATCCCTTCCAAAAATATATATGATCCCTGCTACCTGGCTCCTGCTAGAGAGCAGATGTTGGTATTTTTACCAGACAAAGCTGGGTTGAGCTGACTCCTGTTAGAACTGGTAAAGTTCCATTATAGTATTTAAAGAGTGCTACAGACTTTTAGGTGCTGTTAATTGGTTATATTTCATTTGCTAGTCACATCAACTTAAAAAAAAACAACCTCATACTTTTCCATTACAGTAACTCCCTGGTTTAGTTGCTTGCTCTCAGCTAATCCTGTCAGAGCTGCATCTTGGCAGAGGCACTTCTGGCAAGGAAAAGTCCAGGGACAGGGCAAAACTCTGTTTGTCCTGCCAAACATGGTCTTGGCTGAGATTACAAGGTTATTAAAATCTGTACAAGCAGCTAACAAAGTGTAAATGTCCATTGCACAGTTTTGCAGATAATTTGCTTGCTAGCAATGCTGTCCCTGACACTGAGGACCTGGATTGCTCACAATATCCAAAATAGTAGTAGGAGACCCCACAAGACTTCCACAGTGACAGAGCATCAAACCTTATCTACAGTTGTACCTGAAGTTCAAAATTGCAGGTAATTCCAGCAGGCCCAGTAATTCAGGAGGTACCAACAAACCACACTGGGACTTGTCAAGTACAACTCACCTCAAAGAATACAATTTTTTCACCTGCATGCATTCAGAAGAATGCAACTTGTCCTCCCTCCAATTCACATGGCCAGTCATCTGTGATTTTCTCCCCTGGAAGCTGGTTTGCAGTAACCACCTCTCTTGCCACCTTGCTGCTCTCCAGAGATGAGTGCAGGCTTGTGCCTGCCCCATCACCGAGTGCACCTCAGTGCCAGGCAGGCAAGGGTGGCAATGCTTGGGAATTTCCTGGGGATCAGTAGACTTCTGCCTGAAATTTGCCATAATTATGTTAACATATTAAGTCTAAAAGGCTTGCAAGTCTTTTTGCCTTGCTTTCCCTAGGCCACATTGCCCTGGGAGAGATCTGCACAAGCAGATGCTACTTTGCTGTGTTTTAGAGAGGCCTCCAGGCAACCTGAATTCCCATTTCAGCCAAGGGACTTTCAGCTGCAGACCATGCCCTCTCCCTCTCTCTTTGCTAGAAGAGAGATGTGATATTCTTCTGGGAGTGCAGCTCAGTCAGTTTTTCTTGAGCCTAAAGCTGGTAGCTGAAGGTTTTGGTTTTATTTTTATCAACTTACTTGCTATAAATACATATGTACATCCGTGTGAATGGGTGTCTCTTACCTCTTCCTCCAACTTATGAAATAAGTATCTCTAAAAGTCTTAGAATTAAACATTGTCTATCCAATGCAGTGGTTTGGATAGTGAGGCTGCAGCTGGTCAGAAAGGAGATGGAAGTGCTGTTGTCTCCTGGGGTGCCCTGTAGCTCTCCAGGCTCTGGGGCTGGGGCTGCTCTGACCACATGCCTGGGACAAGTGTCTGACTGGCTGGGTGTGCTGAAGGCAGTGCTTTGGAAAATGAGATCTGCCCCTGTGTGTGTGTCAATTCAGCAGAAACACAAGACTGTGGCCTTTTCCTTTATATTCACATGTCAGCATTCAGAGAAGCCCACAGCAATTTGGTAGCCTTGTTGATTTGCAGGCAACCTGTGGTTTATAGGTGGCATGGCTACACTGGCAGCATGAGATATGAACCCCAGAGATGTGCCTGCGTGCCCAGCTGTCTCCCAAAACACCAAAGGTTTTACCTAAATGGCTCAAGGAGGGGGATGTATGGTATGCCAGCAGTATTCCCATGAGCATAGATCTCACTAAATCCTTGCTCAGAACCTTTTACTTCATTAGCCTTTGAGGATTTATCAACCTTACCACATTCTTGTAACTGAATGACTTGCTCTATTTTTTTAGCAGATGGTGGAGACTATTAGTGAAGCAGTTTATGGTGTGTGTGACATGCAGGATTAACTTCTCTCTGGGGATCGAAGCTGTTAGGAAAACCCTTTTTTTGCCCGTAATCTAATATTTACTTAGCCTAATGCACAGGTATTCCACTAATCACTATATAATTTAGGGTACCCAATGCCTGCTTTGTTAGCCTCTGATGTGACATCATGTTGCAGGTATTGTATGGCAAAGAAACCCTTCTGGTGTTACCCTGATTTCTGCAAGTAGAAGCAAGCCATGGTTTTTATTGATGACTGAACTTTTTTAATCATCTTTGAATAGCTTCATCAATAACATAGACAGCAGGACTGAGTGCACCCTCAGCAAGTTTGCCAACACCACCAACGTGTGTGGTGCAGCTGACATGCCTGAGGGATGGGATGCCACCAAGAGGGACATCAACAGTCTTGGGGATTGGGCCCATGTAAACCTCATGAAGCCCAACAAGGTCATGTGCAAGGTCTGGCACCTGGGTCAAGGCAACCCTGGTTATCAATACAGGCTGGGGAATGAAGGGATTGAGAGCAGCCCTGCAGAAAATGGGTTGGCGCTGCTGGTAGAATAAAAGCTGGACATTGTCTGGCAACTTGTGCTTGCTGCCCAGAAACCCACTGTGTCCTTCATGGTCTGCATCAAAAGAAGCGTGACCAGCAGGCTGAGGGAGGTGATTCTGCCCCTCTACTCTGCTCTCATCAGACCCCAGCTCGAATACTGTGTCCAGCTCCAGAGTCCTCAGCACAGGAAAGACATGGACCTGCTGGAGTGGGTCCAGAGGAGTGCCACAAAGACAGCAGGATGGAACAAATCTCCTATGAAGACAGGCTGAGAGAACTGGTGGTGTTCAGCCTGGAAAAGAGAAGGCTCTGGGGAGACCATATTGCAGCCTTTCAGTACTTAAACGAGGCTTGTAAGAAAGATGGGGACAGACATTTTAGTAGAACCTGTTGCAATAGGACAAAGGGTAATGGTTTAAAACTAAAAGAAGGGAAATTTAGACTAGCTACAAGAAAGCAGTGTTTTATGATGAGTGTGGAGAAACACTGGAACAAGTTACCCAGAGAGGTGGTAGATGCCAACATTCTAGGTCAGTTTGGAAGAGTCTCTGAGCAATCTGATGCAGATGAAGATGTCCCTGCTCACTGCAGGAGGGGTTAGACTAAGTGACCTTTAAAGGTCTCTTTCAACCCAAATTATTTTACTTATGGTTATACTATGACAGTCTATCAATGTCACGGATTTCAATATTTATTTCAGAATACTAAATGTGACTTTAGTCTGAATACATGTTTATTTTTCCTTAAAATATTGTAATAGCATTTCTTCATCCCAATGTTTTTGTCTACCACCCATGGAGTCAAAACCAGATGTGGGGAAATCATTCTGTTCCAGTTTTGGAGCAATTCAAAAAGTTATCATCAGAGAAAGAGCCTATACAAGCTATCTTCAACAAAAAGAAATGCTGTAAGCAGAGAAAAGCCCATGAATATGTGTTTTATTACTCAGAAGACTGTGTGAATGAGAGAAAACAAATTAACATCACTTTAGCATGACACAAAATCATAATAGGAAAATAAAGGCCATGTAGAATTCCCTAAGAATCTAACAATGTTGCCTTAAAGGTCATGTAATGAAAGAGGAGACTGAACATAAGACAGAGAGCTGCTGTTAAATTAACTGATAGAAATGCAAGGTAGAGGGTGGCTGCATCTACTTCAGTGCTACAGTACTCTAAATCAAACAAATAAGAAAGAACACCAGCATCACCATGGATATCTTACTGAAAAGTTCTAACAGGAAATAAGGAAGCAGACGAAATTAAATGTTAAGCTGTATTAAGAAGGTGAGAAAGAACAGTACCAAATAAAAAAAAGACCGAATCCTTCTGTTGCAGGTTACTGAAACATCCCTGACTAATGTAGGAGATCTCTAGGATGCATAATTTCAAGTACTCCAGCTAAAAATATTACAGCTGAAACCAGAGAAAAGGATGATACCAAAAATATGCATAGAATATATTCTTCCTTATGAGGAGAGCTTTTAAAAGTTAAAACAGATGAATGAACAAGTTTATAACACAGAAAATAGAATCATAGAACCACAGAATCATTAAGGTTGGAAAAAACCTCTTAGAATATCAAGTCCAACAGTCAACCAAACATGCCAACTAAACCATGTCCTGAAATGCCACATGTACACATTTTTTAATGCCTCTAGGAATGGTGACTCCACTACATTCCTGAGCAGCCTGTTATAATGATTGACAGCTCTTCCAGTGAAAAAAGTTTTCCTAATATTCTGGCACAACTTAAGGCCGTTTCCCCTCATTCTATCACTGGTTACATGGGAGAAGAGACCAATCCTCACCTCACTACCACCTCCTTTTAGGTGGGTTAAAATAAGGTAGAAACTAAAATCTACTATTGGCACTTTCAAACTTAAAGAGAGGTAACCACCTTTGTAGAAACCAGAAATTCCTCAAAGACAGTTCTTTTCCACACATTATACAACTGTCTTCTGGAATTCACTGCCACAAGCCACTCTTGAAAGATCAGCAAGAGCTAGATATTTCTGCAAGGAATAGAACAAGTGGCCTTGATTGCTCTCTAATGCCCTGCCACATGATGGGGAGAGGCTCTGCAGTTGTACCAGAGCCCCTTGTAGACCACAACTTCCAGGAACCTTAAGGAGATTAAGTGCTGCTGTATTGACCAGGATGGAATATTAATGAGGCATATATATGCCTTGTTGATTTCCATGGCTTGCAATGAAGAACAGAACTCCTGTACACATACAGTAGTGCTTGGCCTTTTTTGGAGCCACAAAGCTTAAAGCCAAACATCCTGTGCCAAACCAGTTTGCTGCTGGCCATCAGTGGAGGCAAAAACTGGATGCAATTGGGTGTAGTGCAACCCCTCAGTTTTCTGCCAAACATAGTTATCATTTACTCTTCTGGGAGGAGACAGGAATATATAACTACTTAGTCATTGCATATTCTCTCTGTAAATTTTTTTCTTCTAATATTCAGATTGGTGAAGCCTGGTGTGAATTTTAAATTAAGGCACTAGTGAGGAGAATGCATTCTTTTTGTTAATGGCTTTTCCTTTCAAGCCACATTATTATTCAGTTGCCATGGTTTATCTGATTTTGTAAAGTATCCAGGGAGATGTGACTATGATTGAGCACTTAGAAATACACTTACAAATAGACATGGTATATATGTGAAGGCTGGAATATTAACATCTTCCATTTTCATGACCACCCACTGCCTTGGTCAGTTAAAATCAGGACCCTTTTTTCCTTATATATTGAGTATATTAGTTAGTTGAATATTAAGAAATGTTAGTTTACAAACTTATACAATGAAACTATTTGCCTTTACAATACCTACTTAACCAGAACAGATACCCATCAGAAATATTCCTTCTTTAGAAGCAAACATGTATTTTTAAAGTAAAGAAAAATCTTTATTTCAAATGTCACCTTCTCAGTGCTTCCTCATTTTGATTGTTCTTGCTTTAAAAGCAGCCGTGGGTTAATTCTGCTGCACTCATTAGGAAATCACATATGCAGTAAAAGCTCTTCATTTCCCACAGCCATCTCCAGAGCCCACTGCTCTGCTGCAATCTCAACATCTTACTTACAAGTCCTTAGGTGTGGAGGAAAAGCCCTCTGAAGTGGATGTTTGTATTTCAACAATTTGTCTGTAATACCCAAAATCCAGCATGTTTCACCCCAAAAGCTTTTTTTCATCTCTGAAAAGAGTGACATCTCCTGAACACAAGTCATCTTGCACCAAGTTGTAGGAGGGATGCTCTCAACAGCCTTCTCTGCCAGCAACAGCATTGGTCTTAGGAGTACCAAGGTTTTCTGGACTATTATCAAATGTTATTGTATGTAAATTAGAGCACAACCAGTACTGCTGTAACCAGTCTCTGGCTGGCTGTGCAAGCTGAAAAGCAGCTCATTTAATGAGCTTGGTTCTCCATTTGGCCTTTTGCCTATATATTCTGGGGAAGTTTTACCTTTCCAAAATGCTCTTTAAATGCACATTTATATCCCATGCAGCCAACCTGCTCTTTTGCTGGGTGGACTCCTATAACAATGAATAACATGATCAATTGTCAAACAAAAATAGGATCCAGCCCTGCATGCATCTACTGCCACATGCAGGGGTGCCACTGCAGATCGAGCTTACTTCTGCAAAAAGGGGTGAGCACCTCTCTTCTGGTCTCCCCATGTACTTAGCCCACCTTGAAGCACTTAGAATCACAGAATCATAGAATTGAAAGGGTTGAAAGGGATCTCTGAGATCAAGTCCAACCCTTGATCCGCTACCGCTGCGGTTACTTAAAATGAGCTTCAGGCTCAGAGGAATAACTTTCATACTTAACCCACCAGGTTATATTTTAGAGTGTTTTTACTCATGGCAGATTGCTCAGCATCTTGCAGGGTCATTTCCACAGGTGAGCAGAAATGAGTGTAGCAGTGAGGCTGCACTGCGTTCTGGGATTTTGCATGAGAGCATTGATTCAGCCTGCACACAAAGCAGCAACAGTTTTGGGTTTGTAAATTATAAAATCCAAAATATTTACATGAAGTACTAACACTAGATACTCAGGTAATCACTAACACAGTCTATCCTACCTGATGTGCTTTCATAGGAGGGAGTGCACCATAGAATCATAGAATGGTTTGGGTTGGAAGAGACCTTAAAGATCATCTCATTCCAATCCCCCTGCATGGGCAGGGACACCTCCCACTAGACCAGGTTGCTCAAAGCACCATGCAGCCTGGCCTTGAACACTTCCAGGGAGGGGACATCCACAGCTGCTCTGGCAAACCTGTGCCAACATCTCACTACCCTGATAGTCAAGAAGTTCTTCCAAATGTCTAACCTAAATCTACCCACTTTCACTTTAGTCATTAGCCCTCATTCCCTTATAAAAATTCTCTCTCCAGCTTTTCTGTGGCCCCCGTCACGTATTAGAAAGCTGCTCTAAGGTCTCCCCAGAGCCTTCTCTTCTCCAGACTGAACAACCCCAGCTCTCTCAGCCTACCCTCACAGAAGAAGAGCTCCAGTCCTCAGATCATCTTTGTGGCCCTTCTCTGGACTTGCTCCAAGAGCTCTTACAATTGCATCCACATGTGTGTATACAGGATTTTTATACCTACTTTCCTCCATTCATCATGATTTGAATGAAAGACTTTTAGTTGTAATAGTAGGTAGTAGTGTGGGTAGTAGCTTTGTAGTAGCCAGTGGTGGGTGTGACTTTCCTGTTCTTCTGTAAAACTATTTGGACAACCTGATATTTCTTACTAGGACTTTCTTCCTAGACATTACAACCAAATAAATTCACTTTAGATGTCTTTCAGGTTTAATCATGAAGATGAAACTGAAAGTAAAGGCAAGGAATGATAAATGCAGGAATATGATGCATTGTAGCCAGTAGGGAGAAAAATAGTTTACAAAAGTTTCCAATAATAATGTTTTCTACTTCAAATCTAGTTTATTAAAATTCATTCAATCTTCTGCTTGTAATGTGCTCTCTACACCCTAATTACTTTTAAACTCAATGAGGTATCCAATTCAGACAAAACATCTCTCTCTAAAATGGCCTTGTATCAGGAGAAATATGGTCTATAATATTCCACAAGCACAGAGCTCTATGGCATCAATGACCTTGTAGAAACTCATGTTCATCCATATAGGAGCTCTTGGTCTCTGCAATTTCCAGTTGATTCAAGAGAGACTGCAAAGACAGAGGCCATGCTCTTGGTTAGACTTGGAAGATGATCCAAGCTTCTGCCAAAAGACCAAAAATCTACCTTGCTCTTGCTCAGGCAAAACTTAAAAAAACAATGCTCTTGTAATCTTTGGTGCATTTCAGGCTCAAATCTTTTTTCTGCCAAGTCAATTAAAATAGGTACTGCTACACTGGAAAGAACTCAAAGGCAAGAAAGATTTATAATTACAAGGTAGACCTGTGGCCTCCAGGGCAAAATAAAATAAAGTTAATGCTGGACATACAAAACCAGCACGGAAAAGAAACTCCAAAGAGAAAGTGTAAAGTATCCAGGAGGTAACATCAAAAAAAGAACAGAAATTGTTTTGGACAGTCAGAGTCAAGTTTTTTAAGAACAACTTTTTTTATTAAACCCTGGGATTTTAAAGGATGGAATTATTTAAACAGCTTACCAAGAGTATGATTTTCCAAGGAACCTTGGCTGAGCACTGCAAGCAGGTGCTCCAGACCTGATAAGGTAAAACACAAAAGGTAATACAGTGACAGAGGGACACAATATCCTGTAGTACTGGAAGGAGGTTGATTACATGGCTGAAGTTAACAAGGATCAGAGAGCTTGCCTTAGAAATCAAAGCTAAAGAAGCTAAATAATGGATACTGTAGGGAAGCAAAAAGGGAAACAAACAAACAAACAAAAAACAGCAAAACCCCCCCCCCCACAAGCTGCTTCTCAGCTGTTGACTGGTTTCTAGGGACGTAAAATACTGTACAGAGTTTAATTAGAGATATAGGATGGAGTGATGTGCTGAGGCATCAACTTGAGTGCTTTTGCTTTTCTTCTGCAGTCAACTACAACATAACCTCATCAGACATTGTATCAATCTACACCCTTTAGGTTCCCAGTTCTTATGCCCACCTGCCCCAGTTCTTAAGTGTGCCCCAAGAGGATTGTGCTGAAGGTTCAAGGCTTGAAAATGAGGATGTACATCTTTGAGCCATGTGCAGGAGCAGCAGCACCAGGAGCCTGAAGAGGACTTTGTTGAGGGGCATCTCCACCCACAGACAGCTCCTCAAGATGAACCTATGGGGCTTTATCCAGGCATGAGAGGAGCTTCTGGGCACTTTATCCAGGTCAGCAAATCTGCAGAGGCCCAAAAGCCAAGCAGAGAGTTGGATAAAAGGGACCTATCTGAAAAAAAGGGCATGTGTAAAGTGGTCTCGAGCCTGGATCCACAGCTCAGACTCCCAAGCTAGTTGCCTTAATCAGCCTGCTGATGCAAGAGCACTGAAAGAAGGAGGGAAAATTGTTGTGTAAAAGAAGTACCAGAGTGGAAAGAGGCTGAGAGAATAGGAAAAAGGAAATAGGGGACATTGAGGAGAAATGTGAATGAACATCAGTCTGTAGGTTTAGAGATACTGCTGGGACCTGACAGAAGCCCTGTGTAGATACCTGCCTGTAGGAGCCTCAGTGTGAGTGTATGTAGATGGATGACTCTGAAGCCAAATCCCACCTTTAACTAGCAGAAGGCATTGGTGACCACTAGGTTTAGGTAGCAGCCACATAGACAATTTTAGGGCATACATTTGCTGGCTACACAGAGAGTTTGAGCTGGCACATCCCTACTTCTGTGTTAGTATAGACCTAACAGCACTAGACTGTACACATCCCAGGGGAATGGGATGTATAGCTTGGATGCGAGGTTACAGGTAACCCCAGGGGATGCAACAGAAAAACATCTCCTGGTACCTCTGGAGGTTCTAAAGATGCACTAAGCTTGTGTTAGGCAAGAAAATGGCACATAAGGCTTCCCCCAGCTGAAGGGTGAGATGCTGTACAGGAGCTTTAAAACAGGGGCAGGACCATTACACTGTTAGGTGGCAGTGAGAAACCAGTGTTGCAGCTAACAACTAAGATGAATATTTAATATAACCAGCAAAGCTAGAGAAAGGTGAAAGTGTTTTTAGCTGGTTTCCCTATGTGTGCAAGTAAGTAATTTGTTCCTCAAGCTGACAAACAGAATTACTGAAAAAACAGTAGATGAGCTGGAAGTTTGCACTTCAATTTCAGGTTTGAAGAGCCTGTCCCCAAGGGCAGGTGTCAGTGCCCAGCAGCCCCTATGGTCATCAATGCAAAGAGGGTAAACAGGAGCACCAGGGGCACTCAGAACTGGGACTGTCTGTAAAGGACAATCTCATGCCTCTGAAAAAGCAGACCCTGTAAATGGCTTTGCTGCCCCTTGCTTTCCCTGGATCCCTGATAGCCCTGGCTACAGTGACGCCAGGAGAAGGAAGGCATAGGGAAGGTGTGTGGTGAGGCTGTTCATGTACTGGTGATTGCTACAAACAGTAATGTAGGGGATAGGAAATAATAACCTGTAGATTTACAGAAACATAAGGTACAGAAATATAGTATAGCAGTTGGACATACACACATGGTATGGAGTGTATCCAGAAGGGTCCCTTTAGCCAGGTTTGCCCAAATCTGGCTCCATGGATCTCAGCTTAAGAGAGCTGCCAAGAGCAAATTAATGGGCACTTTTTTCTGTAAGCTTCCTCCAAGAAGTGGAAAACAAGGGATCTTTTTGTTCTTAAGCCAAAGTTATCTGGAAGAATCACCTCTCTATCAAGACCACCATAGTTAATTGAACAGCACTTGGGGTTTTAATGATCTCCTTGTCTCTCGACTGTACCCTGGAGAAGATTCCTGCTACTGTTTGCTCTCGAGTCCCAAGACGGATCAGAGCAATCACGTAACCCTCCCATTGCCTGTATCAGCCCTCCAACACATGCTGTATTTTATTAAAATACCATTATAGCCTCTTAGTGACTTTCAAAAATGAGGTCATTGCCAGATCAATGTGCCTATATTTACTTCATTGCAAGGATTGATTTTGGTGTTTTAGGAGGATAAGCAAATGGCTGAGAGTTGTCAATTCTCTTTGGCATTGCTGCATTGAGCAGTTTGACTACAGACTGAACAAGTAAATAAATCTCTGCATCTTTAAATTTAATTTCTAATCAGTCTTAGGGCAAAATTTTTATTCTCAACCTGCAAACAACATTTTGCTTCTGGTTCTGTACTTTATATGGTGAGAACTCCCACTGACACACAGAAAAGACAACATCAAAGTCAGGAGCTACACTGCAGACCCAAGAAATGGTATTGTTTTTATGATGTCCTTACATGCTGTGAAATTACACTGTAAGGAAGTGGCACACAGCACTCAGGCTTACCATCATCCAGTGGTTTCCATAAGAGATATTCTCAGGCTACAAGTTTAAAATTTTCCCCTTACCATCTCTAAGGACTCAGCCTGGGCTCTGCAGTCCAAGCTGCTATCAAGCTTCCTTCTCACATGCCATCTCTAGCACTGAGTCATTTCAGTCTTCAGAGCCACTTGTGTACATCTGTTTTCCTGCAACCCAGATACAAAAATGTTAGGATTCAGTAAATGACTCAGCTGATGATGTTTTACAGTGAAAAGCATCCGGCTAACACCCCATAATGGTGATGGCTGTTCTGGGACAATGAGAACAAAACTGTGTAAAAAATAAGTAGTTTGCCCACTCCAGGAAACACTGATGGCCCCAATATACAGGCTGTTTGTATGGAAAAACACAGTATAGCACACAGTTGCTTTTCAGAGCAGTATAATGTTAGTGGCTACCAAGCTGTTACATCATCATCCTTGACTGTAGCATGTGCCCATTATGGGTGGTTGCCTTCATCCTGTGGGTCAGTTCTAGGAAGAACCTCCTGCTTCTGGCTAGAGAGCCTCTGCTGCTCACCAGGAGCCAGACAGGTTCTGTGGGTTTTGGGTGTACCAGCCATCTCCAGGTGAGGAGTGTCCTCACATGTGTCCCCTGTTGCCTTCCTCAACCACCACACAATGCTGAAGCCTCTCTTGCAGACAGCTATCCAACAGATATGAGGCTTTTCATCTGACCTGTCTTTATTACTATTATTGTTTATTTTGCCGCACAATACCTGGAGGTGCAAAATATATTTAGTTGGAAAAAAATAAGGGTTTATGGCATGCTGACTAGCTTCCCATAAAAAAAAAAATTTCATTTCCCAGAAGGCGTAAGAGTCCTGAATCTCTCATAAATCGCCTTGAGACACTTTTGTTACAAAGTAATTGAGAATCCAGAGCCTCTTAACCTTTTTTTAGCCCTATTTTTCATCATCTCTCCTACAGATTAAGAAAGTCCTGTTTGTGGTAGGATATCATATTTAATACATTACCCTATATGCCCTTGCTGGACCTCAACACTTGTTTTCCAGTACTTTCCAAGGTAATACAATTTATGCTTTCTTTAAATCTCTTCCAGTGCTAGTTGTTTGTCGGGTGTTTTTTGTTTGGTTTTTTTTTTTTTTTTTTTAATAAGTCACAGTGAGCTTTAGGAAGTCCAGCTTTAACAGAAGTGATTCAATAGCTTCTCAATTGCCTCGGGCTTCTTCAAGCAGTGCTTGAAAGGGAGGATGTGGTGAGACTGATAATAAGATATGGCATCTTCTACTTCCAAGCTGCCAGCTTGAGACTGACACTCTTGAGGCCACTCTGATTGGAAAACCAATGTGAAATGTGCTTGTAGCCATCTTAATTTTCTTACAACCCCTTGCTTACTGCAGAAATGCCTGCCCCGGCAATAGGCAGCTATACTGCAGCCTGAGCAGCATTCACAGCCTGTATACAAAGGTATATATATATATATATATAAGGCTCTGGTTTGATTGGCTCATTATTATCACCAGAACAGTTGAGAAGTAAACAGAAAGTATGGTCCCAGAAAGGAGAAATAACAAAGAGATTTCCCAGTTTCTATTCCCCCATATGCTGCCATTTTAATGGTTTGCCAAACAGCCTCACTACTTCATTGCTTTTGAACATTTAAACTCAGTATGTGAGGAGTGATGTCTTAAGACCTTTTGCTTTTAAAAACGGTGCTCCTTGCTTCGGTGAATGCTGAAAGACACAGGCAAAACAGTGTGGAAAAGCTGTGCTGAACAGCTTGAACTGTACTTTCTCTGGGAGGGCAACATTCATGCTGCTCAAAAGCCTGAACAAATCAGATGGAATAGCTGATGCTTGGGGGTTTTGGGACATGCAACGCAAGCGGCACTGTGCATACCCACAAAAGGACAAACCACTGCCATAGCACAGAGGCTGCAGAGACTTCTTGTACCATCTGTGGGTCCAGACCTACAGGTTCCACATTTGTGACAAGGCAGAGCTTATTCCAGCCCTGTCCAATATAACACCTTCAATAAACCAATTCAGCATCTCAGACATGAGCTTTCCTAGAGGTGATGAGGAATTCAAGGGAGGCAAGAAGCAAGCTGCAATCTAAAGGTACCCGCAGGTTAGAAATTTGTCTCCCTTAAAACTTTCAATAGAAGTATCTCATTTCAACCCATTCTCCTCACCTGGTAAAGTTCTTCCCACACATCTACACCACACATTATTTGCAGGATGGCAGGAATACATGGTAGGAAAATCCAGCATGGCCAAAGAATATGTGTTCTGCTAGTCCCAAGGGTTCAGCAGCAAGTGAACTGACCTTAACAGCAATATTCTGCTGCCCCCCAGGGGAAGGAAGGAACATGGATGGATGTGTTCCTAGTGACCTGCACCACTGCACCACCTACTCCAGAGCTAAACTTCTGCTCCTAGACCTGCTTCCTCCAGCCTCTGTGCCTCTGGGAAACGACTTTAAAACTACACTGCTTAAAGTAGAGAGCCAGAAGCTGTAAAACCAGTGGGTGCTGCAGGACTCTTTATTGTCATTTCACACGATGAAATACTGACTGGTGACTTCTTACCTGGTGTGTGGTGAGAAAGGGGAGGTAATGCATATGTATGAGAAATCTGTTCTCAGCAACAGCAATACTAATGTCAATAGACACAAGAATAAATTTCTGTTGCCAAAAATTTACATTAGTTAGCAGTAATACGTGTGCATAAATGAGAAAACGTACTGAGAATATTTGTGCTTCCTTTCTTTTCCTTCTAAAAGGCATTTGTTAGCAAAAGATGTTCATGAGAACAGGTGAGGCTAATCTATTACAGAATTGTCTACACATTCACATTAAAATATGATAGTCAAAATAATAGTTGTACCCTGCTTAGGCTCATTCTTAATAAATGGCCACTTGGAAGCTGGACCTTTCACACATTTGCAAGAGAAAACTGTTGTCCCACAGATTCCTCCTTTCTGCCCATCCAGGCTTCTTCTCCATGCTTAGGCATATAGCAGGTTTTCCAGAACGTTGTTAAATGATTCTGGAAAATTACTTACTTACTCCTCAATAATCAGTTTCTTTACAGTAAGTAGATACCACAAGTGGATGTAGCATTTGCATTTGCCTTTGTGGATTTATACTGGATTGTGTTGTCATGCTACTGCCCAAGGACTGAGAGATCAGTTATGGGACTACAGGGAGTGTGAGAACATGGCATCAAAATCCTCACACTCTTCAGTCCTTCCAAGTTAAGAGCTGGAGAAACTGGTGATACAAGTCAGAAAAAAAGTACCACTTGGCAATGACAAAAACAAGCACTCATGTTTCATGCAATTGCTTTTACTCCACAGAGAAATAACCACATTAACCCATATTAGACAGGATATTTCTCCAGGTTTTACTACCTGAAAAGAGAAAGCACCCATAAAAATTAACAGCAAAACAAAACAAGTCTGGGTAAATCAGTTGTCACTAAACAAATCCTGGAAACATCAGACACGGAATCTGCGTTATTTTTATTGCGGGTAAGCAATGACACAAAATGTTAAGATTTCAAAACAGGACCCTCTGGGTTAGAGAACAGGTAGGGATCAGCAGCTGAATTAAGGATGCTGGACAATTTTAACATGAACATTTATTTGTATTTCTGCCCTCCCTCTTTATTGCAGACATGAGCATCCACAGGGAGAGTGTTGGTGGGTACCACAGCTGGTGTAAGTACCCTCCATGTCCTGCTCAGCTTGGTGGCAGCCCCTGGCAGGCAGGGCACCCAGGCAGCACATCCTGCCCACTGCCAGCAGGCTCTCCAGAGAACTTTGCTGCTCTCACTGGGTCTGGTAAATCCTCCCTGAACACTCATGTGCAGAGCTTTCCATGGGGTCTGAAGCTTGAGACAAACTCAAGGAAGTTTCAGAGGGACAAGAAAGTCCATGTCCCCAGCATGAGTGTGATCAGTTGCCAGAACACAAGTCTCTGCTTAAAAGCATGGATAAAACTGTCAAGGAACTAGCTAGGATGATTTATTTATTTTTACTAGCTTTTACATGAGCTTACTCTTAGAAACCGAAGTTACTCTGGTAACTGAAGCCCCCCAGGGACCTCCTCCCTATAGTTCACTGAACCTATTGAACCAACCTGGTCTTCAAAGCCTTTTGCAAACACACCATTCAAAAGACCCCATCTGCCTAAAATCATAGCTGTCTGTCCTACCTCTACTTGGGAAACATTGTCTTTCTGGTGGCTCAAAATCACTCTTGTCACTCCCATTAAGACAATCTGTATCTAGCCTGTCTCCTCCAATGTAGTGTTCTTCATATCAGATGGAGTTTTATTACTTATGTATTGAATTAGAGGCTAAAACCACATCCAGGATAGTGAATATTTGCCCTCACCATCTATTTTCAGTAGATGTGCAGCACTGCACGGTCTCAATACACTTGGATAAGGTCTATTAAAAGTTCTTTATGCTAAGAAGATTTGAAAACTCTGCAGCCTAAGGAAGTAGGCTTCCCAGCAAGATTATTTCATATTATGTACACTTGGCTTTATCCTAAACTGACTGTAATTTGTTAAGATACGGTACACAAAGAAATTAAACTATAAACTTTAAAGCATCCATCAATTGCAATTTGATTTGTTTAAAAAACTAAATTATGGGTTAACTCAGAAGGTAATAGAATTCAGGAAGAGAGCACTTGTGATACAAGAAGTCCCTTCATACATTAATTTTCATTTTTGGTGAGATGAAGTTTGAAATTAGATTCAGATTGCAAATTATAGCTTTGTATGGGCTCCCTATTGCTAGCTCATGAAATACTTGGATTCCTGAGGATGAAGCAATTTTGCTTCCCATAATAGACTGCAAAAGCCTTATTTCCCACAGGTAGAATAATAGGTCTGCATCTTGACTTGAGCGAGCCATGCCTTTGCTCCTTGACTTGGTCACCAACAGGGATACATTAAACTAAAGCATATAACTGAAGAAGAAATGGTGTCAGAAGGTGGGTTTCCTTTTATTCCAAAGCCTGTCCTTTTCACTTCCCTGCTACAGCCTGAATTCTGTGCAGGAGGCTGCCCATAACTTAATACCATACGAGCACATAATTTACCTCTCCCCATATACTGCTGACTTCTTGCTTTGTACCAGGTTTTGGTATGCTCACAGACACAGAAGGAGGAAGGCATTTGTCTCCTTGCATAAACTGATGGAGTCATTTAGCAGAAAAAATCCATTACTTTTAGGGGAGGCAGAAAGAGTAATGTTTGTAGCAAGAAAGCAGATGTGTGATGCCCTGTAACCCTGGAGGTAACATATTAAGTTTGTAAATTGTCTTCCTGCTGTCTCCTAAGTGTTCATGGTTCTATTCATTTGGTTTTATTGGAGCAGTAGGGAGGAAGTCTGGGTGAAGCTGCACCTCAGCAGATGCTGGCAAGAGCCAGTCAGGGCCAGATCTTCCACTGGGCAGAGGCTGATGAGCTGGAATCATGATAAGGGAAAGCACAAATAACAAATGAAACTGCTCTACTGTCTCCTGCAACTTAAACCAAAATGTTTAAGCACAAAATATGTGTTGTGTGGGTATAGAAATAAAAGGCACTACGAAAATTTCCTGGAAGAAGAATGAAGATGATTTAAAAAAAAAATAAAAATTTGACAGTGAAATTGCACAGAAATATGGAAAGCAACTGGAGAGGGCTTGAATATTCTGTCTGCAAGAAAGGGGAGCAGAAATAGATAGATATGAGGGTATAGGGCTGAATTTTGCTGGTTGTGAAGCATTTTCTGTTTTTTAATAGCCCTCAATTAACTCAGACTGATAATGATATTGTGTTACTGCACGAAAAAAATGAGGAATAGTGGTGAAATGAAACAACTGTCAAATGTGCTTCCAGAGTACAAAATGGATTTTGCAACTCCTGATCATATGTCTCCCATTTTTAGCAATTTGTACTTCTGAGAAGAGACCAGACTGGGGACTCGGAATGGGATCAAAAGTTAAAAGGAAGTTCCAGCAAATCCCAGGATTAATCCTCAACAAAACAAACTTAGAGTTGTCTAAGCAAACTGGTATGAAGCCTATAGAATGTGACTAGCTCTTTGACAGCCAGATACATTAAGGATGCAAAACCTGAAGCTTGGAGCATTCAAAAAGCAGTGTCAGAAGCTATATGTCCTTTAGGAAACATCACAAGCCATGACAAGGTTTGACCTTGGGGAACTAACACAAGAACTACAGTGGAGTGTGTTGCTCACTGAGACTTTACAGAGAGCTTCTTTGAGGGTGCACACACTAGATGGAAAACCACACTGATAGTTTCACCTTTGTGAATGGTGAACACCATGCAGGGGGATGGAGCCTGAAAGCAACTGGAGGTTTATTAATTTTTGACTGAGCAGAGGAGAATAAACCAACCCGGTGCTAAAAGCAGTGATACGAATGCTAAAGGAAGAAATACAGGGAGCAGAAGGCAAATGACTAATATTTAGGGTGGAGGGTGAGAAATCTGCATTTCTCTGTTGGAAACTTCTCTGTTCTGTGGCCTCATTAAAAGTGTCCTCTCATTTGAGAAGCTGGGGAACAAGAGTCAAAAAGAGCTGGTGTGGGAATGAATTGAAGGGAACAAGGGAGCTGATAGGAGACCACAGGGTGGAGCTGAAAGGAAACTCTGCCTTGTGGTTCCTATCTTTAAGAACGTTGTTCTTACTTAAGGCAAAAGTAAAGAGGGTGTTTTAATTAGTCTGGAGACCTTAGAGCAGAAGAATCAGAAATGTCACACTGAATATATAATTCTTCATTGATGCATGACATAATTCTTCATTGATGCATGGTTTCAGAAGGATTTAAATCAATATGTAAATAAGGTTTTTACACCAGCTATAATGTTTGAATACCTGGAAGAAATGGATGGTTTGTGCTTCATGCATCAGGACAGTAGCATTTTCTCACCGGGCATCCTCACTGGACTGGTGGTCAAAGCCAGTGTGCCTCCAGCATCTCTTGATGCTTATCTGTGGAGAAATGGAATCAAACCAGGAGTCAAAGGAGTCAGTGAAGCCCAGGATCTTAGCTGACAAAGGGCTAGAGATAGTTGTTAACACAAAAGGACTGAATGACATTTGAGGTACATTCTGCCCTAGATATGGGGGAGAAAAGAAAACACAGTAAGGTGTATCGGTAGCTAATAGGAAATTTAAGGTTTGTCCTGGTTTGGGCAGGGTTATACCTAGTAGGATGCCTTTATAGTCCAGAGTGGTGAAGCAGCCTTGGACACTCAGTCTGATTCACCACATGCTGATTGCTGGTGAGCAGAACTGTGTGATGGCTGGGATGTGCAGTTGCTCAGGAAGAAGCTGATGGAAATATTCAGAGCTGGAAAGCACAAAAAAAAGTTCTACATGGATGCCTCCGTGCAGAGTATTTGCACAGTCCTCTTGCAGCTGTGAGGTCAAAATTGAAGATCGCTGGTTAATGTGCTGTGGATTCTGGAAAAATGGGCTGTTGGGCCATCCAGGAACACAAGGTGGCCTTGGTTTTGTTCTGTGACTGTAGATTTTCATGTCTTTATTTCTGGAAGCCATGCACTCACTGAAATTGATTATAAACAGCTATTATCAGTGCCAAAAAGGGGCAACAACAGCTCAAGCTTTGAAAAACAGATATTCGTTTTTTTCAGGGCTATGATACTGCTGGCTGCATGTCACATCATCTCAGAACTAGAAAATACACAAAGATGAGCAGCATGATTCTGGGTGCTTCCACAGGACAGGTGGCTAAACAAGGAAGAAATCTTGGAATTACAGACAGAATTAAGGATGTAAAAAGAAAATGCTTACTCAGAGAATCAGAATGACTTAGGTTGTAAGGGATCTCTGAAGGTCACCAGATCCAATCCCTTGTCCAAAGGAGGTCCAAATAAAGTTGCTCATAGTCTTTCCTACCTGAGTGTTTGAATCTTCAAGGATGGAGATCCTACAGCTTCTCTGGGCAGCATGTCCAGAATGTGACCAAGGTGTGACCATCCTTGTGATGAACATTCCATATTCCAGCTTGTGTCTGTTGCCTCCTGACTTAATAAAGAGAAGTCTCAAGAAAACTCTGTCTTCTCTAGCCTTCCATCAGGTTTGATGAGATCTTCCCTAAGTCTTCTCTTCTCCAGGCTGAACAGCCCCAGCTCTCACAGGATTTCTTCATCATACAAATGCTCCAGTCCCTCAACCATCTGAGTGCCCTTCATTGGACTCTCCCTTGCACTGGAGAGCCAGGACCAGACACAGGTCTCCAGAGGGGAAGGATCACCTCCCTTGGCCCTGTGGCTAATTCTTGGGTAAAACACTCAAGTTTGCTGTGTCCATTGTTGTGCTGGACACAAAACCTAGAGGGCACCATGGCTGTGGTCCTGCAGCTGCATTAAAGCAAACTCAACACAGCACTTTCTTTTAGAAGCCAAAGTTTAAATCAGTTTTAGTCTTAGATAGATTTGTTAACACAGGCCTATTTTTGTCCATTACACATGATAATTCAGGAACAAGCTCCTGCCCTGGATGCCTCTAAGCTACCAGCTGCTGGAGGCTGGAGGGGTATGCCAAGGAGAAGAAGCACATCTGCCTTCTACCTTTTCTTTTTCTAATTGCTATAGTTCATTGTCCTCGGTGAATTGCCACAGAAGAATGAGCTAATGTCTAGCCTGAAAACAATAAGATCTCATTGAATTGGAGAATAATAAACCCCAGGTGTATCAGCAAGGGTCAGAGGTTGAGTGGGAAGTGACAGGAGGAAAGCATTGAACAGAGCATGTCTGACAGCACAGTGATGCTTTCCTAAAGGCATGAAAATGCAGGGCCACAAAAATAGCTCCAGGGTTGACAGGTACAGGTTGTACCTTTTTGCTTCTCTGCATGGATGACTGCATAGGGATTTTAAAAGGGTGTCAACACAGGGTGGGGTGAGGGGACGGGTGCAGCCAGGTTTCAGAGAAATTGCACTTCAGTGCATCTACCCATGTTAAGCTCTTCTTCTCACCAAAATATATGTACTGTGATGGGCCCTTCAAACCACACCATGAAAAAAATATGCAACATCTCCTCACACCTTTGCAAGATGGGCTGCTGGAGGCAGGAGGGTAGGCTGGCTGCTGGCTGCTTTGCCTTCCTGGGGTAGGTAAATTCTTACGCAAATAGAATACAAATTGGCGAGGGTTTGGGGGAGGCAGGCACACTTGTAAAGAGCTTGAAAGGAATGCAGTGGAGCAAAGACCCGAGGAAAATGATGTTCACATCAATCTGATTTAAAAAAAAAAAAATATCCCAGCCAAAACATGGATAGCTGAGTGCCAGAACTGTTGCAGGATGGGACTGCAGAGAGTAATTAAGACTCCTTAGCAGGTGGCTGGGATGGAATGCTCCCAGGCTTTTTATTGATGTTAAGTGATGCCTTCAAAATGAGATGGACTTTTAGTATGAACAAAACAGAAAAGCAAATATTAATTTATTATAAAATAATATATAACAAAAATATCAAAGCCATTATTGCCATGTTTTATATTTACATCAAATGAGCAACAATATGGATGGGAGTTACTAAAGCTTATTGCACCTGCCAAAGACAGGAGACTGAGGCCAGTATAAAATCTGAACAGGTGACAGAAAAAAAAAGTCCTTTGTGCAAAGTACATTTACTTTTGCTACTGGAAAAATACAACCTGGTTGTCTGAGAACTGCTTGCTCCTCCTGCTAGTGCTGAGCTAGATAACAAACTGCTATCTCCTCAGGCCACCACCTAGGGACAAAAAGCCCCAATTAATGTTTATAAAAGCCCCAATGTTTATAGAAATAGCAAGAAATCCATGTTATCTCCAATCAAAGGAAAATGAAAAGCAGAACTGGCATTTGCTCAGGATGGGCATGGAGCCTTTCCCATGGGGTAGCCTCAGGGAGCAGAGCATAATCAGAGCCTGGTGCCTGCTTGCTGCTCACTTCAGAGCAGCATCAGGGAAGTGTCAGTTGTCCTCCCTTGGTGTTTCACTCAATAGAAAGCTGAAAACAAGAGCACCTGCTGGTTGGAAACCAATGCCAGATCTGCAAAGAACCTGAAGAAATAAAAGGCAAAAGAAAAATATGGGTATGGCCTGAAATCCTGAAAAAGTCCATCTCTTCATCAAAATGGAGTGGTGCAGAGCCACTGTGGGAACCAGGGACAGGCAGCAGCAGCCTCACAAGTACCTACTGCCTGAACTGGTGTATATTGTGGAGAAATAGCTGATAACATCTTCAGGCCCCAAAGGGAAACAAATAAGTATGAAAGTAGGCATTTTGTTACAAATAACTCTCAAACCTCTTCAGGCTAGGACAGACAACAAACATATATCAACTCAAAAAAAATAACAATACCAACCACTACCCTGGTACCGAACAAAGGATAATTTTTAAGTAGGGCTTCAGGGAAGATGATAAGAGAAATTTGCAGTCCTTCTAAAAGCATGGGGGAAAACATAACATTGTGTGGTAAAAAATGGAAAGCATCAGCCCTGATTAAAAGGTATTCCTTAGGTGCTGCTGGATATTCTTCCTCCTTCAGAAGGGAATAATTACAGTCTATGTCACATACTTTTTTTTTTTTTTTTTTTTGATTGCTCATAGATTACTTCTCTCTGTGTTAATCCTTAGCATGAAAAGAGGAAGGCACAATAAACAGGGATAAAACTAAACACGTAGCCATCTCTCTCTGGATCTTAGGAGTTCTGCTGAGGCTCTTGGTCTTTGCTCCTGAGCAGGAACACCATGCAGGTAATCTCCCAGGAGAGAAGATGCCAGGGATGCAGAGTCAGAGTTTTCTTCAAGGGTAAGCACTGAGATGTTACTTCTCTTGCCCAGCGTAATCTGCATTTCAACTCCAACTCTTTTTTTGTACCCACAGCAGAACTCTATAGAGCTGGAAACCAGCTTAAAGTGCTGCAGACAGATTTCAGGAGCTGAGCTAGTTTTTTTAAGGTTTATTGAAGTATCTCTACATTGCAATGCAAACAGCACTGTAGATCTGGTTTAAGTATAACTTGCCTTATTTACACATACCCCTGATCTCTGAAAGAAAGAGCCAGAAGGCATTCAAGGCAATTCTTCCTACAGGAATTCTACTGAAGACTAAATCCCCATTTCCCAGGGGTTAACTTTGCTTCAGGGACCGATGCAAATCAGCACCTCTGGCAGAGAGCAAACCATTTTGCTGCTCATGCAATTCCCTCTGTCTCTAAGCTGATTCTGCAAAAACCCATCACATAACTCAAAACTCGTGGTCTTACAAACAATAACTTGAAGACTGTGTTTAACATAATAGGCATGAGATGCCTAATGTGATAATATGTTTATTCACAAGCTATCTAATAACTGAGGAAGCATATTTTATTGTAGTGCTCACAATACAGAAAAGCAAACACTCTTTGTCATTTTTACACTGTTTTGCTTGCTTGGGTATGCTGATAGTGCTAATGACCACAGTCTGAGCCTTTTTGTGCTAACCACAGAAAATCCCTTCTTTGATAACATTGTGCTGTGACAGAATGATAGGAACTGGGGCCGTGCACCAGAGAAATGTCTTTCTCCACAGAGTGTGAACTGCTAAGCCAGAGCAGTGGAGAAATGTGGTGTCACTGCTGCAATCCTCAGCCCCAGGGGACAGGCAATTGGCCTCTGCGAGGGCAACCAAAGTGGCTAAAAATGGGGAGAAAGTGACAGCAGAAGGTCATAACCAAAAGCCACTGGCTCAGGGCTCTTGTATGTATGCATGCTGCTAGGGAAAAAAGTGAACTGATTGCAACAATTATGCTAAAAGAACCCCATTAATTCTCTTTCTATCACTGTGTGATAATTTGCTTCTTTTGGAATACTACTTGTACATGCAATTATACCTGTCTGTACAATTTTGAGGAGGATAGTGGATCATTTTTGTACCTCTGAAACTCATGTAAGAATGGGATAGATATTGTATGCCATCGGCCCACAAAATTATCACTGAAGCAGACTTTACAGTTTATTATGCATTTGATTTCTACATTGTTAACTTCTTTGCCAGAAAGTTTGAGTTTTACCCTAACTGCCCAGGATTCAAAAGACCTTTTGCCACGAAGCTCATTGGAAGCAAGTCCTTTTAAAACGTCCTAACCTGCTGCAGCAATCATTCCCATTGTATTAATGCACATCATGCACAGGAGTTTGCTTTCAGAGCTGTAGGAGGAAAAATCTGCATGATGTATTGATACAAGTTGCACTGTAGGAGTAGAGACAAGAATGGATTAGGTTGGTGTATACAAACACCTTCCCAAAGATTAAGATAAGTTTTCCTCCATGCTGGCAGCAAATGAGCAGAATTCTTCATTTACTTTCCCAATAGACAGGAACACCTGAGGTAAAGGTATATTAAAAATATGCTCCTGAGGAGACTGATGTTGTGTTTTCTGATGGCCCGTTAGCTTGCTACTTTCCCTTGATTTATTTGAGCAGTGGTGTGTGTCTATCTACAGGGTGCATATTTAGAGAAAGTGAGAGTTATCTGCTCAGTTACTACAGATAGACATGCAGGAGCCAGATTTGGCTGCTTGGAAGTACGCTTTGTTGACTCCTGAGCACCAATTTGAATGAGGATCTCTCAAAGTCATGGTCCAAAAGAAGTCATGGGTGATTCATACGATTTGAATCTTATCCTTGCTTTCAAGTGTCTGTATGTCTTATTCCATATCTAATTAGCTTTGCAAAATCCCAGCTCGTGAGCACTAATTGGAAGCATGCAAGGGTAGAGTGTTCATGTAAATCCTCCTCTGCATCTTTGGATGTAGCAGGGGCTACAGGCAAACTAATTTGACACTGGAAATATATCTGGCAAGTTCTACCCATACAACTTGAAAAATTGAGCCTGTACATGAAAAGAAAAAGAGCCTTGTGTTAAAGCTGCTTTAGAATAGGAGTCGGGGAGAATTACAGACAGGCTGAAAATTGCAGATAGTAAAGGGAGTAAATTGACAGTAAAACCACAATTTGTAGACCAAATAATTAGCAGTAGTAGCATAATACAGAGATAAATTATATAAAAACTGTTAGTGGAGTGGCTGGCTCAGGGGACTGATAACAAGACTGTATTTTGTACTTAGTGTCTCTTGCCAACGAGACACTGATTCTGAAAATGTCGGACTGAAAATCTGCAAAGATCTCTGCTGTGTGATGCAAACGTAGTTTATTTGTTCATCCCACTGTTTCTCATCTCAAATAGGCCATGTTGTTTGCTGACTCCATGAAGAGGCCAAAGGCTCAATGGATAGAAAATTTAAAATGCACCACCCAAGGAAATGCTTGCCTGAACAGGTATGAAATCAACTGCTGAGGATTATGAGACAAATTTAGTGGTTTTTTGTTCTTATACTAAGTGTGATTTTGCATATAGAGTTGGCATTCCTAGTGCTATCAGTCAGAGCTTTTGGACAATTTCTACCAAAACTAGGCACACAGCAAGAGCAAATAATTGGGAAGCAGAGGACATAAAATGTAAGCATCATATTTTTCAACATCAGGTTGATGAATTCTAGCACAAAATACCAGGAAAATAAGTGGCTGATTCTCCAGCTCTTGATATCAAGGCATAGAGAAAATACCTTCTGAAAGAAATGCTCATCCAAGTCACTGGCTTTATGTTATCAGCTTCGTGCAGGGGTATCTAAGTAATACTAAACTGCATTATAAAGGACATCTGGCACAGGCAGGCTGTCTTTTAATTGTGGAAATTCACATGACAGTAAGGAAACTTCAGTTTCTAAAGCACCTTCTCAGTCAGGAGAGAAAGGGACCATCCTTCAAATGCTACTGCATTATGCAGGAATTATTATGCAGAAAATAACTGAAGAATGACCCATGGCAGTGTCTTGTTAAAGGCCTGGGGATGTACCATAATTTCATGCAAGTTTCTATTAAGAACCAATCAAAACTCAGTTTAATGTGGCCCTCCTTCTTATCACAAATTCAGTCACGTTCTTCTGTGACAGGTAAAGCCCTAATGTTCTTCCATCAAACATAAAATTATTCTTTGGTGTTAATGCCCTGTTACCTTCCATGTCACCTGGTCTATCCTTTCTGTAAGTTCCACTCCTCAGTGATTTTAAGCCCATAATTTTCTTGTCTGTGCTACAGTCCAGCAATACAAATGATACTGTTCCCCTCCCACAACAGATACACCTCCCATTCATCAGTCTTATAATACATGCTTCCAGCAATGTTTACTGTAATATATTTTATGTTTATTTTCTTTCTCCTACCATTCTCCTTTCTCTGTCATTGCCCCTTGAGACCTTTGCCTACAGTCCAGGTCTTTATGGGCCTGATACCACTTTACACTGGACAATATTTCACTAGAAAATTGACTCCTGATTTACAGTGGGGTAAATAAAACATGGCCTCATGCCTTTTTGCCTTGAGATTTCCATTTTTCTCATCCTTAACACTTAAAAGTGCTGTTGGGTGATTTCTGCTGATCCATTCAGCTTAGGTGTAACACTCTCTCCTCCCCCTAGACCTCCCACATTTAAGAAAGGAAAATAAAAAAGATGCATTGCTTTATCTTTCTATGATAATGGAAGAAGCAGAAGGAGGGGTTTGAGATGCCTTGAGAGCATTAAAAAAAGGTGTTTGTCATCTCAAGGAATAGAAAGGACTTAATCACCATGAAATCTACTAACCATAAAAAGCACAAACTTCAGCCACATTTTGTGTTATTAGTATTACAAAGCATTTATATAGTGCCATACATTTCCACGGCTATTTCTTCCAAGCAGATAAAGCACATTCCCTCCCTCAGAGATCCTGCAATCTAAATAAGTCAAGACAAATATTGTATGTGATAAAATAGAGGACAAAAGTTCAGGGAAAATTGATGTGTGGAGACAGCTGATAAGGAGAAGAGTGGAAAGAGAAATGATTAAAGATTGCTGTTTGGGATCCTTTCAAAACTGGGGAGAGGCTCAGCTCACTTCAAAGTCTATGACAATAAATGCAGTACTAGGAAGATCTTGCTTTCGTTTATACTTCGAAATGTATTTTACATGGAAAAAGTGCTGCCCAGCCAAAATGTCTCCTTCTGGTCTTTCTGCATGAATTATACATAAAGCGAGTCTGTCTGAATTATACATAAAGTGGGCATTGGTTTGGATGCAATGTTTGTATATGGGACCAATTTGGGATTTTCTAAGTGGGTCTGATTTTCTAGAGGGATGTACTAATGCAGACAAATACTGCCCTTTTGGTAAGGACTCTTAAGATGGACACACAAGGCAGAGGCATCTGATTCCGAAGAGAAGGTCATAGCCTGGAAGCAGGGTTTCATCAGTTGACAAGAGCTGCTGGATGCACACATCCAGGAAACCTGCTGATCTAGAGCCAAGCAGAAAGTATTTCAGAAAGTTCTGCTTTGGTGCACATGCACAGCAGATGGGGGTGACTATGGGGCTTCCCAGCTTCAGGTGAATCCCTAGTGTCCACATGTCCATAGGGGCACCATGTCCTTAAGGAGCACCCAGTCCATGGCAGCTGCCTGGGGGTGGTCTGAGAGCTGCCTGGCACCCACAGGAGGATGGTGCAAGGTCCCTCAGAAAAGGTATGCACCTGGACCCCTTTCTGTCTAACCCAATCATTCACCTTATGGTCTTCCTCTGAAAAGAGATGTTGTCCTACGTGTAAAAAGCACTAAGGGGGCAGATGCAGCTGCCATAGAACCAGAGCTCAAACCAGACAGCAGAACACTGGTCCCAGCACATGGGAGGTGCTGTCCTGGTCACTTCATGCTTCTGCTGTCAAGCAGCCTTCAATTTAATGTCCTGTCCTTCACATCCTCCAGAGCTGGAGTGGCCACACTCTCCCCATCATTGCAAGGGATGCTGTTTGCTCTCAATAAATTCTTCACAGGGCTTCACTGCACCAGTGGGGCTCACTGAGGCCTGATGCTGTGTTTTCAAACTTTGGTGTATTATTAATATTAAGCTTCTTTCTGTGACTTGCTTCAGGCAGCATGAGCAGAAGCACAGCTATTTGGGTATGCATCCTCAGGGCATTTACCCAAAGTCATAGAGGTTATTCAGAGATTCAGAATAACTACTGAAATGCCTTAGATGAAGCAAAACTAATGAAAATCTTTAAAGTTTGTAGGTCTAGGCCCATCTTTAAGTCTTTGATCCTCATATCAGCACATGCTTTCAAAAATATTTTCTGGAGCACATAAATTATAATATAGATTGGGAAAAAACCCAACATGAGAAAAAGGACACTTGCAGTTAAATATTCAGAAACAAACAGGAAAGGAGCATGTAAACAACAATACATACATAATTCAAAAAACATTGTCTCAAAGCACACATTTCATTTTTAAAAAGACTTCCATCATTAAAGCCACAGGGAAGAGAGGAGGAAAGCAAAGATGTCAAATAGTGGCACTTGATTAGACCTGCTTAAGAGGGTCTTAGCAAGGGCCAATATTAAGGTCCTGATCCTCAACATGTATAATTTCTTTCTATTCTTATTATCCACGTGATAAGAATTGTGCATAAAATGCACAGCAACTACCCAGATACTCCAAAATATATCACCTGTCTCCCTCCAAAAGCATAGAGGGTAGGAACCTCCAACTTCTTGATGAGCTGAGCCAGTTATGGAGTCATAGAATCATAGAACTGCCTGGGTTGGAAGGGACCTCAGAGATCATCAAGTCCAACCCTTGACCCACCGTTGCGGTTGCTAGACCATGGCACTGAGTGCCACATCCAGTCTCTTTTTAAATATCTCCAGGGACGGAGAATCCACTACTTCCCTGGGCAGTCCATTCCAATGCCTGATCACCCTCTCCATAAAGAAATTCTTTCTAATATCTAACCTAAACTTCCCCTGGCACAACTTAAGACCATGCCCTCTTGTCTTGTTGAGAGTTGCCTGGGAAAAGAGACCAACCCCCCCCTGGCTACACCCTCCTTTCAGGTAGTTGTAGAGAGTGATGAGGTCTCCTCTGAGCCTCCTCTTCTCCAGGCTGAACAGCCCCAGCTCCCTCAGCCTCTCCTCATAGGGTCTGTGTTCGAGTCCCTTCACCAGCCTGGCTGCCCTCCTTTGGACCTGCTCCAGGACCTCAATATCCTTCCTAAACTGAGGGGCCCAGAAATGGACACAGTACTCAAGGTGTGGCCTCACCAGTGCTGATCTCTTCCTAAAAACTGCCAGTGACTCTCAGCACACCACTAGAAAAAAAGATGTCAGTAGGAACTCCAGCTAAAGGAAAAAAATAGTCTCCTCTTAGATTGCACAGGGTGTTTTCAGAACCACTGGGCAAGAGTATTTCTCAAAAGAGCAGACATGACAAATGGGAATTAGGAGCTGAGTTTCACCTCATTTTAAATAACATGCTCATGAACAGAAGCTGAAAAAAAAAGAATGAGTTTGGAATTAATTTGTTTCAGAACTACAAATAAATCCCACATCTATTAAACATGTTTTTCTTGTTGGGAGACAAAGTGACAGCTGAGTGTGGAAACATAATAACAGCATTCAACAGAGATGTAGTTCATCACCATTTTCTACTTTACAGAGAGAAGAAACTCATATTGCATCCCAGCAGGAGATATTAAAGGTCTTTCCAATTTCTAAATTTTAAAAAAATTATTTTCAAGATCATAATGTGCTCAATATTTAATGCTAATCATACCTGAGAGATAAAATCCTGCACGTGATGGCAGAATCCACTGTGAACACAGACAAATCATACACATGAAAATGTTTTGAGATTTTATCTACTCACTGCAGAGACAAGACAGACCAAAATGCCAAGCTGCTTCCTGGGTTTCTGATTCATTAGGCTGGGCACATTTCAGAGCATGGACTGTCTCTGTGTTTCCAGTGGAAATATCTCAAGGGTGTTCTAGTCTCAGAAGGGGACTTCTGCTGCTACTACATACAAAGTTACTGAAGAGCAGTCATACCTGTGGTAGTAAGGATTTCATCTCCCTTTTCAAGACTGGTCTCAAAACTGTCCTTGCAGGGAGGGGAAGGAGATAAAGGACCCATTAACTTTTCCCTTTTCTTGCAGCCTGAGGTGTTGCCAAAGGGATGCTGGCACTGTGTTAAGGCAAACCTCCTCCATCAGCTGTGGTAAAAGCTGCCACAAGAAGCTGGGCATTCCCCTCCCTTGCACATGTTCAATCAAACATGGAACAGCACAAAATGAAGCCATTTATGGTGCAGGCACTATTGGCAGCTCCAGTACATCCCAACCCCATTGTGGTCATTTTGGAAACTTGTGTATTAGGGGTGTTTTGCTCCTGAATGCTCCCCTCCAGAGCTGGACCAGGCTGTTAATGGGTCAGAGACAAATAGAAATTCGCAGCTCCTCTATTTGGGGCACTGGGGATAGGTGTCTACATGTGAACAAGTCACCCTAGAAGTAGCTGATAGGTTCAAGTGAAACGTGTGTGTGTGTAAGATTTGGTTAAATGTGTACTTTCCTATTATTAGGATTGTGCTTCCAGAAAGGCACTTGTGGGATGGCAAGCAGTGTCCCATCACCCTGCACTTAAGGGTGATCACAGAAGACCTTACTGAATGGAATACAAGACTGAGGACATCCACCTGACTGAATGGCACTGCAGACAATGATAAACCACAAAACAGTAACTCACCTGCAATATCCTGGTAGGGGGAAGGCTGCCGGTGGTCTCAATACCCTTCTGTCCCAACACTGGGTGACTGGGGCACTGTGCTGGACATAGTCTGGCCCATGGGACTGCTGCAGTCTTGGTCCATCAGAGCACTATGGAGGCAATCACTGCAGAGCCCCCCAGGAGGAGGGAGCACCTGATCCTCCACAGCTGGGAGAAGTTCCCTTGATAAAGCCTTGATAAAGCACAAGGAGACAGGGGATAATTGCTTATTGGTCCTCCACTGTAAATCACTTTGAGTTTCTTGCTTTGAAACATTCAGGTTTAGGGGGTTTTTTTTCCTAATATGAGACACATAAAACTCACTGGTATCACTTTAAAGACACCATGTGGATAAATTTGTCCCCTCATTCTGGGAAAACTGGGACCCTGTCTCAAAATGCTCCCACAGAAATGGGAAACACAGGTTCAGATCTCTCTTTGCTTTGTGAAACTTCAGACCTGTTTCTGTTTTATCCCTGGTGAGCATTGCTCCCATTCCACTGTCAGGTTGGGAGTGTTATTTACTTTTCTTATTTGAACTCCTCCAAATTGCAGAAGATTAAGTCAATAACCACAGGCCAAAAGCTGTAATTGATTGAGGATCACTGAAAAAGAACTTTTGGTTTAAATTCCTGTACTAAGGGATACTTAGATATTTTATTTATACCAGCCTCTGGCCACAATACAGAAACTTTTTCTCCTAGCAGAGGCTGTCCTTGCACTATACCCTGCTTTCAGCTGAGTGCTGCAATCAGTGCCTTACAGAGTTACCATTTCTTTCTCTGGCCTAAAGCTTGAACTGTGTTTTGGGAAAATGCAGCAACTTAAACAGTGAGAGATTCTTGGAGTGCACATAATATTTTCAAGGCCAAAGTTCAGATGTGCCCTTGGCTATGCACCTTATTTTAAGTATACAAGTAATCTCATGTAATTCTAGATGAAGTGTAATGTAATGAATTGTAGATAAATTTTGCTTTGCTTTTACTTCCTATTTGCTTATCCTGAAATTACTTTGGCAGGAAAACAAGAGATGTCTCAGCTCCAGGGAGGTGGAAGCTATGAAATTATCTGATACAACTTTGTAAAAGATGCATGATTTCAGTTACTGCATTTCATACAGCTCACTAACACACCCACTGAACATTCAATAAAACTAAATAAACAAATAATTAATTACATTTTAAGAAAATATGACACTGCAGTTCCTTTGGTCCTCTGTATACCCCACCTTTATTTTGCACAGGAACTATTTAATTGATTTTGCAATCTGCCTACACCTATTGCAGGTCCAAATGAGCATTTTCTTTTGTGCTGTAAAGACCTAAAAGAAACAGATTAAAAACTGTTCACATAGATACTTTTTTTTTTTTTTTTTTTTTTTTTTTCATATTGGAGCAGGATTCCCTTTCTCTCTCACCTCAGGTGTTTAGCCAGATGAGAGGTCTTACCTCTACCCCATACCTGAGGGCTGCAGTGAATGGGGCCATCCCAACCCTTCCAGGTATTTAGACACCTCAAATCCCTTTGAAATGTGAAAACTCAACACCACTTCTTGGAGCACACCACGTTGCAGTCCTTCTTCATGAGAAGCAGCAAACACTATGATCAGGTCACAGACCAGACAATCCCTGTGTCCAAAAGGATGTGGGGCATAGACTTTCATAAAGCTGTGAAGAAAAGGACAGTGAAAATTGATCTGTAGCATTGTATATACAATTCAAGGATGTTCAACACTTGAGGGAATAGTGCACATGAGAAGGGAGATCAATATCCATGGTTACTGAGCATCTAGGACTGGCAATGACTTCTGGTGTTCAATCTCATCAGTCTTCAGCCAGAGCCATCTTCCACCTACTAAGTGGTGCAATAGTCACTGTTTTGATTTCTGCCTTGGTAGAAGAGAAAGATTTCAGAAGCAGCTCACAACCCCTTTCCATGAGGAGCCAGTGAGAAGGTCTCCTGTCTGAGTTCTCTGCATCAGATCACTCAGGTGGTCTCGATCCCCATCTTTCCACTTCTTAACAGAGGATATCTGAAGCAGTACTTTTGCCACTGAGACTGTCACTAGCAAAATATTTCTCCATTAGAATCCTGTCTTTAAAAAAAAAAAAAATAATTTATTTAAACTTCTTTTCAGCTTTATCACAAATAAGCCCTGTAATGATAGGCATCTAGTCAGGCAATTTCTCTCCACTTCCAGTGCAGCCCAGTAACCCAAATGCATTGTTTACACTTATTTCTAGAGAACATACAGTATCTTGTCACCTTCTGTCCATGCTGCTGATGTGGTTCACATTGTTAATTAACCCCTTATATAGCACTGGCTTTTAGCACTCTTCTTGCTAATATTGTCAGCTGTGTTGTTCTGGCTGTAACTCACACTCTTCTTATTTAAGTGTGCTCCAGCAGTGATTGATCCGTGTGCCAGTGCCGCCTGCAGGCTGGCAGGGGGCCCTTGGGGTTTGGGGGAGCTTTAAAGCCAGTCTTGCACCACTGCAGACAGTGGCAAACCCCCTGAAGAGCAGGCTTGAGTTTTCCTAGAGTAAATGTTGCAGAGTGCAAAATGGGTTGCATGTGTATGGCTGCATATTGATTTCCTCTCTAAGGTTAAGCCCTGGGTCATTTTGTGTCTGTAAGTACTCTATCTGCCTTCTCCTTCCCACATCTCCCTCAGATTAACCCTCTTCTTAGCTTAAGCTAGATCATTTTAGAAATGCTCTCACCTATGGCCATGTTTTTCTGTTGAGCTTTAAAAGAGTCAGTGCAGAACTGAAGGAAGTCATTGGCCTCACCAAAGCAAACACAACATTGGAGGCAACTGAAACAAACATCACATCTTTTATATGTGGCAAAGGATTCAAATTGCCTTCCTGTCAATTTATATAAAGCCAATTGTATGGATTTATTTCAGCAGTCAGAAGCAGAAACCATTTATAGACGTACAGAAATGATTGATGACGCTCCAAGCGCTCCTGGCTTTGCTCCATTGTTTGGCTTAGAAAAAGCTTTTGACAAGGCAGCACTACAGTCTGTGAGCAGCTCCATGTGTGATCAACTTTAGCATGAACTATATGGACCAGGTTAAAAATCTAGATAAATAAACTAAGGCCATCCTCTTATGAAGATACACCTGCTCAGCTACTGCCTTGTGGCCACACAGAGTCACTAAGAAAGTGTGTCTTTTTTCTTTAGGTAAAAAGTTCATTTTGGTCAGCAAGTTCTACTGACACCATGCACAGATTACAGGCTGGCAAGTTCCATGTAAAAATTATAAGATCCTTGTTTATACTGCATAGTGCTATGAAGAAAAAAATCCCAAGTATCTAACATACACTACCCTTTCCTGTAAGCCTAACGAGATCAGACCAAATGCTTTGATAATGTACTAAATGAGGGAAAGATGTTCAGTTGTCTCTGCTCTTGGCCATTCTGCAGACCACTGTTGTAAACTCTTGGAATATTTGTCTGAGAACAGGCAGTAATAAATCAAAGCTGCTAGTGTCACTGAAGCTTGTGCAATTACAATATACCCTTTTCTAGATGGATGGGTCCCTTCTTGCAGTTCTTCCATGTGCAGGCTGTTCTCTTCATCCTTACATCTCCAGACCTTGGATTTTTTTTGTTATTTGAAAGAGTAATTTCTATATGCTGTAAGGATTCTTATGCTTAACAAACATAAGGGTTCAATTTTGTACCAGGGACTTTGAATTCTATATGCCCATTCTTTACCACAGAACTCCTAAATATCAGAAGCATCATTTTACTATAAGCATATGCTCTTTCATTATCCATATGTTGCTGCATATGTTAATATTTCCCTTTTCCTCTTCCAGCTTTAGTGTGTCCCAATCCAATTAGTAGATGCTGGTCGTCTGTGCTTTGGAGTATCAGGAAGATCATATCAGGAACCAATATTACAGTATCACATGTTAGTGTTATTTCTTGCCACTTAAAAAGTCCAAATAAAAATAGATTTTACAATTCACTTCAGAGCCTCCATTTCTGGCTGCCTCATGTAAGTGATAAATTATTCACCTTTATTTTATGGATTTTCTTGTAATGTAATTACATGAAAATCTCAAATTGTAGTTATAAGTCATAGAGTGATTAAGATTTTAAATATCTCATTTACATGCTAGTGGTAATCTTTTCATGAATATAAGATAAGAAGTTACTGGTTTATGAATTCTATCTGAATGAAGAGTATTCACAGAATTCAAAAAATATCTGTGTAGCTACTCTCTCCCCTGACTTTTTACCTCCAGATGCAGCACAGAAATACAGCTTTGATTCCAGAACATGCTCTGCATTTAGATAATAATGGAGTGTAAGATAATAATAGAGTACAAGCTTTGGCTGAAGCAGAATTCCTGCTTTCCTCCAGTTCTGGTAGGCACATAATTTCCACGCACTAAATTAATGACTGTAGGAGCCATAAAGGAAATTCTTACTGGTACACACTGTTACACTGCTATGACATCCAACTCTTGAATTTCAATTAATTTTTCAGACACGTTAAATTTAGGTCACTCCCGTGCAGTGTAGCACATGGCAGCCTGTCCACGTGTTGGCCTCTTCTTCAGTGTTAGTGCAGACAACATGACCATCACTGTTGTCATCTTAGACATTCAGCAATGTCTTTGGCAGGTTTTAGGATAAAGTCAGCTTTGCAGAAAAGGACATAGGAGTCCTGGCAGACCAAACAAGTTGAACAGCAATGTACCCCTATGGCAAAGGTGGCCAATGGTATCCTGGCTGCATGAGGAGAAGCACTGCCAGCAGGTCAGGGGAGGTGATCCTTACCCTCTGCTCAGCACTGGTGAGGCCACATCTGGAGTCCTGAGTCCAGTTCTGGGCTCCCCAGTAGAGGAGAGAACCTAAGAATGGGCATATGGGAGAGAATCTAACAAAGGGCCAATAAGATGAGTAATGGACCAGAGCATCTCTCTTATGAGGAAGACCTATGAGAGCTCCTTGGGCCAGAGAAAGCTCAGAGGGCTCTCATCAATGTATGTAAATACCTGAAGGGAGGGTGCAAAGAGGTCAGGCTCTTCTCAGTGGTACCCAGGGAGGCAACAAGCAGAAACTGAAACACAGGAAGTACCATCTGAACATGTGGTGACATTTTTTCACTCAAGAAGGCTGAGTGAATATTACATGAACTGTAATATTTTGGAGGCTGTATTGGTGTGAATCCTGGATATCTGATTCTCATTACTTGTTCTCGTTGCACTCTGTTCATACTTTCATCTTTAGAGCTCTTACCACTTTCTCAGCCAACCTGTTGACCAGACTTTAGATTCAGTTTAACTTCAAAGAGAAAACATCAATATAGAGTTGTATGGCTTTAATGCAACTTTGTTCCCTCACCAAGAATAAGTTAAATTCTGTTTCGCTGAGCTCTAAAGCAATGCAAGTAATGCCCCGCCAATTAATTCTCACCCCCTGGTGTTTTCTTTCTTATTTTGCCTAGATTTTTATCTCAGAGCTTCCCTTGCCAGGCCAAATACTGCTACCTTCTCTCATTGCCTCTGCTCTTTCTGCAGTTTCTCTCAAAGACATAAAGACCTCCACAAAATGTACCCAGATAAATACCTCCACCACCATTTGCACGCACACACCTTTGATTTGGATGACAGCACAGCCCTGTTTTTATGATAAAGGTTGTTGTTATCCTAGCTACCTCCTCCCCATTGGCATGTCAACCTTCTCTGAAGTGTGGCAGGGGGGTTAGATTCCTCTAACTTGATTCAAAGGTGTACCCATGAGAGATCATCATGCATCAAAGTCTGGGAAACTGCACACAGTAGATCAGTTTGTATTATACAGTGTTGAATTTTTCTATTACCATGGAAATTCAATACTGAATTAAGGTTTTTTTCCTCAACTCCTATTTTTGCTTTGCTTGATTTATGAATTGGAAGAGAAAAAAAAGCAGATACGTCCTGACAGATACCTCTTCTCACACATTTTATAATTCAGAGTGCTATCATGTAAGCAATGGGTTTCCTGAAAGAAGACTTCATGATGAAATATGGAAACCATTCTATCAGAAATGGGGGGTACATTTCTGCTCCAGTTGGCAGTGATACCCATCAGGGCTACACATCTCTTTGGAAGCTGATTGAATAATAACAGCCAAAAACAGTGAAAGAGTGCAAGCCCAGGAATTATCCCAGACTCATTTCAGAATCAAAAGTTCACCCTGCTGCACTGAATCTTGCAACCTGTGCAGGGAAACAAGGCACTTACTTATGATTACAGATCTCCAACAATCAACCAGATAAGAGGTAATAGATGCATAACAGATAAGAGTCTCTGAGCTGATAGGCTTGTAGTAGCCTTTTGGATGAGACTTAGGGGGTCTCATATTCACTTCCAAGATCAGACACTCTCATGCACCAATGGCTGACCTGCCATGGTACAAGAGCTGCATGAGGCTGGCTGGCCACATGGCTTGGGTGCCACTGGACACTTGGCCCTGACCTCACCAGCACCCCCAGTACCCCACAGCATCATGTATCCCACCAGAAACCCCTCGATGTGTACATACAGCATCCTAAAATTTACTCCTATTCTTAGATCTTTAGCTCCATCTCTGTTATGATCTGAATAACAAAAAGAGTCAGTTTTACACTTCTTTTATTTGCCAAGATTCTGAAAGATTGCTGCTTTTCAAACACAGAGAAATCTTTACTGGGATGATTACAGCAGTCAACTGCACGTTTTGAAGATGGTGTTGCTATCAAATAAATAATAAAACGCTCATCCTCTTTTCTCTTCAAGCATCCCTTTTTATTGGAAAATCACAATGTTCTGCTTATACATTTTGGGAAGGCCATATGTCCTTGATCAATGCTGCAGTAGTTGCACAGTGTGTCCAAGTTATCATGTTTCTGGGGAGGGATAGGTCCCACGAGCCTTCCAGCCCTGCTGCCCAGGACTACCCTGTAATGGCTTCCATTTCAGAGACCTTCCTCATCCTTCCCCATCCTCCCATTTCCATTAGAAGTCAGGTTGAATTCATCCCTGAAGAATGAATTTACCACTGGTTGTACAAGAAGCTTACCAGGATTGCATAAATCAGCACCAGCCACAAACTATATGAAGGCAGCTACCTGCAGGAAAGGAAAAGCTAATATCATTGTTAATGGCACAAGATTCTTTATCTCATTATTTTAAATGGAATTCAGGGTAAGGAAAGCTGATAACACAGTATAGTGTTTCACTTCATCAGTGGTTTGGGGCAAACATTTTTCTAGTTCTTTGTTAAGCGACATTTAGGCTATTTTCTGCTTGCAAATTATTCATCAGCAAGAGTTTGTGCTAAAATATGGCAGGTTTTTTTGTTCCAAAACAGTTTTACAAGCAGATTTCAGTCTCTTGAGTTCTTAATTTAGGATATTTTCTATTCACTTTTCATCCAGAGCCCACCATAATTTTGATTCCCTGAACAGAGTAGAAATTCAGCCTGTCAGCCAACTTCCTATAAAATAAATATATGAGCTACTTATTTTTTCATCTTCTTCTGCTTCCCTTCAATATTTTCTTATCTCATTTCACTTCTCCCTACTCTCTTTTTAAGTGCCTCTTTCACTTTTTTCTTTCTCCTTGTATCTCTTTCAATCCATCCTCCTCCAGTCTCCCCATCCACCATTTTCTTGCATCATATATAAATTTAGAAAAATATGTTTTTTACAAGTTGTTGAACAAGTTTTCTAAACTTGTATGAGATTGTTTTCAGAGAAGAGAGGGTTTCCCAAGTCAAGTCCCAACCTTTTCTCCAGGGATTGCCAAAAGAGCAGAATTACTAAGAAAATCAAGAAATCATTAAAGTTTCAGATCCAACAGTGCTGCATACAGATATAACGTATTTAAAAGAACACAATAAGTCTTTATCAGCAGCTGAAATCTGAAGACATATATTTATTTGTTGCCTATGGCCAACTAAATGTGTTTAGTAAGTGAAATTTCTCCTAGTAGGAGAGCTCACTTGAATATATTTCTAAGAAAAGTACTTTGGCAGTTTTCTGAAAACCACTGGTTTGTTGATGGGAGTTTGTCAGAGAGCAGAGGTCCTGCTGAGAACCTCAAAAACCTCCAGGATGGTATTAATGGTTCTGGTGAACAGTCCTTTCCAGCCAGCCAGCTAATGTATCTGAAGTCAATAATGAGTTACACTGCCTGAGTTGCAAGCAATAATTTATTAAAGCATATATGTCATGGGAAAAGCAAGCAGTGATCAGCTTTACTTTCTGATCAATTAACAGCACTCAGACAAGCAGAACTTGAATTATTTTGAAACCCCAAGTGAACCAACCCAGTCATTAGGAAGTCTGTGGTGCTGTTTCATACAAGCAGCTGTTCATTTTATAATATTTACTTTTACAAATTACTCTTATCATCCTGCAACCTTAGCTTTATGGCTCTTTGGAAACTATCCAAGGTTTGATTTTTAAGGACTCTGTATGCAGTTTAATTTACTTCAAGAGAGAATATTGAAAATTTTGAATGAATGGGAATTGCAGTAGAAAATGTTTTAACATCTACTTGCAAGTAATAAAAATAATATGTAAGCTCCTACAGACAGCCCTTTCCCAGCTGTGGACTTTTTAATCAGGGACTTCAGTCCAATATGAAAAACTTCTGTGATTAGGAAATGTCTGGCAGATGCTCCCTTTAATATCCTGAGACCCAAACCTCAACATAACCTGCAGAAAGCAATCCCCAAGCCAAGCACCTTTCACTGCACACTTTTCCATTGCCTTCACTTCATTCTCTCACTATTTGCTTGCCTGCAGTGCTGCCTCTCCCCTCCTTGCTTTTCCAGGAGCCTGAGTAACTGTGACTTCCATGTGTCATCAGATGACAAACACTGGATGACCAGACACAAAATGGGATTCAACTTCCCAGAAGAATGGGACCCGAGTCTTTGGGACGGGATGTGTTACAAGTAGGAAGGACGTAATGTATAAAAAACCCAACTTCTCTGCTTACTACAACAGTGCCTAAAAGCCTGGAAAATGGGTTTATGCTCTGTGTAGGTGATCAGTGCCACCAGTGACCTGCCCCAGCTGTAGAAGGCCAGACTAGTGCTGAATGAGCCAATGAGCTATTGAAGTGAGCAGGGAAAGAAGAGGACCAGAGCAGAGGGAAGACCCTGCTGAAACTCTACATTTTGCCAAACGCTTTGGTGAAATATGATTTTCAGGCACCCCCAGATCCTTTATTTCCTTTCCTCTGAGCAGGTGGCTTTTCAAGATGGATTACTTGGCATTCAACAGTTTTTTCCCCAAACTCTTCATTTGGCAGCAAATGCTGCTGCTACTAATGTGAGTAGCCCAGGAAAAACAATTCAGCTGCAGATAGGTAGCTTGTAACTCTGTTACATTGCAGAGAGACCCAAACTTTAGGAAAGAAACACTCCCCAGTGTATGCTCTGTCATCCCTTAGTGACTGCATAGGGTAGGGGTTAGCCTGTGCTGCTGGACATCAGCTCTGGCACAAGGGATGAAATGCTATCCCCCTGAGAGCAGCAGCCTCTCCTCCCCTTCCCCATTACAACCATCCCTTACTGCCAGGAGCAGAGCCCCAGGGCCAGGTGAGGGGAGCTGTGCAGGCAGGCAAGCAGCCAGCAAAACCTCTGTAACCATCCTCATCCATCTCGAGTTAAGCTCAAGAGGCAGCAGCAGTGGCATCAGGGACTTCACCTGGGCTGCCACGTAAATAATGGCAGGAAGCAAAGCCAGTGCACTTCTTTTTACTCGATACATACTTATCCTGAAAAAAAAAAGTCATTATTTTTCTCTATCTAGACAGCTTAAAGTGAATTAGCTTACACATAGTCTGCTACAGATGAGGTTAATTCAATGTTATCTTTCTTTCGTATGGGTTAAATACTGGATGCTGAAGAGATGAAAAGCTTTGTGGGTCGAGTGTTACCTTTTGCTGAAATGCTGGATGGAGCAGTGCTTTGTTCAAAGAGATAGAATTTATCTATCCAAGGGAAGAAGTCCATTTATCTGATCTTGGGAGAGAAATTCAGTCTTTAATATGAGTCTTTCCTAAATTATTTATTCCTATTTGGGTAGCATAACGTTTCCATAGTCACTGTCTGTGATTTCTAAAGCTTTGCTCGCTGCAGGACTCCTCATTTACTACCTCATTCCAGTTTTCTTGCTTTCCCTTTGTATGGGGGGTATTCAGTTGCAGAGTTGTTGACTAACCTGTGCTCCCATCCTCCCTGTGCCCTGCTACGAGGCACTGCAGCTCTTTTCGCACTACCCTGCTCCTGCACATCACCTCCCCATCCTCTGCCCACACAGGACCATGCAGTAACATTGCCTTGCACTCCTACAGGTCATCTTCTGGTTTCATTTCCCTTAATGATTTCTATACCATATAGAGTCATGCCAAGATCAAATGCACACAGCAGCCCACTCCTGCTGCTCCTCTGCCTCCTAACGATACCCATCTCTAACAGAGACTTGCAGGCTGTTCCAAAAAGCTGAGACTGATATGTAAAAGTTTCTTTTAATCTTTCTCTTCTCCAGTGGTGCAATTAGGAGCAGAAGGTGTGTTGGCAAGATGAACATCCTTGCTGCCAGGATGAAAGGTTTCAAAGTCTCCGAGGTGCTTGTATTGCTCTGGATACAGCTTCTACACACCGCAGTATTACTGTTCCTAAACATTGTTTACTTCTTCAGCCACTAAGAGCTGGTGGTTTTGCAGACAACTAGGAATTATTACTGTGGTTGCTAAATACCAGGAATATGCCGAGTGCTTTGCTGGACACCTGAGTCACAGTCCTTCAAGGAAAAATCCACCTCCAAGGAACATTTCTCTCAAGGCTCTGAACCACTCACCCAGGACTGGGCTCACCCTGAGTACAAACCCACACACCCCACAGCTTCTCACTCCCCCTACAGCTGGCTCAAGCTGAAGCTCAAGCCATGTTCATAATGAATTTCTACCTAAGTGAAAGAGCTTGGAGAGGGGCAGGTCACTTGGGTAGCCAGCTGGTAGAGGAGATGTGGAGAGGACCCTACAGTAATCTCTCCTCTACCCACGTGAGGGACTCTGTGGATGCTCTGCTCCCCACCACTCCCAGCCTGTGCCAAACCTTGGCAGAAATCTGATTGATTTTCACACAGAGATAAATAAAATGAGAAGAGAGCACTAGCAGCAACTCCAAAGCAGCTTGGTTTGTGTACAACTCAGAAGCAGCTTTGGCAAGCCTGTTCACTGCATCAGGCCAGAAAAGCAACTGGATTAAAAACCTGGCTCCTAGTACAATGGCTAGCAGAAGCCTTTCTGACCTAAGCAAAATATCATCACAGACACAACCATATCAACAACAAACACTGGGACAGAGCCTCAGCTTGAACTCAGTTTTGAGATCTACACCTTGTTCTTATAAAGCCAAAGCCACAAAAGACCCACTGCTCATTAAATAGAATTTAAAAGACTTTGCCTTTTGCAAAGGAAAAAAGGCTTGGAGCAGGACAGTGTGAGACATAAAATCCTGTCTGGATAAAATGTCCTTGCAGATGTATGTGTTGGCCATACAAGAAGGGCCACTCTCACAAAGCCCTTACTACCTTCTTCACCTCCAAATAGGCTAAAGGCCATTTTAAAGGCTGCATCACCATGCATCTTCAATTAAAGGGAATTATCCTCCCAGGCAGCAGGTTCTCCAGGCAAGCAATAATACATCTTCCTTGGAAACAAGGGCCATCACACCACAATGTTGCTGAAATGGCATTTCCCAGCCACACAAAAATACCCATGTGGGAGAGACTTGGCCCTCAAAGTTATAATCTGGAAAACGTATTGTCCTTCTAGGGTTTGATAAAAGAGATGCAAGGACAGATTTGCCTGGACAGATGCTAAGCAATGAGCTGAGGGGGAAAAGTTAAGACATACATCTGCCTGTGTTTTTTGAGAATCACCAATATTCCCCATTTCCACTTTCATCTTATGCATCATTCACTCAGCATTCACTTTGCTACCTCCACATGATGCAACACTGTAATATCACACAACTGGAGAAGCTTTGAGCCCTGCAGGAAAAAGTAATAAGCAAAAAATATTATCTTTTAGCTGCTTACTTGGGTTAGCTGATCATTTTTTCTCACAAATTCTGCTGGGTCTGGATCTTCTGTGTATATGTCTTGGTTGAGTCAGGACAGAACAAAATTTCTTTTAGTAATTTTACTTTTTGGTTAAGTCTCTTCTAAAAATCTGCCAAATTTTTATGCCAGGCAATTTTTGTGCTAGCAATTTAAAAATGTCAGCAATGTGAAGCTGACCATGTATAACCATGGCTAGAGAGAGAGCTGAAGAAGGAGACAGTCCTAGGAATTAGCTGCTTTCCTGATCAGCCTCTGATTTGTCTCAAATGAGATATTTGCTGTTTCCAGTAATTCATTGACTCTCTATTGTTTTACAGTGCACACAGCAAAATCTTTGTAAAATGTTTTACCATTAAAGCCTTTGCTGCTATTTGTGGCTCTGCTGCTATTCAAAAGAGCTTTTCAAGGTTCTGGCTCACATCTCTATGTACTTCTTCTTATAATGGCCAGCAATATTGGAATCAAAGACTCCATTATATCAATAGATGGTACCTGTCACTTTGTAACATGCTTTTTATGACAGGATATTTATTTTTCAAAGATGTGTTCCTCCTGCTGTAATCCTACATGTTCCTCCTTTACACTTGCAACGTACCAGGCTTTAATGCAAAGGACAAAGCAGCTGAAAATAGGAGCCTTTCCACCCACCCAGCCCATTTCTTTTCAGTTAGAGAGAAATTAAAACACAGGGCTTTGTGGAGGAATTGCTGTCAGAGTCATTTGATAACTAGGATCCCAGTAGAAGCTTTTATAACACCGTTAATAAAGATGCGCTACCACCAACATCCCTGCTTGCTGCATACCAATAACACTGGTTAGAGTTATTGCCTTCAGATAATAAATCACACGTTTTTTTAGGAGACAAAAAAAATTACTAAATCTGCCTCCTCTCCCCACCTGTTCAGAATTCATAGTGGGAGGTTTTTTTAAAAAAAATATGCTCAAAAACACAATCCTGCTGCATCTCTGCCTGTCTGCTGCATCTCCTGAGTCCCTTGGTGCTGTTATTCACTTAAAAGAGGAAAAAAACACCCCTCTGTATTCTGACATCTGCTTTCTGCTTCATTAAATAGTGAGGCAGATTTTGTCAGCCACCAGCAGTGGTGCAGGCCAGGGCTGGATGGAGAAGTGCCTCCCAGCCTGGCTCAGGAGAGCCAGAGCCAGATGAAGCATCTTTTCTCCTAAGTCTACAGGACAGGCAGAAGAAGGAGTGTCTGGAGCAAAACACAACATCATAACTGCACCCTCAAGACATTAGAAGCCAAATATAAATTATGGAATCCTAAGGTGACTGCCTTGCAGAGGCAAGGCCAGGCATGTGCAGAGCATGAGGGTTCTCCCTCCTCCTCAGTATTTCTGAGCTGCTGCAGAGGAGTATTTGGCTAACCAACCTTTAAGGCTGCCAGAGACGCTGATTCTTGGTTGGGGAGGACTGGCAGTAAGAAGAGAGAGCTTCTAGGTCTGAATCTCACACCTATCTCCAGGATAATTTTATTTGCTTGCTTCTGGGATGTCTGATACACCAGGCTGCTTTGCACAGCACTGCGTGGGGACACAGCAGCGGGCAGAGGTGCCAGACGATGCAGCACAGTAGGAGGGATGCTGGGCACTTGTCTCAGAGGGATAAACAACAGCTGGGCTCTGAATAATTGGAATTAAACCAAACTTGCTTCTCCTCCAATTCCCACAGCAGGCACAGCTCTCATAAAAGAAGACCAGGATGGCTGAGTTTTAAGCAATTAAAACAGCTTGGACTTGGTGTAACAGACCAGTGGCATCGACTCTTCTGGGAGATGAAACACTCCATCTATTCCTAGCTTTAAGCGGTGCCAGTTGGAGCACTAGAAGACTGGAAAGGAGCTTCTGAGCCTTTAATACCAGTACTTGACAAATATACTGGAGTCATACAATAGCTGACCAAACTTTGTTTTAATGATGATCAGGTTTTACACCATCGCTATCCTATTCCAGGTCCACAGAACACTGTAAATTATAAACATTTTCTGAAAAGTTTTTCAGTCTAGATGTATTCCCAGCTGTTTCTATATGAATGATATTTGGCTGAAATATTCTGTTTCTCCAGAATTCAGTGTCTCAGTTGTAGGGAACAATTGCATCTCTTTTTAGCTTTGGAAAGATTAAGCGATCCAAGTCCCTGCCTCTCCCTCCCACATCCACCCCATGGGCTGTCCTCTGCAGCTCTCACATCTTTCATGCACAGAGATGCCACCACTGTGCAGGATACTTCAGACATGGTCTCAGAATGGTATTCTACAAAGCCTCCTGAATTCCACTTTTTCTCCACTGGAAATATGTCATCACAGGAACCCTAGCCTGGATTTGCCATTCATGGTTGCATCACACTGGTGGCAATATTCATCCTAACTGACTCAGTGACCCAGGGCTTTACACTCATTTCCATTTCTAGCTGATAAGACCCCAGGTTTTAGTGTCCACATTATTCTTTATATGATCTTGAGCTTTATTCCAATCTTAAGATTATTCTATTGTCTGTCTTTTTAGGATAGATTTTTTTGTGCCTGATATTATCATCTGCTGTCATATTGACAATGCCTCTCATCTTCAGGTCACCATTAAATTTCAAAAGCACTCTCTTACTAGTTGCTTTCAGGATACTTGACAAAACTCTACCTCAAATTAATATTTTTATAGTACACTGTATGTTTCTGTTTTAGTTGATAATTTAATTAATTTAATAATTCTTAATATTCTAAGAAGGGTGTAGATGCTTTATTGTGTTATTTGAAGAGTGAGGTTAATATTAAGGTCAATACAGCCCTTGTTTAGCCTCCATGTTTTCCTGTTTTCAAAATAATTCACTTTCCTTCTCTGTACTTTCCATCTTCTCATCTTCTGTAGTTCCATTACAGATTGGTCATATTGTTATTTATTTTATTTTTGTCTTTTTTTTATATATTAGCTATCCAGGCATGAAGGTTAAAGAAGTCAGTTCCATCCTTCTCTCTTTATTTCTAAGTGAAAAATCTTATCATTGTTTCCTTCACCTTCCAGACAAGAGGAACAGTCCCTCAGCAGAGAGACAGCTTTCAGTTTTTGGAGTGGTACACAGAACCAACCACTCAGCACATTTGTGTGAACAAAAAACATTAAAGAAATGCACCCTGTGGTGCATTTTTAAATATTTTTTTTTTAATTCAGGACACATATCCTAGGAAGACTCTGAAATCTCTAGTATCCCCTGTGTACCCCTGCAACCATGACTGCAATACAGTGTTTCATTTGCCTGTGGATTCAAGTATCTCTTGGTCCTTGAGAGGCTTTTATGCAATAGTGTAAAAGGGAATTAGTGGGGATGCAAGAAGAGAAGGACAGTATTAATGACATTTGTACAATCAAAAAAAAAAAAAAAGTCTTTGGATTTTCAAGGTAGAGGAGCAAGACCCCTGTGAAACTCTGGGGTTGCCGTTCTGTCAGCTGTGGGGCTGGCACAGGCTGCCAGCACCGGCTGAAATGGGGACAGACAGAGGTAGCAGAGAGAGGGGAGCCACTCTTCGGAGAAAACATCAACCACTGCTTACCTGCAGGTGCTTGGGGCCAAGAGGTCCTGTCCAAACCTCCAGGGTGGAAGTTAAATAGCACGTTTGAGTCTTATTTGCCCTGCATAGCTATCGTGCTACCCTATCCCTGTGTCTGGGAAGGGCAGAGGAAGGGAAAGTGAAACGGAAGGAAAGGAAAAGAGAAGGGGGAAGGGAAGGAGAAGGGAAGGGAATGGTTGGAAAGACCCATAAGCCCCTCATGCTCTGTTACAGACCCAGCTGTTGTTTATTTATTCATTTATACAGCCACTGTTACTCTTCCTCTGACAAATTTGATCTGTGGCCCTTAGTATCTTCAAAGTAATGCTCTTGCTAATTGTAGTCATGGTATTGATTTTCATAGAAGCATTTTACTCCATATGAAACCATAGCTTTTAAGCCAATTAATCATGCATCGCTAACCTCACTGCAGTGGTGGTTTTCATGTGAATATTCAAGTAGTGCTTCACTGCAGGGTTTGTCAACAGCTACGATCTGAAGACAATTTCAAAGCCTTAAGAAACTGCTTAATATAGTTATTGGATGCTCACCAGTTCATAAGACCCTGCCCCAGCTGCCTCATATATTTTATGCAGAACAAAATCTTCTAATTAAGTAGATGAAAGAAAAGCATTAACATACCACCTAGGGGACCGAACATACATGATTATTAAGCACTAGAAAAAAATGAAAAAGGCATGCCCAGCTCAAAAGGGGGATTAAACGCAAGCTAAATGGGGGAGCAAACCTTCATTACACTGCAACAGGAAAAAAAGGAAGAGTTTAGGCAGAACTATTGCCATGACTGACACTGCAGGGATGTATAAGATTTTTGAAGTTGTTGCACATGCTCTTGAAATTCCGTGGTCTATTTTTGTTTCCCTTTTGGGGTCAACACTGGGGAGGTTTCCTCAAAGAGGCCCTACACATCTTGCCTGGATGCACTGAGCCTCCCCACACAGTGGGCACTAAGACCCTGCATACGACCCCCATTTCTGCTGTTTTCCCCATTAGGAATGAAGGCCTTGACTTTCAGTCCAGGTCCAGCAGGGCCACAGGGCAAAGATGTGCTCCCCTGACCTTCCAAATAGTCTCAGCATCCCTCCTGTCCTGCTCCACATCTAAGGACCTCTAATGCTTCAGCAGTAATGTTTGCTACTGCATTGATGGGACTCAACTCAACTGCACATTCATGCCAACCCCCAGCCTCTCACAGGTCATATGCGTGGTCTTTATATCTGGAGAACACTGAGATGAAGGACAGAGTTGATTGCATCCAACTGTCCCAGCCCTAGGCACAATTATAAAAGTGAAGCTGGCAACTGCTTTGGGGTGGGAACCATGGGGAAGAGATATTTCCATTCTAAGTCTAACAGAACAAACTTAATGATGGAAATGACAGAGCTACTGTGGATGGAGCATCCTGCCATCCCTTACCTCCAACTTTCCTCACCTGGTTAATTGTTCTTCAATGGGCAACAGTCTGTTCAAGTCCTTATGCAACAGTCAGATAAGAGATGTACTCTTGCATGCAGTAACCAAGACTTTAAAAGGAAGAAGAAAGTAGCTGCCATCTCAATACCAGCAGCACAGCCAGATCCAGACATTAGAATCATATAGTCACAAATCTGAGAGTGGAGATCTTAAACAAACCTAAGAAAAAGAGGAGAAGCCTAGGGTGGGCAGCTCAGAGCATATGATTCATATATGCAGCCTTGGAGTCCTATTAAGAAAAACTAATTAAATATGTGAATGTGGGAGGAAGATCAACACAACATATCTGTTAGATGAGCCTAGTGTCTTTCTTGGAAACTCTAATTGATATTATTTACTATCCCCATCCCTGGAAGTCTTCAAAGACAGATGGGATAGGATTTTGAGCAACCTAGCATAGTCAAAGATGTCCCTGCTCATGCCAGAGGGTTGGAACTAGATGATCTTTAAGGTCCCTTCCAACCCAAACCGTGATTCTAAGATTCTTATTATTCATTACTAAGATAAAAATCTCATTTATCTACACATCTGTGAAACATATGCTATACGGCCATACACGAAATCATTTTGCTTTGAGAAGAATGAGTACAAGCTCTGTAGTGTGAGTGAGGATGCTTGTAGGGAAAATATCAACAGGATGGGCTGGAAGGGATGGCATGCGTTTGGAAGGCTTGATATAAGACTGGGAGAAGATAATGAGCAAAGCTTTTCATTTACTGAGTCTGGTTTAGTTTTAGAAATATTAACTGTGCAAAAGGGATGAGTGGGGAAAGAATTTGCCAAGTGCATCATCCTCAGTGTTGGGAAGGCTGGCTGTCACATGGGGTGTCACCTCAAAGGCCTTATCACCATAACACACTAGGCCATACATTTTGATAACCACCGTCATCAATCATCAATCATCATTATCATTATAATCTGAGAGTTCCTCGGGTATGTTTGGCATATGTGTGTGTACATAGGTACTTAGATAAATATATACACTTTTACCTATGCAGAAGCACAACTCACAGATGTCTCCACACCCTGCGGCCACAACAAATTAAGTGGTGACTCCAAAAAACCCACAGCCTGTCAACAAGGTCTTCTACAGTTCTAGTCACTTATGTATAAGAGAGTTGAATTTTAATTAGACTAGAGACAGGATAGAGCTTTTAAGATGAGCAGAGCTACTCTCTGTATCTAGCAAAGTGGATTAAGACAGCTTGATTTTTTCCACTGAGCAAGAGTCTCAGGAAGGATGAGGCTCCTCTACATCAGAGGGGTAAATTGTAGGAAGGGAAAATTGATTTCAGATAAAATACTGTACTGGCACAACACAGAAATGGCACAAACCAGTCCAAAAAAAAAAAGATATTGGAAATCAGAAGGTGGTTTCTGACCACTGGAGCTGAAAGAAGCCACAAAGTGAGGCCAAGGCAATCTCAGACAGGATTTGTGACCCAGTGGGCTGGGGGACCAGAGGATGCAAAAATCCTTTCTGGACTTGTACATCTAGGAATGTCACAGCAGCCCAGCCCAGATGATTTATTGCTGAGACAGGTATAGCTTGTGATTTGGGGTTGAAGTGTGCTTCTATTCTGTGATGACACCAAGACCGACTTCAAGTGAGCCCAATTCCCCTGCAAGCATCTCATGCAGCTTTGTTATTCATACATCATATAGTATACTAAAATACATTACAGGAAGAAATACTTTGCCCCAGGCCTTTAATAAAGTTTTTAAGTGTGCTTTCTATAGTTTTCTTGCTTCCCATTTGAAAGCTATAGATAAATTATCAGTATATCAATTATTTCTATCTATTTTATACTCAAGCTGTAAAGTATCTCTGGCAAATTCTCTTGTTTATTAATTTCTGTGTGATGTCTAAAAGACAAATAGGTAACTAATAATAATTACACTTACTACTTAACAAATATATTGAAGAAAAATCTTGAGGTCTCCACAATAAACATTACACAAAAATTATGGAGAGATAAAAGAAGCATAACTAACACTGCTGCAAGGGATACTGGAGACTTCTTCAACATAAATGGTAAGAAAAAATTAGGGCAACTCACCTCTTTATCTGTGGGGATATTAATACAACACCCCCTTTGTATTTTTATTGATAGATATATGTCAGTGTGTGCATGTGTGTATATATATATATATATTCAGCATTTTCTCAGTTTGAGTAGAGATGCTTGACTCAATGGGGCCATTTTTTCCTGAGTGGTAGATTCTGTCTCTTTTACAGCTAGTAACAATGTTATGCTCCAAAATGTTATTACAGTTACAACACTGGAGATCTGTCATGATAACAAAAGTTAAGATTTTTGTATATATTTATGAAAGTCTACTTAACTCTGTGGGTAGCAATATACCCTCAGGTACAGGAAAAAAAATTCTTCAATGCATTAATATTGATATTATTTCAGCCTTAGAATTATGAATGCTTGATATTAAAAAAAAATCTTAAGTACAAAGAAGTGATATTTTGCTTCAAAGATAATCCTCCAGGGATAAATCCCAAATATCAGCTTTAAAAAGTTTCACATAGTGCATAAACATAGGAGTGGGAGGACTGCATGGAGCGAGGTAAAGAGGTTGCATTGTGACTTTGCAAACACGACTCTCGCCTATATTTTTGTTGATTTATTTACTTTGCATTTTGCATATTTCAAAGGGTGGAAGAAGATGACACTTGGCTCAGTTCTGCTCGGTTCCAGCTATGAAACTGGAGGTGTGAGTACACATAAGAAAGGACTTAAAAGAGATGGTTTTTCATTTTTAATTTGTCTTTTTGGTTTTTTACCCCCTACAGAACAATTCAGAACTATCAGAGCTGGAGAACACTGGACTCCTACATCCATAAGGACCTTCTCAGATCTGAAAATATTGCTAGCACTACATATTTTTCTCTGTGCTTCCCTGTTTTACTATTGTTCAAGTCTTGCCACAAAGACCCCAAAGAGAAGCACCACAGCAGGCAAAATCTGGACCATTTACTTTTTCAGGGAGGAAAAAGAAAAGGATAAATATGTACTCCCAAATTGCTCTTTCTTTTTCTACATCCTCATCAAATGAAAACAGCTACAAACGGAGTCACAGCCTTATTACTATTACTTCCTAAAAGGAGATGCTGAGATCAGTTTTGCCATACTTTGAGGCAAGAATTTTGGTACAGGGGAGAGAGAGAAATTATTGTTACAAACCCTCCGTTTTCTAGGAAGCCTTATTCAGAGACCATCTTAAACAGACATCCTGCAGGCCCAGGGCTATATAACTACCAGTAAACTCAGACTTCTACAGATGTTTTGCAAACTCTTCTAACAGAGCAAAGCAGAGGGTTCGTGCCTCCAAAACTCTTGCTTTGGGGAAGTCACCTGGGACAATCCCAGACCAGGAGAGGCAAAGCTCCTGCTCAGCTTCCCTTACCAGCAGTGAGGGAGGGATCTTCCCTGCCAAGGCAGCACACCTGGAGAATGAGGAATATCATCTAGAGAACCTTCAGTGCCCAGACACAAGGGCTGTGCTTGATGCACACACAGGGACAGGCAGCAATGGAAACACAGGGACACATCCCCAGTGGGGGTGCCCCAAAGTCCCCTCAGCTAAGTGGCTTTATGGGACACCTAAAACTGCTTGGGAGGGAGATTGCTCCAGCCTGGTAGCAGTAATGAAGATGAAGAGCCTGAATAAACAGTTATCAGAGACAGAGACCACCTGACAGAGACTCGTGGCAGATGCCTTGGAGCAGGGGAGGGAGCAGTGAGCACTGCCCAGCAGCATCCCCAGGAGCTCCCCTGGGGGTGGAGGAGCAGCTGTCACCTAGCTGTCACCCCATGAGGGTAACAGGGGGGAGAACAATCCCTGCTCAGGGTGTACCTGCCCATGGTGGTGCCTTAGCAGGGATGCTTGCACAGTGGGAGCACCCATATCTCCACAGGAGGGTCTGCACATCGGCACCTGCATCCACAGGCAGGGTGTGGGGTGTGTAATGCACACAGCCTTGGAGAGGGGTTCTTAAATGCTGGGGCTATAGAAACATGCTTAGACATCTGCAGGCATTTATTAACATTTTGCAAATGTCCAGCACTGTGGTTTATCTGATGTGTTGTTCATATAGAGTGTTGCTGCTGAAAATAGAGTTTATTGATTGCTGGTTAATCATAGAATCATAGTATGGATTGGATTGGAAGGCACCTTAAAGATCATCTAGTTCCACCCAGACCTGCATGAGCAGGGACATCTCCCACTACATCAGGTTGTTCAAAGCCCCATCCAAACTGGCTTTGAACGCTTCCAGGAAGGGGTCATCCACAACTTCCCTGGCAAACTGTGTCAGGGTCTCACCACTATCACAGTCAATAATTTCTTCTTAATACTTAATCTAAACCTGCCCTCTTTCAGTTTGAAACTGTCCCCCTTACCCTGTCACTACCTGTCCTTGCTAAGTGTCCTTCCCCATCTTTCCTGTAGGGTCCCCTCAGGTACTGGAAGGCTGCTACAAAGTTTCTCTCAGAGCCTTCTCTTCTTTATTATGGACTTCTAATAAATCAATAAATTGCTTTAATCCCAGTTTAAACCATGTGAGCTGGCCGCTTTTTTCCTTGTAGTAGGGCTGCACATAGCAGTGATGCTGTATAGACCATAAGCCAGGGTTATGGTCTCCATAGGGGCAGTAGTAACAGTGACAGCTGAGATACCATCTTCCATAAGCAATTTTAGCATCTAACCTACCTTCCAGTGTTCTGATGGTGATCATCAGAGTAGAACTATGCACAGAGCTCTTCTTATCAGCATAATCCTTTCATAGCAGTAGTACCAAAATGAGATATTTTGTCCCTCATTCCACTTGCCTGTAATAGTTATGCGGTATTGGATTATTTCAGATAAAAGTTTCAGTAGTGAGTAAACGAGTTTGTGATTTTTAATGACAGCTGTGAGAGCTCCTATTTTAGCTGCTGTCATTGTGTTGCTGGACCATGACTGAAGAAACAACCACAATTTGATCAGTTAGAGAAATTCAGGGAAATGCAGAGTAACACTGACTGTGTGCATACTGAAAAGGTGCCTAAAATAGACCCAAGCAAACCTTCACTCTCTGCTGACTGCTGGACAGTTAAAATTCAGATCTAAATCAGGGCATCTTCTAGATCATGAAATTATAATTTTCATACTAAAAAGTACGAAAGAACACTGGCCTGCTCCTATTATGCAGCACTGTACACTGCTGCTGCTGCTGACACACTCCTGGGTAAATGTCAGCACAAGCTTTGCATTGTGGATGTATTTCAGTGATATGCCAGAGTATATTACTCAGGGATTTTAGGACAAACACTACAAAAGAATTTCAGGTCTCAGAATTCTCCATTTTTGGGCAGGTTTCGCAAAAGGGACCCAAATCCCTGTGGTTGGTAATAAAAGTCTCCATTATAGACCTAGCTAAAATAAAAAGGCAAATCAGATCAGTGCACGTGGTCCAGATCAGTGCACGTCTGCCTGGGTGAACCATCACAAATGAGCTGTGTGCAGAAGAGAAACAATCAGACTGTAACTTACTGAATACCTTATGAATATTTCCACTGAAAAGAAAAAAAAAATAAAAAGGGGGGGGGGGGGGGGGGGGGGGGGGGGGAGAGAAGAGAGATTGCATTGCTAACTGAATTCTGAGAGAGGAAAATGATGTATTCCTCAGGTCCACCATGAACTGACTGGAAACAGCCTACATCCATCAAAAAATGTTTTTAGGTGGAGCTGAAGAGCCATACTACATCTTCCATTCTGCCTCCCAACGCAACAGGGAATTTGCCCAGATTTGTTAATTATAAACACGAAATGCAAACCCAGACGCTCTCCAAATTGGGAGCTGCTCTATTTTGTACGGTGACCCCCGAACATCCCGGGTCTCCCGCTGCGGATCGACCCGCTCCTCTGGGCGGGCGGTGCTCCTGGTGGCACTCCACAGCGTGCCCACTTCAACAGCTGACTTACTATCCCCATGGAAATAGCAGCTGGAAAATCAATAGTTGCTGATTAATAACTGATTTTCCACCGACCAAAACCAAACCAAAACCAAAACCCCAAAACCCCACTGTGTTGACAGCTCCATTTTTAATGTGCCAACCCCCCAAACTCCGCCTTTTTTTTTTTTTAGGGGGGCGGGGGGGAGAGGAGTGTGGAAACTTTTTTGTTCGTTTGTTTGTTTTAATTCTTCATCCTTCAAAGTCCTTCCAGCTGCAGCACGGAAACGAAAATTCTCTCCCCCTCGCCACCCCGACGAACGCTCCGCGGTCAGCGCAGGAAGCGCGCATCTCCTGCCGCTGGCGCCGCCGCTGTCCGCTAGGTGGGGCTGCAGCCCGCAGCCTGGGTCTGGCTGAGCGCTTCCCAGTATCCCTGCTGAAGCTTTGGGTACCAGCAGCGGGGCATCCTGAAGAGCGAGGTTCATGGGCTGGAGAACCTCCCTGTGAAGAGGGGCTGAGAGAGTTGGGGTTGTTCAGCCTGGGCAGAAAAGCTGGAGAGGGACTTTTCACAAGGGCACGTAGTGGTAGGACAACGGGGAATGGTTTTAAGCTGGAGGAGGGTAGGTTTAGGTTAGATATGGTAAGACATTGGAACAGGTTGCCCTGGGAAGTTGTGGATGCCCCCTGCCTGGAAGTGTTCGTGGCCAAGTTGGATGGGGTTTTGAGTGACTTGGTCTAGTGGGAGGTGTCCAGCTAGTGGGGGGGGAACTAAATTATCTTTAGGGTCCCTTCCAATCCAAATCATTCTGTGGTTCTACTGTTCCATCATCACAGAGTCAGGCACCCCAGGAAAGTCAGAGGGTGTGGTGGATAGTGCTGAAGATCTCAGACCAGGTGCTCTGGGCTCTTGTGCCTCACTACACAATCCCTACTCACTGCAAAGTAGGGATTGATATTAATTTTTCATCAGAGGCACACCGTGAGTCCTGTGAGGATGCTGGCAAAGTGTGCTGGCATCTCTCAGGTCTGTGAAACCACAACAAGCTGCTCCTGTGCCAAAAGGCTGAAGAGCTCTTCAGATGGGTAACCCAAAGGATTTCCCATGTTTTGAAAATGTCTGCAGCAGGATTTCATTATCATCACTTTTGGAAAAGCCTGTCCCAGCTAACACAGCCAAGCACACGTACTCTGAAGGCTGCATGCATAACCAATTCTCTCCTGGGCAACCTCTGCCTGCATCTTGCCTTCACCCACTGGCCCCAGTACAGGGCATCCAGCCAAGAGCACAGACATGATGGACAGCCAGTGCAAATGGTTCACATGAGTTAATGCCAAGACTGTTAGGCCACCTAATCAAATTTTATTTAATATAAGCTCTTACATTTACTCAGGGTCTCCTCTCCTGAACCTTTTTATGTCCCTTGCTACTGTGCATCTTCTTGCAGCACATCCAGCATGGATAACCAGAAATGAAGGGTTCACCACCTCTGCTGTATCAACAGACCAGTGAGATTCACATTTCAGACACACTTCATTTACCAAATGATTTTGTTCTGTTTTATCCACCTGCCTTTAAAGGTTCTTATCATACCTTCCCCCAGTAGTTCAAAGAGCTCTTTAGCACCCAGATTTTTCTGCTCATGAAGGTTATTTATAACCATAACCAAGGCAGATCAGGGTCTTTCTCATAACTCCATCAGCAGGACTTGTCCTTGCTTATTACATGTGAATAGCTTGTTGTGTAATGTGTCAAATAGAAACATGCACCATGATGTAAAATCAGAGGTCCTGGTTCTCATTCATGTTGCAGATCTTTAACTAGCTCTGGCAAATTACATTTCATTTCTATCCAATGTATGGCTCCCCTAAAATATTAGCTTTGGAAAGGGGCCAGACTGTAAATAAGCAGTTGGCTCTCTGTTACTTTAATGGACTTAATACTAAACGACTGACCATATTATTGGGGTCACAGAAGTACAATCTGACAAGCAATCACACCCTGAGTTGGCTGTGCATGTGTCCTAGCATTTTATGGTGGAGTACAAAAATTATTTCCACCTTAGTTTATTTAGTGAGGGCAGAGGTGCAGTTCCTGAGGAGGCTGATGCTCTAATGTTAGAGATGGGGGACCTGACCAGCTTCTCTTTGGCCCTGTCTTGGCATAACTTCAGTCACTCCTTCAGTGGATACACACCTGACACATGTCAGAATTAATAAAATAAGAATCAGGCTTGCTGCTTGTGCTTTGAATTTACATTACCCTGGACCACCTAGCTAAGACATCCCACTTCTGCATTCAGAAATTCCCTTTGTTCCCTTTAAATACCCTATTAGTAACAGCTAAATGGGAGGGCTGAAAGGCAATAAATACATCTGCATTTCTAAGCATGGCTGATGCTTTCTTTCCTTAAAATTACTTGCATGTGGCATCTACTTGCCTGAGTCATTAATTCCCCTTTTCAGAGGCTGCCTCCATTATTTTTATGCTTTGTCCTTCATGTTTGCTTACATTGTCCTGGTTTTCCATGTCAGAGAGCACAAGGTGCTGTACCCTATTAAGGATGACTAATACATGGACAGAGAGAGAAAAGGAGAGAGATTAAACCAGAAAGTAATGCATACTAAAAGCATTAACAGAAAAAACCTGCTGCTCTCATGAAAACTGTCTGGGAAAGGAGACTATTAGAAAGCAAATTCACATGACTGAGGTGGAAATACAATTAAACCACCAGAGTAAAATAACAGAAAATGTAGTAGGGAGGTTAATAATAAACTCCAGTCATGAAAGCACAAAGTGTAGAAGGGAAATTACACTGCCAGTCATCATCTCTTTATTAGGGAATTCATTAAAACCAGAGCAGTACCACCTCTTCCACTGGAAAATTTGGATGGGCGGGAGCAGGTCTGTACTGGAAAGAGGCAGCCGTGTCCAGGAGAGCTCTGTGTGGGTGGAGAGAGGGGATGATCCCCCTGCAGATGCTAATGCAATATTTTCATTAATTGGTTTATCCGCTTACTGTGCATGTGCATCTCAAACACAGCTTATTGCTCACTACTACTCCCTTGGCTTCCTTTTATCTCATTCTGCCTCTCCTACCTTGCAATTTAAAGACCCATATTTCAATTTCATGACAGGACAATCTGTAGAAAAATCTTTGCTCCTCTCTGCTTCAGTCATCCTGGCTCATCTTATTCTTGCTTCAACAGTACACAGCTCTCTTCATACTGCCTGTTCTTCTAGCTTAATGCTTTGCTTTCCCAAATCCTCTCCTTAAATATCTTTTTCCCCTTCTCTCCTCCTGCCCCTGTCTTTACTTAGAAGTGAACCCACTGCCCTCATCTGCACATGCAGCCAGTTCATGGTGTGTCAGGAGATGGGGATGCAAACAGACCACAGAAATCAGGAGCTTTGTGGTGGGGAAGAAAGAGACAGGGATATGGATGTGTATAAGTGTGGCTGTCTGCATAATTTTTGCCTGGTAAAAAGGGAAATAACAGTGAAAGAAAAATCTTGATGAAAACAACACATTTACAAAACATTTCAGTTTGAGGTTTTATTGAAAGTGAAAGCTCTGTCAATACAATTTTCTGACACACAGAGACCTTTAAATGATTAGAATAAATTTTCTGCATCTAATTTGAAAAGTGCAAGGGTTGCCAAAATAGATGTTGCTCCTTTGTATTCCTCTGTGGGTAGAAGTGCATGCTCAAACACACATTTGTATTGGGAACTTGTAATCCTAAACTTTAATTCTCCAACTGGAGAATCTCAAGATAAGGGTACCAGGGCAAAATTTCAGAATTAATTTTTTTTCATTTCTGTTTTTTTTTTTTTATTATATGGCTACAGTGCTGAATTAAAAGTGACCTTGAAATTACGTTGAACATAAATGCTAAGCACTGAGGAAGGTTTGCAGAGATACAGGTGGGGCTGGGTGGACTGCTCCTGATGAACTTCAGAGCCCTTTCAAACCTTGTTCAAAGCTGCCAACAGTGCCTTTATTTTGACAGAAGGGGTCAATAATTTTGATTATGTTCTTTCTAGACAAAGAAACCTACTGCCTCTGTGTTTGTTTATTGTACTATTCTGTACTTTTAGAAGGTAAATACTTTGAAAAGAGGAGTTCTGTTTGTGAACAATACACATATCTTTCTTTATGAATGGAACACTGTGCTCAGCATGAAAATGGTTAACACATAGACAGTGGGATTGAGTGGACTTTCAGCAAGTTTGCAGATGACACCAAGTTGAGAGATGCAGTTGATTTCCTGGAGGAATATCATCCAGGGCCTTAACAGGCTTGAGGACTGAGCCTGTGTAAATCTCATGAAGTTTTTTGACAAGGCCAAGCGCAAGTTCCTGCACCTGGGTTGATGAAACCTTGGGTATCAATACAGGCTGAGGGATGAAGGGATTGAGAGCAGACCTTCAGTTAAAGACCTAAGGGTGCTGATGGAAGAAAAGCTGGACATGAGCCAGGAACCTGTGCTCATAGCCCAGAAAACCAACCATATCCTGGGCTGCATCAGAAGAAGCAAGGTCCAGGTAAGTTATTTTTCCCCTCTACTATGCTGTAATGAAGACCAACCTACAGCACTGCATCCAGCTCTGAAGTCCTCAGCACAGAAAATACATAGACCTGTTATTGTGGATCCAGAGGACCATGAAGATGGTCAGGGGCATGGAGCACTTCTTATGAGCACAGGCTGAGAGAGCTGGGGTTGTTCAGCCTGGAAAAGAGAAGGCTCCAGGGAGACATCATTGCAGCCTTTCAAGGAGGCTTTTAAGAAAGAGAGTTTTTACCAAGACATGAGGTGACAGAACAATGGGCAATGGTTTTAGAACAAAAGTGGGTTTAGATTAGATATGCAGAAGAAATTTTTTTACCATGTGGTAGTGAGACACTGGAACACGTTGCCCAGAGAACTTGTGGATGCCCCATCACTGCAAGTATTCAGAGTCAGGTTCAATAGTTCTGTGAGCAACCTGGCCTGGTCCAAGATGTCCCTTCTTATGCAGAGGAGGGACTGAACTAGCTGATCTTTGATGGCCCCCTTAACCCAAACCATTCTGTGAACACCAGATGTTTAATACTCCCTCTCCAGTTGCCTCTCCTGTCCCAAGAGAAGCAAGACAAGCTGAGCATAAAGATATGGGAAGCCAGTTGAAGCTGCTGCCCTCCCAGCAATAACAACCCCATCCTTGACCAGGCTGCCTAGGAGGCCCAGCCCTCCACATCATACCAGCACAGCAGCCCCTGCACAGCAGGCACTGAGGGTAAAAAAAAAAAGCTGAGCCAAGGCAAAAGTCCAGCAGACATATTTATAAGAACAGAACTAGCATCTAGTTCTGCAAGGCATCTAGTTTTCTGCATGGGGGATACTTCTGAAGCAGGGGTGAGGGTGAGCAGCAGCTTCCTTTCCAAGAGCTGCCTTTTGCTTCAATTGTTTGTTTGACTTGCCACTGGCAGGATTTGGGCTTGCATGCTGTTTTCTCTTTTGATTTTTGCTAGCTTGTCGTGCCCTGGGGGAGCCTTGGAGAGCTGCTTCTCTTTCTTCTGCCCTCATTGCTGCTCTGTTTTCCTGCAAATTGTTTTTTCTGCTGCTGCTCTGGGTTTTCACACTTTCTTTCCAAAGGTTTTCAAGGCTGTGATGGCCCCCAGTATGAGGTCCCTGGAAGCAAGCAAGTTTGTATCAACCAAACCTGGACAAGAGAAAGTGTAATTAACACTTAAAAGTCATCATCACCAGGCTCATAGCAGCCTGATGGTAAAGCCAGACTTTTAATCCTCTGATCATCAGGGGGCAATTCATGGAGTGTGTGGGTGCCATCAAGTTGTGTTGACCATAGGGGTCTGGATGTGGCAGTGGCCCCTATCACCAGTGGTGTGGTCACCTATCTCTCCTGTGTTCCTGGCCAGCCTGAAATACTGATTAGGAAGGGATGGGCAGGAGTGTAGAAGGGAATGGTGCAAGTGGATGCCTTGTTCTTCACAGGATGTAGACATGTGGGACATCACCCAAGGGAAGCATTGGAACTATTGGTTTATAACCTGAGAGAAAAAATTAAAATGTCTGGAGAAAGCAGACCCCATATTTTATTTAACATTCTCGTGAATACTGAACACCTCACTTAGAAATAGAGAAATGCAGGGTCAGTGCTTCCACTGCCCTGGGGGAGGGCTCCAATACCTACTGACATCCCAGGTGGGAGCACCAGGTGATGTGAAACCTCTTTTTTCTCCTGCTCTGGCTCTGCGATTCCTGCCCTTGCTGTCGTCAGTCTTGTTGCTTCAGTCAGTGTACAGAAATCACAATTCATTTCTTCCCCTCATCCCTGGCATGACTAGCATATATCCTCAGGGAGAGGACAAGCTTCTGGAAGGTGACAAATGTGGGCTGAAGCCATCCCAGATGGATTTGGGCTGAAGATAACTGCCGGGCTATGGAGATGCCAGGACAAAAGGAGCCTGGCAAACACTCGAGTCCACACAGCGACAAGCACCCTGGCTTAGGTGCTTGCAGGATGGTGCTGCAGCTGAAGGGAAAGGTGTGAGGGATGGCACTGAATCACAAAATTTAGTTCAAGAGAATCAGACATTTCATAAACTCAAGTCTGAACAGGGGGTGGTAATAGAGGAAGAATCCCTGGTGTTCTTTTCAACTGACTGTAGTAGTGGTGTAGATGCCACATTTAATTCCCCTCTAGTTACCTTTAACCTTTAGGAGAAACCCTTGAAAACATGTAAACAAGAAGTGACAGAATCCAGACCTTGAACACCTACCCCAATAGCCTCGGCGAAAGCTTTTAATAAAGGAGAAAATATAATTAAGAAAAAAAAAAGTTTAGGGGGGAAAAAGCAAAATCTGATTATATGTTGAGATTCAGGGAAAGCAGAGGAACATTTTCATCGGGGATTGGAATGAGATTCAGAAATCATACTTGGGAAAAAAAATACCCTCAAATCTCCTGAAACTCTGCAAGAATTTTTGCAGTCCCTGAATGTCTCCAGCTCCCCCTCCTGCAGTGGATGAGGTTCTCACTGTATGGCCTTCTTCACTATGAAATTTAAATTACTTAACTATAAATCGTTTTCCAAACAGTGGCTGGCACCTTGTATTTTAGTCAAAGTCACTGGTGATACATCCAGGTTTCCTGGAAATGCATTTAGAAAGACTTCTATTGATTTAGACCTTCACACAGATCTATTATTCCCAGCAAAATTCTCCAGGGGGTGAAGTTTGTTTTTTTTCAGACCATGCTCATGCCAAACAATCCTATAGCACCAATCAGACAGGGCACTTTACAAAAGCAGTTTGGGGAAGATAGAGACATTTCATTTGATGGAGAAAATAATGTAAGAAAATCCTATTATTCTAGATGTTTAATTTGATTTTCTTCCTCCTGGTTTCACTTCACCCTTAGACCTCATTTTGTTGTGAAGCTGGGATGAGTAACTGAGCCTGACTATGGCACATGGTAGAGCTGTGAATTATTTTGGCCTCCAGCCTTGTAATGAACCTTGTGCAGGTGCATGAGTCTATCTGCATTGCTGCATTAATGAATCACTGTAAGGTGAACCCCTGTGCAAGCTGATGCAAGGACCCTGGTGGTTACCTCTGAGCATCCTCAGTTGTTGGAGGAAAGAGCAGAGCTACAAGGAGCTGCGGGGGAACCGAGTACCACAGAGGAGGAAGCTCTTTGCCAGCCTCTGCTGGAGTGGAGGAGAAGAAACTGGGATTGCCCAGGACCCATTTGCCTTTTATTTTTAAGACTGTTAGGACTGGTCCTGATAAGGTGCAGCTACATTTTATATTTTGGGTTAATAAAATTCTCTTGTCCCTTTATGCTCTGCATCAAACAAAAGTACTGAGTGTAACCGTTTTGAACAAGTTTGATCATGAAACCACAAGAAAAAACAGAGGTGAGGCTGCAAAGAAAAAAGCTTCTCCTTTGGAAGTTGTCCCTCAGACCAGGCCTTTGTGTATGTTTGAGCACTCCGCACCCAGGCATCACCTTGGGGTCATCACCTTGAGGTCACTGTCAGTGATGAAGTAAGAGGCAGCAGAGCTGGACGTGGTGCTGCAGCTGGGCTTGAAGAGTCCACCCTTGCCCAGGGCTCACTGAAGAAGGCAAGAGGCAAGATGCAGGCAAAGCCCTGCAAAACTTTGCTTTTTGTCTTTGAATACTTTTTTTCTGATGCTCCTTGAGGGGACACAGACAAAGAAATTGTGTCTCTTGGGTTTCTGGACCTTGAGTCAAGGCTTTTTAGATAATTCAGGGGGCACCACTTACGTAATATAATTCCATGCAAATTTCTGCAAACAGCTCATATAAGAAAATTAACATCACTCCCCCCTATATTTACCCTTCCTAATCTTTATTTTATGTAATCTAGGAGCCTGAATAACCTTTATTTGGGTTTTGTTCTTATTTAATATTTTACATGTTTCCTATATCACTTTACTCTCAGCTGCATCTCTTTGTTGTTATTGTTGGTTTCTCCCAGTTGCTATCTTAAGAAATCAGGCAAGCAAGTTTTATTTCCAAAAAGCTGTAAGCACTTGAAGAAAACTTTTTAATAACAAAAATGCCTGTTTTATTGCATTGCTGTCTAGAGCAACAATATCTAGAAGGTATTAAAAAAACCACACAGCTCCCTATTGAGGAGAAAAGGTCTGTTTATCACAAAAAAGCCTATTTAACATTGAAAGAAGTATCTTGGTTTTCTGTAAGAGCTTAAAAACTTCTTATGCTTCCTTTAGTTTTTTACCTCTGTGCTATAGTAACTTATTGTCTCTGTTTGAAAATAGATTATGAATTCTTTGTTACTTAAGCTTCTTTATATGAAACCAGTGCTGCAAGACCTTCATCCTGGTGCATCCTGTGATTATCCATTCCCTTCAAACGAGGACGATTGCCTTTATTTACCCTGTAGTTGTATGAATTACACAATAGGAATGTTCCACTGAAAGCTTTGGACAAACAGTGGCTGATGCTCTGACCCCGTTAAAGTCAGCAGCAAAGCTACCACCAAGCTACCAAGCACCAATAATTTCATCTGTAAATTCTAACAACCCTTAACACCTGCTGGCATTGCCAGTGAGTGAATCTGCATCAGTACAGGGGGGCTGTGTGTGAGTAGAAAGAGCACACCTGGGATTTCAAGTAATATTTTGCATCTGTCACAGAAAAACACTCTGGCAAAAGAAGGAGACAGGTTTAAAAAAATGTTCCTGCATTTAAAAAATTTAGAAGCCTAAATTTGATATGAGTCACAGAAATCTGGAAAAACAAGAGGAATATGAAAAAGTAAAGATTATCATTGCTACGTGATGCATCCAAGTACAGATATATATTATTAACTAGCTTTCAAAAGTATTTTTATCTTAGGCTCTGCCTGGGCAAATTTCATTCGTTCATGCTATAAATACAGGTAGAGGTGAATGCCATGAATTATAAGGAGAGAAAGGACTAGAAAACTCAGCTCTTAAAATGATATACAATTTAACACCTAATCCTTTAAAGGATTCTGAGAAAGAGAAATGATTCAGACTTTACAATAAATAGTGATTTGTAAAGGACTGATCTTCTTGTGAAATGGCTTTGGTGACCGTGATTCCATCTCTACATTTTAATCCAGCCAGCAACTCTTACAACAGTGAAGTTAATATATTTGTCATAAGGAGCTCAGGGTGGAATTTAAAATCACTATGCTGTGCTTGGTCCATGAGGATTTATATATTGCATTGTAGGTGAGGTTATCTGAAAAGGCTACCCAAATGCACCTAGCATTTCAAAAGCAAAATGCAAATGCATGACTGAACTCCCATGAAGTTTCTTTTAATCCTTTACTAATAGCAATTTTTTCCCAGGTATTTCATGCAATTGATTTTAATAAGAGCACAGGAAGAGGGGATGGACTATCAGGACAGGCTAGCTGTATCCATACCAGCTGGCTTTGAGGAATTTTTTTCCAAGACTATTTTAGGACTTATCCTGGACAAACTCTGAACTGTTAATGATAATTTCTTAAAATTGCTGGTGGGTGGGAAGTCCCAGAAGTCTGGAAAAATGCAAAGAAAATCTATTTTAAGAACAAGACTAGGAATAAATCTATGGGATATATAATGATGGATGAGTTTAGCTTAGCCTGGAAATGCTCTCACTGAACAGCCACTTAATAACCAACAGAAGACGATATTCAGGTTTTTTAACAGCAAATCATAGAATACCATTCAACCAAAATTCCTTAATATGGTTGGAAACCTAGCAAAAACATGAGGGATGAGAGTTTATATTAACCATACTACATTTTTTGGCAGTCTCACACAATATTCTCATGAGATGAAGAAGATGACCCTGAAAAACTGAGGTGGGTGTACAACTGTGAATCGCTCTTTGAGTTTACCATTCAGTGGGTTAGTCAAATGGTGGTACAAGAGACAGGGCTCTGCACAAGTTTGTCCTGACCTGTTTAGTTTTAGACTGCTGCAGAAAAGGACCTGGAAGATGACAATGGATTGCAATTGAATGTGCAAAACATAGTGCTGCTGCAAGACACTCAAACACCCTGCCGGGATGCATTAACACACATAAAATATAGGAAGCAGCTCCTTTTTTTGGCTTGGCACAAGTGATCTCATCTGAAAAATTCTGTCCATTTTTGAGGTGGGTATTTTAAGAAGAATGTAGCCCTATGAATCAAGCAGCTCAGGGGTAAGAAATGTGACTTTTTGGGAATGGCTGAAAGAAATTAATCTGTCTTTGCTAGAAAGAAGACGACGTGAGTCTCCGCATGCACAAGTTATGTACATTTCCTCCAGAATCAGCAGGAAAACAAGTAATCTCAGTTGCTGAGAAGAAAGGTGATTTAGATTATACATTATCCTTTTAACTGAAAGGGCAATTTAGCATTGGTTACTGCAGGCACGGCTGGCATCCTCTACACTGAAAGATTTTAAGAGCAGCTGAGAATGGTGTTTGATTTTGTCTCAAGGATGTGGATACACTAAATCAGGGCTGCTTGCTCTGCCGACCATCCATAAATTGCTCGGACAATTTGCCCAGCAGATTGCTTGTAAGAATCCAGGGAAGCCAAGATGAGCTGTTTGGGGACTGTAGCCTCTGGCTGGCTCAGAGCTTCACTGTAAAATCTCCTATAGGATGACCAGAGAAGGACCATTTTGGGAGGATGGTGGTGGTTGGGAGCAGGCTGCTGTCAGTGCTATTTGTCTGCTTGGAGTTCATTCTCTGCTCATTTCTGAGGAGTACCATGAAAATGGGGAAGCCAAGTATAGATTTTGTGATATATGAGTGGTAGCAGCATGCACCCAAATCTGCAGCAGCTCTTCCTGGACTCCAGATTTCCATACTGACATCCTTGAACCCCTGGTGGTCCATGAGCATGGGGTTCAGTGGTCTGTCACTGGCCTACAGAATCCTGATACAGTTATTCCTCATTAAAGAAGTGCCAGGGAAATGCCTGGCTAACCTGGGAAATACTCTGAGGTTTGGCACTGATCCACTGGTTGAAAATGTATGGAAATCATTAGATGAAATGACCTCTTGAGGTCATTTTCAACCTTACACTGCTGAGATTTCTATGTAGCGGAATAATTTCACTCCTCTCTCGAATAACAGCTGGAGTAAAAAATGGAAGAGCAAATAATAGATTAAAAATTGTATAGTTCCAGTATCCACTGCTGATAGAGCAAGTTCATGAGCCTTTTCTCTTCTTGCTACACATAATAGAACACCAGTGCAGATTTGGAAGAGCTGGTGTGTTAAGCTATGCCATTAGAGAAGTATACAAGATCTTCTCTTTAGTGAAAACTTCTGACAAATAGCTAAACTATGTTAAACTGAATTACTTGAGAATTACAAATAGTGTATTTTTGAGAAGAAGGTTGGGACAGGTACATATATTTGCCTTATCTTTTCACAAAAGCTAAGATACTTTATTCTTCTCAAATGCCAAAACTGGGACTTACGAAATAATAATATTTCTTAAAAGAATATAGGAGTCCAAATCCTTAAAGTTCCACCTGTGAGGTGAGGAAAAAAAATTAAAGTTTCTGCATATAGTACCTCACTGATATGTCCCAAATTTCAAGCTGCAGGGCAAGAAATCTGCTGTGGAAAAACTTAATTTTCATGCTTTGGAACTTCATGTCTGTGAAAGCCATCGTATCGTTACACTGGATGAGGGCATATTTTTACATGGGACTTGCTACTTGGGCTTATCAGAGAAATCCCCTGGCATACAAATGCCTGGCACAGCCCCCTTCCCTGGGGAAGGGTCTGATACCTGGCTGACACTATGCCCTCAGTGCTATCTGAAATGAGAGTTCTACGAGCACGCCTCAGCAGAGCATGGCAGGGGTGGCCCATCCCCTAGTGCAGGATGCTGCTTTCATCCAGCCCTAATTATTAAATTGTGGTATGTGCCACCACGTTTCTGTATCCACCTCTCACTCTTAATAGATAAGAAATCTCAGAGTTTGAACATAGTGAATAGGAGTGTAAGCTGTTTACATAAGCACTGTTTACATTCTGTTAGAGGTGACAAAATCATCAAGGAAAAAAATTGACAGTGTTGATAAAAAGCATATCAGTAAACAGCAGATTAAGCAGGACACAGAGAGCCTTACAGCCCAATTATACATAATTTGCCATAGACATGGCTTGAGAAAGAAGTGCACACAATGACTTAGAGAAAATTGCTTAGCTTGGCCACATCCTTATTAAGAAAACAACAGTGCCTGAGGATAAATTGCCCTTGAAAAATAACTGCTGGGAATAATAGCGTGCTCTCATCTTTTGCCTTGTGATGAAGAAGCAGCCTTTTCCTCCCATTCCTGATCCCCTCTAAGGTATGAGACACAGCCCCTCTCCCTTGAAGAGCCAGGGTCTACACCACTAATGTATTCCAGGACTACAGCAGATCATTTCTTGGCATCTATGCAGAAATCTCCTCCTACCTTACGGTTGTGGTACCACAGATCTGGGAGGCTGTGATACCTCTCCCATCCCTGGTCTGCTGCTTTATTCAAGGAGCATTCCTGCATCCTGCCAGAAGTTTTATTCCCACCTTTCCCTATGCTCAGGCATTGTGCTCAAGCACAAAGTCAAATCAAATCACCAGAGAACTGAGTGTGTGAGCCTTCTGGCAGTCTAAGGAAAATTTCACTGCTGCTCTATTTTATCCCAAATGTTAGTGAAAAATGTGCTTTTTGTTCCACCACACCTTCAGCAATGATCCTGTGGGGCATTTTCTTGATCATATTTCAGAGTGACAGTCAGCCTACAGCCTGCAAGAAATCTTCAAAATCAGAATGCATCAAGGTGGAGAAGGATGGTGACTTCTTGTCTATTGTTTTCCGGTAATGAAAAAGGGATTTTAGAAAACTTTTATAAACTCATTAAACTAGCATGAATGTTAAGGAGAGGCTGTCAGAAATGACAGCCTAAAAAAGACTGAAAGGTGCAAAGTCTTTTCTCATTACTTAATCTTTCCTAAAAAGATGAGCTATGATCCATTGCCTAATGATCTTTAAAATTAATAACAAGAGAACAAGGTAGAAAAGGAAAAGAATATTTTAAGGAACATTTGGATGAGCAGCAATTACTCAACCATTCCTGTGACAAAATCTCAGAAATCATTTTGTGGGTTTGTGGAGAATGGGGGAAATCCTGAACAACATCAAGAGAAAGAACAAAAAAGAAGATTTCTGAGGACAGACATATTAGCACTGTTAGAAAGGAGGGAGTAGAATTATGTACAGAATACAGAATATGTCCTAGGGAACACTACCACAGAAATGGATAAGAAAATTGATCTAACTCTTCCAAGTGTCATACGGAAGGCATGGATGGAAAAAACTGTCTTCCACATGGCACTGGTAAGCTCTCAATCAGAGCAATGTTTCTTCTGTTAGTGTCCACATTTTAAGAAATATACTGATGTAATGAGAAGACTTTTGTATGAATTAGAAACAAAAATTTCTCAGAAAAATATAATTTCTGCAGGAAAACAGATACGAAGAGGAAGTGTCAGTGCTAGCTGTGTAAAAGGTTGCTATAAACAGTGGTCAGTTATTCTCCATTTGCACTGAGAGAGTAACCTGTGAACATGTAGGTACAGTAAGGCTTATGTTACATATCAGAACTTTGTTACCATCAGGACAGTTAGGTACTACATCAGGAGATGTCTGGATTATCATCATGGGAAGTTTGGATAAATATCTCCTGCCATGAGATCTGTGGTTGGGCTATGTGACCTCCTGTGCCTGGCATTTCTACAGTTTGTTTCTTCTTTGCACACACCTTGACTTTTAACGAAATTCAGGTTGTGCCACATTCAAATTCCAGCTGCAGGCTCTTCGTGTTGTTGGCCATATGCTTGCAAACGCAGAGCAGTGTGCTGTGCTTGACAAGCTGGAAGACTCCAGGGACATCCTGCTGGAACAACGCAGAGAAGAAATACTGGAAAGGTGAGTGAAGAGGGAAGGAGGAATAGATTAGCTCTGCAGCTCAGTGGCAACATTACAAATACTTCCAGAGTAGAGATACTTCCTCAGCATTGAGCCCAACTAATCACAGGCTGAGTTTACAAGCTCCACACAAGGGTACTGTGTAACATGTATATTTATGGTATCATGACCACTGCTAGGGTTTAATGAGAATTTTAGTGTGGAAGGAGACACCATGAACAGATGGAAAGGCAGCAGTAATCCACAGACATACTGATGAGGTGTGCAGGCCAATTGGGTGCTGACCAAGCTCAGCTTTCCCTCTCACTGGTCTAGTCTATTTGGAAAAAAAAAAAAAAAAAAAAAAAAGAGGCAAAATTTCAAGCAACATTCCCAGCACATGAGTTTCTGGTTGATGTTGATATAGTGTGACCCTTTTACTGCTGCCTGTCTCACCCATAACAATGAAGCCATCTTCACTGTCTTGAAAGTACCACCATTCACAGTCTGAACCAGGATGTAGCAATGTCTTATTACTTTTTGTTATTGGATTTGTACAGGCAAGCCTGTCCTGAGAAGAGAAAGGTGAGCTCAGGGAGGAGATGGTTTGAAAAGGTGCCTGTTCTCCTGTAGCCATTATAAATCCTCAGCTGTTATGGGACTGTAAGGTTATTGAACAGAAATCACACCTTTGTACAGGCTGTTTCATATTGTCTGCCTGATACCTCCTAAAATCTTACCCAATTACTGTATACAATAGGTACAACAGTATATAGTAAGGAGAGATCCCAAATTTGACTAGCTAGCTTCCCAACCTCCATGAAGTTTTGGGGAGGCATGTATATAAATGCTCTAGGTCTCTGAAATGATCTGCCAGTCTCCAGCTGTTCAGAGAGTACAGTGCCATATAACACTCATCATCTCAGAAATGTGCTCTTAACACCAGTTTTCCAGCTATGTCTTCATAAAAAAACAGAGCCAGTGTCACCAGTTATTTCCACATGGCAAGAGCCAACCCAGAAGTAAATATTCTATCATGAGACCAAGCCCTCAGATAAGAGCAAGAAATTTTCTTGTCTGCTGGGTCACAGTATGAGGTGTTACCCGGCTGCCTTGCAGGGCAGTTTGCAAGGTCTGTCATACAATACCCACTCACCATGATGATTGCCATCTGTCTCAGTGTCACAGCTGTCAGTCCAGGTGAGAGATAGGTGAGGGTTTTAGCCAGTGAGACAGAGGATAATAGTTCATGGAGGGATGATTTAGTCTTCAGATAGGTAGAAGTGTGCTTGCAGAAAAGTGACTGCATTTGGCACTACAAGTTTAAGTCCATATCTAGTTATGCTAAAACAATCTATTCTGTTGACATGCAAGCCTGAAACATAAAGGTGTGGGAGGTCCTTTTATGATTTCAGGAGAAAATGGAGCAAATCTTTTGATTTCTCAAGGACAAAAAAATTCATCAACTTGAGGCTCTTACAAAAAACTCACAACATGGTGAAATGAAACATTTTCTTTATAAGGAATAACTCCAGGGAGTAACTTGGGTCTGTTCTCCTTTTCAGGATATTTTATTAAGTTGCTGTTTCATACATGAAGAAAAGCTTTTTTGCCTGTACACTTGTCTTCTTGCATTTTATTTACTGCATCATGTAGCCTATCAGAAGATGTGTCTCCTTACAAGCTCGCTCGACATATGCTATGACACTGGTGCTACAACAAAATTACCTCATTAATACAACATTGCATTACAAACAATACATGGAATAAAACATTCAGCCCTCTTTGTATCAGGACCAAGGGTCAAATAGACTTTTTCAAGGGCTTTTAACTTTCGTTTTTTCATACCCATGGCCTGTTCAAAATACAAGCAAACTGTCCAGGTACCAGGACTCAGAGAGAGCTCAGAAGCTTCTGAGTTCTGTGAACACAGTAGCCAAACAGTGCAAGAATGATGCTCTTCATACCATCTGAAAAGGTAGAGTTAAAAAAAGATTAAAGGGGCAAAGGCTGAATCATAAGGCAAGTGCTCAAAAAGACCACGCTAAGGTTCTTGATTGTAGTACCTCTAGTCCTTGAATGCTTGAGTTTGCTTTTCTTCTAATAGTCTTGTAACACAGAGGGGGGTTGTGCCTGCAGTTTTCCAGACTGAAAAGAAAGTAAACACTTTTTGTTCTATTTCATTATGTAAACCCCTGAAGGTTATCTCCAGAGATCACATCTTTCATGCTGCCCCATCAACCTTTGCCACTTGAGTGAGTACAGTAGTAGTGAGATATCATCTGGAACGTGGCTCAGCATCACCAGGATACTCACTGGCACAGGTTTCAGATGCTTGGTTAGAGAGCTGATTCTCACCCCTATCTGCACATGGAGGCCCTCCCCTCAGCATATTTTTTGCACATCTATTTCCCATCTCTTCCACTTTTCATCACCGAGGCCTGCAGCACCCAGGGATAATTGAATCTTTCAGCATTCAGGATTCAGTTTTACATTTCAAACTTACTTTGCCTTATGTACAACACATTTCAGTTAAAGCCATGTTTATTTTTGTGAAGATTTCACAGCATCACAGAATGTTTAGGTTGGAAGAGACCTCCAAGATCATTCAGTCCAACCTTTGACTAACACCATAGTCAGCTACTACACCACATCCTTAAGGACCAGGTCCAAATGCCTTTTAAATGCCTCCAGGGATGGTGACTCCACCACTGTCCTGGGCAGTCCATTCCAATGCCCGACAACCCTCTCATTTACATCAAGCTGTGCACAGCTCTGTTCACTCTGCATATCCCCTCGCACTATTTCACACCATGTCACACCTGTCTCACCCTTCTCTGTCCCTGTGTGGCATTGCAGAGCTCTGGGAGGCAGGTAGGACAACAAACACCTGTGACCACAAAGGTCCAAGCGGGCATTTGTATCTCATCTCTCCAGGAATCTGTCACTGGTTGCTATAGTGATAAACAAGTTGGCTTATTAGGAAAAGGAACAAAGCACAAGAGAAAATTATTTCAAAATGGCCTACGTGCAGTCTCGTTCTTCATTGTCAGCAGAGGCAGCTGGTTTCTTGTTTCTGGAACAGCACAGACCCATATACATAACTTCAGCAAGCCCAGCCTGGTCTCCACAGCCTGTGTTTTCTGACATACAATATCCTGCATGTGAGTGTGGGGGGTCCTTCAAGTCTGAGTTGGATGATTAAATCTCATGGGATTCCCATAACTGGGTAGCGTAGGAAAATGTGCTCTCCTGGAGAAAGTGCTAGGTGATCTAATGAGGCTGAAAGAAGACTAAAGGAGCAGAAGAGAACAGAAGAAACTATGCTTCTGCAGCATCCTCCACTGTTGCTTCCATTTTTTTTCCCCTTTTCTTTGCACCTTCCTGATGCCAAGATCCCTCCATGCAGACACTTAGGGTGGCAGCCTGTGCCTGTCAGATGGCAGAACATTACTTTCTCTGTAGGATACCTGGCTTAAGCATCAGTCATTTGGGCCTCCACAAATTCATTTGAATGAGTCCTCATTTGAATCCCTAGATACATAGTGACTTCACCACAATGAGGCTTATGCCCTTGAGTATGCAGTAGGCAGTCAATGTTCTTTGATACTACTGTGAGATGCCCCCTTTTTGGCTAACCAGACATTTTGATTGATTGAGTGATGCCAAAAGGTGTAAATTCAATCAGTAGAAACTATACTGCATATATTTAATTTAGACAGGCTAGTCTTTGCCTGCTATGATATTAAGTATCTGGTTTTACCCACCACAGAAACTAGGCTGATGAGCCACCTTTGCATGCCAGAGCTAATTTACCCATTTTCAGTTATCATCAGCCACTGCTGTTAAAAGAAAACCATGAAAAAGTCCAAAGAAATGAGCCACCTTTACGCTTAATCTATTCAATTACAGCCATGTGAAACAGGAACCATTTCTCTGCAGTGTTTTATCCACTAGTTATAAATAATTGCACATTTTTATGTTTATCCAACTGGTTTTGCTTCTGCTACCCGCAGGACTGTAATAGTTCTATCAGCCACAGAACCTACCAAACAATCAATTTTAATAGCTTTTTTTCCCAAATGCTATCTACAACTCTGACCGTCTTTCCAGTATCTGAAAAAGAACAGTTTGTAATGTTGTGCCCTGGCTTGAGAAAATCCTGGTGTTCTGAAACCAAAGGGGAAATTCAAACAGAGCAAGCAAAAGGCTCAGCCAGTTTGTCTAGCCCTGGGCATGTCCATCTATGAGAGGCTGGATGGGTAGGGTGGGTCACAGCAGAAGCTTCTAGATGGAGCTGCCTGATGGGTGGGTGAGGGAGTGAAAAGCAAAAGGAACTGGGTTGTTTTAGAGAAAGTGGAAAAGTACATGCAGATGGCACACCTATAACAACTCTCCCACCATGCTTACCCTTTTCTACAGATGTTGAAAAGACTGAAACCAGTAAAGAAGAAAGAAACCGAGGCACACAATTGCTGGCTAGCATTACAGTCCCTTACAACTGCATCCAGACAGCACAAGGTAAAGAGTCTGCCTTGTGCTCTGAGTTGAAAAAGCCTCTGTGTCCTGTAGGGAATGCTCCCAGGGCTGAGATATCTTTTGTCCATCAATGCATGTGCACCCTTGCACACACATGGACACACCACTTCTAGCACCGTGTGAAGCATTCCGCTGCCACAGCCAGGCATCCTCTGCTGGTAAGAAGTGCACAAAAGTGAAATGGAAGTGGTTTTGGGTTTTTTTAAACAAATGAAAAATCAGGTGCCAAGTCCTGACACATCTCTGACAGAAATCTTTGGAGAATGGTGGCAGCAATCAGCAATACCGTAATAGGTGAGCCAAGCAATAAACTACTGCAAACAAACAATTCTGGACCAAATCCTGAAGAGAAATGCCTTCCCACACACCCGATACAATCCAGAATATGCACTGTACTGCATATGGTGTGTGAAACCATAGGAACAGCCTGAGTCACAGAATGATTGGTACCATCCATCACAAGTTAGAAACTCGTCCTTTGTTTACGAGTTGCACCTGAGGCCTCAAATCAAATGTGACTATTTTTATAATAACCAGTGCTAAGATCTTTGGTAGAATAAACTATCTCTGTAGCCAGTTGGTACCCACAAATGGAGTGGTTACTTGACTGAGTTTCTCTGGTTTTCAAAGGGAGAACGTTTTGCTTTGCTTATCAAGAAACAATAATTTAATAAATAACATTTGGCTTGTATGTTGTGCCTTCATTATCTTTTACCTTACTGAGAAAACCTGCACCTAAAGCTGAGAGAATATGCTGCTCCATCATTTGATATTATCTCTGATGTACCTGGCCCATCACCTCTCAGTCACTTCTGTGGCACCTGAAAACTTTGCTCTGGGGTAAAAATATAGTTATTGTGATTTGTTATCATGCAACCAAATGTCTCATACTGTTACATTACAAACCTTGCACACAGTTAGAAGTTAGCAAGTGTACAGAGACATGTAGTTACCAGCTTTCAGAAGTACAGTTAAGAGATGGAAGAACACCAAATGTCTCATAGCCACAAACTATTACATATTCTCACATAAGCTCTGCATATGACACACAAAGATCCACTAAAGATAATTTTTGATGAAAAATAATCTAAAGATGAAAATAATATTTTTATATTAGTTTCTAGGTTCTTTCCTAAAAGGTTTTTAGGGTCCTGACATGGTATCATATAATATCTAGAAGGGACTAGCTTTGAAATAACTTTTTAAAAAAACTACTGATTTTCAAATGAGAACAAGCAATAGCTTCTTGATATGTTGTTTTGATATGTTTGCATTATTTGAACAAATTGTCTCTGTAAATAGGATTGTGCTGTAAATGAGAAAACAATGGTATGTTCAGCTATCAGACAGAGATGGTGTTTGGATGATTGTCCTCTTGATAAACTGCATCATCACAAAATGTCTAGCTATAATTTCATGTCCAAGATGTTTTTGATTTGGATGTATCAAACTCTTTATGCTTGCTGCATTCCTCCATATTATTTCATTAATCACATAACAACCCTTCTACTCCTTCACTAACCATGCTAACTCTGATTAGCTCTCTGCTACACAGATGTTTCCTCATTTAGATGTTCAGTGCCTGGTCATGTGTCACCCTCACTTTCACATGGATTTCAGCTTACATCACTTCAATGTCCTTTCTATGTGTGAGCCCTCTGGGTTACTATGTCCTTTTGAATAACAAATTGATTGCAGTTGATTGTCATATGAATGACAGGCATGGTGTCCACATTATCTGCATTCGTTATACACATGCAAATGTGAAGGATGCATATAAAACAGAAGCAAAAGGAGTAGTTTAAGCCAAGGAGGTTGGTGTGAAGACATGAACAACCTGCTCTGGCTATTCCTACCAAGAAGTCAAAGTATCAGTCTAAGATAGTGAGACAGCCATTTGAGCTGTAAGGGTAAAAGTTTTAACCAGAGAATAATGGAGAACTCAGTACTTTGTAAATACTAATGAAGTGTTTTTAGGTAACATAGAGTTCTAAAAGCATAGTTTAAGAGGCTAGAAAGTGTTAATTTATGAGAGCAGGGAATGATGAAAAATGCACCTGAAACTTCCCTGGTAGGAAAGGGTTAGCTGGAGGCTTTACACTGTGCATTTCATGCGAGTTGCAGCACCTGATGAATGCCTTTTTCGCAAAGTGAAGACAGGTGTATTATAATGAAATTCTCATATACGAATGCTTTTTAAAAGAAGATCTCAAGTCCGTCTGATCTATAAGGAAGCAGCGCGGCAGAGGAGGGAACGCGGTTCAGAGGAGCGCAGGAGGCAGAGAGGGCAGTGAGTGCTGCGCACACCGCGGACCCGGTGCCTCCATCGAGGGGCGGCAGGAACTGACAGCCACCGAGGGGAAACGAGTGGGACCGCACAAAACGGCCGCCTTATTAATTTCTTACTTCTGCGGAGCTCGAAAATGTTCCTGTTAAAAAAAAATACAAAAATCCAACACGCCCAAACTAAACGAACAACAAAAATGAAGCGAGCGGCTGCCCGCCGCTACGAGGGGTAAGGACTCCGAGGCTCAGCCCATCCGCGGCGGGGCTCCGGGGTCTCCCCCGGCCCGTCGGGTGGCCGTCGCTGCCCCGAGGGAAAGCCGTTCCGGCCGCCGGCCTAAGTTTAGATCCCCCAGCCGAGGGAAGCAGCCTCCCGCCACCACCCCCCGAGGGCGCAAAGCGCGGAGTTCCGCGAACCGCCGCCGCCCCCTTCCCGCGGCGCCTGGGGTAGGCAGCCGGAGCGGGGCGGGGCGGGAGCCCCCCCAGCTCCCGCCCGCGGGGACCCACCCTCCGCCTCCCCGCCCTCCCTCTGCTCCCCGCCCCCGCATACTGCCAGAACCGCTCGGGAAAGCGGAGGAGAAGCAGCGTCTCCCTAGAGCCCCCCACCGAGACCCGTCCGCGACGGCGCGGCATCCCTCTCCCGGCGATGCTGAGTGAGAAGAAGGAAGAAGGGCGGCCGCTCGCGGAATAGAGGCGCGGCGGGAGCGGGGCCAGACACCTGCCCCGCTGGGCTCCCGCAGGGGCTTCGCCGGGGGACCCGCCCCGCCCCGTCCCGACCGGCCGGCGGCCCCCTGCGCCCGCAGGAGGACACTCCGCCCTCCGCCCCACGGGGGAGCGCGGTCGGGCGAAGGGGCAGCCCCGCCGCCCCCCTTCGCTATGCGCTGAGCGCCGCCGCCGCGCCCGTCCATGGGGCGGCGCTGAGGGACGGCGCGGCGCGGCGGGAGGGCGCCGGGGGCAGGATGAAGTCCCTGCTCTTCAGCCGCTTCCTCCTGCTGCTGCCCTGGGTGCTCATCGTCATCATCGTGCTGGACATCGACAGCAGCCGGGCGCCGCTGCCCGCCCTGGCACCCCGCGGCGGCGGGGGTAGCGGGGGGGGCCGACCTGCGGCGGGGCGGCCGCCCTCCCCGCGGCGTCCCGAGGCGGTGCTGCCCACCATCTATGCCATCACGCCCACCTACAGCCGCCCGGTGCAGAAGGCCGAACTCACCCGCCTGGCCAACACCTTCCGGCAGGTGGCGCGGCTCCACTGGATCCTGGTGGAGGACGCGGCGGCGCGGAGCGAGCTGGTGAGCCGCTTCGTGGCGGCCGCCGGCCTGCCCTGCACTCACCTCCACGTCCCCACGCCCCGACGCTACAAGCGGCCGGGGCTGCCCCGCGCTACCGAGCAGCGCAACGCCGGCCTGGCCTGGCTGCGGCAGCGGCACCAGCACCTGCCGCCCCCCCAGCCCGGGGTGCTCTTCTTCGCCGACGACGACAACACCTACAGTCTGGAGCTCTTCCAGGAGGTGCGTGCGGAGCGGGGGGGCGTGTGCCGGGACGCGACCCTCCGCCGCCGGCCTCCTCTTGGGCTCCCGCCGCTTCCCGCCCTCTCCTCGTTACCCCTCAGGCGTCTGCTTCGCGTCCCCTCCGGCACCCGCCGTTTTCCGCTTCTCCTCGCTTCCCCTCAGGCGCACGCCGTTCCTGCCTCTCCTCCTCTCCCCTCAGGCACCTGCTATCCTCCGCCTTGCCTCCCCTCAGGTCCCCGCACTCGCTCGCGTCCCCTCGGGCACCTCCGTCCCCCGCACGCCTCTTCGTGCCTCCCTCCTCTCAGGTGCCCGCAGTTCCTCTCTTCGTCCCCTTATGAGCCCGCCGCTGCCTGTCCCGCCTTGCTGCTCGGGGCTTTGCGGTGTCCTCGGTGTCCCTTACCTCAAAACCCGGCCACGGATCAGCGGAACCTCATTCCCGGCACTTTGGAGCGCCTCGTCTCTCGCCTGGGATCCGCGCTGCCTGCCTCTGCCCACCCCTCTCGACTTTAACAATCTCTTGTCCCACCTCACCGCACTCCCCCTAACTTTTTTTTTTCTTTCTTTCTTTTTAATGCTTTTTTCCTCGTTTTCCTGCCGAGGCAGGCGAGTTTAAGGTTTTATATAAGGGATCCTGTGTTCGTGTTAAAAACGGGACGAAAGGCGCTCTTAGGTACCCATTTACACATTTTTCAGGCTGCGTCTTTCTGTGGGGCAAACTCGCGTCACGAATCGCCATCCTTCACAGTTTGTTTTTCTTCTTGTTCTTGGTAAAAATAAATTAATCCAGAGCCGGCTCCTTTACGTGGAGTTGCCCAGTCGTTTTGAAGCCTTTGCTCTTAAAAGCAGCAAATCGCTTGTGAAATGACTAAAGACCCTTTCAGGAGTCTCTTTTGTCAAGGAACCTGTTTTTGTCTTTATTGCAGCCCCTTGGCGAAGGGCTTTGCTGCTTTCCGGTGGGAATTGGCAAGCGCTCGGGTGAGAGGGTATCCAGCTTTCTTTCTGGGCTCCCTCTGGCAGGAAGGAGGGGTGTTTAATAAGTGGACAAAAAACAGCAGAAGAAAAATCATGTACATCTTCCATGACAGCTTGGAGGAGTAACCTTGGCAGGAAAACGAAGGAGGGAAATGGAAAAGTAGATTATCAGCAGATAGGGAATGTACAGGGCTTCAGACAAATTGGTGTCAGTGACTTTTGCTGTTGGGCAGTACCCATATTCTGCACTTAGGAAGCATTTTGCTTCCTCAGATGCTTTGCTGTCAGTAGGTTGAAGTGATTGTGCCACACAGAAACGTGAAGCACATGAAATTCCCTAGGGCAAGTTATTTTATAAACACGTTCATTTGTGTGTAGCTTTCTAATGCATCCACTTCCATTTTCAGTATGTGTGCAGGTGCAGGGTCCTGGTTCAGCAGGGATGCCCTAATTCCATTGCCCGTTTAGCATTCAGCATCGAAGCTGCTAACTTGAAGACCTTTCCCTGGAGGCTAAACCTTTGTATTAATTGATTTTCGTAAAATCTCCTAGCTGTGTTTTGCACATTGTAATGCAGAGTAATTCCTACCTACTGATCTTTGGTGTGATGGGAGTGTTCACCTCCATTCCAGGATATAAAACTAATTCAATATTAGGGAGTCTGTAAATTGATACAGAAAATATACTTCACCAAATGAGTAGTGTTGGGAAAGAAAGATATTGGGAGACAATTTGTTTTGTTTCCCAAGTAAAACTGTAGGGACTAGCTAAAGAAATAGTATTGGCAGGCATGCCACTTCAGTGACCCACAGCTACCGAAAAAAAAGGCTGACTCAGGTTTATTTTTTCATAATTTTGTGTATTATTCTTCTAATTGCTATGAAAGGTAAAACAAAAAGGTACAAATTACCTCTTTGATCAGCTCAGCAATACAGGAAACCAAAAGGACAGATCTGTCTGAAGGATTAACCTTGAAAATTGCAAGCACGACTCCAATCTGTGTTTCCTTCTGCTAACAAGAATGGTAACTTCCAGCATGCAGAGACATAGTCCTAAGGCTTGTATGTCACCAGGGTTCAGCTGCTGGGAAAGACGTGTTTATTCTGAGCTCTGTGTTTGCAGGCAAACATGTTTGTTTCAATTATCACTGCAAGTTCCCATGACTATTTCCTGGGGTCACTAATGAGCTGTGTGTAGGGTCTCTGGGACCCCACTGGTAGTAACACGGGCAGTGCCTTGTTGAATTGGCAAAGTTAATGGGATGTGCTTTGCCAACAGGATGTGCCTTTATGATGAGTGGGAGGTTGTGTTTGGAGACAGCCAGTAGTCTTTTTAGTTAAGAGGGTTTTTTCTTTTTCAGTTTGTTACTCTGCCAGGAACAATTCTCCAGACCTGTAGTTGTGAAATCCCAAAGGAGATCTGATGAACTGCAGTCTGCTCACTGAGAAGGGGAATATAAATGTAGAGACAGGAGATCTGAATTCTGTTCCTACCACCATCCTGTGCTAGCTGGGTGACCTTCAGCATGTCACTGATGCAGTCCTGGAGACATGTGGGTCCCAAACTGCCGTGTCTGCTAGCATCTGCTCACAAGCAGTTATGTGCATTTGCTGGCTTATGAAACAGAACTATAGTTTAGGTTGGAAGAAGCTTTTAAAAGTTATCTAGTCCAACTCTCCTGCAGTGAGCAGGGACAAATTCAACTAAATCAGATAGCTCAGCCCTGTCCAGCCTGACCTTGAATATTTCTGGTGATGGGTTATCTATAAACCTCTCTGGGCAACCTGTTCCACTGTTTGACCACCCTCATCATAAAGAATTTCTGGTCTAAATTTACCTTCTTTTAGTTTAAAATCAGCACCCCTTGTCCTATCACAGCAGTCCCTACTAAGAATATTGTCACCATCTTACTTAAAAGCCCCCTTTAAGTGTTGGAAAGCCACAGTAAGATCTCCCCAGAGTCTTCTGGCTGAACAACCCCAACTCTCTCAGCCTGTCTGCACAGGACAGGTGCTCCAGCTCTCTGATCTTTATGGCTCTCCTCTGGATACTTGTCAACAGCTCCATGTCCTTCCTGTGTTGGGGGCTGGACATAGTGCTCCAGATAGGATCTCACAAGGGTGGAGTAAAAGGGGAGAGTCTCCTCCCTGGACCTGCTGTTCATGCTTCTTTTGGTGCAGACCAGGACATAGTTGGCTTTCTGGGGTGCTAGCACACTGTCAGCTCACGTCCAGCTTTTCCTCCACCAGCACCACCAAGTCCTTTTCTGCAAGGCTGCTCTCAAACCCTTCATTCCCCAGCTGTATTGATACCAGGATTTGCCCTGATGCAGGTGCAGGATCTTGCTCTTGACGTTGTTGAACCTTTGAAGTTCACATGGACCCAGTTCTTGAGCTTGTCCAGCTACCTCTGGATGGCATCCCATCCCTCAGGCTTCTCAACTGCACCACTCAGCTTGGTGTAATCTGCCAATGGTAGGTCTGGCTTCTTTGTAATGGCTTTCTTCTGGGTCAAAGTTGGTTTCAGTAACAGCAGTGAGGACTTGGGGGATGGGTGGGAAGCAGTGCCAGTTAGGACTGTAAAACCAACATGAGAGAAGCATTTACATTAGGGATGTGTTTTGTTCAGAGGTCAAAAAAGCATTGCAGAAGGCATGCCAGCAAACTGCACTTCAGCAAAGGATTATGTTCAGGGCAGCTTCTTTGCTGTTGGTTTCCCTAGTGTCCTCACAGAAGATGGAGCGTTTTTAACAAAGCAAAATTGGCAAAGGCTTTGCTGTGAGTGGAGGTGTATAAACTGCAAGGGCATGATCAAAAAGGAGTGTGCTTTGACATGAGATACTATGGGATACTTCTGAGAGCTTTTGATGGGGAAATTCTAATCTCTGTCCAAAGTACTTCTGTCTGGAGCTAATAGGAATGAGTACCTTACATTTGATGTGGAGTGGGCTGGGCCCAATAGGCCTGAGTAAAATATATTTTATGGAAATAATGGGAAAAAAACTCCAAACAACTTAGCTTATAGTAGTGTTTTGATGGAAAATGTCACCATCTGTGATCCTCGGATTACAAAGACAGGCTGAAGGAGCTGGGGTTGTTCAGCCTGGAGAAAAGAAGGCTCTGGGGAGACCTAATACCAACCTTCCAGTATCTGAAGGGCTCTTATAGGAAGGTTGGAGATGGAGTGTTTGCAAGGGTCTGTAGTGATAGGACTTCTTTATACAGAGGGTGATGAGGCATTGGAATGGGCTGCCCAGGGAAGTAGTGGATTCTCCGTGTCTGGAGATATTTCAAAAGAGACTGGATGTGGCACTCAGTGCCATGGTCTGGTAACCACAGCAGTAGTGGATCAAGGGTTGGACTTGATCTCAGAGGTGCTTTCCAACCTGGGTGATCCTGTGATTCTGTGACGAGGGGCAATGGCTTTAAATTAGAGAAGAGTAGATTTAGATTGGATGTGAGGAAAAGGTTCTCTGCCATGATGGTAGTGGAAAAATGGAACAGGTTGTTCAAGGTGGTAGTTGAGGTCTCATCCCTGGAGATATTCAAGGTGAGGTTTGACGAGGGTCTGAGCAACCTGATCTAGTTGAGGATGTCCCCCCTTACTGCAGGGGGATGGACTAGATGACCTTTAGAGGTCCCTTCCAAACTGAATTATTCTATGATTCTGTTTATAGTTGTCTTTTTCCCAAAGGTGTGTGATGTCATGGGAGTGTATAGATTATTTATTAGACTGGCATAACTATGTCCTCAAAGTCAAACTGGGCAAAATCTAAGCAGGTTTAGTTGTCACTTCTAGAATAAGGTGGAGAACCTAGTTTGTCTTTCTGCTGCTACAGTGATCATAATACATTGGTTCAGCTGACTGTTTCATTAGAAAAGACTCACCTTCCCTAGAAAGGCATCAGTGTAAGGACCAATTGGTTCAGTGACTGTGAGATTCTTTTGGACTATAAAGTGGAGCTGTAGATGGAAGAAATATTTCCAGAAGTGAAGGTGTGGTTTTAAGTTATTCCCAACCCTTTCCACTTGAGATCATAATGGTAGTCTGATGAAAAATCATGTTTTCACTACAGTTCTGGGGGTTCTGGCATGTTGTATTTTGTCATTTATTATTTTATAATTCAGACCTCAAAAATAAGTATTTTTCTGCTCATGTATGATCAGTTCACCAGGAGGTGTCCATCTGCATCTCTTTATCAAAAAACCCCGCAGTCTGCTTTCTCATATCTTTTGTCAGGTGAACATCAGCCTTGGTTCATAGCAAAGCTACTTGAGAGGCCTGAAGTCTCAACTACTGTGTTTGAAATGCTTTTCAGATGTTTCTACATAAATCATCATAACTTCTGTTTTTTTATTATAGGCCTTTTTTTCTGGAGTGTCTCTGTTATAATTTCTGTTGCATTTGTGCTTCATCTTCCTGAATGCAAATTATTGTAACGTTGTGACCAACACCTAGCAACTGACAATGTCATATTTTTAGATTTCTAGAAAGAAAACCTCAGATAAACCTGGCATTTCACTTTCATTGAGTGGTCTTAAAACCCAGGTTAGCCGAAGTACTGGAAAACAAAGATACACAAAGCTAGTTAAGTTCCACTTCCCTTGACTCTGTACATTCTTTCTCATCCCTTTCTGTAGTTGAAGTAGTTGGCAAAGGCCACCACTTCCTTGGTCTGTGTATGGATATGTATGCATGTAGGAGGAGTTAGGGTTGGAGGTCTGCTCTGCTGTTGATTGCACAGAGTCCCCTGAACCCTTTGAGGGTCAGCAGTGAGCTGCTGAGGGGATATTAAGAACAGGAGTCAAGGTCTTCAGCATGTGTGAGAAAGGGAGATGGCTGTGTTCAGAAATACAAGGGTTTTTTTAGAGATTCCTGTCTAGATGGTGTCTGTACCCACGCTATAAGGTGTTTTTTCTGAACACAGCCTGGCAGCAGTGAGTTCAAAGTAAATCACAGCACAGATTATCATATCTAAGGAAAAAAATTCTGACACTTTTATGTCATAGATTAGTAGGTATTCATCTTGCCCAAAGGGTTGGAGACCAGAATTCAACTTGCTGCAGCTGTTGCCTGCACAAGAATACCCTGACCATGGTTGTAGAACTGAAGCTTGAAAAGGAGGAGGGAGAAGAAGAAGCCCAAACCCTTCTCCTGAAATTGAGGTAATCTTTATAGGTAACTTGAGGTACACCTAGCAATAGAGAAGATTAAGAATTTGATCAGTAAAGAGGACAGTCAGATGAATTGCTCTTTGCAGGAGTAACTTCAATATCAAATTAAAGAAAAATTCCCTGATATTTTGAAGGTTGCTGATGTGGTAGCTTAAATTGCCCAAGCATCCTCAAATTAGCCAGACTGGAACATAGATTCATGCAGAACAGAGGGAGAACAGGAAATGTTTTGTCTTGGCTAATGGACATGACCTTCTCATTGAAGGTAGGGGCTGTCCAAATCAGGTTATTTTCATAGTAGCACTGCATAGGACAAGTTGGGTGAATGATTCAGACTAAAACCATTTTCTGTGCCTCTGCCCTTCATTCTCCCAAAAGGTATGTATGAAGGTAGCAGGCATTGTAATGGCTGTTAATTGTAGTCTGAAAAAGAAGTTGTTCCTATTAAATATAGAACAGAAATACTTGCATTGCATGTCACACAGGCTTCAGTTTTTCTGTGATCATCTTCATAAAATATTTTGAGAGGAACTCCGAAAGGACACTACAGAAGAGGCAGATATTTACTATTTAGACCAGCTTTGCCTAGGGAGGGGTTAGTACTCCTTCAGTAACTTTTACATATCTGTCCTAATCATTATACACTATTAAACTAACTTCTGTGTATTTTTAATAAATATATTTATACAAAATATTTACAGGTAGTGTAAGTGAAGCTGTTTATCTTTAAAAACATGGAGGGTTTTTTGTTGAATCTCTTGGAGCTAGTTGGAAAATCGAATTTTTGCTCTTGTCATAAAAATAACCTTCAGTAGTCTAGACAGAATTAAATATTAGTGAGCTGTCATTAGTTATTTTCTTCACAGTAAAAAAAAAAATCTAAATATGAGTTAGCAGTGCATTAAATACCTTTCTAGTATGTAAATTATTTAAGAATACATGACAGATTTTAAATGCACACTGACATTCCTCTTGCATCTAGAGCTGTAATACCTAAACTAAAGAGGTTTGGATTAGAAAAGACTGGTAGACAAACAATGAAATAGCTTAGAGATGAGAGGAAACAGTGGCAAAAAGCAATTTGAGACAGATTTATCTAAGTGAGGAACTCTGGATTACAAGGTACCAAGCGCTGCCTATTTCTGCACTTTGAGAGCAAAATTTTTTTTTTCTTTTTACCTGTGAAACTGATGCTGTTTCTACGAAATCAGTTGTGAACAGTCATCAGCTTTTCAGAGGAAGAGAGAGCACAACCTAGTAGAATAACAGAAAGCAAGATGAGAAAAATAATTGGTAAGTAGAAGGGCCAAGAAGAGCCATGAATGGCAAATGTTTTGGAAGACTTCCTAATGCAGAGAAATTGGTTCCTGACTGCTTTAGTTAAATTTAGTACAGTTTCCTTCTGCAGGGAAGAAATATTGACATTTGTGCCCAAGGATGCTGGCGTATTTTAGAAGCATTAATCATGTATCCAATATGTAAAATGTTGCTTGAGAGAATGGGGAATTAATTTGTCCTCCCTCTGCAGAGTAGATTGGGTATGAATCAGCAGAGGAGGTTTAAGGCAGGTGGTTGGAAAAAGCTTTCTAATCGTGAGAATGTTGAAGCACTAAATCGGATCGCTTGTGAGGGTCGCAGAGCAGGTTAGAGGTATGATTGACAGGTTGGTGCTTGGTTGTTTGTTCTTATTTGTAGACCTTTCCTACAAGTTTTCCCATGGAGAAGTCCTTTTTACTGTCGTTTACTGACAACTAGCTTGCTTTTTGACGTTACTGTCCTCTGAGCATCACAGTCCCTGGAGCACAGACACCACTGGCACAGATTTTCTGTGACTCACTGCATCCTTTGAAGTAGCTGTAAGTAGGGGCAGAAGCTCCATGTAATGCCTCAGTAAACAGGCACAGCACTGTGGCAGCTGAGCTGTCCCTCTGGCTTGTAGTGCAGTCACATAAGTTTTGTTGCAGCAGAATTAGGCTTTAAATGACTTGTGAGTAATGCAGGATGCCTGTCTGAGAACTGGTAGGGAACCTGGCTGTGCTCCTGCTTTAACCTGTAACATTTTTCCCTGTGGAAGAGCCATAGTGGAGGAGGTCTAGATCCGATCTCTGGTAATGATAAATTGGAATTTTGCATAAAAATTTGCTTGAGTCTCACTTGGGTGGTGGGTGGAGAGTAGAGGGCAAGTCTGGGTGATAACCTGTAGCCTGAGCAGTACAGGTCAAATTACAGGAGCTGAAATGAGAAAGAAAAAGAGCAAACTATGTGTGATAGCCAGATTGAATTTGCTGAGATCTTTGAATCCCAAATAGAAACTCATTTCTGAAAAAAAAACACTGGGGTGTTTGTTCCAGCCTGGAAGCCTTTTCACTGTAGGAAGTATGGCTGTGTTTCCTTCTGTCTGTCATTTGCCTTCATTCCCCTTGGGCTTTCATATTTTGTTATTGGCTTGGTATCTTCCCTATCCATCAGTCAAGTGCATCTCATTAAGCAGCTTTTCTTGATTGACTAATGAGATGCTATTTTTGGCAATGCTTTTATCATTATCTCTTTTATTGCTTGGCTACATTTTCTGCATTTTCACTTGATAATCTCTTGTGCTTCCTCTGTTGCTACTGCATTTACTCTTGTATGACCACCACCTCTCTGGGCTTTCTTTGGTTACTGGGATTTTTGTTACTCCTCTGTCCTCTTGTTCCCTTGCCCACTCCTTCCTAGCTGCACCTCCCCTGCTTCATTCAGGTTTGTTCTGCCAGCTTACAAAGTCATTTTCTCCTCTTCCCCAGCCAGTCCATCACTCTCCTCCTATGCCTAAACCCCACTTTCGGATAATCCAAAACCAAATAGAGGACAAAAGTGATTCCAGAGAGAGACTCATCCTAGCTTGAAAGAGCTGGCTAAACCAGGCAGGAGGAACCATACCAGTAGGTTCCTGTCTCTGGTCATCAACTGAGGAAGTCTGACTGGGCCAGCCCTGATGCCTGACTTACAGGGAGTTATGATGAATGCCATTCATGTAAGCTACTAGGATTTAAAATACTGAGTATTAAAACAGCATATGCTATTAGACACTAAAAGGACAGATAGGAGAGTAATTTAGGAAGCAGTCTGCAAGTTACAGGAATTTGGCAGTTGTTTAACCCACAGCAAGAAAACTACTTAGAATTAACCTGGTTTTGAATGACCTTTTTGTGTCCCAATGTTTAGCAGCATCAAATTTCAGATACAGGCTGGCCTTTTAATCCACCTAATAGCTTTCTCCCCATTGTTCATAAATACAGCCTTAACACATCAGTATGTTAAAATGCAGTAATGCTGCTCTCAGAAGATTAGAAGAAATATTTCTACTTTCATCTGTCTAGCATATCCTGAGGCTGTAAGGTATTTCAGAATTAGCATAAATACCAGTTTAAATGTGCTTTTTCGGTTTGTATTTAAAGGGACTGCTGTATTATTGACACCTGCTTATTTTATTCTCAACAAATGTAACCTGTGAGAATAAAAAAGTGTAACCCAAGGACAAAATAACGAGTGCTGTAACACGTTACTCACTTCCTTCTGATGTGCAGTGACTACTGACTCAACTCACAGACAGCAAGATGGAACCAAGACTGCAATAATTAAAATTTCTTCCATCACTTCATGCTGGTTTCATAAGATGGGTGAGATGCTTGCTGTTGACAAGATTGCCCTGTGCATCACGTGTGTTTAAAGTATTAATGTCACTTGATCTGGTTCTGCTAGCCTATTGACCCAAATCACAAGTCCTGTGTGATTTGGCTCATTTTGCAGTGCAGCTGCCCAGATGCTGACTGTGGGCAAAGGCAGGGTGTGGGCTTACCCTGCTGCTCTCCTGCACTTAAAAGTGTGCCTGTCCTGGTCTGGTGGCATTCTGTGTTTACTGTGGGTACAGGCAGTTGGCACAGGGTAGCTGAAATGCTGTCAATCAGTACACTGGTAATTTGTCCAGGTACCCTCCACAAGGTATCAGCAGCAACACAAAAACATGAGGATCTGTGTTTGCCCTGTGGTTAATGCTGCTGTAGCACAGGTGGGTGTAATGGGGCTTGGTGGTGCTCTTGGAGAGTTGCTAGAAAGATGCCTGTGCATACAAGCCCAAGAGGATGATGCCCAGAGTCCAGGTCTGTTGTGTTTGTATGTTTGTTAATCTAAACACATTGTTAGAAAAATCTGTGAAATGGCTGTATCATTAAAACCAGACCTAAATGATCTTCCTGAGAAGGTTTTAACTGATTTCCATATCCAAATAAGTTAATTCCTAACTCTGCATTTCCTAAATGGAGGTGTGGGAGGGATTAGAAGAATAATCTTGAGCAGGAAGAAAACTTACAGACAACCATGTTCAACAGTAACCTGGGGAGAGATTCATGGCAGTATCACATTGGAAATAGTGGTTTTGATTGAATCCTCATTGAGATAAATCCTTTTTTGCCAATCATATATATCCTTTGTTCTTATACATTATGGACTGCTGCTGCTGAATGAGATGGTCTGATTTGCTGCAACAGTTATTATTTTGGAAGTGAGAAAATTTTGCTGAACAAATATAAAGATACCCAAAGAATCAGAGGGAGGGAAGGTGCACACCTTTCTTCCATGTGTACACACATATTTGTGGATTTTTCAATATGTATTTTATGCCTTCCCTGTGTGAAAGTTCTCCTAAGGATCTGCTAGTGTTTCTACCTTAGAAATGTGAAGCAGAGTGACGTGATGTCTTTGTTTTATTCTAGTGCATCTCCTGGGAGTCTAGATGGTATGCATGATAAATCTTTCACCTTGGCAGAAAGAGAGGGAAGTGTTTAATATTTAACCAAGGTTGTTTTTTACTTCAGTATCTATCTATAGGGGACTGCTGTTACAAACATGCAAAACTGTTTGGTTTTTGTTAAGAGGAGTGCTTAGAAGGAGAAAGGAATAACCTTTCCCTCAGGAATATGCCTCAACTACCCTAGAAGATAAGAGATTGTTTTAAAAATGGATCAAATTAAGCTCATCTTCCACTGAAATAGTTTAATACTTGCTTAAATAGGACCATAGTGACTTTGAATCAGTGTGGTTAAATTGTGCTGTGTCCATGCACTCGTCTTCTCAGGTTCTCACACCAGACTGTCAGTGATTTTCCCACGGGGAGCAGTGCATCAGCTTCATGTCATGTTATCTCCTGTTTACCAAAGATAATGGTCTACTAACCAGTGAACTGAATTCCAGTCATGCACGCTTATCACTAAAGAAAGAGTAATTTTTTAGTACCTATAGATTCCTCGAGGTTAGACGAGGATTCCATTTCCAGAATTAGTTACACATACACCATTGGGAAAAACTCCTGCTTTCTGTCCTTCTCAGAAACTTAGTAGAGTTTTTAGAGAAATGTAGAAGTTAAAAAGGCTTAAACCAAATTTAACCCTTTTTTTTTTTCTTTTTTTTTTTTTTTTTTTAGTGAGCCTTTAATAGGTCTGAGCTGCATCTGTTGTACAAATCTGATATGTTACAGGTAGAAGAAGAGTTGTGCATTGCAGTTTTCTGCACTCGGCGTATTTACTTTTTTTATTAGGAATAATGTAAAATAGCATATTTGCAGTAGCATTGAGATGTCTGCAGGGTGGAGAGGTGGAGATTTTGCAGAAAATGAGTGGATCCATGCAGCTTTCCAATGCTTACTCCGTTGGGCTGAAATCTGTAAGCTAGAATTGCTTTTGACCACTGGCTCTTGATGATGAACGTGTAGGCTTTCCACCAAGAGTTACAGGAAAAGCCTGCCAGGAGAACACCCGTGCAGTCTCTCACGCTGTGCCTGTCTCTCACACTCTGCCTGTCTCTCACGCTCTGCCTGTCTCTCACGCTCTGCCTGTCTCTTGCAGATGCGCACAACCCGCAAGGTCTCAGTGTGGCCTGTGGGACTGGTAGGAGGGCGGCGGTACGAGCGCCCGGTCGTGGAAAATGGCAAAGTTGTTGGGTGGTACACTGGCTGGAGAGCTGACAGGCCCTTTGCTATTGACATGGCAGGTAAGTACCAAGTTTCATGAGAAGTGAACATCTCTTGAAGCTGTTCTGACATTTTTTTGTGAGTGGGGCAGAAACAGATGTCTCGATAAAAGCAGCTTTTAAAACTTCTGAAGGGCAGCTGCTGTACGTAGTCCTTTAGCACTAAATATCCTGGAAATTGTAGCTTGCACACCTCATCTAAATAAGTTGTTTCTTGGTGATATCTGGACTTTCAGTTTTTAATTTGATGCAGCAGGTTGGCCTTTTGTGTTGTACAAATTGCTTGTCTGAAACAAGTCAATTGGGCATTAATTCATCTGATTAATTTTTGGAAGGATACCCTGCCTTTTGTTGTGTCATCAATCTATACCAGGCAGTTTGTGATGCTACATGCTTGGGAAAAGGTAGCTGGAAAGCTGCCTGGCAGAAAAGGACCTGTGGGTGCTGGATGACAGCAGCTGAATATGAGCCATCAGTGTGCCCAGGTGGCCAAGAAGGCCAAGAGCTTGTGTCAGAAGCTGTGGCCAGTGGGAGTAATGAAGTGACCATTGTCATACCCCTGTACTTTGCACTGGTGAGGCAGCACCTCAAATACTGTATTCAGTTTTAGGCCCCTCACTACAAGAAAGACACTGAGGTGCTGGAGTGAGTCTGAAAAAGGGCAATGAAGCTGGTGAAGGGTCTGGAGGACTAATCTCACAAGGATTGGCTGACACACCTGGGATGGTTTAGTCTGGACAAAATGAGGCTGAGGGCAGACATTACTGCTCTCTACAATCATCTGAAAGGAGACTGTAGGTCTGTGAGGTGGGGATTGATCTCTTCTCCCAAGTAACAAGTGGTAAGACAAGAGGAAGTGCCTTCAAGTTGCTCCAGGGCAAGTTTAGATTGGATATTAGGAAAAGCTTATTCACTGACTAAGTGAGTAAGTGTCAAACACTGGATCAAGGTGCCCAGGGAATTGCTTGAGCCACCATCCCTGAAGGTATTTAAAGACATGTAGATGTGGTGCACAGGGACATGGTGTGTTGGTGGACTTGGCAATGCTAGGTTAATGGTTGGTCTTGACAATCTTAAAGGCCCATCCAAAACTGTTCTATGACTGTATAAATGCAGACTCTTCTTGGATCTCATGTTGTAAAATGCTATTGTGAAACGATTCGATTTTTACTGGTTATTTGAAATGAAGGTGATAACTGTAGATAGTTTGAAACAATGGGCTTAGGGGAAAAAATTGCTGACAGTTATAACCTAGTAGGTGAAGGCAGAAAAGCTTCAGAATCGATCTAATCCACCTTCTGATGTGAAGTTAGCACAGCAGGTAGCTCTGTCTACTTGTTAGTCCATGCTTAAACACTTTTGTATATATTCACAACTGCTACATGAATCACTGCTGTGTGGAAGTCAGATTTCTGATGTAGCAGCAGTTGGTTTCCCAGCAAATGGTACATTTGCACTTAAGTATATTCTGCATTCAAGAATAGAGGGAAGGGGGAAAGTAGGGATACAAGGGCAAGAACCGGGTAGAAATATCCAGCTGTTCTCTTCTTTCTGAAACCCTTACATTTGGGGAGTGGGAAAAGGAAAGTGCCTTCTTGTCTCAACAGGGTATTTTTTAGGATTTCAAATGTTTGGTGAAAAATATGTACAGTACAACTGGATAAAAAGTAATAGGAAAACTACTAGTTGTTAATACCTCATAGGCAGAAACATCAACGAGTGAATTTTTCTGCAGTGTAGAAGCAATTCAAGTTAATAGTGTCATCTGGCATGAGAGTAAATACTTGAGCATCCAGGTAGAGGAATTACCCAGGAAAGAATGAGGTAACTCAATCCCTCAGCTGTTGAGAACTTCCTGTAAGGATGATAGTGTGGTTCATAATTAATTTGCAACAGGCAAAAAGCCATTATACAGCATTCACCAAGGGACTCTTGGCCTAGACATGGAAAGTGCCTTTGTTTACACTTTGCAGTTGCTGTCTGAAACACTGGCATGAAGCAAAAGCAGCTCCATTAGGAACACAGTCTGCATGTACATTTATCAGTCACAGATGGGAGAGTTATTGAGACAAAGATACAAGCATTGGGCATATAGGAGGTTACTACAGATCCACAAACAAGGAGTTAACTGCTCTGTGAGAGAACTGTTATTAGTCTTCAAAAAATAACTGAAGATATTACATTTTTAATTTCATCAGGGAGGGAAATGGATGCTGTGTAGAATGGTAGAAAACTCTTAAATTTGCATCCTTATTTCCCTCAAAAATATGGTGGAAGAGCACAAACAGAACAGAACCTCTAAATCCAGAACTACATAGGCTAAATCCAGAACTGCACAGGCATCCCAGCAGGTGCAGTCCCTAACCTCCCAACATAACCTTGGGCACCTGGAGGACTTGCTAACAAGCCTGTATCCATGCTGTAGTACAGGAATGGCACTCCTCCTTCTGCTGGCATCAAAAAAATAAGCAGCTGAGGTTATACCATAAAGAAGATGAAGGCTCTCTTTTTAAAACATTACCATAAAAAAAAAAAAAAGTATATATTAAGCTGCCTGACTATATACAGCAGTTTAAAAGTAGTGGTCTGATTCCAAGGGCATTGGTAAGTAGGCTCTCTTTGGTTTACAGAACTCTCTTTTGGTAGTGTTTTCCACAAAAAATTCAGTCATAAGGCTGGGTGTGAAAAGGAGGACTTGAAAAGGTTTGTGACCACTGATTTAACCTGTGGCTGTTCAGAGGAAGCACATCCTTACTCCTAAACACATAAACATATTATTTTAGACTTCAAAATACAGGGCTAAATTCAAATCTGCTCCAAGTGCAGGTGGGTCCTGCTGATTTCATTGGGATCAGCTCAAAGAACCCAGCTGGCCAACTTCCCCAGAGTCTTTCAAATGTAGTCACACTGCAGTGCAGCTGTCCCATCAGAACAGTAAGGATTGATTACTTCTTTTGGGAACTTGATGTTTGACACTGCTATTCTTCAATGCTAAATTGCATTCAGGAAAGAGTAGCTGTTTCCTATGTGGCATTTTGTCTAGCAGTCAAGACAACATATGAACTAGTTCTGGTGTTTTTGAAGTTCTGCCTCAGTTTTAACTGTAGGTGGGTTCTAGAGTTTGAGACGACTTCCTTACCCTCAGGGAAGGAAAGGGACAGAGAAATGGTGTGCTGTAACCAAAAAGTAACATTGATTCTGAGGTAGGCACCAGGTTACTTATTTTATGTCTGATTTCTATTAAAGTGATGATCTTTGTGATTTAGTTCTGGCTTGTTCCCAGTGCCAGAGTTTTTTGACCACCCATGAGAATGTGATTTTCCTACTGTCAGGATAGCTCAAGGAAAACAGATTCATGCTTTACATTCTTCCTTCAGTCACAGAGATTAATCTATGCCTGTGAATCACTGGGGCAGAATTTGGACTTTTGGTCTAGAGCTCACCCACTGTGCCCTTCCTCTGCTAGGATCTGAGTAATTATTTTTAAAAATCTTTTAAATTTTGCCACATCATGAGGTCTTCAGTACATTTAGTCTTTCTTATGGTTCCTTGAGAAAATAGCTAGTCTGCTAATGACACTGCAAAACAGGGCAGTGTCATACTGCCAAAAGCATATTTTGTCTCATTGTGAAAAAGCTACTGCTTCAAGGCAGAAGTAGGAAAGATTTTAAAAGAGTGGCTATGGCAGACACCAAACCACCCAAAAAACCCCCTCAAACCATCCCTCCACAGAAGGGTAACAACTATTCTAGATGTTGCTGAGTTTCAAGTAGAGAACTTCTTTCATGGTAAATTGTCACCAAGTGCCTTTGTTCTGATTTGCAAAAATTCCTGGCTTACTGCAACCCAAACCCTGTGACTACACAGGGAGAAGCTTTTAAGAGCCCACATTCAATGAGCCTTCAACTGTATGGAAACCACTGCATCTGTTTCCACATCAGCTCTGAGCACTGGCATTCATACATTCTGGAAATGATCACCACTCTGTTTCTAGCTCTCCTTCTGCTACTATCCTATCTAGAGCCTTCAAGAAGCAAAGGCATTAATCACAGCAACAAAATCTTTAAAGACTGTCTCAGTGTAACTGGCTGAAGAAAAATGGTTCTGTCTTTGAACACAACCATTGATCTAATACAAGTCAAGGTGGGAATTAGCAGAAACAGCTTCCATATAAAGAAGCACAGATGTAATCTTTGTCATGTCTTCCAAGTATCTGGTGCTTCAACAAATTTGTTCTTACCTGGCTGGCTCTTCAGCCAATTAGATTTAATTTACAGCTTTGCATTAAACATAAAAAAAACCCAGAACACCTCTTCACACGTCAGCTAGGATATCATCACATGGCATTTCACTTCATCTTAAGCCAAATATGCCCTTGTAGGAATAATGATCAAGTAAACGAATTATATGTGTGTGGCACTCTTCTGTTTTGCCAGGCTGGGGAAAGTAATTCCAGATTAATCCCCGTTTGAGGATAGAATTTAAAGTCAGTGTCTTTTCATCTATTACCACAGGATCATTATTTACTGAGACAAATAACTAATGCCAGTCTGGTCAAAACCTGCGTCTCCTCCTTTCTTTTTCCTGTCAAAATGATCTGTGATAAATCAACTGAAAGTTGCCACTAGGAAGAAGTTTTCCCTCAAGTCCATCCAAAGTCTATCTACATAAATACAAAATGAAATTACAGAAGTTACCTATGAAATTAAAGAAGTTATAAAGCAGAACTGAACAGCTAGAGAGGCAAGGAGATAAGTCTCCTTGAATTATTTTGGCTCTTCAAGCTGCTGCTCTGTTGGAGTCTTCTAAGAAACAAAGGCTGCATCACCACTGATCAAGGAAGTTCTCAGCCCAGTCAGCACTCGGTAGTAGATGTCCCTGCCACTCAGTTTAGTAATGGGACTTCCATTTGATGCCTGAAAGCAAGTGGGATTTTTGATAGCACCCTCAAATGGGTGCTTGCAGCAGCCTGGCATAAAGGGCACATGTTACACGCAAGGGCACAGCACATCTGAAGATCTGTGCGTAGGAGAAATCCATCCTCAGAACTGACTCAAATTTTTCTTCAAGAGCAGTGCCAGCTTTGCAACAGATAACCTGGGAAGAACTTAACATACGAGTAAGTAGGGGCTGTGGAGGCCATGCTGAGACACAAAAAGTAGCAGAAAATGTCTCTTCTGCTTAGAATGCATTCCCTTTCCACTCTAAAAATCAGGCCACTACACTCATTTTAGTGTTTACTTCATTTTCTCCTTCATGGATGACCAGCTTCGATCTTAAAAATTAATTTTCTTTTTAAAAGAAGCAGCAGCTTCTTTTAGCAGAGCTGGTCAGGGCTCCAACAATGCAAACCTTGCATATGATTTTTTGGGGGGTAAAGGGATGGAGTCTAAGATATCAGCTACACTAAAGCCAAGTTGCACCAAAAATCTATATTGTTTGTTCTAGTTGAGAGGGAAAAACCAACAGCTCAACAAACCAAAGCAAGCCCAACCCATAACCAAAAATACTGAGTAATTTGTCCATTAGTGGCAAGTCTAGAGTGATCTTTCAGGGTGCACAAAGCTGGCTGCAGGCACTGCAGCTCTCTCTTGCTGAGGGACTTTTAAATATTCACCCTGGGCTCTTCACAAGTGCTTACACTTGGCTCCAGACAGCACTGGGATGGACCCCACCTTCTGCTCCCTCCCACCAGGAAGCAGCAGCCTGTAGCCTGCTGAAGACAAATCTTTACCTGGGAAGAAGAGGCCAAACCTCTGATCTTTTCCCTGGCACAGCTTGCCTAAATCCAGCAGCTGCAGCAGGGAACATCTGGATCCCACCACTGCTGCAGTCTGCAGAGCAGGAGCAAAGCTGAACAGCACAGAGCAAGGACAGGCTGCAGCTTCCACCTCCTGTAAGTTTCATATTCCTGGGAGTGCAACAAAGCCAAAACCAAATCACACTTTCTGCTGTCTTCTTGTGCTTTCTGGTGCTAAAAGCAAGAGTACAGTAAGTTATTTCAGTGTGCCTTCTTTACATGTGATGTAGTAAAAAAGAGATGTATATCCCATTAGAGAAAGTTCTATTTCTTTAGAAACAGGAAAAATTTAATTCTGCCTTCAGAATTAAATGTTCTTGCAGCTTTCCAGAACAGATGTCAAAACTGTTACTGCTTTTGTTACAAAGGGACAGCTGGAACCACTCCGAACTGATGAAAAAAGCATTTCTTTAGTAGACCTGGTACTGACGTAAGGAGTTAATTTTTTTTTTTCTTTACAAGTATATCATGTGAGTTTTGAGTCACACTTAAAGAACATTACGTGTGACTGAGCCTGACTGAGTGAAGACTATAAATAATGGCAAATCAGGTAATTTATGAGAGCTGCTTCAGAAAGGGAGAGTTTGTTGAAAGCAGTGATTTCTTAGTTTGTAACCTCCCTTTGAGGAACCAAATGAGCATTAGAGAGGAACGTGCTGCAAGGGGGTGTGTGCACTGACAAGGTCCTTTCAGTCATACTGTGCAATGCATGGATCAGCTGCAGGCTGTCTTGCAGAGACAGCAGTCCTGGAAATGAGTCACAAGCCCACAATAACTACATGGTGTGCAAGGCAAAACACTGACATGACTTGTCTTTCATCAACAGTAATGGCTAGAAATCTCTAAAGACCACAGTTACTATAAGCAACATTTTTCTCACTCTCACCTATAAACCTAGAGGTGTACGTACAGTCTGAATTTCATATAAATTACTTAAAATTAGTTTTATTTCTTATTTAGAGGTAGAAAGGAAGGACAGCCCAAGATCTTTGCAATACCTGACTTTTCAGGCAAAAAGGCCCTCTGAATGACAGGAAATTGATTTCAGTGCATAGAAAATACAGCACAAATAAAAAAATCTGATTGCTTCCTCAGGGCAAAACAAATATAGGAGGGTGTAGTACAAGCCTGCTGAATATTGTCTACCCATCCAATCAAATTTACACATTTTTAAGAAGAACATGGGAGATCTCGGCGTAACTTGCACAAAAATGTGAAGCCTAAAGGTTTTTCTAACTTTTCCCTCCTTTCTCCAAGGATTTGCTGTGAGTCTTCAGGTGATTCTGTCGCATCCAAAAGCCGTGTTCAAGCGCCGTGGGTCTCAGCCAGGAATGCAAGAATCTGATTTTCTGAAGCAGATAACAACAGTGGAGGAACTGGAACCAAAAGCAAACAACTGCACAAAGGTACTGATTCCCACACTTAGTAAGAAGCTTCTGGAATACCTCTGTAGATGACTTGACTAACACAAACGTTGTTTCATAGGTTCTTGTATGGCACACACGAACAGAAAAAGTCAATCTAGCTAATGAGCCAAAATACCACCTGGACACTGTCAATATTGAGGTATGATGTGGAGACTGTTACACGGGATGTGCACTACTACAGAGGCATCAGAAGGGGCTTCTCCTGGGTGAGACCTTTCACTGGTCACCTGACGGACTTCCCTGGAAACAAAAGGAAGCTGTCAAGTACTCTAATAAGCAAATCAAGTGGGTGTGGCTTTGTTCTAACTTGTTTGCATGCATTTCTGAACTCTAATCTTAATTAACTGACACCTACCTTTGTTTTAAGGCTGTTTCCACATAGTGAAAACAATCAACAGAAACGTGGCTGCAATGGAGTATTTTCAGAAATCATCGTTTATGTATATACTTTTTGTATTTATCCAGCTTAATGGTGTAATTATAAACTGACTTTAAATCACAAACTGTTGATCTAAATATTTGCATAAATGGATCCTTCAACTGGAATATGTTTTCCTGCATTAGAGGTAGACTTCTTGAAGAAATACCAGTCAAATAGGTCATACGTTAATGAAATAAAAACTCACAATCAGTTATGGATTTATCCTTTTAATATAGGGAAATAACATTTTATCATTACGAGGCACCATAAAATGTAAACACAATCACTGTCATAAACCTGGATATCTCTGCAAGGAAAAATATATCTGTTTGCATCGAGTTACCTTGTATACATCCTGTATACATACTTGTATACGTACTGTGCTGCCAGTTCTTAGCATTAATACTGTATACGTGCCTCATGAGCCACACTGGATACTTTATCACAGGAAACTCAAATGGATCAAATGCTCATTTTTAAAAGAATAAACTACTGATTTGTAGAACTACAGTAACATCCAGGTTTATCTTTCTTTCAATAACCATATTCCCTGTTATGCACACCATAATAACATCACAGTGAAATGTATGATGAAACAAAATTTGTTTGATACACCAGAAAACATTGCTCAGTGATACATTTACATTCTATTTATATATGATTAAACATTTGTTCATACAGTACCTTCTACAGGATTACTGGGTAATTTGGGGGGGATCAGGGTTCATATTTTTTTGATATTACTAACATGATAGCTACATCCCTTATATGCAAACATTTGATCTAGAATTTTGAGGGAAAAATCAGTATGTGGTTAAGCAGCTTCTTAAATTTATGGTCTATGAAATCATATGTATTGTATGAAAACGCTGCCAGTGATGTATAAATGTATTCTTGATCTGCTTTTCACTACATCAAATTTAAATCAATATAGACCACAACACGGTCAGTCAGTTATATTCTTAATCTGAACAGCTGGGGAAAAAGAAAAAAGAGTATGTACATGGAAGGAACAGCAAAAGTAAATGCATTTGAACAAGGAATGGTGGGTGGCTGTTCTGGGTGAGACCTCCATTGCAACTTTCATTTCCACAGTTGTGTGCTGAGAGTCTGACCAGAGGAGCTTCCAGTCCATCCTGCTGTTGTGCTGGGGGGTTGGCCAAAGCCCATCGTGGTGCTGGAACTGCTGAGGTTCATTCCTGCCATTTGCTGATTCATCTGTGAAGTAGACACACGAGCCCAGTTAGCACTGCTGCTGAAACACAACATGCTGCTAGCCAAAAAACAGTCATACTTCCTAAACTAGCAACCTAGTGAAAGTATGTTTCTCTACAATTAGTCTTCTTATCAAATAAAAATATTGCCTCAATATAAGTTTCTGAGAATTTTTCAAGGTAACAGCTGATGTCAGGTCTGTATAAACACTGCACTAGTGAATTTATAAAGTGTGTAATGAAGGAGTCCAGTGTGTCCCAGCTCACAAGAGCCTGCTTTTGAAGTTTCAAACTTCACCAACAAAACTGTGGCAACTGTGATGAAGAGACACCAAAGCAGGTAATACAGGCTTGTCTACAGCTGCATCTCCAGATGCTTTTTCTTCCAGAAATATTTCTTTGGAGACCTCAGAATCTTCAAAACACACATTTTTATAGAAATTATCCATCTAACTGGTAATCAACAAAGAATGAGGCAGATTATAAATCTGAATATAAATCTACTCAAGATACTCTAATTTATTAAAAGCAAGCAAAATAATTCACATGGAATTAAAGGCAACATGTAGTTAAATGTGGTAAAGAGTTCAAAATTCAAGAGTTCACTTCAGGGATGGTGCAAAAACGTTTCTGCTCTCTACAAACAATCTCTCTTCACTTCCAGTGCCCAATGTAAAAGCTTGCTTCAGTCAATTCCCCCTTACCTTCTGAAAAATTAACACTGACAAGCCAAAAACCTGACTGTATAGACAGAGTAAACTCACGTGCCCTCTCAAGATGTTGAGAGCATATGGAAAAACCAACCCTCAGAGCTGATGAAGAGGGATGTTGGATAAGCAACATTAGATCCAAGTTAAGAGACAGCATCAGGTAAAAATCAGAGTTCATTCAAACACGAGCAAACAGATTTGGCTGGCAAAAGGAGACTGAAATGCTGGTGAAAAAAATTAAGTAAATTGCAGACTAGTATTTCAGGGTAAAATTCAGTACTGTGTTTTTTTAAAAACTGATGAAAACATGTTTTTACCTAGTTGTTAATCTCTTCTTAACAAGTAAGACTATAAAGTATGCTGTTCTGGTCAGTAAAGCAAGCTCTTCCCTCTAAACTGGTGCCAGAGATTAGAGCACAGTCCCCCTACAAACTTTGGAATTCAGCATCAGATACCATCTTCTGTGTAAGGGCTACAGAAACACGTTGTGAGCTTGCTCTATCAGCCAACTTTTAATATAGATTTGAAAAGAAGCGTGATTTTAACTTCAAGCCTGATTTGTCTTTTTAAAGTTAGATACCTAAGAAAATTTACAGATTTTTTTGGCTTGACATTCTGAAATTCTCACCTTCTAAAAGTTAACTTTTCAAAGCAGAATGACAACCAGTATTTTTCAAACCAGGCCTGTTTTTATTTATTAAGAAATGCTTCATAAATGTTTATGCCACAGGACTGAGCAAACCAGTAAAAATTAATATATTAACATCTAAATCATCCACTGAGGTACACTTCCTGAATTACTAGAGTAAGCAGCATGGAATTACTGTTCTTATAATTCAAACAAAACTATAAAAAAATATTAAAAAAATAGTTGTTATCAACTATAATTTACTCCAAGGGATTCACTGTAGGTTTGTTCTGCCTCTCACCCCAACCCCAAAAACCTCACAAATACCTGATCTTGTAGTTGAATATTACCCAGTGAAACACCTCAGTACTAAGTATACCCTAACACTTTTAAAGAAACTTTTAAAAATTGTGAAGAAATTAAAAATAACAGTACGGAAATGCTAAGCAAATCATCTACAGGAGAACATTAAGCGGTCTGTAAATTGAGACATTAATTCTTGGTAGCTACCCTCAAACAATTATATTCTGCTTTTTGCTCTGAGGCTGTGTTTACATTTCAGTATTTTGTAACTGGCTAAGATAGCTTTTTACCTGGCTGGTTCAGACACTGGGATGAGAGCAGCTACAAAAGCAGAGAACTGAGTTTCATCTACCTTGGCAAAATTTATTCTCTGCTTATGTAGCAGTTATCTTTAATGGAATTATTCACCATGCACCTCGGAGCAGTTTATAGCCTAGCAGTCTGACTTGGCTACACCACAACTTTCTTCCAACAGCCAAACATTTTGTATCTGAAAACAGCATCTTCACTCGTCTAGGAACAGTGAATTTTTACCTGAGAGAGGTTCCACTGAGCCTGTTGGTTTTGTTGCAATCCATACTTATTTTGTGGCGTGGCCATCTGTCCCACCATTCCACCTTGAGGTCCGACGACATTTTGAGGAAGTCCCATAACACCACTTTGTGTGGTACCAGTAAATCCATTGGGCATTCCCATTCCCATCATCACACCTGTGCTCTGTCCCATGACTGGCACTGACTGTCCCATCATGTTTCCCATCATCCCAGTTGCTGCAGGCACAGGAACTCCCATGGCTGGAAAGCCTTGAAAATGAGTTGATGGTTGTGTGGTAAATGGCATAGAAGACGACCCCATGAACATACCTGTACCAGAGAAGGGAAGACTTCAGCAAAAGACTTTTGAGATTTATCCCCTCCACCTTCATAAGTGACAAATGCACCAAAATAGTTTTAAAGGACAACTTTGTCCAGTTCTATGTCAGAGCTGTTGATGTAGGGTATGGTAAAAGAAAGAGATTGCTTAAAACCTCTCAAAGGGACTCACCACCAAAGGTGAACTGAAAAAAAATTTGCAAAATCCCTGCACTGAACCACAAGTTTTTCATTGCTGCACTGGAGGTTGTTGTTTTGATACAGACAGCTAAAAAAAAGAAATCAAGATAGGACAACTTTGTACTGACCCTGGCAGCCTGCTGTTTGCACGGCAGAGACCTGGACCCTAAATGATCAATTAAGACAGCAGCAGATGAATTCACAAATCTTTTGGTAAATTTCTTGATAATTTGAAGAGCCAGAAGTAAATTAACATACAATTTTTTTTCTTTAGCTTCTGTATACCATTTCAGTAATTTTCTCCTTTTTTTAAATGGTAAAAATAAAATCTTCATTTGAGTACAGGTAGAAGCAAGGTACCCAAACTTAGTTTTACACTTGTAAGAGATAACTAGTGTTGGTAAAGATTAAAATAGGACTACAGAGAAACCTTTACAAAACAATTTACCCGGAGCATTTTGCTGCTGCATGGTTCCTGTGCCATACAGTGATAAAATGGAGTCTTTGGAGAGCTGTTTCTTTGTTGACTCTTCAGATTTTGTTGTTTGCTCAGTGAAGAGATCAAGATGCGCAGATGCCGCAGACAAACTGGCAGCTGCTGGTTTAGTGGAAGCGCTCTGAGAAATGAAGGTCAAGACAAAGATGTTGTTACATGTTTACTGCACATCCTCCCTCCCGAGCCCTGTAAGAAAGTTCCTTTAAAGAAATGAATTTTAAGTAAATAAGGATTTAAAAACATTTGGTTTGACTGAAGATGAGAAAGCAGTACATCTGATATGGAAAAAGGACCAGACCAGACAGTGGTTACAAACCAAGGAGAACTAAATCCCTGACCAGCTCCAGGGCGTACACATACAGATAATTCATTCCTGTTGCTCCTACATTTTTCCTCTGTGAGAAGCATAAATCATGTGCTGTAGTTACATTATGAAAAATAATTAGGAAATCAATAAGGAGATTACAATTCACATCTCATTAATCCTCTCATAAACAGAAAAGATTAGAGAAGAGCTAAAACAAAAGATAAGGTGCTTTGGAAGATACTGCAGCTAAGATAAGCTATTTTTGGAGAACAGGCAAAAGTAAAATTTCAGTTGATCTACTTAAAGCAATAAAATTTCTAAAATACATTGCTTGTAATTGGCTTAGACTTCTTTAAGCCCATTTCATTTATTTACATACTTCATTTATTGAGAAAGGATAATTATCTAAAACTTAGTGTACCACTGAAAAACTAAAATACACACAGGCATTTATAGCTCTTGCACTAATATGTTTTGCAAACAAATTGCATCCAGGTGCCTTTCAGTGCTGTTATTTTGCTGCTCATACACATACAATTCATATGGGAGCTTGCTTAGGTAACTAAGCAATACACAGCCTTTTTATTATATTTCTTTAGAAACTATAAAACTCCCATTACTAATGGGAACTTTTAATGCAAATCAACTGTATATACACTGACAAAGAGCCAGAATTGCAATGCATAATTAAATTCTGGCCTTATTTTAGTCCAGCTAAATGATCCACAGTTGCCCAGGACATGTGAATTTCAACTCCTTTGCAGGCTGAGGGAAAATCCTCCTTGCACTACCACCATGAAAAGAGTGAATTTGCAATCAGGTAACACACTTTTATTCTTGGTTAAAGTACCAACCTTTACACTTTAGCTGTTTTTGCTGACAGGATGCTGACTAGGCCCTGGGAAGTCCAGTATGGTCACACTGGATTTGTACAATACTGCAGTATGAACACGTATGTACAGCTTCAGAAACACATTTGACTCCTAAGGTGCTAAATGCTCTCTAATAAGGCAGTGCTACTAATTAAGGAAAAAACAACTACAAAACACTTCTGGTGCCATCTAAACTGTCTGGAAAACAGCAAAAGGAGCACAAGTTTACATAGTAGATAGTGAAAAATCTCCAAAACTGCTGTGGGAAGGAAGGGAAGAGAAAAAGAACAAGAAAAGGGAACTCTGGGCAACTGAAAGCCTGCACTTACACAACAGCTGATTTGGGCCATGGTCACTGGACCTTAAATGAGCAACAAAAGGTAGGATGATGGCACTACAAAGGGAAAGCAGACAGAGCAAAACCAGGAATTGCTTAACTCCTGTGACTCCTCCTCTCTGGCCAATGGACTCTTAAACTATCAAATTCCTTACATACAGTTTATAAAAGCTATTGCCTCTTGCTTATTACTGACAAAAAATTCTGACTGCAAAGCAAAATCGATTTTTTTTTTAATGGGCTGCAGAAAGCCCTCTCCATTTGAGACAAGTCGTCCCATTATTGAATTATTCTATATTGACATAGTCCTTCTCTTGTTGCATCTGGGTAAGCCATCCTCTGTATGGTAGCTGGGCTCAGCAGATAGCAGCAGTGCAATTGAGTTAACAGGAGCCTTTTCTGTTGCCTGCCCTGCAATAAGGAAAGGTTTTGTTCCTCTCTAGCAGGGAGAAAAGCAGACATGTCTTGGTTTGTTTTTGCTTTTACATAAATAATAGTGTCAGAGAAACTGTTCTCATCAGGGATGAACCACAGTTTAGAGTCTCTCCAGATCTATGAAATACTGTTACCACTTCAGGTGCTTTAATGAAATAAATCACATTATTACATGTGCACACAGAAGAGATGGAAAAGCCGACTACCTGAAGGACTGGTCATCTATTATGCTTATATCATGAAATAAATGTTCATTTAATGTCTCTTCATTCAGTTTGGTTTTGGAAGATTCTGAGAAGAGCCCAAGCATTGAACAAGCACTCCCTGAAGTGTTCATGGGCTAAATAAATGGAAGGTGATGCAAAATACATGGCAAGAGAACAGCAGGTGGCATTCAAGTAAAAACAAAAAACATGATCTTTACATATCTAACATTCTCACACTACCGGAGATCTCTCTTAAAACAAATCTGGCTTACATATAATAGTTTGTCTTTAACAAAGGTTACACTTAGTGCTCTCCAACAGTCACAACACCAGAACTAAACACTCATCAGGCTGTAAAAGGAATATTCACTGAGCAGTCACATGATGTTAGTGCAACACAACTTTTCAGGACTACTGGAAGTCATTGCCAATGTGCTTCATGTTCAAACACAGATTGCTTTTGTCATCAATAGCTTATATATTATCTGCAAAAGGCAATACCTATCCAAAGGCAGTTTTCCCTGTGGAACATTGGCCAGATGTGTCAGGATTAAAAGTATGGTTGCTGTGCCACTTTATACTTCCCATCTGACTACACAAATAGCACATGGCTGACATAAAGCTGAGATTAGTGCACCAGACTAAAAATAAGTCTTTTCAATTTGGCTTTTAATTTCCAAAAGACTGCAAAACAGAAGATAAAGATCATGACATCTTCAGTATTTTAGGTTGGTCTGACAGCTGTAGCAGTACAGATGGCTTATGACCACTGCCTATGGTCCTGTCACTGGGCACCACTGTAAAGAGCCTGGCTCTGTCCTCTGTGCACCCTCCCTCCAGGTATGTGTGTATACAGAGATGAGATCTCCCCAGAGACTTCTCTTCTCCAGGCTGAACCGGATCAGCTCTCTCAGCCCTTCCTCATTGGAGAGATGCTCCACTCCCTTCATTATCTTGGTGGTTGCTTTGAATGTCCATGTCTCTCTTTTATTGGAGAGCAAAAAACTGGACACAGGACCTCAGGAACTGAGGTGAGGCTGACTGACCCATTGTTCCCTGGTTCCTCCTTATGGTCTGTCCTTAAGACAGCAGTGACATTTACTTTCTGCCAGCCCTCAGGCACCTCTCCCCATCATGACAATAATTTGAAAATTATCAAGATTTATCAAGATTTATCAAGATTAGCCTCATAATGACTTTAGTCAGCTCACTCCATACTCATGGGTGGATGCCATCATGGACATTATTTATGTCCAGTGCATAAGTATTCCCTGATCTGATCCTGTTCCACAAAGGGTACATCTTCCTTGCTCCAGCCTTTCCCCCTGGTCTCTGGGGCCTGGGATTCCTGAATGCTGGTCTTGCTAATAACAACTGAGATGAAGGCAGCATTCAGTACCTTAGCCTTTACATTTACATGTCCTGTTGTCACCAGACTTACACCTTTCAGCAACAGACCCACATTCTCCCTACTCTTTCATCACACACAAATTACAAATCCTCCTGTTGCCTTTGATGTTTCTCGCCAGGAATTTCATTCCAGTTGCACTTTGGCTTTCCTGACCTCATTCCTGCAATTTCAGTGTCTCTGTATCCTCCCAGGTTCCTTCTCATTGCTTACACTTTCTGTATGTTTGCTTTTGGTGTTTCAGTTTGGCAGGATCTCCTTGTTCATCCATGCAGGCATCCTGGCATCATTCACCTGGCTTGCTGCTTATTGGCATGGACTGCTCTTGAATTTGAAGGAGGTGATCCTTGAGTATCAAACAGATTTCGTGGGTCCCTCTTCTCTCCAGGGCTTATCACCATTGGACTATTTCAAACAGATCCCTGAAGAGGCCAAAGTCTGTTCTCCTGAAGTACAGGCTTGTGATCTTGCTTTTATTCCCTGCTCCCTTCTATTGGGATCCTCAACTCCATCACCTCATGGTCACTACAGTCAAGTTTGCTTTTAACATTCACAGCCCCTTTCTTGTTTTCAGGCACAAGTCCTTGCTTTCTTTCAAGCTTAAAGTAAATCAGAGCACCTCTCTTTGTTGGTTCCTCTATCAGTTGCATCAGGATGTTGTCATCGATGCTCTCTAGGAACTTCCTGGGTTGCTTTTGTCCTGCTGTATAGTCCCTCAAACAGATACTGGGGTGGCTGAAGCCCTCCATGAGGACCAGGGCCTGTGTGAGTGTGAGGCTGTTCCTAGCTGTCTGCAGAAGGCCTCATGTACTTCCTGGCCAGGCAGCCCATAGCAGACATCCAATGCAATGTCTGCTCTGAAGTCCTTACCCATAAGCTCTCATCCATTCCCAGGCAGAGCTCCATACATTCCAGCTGTCCTCTCACACAAAGGACAACTTCATTTATCTTTCCAGCCTGTCCTTCCTAAAGACTCTGTGACTCTCTCTTGCAGGACTCCAGTCATGAGAGCCACCTCACCACATCTTTGTGATTCAAACAAGACCAGCAACAGCACACAGATCTCATGCTGATTCCCCATGCTGTGTGCATTAGTGTACAGACACTTCAGTGTGCCTGTACTGATGCCCCAACATGCTGACTTCCCTAAAGGGGTCTGCTGGATTTTTATGTAATGGTACCTTAAAGGCACTTCCTTGCTTGCATGCAAATGCATGAGGTGACACCACTTAGGATGTGTTTTGTTGATTCTGCATTCCTTTTTGTTAACATCTCTACAGCCACTTGCTTGCTAACCCTGTCTGTTACTTCCTCATAGGGATGCTGGTAAATTCCTCAATCCCCCCAGTTTAAAGCCCTCCTCACCATGCCAGCTAGCCTGCTAGCAAGGATGGCTTTGCCCTGAGTGATGATGAGGATCCCATTTCTCCCAGGCAAATGCTAACCCTCAAACAGGATCCCAGAGTAAAAGAAACTAAACCTCTCTTGCTATCACAAGCTCTCAAGGAATTGTTGACATGCAGCATCAGCCACTCTCCTTTTTACAGCCTTTCCATTCCCAGGCATGATGGAGGAGCACACCACCTAGTGTTTTATCATGTCCTTCACAACACCCCAGATCCAGCCCCCTGGCAGGCAGCAATATTCTCTAGATGACAGCTCAGGTCAGCGGATCGGTGTCTCTGTCCCACTACTATCACTTGCTGCTTCATCCTTGACGCCTTGCATGGATCAGCATCAGCTGCCTCAGGTGCTTCACTTGAAAGCACCCCTTCAAGCTTTGAGGGCAGAGAACCCAGTTCCATATTTGCAAGTCATCAGGGGGAGCCAGAGCAACTTTCTCAGTGCCAGAAATCACCAGCTTCAACTCTTTGCCTTCCCCAGAGCCTCGCTTACCGCTCTGCCAGGAGCGCACTCTGCTTGTGTCTCCACTGCAGTCAGGGCCCGGGGCTCTTGAAGCTGCTGAGTCTCTAAGACTCTATTTGTCTCTCCTCCTCTCTCTGATGCTGCACAGCCTGCTAAATTCCTGCCATAACTCCTCCACCTGGTGACACGGCTCTTCAAGAACAGCACAACTCCTGCAGGAAGGAAGACCATCTCTCATGGCCCCAAGGAGAGGCTCCAGGCACTCCCCACAGCCAGCAGCTTGTGGGGCTGCGTCCACCATCTGAAGCTCTGTCTGGGTCAAAGCCTCTGCCCTGGCAGGGACAGCTGCTCCAGCACCTGCAAATTCAAAGTAAGGTGGCAGCAGTGGAAACAAAAGAGGGAAGTGGATGGTGGGAGACGTGCAACGAAGTGACGGATTGTGGAAGAGAAAACGGCACACGTGCACTTTCCTCCTACGTGCAGGTCTCTGGAACTGGCTGGTACCTTGTAGGTAACGAGGGATGGGCTGTAGAAAAGCCAGGCCTGCTTCTCATTTATATGGTGATAAATAACAGCCCCATATAATATTTTCAGTTTTTTCCTGCTGAGAGGGAAAGCTACCTGCATTCAATGGAAGGAGGGAAACTACGGCCTTGTATGTTGTTTTTATGTAACACAGTACACCAGTAAAGTCTGAAATTCTGTGTTAAAATCTCATGCTTTCTATATTTGCACTGTCAAAGGACTTTCTAGTTATCTCAGCTCTTCCTGGTTTTGATTTTGCATGCTTTGTTTTCAGGCATCTAGATGGGTCTGCTGAAAAACATCACATGTTATTTCCTGGTAATATCTGATGAAAAGTAAGCACTTCACTATATTCAGTTCACAGAATCAAAGAAAAACACTGAGAAATCTCATTTGTTCTCTTGCTTTAAGGAATTATGAGCAATTCCTGAAAAAGTCAGATGAAGATTTCTATCACTGTCTCAGGCAACACACAAGATATAATTATCCTTTCAACAAGAATAAAAGTATAAATTTTTTGCTGCATGTTCAGTACTCACAGCAAACAATGTAGCCTCTTCTTTGCAACCAATCTTATCTAGGCACTTATATCCCCCCTACAGTCTCATTTCTTACTCTTTCTTTGGATTCCCTTCTCTAGAATTTAAAATATATTTCCTTTCCTCTAGACTCTGCCCAGATGGTCCCCTCCAGTTCTGAATCATGATGCCTGCTCTTCCACTGTGCTCCACACTTCAGGCATTAAGAGAGGAAAATCATAGAATCATATAACAGTCTGGGTTGCAAGTGATCCTAAAGATCATCTAGTTCCAACCCCCTGCCGTAGGCAGGGACACCTCTCACTAGACCAGGTTGCTCAAACCCTCATCCAACCTGGCCTTGAACACAGGGAGGGGGCAACCACAGCTTCTCTGGTCAACCTGTTCCAGTGTCTCACCACACTCACAGTTGAGAATTTCTTCCTAATACCTAATCTAAATTTACCCTCTAAGTTTGAAGCTGTTACCCCTTGTCCTATCACTATACTCTCTGATAAAACATCCCAAAGTATTGAAAGGTTGCAATAAGGTCTTCATTGAGCCTTCTCTCTTCTCCAGGCTGAACAATCCCAGCTCTCTCAGCCTGTTCTCATAGAAGAGGTGCTCCAGCCCCACTATCTTCTTCATGGCCCTCCTCCAACAGGTCCATGTCTTTCCTATGCTGAAGTTTCCAGAAGTGCTGCAGGTGGGGTCTTACCAGAGTGGAGCTGAGTGTGAGCAGAAGAATTGCACACTCCTTTTGACACTGTCCGGTTGTTTTTTTGAGCTGCAAGCTCACATTTATGGCCCATATTCAGTATTCAAAGTCCTTCCCCCCACAGGGCTTCTCTCAACTCACTGACTGCCCATCCTGAGTCCATGTTTAAGATTTCCCTGATCCAAATGAAGGAACTGAATTTTGGTTTTTTTTTTCCCTCTGTCCCTGAGTACTGCTTAATGGGATAATATGCAGATTTATAGCATACATCTGTTATCTAGCTTTACAGTAGGAGCTGGTTAAGTTAACTCTTCTTAAACTCATTTGAGTTTGCTAATAGACAAAATTCTAGGAAAAAGTTACTTTCACATGTTTTTCTTTACTGTTCCTTTACAAATTCAAGCTTTTATTAACACCCAGCTATACAGAAGAGTAAGAAGAAATACTGTACATGTTTTTGAAAACAGTAATAAAGATACATATCTGAAAGCAGAGGAAAAGTGCATACAATCCCAAATGCTCAAGTCATGTTTGATAAAGGAAAAAAGAAATACTTTTGTTTTTCATTTGAAAATCATGTTTTACCTATGTCAGTGGTCATAAATAGTAAGTTTTGCCTATATCACATTGTTTCAGTCTCATAATATAACATTGAAACAGATAATTCCGTGCTACACAGTGCCATAAAAACACACATTTAGTGCAAAATACTGCCCTTCATCTTAAGTTGGAAAAGCAATCCTGTGAAAAACTAAGGAGCACCATTAAGCTCTTCTTACTGAAAATAACATTATCCTTTTTACCACTTTTTAAACCTTTCAGTAAGTGTCATACTTGGTCTAGAAACTAGAATAAAAGACAAATTACATTTCAAAACATTTCTCTCACAGAAAGTCCAGTGACCTAATTTTTATCACAGAAGTGCACTTCAAATGATTTGTATTCTTTAACTGATAATGCACTCCTTTGCAATTTTAGCCAACACATCCAAACCTAAATGCATGTATACAGCTCATTTCCCTCACCATTTACAGGTGGCTTAAGGCAAGAAGGGAAGTTTGCTCTCATTGTAGTTTTCTGGGGATTTTTTTTAATATGGCTTCAGCCTCACCCTACTTAGCATGAAGCACAAAGTCAGGCCTCAGCAGCAGTTAAGGGAAGGGAGAGTAAAGCATAAGGAATAAAAATTACAATCAAATTGTCTGAACATCAGGGATACACTTTGAGGTCAGTATAATGATCAACAGAATGTCTGGAAACAAAATTATGACATGCCAAGTCAATCAGAATTCCTTCCCATCATAATCCCTTCCATTTTATTTGTTATGTATAATTACTGGGTAAAGAAAAACAAGTACACATCACAGGTCCCAAACAATAAATTCAAGCATGCACACACAGTTCTTTTGTGGTTCAGCTGTGTGAGACAGAAAGCCTTCTGCCAAAACAAACTTCTAAAGTAGTTTAGTGGGCCCCAGACATGAAGTGGTTAGCTAAATACTCCTCCAAATCCTCCTTTTTCAGAAGACAGCCTGGATAAGGAAGCCTGCACATGTGGCATTCTGGATCTGCATCAGCCACCTTCATCACCAACACCTTGTTCCTTGATGCCAACAGCTACTTTAAAGAAAGCTGCAGCTTCAAATAGTTTATTTTGTGTCCCAAAGCTGCCTTTCTCTGCTGCAACAGACAGGGCAGTGGGGTCACTTTCAAACTGTCATGGCTGTAAGAGAGGGAGCAGGCTATGAGCAGGGGTTATGTTACCCTTCCCTTGAGGAAAGAAGGGCATACAAGGTCCAAGATGAGACAAAAGAGAGATCAGCCCAAGTAGCAGTATTACTTTTTCTTCATGTCAACTCTTGATTTTGAGTATGAAGCTCAAATTTTTAGCATGTCTACGACAGAAGTATCTGCTGTAGCCTTTCCTAAATATCAGCATCACAAAGCAATAAGAGATCTTAAAAAGTAGGACTTAAAATTGAGTAAACTGAGAACATAAAGTAAAATATGTTCAGCAATACCTTATAAAAAAAAAAAAAGGGACAAGAAAAAAGAATATAAATCAAAAGAACACACAGCTACCATTCACCAGGGTAGACAGAATCCAGTTCAGCTGGATAACCGAGGGAAGTGACAATGGAGAATCACACTACCTTCTAATTCTAGATACAAACAGTACAGAAGCTTGAAAAAGGAAGAAAAATACAGCCATTACAGGAATATACCATTACAGGTAAAGAGTCTCCAGCCATGAGTGTTGAAAAGTATGCATTCCTTCTCTGTGAATGAAGAGTTCCCTGAAGGAAAATATGCACATACACATATGTATGTACACACACATATGAATAAATAAATTTTACCTGAGCAGGAGGTACAGCAGCTGCTGGTAAAGGATTAGAGATCATCGGGCCAAAGATATCCACGTCATCATTCAGCGTTGTGACAGCAGCAGTGCCTCCATTTGTAACAGAGGCTTCAGCTGGACCATCTTAAAAAGATAACAGAATCACATTTGAAGTGAAAATTGTTACTATTTTAACAGCATGACAATAATTAAAGCTGCCCATTCACTCCTGCCTCCCTGCCCCCATCAAAGATATATTCAATTTCTCAGATATTTTTCAGACTGTGATATTGTTCAGATTTTTCCTTGGAAAGATGGTATACTAATGCACCTCAGGAAAAACAGCACCACTACCAAAACAAAACACTTCAAGACCTCTCCAAGGACAGCCATGTCAACACATCAGGACATATTACTCAGTTTTTAAGTGTCTTCTTCAAGTATGCCAACATTTTCAGAGTAAACTTAAACAGATGTCTTACTAAGAAGGCCCAAACTTGCCAGATGTGTAACAGACAAAATACACTGATCTTTACTCTTCAATTACAATTTGTATTTTAGAATCCATGAAATTATTCTGGATATGCTAATTTACTCTGGATATGCACTGACTTTATTCTTTAGCTCCACAAGAACACCCCTGCCAGGCCCACTGGGCTAATTGTCTGTAAGAACCTACAACTCTTGCTCTGCACAGAGTTAACCTTCTACAGCCTTGGTGCTTGTAACCACATTGATAGATGAACACATTTTGTGATCCACCTGCAAGTGGGTATGTGCAGGACAAAAAAAAAAAGGGCTGAAGAACTATGCTTTAAGTAGAAATGCAAGAAAATACTTTAAAAGATGTGGGGACAAAGACAACCCAAAATGCTTTTAACGAACAGAAAAAACACTTCATAAGTGATTTTAAGCTGTCTGAGAATAAGTGGAAAGAATTGGCTAATGCCACAAGTGGGCCTCCATTACACAGATAAATACACCTGATAAATACAAAGGTGAGTCTAGATTCTGCTGAACACTATGATGGCTGCAAAGTTAAGAAAGCTTTTGTAGGCAAAATACAAAGCCTCAAAAGTATCAAGTACTGCTGCAGAACCTTCTCTGGAAGAACAAAATAGCTGAATTAAGTTAAAACTTTATCTTTGAATGAAACACAGCTATGACAATTATGGCTGTTCATGTACCACAGGAGGACTGGTATTCTAAAATCCCTAGATTACAGCGAACCAAAAAACCTACATCATAAAAGCAACATCATAAAGCAACTTCTACCTGATGCTTAGCATGTTTAAAGAACAAATGTCCTTCTATCTGCATGAGTTCTATCCACTGTTCTCATATTTAGAGTAAGTTTCTGTAACGTGAATTTTAATTTATCTAATGCCCGAATTAAAGGATTTGGGTTTGGTTTGTTTTTTTTAAAGTCACACAAGTACACATAGGCAGCTGACTTTAAATATATCCATCAGAAACTTCAGACATACATTAACCAACTACCATAGCAATATACAGAATACAGATCATCACCTCTAAACTTTAAAAAGGATAAAAAACATTACAAAGTAGTTACGTATTTCAGAAAAACAGCCACCTCCTACTTTTACTAACTGTAAGAATTTATTTCCCAGTCTCCTACACCTACAACAGTTATCTACTTGAGTAAAAAGATCAATTCCAAGAGCAGAGGTCAATCACTGTGTATCAGCATTAACAGTTTAGTGATAACACATGCTTTACTCTTCCTGAGAAACACGTGAGTCTGAAAGCAGATGGGAGGTTTAAGCTTTTTAAAGGTTTTAGAACTCTCATGCAGACAGAGAAGTGGTCCTCATTAGTGGTGAGCAGTGTCAAGATGAAGTATTTCATTAAAATAAAATCACAGGAGGCTTACAACATTCATTTAAAATAACACGGTGCTCTATCTCATGTAATTGCAACATTCCTTCCCATCAGCTACAGAATAATCACAGAAGAACTGGTATTTTAGTTTTCTAAGAAAAAGGAAATAAGTTTATTACTTAGAAAGGAGGTGTCTCTGCTCTCCTCCACTTTTTTATTTAAGAACACAAATAACTGTCAGACTCTAGCAAGATTTGTCTCCCCACATGTCGAATATTGTAATTTTTCATTACTTTGTTCTGCCACATGCAAAGTCATTGCTGTTGGACACTTCCCTGCCTGGTAGCCCAGGAATTTGATAAATTGGAACAAAACAGCAAAAACAGCAAGAAGCACTAGTCACTTTACCACCCTGGAAGTCACTTGACTGAGAAAACTATCACACCAAAGACTGACAGGATTTTTGGCTGTTATCTCATATGAGAAGGCACTGCATTCTGAACAATCCATTCAGATGATCACTCAGAGATGCCTTCTCATTTCTGTCTTCTAACTACAATGGAAGGTGCCCAGCTTTAGCTGTTTTGCATTAAAGTGTTTATTTTAAAGACTGTCGCTGCTCTACATTTGAAAACTTGACAGGGAAGTCACAACTGTCAAAATCTGTAATTTTCATGGGGCAAGTCCTATCTCACAAGATGTTTACACAATTAAAGAAAGAAGCAGACAGGATGGAGAGGGCGCAAAGAAGGACCATGAAGATGGTCAAAGGGCTGCAGAACCTGTCCTGTGATGAAAGACTGAAGGAGTTTGGTCTTCTCTCTCTGGAGAAGAGAAGGCTCAGGGTGGGATTTCATCCCACTACGCCAGTACTTAAAGGGCAGCTACAAAGAGGATTGAGGTTCCCTCTTCACAAGGAGCCACATGGAGAAGAGGCAATGGGTACAAGTAACACCAGGAGAGGTTTCATCTCTACATGAGAGAAATTTTTTACAAAGATGAGTTACTGGAACAACCTCCTTACTGATGTGGTGAAGTCCCCATCACTGGAAAGGTGGGATGAAGATCTGAAATGACAGGATACCAGATAATCTCCTCTAGACCCTCCTCCCCATAGGTTCCACCAGATGGTCTTTTGAGGTCCCTTCCAACCTGGGCTATTCTTTGCTTCTGTAACACACTTGGTTGAAGTGATCTTTCTCTTAATATTATCTGAAGGAGTCTACTTCAGATATTAATTAAAAGACAACTCTTCAAATGAAATGCACCAGTCTGCCATCATTAATGTGTATCTCATTTGCAGCTCAGTGGATTCCAAGTGCTACTAGCTTATTACACTGTCTTTCAATCTGTTATTTGAAAGTTCTTTAATCACTGCTCCCTCTAAAAATTAGCTATTTTAAACATAAAATTTACAAACTTTGCCCTTTTTTATCTCACTGAAGATGCACAGCTGTTTAACACCAGTTATAATACTTTCTATTGCATATTACATCTCAAGTCTATGTAATACAGCTCCATTATCCTATCATAAAATATAGAAAAGATACTTTTCAAATGATGACTAAAAGGATACAGAAGCCTAGCAATCTCAAAACCAAGTATTGATTAAATTTCAGTTCTTAATTAGGTTGTTGGTCTGCTGAAGGGAAATAAATAAATGAGAATCAGCTTTCCATCAAGTACTAAATTACTTTTTTTTTTTTTTTTTTTTTTTGCAGTAGGTTCATTCTACATCCATAATCTAACTTCTACTGTGTTAATTAAGATTTGCTTGCCTACGATAGCAGCTTATTTGGAATGATATGTGGAACGCAATACATACATAACTAGTACAAAAATAGAATTTTACAGCTAACTCTACATTAAGAGGGAAAATAACATCCATTTTGAATGACAGAATTCTAAACCAGAGATCTCCATTGTTTTGTTGCAACATTATTCATACCTTAAAACCAACATTTAAAAAAACAACAAAACATTTTTCTTCAAAGCCAAGTTTTCAGACACAATCCACAAGCCTTTTGAAGATCAGTTCGATAACTTCCCCTTCCCATAGGAGCTCATTACTCTCCTTAGCAAAACACAAGTATTGATATACCCAGATCCCTATGGCAATCCCTTTATAGTTTAACATTCATAAGACACCATTTTAAATTTCAAATTCATCTAATTATTAGTAAGCACAGAGAAAATAAAAGTCTACCTAGTAAGATATAAAACAATGTTATCTGTGTTTGATTTAAAAACAGGTAATCACATATATTGCATACCAAGTCCTAAGAGATCAATAGTGGGTTCTGATGACTTTTGTGGACTTGCTTTAGCTTCTGACTGCTGATCCTCTTTCTTCTGTGGCTTTAAAGGAAAAAAAGAAACACAAGTAACCTTTCTGAAAAGATACAGTGCTTAAGAAATTCTCATTAAAGATGCTGCTCCAGCACCAGACGTAAAAGCCCTTTTCTATATTTGTTTATCATAACAAATTTCACTTGTAATGAAGTAAGTCACAGTTATGGTGATAAGGAACATGGTGCATGACTGTGTAAAATTATCCTTATACCTTTACTGGTATGTAATCAACTTCTAAATAAATCTAAGTTTGGTTAAAATAAGATGAAATCTTAAACTGAACCACTGGATATCATGCACTAGACAAAAATCTGTCTATAATTTGTTTTATTGACTAATTTCAGCATCTAATGTACACAATTCTACAGCAATAAAGACAAAAATATTCAAGTTTTAAAAGCTTAAATTTAAAAATTAGAGGCTAAATAATGACATTTTAACCTCCTAAAAAAAAGCATCTGCAGAACATGCAGAATTTAGAGATGCTAAGATCTGATGGACACCATCTGAATTAATGATTGTAAATCTGTGTTTTGTAAATCTGAAGACAAACAGTGGCATCCCTCTCCTCTGGAAAAAGGAACTTCTGTCTTTTCTTGCCTAGAGATTTCAAAATGTAAGATGGTATTGATATGAAATTTGATTATGAAAATTACTTCATAAATCTCTTTATAGTTCTCTTCACACCACCATCATGCTGATCACCCAAATCCATCAAAACATCATTTTTTAATATCAATACAAACTGGGTTATACTAGTGTCATGGCAAATGCATTCTCATGCTCCATACTTATTTCAGAACCATGACGTGGTATCAGTGAGCCTTTAACTAGAACAGATAACCAAGTAACATCAGTAGTGCACCGTGGGACTGTGCCAACACCTACAGAACCTCGTTATATCCCACCTTTATCTCTCCCATTGTGTGGCTCTCACAAAGTCAGTGAGGCTCCTGATTTTGCTGAAGTCATTAAATCTTAGACCTTTACAGTTCAACACATGGGTACAAAGAGTTTCAAGCTTGGTATTTGGAAAAATACAAGAGTCTTCAATGAAACCCAAAGCAAACAGAAGCTTCTCATACTACTGACACTCTGCTTACCTGAGCAAAGCCTCACTGAAAACCTCCAGAAAAAGCTGCAATGAAATGAACTCCATTTCTGCAGCCAAAGGAAACAGTTATCTTCACACTCAAACTGATCCTTGCTAATCTCTTACAGAAACACTTCCTTACTCTTGCCAAAAATCCTTATATTGACTTTACATACCATGTTCAAAATCTAATTGTTTAGCAAACCACCTGCTGAAAAAATACTCTATGAATTCCCTGACTCTATATTGTATTACAATTTTCATCTTTGAGTATGTGTTCTGACAAACCACACATTGATTACAAATGCTACTCAGCAGCACAGAGAAAAAAAACCATCCTAATATTTGGTATGAGAAAAAAGGAGGGTTTTGAAACTAATTGTAGCAGATCAATCATTTTTTTAAAGTGGCCTTTCAAAACAAAGTTTTCTACAACTGACCATACTTAAGTAATAATTTAAGTTTTATATCACATTTATGAGCATCAGTCAGAATTAAGAGTATTTCAGAACGCAATTTATCACAAGAATTTGCATGTTTGGTTCTTCTCCAACTCTGTAAGGAACACCACAGTTCACAGAACCTGTGAAGAAAAACATTTTTGATATGTTGCTTGATTTCACGAATCTGACTTTTTTTGGCTAACAGCATAACCACTCTGAATACAGAACAGCTTCTCTAAACTGAAAGCCAAAACTGTTAGGATTGTATTAAATGTGACAATTTTTATTACTCCAGATTAGATTTATGATAACTACCTAAAAGCAAAAGTTTGAAATAAGTTAAAACTTGTCAAAGTTGCTTTAGAATGTAAACTTTTCTATTTCTGTTTTGCCATTCTCTAAGGAAGGCAATGAAGATACAAAGCATAAAAATACTATTTTCTGCAGAAATAAGGTCCTTTAAGATACTCTTTTCCAATACCATTACTCTATTTCTTGACCAGCAGTTTCTTCCCCATTTTGCTCCCTTGCCAGTACATAAACTAAGAGGTTTTAAGGTTACTTCATAGTTAGTTACTTTAAGACAGACTGCAAAATTACTTTCCAGCTTGCCATTACAGTATTTCTAAACATTAACACTGCATTCATTTCCTTGATGGAGATTTTCACCTTAAAGCACTATTCAGCTTCTTAACTGATACACAGTTTTCACTGTGTAAAGATGTAGAAATTTTCCAAAAAAAGTAAAAAGGGAAGTCACACAGGAGCCACTTGAAAATTTTATTCCAAATTATAAAGAGAAATGCAGTGTTTTGTTTTGGTCTTTTTGTAGCAATTTTGCTCCAACAGGACTCATACATGACAAAGCTGTATGTAGCAAGAGGTCTTTTGAGATGTTAAAGCTAAATATTGCACACGGTGAGCACAGAAGTGTGCAACAGGCAAAAAACTGTGTAAGAAGACAAACATTTCTTAAAACAAAACACTAAATTAAACATTATCTAAAAAAATTACTGCATTTTGTAGTGGTGCAATATAGCATGACAAATGCCTGGGAATCCAGCTGCACTAAGATTCATCACAGTTTCTATTACTTGCCTGTTTGACTCCCAGAGCAATTATTTTAAAGTATTAACACCAGTACTTGATAAACTATTCTTTGTTGAGTCCTTTGGAAAAAGGATTCACAAAATTGGAGACTAAAAAGCATTAAATAACTAGAAAAAGTATTAAAAATCTGCTATTAAAATTAGTCAAGTTGAAGAAAACAGGTACACAATTTTCTGCAGTTATTTCCAAATGGAGTCTTCAAGGATACTGGGGCTACAATTTCTTATAACATTCAAGGATGGCTTAGCAAATTACATGTTTTGTTAAATGAAGTGTGTGATCATAGCAATTCCTTGATATATTGACTTCAGGTCATATATTAACAGTTTCTCATTCAAAATCATCTTTGTGGTAGGATCATAGAATCATCTGGGTTGGAAGGGACCTTAAAGATCATCTAGTTCCTACCCTCCTGCCATGGCCAGGGATACCTTTCACTAGGCCAGGTTGCCCATCCAGTCTGGCCTTGAACACTTCCAGGCAGGAGACATCCACAGTCTCTCTGGGAACATGTTCTAGAGTCTCACCACCCTCACACTAAAGATTTTCTTCCTAGTATCTAATCTAAATCTACCCTGTTTCTGCTTAAAACTGTTCTACCCTTGTCCTATCACTACACACCTTTGTGAAAAGTTCTGCAGCTTGCTTGCAGGCCCCCTTCAGGTACTGGAAGGCTGCTATGAGGTCACACCGAAGCCTTCTCTTCTCCAGGCTGAACAATCCTAAATCTCTCAGCCTTTCTTCATAGGAGAGGTGCTCTATCCCTCTCACCATCTTTGTGGTTCTCCTCTGGACTTGCTCCAACTGCTCTATGTCCTCCTTATGTTGGGGACTCCAAAGGTGCCCACAGTGGTGCATGGGGGGTTTCACAAGAGTGGAGTAGAACAGGAGAACTGAATCCCTTAACACTTTAGCCACGTTTGTTTTGATGCAGCCCAGGATATGGTTGGATTCCTGTGCTGAAACACTGAAACTTCTGAAACACTGTCCTTGCAAACAGTAGAACATCAAAACCTCTTTGATATACATGGCTTACATTTCCATTTTTCAGATTCTCACCAGTGGCCACTACTCTATACTTCAAGGTTTTTCTCACTTTGGAGTATATATTGAAACCAAGCAACATCCTCCAACTTGAATTATTCTGAAATTATTGCAAACAGTTTATTTGTAAATATCACTGAATCAAACTGAGGCAAGAACAAACTTCAGATCAAGGGGGGTGATTCTTCCTTTCCATTCAGCACTGTTAAAGCCACACCTGGAATGCTGTAATCCAGTTTCAGGCTCCCCAGTAGAGGTGAAACACAGACATACTGGAGTCCACTGTGTCCAGTGACAGGCCATACAGATGATGAAGGGACTGAAGCACATCTGATAAGGGCTGAGACATCTGGCATTGTTCAGCATGGAGAAGGCTCAGTAGGGTCACATCAAAGTGTACAGATACATGAAAGCTGGGTGTACAGAAGCTGGAACCAGGCTCCTCCCAGGGGAGGCCAGTGACAGGAGTGGGCACAAACTGAAACACAGGACAACCCATCTAGGCATCAGGAAACACTTCCACTGAGAGGGCACTGGCACAGGTTACCCAGAGATACTCAAAAGCTGTCTGGATACAGGCCTGGACAATTTATGCTCAGCAACCCCTTAAGCAAGGAGCTGCACAAGATGACCTCCAGAATTCCCTGCCAATCCCATGCACTCCACAGTCCTGTGATTCTCTCAAGTAAGAGTGCACAAGAATTGTCAGCTATTTTATTCACTGTTGGCAGAAGTTTTTGTCAAGGCTGAAGGTCTTTCAGGCTTGTAGGTACCCTAACTAATATCTTTATTTTCCCAGTGGAAAGGGCTAAAAGCAATCTTCTCTGGACTACCGTGATTTCTCAGAGGCTCATCCATGCTCATCCATCTTTGCTGATGTGATGCCTAATGTATAGAAATGCTGATTGAGGATTGGTTTCATAGCAACAAGCCCTGTCCTTTCAATCCTTTTTACTGGATTTTGTCTCATTTGTATCTGCCACAGCCTCTTCCTGAAGCTCTGAGAGATCATTTTACCAGCAGCTCTTCAGAGTGCTTCAGCAATTTAGCGCAAGCATCTTCTGCAGGAGTATTATACAACATTCACACTCCATACTTTATAAAAGGAAACAAGGAAAAACAAAGTTCTACTGCAGGAGTGGTAACATTTGCTCTTAAGAGTTTCCCGTGAGGCCACGCTGATAATATGGTGAGAACACTTCACAGCAAACATGGACTACAGACTGTCTGATAAGAATTCCTGTTTTTCTTCTTCTCTAAAACTGTGCAATATAGAGGACACCCAGACAAGTGCTAGTCCTTCAAATTATCTGACTTTTGACTCAATGTTCTGAAGGTAGACTAATTCTCAAAATACTAGTCACATGGTTTTAACATCTCTCTAAGACATTGACTGCATTTTATTAAAAATATGTAAGAGAAACAAATGTGACTGTGCACTAACAAATTGGTAAAGTTGCTATCATGGAAGCAATTTTGCTGTGATTCAATTCTCTATTTAGCATTCAGTGATGACTGACTCCCAATTTAATAAATAAATCAAGATATATCTAAATCCTGCCTGCTGTACATCAGCAACACAATAAAAAGCTACTGTGACAACATGGTTCAAAAACCTTATCCACAAGTAGCCTCTACATTACAAGATGAATCACCTTTCAGGATTTAGAGAGCAGATGTTTAAAAAATATTTAGGAACTTCCCATAACTAGACATCCATCAAAATGAACAACTGAGAAATTATGCCTACAGAAAAGTATAATGATATCTTTCCTATTTAAATAAAATCATAATACAGAAATGAATATCTGGTTCTTCATTTAATTTTCACACATTTTTACTGTAAGTTAATGGGTTTGAAATCTGCAGATAGAACTAGGTATATGCTGGTGATCTGCATATATACTCCATCTTGCAACTTGGGCAACTTCAATGTTTTGTGCTAAGAAACCATCACAAACAAAATTCAGAAGCAGGCAGCTGTGGACATCAGGCAATCTGTCATTTATAACAATTTTAAAGCAATCAAGTGCTTAGGCCTGTTTTAATAATTTCAAGTAATGTAATTTTCTTAGAGTCAGACTGAGCCTGTCTGCTTGCAGTTCATAGAGATACTTAGAGATTTAATTCATCTTGTTCATTTTCCTACCATTAGGAAATGGTAGGATTAAACACTTAACAATCTTGTGATTTCATCTCTAAGACTCTGAAGTATTTTCCAGTTTACCGGGTTTGGTGGAAAAAATTACAAAAATCTGTACCAAGTTTTATTTTTCTCTGTCCTTGTTCAGTAAGAAACAGTGGCCAGCAAGTGTTCCACCCTCTGGAGGCAGAGTGCCATCTTGCAAAAGCCCACTTTCTTGTTTGAGGACAAAAAGCATGAACATAAAGATCACTGCTTGGTCAACCCTGCTGGGGGAAAATCAAGGGACCACCTGGACTCTATTCCCCATTGACATTTCCAGAATACTCTCAAACCCAACACTGAGCCTGCACAAAGTAGGCTGAGCCTCACCCAGAAAAGGCAGAGCCAGGAAGCATAAAAGAGGAAGGCTTGGAATGCTTGGAGCATGCACCCACCATCCAAGGACTGCAGCATCATAATGGGATTGCCAAGGGTGATATCTTTACTGTTACCCTTTTTCCTCATGTTTCTCTCTCTCTCTTTCTCTGTTTCTAACCTTATTCTTGGCATGTGAAGGTTAACATAATTTCTAATTTTGCCAAGTTTTGATAGTTGTAACTTATTGCTCTGCAAATACAATTTTGCTAAGCTTTGTTAGTTGTAACCCTGTTGCTTTGAGTGTAATATTGCTGTTTGGTTGGGTTTTTTCAAAACTATCATCTTACTCAATCTTAAGTAAAGACATTTTATGTAAACTTCCTGAGTATAAGCAAACAAACAAAAAAAAACCCAAAACAAGTTCAAACTTGGTTACTCCTGAGTACCACTAAGAAAACTCAAAATAATTAAAATCATATACTTCTATACATGCAAGTTAGTTTAGTGAGAATCTATTAAAAACATAACTCACCTAGAATTTTTTAATGAAATTTTACAAGTACTGTATAGGATATATAAATAAGTAAAAACTAATTCTTTCATAATATTGAATTTAAATCACATTAAAGATAAAACCAGTTGTTTTGTTTAGCCTCCAGTTAGACACTAGCATTTTTCTCAGATTTCTAAATAAATATGAAGAAACTTAGTAACCAGTTAATGCCTCAAAACTTAGGCTACTTGTAGCAAATGATGAACTATGTTGTTTAACTAGCAAATAATCTGGAAAATAGTTATACTACATTGAATTTAGTGTGAGGGTGGTGAGACAGTGGAACAGGTTGCCCAGATAGGTTGTGGATGTCTCATCCATGGAATTGTTCAAGGCCAGGTTGGATGGGGAAAGGAACAACCTGGTCTAGTGGAAGGTGTCCCTCCCATGTTGGGGGGTTGGAACCAGACGATCTTTAAGGCCCCTTCCAACTCAGATGATTCAAAGATTCTATGAATCACAAGATATATTACAGTGGTATCATTATGAAGTTTTACAGACTACAGCATGAGACAAAAACCTGCACAGCAATAAAAACCAACCAACCAACCAAACAAAAAAACCCCAAAACAAAAAACCCTGCCACTCTTTATTTATAAAACTAGAATTATCTCAAACAATCAGCTAACCCAAGGGGAAAATAAGTTTATTACTTAAGAGTCTATTATGATTATTCCAATGAATCACACTCTCAGACACTGAACTACTCATGATAATGCAGGTCACCTAATTTAAGGCATTTATACCATGCAAAGCAACAAAAATGAACTGTCATTTTTGTCATTGTTAAATAGAATTATGGACACATGAAAGTAATTCATTCAAAACATATCTGAAGGAAAACGTTTTTTCAGTGGTCTTTGATCTACAGTTACATTTTAAAAACCTGGGTATATGGATTTAATTAGATTTTCAGTTAGGGCAAGGTATTTGTACAAGACTATGGAAAATATGTTATATCTTTAGTAATTTGAATTAAAAATTAGGAGAAAGCTCTTCTTTTATCTGGGTCTAGGCTAATTTGTTAACAGTACAGGAAAGTAGATTAAGACTATTCCTTTGCTATTACTTACTGAACACCTAGTACTATCATTTTATTTTAACTGAATTTAAAATGTTAGCTCAGATCTCATTTACTTCAGTCAATGTATTCCAAGAAGGCTTAAAACATCTCATGTCTTATATGTAGCTGTATCAGTTAAGCTCCTTTCAGGTCTATGCATCAGATGTTCTCAGAGACTCTTTCACACTGCTGGAAACAAGGTATGGAACTGTAGAAATACAATTTTCTTAAATGTATATATAGAAATGAATGTATATATAGCTATATATATATACACACACACACTAATTGTTGAGACTACAGCAAAATATCAAAGATTGAATATTTCTTTTTAAATTCTATTATAATCATGGATTGAACCTATATAATTATCATATTTGAAATACCAGTTGCATGCAATTATCATGATATATTATGTTCTTTAAGATGACAAGTTCAGAATAGGGTCTGGAGAAAAGAGGTCAAGCTCCTTCTCCCAGATCTGGTTTGTACTTGAAGAAAAAGCACCAAAAGATTGCAAGATGATTGCTAGGTAATAGTCACAAGAAGAAATCATAACTCTGCCATCCAGAGGGACTCTGACAGCTTTGAGGTGGGCCCGTGCAAACCCTATTAAGTTCAAAAAGGTCAAGTGCAAGGTCCTGCATCTAGGTTGGTGCAATCCTAAGCAGTTACTAGTAGGGCAGTGAATGGGTTGAGAACAGCTCTGAGGAGAAGGGACTTGGGAGTGTTGGTTGATGAGAAGCTCAACATGAGCTGGAAATGTGCACTAGCAGCCAAGGAAGTCAACCATACCCTGATCTGCATCAAAAGAAGCACGGTCAGCAAGTCAAGGGAGGTGATTCTCCCCCTTCTACTCTGCTCTTATGAGACCCCACCTGGAGCACTGTGTCCAGTTCTGGAGTCCCCAACACAGGAAATACCTGGACCTGTTAAAAGAGAGTCCAGAGCAGGGACATGAAGATGATGAAGGGGCTGGAGATCCTCTCCTGTGAAGACATGCTGAGACAGGTGGGGTTGTTCAGTTTGGAGAAGAGAAGGCTCCAGGGAGACCTTATATTAGCCTTCCAGTACTTGAAGGGGCCTACAGAAAAGCTGTAGAGGGCCTTGTTACAAGGGCCAGTAGCTATAGGAGGAGGGGGAACTGGAAGAGGGTAGATTTATTATGAAGAAACTTTTTAGTGTGAGAGTGGTGAGACATAGGAACAGGTTGCCAAGAGAAGTTGTGGATGCCCCCTGCCTGGAGGTGTTCAAGCCCAGGCTGTATGGGGCTCTGAGCAGCATGGTCTTGTGGGAGGGGCCCCTCCCATGCAGGGCAGTTGGAACTGGATGATCTTTAGGGCCCCTTCCAAATAATTTTATGATTCTAAGTAGGAACTGGAAGCTGAGGAAGGGATTACAAGACTACAGAGAAACTGGACATGTGATCTGCGCATAGAGGTACGACAGTTTTCTTGGGGTTCCAGGGAAAAGAATTTGAATAGAATTTGCTGCAGCTCTACAGTCATGAATGACTCAATTTCAACCCAGAAGCAAGGATCTGTTTATAAGTCCATAAAAGGCAGAGAAAAAAGCTGTTTATCATCAGTTTTCCTATTTTCTATTATCATGAAACTTGATTTAGATAATACCTAAGCACTGTACTTTTAATCCAGTGAAACCTATTTTTAAATATTTTAGAAGAAATCACTACGAAGCAGAAATACTAGACAGATACATCTTAAAGCTGTAGCTGAGCCAGTGTTCCATTAGAAGAACTATAAATCATACTAGGGCCAAAGTGTTTTACTGCACCTCAGTTAGCAAGCTGTGAAATGCAATAAATATTGGTTTTATTTTTATAGGCTGTTTATATACATCTTCAAGTTTTAGAGCAACATATTATGTTTATATGAACTCAGCTTCCATATTTCTACTCCATTTCTGCTGAGCCCATTAGCCTGGGCAAGACTGCAATAATGCAGCTATATTTGTTCCAGTTCCTCATTAAATTGTTTGCTTCTGTAACTTTCCTTCTGAAAATCCTTTGATTCATATATAAAACAACAACATTTCATCCAATCAGAACTAAGGGATATGTATTTGTAATTGCCTCTTCATATATCTCCAGACAAGAAAGAACCAAGTTCACAGTTAAATACCAATCCAGTACAAGCATTGCTTTATATCCCTATTCATGAAGGTATCCTTTGATACCAAGTGCTTTTTTACTGAAAAACGCTTTTTGCATTAAACTAATGTTCATCCAACATCAAAAACCTACACCCTTAGCCAGTCATCAGCTCAAAGCTTGGATCTTTCCAGACACTGATATCCTACTCACTGCCTAGTCCAACATGAATGTTCTACCTTATACACATCTGTATGAGCCCATGGGCACCTCCAGTACCTGTGACCTTGGACATGCTGACCCTTCAAAGTGGTTCTGCCAGGTCTATGACTTGCTTATTTGGGCAACCATTTCAGCATTTACACTGCCATTCAACCAAACTAATTTCTCTTACACCATTAAAATAGAATGTGTTTAAACGGAGGGAAAATATACATCGATTACTTATAATGTAAACTGAGGATCTGTAAGTATGTAAGACAAAAAAATCCAGTTATTTTAAGAAGCTTTGCATATTACTACACAGTGTAAAAGACACTATCTGCCAGCAGACAAGACTGCATGAACTTACTATCACATTAAGTACAATCCTTAAGCTAACAGATACCCTACCTTGCTAAGCAGATGTAGGGCAGATTTATTCTGAAACAGTAGACTGACAACTGCCACAGGGATAAGGCACAGAACTTCCTCCATTTTTCCAGCTGCAGGTGACAGTTTTATATAAGAAAGGTTTCAAGTAAAACTGAAAGACAACCTCATCCAGCTGCAACTCTTTTTTCAAGGAGACAGAAGGCAATTGGCTGCAGATAGGTTAACAGTGTTGATTGATAAATAAGCAATTTAGCATTAAAGAGATACTAGGCATTTGAGCAACTATTAAAAAATTAAGTGACTTAATTTAGTACCATACTTATAATCTCTTTTTGAGTGAAACTTTGTCCATTTTCTTAAAATTGTGTTAAGAGATCCTACCTCTACCACAGCAACAGTGCTACCTTGCAACTACCTTTTTAAGCTATTTGTGAAGACTCAATGACTTAACAGGATAAATGCCAGGGCCATAAAATTTTCAATGCAACCACTGTAGTGTCATAACATAAAACATAACATAAAAAATTTAATAGACCAAATAGTTATTCCCTTTAATAAAAAGCCACACAATCAGTATCTTATGCATGTCAACTGTTAATTTAAACTGGAAGACACTGAAAGTTGCATGACACTGGGGAAACTTGTTGAAATATGTTTCTCTTTTTTAAAAAGCAATTAAAAGCACAAGCTAATGTTGGAGCTTTTAGTATTGTCAGTGGCATCTAACATTATTTTTTTATGGAAACAAAGAGTTAACAATTTTACTTTTAAGTAAGATTTTCCCATCTGACAGTGACTACCCTGAGCCATCTTGATGGTGACACACTGGAGTGAAACCATCTTGCCTGAGGAGTTTAAGCACACTCCAGCTTAAGCACAGTAAAATTCAACAGAACACACAAAGACACTCAATTGCTTTGCTCATGCTCCAATACTTGCATTATTTTAGAAAAACAAAGGGAGCCTATAATTCAAAACAAGATAAGATTACTACAGTGACATTATTTACATTAAATTTATTTTTCCTGTTATCAGTTTAATCTTATCCGATTCTTACCCTGCTGTACATTTAGTTCTTTGTCTCACTTCTGTAAAGTGATACTTTCATATAAGTATCACTTAGTAAAAATTTCTTGCTTTTTGTTCTGGCATATTTGATTGTACACAATCTCCTAGCTAGTACAACAATTTTTATTTGCACTTTCAATGACACATGCTCCTGTAGTTTCCAATGTCTCAGCATGAGTAAGTCTTGGTCATCTAGAAGTTTTTACCTTAAGACAGCATCCATCAAATAATAAGACTGCTCATGCTTATTTAAACGTGTCTGCTTTTTTTTGTTGTTCCACATTCATATATGTAGATGTTGTCTTCCTAATTGTCTCAAAGTCACCAGGAAAAAAATCTGAAAATGCCATCTGTTAAAATAAATATTATCAACTGGAAACCTAGAGCAGTTCCAGGTTCTGACCCTACATGCAGCAAATATATACCTGAGGATCATTAAGACTGAAGACACTTAACAACACCTTTTTGTTAAAAAAAGTTTGGCAAGTTCAAAGGCAAATTTAACCAAAGCAGCTGAAACCCAAGCTTGTTCTTATAGTTTTAAGATTCTGTTTCTACATAACAAAATAAAAAAATACATTAAAATACTGTTCTGCTGCAGACCAGAGTTGTACAGATCAAGCTGATACTGAGGCTCAGGAAAAAAACATTATACCTTTCCTGTAGCTTGACTCCTTTTCCAACACTAAGAAGACAAATACCTTTCTTCCCATCTGACATAAAAAGGTTTTCTTTCAATTGCTTCTACCTGCAATATCTATTTCTTAATTGCTTTGTCTACAAGTCCCAATACGTAAATAAGAGCCATGACAGATTAATTTCATTAAGTAAGACTATTTTTCAAGGCAATCCTCACACATAAGGAGTCCTTTGTTACCTGCAGGGGAATGAATCACACGGTTTCGGGAAGAATCTAATTTGATTTGCCTTTCTCTCGATTAGCATTAGAAGCAACCAAAGAACCCAAAATAATCTGATCTCTTCCATAAGACTGAAGAGGTATGATTAGAAATGTAAAACCAGGTTGGGACAAGTCCATAAAATGCAGACTGAGAGAACAAGAAGCTTTAAAATCCTTCATTCACTGCAGGGGAAGGAGGCAGAGAAAAAGGGTTGTCCTATGTCTTAGCACTTACTCCTAAATCCCGAGCTTTAACTTGTACATACTTAGTTTGAATTTGTGAAAGCAAGAGTATAAATAAGAATGTATGCAACCTGAAGGTAAGCCACATTTCTATTTTTCTGTTCCTGTGATAACCACTTGATTCCTTATTTGTTATAATTTAAATTTATATTACATTCTATATAAAAAATATGAAGAAACATACATTTAAAATGAAATAGTTCAGAAAGGCAAAAATTGTTTAGACATTTAGGGGAACATTATTAACATTATTGAAGTGATTCACACACACACATGCTGTAAGAAGCTACTTGGTCCTAAGAAGCTACATTAAGTTCTTCCTATTTGGTGGGACGATGATCTGACACACTGTTTTTCCTACATGGAGCAGAAAAGCTGCTAATGTGATCTGCACTCAGTTTTATTTGAGGGGCTCTCTAGCACTTTTTAAATGCAAATGAACTTATGTCAGTACCTCCTTCATGCTGGCCATCTGGTGCTGGCTGCTGGTACATGCTGACTGAGAGGCAACAGCTCACTGTTACTGCTGGGTTAAAGATGGCAATTTAGTCCACACCTTGCAGAAGAAAACGAGCATTTGATATACTACCATTGAAAGATAACCTCTAACTGACCCATTCCTGTCACTTAAATCAACTCTATGCACAAACAAGAGCCAATTTCAAACTCAAGATGCAATATAATAAAACAAACTAAACACGTAGTGTCAAAAAGTACTTCAGTTAATCAATTTTAACTGCTGCAATCCTTCAGAAACATTCATCATCTTCATACACTCAGCAGAACGAAACGAGTCTTAACTCTGAATGTCAATATTTGTCTGTAAAAGCTCAAGTAGTTTAAGAAGAAAGTTTCTTCTTTACATCCTAACCACTTAACTTTACTGTCCCAATACAACACAATCCACCTTAAAAAGGCTAATTAGTTTAATGATAACTATGGCTTTCAATATGCAGTATTTTACTGTGAAACCATCATCATGCTTCATGCAAGTCTCCAACTGACATAGAACCTCTAAAGCAAATGCTACAGAAGCTACACCATGGCAAATCCAAGCACTGTAAATATATCCAGTGCCACAGATTTAGCTGAACTTTATAATTCTGGATATTAGAAATACTTGTAAAGTTTTCCAGGGACAGTTTTCCAAAGCACTTCTGGCTTAATTCTGTATTGCTGGCACTGAGGTATGTCAGGATTTTCTTTATTTAAGACCTAAAACTATATTAAAAGTTGAGCCCTACAAAAATCTGAAAGTTTTAAGACTAGAAATTGCCTCCCACTTTACTATTGGAGCACACCAATGTCTCACACTGTCATACCTATTCATGCTTTTTAAAATCAGTTTTGTACTGCAGATAGACATAAAAAAGGTTTTGAAAAAAAAAACCCAAAACAACCACAATTGTTCTAGATGCTCTGAAATTCAAAAAGTCTCATTCATACAGCTCAATCCAAGTTCTATTTTAAATCAAGTATTGAGCAATGGAAATACTTTACTCAATGAAGTACTCAATGCAATGCACTTGTATTAGCAGTCTTGCCAACTGCATGAAGAGTTTCCTGCCCATTCTGCAGATAGCATACCATTTGGTCATTCCCAAACACAGTTTTCCTCACTCATTTTTTGCAGATCTAATAGTCTCATTTAACCTTGGGCCACCCAAACCATTTACTTTAGTCCTGATCCCTCTGCCTACCTGGGTCTGCCCCCCATCTCTTTCCCTTCCATGCTTCTGCTTTCAATGGAAAACATGTACAAGGTGGATGGGGTGCACACAGAGCCTGCTCCCACATGCTGTGTGGAGCAGTGTTTTACTCTGTTCCCAAAGAGTCTGATTTGGGAAATTTCACCAACTTCAGCTGTGCAAAGGGAGTAATTAATAAAAGGGGAAGCTCCTCAGAAGCTGCTATTAAAAGCCTAGCTGATCTTCCTTATCTAGAATTTCAAAATTTTTCTGCAATGCAGGTAATATTGGTGGCCAAATTATTAACTTCCTTCCCTCCCCACTACAGGAAAGGCCTCTTACACTATCAAATTTATTTTTTTTTATCCAATTTAAAATGTCTTAATCTTATTTATGTATACAGAACACATAAGTATTGCTTTCATTGCATGAAAGTCTGGCTTGTGCTATTATTCTTGATATTGACCCACAAGAAGCATGCGATTAGCTCAGTTTGTTTATTTATTCTTGTAATTCAATTAATTTTATCTTGCTAAAATTGGTATTTCTGTTGCTTGCAAACAAGCTAGACTTTGGGCATTCCAGCTCCATGAAACCTGGCCGCAATTCCCACATAACGAAGGAATGGATAATAACTGTTCCAGCACTTTTATTGCAATTTTTCTTGGTTTTTTTCTGCAAAGTAACTGTAAGGATAAGGTTATTTTAAGCACAAGTACTGAAGAAACTTGAGGTCTGTAATTGTGGAAGTGGCATGAGGAAAGAAGGGATCCTGGGTAAAATATGCAAGTTACTCAGCTTTCTTCAATAATACTCAAAAAACCCACATTACATCTGCCAGTAGCTTGACAATGTTATTGTATTAAGAATTCTGCAGATCTGATGTGAAACATTATGTTGCTGGCTGCTTCCAATAAAATGCTAATCACTGCACTAGACTCAATCTGTAGCTGACATGGGAAGATTTCATTATATTACAAATTACCCAGTAATTCTGTCACAAAAAATAGAACAGCCCAGAAAAACCGAGTCAAACAAGTGTACCTGCTACTCACTGTTCTGCAGTAAATCCTTCTCATCTTGAGGAAATTCTACTCTACATTTGAAATGACTGTCTATGAACTTGAAATCTCTGGTTTTGAACATAAATTCATAAAAAATGTTTTCCACAAAAGCCAACTTAAGGACAAGATGATTCTTACTGAAAAACATTTCTTTTAGGAAAGCCCCACACTGTTAAATTAGTTAAAAGATTATCTCTTCTTTTACTTATCAAAGCATGCTAATCAACAAAGTGTCTTTTCTGCCACAGATACCTGACATATCAACACAATATTAGATTAATTCAGCTTACTAAATCAATGCTACAAGCTTTCAGCAATATTTCAAAATGCAACAGAAATCATGCTAGACATCCAGCTTGTTAAAGGATAAAGATCAGTTCTTCACACCAGGGAAAGGCTCTTCCATGGATGTAGGAGCAGATCAGTCAGTTCTATGAAGCAGGGATCAGAACATGACAACTGAATGTGAACACTTTAATCTTTAGATGCACATTCTTGTTTTAAGAGCTAAGAAGCTTATACTCAATGCAAGATATAAAAAAGAAGACACTGGGAACCTAAGGTTCATAGGAGCAGATGACACCCATAAAGAGATCTGACATTTTCTATAGCTTCAACTTTTTGTTGAAAACCTGTCCTTTTTCCCATCTTTACTGATTCTCCTACAGAATGGCTCACAAACACATTGCTTGGAATAACCAAGAGAAGTCTGAAAATTGTGTCAGAACTGCCAATTGCTTGGTCACATACTTTTAACTGATTAACTGATTAACTTCTCAAGCCAGGAATGTCTAGACTAGAGATATAACATGTCTACAATAAAGGCAACCAATGACTTCATATATGAAGTGTCCAAAATATTCCCACATTCTGTTTCCTTCTACAGAACGCTGAGAACCAGCATAAATACCCATCTACTGCTTGATATGGTTACTGAAAACATGATACTGTGGCCAAATGCCAGCATTCCCCTACTGGTTCAATGTACAATATTTTAAACATCCAATAGACAAGACTCTAAACTGATGTGAAGTGTACCATTATTAGTCAAACTGAGAAGAATACTAATGCTTATCAGCTCCATGAAGACAAACCACACCACAAAAGCAGCAATGTATTATTCCATACATAAAAGTAAAACTTTTAGTCCAAATACTCTCACCGATACTTTTCAGCAGAAAAGAAAGCATTTGATACAAGTTTTTTTTCCTTTAGATTGAGAAAGCGACTGCTGTTCTAAAATACGTGGTTTACAGTTTATTTTGAATGATACTCAAAAGCCTTGAAAAGCCTGAGCTTAAAAAAAAATCTCTAATTAATAAGATGACACATAGATGAATTCCATTTAAGCAATCAGTGCTGGCATATAAGTAATGAAATAAAATATGCTGCAGTATTTCAAACATTTTGCAGCTGTTACAACAGCCCTATTATATAATGCAGAAGACATATTGATCAAATTCCACATTTTGTAGTGCAAGCACTTAAAAATCCAAATACTTGTTTTTACTTGCTTATTCATTAACTGATAATGTAATAATATTTCACATGTAAATCTAGTTAGTGGCATTTGAATTGGTTTTTATTTCAAATGTTAAAGTAATCCCTCAAATATAACAATGCACTGCTGTCTTTTCTCCTATCCAAGCCTTTCCAGCCATGTGACAACGTTCAGGCATCCTTGCAAAGGGAGCCCCTCTTTCCCCAAAACCAGACCCTTGGGCTTTACAAAGACTTCCAAACCACAGCAATGTTTTCAGCCTTTATAACCACAATATATAACCACAGATTCTAAGAACCAGAATGAAACGGTTCATTTGACTGCCTGTAAAAATTAAATAATGAACAATTTTAATGTTTTGTCATTCACAGATATGCTTTAACCTGTTGCCATATGAATAAGGATATTCTTTTCCACCTCAGTGAAGCTACACAAACTGTCAAAGTTTTCTTCTGCACTAACATATTCCAAAACTTGTTTTCAATTTCATAAAAATAATATTCGTATTAGAGAGGGGCTTTCTTTTCTCCCTCCAAGTGTGTACATACTTCAGTATCTTGTTTTATTAAAAAAAAAATCCTATTTGAAAACTAAAGAAGAAATACATCTGCTGCTATAATGTATGAATAAACAACATTTTTCATAATTGTCACACTGCACTATTGGGGAATAAACCAACAGATGGAGACTCCAGTGCATTCTGTAGAGTACACTGCAGATCAGGACATACTGATGGATTCAAATCATCTGACAGAGGACATCTGTCTAAGATGACATTATTGCATTTAATACCAAAATTACACATTACATTTTTTTTAATATTAACTCTATGCAGAACTGTACAAGAAATTTTAATTGCACCTACATTGCTATAGCTGCTCATTGTGCTTTAATACAGCTGACTAAAGAAATGACTGATTTGTCTATCATTTTCTGTGACATTATATATTTGAATATTTTCAAGTTAACTAAAACACAGGTATTAATTCAGTTCCATAAAGTATAGCCTTATGTTTATAACAAATTAATTTATGACAAATGGTATTAAGTGATCATACAGCACTCAATAAAACTGAAAATTTTCTGTGCAATAATCACAATGGTACATCTTAAATCAACAGTACAAGAAAACAGTTCCTGTGAATTATTACTATTCATACACACACATACAAACACAGTAAAAAATTCATTTTTTCAAATCTTTTTACATGTCTAATATTATGTGTGATTTTTAAATAGTTGGGAAAAAACCTCTTCTTACCTTTTCAACTACTAACTGTTTCGATGGTTTTTCTGATTCTTTCTCTCTCTTTTTCTCTTCTTTCTTTTTTTCTTTTTCCTTCTGGGAAAAAAAAATAAGGATTTTTCTAGTAGTCAATAACTGCATTTGCAAACATACCGAATATCCATACTCACACAGGATATAAAGACAGATCTTTAGTTACTCCATTCCAATTCAGAGTTTATGGTTTTATCTGCTCTGCTTCCTGACATGACTCATTTTGCATCAACAGCAGTTCTAAAATACTGTAACTGAGAATTCAAGAAATTCACTATTTTCACCTTCTGCTTTTAAGCAGAAGGAAAAAATAACTAGCATTGCTTCTCAGCTAAGCAGATCCAAAAAGAAAAAAATAAATCTACAAGTACTCCATTAACTCAGATAACCTCTGTCACTAGGGAAGATGCCAGTCTCTTTGATAGCTTTCTGCTGTTACTAATTTTTAAAAGCTATTCTAGTAGTCTTAAAAAAAGACTCCTGAATGTAAAAAGTAGACTTAGGCCATATGACAAAACTGCTGAGTCATAAGACATTAACTTGTTTCAGAAAGAGAAAACCTAGGAGATCTCCTTACTTTGAATGCATCATAGTGGCTTTACGGAAGTTTTTTCATATTAGTTTTGAGTGAATAAATATTACAATATTACAGATCCAGTCTGACTGAAGAAAAGCACAAGATATTCCTTAAAGCACCATCATATAGAGCAGACCAAGACGTTTTTGGCCTGTAATTACTTTGACAGTCTTAGTAGTGATTTCTAAGAACAAGGAGGGCCTGCAGTAAGCTTCATATGGTAAACATTCTATAATGGTGACCAAATAAAAATAAATGTCTCTGATTGCCCTTTAAAAAAAAAACCCTGAGAGCAGTTTCAAATTAAAAATTTGAGGACATAAATTGTTCACCAGTTTTTCTGCTTCCACAAAACCTACAGGAACCCTCTTGATTCCCAGTGACTTTATTTACGTTCACATTTTCACTATGGACTTGAAACCCCATAATTCCTTTATCTTCATGCTTCAGAATTTCAATATGCAAGCTTTCTGCTTCAGTTCCATTAGATAAAAATGAATTCGGACTAAATAAAAACATTTCTCAGATGCAGCATTCATGTCAGAACTTCAACCCAAGGGCTTCATTACTTGCAAAATCAGTCAAAAGGCACAATGAAGATAATAAAATGAAATTGGTTTTGTAATGGCCTTAAATTCTAAGCAAAAATTATTCATTCTTTCCCTTAAGATTAATTTCCAACAACATAGCATGATAGTTACGCAGAGGAATTTGCAAATTTTAATGGATCAAAACAGGCAAGTAAGAAAAGATAGGCAAGTTCATTCCTAGTGTCTGCTGCTATTCTTGGGTACAATTTAAAATACATGGCAAATTTAAAATAATTTAAATAACCTATAGCATCTCCACTTTTTCTGTATATGGAAGAAAAAACCATGATTTATGTTTAGAACTTACTTCATAAGCTCTATACAGTCTCCATTTAGAGTGAAGTATCCAAAAAAGCCTAACACTGAGCATTCACATTCTAAAAATAATGTATTTCATTATTGTTGCAAATTGTGTCACTTACTGAAAGCTCATAGAAATGATGCTTCATCTACTGCTTGTGTGTTAAGTTTTTCAAAGATCCTTCTAACCAATAAAGGTAATGTCAACACATGGACACATATGCCAGCTAGAAGGGATATTAAAACCAGTATGAGTTAACTGAAGTGTCACTGAATTAATTCTGTGTTTTACTACAAGGAGATTGAACTAAATGGTTGAAACAGTACTTATAATTTAGATTCTGAAACAAGTAATATAAAAAAAATCCAAAAACTATTCCTCAGGAGACAGGACAATGTCGCTCATGCCCATTAAGTGGGAATGAAATGGTGTTTCCACAGTTTTGTAACATAAAAACGTGAGCAGAACCAGAATTTTGACATATAAACACCAAGAGGTAACAATCACAACACATGATTTGTCTGACTGTATCAGTTCCTTTCACCTACCTAGTCCAGGAAGCAAGGAGAGAAGGATTTTAAATCCTGGAAGTATTACGAGCAACTCAAGTTCTCTGCTTACCTCAAGAGAAATTACTTTCTAGAGAGGTAAGCAGCTCTGCAAAGCAGTAATGGCAAGAGTTACACTCAAAAAGAATATACCTCTGCTTTGCTCTTCTCAGCAGCAGCTTGCAGAGAAGGAGAGGATGCCAAAGGCTGAGCAGCATCAGAAGAGGATATCTGTACAAACCAGAGGAAAGAAATGAGAGAGAAAATAAGCAAGAACAGCTTGGAAGGGAGAGAGCAGAGGGAGCTGAGAGACATGATTTTTATTCTTTTTTTCAATAATTTTGAAGGTGGAGAAAAAAATACAATATAGAAGAAACAAAAAGAGAAGACAAAATATTTCCTCCTTTTTTTTCTTTTCTTTTTTTTTCTTTTTCTTATCAGTACAATTTTAAAAGGAAAGCTGTCAGGTAGGAATGAGTGACTTCCAATGAAATTCACAAGAATGGAATGTAACAAAATGAACCTGGAGAAGATAATATCACAGGCCTAAGAAAAATAATTAGGTTCCATCCATTGTTCAATTTTATCCAATGTGACTATTGAAATATTAATGTCCTGATGCATAGAGGGCACACTGTCCCATAGGAGGGGAAGAGAAGAGTGCCTTTGTTCTTGTTCACTGTAACAGAATATTTTTAGCAAGAGGAATGCAAAATAACTCTCAAAGTCATACATTATAGAGTTTTAATTAACTCTTTTCTAAGAGCACTCCAAATGAGTAAAGAGCTTAGGGTTAATATCAAGCTGCATCTAGCAGTAGGATGACAGACTTTCCAATCAGGTAATACTTCTTTTTTAGGAATCAGTATGTAAAATTACTATTACCACCACTAGTCTTCCAGAATTATCCAAAAGGTGTAAGTTATATGTTTATCAGATGCAGTCTGCCCAAAAAAACACTATTTCTCTCAATGCATTTTCATACTTCTTCTTATCCTATTTCTTTATGCATAGTTCATCACTTTAATGGAACATTATCTTTCTAATCCCCTTACCAAAACACCACAAATGAAATACATTTAACAACCATACAGAAGATCTTCAGAGCTATAAAGCTGACACTCCTAGACTGTCTGTATCACCTCTACTATCTGCAAGGAAAACATTAAAAAATGAAGCTATTACAAGGCAGGTCATTATGTTGGAACAAAACCAATTTAGATGATACTGTTTTACTTAGTTTAAAAAAACTCAAAAAACTAAACCAGCTTGCGCTTTAAGGAAACTGAAATCTGCAAAAAAGCCCCTCTCATGTCTAAATATCCCATATTTCTTACAGAAAATCCAACCAGTGCCATAGCTAATATACCTAGAATATTCATAGTATATCTATAAAATTCATCTTTTTACAAACTCAGAAACTATGTCTACTCTGGAAGGTAGTGCAGAGATTCAAGACAGATATTTAAAACACTTAATTTTTAAACAAAATTTTACCCGCAGAACTATGAAACAGAACCCTCACTTTTCAATCTACCATTTCAAAATCCTCAGGTTATTAGAAGAGTTATGGATACAACCACTGCTGTTTCTCAAAGCATAGCTTCCTGTTGCTATAGGAACACAGGGATTGTGTTTATGCTGATTACATAAAGATATCAGAAAAGTAACAACACATTTCAAGGCCAGGTTGGGAGGGGGATTGAGCAACCTGACCTAGTGGTAGACATCCCTGCCCATGGCAAGGAGGTTGGAACTAGATGACCTTTAAGGTCCCTTCCAACCTATGCCAATCTATGATTCTATGAACATATATTAAACTATGACTTCTAACACTACATTCCTTACTAAGACTTGAATTAAATGCAAAATGTGTGAAGTTGTGATAATGGAACATCTTAGATATACTTTCAAGGATTTTGGTTTGGGTTTTTTTTTTTCATTCTTCTGGATACTTCAGAATTTAAGAGAATTTAAGCTTGATAGGTCTCACAGGTAACAGCTACTCACCAACCAGACCCAGGTACGCAGAATTTCATCTGGGGGCTGAGGGGAATCAGCACTATAGGCTTTTGTGACACATTTGCAGTCTCCCATAATAGTTCTTCATAAATTAAAGAATTGCCTGATCTAGGTTAAGGTAATTCTATGAAGACCTGAAAGTGATTATTATAGCTTTGTCAATCAAGTGACGAAATCACAGAACCCACGGAGAAGCGTCATGCAAGCTATAAGGAGGCAACAGAGTGAAAAGCTAAGAAATAGTCAAACAAAATGTTTACCTTTAAACAGAAGCAATATTTTCACTTCAGACCAAAAAACAGCACTTGAAAGCACACTTCACATAGAGTCAGCTAAGCAGACGTACCAAAGGCATACAACTGAAGGTAATCCTTAATAGCAGACACGTTACAATAAATGAATAAAGAACTGATTAAGTTTATATAATGAAAGCAATAGCATGAGCTTGGACTGCTGACCAGCTTTATCACCATGTTAAAATTTGTTACCTGCCATGCTGTGCTAGATAAGAAAATCTGAATGGAAAAATCTAATCAAATAAAATTGAATGGCTGCATGAAGCTAAACATAAAACAGGACTAAAAGTGAATCCACTGTGGTGAGTGGTTAGGCAGGTAGAGTATCAAGAGCTGATTGTGAGAAACCTTTCAAAAATACTTGCCACTTCAACAAACTGGTGCTTAAGGACAGCTGAGCTGTCAGCCTTGCTAAGGTTCCCAGCTGGCACTGAACCAGCTGCCTCCTGACCTCAGAGCATCCCCGCATGGCACACACTGAGTGTGGAGGAGCCTTAGAGAGACTCAGAGCCCTCCAGCGTGAATCCAGTCCCTGCAGTGTCAACTGCTCTGCTGTTTGTCTGTGCTCAGGTGTCATGTCCTTATACCACAACCAGCACCAAATAAATCTAAAAACTGTAATAACACTGCAAGGGAAAGGTATTCTTTCAATGTCTTGGGATTTTTCCAGTTATAAGATTGAATTTTCAGAGATATCCGAACCATTAGTATGGCTTCTAATACCTTCACCAAGCACAAGGAGAAACCAAACACCTTAGTCATACAAGTGCTTGGTTTCCGGACTTCAAAATGTTCATTTTTAATCTGAACTAATGCTATATTTTAACAAACCAGTAAAGCTTGGTTATTTTAACCAGAAAGCTTCATATTTTGAGATGCCAACAAAACCTCACATGCTTTGTTTCACGCTGTACCATCCTCCAGCTGTTACTTTGAAAGGTTGTGGTATGTTAATATTGTCAAATTGCAGCACACTCTACAGAAGTGTAGCAAAAATCTTAACAAACAATTCTTCTCATTAGTGCAAGTCATCCCTAAACAGCTTCAACACTATTCTGATTACTTTGTTGTCAAAAGCCAGATTAGACCAAAGTTAAATACATATAGAAGAAATATATATAGAAGATATAAGTATCTTCTATGTCCTCCTTACAGTGCAGAAATTCTTCTAGCTGTAGGAGATATTAATTACTGAACAGGTAATACACCAATAGGAACAGTAGTTGCCAACAAGTTGTGTACTTCCACCTTGCACTTCCAGTAAATCTTTGTTCCTAAACTACTGCAGTGATAAAGCAGCTCATAGAGCTGTTCCCTTCTGTAGTCAAAGGAGATTCATTAGCTTGCCAACAAATGGCAAATGAGAAATCATCTGCTCAGTGACCTATTTCTACATCGGTGGGTGGCCAGGAGTAGGAGCACTGAGGTCAGACTGACCCCTGGATCAAACCACTCAGCCATGACAGGTATACCCATCCAACTCTCCCAAAGTGCTGCACTCAGTCCTGCTGAAACTACCTTTAATTAGTTGAAAGCCACAAATGCACATTAAATATTTATGGCAGAACCCTGGTCACCACTCAGGATTGTCAAGCAAGGTTTTAGTAATAATTTTAAAACTGTTTTTGGGAGGCAGAGATCACTGAAAAACTGCCCTGTGTAACTATACATCAACGTAACAAATGAGTTTTCAGTATGGTATTTGTCAGCCTTTATTAACAACAACTGGTTTCTATAAGCTTCATCAGAAGCATCAGTACAGGAAGATAACTGCATGTTTGGGTCCAAATTTAAGTACCTGAAAATACTGCTGCTTACAAGCAGACATCCTCTCTTTAGTGTAGAGAAAACAAAACCAAAATCTGTTTCACAAAACAGCACAGCATTAATTGTCCTCTGTTACCACTTTTCTAAGTTGCAAGTTGTAATCCAATTCTTATATTCTAGGGAAAACAAAGAGAAAAAAGCTAAAGGATCCGTTCCTAGAAAAACAAGCTGCTAGAAAACAATAAAGTTGATGTTCTTGAATGTATTAAGGATGTATTATAAACTGACAACTAGCATTTGAGTATTTCTTTTGAGTTTTATGCTTAAGAGTAGTTCAAGTCTTTTGATGAAGAAGTGAATTCAGAATTACTGAAAAGAAGGAATGAAAACAATAAACTGCTTCCTAAGTTTTCACATATATACTTGTATGGCCACAAAAATTTGATTGCCTTTCAGACCAAAAGACTTGTAGCAATTTCATTTTTACCAATTCTTGAATCTCTTTCCATTGTTTGTGCTTTGAGATGCCTTTTTAGAAAGCAGTAAATTAATAATCATTTTCCATGATGAAACTCAAAGCTGTCTTTAAAGCATCATGTACATTCAGTGCTGAGGATGAAAATGCTTACACATGCAATAGTGCTGTCAGATTTCATTTTCACCAATGCTCTGCTTCACAAAAGATTCATTTTATTTCTGAGTTAACACAGGCAGATAATTTTCAGCCTCCTTCACAAAAGTCAGATCAGAAATCAAAGGATCTACAGGTTTACAGAATTACTCCATATCCCTATTTCTCTTACATTCCAATGTGTTACCTGCTCCTATTTTGTCCATTCAAATCTTACATAGTATTTATTAGGTCATAAAGGGGTTTTTTCAACTTGTATTTGCCTTTTTTTTCCTCTCCAAAATTCTGTTCTTCATAAAATAGTGTTTTTTTAACCTTATACCAGAAAGGGTTAAAGCTTTAGAAACCTGTATCAAGCTTCCATTTAAATATAAAATTTAGCACGCTATCACTAAAAAGATTCAAGAGACTAAAAATGAGTGCATTAGGAAATCATGTCAATATACCCAGGAAATCAGCAGCTGAATCAAATACAAAGGTGCCCTCGAGTGGCCATCTTATATGCACACAATACAGGGAAATAATCCCACTGAAGAGGACTATACATGTATTCTACAGGTTTTAAGTTCAGCTACGAGTTTTTCTTCTTTCAGCAGACTTTTAACTTCACTGCTGTACATCTTCAATGAATGCTGAAAACACCAAATTATTTTCTTAAAAAGCAGTGGCAACTAGAGACTATTATTAAATTCATATAAAGACACAACCAATTGCTTGCCAGTCTTTAAAGAGGCTTCAAATACTCCTTGAATATTCCTTGAAATACTGAGAAGAGTATAAGAACACTGACGCACCATTAATAACAACTATCTTGGAAATTCTGCAGAAGTTCTTTAGGCTAACTGGCAAGGCTTTTGTTAAAGTCTCCTCCATTCAGTGCTCTAAACACTGGACATCACAGAAAAAAAGGCTGAGTGCCCCATGTTTCACAAAACACAGCAGTCATGGGCTTTTCAAAGAAGTTGGTACTGCTTTTTCGTCAATATTCTGAGCACGCTCACCACTCCTCCATCCCTCAGACTGCCCGTATCTTGTTACAGGAATACAGTGAAACTTGTGCACAAGTTAGCAGTAGTTCTGGATGTGTGCAGAACTACAGATGTCTGTAAATTATTTAGCTTCTCCTTTAGATAATCACCTCTTGAGATATCACAGAGTCACCATGGCCTAATTACAGAATAAACAAAACAGATCCTTTTAATCTCCTACTGGAGTGCCTCCATTTCCCCTGTCCAACCTAACAGTTTTCTGTATTGTTCCTGGGAAAAATGTCTTAATGAGAACTACCCAAAGGTTCAGAAAATACCTTTATTTTTCCTCCCAAGGGGACTGCTTAGCTGCATATAGCATTAATTACATTTTCAAGATTGATGTTAAACTGGCACCACAGTCGCTAGAGATTTCAGCTTTGGCAGAATTTTGTTTGCATAGTCATATTAACTTGTAGCTAGGTGGTCCAGCTGAGTGAACTACTCCTCAAATGAAAGTATTAACAGAAGTGAGGAAAACCAGGCCCTGCTTGTAGGAGCTACTGGGAGTGCAGCTGCCATACTGAAAATCCACATTATTGCTTCTCTAACTCCTTCACTTAACCACTGCTGGGCCAAGTCCAGCTCATGGCAGTCATTAGTGGTACACCCAGGCACTGATAGTGATGCCAGCTATTTAACTTCTTCATTTATTCCCCCAACAATAGAAAAGAGCACATCATCAAGTTTGCAGATGAAACAAAATGAAGAGCAGTTAATGCACTAGATAGGTGTGCTGCCATTCAAATAATCATTGAAAGGATAGACTGACAGGAACCACATAAAATTCAAAGGGAAGTCAAATCCTGCACCTGGGGAGGAACAACCCCGTGCACCAATACAGGTTGGATGTCAATCGGCTAAAAGCAGATTTGCAGAAAAGGACCTGGAAGTCTTGGCAGAGAAGTTGGACATGAGCTTGCAATGTGTGACAGTTCACGAGTACAAGAGAAACATAGGCAAAATGGAACAAGTCCAGCAAAGGGATTTCAAATTGATTAAAGGATTGGAGCACCTTTCAGACAAAGAAAGGCTTAGTAAACTGAGATTGTTCAGCCTGGAAGAGAGAAAGCTAAATGAGGGGCAGGGAGACTGGGAGTGATCTTGCTTTGCTTTTCTAAGACTGTGTTTTCTAAGAGGAAACAGTAAACTGGTGTATAAAACTCAGGAGCACAAAGAGTTTAATGAGAGCCTGAAGCAAACGAAAGGTTTCATAAGCAACAGTCTTCAAGACTAAGATTGCTAGAGAAGAAATTGCTTTGCATGCTTTATGCTTCAGTTATAGGATTGTTGTGTACAAAAAAAATCCCTATGAAGAATATAAAAGGATTTGCCTATGCTTGAAAGTAACAATCAGGTGCAAGGAATGATACTCAACAGTTGCATGTCAAAACTCAACTGAAGGACAGGTTTAGCATAAAAGAATTACCTCACAACACTTGACCTATGGTACCTCCTAACTACAGAAGTGATGCACACTGTTAATTTTGGCTTTTAGGGATAAATTCAAATCAAACAGCACAGCATATTGCACAGTAAAATTGCTCATGTTACCATGTCTTAGATGCACCACATTTATAAAGATGCTCTAATCACTTCACTCCTACATGAAATTTGTTTCATTAGATTCTATGCTATACTTTGCATCGCTCACAGATTACATATCCCTAAAATTGAGAAGGGTGCTTGGCAGAATATTAATTCTAGAGAAACAGTATTTTGCTGGTGATATTTAAAATAGACTTGCTAACAGCTACTACTGCTCCTAAACTGATTATTCAAATCAATCCTGTAAAATCCTATAAGCTTCAAGTCTTTTTACTTTTATTATTCCTCTTTTTAAATGTAAGCATATATAGAAATAAAAAAAAAACACCGTATGAAGTCCTGAATGTTTCAAAATTACATCATACCAAAGCAAACCAGACAAACAGCTGACTAGATAAGGAGACTGGGGTTTCTTAAGAAGTTGGTCTTTAGAAATCTTGACAAATTGAGGTCTCACCAACACTAGGACTAAGAACTGCCTTCTAAGAAAGGAAATGTTCATCTTTTATACCTGTCTGAGTCTTGTTAATGTTGGGAGAGAATTATGGTAAGCACTGGCTTGAGAAATTCTACTAACTCTGTAATGGGCTACACTGCTTAAATGTAATATATTTTGATAGTAAAGATGCATTTTCCTAAATATTATGAATACTATACAGTTGTTTTCACAGTTTTAGTCATAATATCACAATGCTATAACTGTAACTAAGCATTTACAGTTCAACTATAAGAGTTTTTCAAAGAGCTGACACACATCTGAAGATACTTCCATGGAGATACTTTATCCAAGTATCCATGAAGATACTTTACTACAAAAAAAAGAGCCTGCCTCCTCAGGCAGGAGGGTAGCAGATAAACAGAAAATATTTCAAAAATCTGAAATATTCCAGTCCTTTGGAAAAAAAGTTATATCTAGGAATCCTTTGTTACACATTTTTCTAAAACTTTTTCTTACTGTCTTATGACATCACAAAGCAGCAAATGCATATGTAATACACTGATACAGAACCAGCACCTCACATTTTCCAAATAATGATGCACCAGTAAATTGAGATCTATTTTAATTATTTCTTAAAACTGGGCTGCTTTCACTCAGAATTACGATTTTTCTAATGTATATTTCATTTCTATTTAAATGCATTATCCTATTCAAAATGTAACTTATCACTAAAACTGCAGATGCAGGCTTGCCTATAGCTTTATCCTGCATTGCTTTTCAGTGAACCATGCCAACCATGATAAAAAGGCTTTATTTTTTCACATATGCCTTTTTTTAGTCTGCATGTTTGATAGCACTACTGGTTTCAGCACTAGCTACTTTTGTTATCACAGTGTGTGTCTCTTAAAACCAAATTTAGTATGCAACAGCCTTGTCAGAAAACAAAAAATCTTATATAATTAACATTTATAAATAAAAATTTCTGTAAAGGAAAACACATGAATCTTGACCATCAAAGAACCAGGAACTGAACTCTGACATACACTTCTGGGCTCCAACAGAGAGAACACATCAACACAGATGTTCTCCTATCAGTCAAACTTGAAAATACCTTGCCAAATCTTGCCAAACTTAGGCTACAAAAAAATATTATACTATATATTTTAAGATAATATGAATCAAAACAAATTTTATGCTATGAGGAGCTTTTAACACAAGCAAATTGTAAAGGCCGACCAAACCTATTAAATCCCCTTAGAATTTTAAAGACCACCTCAAATGAAATCACTTGTTGGGGAAAGAAATCCTTAGGGCACAACTTAGTTTTCTGCATTTCTGTATTACCTGCTTGTATCCTTTTACCAAACAACAACATATTTATGCATCTCCAACTTAAATTGCTCCTAATCCAATCAGAAGGCATTGCTATTTCAAAGGCAATAACAAAGTGTTAAACGATCACACCACTCCAACAGTGCTGACTTTGATTAACAACAGGACACAGAGTGCTCTCCATAATCATAGAATCATAGAATCATAGAATCCTAGGGGTTAGAAGGGACCTCGAAAGATCATCTAGTCCAACCCCCCCTGCCAGAGCAGGGCCACCTATAGTACATCGTGCAGGAACGTGTCCAAGCGGGTTTTGAATGTCTCCAGTGAAGGAGACTCCACGACCCCCCTGGGCAGCCTGTTCCAGGGCTCTGTCACTCTTACAGTAAAAAAATTTTTTCGAGTATGGAAAGAAAGTTTCCAGAAGAAAGAGCTTGCCATGACACTACACAGCCATCCCACCAGAACAGTTCACAAGACTCCTACTCATAAACGTATCATGATAGCATGATACTGATGCTCTGATGCTATCAAAACACTTGGTAGAGGGCTGAAGGCTACAAGCAGGAATCTCCCCCTTTTTTCCACAGCCAGACACAGTTCCCAAGGAATCTTGGATATGTCCTGGCAATGAGAAGAGGGAAGGTGTCTCAGATGTTGTTAGGACTGCAAAAAGAAAGCTTAAGAAACCATCACTAACCCCCACATGAGGGCACAGATATGTGCACCCCAACAGAACTTCCTTCTTCACCCTGTTCTTCTCAAACTCCCAACAGACAACCATGTGCTGAGAGTAACTTTCCCTCCTCCCTGCTAACAGCATCAAGGAGCAGAAAAGCAGCAAATGACACATAGAAAAGTAGGCCCAGCTTCACCTTTTCTTCTTCTTCTGCCAGGCTTCAGCCCACTCAAATGATGATCACTGAATGCCAGACACAGCACTAGAGGCACACGGGAGCTGGGCTGGGACCAGAACCAAAGACCTAACCCAATAGAAGCAGCAGGCCAAGACTAGAGGTGCTACACTGCTTCAGCCAATTTAAGATTGTATATTTTCATGATTTTGCTATAACTGATTTCAGATTGCCTACCTCAAACCTGCTGTTTGATGGTCTTGAAGTAAAGCAGATGAATGTGAACGTGCACAAGTTGTTTATTGCTAAAATGCTTCATAATCAGATTTTTTTCTATCTCGGAGACACCAGGCCGCTTATGTTAGTGAGAAAAAAGCCCAGGTAGGAAGAAATAAAAAGGTTTTCCCAACTCAGCAGTAATATGCATCTCTTCAGCTTCTCTAGATTCTATCCTTACTGCTAAGACAGGGAAAGTGATCCATACTGGTCTGCAATATGATGCAAAATCTGATTACTCCTTCAAACATATTAAAGCAGCAGTGGACTCTTACATTAGATACCCAGGTTCTTTGTTTAGAAAGATCTTGGAAGTTCTGAACCCTTATAAGAAGTATACTTTTTAATAATTCTTCCTATTTTCTAGTTTTCAATCAAAGAAGAATAACTAACACTGTAATTCAAACTTTTAAATGAATCAATTTTACCCCTACTTCGACAATACTTAATGAAATACACTTCTCTATTTTCCAGGCTGGTTTTTTTTTTAATACTTCAAAAATGAAACAATTATTCAAAGATCCATTTTCTCCGATATCAAAGGCAGAGTAAATTTCCAGTCTTAATGTCCAACCTTGCATTGGTTTCCTCAAAGTTCACTGCCTAGTCAGAGGATGTAGTAAGTTACACGCTAGGCCATATTTAAATAACGTAGAGCTGTGTGCGTAGGCATACACGTACCTAGATAAATACAGATATCTATAACTAGATTGTATGTCCCATAAATAGCTGTGTATCCAAAAAGCCTAACAAGGTTGTGAACTCAGTAAAGGCTTTGCCAGAAAAGCACTAACCAATTTACTTCAGTGAACACACAGCTACATGGCTAAACATCTGGTTTACCCTACTGCCTATGTTTGATTCAACAGTCCCCCTTGCTGCAAGAAATAATCTAGAATTCAGCAGAGCAATAAGACCTGCAGAAGAGGTGCCCTGAACACCCTAAGGATTTCTCAAAGCATTACAGGAAATGGGGATAGACAAAGTCACTAGAAACAGTAATCCTATCTTATCCCTGCAACATGAAAAAAAGATATTCAAGATATTGAGGAACTACCCACCACATAGAGAGAAACACACGATATAAAGAGTAAGATGAAAGCTATTTGTTGGATCATAACACCCTGCTGTTATGTAATAGACAATGTATGTTGAGCTTTGAAAACCTAGGAAGAGCTTTCAAGAGGTAGCATGTAGCTCATTTCAAGAAGTTTTTGACTGTGAAAAACATTCATATATAATGTTTTCTACATTTCTTTTATGTAACATCCAAAAAAGAGAATTGACAGAATTTTTTGTGAAACTGTTTACTTACATTGAAGGCGTTAATTGCATTTTTATCATAATACTTCTTCTTTTCATACTTATCCCTGATGAAAAATTCCACAGCTCTGGAAGTAACCGGTTTAAGGAAAACATGCATTCAGGTAAATGGCAACATTAGCCTAAAAAAACCTGCAAGTTATTCATATTGAAGAATTTCACTAAGTCTTGCTCCATCTCATTCTGTATGTTTAAAACAACAAAACAAACTGGTCCACAGGGAACAACTGTAGTGTCCAAAAAGGGCTTTTTACTACAGTTTTTTTTTACAGTTTAATCTCTTACTGAAAAACATGAGAAAGGTATACTTACTAGTAGTAACTCAATGTTCCCACAGTTAGGATATTTTCACTGGGTATTTATAAGGTACAGGACTATAGTACTGCAAATACCTGAACAAAGTTAACCTGTGTACACGAAACAACAAAGTATACTTTACCATCATAACTTGGGATACTTTCTCTTCAGATAAAAGTTGAATGTATGTAATGCATGTACCTGTTATCTGATTTACACATATTATATTATGCATAAAAAGCTAATCATAAGCACTTCCTGCGATTAGTAAGTCCTTCATCCAAGTCTCTTATTACAACTAATGTCCCTGTGGCAATGAAAGAAAACTAAAATGCTAGTGATAAGAAGATATTGAAGAAAAGGTAGAAAGAACAGCAAGTGTATTATGGGGAAATTCAGAAATGAAACAGAAAACGTTGGCATCCTCTTTCCTAGCACTATATTTTTCATTAAGAGAATACATGTAAGAAAATATATTCAGTTGACCAAGTCCACCACTTAGAAACTGACAACTGCTTGAGTAACCTTTATTCAAAGTATTTCTGTTTTATGGTTGAAATAAAGTTATTCTAGAATAATAGAGTTGTAATACTACAGTGCTATCTGGTTCCAGTTACACTTTTCTCATTTGTACATATGCTTTATTTAAAAACTGATGAAATATGAAGAAACATCTTTTGCTCAAATGCATTTTATCATGAGGAGTCTAAAAAAGCCATCTTCTACACATAGCACATTGAACATAGTATCTAATAAGCAGAAAACCAAAAATCACTTCTACATATAGCAGGAGAAAATTCAGATCCAGTTGTGGCTCTGCCTGTTTATCAGCCTCGGTCATCATAATGTTGAGATTTGGGGAGACATTCAGCTCACTTAACAGTAGGTGTTGAGGATCTCCTTATAGAGTTCCAGTAAGATCCGACAAAGCAAATCCTACCTGTAAAGTAACACCACTAAGCCCCTAGCTGATAAAAGTCTATATTAATACCGTTACACGTTATCCCAAGTATTCAGTACATTTGAAAAGGGAAGTCATTTGTTGGTGGTAAACAATTTTTCTTCCAACCTTGCCCTTCCAGGTACGTGGTGATAACCTCACACAAATGCAAGTGATGGCCACTAGAGAGGTTTGTTTTCTTCAGATTTTCCTCTGCCAGTCACCTGTGCTGCACGCTTCGCAGAACACATACACTTCAAGAGCAAAATGTACTAAGTACCAACTTTAAATTTAAAGAGCAGGTACTTGCAGAATATTCAGTCTAGAGGAGGAAAGCTGTACTTCACTTGAGTAAGAGCCAATGGCTTATTTTACTTACCCATTCAGATCATTATTTCCTGTTCAAATGGTTCTAACTTCAGCTGGCAGTTACTTAAGATAAAGACAGAATATTCAAGTGCTCTCTAGTACCACTTTAACTTCCCACATATACGGAAATTATGAAGTCGCCTCTTCTGAATGCAAAAATAAATGGGGCTTGCCAAATCTTGTTACAAAGTGGATTTGCTATAACTGAAGTAATTTAAACCTTTTCTGAACAATTCCCAACTTCCACTGTCATTTCTTATACAACAATAAGAAATAAATAAGGTGAGCTGCAATTCCTTGAAACAGTCCTAACATCCAAATTGCATTAAAAGGTATTTCAATGTGAAAGCTGAAACAAAAAGGATACTGATCTGTTTGAGGTCTTCGGAAGTTTTCTGGTAGATTAGCTTCATAGAGTAGTCTTGCTTTAGTATTTCCCATTTCTTGCATACACTAAGAAGTGGGAGAAAACAGTTATTTCATATCCATCAGTACTTTAAATCCTGAAACAGTCAGAATGCTATTGGTGCCCTTAAAATGACACAGTAGGTTTTTAACATGGAGATCTCTCTGCTGCCACATGTCTTGGGAGATGCTCCCATGGCACAGAAAGGCTGCTGGATAAAAGATATCACCACAGATTGCTTTTTACAGTGTAAACTAACCCATGCAGTAAAAGATAAGATTTCATCTCTCGGGATGGCTCTTAAGACCAGGAGGAATATTTGTCAGGTAGGAGAAAGAGACTTCAGACTGGAGCATTCCTGGAAAAGTCAGTACTTGGTACAGAAAAAAACATAATGAGGAATCAGACAGATGTGTGAAGGCTACGTTACAGAATAGGAAAGAGCTTGCAACACATTTTCTACGGGTACAACATTGAATCATCTTTCAGAGTCTCCATGAAAAGGTACAATACATTTAAAATGATCCAGAAAAGATAGCTAAACTTTCTGAAGTGAATTTTTAGAACTTAAGCTCATTACACCAGAAATATAATACATTAAGAGCCACTTTGACTGTAAAAAAATTCGGTTAGGGCATCATGATAAACCCAAATAATTTCAAAAGGATTCCTGCCATTCCCTTCAAACTGAAAACATATTGTAAGATATTCTACCTGTATTTGCTCTGGTGTCCATTGGTCCAAGTTGACAGACTTGACCCTTGATATATGGACCCCAAGATTTCGATGTATTCCAGCACATCTGATGCAAATAAAAACACCGGTGTTCCAAGAGGCCCATCTTGGACCTAAGGGGAATGGAGAAATATAGTAGTTATTCCTAAAATTCCACACACAGTGAAGATTTTTTTATTTTGCATATCTATACTGACAACAGGAATAATCAAATCTGAATAAATGCTCACAGCTGTTTCTCTAGGATAACTAGTTACTTATAATAATCTTCCTTGTTAGCAATTATATTCATAGCTTTATAATATTAAGTGATGTCACATAACATCTGAGTTAGCCAGATGAAGCTGAGAAGTCATATGTTGTGTCCACTACCTTCCTCCCTCCCCCCCGCCCCCCAAAAAAGCCCCAAACAAACAAACAACAAAAAAACCCTACACTTTAGAAAGCTGGGTTACTAGTAACACCAGGATTTTGCTTACATCCTGGATAATCCTTAGCTATGCAACTGATGCAAGCATTGGCATCAGTAGAAGTTGCTCCTTTTTCTCCAATTAAAAGCTTCCTAAGACATGCATCAGTACCTGACTAGCAATTAAATGTAGGGTAATCTTATATTAATGCAACAAATCCTTTAATACCTCATACAGCAGAAACTTTACAACAGTAGCATGCAAGAACTTAGGGACTGATTATACAGAAATCTGCAAAGCCAGCTGATTAAAATATCTATGACAAAGCATGGTGAAAAAGTGAACACATTCAGTACCCTTGATTCCTAAACTACAGTGTGAGTTGCCATTTACAGTGCAATGAATTTCCTCACATAATTGGGTTGACTTATGAACCTTACCATTATTTCTCAGCTGTGTTGGCATGTTGAGACAAAACTAAAATATGCTGGCCTGAATTCCCACAGAGACACTTGGAATGTTTGACTTGAAGTTACTAAACAGTCTCAAATTAAAAACTCTTACTTTTATCACTTTATTCCAGCTCTGTTCACAACCACTGCTAAAGGCACCATTTTAAAGTCCATCTAGTTTAGAGACTAAATAATAAACCATCAAAAGCAAGAAGGCACACTGAAGAGCTGGAAAACATTTTGAGCAATTATTTTCTGCTTTTATATGGCTTAAGGAAAATAAATTTATTTAAGCAATAAAGTAACAAATTAAACAGTGGAATAACAGACAAATCTGAGGCCAGACAAAAATGTTCACATGTAGTCTCTGAATCTATTTCACACTAATGAGAGTACACAATATTAAGCATTTCAAATTAAAAATGTTTTAATTAATACAATTTATCAATTACAGTTACAATTAAGCAGTATGCAGAAGAATTTACAAAATTATGCTTTATGTGTGGGCATCAAACCAGCTGTACTTAACCTAGCCAAACAGTCAACTAAAGCTTAGTCTGCAAAGGTTCCAGTGCAAAAAGTATTTAACAGCAATTTGGACTGATTCAATAAACAATTCACAGCTATCCCAGCTCAGTATGAAATCAGGATCCTTAGTTCTTCACAAAGGAAATATTTTGCATTTAATAGAACTGTTCACAGGTTTCTTCTCATAGGGCCCTTAAGAATACATTTGTTTTTCTTCAGCATAACTAGGTTCCTTTTGTTAATTTATCTGCTGTATATATTTTGCAAGCCAACTAAGAAAACAGACATTTGGCTTCAGAAATGAAGCCTGGATGCTAAGAATCTTGATGACTGTTATTTTATACTATTTAAAGACTCATGGAATGGTTTGGGTTGGACAGGACCTTAAAGATCATCTAGTTCCAACACCCCCTGTCACAGGCAGGGACATCTCCCACTAGACCAGGTTGCTCAAAGCCGCATCCAGCCTGGCCTTCAACACTTCCAAGAGGACATCCACAAATTCTTTGAGCAACTCATTCCTGTCGCACCACACTCAAGGGAAAGAATTTCTTCCTAGTATCTAATCTAAATGAAGCCTCTTTCAATTTGAAACAGTTACTCCTTGTCCTAAGGCTAAGTGCCCTTGTAAAAAGCCCATTATAACAACTCTGTCAGTGACATGGACAGTGGGAGCCGAGTGTACCCTCAGCAAGTTTGCTAGTGACATCAAGCTGTGTGATGTGGCTGGCATACTGGAGGGAAAGGATGCCACCCAGAGGGTCCTTGACAGGCCTGAGTGGTGGAACCCATGACAGCCTCATGAAGCTCAATAAGGCCAAGTGCAAAGTCCTGCATATGGGTTGGGGCAATCCCAAGCACAATTACAGACTGGGCAGAGAACAGACCTGAGGAGAAGGATTTTGTTGGTTGATGAGAAGCTCAACAGGAGCTGGCAGTGTGTGCTTGAAGCCCAAAAAGCCAATCATACCCTGGGCTGCATCAAAAAGTGTGGCCAGCAGGTCAAGGGAGGAGATTCTCCCTCTCTACTCCTCTCTGGCAAGACCCCACCTGGAGTACTGCACACAGCTCTTGAACCCCCAAAACAAGGACAAAGAGTTCTCTAAGAGAGTCCAGAGCAGGACCATCCTGCACAGGAGACATGCTCAAGCCCTCTCACCTTTACGATCATCCTCAGTTTAAAAATTTACATGTCAACAATATTGCTACCTCATCTACTGTATTGGGCGGGAGATGTTACGCATTTTTCTCCAGCAGTCTGATGGACTAAGAAGAGTCAGTTCTTTGATAAGAGGTGAGGCCACCAAGTCAGAGACTGCTGACTCTACTGAGAAGAAACAACTCCTTGATCCACAGGTGCACATTTTGTGTGGTGACTTCATGTTAATTTATTTCCCTTTTTTCCTCTCTTTTCTCTTCTACAACTATAATTTCAATATACTGGTGGGCAGGGAGTGGTGTCACAACCCCCCTGTAAGCCCTGCATGATAGGCTTGCATATGGCCTAGGCCTGCATGTGGAGACAACAGTAAGAGAGGTGGTAGGAGGTCTTCTCCAGTTGTTCAATCTGATATGCCTCAACACACCTGCTCATTGTTGACTGTGAAATGATTATTTGAGCAAAACAGGCCTATAAAAGGAGCTGTGTTTGTGGGCTTTGGTGGTTTTTTGTTTTTTCTTTTTTTCCACTGATACCCACCCTCCCCCTGGTATGCCGGCCCAACACTGTATCCAGGTACTTTTACTTCTGATTTCTCCTTTCTCTACAGCACTAGGAAGAGTGCTACCTAGTAGTTATAATTTTGGTTCTGTAGTTACAATTTTAATGTCTACTAGTTCTGTTCCATACAGCTGTGTATTTGCACCTGATCATGTTTTATCTTTACTTTGTCCTCGTGGGATTCAACAAGAACCTCCATGCTTACAGCCTTTGGAATGGGACACCTACCAAGAATGGTATTATACAGTGCAATTCCAATCAGCCAATATTAACATGAAATACCGGCTGACATCAATTTGCATACAACTGTAGTTGCATCCCATAGAACATTCTCCCTGCTTGCAGAAATGTGACTATCAGAAAACTGAACATTTTAAACACTGACTTCAGCTGTTTAAAAGTTCAGTAATGAAGTTTGACAGTCATTTATGTAATTTTAGACAAGTCTTCACAAATTATAATTAAGACAAATTTTTTTAAATACTAAAAAAGCTACCCATCTTCACATGACATTTTACTCTTAAATGCACTTCAAAGCATGAATTTTGTGGAAATACATCATTTTTACATACTCTGGTGAGCTGAAAGCTTTTCTCCCAACATATATCAAAAATTTCCCTACTTTCTCTGCACCCTTCCCCTTCAGGACATAATTTTCTATTATATTATCCTCTGTATTGTTTAAACCAGACTAGTTCCTTGCACATACTTAATGTGTGTACATATACTCCCTTGTATTCCTTTCTTCCCCATCCCCATAACTCAGTTTGGTTGGACCATATGTGATACTCCATAATATTAGAAAGCTGACTGAAGCTTCAGTAAACATGCACAGCATTGCTCACAAATTCTATTAAAGAAATTACAGTCGATATAACCAATTTTTTGTGGGTACAGATGAAATACAGCAAGAATAATGAGAACAACTGAAATGCTGCTATAGTTGGTATAGTGCTGTATGAAAGGAAACAAGCAAAAAATACATTATTTTCTAGAAGACCAATGTTTAAGGTTTATTTCAAACCACTCAAGTTTTATTTTGCATCAGTGAATGCACAGGCCTGGGAGATGACCACAATGAAGCAAATATACAGTAATTGTAGAGACAATTACAAAGTAGAATGATGGTTTGCTGCATCCTTTACCCACATTAATTCACTTTGCGTCCCTCCATCAGTCCACACCCATCAGCTCATTACAACTGTGTTAATACTGAAACACTTCTGCTGCAACACAGGTGCATGTTGTCCAATCCTGTGAAGCATCTCAATTTACAGAGAGCAAACAGAGGTCAGAAGTGGGGTGAAAAGAGGAAGCACACAGCCTTCCAATTTTATATTTGCTGTCAAAGGGAAGGATGACTGGTTTACATCTTGACAGAATACTCAGCACCCTTTGCATTCTGTGCATTAAACCAGTTAGCCAGGAGTCTAATAAGTTTGAAACAATGTTCTAAATGAAGAAACAAAGATTGTCCACACTGAGTTTAAATAAGGTTTTTATTGCAGAAGCACTTAAAAGCAAAGTTAGTTTTCACTCTAAATTCTTGCAATTACCAATTAACAATACTATAAGAGAGGAAGCCAACTATTACATGTAACACAGCACCAACTACTTTGCATCTAAATACAGTCTGTAGCAAACTTATCTTGGACCAACATCTTCAAAGACTTGTGACAGACTACAATTGGTCCTTTCACTCAACTGCCCCTTGTCTGTCCTTTGACCACAGAGCAGAGTGAAGTCACTTTAGCTCTGTTTCTCTGCTGCCGGTCGATAGACTTTATTTGTCAATAACTGGCGCCATCTTGTGGAATACAGAATTAACTGCAAGAAAATCTAAACTGACTCCTCAAGAATGGTTGCTGGCCAGTTCATAAAAAAGTTTTCACTTTTTGGCCAAAAACTTACCAAAAGCACCTCAGTGGTTACATCCGAATAAGCATTCCCTTTCACTCCTAACTCTCTCGGCATTATTCCCACACACAATTCATACTACACAAGCGTATTGCTATTCCAGATTTCAATCAAGTTATCAAAGAATCATAGAATGGTTTGGGTTGGAAGGGACATTACAGATCACCCAGCTCCAACCCCCCTGCATGGGTAGAGACATCTCCCACTAGACAAGGTTGCTCAGAGCCCCACCCAACCTGGCCTTGAACACTCCAGGGAGGGGCAGCACAACGTCCTTGGGAAACCTGTTCCAGTGTCTCACCAACCTCACAGGAAAGAACTTCTCCCTAATATCTCCCCTCTCTAAGTTTTAAACCATTTCCCCTTGTCATCTCACTACATACCAGTGTAAAAAGCCCTACCCCAGCTTTCTTGGAGGCCCCTTCAGATATTGGAAGGTCCCTATAAGGTCACCTCAGAGCTTCCTCTTCTCCAGGCATAACAACCCCAATTTTCTTAGTTGTTCAGCGTGGAGAAGGCTTGAACTGAATTGAGTGTTTTCCAGAAACATCTTCAACTTCTCAAAGCTGGGGTACAAGTAAAGATCATGAACAGAAGACAAGCATTTTTATGTATCAGATACAGATAAAAGAAGGAAAAGTAAGCAAGTTGTATTTAGTGTAATTCTACCAAATACAGCCAAAAGTGATACAAAACAGTCCCTCCTCCAGTGGGTACCCAGGGAAGAACAAAAGAACAAGACAGAACTTCAGTGACATCTCTGAGTTTCACTTCTTGCAACAAAACACCAGAAACAGGGATTAAAAAGTCAAAATGATACTAAAGGGCTCAAAAGCAATTAAGTTATTACTGCTTATTTTCAGTCTAATCTTGCTGCTTCAAAGACCATCTCAACTTGATTGGAGGCTATTTAGTTCTCCCCCTAGAAGGTAGAATTATATCCACCATCTCAAATTATTTTTGATTCCTGAGGGGGAGGAGAAAGTGAAAAAAAAATCCAACATGAAAACACACATACCTCCTTCACAACACAAAAAGCTTACTGGCAATGTCAATTATATCCACTGAATCAGACTTTGTGAATTAAACATGTTTTCTTAGAAAGAATAAAATATCTTGCAAAGCATGCATAAAGAACTTGAAGCAAATAAACTGTGCACCAGTACAAGAATTTTTATTCTCAACTAAAGCGCCTCCAAGGTCCTTGAACTTTCAGTCTATTAAGACTGCTGATACAGGAATATTTACCCACCACTTAATCCAGTAAATTAGTTTCTGATTAAGGAGAACAAACAGCCAAAAGCATGTTCTTTTGTCATATCTACTCCCCACATTAAGCTTAATTTATTTTCATCTACAATAATTCCTTTACCTACATACCCAAAGACTAAAAAAAAATAAAAATATGCAAGTCCAGTCTTTACAGTGCTTTTCAGATGTCAAAGTCTAAGTATGCAGTAACATTCTGCTTTACATAAAAAAAGGCAACAAAAGACCTTATCTTAAACATCTACCGTCTTCAGAAGTATCTTACAGCTGCCTTGGTAAGCCTATGTTTTGATAGCTGAAGCCAGAATCTAAGAACTAAAAATCTGCCATATTAAGAAAGTATGGAGGGCAATTAAAACAATATGGACTGTTTTAGTACTTTCAAAAATCAAACTCAGCAGCATAATTTGCAATGAAGGCAGACAGTTCAAGGAACTAAACACACTGTTCCAGAGCACAGCTTGATGAACAGCAGAGATTTGTGTAGTTCAAGGGGTGCTGCAAGAACAACAGTGGAAAGAAAACTTTAGAAGCATCCCTTGGCTATTTTTAGCCAGTGTCTGCTAAGTGGTATAGAGTTTCAGGAACATAATTCCTCCAGGTTTGTCTCTTCTATCTGGATAACCATTTTTCATTAAAATCATCAAAAGATCAATTAAGTTCAGTCCCATTTATAATACCAAAGAAGCTGTGTGGAACTATTCTGAATGAGACTCTTCCTCTGAACACCTGTTCCAACTCTGGAAGTCAGAAAGACCTATCAACCAGTGTCAATTACTCCTTCAGATTACTGATCCACCCCCATCAGTAATTATTAAAAGTGTTTTAAAGAAATTATGACAAAATTCCTATTGCAACGGATGTATAAAGCCTCAACTGGAAAAAAAGTACAGTGAGATTAATACTCTTTCAGTTTTGTGTTTACATCATGAAGTGGCTGACTTAATAACTACTCTAATTCTGGAATATATTCAAGTCATACAACACTTCAAATATCAAAAGCCTTATACAGGAGACTAAGATAGGAAAATGAAAAAAAAAAGGCATAGAGAGGACTGGTTATGGCAGCTATTGGAGATACACAGGGTAATGTCAGTTTATTCTTGAGATGAACAGTGGTTTTTTTGTCTAATAGCCATTTGGCACAAACAACCTGTAAAGGGACAAGGAGAAAAAAATTGAAGTTTTTTGGCCTTACTAAAAAACAGCTAGTTACCAAAAATCTGAGCTTTGACTGAGAAAGATTTGAAAAGTTCATTTTCCCAAAATAATAATAATAATAAAAATTATCAAAAGTGATGATATGATGCAAATGCAAAGTTATTAAACACATAAAATACAATATTTAGACTTCCCCCTGGAGTTATATACATAGATACATGGTGGATCACACTTCATGTAAAGTAATAAAGAGAAAAAGGCAATCAAGAATGGCTTTTGGGGATTTGTGTCCCAAGATTTCATTCCTATTCATCCTATTTCTAAGATGACCAGACCTAAATTATATATTATATATTATACTCTTTTTAATGCAAGTATTAATTTGACTCAGTGTTCCGTATTAAAACTTCCCTTAAAACAAAGGGAAAAGTTGCAAAGTTTGTATTTCTGACTTGGAAGTATTTTAGACCACAGAGTTCTCCAGCCATCCTAACACTGTCCACACAAGCAGGATAATAACCAGCTACTGCACTGCCAGAGAGCAGCTCCTGGTCCTCACCTTGCAGCCATGCCTGCCACGCTCACGCCTGGCTACTCTGAGCACACGTGTACATGTATGGAGAGCACACTTGGAGTACCTGGGACACTGCCACAGCACTCCTACCAGCCTTGTGGGATACTATCCTGCTACAGCATGCCCTCTGCAAAGTACAGTCACTGTAGCCCTAAGAATCAGAAATGTCAGAGGTGCCAACCCTGGCACATTCAACGACCTAACAGCTTCAGAAATCAAATTTCGATTTGGCTGAGTAGTGCTCTGATTTTATCCTGCCTGTTCACTCCTGAAGAGAAAGGCTGCTTGTGTCAGAGTTCAAGCTGCAAGAGGTAAGGTGTGCAAGCTGTCATTTCCTGTTAGCAGCATTAGGTACCTTCCAAGAAAGACAAGGTTACATAGGTTATTAGAGCACCAATAGGAAGCTTCTGGAGCTAGTCTTGACTGCAAATATTCCCTTGTCAATAAGGAACTGCTAAAAGGCTTACTGTTTAAAGTGTTCAATTTCTATTCCTTCTAGATACAGAAATAAAAGGAAAATTGGGGACCAGCTCTTGCATAATGAATTTGGAAGTTTGGATTTTCATGAAGTCATCACTAATAAGAAAAGAAAAAACAAATCTACACTACTGCAGCATAGCACTGAGAATAGCAAGAGTCCCTTTGCACAGCCAGGCACAGGGTAAAAGCTATAAAACATCTGCTGCAAAAAATAAACCTTCAGCCAGCAACTGAAATTTTTGCTTTAAACAATAACAATAATCTTAGAAATAAGATTTGTTTGAAAGACAGGTTTCTGGTTCAGTGTGTTTGCCATAAAAAAGGAATTGAAGGTTACCTTTCTCTACCAGATAGGAATTGTATAGCAATTGCATTAATCATCTTCTCTTTACCATTTTCACTCAAATACAATGGAAGAGATTCTGAACTATACGTTCCTGAACTATACAACCTCTGTGCAGCCCTCAGTGACTCCAGAGATTCTCTCTTGTACATCCTGAACTACAAAGCAGGTAGAGGGTCCCTCCCACATGAACCTCTGTTTGAAACAGATGTAGAGGGAAAACAAAGATCCAAAAGAAGAAGCAGAGTGCCGAATTTCATGCTCTGGACTGTAGAAATCACTGAAACCATCTGTAAAGACTGGCCAGTTAGTTTCTTGTACCAATCTTCTCTGCTATACTGGTTTGTGCTGGGATGGAGTTTTTCTTCATAGCAGCCTGTCTGACACTGTTGTGTGACCAGACAGTTTTGGAACACACCAGTGTTTTAGGGATTGCTGAGCAATGCTTGCATAGCAATCAAGGCCTTTTCTGCTCCTCAGACTGTCCTGAAAAGAGAGCAAGCTGGGGGGGTGGGCAAGAGGCTGGGAGGGGACACAGCTAGGACAGGTAACCCCAAATGACCAGATGGACACCCCATTTCATAAGATGTCGTGCTCAGCAATAAAAGCTAGAGGAAGAAGGAGGAGGTTGAAGTTATGGTCACCTGGGAAGACATGTCTTTTTACCTGACAAAGCCCTTCTTTCCTGGAGATGGCTGAACACCCACCTGCCGAGGGGAAGCAGTGAATTAATTCTTCATTTTGCTTTGCTTGTGCATGCAGCCTTTGCTTTACCTATTAAGCTGTCTTTATCTTGAGGCACTGGTTTTCTCAATCTTACCCTTCTGACTCTCTCCCCCTTCCCACTGGTGGGGGACACAACGCAAGGGGCTATGTGCTGCTTACTGAGATTAACCTACAACATTTCCTGTGTTCACAGCACAGACTGACTCACTACCTTCCCCTGCTGCATGCTGTCTTCCCTCACTTCCTCTGCAGGTTAAACAGACCAGAATAAGCAGACTTTCATGCTGCACTATACAGCCCTCTTACCTACAAGAGAGCCTATCTGCTCACCCATAAACACTAACATATTACAGTTCTCAGGGACAGGAACAGCCTCCCATGAAAATGCAATTCCATTCTTGGATGATCTTCAAGTTTTACTGTTACAATATTACTAATCTTCAGAGCAGCACTTTGAGGTCCTCAGGGTTTTAACATGAGCAAAGCCAATGGGAGTAACAAGCTGAAGAAGCCAGACAGAATCAAGCCTTTCCCACTTTCAGCTTCAGTGCAATCAACAAATTCTTCCCACAAATCCCCAAGGCTTGCACACCAACCTAGCTACAGCCCAATACAGTACTCTCCCAAAATCTCAGCAAACTTCTCAGACCTTGGAATGCTTCAATACCCATCCTTGTAGCTGGATTTGGGCCAGTCCATAAAATGCAAGGTCTGTGTGCTCTGCAATATACATCACCTTTCTTTAAAGATACAGCTAGTGTATGTCCTCGATCAGTGAATACAAAAACCAAAACATTTTAGGTGGGAATGGACTTCCTGAGGTCATTTAGGCTGCCATGATGCTCCAATCAGATGTAATGGAACCAAGCTGCTCAGGGCTTTGTTCAGTCATCTGAAACACCTCTAAGGCATTTTCCACCATCACTCTGAGGAAAGCATGGTCCAGTATTTGATCACTTCATGGTTTAAAAAAAAGTAAAGAATTTCTTCACATTTCACCACACTAGATCATTCCACACAATGCAGAAATGAGGTTTGCATTCTTCTAAAGGGATCTCCCTGCTTCCTGTATCTATGGCAGTCTCCTCTCATATTAACTAAATTACATATAACTCAAATTAACACAGATAAGCATTCTGGTATGACAGACAATCAACACTCAAGACACCATACATTGTTTTATCGGCTACATATGACTGGGGAAAAAAATTAAAAAGCCAAAAAGTTACCTTTAAACATATATTTTTCATAGCTGTTTTAACTAGATTTGTGTTACACAACAAAAGAACTTGCTCTCCATTTTTTAAAAAGTTATATTTCCAAAGTGATTGCTACCTTCTGTAGTGAAAAGAAAATAAGTAGTTGCAGCTGTACAATATTTTTCCACAAAATAGCATTTTCTTCAGCAGTCAAGAAGATAAATTGAATAGAATACTATAGAACTCAACTGCATTTAGTCTGGAATGCAGAATTTTCAGTAAGTATTCAGAGAACTTTGCAGGATTCTTGAACAAGTGATCTTGAATCTGCTGTATTTTTTTCAAGTATATAAAACCAAACACTTGACAGATTTTTTTTGCTGTATAAACATATTTTGGAGTATGAGGCAGTACAGCTTTCTGAAGAGGATCTCCGTAAAATCCAAATTCCATGGAAACTGTAGTGAAGACAAGTGGAAAGGGTCATTTAGCATCACCTCTTTCACAATCTGCTTGCTGTGAGCTGCAAAACATCCAGATGAGTGAACCGAGACTCCACAGTCTTATTATTAAGGGGAATGATAGTTACTTTTTACTTAAAACACACACGAAACCTTCAAATTGTATGTGTAGGGGGGGGGAGAGGGAGGGAGAACCTTAGATAGTCACCACATGCCCACCAAGGGGGAGAGTACAAAAAAACTTAGATTAAAATAATAAAAAGGCTATGAGATAAAAGGAAAAGATTCATTCTCTACTTCCTATCAGCAGGCAATGTCCACTTCCTGGGAAATGGGGCCTCAATACACATCAAATTTGCTCTGGAAGACAATTTTAAAATGAATGCTCCCATTTATACCACCACCACCCCTTTTGTTTGTCTAGGTTTTAGTTTTGTTTGGGATTTTTTTGTTTTCAATGTTTTTATTACTGAGCACATTATCATGTGGTATGGAATATCCTTTAGGCCAGACTGGGTCAGCTGTCCTGGTTACCTCCCTTTCCTAATTCTTACCCACTCCCAACTTAATGGCCTTAGGAAGGAGGCTGGAGACAGCCTTGATGCTGCACAAGCACTTCTCAGCAAGCACCAAAACATTGCACTGTTATCAACACCATTCTAGCTACAAACACAAAACACAGCACTATTAAGGGCTTCTATGGGGAGAGTTAAAGTTAAATCCATCCCAGCCAGACATCCCAGTAGTTCAGTACATTTAAAGCTGAGAAAATCCCACCTAGGTACCATTGGACAATGAGAATAAAGACAAAAAAGCCTACACTCAACACATGATTGGCACATCTCTGGTCTAACTGCTGCTTGGGAGTAGAGTTCAAATGCACAAGCACATTTCCACTGAATATGCCAACATTTGGCATTTGACATGCTTGAAGGGATTTTTACCACCATCTACAGGTAACAAGCAACTGAACAAATATCCCACAGGTACATATCCCAAGGAAAAAAAAAAAAAAGTCACAGAATGATTAGGCTAGGAAGGGGCCTTCAAGTTCATCAAGATCCAACATCCCTAAGTGGACAGAGACGCCTCCCACTACACCAGGTTACACAAGGCTTCATCCAGCCTGGCCTTGATCACTTCCAGGGAAGGAGCAGTCCCTACACTTAAAAGCATCATTACTTCTCAATATACTGTTTGTTCCTAGAAATTTTTATGGATGAAAAACTTAAGCCCAAAAGATCTGAGCACATTTTACAAGGACCATATTTAAAATGATCACTCAGTTCCACTGCCATGTTTTGAATCCACCCTCAAGTTCAGCTGCATTCAAGAATTGTCAGGTCACACACAATGAATCACTTCCATCTTCTTTTGCAGAAATTCCCAAGACTACTACTGCCTCTAATCCTACTAATGAAGTCCTATACTATGAACCTTATCAATATGCTTTTAAGCACTTCAGTAACATTGTATACAGATCCTTGTTCCCTCCTCCCTAAAAAGAAGGTAGCACACAGAAACAGTATGGCAATTGAAAGCTAAACACTGAATAGCATATCCCTTTCTTCATTCATGCAAGAGAGACAGTTCCCTACTTCTCATATAAATACCCACTTTCTTATACAAAATCATAGCCAGGCATAGCTTTGAGAAACAAAAGTGCTCTTCTACCAAATCACAGCTGCAAAGTTAGTTGCTTGGCAACACTGCCTGGAAGAATCACATATTGCTGTCCATAGCTCCACTCTGACAGGGACTGAGCTACCATCTCTGCATCTCTGTCCTCCAGGGTCTATGGAAAGTAAATATCTCTTCAAGAGAGAGAGGGTGCAGCTGACTATCTAGGCTTACTGAGACAGGTAGCATGTTGACCTGTGCAGTTTTCACTTTGTCTTATTAAAATGTTACCATCTCCATAAGCTACAAAATTAGTGCTCCCTGTGTCTATTATCTACCAGACTGGTAGCATTGGGATGTTCCCTGAATGTCCAAGTTCTTCCTCCTCTTCAGACAGTGGCTGTGGAACCCAAAACCATCTGGCTCCTCTGGCTGGAAGAACACAGATCTCATAAGCATTTTGAGTAAGCTAGAAACAAAGCAGAAACTCAAGTTGTCTTTATTGGGTTAAATTTCACAGCACCAAGTGGGAAGTCCTTGACAGTATGTACTGAAACATGCAAGTTTCTCACCTATTGGGAAGCAGTAAGTGGTAAAGAAGAAAGAGGAGAGACTAAATAAAGGTTAGCATAATACCATGTAATTATACTGTAAAGAGATTAATATGAAATAGGTGTCCATCCAAATCTCAATTTGCCAAGTTTTCATAAAGAAAATACAGCAGGTTTGTGTGAATTCACACAAAAGCCAAGCTCTCGGCAAATATCAATCAGATAATGGGTCCGAACAGAAGGAAAACAAACCTGTAGTAGTTTCTGTTTTGGCTCAGTCTTCCAAGGGGACAAGATTTTCAGTGACAATACAATACAGAGTTCCAACAAGCAGTTTGAAGATCCAGGGAGATTTCTGACACAAGAATCTCTAGTTCTAAGTAACTTTCTACCAGCTCTAGGAGTCAGCTTAAGTTGAGAGGATATTCTAGCTTGACTTAAAACAGCATTTTAGTTACATACAAAGACACCAGCGACCTTTCTACGGAACCTCTCAATCCCCAGTTCCTACAGATGCCTAGTTTTGGTCCTTTTTACCTCTGGATGCACGAAACACAGGAAAATTTATTTCAAGCCAAGTCAACAGTCTACTACAGTCTGTATTTACTGCTGTTAAATCACCTTTCTCTCATAAAGGACCGTAACTTTAACCAAGAACCTACTTTTAGTCTAGGTAGGCAGATGTTTGCACTAGGGGTAAGGGGAAAAATATATGGTATCTGCACTGGGACTCCATACCAGCTTCTAAATGAGGCAACAGCTGAATTGGATCTGCAGTAGCTGACACTCGAAGGGATTCCTAGAGATCACCTGGTCCAATCTCCCCCAACTCAGAGAGAAGCAAACTACAGCAGCTTGCTTAGGATTGTTCCCAGTCAAGTTTAGTTATCTTCAGGGATAGAGACTTCACAGCCTCTCTGCATCATCTGCTCCAATGTTCAAACTCTCCTAGAGTAATAATAGTATCCTCTCATATTTTAATGGAATTTCCTTTGCTTCAATTTGTGTTCATTGTCACTTGGTCTCATCACTGGAGACTACAGTCAAGTCTGCCACTGTTATCTTTGTTCTCTGTCACCAGGTATTCATTGATAAGATCTCCCCAGTATCCTTCTCTCCTCCAGGGTAAACAATCCCAGCCCTCTAAACCTCTCTTATGTCAGACATACTAACCTCCTTGTCTTAGTGCCCCTTTGATGGACATGTTCCCATCTCTGTTTCTCCTGTAATGTGGAGCCCAGAACTGGACACAGCACTACAGATGCTGTTTTGTCCGTGCTGAGGAAAGCAGAATGAACACTTACTTCCCTCTTGCTTCTGATGATGTTCTTCCTAAAATTCAGTCCAAGATGACATTGGCCACCTTTGTGGCAAAGATACATCATAGGTTCATGACCTCTTTGGGATCTACAGGACACCCAGCAGCTCTTCTGTATCCCTAGACCCTCTTCCTAGGGGCAGGGCTTCATATTTCCCTTTGTTGAATTTCATTCTGTTCCTGTTGGCCCATTTCTTCAGTCTGTCAATTTGTCTGCTCCCAGTAGCAGCACACCCATGTGGTTTATTAACCACTACTCCCAGTTTTGTATCCCCTCAAGCTTGCCAAGGGTGTTGTCTGCCCTATCACACAGGTTGTTAATGAGTGCTGCCATCAGTATCAGGCCCTGAGGTTACAGGTAAGTTTGACCAACTGTATTCTTCTCTCTGAATAGTCTTGTTTAGCACTAGCAGCTAAAGTAGCCGAAACCTTAGGCTGCAAGAGCTGATCAAGAGTAAACTTTTTGATAAAACTAATGCTGCTAACACAAAACTGGCTGAATACAACCGATGCAGGTGGAATGAATAAGATAAGAACCAAGGAAAAAAACTGCACGAAAGGTGGTGAAAACTTAAGAAATCAAGAGAACCACCAACCAGAATTAAGTGATTGGATTTGGGGATCGAGTGCTGGGGGTTACAGGTTGAGAGACATAATCTAGGGCAGGGGTCCCTCTCTGAAGGCAGTCATCTTGAGCTGCAATCTGAGCTAAATTAACAGCTGACTGTCCCCTGAGGCTGATAATTGCCTCTCTCAAATCCTATAGAAAGCATGGATTAAAGAGGGAGCCAGCATTCCAGGAAAGGGTACCTCCCTGAAAGTCTGCTTATCACATACATGTATCTCATTGCTTTCTCTGTACTGTTGGCAAAGACTTCCTAGCGCTGCAGTACTGCTGTGTTTTCTTCACATCATTCAGACCAAAGAGAGCAGATTCACAAAAAGGCAGTTTCAGTTCCACAAAACAAGATACAGAAATAAAGTGAAGGTCAACAACTGATACTAAGGGCATCCTGCAGTGGCATCTTTTCTGTGTCACTACGGGATGATAGAACCATAGCTTAGATACCATTAGGAGACATCAACAGTTCCTAATGAAACAGTGTCTTATCAATACTAACGATCTACTACTATTAATAATCAATACTAATAATAATTTTTCAGAAACTTCCCCACCATAATGGTCCATGCAAAAAAACCATCTTAAACTTCCCAGGCATATACTTCTAAATGCAGGGCAGCAAAATGAAGGACATAAGGATTTCTGCATCTGTGTAATCTGCACCTGAGAGAACATAAAAATTCATAGTACACATAAAAAAAGTGTAGTGAAAAAAAAAAACCAAACAAGTCCTATAGATATTTTTATTTGTAGTCACAGAAAAAATTCAGGTTGCAAGGAAACTTCACAGGCCATCTAGCCTCTGGAGCAATGCTAACTTCAAAGCCACACCATGCCACTTCAGATCTCATCCAAACAAGTTCAGCTAAGTCCTGAAGAACAAAGACTGCACCACCAAATAACATTTTAAGGGCTTTGGTAAAAATCCTTCAGGCTGTGCACACAGTTTCAACACCAGGAATGTGTATTTACAAACAATCCCAATCTATTACAAGCTAAACAAGTTTCCTGCAACTTATTCCACAGTATTTTTTGCACTACTGAGAGTGAAGAGATGGAAAGAAATCCTTTCCCTACAGGCAGGAAAAAACCACCACCAGAATGACCCAATCATGCAACACTCTGTCCACTTACAAGTTTTAAACTAAAGCTGTCTCACTCCTACCAGCAGGAGAGGTATCTTCTAAAGAACTCTTTTCTCAGGTGTGAGTTAATTATAGCTCTCAAGGCCACAACAGCAGCTATTTCCTACAGCGTTTCCATCTCATGCAACCAGTGTCAGCAACAGATAAAAGGGAATATAAAACAAAACAGAGCATTGGAGTAGTTTAGTAGCATGGAATCAGAAAAAAAAAAAAATCCTGATGAGTGTCAGGAGAGACTGAAGGGAATTTCTGATCTCTAGAGTTCTTTGAAGGCATTACCTTTTCACAGAGGCCAGAAAAATAAGTTTAAGTACCAGATGATCACTAGTGTTTCTAATTATACCATTCCTTACTATTGTTTGATGTCAAAACATATTATTCCAGTTGCTAAGCAAGACCCACTGTTGTGGGTTAACCAAGCAGGTAGTTAAACACCCCACAACCGCTCACATAGGCGCCCCCTTCCCTACTCCTCAGTAAGATGGGGGAAAGAACATTGGGGGGGGAAAAAAAAAAAAAGGAGAAGTAAAACTCATGGGGAGAGACAGACACTTTAGTAGGACAGATAGGGAAGGGAAAACAATAATAACAATTATGATAAAGGATTCACAAAATAAATGACGCCCAGTGGAACTGCTTATCACCCACTGATGATGCCCAGACAGTCCCTGTACAGCTACAACCACTGCCCTCCCAGCCAACTCACTCCAGTTTTTATAGTTCAGGGTGACATCACATGGCATGGAATATCCCCAGTCACAGCTGGCATGGCTGTGACCCCCCCCAGCCTCTTGTGCAACCCCAGCCTCCTCGCTGGCAGGTAAGAGAAGCTGAGAAGTCCTTCAGAGTAAGCACTGCTTGGCAACAAACACCAGTGTGTTAGCAACATTATTCTCATCCTAAATAAAAAAAGCAGTATTACAACAGCTACTAGGAAGAAATGTAACTCCCTCCCCCTAGCTCAAAAACCAAGACACCCGCCCTGAATCAGAGTGGTTTGTCTTCATTACTCCTACTGGAAGGATACTGTGGAGCCTCACTGGACAGCTAGAAGACTCCAGGTGTTTTTATCTGTTGATTCATATTCTGGTCTGCTCTGTTTGTATGACCTTCAGCAACCTGACCTCCCAGAACAACCTGGGAATAGAATTACACAGAGAAGTACTAGCAATTTCTTGATCCAAGTAACCTTTAGTTACATCTTACATTTGCAGCTACATTCACTGGGACAAGATATCCATAAAGCAGTAAGCAGCAACTACTTGGTAATCACTGTGTTCAAACTTAGTATAGGGCAAGAAGTTGCACTCATCTCATGTGGGGAACTGGCCTCCAGTGTAATCCAACTCCATTCCACCTCTCCTAGGTCTCATTTTGGTAGTTCCTCCACCTTAGGAGGAGGATAGGAGAGGTCTTCACCTGGAAAGTAATCTGCCAGTGCCTTGTCATACAGAAAGCTTATACTGACCCAAAGCATTCTTTAACTGACAGCCAGGGAAAAAAGCTGAAGCCTTGAATAGGCTGAAGGCAAGAGACATCCATTTGCTTTAGGTTCATTCTGGAGGAAGACATGACTGTATATTTTCATATACAGTGTAAGATTAAGGCAGTGAGAAGACCAGCAAACAAAACAAGCAAGTATCAAAAGCAGCTTCACAAAAAATAGGGCTCATACAGTTAGTCTTCCAGTCATAGAAGGGAGCACATGCAAAACATAATTGTCTACAAAAAAACCCAAGTCTGAACAGCTATAAACACATCTGGAATATTCCATATTTATTTTGCCAATTTGCCCATTCCAGTTTTTTAGTTCCCCACTGCTAAGAGACTTTGGTTTGAGATTGGCAAGTTGGCAGGAAAGTTAAAGTTAGGTTAACTTGAAGCCAAAACTGTAACAACTAGTTCTGGCTCCCGAAATTCTGGTACTGCAATCCTTCCTGTTCAGTCTCTCCCTCTACCTGCCACTCTTCAGCCATAGAAAACCAAGTCCTCAGTCACATACAGATATCCAAAGATTGTACAATACCACTACAAATACTGAAATGCATTTTCATTAATATCTTAACAAAATAATCTAGTTGAACAAGCAACAGTGCCAATGTGACATTCTGTACTAGGATTCTGGTGAGATATACCTGGTAGTGCTTGAACACTGTTTAAATTAATCAAGTAAACATTAAAAAACAAAACAAACAAGTAACAGAAAAAACACACCAAAAAAACCCCCACACAACCAAGTCAACAGAACACCTCCTCTAATACAGAAATTTTATTCACCTTTTCTGAAAGCCCAACACATCTGCAATTGCCTATACAGAGGTCTGCAAGCTTTCAATTATGCTATTTTAACTTTGCTGCTGTTAAATTTCCCAAACAACTGACAACTCAGGTAATTGCCTTCTTGACAGGGAGACAAATTTACAAGGAGATTTCAGTAATCAATCAATTTGTAACAAAGCCAACATCCAAATGCAAGCATGACAAACAGAAAAGGTAGGTTAGAGAGTACTCACACAGGCTTTAAACATACATCTTTTGTTGAAACAATGATTAAAACACCATTTGGAGTCTTACAATCCACATTTTTGGAGATGGTCACAATTCACTAAGACTAATTTCCTCCAGTTTACTTTACAGGCCTACTTGCTTATATGGCTAATCCTCTGATACTGGTGAGTATGCCTCTTTCTAAGAAAAAGCACCTCCTTGTGCTTCACACTTTTCAGCTCCCAAGTACTTGATTCAGTATTGCTTAATATCAGTGCCCAAATAATACCAGCTTTGCTGCCAAGCAATAACACATGCCCAGGAGTCTTCTGGCATATCATGACTATGTGCAAGGTACATAGAAACAGAAAACTATAGCCCCTGTAGTCAAAGGACTGCTGACAGAAGTTAGCAGGTTTCAATTTTGGCTCCATTTGACAGATCTCCCAAGAGGTGCTATTGCTTAGAGATTCTAGTATCATCACTGGAACAATATTCAAAACTCATTTAAAGTCTCTCTACAGAGAAACAAACAAACAAAAAAATCACATGCTTTACAACAGCTTTCAGCATACAGACAAGACAGATGGACAGATATACAGCTACTTCTGTCTCCTAGAATATTCCAATTCCTTCTAGCTTTACCTAGTTATACACACAAAAGGAAAACAAAGGAAGTCTGGGTGCTTATATCTTTCAAAAATTCAGGACGACTTAAGTTACTACCAACATGGTTATGTCCTACAAATAGAAGAAACAGTAGTATAAATACTTCCCAGTAGTTTAACACTGGGAAGACATCTACTGCCTTATGTAGATGACTGTTCAGATAGAGATGAGTAGTTGGAATACAGACAAGAACTGTCTTGTCAAACGTTATCCCAACCTTCTCCCTCTTTCAGAAATCTGTGATTGCAAAGACAGTTCCGGAACCTTTGATTTTTAGGCTTCTTACCAAAACAGATATCATCTAGTTCTCCCAGTAGCTGTTAAGACTTACAGTTTGAATGTGACATATGATGACTTATGGCCCTACAGCAGGTAGTTTCCAACACATTTTAGCGGTGACAGTCAGATTCATAGCAGCTATTTCAACAGGCAAAAACCAAATACAGAATAAAAAGCACTTCCAGAAACTGTTGCCAGAGTCAGCAATCCTAATTATTGCATAATGCTTACTCTGGCAGATGTGTCCTCAGCTGTACTCTCCCCCTCCCAAAAGACTTGCAGACCAAAGCTGTCCAATCTATCTGCACACCTTGTACTTGAAAAAGTAAGCCAAAAACCAAAGTTCAGGTTTCTTCTTGATAAAGACTATGATTAATGATAACAAGATTATTTTGACTACTTTAAGGAAGACCAAGAGGTAGCTTTTCAAATTCTTGTACAGAGCAAGCATACAATAGTACAGGAAAGGTACATGATTGAAATTTCACAATGCAATGTAAATGTTGGTCATATGCTTGAGAGCAAGGAGAGCTTATTCAGTAATATGGGAGTAAGTAGTTAGAATAATAGTAAATACTGTTAATCATCTTTTTGATATGAGAAGTAAAAGCCAGGAGAGAAGCCTTAATGATATGAAGGCAGTTCAACAGTGGCACTGTAGTAGATATGATGAAAACAATTAGCAACAAAAATGCAAAATGGACTACATTAAGTTTTTCAGGGTCATAAAGGATATTTAAGATTTTAAGACTAACTGCCTAAGAATTCTCAGAGCCTCAAGACTAGCAGCTAAAACAGATACACAAGTGCAGTCTGCAAGATTTCAACATCCCTTGGATGTGACTATCTGAAGAGATGCCTGAGGTAAAAGTAATACCTAAGATTTAAGACAGACTATAACAGAAGGGGAAGGAATCAGTGATGACAGCCTCTTAGCTTCAAGTAGAAACCCATGCTGAATTTGGGTTGATGCCAGCTATCTGAAAGACCATACTGAAAATGGCTTTAAGTATTGCCAAAATAAGACCCAAGATACAACTGCAACTCAGTTAACACAATGAGTATTAAATCACACATTTTGTTAGTCACAAAGATAATGTTGCCCAACAATTAGGTACAGGAAGAAAGCAAGAAACACAGCTCAGGGAATCCTATTGAAACAAAACAAAAACAACTACCCCACAGGCCCCCCCCCCAAAAAAAGAAAAAACAACCAACCCAAAACAGGAAAAGCATGCATTTTGAATTAGGCTGACATCACAGAAGTCCTAAATATTTTGTCATGTTCATATCTGCAGAACCCAGGATGAAGAGAATCCATAGTGGAACGGGCAATAGGGAATTTCAGACTGCAGTGACAAACACATCCAGAGATGAAAGGGATGCTGTTAGTGATTCAAGAGGTGAAGAAGACTGTCACAGCCCAGAGACTCTGGTTAGCTAATAGTGCCATCCATGTTAAAAACTGCTGCCTCAGACATCTCTGCATACCAGGAATAGCAGAACTACAACTCTGCCAGACACCAGAAAGCATTCATTAGCATTCAAGCACCACGGATTAAGTGTGAAACATATTAGGAAAAAACAGATGGCTGCAACTGAAAGAAATATCTTTCACTTCTCTTCTTTGGGGAAACAGGTTTGAACAAAGGCTGACAGGACAAGGAAGAGTGGAACCTGGTACTGCGTACTCACAGCAAGCTTAATTTTCAACCAGAGACTCACTCATCTTTTTTTCTTCTGAGCCACTCATCTTCTGGAAGTATACAGAAATCTAGACTTCAGGGAAGAGTGGAGGCATCTCAGTATTGTTCACACAGCTTATCTTCCTAGAAGGAAACTTCCTAAATGTAAGAAAAGAAATCTGTACAGTGTCCATGTACGAGTATCTCTCAGTCAAGTGCCTCTAGAATAGCTGTAACTAAAGAGAGCTTCATACCACAGTATCCCCTTCAACTACAAGATAACTACACAGTTAACAAGAGGAGTGCAGGTAAAGGCTGATGGCACTTACAAAGGTTATAAAACACAAGATTTAAATTAAGAATAACCCCAAGAGGATAAGATACACACAAATTAAAATAATAATTAAAACAAAAAAAAATTAATCCCATCAGCACTGTAAGCTCATGTTGCATCACACAGTATTTTCATGTCAGCTTTCCTGATGGGCAGGGTGAAAGCATGACATGACTGGGGCATACAGAAAGCCAAAAAGGGCAGACTGGGGCCAAGCAAAAGAGGAGACCAGGAAGCCTTCAGATTTTATTAAGGCAGGTATATAAAATAATTTCTAGAAAGATGGAAACTGAATTGCAAGTACTAGCAGAAGACAACTTGATCAAGAGATTGGCAGGTCCTCCAGAACCTCAAGAGAAAAATTACTAACTCAGGATACATCAAAACTTGAACTTAAGAAAGCAAGCTTCTGTGACAAGAGAAAAATGAAAGGAACAAAGAAAAGAGTGGTGGATAAAGATACTAAACAGAATAAATATAAGAAGGAAGAAGTTGAAAGTGTAGTTATTGGTGAACTGAAGTGGAAAAAGATACCAAGGACTACAGAGCCTTACAAATTATACTTTGACCAGGTGATGGTTAGGAAGAGGGCATTCAGAAGACAGGACAAAAATTAGTTGGAGAATTCTACACTTCTTGATCTTGATCAAAGCAGGTCCAAGGCCTGCATTATAGAACAACACTCAAATGTAATTCCATCAGCAAGCAACTCAGAGCAGCATTGAGCACAGAAATCTGAAGCGCCAATAATGTACAAAACAAGCATGATTTTTCCAGAAAACAACTGGCAATGGTAAGTCTCTTACATGGTAATAGAGAGCTTAGGGGAATGAATAGCTGTGCTAGAAAATGGTTAAGAGTTACTTGCAAAATCGTAAAGATCTATGATCTCTGGTATAACCCACATTATGTACTTCTTTGGGTTATATATGAGGAAAACGGTCTTACTTTTGAAGTAGCAGGCATGGATTATAAAGGAAAATTACAGTGGCATTCACAGTTGCTCAAACTAGTTTACCATACTTAACCTCCACTTGAGGTGGAAGAGGACTGAGCAAAGCAGCTCTAGAGCTAAACATATGCTGTGAACACCTGGTTATTAGCCAGGAAGTATTATGCTTAATAACTTGCTCTGCAATCATCTTATTTAGAGTAACATCTTAACAAATCGTCTCCAGATGAAAGACGGACATGCTACATTTTTCCATTTCAAAGCCACAGGACCCAAAGTAAACACAAATGCAAGTATAATGCAAGTATACATCTACTTTTGCATGGAATAAAACTATCAGACTGAAGAGAGGCACGATCTGTCGGCCACATAACCTTTAAAATCTCATTCATCACCATTCCTCTGCGACATGGTTAACCAAGCACAGGCACCCAGGTTCAAAGAGCCTGGCATTCGTAAGACTGAGTCAACATTAAAGCGCATTCATTGCTTCAGACACTCAAACCTACACCTCATCCGGCACCTATCCCCAGCATCAGCCACTGTCATCCCTAAGGCCCAGGGACACAGCCCTGATCAATACTTGGCTGCACTGTAGGAGGACGCGGCGGTGAAACTTCAGGAAAGGGCTAGGCCAGTCACTGCACAAAGCCTCAGCCGGGCGGGTTCCTGACTTTCGGATACGGCAGCTACCAGCCGGACAGAGAACCGCAAATCGGTTCACAGGGAAATTAAAGGCTATCTGCCTCCCATCAGCGTTCTCCCCAGGTCGCACAGATTCCTGCTGCTGCCTCTGCACCGTGTCGGGAAGGGGCCGGTCGCCGCGGACGGGAGGGCGGCCCCGCCAGAGCCTCGCCGCCCCTGCGGACGTGGAGCGGGGCGGGGTGGCGGGGCAGCGGCCCTGCCCCGGCCACGCTAACGATCCCCGCCTTCAGAGGAGACCCTGCCGCGCCGGGCTCGGGAGGACAGAGGCAAGGCCCGTGGGCAGCGCCTCACCTGGGCCGGGCCGGCTGACAGACCGCGTCCCCCGCCCCCAGCGCCCGCCCGCCCGCCCCAGCGTACCCTTGGCCTCACAGTCCGCGCAGTACTTGTTGTCTTCTTCCCGCAGCAGCTTAGCCAGGATGGCCTGGTGCTGCTCATTCTGCTTCTGCGCCTTCTCCCGACAGGAGCGGGTGGCCATGACGACGGCGGCTGCTGCTGCTGCTGCTACGGCGGCGGCGTCTGTTGCTGGTGGCGGTGGGGAGCGGGAGGGGTCCCGGGGCGGCACCGCTGGGGACGCGGCCGCTCCTGCCCTGGTGCAGCCACGGGAACCCAGCTGCCGCGAGCGCCGACTTCCTCAACCGGATCTACTTACGTTCCCAGACGCATCCGCCTCCCGCGCGCGCACACGCCCACCCTCTGCCTCCCCAGCCCTGCGTCGGAGGTGAAAAAAAATAGTCCTGCGGCTCCTAATGCCGCGCGGGCACGTGGACCTCCCCCGCCGAGCGCTCCAAACAGCGGCGGTGGCGGCGACCCTCGGGGCTGGAACCGTTTTGGCTTGGGAAGGGCACGGAGGGGACACCTGTGAGTGAGGGTCACGTCGCGGGTACGAACAGTATCCATCCGCCGGCAGGTGACCCCGCCCCCCAGGTAGCGCCCGGGGGGTGGGCGGGGCTCAGCGCGAGCCGCCGCACCTGTGCGGGCGGGGCCACCCCGGGGCAGCCTCAGGGAGATCGCGCCCCGCGGTGCCGCCCGGGGCTGCGCTGTGAGGCGGGCGGCGGGGTCGGACGGCCCGGGCAGCGCTGGTTGTGCGGCGGGGAACCCCGGAGCATCAGGGAAGTCTCCCCGCGTCCTTCAGTCCCTGTGCCGCGCAGCGGTTCGGGTGTCTGGGTCCCTTCTCGCAGCTCCGGGGCTCACCTGAAACCCGCCCCGCCCGCAGCGTTCCCCTCAGCGCCGCCCGGGCGGGAAGCCCCGTGTAGGTCAGGCTCCCCACGACATGGCGCCTGTCCCGATGTGGTAGCGCCCCAGCCCTCAGTGCGGTTGGCTCAGACTCGGCGGTTCAGCTGTGTCAAGGTGGATCTCCACCTTCCACCGCGTAAAGCGATTGTTGTACCCTTACACAAAGCGGTGTGTGGTCGCTTGTCCTTCTCCAGCTCGCAGCCCGTGAATGGCAAATGCAACGAAACGTAAGGCCGAGTGATCCACTAGTGCCGGTGGCACTGTGTGGCTTTGGGGCAGACATCTCTCTGCAGGCCGGTGCTGGGAGAAGAGAAGCTGTTAGAGCTTCTTGATTAAAAGGACTCCACTGTGGCATTAATTTCTGTGAAGACGGCTGGGAGAGCTGGGGTTCTTCAGCCAGGAGAAGAGAAGGTTCTGTGGGACTACAAGAAAGCTGGGGAGGGACTTTTTGCAAGGGCATGTAGTGATAGGATAAGAGGGGGTGGTTTCAAAATGGGAGAGGGTATATTAGATATTTGGAAGAAATTCTTGACTGTGAGGGTGGTGAGACGCTGGTACAGGCTGCCCAGAGAAGCTGTGGCTGCCCCCTCCCTGGAAGTGTTCAAGGCCAGGTTGGATGGGACTTACAGCAACCTGGTCTAGTGGAAGGTGTCCCTGGCCCATGTAGGGGGGTTGGAATGAGATGATCTTTAAGGTCGATTCTGTGATTAATTTGCCTCCAAAACACATGTGTTTGTGTCAGTAAAAAAGCATTGTGGGTAGCAGAGACCTTACAATGTGGAGAATGCTGTGCTTTTTCACTCCCTCTGAGGTGGTGTGAGGCACTGAGGAAGGCAGTGCTGTATCCCAGGCTGCTTAGTGAATTGGACTCAATGTACCTGTGCTGGATTTTTGTAGCCAGGGCTGCGCGGACCTACACTTTCTCTCATGTTAAGCATTGGGTCTCTTTTCAGTCTTTTCTTTCTCCTTTTTTATTAGGTCCCTTCACTGAGTACTCTTGAGCCTGTACATCAGTTACATCCTTTTTTGTCATCTCACTCTTAGCTTGCTTTATTTTTTTCCTCTCTAATTGAACCCTTCTGGAAAGAGCTGAAGCCTATATATAGCCTATAAAATGCTTAAGTGAGGCAGATGGAAATTCAGTATTTTTCTCGCTCAGACATTAACTTATTGAATCATGGTCTGTATCTTTCTTTTTCTGAGATCCAGTGGTTAACTAATTACCCCTACATCTGGAAGAGTTACAACACAAAGAACTGATAATACTGCACATCAAGTTAATTAGTAGTTTTACCAGCACTTAACATGGGATAATGTGCTCAGATCTCCCTCAAATAAAGTAGGGAGTTAAAGTCTGCCCATAGGCTGGGAGAGTGTCCTGGCCAGTGAGTTAGTTATTGAATATGAAGCTGCAAAATAAGAACATAGTGTTGATGCAGAATTCCAAGAGATGGTTTAGCATACTACTTGGAGGCAGTCATTAAGGGTTAAAACTAAGATCACAGAATGGCACAACAAAGTTGAGCTCCAGCTGCTTTACCACAGTGCCAGAATACAAAGGCTTTGATTCACAGAAGTGTAGAATCATTTAGGTTGGAAAATAATTTGAAGATCATCCAAGTCCAACCATTAACCTTACACTGCCAAGTCCATAACTAAAGTATGTTCTTAAGTGACATATCTGTGTGTCTTGTAAATACCTCCAGGGATAGTGACTCAGCCGCTTCCCTGGCAGCTTGTTCCAATGCTTGACAACCCTTTCAGTGAAGATTTTTTTCCTAATATGCCATCTAAACCTCCCCTGGCACAACTTGAGGCTGTTTCCTCTTTCCCTATCACTTGCTACTTGGGGAAAAAAGACTTACTGCACCACAAAGATTGTAAAACAAATTTTAATGTAGCCTGATATTAGCCGCATTTTGTTAGAGACTCAATTATTAGAGTGCAATAGTCCTGACTGCTTAAATATGACATGAAGCAGGACTGACCTCTAGCTGAATGCTTTATTTAAAAGCACACAATTGTTTTCCTTTTTTAGCCTAAAGTGCCTAAAGTGTAATGATTGTATCTTTTGTAGAAAAAATCAGCTCCAGCTAGAAGGGCAGCAAATGCCTCTATTCCTCACCATCATCCCAGAGCTCTAAGGAACAGAATGCCTTTCAGAAAGGCAACAGCTGTGCATAGGGAATCCCTGAGAAAGAGAGAAAATAACTCGCTTCTCATGTGCAAGGTAAGATCTTCCTGAGTTCTGTATCAAAGCAGCACTACCATTTTAGCAGAAAATAGATGCTTTTGTATGTTGTGATGGACTTGACCTGTATGTTACATACAGTTTGAACCTCTCTACCAAATTGTGAGAAGGTATCAAATCGCTTTAAGCAAATGGCTGAATTTAATATTAATCCATTCTCTCATTCTAAAATTAATATTGTAATACCATGGAAGGTGCCTATTGGTCCAGGTCCTGTGCTTAAAAAAAGTGTGTTTTTTTGTGTGTGCTTTGGTCCTTGCTGTTCTGATTGGTTATTTTCTTGGTCTGTGTTTGTTTGGGTAGACTGATCTGGGATATTCTCTTCTGTTGAGCATGAAGATGTGCTTAACAATTCAGAGCTTTTTGTGTTCAGCTCCAAAAATTATCCTTTCCTTCAAAGTATTTATTCCTGCTTCTGTAAAACAGTAGAAATTTGAAATCACCTACTGCACTACGGGGCTGAGGTTATAGGTTATTAATATTTTAATAGACAGTGCTTTGAAAACATCATGCTGCAAATGCATTATTCCCTGAGAGCTCAAATGAATCCAAGGAAGACAAAAATGTATCCCTTTGGCACCTCTGCTGCTTTTTTTTTTTTTTCTTCTAGATCCTAAAGAGAAGCAGAATTGTAGATGCAAAGTTATTGCCTGAAGCATTTTTTCAGGGGGGGGGAGGGAAAGAAGAAAGGATGAAGGTTGTCTTTCAGAGTACAGTATGATTTATAGAATTAGTTAAGGTCTGCCCACACCATACAGTGAAATACAGTGCAGAGGACAGAGATGTTGCCACCTAAATCTCCTTCAGAAAGAGAAGATACTCAACTGTCATGCTGAGCCTGTCAGGTTGGTGCCCTTCCCTTCACCTTTCATTAAGCCCTGCAGAGCACAGCCTATACAGCCCAGGTATGGAATTAAGTACATACTCGTGTGCTTCAGGACCTCCAGAATAGAGCAAGTGTCATGTGGCTAACTGAATTTTCTGTAAAGTAAATTAAATACTGGAGTTCTGCCATTTTCAATGCTAAAAGATGTGTTTCGTTCAACAAAAGCACAGATTTCCCCAGCATGAAAAAGACCTCTCTCTAGCTGTCAGTACTTGTCATCCTGTAGGCTATTCCACTGTTTTCTAGGGATACCTAAAGTTAACTTGGGAAGTTCATGTTGTCTTGTAAACTGATAGCTGAAATTCTGCGAATCTAGATGGCTACCATTTTCAGAAAACTTCCCACAAACCAGCTTTAAATAGTATTTGCTAATCAGGACAGTATTAGCATAAATTTAACTTAATGGAGGAGAATGCATCAGGTGCAAAGTTATTAACTGGATTGAAACCAGGTGTTAAAATAGCTGTGTTTTTCTAATGCCTCATCCTCAAATATCAAAGTCCAGAAATAAACAGGGTTGCAGTTCAAGTCACAGAGTTTGAGAATTTCTGGTTCCTAAGAATTCTTCGTGCTCCAAATGTTTTCATGCTCTTAAGAAAACAGCAAATACATACACAACAAAATAACAACTTTGTGGTAAATTAACTTTCAATAATGTTTCCAGAACTCAGCTCTTCAAAGTTGGCTGCCCGGGCTGCAGAATCTGGGCAGACTGTGGAGTCAGGTAATACAGCATCACCTGCAGTCATTGGCTGGCAGAGAACAGCAGACCCTGAGAAGTTAACCTTAACCACTGTGTTTCAGCAAACACTTGAGGTGAAATTTCTATCACAGATGAAAGGCTTGAGCTATGAGCCAGTCACCCTGGCTAGCCTGGATAGCCAGTGGAGAGAAGCAGACATGCCTGAAGGTTGTTTGTCTCCTTCTCAGACAGTTATCTGACTGGGGTGAGTTGAATTACCATCTGGAGGAGCCTGTGTTAAAAGGAGGTGAATCACTTTCAAGATCATTTGTGTCTCCTCACTGACTATATATAAAGGCTAAGAGGGGGTGACCATCTCACACCTGAGTGTAAAAATCTGAGACATTTAAGAGGTAAATTCTCAGTGCTGGCTTTAATTTATGAAAATTTTATAGCAATCTGCCTTGTGTAGGAAAATTCCTACCCAGCTCTAATTCTTGTATCTTCAAACCAAAAAGAAGAGAGGAAGCCACAGTAACTTCACATGACATGAAATAACGTTTGTATAAGGAAATTTACAACTATTCCAAGGTTTTCCTCATATTTTTCTTCTTTCCTTAAAAAGGAAAATACAGTCCCACAACAAACTCAACAAAGTGCTAAAAATGAAATATTTCTAAAAAAAAAGCTCCACAAGCTACAGCCTTCCAAAATGAAAAAGTTTAGAGTTAATTTTCAAAGCTCAATTTTAATTATCTTTTGATAATCCTTTTTAATGTTCATATATCAAAGTATATCTACATTTGAACATAGTGCTTACTTTAATTTATGCTTTACAAAACTTATACAGGACAGAACGTCTTGGTACTATAAAAAGAATCCTTATGTGATGCAAAGTTGTTAGGTACAAGGCTGCCTAAATCAGAGTTGAAAATACTATGTACATAGGACTAACAGGATTATATCTCACCATCCCCAAAATGAGTACTAAGTGTCTGACTTGAGCCTTGCAGGGTCACTGCAACTGGAAGTCTGATCTTTGACCATTGTGGGCTTGCCCCAGGAGTGGTATGAGAGATGTAATCCTGCAGTTGAGCACTTATTGCCCAGCTTGTGGAGCAGTTAGTGTCACTCCTGAGGTGGTTAAAAAACACAAAACACTGTAGGTGAGGCTGCATTTTCAATTAATTTTAGTTTCTGTATGGCAACATGACTGGAGAGATGTGATATTAGAGGTAGTAAGTTTTTCTTCCAGTTTCTTGGTTCTTCCTTTATCTCTGTGCAGAGACTCACCACCTGGTTTTAGAGGAAATCTTCACATCCCAGAGAATGCAGTCTAATTTCTACAGGTGCTGAGCATTTAAAATACATGGAAATTGAAAAATCGTGGTGTGCTTGCACTTCCAAAAATTAAGACAGAAATTGTAAAAATTAGAAAGATCTCCATCTTTTATGAAGTGGCATCATCCCAGCACGAGGACATACCACCAACAATCTTGTTTTTTTTATATTAGGAAATCTGCATTGTAAATGCAAATGAGTACCTGGGAGGTGACTCTAAATTAAAGAGATGGATGGAGATTACTAAATACATTTCAGTGAGCTTTGCTGCCAGTCATAGTTGTATAAGCTCAGAAAAGAAATACCAAACTGTAGAGGTAACATGCATACATACAATTATGTTTTAAACTACTGCATGTATTTGGCCACTAAACACTATATTTTAATGTGAATTCTAATGTAGGATGGTGTAGGTGTAGAATATAAGGAAAAGGAAGCTCCATATGGTTCCCAAAGTATCATGGAAGAGATTTTAAAAATTAAATGTTTTGCACTTTCCAAGCTCACGGCGTATTTTCAGCTATTTAAGGCTATGTGTATGTTTCAGCCTGAGTCTTTTAATTTCAATTTATCTCATTCTAAGATTGGGCTTTTTCAGCAGAAAGACTGTTAGATGGAACTTTGTGAGTCATGCGTTTGGCTCACTCAGGCTTTGAGGATAAGAATATCAGCCTTAGGTATGAGTAGTCCTTGATATCTAGCCAAGAAGAAGAGCAATAATCAGATGTAAAATCAGTTGCAAAATCATAAATTTGAAATAGGGAGAAAATAGGGAGAATAGGGAGAAATATGAAAATACAAAGTGAGACATCTGAGCCCCATTGTTATTACTAATTCATGTGCTACTGTTCAAAAGGTGGTCTTTGAAGCTTAAAATTTTCTAGTTGAGTGGGTAAGCTAGAGGACAGACACTAAATTTGGGACAGTTTTTGATCTTGGCTTCCCAGAGAATAACTTTTAATTTTAGGTCCTTAACAATAGGAACTGTGATTCATGTAGCCCTTTTTTTTCACCACAGTGAAGCCACAAGCTTGCAGAGTATAGGTTAAAGAGTAGTTGATGAAATGCAAGCTTCAGACTTTTGCAGAGAAAAGATAATCTATATATACATAGCTTTTGAGATGTTTTTTCCTCTGTAAAAGCCCTTTTTTTTTTCTTCTTTCTGTAATACTGTTTAAATACTTGTGTAAATAAATCAGTATGTATCTTTTCAGTGCCCCTTTTGATGAGAAGAATCAATAACTGAATGTTAGATCTTGCCTGTTTTAAAGTTTGCAATGTTCCTGCAGGTCTCTGTTTATGTCTTAGTAGAATATTCCTCAGAGAAGTGGAAGTGTTGAGAAGAAACATTTTAGATACTTTCATTTTATTTTTTCTCCTTCATGAAAACTTCATACTGAAGGAGAATGAGGCGGTGGGGTCATAGCAAATCATACTGTGTTTTTCTGAAACCCAGAGATGCTGAAGAAGAATGATTTCTACTTCAAAAGCTGGGTACTTTTAGTGAACTGTGAGTCTTTATCAATAAATAATGCCCACAGAACTCACAAACTGAGCTCATATCTGCAGGAAAACATATTTCTCCTCAGCCACTGGATACTCAAGAAATGAGAAAAGTGATTTTCTGTAAAAAAAGAAAAAACTGATCACTTCCCTCAGCCCTTCTGTCATTGATTGTTTGAGGAGAAATATACCTGGATGTGTTCACAGGGCAGTGGCTTTATCTAACAGCTAAAAAAAGCCTTCTGGGTGGTTGCCTCTCAAAGTGTGAAAACAGTGATGAAAGCTGTGATGTTTTCCTTGTTTTGTGTACAAAACTTGCAGTTACATGGTACAAGAAGTGTGAAGTCAGGAGAACATGAGAAACATGAGCTGGGACTCCAAGAATTTACAGCTGTTGAAGAGCTGCATGACCCTGCATAGTGTGTGCAAGAGAACAGAATTTCTATGGACAGGCATCTGACTGCCCAGGATTCCCTCCAGCTAAATATCTTGCTTCAAGTTTTTTACTTTAGGCTGACTCTGGAATTCCCTCTACATCAGATCAGATCAGGTTTCCACTGAATAGGGAAGTTTTGTGGAAACCCTCTAGAGTTTTTCTCCCTGGACAGAATCACAGAAACCTTCTAGCTGGAAGAGATCTTAAGGACTGAGTCCAACAATTACCCTGCTCTACAGAGTCTAGAGCTAGACCATATTCCTAAGCACATACAGAAAGGGATTTGTTCCTTTGCTGTTTCCTCAGCTTTGTTTGCTTTCCTCAGCTGTTTGCTTTCCTTGTTGAGCTGTATGGCACTGGTTATGCCTTACCTGGCATGTTTGTCTTTACTGACACAAGCCCAGATAGGCATGTCAAAAAGAAGAATTGACATTGCAATGTCTGTGCTTTTATTACGACAGCATCTTTGACATCAAAGTCCTGCTCAAAATACTAGTACAGTAAAGCAACAGGGATTTTCTAAAAGCAATATTATTTTGATTGTTTAGAAATAGACTTCTATCTCTAGAAAGTATATTGAATTTTCTCTTTTATGGCTTAATGATTTGCTGTTATGACAGACTTAATCAATCTAATGGGTCCGTGTTCAACGTTCTGGCAAATATAATCAGCCCTGGAGTGTTTTCTTACTCCCCAAAGACATATTGTTTCTGTGTTTATTTCATTCTGATGTTTCATCTGGAAACAGTATTTATTTTTCTTGAACAAAAGTGTACTGTTCCAAGACATACATTGAAAGTCATGTGTTTAATTTACTGAATATGAAATCATCTTTTTATTTAGGAATTGAAAGGAGAAGGTTATAGAACAAAGAGAAAGAGGGAAACATAACTCCCATTTTCAAAAAGGGAAAAGGGAAGTCCTAGGAAACTACAGGCCAGTCAGTCTCACTTCTGTGCCTGGCAAGATCATGGAGCAGATCCTCCTGAAGGCTCTGCTAAGGTGCATGAAAAACAAAGAGGTGGTTGATGGTAACCAACGTGGCTTCACCGTAGGCAAATCGTGCCTGAAAAATTTTGTGTTTTTTTTATAATGGGGTCACAGCATCAGTGGATAAGGGAAGAGCAACTGATGTCATCCACTTGGACTTGTGCAAAGCATGCAGTGATGTCCTGCGTGGAATCCTGGTCTGTAAACTGGAGGGACATGGATTTGATGGATGGGCCACTCGCTGGATAAAGAACTGGCTGGATGGTTGCACTCTGAGTAGTGGTCAAGGGCTCCTTGTTCAAATGGAGACCAGTGACGAGTGGCTTTCCTCAGGAGCTACTGGGTCCTCGCTGCTGGGACCAGTGCTGTTTAGCATATTTGTCAGTGACCTGGATGGTGGAACTGAGTGCACCCTCAGTAAGTTTGGTGATGTCACCAGTCTGTGTGGTGTGGAAAGGAGGCCATCCAGAGGGACCCTGACAGGCTTGAGCAATGGGCCCATGCCAACCTCATGAAGTTCAATAAGGTCAAGTGCCTGCACCTGGGTCAGAGCAATCCCAAAAACAAATACAGGTTAAGAGCTGAAGGGATTGTGAGCAGTGCAGAGGTAAAGGACTTGGGGGTGTTGGTTGAAGACAAGCTCAACCTGAGCTGTCAATGTGTGCCTGCAGCCCAGGAAACCAACTGTATCCTGAGCTGCATCAAAAGAAGTCTGGCCAGCAGGGAGGTGATTCTTCCCTTTTACTCCCCTCTGGTGAGTACTGCGTCCAGCTCTGGAGCCTCCAGTGTAAGAAAGGCATGGACCTGTTGGAGGGAGTCCAGAGAAGGGCCACAAAGATGGTGAGAGGGCTGGAATAGCTCTGCTGTGGAGACAGGCTGAGAGAGTTGGGGTTGTTCAGACTGAAGAAGAGAAGGCTCCAGGGAGATCTTAGAGCACCTTCCAGGGGGCTACAGGAAAGCTCAGGAGGGAGTTTTTGAAAGGGCATGTAGTGACAGGACAAAGTGTAATGGCATTAAGCTGGAAGAGGGGAGATTTAGCTAGATATTAGGTAGAAATTCTTCACTATGGGGGTGGTGAGGCACAGGAACTGGTTGCCCAGGGAAGTTGTGGCTGCCCCCTCCTTGGCAGTGTTCAAGGACAGGCTGACGGGGCATTGAGCAACCATGTCTAGAGGGGGGTGTCCCTGCCCATGCTGGGGGTTCAGAACTAGATGATCTTTAAGGTCCCTTCCAACCCAAATAATTCCATAAACAAGAACTCCAGTTTCAGAACAGGTGCAAAAGTTACAGAGAGAAAAGGAAAAAGACTGATCATTTAAAAATCACGGGGCAGACTTCAAGACAGTTTGTAGTAATAGAGTATACTGTTAAGATCTTGACTCCAGGGCAAGTCCTAAGTCTCATTTCTAAAAACTATCTACACAATGTCCATTTGTTTGAAGCAAGATCAAGATCTGCTTTCCATAATGCATTTGTTCCTTCAGCATCTTCATTTTGTGTTCTTTAATGTCACTTGTCTGCCAGATTATCCTGGGGCCTTTGAAGTGCAGAAAGATGGTCTACTTTCATTCAGGCTTTACTCCCATGTAGAGTTCCAGTATGCACTGCAAGTCTTTGGGAGAGGGATTTGTTTCCTGAAAAATAAGAATAATGTTACCAAGTACTATAAAAGAATAAGTAAAAAATAAAGCAGAGAGATGCTAGGCTAAGAAAAAAATTAAGTGTCAGTGTTTATCTTTGGATCTGCTAAAGAGGATCATTATTTAACAAGCACTGACTGCTCTTTTTTTTTTTTTTTTCTTTTTTTTTTTTTTTTTTAAATTTCAGTACCTGATTCTGTGAAGACAGAGTAAGTGCATGGAGCAGTAGACCTGACCATTGCTGTTCCTCAGAAAGTGCTGGTCAGAGCCTTTTATATGAAGTGGTATGTACATTTCATATTGCAGGGGAAGGAAAACTTTTAAGTCATGATGTAACAACTGCATACTAATAGCTTTAGTACACTGCCAGACCCTGCTTTATGTCCTTGGATGCTGTGCAGAAGGGGGCCTTTCCTAATTTAACTCATTGCAGGAATTACCTGGACTATGCAGATTATTGAAATAAGGTGTCTGATGTAACATTTCAGTACTTTGTGAGTCAGGATAATTTAGACTTAGTTACATGTTGCTGTGTTAACACAGCTGATTTAATAATAGGCTAGTGCTGGGCAGGACATACAATTACTTGCTCTCTAAAGGATAATTTGTAATGAGCAATGCTGTCCTTAAAACTCTGATGATGTGAGATCATCTCTAAACCTTGTTTAAATGACACACCCAAGGTCAGCCATTATCTCTGTGTATTCTTACTATCACAAAATCACATAGGAGTTGTCCTTAATGTCCACATGTAGAGAATTCACGTCCATGTCAACTCTTTAATGTCAGATAACACATTTGCTGTTCTTTTTATCATGAAGTACAAGTGGTCAGCCTTAGCAGAAGGTTCTTAACAAGTGAATTAGCAGTTGTTAAAATGAAAATAAAACGGTCATGTGCTTTTATGTGATGTCAATGACATTAAATTTATAGTTCTAATAAATCTTAGATCTAATCTAACTACAACAGTTCTTCAATTCTGATAGTCATGCAGTTATGTAAAGTGTATTCCTTTTGACACAGGTGTGTCAGTACACCTGATCTAAGTGCTAAGATATGCTGCTGAATCCCTTCGGCTCACTCAGGGGAGACTTGGTAATAGTATGACTTTTAAACAATGGAAAGATGCAAAATAAAAATGTAATAAAGTTGCATCTGATGCACAAGTTTGTTGGACAGGTGTCTTCCTCTGCTATTTCAATGGAGAGAATGTTTTTTTAGTTTGATGAGCCTTGGGTGTTAATAACTAGTTAATAACTATTTTGTTTCACTTTGAATTTGGGGCAGTTTTCCATGACATTTCTCAAGATCATCAGGGTGTTTTTCTGTCTCCCTGATGATTCTGAAGTGCCCTGTAAGTCAAAACACTCCAAGCAAGTCACAGCTTCCTCTGGTTTCAGCGGCATCTCACTACCTTTGAGATTAGCCAAGGAGCAAATTTCCTGGGGTTCCACACCAGGGTTGAAATTTCTCCATGTCACTGGTTGAGGAGTTCCTTCTCTGGGACTTTTCTCTCTTTGCATTTCTATAGTTAAAGGCGAAGTTTCATGTCCTTCGAGTGGCTGCTTTCTGAGACATGATTTCTGATTAACTAAGCTCTTGAAGTGGCTCTTCTAATTTCAGGGTGTTTTCTGTGATATTTACCACATAAAAGGAAAGAAAAAATAATTTCCTATGGCTATTTTTTGAACTGAAGATTTAACTTGCCAGTTGCATCAACCCCACTTCTGTGCTGCGCAATGTTGTAAACAGATTTGTCAACACATGTAACGTGGGTTTTCTTGTGCTTTCCTGTGATGTGTCTGGTGCTTGTAGTCAGATAGCATTTTTGTCTGGAAGAACTGGGTCTATTCCAGTACAGGCAGAGGCAGGTCTGCTTTTGTCCAAGTCATTCCTTCTCCAAGGGCTGAGTTTCCCTGTCTATAAGATGAAGATAATGTACTGGCTTCCTTTTAAAGTGGTATCAGATGTACAGAGGTGAAGTCCTGCTAAAGAACATTTTGTTACCAAATCCTGCATCCCAGGAGCTTGAATTAGGGTGAAGGCATTTGCCTTGTGCTCAGTTGTTCTGTCTGCAACACCTGTCTGCTTTGTATTTATTTTTAGAAGATAGCATGGATATTGAGGTTCAAGGAAACACTTGCTTTCCTGCACATGAAAGCTGGTATCTCACTTTGCTGACCCTTCACAGCATCAAGCTGTCTCAGATACAGGAATTTCTGGCATGACTCATCCTGGAATCATAGCTCCCAAGAATATGCATCAGGGGAGTAGAACTGGAAGGTAAGCAGGTTTTCCCAATTCAGATCTCATTTCTCTCTGAGGCAAAAATACCCCATGTGTCTTAGATTCCCATTCTCTTAAACTGAAGATGAGCACTCTTAATTTACCTAATTCCCAATCAGTTTGGGGACATCAGAAAACATCCTGATGCCTATTTCCAGATCACGTTGTCTGTGAGAAATACAACTAGAGCCATCAGTATGAGCAACAGCAGCTGGCAGAAAAATGCTGCTACTGCCTGATGATTGATGGACAGTTTGACCAGATCAGGCAGGGAACCCATAGCAAAAGGCACCATGAGTCCCCAGTGCTCTGAGGTAAATGGCTGGGAGGAGGAGGCTGCAGGGCCCTGAGCTACCACTAAAGCCACTTTGCAGCCAACAGTTCATGAAGTTTGAGAAGTTTGTGCCTCTCAGAAAACCTGGGTGAAGAGTGCAGTGCCTGCAGAGCTGGCCTGCAGTGGAGGGGTGTCCAGGGGGTGGGTACCAGTAGGGCTTTCATACACTGGGTGTGCTACATGCCTTGCTTTAGCTGAGGGGCTTATGTATGTGTAGGTACAACCTTCTGTTTTGGTCCTAAAGCTACTGTCTTTCGAGTGGTCAGAACCAAAAAGCTGTATTTTCTGGTAATTAAAAGCCCCTTTTTAGTATACTAAAAATGGGGAACAGTATTTTGTAAAGTTTTTTTTTTAATAATTATTATTATTATTAATACAAATGTAGCTGAAGGACATTAAGAAGTTACCAGATTAAATCTACATAGTTGGTAGAATTTAAAGCTTTATTGTTAGTGAATGATTGATGCAAGGAGTCTTACTCTTTTCCTTTAAATTTTCAAAGATAAACAGCTTCCATAAATGCACTGTTTAAATTGTATTTTTAGCTTAAATGCTATGAAAAAAAATTGGCTGTTATTAGAAAAGCAAAAATTAAGAAATGTTATTTCTTGTCCTTCAACTAAACTCATTTTAATGTTAATGAAACCCTGAAAAAAAAGAGAAATATCCTAGGGTAAAAAATGAGGAAAAATATTGAGTGTTTCAGAAAAGAACCACTTTAAAGTGGTTAAAACTGAGACTGCAGCTTCTGAGAAGTACTTTTATTATGGCCACACACAGAGATACTTGTTTATAGGAAGACACACAGAACTGACAAAGCATCCACACAGCTTAAACACTGTGGATGTGACACACGTGGTTTAGTGTGCTAAAATCAGGGGGTTAGCTGATATTTCCAAGAGGTCAGTTGCCTGAGGACAGCATTTTTACATCAGTCTTCTCCTCTTTCTTTCTCCTCCTGTGCACTTTGGCAGAGCCCAGTTACGTAGCTTTCTCTGTGTCCCCCTGTGCTCTATGAAACAGGCCACAGATGCTGACTGTGGGGGAATCTGAGACAGAATTTTTCCCTCAGAAAGAAAGTATCCCCTCACCTCGCTGAACAGTTACCTCAGAATTTGTTCAGATGTGCAAACTGTTGATGTTACATGTTGTCCTGGCCAAGATGCTTGTGTTCATCATGGATTCTCTCTCTTCATGTATTTTTGCTTGTTTTGTCTTGCATGTGCAATGACAATAATCCCTTCTTATTGCAACAGTTTTGATCAAAAATTGGTCCAAAATTCTGCTGCTCCCTCTTTCTTCAAGAGAGGGAGGTCAGACACACGTTAACTTGGCAGCCACAGCAACAGTGTCACAGCCTGGGGAACACGATGGGACCTCAACATTTAGTCTTTGCTCTGTCACTTTCTCAGGCTCCATGCTGTATCCACGCTTCTTGGCCTTCAAATATATCTCCGTCTGACATCCAAATGTATTAATACCTGTACACTTCTTTAGAGGGGTAAATATGTGAATTTATCCCATTTGAATTGATTCTTACTCAAGAAGTATGTAATGGGGTATGGGTACAGTTATATTTCCAAAGAATTTTTTCATTACTGTTTTTCTCCTCAGACCTTAATTCCTTACTTCATGCAGTTAGTGGTACTCCCCACCATCAGCCAGTTATAAGAAATAAATTCACAAATACAATCTTCATTGCTCTTGTGCTCTTCCTTGTTTTTCTTGCTCTTAAGTACACGTTAGCCATAGCTAACGTGGTTTAGTTTATATGACACAGCTGTCTGAGCAGTGCTGAGACCATAATCAGAGAGAACATTGATTACAGAGTATTAAGCTCTACACATTTTCCAAATTCTTCACATTGCTTACTGATGATGCACAGGAAGCATTTTGTGGCAGTTCTGTGATGATTGCAGAACAGAATATAGCCTACGAGAAGAAGAGCAAATACCACAAGAAGAAGCTGTACAGACCTCATCTGGATAAGAAAATTAAGCAATATGGACTATAACTGGCCAGGAATTATTATTTTTTTCACATCAGGGATACAGCAAACTGAATTCCTGACGGGAAACCAAGAAAGACATAGTCCTCCAGCCTTCTTTTTTGACACATGCAATTAGAAGGCAGGATATGGATAATGGAAATGATATGCTGTTCATATCAGAATTTCAGGTGGGAGTAAAACTCATGAAAATAACATGTGAATGGGATGGAACACTGTATGAACAGACAAAAGTGTAAATTTTGGAAACAGAACTAAGTAAAAGACTGATACATTTCCCCACTGAGGAATGTAACTGCATGTGGCAGCATTTCAGACTTTCTTCTCCCATTGCCCTAAAATCATAATGATGTTACTACAAATGAGACATGCACAACATACATGCATTCTTCTGGCTTTAGCTGAATATTTGCAATGAGGAAAAAAATATCTTTATTCACTTGGATTCAGTCTCACATACATTAATCTCCTTAGAAATGTTAGTTGATCAGGTCGCTAGTATCTTAAATTTATTCTCTCCATTACTTTCTTTAATGATATTTGTCTTTTCATTGACAATTTTTCTCCACTTAGGAAACACTGCAAGTCCTCTTGACTAATCAAAGCATTAAAAAATCAACTGTAATAAGCAATTCCAAAGGAAATCAACTGTTTCCAAAGCTAACTTATACAGTTGTACATCAGTTCTGCCTCCTGACAATTAATTTTGTGTACAAGACCTGTACACAAGGCCTTCTTGGGAAACACAGTGCATACAGGTCAATTGTACTGAAAAACTACCTATGTTTGAAAGTGAAACTGAAAGACCACAGTTAGAGATAATGGAAGACAGAAATAGAAAATAGTTCCCCTGTTGCCCCACGGGTTCTACCAAAGCACTTGGTGATACTTCTTTCAGATGAAAGGTACTGGCCTAGCTGGATTTTGGGTACAGTTACAGCAGATACTATCAGCTCTTTTACAGTTTAGTGTGTCCAGTCAGGATTCTTCTTTCATGACCACAGAAATGCTTTTGTTAAACCTTCTCAGTAGTGGAGTTGAGACATTAGTATTTGCTTTTTATACCAGTCTTGATCTGCCTGTAGCTTATTTAATTTTCAAAATAATATAAAATATTTGTAAACCAAGCAGACTCCAGAAGAAACGCTCTTATCTGTAGCTTTACTACATTAAATATTTCATTATAATTGTTATTTATCAAGTTTTGATGCATTATGAAATGGTTTCATGGCAAGCCAATCTCCCACACTGGGATGAAATCTGGAAACATTTCTATATTAGGTGTAAATTCACATATATGTATATATATGTGTGAATTAAAATATATGTAGATATTAATGTTTTAGAAATGGTAACGATTTTCAGTTTCAGCTCTTTGTGGGAGGCTGTTATTGAAATAACTTCCTCCACTGGAAAGAAACAACATACACACTTTGTCTTTCTAAAGAAGAGCAGAGAGGAGAACCCATGGCAGGTACTGTGCAGGAAATGCTGTGTGTCCAGCCTGCTACCCAGATGGTGGCTGAGAGAGCATGTTGGTAATTGAGAAGACAACCTGGGCTCAGCAGCCTACAGAGTCTATTTGCCCCCAAAGAGAACAATGTTGGGATGCTGCTAAGCAGGGCTGTAGTTATCCTGCATCTACATGGGATAGTGGGACAGCACAGTCACTCATGCATTCTGCTGCTGATTTGGTTTGTCCAGCCCACAGCCAAGGAGTGAGGGAAGAGCTGAAAGTACCAGGAGAGGGGAGATAGGAAATGATGTTGAATTTGGGAGTGGATGCAGTGTAGAGGATGCATGAGAGGGGGGCTGTGACTTTTAGTGACATGCTAGCAAAGTCATAATGTAAGTTTCTTAAGTGGTCACAGGAAACTAAGCTGACTGTCTTGCCACAGAACTTGTTCTTGATGTGTGTCACCTGTGATGCACTGTAGTGCATTCTACTGCTCATGTCCTGAGCAAAAATAAACCCCTGACAATGTGTCAACAGATTACCAAGGCATCAATGACCAGTGCACAAAGCCCTTCCCAGAATCCCCACAAAATCAGACATTTTTTCCTCAAATCTAACAAAGCAGCATATTCATGCTAAAACTAGCTCTGATAAGGCAGCTTAAAATTAAAACAAAACTAACAATACCAAACCAAAACAACACCCCCTCCTCTCCCCCAAACAAATGAAAACCAAAACCCAACAACATAGGCTTAGGAAAGCAGTACCCAGGAACAGTTCAAAATCCAGAGCACATCTGAAGTTTTATGAATACCTACCTGGCTGTTGAAGTACAGCAATCGGACAGGGTTCTGGGAACTACAAAGTCAAATTTGGGCTGCTATTCCCAAATTAGGTTGGATGAGAATTTCCTACAGATCAGGCAGCCCAAAACTCACCATCTCGTTCCCTGCCTTACCATTTCTTTTCCAGCCATCAGCAATCTGATGTAGTTGAAGATGTCCCTGCTCTCTTAAGGGGGGGTTGGACTAGATGACCTTTAAAGGTCCCTTCCAACACCAACTATTCTATGAATCTGTGATACAGAATCTTTGCCATTCAGGAATGGAAGACTCCAGAAACAAACCTGTTTGCTGGGACTCAAGAGTCCAGCCCTTGCAGCAGTTTAGCCCAGATCTGATGCCAGTTCATGTGGGGAAGCCTCCTGCTGCTTCCCCTCCCTCCATGCCTGCAGCCAGCATCTGCTGGCAAAGATTCACCCAATTGCTGCTGCAAGTGGATGTGGAGCTCTGCACTGCACAGAGGGCAGGCAGCAGAGGTGCTCCCACAACACTTCCCTGGGGAATGGTTGGGATCCCCTCTGGGGTATCCACCCATCCCTGCTTGGGTGCCTGTTTATGCAGGCACAACTAAGCTTCCACTGATGGCAACAATCAAAAAATTATTTCCTTTTTTCATCCCCAAAGTATATGTGGCTGTGAGCCAGGCAACTGACAAAATGAGGAATTTTAAGAAAAAAAAAATTGCAGTATGTAACAACTGGTTAGTAATACACATGCAGAGGGCTATCTCAGTCAGGCGCAGCAACACAGCACATTACCATAATGCTCCGGTCATCTCCCTTATTTTTAATAATAAGGAGAAATTAAATACTTTTTCTCCTCTTGCATCCCTGCACTGTTGGGCTTTCTAGCTTCCTGCAAAGCACCAAAATTGTGTGAATCCTGCTTAGATTATTCCACTTTTTCTCCTCATACAGGGTTTGTGGAACACAGCAGGCATCTGTGATACTGCTGGTGCTATCCACACTTCACTGCAAATGGTTTTAGAGGAAGGACCATCTGGTCATCAACTGCCCAAACGCACATTTGCATGCCCTCCAACACCTGCTCCCTGTGTGATTCAGCCCCTGCCTGACAGGTGCTCTCCCATCAGAGGTCTTCCTGAGTGAGGGGGTAGGAGGAAGCAGCACATCTCCTGAAACAGCAGCAAGTACAGAGGCTTCTTTGAGATCTCTTTTCCCAAGGAGGAATAAATCCCAGCTTATCTTCAAAATGGAGGTGACATAGAGGAGCAGAAGGCAACTGCCTGGCTTGGAGATCAACCTTGCACTATTCCAAGCAACTGCATCAGTGCACAAATGAGAAAGTAAGAGCTGACATCATACACAGCAGGCATATGCATCACTGATGATGTCACTGTGTTCTGGGAAGCCCATTTAACCAAAGCTCTGTGCCAGCTGAGAGATATTTCTACCCACAGTCATTCACAGGTGGGCCAACAGTGTACTTGTCAGTCAGACCCACAGTACCTTCACACTGAGCTTGTCTGTGCCAGCAAAGCCATCAACCTGTAGAAACATTTCAGTCACTTTTTTCAGGACAGTCCCAATGCACCTGAATGCCAGTATTAGACAGAAATACAGCCACATGCTCTGAGAATCTACAGTAACACAACTAACAGCTAAGCCACCTTCAACAATGCTCAACTAAATGAGGCCTTAAAATGGCTTTATTTTTAAACTCTCGGGGAGATCTGTATTAGTTGTTGGAGGCATCTCTTTCTCCCTCTTTGCATCCTTGACTTCTCAGAAGAGCTACATTTTACTAGAATAATGAGCCTGAATGTGACAGTCACATAGTTAAGGGATGGAAGAGTTCCAGTCCATGGGGATTACCTTTTTATTTGACTGTCAACAAGATCTTCACCTACAAAACACAGCTTATATAAATATTTCCTTCAGAGAAAGGAGGGAGAAACACCTGCAATTTGTGATAAATTTTTGTGAAGTATCTTCTTACTACTCTAAAGGAGCAGTTGGCCAGGAAGGCAAATGGTTCCTGGCTTGGCTCAGAAATACCATGGCCTACAAGACTCGGGATGTGACTGTCCCCTCAGTACTCAGCACTGATGAGGCTGCACCTCGTGAGACTGTGTTCAGAGTGGGGCCCCCACTACAAGAAGGATACTGAGATGCTGGAGTGAGTCCAGAGAAGGGCAACAAAACTGCTGATAGGTCTAGAGAGCAAGTCTTACCAGCACCTGGCTGAGGGAACTGGGGTTGTTTAGCCTGGAGAAAAGGAAGCTCAGGGGAGACCTTATGACTCCCTACAACTACCTGAAAGGAGATTGTAGTGAGGCAGGAGTTGGTCTTTTCTCCCAAGTAACAAGTGAAAGGATGAGAGCAAACAACTTTAACTTGTGCCAGGGGAGTCTTAGGTTGAGTATTAGAAGGAACTTATTAACTGAAAGCGTAATTAAACACTGGAACAGGCTTCCCAGGGAGGTGGTGTACTCACCTTCACTGGAGGTATTTAAGAGACGTGTAGATGTAGTGATTAGGAATATAGTTTAATTTAGCACTCCACAGTTAGGTTAATGATTGGACTCTATAATCTCAAATATCTTGCCCAAGCAGAATGATTCTGTGGTTCTGTTGTGATTCTGTGAGCTAAAGGTACAGATCAAAAAATTACTTAAAAGGAAGGGAGATATATCATATATATATATATATAGGGAGGATGAAGCAATATGCCTGCTAGACCAAACAGTTACCTATACTTATACTGCAGTCCTTAGCACAAGACAAACATCTGCAAAAGAATCTATCTAAAGATCTCACATACACACTCTAGAACTTGCAAGTGAAAACCTTGGGAGAAAAAAAACAGGCTAAAAGCAGAATCTTCCCTGGAGATGGTGAAATTTCTCCCAGCTTTCAAACGGCAACTGGAAACACAACATCCTTTGTTCTTTAGCCTCTCATGAGGAAGTCACACCAACTAAGGGTTTGATGAGCAAACATACTTTTTTTTGAGTCAGACAATTCAATCGTGATACTGGCTCCCTCTCTTACAGTGGCACATCAGATGAAGACAGCTTTGTTGTTAGTTTGACACATTTCATCCTTTCCTTTTTAAGAAAGGAACAAACCCTCAAGCTTCTAGGTCTGAGATACTTGCTGTCACCCAGGTATAAATATAACCAGTGTTACCCTCTTGTCTATATGATGCTTTAGGCATTTATTGTGGAGATGGATAGGCAGAAGGAATCTAAAGTCTTAGCTTCACCCTTCTTCCACTCATTTTAAGGGAAGCAAACTCCCTTTTACAAAGGTGCCTAAGAGCTGGCCTTGAATGTCTCATTACCTGCCAGCAGCGTTTGGAAAGGGCGCAGGTAGCAAAGGTTCTGCAGGTCCTGTTTCCTCGTTGCAATCTTCCCTCTGGGAAGGCAGCAAGTAGTTCACACTCCATATTCACTGACACCCTGGCTTCTCTGCTGTCACCACCACAATGCTGATGCATTCATCTTCATTTCTCCAGTGGTATCTCACTTAGGACAGCTATTTTAGGCAGACTTTAAAGTTGATGGAGAGGACACACTTAAAACTTCCCCCTGGTCACCATCTGTAATGAAGAATTCATCTCCCCCTGCTAAGATGAACTACTTTTTAGAGGTATCTCTAGCACAGATGACCAGATAAGTCACCTAATTTTAAAGCAGCTGATTGCGAGAAAGTGCCAGTGTAATAATAGTTTAGTATGTGGCTTCTAGAATCAACCTGACCACCAGTTCCCTTCATAGCTCACCTAATTTTGCTAGGGACCAGCATTTGAAAATTTCAACTGTGTTTTGATGGCCCGGTATGTCAGCTTTATTATACATTAACTTGTTAAGTAAGAACTTAAAGAGCTTCTTTTAATACTCTCATCCTAAAAATGTCACTATTAAAATACGTGATTTTTTGCAGGCTCAAGACTAGAGCTGATTGGGAGACTTAATGCCTGGAAAATGCATGTCAAAGTCCTTCTAACTGCTGTAAGCTTTAGTTGGGACTTCTGATGTTCTTGAGGGGAAAAAAAATAAAACCCATTGTCACAGTAGGAAACTGCAGAGATGCTGAATATCTCTGGAGAAAATACAGATGGTCAAAGTTATTCATGAGCTTGTTTCCAGAGGGTGGGAGGCAAATATCTGCACTGCTTCAAAAGTCAGTGATTGTTTGGCCTATTCTGAAAAGGAGTCAAGGAGAGAAGAGTTTCTAAGATAATTAAGTTCTTGCAAGCTCTGTGAAAATCAATGGCTGGGAAAAAAAGGGGTACAAGTAACGCCCTCAGTGGGGAAAAGATGGATAGAAAGATTCCCTGTCTCCTGCCTAGTGGAGATCAAGTCAATCAACAAGGGAAAATGGGGAAAGCAAACAGACTAATAGAAGTGTAAGACATGCACACGAAAGAGAACTTCATTAGTCCCACACTTCACAGCATTTGTTTTAAATAGAAACCTTTTCTCAGGATCTGCCATAAACCTTATGTTACCATTATGATTTTATTTTTTCTGTGCCTCCCTTTCTGTAAGAAGTCCTTGGGAGTATTACACATAATTACTCCCTACCACCATTCACAAAGGTCTGCAAGGGAGTACAGGTGTGTTGACATGAGACTGCAGACTGCACATATCAGCTGGTGTGAGATGAACCACCATGTAAGCAAAACTATTTTCATGTTGCATTTTATAATATCACAAATACATAGCAAGTAATTTCCCTGTCCTTTGATATGCTTGATGCTATGTTTGTGACTTACAAACAATTGCAAAACCCACAGAAACTCCACACCCTCTTCTCACCAATCAATACATAGTTTTGTGATTTTCCTGACACGCCAGAGTAAGGTGTTGTAGTCTTTTTTTAAATAACAATGCCAAAATAAGTGTCATAAGAAGACATGCAACATACGTGTCCCTACAGACCACTGGAATTCAGGAGTATTTATTGCAGTAAACTGAAAAAATAGGGAAGTTTTGTACAAGCATTTTATGCTCCATTCTACAACATCTCTACAAACATCTGCTACCATAAAGGGTAATTTCAGTCTGATTCAACTACATAATAAACCTTGCGTTTTAACTTAGTAAAATCAGGACTGAAATACAGGCCTTCCAAACAAGGCAATATATAGCAAACATTTTTTTTAACTCTAGAGTGCATCTTACTTAGTTTGTAATAAAGTAATTACTGAGCTAGTCCTTCAAACAAAAAGGGTTTCTAATTTTAATACTTTACCAAGTGTATCTATGCAAGTTAGCAGAAATAAATTCTAACTGTAATATGGAAAACCTACTGCAACACAGTTTTTTGGCAGAGAAAACAAAACAGAGCAGTACTACAAGAATTTGTCTACACAGACAGACCAGTTTTCCTTTCTCCCAGCAATTTAACAGAAAATTGATTTAACTCCTGCTGCTTTAAACCATTACACTAACAAGAAGAGCTACAAAAATAGCTTCAATCAGTATTTATGATAAAAATATACCTGTAGCTAACTCAGTGGGTAATGCCACAAGCCTTTGCCACATACAGCAAATCCAGTATGAATATGGAAAGAGCAGGATGACTGCTCACTTACAAAGTGCTGAACTGCTGCTTTCCTACCTCCAGACACAGCAAGAAAACCAACCAGAAATTATTCTTTATGCCCTACAATATAACTGGACTGGTTGTTGCATTCAAACCATGACTGGTTTTGACAGATTCCACAAGGGATTCTGCAGCACCACAGGGTATTTGGACTAATTTTATTACTGGAGCCCAGGACTCCTCTTTTGGTAAAAGCCAGATTGCCAGAGGACGCAGAAAGGCCTCCCTTGGCATTCACCCTTTAGCTGTTAAATGTTACTTTGCCCCAATGTTCAGTTCCTTATCTCTTAATGACACATTCCCTCACGATATTAATGTCAGCTCATGGGATGCTGAGACATAGTATATAAACAATAATTTTAGAAGGGTTGGAGCAGATGATCCTTGAGGTCCCTTCCAACCTGACATTCTATGATTCAAATTAAGCTAATACTTTTTGGTTCCTGTCAGTTCTCTGGGAGGTGGTAGAGAGGGCCTAAAGCTCCCTAAGACTGAGGTGGTATCCTCTCTATTTCCTCAGCATCTACTCCTCGACAGATATTTACATCAGTTAGCAAGAGCCTGTCCGGACAGGGACAGCTGTCACCTGCATGAAAACAGACCTGTGGGGGCCTGAACAGCATTCAGGTGAACCCCTTCATCAAAAAGCAGGGGGAGACTGGAAGTCACTAACTGAGATATAAAGAAAAACACAGAAAAGTGGATTTTCATAAGCTGGCAAGAGAGGGTCAGTTCTACAGCCAGGGAGAACTGCAGCTGCAGCCTACACTGAAAGTGGCAATTAGAATTGAGAACCAATCCATTCCTGATGGAAAATTTAAGTTGATATTTTTCAATTGCTTGCAGTTACAAAGCTGCAATAATGCATTATCTGAAATACAACACTCAGGTCTAGACTCTACAGCAGGGTGCAATACCTCACTGATACTTTAATCAGTTATTTGCCCTTGCAAACTCATTAATTTAATCAGCTTATATTGGGTAGTAATGACTTTATATGCTCAGAATATCTGGGAAGGTTGTCAGACATTGAACACATAGGTAAGCATTCATGGAGAATGTGCTGGGGGGGTAAAACTCAGTAAAGCAACAGACTCATGCAACAATCCATGGATGAAGAAAATACGATTTAAAATGCAAATATAAAATAACTGTGGTACTGCCTAATTAAGATGTTATGCATATTAATAACAATGCAGGAAAGGCAAAGTTTTCTATTAAAATTTCTGCTTCCTATTGGAAAAGGCAGTGTATTGTCTGATGAAATACCTTCCAACCCAATAGCAACTGAGAGGGCAAAGCATTACTAGAAAAAAGTATTTTAATAAACAGCATATATTAAAGATATATATAAGATAGCTGACCCAGCATATCTTTAGGTAACTGAAAATTTCAATGGATTTTGGGAAAACGTAGCTGTTGCTCTACAGAAGGGCAACTGGAATGAATCAGGTATAAATAAAAAAACAACTTTCCAATACCCAACCATGCTGCAGAATTTAAACTTATAGAAGATTAAAAGTTCAAAGTATAATTACCACAAATTAACATATTTTATGAAAAACAGGCTTTAGTAAACCTCATTTTGCTCTTCAGTGAGGTACCTCGTTGATAAAACTAACTGAAGAGATTGAAAGATTTGGTAGGGTGTCATGGCAGTGAGGCAGGTGTCTTAGCACAACTAGCATACTGCTGTGTGAAATGCACCCTGGGGACACAAACCTGCAGGTTTCAAAGAGGAGCTTCCCCACTGGCTACAAGTGGGGTGAGTTTTAGGGTGGCTGTATAGAGACTTATGATCATACTAATACATTTTGATGCTCTAATAAAAATCATGCATAAGGCAAAGCTGGGCAAAGCCACGTATTCTTGCACAGAGTAATGCAGAACAACAGAAATGATGAGGCCAACCTGACAGCTTGCTTTGGCATAGCAAAAGGCAAAAATTTGTGAAGGGAAAAGCAGTGTAGGCCATAAAATTGGACTGTTCTGGGCTTTCCAAGCAACTGTTAAGCAGTTTTAATGCACACTGTGGTGCTGTGGCGAAAGCAGCTAATAGGAATTCTGAATTTAAGTCAGTGTGTGTAAAGAGGTTGAAAAATCAGCAATACATCAGAAAGGAAACAAAAAGGGATGAAGAAAACATATACAGTAGAAAACTAGAGAAGATCAATTTGTTTAGGCTATCAAGAAGAGCTTGCACAGCAATAAATAGAGTGTATGTTCACACATCTTAATAATGACAGATTATTCTTATTAGTAAGTACCCACACAAGTGGTAGATTTGCACTCTACTACAGGATTTTTAACTAGATAAATTCTTGAGTAAAGAACTGAGCTCAGTCTGATTGCAAGACACTGAATTAAATGCCAGATAACTTAGAAGACCTGCAATATTAGAGCAGCTAATGAAATTACTTTATGATACTTTATGATCAAAGGGGACTAATGTTATTTTTCCCCAAGCAGCATTTAGCCCATTTTCAAACACTTCTCCATTTATCAAGGAAACCATAATGCAAGTAGCATGTAATAAGCGAGGTTATAAAGAACAGTGTTGTAAACCTGCATACAGAGCACCTCTACACCACTTACAATCATAAACTGACCCTCTCAGAGCCAAGCCTCCATTCCCATCATGCCATTTCCCCTGTCAGTCTCATATGAGATAAAATGGGAGTCTCCGTCCCCTCTGCACAAACAGGAAAGAAATGCCAAACCACTCTGCCAGAGACAGGGAAGATGGTTCTTAATCAAGGGGGCTCTTACCAACAAAGCTCTGTACTGAATGTGAACATCAGCTAAGTACTGATGAGGGAGGAGGCTGTTCTTTTGGTGAACAGCATCTGGGTTCATGAACTGCAAAGCTTTTTCAGCACTGTAAAGTTACTACATAAGGAACTCAAAGCTCTCATACCTCTCACTAAGATCCTGACTACCAATTTCACATCACTATACTTGCATTTGTACTTTTTACAGTGTAGATAGCATTAAAAATCGGGTACACAGTGAGCAAATAATAGCTTCAAAAACTGAGTTGCAACATTATGTTTATTTACATAGTATCTCTCAGAAAACTAATCACAAGTGTGATTGAAATCAGAAGCTTCACAACAAATCCAGCTCAGATTTTTCTGTACATTTTCCAACAAGAAATACTTACAGACACATTTATACATTAAAAATCTATACAACGTCCTTTTCTCTCCCAGTCTCCAAAGCGTGTAGGTTCAGGGCCTTTAGGTCCACCCCTCTCTTTTGTAACAGGATTGATTCCATCAGGGAATTCTAAAATGACAGAGAAAGTTCATTAAAATGCATATAATGTTGGCAAATATAAAAATGTCACCATTGGTAATGTTTGCCAGTTAGTTTAATTTTCAAATACAAAATTTTTTTTGTTTGTTTTTAAAGGCACCAGAGTTAAAAATTTCCAAGTCATGCAACAGTAATTTCAGAGTCATCAATATGTGTGAAATCATATTCAGTTATGCTAAGAAAGAAGCAATGCCATGTCCAAGGGCACTAAAGCACCAGTTTCTCATAAATTCATAGTGAGAACCTGGGTCATTGAGGTATGCTGTACATATGTTTAGTACATCTAAAAACAGGAGGTCACCTTCTGTGTTTGTTTAGGTCTCTAATTTTAGGCACTTAGGTTTTTGTTTTAGCTTGATTTTTAGTCAAAATTCTATTATTCTGGTATTTAAATCACCATGTTTTCATGGATGCTGGTGTGCTCATCAAGACAGTTGATATTAACACCAGAGTAGATACCACAGTCACAGGAGGTACTATAAACACATAAATAGCTAAAATTAGGCTTTTTACCAACCTAAGTTCACTAAGTGATTGTGATGCCCTTTCAGAAGAGGTACTCTTCGTAGTGAAGTGTGATAGGGACTTTCCAGATCTCTCTTAGTGACATCCTAAGCTTACACATGAGCAGTGCTGCTTCTGTTCCCAGCACCCTACTGGCTTATGCCACCTCCCTGAACACCTTGGAGCTTTCTGCACCTCACAATCAACATTCTTATCCTGCTCAGTGCTCCCTTACTAAGGGTCCCCTGTAAGAGTTGCTGCATAATGGCCATTCCACTAGGCACCACCAAGCTACAGAGGACTTTTTGCACAGCATCAGCCCAGGCTGAGTGCCTTCTCAGCCTGCACTAGACTTCCAGGCTCCCTGCAGGTCACTGTGCCCTACACATCCCCCTGCCACACTGATTCTCCCATGCCCCCCACAGATTCACATAACTCAGGGCTCCCTCCCTCATATCCCCAACTCAGCCCTGGTGGGCAACACAAGGAAGGAGGAGCAGGGTTGAAAATGAGAAATGACAACAACAGAAATCCTAGAGAGCAGAGAAAAAGGACAGTGATGGAGGGACTCATGTAGGCACAGGCAATACAGAATGGACTGGGATGCCTGTTTAATTAAAAATTTATCCAAACCATGACTGGAAACGCCAGTATTTGAGCACCTCTAGCTGTACAGGCGCTGCAAATGCATCTATGGTTTCTTTGTAGATGTCCCAACATCCAAGCAGTACTGATGTGCTGACAGTGGATTTCTCCATGACAGCTATTCAGCAGTGGGAATTCCAACAGCTAGCTTAAACTCTAATTTTCCTAATAACCACTAAGGACAAATGAGTAGTCACCATTCTAACAAACTATTGCTGGTGTTACATGTGACAAATACACAGGTATGGCTAAATTTACAACCAAAAGAAACCTTGAGTCTTGCTCTAAACATAGAACACCTAAGCAGAAAGAAAAAAAAAAAGTAAATATAATAATTGTGCATTTACTTTAAGTGAAGCAGCGATGGCATTAATTTTCTTGGGAATAAAAGGACAAGAATTAAATAGCTTACAGAGTAAAGCCAAATCTGAGTCAGTTCTCAAGTGAGTCACAATCTGAAATCACTTGAAAACATTTTGGAGATGTTACTATAATTTTTCAGTCATTCTGTCATCTGGATATTCCTAGTATTCTACTGATGTATTAAAAAAAGCTTTTCCTAGGGACCTTAAAATAGATAAAACACAAGTTATCATTACTAGGAAACAGTAACAGAACAGCATGCTATGGTTAATAAGACAAAGCATGATTAGCATTTTTAGCTAAGGAAATATGCTAATGAAAAAGAGAGAAAAAGAGATTCTTTCTTTTGTCTGGTAAAAAAGGAGACATTTCTAGTGACTTCAGCTGCAATGTGCTGGTGCCTTGCCAGGTTCTCTAAACTCCAGTGACACAAAGGTCACATACAACACAATTAGCAGTTCATTAGGTCTCCTCTGACCCCACCAAGTGTCTCATTAAACTCAGCATAGGTTGCTGCTTTTCAAAACACTACCCGGAAGATTAAGAGAAAGACTGATCACAAAATACAATGAATGAGAGAAGTCTGTCATGCACCAAGAAAAGGAACAAGCTTTCTGCATAACCAAGAAGTAGCTGGAGCCCTCATGAGTCTACTACCACCCTTTATAGCTGCACTGTAACACAGAGCAACAAATCCCCTTGGTTAGAGAAGACCTCTAAGACCATCAAGTCCACTCCTAACATACCAATACAGAGCTACATTTCTCAGAATCCTAGAACAGTAAGATACATTTGACAGATCTCTGGGCCCAATCCTGCACAAAGCAAGTCTGATGTCACGTAAGGACATCCAGGCAAAATTTAGTCTCCAAGAAGACACAAATCACAAATTCTCTGTGTGGCTTCCTTCAATGTCTGACCAGCTTGTTTTGAAGATTGTTTCACTCATACACCATTTGCTGCAACTTGTGCCCACTGCCCTGCCTGTTTTCTTCAGAATTACTAAGCTTAGAAAGTGATTCTGAAGTGCTGAATGCCTACCCTGCTTCTTAAAATGGCATCAGTACAGCATCTCAGGGTCTTTCTTGCCTTTGAAACATGGCTTTCAAATTTTGTAAAACATGACTTACTTTCCAGGGGTTCCCTCTCTAAACTGGATTCCTCTGGTTCATCAAATCGACCTACTGGTAACTTCGGTTTCTTAAGAGACTGCTTTGCAGGTTCAGATCTTCCTCCTGTCTTAGAGCTGGTGCTCCTCAGAAAGCTGCAAAGCAGTGATGACTCTATCAAACAAACAGACACACGTAGCACAAATGTGAGAGTTTAATACTGAGTAGCTCTAGGACTGCTCAGAGCATCTCTGAAAAACTCTCACTTCAGAAACTAAGAAGCAGAGGACAGGAGAACAAACACCAAGTATTAATATAACATTCAACTCACCAACACCTAAGAAATCAGCACAGATACTTATTTTTGGCCCTAGAAGCATATGCATGCAGAACTGTGTTAGTTGTATAACCCAGTTCACGTAAACAGTGTATTTTAAACTGCTTGAACTTATTTTCACTGTTATTTTCCTGTATTTTTAGACTCTAAATAGTAATTATGCTAGTACAGACCAGGACATTCTGTTTTCATGGATAAATCTTAACCTCCCCCATGTAGCCTGCTGATTTCCAGGACTTGGCTCATTTCCATCAGCTTGTGAGACAGAAAAAGTTTCTGCTTTCCCAAGGAATGTTTGAAATAAAATATTGGTCCCTTAGTAACAGGTTTTCCAGAATACTGGTACAGAATAGTTGAGCTTCCCTCTGATGGTAAAGTAAGTGAGCTGGTAGTCAAAAGCAGGACAAACTGAGCACATTTAACTTCTGTAATCGCATACCAATGCTTTCATTAAAAGCATAAATCTTTTTCCTTTAAAGTCCTAATATTTTCTTAGCATAAATGCAGAAGAAAGCCTATTAATATCCATAACTAAAGGCATTTCAAGTAGTATAAAAATGGAGATACACAGATACTGTAAGTCAGAGATAATTCAACAGTCATAAACAAGTAAAAATCTACTTATGAGTATCCCTCAAAATTAATTACATTTCTGCATCTGGTCAAAAAACAAAATGTCCTCAATGAGCATGAACTATCCTCTAAAAATATTTTAGCTCTAACTTTTCTCAAGGAAGTTTCAAACAGCCTGGTACTATGATTAAGAAAAACTATTATTCTACCTTGCTAAAGAGATGACATCAGGAAACGTTGATCAAACTCCATTTGACTCACATATATGTACATATATACATTTGTATATATACATACAAACAGTCCACCTGTATTCTCAGTATCAGCATATTCATTAATTCTAAGATACCACAACCTTAACATTAGACCCTACAGTCACATAAACTCTTTTATGCATGCCAAGTGCTGCCAATGCCCTGAATCTAACCCTACCACAAACCTTGCATCTTTCTACTCCTGCCATGCATCTTGTCATTTTTCAGAAAGATGAAAGAGAAGCTAGTTAGAAAATTAAATTAAAGCTGATATTCTAGTCCAAGTTCAAATAAAAGTCAGGTTGAAGTACTGGTATCAAATTGATTATATCAGTCCCTAGAGAACAAAATCCATTTTCCTATTTGCAATACTTGATACCGTTGACCAAAATAGATTCTTCTTGACACAGAGTTGACATAAGTTCAACATTAAGTACCTCTGAAAAACATGAGATGAACAGTCACCTTCATCAGTAAACCACATTCTACAACCTGATCTTTGACTCTTTCATCCTTTATGGGCAGTCACAAAGCCACCCAGCTTTTTATACAAATTAATTTTGAAAAGAGACTGAAAATCCCGAGTCTTTAAAGTTGCTGCACAGCTACCATCTGCAATACCCAATGTTCTGAAGTGGCCTACATAGAATGATTTACCGTGAATGGCATCACAGCCATTCATGCAGTGGGAGCTGGGCACTCACTGGGAAGCTCTGGAGAGACGGGAGCATCAGTCAAATCTTGCTATCAACTTACCGGCCGAACAGAGCCTAGGAAAGGCCACAAACATTTAACAATTCTTTCCCTAATAAACTGTACCCCTCTGTTTCAGGAATAAAGCATCAATAGAATCACGAGCATATCAGCTTTTGATGGAGAGGGAAATGTCCTGACCTGCAGCCCTATGGAACAGCCTTACCGGAGCTTTCCTGCAGACCGGACGTTACTCAGGCTTTCTCCTCTGGCCTAGCTTTCTCCAGGAACAAATCACCTGACTTTCCTCATCTAAAGAAAACAGACCAATAACTTCCAAGCTCACAGTAAGTTTCCTCCCCCTATTCTATAAATATTAAACCACGGCTTACTATTTTACTACCGTTTAAAAGTTCACAGCAACGCCAAGGAAAGGAAACCTCCAGAATCGATAATAAGGCCTGATAGCAGCAGGTTTGCAATATAGGAGAGAGTAACAACACCAGGAGGTGGAAAAATAAGCAGGAAACCTATAGAGAAGAGGGTTGGGGAACAACCCGTGGCACCCCGCCGCCCTTAACCAACGCCGCGGTGAAGAGGCGGGGATCGCAGGTAGCGCACAACCCCTCACCCGCCGCCATCTTAGGCACCCCCAGTGCCGACATTCCCGGCCGGTAGCGGCCCGGCTCTCCCTGGCTCGTAACTCCCCTGTGTGAGTCAAGGGAGAGGAAGCTACGGAGACCCTCAGTGCCCCTCCCGCACACCGCCCGCCTCTTACTCGCTGCCCCCGGCGCAGCGCGCAGCAGCCTCAGAGCCATCGCCCCCGGACCGGGACGCTCAGAGGGAAACGGCGCAGCCGCACCGCGCGTGTGCAAACCGCGGATCCGGGGAAGGGGGGGGAGCCGTAGCCGAGCCCCGCCCCTGCCTGCCCGGCCCGGGGAGCGCAGCGGGAAACGCGATTCGGGTAGGGCGGTTCGGTCAGGGCGGGCGTCTTGGGCAGCGCGGCCCTCAATACCCCGCTCCCGGTGCTGCGGGAGGCAAAGTTCCTGAGGAAGGCACCTCCGGGCTCTACGAGATGCTCGATAGCAGCTGTGACCCTGCCCCCCTCCAACCCTGGTGCAAAGGCATCTTCCTGTACTCCGTGAGACGAACAGTTTACCACTGAAAGGACCAGTTTTTCCCCAATGTGCAGTGCAGCCCTGCTAGCTTTTAGTTTCTTAAAATATATATACATACACTTGAAATCGGACATAAAGGCTACTTAGGGCATGAAGTCATTAGGCTGATGCCATAGTGGTACAGAGACCCACTGTTCATCCTTAAAAACTAAAGGCTGCATAATTTCTAAGTCATCAGAAAAATATTCAAACACTGTAGTTATTTTATTAATAATAGAGTTTCTTTCTTTCAGGCCTATAACCTTGTTGGTGCCTTTTCTGCACTCAAACAGGCATTATTCACCCTCACAGGAAAAAAAGAAGCAAGAAACTAAGACACAAAACTCAAGTGCTGGGCCACAAGAACTTCAGACTGACTCTCCAGCTTCCCAGTTCACCCAGTGAAGGTGTTTTTCACATTCTGCTTTTCTCAGTACAAACCTAACCCTGGGATAAGCAACACCTGGACTCCTGGGCTGCAGCTCCAGTTCATTTGCTCCTGTTGGTGTCTTGAATGTGGCAACATTTGCTCTTTGTTACACTTCAAAGTTCTCCAACTAATGTTGTTCTTCCATAAAACAGAATTCAAAACACTTCCTCCACATGTACTAAACTACAAAAGAAAGATTTCACGCAGCCATTCTTAAAGTAGCATTTTGTGTTTGCATCTGAAGAGTTTAAGAACATAAATCCCCTTGGTAAATTAACAGCAGTAACGCTCTGCTGAGTTTATTGCACTGTGTCTGACAATGCCTGCACACTGAAAGTGATTAAATTTAACTGACTGCCTTATGTGTGACATTTTCTCAATCAGCTTTTTATACCATGGTTAATTGGACATTACAGACTGAAAATAATGGGAAAATCTTTATGTGTAACAGCAAAATGCTGGGCTTCCAGATCAGAGAGAATGAAAAGGAATACTGGCTGCTCAAGCTGAAAAAATGCTTTTCTGCCCAAAAGCAGAAAAAAAAAATAAATCTAAGTTCAAGAACTTAATAATGCATGTGCTAAGTACAGTAAAGCTATAATGAAATCCTTATTTTAAAAATACACCAAGCTGTTTGCAGGTACCAAGTAATAGTAAGCTGTATTCCTTAACAGCTTAATGTGAATCCATGAAAAGTCATGCTTACCTGCAACCTTCAAATAGTAAGGATGAAACAGCAATGTTATATTCATTAGGAAGTGCTCCTCACCAAAAAAAAAGCTGATGTCTTCAAAGCTTTTTTTTCCTGTTTATTTATTGTATTCCTGTAAAAATGCAGACTGTTTTACTCTCAAGTTACCAATTTCTAGACCTTGTGAATGAGGAGATAAAATCTGAACAAACGTAGCACTTTGCAATGAAATGCAGTACTTTCTTTTTGGTTGTTGTTTTCCTTCCTCTGTCTACTGATAATTTATCTCAAAATGGTGCTGTATGCTGCTTTGCTTTGCTGTTCCAAAAAAACCCAACAGAACAGGTGATAGAAGACTTGGTGCCAGCACAAACTCCACTGATTCTGCTTAAACACCCCCTTCTTCCTCTCTGACCACATCAAGAGCCTTGGTTATCTGAACAATACTCCTGGTCAGGGCTGTGCAAATAAGACTGGCTTAGAATTCAGGGTGTTTTGTGGCTACAGAGTAAATTTTCCATCAATGTGTAATTAATTTCTTGGCTCTGCAGCAAAGCCTGGTGATTTCCACAACAGAACAGGAGCTCTTTTTCTCAATTTGCAAACCCAAGCTCGGACATTATCTCATATTATGCAATGACCTCCTAATAATATCACCAAGAGCTTTGTGAAATCACAGAAGCAGCCTACTGCCTTCAGGGAACAAGTGACTGGCAGCTTTCTGAATGTTATGTTAAGACCTTAATTTCTCTCTCTCATTCTGTAAGCAGCATAATTCTCTTTCGAGCAACTGCAGGATACCTTCTAAACCAGAGGTCACTATCACTACAGGAAGATGAAGCTCCAGTTCAACAGAAGTGAAGTGAGATGGAACACTTTATAGCTGCCACTGCATCAGGTGACATTCAATTATTCACATAACAGTCCATATCTATATCTAGCAAACAGAAGGCAAAAATATGCTGGAGTAGGCCAGGCAACACATGCACAGTTGTCCCAGACATCCAAGACCACAGATTTTCAGAGCAAATGCAAGAGCACCTGGATGTGCTTCAATGACACCCTGGGGTCATCATGCCACTCCCTGCTTTCTTCTGGCACACAGGAAGTGGCCATTCTTTTGGGATTTCAACATTTCAAACAGCTCCCACAAAAACTACAGTACTGAGGGGACTACATATGGACTGCACTGGGCAATACTGATCAGGGGAGACAAAAATGAACTTAATGTTCTCTTCATTTGCCTCCTTCCTTGATAAACTTACATGCAAATATCACATGCTGATTAGCTGCACCATCCACTTTCCTCAAAGAACAAACCAAATTCCCTTACAAGGACAGGATCTACTATAAAAAAAAATAAATTAATAATTAGCTATTCCTGCCAAAATCCTTCTGCTTTGCTAATCACAAAAGTGTGTTTTACACTTCTGGATTTCCAGAGATTTAGCAACACAGACATTTTTCAGTAGTGACAAAAACATCTAAATGCTTATGTACATGGGGTAGTTTAATGTGATTATCATGAAGAAATTTTTTTATATCTAGCTCCCTAAACTGACATTAAAAATTTAGCCACTAGCCAACTGCTAGAATACTGTTAAACTAAAGAAAGTTGAGATGTCAGAACTTTCTCTAATATTTACAATCCACTAGCACCATCATAATCTAAAAAAATTAATAAAAGTAGGCATTGTTAGAGTGGGAATGTATTTAAGATATCTTTGAGTCTTAAGTATTTGCCTAACACAACTCTAATAAAATAGTCTTAAGTGTGTTCATTGCCAAACAGTGGGTGGTAATCTGAAACATGGACACTACAGAGAAAAAGAAAGTATATTACAAAGACCATATTAACAAACCAAATGCAAAAGCACTTCATTATAAACTATTATTGCTATATTCATTTCAAATAATACAAAATTATTAATTATATACAAAAAGCCTCCCCAGAATTTTGGTAATTAGCAGAACATTTCACTTTCTTTAATCACTTCCATTAGAGTAATTTGTTCATTTTATTAACACCAGATCCAATAACACAATGCTAAAAATAAACATGCATTACACAACAAATTTATATTTTTCAAAAAAAAAAGTTCATTACAATTGGTGAATGCACGTGTGACTCTTTGCCCCCCCTTTAGTGAATTATTGTTTGAAACAAAGGAAAGGGAAGGAAGGAGAAACCAAACTTAATGCTATTCAGCACCAGTAGAAAGTCAATAGACCTTTAACATTCCTGTATATCAAAAACATTTTATCTGTATCACTAAACAGGTAAAGTTTACAATATTGTCCCATTTGAAGATGTATTGATTTATATTTACAATACTTTGTAGTCAATAAAACATTTTAACAATATTTAAAAATTGCTTAAATTCATAAAAGTATTGCAGAAATTTATAACATTTACTTATTTTACGTACATACAAGGAAGTCCATGTAAAACTGTCCGTGTTCACCTGAAGAACTGACAGAGTAAGGAACAATTTCAATAGTTTGCAAAACCCCAATTATTTGAAGGCAGCTATCATTAAACATTCAAAAATCCTTAGTTGCCGTTTCTGAAAACTAAAGTTCCAGTAATAAAACTAAGTAGGTAAACTAACGTGGTTCTGAGAGCAGTAGAAAATATATTCCCACAGGCATAACTTACTTCACACCGATGATGATGGCGATTTTGTAGAAAACCATTAAGCTGTAGGGATATCTGAACAGACAACTCAGGAACAGCCTTTACAAGACCCACAGATACAGTAATTTTCAAATATCCAGTATTTTAGCAGCTCGTTGTGTTTCCAGTTAAACTTCCTACAGTGCTAAAATACAACAACTGAATGTGTAAGACCTTAATATAATTTAAAAATCCAATTTATTTTGGCATCTGAAGCCTCTTGTAAAACGTAGTCAAGTAACATTGACTTCTGTATTCTAAGAGCCAATAATAAACCAACCAAAAGTACACACTGTGCTTTAATCTCCAAATAATTAGGTACCAAAATTAAGAAAAAGTAATAGAAAAGTAAAAAGAACAAAATAAAAAAAAATATTGCACAGCCACATTACCTAGAAAGTAAAGTTGATGTTAAAAAGCCCTAAGTGTGGATGATATAAATTATCTTCCATATAAAAAGTATAAATATCTCTTAAAATACAGCTGCAGCTATACTTTAACACCACACATCATTCGATTCATCTGTTAATGAGGTAATAACCAAGTCTCTTACAATGCTTTTCTCTACTGAAAATATTTTAGGGCAGCAACAAGAAAGAATTTTTCTAAAAATATTTCTGAATCAAGAACAGCAATGTGTGCAGCTCTCCCTATGAGCGAATCTGCTGTGTTGGGTAATGCATTAATTACGTTATAACGAACCAAATTACACTCCTTATTTTGAAGAACTGGCAGAAGCAGGTTCTGGATCATTTCTGCATAAATTGGTCCTATGGAGAGAAAGAAAAGTTGTACTGTGTGAATCACCAGAAACAAATATAGTTCTTTGACCTTGAACTCAAAATACATTGAAATGAATACATTCCAGATTAATGGAAAGAATGATACATGTTACACCACTGTTCTGTTAAGGTAGAATATACAAGAAGTTTAATTTCCCCTTAAGTCTCGGAACAAATAACTTCCAGCTATTCCTTTTTGGCATTTTTACATGTGTAGCAAAATTGCTCTCAGCATCATTAATTTATCACAATGTGTAAAATGTATTTATTTGTCAATATTTGTCTATAATGCTAGAATGCAGCTGTACTAGGATGTCTCACCAGTGAATACATCAACCACCCACCAGTGAAAACTGGAAAACTACCTTACCTTTCCATGCTAAAAACCCAGCCTATGTGCTCAGCACTACAACTTGATGCCCTCAAAAAACCAAACCTATTTCTTCTCCCTATTCATGAGGCAACACATCAGGGTCTGTGTTCATTCCACCTAACTTTCAGCACAGTCTGGAAGCTAGAAAGTGATGCAGTCCCATCTCCTTCTGCATGTAACAGAACGGGACAGATCCAGAAAGCAATTCAGTTCTCACATGGGTTTTTCTCTCTCCACTACTACAGATTAAATCCAGAGTGTCTGAACAGGTAATAGACGTGCCTCAGTTAAGCACCCAAAATGAAATGGGATCAATTTGAGACCTATGAGGTTAAACCTGAGTGGTCTGTTTGTTTTGCAGGATATTCATTACCTGATTGTTTATCCTTTAAAGCTGTTTTACACATCTCGATTCGAGCTGAGTGATAAGGAACATAACGATCCTGCAGAGATCCCACTAACACAATGTTTTTGAAGTAATGAAGACCTGCAGGAAAAGAGAAAAAACTTCCGGTTATAACCAATCCCTAGACAGTTGCTACAGAATAATTAAAAGCTGAAGGACTGAGATTTTGCTGCAATTAATAAATTGATATCGCACAAATATAAATACATAATATAAATACAAATATTATAATAAATAGTATAAATACAACTATAATATAAATTGATATTGCAAGATCTTGCACAAAAAGACAGAAAAATCAATTACAATAGGTAGAGCTAAAGAATAATAAGATGTTGAGTACTGGCCTCTCGCCTGTCCATATTTTAATACATACATACATACATACAGGTGAGACCCAATTGTGCTGTTTCCCATTTAAACAGTCTGGTTCAAACCTTTGTCTTGCTTCTTAGGAAAAAAGTGGTCAATTTCTAGCTGACAGGTCAGAGTAAAGACCCTGCATTGCTTAAAGAGACCTAAAGATGGATGGTGCCTTGTCTTCACTGACATCTCAGCTGCATCAGGATTAATGCCCAGCACCAACAGGACACAACACAGCCCAGCACTGCCCCACTTGGCTTGGTCAGACCCAGCACAGCTGCAGGGTCCATCCAGCACAACTCCCCAAATATCCTTAACCCTTCATAGTTAAACCCAGACTTCCTACTTCTTGGACAAGCACTCCAGCATTAAGATGATGCAAAAGCAGGAACCCGCAGTACTGATTAAGTTACAGGCCATAAAACATTTAACTGTTACATTTTCTCTAGAAAGTTTCGTCAGGTTTCTGGTGCTGCCCATGTGCTTTAAGCCCAATCCAATGGAGCATTTCAGGAAAAGAGGCTGCCTTTGCCTTGAAACAGTCCCTTCTGAATACCACAGACATCTACAGTTAAGTATCAAGGTAAATGTCAGGAAAAAACTAGAAAATACTCTAACATTAGTTTAGGATTATGTAAAGGTAAGCTATACTAAAAAGCTGCTGGCCTCAATGGCTGTCTGGGGATCTCCTAGGTTTAGGTGCTTACATCTTATCCTTAGTAAATTTGACCCAAATCTATCTGCATCAGCACTTAAAAATTTTGCTCTGGTGCTATTAGCCCTGCTTTTAATTTCTGGAGAATAATGGTCAGACTCTGTAACTGAAAGCTTTAATTTACAAAAATTTACGTAGCCCATTCTGAGATTTATAGAAATACTGAAAGCACTTCAAAGGTGCTAAAAAAAACCAACACAACAAACAAACAAAAAAAAAACAAACAAAGAAACCCTGAATGTGTAGGAAAAATACAGTATTTGCTATTTGCTTTTGAAAATTATACTGCTGGGACTAGGTCCTAGTTTCTCATTGCCCTGTTTTGTTCAGATTGAATATTTACTGAGCATTAACAAATACCTGGTTCCTTAAGCTGTCAATTGATCCCAAAGTGAAAAACCTTTCCATTTTTCAGAGGTTGTTACCTAATTTTCAATACTTTGTACACTTCATGTGATGGAGACTACATCTCCAAACCAAGTCAGTTACAGAAACAATGCTGAACAACTTTGGCATGTGAAAGAGTATATGGATCCTCCCAGATTTCACTGACCATTGAAAAATAAACTCTATAATATAAGTCTATAACACATTTTCTGTATGTTTTCAAACTAGATCCTTGTTCCTGCCCTCTTGAGATTTTTTTTTTTTTTGCCTGTTCCCACTATCTTGAAAGATCAGCTAAATCACTGAAGTCTTTTGACATCTAATGAAAAATGACAGCAGCAAATCTTACATGAAGATGCAGATGCCAGTTACAAAAGTTTGTAGTGAGAGGAAACAAATGCATTTGGGCTAAATCAAGGACAGGAATTCTCTGCATGCTAATCTGTAATAGTTTTGTAAATTCCTTGGGAGTTTATCTACCTTGTATTAAGTTTTTTTTATATGCTTTCTCTAGAGAAACACCCACTAGCATCATGTCAGAGGTAGAAGAAGTGGTCTGCCAAGATGTTTTAATCAAACTAAAGAAAGAAGAAATATCCTGGAGAATGTTTAGAGGAACATCAGTCTACATCAATCAGCATCTAAATGGACTCTCTTCGTCCTCATATGTGATATAATGGAAACAAAATTGAAACCAAAACAAACCTAGAAAAAAACGGTCTAATAAATTAGGCATCCTCTTTTTTGGTCACAGTGACTCATTTTTTGCTTTATAGTCTGCTTCATTAAAATAATGTTTTTGGGCTTCCCTTCATTTAGGCATGATAAGTATCAGGAATCTTTTATTATGAAAAAGAGAATTCTTCAGCAGGAGCAAAGACGACATATATAGCAATCTACAATCATGAGTTCCTTTGACAATCTTGGCTGATTTTTCTTTGGATGGTTCTTTGTTCCTGTTTTTAAGAAAAGAAGTCCAAGTCTTACATCCTCAAGTTGTTTGTTCTGTCATGGTTCATGAAATATATAGAGACCACCTATGGCTATATGGATGGGAAAGAGAAGTGTATATAAATGTACAGAGCCTTAGGGAACTCTTGGATTTCTACAGTGTGAAATAACTCAGTCCACTTGCCAGTAAGAAGGACCTGCATGGTACTCAACAGCACCCTTTCAGCTCTTCAGACAGGCTATGGGGTTAGTCAAGACACAGGATCTCTAATATGAAAGTGTGCAGTGTTAAACTGTGCCTAAATTCAGTGTACTTGTAGAAAAAGAAGCAATTTATTACAATCTTCCATTTATGTAGGAGTAAAAACTGTCCTACCAGTCACCTTCAATTTCACTTACTTCCTAGACTTAAAATATATTCTGCCTTTAATTAAATAAAAATTCAGGAATAAATCGTAAACAAGTATCCAGCTCAGTTAATCAATGAGCCACATCTTTATTTTCCCACACCACAAATAATATAAGATCTGTCATACATCCTGCACAAAAGAAAATACGAAATTTACAATTGTTCTGAGTAATGAATGAATAATTTTTTTCTTGTGTAGAAAAATCTTCAGCTTCTGAATTAAGAAACCAACCCCAAAATTTAATTAGTCCAACATTTCCAGATTGTTTGAGCTAAGCAAAAATACTGGAAGATTAAAACTTATCTCTATCAGAACAACACACATTTGAACTGATCACATCATCTAGTGAATAAATCATACTTTTTTCCTATAAAAAACTCTGAGGTTGTCATTAACTAGAAAGTATTGACTAAAGTTTTCAACAGATTTTGAGATAGCTTGGAAAAGAACAATCCAAGTGAAAGATCGCTGCTGAAATACAGAGCTTTGTCCCACGTAACAGAATGTTCTTTCCTGTAGTAACAAACCTCTTATGGGCTTTCCAAATTTTAATGATGATCCCTATCACCTAATGAAAATCATGTCCATCAGTGAAGAACAGCATTAGTGTCCTGGTTTGGGCCCTCCAGAAGGGATAAAGAGGTCCCACCTGCAGCCCTCCTTTGGGGAGGAACAGACAAGATAGATGCCAGAATTGACCAAACAGAGTATTCCATCCCATATACATCATACTCAGCATAAATTTGAGGGATCACGAGGGCCAAGCCATGATTTCCTGCTTCCAGTTTCCAGCTGCCTGCCCTTCCTGCCCTTCCTGCTTCCTTTCCTTCACCCGGCATCCTGGAAGGATTCCATCCGTTCCTCTGCCTGTGGTCCTGATCCATGCCAGCCCATATCTGTGTGTTCCTGCCTCCAGTTCCCGACTGCTGCCGACTCCAGGAGTCCAGCCTGGACTTTCCCAGGGCTGCCCTGCAGCCTCGGTGGTGACGTGAGAGTTATTGGGGAAAGGGGGGGAAGAATGTGGTATCCATTTTCCTGTATATTTGTATATATTTAGTAATTTTTACTATTTATCATTACTGTTTCATTAAAGTTGTGTAGTTTAGTTTCCAACCCATAAGTCTCTCTCCCTTATTCTCTCTCCTTTCTTTATCAGGGAGGAGAGAGAGATTAATAGACAGTGTCTGTTATTCGGTTTAATTGCTGGGCCAGTGTTAAACTGTGACAATTAGTCATTAGTGAATTCACAATACCTGTAAATTCACAGGCAATTTTTCCAAGTAATATGTGAAGTGGAAATATCTATCTGGAACAATACATATAGAGACCTGACAACTCAAAAGTAACTGCAATCACAGAGAAAGAATTTTTCATGTATGTTCAGATGACAGAATCAGATGTTATGTCTGCCCTCTAGCTATGGCCAACATCCAAGTAAGGAATGGGAGGTGGAGCCACTGGTACAGCAGGCTGCTGATATTCTGAGATCTGCACAGAACATCTGTCATGTGGTTAATTGCCAGCCCAGTATTAACCTGTGACAGTGACAAAAATGATGGCAAAATTCCATACCACTGTTTTGAATTTTAATTAATTTAAACCAAGGCTTCAGTTATTTGCAATGGACAATGTTCAGAGTTCTTGAGCATGATCGAATAAAAATCACTTATGGTAAGTTACACACACAAAAAAAAAAAGTGCAACAACCTGTTTCCATTAGTAAACTGCCATTTTCCTTAGGAGCACACCAATCACAGATGCCCAGAACAGAGTAATTTATGTTGGAAGGACCTTTGGAGATGACCTGATCCTACCCATTAGCTCAAAACAGGGCTATGTTTGATGTTAGAAGAAGTAGCTCAGGGTCACACCTTGCTGCTTTCATTTGAAGGAAACATCTAATTTTTTCAAGGTAAGTACTGCCAATGTCTTCTGCAATTCTGTCCATTTACATACTTGTTTAGAAATAGGGATCTGAAAGATTTGCCAAAAATGCAGTCTGGAAATAGAAACTGCAAAAATTATGCCCAGGAAGGCAGCAATTTCCTGCAGTTGGTCTTCTGCACTGCTTTGTGAAGTTAACACATGATACACACAGCTAAAATCATTCCCCCAAAATTCAAGCAGTGTTACCCTGAGTCAGCTGAGGTCTCAGATTAAGATGTCACAGTACAGATGCAAGGAAGTTCAGACTTTCAGCTGCAGTCCCACAAGAAGCCTGATTAGGGAGCTACATTTACTTCATTCAACTCAAGAGTTTCATGCCAGCACAAACTCTGATTTTACTTTGAAGAACTTGGCTCCAGATGCTAAAATTAACCTGCCAAATTCTTCCAACATTGTTGGAATAAAGCTATTGGGGCCTGGAAGTCCTTCATCTTAGGAAGATGAAGTCCCTCCTCTTAGCAGAACTGATTGGGTTGGTCTCCATGCTTCTGATAGGAATGCTATTTCAATTCTAGTTTCATCCGCAATCATGAGTTATGAGCAGACACTCAAAAGCTGAAATGTTTTTTGTCCTCTGCAAAGCCAAAGATCACCAAATAAGCTAAAGAGACACCTTGTACTTAACAGGCACTTCAAAGAAGAAGACATCAACCATGCTTATGCAGTGCTAAGCTGTTTGTTTATGGGGACATAAACAAAACTCAAACAAACATCTCCTTTCAGAGATTAGAAAAATGCACAGTTTTAAAGGGGGCAGATAAGGGAAGGACTCCAGAATTCTGCAAAGTACACTGGAACAAAGTGTACAAAAGTACACTGGAAGAGACTATGGCTAAACATTCCCACTTGTGAACTTTGTGGCATAAGAGGAACAGAACAGTAAACTCACTGGTATTAAGAATCCCTGTTGAAATGCCTGTTTTCAGGACAGTTTACTTTGTACTGACTCTTGTCTGGTCCAGTGGGATGCAATCTGCATTGGCTGCTAAATCCCATTCATTGTGTTCTGAAGTAAACAAGGATCATGAAGAGATTTGCATCTGAACGCAATCCTGGGGTGCATACATGGGCATACTCTAGGCAAACAAATGGGACTTTATTATAAAAGTTCAGAACTAAAGCTGAGGTAGAAAAACTTCTGCAGTTCCAGATCTGCAGATCCAGAATTTGTTGCAGGAAGCACTCCTGTCAGTGAACAACTAATTCATAACTGGGACCAAGAAAAAGTCACTTTTAGGTTTTTTTAATGGATGACACTATCAGCAGGCCACGCTTCTGACATGCATCATTATTCACTGTAAGACAATGAGTTCTGTACAAAGTTTTGGAGTCAGTTTACTCATCAAGTCCTTAATTGCAAACCATTAATCACAATTTATATCACACTGCAATCTACCTCCAGGGTCTTCAGTTAATGCTGTTTCAGGTGACTGAAAAACTCAAGTTTCTGCAGGCAAAGATCTGCAAAATCAGATCTTTGTTTTTAATACTTCTACTGACCACTGTGTTGGCACTCTAAACAAGGTATTCACACATGGAAGTCTTGTCTGGAACCGAACTAAAGCCTTCAAGTTACATGTCACTGACATTTTTTTCAGACAATCACAACATCAAAAGCAGCCTTCATAGAAATAAAACTGTTCTCTCACTGTTTATTCCTTAACATATAAGGTAGGATTTCTGAACCCATAGAAATGTCTATCTAAAGGACCACAAGCAAGAAACTGCAGATTTGTTAGTTGACAATGTCTACAAAACAAGAATTTACAGTTTTCCTGGACTCCCTGGAATCTGTTGATTTTTATGGACAATGTAACTGGCCGGGTATAAAATGCAAACAAGAAACAAAATATTCTAATTGAAGAAAACAAAAGAAACAAAGAAGAAAAGAAAGAGCTTCTCTTGTTTGTGTTGTACAGACCAAAGTGAACTAAGAGAAGATGGGAGAAGCGCTTGAAACTGCTCAAGTTATACCTGAAAGCACCTTCAGTTTCACTGGGACTGCTGCCTTTTTGCTTCCACAGACAAAAATTACAGTGTGCTCCAACTGGAAGCAATTAAGTATTTGAGTACACTGATTAAATGCACATTCTTCTTTAATGTCTTACAAGAAAAACCTTCTGATTATTATTTTGGTGATGTGCCAAAAATCAGTTGGCATTTCATAAGCTGTCTCTTAAATTTGAAGTAAGAAAAGTGCAGTTACTGCTTGTAGAAAATACTTAAGTATAACCAAGAGATTAAATGGAAACAGAAATCAAGAGCTGTGCAAATTCCAGAACTTGTCCCTAAAGCCCTACATGGTGCTATGCTGTACAACACATTCACACATGCATTTCAAATAATAATAGACTCATTCCTTGTTAGCCCTTTAAGGACAGGTCTGCATAATTAACATTTTCTAAATTTTATGGCAAATGTCAGCTGTTCAGTTAAAAAAAGGAGAAAGAAAAATTTCTGCTAAGAGATGATACGAAGAGATGATCTAACAGACTAACAATGCAAAAATAGAGGACTAAGTCTTCTTATCAAGTTACTTAAAAAATAAACTCTTACTTTTTGTTCAAAATACAACATGAAACACTATTTAGACACAATGCAGAAATCTTAATCTTTTTTTTTTTATCTTTGCAACTACACTTCTGTTTGCACACATTACAATAGCTCACAACCTGCTGCAATTTCTGGTCACAGTATGAAATTAACAAGCATTTCCAAGACTCCCAGATATCACCAGACAGACTGCAGCTGCAGACAAGCAGATGTAACTGAGATTATTATCAAAGTACATAAATGAAAAAATTATCATTATAAAGCAACATCAGAAAACATTATTTTCCACTGGGTTAAAGACAGTATAAACCCCTCAACTGTCAAAATAAGGTGTCCAGTTCTTAAAGTAACTTAAAATTCAGGAAACAGAATAAACTTCATCTCTCTTTTTTCTGAAGAAATACCTACCTATTGTTCCTTATAAGCAAATAATGTTAGCTTTGCTCCTTATCAGCAACTGGGAATAATAATAATTCTTAGACAGAAAATAGCTCTACCTTATTAGAAGTTTGAATGGTCAAATCCAGAAAGAAAACCTCCAGTTCTTTGGGTTTTTTAAAACAGCAATCCAATCAGAAAAGGCAAACATATAAATCTCAATTTCCTCCCACTACTTGCTATTAATATCTGAAATAAAGATTTTATTTTCATAGTGTATCCTGTTATATGGCTTGAAAATGTATTCCCTTCTCTAATTCTTAACTGTGCTTTTTTCAGGTTGCTTTCACAGGTCACTTTCTGCTTTCACAAACATCATAGCTGGGCAATGCATAAGTTGTACTTGACTTTTGTCTACCATTGTAACACTCCATTAAGAGCATAAAATCAAAACTAGCTGACACACAAATGACATACAATGCTGAAGAAAAACAGTGACTCAGAAAAGGAGACACTTGGTTAATCATCATCATCACTTGTCATTTGCTGTAATTTATCTAATCAATCATTTCAAAAGGCATTTACAATTTTAAGAATCAGTTTCTATTTATACACCAGAAACAGATAAAAAGAATTGTTAAAATAAGTTCTGTTATTCTGCTTTAACAAATTACTGGAAAATGAAAGTGAAATGTTCCCAGAGCTCACTTGCTAAATGAGAGCAAAATGTATCACCACTATTAGATGTGAGGAAATTCTGCAAACAAATCTTTTATCCAGATATACTTCTAAAACAACAATCAAATGGAACATACTCTAAATCACAGACACTTGTGAACACATTTCCTTCTCGTTTTAGAATACTGACATCAATTAATGACATTAACAGCTTTTTAATGCAAACTGTGTCACTGAGATTAATCACCATATCAGTGTGTTATATTTGCCTGGAACAATATAGCATATTAACCAATTTACACCAAGTTTCCTGGCAAGTGACAAACTTGACTTGGCCCCAGATACTTTTAAAACAAAAAAACATTATCAATCTATGACTAATAACAGTAAGCATGAATAATAAACATCTACCTGCTTGAGTATGAATCAAATAAAGGTCACACTTTCAGCTTTTATCCAACTGGATAATCATCATTTACTCCTACCAAAGGATAAAATATAATACACAATAGCAGCACTGCAACAGCTGTAACTGTTAGGAAAACCTATTTGTTTCTTAATGGATGCGTTAAAAAATCTTTTAAAAGATTTTTATAGTAATGGAAAACTGAGGAAGAGTATATAAAGGATCTGAAAAGATCAAGCTTTGGGTAACTTCAGCAAGTAATGATAGGCTGACTTACAGCTACTTAGGAACAGTACACAATATATATGGGAGGGATTTATTAATGGTATATTTATATTTATTTCATTTCCAGTTGCAAAGGTTCTTTAAAAGCTCTGAACCAATTGTCAGGTGAGAATTTTGCATATGCTCAGAAGACTCAAAATTCTGCCTGCCATGTCACATGCAAACCCTGCTTCTCCCGATGGAATTCTGTGAGCTCTCTGCATTCAAGCACTACAACTCCACCCAGGACATATTCTTTTGAGACAGATCTCTCAAAAGTGAAAGATTTTGGCAGCAGTAGAGATACTGACTATGAGATCTAAGAACCTGAAGTAATGTCCAGCCATAAAGCCCAACCTGACCCCAAACAGGGAGGAAAAAGCAAGACTGGCAAAAATGTTCATTATAGAGCCTCCTAGATGCATTGTTGTGAAAGAAGCAACACTGAGAAAAGAGTTACCAAAGATGTGTTTGGTATTGTTCTGGTATTAACTCTGCTTCAGGATTTAACACAGAGAATGACTGGGAGCTCAAATCTCTTGCTTCTGGATGGTGCTAAGCATCTGGAGCTTATTTTTAAGGGCAGAAGAGGAGACACTGAACTGCACTTTCACCTGTAAGGCCTGACAGAACGTATTCTTCATCCACTTAGGGAGTTAACCAACATGACAATGTGTTTAACAGAATGCTTCTCTGGCAAGTTTGAGAACTTGAGCCACAAATGACCATAAAATGTGGTTGAGACCTAAAACCCTCAAAACGTCTCCTGCCAGATCCACAGCCACTTTTTGGGATAATCTCAAAACCAACCAGGCCACATCAGAGTTGAAACAGCAGCCAGGTCTGCTGCCTTAGGGATTTTTACCAGCTGCACAACTGAAGAAGACACCATACTAAGCAGCAAGAGATGTTTCCCCATCTCAGACACCTCTCCCTAGAGAATCAGGAAAATCAACAGATGTTGCAAAATTAGGGCTGTATTTCTCACCAGTGTTGTCAACTTCTTGCATACTGCCTGGGTTAAAGTGATTCCTGGAAAAATCTGTTTAGAACCCTTATAGACTAAAGAGTATGTGAATTCTCTGCATCAAAAATCTGAAGAGAAACTGTACAGTCAGGAGAATCCCAAACTCCTCTTATCTGGTGTTCAAGAGTCAAGTACAGCCAATACTGTATGCTCACTGAATGAACAGAGACAGCAGGACAGAAGTGTGCCTGGTACAGATAGCAGGAGTTAAAGCCACCAACACCTACAGTGTACACAGCATATGTTAATGCAACCCTCAAAGGAAAACTTTCTTCCTTCTCTTCTAGGGAAGCATACAGCTTGCCTTTTTTCTCCTTAAATAAAATTATCAAACTTCTTACACATCTTCTACTCTAACCTTTCCTTCTCCCTCACGCCAAGCTCACTGAAAGACCTGGAAACAAGACAGTATGAGGCCATCACCCAAAATACAGCTCTTTCTATCTTACTGAAGGTAGAAAACGGAAACTGAGCTCTAAGACTTTTAGGTTCCTGCTACAGTTGATCAGGAGCAAAGTCTGAAAATGGATATTGTGATTCTTAATACGCTTCTCTTTGAGTCTTTCGAACAGCCTGTCATACCTGTCATCAGAAAATATGGCATATTTCTAGAACTGACAATAGTCAAATAACAGCATCTAATCACACTGAGATACCTACACATAAGACCAAGGAATACCAAATTCTTTAAAACAACTTGAGTAATTAATGTGATTATCTCTATAATGCATGTCCTACAGTCTTACCCAGCACCCATTGTCTAACTTCTCAGAAGCTCATAACATCTGTTCAAAATGAGTTTTTATTTTCCCTGACCATCTTACTGAGGAAGTAAAAGACAGGTTAGCAAAAACTTTAAAGCAGAATTTTACATTAATAGAACAGGTAAGAAAAAAAGATACAGAAACAGGTAATCCTAAATAATAGTAGATATACTTGACTGATCACACTGAAATGGCTTGGCTGCAGTGGCTCAGGAGGAAGGTGACAGATACCTATAGATACAGATATATATATACACATACACTGCAGCACAGTGGCTGCTGTCCTGGTTTGGGCCAGGATAAAGGTGATTTTCTGTCTTGTACTTTTGCTTTTAGCTAAGTCTCTTGTAAGTAGTTGCACTTGCTGAAATTAATAGTAAGTTTCTCAGACAGTGTGTGCTTCTAGGACTGGTAACACTCGCTGTTTATAGTTACTGCTAGAGACTGGTATGCAGAGCCAAGGACACTGCTCAGCTCTGAGGAATTTTACCCTCCAGAAGGAGTAAAGAGGTCCCACCTGCAGCCCTCCTTTGGGGAGGAACGGACAAGATAGATGCCAGAACTGACCAGAGTATTCCATCCCATATACGTCATACTCAGCATAAATTTGAGGGATCACGAGGGCCAAGCCATGATTTCCTGCTTCCAGCTTCCGGCTGCCTGCCCTTCCTGCTTCCCTGCCTTCACCCGGCATCCTGGAAGGATCCCGTCCATTTGTCTGCCTGTGCTCCTGATCCATGCCAGCCCATATCTGTGTGTTCCTGCCTCCAGTTCCCGACTGCTGCTGACTCCAGGAGTCCAGCCTGGACTTTCCCAGGGCTGCCCTGCAGCCTCGGTGGTGACGTGAGAGTTATTGGGGGAAAAGGGGGGAGGAACGTGGTATCCATTTTCCTGTACATTTGTATATATTTAGTAATTTTTCTTATTTATCATTACTGTTTCATTAAAGTTGTGTAGTTTAGTTTCCATAAGTCTCTCTCCCTTATTCTCTCTCCTTTCTTTATCAGGGAAGTGTAGCAAGACAAACCTCTTTTAGGGAACGGTGCTTCAAGGTCCAACCAGGTATTCCAGCAGAGACTCACAAGTAGTGCTCTGAGCCTATAACCCTCAGGGTTGATTAGCCTGGATCGGTGCTATTGCTCTAAGAGCGACTGACCTCTCTGCTGGCTTGCTCAGGACTGAGCTGACCCTGTGCTTCAGGACTCACCTTTTATTGGCCCCCTGGTCCTGCTCATGCACAGTGGGGGCCCGCCCTAATCCAGGCACAGGTGGGCTTGACACAAGATCATGCCCACTACCTGGCAATTAGTGGCACCTGGCTGCCTCGTTTCACTACAGGGAGGAGAGAGAGATTAATAGAGAGCGTCTGTTACTCGGTTTAATTGCCGGGCCAGTGACAGCTGCACTCAGAACTTCTGCTCAACTTATTAAATCAATGGTCCATTGCTGCAACAGAATTGGTTTATTGTTTATTTTACTTGAAGAATATGGAACCAGATCCAAAGTAACTCATATAACCCAAGACAGGAACTTGTTGGGAAAATTCCCATTCACATGTTTGTACATGTGAAACACAGGTCTACCATTCACATTTACGTACACTGGCCTTTAGAAGACAGTAAGTATTAAAACAAAGCTTACCTGCTTTTTTACTAAGTTTGTATAAGAATGTTTGTCGTGGATCTGAATGGTCTCGACATGTCAACTGCAATAAAGAACCAGACTTCTTCCACTTCTGCATAAACCACAATCCTGCATGATTAAGTACAACTTGAGTATAGACCAACCATAAGATATGAAAAGTAATTAAACCTAAGATATAAAGTGCACATATTTATCTCCTCAGGTGTTAGTCTTATTTTTCATGTCACCACTGTCAGGCTCACAAACATTTAAAATCTTTGTTCATTATTCTTTCCTGTCTATATATAATACAGCATACATTATTTCCACTAATGTATATGCTTTTCTAGAAAAAATAAGTATTATCACAAAAAATGAAAAGACATCTATAAGCTAGCCATATATTTTAAACTTTACAGAATATTGTAACATATTCATGTTGAAATATATAGAGCACTAAACAACAAGCATTACTTCTCAGATTTCTAAAAGTAAATTTACAGAACCATTCAATATAGCTTGAACAAATGAAACAAATTTCTAGGAAGAAAATAAGATATTTTCTATGATGCTGTATCCTCTTTATTAGTCAATGAGCAAAGCCAGCTGGCTAACTAGCCTTTCAGAAAATCTTCTCTCCCTTGCCAAGCAAAAGAAAAACAAGCAACCAAGCCCTTACAGCCTCAAGAATCTCTTGATTCAACCTCCAAGGAAATAGCTCTCACCTTTTGTTGAAGAAATTTACTGAAGGTCATTAATGTACACATAAAACATAGTAGTTCAGACTTCAATAACCATTACTTATTATTACCTCAGTATTTTTCAAAATCTTAAGGAATCTGAAATGTAGACAAAGACTACTACATGAAAAGGATATTTTGTACATACTTCAACTGTGGAAGAGATTAAATACTCCAGAAGTACTTTTTTTTTTTTTAGTGAATATATTCTGGATTTTACATTGATGGCTTTAACCTTAGCTAAATGGAAGTCATTTGCTGGTGATTATATAAACATGCCAACAGCCCTGCCTCTTTGTATCTTGGAAAACTTCCATTTCTAACAGGAAAGTAATGCTAACACTTCTGGGTGATTTGGATGAGATTCAGTTATAGATTAAATACCTGAAAAAAACTGTCCACAGATATGCTCAGTTAAATACCCAGAAGGTGCCCATAATGAACTACACTGTAGATGTCTTAATCATGACATTAGCCTCACTGGAAGTGTACTAAGTGTTAGAAATGGTACCAATTCAACCAAATTCAAAGAGCTTTCATGTTCCCCCTGGCTTCTATGAATTCCAACAGTAATTCCAGATAGCCAGCAACTCCTTCCCACTTTTCTTAAACTCAGCACATGTGAGTGAAGAAGTTTTTACTCTTCAGTTTTGTATGAAACAAAATAATAAAACAATAAACTAAAACTAAATGGAGCAATGGATTTTTTAGTGTTTCTAAAAAGTTTAAGGAGCGTGTTCACATTTAGTGAAAATAAGTATTTTGGGTTTGGGCTCTCCAAGACAGGTGGTGATATAAGAAGCAAGTTTTCATTTAAAAATCTGAGAAGTCAGCAGTTTGTACAAGTTCTCCTAGAGCTACATGTAATCTTTAGAAAAACAGGTATTCAAAAGGTAGAAACAGATGTGTAGAAACACACTCTAGGTTGTAAGATTTACTGCAAGACATTTTTGAGACAGTAATGAAAAATTATTTTGATGCATGGTACATACTTGTTTTGAAAAGTAAGTATATTAAAATTCAGTTTATAATATATTGAGCTGAAAACATTAGAACTGAGGTTTTTTTATGGTGTAACTGACAACCTGATTCAAATACACAGCACAACATCTTCTGGCAACCATATCCTTCTATTAACATTTTTATGACCCTTCTAATGACAAGGAAATATGCACTTTCTCATAATCAAAGTAATGAAAAACGTGCACCCCATGTGAAACTGCTAAGTGCACTTTGAAGACAAAATGTTCCCTAAACTTATACTACTGAAAGTATTATTTTACCTGTATTAACAAGAGCACTGCTATTGTAGAGGGTACCAAGATGTGGTCCAGACAGAGACAGGAAGGTATGAAGTTTGTTGAGGTAATATTTAAATCGTGGTCTTGTCAGCACTGAACGGATTATTAAGTTACCCAGTGAGTGTCCAATAAAGCTGTTCAGAAAGAAAAACAGTATAACAGAATTTGATGTCAATCTTCTTTTCTTCTAAACAGAGAAAAATAAAACTGGTATAATAAAAAGATGAAAGAGCATAAGAAAAATTTAAATTAAAAGTTTACATTCAGAGGCTGTATTTTAGGTCACACAGAAAATATAGCTCCAGAATTACTTCATACATTGCTTTTGAAACACTAGTGAAAACAGACTACCTTTCCAACAGCATATCCCACCCAAAAATAAGATTATTTCTGGCTGGATTTCCCTCAGCACCAAATATTCAGAAAATATTTTATGAGCTGTGCATGACTGATTAAATTACTAATGTGGCAGGTAATGGCAATACAGAATGACAACTGTGTGAGAGTTACTGAAACAACCTAGTAGACAAGGATTCCAGAAGTAGTCCTATAAGGGGAAACAATTACTTAACTGAATCTGATTACTTTAAAATAGAAGCAACACCTCATATCTGCTTAGCAGCTGGACCAAAATAAGTGATTACCATCTTGGGAGAAACAATTGAAGAATATCTGTTTGCCAGGAGAATACTACATTTAGTTGTTTCCCTATTTAAGCCAATTAGAGAAAAGATGGATGGGACTTTTTAGCTCCAGATATCTAAGAATAATACTTACTAAAACTGAAGTGCCTAGTGTCATATCCACAAATCTATATAACACATTTCTTTAGAAGGAACACTACAAAGTAAGCAATTTTAGTTATTATGCAGTCATGCTTACAGATCCCTGCTGATGTCAGGACACACCATCCTAGGCACTGACTTAAAGAGGATATGGTAGAGATAAGACTCAAAAAATTAGAAGGAGAAAGTGCCTCCACTTTTACAAGTGTAATCTCAGGACATGGAGAGAATGAACTACCATCCAAAAATGTATGTACAACTATGGTGGTTGGATAATATATATGCCACATTACACCCATACGATGATCCTTCCCATTTGCTCTGTGTCACTAAATCCTTCAAGAAAAATAAAAATAAAAATAAAAATAAAAAAACCCAAAGCTACTAGCAATATCTGTGTAACATACAGTGCTAAAAAATTACTTGACTATTTATTTGCTTTGCAAACAAGGAATATTGACTCTGAAAATTCCAATTTAAAGCTAAATTTAAAAAAAATCTAAGAGGTTATGGAATGGCAGGGCTACTCGTATACTCCTAAACTCTGATATAATTTTACATATCTGTGACAGAATAGGCTGTTTGTTCCTCAAGCTTGTATGTATATTATTCCCACTCATTTTTAGTACTAGATTTTCAAAACTTCTGTAGTACCATAAATTCTTTGCAGCAGCTTGCTGTTTGCCTAACTAATTTAGAAATGAAAGATATGTATCCTGTGTTGTCAGCACAAAGGCAGTGCATTTGCAAAACAAAATACTGAGTTGCTGACTCTCTTCAATACTAAAAAACATTCTCTCAGTGTACATCATATTGTTCACACAAGAAAAATAAAACTGCAGATTTCCTTAGGAATAAGTAAATGTCCACAGAAAGTGAGTGGTTTATCCTGAAGATAATCTGCATCACAGAACTGCTCTTGAGTAAAAGAGATTATTTTCTAAAGGAGATCTGAGCATTAGCAGAGATGTTCTCTGACATTCCATCCACTATTTACTAAATGTCATAAAAGGATGAGAAACACCTATATTTTACCATAACAATGGACAGTTTTATCACTGGAAAAAAAAATCAGTGATCCAATCAATCCTGTGATCTTCAATACTATGGGCATACCTGAGCCAAAACTTCAGAAACAGGAAAAATCTGTTTGAGAAAAAAAGGTGCTCACAACTAGATATGTGAACATACTTCAAAGATTAAACACATGTTCTTCAATTGCAAAGACTTTAAAATAACAGAGGTTATGGCAATATTCCAATTCAGAGATTTAGGTGAGCACATAATAAGCCTTAATATTATTTTATCATAGAGAAAGGTTTAAATATTTGCTCAAATAAAAAAAAAAGGGAAACAGGAAAACCCTTCAAAAAGGTTTTGAAAGTGTAGGAAAAAACAGTAAACCATTCTACTGACTGTTTCAGATACCTGCAGCTGTGGAATGCTCTGCAAAACCAATACATTTCTGAACAGTAGGTGGCAATATTACCATCCTTTGAATACAAGATTTCATTAACACTTAAGCAGTAGAATTACTGTAGTATTTATATGTGCCTTATGGCACAAATCTACCAGTTCAGATCATTCTGCAAATTAGACACAGTAACACCTCACTATTCTGTGCTAACACAAGACAAATTCTGTCAAACTGTAACAAATCATGGAAGAAAAAAAATAATCTATCAAGACCTATAATTAAAAAGGTGCAGAAACAGTGAATAGGTGTTTTAACATACACATTGCATTAAAAATGGCATCTTTTTTGTGAGCCAATGTTACTTAGGGAAGAGGCTGACAAGCTGAATAATCCACCTAAGGTGAAATTTCAGTACAGGCTATCAGAAATTTGGTGAAAACCTGACATGAGGAGAATGGTTTCTGAAACTACACTGTAAGAGCATGTGGTCTATTTCTTCTCTTTGTGATGACCTGGAACAACTTCTATCCTCACACATACTCAAAATCTGAACCACTAAGATTAAGCACTTTGACTTATTTCAAAGATTCATTAACTGGCACAGGTATGAGTGGATAACTGGTTCTCTCCCACCCCGAGTATGCTAACATGCTGTCTGCATAACACAAGTAACATCCCATGGGGATTTTTTTTTTTAATTATCAATTTAGATGAAATTAACTATGTCAAATGCTGCCTAACTAGAAATAGAAGCATTTTTTTAAAAAGTGAGATTATGTTTAAACGTGTTAGATGTTTTCTCTAGGTGAATAAGGCCTATCAAACACATGAGTATGCAGAAATGCTTGGGAAATGCACGTGACCAGCAAGTAAAAAACCTTCCAGATATACAATTTGATGATGCCTAAATAAAAAGATGAAGTCTTAAATTTGCTCCTCCTATCTATGAATCTATTGATCAGCTAACTCCAGCAACACCTCTGTGCTAATAAAAGTGTCTGCTCGGTGTATCCTGCTTTCAGAAAAAAAATGGAACAGGTATTCCTGGGAAGTAATCAAAAAAGGCAACAGGAATGGATAGACTGTGGTGAGCCTTCTTTTAAGATGTAAAATAGACTTCTTAGGAGATGGAACAATCAGAAAATTTCAAAATGATGAAATATTTATTTTCATGCAGCTACCCTTCAACCTCACGGATAAGATGGGATTTCCCTGCAGGACAGACAAGATAGTCTGCTATGTCATATTTGGTGAAGAGGCCATAAAGTCAAGCTAGCTTTATCTGGACACAGTGCTATTAGTTTTCTAATACTTAATCAAAATACCTGTTTTTCTTCAGAACCCTGCCATGCAGGATCTGTTCTGAGCACAGAACAGCAGTTCCTTAAATACTTAACTCTGCCCTAGACCATCAACAAGGTTGGGTGAACTTTTAACACTGCTCAGTCTTCTTCCAGATGGGAATTCCCTCTCCTTTGTCCTCCTTTGCCCTACTCCTCCCCCCCCTTAAGCTCTCTTTCCCATCTTTTGGTTTCCTCCGTAGCATCAGTTCAGAACACAGGATTCTAGTTTTAAGTTTATTTCTATAAAAAGCATAGAACAGATATTACCTGATTTTTGAAAGGGTTAGATTATAAATTTGGATATACTGGATAATTTCATCTAAAAGGCGATCTGTCATGGAATCAAAATCAGCAAAGGTATCATTCTGTAAAATAAAGAAATAAAAAATAACTGTACTTTCTAATGCAACAATATAAATTCTGCATTCAGTCTGAACTCTTATTCCCCAATGTTTTGATCAACAGCACACAAATAAAATCATCCATATTAACTTTGGATACAAATACTACAGCTAGTTAATATAATTTTTAAAGTTTTTTTCTTGTAAATTTGAGTAAAATGATACACACTTTACCATACGACTTTCTTCTAGTACACCAGACCAAATCTTAACATTACAGAACCAGCCTTATTTCTAAGCCTTTCCCTGTACAAACTTATCTGTAGTGAAAAAGATGCATATTCAGAACTCCATCACACTACCCATGACATAGAAATGAAGCAATTACTTCAAGATCAGTGCCTGCATTAGTACTGTTTATTCAAAACAAAATAAATCTTTAAAGCCTTATTCCCAGTTCATAGCTGATTCTCTAAAACTATCAGCAATAAAAGAATAAAAAAACAGGTAGACTGCCTAAAACTTTCAACTCAAGTCCCAAAGGATCTGTACTAAAATCTGCAGCATTCAGCAAACTGATAAATGATCTTGGAAAGGGAAAAAGGAGATGAGATGTCATCGTTTGAAGACAAAACCAAATATTCAGGATAGAAAAATCTGGAACTGCCCAAAATTTCAGCAAAACCTTATAGTACCTTATATATATATATATATGTATATATATATATATAGCCTGTGTGGCAAAATGGCAAGAAATGAAAAGAAAAAAAATATATGCAAACATTAATATATACATCTGCACTCTATATAATCAGATACATTAGGAAAGCAAGGAAAGAAAACATCAGTATAAAATACACCTATAGTGCACAAGCATCTTAAATGCCCAGTCTAGATATGATAATCCTGTTCTAAATGACAAGAAATTTGAAAGTGGGCAAGGAAGGATATAACAGATCACCAGGAACTCTTTCACGTGTAATCCTGAGAAATACTGTGTGGACTAAGTCTCTTCAGTTGCCTCCTGAGGGAGAAATTATACTTGTTTATAAAAAAATTAACTGAAGCAGAAAATGGGGAATGTGTATTGACTATGTGCTTTCCAAAACAAGCTGTAGGAAGATTTGTTTAAATCTCCTTTTTGAAACGGAATTAGTAACATATATGAACCATAGAATTAATCTCAATTGTAGGCAGTGGAAGCTGGAAATAAAAACATTCAGAAAGAATCACCCATCATTAAGGAGAAAAGTCTGCCAGTAGCTATTACACTCAGTGGTCTCTGTGGAATTCTCACATCTGAAAGTCACAGAACAGCTGACTGCCAAAAACTACTGGACTAGAGAAAAAAAAAAAAGCATTATTTGGTGCCTGTCCAGTCTGTTTCACGAAGCATCCCAGCAGCTACCACCATAAAAACATTACTGCACTAATTGAAACTTTGTTTTGAGACACTGAAGAGACTTTGTTCTAATTCATCCCCTGAACTATGTCTAATATAGTATGTAACACATGCATAAAAAGTAAATATTGATCTTCAGTGCTTTTTCAAGTTTACTTCATCTGAAAATAATAAAAATTCACAAAAGTTTAACACGAGAGGTAACTTGGTATTGGTCCATGGTCTGGATCTTTCAGTACATTGACAATAGAACAAGGGACAGCTATCTTGTATTTCTCAGATCCTGTGAACAACAGATCTCCTTTCTTGCCACACCTGTTTTCACTATCATCACTTTTAAATCGAAGGCACTTCATCTACAATCTTAAAAGACAATGCTGAGAACTTAGGAGATATCAGTACATACAACAAAATGGCAGCAACTAATGTTACTCCTTATATATTTCCATTTCATACTAGGTTTTGTAATTACTTTAATGCAAGCCACGGGTCAAATCATGGCTTCCATGAGAATACAATAAAAATATATAGAATGTGGTAAACTGTAACTTGATAGTGCCATTAAATAAGCAAGTCTAAACACGTACACTGCTTATTGCTTTACAAAAAAATATTTTTTCTTGGAAAATACCTGATTCCTTTCAGACATAAGAAAATCTATCCTCCCTCCAGGCAGCCCTAGCTCAATGTAAGTCTTCACTAATCTTAGATCTGCGCTGTTACCTTAAAAGGAAAAACAATCAAGAGTTAGATACTGTGAAATTAACTTGCAATAGAAGCACTTAAAATACTGAAATGAACCTACAGCACAGCTTTATATTTAAACACAGCTAATGATATTCTCAGCCCTAATTAAAATTCAGTAAGACTTGGGAAGATAAACTGCAATGACAAATGTAGTGACAAAATGGTCTATAAAAATGACATTCAAGCAGACACGGTTTTAAAAAAGCACGGATTTAGGAAGTCACATTTGATTTTGTCTTCGTATCCAACCAATACATAGCTCTGTGAGTATTATATTCCTGAAAACCTAATTAACTTTGATAAAAGTAAATGAAAGAATTCAGAGTTAGTTTAAAAAATTCAGTGAAGAAAGAAGGGCAAATCATCCATGTTTTCACAGAATAAAAAGGCTGAGTTGACTGTCAGCAAATAAAGGCACATTTAGACTGGTAGCTATGACAATGAATGTTTGTTTAACTAGCATCCTGAAGATTTCTCTACATAAAAGATTATGTATGCTTTTAAACAAAGAGTGGGCTTTCTAAGTGAACAAGATTTTTATTTAAATCTGTTTCTGACGGGGAAGAACTTGAATGAACTTGACACTTCAGAAGAAATTCTAACTATGTGGAATTTTCTAAGGCTTCAAAGATAGATGCTTTTAACAACAGGTTTTTGGCCAAGTTAAATTCTGTGTCAGTTGTAGGCACACAATAGCACTTGAACATCTACACTAGTAAGAAGGAATACTTCTGAGTTCTGTTTTAAAAGTGCTTAACAAAGGCTTCTTTCTGCCCAGAGGAAGAAAAGCTGTTCTGTTATTTTAATTTCTTTTTTAGCTTAGGAAATTGAAAAATGAACATGATGGCTGTGCAGTTTCAGTCCAGCTCAATATTCTTTCTATTGCTCTCTTGCCTTACCTTACATTGCTGATTTAAGAAACTTCTCAAAAAAAGACAAAAAAGTTAATGGCAGAAAGTTTTGAATATCTTAACTAGAGGGGATATTATTTCTTAACATGCACATATGCTTTGAACTAAGAGCAGATTACTATATTCAAGCTATTTAAAACTTCCAATCCTTTTTTAATTTTCTCATTTCTACTACAGTAGTGTCTCCATTTCTTTAAATATAAAAAAATCCAACTGGGTTGATTCGTGGGCAATCTGCTGTAGGTGACTCTTGCTTTGAACAGGGGTGCTGGACTAGACCATCTCCAGAGATCCTGTCCAACCGCAGCCATTCTGTGATACAGTAATCTAACCTTTTAAAACCTTATAAACATTTGAATGCATTTTACACACACTATCTTTTTCCTAACAAGATACACATGTTTTCCCTGACAATGTAAAATCACCAATTCTAAACAGAACTGTTTTGTTAGTAACTTCATTCTACTACCGCAATACAGACAAATACCCATATGACATAAAAAACTGGAAGCTGTACCTAATCCAAACTATGGCACAATATGGGGTTACGTGCATTGAAATTTTAGTCAAGACAAATGTTACATAAAATTCTTAATTTAAAAGATTCTAGCGAAACACATTGTCAAAGGTAGTAGTACAATGTCAGATTCCCATTTCCCTCTGGTGAACCCATTTCAGAAGTTCAGTTCAGAGTTCAAACGACAAAAGCTAAACCTGACTGGTAACCTGAATTACTGTCTCATTCAGTACCACATTTCCCAGCATACCATCTAGGCCATGGACGCAGACTATAAGATGTATTCCTTCTTCTGAACAGTCATCTTCTTCCATACTGAAATAAGGTATTGAAGAAGCCAGTTTGAAAACATCACTATACATAAATCCAGGAAGTTTCAGCTGCTTCAATTCTTCCTTAGCCTGAAGAAAACTGGAACAAAACCATATGATAAAAACCACTACCAAAAATATCTTTTACTACTGCCAGACAAATGTAGAGTCTCCCGGTTAAGAGTTTTCTACTGTCTTTTCACTTTGTCTTTTATGTAACTGATAGGAAGGAAAATGTATTCATCAAATTACTGTCATCACAAAACAAGCCAGTTCCTCAAAACACTTTTGTGGCGGATTCCTACAGTCTCTTTTTCTGTGTAATAAAATCCATACTCCAAGCTCTACTCTCTTCCCTTGTTTGAGCATCACTGCAAACCGAATCATTTCTGAAACCCATGAAGACTCTGGGTTAGTTCTAGTCTAGTTGAGCAAGAAATAGTTTTAAATGTAGTAACAAAATTACAGGAATTATAACCGATCAAGTCAAGGTAAAGATTTCAAGTGAGCTTTGATAATCCTTGCCAAACTTAAAACCTGCTTACTAGGGTCAGTAAAGAATTGGAGCTAATGCTGCAACTGCTCACCAGAAAAGCACTGTGGTAGGCTATGTAACTTGCTTCAGAAGAAGCTAGATCCAGACCTCTGATCTTTTAGCTATTATATATAAGGCATACATCACATGGTTTCTGATAGCTGAGCTTATTAAATGGTAGGAGTACCTTGCTTTCCTCCCTTTCTTCCTTAACCTGTCCCACGTAATCCCTCACAGCATCATGCTCTATCCCATTCTCTTCTGCCTGCTGCCTTCCCCTCATTCTTTTTGTTCTCTATTTTCCCAGCTTTATCTTCAGCTCATTCCTTGCTAACTGGCAAGAGCAATCCATAGTGAAGCCAGCCTAAACAGAAACCACTGCAGGCAGCTGGTCTTATCACTCCACAGCAGAAGTTAGTTTGTACTCAAGGCATGTTTTCTGAACTAAAAGTTTTCTGAACTGAACCAAGGTCGGTTCTCTATGAAGTAGATCCATACCCTCTGGAATCCCAGTTATCCCATGCTCCTGGAGACTCTGCTTTCCTCCAAGGCCAATTCCTTGATTTTACTCTGGGTTCCCTCTTTCTTTTATTGTTACAGAACACCCTAAAGTCTTTGCTTTTCATCCCTCCCACGACATGCCAGTATCCCCTCTCCAGTATTTCAGAAGCTACTTTTCTAATCACATCTGACATGTTTTTCTTCCACCACCTTCTTCCTGTTCTCAGCTGCTTACCACAAACTACTTGGCCTTGTATCTATTCTACCTGTTTAGTACTCTCCTTGTTTCTACCTCTCTTCTAAGCCCTATTGCTCTCTACAACTACCTGAAAAGAGGCTGTAGTGATGTGGGTGTTGGGTCTCCCATTAAAAGTGACAGAACAAGTGAAAATGTCCTGGAGTTGTGCCAGGGGATGTTTAGATTGGGTATTAAGCAAAATTTCTTTACTGAAAGGGTTGTCAAGCATTTTGACAGGCTGCCCAGGGAAGCGGTTCAGTCACCATCCCTGGAGGTATTTAAAAGATGTATAGATATGGTGCACAGGGACATAGTTCAGTGGCGAACTTCATAGTGTGTAGGTTAACATTTGGATTTGAAGATCTTTTCCAGCAAAACCAATTCAATGATCCTTTCTTCTAAAGCAACATTTTATTTCCAATACAACATATTAAGCTGCTGCTTCCCATGTTCAGTTAGCAGCAGCAGGTTAACAAAGAAACCCCTATGTCTGCAGTAAGGAAAGGTACAGTTTGGGATCCCTGATGTTCCTCTACACTTGGCTTTCCTTGTATCCAAATTAGAGTGCAATTCAGAGCACTATGTTCTGAGGTGTTATATTTTGGATATTTGAACTTAAGACTGAAAAATAAGGCTGTCACCTTGGCTAGCATGGCACATTCACTTGACTTAACAAATTAGATGGACAACCAGTTACAGAACGTTTTGGTTTTTAAAGTCAAAGCATATTTTTCTAGGATTACTCTTTAAACAGTTTCCATTCCATAAAACAATGTTTTAATGCTCATTATGACATCACTTTTCAGCACTAAGATTATTTTTTTAAAAGGAGCATATTAGGGAAACAAACAAAAAAATAATCTTGTTTTGCTTGAAGTTTGTCAAACCACGTGAAATTACAAGATAACTGATAGAATGCATTCAGTGCAAACACTTTTTTCTATTTGAATATCTAAAATGTGATGTTACTTGACCATGAGGAATCCACCAGCCACAGCCTTGGGGGCACTCTGAGGCCTAACCATGGTTGTTTTCCCTTTCTATTCTATATTAACATAATTTCTAAAAGTAATAAACTTTGTTTTAAAACAATCACTTACGCTAACATTTGAGGTTTGGGGGAGCTTTCATACCAGGAAACAGATGAAACTGAGCTATAGGAAGTGCTGCCTGGCTGTTGTGTGATTGCATCAGATTTATTCCTTGAAGAACAGATAACATTGCAAGGAGAGTCTCTCAGAGAAGAGGGGAAAGACAGACAACCAGGAGCGCAGACAGGAGGCACACTCATTCCATCTCGCAGATGCCCACTATCGATCCTTTCGGATCTTGGGGCTGTTTCTCCTGCTGAGCCATGATCCTGGACAGCACTGGAAGCTCCATCTAATATACTATAGTCTGTTTCTTCATAATACCCGTTTTCAATCATTTCTTGATCTTGATCTTCCTCTTCTTCCTCATCTTGTTGGGAAGAGCAAATAATTTGCTTTTCATATGCTTCCTTTTGTGGGCTAACAGGGTTGCTGCTGTCCATAGGCCAAATATCTGAAATATCTGTGCTGCTTCGAGAGCCAAAATAGTTTTCAACAAGTCCTTGAGTTACTATGTCAGTACTACTGGTTGGAGAAGGATTATCTGTACCAGTTTCTGTTTTGGCTACTGACAGTTCTTCAGTTGTCTCCTTTAGATCTAAAGGCTTGTCACATTCTCCTTTGTTTGTTTTCTCAGCTTCGAATACCACATTTACAGGTGAAGAACCTGAAACAACAGATGGCTCACCCATACAAGAAACTTCCAAATGCAATTTAACTGTTTCTTCTCCAGTGTTAAGGTGCCTTTCAAGGTCATGAGAGTCCAGACAAGTTGTGCCAAGGTGTGACTGTGGGCTGTGACTTTTCACATCAGTAGGTGTATCCTCATCTGAAACAACTGGGGGTACAAGATTTTTTGTTCCTGAGAGCAAGGAATGTACAGACTGAGTTTTGTTATCCGAGTGCCCTGAAAATACAACACACTGTTGCTGCAAACTGATGTTTGATTTTTTACTGTCATCACATTTTGGGAAATCAATTGCTCCAAGATCCAATACCGTTTTACTGTCACTTAACTGGCATTCAGGTACAACAGATATCTTTGAATTCTCATCAGGTGACAGTTCATCATCATCTGAAGGCAGAGAATTTATGGATGTCAAGGATGACTGTATTTCACTTACAGCGCTGGTACTCTCAGTGCAATGGCTTTCTATTGCATTTTTTATAGCACAGTCTGGCTTTAGTAAAAGCTGAGGAAATGCTTTTTCACCATTGTATGGACTTTGCCCTTGAACATTTTCAAAAACCTGATCAGGGTTGGGGTGAGTTGCAAAAGAACTTGGTTCACTTTCTACACCTGAATCTGAAAACCTAGAAGAGGCATATGTCACACTAACATCTGGTAATTTAGTCACATCTCCACTTGTAGAAAGCTGACTTTCTTTTGTAGAAAGAGTAGGCTGATTATTTTTCATTTTTGTCAAGCTGTCATTGGTATGTTGGAAGTTTCCTTCTTGGACATCTTCCTTTTCAAGCACTGGTTCCTGCTCTCCTGAATTCAATTTATTTCTGGATTCTGAAGTCTGAATACTGGGTGCCTTCAAATTCTCTCCTTGTACTCCATCTAGCGGAAAATCAGCCCAGGATCCAATGTGAAGAGTTACTCTCTCCCCTTGACAGAGATTCTTATCACTTGGTTTGACCTCAATAGTCCTGACTCCTGAGGAAGCTGGTTGGGCTCCATGACAACCTCCAAGTGTATCTCTGGGCTGTAGAGCACTATCTGCTTGTAAAGTTCCAGCATCTGTCTGGGAGATAGTAAGTCTACCAAAAAACCCCACATCTTCACAGTGCACAGGGCTACCCGGACCTGGCTGGCCACCTTCAATCTTGGCAGTCTTTTCCTCAGTTCCAGATGGCAGAATTGGAAGTTCTCTTTGACTTACTTGCCTGGTGCAGGTCTTTGTATCACAAGGAAATCCACCTAATTTAGGGTCCAGCCCTTCATTAGCAGCATATGAAGGCCTGCCTTCTGAGCTTCTAGAGGCATCTTCCAGTGCTGCACTTTTCAAACATTTGTAGCCTACTAAGACTACAGAGTCCTTAGAGTTCTGTTTCACAACTTTTTTTGCATTTTCAGGTTTCATTGTTTTCATGAGCTTAGTTACCTTAACTTTGGATTTATTTGCATCTTCATTTTTCCCTTTCAAAGTTTTTATTAGCGTCTTTTCACTCTCTGAATGCCAAAGGTTGGAGGCACCTGCAGGCCTTATTTTCAGTTCTGGGCTGGTAAAACCCGCTACAAAACTTTCTTCAGCTTCAAATTTATCCACTTTACTGGACTCTGACCTTGGAAGACTCTGAACTACCAGCCAGGGTACATCCAGATCTTTCACCAAAAAAAAGCAAGGAAAAAAAATAAGAAAAAAAGATTGTTTACATCAAGATTATGCAAGTAACTGGAGCTATAAAACACTATTAATTATAAAACTTTTCACATCCTCAAAACTCAAACTAATGAAACATTTCCTAGCAAACAAATGTACTGTGAAGCCAGTAAAAAGGTTAAAGAAAAATATTTAGGTATGTATATTCTTTGTTAATTTCTTCAAAAAAGAAACCTGCACATGAAGTGGGTTTACCTTCAGTAATTGAATCTAAATATCGATCTTCAAAGATTATGGGCAAGGAGTTCATATCTCCATCTAGTTCACTGCATTCAATAGGGAGGGGTGGAAGAGAACTGCAGAAAGAAGTGTTTTTGATAGCTGCACACATCTGTAGATGACTTTGAGCACTGAAAAAGAAGGAAGTAGTCATAAGCGGAAAAAAAAAAGAACTATTTACTTTTACATTAACAGAAATTAGCAGTATTATAATTTACTTTAGCGGAAGCTTTTCTACTAATTACTTAATAGCTTTAATAATTATTTAGTAACTTATATAACTTTCATTAAAAAGCTTCAAATATATATTTAGAATATAATTTTCTCTTGAACTTCTTATCTAAGTATTTTTGCAAGACAGTATTTCTACATAACATTAGCAGTAGAATAACAGTACTACATGCTACATACTGTGCACTCCAAAAGGCTACTCACTGCAGTTCTTGATAGGCAAGGGCAGCTTGCCTGGGATGTTCAAGACAAAAGAATGCTTCTGCAAATCTGCGCACCTGCAAGATCCAAATGAAGTCAGAGCTTACTTTATATTACATATTATTTTTTAAAATATAGGAGCATTGCAGTGTTAATACTTTGTATGTATTATATATACAGTAAATTTAAAAAGCAAAAAAATAATTTTTCAATGTGCTTAAGAAAAAGAAACAACTCCAAACCACAAACAGCAAAGCCTCAATTTCCAACCTCCACTAGAAACCTAAAGTCCTGTCCTAAAGTCCCAATTTCCCAGAATTAAATTTACTGTATTTATGAAATTAATCTCAGCAATATCATCCACAAACAGTGAAGGAAAATGCTTTGAGTAAAAAAAAAACAAACACAAAGTTTGATACTTCTTTGTAAATGCAACTTCCATTCTCAGCAATAACCAGACACAGCCACAAATGATGCAATTACTTTCCTTCAGAAATTACGTTAGGAGTTTATGTGTACACACATGGGATTAGAAAGTATTCCTCTCTGTTTTCCCCAATCTTTCCCCCTGAAGGGGAGAAGATTCTTATACAAAAGACTTCAAGACAATTTCACAGGTTAAAAACTACATTTTAGAGCACCTGATAATGAAGACTGGTCTGGCTGTAATTCTAAAATAAGCAATGAATTAAAGATTCTATCAGGTAATAGGAAATAAAATAGTAACAGCAATATTGACCAATTAGTGCATGTCTGTGGTTCAAGCCAAGAAAAGGATTGTTTTCCAAGAGGCAAGCATGGTGCTTTTGACTTAGGGTAAAAGCAATCACTATCACATAGCATAAGGGGAGTTATATGGAGACCAGAACTGTGGAATTCTGCCACTCTTTTGAACAGAAAAAGAAGGATTTTCTTTTTTGTTTGTTTGCAATAAATCCCATTTGTAATTAAGTAACTCCAGTGCTTTTGAAGAAAATCTGATTACCATCTCCAGACATCTCTTAGAGTAACAGTAACAGCATAAAACTAATTGAAAGAAAGCACCAAAAGCCCACATAAATCAATATTAAGGCGAGAAAAAAACCCCAAACCAACAACAGTTTATTATGCTTAGTCAGTGCTTAACAAACAGAAGGACTGAGGCATTTGCTAGGATGCTGTTAAACAGACTCGGCAGAACAGGAACAACTTCCAGATGGTGCTGGTGACTCAGGCGCTACCGACTTGGGCAGACTCCACAATGACTCTGCAGGAGGAAACTGGATCTGCTACTCCTAATCCCTATGGATTTCCCAAAATTATGGTTTTTATGGTCCTCCCAATGTACACAGAAAAGGAGGAAAACTAAGGCAGAAAAATTACTGTGGAATTGCTACTGAGTCACTGCACACTCCTAAGTAGCAGTCTGAGATCTTAGCTCTCATTTATATAATATAGATATATATCTATACATACACACACACATATGTTATATATCTTTCAGATATATATTCTATGATATTAGGACTAGCCAAACTGAACAAAATAATGTTGGAAGAGCATGTTCAGACCTACCAGAAGATGTCACTATGGAACAAAATGGTGAACTAGGTTAGTGAGCAAACTTTTCTTAATTATCAAATAAAATAGTCCTATCAGTTTTTTCAATAAAATGTAGTTGTCAACTTTAATGTAGCTGATGAACATGTAAAGTGTTTCTGCTTTCTTTACATAGTGCTTAATAGCAAAAATAGCCAAAGTATTTGAAAAATCTAAGTATTTAAATGCTTAAGTAAACTAAGTAAAAGAATAATTTTAAATACCTAAACTATATTACTTCATTAGAAGTTTATTTTCTAACAATAATAATTAGAAATACAAGCAACTGTGCAAAGAGGGTTAAAGTAATTTGACCAGAGATGACAGGCATTTCTAGTTGGTATTTTAACACAAATATCTAAACCAGTAAAATGTGTGACTCCCTAAAACAGAAATTTCCCACAGAAAAGTTTCCTGTGGAGCATATAGTCTATAAATATTGCAAGATGAAAAGGTAAAATTAAAAGATAATTAGCATTAAGTAGAGTATCAATCTCCAAAATAAAATGTTGATTTAGAAGAACAGAATTTTTTATACTACAAAAATTTAATTCCAGAAAGGATAGTTATTCTCTCCAGAGGAGAATTAGCAGGTCATCTTCCAAATCTCTACTAAATTCACTAACTAGAAAGTCTGCATTATTTCACATGTGACAATAATGCCTCTAGTGAAACATGATCATTTCAGGTTTCCCCAGAGAAGTTTATATGAACCCTCAGAGTATAAATTATCAAGGGAGTATTAATAAAAATTACAAATTATTATAATAAGCACTAAAAAACAGGATCCAAAATCAACAACCAAACTGGCTCTTAAAAACATCAGGGCTCAAATTTATTATCTCTTCAATTTAAAGGTTTACTGAATTTACAGATTACTGGCTCCTGGTCTACTGCTATGTGGGAAGCCCAGTGGAGCTATGTTGTTTTGCATATACAATAATTATATATATATATGTAATTTTAAAGTATAAAAGTATAAAATTTAAGTATAGTAAAGTATATGTAAAGCATTTGCATGAGCTCCTCACATCCTGGAGTTAAGAAAACAAGTGTCACATTTGCAGATCAGTGTTTGTAAAATCAAGTAAAAAACACATTGCTGGTTCTCTGTAAGCTGGCTCAGGTAGAACTTTCTTCTTGATGCCATGTTATTGGAATTTCAGAGTCAGCCTGCTTGCTCTTCACTATCAGGTGCTAAAGAAAAGGTAAGTTTAAGATTACCCACATCTTGCACCTCTTTTAGTCTTTGATGTTTGAGTAGATAACATAGTATCCAGTAACCACAGCACTCAAGAAGACTTAGCAATTAGCCACTTCTTTCAAAGATAAAATAAGCTCAACTTTTTCAATTATAAGAGTAACCTCTGGGCTCAACTTAAAAAACTTGTAAGCTTCAGAGAAAAGTAAAGTTTAATTATTAAAATTATTAATTATTAAAATTATTAATTATTAAAAACAATTAGGTTATTGTTATTTAAAGTGGTAAAATTTTATGTCATGTGCTTGAAACAAGTTTTTTTATGCATACTGACACAGAACAAAAGAAGCGAACTTTACAGCAACTGGAACTGGGAAAACTGCAAGTGCAAAGTCAATTTTTATTTTTTCTTTTAAAAAAAGGAGTAATTGAACTCTTACTGAAAACTGTAAAGCACCACAGAAATACTTATAATATGCAGAATATATAAATTCCCATAACTATAATTCACTTTGATTTACATTGCCTAGAATAACCACAGTTTAGCGTTAGGATCAGATAAAAATTAAAGAATGATATTTAAGAACCTAAGTACATCTCATTATTAGTATGTATTTTTTAAACATTGCATCAGTAAGAATAAAAATTAATACTTTTTTGTTTGATTAAATGTATATTTTGTAGAAACAGTAACATACCAGCAGCTGAACACAATTGCAGATTAAGCAAGACAATGTTCTTTTTTCATACCTTCCACCAGTTAACCTGAAGCATTCCACAATTTACACAAAAAGCCCAGAAGGGTAAGATTCTTAGAAATCCTGTAAAATGATCATACTTTCCTATGGCTAGCACATCTAACAAATAAGCCTTGTGTTGCTTCCTAAAAGTTCCATTTATTCTCCAGAAAAGGCAATTCCATCATTTACACTATGATTCCCTCATTAAATGATGTGCTTTACTAAGTCTGTAAGGCCACAGTCTGCATCCTTCACAATCAGTTTCCCCTCCAGAAACAGAACAGAAAGGGTTTTTATTAAAGAAACAGAAATGCTGGGGAGACACATGAAGTACCTGAGAACCAAAGCCTTAAAGCAGCCATTGTTTGGGATTGTGACTATGACAAAGCACTGATAACATGTTGTCCTTAACCAGATTGTCTAACCAGCTCTCTGCAAAAGGTTTTACAAGATGCATCTCCAAATAATCTCCTATTATGACCTACTCTAAAACATGTGTGAGAGATAATGCATAGATTGCAATGTCAGACATTAGAGGTGACAGGCTACCTGAAGATCAAGCTGTGTGTTTGATGAGTAGGGGTCACTTTTTAAAAGCATCACTTTTCATTTGTTTTTGTTTTAATGAACTCGGGTACTCACTATGTATATTTTTACACGTACACACATTCATGTGAGATGATTTCCATTATATCTCTTATTTTCTAAAAATCTCATTTAAGAGCTTTTTCAAAGCTTATGAATATTATAAATTTGTTATTCAAAAGGAAAGTACATTTTGTTTTCTGATGTAAACAGGCAGCCTGCTAGTGCAGTAGAGAAACAAATTGCAGGGTGGGCACTAAGCATGCCTCCTGCAGAAAAATACACTATTACCCACAAATACATCTTATTCCACAGACTTCTATTTGCATTCTGAACAGCACTTCTTATGCAGAAAATCAATGAATAAATTGGTTCATACACATAAATAATGTATTTCATGTATTGCATATCAAGAATAAGTTTCAGCAACATGTTATGGAAGCTAACAAATGAAATAACAATGTCTGTCTTTATGATTCCAACAAATTTTCCCAAGCAACACTACAAATAATGGGAACTGGAGTCTCATTTGTATATACATTTCCACAATCTGTCCTAGTAAGAGTATGAATGTACTAGGGTTCATAACACCAGAGTTGATACTTACCCTTAATGTGTGATGTTCTTGTGCTAGCAATGCTGTGACCTCCTCTTGTAAGGTAATGACCTCCAGAAATTGCCCCCAGAGAGCCATTAGAAGTGAACAAAGTTGAGCAAGATTCATATTTATCAGTTCTGCCAGTTCATCAGGATTTTCCATTTTCTGAAGTTAGGAAAAAATATTTACAAAATTAAAAAATGAGACTGTGAAAGTACAGACAAAAAACTAAGGAAGTAGTTTATATTAGTATCTTATTTTAAAAAGCAACTTGTAATTAGAACTTAGAACCATTAGAACAACAATTTTAGAGCCTGACTATAAGGATCAAATTAATCTATGTTATTAATTGAAACTGATCTATGTCTCAACAATAACATTGGTTTATGTTGCTCTGAAGAGGGGGAAGAAATTCTTATGAGAACCATTTAAAAGACGAGAGAGGAGAAAAGGCAAAAACATAAACATACTTTAGCAAGCTAAGGGAGATGCTAACAAAATTCATAGAAGCTATATAAAAGTAAAAAAAAAAGTTTATAAATTAAGTAAGATTATTAGTTTCCCATGGAGACCCAACTGTGCTATTTCCCTTTATACAGCTCTGTTTCCATTTATACAAATGACATCTTTTTAAAGCCACTATTATATTGCCTTGCAGTTATACTCCTACTGCAGTAATGGAAGGTAAGTTTACTATACTGCAAAAGCTGGGCATGTGGCCCAACTTAACAGCAAAGCATAGACAATCTTTCAAGAAGTTCTAAATCCTGTGCTTTAAACTTTGCTGTCACAACTAAATTATAAACTAGCTGGGGCTAGTTCTGACTACGGAGGGAGACAAATCTAAGTAATCTGAATTATTCAGTATTTCCTTGAGAATGCACAGTAATCATGAGGAGACAGACACAGCACAAGTCTTTCCAGATAAGAGCATGGCTTGGAGTTCCTTCTTTGGTACAACTGACTACCACTTCTTAGATCTTCCATAACATTATTAACTGATACCACCAAAACCAAAGAACTCAAACTATAAATGCAGAAATTTCAAAATGTGAACCACCATTTTAGAATCTCCAGTTTCATGATATATAAAAGTTGCCACTGCTAATACCAGCATGCTGAGCCATTAGATCAATAACTATGGTTTGCAGTCAGCTGAGCAAATTTTTTTTGAATGAGGGAGAGCAGAAACAAGTGTTGGCCAAAACCAGACAGGATGATATCACTGAAACAGAGAGCTTATTCTCAAGTACCATACAAAATGAGTATACTCTACTATTATAGGTTTTTCATTTAATTAATACATGAAAAAAAAGGAAGTACCTTTACTTCTTCACACAATTCTGTAAGACGAACTTCTACATCTATGTTTTCTGGAAAGAGGAGAGGACATATCCATAAAAACATACTTTCCCAGTTGCAGAGTAAAACCAATTATCTCACAAAAAAATTACAAAACATTAAATGGAAAGAGCCCATCAAATACAGCTTGAAGACATATTAAGTGCCACGATCAACTTTAAATCAAGTAAATTACAAAATCCCATTGAAATAATTTCTTAGTAATTTCTGAAATTGTGGGCAGAATATGATTAATAAAAAAAAGTTTGCAGTTAAGTATAATGATCACGAATCACGTTATCTTGTGATTTTCCATTCAATATTGTACTTGAAAATACTGTAACTTAGATGATACAATTTGCAGATTACCCATTGAGGGCTGTCATTAGCAATGTCATCATTCACAACCAAGGTAACACAATTCCTTTTTTAACTCAGATTTTCTAGAGACACCTTATTTCAACACTATTTTTCCACAGTACATTATTTACCTTATTTGTAGTCTGCATGAATATAGATACAAAAATTAAACAGTCTGATGAATTGTATGTTAGTTAAACAAATCTTTTCATTGATCTTTATCTCAATAGCTCAATATTAAGAGCTTCCACGGCATGGCTGCTTACACTGGCTCTGTACCTTAAATTACTTGTAAAGAAAACAGACTTATTCCTTCAAGTAAGATGTTTTTCCTTGTTTATCTTTCCTATTCTACTCAAGGAAATCATATCAATTAAATAATAACTTAGTACTTTGTCTTGATTTCCTTCCACATTTGAGGTACAAGTACCACGGTAACAATTTGTAAACCCAAGACTTGTCTGTAACAAATATTTACAGATAAATTCGTTTTTGAAACACAGTAATAAGGAAATAACCTACAACAACAAAACATGCCTTGAAACCCACACTAATAAATTTAGGATATACATAATTAAACAAGGTTTACAGATTGACAATGATGTATTTACTCAACTTGCTTTCAAATGATACCACCTAGATTTGGTAAGTTTATGTTGATTTTCAATTAACTGTATCCATTATACTTAGGTTTCAATTTAATGCCAAAGAAATTAGCTTGAACAACTCAAAAATTCTGAGAAAATATGCAAAGTGCAAACATTCATGAGGTTCTTAGAAACAGGTGAGAAAATGTTTTTGAAAGAAACTACATACACCTATAATAGGTAAAGAATACTTGATAACTATTCTGAAAATATATGAAAACAATTTAAGATATGGTACTACTTTGGGGACACAATATTGATCATTTATCTTGTTTGTCACTCTGCAATTAAGAATAGGCTTTGAACAACATCTGAGCCTCTGAAGTCTAAAATTATTATGGAAAATCCCAAACTACGATAATATACCACAAACAAAACCAGAGTAGACAGTACAAGATAAAAGGAAATTAAATACTAACATTCTACAGTAGTAATCTGGGAGATTTTTTGCTGTCCTTGCTACAAAATAGTTTGTTTTTTTTTAAAAAAACTAAGATTATTAAAATGATGACCTACCATTTTATTCATTTCCCATCACTACCTTCCTTGTTTTTTAACAGCACTTCTGTCTTTTGTCCAGCATTAGGACAAGACTGACACTCTCCAAAGGGAGAATTGGCCATTTAGATATGGACAAATGCAACTTAAGCTTTGAGAATGTCTAGTGTGCACTTTAGAAGAATTAAGCCTTGAGATACCAAAACCTATCCGAAAGATTTCTCATGAAGTAAAGGTATTGCTCTTTAATGATCTAAAAAATTGAAACTGTGAAGAATCACATGAAAGCATCCCTCTTAGCTATTATGTTTAAATGGTGATGACTACTCTTCAGTCACTCTTTATTAAACAGAACAACACTGAACAAAAGCCAGTAATTATTTCTCATTTTATTATCTATATTCAGCCTAGAAATAAGTTGCTCGATTCTGCAGATTTATCAGAGTTCACATCAGACCTTCACTATGGCTGAATGGTGAAGTAGTAGTGTCCCTGTTTACAGAAAGAATATAATATTTTCTATTATTAATAAGAATAATAAGAAAATTTTATATTACAAATAAAAATCTGAGGGGTTGTATCACCTGCTTTGAAAACATACCTAGGTAGGCGTCTCTCTGGGTGCGTGGATATTTTCTTCTGAGAAGGCGTTCATAAAGGACCTGCATGCTGGCCTTGGCTATTACAGGGATTGCACACACATGACTAGTTACTACACTCCTTTTTTCATCTGTGATTTATTATTTGCCTAAAGTTAGTAAAAAAACCTTACTGATAGCCTACCAATTAGTGCAGTTAGATCAGTACATGAAAGCATATAATTTTAGTGTAGTTTCTAGATTAAATATCACTTGTGATGTACATTAAGCTAGCATTTTTTATTTCCTGAAGCCAGTTATACTTAAATACTGAATTACAGCTATTGAGTCCAACAGCTGTCTGCACATGCTTTTGCAAAATGTCTGTCTTGTGTTAAAATTATATGACAAAGCAACAGCAAAGCAAATAGAAGAAGCAAAATTAAAGATACAATAATTTGAAACAAAAGAATGACAACTCTGGGATTTAAATAGGACTTGAGAGTTCTTTCTACAGAGCCCATTTAAACTTCACTATAAAACAGTTCATTTACTTAAAAAATAAAAATAAATACAAACAACAGCTGTGTATTTTGTGAAGCTTAGAGAGCATTGATTACTTTATAGACATCACAGAAATACAGATTTTTCTGTATACTGTTTATGGATTTTAGAAAAATTAGCATTAGTGGCAAGCATTAGTTATTTTTCATGAGCAAAAGGTAATAACAGCATAATTAATATTCACATTATTAGTCGTTATTTATTGGGACAGTTGATATAACAATGTATATACAAAATTACTGAAATAAATGAAAGAAAGATTAACAAATAAGAAAACAAAAGTAATTCTTGCAGAGACTTAAAAAGTAAAAAAAAACCCACAGGGAACAAGCTGTCAGGATATTATGCACATGAATGTTTAATGTAAGTAGTAATTTTCTCTTCTTGTATTTATTTTGAGCATTTCTGTTCAAGCTTGCATTCCTAAAGGTAAACTACATTACCCTTAGAAATGACAAAAGGTCTGACTCAGGCTCTACTGAAACTTATGAAACCGTGGTCCAAAAGATACAACCCAACTATACAACTCAATTTCTGGCTTTCTTCTATTAAATACGTATTTTGTAGGAATGTTCTGGGGGAACTGAAGTTCCTCTCTGAAATATTTAAGTACCCAGATTTAGTCTAAGACTATCCTTGCAACAACAATAGTGCTAACAGATTCTATTTGGGAAAAAAACACATTTTGTCTGTAGAAGGAAGAGGAAGTGTTGTTATTTCTTTAACAGGGTATTCCTCTCCTTATCAAGATTAAGATAACTGACACAGAAAATGCTGCAGTAGCATTTTTGTTTCTGTAAAGAAAAAGCTTCTGTTTCTGGTATTTTTCTACGCACAGATTAGTAACACACTCCCTTCTTCAAGAATAAAATTTAAAAAATAAATAATAATAAAAAAGCTTTGTATCTTATAATAGAATAGAACTGTTTGGGTTGGAAGGGCCCTTTAAAGGTCATCTAGTCCTATCCCCTTGCAGTAATCAGGAATATCTTCAACTAGATCAGGTTGCTCAGAGCCCCATTGAATGTTTCCAGAGGTGGCATCTACTGCCTCTCTGGGTGACCTGTCCCATATTCCACCATCCTCATTGGAAAAAATTTCTTCCTTATATGTAGTCTACAATATATAAGTGACACATTTATGTTTGAATTGCTAATCATTGCATTTTAAGAATAGTTTCCATATCTCTAATTCCAATTTAGTGTTTCATAATTGACATTGGTAAAATTAAATAATACAAAAATCAATAAATGCTGTCTACAATCAATATAAATTGCAAAAGATTAATTTTTAGATTTAAATAAAACTTTACATGCCTAAAAAGGTATAAGAAGAAATGCTAAATGATACTTTATAATACCAATGTATTTTCCTTTTTACTTTCACTGCTCTCCTAGTTCACAAGGCGAGGACAAGCTAATATACATGCATTCTACAGAAACCTAACATACATGTCCATACATTACATTTCATGTAATAGTTCTGCAGTTACTTTAATCATATGTAGTTACTAGAAGCCCTCACTGCCATAGGACTTAAATTTCTTTCTATGAGACTGTCCTTTAAGAGTTTAATTTTAACCTTTTTTCAAGAAATAGCTTCCCTGAAAGCATATTTTAACTACTCAGTTTTATAGACACAGTTCTTGTCTATTTTATATCTTTTCCTAATTTCATGTCAGACTATTTTCTAATTCAGTTTACAAACTGAGCCAGTAGGAATTTCTTCTTGTAGGTCTTTTTTTCAGTTAATTATCCATTGCAATAGTCCTTGCAAATGAAAGGTTAGAGAGTTCTCATTTATATGAATAGACAATGTTTCCTTAAACAAGTGCAGCATGCTCCTTCAATTAAGAGTTTCTCTATTTTTGCACCACTAAACACAGTGATCTGAAATAACAAGAAAATCAAGACCAACAAGAAAAAACATGTTTGCATAAACTCTGTTATACCCTCATTTTATTAGTACTATGACAGTACTTGTTTTCTCTTTGTTTCTTGAGTTATTAAATTCCAGCTCAGTTCAAGCAAAAAGATTTTAGATATACAAGGTGTATGAAATTGATATCAGTTTAGCCTAGAAGAAGGGTATTCTTTATAATAAACATTGACAAGAAAGTGATGCTATTTTATTCAATTCAACATACCCAATTCAATTCGGTGAGAAGAGGAGAGCTCCTTTGCTATCATAATAAAATAGCTATGTAACCCTTTGAAAGCAAGCAGCAAACTGGCACAAAGCGTATAGTGAAAATTATAGGCATGGCTGAGGAAAGACTCTGAAACAACAAAACTGCAACCCTAAGAAAAAAAAAAAAAAAAGATGAGGTACATTAATTCTGTACAGTAAATGAAGTGTTATCAGAATAACAAAAAAGACAAATACACAAATTGCCTCCTCATGAACTGCATCCATATTTTTGTTATTTTCAATGGATTGCAGTATCTTAAAAACACAATTAAACGCTAAAGGCTGTTATCTTTCCATCTCCATCTTCCTGAAGTATGTGACACAGCCTTTTGTAACAATTTTTCCAATTTCCCGTGTCAGGTAGCACACCACAGTAAGTCAAACAAAATTCACTCTTTATCAAGTAGCAATTCTGAAGAAAAGATAACATTCACACCACCCAACATAATAAAATGTTATATTGATATATTCTTACATCTGCTGATAACTGTTTTGTGTAGTTATTGCCAAAGACCACACTTTCAAGAGAAGGAATCACAGAGTCCCTGTTTTGTGCTGGTGCATTCCTGTTCAACCACGTATTCTTCACCGGGCGAGGGAAACTGCAAAGAACACAAATGAACTGAGAATTTGAACATACTACAAGTTTCACATCTATCCTCAAGACTTCATTTTACTTGAAAAGTTGTAGAAAAAGGGTTCTCAGTAATATGCCGAGAGTTCCTAGCATAGTGGGCTGCCCTTTGAAAACCCTCATGATGGCCCAGGTGCCTGTTAGTCTGTGGTACTGCATTAGGGGAGCATTCCTCATAATTTCTGTTGAAAGTGCATCTCCAGCTAGTCAAAGAAATTTAAGAAATAATTCCACTCAACTGTTCTGTTGCTATTTCTCATCATGAAAATCAGCAGCTTCTGTGCCATGAGACTGCAGAAGCTCTTCCTCATTATTTCACACCTCAACTAATTTAAACAATATTCCTGAAAGTTTAAGCCATACAGAGGAATTCTGAACTGTAACAGGTTAAGTGGTATTCACTGTCTGCCAACTTTGCTGTGGGGACTTCAGCTCCTAAAAGTGAAGTATTAGCAAGCAGCTGGAAAACTATCACACTGTTTGCTGTTTTCCTAAGGGATGAGTGACCTCTGACTACTGAGGAGGAAAGCCCATCCTGAACCCCTGGGAGAACAGAGCATTCAACAACAACAGCCATGTGAAGATACATTGGTAGAAAAAAATCAATGAAAGATGAATGAACACAGAAAGTAGGGATTTTTAGATAATGGGTAGAAATAAGCAATGACAGGTTAATAAAAAGGGTAGACTGAACAGGACTCCAGGGATGTAACCAGTTATCTCCACTCTTTCAAGTGAAGTGTTAATGCTGGTTGGTTGCTCCCAAGCAAAGGAGAACCTGGATGCCACTCTGAAAATGAAAACACTCAAAAAGTGACACCCCCCTAGGAAAGGAACGGATACCAACAATGCAAGCATGACCCAAACAGAAGAGCAAACTGTCACCCAGGAAAGTCCAGAGGGAAGTCTGCAATGTTCAGATTTTTAAAGAAGAGATGCAAGCAGGATATGGATATGGCAACTGTAAAGTACTGGTTAAGTACTACAATATGGGCTAGTCCAGCTGAAATAAAACACTGTAAATTTGAAAGCTTCTTCCCCTCCTCACCCCAAACTGATTTAAAGGACAGTTTGTATCCTCAAAATACTTTTATGGATACCAGTAACATTCTACTCTGAAGATCACTGAAGAAGCATGGAAGCTGCTGTTTCCTTTTATTATCTCCTTATATAAGTTATATTGAGGTTTATATATAACCAGACCTAAAACACATCACCAAAACAATACAACATGGAATGTTGTATTCCAGAAAGGAAAAAAAGCCAGTTGAATGCTCCAAACCAGTATAGCTTACTGCACAGAACAGCCATCTAACATACACAGAGACGTAACTTTCCATGTGAAGACAGGGACAAGAAGAGGGAATGCGTTAAGATAAAGGTTTGGACATCTATGGTAAAGACTAAAGTTGAATATGAAGAACTTTAAGGGAAGTGCATGGTGTATTTGAAGACCATGAGGGAGGCAAAGATAGATAAGCTAAAGAAAAAGCTGAGTAAAGAACACTTCATATGTGTGACTGGCTGTTTGGCTCTTTTTAGCACTACTGAGACAGACAAGTGAGGTAACAAGATTGTAAAGGGTATACAACTCAATGAGTTAAAAAGCCTTCTGTAAAAATTAGGAAAAGCTTTTGTAAAGTGCAAAATTAAACTCTCCAATTCTGTTTACCTTAGAAATGGTAAGTGCTTCATTTACAGACATAATTGCTGTTACAGTAGGAATGAAAAACTGGAGATATATAAAAGAAGATGCCCATATTTGTATTAATGGCACCTATTTCAGTCACTAAGAGTGAGCAGCAGATCTTCCTGATCAAGAAATCTATAAATATTTATACATATAGATATACATGGATAGATACAGATATTTATACATTCCACCTCTTTTCTGGTCTTGGGTATTCTCCCTCTTCTACACTATATACTCTTATTTTTAACAAAAAAAAACTTCAAATTTGTTCAAGGGAACTTTGAAAACAAAAAGCTTCTCATTCCTCTGGACCCTGACTTCCAAAATCATTATGAAAAAAACAGTATTAGCCATAGACTTAGCTCAATCCTCAATACTCTATTTTTATACCCTTTCCACTTGACACTCAATAATTCATTTGCATTTCATTAACAAAAGATTACCTGATCAATGGCTGATGCAAAGCAACCAAAGAAGCGTGGACTATAACCGATATGACAGAAAGGTGGAAGTAATCAAACATAACGTTGACATAATGATGAAGGCCCCGGTGTAAGTTAAAGTGCAACTTTAAAGTTCGGCTACTAATTGGCTGCAGTGTGCTCAGGTCATCTGGTCTAAAAAAAAAAAAAAGTTAAAATAAAATAACAGACAATTAGAACAATCATATTTAAAGCGTAAATTATTAATACTTGATCAAGATATTGAATTAGCATAGGAATATAATTTGCAATGCAATGAGGTTTCCCCTGGCAAAAAAATACGAAAAAAAAAATCAAATGAGACAAAAAATCAGAATGAGACAAACTTGTTATGAAACCTTAACAGTGAGGCAATCAAATTATGAAATTTTAACAGACTTCAGTGTTGGATTTCTTTTTTTCCCTCATGTATGTTTAAAATGAATAGACTATATCTATACATAATGCAGATTTGATCAGTTAAAAAAAAGTTAACAGTATACTGTTGCTTTAATAAAATTTGCTATATTTAAACTTACGAATAGTCTGTATCCGTGAAGTGTAGATCTAACGTTAGCAGAAAATTCATTTCATTAAGAGACTCCTCAATCTAAAAAGAAATTGTAGAAGCATGAAATCTTTTCAGGTCCCTTATTTATACCAATCCAACTTGCATAAAGTGAAGGCTTAACTATCTGAACATAGTAAAGTTGAATGGCAGATTACCTTCCTCTCATCTAAAAGCATTTTTATTTTGAAAATCATCACATCGTTCACAGAAACTTCCTCATTTTTGTATAGAATCTGAAATGTTTTACTGCAAACTATATTGTCGTGGATTGAAGCAGGAAAGGCAAGATCTGCACCTGAAACAAGAAACAAGTATGAATATAATTGGCCTAGAAGCTGGAAAACCCAGAGCAGCAAATATGTGGAATTATCATTCCTATCACTTTCATAAGCACCGTTAAAACTGCAAGTGTTGGAGTTTGAAAGAGCACATTTTGTTTCAAAGAAACACCATACCGATATTTTTAATATAATTTACTTTTAATCTAAGTTCTAGACTGAAGAATTTTTGCTTTGTTTCACATTGGACTAAGACCGGCTACGTATCAAGAGTTCTAACAAAAATCCCAAAATTTGTCCTATTATGTGTGAAATAACACATAAAAAGAAAAAACTAATGTAAGTACCAACACTTCCTTATCATTCCTCTACAAGCAGGCACAGTAATATAAACCTCTTCCAGAACAGAATCTCTTAGAGATTATGTAAGGGGAGGGGGGTACAAAACATTTTTAAAATTCTTCTAAATCTTCTTTTTAAAAAAGCACTTCCAAAAAATCCACACACAAAAAGCCCCAAACCTGCAAAGTCTGCACTTTACAGATTTGGGGCCTCTCGTATAAAATCACCACATCTGGCAGATATCCCCCTCTATAAAATTCCTAACATCTTAGCCTAACTTCCCTTCTGAAACTAGAACCAAGTAAAAATACTGGGTTTTGCTGAAACGCTTCCATTAACATCATCATTTTACATGACCTGGACAAAATGCCTACAAAGGCTGAATCATTAAAGAGTAATTCCACTATATGTAAAGCCACTTTGAGCTTATATCCATCCATGCCATCTGTTAGAGGTGAAGGGCAGAGCAGGTATGGTTTCACATGATACGTAATCTGATACAACCACACAGCATCAGCAAAAGGGATCTCCAGTCTGATACAAAAGAAGTAACAGAGACATGCAGCTGAGGTCCCACTTCTTATGCAGCATCCAGCTCTGGGTTACAGCCCTCAGTTCTGCTGACTTCAGTGTAACCTGAAATGGCACCCTGAGAAGTGAGAGTCATCAAAGAGGAAAAGCTGACACTAGGAAAAGGTTGAGCAACATCTACAAAAGTCAAATCAACAAGGCAGAATTACTGTTTTTTAAGTCAACTATGCAATGACTGGCCAAGACTACTTCTAGGCTTCTATCCACACAGAAAGGCCATCTCAGCAATGGAAGAAAAAAATATAGGGGGGAGTAATTTATTCTTGCATCATAAAAAACTGGCATCTCATTTCAAATCTGTTGCTTTGGTTTGTTTGGTTTGGTTTCTTTTTCCTGAAAACTAGCCATGAGTTTCTGATAGGAGGAGGAACAGCCTCAAATCTGAAATTACTTCATAGAAGCTAAATTCTGAAAATTTTCCTTTTAGCTTTCTAGAGCATGACTACATCTCCCTTCAAATTACAAGAATGCCAGAAGACCTTCATAAGGCTGGAGCTAAAGCAAGTGGCTTCCCCTGTCTCATTTGTAATGACACTCACACTGGGTCCTGAGCAACTCAGTGAACTACTAAAGGATACAGGAAATAGAAATTGAAGAAAACTGGGTTTAAATTATTACAGGACCTCATGAAGGGCTGAGAAGGACTAGGCAAGGGGTGGGAGGAGACGCAAAGGAACAGAAAAAAGGGAAAAACTTAGACTGTATATTTGACCTAGGGAAATAAAAGGGAGATAAATCAAACTGTCTGTGGGAGAGGGGGAAAATAAAGCTAAAGTAAGGGAACTGTGGGTGACTTGTGCACAGGGTAGGTAAAATGACTTGGACTGGAGTAGGAAAACCATAACATTGTAAAAGGGAATGAGATTTACAACATGTAAGTATGGCAAAGACAGAATGAGAGATAAGACAGAAAAGTACAGGGAAGAAATACCTGACCAACACAGGACATAATTCTTAAGACTGAGAGTTGCAGGCTCCTGTCCAGCTTCCTCTATGATCAGCAAACAATAGACACTCTCAGATACTGGATCAGTCCTCTTAATGCTGGTCCTCACATAACCTAAGAGCAGTTATTTCCTACAAATAACAGCAGCCTCAGTAGCTGGCATCAGCTATTCCACCACCCTAAGCAGGAGAGCTGTTACTTAGAGCTACAGTGTCCAGCTCTGCTAAATTAAGCAAGGAACTGAAACAAATAGAAGGCAGAGGTTGCTGGCAAGACCAAGCACTATCATACCCACAAGGACAACAAACTGATGCCCTTTCATGAAACAACTTTCACCCTTCCCTCTGTTTTGCTGTGGCATAAACATTGCCATTAACCTGATAAACCAAGCAGAGAATAATCTTAAAAGGACCCCAGTTCTGGGGTTCAGAGGGGTTTGGTTTTTTGTAAAGTAACAGCTAAATGAGTTCCTCAGCTGAGCAACATGAAATGGAACTCCCTTTTTTTTTCCAGCAATATTAAATATTTCATTAAGCAAAATTCAAAAAGCACTGTCTCCTAGAAGGAAAGTTTAGCTGAGCTAAATTCCCTAAATTACATTAAACTTTGCCTTTGAACTGGAGTAATTTTAGTTCATAAGAACCATTTATCTATTCCACAGAAATCCAAGAAATATTCATGAAGCATGACTAAAATTCAGTAGCTAAACTCTTGCTCTGCTCAGAGTAAATTTTAAAATAGTCTCAAAAATTCAGGTTTCAGTAATCTTGTATCATACTTTGGCAGATTGTAGTAGAGTTTTCTTCCTTGCAATTCCAGGAACTCCACCTGAGATTTGAAAACTTAATTCATGTTGTGCTTTTCATATTTTACATTTATGCTGAGCTGTGAGCTTCAGAGAATGAGAAGTGCACTAACAGGTTCAGTTTGCCTGGACGAGGAAACCAAAGTGAGTGCCAGATTAAAAATAAGAAAAAAAGATGAAAGAGTGGGCAATTCTGTTCATGAGATCAAATAAATTTTCAACTTTGCCACCACATAGCAAGAGAGAAAGTTTTAATGTTTTCAAACAAGGAAGACTGGATCCTTTCAGTCTTAAGGAAAAAATGGGCTTAGTAATCTGAATAAGAGACTATATCTGAAGTCCTTCACCACTTTGAGAGTATCTCCTCATATTAGATGGCTCCTTGGCCAGCTTACTCTGAAACATGGAGAAGACTGAGCAGATCAATGGAAAAAAAAGAAGACATTAATATAAAGGAATCACCAGCAAAGGGAATTAATAGAGGAAAAACAGTGAAAAAAATTATGTAATAAACTTTTCAGTTTCATTGCTAAGAACAAGCTAGTTTTTCAGCAGGTCATCATGAAACAATTTATCTTTTTATTGTATTAATAATAAAGTTAAAAACACTTCTATATTAGTAATAAAAAGGTAAGACAAAAAGCATGTTCCCTTATTTAGCAAGGCAAAATAATGACCTTATTTACTGCAAGTTTTTGCACTTACCAGTTGCATGTAACAAGCTAGCTTCTAATTTGTGTGGAATTCTTGGAGGAATTTTCATAGATGCACGAATCTGGTAAAAGCTAAAGCAAAAGACAGTGATTTGCAACATATGCAGTACACTATTTATCATTTCCACACAGACATTAATACAATCACAAAGGCAGGAATGGGAGGAACAGGGCAAGGAAATCTGCAGAGCTTAAAACATCTTACTTTGACTCTTCTTTTTACACTTTTTTTTAAAATTAATCATTAACCAGAGTGACAGCCTAAGGTGAATAAGAGAAGAAAGGCTCAACAAAGAGCTAACCTTTCCATGACACACAGTATTCGGGCAAATATTTGTGAAAATACCTGGTAAATTACATTGGAGAACTGTTACAAATGAATAAACAGATTGTCACCTACACTACAACCATCTCTGAAGGATCTACCACGTAGCACATCTACAGGACTGCTAGAGACAATTCTGCCATTGAAGGAGCTGTTTGTGCTATTTGTGAAACTGTATCACATCCCTCTCTCTCCCTCCCAGGATGCCCTGAAAACCCCACGGCTTACCAGACAGTCTCTTCATTGCTTGTAGCCACCAGCTACAAAAAGTGCAAATAAAGAGTGACACTATGCAAAATACATTACTTGCAGTGTTAAAACACTATTTTAGTTAATAGTTAAAATTACTACTGCTTTTATGATACCCAAGGCAGGAGCTGCAGGCTTAAAGCCTAAAATGAAAACAAAAAAAGAAAAAGAGAAAAACCCAACACAAGTGCCTGATTTCTTTGTCTCTGCCCTCATCTTTACTTTTTGATCCTGTTCAGCTTCATACTGTTTCCTACTTTGATTTTCATCTGTGAAATCCCTAACCAGCACCCATGCTGATTTTATGGAACTCTTTACATGACACAAGCACCCATAAATACAGTTAGATGACGTGTTCTCTCCATCTCATCCCATCTCAAACATTTTTTGTTTGTTTAAAGGAGTTAGCTTCACCTCTTCAGTGATCTTATATAATTTTCCTCACAAACACTACCACCAAGGAAAGAGAAGAAGAAAGAACATTCCCAAGTAGCAGGAAGCTAAATCTGCCTTTTTAGACAGAAGCATGGTCTTAAATGGCCTGAGGACTATGCAGTCTACCCTTTGTATTTCACTCACAGTGTACACCCACTCATAGTCCTATGGTTTGTCTTCATCATCCTCACCACCCAAATCAGAACCGCTCTAATCTGCTGTGTTGTTCTGATTTTAGCTTCCAGCACCTTCAAGTCAAGCTGACCAGACAGGAATTTGCTAGCAACTGATTGCAACTTGTATTAGTCTAACAATCAACTAATTAAAAAAAAAAAAAGTATCTTAATTTAATCCTCCCACAAAATGAAAAAGCTTTAGTCTGTTCAAAACTATACATCAAAGAATGCTTTATAACAGAAGCTACTCAATGAACATGTGATACAGCTAGAATACAAGATGACAGCAAAATTACTCCTAGCTTTTAAAAAGCAAATAAAACTTGACTGTTGCAAACTGATAATTACATATCTTGTTTTTAGAGGCCCACAGGCCAAACATGATTACACTTCTTAACTGGTTCATGATTGTAAATAAACTCATTCTCTATTGGGTTAAAAAAAAGTAAATTAATGTATCATTAAGCTTTCACCATCATCTTATCCAAGCATGCAAGGAACTGAGGAGATTAAGAGAGACCTCTCAGCATTAATCCAGAAGGATGCAATCAAGTGCACTGAGGTACTCATTTTCTCTGGGCTAGATGTGACTTCCCTCATTCAAGCAATTACTCATTTCATTTGTCCTGGGAATGCATGATGCATTACAATGTATGAGAGCCTCAGCAAAGAGGCACTTTCCACCAACCTCACTTTCACACTGTCATTTTATGGATCCACAGAAAAGATTTATCAAGAGCCTGATCCCACAGCACTAAAAGCTGCATCTTCCCATGATCCAAATTGCTAACCTGTGACTGTAGAGCATACTGCTTGTTTCAGGTATTAAGAATGTAAAACTGTTGGTATGGCTTATATTAAATATTATGGCTCAGGAGTTCAGAGACATGCCAGATATTTTACTTCATCTCACCCTAACCTTCCCCCAAATTAGGTCCCTTTTTTATAATTTAAAAGGTCCAAAATCTGATTCATTCTCAGTTCATTTTGAGAAACACATGACAATTCTACAGAGCACAAATTTAACTAAAGCTTAACAACTTTACTAAATGCAATATAACAAAAGGACCAGAACAAGGTAAAATGAAAGGTAAAACAAAAACTGCACTCAACAGAAAAAAGGTGCAATCTAATATTCCTGTTAGTTAATGCAGTGAGACTCATTTGCCCTAAATATGCTATTAAGTGACTGTTTACAATCTGAGCCACAAAGAAAGCAATCAATTATGCTTAGAATGCAGTTTGTAAAACAAAAAGACTGTTAGGACATCCTTCCTTTTCCTATTATTATTTGCTAGCAATTAATCAAAAGCAGAATATTCTACCCTTTATCCCACAAACATTTTACCTGTCTGATGTATTTGAATTTGAATAAATGGGAAGATGAAGGTGTATTGTTTGAGGCAGGTGGCTTTGATTTTCAGCATATTTTTACTTGAAGTGGTTTATAACAAAATGTTCATAGGTTAATCTGAATAATAAAATCCTGTAGGAGTTCAGCTCAGGGCAAATATGTAAACAATACTTCAAAATCTTGTGCCCAGATCTTTGAAACAATTATTTAACTGCACTGAGATACTTAAATTAAAAAAAAACAACAACACTCCTACACTGTATTTACCCAAATCACTGTCACTAACCTTTAAATGCCGTATATATTAAGGATCTATCTGCAAACGAAGAGCTATGATGCTGAAACAGAGCATCTTATTTACAAAGGAATTACATTTGTAATAATAAAATACAGAAGAGCTTTCAAAACTTAATTTACACCTTTCTCACTTGTCATCAAATTTTAAAAGAAATCTAAAAAAAAATAAAATGCATCAAGCCTTAATCTCTTCAAGCCCTTCCTTCTTTATCTTCCTTCCATCTCTGGATCAACTGATTAATCAATTGGTGTTGCAATGCTTCTTTAACTATTAAAAAAAAAAAAACCAAGGAAAGAAACAAAAAAACCAAAGACAAACCAAACCAAAACAACAACACAAAACACCCACCAAAAAAAAAAAAAAAAAAAAAAAAAAAAAAAAAAAAAAGGCAACAAAACAAAACCAAGTCACTCCGCTCAACTATTTCCCATCTGTCCCATAAACAGCTTAGTTCTGATATATAGAGTAACTGATCCATAAACCTGCTCTATTCTGTTCTATCTGCTTGGGCCTACAAATAACAACACAGTATCAATGACCTGTTACTCACCTATCACATTTGATTATCCCAAATATTTATAGAACATTTTAAGGATAAGATCCCAATACAGTCAATCTACCACTGCCTTATGTAGCGAGAGAGTGAAGGTATCCTGGGTAGTGAAAAATATTTTAAAAACCCAGAAAACAGATCCAAGCTTTACAATTAGCATAAAGATTCCATAAAAGTGTTGGGAGTCCTTCAAGATCAGACTACTCATGGTTTTTTGGTGAAGCTTTTTGAAAATGAAAAATTCTCTTATAACCTGTTTTTTAATCTTTTGACTGCACAAAATGAGAAAAACACCATTTTCAGATTATTAAAGGTTGCAATTTTTATTTAATCAAGAAATAAAAAATATTTTATGAAGATGCTTTAACTTACTTTCCCTGTTTTGAAGAAAAGAATCGATGGTATTCAGAAAGGTGGAAACAGCAGCATCTATTACTGTAAGGACCTTTTGCTCCATTAGTTGAAGCATGATACCCAGGCATTTCAGTTAACAGAGAATGAAAAAGAAGTATCTCCAAGGACAGTAATTTGCAATGTGGTAAAAAAAATGCACTAAAAATGGATCACAAGCAAGAAACTGATGTGCAGTAGTTGCTAAATCACCCTGATAAATTTTGCCGTGCTGTTTAGAACCACTGTGTGGTACTTCAACAGGATGCATTTGGATCATCTGATGATACAGCTACAGTTTGGAATCTTAAAAGCATAGACTATACCAGCAGCTAATGGAGTAGAATCAATATGAGCCACTACAGTAAAGGCAGTGCAGAGAACAGATGTGGGACAAAGAGCAGACTGATAGCTGGATGAAAGTCTGACAGTACACAAATAAAAGATTTCAAGTCAATCTTTAGCACCATTTTTATCAAGACACAGAGTAGGTTGCAACTGCTTGACTTTCAATGCTGCAGATGATTTGAATGACAGCCTCTCAAAGGAAGATGGAGCAAACTGAGGATATTTAAGCATTTGAACAGACTGTAAAGGTAAGTTGTTGAATCTTCACCCATGGAGGCTTTCAAGACCTGAGGGGACAGAGCTAGAGGCAATATGGTTTGGATCGAGTGCTGACCCTGCATGAGAGTGAATTGTCTGACATGCTGAATGAGCCTGTGAACTCAGAGGTCAGAGGAAACCTATTTAACAGGGGTCAGCAATTTAAAGCATCATGGCCAGAAGGCAATGCATATGCTTGGGAGCTAGTACACAAAACAAGTTCTAGAGACATTTTGAATGTGCACATTCCAACTCCTGACTTTCAGAAGTCTAAGTTCAGAAAGACCTATCAGGCAAGATACTTCCCAACAAGGAAGGAACTACTTCCTTCTCTGAAAGGTGGCACCTTCCACCTTCTATTAGATTTCCACTGTCACAGACCTGAGGAAAAAAATGTACAAAACATCTGAAAATTTGCCAGCCTTACCCCTCTCTAACTGCTTCCAACATTTACTCTTACTTATCTTGGCCACAGACATGAGGTTGAGGGTGAACACCAGATCTCTTTGGTTGCACTGCTTATAAGCTTTGTCCTGAAACAGTTCCATGTCCATTCCCCAAGATGCACCTTTGAATTTTCTCCACACTGTGCAAGTTAGCCTTAATATTTGAGATGTTTGCTGAGACAGCATTCACAAGAAAAGCCACAGTCACCAATGATGAGCTTGTATATAAATATATCCAGGAGATCGTAAACATATCCAGGAGATCTCTGCTATCTCCAGTCTATGCAGTCTTTCTTCAGTAAATAATAAATGTGCATACTTGCTGATGTCCATTTACCTCCTATGCAATCATAAGAAAATCTAAACCCATGCTATTAAAAGGTTCAAGTATATCTGGAACTTAGTATCCTTACTACACACCCCTGTAAGAAAAGGCATCCTGAAAAAATTAGTTAGAATTATTGCTCTCCTGTAGGCAGAGGAAACCACTACTGTCCATCCTGTATGACAAAATAATCTTTTCTGTAAAAGTCATTAAAATAATGATTAAAATAATTAAAAATTTTAATCATAAAAACCATATTTTGCAATCTGAGCAAGGAGTGGGTTTAGCAATAACTGGAATACATCTTGCTACTAGCAAAAAAGCAAATAGAGGAAGTAATTGTTATTTGAATTTTAATGCTTTTATGTAGAACCACATGCAGTAATGTGTGCAAATGCAGTCATAGGGGACAACCATTATTAAAAAAAAAGTAATCTCATGCATGAAAAAAGTGCATGTGCCTTCACAGAGCTTGCTGCATGAGAATTTACTTGAAAAACCACTTACTTTGGCAGCTAAAGTACATTCCAAGGGAAATAGATGTCCTGAAAAAGCTTCATAATACAATTCATTGAGGTGAAGCTTTTTTGCAGTCCCTCTCACCAGGCAGAGAAAAGGCATCTGTGTGCATGGCAGAGTCTGATGCTTCCTCTCCTGTGAACCCCAGTGTGCTCACTGCACACTTAGATGTGCTGAAGCACTCAACATCTTGCACTACAAAATTCACATGCATGCTGGGCTACCTGCAGGGCAGATAAATTTCTTCAAAGAAACAGCTGTGGCTCTGCTCATGCAAAGCCTCAGGCATTTTGGGATCTACTAAATGCAAGATTCTGTTGAAAACACACTGTCAGCTGCCAATCACCAATAAACTTTCTCTCCTTTTTCCAAGGTGACAGAGCAGTGGCTGAGGCAAGCACGCCTCATTTGGTGCACAGGGAAACTGAGCTGGGATGTAGCATCACTCTGTAAATATAGAATGAGGCACTGAAATGAGGAACTGTAAGGAAAAGGAACAGAGGAGAGAGACTCCTACAGCACAGGCAGCTCTGGAGTCAGTGATGTCTGTGTAATGGCTGCCTCAGGGTCAGCATGGCAGAACTGTGCCTTCTGCACCTCTTCCAACAGAAGCAAACTTACACACCAAAAGAAGCTTGTCCTGCAGTGAGAGATTAACTCAGCAATATATTGAAAAAAATCCAACAAGGGAGAATTTACTTCTGTTCAACATTCCTCAGTCCTACAAGCTAAGCTTCTTGCTACTACGGAGACCTTACATTACTAATTCTTTCATGGATTTATAAAAAATCCATCTTAAAAGCATTAAAGATATTTTTAAAAGATATTTTTTTAGGAAGAAATTCTTTACAGAGAGGATGATCAGACATTGGAATGGGCTGCCCAGGGAGGTGGTGGATTCTCCTGGAGGTTTTTAAGAAGAGACTGATGTGGCACGCAGTGCCATGGTCTGGTAACCACAGTGGTAGTGGATTAAGGGTTGGACCTGATGGATTCTGAGGTCCTTTCCAACCTGGCTCATTCTGTGATTCTATGATTCAAGATATTTAATATTTCACACAACCAGTCAGAAGCCTATACCAACAAACGACAACATACATACATTTTTCCAAGGCAATCTGAATACACTTCCAATATTTAAAGCATTTAAAATTATTTTGGAATTCAAATACTCTATTTTAAATATTACCACAAATTTGTCAGATTTGGCAACCATGTATGGTATTCTGCAAAAAGGCAATCCAAGACAAAGTAACACAAGTAAGGAACAGAGAGAGTAAAATCAGAAAGGCAGTAAAGTAAGGGGTCAGGGAAAAGAGAGAAGAGAATACAAAAGACAGAATAAAACACAGGCAATTAAATGCTGATTCTTAAAGTGACAAATATAAAAAGAGAAAAGAATTGGCTAGACTTGTTCCTTAATTTTCCCTACCAGGAGAAACACATAGTCACCTATAAAAATTCAGTCCTACCAAACCCACCAGTGGCCCATGGACTACCAGAACAAGTTACAGGACTTAACTAGATGGAGTTATTTAGTACAGGTATATGACACACAAAAAGATTTTCTTGACCTCACCTTGTAGTAACTACTAACATGGACCACTCTGTTTTAATTGTAGCTTTTATCTCATTTAACAAATCCTTTTTCAGATACTTGAGCAGCAGGAAAATCACAGCACCCAAAAGACACTATTTAAAATGTTCTAGCAATCCCTTCTATGACAAAGCCAGGTATTTCACAGCTGGCTAACATTTTTATTAAGATAAAGTGAAAACTTGCAGAAACTAGATAAAAGGTTCCAATTTATTTGAAAGCAGGTTTCCTTGGAAGAGAGTTAGTTTTTAAATTACCTCCTATGGCTATGGCACACATTATTTCTGGGAATTAAAGAGATAACTAAACAAAACAGTTATTAGACCAAAACTTTCATAAGAATTATTAGGGAGACTAATACTTCAGTAAGAGCAGCTCGTTATGAAATAAGATTTAAGTGCGTAAGACAGAAGAGAAGGAGAAGGAAATGCATCCAGGGATTTTGCCTTACTATTACAAATGCCTTTTCTCCATGTTCTTGCCACAGGCATGCACAGACAGAATTCCAGCAGTGGTTATGAAAATCTATTTAAAAACCTGGAAAGGGAATACTGTCAAATAAGTATTGCTTTTTTAAAGAAGTATATAAAAATACTAGATTAACTCCTATGTAGTAAAATCAATTTATAATAGTTTGTGTTTATGATTTTTGTTCCTTTTTATTTCTTATTATTATTGAAGAGGACAAGAAAGAAATCATAGTAAATTACCTTCTATCTTTAAATTATAACAGCTCCATGAAGCTCATCTTCTGGGTTAATGATTTCCCATCTTCCCTTGTAAGACAGCTTTCTAATTCTACTCAGCTTGAGCACATTTTTCATTTGATTTCTTGATTCAGCACACCAGCCTCACAAATGACATATCACAAGTGTTTAACCACTGAGTGGATTCAATGTTTCAGTTTTCTAGGGACAAAAGTATGAGATGCTGGGGTTTGCTAGTAACCAGGGTCACAATTCTTCAAAGTTCCACCCCTTGCAAACAGGCAGCACATTAATTTTGAAATCAAGGTTTAGCAAACACAACAAATGGGAGACCAGAAGACAAGTCTGTCAACTGATTTATGGGCATTTGTTGGTCTTTCAAATTTTTTAAGTTTTTGCAGCTGTGCTATTCTGTTCCCCTCATCTGTAAGTAATCAAGTATGTAAGCCTTTCAATTTGCTTTGCAGCTTATTTTAATGAAAGACAATCCTTGTTTTAACAGAAATTATACAAAACATTTAACCAGAGATGGATGTTCAGGTACCACAAACCAAACAAAAAACCAAAAAAACACCAAAAAAAAAACCCACTGTTGCAAAAAAATCACAAAAAACCATCTCATGTGAACTGTTGTATCTTATGTAAGACACATCAAATAAAAGTCATCACTCTTACCCCTTTATCAACATCATCTTTTCTCCTGCAGAAAGATGTGTCAGTAAAGGAAGTCACATTAGCCCCTCTAGTTGGATCATTATAATTCCAATTACAACATACTGCTCTCAGATATTACTAGGACACTAAGAAAAAAACAAAAAACAAGAAAAAACCACAACCACCAGACTTTCAGAATGAGAAACATCTCCCTTTTTTCCTTCAGGCAAGGAGGTTTCATCATTCATCTGTGGTCAGCTTAAGACAGTGCTGCCACCAACAGGAGCCATTTGCACTCCAAAAGCCCTTTTTCCATGTTTTTGCCCCTCCCCAAGGAAGTTCTGAGTTCCAGCAACTGCATGGTAAGCCAGAACAACATGTTTATTCACCTAGAAAGGAAAAAAAAACAACAGTAAGGGCTGCTACAGAAGGAAGGATGGCACATCCAGGAACTGAACTATTCCATTCAGTGACAAAAGATGGGCTTATGTTAGGTTGAGCTGCTGGTGGGACTTCACGCTCCAAAATAATGTGAAATAGTATTGCCACATCCTACAAATAATCTTTCCCCAACTTCAAGAATTTCAACTCTAAAAAGATTCAGGGAAGCAGATCTCCTCACTGTGTACTGCATTTATGCATTCTTTACTAACATCATTCTTAAGGAACAATCTCAGAGAATATTTCTTGAAAAATATTAGAAGTAAGGTATGAAAAGTTAGCAGCAGAAGTCAAGATCTGTAAATGCCAGAATTCACATTCTCATTGAAACAATCCTAAAAGCTCCCAAATGTCAAACATAAGGTGAACATTCAAGATTTGAAAGAAAGAGATTCCAAACTCACAATTTCTTACCCCCTTTCATGAAAATGAAAATGTTGCTATTCTTGGACAGACATTTTATTTTTGCCATGATACAGGCACTACCTACAGCAACAATATCTTTGATGTCTGAATACCTACCCCCATCTGGTATACAGCAGCATATTTTCCCCTAGAAGAACAAAGTTAAAAATCCAAACTCACAAGGGTTAACCTCCTGGTCCCAGTTTAAATAAACTAAACAAATTAAATGGGCACAAACAGATTAAGCAGCCAAAGCCCTTCTTCTTTGGCCAGGTTCCACGAGCTGGATACCCCAAAGACATATAATTCCCACTGAACCAGTTCAAAACGTCTAAAAAAATTAAACAAGCAAAACAAAATTCAAAAAACAAAATTGCTTTTCTAAAGCCTACATTTTGTCAAGTGCTTTTATTTTGAGAATACTGCAATGAGCATTGCAGGGAACTACAGATGGTCTCCAAATAAACTTTAAATAAATTACACATAGAAACTTATTCAGGAAAGGTAGGAAACAAAGATTGCTGAAGGGAAGGCATTCAAAAAGACTACAAGATTGAAATTTTGAAGGGCAGAATAGTACAATGGTGAAAAGGGAAAAAGTGCATAGAAAAACCACTAACAGAGTGTATGGAAGAACCACTATCCACACTAATAGGATTGAAGTGCACAGATAATCAAGGTGGTACTATGATTTTCTGTACACACACACACACACACACACACACACACACACACACACACACTTTCTATTATCCCCTCCCTCCTCCTCCTCCTCAGTCAGTGCTAACCTATGGAAAGTGACTTGATATTCTGGGGGTGACTGGAGAGCCCTTTCCCCAGCAAATCTCAGGGGTGGGCCCCTCTGTTCTCTGCAGCTGTTCAAGTTTCTCTCTGTTACTCATACAAGCTGGCACTGGATAAATCCCATCCCTCCTCATAATAATGAAATTCCAAGAATAATGTCTTGAAAATGACACTATACTTTTACAATATAAGGATTTTTGCAAGAAATCAAGTTTGTAGAGTTCTGTTTTCTCCTTTTCCTCTCCCTTGTCCTCCCAGACACTCATTCTTGCCCTTCTGCTGCAGTACGTTGTCCCCCTCAATTACACCAGTGCCCTGCTTGGTGAGCAACACTGCAAACTGGAATGGTTCAGCAGCTTAACCAACAACAGGTCACTCCAGGCAGCAGCTCACCCAGGAGAACCTAAAGGGCAGTGTACTGTGGTGGCAACAAGCAGGCAGCAGCAAGGGAGGCAGAAACTCTGCAACATGGGACTGCCAGGCAAGCTCTGTATCTGCAGGAAGGCTCAGGGAAATGAGAACTGGCACACCCGATATGTCTCTCGTAACTCCATGTCCTACGGGCATGGATGCCAACTGAGATGAATGCAGAAGTTCAAACATAGGTTTTGCTTCAAAACATTCTAATCTCTGGGCTGCTCTCACTCACCAGATCATAGGGACATAATGGTAAGTCTTCCTAGCACTGAGGTTGGAACTTTTATAAACATTTCTCTCAGGAAGTAAACCAGCATTACAGTTAAACCAGCCCAAAATTTCACTGATGACAGAAGCAGGGATTCCACCCCTCCTGTGTATTTTATACTCCTGCACCACCACTGACAGAATATCTATCTGACCCTCGTGTGGGCCAAGGAGATAAACTGGCAAAACTAGATTCATATTCTATGGTTTCTTAATTTTCTGCTGGCTTATCATTTTGAGCATACCAACCATAAGGTAACAGCATTACACAGGGGCACACAGAGAGCACTGGAGGCAGGACCACGCTGTTCAGGCATCCCATATACAACAGATCTCCCTATGTAAAATATCTAAACCCTTAAGCCCAGTGCTTCTGCCAGCTTAACCTGCTCTCCAACTACACTGCTGCCAAAAGCAAGCCCATTCGATTGACCACAGGACTGCATGACTGCACAAACAAACAAAACAGATGACCATGAATATTGTACCTTTCAGTAGACACGTGTAGTTGTACTGGCTCACACCAACTACAAATTCATAGATGAGATTACTGTTTCACAACAGATGAAGGTTCATGGTGCTATCAGTGGGCAATCTTGGGCACACATTCTTACCCTCTCCCTCCACCAAAACCGGTGCTCAGGCAGCCAGTTACACAACCATCCATGTCAAAGAAGCTGGCACACATGAAAAACACACCATTTTTCCCCCCAGTCTGATCACATCCAATAGCTGGAAAGTTACTTCTGGCATTCATCACAGAATCATAGAACGGCTTAGGTTGGAAAGGGCCTTAGAGCATCTACTCCAACTTCCCTGCCATGGGCAGGGATGATGCTTATCTAGACAAGGTCACTCAAAGCCTCATCCAACCTGACCTTGAACACTTCCAGGGAGGGGGCAGCCACAGCTTCTCTGGGCAATCTGTTCCAGAGTCTCACCACCCTCATACTGAAGAATTTCTTCCTAATATCCAGTATAAGAAGAAGATATTCTTCTTCTTATACTGGATATTAGCAGTATAAGTGAAGCAGAGGCCTTGATCATTTATTGTATGGTATTTGCCATAATTTTTGATAAACAAGAAGCATTTTAAAAGTAATTTTAAAACTGTGGAGAAAGAAAGTTATTTATAGATAAGACTGATCATGAAGATCCAGTGTGAAGTTCCTCTAACCCTCTGGAAGTATCTTGACCTTCTCTCCTGACTGTTAACATGAGTCAGAATCTGGGAAAGGGAGAACAAGTGGAGAGAGATGAAAAAAGGTAAAAAAAAATTAAATAAATCTGAGAAGTTATTTTATATGGAGTACAGTAATTAGCATGGGGCTTAAGGAGTAAAACAGGAAGATATTTTGGAGAGAGCCCCTAATTGAAATGGATCCAGCAAGTCTGAGTTTGGTGGTGGGAATGAGCCTGGTTCCACATTCAGATAAAGCTTGCTGAAGTATTTGATGATCCAGTAAATTGCTATTTATGATTACAGTTTAAGATATATGCAAAGGCATGGTCAGATGTATGTGTAGAAGAGATGCAAGAGGACACCAGGAATTTCTGTCATATCATGAGGAAGTCAAGGCAAACACAAAGTGAGCATCTTTCTCCCTTCATCGATATAGATGGAAAACTAAAATAATCACCTTTCTGCTGTAACTATTAAGTGTATTAACCGAGCACATACAACTAGGGCAGAACACCTGAGAATGAGAGATTTTTCTCTGGATTTTGCTACCATCACACAGGCACAGGTTTGAACTGTAAACACACATAGAAGCTATATGCCTCTATACAAACAGTGCTAACCCATGAAAAGTCTTAAAATTAGCAATTTTCATGACTGAACGTGTATTTAATGCAAAGTAAAAACTGCTACTGCTGTCACATGCCATTCCAGAATACTGAACTCAATAAAACTCAGATTTAGAAACAGAAGGTGCATACTCAATAAATCATTATTCAGATCTCTTCAACTAACACCTACTCACATTCTACCTCCACACTACACAGAGAAGTGAGCTGTATTGTCCTACAGATTAAAAACATGGCCCTTCTCTAGAGAAAAACCATTTATAACCTACACTGTCTTACACTGTCATTTACTCCCTCATTAAACTACACTTACTTACCATGTTTCTGCTGACAGTCTTCATTGTAAGGCATGATGTGTATGCTGATATGTCATCTTTACCTTGCAATGTGAAACAGTACCTGGTCTGACACAGGCAAGATGCATCTTTCTTTGATTACATAAATAAAGAAGTACATAGACCCTCCACAGATAGTCCTCAAAGGAGGACAAATGACATAGCCCATATCACAATTACATATAACCTTGCTGTTACACAAAATAGCTGAGCCTATCATAGTGCTGTCAGGCTCCAGCAAAACATTAAGATGACGGAAGTACACAGCTGAGCTCTTCAATGTTTTGTTCTTTAAAAACAGAATTTTGCCAAATTCAACACCTGGAGGGTAATTCTAAGTTGACAAAACCCTTTCAGTTACAAAACAACATTTTCATTTTCAAAACTTAAGATGCTTAAAATTTCCAGAAGTACTACATGGGTCTAAGAGCAGAAATCTGAACAAAGTTCAGGTGATTTGAAATATCTGAGAAGTCTAGACTACACAATGAGTACTCATTAGCATTTGACAAAATCTAAAGTATATTTTTTGAACTAATATGGGGGATGATGCAACAAAAACACAGCGTACCTAAGTTTTTTTAAAAGATATCCCCAGAATAACTACAATTATTAGCCAACAGTTAATTATGTTTCTATGAATAATGATTGGAGAAATAAGCACCTCTACAGTCATCTTTACTCCTAAAACAGATAGCTTCAAGGATCTGATTTAGCTTCTTGAACTGGATGGAGGCATATCTTCTAGGAATTAACACTGGGAAAATTCTCTAGGCTTGAGAGTAGAAGACAAATTTACAGTGGCTCTAGGTGAACCCTAGATAAGTTTTGTTGTGTAGCTAAAAGTCTCCTAACACGGGCATTTTACTCAGGTATCTGAAGACAAGCAATAATCCTCAAGTCTTCAGTTCACTCATACAGCCAAAGAAGAGTATAATTTAAGAGCTTTAATTTTTCAATTATCTCAAAGGAAACAGTGTTCAATTTTACACTTACTTTTCCAACTTCTATTCTCAACAAATACAAGGCTTTTTATTTCAAAAAGACAAGATTCTGACATATCATCATGTACATATGGTACTTCAAAATCATACTGTTCTTTAAGGCCAGACCATGTCATTAGTCTCTCAGACATCCTGCATCAAAAGGGCTAATGGGATATTTGACAATACTAATTTTTAACTTCTGAATCCACACCAATTTAAAATATGACTTCCTCACTGCTTATTCTGTCTTACTCTAACCTCAGAGCAAGCAGGACCTGTGTGTGTACATGCACTGTTGAACTAGAATCAGGAACTGTACCACTTTTTAAAAGTAAAACCAGAAGTATTTGCAATATTTTTCCTAGATGGAATATTCCCTTGTGTTTACAGCCCAGCCCTCCAAATCTTGAGCCTGTATTACTGAAAAACTGTAAACTGAAAAACAGAGCTCATCTTGCAACTGTCAGACAAATCTGACAGCTTTCTTCTCCCTTTCTAAAGACTGTATTACATTAAGTAAAGATCAGAGTACAATACTTCAGCAGATAAACTGCTTGTCAGAAGGCAATTCACAACACCTATTTCCAGAAAGCTATGTTACACAGAAACCTAGTTTGAAAGTAAAGGCATGACAGGGATAAATGTATTAAAAAGAAAACCAAACAAGTGAGCCTGAATGTTCCTTGTCCATTAAGATCTTGTTATTTGATGGTATGCTAAAGCCACAAAACACAGAGGCCACCTTTTATTTCAGGCTAAAACCTTTTCATTTCTGATGTAACCAGGAGAAAGAAGTCATCCTACTAAAAATGTACTCTTCAAATTTTAATTTCCTGTTAATAAATTATAAAACTAATACAGACAACTCACTGGATCCATAAAAATACAGCTTTTCATATACTGCATTATTTCTTGTTATATTACTGTGTAATCATAGCAGGATTCATTAAAATTCAAACTCTGATTCAATGTATTTTCTTTTATGCTTCATTGCACAACCACACACATGGAAGCATAAAATGTCAATGCTGCTCAGACTCATCAGTAAGTATCTGCATATGGTTAAAACATAAATCTATGGAACAGAAGAGTATCACAAGACTAAATTTCTATTAGTCTCTGAATCTTAAATTCCTTTGACTTAGGTTGACAAGCAACTCAGTGCTACTGAAATCCTACCAATAACCTAATTTCAGTTATGATTCACCTCCAAAAATGTGTTTTATGTGAGGATCTACTGAAGCCTCTTCTGTGGAAGGTATTTAATATTCTTTCTGCATCTGTTAATCAGTACTTATAAATCAGAAACACTTTTTAAAGTGTGATAGACTTACACTACTAATGTTAACTCTTGATGTGCTTTTACAAGAATCTTTTAAAGCAAAATGAAGTCAAATAACAGAAAGACACAAAGAGCACTGGCAGCTATCATAAAGAGCTACTATCAATACTTAATTTTACTTGCAGCATTCTTAATCTACTTGGATTTATATTTAACTGAAAGAACCATTACCAAATTCTGTTTCTGAAATCCATAATGAAACAACAAATATTCTGCTTCACAAAGGGAACTGCTATGAGAAAAAAGACAAAGCACATTACTATTGAAATTGCCTAAGTCCACCTTCGGCCAGTTGTGTATGCATCTGTATTACTGACAAAATAAAAAATTATTAGTGGCAAAATAAGAATTTAACATTGTGATTACACGAATGCACAGAATATGGGAAAAAAACAGACTAAAACCATTTTCAATGTTAAACTGGAAACCATCAGCTAAGTTTTTTCAGTCCATTAGATTTGTCAGTTCACAGGTGAAAAACAATATCCAGCTCCAGAGAAATGAAAACCTCAACTTCTCACAGTTGAGGGTTTCCAGGATACTTCTCTTGCTACCACAAGAAAGACACAGATTTTCAAAGTCAGACATCAGGATCTGGCGGTGGAAACCTGCAACTTAAACTAAGCACTACAAAGTACTTAGCCAGTTATTTGCATCCAGAAATGCTCAATATATTTTAATCTCAGCTCAGGATGGCGACATATACAAAACATGTAAATGTGGAGGGTAAACATCCACAGTCCACAGCAAAAAAAAAAAGAGTTAGAGAAAACTTGCTCTTGCAGTCACAAAGTTTTTGAAGAACAGCATTGTAAATGATATTCATAATCATCAGGAGGCAGTGGAAAGAGTTAAGAGTAGAAACTGTTAAAAGCAAACATCCCAAACTTCTGTTACAAACAATACTAAATCTGCCACTGAAGTCCCTCAACCTCCAACCTGCACAAACTTTTAAACATCAAGAAAAGATATGTCTCTATCACATTACCTGGACATCATCTATTCTAACTGCACGTACATATAGAGCTGGAAGTATCACCAATAAGAAAGATAAGAATGTGATGCTTTAAGTACATACGAAAATGTTTCAAGAGAACAGTGTCATCTCTTTTATGTCCAAAATAATTTTCATTTCAGTTACCTGGAACAAGCTTGTTTACAAAGTATTAAAAGTTTATTTTCATTAATGATTATTATAAGTAGACAGAATAGGCATTTCAGATATAAGCCTAATAAATTAAGTACCTGTCTGCTGTGCAAACAGAGAGAAGACGTTATGCTAAAGGACTTAGAAAAGTAAGAAACAGGTGAATGGAAACATAAATAGGGAAGCACAGTGACACTGAGTATTTATTAGTGCAGCAAAAGTTATTTCAGCAAACATTTTTTTTTTCCAAAGACACTGACCAAACAGAAAAAGCAAACAAAACAAAACACTCTTCCCCATGTTCAGTAAAGAAAGCAATACTAAACTGAACATAACATGTCCAGAAATTTCAGACTCTGGTCACTAACTCTCATCACAGAGACACTGTATGTTAATAATTGTCAAGCATATGAGACAATTGTTTTTAAATTTTATTTTATTTTTTCAAATGAAAAAGAGAGTATTAAGTAGCTATTTGTGGATTTTTCAATGAGGAGAATCATGGAAAGACAAGTGTCCTGGTTTGAAAACTGAGTCAATGGCAATGTGGCCTGACAGCAGTGTTAAACTGCTCAGGCTGATTAACATAGGAGGGATGGAGCCTTTGCTTTCCCAAACTATGCCTGCTTCTACAGTCTCACTATTTCAGCTCTGTACACATATGGCCACCTTCTGACACAACACCCTGCTGGTTCACATTTATCCCACTGTCCACTAGATCCCCTAGGTGCTGTTTTGCAAAGGTGCTTTCTAGCCAGCTGGCCCTTAGCCTGCACTGACATATGGGGTTATTCAAACCCACCTGGAAGACTTTGCATTTGCCCTTAACTTGATGAGATTCCTATCAGCCCATTTCTCCAGTCTGGCTAGTTCCCTCCAAAGAGCAGCTGTTTTCCAGGGTATCTAACCATTCCCTGCAATCTGTTATCAAAAAGTTGCCAAGAAGGCACTTTTGCCTGGGTTGTTAATCAAAACACTACAACTGACCCAGCATCAACCCATGAGGGATACCATTTGCCATCAGATGCAAGCTGGACTTCAACACTTTAAGCCAAATCATCCAACCAGCTTTCTACTCATTCTCTGCTTATTCATCCCACTTCAGCAGAAGTGATGTTATGTTTCCCTTTGTATTTAATGGTCAGTACTACAGAGCCCGAATCTAACTGGAGCTTTTATAAGCTAAGGTGAAATAACAGCCTCAAGCCTTGCTATCTCAGATCATAATTCTCATAGGTCCCAAACAATCACATTTTTTCTATTCACTTTGTCACATAACACTCGTCTCAGTCACTGTTTGGGCAAAAACTTCCATCATCACATCCTACTAGTTCAAGAAGGAAAATTATGTGAAGCCTTATTTGAATGTAACAACAGATAAAAGTAAACCAACAGAGCTATCTGGAGCAAGCCGAGTTTCAAACAAGTGACACAGTTATAAGAAAATAAAATGAAAAAGATGTACTACATAAGGATACTGCTTAACTGCTCTTTAATTATACTATGTACCTCTGTGACTTACAGCTAAAGTGCAACTTTCAGAAGAAGCTAACCACCAGTCACCACAAACCTTTCTTGAACTAGATGAGAAGCAGGGAGCGACACATACAGACAAGTTTATTGTATTAGAATGAAAAGTGTGCTCTATGTATGTCTCATCCACTTTGAATAATAAGTCCTCTAAAAATAATGAAAATAAAGAGTCTTCTTTAAAGGTTCAGCTAGGAGAATAACATGGTTAATAAGGGTGAGTCTATAAGAGGACCCTTCAGGTAAATTTGATCTTGAGTGAAATAAAATGAGAACTGCCTGAGTCTATGCTACTGATTGGTTTATACCAGTGGAGTAGTTTTCATGCACCTTTCACAGTAATCCTGGTTTGCTGTGTACTAGTTCAGTCCACTGAGAGCTTTCCACATATTAGCAGGATGTGACCTGGAGAAAGCTAAACCACAGGTTCTCATCTACATGCCATAAAATGCACTTCAGCCCCCATAGGGACAAAAAGGTCTCAATCAGTTACTAGTATGAACAGCTCAAAAACACACTCCTGATGCAGAATATCTGGTACACAGGATGCAAGTAGATCCAGTCTGAAGTAACCCTGGAACCACAAGTACGTAGGGACATCAACACTGCTTCTTGTAATTCATTCCTAAATTACCAAATTAATTGTTGGTGTGAACATAATCCTAAGTGCTTCTGCTGACTGTGTCACTACAGGTACAGATCCAAGAAAATGTACCACAGTTGGATGCAGTAGCAAGCAGCTTTCTTCAAGTAGTAATAAAAGCAGGAAGATACAATAGTAATTTTGACTGGATGTTGGGATACGTGCATTCTACAGGAAGGAGAAGAAGAGAATGTGACACGTATTTCAGTGACCAAACTGATACAGTTCGTATTTAATAAGAGACAAAAGACTGACATCTCAATACACACCAGGGTGTACACTTGGACAGAAAGTCATTCAAAGCATAGGACTAAGCCCACAAGAAAACCAAACAATTACAAACTGATGAGGAGAAAATTAAGGCTGGAAATTACAAAATCTCCAGTAATCAAAAGAATGAGAACCTGGACTCACTCTCCATCCAAACAGTATGGATAGACATCTACTGAGTTTTAAGAAGGAGCTTAATCATCTTGATGTGGTTACTTGCAATGGAGGATATTTTATTTTACACAGTTTAGAAGGTCATTATGCTTCTAAAAGCAACAAACACATGCTAAACTGTGTGGATCTGAATGCACACAATCCCAAACAAATGCAGAATACAAACAATTTTACAGCTGACTTTGGTGAGAGATATCATGCAGTGGAACCTTAAAAATAAAAAGCTAACAATGAAAATAAAGACCTCCTTTCCTGCTTGCTCAATCCATCAACCAAGAGCTCCTCTGGCAATGTAAATGTTATATCCTGTCCACAATAAACACCAAGAGAGTTCCCTAGAAAAATACAAGAACTTACCCAAATTGGCAGAAACTATTGCAATGGTCACATTACTCAAGTCTTCCAAATTATTCTGGAAGCTCCTGCTCCTTCCCAGCATTGCATTTTAAGGGAACATGACCCGAGTTAAAGGTCCAGCTTGAAACCAAAGAGGTAGGTAGTATCTATTCACATCCCTTTTCTTCTTATGTCAGCATTCCACCTCTCTGAACTTACCCTGTGAATTTACTGCTTTTTAAAGAGTAAACTAAAACAAAACATACCAAGTAGAGCACAGGTAATTATATTGCTGTGCTTTGCTTCTCAAATACTTTTCTTAGGAATCATTTTAATCTTAAGACAACCAAAAGACTTCCTTCTCTTCAAGCTTCCATACTCAACCTTCTCCTTCCCCAGTAATTTCAGAGATTACAAAAGGACACAGTTCAACAGACTGTGCTTTTTTGATGAAGAAATTAGAATATTCCCAGTGTCTTTCCAGACCTCTTAAGCCCTTCCTTAATCCTCCTCTTCCAACGAAGAGTGAAATTATAATTTTCCCTAAAAAGGCAAAATAGACAGTTTCTTGAATATACTTTGGCTGCAAATGGTAGCAAACATAATAGGTAATGACTTCTGTCAGTACCAGCTTCAGGTCAAATTTGGAGAAAAGCCAGCTTCGATAAAATAAAGATGAAAGGCTTTACCTTTCCCATGTTAGTTAACTAGCCAAGATAGGTTTTATAACAGTCTTTTATGCCTCTTTCTTCTTAGCTCCTTCCAAATCCTATGACACACCACTCTTCCTAAAAATATGCACTTCAGAGAGTTAATACAAGGTGGAGTAACTACATGCATACCAATACAATGAAATTTTCCAGTTATTATTTTCCAGTTTAATCATCACCACCCTGTCAAAGAACAAAAAAACCAAGCCCAACCCTACCAAAAACAATACCCACTTCCACCTGCCTTGAATTATGACAAGGTTAAAAACATGAATGTATTTTCTTATCACCAAAATGTTTCTAAGGAAAATTATTCTACAATGTTTTGAGAAAAGGAGCTAACATAAATCAATACTAACATATTGTTCCCTATCAGTAAATATTAACATAGCTTGTACCAGATTTATCTAAAACAAGTATCATAGCTGCAGTAATGACAGGGATTTTTACCATAGTCTGTTAGACAACTATCAGAATGGCAACACACTACAATGCTAGACAACCAATAATCTTTATTAACTTCAATATAAGATACAAAGTATTATTTCCTACATAACCATGGTGAAGGAGGACCTCAGAAAGAAATCTGGGAACAATCAGGTAATATCAAATGAAAGGTATGTGAAGAAGTCTTCTACAGAGACCAGGTGGAATAAGAGAAGTCAGGAGGGTCGTATGAGCAGTATGGAGTCTTTTGTAACTACGGAGGCACAGCATAGTGTGAGAAGGAAAGCTGGTGAAGTTCTCCACTGCCAAATTTATAAATTAGTAAATTAATTGGGGCAGCAAGATTTTTTAAAATAACAAGAGAAACACATCATTTTTCAAACTAAATGGAATATAGAAACTTAGATATGAAAGGGTAAAGGACCAAATAAGGATATAATCTAACCTCCAAATCTACAGAGCTTTTTTCCCCTCTTCTCCAGTTAGACAAAAAATATTTTAATACAACTTAAGCTTTAGGCCAAATTATTTAATTTTAATTCCTAGGAAGTATATGCCTTTCCATATTGTAAATATTTTTCAAAACACTATAAAAACAGTCATAATACATGAAGCAATGCTACATGACAGTACCCAATAGGGCACTTTTAACATTAGCCATCCACCACAGTAAAGTTTGAAAGAATGCACTACCTACCCTCTTTGAAACAAATCCACATTGAAGAATTTGTGGAGCTCCACGGAGAATTCTACCATAGCCTGAACTTCACTCATGTTTATGAGGATGAAGTCAAAATTTGTCAGCACCTTAGTTACTGAAAACAAACAGAAAACACTTTTTAGAACACAATCTGGGGATAACACCTATCTGGTCCTTAAAAAGATATATATAAAATTTTGAACATCTTCCTTAAGTATACATGCCCTAAGATAAACAAGAATATAGGATGTACCAAAACCTGCCCTCTATAATTTCTAACTTTGTTGTGAAGGAATCAAATTTTATCAGAGAATTATCACAACACACTATCAGCATAATACAATCCTGGCACTTATTGACGCCTACATACTGCAGCTTTGCTGGAGAGAGGGGAAAAACACTGCCAACAAGGACAAAATGAGTATGGTCTGCTTCCAGCCCTTGTTGCAGCAGAATGACTGTGCAAACAGGCAGCAGTACCTCAACTCTGACATGAGGACAGGGACAGCTGGATTAGTGTGGCCAAGCAATACAGAGAAAGTTCTTGACCAGGTCATGTAGAGCTTTAGATGGAGGGATTCTAGAAGGCAGACATGAGTTCACGTGGGCAACATGCCCATTTTTGGTCAATCTTCCTTAGTAGTGAAGTGTTAATTCTCACTGTCTTCTTTATAGCCAAAGACTGGCACCTTCCTGCTAATTTACAACTGCCTGCTGATACCAAACTAAAATCCTACAGCCTTCACTGAGTTCTGCTGGTTTTCCTTCAACAATATCAACTGGACTAATAAAATAGACTATGCTTTCTGCAAACACTTGCCTGCAAACATCCCCGTTCCTGCCAAGTGCCTTTTGATTTGAGAAATAAACAACCAAAAAAACCTAAACTATCTTTCATGCACATCAATCCTTCCAGATCTAATGCAGAAGCAGTAAATATGAAAAAGCTAGCCTTGATGGAGTCTGAATGGATTAGGGGCTTTTGTTTGCTTCTGAAATTCTGCACATCCATTTGGGTGTTCCTGAAGCAGCAGGCAGTATTACTGAGACTGCAACAGAGTAGCTGGAAAAAAAACACATCATCACCACAGGAGGTATCAATCACCTGAATTCAAAGTTACCTTTAGGGGGTACCTCCTATCAACTAAATTATCTTGGCATATGACTCAAGATAAGATTTACCTTTCTGTACACACACTAGAGGAGCTGCAAGGCTTCAAGCACTATAGCACGGGTCTAGACTTTTAACTGTAAACAAGAAGTTAACTCTGACCTTGGTTTAATAGCCAGCACAAGGACTCTGCATGCACTTTATAAAAGCACAGAAACAGTATGTTACTTAAGTAACAGGGGACAGGGCAAGAGGAATTTTGCTTCTTGAGTTACAACATTATGAAGAACTCAGACCAAGGGCACTTGCTGCAACATCAGAATTACAGAATCCAGATGGAGCAATTAAACCTGCTTGTCTAAAAATCCTGCATTTGTTCGAATGTCAATCAAGAGACTTCAACAGATTAAATGAATGATGTCACAATTTTGCTCCACTATGCAGCCCCAAGAACCTACAGGACGTTCCAACAATTTCCTATTATATGGCTCTTTCTGTAGGATTCTTCAGGGATATCCTCAGTGGTCTTCAAAACTAGAAACAAGAAGTTCTGCACTCTGGGGTTACTCTACTGCATTATCACATGTGCACCACCTACCACAATGCAAGACTATCTTCTGCAAAAGGAACCTGATCTGCCACTGAGCAGGGATCCTAGAGCTCCCATGACCCTTGGTCACTGGGCAGAAAACCATGTGGACTGCACAGAAAACCTGTGATGATACAATAGCTTAGAAAGAAGTCACCTTTAAAACACTCAGGAAAATGCAAAAGGATTAAAATGAAGGATGCAATGGGACACACTAACGCAGCTTTCATTTTGATGGAACTACATTTTCAAGGGAGGAAGGAATCATACACCTCTGATTCCCCAGCACAGTGAGTGGTACTATGTCCCTGAACAGTTTACCTCCACAAAGATGAGACAAAACTATTCCTGCAGCAGTTGCTGTTTGGCCATTCCCAAATACTTCAAGCTCCCATCAAGAAACTCACAAAAATGCAGAATTAGACCAGTTAGACAAGTTTGAAGGTCCATTTTATGAATGAGTTAATTAAACAACAACAACAACAATAAAAAACCAGCTAAAAATGCCAAATCTTGTAGTTCTGCCAAAAGCACTGTCCAGTGAACTTGTGGTATTTCTATTGTGTCTAATAGGGCTCTGGTTAAGGCCACTCTCTCCCTCCCTCCTCTGTCAAGTTGACTTAGCATCCCCAGACAGCCCACTGAAAACTGCCTGGGTAGGCAATCCCTGCAGCCCCAACACAGGGTTCAGCAAACACAGGCCTGCACAACACAGTGCCATGGAGTTTTATCCACTAACAGAACCCTCACTCAGTTACCAGCAACTTTTGAAAGAGTGGCACTAATGCCCTACTCCAGTATCCGCTGCAAAACCAGTAAGAATACTGAGTCACAGTTCCCAAAATGATGCATCCAGAAAGCAATGCTGCCTGCCACCACCACAGGTACCCAGGATTGCAGCCTACCAGCTGATCTTGAAGGATGGCTTTTTCTCTGTCAAGCACCAGCTTGTTCCAAGAGAATCTTAACCTCAGTGAACGGAAACTTTCACTGCCCTGGGCAGTGATAAATCAAATCACTACTTCTTTTTCAAAAGCTTTTGTACTATTGCAAAGGAAAAGTGTTCTTTGAACTATGTAATAGAAAGTGTTAAGCACTTTTAAAATGTTTTAAAATGTTTTAAAATGTTTTAAAATGTTTTAAAATGTTTTAAAGGAGACACTCAAATATGGACAATGTCTTTAATTGTTGTATGCTAATCATACAAAAGCCTACAACAAAAAGTTAAACTCATGTAGAGCATGACTATAGATTTGTACAGATTTATATAGATTTCATTCAGATTTACAGCTGAACTTCACTGACTAAATTCTATGACATTAGATGTCCACAACTCATTTTAATACTTGATGGGGTTATTGTTGTATTTTAAAGCATACAGTTAGCATTCAGAAAATATGCTGTTAAACTGCATGTTTGTTCTATCTGCTCATAAGAAGCAGAAGAATCCTTTAGTGGGTGCTCTCTACCTACCAGTTTTAATGCAGCATTTAAACACGTCAGAAGATATGATAATATATGAGAATACCCTAATACACAGGTTAGAACAATTGGAGGACTCATAATTTCGGCATCTACTTAACACTTAAATCAAAGCAGAGTTTAAATATTAAAAAACATTTAAGCACTGAGACAGAACACCTCCAATAGTTAAAATGTAGATTAAAGCAACTTGATCCTATACTGAAGGCTGAAACTTTGCTTTTTTCTACACTTCTGGCAGCTTAATAAATTTCTTAGGCTGGAAAATTTCCTACATATCCTGGGCAGTTCATGCTGTTCCCACACTATCTCACTACATCTTTAGCCATACAAACTAATCTCTTCTGAGGCCGGATTCTTAAAGACCATCAGAAGGCAAAGATGTTCCTTTTTTTTTTTTTTCTAAATTGATCATTTTAATGATACTTCACAGCTGCTGCATCAGACCACCTGCAAGTCCAATGCAAGACAGATGGAGATATACAGAAACCTCCTAAACCAGATTTGTTTTCAGAGAAACGCTTGTGTAATAGCACCATTAATATAGCTACTTGTACTGGGAACCACACGGCCATGCAAAGAAACAAAACTGTAGTATGTTCAAAGAATGTCTTACCTCCACTGGTAAATACTTCATTTTAGTATGTTAAACAACCAGTCTTCCAGTTCTTCACTATTGCTGCCAGAAACATACTGCTTGAGCTACAAAAAAACAAAACAAAAAAGGTTTTACTAAAAGCCACTTCAGTACTCACGTTGTTTAGTGTCTTTTCCTGCATCCTAATAACAGTCCCTATCATGTCCTCTCCTACAATCACACTTGAACTGCCTACCAGCATTCTCCAATCTGCTCTCAGTTCCCGCAATGTAAGCTTTCAGTTTCCTGCAAGTGTAGCAGTCCAATATCTATTTTTTAAAACCAAAACAAAAACAAGTTTTTGTGAAGCCCATGATCTGTTAAAGCTGACAGATTGTTCCCCTTGTTCAGAGAAACCACATATGTGTTCACTAAGGAATTCCAAAAGCCTGATCTGAAGAGGACTCTGGTACACCCTCAGCTGCCCCACAGCCTCCCCCATCTCCAGAGTGACTCTCAGCTCACTAGCAGCAATGTAGCCATGAGAAGGTAGGAGGATATTCTGCCCGAGCCATCAAATACAGATCATGCCCCCCCACAGTCCTACCAGACAGGAGACAACTCACAAGAATAGGTCAGATGAAATTCTCCTGGTAAATCTCATGCCATTTCCCCTCAGGAGAAACAATTCAAGGGACAATGGGCAGAGCCCTAAGACCACGAAACACTTCTTAGAGCAGATATTACAGACAGGTTAATGTCACCTAATATTCTGAAACTCTCCTGGAAGCCCCTGCTAAACAACTACCTTAAAATTGTTTGTTAAGAATCTGTTTCTCTCCCCTGTATTCTTAAACCATTTGGATATTTAAAAAATAAAAAGTCCTAAAAAATAATCAGTCTCCCTTTTATCTGATGATTTTTAGACTTAGAATACAGAGAAGGCATAGTTATCCCTTCTTAGAAGAACTCTGTGTCCTTTCTGTATGTATGCTGAATGACACACAAAACATCACAGCTTGTGCAGGCAAATCATGAAACTAAACTAGTTCTGTCTTAGCTTCGGAGAGAAGAAAACAGATAAAAACATATAATAAAAAAGGCATTATCTGGAATTTTTGAAAATACAAATCACTTGTGAACAACATATGTGATATTACATCTTTGATACCACAAATTATCAAAATGGCACCAACATTTATTCCATTTGGTTAATGATATAATACAACTGGAGTTATACTTGCACTAAAAACATCCAAGTTCTTTTTCAAAAGAGAGAAAATAAGCAAAATCCTGAGTAGTTGAAATTGCTCTAGCCTTATATTTAGTTTTTTATATTCAGTGAAGTCAAAAAGCAGAAATACAGAATACTACAGACAAAAATAAAAAAACATCTTTATTTTCCCCATTATCTTCTAGCAGCTAATTTAAGTCTTCAGAATATTTTCTTCTAAGTTGCTGTAGAAGCTTTGTACACCTTCATTCTTGACCTTTTTTCCCCCATCCACTTGTCCTTTATCCTCAGAGATCCAGCACCTGCCAACACAAATTCAGCCACCATCTATCTGTCTCTGTGCTGATGACTCACAGGTTTGTCCCCCATCTGAGAACTGTCTTCAGTTCAAATTTTAGTGATTTCTTGGACACAGCCATCAGCTGAAACTCGGTGTGCCAAAAAAAAAAGTTCTTGACCTGACCTGCATGGCTGTTCCTTCTAATACCTACTTTCTGATTGTGCACAATAACACAATCTGACTGTAAACCTAGGCAGTACTTTTAATTTAGTTTTCTCTGAGTTATCCCATGACAAGTCTATGCACAAGACCTGCCAAATTTTTCTGTGTGTAATTCTGCCTCTATGTCCCACCTATCCATACAGCCAAAACTCATCCAAGCTAATACCCTCCTTTGTTTTAATTACTGTGAGGCTGAAGACATTGCATTTATTAGTTCAGCATGGTGCTGCAAAGAACCAGCCTGTTATTTTCATCATTTCACCTCCCTCTCTCCATCTCCTGTAGAGACAGCCTAGACTAGTGCATCAAGTATTATGTTCTTGTCCTCCTTTGAAATCCCTTCACAGCTGTGCAGCAACTGTATCACAGTGTTCTGGTTGAAGCCTAGAGCTTCCCAGCATTACAAATAAACCCTGGCTCTCAGTAATTACAAAGGTGAGGGGGTAGAAAACAAATGCTGATTGAATTTTGGATTGCATAATCATCGTGTTGTAAAACAAGCAAAAAACAAACAAACAAAAATTTAAGTGGAGATATCTAGGATAGCTTATTCATTACCCCAATTTGAAAAAGCCAACATGATCACCACTCAGAACAAGACAAGAGAATAAACTGCTTCATATTAGTACTTATTAATTGAATTCTTTTTAAAGTTTCACAGATATAAATAATTATATGACTGTAAATATCCATGATTACTTAAATATACTTAAACAATGACCAGTTTTATCGGAGACAAGGTGAACCCCAAGTATTACAGTTTTCTCCTAAGCCTGTATTACTTCCCAGACAGCCATTACAGAGTTTGATTCACCATTTCCAACAAAGCTAATGCAAGATATCTATTACATTTTAATGGGCCAGCTAAACAACTAGCTTAATCAAGTATTAAGACTCAATTTTTCCTACTTTTTGTGTTAATTTTAGCCCCAATATCTGGGCCTCTATGCAGCACACTGATATAAACAACATACTCACTACTCTGAGCTGTCAACTTGATAATTCCCACTGAGCATGGAAGCCATTAATATCTTGAATTTATTTCTTTTCTTCTCCCCTATTAATAGATCATTTATGTGATACAATAATTCATCTTGAACATATATTAGGCTTATTCCCATCTACTCCAGCATTGGTCTTTGTCTGTCTGACAAATGATATGTTACTTCTAAGCTTCCTCATTAAAAAGTTTAACATTAAAAGTTCTGTTAGCAGCACAGTTAAAAGCTTCCATTCCTTTTGATATGTCCTTCTCCCTCCAAAACAGTAACTTACTATCTTTTATGGCCCCTTGACTAGGAGAAGATTGTACATCCTCCAGGTACAATGAAGCTACATCCACAGCACTTGGCCAGCTGCTGCAAAACAGACCCCATGCAAGGAGACTTCAGTATTTTTCCTGCCAGTTAAGGACACTGACTTCAGTGTCTTCTCTCTTCAGCCGCAAATTTACACTAAAAAAGGACTTCATAATCTCTGAGAACCCTTCTGCTCTTCCACATTAGGCTGAATTGATCAATGGTTTCAACAGTAATTTGCAAAGAAAAAGGAAACAGAACATGAGCGAATCAAGCTGAATGTTTTATTTGCCTTTTACAAAGACTTTGCCTAAAAAGAAAACCCACATTTTAAAAGTTATGATTAAAAGGGTATGGAATAACTGGCACAAATGTAACTGCCTCTGAGTCAGAACCAGCAAAATGCAGCATTTTGATGAAAAGCAGTAGCAGTTAGGCACACATGTTACCACATTCAGCCAGCCTTTTGTCCCACTTCAGTCCCACACATGGGCTGAATGAGAAAAATGAACCAAATACCACTACACTCTCATGCTAAGAGCACAGGAGAGCAGACAGTGTAAATCAGCAGCTAAGTTGGCCATTCACCATCAAGCTGCCTTAATAATGGTGATGAATAGAAAGATAAATACCTCTAAAGCAGAAGTAATGTATCTAGAAATAGATCTGAAAGTCAATTAACTTATTTTATAATACCTTGCAATATATCCAATAGTATTAGAAGGGCTGGACCAGATGATCCTTCAGGTGCCTTCAACATGACTTTCTACGGTTCTATGATTCTATTTTGCTTATAATTTTCAATTAATGCAATCTATTCAGAAGACCAATACAGGGGAAAAAGAAAAACTAAGTGCTTATTATAAATATCTAATTAAAAGTCATCTGTAAACTTACATAAAAAGCATATAATGATATTACCATACAATGAAAAAAAGTAAATTGCAAGCTGTATTATCTTGGCTTAAAGAAGAAGCTGCATAGTGTAATACCTTCACCATCATACTCTCAAGAATTTATGAAGGACGTGCTAGGTAAGAATGAATAAAGAGAGGGAAGCTTACTAAAATAATGTGGTTCTGCACAACTGAACAGGTTCTTCATAAAATATTAAGGGTCTATTTTAATGTACTTAAAATATAGTCCATTTTCTTACTTAGACAAAGAGATAAAGTGGTATCTCTTTGAATTCCATGTCCCAGGCAATGCCATTAAGTGAAAAATAACTCACATGGATGGATGAATCTGGCATTAAAATGCTGGCAATACTGTTTATGTCATTACTCTGCCAGGTTTAACAAATCAGAAGAGTGTCCAAAACAAGGTTGTTGCAAGTCCCCTACAACCCTAAGAAAACTTACTGTCAAAAAACCCCTTTTATTTCAAGGTAAATGAAAAATAAATGGAGCAGTACATGGACAGTAAATTATCTTTAATAGTTAATAATTCCATATTCTTATCCTCTGTAAAAAACCCAGCACAATTTAGAGAGTTTAGTTACCATACTAATATCTGCTCTGAGGTCATGGTTTGACAAGACAGATTTGATAGGCTGATTTTGTATTGGAAGGTCTCATGCCAAATAGTCTTTCCTGCCACAGTAAGGCATTAAGCCAGAGCAAATGATATATTGTGTACTCTTATTAACTTAAGAAATGTGATAGTTTGCCTGCCTGATCAAAGTTACATTAGAAGATAATCTGACAGTAAATCTGATCCAGGGTCAGTGATCACAAAACTACTTCCTTGGTAGTTCCTACACTAACATCATCTGTGCTGATAGGCTGGATGGGCCAACATGTAAAAACAGTGAATCCACCAAGACTTTCATACAGACACAAGTTGCTTCAGAAACAGATGGCAGCAATCTATCAAAGCCTATTTTATTTTTCAACATCTAATGTTAATAACCTAATACAGCATGAGCTGATTTGGAGCTGGCCTTACAGTAATAAATCTTTAAAAGCATAATTCTTGATCTAACTTTTTTCCTCGCGGTTTGGCTACTGGTTTCCTACCATTTTAACAAAACAAATCTAGACAAGCATTATAGCATATAAGTTTATCATAAAGTTTGAGTCTTTGGTTTGGAAAAAAAAAATCTCTGATGAACATTGCTTTCATCTTTTCATAATTTCTGTCTACTGCCTTTATTCAATACCCACCACGGAAACGTCATAGATTCTTGCTTTGTTTTTCCTTTTTAAATGATTTTCTGACCATCAGTCTTCTAAGATCCTCCCTGCAACTCTCCTGTTACACAAAACAGGAATTAATTTTACCATTAATTCTATATAATTCTACTGGAAAGTGCAATTTAGTTATGGTTGTACCATACAAATATAAAGTTGAAGGATAACGAAGCAGACTGTCATTGCAAGCAATGACCTAATATGGTCATGGCAAAGTATTTCAGAATATGCATCAAAGCTTTTCAAAAAGATATTGTAGCAAACAAACATCTACATGTCATTTCTGTGTAATACTGAGCTCTCCTTGCTTATCTTCATTCTGAACAGCAGAGCCATACTTTTTTCTCCAACCTCATATGGCACATCCAGCAATTTATTTTCCACTCACCTTCTACTCTAAGAGCACTAAGTTGAAAATATCTAACCTTGTAATTTTATTTAGCTATTACCAAAATCAGACAAGCACCAGATTTTAAAGTCTACCCTTCTCTACCCCCAAAGCCTAGAGCAAACCAGCTCTAACAGCTATTAGAAGCAAAAAAACCCAACCAAAACCAATAAACCCCCTCAAATCTCTCCCTCCCCAAATAAACAAATAAAAAAAAAATTAAGAAAATTAAATCACTTCTTGTTTTCCTTTATCTGCTTTACAAAGGAAGGGACTAAACACGGTACACTGTGTGTTCCTTTTGATCAACAAATGCTAAGAAAAAGAAGTTTCTGAAGAAAGAAGTGCCAAGAAAAGAAGACAGCAGTGATCAGCAGTGATGGACAACTGTGATGGCAGCTTGAACAAACTGAGCAGAGCTCAGCATATATGCTATAGGAAGAATGGATGCCACACTGAAAAAATATCACAGTATGTATTACCAGCAGCAAAATCTTTAAAGGATTTTCCTCTGCTAGCCTTGGAGACTCACTCCCACTTGCCCCAGAAACAGCCATCTCTGCAATTGTGCTGGCAGTTGTGGGAGGCAAAAAACCCACCAGCACCAAAAGAAACCTTTACAGGTATTTTGGGGATCACTTGGTAAGTTTTTTGGTTTGAGGGTTGTTTCGCCTTTTTATTTTAACTGCAACAATTTACTCATTTAAACAGAGCACTGCTCCACAAACAGATGCACTGACATGTCTGAAAGAGTATGTCAATACTGACATCTAATACTGAACAAGACAACAGGAGCACAGCAAGATTATAAGCCAACTCTGCCTGTATAACTACCCAAAGTTTTCCACACCAGAAACAGCTTCAGAAGTTTCTGCCCCAGGTGCTCATTCCCATCTTCACAGCATCAGTTCATCGCCCCCACAACACTGCCAACACAGTGCTCGTGGGACAGCATTTTGAAATGAATTAGTTACCATTTTAGAATCATCTATTTTTGCATGGGTTTGATCAGATCATTTCCTTATCCTGTTTCAAAGCATGGCTCCACAAATAGCAGTGCCATCACAGAGACAGGGAAGGGAAGGTGAGCAGCAGCCCAGCACCGCTGCTCCTCTGGCTCGCTGCTCCCTCAGCACACCCATCTCCTTAAGCCACAGCCTCAGCACAGCAAAGCAAAGAGGTTTAAGTGATGGGCAAGAAAAACTGCCCCTTCTCACTGCCATTCCTGAGGTAAAATACCCTCCATTCCTTCCTTATATTCACTTCAAAAGTTGAAAGAGGAAGGAGACAGTACTCATCCCCCACCACCACCCTGAGAAGGACACAGCCCCAGAGTCAAGCGCCAGCCCAGCCCAAGCTCTCCCCTGCTTGACAAGCTCCCTCCCCACAGAAGCAACCACTCACCTGGGAACCCTCCCTAGCAACCTAGAACAGGGATATTTCTTTCCCAAAGGAGTTGCGGGAGGCTGGAAAGCTGAGCAGCTTTCAACAGCTTTGTCCCAACAGGCCCAGAAACAGACTGCTCACAGACAGATACGGTGTGAGGAAAGAGGAACAATTTTTGCTGAAGAAAGGATCTCCCCAGTCTCTATCTCAGAGGAAGAGACCCCCACCCTGGGTCACCACAGCCTGCTCCAACCCCACACCCACCCAAGTTCCACAGGAGGCAACCCTCTAGTACCACGATTGCTTCCCCCCTTGTTACAGTGCTAAAATAAGAGTTACTTAAAACAGTCCCTGTTAGAGGGACAATACAGCAGCCTCATCGAATTCAGGTTTTGGTTTTGTTTATTTTGCAGCTCGAAGGCTTTATGCCCCCTCTTACCTCACCCTCCTCATGTGGCATTTAACTGACAGAACAATGATGCGTGAGAAGCCTCTAAAAAAACTGACACCAACTTAAAATGGCACAGCTCTGTTTCTGAAATAACACATTCAAAATCAAACAAGTCTAATGATCACCCCTGGTAGCTTCAACAGGCGGACTTGAAAGGTTACATCAAAACAAAGCAGTAAACTGATTTTTGAATTAGCTTGAACCATCACCAGTGCTATTCAAACAGTTTTTGACAATGTTTTTTTTGGAACCATTTTTGTTCACTCCTTCTCCTACAATTTACTTGTCATATTTAGTCAGAAATACTTGCACTAATGTTTTGTAATTGTTAAATCCCTTGCATGCTGCTTTCAAATTTGCTACAACCTAGAACAAGCAGCAGAACCTATTAAATACAACATAACATCCAGGGGATAAAGGCCCAACAACCAGGAAACAAAGTCATCAGAAGCCTTCCTTAGCCTGCTGGTAGCATTGCTCATCTGTCTGCAAACAGGTCCTTGTTCCCTCCTGGCCTACCTGGGAAGGACAAACTGACAACTGACCATACTGACTGGCCATGAAAATTCATCCTTTCATCTAAATTCTGTCAGCTTTTACATCTTTCACAAGACAAATGCAGGTACACATCAGTTAGGTCTTCTAGTCGCTAACTGAATTCAGAAGAAACATTTGTAACATTAGCTGACATTCCAATTAATTTCAGACTTGCAATGCACCTTCTACAGAAGATGCTGTATCTTCACAATATATAAAGTAAAATTAGTAGAAGGTAAAGAACAATGGCTCAGTGCTTCTGCCCCAGCAGCAAAGGCTTTCATTATAAAAAGAAGTCCAGCCTGACAGAATGGCCTCCAAGTTGGAGAGATAAGTCTTTACACTTCCACCTTTAGGTTCAGCATTGACCTTAATTGTTAAAAGGTGTTTTTCTCTATGCTGTTCTACATGTAAAGCAGCAAAATCTATGTTTTCTGCTATCTATGCCTCATTGTTTTGGCCATTCAAATATCCTCAATACTTTGGCTCATTTTGACGTGAAATATTTCAGAGGTGCAGGATTTAAGGCCAGAGGTGTACAGGCCCTGAATTACCTGCTAGAAGGTATCATCTCAGAGTTTGCCCAGAAAATTGAGAAAATCTTTAAAACATATATATATATGCATTTATAGAAAGCTAGATCGGCAACATATAAACAAGTAGGCAAATAATGTATAAAATTGTTTATGAGTACCATATATGCGAATATCTCTACTACGGCAGCATTAACAAAATTTTTTACCTGGAAATACACAAGCATGATGCAGAAAAACTATCAAGTGACAACTGAACTGACAGCCTGGAAATAAAAGTTTCTTTGAATAATAATTCTTAAACCTGCAGAAGAGGAAATACTATTACATTTCTGTTACAAGTTTAAACTGAAAGAAGATAAAAGATGTACTGCAAACAATTCCAGTATGAAAATGTAAAGAGAAACCTTGCTTAATAACTTGAGAAAATAATGTAAAGAATAAAGATATTTTAGCTTATTTTATAGGTAGAAAGCAGGGTAAGTTTATCTAGCTTGACATTCTGTATTGACCAGGTAATGAATGATCTATGTCATGATGAGAAACAGGGATGAGGTTACAACATGTGAACAAGGTTGTGATTATAGTAAGCAGATCCAGATCTGAAAAACAAGCCAGCTTATTATTTCAAAATGTCAGAAGTCAAAGGGAAGTCTCCCGGGACAATTCATGAATGCTCTAGATTTTTTTTTTCTTCTTAATTCTAAGAATTTGTGGGTGTGGTGTGTGCAGGTTTGTGATTTATTTTATAAATGAAATTCAGCAAATTACATGCATACACACACATGCATATGTATGTAATCTGTAAATTGTATAGTGGTAGAATAGGTAGCATAGAATAGAGTATCTTGTGACTTCTCCCTAACAATTAAAAATTGGAAAATGTTTACATTTCAATTTTCTTGATATAAGCCATGCACTTCAGAAATGAGGAAATTTTACATTTATTTTTAGTAAGAAATATCAATAAGGCAGACTCCCAACAGAACTGCTTATTAAATACAAAGTTCAAGGTTCTTAGCACTGAAAATGTTCCAAATTCCAACACCTCTAAAGAAAATCCATTAAAAATAGCACTGAAATCATCAAATTAAAATATAACTCATGCCATTTCAATCCACTTTAGTGTTTTCAAATTTTGTTCTGCTTGAAAGCTGAACCCTGTGAGGTTTCATTCTGCTCCTTATTTCCCTGTCTGTTCTTTCCAAGAATAGTACTGTCACCAATTTCCTGCTTGCAGTAAACAGAATTTGCTCACCTGACTTCTCCCTGACCCTAAACTATGGCAAACTTACTTCCTCTCTTTCAAACTTCTTTCTTGTATGCTTTTTGTTGTATACTCTTGTTACCACAACTGTTCCATGTATTGTTCTTTAAGGAAGACAATTTGTACTACAGACTTCTACAAATATCAGCAACACTGCATCACTAACATACCAACTGCTTTTGCTAGAAATAAATGCGTAAATATTTACCTATGTTCATTCTTCCTCAGTGACAAAGTTTTCTAAATGCAATACTTCATGAGATGTATCCTATGAATGAACGTGATCAAAATGTGCTTAGTGAAATGATAGGGTAGACCAAAAGCAGAAGATGCTTAACAAATGTAAAAGCATTTCTATCCACACAGAAAAAATGCGGGGCATGAAGTTCAACAGAATGTAAGGATACACTTCACTGTTTTGCCTAGCTGTTTCAGGAAAACATAGAAGTAGCATTTATTCAGAAATAATTTAGAAATATTCAGAAACAAGCTCACAGGGACAAGAAAAAGTGGCTTTTGAGTGGATTTAACCAATCAAAGCTCTTGCTCCTGATTTAAAAGAGAAAGATGCAAAGTCATGAAGGTTTCTATATATGATCATATCCTACATATAAAGCATTTGAAGGCTGCTATATAAACTAAATTTTCAATTTTAAAAAATACCTTTTTCCAAGCTTTTTCACTAGGAGGGAAGCATGAATGCAAGTTTAAAATCATGATAATTTAAGAAACCATAAGTTATGCTCATAGTTTAAACAAAAATAAATTGAATGTAGTGCTTCACGTCAATACCTCTTTTGGATACAGGTTCTCTGAGCCAATGGCCTGTCAGAGGTACCTCACACACAACAGTAAGCAGGAAAAACAAATATCTATCACAAACAACTACTGGTCAATAAACAGATGCTACTCATCTATCCTGTTGTGAAAACAATTAAAGCAGTACTGAGACCATATTTTCCATATGGAAGAAAAGGGGAAGGAGAAACACACCCCCCTCCAAAAAAAGCAACTCTTAGACCTTGGTTAACAAGCATGTATGCATATTCTGCCAAACCTACCCCACAGTCTGTAGGGATTGGGGGCTGCAAATTAACAAAAGAACTTGAAGAGAGAATACATAAAGCATAAGAAGAATCATTCACCAAACCACGGTGAGAAGCTCTAGTCTGTATCAGGAACTTCAAACACTGGAACAAGGTCAACAGCAATGAGAATCCACAACTGTTTACTGTAATTCTCACACTGAGGTCCATCTTTAATACCAGATTGGCTTTCACGTTTGTTCAGGACGGCACACAAGTCAAAAGAGAGACAAGTACTCTTACAATTACATTAATAAACATTTAGGTGCCAATCTTCCAGACTGATGTAGACATGTAGGTTCTCTTCAAATAAATAAAATAGCAACACAAGAGACAGCATTCAGACAGGACTCTCCTATCTTTACCAGCAGTAGTTCAAAACCTTGCCATTCGCAATAATCTGCTTCGCCTCTCTGTCAGAATTTGCCTTCCTATCCAGGTCCACAGCCAGCCAGATAGCTCTAGCACACACAACCCATTCTAGTAGCTCTCAGCACTCTCAAAGATAAGCTTGCACCAAAACATCAGACTGTAAACTGGGCAGAGTGAGATACTGATAGAATCGTCCTGTCACACAGCATTCACACCTTAAAACCACAGCAATTAAGCCCACCAGAACCCTGTCAGAGCCTTCCTTTGTGGAGAACTGCCCAGCAAAGTCAACAACAGAGACTAGAAAGAGTGATGGATCTTGATTTTCACATTGCTTCCTTCTTGGGAACTGTATTCACTAGTTCTTCTATGTGGGATAAAATGCAAGCAACAGTCCTAGAATTGAGCTTTGGAATGCAGACACTTCCAAGGAAACTAAGAAACTAGGAAAGACATAAAATTAGAGGGCCAGGTAACAGTTTCACAGCCATCACAAAAGGGGTCAGTGGCTTCAGAAAAGACACTTGGAGCTTACTTCTGGTACCTGAACAGAACCTGAGGTGTTACCTTCTGAAGTTTTGCTGAACTCAAAACACAACTAACTTCTACAGTAATGGTACTAAATCAAAACAACAAATGTGTTGCATTGCCTGGCACATTTTGAAAACCACAGTTTGAAGACAGATTTTGGTTTCTGTGTGCACTTTACTATTACTAATTACTATTTATGCCAAACCTTACACAGGCCAGTTATACTTACTGTAATTTAAAGTGAAGACAATAAACCATTTTTATTAATAAGGCATTAATTACAAATAATAAATAATTTTAATATAAACAACAAAATTATATAACTAATAACAAAAATATTAATAACAAAGCTAATACTTTCACATGTTTTATCAGGCAACTCTTATCAGTTTTGTAGGACTGTATTTCCATAAAGGAAACTTAAAGCATTTCAAAGAACAAGCTTGAATTTACATTTGGTAATTTTTATTGATTACTTAAGGAAAGCTTAAGAATTGACTTATGCTACTTACAGGGGAAGTATGAGAGAGAGAAAAAGAAGAACAAGTTTGGCCATCCAGGGAACGTGTAGAGTTAAGATTTATGGCTGTACTCTGACATATCAAATGCAAGTACTCAAGACTGTGACTACCGGCACAGAGCGAGATGACAATTCTGTGTTTCATTCATTTAAAAGTATTTGCAAAGATACACCCAGAGCCTGTATTATTGTTCACTTTGTACAAAAAAGTATTTTCTGCTTTAAGGGGAAAGAATTGTTGAATGCAATACTAAAAATCACACCAAAGGATTTCATTTGCTCCTCCACAAACCTAGAATTCTTTCATCTCAAAAAAGCTGTGATGTTCCAGCAAAACACAGTTCCTACTGAACCAGGTTTGGACTGGAGCAGTTATCCTTCAGCAAGAATCAAGCAGGTTTTTCTGCACAACTAAAGAGCAAAGTAAGAGATATTTTATGGATGAACATGTAAAACATTCCCTTCCCAAGTAATACGAATCACACCAGCAGTGTTCCCTACTGCTTATTAGTCAGGCAAACTAAAAAGCAGTGTGTGTGAATTTTAGCTCAGGCTTTGCCCATGTGTAAGACAACACTAAGCTAGCTGACTGAATTCCTTAGAAAACAAATCAAAACACAATAAAACAAAATAGACATTTATGCCCACTTACACGTAGGAACAGAAGTTTGTTTACTTTTTGATCAGAAACCACTGCAACCAGGAGAAAGGGGAAATGGGCTTAAACACTTCAACAGAAATAGCTGCCTCTTTAGTTGTAATAGCAACATGACTATAAATCCTCCCGATGAAAATGTTTTAAATCCATTATGATGCAATTTCTTTTCAAAGCGAAACGTCTGCAACATACAGTTAGTGAGCTAAAGTTTTCAAATAAGCTCGATAGAAAATTCCGCTTAAAACAACCCAAAACAGAAATACTATCTCTTCCACTGCTTCCTGATCACACAAATTCTGCCCTAAGCGTCCTAAGGTTAATCCACCCCTCAAGTCATCCTACGGATGGGAAGAAGAGTTATAAGCACCTGCTGCAAACTGGCAACGCGTAGCTGCAGTGCCCTGCCGTACACACACCCTGCAGCGCACAGCCCACGTTCCGGAGGAGAGCGGGATGTTCCCCGATCGGACCGGACAGGACCGGGCCAGCAGAGCCCAGGCAGCCCCTCCGGGCAGCACCAGCCACCGAGGGGAGGGAGGGGAACCCCCAGTGCCGCCCTCCCCGCACCCCACACCAGGAAATAGCTGGGAGCTATTCCTAACGCTCGGCTACCAACTTTCCGCGCCGCACGAAGAAACGGTATTTAAATGATAAAATAAAAAAATTAAAAGAGAAAGAAAAAAAGAAAGAAAAAAGAAAAAAAAGAGAACCAAACAAAACCCAATCAACCAAGCAAATAAACAAACAAACAAACCAAGCAAAAAAAACAAGCTAAAAGCCTAACTCTGCTTCAAACCCTGGGAGAACCCGATGTTTCTCAGGAAGTCAAGGAGGGAAAAGGCAGCAACGCCTCCGACTGCCCCGGCGCCGGTCCTCGGCACTCCGCCGAAGGGACGAGGTGGACATGATTTCTGACCTATTTTCGGCGCCGCCTCAGAACGATAAACAATCTACAACGGCGCCCGGGGCAGAAACTTCCGGGCCCCCAGCACCCCTCGGCTTGGGCTGGGAAGGGGCTGGCGACCCCTGCCCGCACGGTGAAGGCGGCCGAGTCCTCTCCCCCCAAAGCCACCAGCCCGCCGCCCCGCCTCGCCTCGCCGCCCCCCAAGCCGGGCTGCGGAGAGGCTCACGGAGTTTTTCCTGCTGGGGTGCGGGGGGGCCGAAGAGGGGTGTCGGACCGACACAAACAAGTCTTCCCCCGCCATGCCCCCGGCCGGTACAGGTCGGACACGGAGGGACGCGTTTGGCGCCCGCCAGCCCGAGCCCTGCTAGCAGGAGCGGGGTCCCCGGCGGGAGCACGTCTCAGTCCGCCCCGCCGCTCTGCCCCACCGTCCCGCGCCCCGGTCCCCGCACCGACCTGGGACACAAAGCAGCGGCCGCTGCTGCCCTCTGATCGCCCTCCGCCTCCTCGCCCGCGTTCTCCGCGGAGTCCAGGCCGCGGCAGCACCGGGATGGCGTAACGCAGGCATCCGACGCCAGCGCCTGCTGCTCCCGCGGCGGCCCTCGCCTCCGGCGCCCGCTCTGCGCTGGGCGGGGGAGGGGGGCGCTGGGAGCCGATCGCGCCGGCCGAGCGCCGCTTCCTGCTCCCCGGCGCCTGGCAGCTGCCGCAGCCTCGCAGCTGCCGCCGGGGGGCTGCTCGCCGCGGCTAAGCGAAGGCCGGCGGCAGCGAAACCCGTGGCCACCGCATCCTCAAGCAGGTTCTGCGCCGAGCTTTCCGCACCGCCTCCGGCTCAGAGGACTCGCCCGCGCGGCTCCTGCGGCGGCTGCTGGCAGCTGGAGCCCCGGCTCCCCCCGCTGCTGCGACCCGCTCGGACTCGTGCTCCCCCTGCTGCCCCGCCGGGCCCGGCCCGGCCCGGTCTCGGCCTCCTCCTGCGGCTCAACGGGGCCGGGCTGGGGCGGCCCCGGGCGGGCGGCGGCAGAGGGCTGAGGCCGGGAGCCCCGCAGGGAGCAGCCAGGCCAGAGCGGTCCCCGGGCGGGAGGTGACCCGCCCGCGGCGTGGCCCTGGTCATCTTCTGCCCACGGCACCGTTACCCCAGAGTCCCCTTCATGGCGCACGCTGGAAAGCGGAGGAGGCCTCGCTACTGCCGGCGGCCTTGGGCGCCCCGCGGCAGCCTGCACTGCCCTCCCGGTACCCGCTGCCCTGGCCTGGGCACGGAACCCCCGGACAGCCGCGGGGGCTCGGGCTCTGCAGGCCGGTGTGGGGAGCAGCCCGCAGGGAACGGGCACCCCGGGGCTGCCCTGGAGGCGATGGGGGGCGAGCTGGGGGGACACCTGCCTGGGTTCAGGACTGGCAATAATAAGCATCTTTTAATGCCTTTAGGGAAAAAGTTCTCTTTTCTGCAGGAGTATGTTCTATGAATAAGTGATAGCAAAAGTAAATAGGCTGTAATGGTAATAAATGTTTTAATACAGAGGAGGAGATATGCTGGGTGTTAGTCTCATTAACAAGAGTGATGTGGAGCTCAAAAGTTAGTTGCTTCAGAGAATTACCGATCACAAGATGATTGGCTGTGTGGAAGAAAAATCCTTTTCTTCTCCCCTGTCTACCTGCTTGCATTCATCAGAAAAAAAAATCTTGAATATGAAGAAAACCTGCATAAGGATAATTCCTGAGACTCCAATGTTGGCTTCTTATCTGAAAGCCAAAGTAAGTTTGCAGCTGTTTTGTAGAAAGAGAAGTTACAAAGCAATATATAAACTTTTTGTTTAGGGAGTTTTTCAGGCCAGCAGTGTTAAATTCGATCTGTTAGTCTTTGAGTAGTATTCTTTCAGTAATTTTGTAAATTTCAGTAATTTTTTGTAAATTTGACTGATTTAGCATCCAAAAATGCAGTCACAAAATCAGAGTGTGAAGGCAGGAAGCCTAACTGATGCAGGGTTGAGATGAATGACAGGTAGATGAGAAGCAATCAGAAGCACAGCAATCAGCTTTGTGAGACATCATTGTGAGGTCCCAGCACCCATTTGTTTCTGTAAATTCCAATGAGATTCTGCTGATAACTGCCAGCAGAAACTTACTGCAGCCTGAAATCATGGCTATCTGGGACTTAAGTTTCATAAAAGAAATCTCAGTTCATAGGAGATTAATGGTTTGACTGAAACTTGCATCTGATTTATCAGGACTATGCAAGTGTCTTAAGGCTATTTAAAAAGGCAGTCTCAAAAGCATCAGTATTGATCCTTGAACCTGAGAACACGTGGCCTACTGTTTTGCTTTCTTACCCTTTTTTACCCATTTCAGGATGAGCTTGAATAACTGCTTCATAGTCCTAGAGATTCAGTTTTGATATACCAAAACCAGTACTAAAGCAGTTTGGGCACAGCTAACAAAAGGACCTGCCGGGCCTAAACAAAACATGCCTCGAATTTACTTGGCTCAGAAATACAGAGGTTTTGTGCTGAAAAATGCTCAGCACTGGATAGTGCCTGTGGCTGAAGGGATTTTAATTTCTGAGTAGTTCAAGGACAGGTTGACAGTTTGGATGGGATATATATATTTGCACAGATCCATGCTTCTCTGGTTCATTATTTTCATTATTTTATGTCTCTCAAATCCTGCCTGGTCTTCTGCTATTAGGAAAATGTATCTTGCAGGCTTCTTCCCCTTAAACAGAGGAAGCTTTTCTTGGCAACTGTCTCTCCTGAAATGAGCAGAAAACTGGCAGCTTGTTCCCATAAATGGCATAGCTCCCATTACAGAAATTTAATTTGCTCCCTCACCAAAATCCTTCTGCAAAGATTCATCACTGGTCAGCCCAAATGTCAACCATGCCCTTCTTCTGCATGTGTCTTGTGGGATGAGGTCCCCTGACTCCCTTTGTGTCTTTCTGGTGCCTCCCTGCTTGTTCAAGCAGAGAAGGATGATCTGACAGCCCTTCTGAATCAAGATAATCTTCTGGGAGAGCAGTTCTCTCAGTCTCTGTGCAAACTGCCTCATTTCCAGAAGGTTTTTTGAAGATTGCATGCTATATATAAAATCTGCCACAAAATGTGTACCCCATTTAACACTGGATGCACTGGTAAGTGTTACAATTTAGAGATGCCTGTCAGGAAGCTATGGATTACCCCTCCAAATAACTAGCCCAGAGAGGCCTAGAACTAAGCAGTCACTTAGTTACGAGGCAGGAGACTCTACAAGACCACTTCTGCAATTTGAGTTCTGCCCAGCCTGTCTTTCCTATGGGTAATTAAACTAAACCTAAGCTTGTGTTATTGATTATTTTTGCTAGTCTAGATTTTTTTTTTAAAGAACAGTTAAGTGATTTATGAGCATGTCTACATGGCTCAACACAACAGTAATATTTTTCTGTGTCCTCCAGCTAGCACCAGGCTCATGCAGACTGGGAAACAAGAGCCTTGTAGCCACCAGCAGCTGAACTGAGAATCAGGACTAGGAACCCAGATGCAATACCACACAAAAAAACTGCCCTGCTTCCAGTTTCAGAGTGGCTCTGACCAGGGATAACCTGAGGATCTCTCCACACTGCTCCAGAATGTAGTATAGGAAGCACACTGAGGAAGAAGAATAACGTGGTAAAAGGGTCAGTGAGGCTGACCAGAGCTCCACAAGTCTTGGAAAATTGGGTGAGAAGAAAAACACAATGGATATTCTGGAAATGAAACTTAGTGGTTGGGGTACCAGGTGGACATTCAAGAAAAGTCTGAATCAAATTAACAGAAAGAAAATAGTTTTTCTGAGAAATATCTATAGGTGGTCAAGGATGAAGGTTGAATGTCAGAAAAAGAACCAAAGAAGACAAAACTGGACATAGGAAGGGACTGCCAGATTTTAAGTCACCATGGTTGGGATTGGTTGAACAGGGATGGTTCACGTAGTAGGATGTCTGGGATTTAAAAGCGAGTAAGCATGAGTGAAGGAACAATTCCTGTCAGAGAAGCAGCTGTTGATTGTGCTTCTTTGCTGTCAAAATTTGGAAAAATGCTGAATGAACGTTCAGCTGATGGCTCCATGAAAATAAAATTCTAGACAACTGCCAGATTTGGCTGCATGCCCCAAATGAATATCCAGATATGGGATGTATACAGCACTAAGCACGTTCATTTTTGGATAACAGATTTGTATGAAACATCCTCTGCAATGGATTTAATCGTAAGAAAACATAGAAACTAATTGCATCTTGAGAACATTTTGATAACTGTGTGTTGAAAACAGTAAATGAAAAGATACTTTAATACACTGCAAGTAATGGAAAGTTCTCATTAGAACATATAATTACAAAATCATAATTAAACTACTATGCTACTAAAATAGAAAACATTACAATTGAATTTTTTTTTACTTTAAATAACTTGATTTGTACAATCTAAAAGTAGCTGTTGAACTTAATTGTGTAATAAATTGATGTAACATATTTCTAGAATTTACAGAGGATTGCTTAAAAGCTCTTTTTTAACAACTGTGGCTATTTCCACATATAACAAATAATGGGAGGATTTTGGTCATTTGGGGATCGCAAAACAAAAGGGGTGAAGAATCACAAATACAGAGAACAAGCCAGTGATACGAAAATGTGGCTACTGTATTTAGTCAGCCTCCACTTCTCAGCAGAGGCTCTCTAAAGGCTGCTCAAAATGGGGAACTCAGCACCATAGCTACCTTCAGCTTTAGATTGTGCTGTTAGATTAGTGCTGTTAGATTGGAGCAAAAATTAGGAACTTGCTTTTTTAGCAGACAGCATGCTAACACTTATATGGGGAACCCTTCAGACCACTGCTAGAGTCAGTGGTTTCAGACCATACAACAGGAATTTTAAGTTTAGATGCACTGGCTTTCAATAAAGGGCCTTCTGGAAGATTTAGAGAGGCAAGATACAGGATTCAAGTAATGGACACAGGTTAGGTGTTGGAAATGTGCAAGTAAAGAGGGAACAGAATTCATGCAAGAAGATCCATTAATAGGAAGTCGATGTTGTAGAGGTTGAAGAAATGATCCAAAGGTGGAAGCACAGTCATAAGGGAAAAGGGAAGTGGAGAAACCACTCCAAGACAACACATGAGTCTTGTAGAAAAAAAATTTAAATACAGCATGTTAATTCTTCTTCAAAAACAGGAGAAACAAGGATATGGAAGAAATAAACGCCATGTGATGTTGAAACAAAATACCTATAGTCAGTGAGAATTGCTGAGAAAGACAGATTCTATGGAGAATTTGTAGAATTTACTAGAAATGACAAGAATTTTCAAATTCTTGTAGATTTATGAGCATTTTGTTTTTGTTTTCTTTACAACTCTAAGAAGAAAGAACTGCAAGAGTTGAGGGTACTGTGCATTTTATGTTACTGTTTATCAAATGAAAGCCAATGATGGAAGGAGAGATGGAAAAAACCAATTCTAAGTCTCTAAGTGAGGACTTATGAAAGTAATCTACTTGAAGGTTTGCTTTACATTTCTAGTGCCAAGAGAGGCTACAGAAAATACATTTGCATTAGCTATCATTGCTGTTTAGCAAGTTATGATCTATCAAACCTAAAATATCTCAATGCAATACTTAAGTCTCAAAGAACCCAAATCCTGTGCTGTTTTGTCACACAGTCTGGTACAAGGGATCCCCACAGCTGCAATTGCAATCACCAAAACACGACAAAACTAAACAAACCCCTAAACTTTCTTGAGATTTGGAGGTCAAGTAAAGCATTGGCCTCAGTTGATTACTTAATTTCCTGAAAATGCAGCTCTGCTAATAGAAAGGTGTTAAAAACTTTGTGTACATTTTTAATTTCTAACTTCTTTTGCTGAAAACAAAGTTTCTAAAGCATGGAACTAGAAAGATAAATTCTAGATAATCTAAAATCTATTATATTGATTTTGTAATGTGTTAATATGAGATTATATATACAAACAGCTGTGATTTTGTTTGGGTTTTTTTTATTTAGATAGTCATATTTTATATCTATTTAGAATATGAAATTCTGTAAAGTTTACAACCTCAGCTGTTTAAAAAAGTGCATCTTGGCAGAATGTAAATCATGTTGCACAATTTCAGGCCTATCAGATCACTAATAACTTAAATCTACCACTGATATACCTATATTTTGGGTTAAAAATACCATGCCTTGAGAGAGAAACTATTGCTGAAAGAGGAACTTCTGAAATGCTAGGATTTTAAGATCCTAATCCTTACAACAATTTGAAAGGTATGAAAATGGAAATTCACAGGTGAATTGCCTTCCTGAAAAAATTAAGTAAAAGGCATTTTTTTCTAGACAAACATTTCAAGAGAGTCAGTGGAAATAAAGAGCTTTTGCAATAAAATATTTTTGCCTATGGTTACTTAATGACAAAAAGTATTCTTAAGGCCTCTGGCCTTTACATAGTTTTAAATGTCATTACAAGGTGAAAGAGAAGTTGCATCTGAGGGCAAATATTTTATTACTACAGATGGTCTGCATCCAGGTTTCCCAAAGTAACTGGTGAAGTCTTCTCATCTCCACTGTGACTCTGAAAGTGGTTTAGGTTTCAATTGCCCTGAAAAAAAAGTGAGTAAAATGTTTGGGAAAAAAGATGATAATGTGTCAGGGTGGGCCACCTTGTGTCTCCAACAGAAGATTTATTAGTTTTTATCTTCAGCTACCTCATGTATGATCTGCTTCTGGTATCTGCTGAAATGGAAAGCTGTAACACTCATTTTATAAAGAAACATGAACATTACAAGCATGAACATTACAAATTCTACTCACGATTAAAAGTCATACAAATACTTCTGCTTATGGAAGAAAAATATGGAAGAAAAAGTGTTTTACAGCTTATTGTTCAAATTTCTGATAATGTACTGCTTCAGACAGTCCTGACAAAATTAATTTTGCAACTAATAAAATTGAGCTCTTTGTCTTTTACCATTCTGCTACAAAATATTACTTCTTTTTCTCATTATTTTATTAGAAATCTCACATTATCTGGAATTTTATGTGCCACATTTCCCAGAAAAAAAATAACATACAGTGCTAAGTAGTGTTAGTTCTCAGCAAACCACATTTTTATGCTCTTATGCCTGTAAAAATAGGCTGTAAAACATGAACCCATAATACCACAAGACCTACAAAGCAAATGAAACTTGTCCATTTATTCACCTTTTATATCGTTGAATCTTTTCAATAATTGATGTGGTATTATTGGAAAAATAATATATTTTTGCAAGTAACCAGAGGAATTCCACACAAGATTATGGTTTTCATTATCATCTAGATAAGAGTAATTGGCTTTGTGCCTCTTTGAGGTGCCCTGACATCAGGTCTAAGCATTTCTTTATATTTTCATCACAACAAGTAAAGCTGAAATGGGCAGGACCTTGGCTCTCCTCATCTTACTCCCTATCCAGAACATCCAGTCCATCAGCAGATGTGTCTCTTCACTGCTGGCAGAGACCCAAAGCAGGCTGCCATTAGCCTGAGAACAGGTAGAAGTACATCAATGAACCAGAAGGGTTTCTGCAAATTATACTACCTCAGGTAAGATGCAGATTAAACACACACAGCCCATCACATCCAGGTGGTTTTAGATGTGTTCATCTGTTTGCAGACATTGTGTGGTTAGCCTTCTTTAGATACAGTCTGCATTAACAGATCTTTCTCTAAGTGCTTGCAAGCTACCCTCCCAGTGTATACACATTCCAGTCACAGAAAAAAAATATCCTGACACTGCTAAGTGAAGTTAGCTGTAGCTAAAATCTGGTCAAAATGGTGTTGATCAGAAATTGTTGTTCTACATCCCTCCTGTGCACTGGTACAGGGAGAGCTCAACTACTTAGCTGAAAAATTACCCCAAGATACAAATCTGGAAAAAAGGGAGACAGAAAACATGCTTTAATTCTTCAAAGTGAAACAATGAATTTTCCAGTATTAGGTCTGCATACTTAGGGTCTTGTAAGGATGTCAAGGCAACTGGATATGAGGGCAAGAATTGGGTGAAGATGATACCAGGAGGATAAACCAGGCCAAGGGCTCTAGAGTGCTGGGAGCAATCAGCCTCATTTAATTCAAGGATCATATTAAAAACTGGGATATCTGCAAGCATGTGTCCCAAACTATCCTTAAGGAGTCTCCCATTAGATCAATCAAGACTCATTAGATCACTCCTCATTCAAATGATCTCTTCCTCACTTAGGACAAGGAGAAGCCTAAGTGAGCTTGTGAGAGGAGAAAATGAGCTTCACTATGGGGCATGGTAGTCTTGCCTTTTTGTTTCTTATTCCTATAAGGAATGCAAAATTTATGGGTGAGTTTTGTCCTACCATGCCTTGCTGCTGCAGCAGCAGCATTCAGAACATTTTTTCCCCACTCTACAGGTGAGTTCTGCTCAGCCTTTATTCCTTGCTCATGCTGTTATTCTGCTTTCAGTGGTGGTGGGGGAAAAAAACTTCCTGCAAACTGGTAGCAGGAAGGTTGAATGCAATAGCATCTTGCAGTGGAAAACATTAATGCAAAAATAAAAATCTTGATGGAGCATACCCATGCAAAGCATGACTTACTGTAACAGTCCTTAGAGACGTTTCCATACTTGAGATATGAGGACATTATCCCCTAACTGCTGCTCTTACTCATCCAGGCTCTGCAGATTAATAAAATATAGCTCTTGGATCATAAAAAATTCCAATGCATTTCTGAGTTTTTTTGATATAGAAAGTGTCTCACTTCCAAAGCAAGCACCTCAATTTCTACCTAGGCAGAAAGAAATGGGCAAGTTTTGCCAGCAGAGGTGGATGGCTTCCTTTCTTAAGAAGGATATTTCCTCCATGCTGATAATTTGACCACCACAGTAGTTATGAAGTTGCACCACATTTAAAAGGCTTTAAAACAGCTACTTACTGTTCTTCCTTCTGAGATCTAGACTTCATCGTTATGCTGATTTATATTTGAGAAAGACAATTTACAGATAATTAATTTTACAGATAATTAGTAATTAATGTTTCAGTTGCTTTCCTGGGGAAAACAGGTTAGTTACAAAGTTTCACAATATGGAAAAAAGCACTGCCTTGCAGATTAATCTGGCACAATGGATTTCTTTTTTTTTTTTCAGATAACAGTCATTACTTAACAGTTACAGCTATCTACAGCAAGTGAAGAGTTACCTTATGCCTTTCCAAATTGTATTTTCCTTGCTCAGGTTCACATGCAACAGTATCACTTTCTTCAATGTTAGTGACAGCCTTCAGAGAATGAGGTGGAAATAATGGAAAATCAGGATGTGATGAAGTTATATGCAATGTTTTCATAATTTTTCATCATCGTTTGACAGCTATTTCACTTGCATTGAACATCTGGATTTAAGTACAATTTAAATACAAGCCTACCTCATCAGGGAACTACAATCTCATTGACCGAGTTTCAACACCGTACTGATAAGCCTGAGAATTTAAATGTATCCAGGTGTTCATTATCATCTTTGCTGCAACCATGTGTCTGTGAGAGCCTTGAGTATTTTGTGACTGGAAAGCTCTTCCTTTGTTAGCAAAGATATTGTGAAGGAGAAAACATGCCCAGTATCCAAACAACAAAGCAAACAGCCCATTCTCTTGTCAGTCAGCCAGGATCACGTTCCACCACAGTGCTCAGAGCACCATTACACTGCCACTTGTCCAGCTGGCACATGTCAGGACAAGGCGTCTGCAATCAAGGCAGCAGATGGTTCTTTAGGTTGCCTAAAACCAGGGCTGGCATGGGCACTTAACGTATGACACTGCTAAGAGAGAACAAAATATTGGCATGCATGTTAATAACAGATCTCTGGATAATGAAGGCCTCCTGTACCCTGTTAATCCATTCACACAGAACAGTACCCACCAAGTTTCTGACTTATAGAATCATAGAATCATAGAACTGGCTGGGTTGGAAGGGACCTCAGAGGTCATCTAGTCCAACCCTTGAACCACCGTTGCAGTTGCTAGACCATGGCACTGAGTGCCACATCCAGTCTCTTTTTAAATACCTCCAGGGACGGAGAATCCACTACTTCCCTGGGCAGCCCATTCCAATGCTTGATCACCTTCTCGGTAAAGAAATTCTTTCTAATATCTAACCTAAACTTCCCCTGGCACAACTTAAGACCATGGCCTCCTGTCTTGTTGAAAGTCATCTGGGAAAAGAGACCTGGCTACACCCTCCTTTCAGGTAGCTGTAGAGAGCGATGAGGTCTCCTCTGAGCCTCCTCTTCTCCAGTCTGAACAGCCCCAGCTCCCTCAGCCTCTCCTCATAGGGTCTGTGCTCGAGTCCTTTCACCAGCCTGGTTGCCCTCCTTTGGACCTGCTCCAGGACCTCGATTATGTTTTTTCTATTAACATTCTTCCTTGTTTCATATCAGGTGATACAGGTTCATCCATAACCCATCCATTTAAATCCAATTGAAGACAACTGTTTGGGGAAGTTTTCAGGTTTTGACTACGTTTGTGGGCTGCACAGCACAAGTTGCCTTGAAACCATCTGTGATTGCTGGGCCAATGACAGAATTGTCACCACTCAATTCATGGCCAATAAACTTCTGTTTTTCCAGGCTCTCTAGGGTGAAAGGAATACAGCAGTGATTGGCACAATGGTTAAACATCTCCAAAAGTTTCAGCATTACAGAAATTTCAGGACTTGTATCTGATTTTCACTGTGATACATCTCATAAGAAAGGACTGAAAGGGAGAATAGAAATTTCCAGTGTGCCTTCCCTGCCACATCAGCTTGAGGTGTTCTGGGAAGTTCAATTTTTAGATCATTTCACGTTTTAATGCTCACGATATGTTGGCTGAGATCACAACTGATAGCCTTGAGCAAGGCAGTGAATTGTGGTATTATGGGTTTAGAGAACATGCACTCTCTTAGCTGAATTGCTTCTTACAGCCAAATGTAGATATAGACAGAAATGCTGATATTGATTACTGCACTTACATTAATAATGTGATCCTTCTACAGTGGATCAGGCCACCATGCCTTAAATAATCTGCAATTTGTATTAAATTACACTTAGTGTTAATTTTCAGTTAAACTCTGAGATGCAGGCCAGTTGTCAGAACCTCATTCAGTTACAGCACAAATATGTTTACTGAGGAAGGAAGGACCAAAGGATGAGAGGGAGGGAGGGGAAAGAGAGAGGGAGGAAGGAAGGAAAAGAATATGAGTTTTTTGTTACTTTCTTTTCAGAACTCATACTCCCTTTAGTCCTATTGTGTAAGGTCCACTTCACTGTGGGGTGGCCAAGAGCACAGAAGAAATTTGCAGAAGAAATGAGAACACAGACCCAAATATATAGCCAGCAACAAATCAGGGAGCAGAGATTTTATTCTTGTGCAAGGTGCTTCTTTTCTTCTGCCTATGTTTCCTGCTCAAATAATCTTTTAGTATCAGGTCCTTGTAAATGAGCTCAGTGCTACAATTTCTTCTATGAAAAATTTGCCTGATGGATCCTATGTCTGTTGGCTTCTTTACCAGCTGTTATTTATGGAAATGGGTAGGAAGGAAAGCAGAAAAATGTTGTTTGCCTCCTCAAAAACATGTCCCTTAAAATACAGACAAAAATAAGAAACTTTGCCACATTAACCTTTTCTCCCAGGTTTTGAACCTTTTGGAATCATTACTTTCAGCTTTCATCTGTGACACAGAAGCCATAAACATGATGTACTGCAAGTAGAGGGTGAGATTGTTTGCTCATTGACTTCATGAGCAAAAACACCAGGCAAGACAGGACAAAAAGATCAGAAAAGGCAGCACAAAAGCCCTGTGAGAATGAGCAACAGCAATAGTGCCAGCACCTTGGCATTTCACTTAGCTAAGCCAAGGCACTGAAATACATGCACAAGTACCAGTTGATTAATTCTTCACCTCATGTCATCATGTATAAATGTGCATGCAGAGCTATAGGATGCAGCAAGGATTTCAGTGGCTTTTTGAAAAGGTCTGGCCTCTGAACTCAAGGTAGAAGGCTCAAGGTTTAATGCTTAGTTGAAAAAGCAAAGAGGACCGTGCTGGAGGTAAAATGATGTAATCCAAATATTCCTGAAACCGGTGCTATGAAAATATGAATGACCTGTGAATAAGTGGAATTAACAGGATATTTCATAAGCCATAATAGCTTTGTCATCATCTTGTGGGGCTGCAGCACTGCCTGAACAGGCTCGCAGGGGTGGTTGTGGCAGGTCAGGTCTGACTGTGTCTCCCCAGTGCTGCTCCTGCATTGTGGGCTTTGCCAGTGGCTCAGCTTCCCAGAGTCGGGCTCAGTGGGACCATGGTGGGGGAGGGCCCTGTAATCTCTTCATGGAAATGGAGCTCCCACCCCGGCCTCCCCATAAGGGTTGTTCCTCAGGAGCAGTGGAGCTCCCTGGGGACCTGTCCCCAACAGGATCTGTCCCACCACCCCAGCCAGGAGCAGGGCAGCTCGAGGGCACCGAGGCACTCTCAGCCCTGGGCATCAGGCACATCCCCAGGCTGAGATGAGTTCCTGGGCTCTAGGCAGGTGGGGGGCACCCTGAGGGGTCACTGCCAGGCCCACTAGTGCCCTGAGACACGGCTGCTGGGAGCATGGCCTCTGCCTGCTTCCTGGCAGCCCTGGGGATCCGAGGATGGAGCAGCCTCACCTCTGCTGCACCGCCAACTTCCACAGCTCCTAAGACTCCAATTATTGACCATAATAACTTCTTCCATCGTAAATTACCTTTCCCTTAGCATGCCTGAGATCCAGCAGTCATCTTTCATCATATGGCATTTTCCAGATTTATCGGGTTTTTTTAGTACATGATAAGCTCTTCTGAATGTTTTGTGTTGTTTCTTTCTGAAGGATATGTTAAATAGTCATATAAAACATAGAAAAATGACTACTTCCACTAAATTTCTCTTCTCACTTTTATGGGTTATTTTAACTATTAAATTCATTTTCTTATGCATCATAACTACAGTGTATTTTGAATGGCTACTCTTTCTGCAATTGCCTCCATTAACAGGAAAAGCATTTATTTTTTAATACAAAAAATGCACAATTTTTCAGAAAGTATAATATATTTTTAAATCCTCATTATTTTACATTATCAGGAACAAATTTGGATAAGTATAGTCAGAGTTCTTTAACGAGAGCTTTGAAGCATGTCCAGCAATGTGTATTGTTGGTCTGTTCTAATACACACTGTAAGCTCCAAATAAACTTGTAAGTGAAACCATGGGTCTGAGTCTTTGACCCCCGTGGTCTTGAGAGAAGGTGAACAGCAGCAGGAGGAATCAGTCCAGAAATTACTGGATGACATACAGCCCCTTTGAGACCATGTCCAAGTAATAAATTTGGCACTCTTACTCAGTCTGATGCAGTAGTGCTGCAACCATACCTCCTGTTCTCCTGTTTTGTTTTGGCTTTCTTTTGTTGTTGTTGCTCTTTAGGTTTTTTTGGTTGGTTTTTTGGTTGGGTTTTTTTTTTTTTTTTCCTTTTGATCAGCATATTCTGCTTTTCAGCTTGCAAAGCAGCAACTGGAAACAGGACTCTGCCCATTTTCTTATCTCATCTGGGCTCTGACTGCATTTAAATTATGGACAGTGTTCAAATAGCCCGTGTTAGTGCAGCACCAGGCTCTATATGTGAGGGATGAATGTAGTATCAGCACTTTGAAACAGGACAATCAGCACATCCGTTGTCTGTTTGACATTTTGCACGTTCATAGTGTTCAGAGTAACAATAGGAAATATTTCAATTGCAATAATTTGCTATGATGTATCTAAACATTACTAGAAAACAACCCAGTTCTGCACCCCACAGACCTGGAGGCACAGTGCTGCAGTGAGGAACTCTGTACTGGCAGTCAGGCATGAAATGTTCTCTGCCTTGGACTTGGATGACAGGCATCATGATGAGACGTGATGATCCTTAACTGAGTGAGCTCTTGTGGGAAGTTAGGGATGACTAAGATGCTTGGAAGTTGCTCAGTTTACTTGATTGAGATGATTTATTAGTGTTTATGATTTGCAACATAAAATATTAGAAGTAATGTTTTTAAGGACACAATATTTCCCTTCTGTTATTTCCACTCATGCAGGAATAATGCACAGTGACAGGAGAAATGGTATGTTACAACCACTTTTTTTTCTCCTTATTGCAAGGGAATAAGAACTATTTTTTAATACTAACCAGTAAACAGTAAAAATTAATAGATACAATCTGTTTGTAATCTGGTAAGGAATTATTTCAGAAAATTATTTTTGCAGGCCCAATGCAGGCCCTACTAAAATTCTACTCTGTAATACCAAATGGATTTGTACTATAATAATAAAGGTATCACCCCAAACGAAGTATGCATTGCAGATAAAACCAGTGATGAAATTTAGGTGTGCTGTCAACAGACCTTCACCCCACTTTCTCCTGGATTCAGTCTCATTACATTTACTGAACAAGCCTAGACAGGTCAAAGCAGGAGGAAATAGCTTGGATTCAGCATGGTTAGGCACCCAGAGCATGTTAGGATTTGTGTTCTGCCCTTCATGCTGGGAGCCAGCTCAGACCTAGCTCTTATGCAATGTTGTTAGGGTTTGTATGATCAAAGTATTTTATGTCTAGATGGAAACGTCACCACCAAAAGATGTGATCTAGCCAGTGTGTGACCCATCCACACCTGCAGACTACATAAAAGCTTAACTGTGGGTATGCATCTTTTCCAAAACCTCTCTGTGTGCAAAGATGCTATGCTTAGCAGCAATAGCTCACATGAGGACTTCTCAATCCCTTTGATTTGCAGTGACATGTATTAAGAAACGTATTATTAGTATTACATATTTTAATAAGCCCTAACAATGTGGTGGCTTGAACTGTTAGTTTAAACTATTCAAGCAGTCATTGTTGAACTGGAGCTTTTGAGTGAAACGTGAGGCGCTCTCTTGGAAGTTCTGCAGGGGAGGGAGGAAGCACAGAGGGCAGGCAGAGCAGAGGGCAGAGCACAGCAATCTCATACAAGAGGGCAGATGAACCCAAGAAGGGCAAAATCTACAGCCAGAGCTCATCAGCATGTAAAAAACCCAAGTGATCTGGTCTGGGGCTGTTTAATGTAAATGACATTTTATACAGCAAATAATTGCATATGCTTCATATTTCATATTCTTTTCCTTAGCTAAATCATGTCTCACTGGAAAAAGCATACAGAACAAAGCTAAATAGAGCTCATTGCCAGGTGAGTGATGCAATCATTAACAATCAAGTAATCAAGCCCTTGGATAATATACAATTCAGAGCATACCTTTGACATTTTGACTAGAAGTATAAAAAATTCACTTAAATCAATGCACTTCCCTCCTAGAGTTCTTACATCAGAATTCTGGGTGGCTAAGGGTAACTCATAATGATTTAATTCATAATTTTTAAAATTACCCTTGATCAACTGCTATCTGTTTCTCCTGAAAATCATTAATGATCTTTAGAAAACCTGGTTATCTACCACAAAGACTGTCCTATCTTATCAATAAAAACTTTTCAGGGAAGTTTGTATATATTATAAATTTAAAAGGCAAATTCATATAAAGGTATCATAGAGATAATATGTAGAGTCAGTTTAAATAAGTCTAGATGTTGAATACTCTCAAATACGTTGCTTTCTTGAAACAAACATACAAATGTTTGTCTCAGGTTTATAAGCACAAATTGTATCTTTTCTTTCTGCTGAGAAGTCACAAAAAATAAATCACTGTTTGAAAAATAACTGTGTTTGGTAACAGGCTTTGTACTTAGCAATCATAAAGATTAAACTAAACTGCAAAGCTGATGTAACATTAATGAAATTCAGATTTCCAAGATATGTGTCATATTAAAATGTCAGAAAGATAACACAGTCCAAAGGATTTAAATACCAATTTCTGTTCTCCTCTCCATATCCCCAGTTTTATTTTCCTGTCACCTGGTAGTTGAAGAAATTGGTACACTGCAGTAGCACACCAGAAAACCACAACATTTATTTACAATTACCCCTATGTGGTACTGCTATAAGCCACTGCTCCTGTTGGTAAGCTGAAAGCCACTGAAATCACATATAAAACAGTGATCTAGCATTTTAGAGTAAAAGTGCTCAATAAGACATCTGTTTTGAAATTCTGAGCTGGTATCTTCCTTCAAATCTAGAGTTCTGCCAAGTTTATGGACATGGCTTAATCTTATTCTTCTGATTAGTCTGGGTACATTCAATCTTCCTGATCATTCTCAAATGAGGTTTCTCAAGGAAACTGTATTGTAAATACAGTAAATGTAAATATTGTAAATATTGTAAATGTAAATGTAAAAAGTAAATATTGTAAATACAGTATTGTAAAGAATCATAGAATCTTAGAATTGTCTGGGTTGGAAGGGACCTCAGAGATCATCAAGTCCAACCCTTGATCCACTACTGCTGCAGTTACCAGACCATGGCACTGAGTGCCACATCCAGTCTCTTTTTAAATATCTCCAGGGATGGAGAATCCACTACTTCCCTGGGCAGCCCCTTCCAATGCCTGATCACCCTCTCGGTAAAGAAATTCTTTCTAATATCCAACCTAAACCTCCCCCAGCACAACTTGAGACCGTGCCCTCTTGTCTTGCTGAGAGTTGCCTGGGAAAAGAGACCAACCCCCCCCCCCGGCTACAACCTCCTTTAAGGGAGTTCTAGTGAGTGTATATGAGTAAACTGATGGAGGATGGAAAAAACCAATAAACAGAATGGTTATGAGGCATGATAATTTGAGGAAGTGAAGATATTTCACTCTTTTCCAAATACATTGTGTTTTGGAAGGCCATAATTTCAAAATAGGCAGGCCTAGAAACTACAATTAAGCAAAGCCAAAAAATTATTGAACTGAAAGTAAGGTTGTGTCTTTGCTGTCATTACTACTTAGAAAGGCTTGATAGTATTACAATGACTGAAACTTGATTTTCCCATAGGAAAACAGTCATTGTCAGCAGACAGGTAAATACTCTGAGTCTTTGTCTCTGAATTTTTTCAGTTCCCTTGTGTGGTATCTTCAGAAATATCTCTGCCTTTCTCTGGTTTTGTTTGAAAGAAGAATCCTAAACTCAGTTTCACCACTCCCATGCTACCAGCATAGGAATAATTATTGATAAATACTTAGGGACTGCAATGTGTGGGTACAACAACAGTACTGATAACTGAGACTGGTGATCAGGAAGCTCTGAGCAAACATTTGGGAAGGGTCTGGGCAGAAGTTTGCATCACTGATCAATGTGCTGTTCATTCCACTAGGGCAAAGCTGCCATTGCATATGCTGTGCTCAAATACTACAGTAATTGCTGTGTCACAGCTAAGCTATTTGGTAGAATAAATAAAGTGCTGTGGACATGTTAGGTCCCTTTTTGATGAAAACAGTTAATGATTGCTTGCTAAAAAAGGAAAAGCTGACCATCTTTATAGAAAAGAAAACATGGTAGTATTTAGCATGTTGTCCTGAACCTTTGTCTAATAAAAAGTTAGTGAAATACATTGTTTTTTCGCCTCATGTTTTCCCTTGTTGTCTATTAATACATATTTCAGTAAGAGTATAGAGAACATGGCATGAAATTTGAATTGCAATATTCAGAACTGATGATAAATAAAAATATTAAAACACTTCGTACAGAATCTATTATTTTCTTTGTTCTTGATGCTGTTAATCCAAAGTATAGGAAGTTCACTAGCAATAACACACAGAAATAACTAAGCCTGTTCCTTACTGGACTATCTCTTTCCTTTTTTTTTTTTTTTAAACCTTTTCCAGGTCACCTTCTTCTCTTCTAGTATCTTTTGCATATGTGACTCCTGAGTTCTAATGTGCCCCCATGGTTTTGAACCTCTTACCAGAAAATAAAATTATTTTGGCTGGAGCATTGCCTACATGCTGATGCAGTGTTTTCTCTGTGTGTACTTAGTAGATGTGGCAATCTTGGGGAAAGAACTCCATCTCATCAGGGACAGACAAGCCCTGAGATTACTAATAGCAGGCTGGAGGAGGATACTAAGGACTCTAAAGGAATGTATAGTAGGAGGTAGTGTTGGTGTGGAGGGCAGCAGTTTGAGGTGAAGGGTGGAAATCTCTACAGTGCTGTAGATGTTAAAACAATCCCTAATGCAACCTGTACCTTAATGGCCTTCATTAACATCTTGAATGATGCTAGGAATCATTCCTAGCCATAACTTCGTAGTCCAGGCTGAGAAGTATGCAAAGGTAGCCTAAAGTTAGTTCAGCTCTTTGATGTGTGCTTGATCATCAAGTTGTTTATGATGCCTGTAAGGTACACAACACAGATTATCTCCTGTTTGTCAGAAGGAAAAAGGGATCTCAATTTAAACAGATTTGCTGTATTTCAAAGATGGTAGAATTTGCCCTGGAGAAGGCTGTTCAGGTTTGCTTATGTACTCTTCTGACTAGTTTCTAAGCTTGAATACTGTGTGACCTGTGCAGACTTCTTTTCATCTGAAGCAAATCACTCTTCTTGACATGCCATCAGAGTCACAGGCTACTGGACTTCAGGGCACAGTGCAAGAGATGGTTATTTTATCGAGCAGCTGATTGACTAGTTATGAGTTTTTTCCTTGATTTTGTTTTTCCCAACAGCATGTCTAGTTTCTGATTTATTTTTTTTCTTCAGTGCATAGCTGCCTTGGCAGCTCACTTTAAGAACAAGCATATGAAGTATATACATTTTATGTCTGTTGTTTGCAATTGATCGGTGATTATGCTGTGTAATTATCTATCCCATTTAATATAATATCAGCAATGGATATATATTAAAGTCACTTCTGCCATCTGCATATTTTTCCTGCCAACTGCTATTCAGAGACCAGCTTTTTAAGGGAGAGAAAGATAGCCATGTGCTAATCTTGACCATGCACATATTTTAAGATTTGTTGCCTTGATTATGTAACAGAATTGGAAATAGAGAACATGATATATGCAGCTGAATACTTTGTTATCAGTTTGTTGATCAATAAATATTTAAGTAATTTCTTACCATTATTTTCCCTTTCTAAATTGCTGAGATATCTCACATTTCTCATTTAGGCACTTTTTAAGCTTCTGGAAACGTTTACTATTCAAGACAAGGTATTTTAGAAAGATTTTGCTCGTCTGGTAAAGCACAGCAAATTGTCCTCATTTTATTAACCCAGTTCCTGTTTTCCATTTAAAACCCACTGTGTGTATTTATGGGTAACATTATATTTTCACATTGTTTTCATTACCTGTAGAAGTGGTGGTTTTGGTTGGTGGTAACCTACCAGCATGTAGGGGTTCAATATGAAGTGTATGATAGATATCAGAGACTCTGGTATCATAAGGATACATTTAGATTCCACTGTAGAGAATCAAGATAAACCAGGTGCCTCGAGTTGCCAAAGAGTAGGTGTGAGTCCACCTGTGCCTGATTAGGACAGGCCCCTATTGGGCATGAGCAAGACCAGGGGGCCAATAAAGGTGGGACACACACCCACAGAGTGGAGCTCACTCTGGTGTGAGGCAATGGAGAGGTCAGCAGCTTGTTGAGCCTCAGGATCAAGAAAGGCTCTTCCTGCTACATTCCACCTTACTTCCAAGCCTCAGAAGAGTCCACATGAGTAAGGATCTCACTTTGTATCATATAAAATGGGAATAAACTGTAATATCCTTTGCCATTTCCGTGTACCATCTAAAAATTGTAGAAGAAAGCAGATGTCTTCTGTCAGTTGATGCAAACTCAATAAACCTATTTTTCCTCAAAACAAGACAAATCTGACCCTTTCCATTTTTTTCCCCTCACTGGGAATCCTTTTCAGTCTTTTCCTTAAAATCAAAGCTGTTCAGGCAAGACTCACAACTTTTATTCTGAGAAAACTCTCTATATAGGGATAGGGTGCAGCCTATAATGAGACAAATGGTTTTCTCTTGGTGCCTAGTTGGCTTTACTAATTTTTTTTTTTAACCTGGAACTAGTTTAATTGTCTCCTCACTTACTGAAAAATGAAATTCAATGTTGAATTTGAATTTTCACTACACCAAATTAAGAGAATTCCTCTTCTGACTCTAGACGAACTGGACTCCAGAATATGGACTTCCAACAGAAATATCTGGCTATTTCCACCTACTAGAAAAAGCCATAGGTAAATGCATAAATAAAGTTAATTTGGAGTACATTTACAAGCTAATGAAAAATATTTTCTAGAATGAAGGATTTATCCTTAGGAAAAGAAAAATAAAGACTTTCTATTGCTTTTGTTAAACATTGGAAGGATATATATTCAAGTAACAAAAATATCTGTATTCAGTGGGTAAATAAAGTTTGTCTTTCCTTCACTCCTATCTGTATCATCAAAACCATAAAATATAGGCTTTAGAAAATATTTTTGCTGCTTCTTGTTATAATGTAGTTTTCTTTTTGCATTTTTATATCAATTTATTATAATATAAATAAACATATGCACTATTTCTAGCACTATTTACCACATATTGTTTTGTTTGCTGTTTTTACATATAGGATGGGAATGTGAAAAATCTTCTCTAATGTTTGAGAATTATTTCCTAACAAAATCATTCTTATAGGAAAGCCAGAATTCTGCCAAGTTGAGATTCTGCTCTGATCCCTCTCAATGCTCTAAGCAAACCTGGGTCTGGTACTTAATCAGGGATTTATTCAGGATTCTTTCACTGCTGTTTCACTCATCATCTCTATAAAGGGCAACAAAGAAAGGTGAAGTCATAATCTGAAAAATCTTGACTAAAAATGGCACTTCTCTGAAGTTTTATAAACTACAGCTGCTGTGTAATATTACTGGATGTTTTTAATGTAGTCATATGTCATGATGTTATATCATGCACATCTATTTTATTAACAAAATCTGTGATTCAAATATAGGTTTTCATGGATAATTGTGTGCAATGATTTTAACCATTAATCCTTTCCATGGAAGCATTTTAGTATATTGACTTTTATTTTTGTATATAATTAAATGCTGTAATATTTTAAACTAGTTACTTTTCCTAAAGATATGCTATAACTTTATTTATAAAGTGGGTAAAACACCAGTAAAAAGATTAAAAAATATACTTGTGACCAAGGCTTGGACTGTTAGTGGCACGAAATTATTTTTCTTCTTTTCTTTCCAGGGTATTAAAGTTTTGAAAGTTTCCTTTCATTTGCTTTGATAAATCTTTCTATAGTATAATATAGATGGAGCCAATGCAATCTGCAACAGCAATGTGACAAGCAACAAAAATCCCATTGAATTTTAACCTTCTCTGCCTACATGCAAGTGTTTTGCCCTCATAGCATTAAATGCTTGCAGCTGAGACCTAAACTAAACATGGCAAAGTGACATAAATGTGTGAGAAACCATATTCAGCTTTGAAAGAGGAGCTGAAACAGTTTGGATTCGCGGGCAAGATGTGGCTTCAAGAAAGTCTGTGTAGTCAGACAGCAACTCTTGTCCCCCTCATTAACTGTGTTGTACTTCATTCCAAGAGCATTTAAATGAAGATGTGATTCCTGGTGATCTTTCTCTCCCCACTTCTCATATCCATATTTTTTCTTGGTTTCTTCTCCTCAGCACTAATCCTCTATGTGTTCCATGAGCATCCCTAAAGTCACAGGTACAATGCAATGTGATGAAAAGGAAGGGCACCCTAAGTCTTGGCAGTGTTGCCATGTTTTAAGATGCATTTAAACGAAAATCAGGGAGGGAAATAATGTACCTGAAGAGTGCCAATAGGAAATGACAAAGTGAAGGAAGGACATAATCAGCAGAAATATCTATAGTGGAAGCACTGTCTTCTAGTGGCCAATTTTTTTTTTTGCCAATTGTTCTCTGGAAGTCAAATGGTACAAAAAACCAACAACAAACCAAGCCAAAGCAAACATAAAAACAAACTAACAAACAAAAACAAAACACAAGACTAAGTACATGACAAAATCACACTTTTCTAGCATTAAAAACAAAAAAATATAAATACCTGAGTCTGGACATGAAAACTCCTGATATCTGAGAGATCAGAAACCAGAGCCACAGAAGGAATTATATAATGCAACTTTTTATGATGTTTGATGTCAGATACAGAAGTGATGCTAGCAAACATCTGCACATTCTAATTGGAATGGGACTTAACTAGAAACATTACTGGTAGAAAGACTACTACTAGTAGTAGTTACCAGTAGAACTGGTACCTACTGGTACCTAGACTACTAGAAGCTCAGTGTAGTATACAAAATTAAAAACTAGAGGAGCCTCAACAACTGTTATGATAAAAACAAGCATGCCCAAAGACTTTTTGAAGGAATAAAGAGATTGATAGGGATTACCTACTCCTTGACTTTAGGTCTCCAAATTCTGCATTAGCCCCACTTTCACCCTGTGTGTGCTTATGTAGATCTCAAAACAGGACTGAAGACAGACCAAAACCTAAGAAAAAGGTCATCTAGGCTAGAAAGCATGAATATACTTGGAAAATGATTTGCAGATGGATCATGCATTAAGACAGAGGACAGTTTTGTGTCTTACTGAGTTTTAAGCATGGAGGAGTACAAGGGGCTGAACAAGGGGCTGTCTTTAGGGCAGGAGTTTAGGCACCCCTGGATTCTGGTATAATAACCTGTCTTCTGGGCAGAAAACACACGGAGGCATAATGGGGATTCAGAGAGTACTGCTGACTGAGTTTTGATATAAGGCATCTAAACACCTTTGGGTTTCAGATCACAAACCCTTAGCCTTTCCTGCTTCATGTAGTCATTTCAAGTTTTGCTAAATGGCTTAATAATTTCTAGCAGTACCTTGGAGCCAAAACAGCTGGTTCTTATAAATCAAAGTTAGCACAGAATTGAAAGAACATCATTAGGCTGAGAAACTGCTTTACTTGTTTGTGTGCTTTAAACCCCAGAGGTATTTTATGACACATGTCCACTGATGGAACTGCTTATTTTAATTTTGTAGTCTGCTTTGTAAAAACAACAAACCAAAACCCAGACCACTTCTGCACTACCACTATAACAGCCTGGAGCTTCTAGAAGGTTGTTTGGGGTTTTTTGTATTCATGAGCCTCTTAATGTTCCCCTCAGCATGTTTGGTTTCACTGTATTAACATCTCAGAATTATTTCTGTGGACAGGGAAAAAGAAAGAAGCCAGATGGTATTTCAGAGAAACTGTCTGTATGAAAATTAATCAAGTTTAATAATAGCTGAAAATCATTCCAGGTAATTTTTTTTTCCTATCCAATGGGGTACTACAGGGACTTAAACTGACTTCAGGTGGGGCCGCTAATCCCTACTCTTCTTTCCCAAAGCCTTAAACACCCCTCAGCCCACATCAGTCACAGTGCTGGCTCCTCCTGCTTCCATGCTCTGCTCATCCCAGGAAATAAATGACCAGAGAACTGCTCTTAATAAAAATATAAAAGAAATAGTTTTCAACTGGCTCTTTATACAAACTGCCCTTGTTTAATGAGCAGTTTGCCAGTGCAGTGGAGGGTGTGTGGGCTGGGAGGTAAGCCCTGAGCACCTGGTGCTGATAGTCACTTAAACTGGTGTCAAAGATCCATGCTGTCTGCCTAAGCAGTTCTCTGTTTTTACACTGTCATTTGTAACCTGCTACAAAAGCGATCCATGTTAGCATCCTCAAGCTGGTGAGAGCCTGTTTTTTTTCTTTTTTAATGCCTGGTGGTGCTGAAGCAAGTGGAGTTAGTTACTCATGCCTTGAAAATTAAGCAAGTACCTGCTTGATCTGGCCTCACTAGGGAAAAGCAGTCAGTTAAATACTGTCAACTGTGTGAAGTAAGTGAAAAAAAAAAAAAGAAAAAAAGAAAAGAAAAGACTAAAAGACTTCTTTGATCTACTTCACTGTCAGAAATCTTGCACAGTATATACAACAACTACATGAATAGTTGTATATACAACAACTACATGAAGTGTTTCAGCTGCAATTTTCAAGATCGCTTGCACCATTCTGGTTACCAAAGATGATGCTTTCAGTTTCTTTCTTCTTGGAAATCATGTATTCAGTTTCTTTTAAAATAGTGCATGTAACACCCACCAAGAGAGTATCTGCATTTGTAATGAAGACTTTCATAGTCCAGTGGAAGAAATACATAGAACTTCTGGGGTGATCCAGAGCTCTCTAAGGTATTATCCTTAGGCACCAAGGTGTATTTAGATGGTTTTTTGAGGTTACAACATGCTGATTATCATTATTAACCACATCTAAACAGTCAAGTCAAAACCCAGTGATCTCTGTAAGTGTGGCATAGATGGAAATCACCACCACAAACATACGGTAAGTAAAGGGAGCACTGGAAGTGAGCATAAAAGGAATATTTTAAAGAGGGACTTTTCCAGTAGGACAGACCAAGAGCAATGAATGTTCTGAAAAATGATGAAACCGTAACATCAACTTTATATCTTCTCTGCTTCTACAATTAAGTATTTTTATTTGCACAGGACTTACTCTCAAAACTCAGTACCAGAATTGGGAGAGGTGACACACTGGTTTGTAATCTTCAAGTCTGTGGGTTTCTCTAGCAAAACAACTGGAGTAGGGAAAATGAGCCCTTAAGAATAGGGTGTACAGCCACATAATATTCAGAAATTGTTTCTACCAGCAACTTAAAGGATTCTAACAAAGAAAAGCTTTCATTAGACTTTGAACATATTTTGGGTCCATAACTTGATTTAACAGCCTGAATTCTAGAAACTTCTGCTATTCACACCTAGCATTGGGTTCAAACCCTTCCTTGCCTCCTCCATACCTCAGTGTTAGCAAATGACATGCATGAAAACTGCAGCAAAAATTTAAAAGCTTCACACAGCACCTTAACACTCAGTAGCCAGGGATTACTCTTGTTTTCTTCTTTTGTTTAATAATTGTCTTGTGTCCTGAATAGTATAATTTTATTCAATTCTTTACAGATGAGAAATTTACAAATTTCCTGGTGAGTACTTGATGAGTATCAAGATTATGTCCCTGGGGGCATTCAGCCACAGCCACAGGGCACAGCACAGTTCCAGCCAAGGAGATGAGCTTATTGTGCACACGTTATCATCCTGTCACTTACCTGGATCAGCAGCTTTACTCTTCATGTCTGTTCTTGGTTCTGCACAGGCACAGCAGGATCAGCCTTGCCTGGAAGTCTCAGGCTCTCTGAGCAATGTGGAGAACCAGGATGGAAATCAGATACCAGTTTTAGGAAGCAACGATTGTCCTGTTGCAGGGTAGCAGCAGGATCAAATACCCACCGTGTGCTCATGCAGGTTGAGACTCCAGACCCTTGGACTCAGAGTACCACCCCCCCCAGCCATTCCCCAGCTCCTCCACAGGTGCCACAGATGAGGTGTTAATGTCCCATAAGCTCTGCGATCAAAGTTGTGTGAAGTTACTGCTAAGGGGCTCAAGATTTTAGTAATTTTCTCTGTCAAGAATTCAGTAATTTTCTCTGTTGTCAATAGGTTACCCTACTCCAAGATAGGGTAGAAGAAGAAATAGGGTAGAAGAAAACTTTATCTCAAACCTGGAAGAAGAAATTGAGCATTTATCCTGAAAGTGGACACTTGCTAGAGTTCTGCCTCACTTGTACCTTATGCATCTTAAATCCATCTTCTTGCTGGAGCATATATACATGCATATTCCCTCTGAGATTTTATGATGTGAGTACAGATCTACCCACTGCTCATGGTTTCTGGGAAATAATTGCAACGTTGAATCTTTAGGTCCTTGAATCCTCCAGAAGAATGCCCAGCTTGGGCTGATACACTCTGGCTGTGAGCATGGCTGAGATCTGGCATGGCTCACTATGAGTAAGTAGAGAAAGAAGTGGGAAGTGAGAAGTAGGCCTACAGTTTTGGTGGCCTCAATAATTTTGTTTGTGTTCTTACTAGTGTTTAACCTAATATATATGATTTTCTGTTCTCTGATCTAGAAAATATGTAAGTTTTAGAGCAATTCAGCTATAACAATAAATACAAATATATAACCCCCCATAACTAATACTCTAGAAATACTTTCTTCATGAAATTAAGACTGCATGGTGATTGTCAAATACCCACTGCAGCTCACAAATATAAATTTTCTTTATTAATTTTTAAAATTTTCACTAGCATGTCAGCTATTAATATATCTGATGATAAGAAATTTCTGTCTGGTTTTTTCCACACCTTTTATCTTACCAAAGCACATCCAGGGGTGAAAGACCAGACCTACTAATATTTTTTTACTACACAGTTTAGATTTACATCTCAAGACTTGCAATGGAAATCTGAATGAGGTGTCTTTAGGCTGAGTGGCAATGACTCTGCTTTCCTGTAAGTGGAAGAGATTCGGAAGGCTGAGTCCTTCATCTATACCTCATAGCTCAGCATTAAGTTGGCTTGTAGCTACAAGCTTACCTTGTGAAAGCATCTGAGTTCTGCAACATTTTGCAACCCACATCTGGTAAATAACCTTTTGAAGAAGTTACATACGTTACATTAATTAATCGATGTCAGCTTTTGGAACCAGGTGGTTAGGCTAAACATCTTATTTTACACCCCCAGGACTGCTGGGATTAGGGACCCATGTGATACAGCAGAACTGAAAGCAGAATGCAGGTCTGACCACAGCCATGAAGCTACTTCCCATGGGTGCTCAGATGAGAGAGATGATTTCTGTCATTCTCTCATCTCAAAGGTGAAATCCTCCCAGCCAGAGGCACTGAGTCACCATACTTCACCTATGAACAATCCTGCCAGTTGCTGTCCTCACCTAAATACCACCTGGGTAGCTTGTGCAGTGACACATCCTTCTCCTGCTCAGTCTGTGAGATGTGAGGAGATAAATGGAATGCAGGATGCATGGTGGAAGAGCTTTACAGCTCACAGGGTAAATAATCTTCATGCCATAAGCACAGATAACAACAGAGTTGAAAGATAACTGTGTTATCTCATGATACATATGATTTCATTTCTAAGGATTTTTTTCAACACTTCTAAGAAAATTCTTTGCAATTTTTTTTAATATGTCAGTCATAGCACAAAATTACATGAGGTAATACGTGTGTGTTACAGTGATTTTTAATGAAGCATAAAAATGTGCATGATTCTACCGATCTGTGATTAAGTAGCTTTTCTGAGTATCTTTAATCTTCTATCTTTATTAAGATGTATTTGAACATATTAGATCTACTAAGATGCATGAGGTGTATTATAACACAGGATGCATCAGAATAAAAGATGTATTAGTATAAAATTAAGTAGATGACTAATAATGATAAAGCAATTAAGAAAATTGAATTTCTATTAGTCAATAAAATAGTTGGGATGACTACTGTACAAGAGTGCTACTTATTTGATGACTTATCATGTTCTTTTTCTCACACAATAAACAAGCTGATGATGTGTTCCTTTAATCTTACACCTGTACAGAAGGGAAGCAGAAAAGAATTTTAGAGACTTGGTTGTAAGTAAAAAGTTCAAGAAATTGGGTAAGGAGACAAATTTTGGATCGATACTTTCGTTTTTTAAAAATGTTTTTTAATTGATGAATCTAGATGTCAAAGGGGACGTGTTCTTGATCCATGCACATCAAAACATCATGCACTAAAAACAGCTGTTGATAAGACCTACACGTTTTATAACCAAAATATTTTGAGTATATAAAATTTGGTATGTTTTGTTTTTCTGAAATTTTAAAATATATTTAAGGAAGCAATCTAACAACCATGACTGGGACTGAGCTTGGCTGAAAGGAGAGCACATCACTGGGCCAAAGTACAATGGGGAAGAGAACAGAAGGTGCAAATGGGGCCAGGTTACCTGGGAGGAGTGCAGAGTCATTGGCCAGGCATGCAGGGAAAAGCCAAAGCTCAGCTGGATTTGCAGCTGACGAGAAATAGAAAAGATAAAAAGGTCTACAGGTAGCTCATTAGAAAAATGAGGATCAGCAAAAATATGGCCAGCAGCTGAATCACGTGGCTGGAAAAAACCATGAAAAACAGAAAGAAGTACCTTCTTTGCCTCAGTTTTTGCTGATCAGGTGTTTCCTCAGGTATCTCTGGGCCTCTGTGCTGACTGAGTTTGAAGCAGAGAAGTAAAGTCTGTAGTAAAAGAGAACTAAGTTCTGGACTACTTAAACACACTGGACAAAAAGAAATCCTTGGGTGCAGGCAGCATGCTGGAGGAACTGGCCCACTGTATTGTGGGCAGTCTCTCTTGCCTCTGAAAGGCCATGAAGGTCAAGGGAGGACCCCTGTGACCAGAAAAAGACATCTTCAAAAGGGCATGAAGGAATATTTATCTACAGGGCAACTGTAGGACTGCTGGCCTCAAGTCAGCTCCTGGGAAAGTTATGGCACAAATTATCTTGTCATTTGCAAGTGCATGAAAGCCAAGAAAATTATTTGGAAAGGTCAGCATGCACTCACAAATCATCTGTGATGGAGTAGCTGGCTCTGTGGACAATAGGAGAGCAGCAGATATAATTGAACTTGCCTTTAGCAAGATTTTTGGCACATTTTCCTATAGTATCTTAGTAGCCAAGTTGAGGAGTTCTGTTCCAGATAAGTAGACTGTAAGATGGGTGAAAAACTGAACTCAAGGGGTTTGTAATACAACTGGTGTCTAGTTATGAATAGTATTCCCCAGGAAATGACACAGTCAAAATTGTTCAGCATGTTAGTTGATGACTTTGATGATAGGGTGGAACACACCCTCAACAAGTCTGCAGGTAAAATCTAAGTGGGAGGAAGAGTCAGCATGATGGAGGATGGGGTTGTCTTTGAGAGGTACATGGATAGGCTGGAGAAATCCCTGTGAACAGAGAACTCGTGATGTTCACCAAAGACAAATACAAAATTTTGCACCTGAGGTGTGAAAATAACATGCAAACATATATGAAAATTTGAGCAGGAGTTAGAAGTTAACCCATGTGATGAAGGCTGACTTCTCACTGGGCTGCACTGGGGGTAGCAGAGATGGAAAGCTGTGGGAGGGGATCCTTCCACTCACTGCCTCTGAGGCTGCATCTGGGGTACCACATATTGTTGTAATGCAGTTTTTATGTGCTTCAGATTTCCATATAGCTCTCTCTGATCTGTGTTAGAAAATCTAAGTAAGCCTTGGACATTAGAGAGGGCCTGTAAGAAAAGTGAGGACAGACTTTGTAGAAGGTCCTGTTGTGACAGGGCAAGGGGTAATGGTTTTAAACTAAAAGAGATTGGATTTAGACTAGGTCAAAATTTTTTACAATTACCATGCTGAAACACTGAAATGGGTTGTCTAGAGAGGTGGTTGATGCCCCATCCCTGGAACCATTCAAGGTGAGGCTGAGGATGGGGCTCTGAGAGACCTGATCTAGCTGAAAATGTCCCTGGTCACTGCAGGGGGATTGCAATAGGTAACCTTTAAAGGTCCTTCCAACCCAAACCATTATTTGGTGCAATGAGTTTATGACTGTGATGCATATGACATATTTACTGGAAGCTTTCAGCTTTAATTTAAAAAACTATTTAAAAAGGAGACTGTGAAGGTACCTGCTATTTGGTCAAGAAGAAGACTACAAAACCCAACACCTATTGTTCCTCTTATTGAGGGGAAGAATGGGAAATCTCTGCACTCCAAGCTTTAAAATGCATATGCTCTTTATCTCAAGAAGGCAGGCTTTCTAATGTATTTACACTTTAAACAGAAATTTGCAGATTAAAAAAAAACCCAAACATAAAAACAAACCACAAAACACTGCAAAGAAATTTGGCCAAGGAAGGTGGGTATGTTTTTGCAGAACCAAAAGCAGCCATGTGATACAAGCATCCTGCCAGGGCACTCAGGCTGGCTCCCTGGGGCTGGGCAGGGATCAGCAGGGGCTCCCTGGGGGGCTGTACAGGCAGGGCATGGCAGACAGGGGATGTTCCACCACCCCAGGGAAGCTGAGGGGGCACTGGGCAGCCCCAGCCCCAGGCATTGGGCACCTCCATGGGGACAGAATGAGGACAGGATGCGTCCCTGGGTGGGCCCTGCTTGGAAGGACCCGTGGCCAGACAGGGCAGTGCTGTGGGGAGCTGGAGACTGGCCCTGCCACAGCATCACTAGGAAAGGGACTGACAGACCTGGCATGGGGTCCTGGGCCAGGTGGGGAAGCCCCAGAGTGGTGGGAAGGGACAGTGAGGCCCACAAGTGCCCTCAGGGCTGTGACACTTTCTTTCATGACACTATTTTTCCATTTAAATGTATTCAAAAGATGCTGAGGTTTTTCTTACTGGAAACATCTTCTGCAAGAAACATTTGAAATTCTTTCATCTCAAAACAAGCCTCGACCATGCAAAATTTTCTACCAAGGTTGCTCATATAATTTCCCTGTCTTTGATGAAAATCTTGTTTATTTAAATGTTTCAGGCAGTATCTCCATTTTTAGATCACAGGTACAAATATTTTAGATCTTAACACATGCCAGTTAGTATTTTTTTTCATAGTTTTATTGTCTGAATGCATATTGTGTACACCATAGCAAGGTGCTACACTTGTTACTAAAAATGTAGCTATTTATATTAGAATATTTGTATTAATTGGGAAGTTAATTTGGCCAGCTGTCATGCACAAGCCTTTGGCTTATGCAACTCAAAGAAATGACTCACATGACACCCACTCTTTTAAAAGATTATGAAAACAAGATAATGCAGTCTTGAATAGCTACTTAAAAGTCATAAACCCTTCATTAATTTAGCAAGTTAAAGATTTGCTTGAGTAATGCTATTTGGATTTATTTGAAACAGATTTCCAACTTTGAAAATATAGACTTGATCCTTTGGATGCAGTTTAAGTGAAGGAGGTCTGCAGAAAAGTCAATCTTCATGATTTCTCTCAGTTATCAATATAGTAGATAACTTTTACAGCTAAAAAACCAGTATACGGGGAGTAAACTGCATAAATTATCTGTAATACAGCAGACAGAATCTATCCAGAAGAATTGATCAGTCCTACATATTGTTTCAAGTATTTGTGATGCATTCCGATGAGACTTTTCATTTTATTAAGGGAACAAAGATATTAGAAGTACCCTCTAGAGTAAACAATAAATGGATTTCTGTCCCACCCTCAGCTTTATAGCTTTTATCACCCTGTCTGCCTGTGAGACTGAGATTTGTTATTCCCCTCCAAGAACAAACTCCCTCTCAAAGGTATTATGGTCAGCATAATCTTTCTACTGATGAGTATGGAAAAAAAAGAGCTACCTGTTCCTTTTACTGCTGTTCCTCCTGAATTTCCATTTTATTTTGTTGATAATAAAATATTCATTACTAGTAATGGTGATTATTTTGCTTGATTCCAGTCATGATACCTCCTAATATCAAACAGGCCAACATGATCTAACCAGTCTCCAGCCTGAACTCACAGCCTCCGAGGTTAACAGTTATTCCAATTTAGCCCAGTACTATTCTTACTCTAAACTATATGTTTTTAACTTTTTAAAGCTAATTTTTGCTCTTATGAGACAGCCTCTTTTACCTGACACTCATCCCAGCATCTGAAATTAGCTTCAGTCCAAGTGCAAAAGGACATCTCTCCAATTTTTCTGTCAATTTTTATTGTACCTGTATTTATACAATACATCCAAAAAAGCAACATGCACTGAATGGCATACAGTGCAGATATTATGCTAGCAATGTTATATTTGTGTTTATATTTATGTTTGTGTTAACTAAAGAAAAAATTATGTCAAGCATGTTTCAATGCATTGTTTTATTTTGTAATGTTTTCATTTCCAGATTCTCAAAATCTCAAATCAATGCTCCCTAAGCAAAAACTGCAGAGTCAGAGTTACTTAGGAAATAACAGTACCACTTACATTGCACTATTGAGAGAATAAATTTTTCTTTCAAAGTAATAGAAAATATTACCTAAAATATTACCTAAACATACATTTAATCACCTGGACACTAACAAGACAAAAATATAACTAAACCTGTTGTATTTCAAGTATGATATATATCTGGTGAGTATTACAATTTTTAATTTAAATGACTGTGTCAAGCTGTATGTATTTCTAGAAATTTCTATATATTTTAAAGTAAGAAAGCAGGGAACATCTACAATAAATGCATGAGAGAGAGACCTGTCTGTCTATCAGTACTGGTTTAAATAGCCAACAGGACTGGCACACTTCTGCTGAACAAAAGAACAGAGGTTGAAGATACACAAAATCCTGTTCTGCAGTGGCAGAATGTTCCTGGCTCACAGAGCCATTGCAAGAGGGGCAAGAGGCCAAGGGAGAAGTGCAGCACTCTGCAACTTGAGAGGGAAACATCAGCACTGCACATCCCCACCCAGGGACAAGAGACCTGGAAATACTTATCATAGAATCATAGAATCATAGAATCATAGAACTGGCTGGGTTGGAAGGGACCTCAGAGATCATCAAGTCCAACCCTTGAACCACCGTTGCGGTTGCTAGACTATGGCACTGAGTGCCACATCCAGTCTCAAAAAGAGATATCTCCAGGGATGGAGAATCCACTACTTCACTGGGCAGCCCATTCCAATGTCTGATCACCCTCTCCATAAAGAAATTCTTTCTAATATCTAACCTAAACTTCCCTTGGCACAACTTGAGACCATGCCCTCCTGTCTTGTTGAAAGTCGTCTGGGAAAAGAGACCAACCCCCCCCTGGCTACACCCTCCTTTCAGGTAGTTGTAGAGAGTGATGAGGTCTCCTCTGAGCGTCCTCTTCTCCAGGCTGAACAGCCCCAGCTCCCTCAGCCTCTCCTCATAGGGTCTGTGCTCGAGTCCTTTCACCACCCTGGTTGCCCTCCTTTGGACCCGCTCCAGGACCTCGATATCCTTCCTAAACTGAGGGGCCCAGAACTGGACACAGTACGCGAGGTGTGGCCTCACCAGCACTGAGTACTTGGTTCATTCGGCAGTGCTGACAGAACACTTGGATACTTTGAGCTCTGCTGAGGACTTCCATCTCCCCAAAGTGCACTTTATTTGATCTCTGTTGTGTCAAGATGCTCCTAAAGATGCTCAGCTGTGTTCCCCAGTAGGTAGCTTAGTTAATCTATGCTTTATTTGTTCGCTGTGAAAGAAATGGAGGAATCTTCAACCAAGTGAGTGAATTCAAAGAACAGTTTGTCTAGTGTGGAATATTTCATTGAATGAACTTGTACAGCTTGACTGTGACTCATAGCTCTCTTATACTTCATGGAGAAATCATCTTTTCATAGTTTCACAAAGCCACTATATGAAGGGGAGCAATAAAATGTGAGCAGATAGGTTTTTTCCACAAAGACAGCCACACCCAGGATGGACAGGGCCTCTCTGGAGCAGAAAAAGGCCAAGCTATGCATGCAGCTGCACTCCATGACCTCCTCCCTGCTTCTGCTCCTCGCCCCCACAGGACAGGCTCCTCCTTTAGCCAGCAACAGGTTTCACACAGAGGCACAGCAGGACAGCTTCCTCCTAATTAAGGCAGCATTTCAGGCTGTACACTAAGCAACAGGTAGCCTATTGTATTCTTAAAGGTTTCTTATCCATACAGAACAAGAAACGTTTTCTTTTACAATAAACACTGTTACTTGGATCTCATAGTGTGACCCTGGGGTCTGCCCAAGATTTTGAAGAACCACCTCCCTTCTCCCCACCCCAGGTGATTGCTGCTTTATCATACCTTGGCAATACCTACACCAGCTCTGAGTTCTTTTCCTTGTCTGCATGACTCAGTTGTAATTACTCTGCATTTTGACATGACACATGAACAAATTATGACTTAATACACGAGTTGTCTATCCCTTACATATGGCTTTAATGAGACATTGTTTCCTGTTGTCCTACGTTTATAAGACACAGTACATCTACCTTCACCCACACAAATCTGCCATTACTATCAACACAACTGCCCTACTCATACTTGTTTCTTCCTGCACATCCATACAGACACACCTACCTATTCATGCTTATTTCTCCCTGGCAGCTACCAGTAAGACAAGAAGGCATGGATTTAAGCTCTGCCAGGGGAGGTTTAGGTTAGATATTAGGAAAAAATTCTTTACAGAGAGGGTGATCAGACATTGGAATGGGCTGCCCAGGGAGGTGGTGGATTCTCCATCCCTGGATGTTTTTAAGAAGAGACTGAGGTGGCACGCAGTGCCATGGTCTGGTAACCACAGTGGCAGTGGATCAAGGGTTGAACTTGATGATCTCAGAGGTCCTTTCCATCCTGGATGATTCTGTGATTCTGTGATACAAACATACACACACTGGGGTGCAGTATGGTACTCTCATAGAGACAGAGGAGATGCAGAGACCATGGAAAAAACTGTAAAAACTGACAGGACAGGGATGAGGTGTTGTGCTCACATTCTTCATACACCTATCTTTGCACCCTTGCTTTTCCACGTTGCATTTTCTTGAACAATCTCTTGCACAGCACATAGTTCCTTAAAGCTATAAGTAAAATGCTGATATAATTATATTCCTCTACTTTCTTTGTAGCAGTGGAATTACTGAACAAGGACATCCATATAGAGGTAGCTATACCAGGAACAACTTAGGCAAGTAAGGTCTTCTATCTTGGTGAAACAAAGCTCATTTTCTGACCTGTGTAATATGTTGAAATGGCATTCTGGTGTGTTAGTGAGCCAGCTTTTCATGTGGAACATATCCTTAAATGCAATCTGTATAATCCTAGTGAAAGAGAGAAATACAACGGTATTCAGAAAATAAAAACTGACTGCATTGACATATAATAACAATAAAGAAGATACCATTTTTTATGTCTTTATTATTTCTTAAGGAGAGCAATATACTTGACACATACAATGCAGAAAGCCTTGGTTCAGCTGCATACATCTTTAGTCAATACTTGCCATACACACTATGAAACCCTGATAAGAAAAGGGTCATTATGCCTACCCAGGTATCTACCAGCCATGTGACATTCCTCTTTAGCACTTAGGGACAGGCAGGACAGTAAAGAACTTTTCCTTTCAGAGGCAGCAGCAGCCATGCCCATACATCAGGGAGAAGGATCATTGTGTTTGTTCCAAACTGGGCAGGCTGGGGCCCAGTTCTCCCTTTCTCTGCTCCTGTTTTCTCAATGTCATCATCTCTAAGTCCAGCTGAAGGAGAAAGAGGTGAAAGCAGCCTTTAGAAAGGCTTTGGTCAGCACTTCTCAGGCAGGTTTGATGTTGCCCATGAACTCTGTCCAACACTGCTGACAGGATACCTTCATTCTCCCTATCTAACTCTGATGATAAATGTTCAAAACATGGGAAAGATTTGTGAAGGGGGTAGCAAAGTGCTCCCAGATTTTGTGGGGTAAAAGGTGCAGCATGTATATGCATTTTAAGTTTAAGGTGACTGACACAGCAGAATTAGGCAAATGGCTGAACTCTATATTTTTTTTTTTTTTTTTTCTGGGTTCTCACAAAGATGCTTAAGAGGAAGCAAAGCGGGAGAATGTCCACATCTTGCAGCTGGCAAATATCCTATAATTAACAGCCCACTTTTTCGTGTCTCTTCTTATTAATTTACTTTCAAAATTAAACTTTTCAACTCCTACTCATATGGAAGTCTTTCCTTGAGTGTAATTATTTTTGTCATTTAACTCTTAACTCTTTTCATTTCTGCTTGATTAAAATGCTGTCATTTTATGCAGAAGGATAACCCTCTGTTACTGACAGTGTGCAGTTTTTGCCATCAGGTTCACTAAAAAAAAAAATATAAAGTAGGTCAATCATTATTTAAATAGGAATACAGGCTTCTCTATGTAGTAGATCAATTTCAATGCACTGAGGAGCAAAGTGGTAATTTACCACTGCAAAAGACATGCTAAACATGTCAGCTTTGAATTCTGTAATAAGTGGGGCAATAATTTTAATAAATCTATCTCAAAGACTCACTGTCTCAGCATTTATATTCAAATTAACCAATTTCTGGTTATTACAGATGCATTTACCAATTACATACTTTAAAAAGCACAGTCAGAAAAAAGTGTTTATTTTTGGAACATCAATGTAGGCTCTGATTTTTCCCATCTCAGTTTACAGAAAACAGTCTCAACCTTTTGACTTAGGTAAAAGCAGTAATGCTAAGTTCATTACAGTACTAACAGGATCATCAGCTCCATAATAACTTCTTTTCTTTGTGCTCTGAATGCTTTCCAGCCCAGGCAGGTAATGTCGCCCTTCCTTGGAGTGAGAAGAATGGTTTAAGCACATGGGAATCATCTATCTAAAGCTTATTATAGAATATGAGCAAACATGACAACAGAACTTTCAAAACTCTTAATCTGATAGAAATGCCAACATCAAGATTATAAATGCCAGCTTCACCGAGAGTAAGATTGGTAATAGTGAAAAATCACCACAAGTGTCTTCCAATAAACCAGCCATTTCCAGTTTTATCTCTTTACCATGTGATTTGTATAAGGATCCCTCTCAGCGTGAGCAAACAGTGACTTCTCCTTTGTAGTCAACTCATGGTATAAACCACGAGCTGACAGACAAGGAGGATAAGTTTGTCAAAAAATTGGTAATGGATGGCAGTGTCTGGCATGAGTTTTCCTTGACAAGTCACAAAATTTACTTAACGTTTCTGAAAGATATTGTATAAGACCTGGAGTGTGACCCAAATCTCAATTTTAAAAATGAGGAGAAATGTTCTGCCAAAGAGAAGGGGAACACAGCTGTGTTGGGTGGCCCCTGTGGTTTATTCACAGCACAATGTGATAGACACTGTAAAGGAAAGGAGAAAAACATCAGTGCCATGAGTTGTGCCTGTAAAACATCAGTATGATAAAGGAAGGTTCAGAATATAAGTGAATTGCAAGATAAAAAAGGGATCTGGCAAGAGCAGACTGGTTGGCATCCTTTGGGACAGAATCTGTATGTCTGAATATTATACTGTGCTAAAAAAAAAGGCTTGGGAAAAAAAACCCCTCATTTATGTCTATCATCCCTACAAATTATTGTACTTCATGCAAACAGTTTTCATAGCAGAATTCTGGTTGTAGAAATGTAGAAATAATACATCATAACAGCAATGCTAATGGGGTCATCCTAAGGTTTGATGAATGGTTTTCAGAAAACTGTAGAAGTCAGGATATCTGCAATACTCAGAGGACATTCTTTTTACATTGCAGATTTAAAAGGTGAGCTCCTTTATGCCTTCTCTAAACTATCAGAAAAGGAGGCACTGTGAGGGGATTTACAACACGGGGGAAGTCTGTGCTACTTTGTAACATTGATTTCAAGGCTTTATAAGTTAACTACAGTGCTGCTACCCAAAATTCTACATAAATTCTCTACCATATAAACAAAGAGAAAAAAGAATATGGTACTTAGTCTGTCTTCCCTATGCTTTTATGTTTTGGGTATTGCAGATGTGTGCCTTTTGTGTGCCTCGGTGTTCACAAAAACACCATGGAACTACTCACAACTCTTAGAAAAACAAAAATGCAAAACAAGCAGAGTATGACTTTTTCTCAAAATATTGCAATCTGCACAGTTGCCTAAGACTTCTGTGGTTTTGAAAACTCATTGTGATGATTGTTTTATTTTAGACAGAACACATTAAATATGTGCAGAGACCATAAGTATCTCAAGAAATTCCTGAAAGGCAAACTGGGTTGAGCAGATATCAAGCTCTACTTGAGGTAGCAAAGTATTCCAATAGCTTGCAGAATAAGTGTAGCCACAACCATAGCTTAATAAGTTACAGTTGATGGATATATCAGATTTTTTAAGTGGTTTTTTTCTTTTCTGTTTTTTCTTTTTTCCTCCATGTTGCCTTCATAGCAGTTTATGAAATCTACACTATTGATACCTTATTTCCTCATTATGCAAATAAAAGGTTTGACTTTTCAAAACTGTCAATATTTTTTACGATTTAAAATAAATGGGAGGAAATTAGAATTGAGAATCAGGACTATTAAAACATTTTTCTTAATGTATTTTTTATAATTTATTATTTAATGACTTTAAATTAATTCATTATTTATTTAAACACAGAAATAAATTACTTTCAAAGGCCCATAATATATTTTCATAATAGACTTATGTTTATATTTAAAAAGAAAATTATTATCAGGGCTTTTTTAGAATTTCTGAACTGATACTAATTGTGACTTCATTTGGTTAATTAAAAGGGCAATTTCTGGAGATAAGAGACTGGCACTGGAGTTACCAGTCACAGCTATAGTCACCCAGCAGAAACCAAACTATCATATCTGAACTGCTGCCTTCAGAACCATCAGGTTTGCTGGAGTGTGATTAATATAGATTCTTGTTCCAGTAAAACAAAAGTGTAGTGGTTGGAAAATAAGTATTATTTTAAATTCTAGTGCATTTATTTCTTATGATCTTAGCCAAACGATGTGATCTGTTCTCCAGAATTTTGCATCTAGTGATTCATACATAGACTCACCATAGACTCTAATCAACAATATGAACAAAGGATATTGATATGCAAATTCCTCACATGACAAGTTTATTCTTTGTCTTTCAAAGCTATGGTTATTCCCTTAGGTTGCAAACTGAGCTTAGATTTCGTTATTGAGACAAATGACAGCATCTTTACTGTAAACATTAAGAATGAGAAGCAAGTATTTTTTGCTGTTGATGTCTGTGAAAGCAATAATACATTCAAAATCATATTCAGGTAAAGTAAAAAGGATACTGAGAGAGGTAGGAATAAAAGGGTTTGAAAACTTTGGTGAATATTTAGGATTCTGGTAGTAGATGTTTATAATTTGTTAGTATATACAAGATACAGATGGTGAGGTCCTTCTCCAAACACAGTTGTCCATCCACTCACAGCATGACATTGCTACTACAGGTATAACAAGCATAGTTTTCATATCTCATTCTCTATTTGCTACTGTGATGGTTCTCCCCCCCAACTGAGACATAAATATTGCCATTCAGAAACTACTGTCTGTAAATAAAAACTACTGCTAACTCTAAATAAAAAGTTTTGAGTCTCAAAGATATGTTTTAAAAGCTTAATACTTTATGAAAAAAACCCACATTATGATTCTTTGACAGTATTCTGTTTAAACACAAATGAGCATTTGGTCTCAGTATTTGGTTTGAATAGAGGGAAGCAAATCTATGAAATATATTCAATGAATCACTGGACACAGAAGAGCAATATATCTAATTTTTTTCTTTTATACACATGTCTATGCATTTAAGGGGGAAAAAAATTGATAAAATAAAGGCTATAAAACTTGAGTCCTGCTGAGGACAGGAGGAGTTCATCAGGTGTCCGTAAAGCCAGGATTTTATCCTAAGGACTGTTATAGCACTGAGAACAAAATCATTCCAGTCTGGCCCCAGCCCTAGGATGAAATGAATACCTAACAACAGGTCAGGTTTATGACTACCCTGGAGAATTCAGGAACATTTCCAGACTCTTAAGTCCAGCATCCTCTGATTACTCATGGGTCACCTCCATGTCAGAATGAGATCTCAGCATTTACCACACCTTCCCTTGTCTCACCAAATCCTTATTTTCTTAATGAAAACTCATTTTTTTCCTAAAGAAACTCAGCTATAAGAGCTTGAAGGAAGTAATTGGATTACCAAATGAGGTCCTTGATCTAGAAAACCTGGGAACTAGCATCTGGAGGTTCACAACTTACCTCCCTTGTCCCTAAATTGACCTTCACACCAAAGACTGCATGAATGAAGGAAGGGATGGGACCAGCTAGCTGTGCTGGTCCTGTGTGCACAAGGAATATCAGCATGACAAAGTATCCTAAACCAGAGTGTTAGGGCTGTGTGTTGTGTCAGCCAAGAATTTACTGTGGGCTACTATTTCTGGCTCTATAGAGAATTTGAGCATGAAGTGATTTCCTAAAACGATCAGTGAGCACTGTGTGAAACACTTATTTGCCATGTTTTCTTGACATGGTAGAAGTAGTGACTCATTTTTCCCATGAGCTGAAGTTATGACATTACTGGAGTAAGAAAAACATCAAAAGTAAAGCGAACGCTATTCTTTCACCATATGTGCTTAACTAAATCTGAATAGAAATTAATCTCTCTCTGTACAGTCATCTGAACACATGATTGCTTAATGGGGCTGTTTTGTAACACTTCTTCTTTAGCTACCAAAACTTACTTTCTAACCACAAAACCACAGTATGACAAAACAGACTGTGGAACATCATAATTTACTGAATGCAGACTTTCAAAACATGCCTTATCTTTGAAACAAAGTATTACTTTATTTTCTTTAATACTACAGACATTTATCATCTGGGCTATGCAAGCACATCTCCAAACATGCCAGTGATAGTCTGAGAAGCTGGAGTAGAAAGCAAAACTGTGGAGAATTGTGTGGCAGCTGCCCCAAAGGCAACCTGAACTCTGACTTGGGCTTTGCCATCCGCACTGTGCAGCAGCTGCCTTTTGCACTGTAGTCTCCCTTAAGATACCCATCTCTAGCTATCCTGTAAATTCCACACCACATGGTCACTGTGGTTTTTCCCCTTGCTATTATGCAAATCTGTACCTGTTGAGGAATCTGAAACCCAATGGGAGCATAGCTATTGTTTTGCATATGAGACCGTGTGAAGGAGACGAGAGGAAAAGAGGTTGTGTTGCAGAACTGAGCTCAGCGCTGGAACAAGAGGACAGAGTTGGAATTTTTATGTTAAACCCCCTTTCACATAAACCTCTGATGATCATTGGTTCACATAAGTTAAGCTCTTGCCCATTCTTATTGTTTTATTTAATTTATTGGTATTGATGGATAATCTTTTTTTCCTCGAGTTTCACAGAAGCTGTAATAAGAAGGAAAACAACAAAGTACTTTGGAAGAATGTAATGACAGCTGTAGGAAAATCTAGATTCACCAGTTAACACTTAATGTACAGGTGTTTGGTGTCAACATCCACATTTTCTCCGTCCTCTTTGATATCTACTTCCATCCTCTAAATATCTTGATCAGATATTACAAAGAACAACAACATGTATTAAACTATCATGTCATCAGATACCATATATTCAGGTATTGTACTTCCTAGGATTATTAGATAGATAAAAGTTTCAATCCTACTCTGGTGGCAATAAGATGGATTTTATTCACATGTTCATCACCTTTTAGCTGGAGTGATGTCTATGATAGGTTGCATTTAGTTTCATCTAATACAATGCTTATATTCTATGGTTTGCACTGTTGAAAAGCTGCAACTGGAAGACCATATTGCAGTGAATTATAGATTACTCTTGATGGCCTTTCATCAAAAAATAGCCTCATCATACAAACCACCCTAGGGAAAAGAGGCCACAATGAAAGTCATCACATTTTCTGATATTGATATAAACAAAATAGTCAAGAGAGAGAAAGGATTTGAGGATAAATCCTACAAACAGAGCAGCTGTGTGAAGCTATCCTGCTATTTCCACTATTTTTAATTCCCTCTCCATGAAGTGAATGGAAGGATGCTTCCATTTATGGAGATGAATTTCGTTTAAAGAGAATTAATAGACAGAAATAAAAGTATAGATTTAAAAAAGGTCAAGGAGTAGGCCAGGGGGAAGGAAGGCAAGAAGGAAGGAATGCATACTGACAGCTGAACTGAAGTGGAGCTGAAGAAAATGCGAAGGAAGTGTCTGGAAAGCTTCACAGAGAACAGTCAGAATAAATGAAAATGGAAACAAAGAAACATTTGAAAATCTCAAATGTTATTCCCAGTGCCTATCACATGGGACACTGCTATTTGTATTTACTTATGCACAGTTGAATTTCTCTAGCCCATGGGCTCTTTTTTTCTAATAGAAGCCTTTGTGGAACATGGGTATGTGTCCCAGAGCTGGAAGTTCTGGCTGATAGGGACTGCTCACTCCTGCCTACACCCAGTTGTTTCCATGGCAATGTCAGGTCAAGTCCAATCCTGAGGCTCGAGGAAGGACAAAATCCATGACAGAAGGAAGGACAGAATCATTAGGGCAAGGGAGTGAGGTCCCTCTTTATTCCTTTATTTTTCAACTAGCTAAAAGCTTTTAACAATTTTCTATTTTTTTCAGTATTATGTATGTGAATCACTAACAAATTTACTCAATTATAATCTTTAGTTATCACTATTACAAATGTACTGATACCAATTTTAGAGTGGTGCTGATCCTCTCAGTTAGGCTTGGGATACCCATGACTATGAGTCCTCAGAAACCTTATGCCTTAAACAAGCATGATGTAAAAAAGATGAGAAAACCTTAAACAACATATGGATGGAGGGATTTGGCTATGAGTAAGAAATCATGCTCCTTCTTGGGGATTTTTTGGTCCTCTTTGGGGAAAGGAAATTTTAATGAATTATCAAGGCTTGATTGAGGAAAAAAAATGTGGAAATAAAAAAAAAGCTTTATTTTTGCATGGAGAAGGGAGATAAAAAGAAAGAACCATGAAGGAAAGGACAAAGGAAGAATGAGAGAGAAGGAGGATGCTGGGGTGATCAATTATTTAGCAGAGAGGAAGGTAGAGAAAAAGGTCTCCAGTCTAGACTGGATGTGAAGTCTGGTGAGATGTCTCCTCATCACTGGAATGCAAAGCAGAAGTGGGAAGAGGGAGTTTTCTTTACTAATGCAGAACTGAAGGGCTAGTGGAAGGTGAGGGTGTGAGATGCTGCTCCCCTCCTCTGGCACAATCCAACTGTGCAACCTGGCCTTCCTGCATACCTAAGTCATTCCAGAGCAGACATCCCAACTTCTCCACCATATATTGGGATGACCTTCACAAGCACTGCAGGCTGAAATGTTGAGGTTGTTTAGATGACCTGTGACATGTGTCCCATGGCTGCAGTTGTTAAATACTGTCTGGCACACAACTTTTTTGAAACAGAACTACCCAGATACTTGACAGTACAAGAGTCTACCAACACAGTGAAAAAATATCTCAATTTAAGTAGCTTAATATAGAGGTAAAGATTAAGCACAAAACCATTCTCTAATATTCAAATTGGTATTGGCAGCAGTGTAGTTGCTTGTCAAAAGATAAAGATCACATCCTCCAAATGGATTAATTTTGTCCTCAGTTCAGCAGTGTCCAGGACAGCATCTACAGTCAATACAGCACAATAACATGATTTCCATTGACATCTTCCTTCCCCCTGTCTCTACCTCTACCAAAGCCATTTCACAAAAAAATATCCCAAGAACATCAGACAAAAACCTTAGAAACTATTTAGAAAAACACTAGGGAAGTTATTAAAATAGCATTCATAGAGGGAATACTGTATGCACTTCCCCTTTCAACCTCATGCCCACTGGATTTAATAAATATGGGAGTTGAACTTTCTTCTTCCTCATTTGTCACCTTCCTTTTCCAGTATGACTCCATACACTGTCTGATGCACAGACACATGAGAAAAGAGCAAGAACAATGTTTACATCCTTTAAAATTTGTTTTATGCCCACATACTACTAAGATATCTCCTGATATGTTAATTTGATTTTTCTGACTGTAATAATCTCTCAAAGTATTCAGGGAGTTTGTGTTTTCAGCATAGAAGCCAGGAGTCCTAACACCTTGTTTTAAGAAAATAGTAATTTTCATCTTCATAACATTAGTCAGCATGTCAGCTTCTTCACAACCTACATGTCCATGCTAAGAATTTGTAAATTACTGTTCTCTTCACTCCAGTTGTTAGATCTCTGGGCTTCCATATTGGTTTTATTGTTGGTGCATTGTATTTCAGTACAGTACTTTCCCTAAATTTTTCCATCTGTAAAACCAAAATAAAATACACATCCCTGAAACATTATTTCTCTTCTGTAGTTTGTTACTTCTTGTAAAATTGCCCCTTGTAAAATTCCCCTGTGTCTTAAGTGGAATCTGCTGGGATCATGTTGGACACCACTGCTGTTCTAAGCTCCTGGATTGTCAAAGGACTTACTAAGTCATCCTCTCCCATTATATAGCTACTAGCAAAGAAATCAAAAGTAATCCTTACCAAGTAAGGATTCAGACCTGCACATGTAAGTAATCCTTTTTTAAAAAAAGATAAATTAATATAGTTTATGTGGTTATTAGACATTTTGTCTTTTCAGCTGGACGATTGAATTTGTATCATTACAGTAAAAAGGGCACCTGAGCTGAACAAGAATCATAGAATCATAGAATCATAGAATCATAGAATCATAGAATCATAGAATCATAGAATCATAGAATAGGCTGGGTTGGAAGGGACCTCAGAGATCATCGAGTCCAACCCTTGATCAACTACCGCCACAGTCACTAGACTATGGCACTGAGTGCCATATCGAGTCGCTTTTTAAATGTCTCCTGGGACGAAGAGTCCACCACCTCCCCAGGCAGCCCGTTCCAATGTCTGATCACCCTTTCCGTGAAAAAATTCTTTCTAATATCCAATCTGAACTTCCCCCGGCACAATTTAAGACCATGCCCTCTTGTCTTACTGAGAGTTGCCTGGGAAAAGAGACCAACCCCTGCCTGGCTCCATCCTCCTTTCAGGTAGTTGTAGAGAGCGATGAGGTCTCCCCTGAGCCTCCTCTTCTTCAGGCTGAACAGCCCCAGCTCCCTCAGCCTCTCCTCATAGGATCTGTGTTCGAGTCCCTTCACCAGCCTGGTTGCCCTCCTTTGGACCTGTTCAAGGACCTCAATATCCTTCCTAAACTGAGGGGCCCAGAACTGAACACAGTACTCAAGGTGTGGCCTTACCAGGGCTGAGTATAGGGGCAGAATCACCTCCTTGGACCTGCTGGTGACGCTGTTTCTGATACATGCCAGGATGCCATTGGCCTTCTTGGCCACCTGGGCACACTGCTGGCTCATGTTCAGCTTCCTGTCAATCCAGACTCCCAGGTCCCTTTCTGCCTGGCTCTGTCCCCAGTCTGTAGCGCTGCACGGGGTTGTTGTGGCCAAAGTGCAGGACCCGGCACTTGGCCTTGTTGAAGCTCATCCCATTGGAGTCAGCCAATCTCTCCAGTCTGCCCAGGTCCCTCTGCAGAGCCCTCCTGCCTTCCAGCTGATCAACACTTCTCCCCAGCTTGGTGTCATCAGCAAACTTGCTGATGATGGACTCAATCCCCTCATCCAAGTCATCAGTGAAGATATTGAACAGGACTGGGCCCAGCACTGATCCCTGGGGGACACTGCTGGTGACCGGCCGCCAACTGGAAGCAGCCCCATTCAGTACCACTCTCTGGGCCCGGCCCTCCAGCCAATTCTTAACCCAGTGCAGGGTACGCTTGTCCAAGCTGTGGGCAGCCAGGTTTCTCAGGAGGATGCTGTGGGAGACGGTGTCGAAGGCCTTGCTGAAGTCCAGATAGACCACATCCACAGCCTTCCCCTCATCCACCAGGCGAGTCACCTGATCATAAAAGGAGACCAGGTTGGTCAGACAGGACCTGCCTTTCCTAAACCCATGCTGGCTGGGTCTGATCCCCTGCCCATCCTGCAGGTGCTGTGTGATTGCCCCCAGGATGATCTGTTCCATAACCCTGCCAGGCACTGAGGTCAGGCTGACAGGCCTAGAACTTTCAATCAAGTCTGCCTTCTAAATGAACATGTATCATAGATTCATATAATGGGTAGGGTTGGAAGGGACCTTTAAAGACTGTCTAGTTCCAACCCCCCTGCATGGGCAGGGACACCTTCCACCAGACCAACCTCAAGGCCCCATCCAACCTGGCCTTGAACACTTGCAGGGAGGGGGCAGCCACAAATTATGCTCGGTACCACATAACTCTCTCCTTACATCTCTGTTTGGAGTACAGGGTGGAGTTACAATAGTGTTGATCATAAGAAAGATACTGATGGTGAGCTCTGCTTTTGTTGGCTTTGATACAACATTCAGTCCAGATGATGGACTGAAAAACAGCTCTACAAACCCAACTTGGTATGAAGGACACCAAATATTTACAGGAAAGTGAGCCTATTTTCAAATCAGGTAGGAATATATGAAAATTAATAAAAAACCTTTGGATTAGTTTTCTATTTTTCATTGCCTTTGCCCATTAACATAAAGATGAACAGAGCAGTTTCATATCCCACAGCAGATGTTCCTTTGCATATGACTTGTTTTGTTACATTTTATTACTGACAGAGAAGGTGGAAGTGATGTTGTAATCCTATTAGTTAAAAGCTGGTAAGCATCCCTTCTGGAAATACCCTGAGGATTTTAATAGGCAAGAAATCAATATAGACACATTTTATCAGGAAGAGGAAATCTGCTGAAACTGATGGAGAACTATCTCTTGTGTTCTTCTTAATGGATCTTAGCAAGCTCTGCACCACATATATTTCTTTCACTATTTAATATGAAAATTTTATAACCATTCTGATTAAAATTCACACATCAGCTTACAAAGTAACGTAAACTGGGATCAGAACTGTGGGAGCTACAAATCATATGTGGCTTCTTGACTTGATATAATTCTTCTTCTTCATTTTTCAACCTAGCCATAGTATTCATATGTTTAACAACAGTGCTTTGAATGGACACTTTTTTATCTACTTATTGTGCTATATAATTAATTTAAAACAAAAGTAGCCCCTGGAAATAGATAATGTGACCTACCACATATACAAACGTGGAAACCAAAAAGAGAGGGGTTAAATGGACTACCTGACACACTCAGAAGGTGTCAATACCAGGAACAGAAGTCAGGTGTGCCCCAGTTGTAATCTAGGTTTAAGCCACTACAATGAGAGCAAAGCCCAGAAGGGTGGTGAAAGGCAAAACAATTTAAACAACATGAGCTGTAAGCAATGGAGTGGAAGCATATTGGATATCCTTTGTGACCTTTGCATTGGTTAACTGTTTTTTTTCTGCTTATAATGTTTTAGAACTTATTATTTTACATATTTTGAAGTATAATAGGAATGTGAAAACCCCAGACTCAACGATTTGATCCAATCAGTACAGAAAGAATAAACATGAACTTAAAGTGGATACTAATGTTACGCCATGACAAGATACATCTGGAAGAGCACTTCTGTTGGCTCACATTCTTTCTCCCTTCCCCTTTCCAGAGGTATATTTTGCTTTCATATCACTAGTCTGCCCCTGTTAAAAAACACAAACAACAAAACAACCACGAAAAATAGCACACAATTGTGGCCACTGACTAATGCTTTAATGTGGTTCTGTGTGCATTGTTTATTTCTGCTGATGATTTTTGCTCAGATTAGTACTATAAAGTTTATTGAAGCATTTATTACTGGGGCTTAATTTCAAAATTCCAGCTGCCTGGTTGCCTGAGGGAAGTCCCTTTTTATAAGGACAAATAAAACCATCAATATTCTGTTTAGGTTTCATCCTCAGCCTGATAAGGGTGGACAGCATGACTTCTGTTCAAGGGCTGTTTTGTTTTGTTTTTTTTTTCTAAAAATTTTTTAAAGTTCTTATTGTGTTTTCTAGGCTGGCAGCAGCAAACCAGGATTTTTTTTCTCTTATGTGGGACATATACCCAGTTCTGCTATGGGTGAAACTACATTATTTTCTGAAATGCGTATATACTGATGATGTAGAGGTAGGGAATATTTGTGAAGTCTAACTAGCCTTTAACCTGCAAACAGGCACTATTTCCCTGTGTGGATTCCCTTGCAAAATTTATGTATGTGCATGCTGAGGTGCAGGGGTTACCATGGCAACTAGAGGTTTGCAGACTATTCCAGAAACTCTGCAAGTTAAAATTAGCTTAGACGGTCATGCATACATGATAAGGGCCTGGGGCTGTGCAAGTTTCTGCAAACTGTTTTTGTGAAATTTAGTGGAGGGTGTTACAATCCAAACCCAATGCATTCTATGTATCAATGGATACAGCCAGGGCAGATCTGGAGTGAATACAGAGAGATGACAGATTTTGGGTATCTAAGATAAATGGAGTAGCGTTTGAAATGCTTTAAAAAGAAAGCCTGACTTTAAACACATTAGAAAATGAGGAGAAAATGATTCTAATTAAAGTTAAGAGAGAAAAATGGCTCAGGAACCTTTTTGTTTTAATTAAGCTAAACTGTTCTCAAAATCACTCCAATTCATTTCTGGACATCTTTCACTTGCCTGGATGCTATTCTCACCCATGGTCTGTTGTAAGTTGACTCGCTGCATAGCTGCAAAACAGTAAATGTAAGAGACACCTGGAACAAGGCATAGATTTGTGTCCCCCAGGTCTCCATTTAGAGTACAAATACAGCAGTAAAGCAGGAAGCTCAAGAGAATATTTCTGTTTAAAAAAACATCCCTCTTATAATAGCGGGGGATCTGTGGGAACTGGAATAATGCTGTAGCTAATTTGTTCAGTCTGTGTCTGAGCTTGTCTTATTTCCCAGTAAAGCAAGTGTTCAAAGGTAGCCCAACTGTGAAGCTGTATTTATAGAACAGAATAATTTATAATTATATGCTTTTGTCTTATCTTGCATGATGAGTTGTGCATCCTAACACGGACACACTTTCATGTTTTGTAGACCTTATATTCCAAGGGAACGTACTAAAGATAGTACGTTCAGGTGTTTCTCTGCAACAGTTCAGGAAATATGAAAATAGTTTAAAAGGTATAATCTTCTACTGCAGTCAGAAAGAGACTTAGATTTAAGCAAAGATGTTGTGTTTTCTCCAGTCACTGCTTGAGGAGATTAAAACCTACACAATCAGTTATGTGTGGCTGCCTGCTGTTTATAGAATCATAGAACTGTTTTAGTTGGAAAAGATCTGTAAGCTCATCAAGTCCAACCACTAACCTAGCACACTGCCAAATCTACCACTAAATCATGTCCCTAAGCACCACATCCACAGCCTTTTAAATACCTCCAGGAATGGTGACTCAACCACATCTCTAGGCAGCCTGTGCCAGTGTCTGACAATCCTTTTTCCTAATATCCAATCTAAACTTCCTCTGGTGCAACTTGAGGTTAGTTCCCCTCATCCTATCACTTATTGCCTGGGGGAAGAGTGCAACCCCCACCTCCCTGCAGCCTCCTTTGAGGTAGTCACAGAGAGTGATAAGGTCTGCAGCCTCCTTTTCTCTTTTCTCCAGGCTAAACAGCCCCAGTTCCCTCAGCCAGTGCTAGGAAGACTTGCTCTATATTTATCACCAGCTTGTTGACCTTATTGCATGCCTGCAGCCCAGAGGGCCACCAGATTGAGAAGGGTGATTCTGCCACTTTGCTCTGGCACCTTACCTGAAGTACTGTGTCCAGCTCTGGAGCCCTCAAGACTGGAAGGGCATGGGCCTGACGGAGTGGATCCAGAGCAGGGGATGATGATCATGGAGCTGGAACACTTCTCCAATGAAGACAGGCTGAGGGAGCTGGGATTGGATGTTAGGTAAAAGATCTTTACCATGAAGGTAGTGGAAAAATGGAACAGGTTGCCCAGGGAGATAGCTGAGGCCTCGTCCCTGGATATATTCAAGGTGAGGCCTGATGATGCTCTGAAAAACCTGATCTAGTTGAGGATGTCCCTGATTACTGAGAGGGGGTTGGACTAGATGGTCTTTAGAGGTCCCTTCCAACCCAAATCATTTTATGATTCCATGATCTCAATGTCCTTGTAGTGGGGGTCCCCACACTGTACACAGTATTTGAGGTTCAGCTGCACCAGTGCTGAGTACATGTGCACAATCCCCTCCTAATCCTGCTGGCCATATTATATCTGATACAGGCCAGGATACTGTTGGCCTTCTTGGGCACACTGCTGGCTCATGTTCAGCTGGCTGTTTACCAACACCCCCAGGTCATTTTCCACTGGGGAGCTTCCAGGTCACTCTTTCCCAGGCCTGTAGCATTGCATGGGGTTATTGTGACCCAAGTGCAGGACCAAATACTTGGCCATTTGAACCTCATACAATTGTCCCTTGCCCATCAATCCAGCCTGTCCAGGTCCATCAGCAGAGCTTTCCTAACCTCAAGCAGATCCATGTTCCTGTATAACTCGGTCTCATCATCTCTTCATCCAGATCATTGAGAAAGATATTAAAGAGAACTGGCACCAGTACTGAGCCTTGGGGGACACCACTTGTGACAGGCTGCCAACTGGATTTAAAACCACTCACCACAACTCTTTGGGCCCAGCCATCCAGCCAGTTTTTCACTCAGGGAAGAGTATGCCCATCCAAGCCATGAGCAGCCAGTTTCTCCAGGAGATTACGGTGGGAAATGGTGTCAAAGACTGTACTAAAATTAAGGCAGACATTATCTAAAACCTTTCCTTATCCATTAAGTCGGTGACCTTGTCACAGGAGTCAGGTTACTTAAGCAGGAGCTGCCTTTCAGAAATCCATGCTGACTGGGTCTTATCACCTGGTTATTCTGTGTGTTCCCCTCAATGGAGCTCCAGATGATTGCTCCATAACCCTCCCTGTCACTGAGATCAGACTGACAGATGTGTAGTTCTCCAGAAACTCCTCTGTCCCTTCTTGTAGATGAGGGTGACATTTATCAATCTCCAGTCTATTGAAACCTCCCTGGTTAGCCAGGACTTCTGATAGATGATGGGAAGTGGCTTGGTGAGCCCTTCTGCCAGTTCCATCAGTACTATTAGCTGGGTTCCATTCGGTGCCATAGACTTGGATTTGTCGAGGTGGTGTAGGAGGCCACCAACCATTTCTACTTGGATTATGGGGGATCCTTTCTGCACCATGTCAGTGGCTTCCAGCTCAGAGGACTGCGTACCCAGAGAACAACTGGTCTTACTGAGGCAAAGAAAGCATTTAAAGAACCTCAGCCTTTTCCTAATCTTTCATCACCCTGTTTTCCCCTATATCCAATACATGGAGATTCTCCTTAGCCTTCTTGTTGATAATGTATTTACAGAAAATTTTATTTTGCTTTTTTTTTACAGAAGTAAAAAAAACCTTTTTAAACCAGATTAAGTTCTAGATGGGCTCTGGCCCTTCTAATTTACTCCCTTCATAGCCTCGCAGTATCTTACAAGTCTCTCTGAGTTGCCTGTCCCTTCTTCCAAAAACCATAAATTCTCTTGTTTTGTTTTGTTTTGTTTTGGGTTTTTTGTTTGTTTGTTTTTTATTTTGTTTTTTCTTTTTTTCTTTTTTCCTTTTTCTTTTTCTTTTTTTTCCCATTTAATCTGAAATACATTGAAATAACAAACAATTTTTATTATGTTTTCAGAAACAGGATGGGAGGTGTAATGAAAATGGTCTCAATAAGTCATTTAGTTGATTGAAGATGTTGACATTATTGCTGAGGAAATTCACAAAATACTGGAAGGAGGGATGTTTCTCATCCTGATCTTATTAAAAAATATTTTAGAAGCACACGAGAAAGGGAGGTTTATTTTGTTGAGAAGAGAACAATTTCTCTTGTTGCAATACAGTGAAAGAACAATAAGACAATTCACTATTTAATTTCCTCCTTTCCAGTCCACTGCAGAGGAAGCAGCATTGCTGGAGTCACTGCCTAACTTCTTACTCCCTGCCTGCAGGTCTCTCACTCTCTGTTGTGGTGATAAGAAACTGTAATCAGGCAGACACTTGACAACAGTACATTGCTGAGAAGAGTAGGTAGACTTTTTTATCCTCTTAAAATTATAAAGGAGCATGGATAGAAAGAAACAAGAAGAAACAGAGCATCAGTCCAGACCAAACCTCTGTCTGCTCCTAATTGTCTCCAGGATCACACAGCTGCACACTGACACATGGTTTCTGTAACATAAATTTAAATGTATAGTGTTTTCTTCTCCCTTATTACATATGGTGTATATGGCATATAGAAACACAGAATGCTATTTATTAGAAAGAGCTGGGAGGAGCTGCAGCAGAAAGCTGTGTGTTAGGCTTGTGTGTTACATCGGGTTCTTTGAGAAACAGCTGCTACTGGATAAAACCCCCCTGTGATTGTATTAGCTGTGCACTCCTTTGCAGTATTTCTTCAATTTTAAGTGCTCATTCTGAAAAAATAGGTTTTCTGTGATGTTATTCTTAGCAAGTTGTAACTTGGCCAGATTCAAACTGCTTTTCATCAACACATTCATATGCCTTTCATCCTTCAGGGCTATTTTGCTAAAACCTCCAATTTTCTAGCCAAGCAATTGTAGTTTTACACGAAATAGTCTGCCTGCTTTTGCAAAAAAAGCTAACAAGGATTTTTTCTTTGCCATATCACGTATAGGAAGCAAACAACAGACTAAATCTTAGCAACTAGGACAATTAAGCCTTTATCTTAAAGGGTGGTCTTAGAAGTATGCAAGCTATAGAGCTGCAGGGCAGTCATAAAGCAGCTGCCATTTACATTAATAGCAAGAATGACTGAAGATGAAATAGGATGTGACCTGTAGCGAGGAAAACGTGCGTGACATAGGGAAAGTTTCCATGGGAACACAGTAACAAATTCTGAAATTTCTCTGTGTTCAGTGAGAAAGAATTTGGGCAGACATAAGCCTGTCTCACAGTGGAGTGCCTTTGGCAGATAATGGTCTTGCCCCACCAGTGTCACTGCTTATGTTCAGCCCAGTTGCCCACTGTCTCTGCGTTTCTCCTAGCAGCTCTTACAGTGCCTGATGTGCAAGCAGCAGGTAGGATGCACACAAACCAAGGAAACACACTGAAAGAATCCATTACTGATTTGGAGAGCTTTCATATCCACTGTCAATCAGCTATTTTGAACTCTATGTTCCTAGGCCAGATTCCAGCCTTGTCTAATTTTTTGAAAATCAGGACTACTTACATTGATTTCTGTCGACATCGTGGGGACTAATTCAGGAAAGAAGTAAAAGAGAGTGGTAGTGAAATGTCTAGCTGTATTCTTTGGAATGCATAAATCTGTGAAAATGTTGTAAACTATTGGTTTTGCCAGAAACGGATATTTATTCATAGACTGACTGCAGCTGAAACAGTGTAAACAGTCTGAATACATATTTTCCTGGCTGGACTTCAAGTGTTTTATGTTGCCTTCCTCTAGTACTTGACTTTTATACTTCGGATGTGTTACTAGTCCTCAATGTTCTGTTTACCCATGGTTTCTATGCTGTTCACCTGGGTGCCCTTCTACCCCCTATCAATTCTTTCAGTCTTTCTTGGCATCCCTCAGAACTTAACTTTTTCCCCCCTGTTTCACAGGCAATTCATAGACATCAGTGAACCGGCCAAGGTACTCTTCAAAGACAACAATTCTAAAATACACTTCCAATCTCTACTGAATGAACATCTTCATTAAAATCTGAATAGCACACAGGGATCTTAAACTCAAGTTGTCCCACATAGTCCTTCTTCTAATGATTGTTTTCCTAGCATGAATCACATCCTAAGGGTCATCGTAATTTCTCCTTCTCTTAGTTCTCTCATAAAAACCTAGGGCTTTTTTCTCTAGAAAAAAATTGTTTCTTTTAAATCTACCATCTCCTGATCTGCCCCTCCTTATGAATCCACTGTTTCAATCTCCTAGTCATTTTGATACTGCAATTTGCCCCTCTCATCAGCATACATCCCAGGTGCTGAAGCTGCATGTTTTACTTGGAGAATACAATCCCCTTTTGGAGCTAGCTCCCTCAGCTACTTATTGAGCTACATGACAAGTTAAATCTCCTCCTTCTTCTCCAGATTTTAAATGACAAAAAGATTGCAGACTCTCACACAGTATCATGTACTAAAATGAGTTACAATAGCCACAGCTATTGTCCTCCTGGACAAGCCATTCCCTGTGGGTAGAAGTAGTTTCCTTAGCATATTACAATTGTCATTTAGAATTTAGCACTAAGGTTTGCAGGAAGATCTAGTGACTCTTAATATGTAATCTGAAAATGCCAGGGCAATTCTGGGGCCATACTGTGCCTGTTTGGCCTCCCACACACCAACCCATATGGCCCAGGACCCCATGTCAAATCCCTTGGGCCATTTTTCTCTGCGCCAGCAATGCTGCAGCAGAGCCAGACCCTGCTCTTCTGTCCCTGGGGACCCCTAGGATGCTCCCAACCCTCCCAACTCTAGAAAGATTACTTCAAAGCTCATGCTTCCTGAATAGTGTCAAGTGGCTATCCTCTCCAAAGCAGATCTCTTTTGAAACCCATTAAACACTCAGCACCATCAGTATTTGCCTTCTTTTCTAATCTTAGCCTTTGGGAAAAAAGGAGTTGCATTTCATGTGGTTTCCACGATGCACTTAGCTTCAATTATAAGTGTAAAATTTTTTCTATACCTAAGTGTTTAAAGAATAAGAGATGATATGACTTCCTTCATTTTTGCTGGTACAGAGATGGACAGGCTGCCTACAGGAAGGGCACTGCTCTCTCTAGAGATCATAGTTTCCCATCTGTGTCTGGTACTCAGTGCTTCTGGCTCAGCACTGCAGCCCAAGGTCACAGCAGGACATTTAATACATATCAGTTTCACTTTGCTTCCAGAATTATTTCCAGAGAAAAAGAAAGATCAGCTGAATCAAGTAATGTGTATTCTTTGGAGCATCTTTTTGTAAGGTGGCTGATAATGCTGTGAGAAGGAATCTCCATTGAATTTGTACAGCTGTCCAATGTTTTTGTATGGCTACAAGGGTAAAAGATGGACAGATTCACATCATATACCTACACTGTGCAGTATGAACAGAAACTCATGCCCTTAGACTAAGTGCCAGCTGTCCCCCTTGTCTGGAACTCCATCATCTTTCTCAGTGGTAGAAAAACAGCTTGCAGGGAATAACAGAGAAAGGGTTGTACCCTCACTAGTCCTAGGTGCATATTTACCCACAGTGCAGGTGTGCCAAGACTTTCCTGGTTTGCTAGGTTGTCCCATATGTCCTGCCTGCACTTGTGACACCTACTGTAGGGTTGAAAGGATGGCCCAGGTCTTTCCTACAAAAGCAGGTGGGTTTTATGGGCAGCCTGAGCACAAAGCTGGCACAGGTCATGTAAGTGTCTTGTAGCCTAAGAGACACAGGCAGCAACCCCCTGTTCCTATAAGCAAGCCTAGAACAATAAGAGGGATAATCAACACCTTTGGAGCATCCCCTGTATTTGGGCTATTGCAGCATGTGTGCTTCTCCTGACTTCTGTCTTGGTCTCACAGACATCCACTATAAAAATATGTTGACCTTGAAGTACATTTGAAAGTAATTCTTGTTCTACAGCCAGCCCTAGTTCTCAGAGCCACTGTCCCATGGGTGATTTTTTTTCTCTAGTTCAGCTAAATCCACATTTACCCAGCAAGAAAAATATTATGGATCCCCATTTCGGAATGCTGGACATCCTTCAGTTAACAACATGTTATTCCACTGAGTAAATAATGAACCCAGGACCCAAATAACCCTGTGTTAAGTGACTATAAAAAGATTAGTAAATGGAGGTATAATTTAGTGAGGAAAATTTAATTTTAGCTCATCTTTTATTACTTATAACCACATGCCAGACTTGAGCACCTGCATCTGCATTTGGAATGGTATGTACTTAATAATTTTCTTGCCTGCAGCATTTACAATATTTTCTGGGCCACTTTGCTATGAGATAGAAGTTTCTAGCCAAGCAATATTTTCTTCTTCTGAGTGTAAGAGATACTCCTAAATTATTACTGTTCTGGAACATGTGATAATTTACAGGCATTTCTACTTTTGGCTTCTATCCAAATCAATATACTTGGCTTAAGAGAACACCCACAGAGAATAAAACCTGCTAAAGCTGCAATTTCTCAGCCTTGGTTGCAAAAGGGAAAGACATGGTCAATAATGGATGATACCAGTCAAATAATTATTTTGTTTAACTTTTTACCACTTTGTAATAACTGGTTGAATAAATTCTTAGGATTAATTCAACAGACAGCATCAGGAAACTTTAGAGCCTGTCTATCACATGACTGATGTGTTCTATCAAGCCCATCTCAGAATGGTTTTTTCCCCACCCCAGTTTTGTACTAGTACAAAGTGCAGCAGAAGATAACTCTCCCAGGCAATCCCCAGGGCACATGCCAAGATTATATAATGACTAAAATGCCCAGCAAGCTGGTTTTTTTTATGTGTTTGTTTTTTAATATGGATTATACTGAACAACAGATTTAAATGTATGCATATTCCACATTTTAATTTTAGGGTTCTCCTCCTTGAACAGAATCCAGGTTGTAGAATTAGTCACCTACACTTCCCATACAGAGCAGAGAGAGAGGCAGGCATATCTTAGGGCCTACTCCCAACAGGAACTGGTAGGTACAGAAATTTGTTTCACATTCTCACACAGAGCCCAAATACCTGACTCAAGGCTTCAGGAAGTCTCCTTTCTGCCTTTGAGATGCAGAACATGGATTCAATCCCAGAGATCAGGGCTTTGCACCTCATCTTTGAAGGAGCGATGAGGGTACAACCTTTTTCAAACCAACAATAATCAGGATGCCTACAGATAATGTTAACTCCACACCTGTTTTGTATGTAATAACAAACCAGGTTGCAGACATGTCCAGCATATATGAGACCAAGCTTCAACTTCTTCTTCCATCCCGTGGTCCTGACTGAAGTCCTGCTGTTTCACGTATGTTCCTAGATACATCACATGCAGAGGGCAACGCAAGATTCATCAGGTCAGAACAAGAGCATACAGTAGTTGAGCAGGGCTTAAACATGAGAATTTGGAACTAAACCCTGTGGGGAATGGACCTAGTTTCTGATAAGGCCGGGAAGCAGCCATCAGTCCTCATCTCTTCATCCATTCATCCCAGCTCAGTTCATGATCTCTCTCCTGGATATTGAGGTTGCATTTAATTTTAGGTGTTTTTATTGTTGCAGTAAGAGGATTGTTGTGTTCCAACATGAAAGAAAACTCTCCAGAAAGCACAATGTTAAGCAAACATGCATATAAGATTTCACTTTATCAAAAATATGGAATCACAATGGAGAAGTTGCCAAAATGTCTTTATGTAATTACAAGGTTGATAATAATTGACATGTATATTACTAATTCCACCAAAGATGCAGAGAGTGCAGAAAAGACTGAAAGGTCATTTACCTCAGATGAATAACAAGCAACATAACAGAAGAACATAAAGTGTATTACTATTCGGTAGAACAAAGTATTCTGATATTTTTGCAGCAAAATTTATCTTTAAACAAGGTGTCTGTCTTGTAGGTAGTCTTAAAATGGTTGGAAATAAAAATGTGAAAATCCAATCTTTAATGTCTCAGCAATATAAGAAAGAAACAGCACTGCTGACTTTGGGTGTCTTAACAACCTGCATACTACATAAAGATGCAAAAAGCCAAAAATCCATTCATCTATGCAGACATATATCTGGCATTATCAATATTAAGCATGGTTAGGACTAATTTAATTTATAGTGAACGAACACCATAGTGTGAGAATCTGAGCATCAGTGATTGTAAAACTCCACCTGTTGGACAGAAAAGTCAGTTCACTTATTGCTTTGCCACAGACAGCTCGTTTGTGCCCTCTTCACACTGGAAAAATATTTCTCAGTTTAGATAATTTCATTCAAATAAAGCTCTGCTTTTCCTGGACTGGCTCATCCCAGTTAAGCAAGTGAAGTACACTGGTAAATTCCCATTTATTTGGTGTAGTTGTGTATATATATATATATATATATATATATATAAATCTACATACACTCACAGCAGGACTTCTCCAGTATAAAAATATCATTAAAAATCCCACACTCTGTCATTACTATGCCAGCAAAGGCTTCTTAAATATAGATCTAAACTCATTCTAAAAATAAAAAAAAAAAAAAAGGTTTCCCATAGGCAGCATCAAACAGGATTATGGAGGAGGCTCAAAGATAACTTGAAAATAGGAAAGTTTCTGAAATAAAAGTACTGAAATTTCAAAGAACCAGAGAACACCGTGTGTCAAAATTGAGCTGCATTACCTTGGAAATTGTGTTCAGTGCCTTGGAATGCTCTTCCCAATTATCTGCAGTATTCTGAGAAATGTCCTTAAGGTGTAGGAGACAACCTGGAAAAGGTTCACACTTGGATTTGTATGCTGATTGCAGCAAGCAATGCTGCTGGCACTTCTTTACTTCAGAACTGCTGACTACTTCAACTTGAATAGGCAATATTTACAAAGTACCCACAGGAGAGTGTAGCTGAATGTTGGAACATGTTATCCAGATAGGCTGAGGGATCTCCATCCTTGGAGGTAACTAAAAATTGATGTATTCAGCAGCTGGAGGTCAGCCCTGTATTCAGCAGAGTGGAGGGCCTCCAGAAATCCCTGCAAAGCTAAACTGGTATATAAGCCTCTGATACATATTTATATATATATAAAATTCATATATATGTAAATTCAATATACCCCAAGAGAGGCAGGTGTTTGTGCTCTTCAGTGCCTTAATTTGTCAAAGATCTGGATCAAGAGAACTCATGCCTGGTCCTTCAAATTCTTAAAAAAAATCCAAATAGTCTTAAGAATTCAAACACAGTTCTCTATCTCACATACTGTTCAGAGTATAGTGCCAAACAGAGTGCTATTAATACAAAACTGCATTTTTCAGATAGTGAAGGATACCAGTGTAGCACTCCTGTCAAGTCCTCTGGTTATTCTCAGAATTGCTATTGACAGGTAAGAAGCTGCTTGCTCACCCTTCCCACCTTAGCCTGGCAAGACCTTGGTTGGAGGAGACAAGGTAGTTAATTTTCCATGCTCAGTTAGTTCTTGGTTTACTTATAAGACTACCAGAGGGGAGGGTGATTTTGTGGTGTCTGTCTGCCAAGGTCTGACCTGTGATCATCAACTCATTTCACACTGACTTAACAGACATGAGATAGTGATAACTCTTGTTCAGCTCTGAGCAAGGCTTGACCCAGAGCTCTGACCCCAGACTGTGGGAAGTCTTCTCCCACTGCTAATCCTTTGCACTGCTGCCTTCCCCTCAAACACACATCTTTATCTCTAAACTATTAAAATTATGCTGTAAATATCTGCAGTAACTGTCTGCTTTCCAGAGTGGCTGCAGCATGTAACACACGAGGAGAGATTACAGATTTTGGTAAGAAACATGTTTGACGTTTGAGAACATTGTAGTTAGGCTATTTATATCCCCATTATTCTGCATATAGCTCCCAGGGATGGAGAAAAAAACTCTGCTGTACACAGGAGACAATACTTTGATTCTGATTCACTCGAATGGTGGTTTGTCAGCCACAGTATCTGCTAATTTTCCATGTTCAGTTTCCTAATACCTTTTTGCAGTTTTTAAAAAAATTGATGCTGGCTTTATAAAAAAGATGGTTGTACACGTTATAAATGCTATAGACTTCTCAATGCAAAACTACAAGGACATTAGAGAAGAGGAGGCTCTGACGTGACCATATAGTGACCTTCAAATATCTGAAAGGGGCCTACAAGAAAGCTGGGGTAGGGCTTTTTACATGGGAGTATAGTGGGAGGACGAGGGGAAATGGTTTAAAACTTGAAGAAGGGAGATTTAGGCTGGACATTAGGAAAAAATGTTTCCTGTAAGGGTGGTGAGATGCTGGAACAGGTTTCCCAAGGATCTTGTGTCTGCCCTCTCCCTGTCTCAGGTCAGGCTGGATGGGGCCTTAAGCAACCCGATCTAGTGGGAGGTGTTGGGTAGGGAGCTGGATGATCTTTAAGGTCCCTTCCAACCTAAACCATTCTATGAATTCTGGCAATTTACTCTAAAGTACTTAGTTTTAGGAAAACATGTAAACGAAGGTTACAAGCTGTAAGCAAAGGTAAGAAATTTTTAGTTACACTACAAAAAATTTTATTCTTAAAAATGTGTACTTCTATCTGCATGCTAAAATTTAACCAAAAGAGATCCAGTACATATAGTTTCTTTGGATTATAAGACTTTCAGATTTGTTGTACAAGAACCCTACCGGTGTCAAAAAAAAAAACCAAAAAACCAAACAAATCAAACCAAAAAAATCCCAACCAACCAAAAAACAAGGAATAAAGAAAATTATGCTAACAGTGGGTGTCTTGGGCAATCTAGCTGCAGGACATACAAAAATAAATCAGAAAGCAGCAAAACAAGTTCTGTAACTTTTGCCAGAGTTAGTGGCTTATTTAGTCATGAAAACAGGACATATCTGATATCTGATGAGATGCAATTCATTGAACTGCATCAGAAACATGAGAGAGGGGAAGCAGCTTATGCCGCCAGATAATCAACATGGATTTATTTATAGGCACACTACGGTCGCTCAAATGAGTGGCAGGAAAACCTTTATGAATCTTTTATAAAGACTACCATTAAAAAATAAATCAAGAAGATAAACACTTTCATGGTCAGCTTTTTTTTTTAATTTCCTGAATTCATGCAGTCTTGCCCTATGTTGCTCTTAACCTAGTTGAACACTTGATTCTTCATCTTCTTGTGGCACAAATAGCTACTTATAGCTGTACAAACTAGACAGAAAAGTAACTATCAAAATCACTTTTCTGGCAGGGAAATTCCTTCTCACATTCATTCTCAACAGCAGGAAGTGGAGAATGAGGCCCAGAAGCTTTGAATGCAAACAGACACAGATACCAAGGTGTTCTTAAGATTTAGCTTGAGCAAACAGAAAAAGTTGCCACTGTGGCAGTGGCTGTGCCCCTGGTGCAGTTGCCCTGGGTGGTTGTGAAGCCTCTGTCCTTGGAAATACCCAGGCCCCAGCCTGGCAGAGCCTAAGCAATGTCTGCTGTGACTCTGCTCAGAGAGGATGTTGGGCCAAGTGACCTTCACAGGTTCTGCTGGTCTGAATTTTTCTATGCTTCTAGGTTTTTTGGATTCTCTTCTAATATTCAGTCTGTGATGTAACCTTTGAGAGCTCTCTCTTTAAGAAAGCACAAAACTTCTGTTCCAGTATCTCACATTTTGGAAAAATAAGGAAATGTCAGAAAGAAACTTTCTTTTCAGACCATGTCTGGTTCTGGTTTTAGGAGTGCTGCTAGGTCTGAGTCCTCTGAATTGTGTTCTACTGTGACAAAGGCAATCTTTCATTTTTAATTTTTTTGTATAGTGAGTCTTTCAAACATTAAAACAGCAGAACAGCTTTATCAGGTTAGACTAAAGGTCCATGTGGTACAGCATATTTTGTCTGGTCAAGGTATTAATCGTGGAATCCTAGAGAAGCATGTAGGAATAGAAAAAGTGCATAATAACATTTTCCCCATGTATTTCCCCAGTCTGCAGTGATTTGTGGACTCCATGATTTGGGGACAGTCCTTGGTAGGTTTTTCCTTCATTAATTTGCTTTGTCTCTTTTTGATCTCATGCAGCTTTTCATCATTCACAATGGAGAATGCTGGAAGTGGTGGTAAAGAATACCAACACCAACATGTTTTACGGCTTCCACCTTCAGTTTATAACCTTAGTCCTTGTTCTGCAAGACAACAACAATTAATCTTTATATACTTCCACGCACCTCAGACTTCATTAAATTTTTTTCCCAGGGTTTAATCTGTTTATTTGTTATTCATACTGAAACCAGTTCAAACCTTTGATCATCTCTGCTGACCAATGGTTTACATAGCAGCAGTTAAATGCTTTCTGCTTTCTTCACTATTGTTTTCCTAATTGCCCTAACACAACATTTACTTTTTGCCTACTACTGAGCACAGGGCTGTTTTCATAGCTCTTACAATTCTAGCTGACAAACACCTTCCTAGAATGGTAGAAACTACCATAAGTGAGGCTTTTTCATTGCCAATTATTTCCTCTTTATTTTTATGGAATTTCACCTGATATTTTATCAAATCCTCACTAGGTATTTTGAGACCTTCTCACAATTTACACCCCCAACTTTCACTTTTATTTCTCTGGAAACTTCCTTATATCTTGCAGATGTTACATACTCACTATCCACACTTCTTCCAGATCCCATTTATGAGTATTTTGAATAATGAAGGCCTCTGTACAAATCTGTGGGACTTTGCTAACAAGCTGCCTTCTGTCTTGAAATAATCATTAAATCTACCCTTTGTTTTCTACTCTGTAGCTGTCATTTTCAAGGCACTCTGATCAGAAGCATCCTGCCAGTTGTGGTGAAATGGTGGATTAACTGAGAAAAAGTGGAAGGACTAAATCTAACAGATTTTTTTGTCTGAGTTCTGTCTGAATGAACTTCTGGCCAGAACATATTCTGCAATACAGTAACTTTGTTGAGATCAAGAACCAGGTGTAAGTGAAATGCAAAATCAGTGCTATGGAAATGCATGCCTTATCTCAAAGAATAACTTTCAAACTGCTAAAATTCAGCATTTTTTATTGTGGTGTTATTCTTACATTTTTGTGTCTTTCATATTTCTTGTAAGAGAGAAAATACCAAGTTTTAAATTTTGGCACAGTTCTTTCCATACCGAACATACCTTGCAAATGAAAAATTATATTCTAAATGTCATAAAATCTGTATGGAAGTCTCTGTGTGTCAGCTTTCTCTGGTCCTGGAATTTGCCCTAGTACCACACTTCATTCAAACCTAGATTTAATTATAAAACAAACTGATCACCTAGCTGTCTCCATTCCAAAGCTGTTCAGACAGTCCTTGAATAACTGTGAGCCTACACTGTGATGCAAGTCTGCAAAAAGCCTGAAATTACTCTAGGGAAAGCTGAAGACTTTAGAGATGACCATTTTAGAAAATAGAGCTGCTACAGAAACCTCACGGTCTTCAACACTGTGAAATGTAGGGTTTCTTCCTTTCTGCCACTGAAATCAGAATCTGTGCCATAGAATTTGCTCTTCTGTAGAACTGAGTATTTCTTCCCTTCCCTGTCAGGACCACTCATCCTCTGCCAAGTCCCATTTGGCTTTTTCTTACATGGGGCGTTGAGCTGGGCTGAGGGAAATCTGCCCCATTCTTGGGGGACAGGAGGCAAGGGCCAGAACCTGGCTGGGGAAGGCAGGGAGTGCTGGGGAAAGGACACCCTTTTAAATTGCCACCGTCCAAAATACTCATCCATTGATTTTAATTCCATGAGTATTCCATGAGTGGACCAGTTTTGTGGTGCACATATGATTGTATAAAAGAAGGAAATCCTGAACCTATTTAACTTCATGGACATTTCGTTACTGGTGTTAGGGAGGACTTGTTTTCTCTCAGAGGGCATTTCATTACAGTAAAATAAATTATGTTTTCTGTAGTATTTAGAGATAAATATAGCTGAAATGAAGTTCCATTAGGTCAACAAGTACAAAAAGTTCTAGTTTAAAGAACTGAAATTTGTGTTCAGGTAACATAACTTTGTTTCAAAAAGAACATCAGTATATTTAGAGATAAATTTTTATTTTCCCAGTTCTGCTGGAATGTGGAAGAACAGCTTTTCATCACGTAAATGATGTACTAGTGAGTTGTTCAGGTAATGTGCACTTTTAAAAAGAGAGAACAATATAAAATAATATGATTAAGGCTTATTGCATTGTTACTGAAAATACTTTCAAATTTGGAGGAATTTTTAATTTTGTTGATGAAATTGTGGATTTTGCACCCAGTTCTTATTAGTTCTATTTATAAGTATAAATGACAAATTCTTTATTACATTTTATGATTATTAAATAACTAACACAAAGAGCAGAAGCCTGTTTCCGATCTTATTTCCATTGCTCAGAAACAGTGTAAAAATCAGTGCTATCAGTAGATATAGGCATAAGTTAAGTGAGATCAGAGTCCTCATTTCTGCCAAAACACAACTGTGTTCATTGCAATATTAGCATAGTTCTGTTTCAAGTCTGATTACCTTTTCTTTTGATTTTCTCTGTCATTCCAGTAGAAAATAAATTCTCCTGTATTTAAGACAATTGGAATCAGTGACTACGACATTTGGGGATAATTATTGCCTGCCAGCCCTGGAGACAAAGTACAAATCTTCTAATCTAGAAAGAAGTGAAAATAGGAAAGATCACAGAATCACAGAATTCTCACACTTAGAAAATATTTCTAAGATTCCTGAGTCCAGCTGCTAACCCAGAAAAAAACACTGTGCCCACTAGAGCATATCCTGAAGTGCCTCACTGACAGAGTTTATGAATACCTCCAGGGATGGTGAGTCCACCACCTCCCTGGGCAGCCAGTTCCAGTGCCTGACTACTCTTTTGGTAAAGAAATTCTTCCTAATACCTCATTTGAACTTCTCTTTGGTGAAACTGCAGGCCATTTCCTCTAGTCCTATCATTTACCTGGGAGAACAGGCCAACATCCACTTCACTACAACCTCCTTTCAGGTACCACAATCTAGATTTTCATCCAAAGGTAATGGGAACTGCAAGCTTCATCAACAGAAAGAAACTATTATGGCAGGGGGATGTGAAACTCTGGTGCAAGTCTATCTGGCTGTTTATAGACCATCTCTCTCTGTGCTCCAAGAACACTCCAGAGGGATTTGTTGAATTTTGAGACTACATTGAAGCAGACTCTGTGTTCACAAACTGGTTGCAATGCCATTACAGTGAGGTTAATAATAATAATATTGAGCTGAGAAGATGAGAATCTGGCCTCACCTGTTCCCAGGTTTCTTTGAGCAACCTCTCTGAGAAAGAAGCATTTGGTCTTTCTGAAAAATGGCATCTGACAGCTTGGAAAGAAAAGATGTTTTTCTTCTCATGCCAAAAGTCATTAAAGTTTGGACTGAAAGTTACGTTTTTATGATGAAGGTAAGAGTTTTATGCATAATAAGTTATTTGTAAAATCGCAGTGGTGTGTTGGAATCTGACAAGGATTATAGTTTTGCTGTCAGTTCAATTACTCCACACTAGTGGATGCTGGCTTAATTAGTTGTTGCTGGTTTAATTAAAAGGTGCTTAAATCAGTGCAAGTTTTGTCCCTGATGTCAATGGGATCAGTCACAGGTCTGAATTGTCTTAACTCTTAGAGTGATTAATAAAAAGCAGATTTTTCAGAACCACCATCCCTCATAGCCACAAGTAGGTAATCTTGAGCTATCAGGGCCAAACACAACAGAACAACAAACTCACACAAATTGAGTGGTATTTGCTTATCCCAGAGTCTGCTAAACTACAAAGAGAGCAATCACCCTTGTACTACAGGTAAGGATAGAGAAGGTTGAAATGGACTAAGTAGATTTTGGTTTATGTAAACTGAACGGAGAATGCAATGAAATGAGAAGAACAAAGGCACAATTTAGGCGAGTGGTGACCACATGAGACCCAGACAGAGCAAACTGGACTTTCACTCCTCCAGTCCCCAGGCCTGTTCTTGAGCCCTCAGTGCCTGCATATATGCCACAAATACTTCTCAGAGGAAGAACAAACTTGCCTAATCCCTCCTGAAAATCTTGCTCAAAAGTGCAAGCCAGTGACACTGAGCTCTTTTGAGCCCAGTCAAACAATAAACATCAGGAGGTGGCTTAATTTAGCTATCCCAGATTGCTGTCAGCCCAAGCCTGAACTGAAGAACATTCTTTGCCTCTTTTAACAGCTCCTCCTGAGCCAAATGCTGGTTTCTGTGGTTTGTGCTGGATTGTGCTTTCTGAAAGTCTAATACAGTCATCTCACTGCAACCTTTTTTATCACAGAGAGCAAACTTTATATCCACAGGATAAGCTGGCTCCACCTAATTTATTTGCTGCCTCCCTCCAATCCAACCACAGTCTCACCAAACAGCTGTACAAATGCATGTTCTCCAACCCAAGCTACACAGAAAAACAAGAATATGGAATCAGATATTTGAGGAGAGGGATGTGAAGTCAGAAGTGTAAGTATCCTTTACAATGCTGGTGAGGTGCTTACATTCCTACATAGCTTGTTTTCAGGAGATATAATTGCAACGAAGTCACCACACCTCAGATCTTTTGGGGAATCATGTTCTCTGTTGTTGAATTAATCCATTTCCAGCATCTGAGCAGTTAGCACTCAGACAATGAAGCCCTGAGCAAGTGGGTAAACACCAATCATGGTGCATTTGGATTTTCTGGAAAAAAAATAATACCTGTATTATCCCCATTCATAAAAAGAGAAAAATTGGTAGAGACACATTAAAATACTCAGATCATCTAAACATGAACACTAGTTGGATGGGGACTGTCTCTGTGGGCCTCAGTAAGATATATGTAACATTCCATCTACCTCAGTTTACATTTAAATGAAATGGCAGTAATTCCAACTAGTTCATAGTGCTATCAAATCAGCTAGCACTACTTTGCTCATATCTGTCTGGCTGGATCAAGATAAAATTATATCTATCAGTGTGAAATCTAATACAGAATTTCATCATAGATTGTGAGTTTTGTAACAAGATGAAGGCATTAAAATGTACACAGGACAATCAAAGCCTATAAGAATATTTTAAAGAGCTTTTACTTCAGTAGGTGTGTCTTCTGAAGATTCTGGTCTGGGAAAATAATCCAGACATAAAATAAGTTCTACCCATGAGAACTGCTGCAATGAAATGAAAAAGAAAACAAATTGTAGATTGTTCAGAAACAGAGTATATGAACCATGCAATGGTTCTAGTACTCCTTCTAAGTCCCAGGTGATCTCACTTGTGCCCTCCCATGTCACATCATCTCTTCCCCTCCCTTATAGCTTCAGGTGACTTCCATGTCCCACTCTTGCTCCTGCTCCTCTTTTGTCCTACAAATAATATTAGCATGGTGGATAAAAGGCTTAGGTATGTGGTGACTTGGGGAAAATTGTTGTAAAATCAAATTAATATTTATCTTTTTTTTTTTATTTTTTTTTTTAACTTACAATGATTTCATATACCAATTCCAGTACAGATTTATCGTTGTGATGCTGGACTGCAAGGCTCCCTGAATGTACCTTTCTCCTGAAGGTGAAAGAAGTGGAATCACCCTAGACCTGCTTGCTTAGACATTAAAATGTGACATTATTAGTGGCAAACTGTTCATGGCTAGCCACAGACATAACAATATTCACATAACAATGTGAACAACACTGACACTGGAGTTACCAATACTGGGAATGTAAGATACAGCAAATTGTGCTGAATGAGGTAGCTCATTACTCATTTATTGCTTCAGAATCTCAACAGACAGAAGAGATCATTCCATATGCTATATTTCACAGTTAAAAAAAAATATAGATACAGATTTTCTGGAATTTTAAGCTACTTTAGAATATGAAGTATCTAGAGATGATAAAACCTTACAGATGTGATGTTATTAGCAGAAGTTAGCATACTTTAGTGTACTTTTCCATACATATATGAATTTTTACTGGTAACTATCAGGACCTTCTGGTTGTTTACAATTTTTCTGTGGTCTTTTGATGAATACAGATTTTAGTCTCTCCCTCCCTCTCTTTACATCCACGTGAACAAATATGAATAAATATATTGGCATGTCCAAACACATATAACAGTCTATGGAAAGCAAGTGCTTTGTCAATGACAACTGAAGAACAGGAGTCTGGCTGGTGATGCCTATGTGTATTCCTTGATAAGTTTTGAGTTTAAGCAATGAAACCCCTTTTAAATAATTGGCTTTATTCAGAAGAATCAACTGTGATAACACCACTAGGCTTCTCCTGAGGCCACCTGATGAGTAAATAAGCAATAAATGGAAAAGCTTTCTTGAGAGACCTGGTGTTCTTTTGTTCTCAAAGCTCTTAGTTATAACACCATGTCAGGGCCACCAGCTTCCTCAGCCCCTTGATAAATATTATTCTTTTACCTGCCTGGCTGAACAGCAGACCCCACCCTTCAGTGACTGGAATTGCTGAACTCACATTCTCTTTCTCTCCCTGCCCTGATGCTGGAGCATACAGCAGCATTTTCTTTGCTTGTTTGGCTTCTTTATATTCAACTGGCTCCATGGATCCACCCTCAGAGCCCACCAGGACACACCTGAATGTCCAGCCTCCACCTCCTTCCCTTCAGAAGATTAAACCAGACCTAGCAGCTTGCACCTCCCTCCCTGCTGGGTCCTGTGTGGGGCAGGAGGAGCCATCTGCACCCATTGCTGCTCTTCTACACGGAACTAATGAGAGGGAATCACAGAGTTTGGCCATAGGCACCACGCATTCACATGAGAGAAGTGGAGAAAGCCAGCGATGAAGATGAAAAGCAACTGGTAAGAGAACAAGTGGGATTCAGAGAAATCTGTAAACAAGAGATTAGAACAGTTAAAGCTGTCCTTGCCAGCTGCTGCCTTTGTTGTTTGCTTTTATGCATTATATGAAGGGAATGGTAATATAAAAAACTTTATTGACATGTTTTATTATGAGGCAAAGATGAAAAGTTCCTATATAAAGAAACTGTCTTGTCAAATCTGTTAGTAAATCCTTAACTTGTGTTTTATACATTTAATATGCATGGCTCTAAGGAGAAAATTAATAACAGAATCTGTCAGAAACTATACGTTCATATTGGAGCTTTATTTCTGTTTACAGGAAAATTACAGATTTCTTTTGCGTGTATAGTTTTCTGTGGTCTTTCATCTCAGCCACCATCCAGCAACAATCAAGTAAGGAGACAGACTTTATTTGCATTTCATCTTTCTGTAATTTTAACTGTCAAAAGAATTATTGTGACATTGTTAAAAATTAAAAACCTCTACAACTAGCCATCATGGAGAGAGAGAACTTTTATACTTGTGTGTATATATAGATGGATGGATGTATACATAAGAGAAAGAGAAGAAAAAGCAAGAGCTGCTATTTTGAGATCACTATAGGTAAATTTTTAAGGTAAAGGTAAGAGGATTAGTATCTTTCAGTGCTTCTCATCAGATATTCATCTGCTACCTGTGGCAAAAAAATGGTTACACAAAAAAATGGTTATTTGCTGGGCATAAAGTGTAAATGGTTGGATGTCAGCCATCTGCCTCCTCAAATGATATAAAATGAGGCTGTTTCTGAGGTGTAACATGTCAACCTGAATGTTCTCTTTAAGTCTATGTTGTCAGAAGGAAACCCACATTTAAGGTTGAGCCCTGGCAGCACACAAGAGGCTCTCTGTAGGTTAGAAATGTTTCTACTTCCAACTTGCACACTTTATTCTTTCCCATCCAGACTCTACTGACATTTTCCAAATTGACCCAATACTGGGCTTGTACAGGACTCAAACTCTTCAAACAGATGTTTATTTTTCCTCCCTCCTTACCTAAATTAGGGGACTCTGGTAGATTTTCATGCTAATTACAATGCTTTTTGACAGATAATATTTTGAAAAATTAGATTTTGAAATTTGGTTTCCTCAAACAAATTTCATACATTCTTATTTGGGTTAACAAAAAGAGGTCTGTAGGTTCTTCTTGCCCCGATCCTATATTTCATGAATGACCACTCTTTGGTCAGATGTGGCACAGAAGAAGGTTTGAACACCTGAAATACCAGAGAGGATGGAAAAAATGCCAGCAGTTTCTCAACAACCTTTTTAGTTGGCATGAGGTTTGTTTAAGTTTCCTTGGGAGTAGGGAGACTGTTGGTTTAGGTAACTTGCTGTTTTTTTTTTCAAAGTTTGTTTAAACCACCAAAAGTTACAGACCAAAACCTTTTTACACAGCAGGATTTCTTATGCTACAGTTATTCCTCATAGCTCTACTAGAGAATTATTATAATCTTCTCATTTTAGAGTTTTAAAAAAGCAATTAGTCTTTTTTATAATTTTAGATTTGCAGCTCTCTAGAACAAAGTGTTAGAACGCTGACTTCACCGAGTAGAGTGAATCAGTACAAAGTGCATAATATCATAGGAATCTACTTATTATTATTATTTTGTTTTTTGTAGTTCTATTTAATTATTAATATTCTTATTGTTGCTATACTTGATTTTTAAGGTGATCTGAGGCAATGTGCAGGTACATACTTAATAAATCCACTGTTTTTGCAGGATTACCAGTTATTCTGGGTGCCAGTCAGAGAACTGATCTCTGCCCAACAATCAGGATCGGTCAAGATGACTTACCAGGCAAGTAGCACCCCAACTTTTCAGAGGAAAGCTGCTGTTCAGAAACTTTATCAAATTATATTCAGGTCTGTGACTACAGAGGTCTCTAATTATATTCTGGACATGTATATTTTCTCCTCTAGGCTTTGACCTGATTTCTCAGTTCCAAATAGAAAAAGCTGCTTCCCAAGGGATTATCCAGAGAGTAGTGGGCTCCACTTCTCTACAAGTGGCTTATAAACTGGGGCCCAATGTAGATTTCAGGATCCCAACCAGGTAATGCCTTTTCTTTTTTGTCTTAAAAATATAAATACTTTGCAATATTATAATTTAGGAGATAGACTCTCTCCCCAGCCAGATATTTTTCAAAGCTTTTGGAAGGGGAAATAGGAATTCAGCTTTTTTGTTTTCATTGCCATCACCAGATCAGACTGATTCTGTAACAGCAATTTTAGGGACTTCTGCTTTCTTCCTCTAATCTTATTGCTTAGGGTGCATCAAGAGTTGCCAGTGGAAAGGGATTCATCCCTAAGGAGTAAAGCCAAAAGTTATTGGTGAAAGGGGACAGAGAGGCATAAACCAACCAACCAAAAGATAACAGGAAAGGGTGAGGACAGTATTGTCAAAATATTGACACAAAGAGATCTTTCTGATCATGTAAGAATTACAGAGGTAGGATAAGAGCTGATTGATTGTATAGAAAGGGTTGGGTATCTATGTGCTTTTTGGATAACTGGTACGTGCATGCTCCTGGCTGATCTATGGTCACAGGCAAGTTGCAATAGAGCCCAAGATTTAGGAATCTATTTGGGTTTGTGCATTACAGGCCAGACTTGCTGTCGGTGTAGGAATAGAGACAGTTACAGCAGGGTAGAGATGTCTTTGCCAAACTTAGGCAAATCTGCATTCTGGTCCAGCACCTTATGTAATTAATAATGCCTTAGCAATTAGCTGGCAACACCTTTATTTGGCTGATATTTCAGCTAGGAATCATTGGAGTGCAAAGTGTTTCTGCCATGCTATAGCTTTCACTGAGAACTTCTGGTTGCTGCAGTCCTCCCTGGCTTCTGGCTTTGTACCCATCAGCTTAAGCTACTTTACAGCTGAAGCAGTTGCTTACATTGGGTAAGCAGTACAGCTTGGGTAAGCAATTACAGTAGTCATTGGACTACTTTCCCTCCCAGAGGAAAATCCCAGCTGCTAGTGCACAAATTTGAATCCAGCAACAGACAGTAAATGGAATCTTCATTTCACTAACAGTTGGAGGATCAGATTTTCAATGTGTGTTTCTCAGCTTAGAAACAGTCTGAGCTATCACAATGGTAATAGGTTAATTTTTAAGAAAGTTTAGATATTGCTATAGATGGCTCTAATGAGACATGCTTGATATACACAAATTATCCCTGATCAAGCCTATGCAAGCAGTTGCTAATACATCATGGCATCTGAGCTGACTTACTGCTGCTGGGCTTGCTGACTGGGTGTGGTGGTGTAGTGCCATGAATTTACCACATTCAAGACACTGATGGGTATTTCCAATCAATACTGTGCTGGTACATAGCAATGCTACCTCATGGTATACTTGAAATTTGGCCCTAACTCAAAGTAAGAAGTCACCCATACCAGACCTGAGCATCCTGTCCCAGGATGCTGGAGTCCTGATAATGCTCCAGTCATGCATCAGTGTGCTGATCCTCTGCCACTGAACCCCGTCTTGCTCCTCTGTTCCAGTGCTGTTTTATGGTGTGCCCCTCTCAGTAAGCCATCTTAGGAGTGAAGCTGGCAGTAAATAGTTAAGGCTAACAGTGCAGGAGAGGCAAACTTTAAAACATTTCTAATATTTTTAATTTTTTTTTTAACTGAACTCTACATAATCTTTACAATGTGGCATGTTATGTGGGTTTTACTGGTATGAATTTGTGCTGATGAAATGCTGGAGAAGTATTTGAAGAGTTAGCAAGGTTCACAGATCACCTCGGGCAAGGCTTAACATCTTTGTTGGTGCAGGCGTATAGCTCTGGCTTTCTCAGCCCTGGGCATCTCAGCAACCCTGAACTCCTGGCTGCATTTCCCACACTTCCTCCTGCAGTAAACTTTATTCACACCTCGATAATGTAAAAGTTTTGCAGTGGGGTAGGAGGAGGCAACAATTGCATCCCGCGGAGGCAGGCAGGGAGGGAATGAGGGAAAAAAAGGATGGGAAAGGGAGGGAGATCGGGAGAATAGGGAAGGGGAGAGTGGGGGAGGAGAGGAAAAGGGGGGGAGGGAAGACCCGTCCGAGCCGCCCCATCCGCCTCCGGCCCGAGCCGCCCCGGCTCTGCGGAGCTGTCCGCGCCCGCGGTGCTGAAGCATCGCCCGCCGCGGGCTGACAGGGGCCTGGGGGAGCCCCGGGGGCCGCCGTCGCTGTGGCCGAGCAGGCACACAGACCGTCCAACCCTCCCGGTTCATCCCTCCATCGCTTCGCCAAGAGCTGGGAGAGGCACAAGTGGATTGGAAAAAGCACAGAGCACGGCGCTGCCCAGGCGGGCGGCTGGAGCAGGGGTGAGGGCACCGGTGCTGAGGGGGCACTGCGGAGGGACCTTCATTTACCACATCAGGCTCTGTGCCTGCCCTGCTGCGGAGATTCCTCTCACACCAGCGTTAATGAGCAGCCGTATTAGTACCAGGTAACCCGATGGCAATGGACATCTTATGAAATAGGATGGGGTCTTGTCTTATGAAATAGGGAGGGGTCTCTCTAACTCAGCCCGTTCCTTGGTGTAAGGCATTCAAGGCTTTTGAAGGAGGGCTGGGAAGATGAATGCGTGTGTAGAAATGGCAAGCAAGCCATTTATGTGTCAGCACAGAGGGCTTGCCTGGCTGTCAGTGTTCAGTCAGCACTTACCAGAAATAATAAATATTCTTTTAGATTAACGTCTGATCACTATACTAACACAGACAATCCCATGTCACAGTAGCTACGGCGTGGGAACGAGAGCTTAATTAGATGGACATGGCTAAGCATATTTATGCAGTCTTTGATATCACAGTAGCTTATGCATCAAAAAGTTTACATAGCTTCCCTAAAAAGCTACAAATTTGTGCCTTGGTCCTTTTCCTGCTTAGTATATTTACCAAAGCTAAGAAATATATCCCATAATGAACAGAAAAACAATTGCATACAATCCTTGACTTTAACTTCTCCTGTTATCAACATAAATTCCCATTGGCCATTGCTTCTGCCAGCATAAAATCTGCTGACAAATGATCACGGTGTTCTTGATGCAATAAGAATCTGAGAAGCTGCTATGACTCATACCCATTGTCTCAAACATGGTAACTCTGTCATTTTTCAGTTTAATCTAAGTACCTGTTGTAAATGTCGACCAGTTAGTAAATACAAAATTAATACTGTAAATTTGTATGATAATTGCAGTGGTTTATTTGGGTAATAATACTATTGATCTTTAATTGCAAGCTAAAAACAAATCTTAGAAAAAATTAATATGTTCATGAAATGTTTTCAAGTGGGAAAAAGGGCTAGCTATCTTTATGCACTAGCTGAAATCCCTTGACTAAACAAAGAGAAGTCACACTGCAGTTGTTGCATTAGAAGTCCCATATCTACATGGGTGAATTAATTCCATCGAACATTCCAGGGCATTCACATTTGATCATCTATACTGCTAAAATACTACACAAGATCTTGGTATGGTTTGAGTCCACATGAATTAACACTCTTGAAATAATTGCTGGGCACAGCTTAGCAGTTAGCAGATGCCATGGACAATCCCCAATATGCTGCTTGGATATGGTCATCATATTTTGGAAATAAACAGGTTTAAACTTTTTCATGAATTTAGTATCAGAGACCAGTTCTGGGCATATGGAATTTAACAGCATGAAGGTACCTTATGGTTGTAGAAATTATACCTCTTTGCCTGCAACCTCATCTCAGGAGAAAGCAGAGCAATGTGAACATTGGAGTTGCCTTTTGAACAGTGTTTCTATTTGGGATAGTAATGTTTAGCTGATGACTTTAACAGGTGACGTGAAAAACATTAAAATAGGAAGTTTATATAACTTTGTCATAAGCTTGGAGCATCCAAGCATCCACTTTTTGTTTTGGTGTGGGTTTTTTTGTTTTTTGTTTTCTGCTTTGGGAATAAGGCTTCTCTGGGAAGTAATGCTCCTCAAATGCATGCACCTGAAGGTCTGGCTTTTCTTACATCAAGCCACCAAAGTTCTTCAGGTGCTTTTCCTTTTGCATTACAAGCAAGTGATCTTGTGTAGTACTGCTCTGTTAATATTGATGATGACACTGTAATGGAAAAGACAAAATGCAGCTAAGAAGATAATTAGCTCATAAGAGAAATAATTAGCTCAGAACTGGGTATTTCTGAAGAGTAGAGACCAGCTGAAGGTAATGATTCCAAGCAAATAACTTCTGGCTAATGACTTGGGGCAGTTGCTTTTAAAAATACTTAGGTCTTATTGCTATTGCTTAATTAATGGTTTGCCAGATAGTGCCTGCCAGGTCAACTGTGACTCTAGGAGATTTGAGGTGGTGCAGACACAAGGGTCTCCAGCTTAAAAAAAAGAACCCATAGTCATGAGTACATGATACTGCATTATCATTATGTTGTCCAGAGGAAATTCTACATCCACCTCTAATAGACTGTACTGACATTTCTAAAATCTTCATTTAGCAAGGAGTAAGTAATCCCAGTGGGCAGTAGAGATGCCCTCAGAAATTAACTTTTAAAGAAACAGGTTTAATAATGTAAGGAATTTTATTGTAGTATTCAAATCAACACATAGTTAACCTCTTAAAACACTCTGCTGGTCTTGATGACTCCTGAAGTCAGTGGGGCTATTTAAGGCTTTGACCACATAGTCAGATGACTTATCTCAGATATTCTGGATGCACTGGGAGGATTTAGCCTTGAAATCTGAAAGAAATGTTGAAGTTACAGGATTTAAAAGACTGTTAAGTATTTATGATGAAGATTAAAATAAAGCAATAGTGTTTCAGAAGTTCTCACTTGAATTACAAATATTTCAACCTCCCTTTTCCCCCATCCTGTATTTTAAAAAAATAAGCAAGAACTTAAATATCTCCTAAAATATTGGTCTGGTCTTGCAGTCATTTCAGACGTAAAGCAGTTAATAATAGCTCTATATATACAAGGAAAACAGAAGTAGACTGCTATCTTGCAAACTTTAGACAAAACAAATTAATTTAAGTGATAATCTAATGGCTTATATCTCTGGCTATTTTAAGTGGGTAAGAGATAAGTGAGGACTAAATTTGGCCTGTGTACTTGAAATAATTTTGCATAGTAATTTTTCCCATGCTTATCTGCCTGATTCTAAGTTTTAAGCTGCTTGATTTCCTTTCACAAATTAGTGGAATTTAAAACACGTATGTTAAAAATAGTTGATGGAAGTAGTTGGAGCTCTATATAGTTATAAGCTGTTCAATAAGATCACAGAATCCAGCACTCTTCATTTTGCAGTGAGATATAAGAATAACTTCTTTGCAAGCTACTGACTTCAGTAGCGTTTCTGCCTATGTAAAGATCACAGGCTTTGGGAAAAGCCACTAAAGCCAATGGAATTCCTTTATTATTGTTGGAGTAACTGAAATGAGAATCTGTTTCTGTTTTATTTGTAGAATTAAATCTAAATCTTACACAGTTACAGTCCCTGGCAGTGAGTCTTTTTGGCAATGGATCATGCTGTGTTTAGTTCTTTTTGACTCACATTTCTGATACTAAGTCTTTAGTCTAAAGGCAGCAGCTCTTCTGATTTGTTATTAAAAGCTTTTTTTTTTAAATGTAAATAATTATTCATGTTTGTGTAATTACTTTTTACCTTTACCATTCTATAAATTACTATATAAATTACTTCTATATAAATTACTTCAAAGTTAGGGTTTTTTTCCCTGATTCTAACCAGTGTCTTACACAATTTCTCCTCTCTGTATATCACTTGAAGAAGTTAATATTTTTTTTTCCATTTTATTTTCTGAAAAAGGAGAACCCATATGATGGCTTGCAAAGGACCAACACTATACCTAAATATGGTGCAAAGAATCCTTTTGCCAGTCTGTTATAAACAATCTTCCAACTGAAATATAAATCTGATTTTGCTTACTAGGTTTTATTGTTTGGTTGGTTTATTTTTCCCCAGTATATTTATGTCAGCTGAGGTAGGGTAAGAACGTGTGTGATATATTAACCAGTATTACCATGACAGCAAGACTTACCAGTGCAGAGAAGGAATGAAAACCTCTCCTCAGAGGTTCTGGTATTAGCAACACCTTCTTTAGCTGCAGAGCTCTGCATGTCAGATCCCCTAGAGACACTGAGCTTGACAGAGAGAAATGGGGAGTGTCACACAGAGGCTAGTTAGAAAAATATCTAACAATAACACCTGCAATAGGGTAGCAGTAAAACCAGCTCCTGTGGAAGAAAAAAGTGGTATCCAGCAAACAAAGAGATAAATGACTGAGATGAGCTAAGGTTTTAGTAGCAGAGGACATTGAAATACTTATTTAAGAGACATTATGGAGGCTGAATGACACTGAGGGCCTTAAAAAATGTGCTTAACTGGACCAGGAGCTTAGCAAGAGTCTAATGTGCATCTGGATAGGGAGGAAGATTATTTTCCCAGAGCAGGAAAGCATGTATAAATATATTGTGTAAGCTAGAAGCCTAACAAAAGGGTAGGGGACAGTAGTATACTGGAATGTGCTCAGAAGAGGAGGAAAGGTACAGTGTTCAAGCACTGACGTTTGCATTTGAGATGGCAAGATACAAACTGAAACAAAAAAATGGGAGAATACATAAGGTCCTGTTAGACAAAGCCAGCTGGGACAGACTGCTGCGCCTGGAACCAACAGAGACCCGAGTCAGAGCACACCACAGGCAGTTTAAAGACATCGGCAAGGAACACCCTCTCCCATCTTTCTGTATCTCAGCACCCTGTGTAATGAGAAGGTCTTCCAGCTAAACATCCCCCTGCCTCACACACCAGATTTCAGATGCATGTAAAGGGTCGTGAGGAAAGAAAGAGGAGAAACTCCACCTGTGCGAACAGTTTATCGATAAGGTGAAGATGCTGCTGGCGGGCTTGTCCCGGTCCTTGGTGAAACCTTGCCGAGGCTGTGCCGTCACCTACTGGAATACGATTGCAGTACAGCCTCGGACACTTCAACACCAAACTACGGTGTGGAGATAATGGTTCCACCGAATCACTAAACCACCAAGCATGCAGAAAAAAACCCTTATTTATTACATTTTGTTCCTTGCTTCCTCCTTAGCCTAAGGCTTGAGATTCACTAATGATGGCTAAACTCCTGCTGAGATAGAATTGATCTGCCACTCAAAAATAATCTTTCTTCAAAATGCCTGCTTGCCTGATAAGTTATTCTAATGAGCTCCAGTTACAAAACAGCTGTGCATGTCTCAGTGCTTAACAAATTTATTCAAATACAGCTTATTCTTAAATGTGGATAGATTGCAAATGATATGTTGATGTCAACACTACAATTTCACAATCAATAGAATATAAAATGACATATTAAAAAATATTCTATTGGATTCACAGACACATTGAGAGAAAAAAAGGATGCTACTGCGTTGCACAGTGACACAGCCAGTAGTACTTCTTTTTTCCAAATCTCCTATTATAGGAATTGCAAAAGAATGAAACATATGTGGCAAATGGGTTCACTGCTACTTAGAGTCTTGTACTTGAAAGTCACAGAACATCATGTATTTTTAGTGTGGGTTCTTAATGTATGGTTATTTGTCAGTTAACAATTTATTTGCTGAATGATTTATGCTGAAGTGATAGCAAATATATTAAGAAAATAGTTATTGTCAGGTTGATTAAGAAAATGCATTTGCAAAAGACATTCTTATGTCTTCAAAACCAAATCAGATCTGTACTGACTATCTGCCTGATCCATTTTAAGTCACTCTATGTTGACTGATTTAGTAAGTCTAATAGTAGGAAAGAAAAAAATTATAGGATCTGTTTTCTAAATGTGAAGTAGGAGTCTGTTATTGCTCCATCCAGTACACTTAGCAAGGATCATAATAAATATTGTAAGATTTTGGAAAAAAACACGTTTCCAAACCAGTTCCTTTTGCCATTAGCAGCACTAATGACTCAAAAGGACATCAATTTTGGGGACTGTGGTAATACATGGGGCTTTTCAGAACAAATACAAAAAATTTCCTGTATTTGATCCTACACAGCGCAATATATTCCAATGGACTGCCCGATGAGTATTCCTTCCTAACCACTTTTCGGATGACTGGGGCCACGCTTCAGAAATACTGGACCATTTGGCAGATTCAGGATTCTTCAGGAAAAGTACAAGTTGGAGTTAATCTTAATGGTCAAGTGAAAAGTGTTGAATTTTCTTATAAAGGAGCTGATGGAAACATCCGAACTGCATCGTTTTTGCATTTGCCTTTCCTGTTTGACTCCCAATGGCACAAGCTTATGATAACTGTGGAAGCAAACAGTGTCACACTTTATGTTGACTGTATTAAAGTAGAATCCTTAAACATAAAACCAAAAGGAAAAATCAACTTCGATGGCTTTGCTGTGCTTGGAAAACTTAAAAATAATCCTGAAATATCAGTTCCGGTAAGTCCCAAAATCTTTATTACTTGAAAAAGTGCTTCATAGGATCTTTATATTTATTCTTTTTTTTTTTTTTTTTTGGGGGGGGGGGGGGGGGGAATGTATCTTCAAATGTTTTATAAAAGCAGAAATAGCAGAAAAGAACAACTCCTTGTGGGTAAGTACTAGCTTTGCAAATTGCTCATACGTACACTGTGTAAGGTAAGGGATGACCCAGTTTAAGTCTATATTTCAATAGTGAAATGTCTCAAACATCCACACTTCTATCATTGGGTTCTGCTCTGAGTCTGTCAGTTGGATGTTCCTCTGCTTATCTCATATGTGGAGCTTGATCTAAAAGGAAGTATCTGGACATGGACTTGTGGGCTGTACTGTGGGAAAGCAATCTGCGGAGGCTTAAGGATTCCATGTACGCATCAATATGATTGCAGGAAAATCGTTTATTAGCAACTTGCACTCACTTTATATAGAGAAGCCTTGTTTACATCATCTTATCATGCAGGTGGCTTTGTACTCCAACCACACATACCATTCTCACGGGACCTTCTTCCCACATAATTATTTTCCTCCTCTGTTGCCGATTAAGTTATCTCTTTCCCAGTAGCTCATTCTCAGAAAGCCTCTAACTAGGCCTCAATAACCATTAACCCAATGTAGCCTAAATTGAAGTAAGTCAGGATTGCTCACAACCTGGATATTTCTGAACTGTTTCCCCAACACTGTACCTCACACCACAGTGTGCAAAATATTAATTGAGCAAGAACTGGGACCCATCTCTCATATGCATGCACTGACCATCAGTTAGAGGTAATTAACCAGGTTTGTGGCAGAATAAATATTTAAAATATTTAAATAGCTCCTGTAAGATAGATTGATGGAAGTCCTTTTGGATCTGCTCTGATGCTCACACATAATTATCCATGTTTAAATCTCAGTGCTAAATCAGAGATTATCATGAACATCTTACACATGGTGCTACCTTGTATGATCATGTTGACAATGGCTTTTACTTTTTATTTATTTTTTTAATAAAAAAGACTGACCTGGAGTTGACAGCTGAATCTTAAAAAGGTTCTTGTTCATGAATCCAGTGAGGGATAAGGATAGTGTCAGTGACTCAATCCAATCCAAGCAAACAGCCCAGGAGAGCTGACATGTAAAACTTGCCCATCTCCACAATACCTTCTCCTGGATTCCTTAAAACATCCCATCTCAATATCCTGGATGCTATGAATCCCCTTGTTAGATATTTAGCTTTCTCTGTACTTTGCAAAATATATCTAAATTTGCTGTGGAGTTCTGTCTGCTCTGTGTAGCAAGAGTAGGCAGTCAAATGCTTATTCTGTATCTTGTTAGTGGATTTAAATGGTGGTAAAAATATTCTCTTCATCCTACTATATTGTGAGGAAAGTAACTAATGGAGAAAACAACATGGGGGGTAACATATGGTAAATACCAAATGCTTTTATGACCTTCTACTAAGGAAAACTGATTACTAAAAATGTTGGGGATTTTGTCACTTGATTATCTGGTTTAGTTTCCCAGAAGAACAACTCATATAAACACAAATAAAGTGATGTAGCTGTAATTTCTGACAGGAAAACACTTGTGGCTGTCACATCTATGCTTTTAGACATGCACAAAAGTGTTTTTTTCAGCTAATAAGTCATATTACACTTTATGCTGAATAACTCTGTGATTCTAGGTAATAATTTTGTCCCATGATGTCACAAAATAAGATTTAAGACTTTGGGAAGGCTATTTCTGAATTAACTTTGTAGATTAGAGGGAAATAAATAAATTTGTAAAGTTTCAAACTTTGAAAAAAGTTGAACAATACAGTTGAAAAAATGGCAAAATTCTCTATATTGTCCTGTTCCTTTTCCAAGGATCCTCTTTAAGTGTTTTAGGAAGATACAATATGGATGGTAAGACACCCCTATAAATACAGAAAAATACAGTAACTGGCTCTGTATTGCAGCTGTCATCTATATCCCCACAATGAAGTTTTGAATCAACTTTGAAAGAAAAAGAGTGAAATGCCATTTTTAACTATATTTTCTGTTTTTTGCTAAAAATGTGGCCACAGAATAATCAACACTGTATAAGCTTGAAAGGGAATGCATTGCAGGAAAAGGAGCACCTCGTGCTTCATCATATTTGTATGTATGAGTTACTATACTGCACTGGGGAGAAATCAGTTTTACTTGAAAAATGGTGACAGCTGCCCCAGGTGCCTGAAAGCAGATATCTAGTATGTTATAGATGTGGATTAGGAAATGTCAATAGCTCAAAAGTTAGACTAATTCTCTTGAAAAAAAGTTATTGTTTGAAAACATACTTCCAATGTAATCAGCTGGAGATGATAATGTAATGATTAGCTGCATACATGTTTCAACTTTGCTGACTGGCTTGAGGGATACTGGTTAATGAGTGGATGGATGAGATAATGAAAATATTACATATTCTATGCATGGTAATGGAATGAAAAAAAAGTCTATCTCAACATTGCATTGTTCTTTGGTAAGATATTTAGATTAAATGCATATTAAGATTAGGGAGCTAGAGGTATTAAGACATTACAATAGATAGTGCTACAGTAAAGCAGCCCTCAGAGGGAGAGTCACTAGAGTAATTCCTTTAAAAACAAGAAGGGTTCCTCTTGCCTGTTCAAGTAATGATTAGGAGTGGCAGCCTACAAATGAGGAGGGAGATGTGGTATTAAGGTCAGCTTGGCAAGAAATCGGACTTCTCCTCCTTCTCTGTTGGCACTCTGGGAAAAGCAGTAAAGGACATTTGGAATTTTATCCCCTTCCCCTCCAGTCCACGTTTTGCAGAAATTTCTTCTTTTCAGCAAGGCAGACAGATGAGAAAGATGGACTTGGCTGGACTTTTCAGGCATCTGGTGGAGGAAGAGCATTAACTTTTGCCTCACCTATGTTTAAGCACTTATACCATTAGGTCGTAGTGTGAGGTCAGGGGGAATGTGATGTATAGGACACCCTTACTCAGGGATGAAGGACAAAAATGGAATAAAGTACTTTTTATTATTCATCGTTAAATGTGCAAAGTATTTGTTTAAATCTTCAGTATGTTTATGGAAGGATTCAGTAATATTTACTGTATTTCATGAAAAAAGCAACCTTTGCTTAAGGAAGGTCTTGAAACAGAGTATGATGCATGTTTTTTTGACAAAAAGAATAATAAAGCCCTGGAACAAATTAGCAGGGAAGGAAGAAAGTAAGCATCACATTAAATTTTTATACTGAATTTGAATGTCTAAAAATATACTTTAATTCAGACAGAACTGTGGGTTTGAAATAGAACTCAACTGATTGAATTTCATGGCCTGTGCTATGAAGCCAAACTGACTATGGTTGTGGTCCAACCTGGTATTATGAAATGTAGATTTAGGAAGACTATAATCTCTGAAATTATGATAAAGAAAATACACAATCTGATGGACTTGTAATTTCTAAATGGCTGTTTATACTGCACAAGTTTCTTATTTAGATTGTGTATTTAGTTTTACTTTAAAGGAAGTAAATAAATCTATGGTTGGGGATATTCTAGGCTTACCCTTTGATTTGTTTGACTGTGCTCAGTTGAAAATCTTACCAGTCTTGGTTATTTAATATGTCCCAGGCATGATTTCTGATTTATTGCCAGACATTTTTAAAGTAAATTACTTCCAGTGGTATAATTTCTAAAGGACATAAATTATGCAGTTCCTATTCCTTTTTTTTTGTGGTATTCTGTGAGCACTCTTGCAGAATAGGTAAACTTCTTATAGATATACTCTAATACATGTAATTTTAAAAAAGGTTCTTTATTGCTTGTTGTTACTATGGTTGCCTAGGAGAGCAATAGATTCCATTAGAAACTATGGCTTGCCTTTGAGCCCTCACAAAGATTTATTCCAGAATTTCTGGACTATTTTATGGAGCTTGCAGCTGCATTTTATTTTTTTACATAACAGAAGAAATAGTTCTTTATCTAAAAGTAATTCAAATAATCCACTGGAAACTCCAAGCAACTCCAGATTTATCATAATTTCAAAACTGAAAAGTAACTTACTTCCAAAATCATGCAATTGTTATAGAAAGGTAATGGCATTTATTTCTTTCTGCTCAAAGATTAACTGCTGTGAGATGATATAAATTGCCTTAATTTCCATGAATTCAGAGGCATTACACAGATTTTCTCATAACAGACACTAAACACTTTGCTAGAAGTGATCTTTGGTCATTATTTAATTGACAGTTAATGCTGCTGATTGATTCAGGCCAGCTACGTGACTTGTAATGCCTAAGAGAAGGATGCTTGTCAATATTTGCTGAACAGGGATTAATTTACACCATAGAACAGATTGTGTGTGAATTGTAAAAAGTCACACCTCAGGTTTGTTTCACCCCGTGAAATCTCACATTCAGAAGGCTGGACCCTTGCTATGGAAATTTAAATAGCACTGTAATTTTCTGTGCTGTTCTAAGGCTTTGAAAAAAGATCCAAGAAAAGTGTAGCTCTCAAAAACCATTACAGAAAGTTAGGAAAATGGATAAAACACATATAAAACAACTCTGGAATGAGAGAGCTACACTATGTATAGCTTATTCTTGGTCACTCAAAAGACACAGTCAACAGCAGACTTCCCTTGGAACAAAGATACTATTCATGACAAGTTGTAGACAACCTTCACCTGAAACTGCTTAGCCCTGAAAGTGAACTTTAATAATCTCTGGGACAGTGGGGTATAGGGGACCCAGCTCTCCCAGGAGGGTCCTGCAAACATGCTATGATTTAATCCTCAAGGAGTGTCAGGTTTTTCCTTAAAGCCTGTGACTGAAAGTACTGCTCTAGATCTTCACATCTCATTTTCATCTTACTTAATCTTCTTCTCCTCCATCTGAAGATGAGGGGGACACTAATAACGCACTAATAAGACAACTGAATTGCAGAGCTCTGGTAGTGAGGTGTGCAAACCTGCAGGCTGATACAGACATTTCCACAGAACTGAAAAGGACAAAATAGTAAACATACAGACAGACAGAAGTAACCCAATTATATCTGTGCTGATCATCAAATTAAAACGAAAATAATCCTGTAGGAATCTTGGAAAATGAAGGCCAGAAATATTGACCTGTGGGCTTTAAAGGATTCATTTTTAATAGCTTTGCTTTATGATTACCCCTGATTCCTTTATGAGAACATTGTGCCTGTAGTTTATCCTTCATAATATTTTGTGTTGATATTGACAGAACAGCTACATGAGACATTGTCTAAACAGTGATGTCCTTTAAATCAGCTTAATACAATCAACAAGATCATTGTGAGACACTGGCAAGGGAACTTCCCATTGAAGCTATGCTGGGACCCTTCTGTCACTTCTCCTAAGTCAGTGGGAAGCCAGTCACATCTTTTACTACTTCTTATGTTAAAAAAGTCTGTGAGGCTTCACCTCAATTTTTGCTTCACATAGCCTCAAAATAGTAACAAAAGCTCAAAGAAAAAGATTTGCAGGTCATTCACAGTTTGTTTTCTAAAAAAATAACGCTGCCTGACTAAGCTACTGTGAACTAAGAAATATCAAATTAAAACTTCTTGTTCAAAATACTTTAACTCTCCTTTTACATTCACATTACAACACACTGTTTTGTAAATAGTACTAGGTGTCTTTTCTGCTTAGGATGCCTTATTTATTTAGACTTTTTTTATCACGTCTTAAACCTAGGAGAGTACCAGGTCTTACTTAATGGTCACCACTCAAACCCCATCTTGAGCAAAACAAAGTGACTGGTTAGCCTTTCAAGAACATTGGAAGAAAACATGAGACACTAAAAGGATTTCCTGTCTCAGTGAGTCAAGTTCCCACTGCAGCAAGAAATCGCATCTAATTAATAAATTTATTCTATTTTAATATTGATTGTGTGCAAAGCTAGAAAACTGGACTCAAACTTTAACAGTAGTATTTTCTTAAGACACAGATGTTGGCACTTGGACAGTCATGCATTAAGGTCTAACACAACCCAGTAACTAGAATTTTATCATCTTAAATCTTTCTTAGTATGGAAGCCAAAAAACAGACACAAACAAGGAAAAAAAAAAAAAAAAGGCTATAATTGTCTGTATAAAAAACCCACAATGTGCTGATGCAGATGTTGGCTGTTGAAATAGATTACAAATGGCTTTAGAGGCAGTTATAGACCTCTTACCCTTTACAAGTGATCTTGAGAGCTTAACAATGTAGAGACTCAAAATCTAATTGCACAGTATGAAATAAGTTATCATACAGGTATCACTTGATCCCATTTTTATGTCTTCTTATGAATCCTCATCTTCAAAGTCCAGGTACTCTCTTTTTAATTGTATTGCTGCCTTGTAGTATACAAGTATAGATTCAGTTGTTCTATGTGCATGTTATGACACTCAGTTGTCTATTATTCAGGTCTGGGGAAAGTTTTAAATGAGAGTTGGGTATAGGAGGTAGAGAATTGACTCAAAGGTAGTGGTTTCAGATAACAGATAAAAGAAACTAGGTTACTGCTTCTTTTGTGCTCTAATCTCTAGGAGTTGCATGACTGCAAAGTAAACAGAACAGTAGGTACATGATCACAAAATTCCAGAAGGGGCAGCACTGAGGTGGTGAAGGCAAAATAAAGAAAAAAAACTTCACCTTGTGGAAATTTGTGTCTTTGTGTGTGTGTTATTTCAGACTCAAAGCATTTATGAGATCTAGCAGTCACTATGCAACTAAGTCAATGTAAGCTGATGGTGGGAGAGAAAAGTATCTCAGAACAACAGTCTGCCTGTCTTCTGCATTGGTTATGTGTTGGGACTGGAGAGAGCAATGACATATCCCAGAAGGAGCATAGAGAGCAGGCAGGAAGTACTGAGACATTGTTATGTGGAAAGAAAGCTGGGGAGCTCCTTTAGCTCAATAGGCTAAGAAGACTCAGAGAAGCAAAGAAATAAGACATGAAAGCCCTCAGACACTCTGTTCTATTTTCAGCTACTCAGAAAAAACAAATCAGAGTAATTTCCATACTAGGGCTCTATGTTGTAACAAGAAACCCCCCATAAAACTTTCTTTCCCCCAACTCTGCAATGATCCATAATGAAAAGAAAGGAATAGGAGCCTATGAATTTCATCATGACGTTGAGAAATCTCTGGATAAACTACACATTAGTGGTTCATAAGGCAAGCTGATACTATGTGTGATGCAAAGGGAAAACAATCCAAGATTAGATACAATAAATATGCACAACTTAATGTGCTTCTGGTACTTAAAAACACATGTGATGGACTATATATCAATAGATATACCTCTGAAGCTGTATGTTTGAGCTATTCAGCAATTTTAAGCAGCGGGTATGTTTTTAAATCTACATAGCATACCAAGTGAGATGTGCTATATAGCACAGCCAAATAGCAGCTTCTAAGAAGAGGCTTGCTTTAATCCTCTGTAATTTTCCAGTGCTAAATACAAATGTTCAAAGATGTGAAATTTCACAGGTATGTATTACTCAGTTCCAGACTGTTGCAGTGGGAACATGGTTTTGCTTTTTAAACTTCTCACACTTAAATCACATTTCTGCCCTCAGACCTGCCATTCTTCATGAGCACATTCTTCATGAGCAAATCTCTCTGTGTGTCTAACAAAACCACAACACAGCATGAGGAAAAATGTCTGTGCTCATAAAGATTGTGTAACCCATGACACATGATGAATCTCACCTTCTTTTTAAATCCCTCAGCAGCTTTATGCCCACTCTTTCAAGACCTCCACAGTTAGGGATGGGGGAATGCAAGGGTAAAGCACTGCTCTGGAGTGAGCAGTAGCTATCATTCTTAAAACCTCCCTTTTTAAATGTGCCATTAGGTGACCAGTGTTCTACTATTACACCTTTGGACAGTGTGATCCGCTGACACGAATTAATGTCATCTTAATCTCCTTTTCCAGTTCGAAATCCAGTGGATGGTGATTCACTGTGACCCTCTGCGACCCCAGCGCGAAAGCTGCGACGAGCTGCCGGCCCGGGTGAGTGTCCCAGCCTGGCCTGGCCTGGTCTGCCCTTTCCTTCCCCTTCCCTTCTCCCTTCTCCCTTCTCCCTTCTCCCTTTTCCCTTCCTTTCCATTTCCTTTTCCCTTTTCCCTTTTCCCTTTCAATTTCCTTTCCGTTTCCTTTTCCCTTTCCCTTTCCCTTTCTCTTTCCCTTTCCCTTTCCCTTTCCCTTTCCCTTCCCCTTCCCTTTCCCTTTCTCTTTTCCCTTTTCTTTTTCCCTTTCCCTTTCCGTTTCCTTTCCCCTTTCCATTTCCTTTCACCTTTCCCTTTTCCTTTCCCTTTCCCTTTCCTTTCCCCTTCCTTTTCCCTTTCCCTTCCCTTTCCCTTTTCCCTTTCCCTTTCCTTTTTCCCTTTCCCTTTCCTTTTTCCCTTTCCCTTTCCCTTTCCTTTTTCCCTTTCCCTTTCCCTTTCTGTTTCTTTTCCCCTTTCCATTTCCTTTCCCCTTTCCATTTCCCTTCCCCTTTCCTTCCCCTTTTCATTTCCCTTCCCGTTTCCTTTTCTTCTTCCCTTCTTCCCTTCCCCCCTTCTCTTCCCCTTCCCTCTACCTTATCCCGCCTGGTGCCGGCCAACAGGAGCCTGATTTTTTTTCGTCTCCCTCAGAGCAGCTGCCTCACTTTAACACTTGAGTGACTTACTTTCTCCCCCCCCTTCCCACCTCACCCCCCTGCTTGGGTTGGAGGTTTCTGAAAGCAGTGTGTTGCGGACGAGAGGGATTTTGGCAGCCGCTTCCCCTCAGCTGCCGCCCTCCCGGGGAGCCTGACAGCGGGAAACCTGGGGGCGAAGGCGAGGGAGGAGGGAGCAGAGAAGGTGAGGGACCGGTGCCCAAAGCAAGAGCAGCAGGGCAAAGGGTTAAGGCGCTGCCGGCGTTCAGTCCTTCCCTCCCCAGCCTTCAGCCTTCCTCCAATCCCGGAGACCCTTCCCAAGTCGTCCCCCAGCAGCCGGTGAGGGGCTGCAGCGGGTCTCACCTTTCGCCCGCCCGCCCCTGCAGCTGCAAGCCGCTCCCTCCATCGCCATGGCCCGGGCTCTGCTTTTGGGGCTTTTCCTGCAGGTTGTTTGCCTCTGTCTGGCGCAAGTAAGTTTTTTTTCCCTGACTTTGACTCTGTTTTTCTCCTTCGCAGGTGAGCCAGACGGTAATCGAGGTAAGCGTGAGGGAAGGGACTACTCTTCGTGCTCCTGGAAAGGCTGGGGTGAACAGAGGCTGACGGGCACTCTGTCCTGCCCTGGCTCCGAGCCGCTGCGGGGTTTTCCACCCTTTTCTCCCCCGCTGTAGCCGACCCTGGCAAAGGCGAGTTGACGGCAGGGCAGTGGGTGCCGTGTGTGTGTCTAAATGGGCCCGGTGACATAGCGGGGCTTGAGACCCATCTACAACTACTGCCAAATGGATTATTAGTGGGAAGACTGCTGGGCGGAGGAAAGGTGTGGGAAAGCAGCGTGAGGAGGCAGCACCACGGGAAACGAGGGAAGCGAGGGGCCAGGCACAAGGCCCAGCATGGCCCGGGCCAGCCTCCTGCTCACACAGCACCGTTGTGGGGCCGTGTCCCGAGCTCACTCCGAGGGGAACAGTCCCCCCCTGTTATAGAGAGGGAGACCTGCAAAACCTTTCTCCAGATTCCAGAGTCTGGCGGCGCCTTCCGCCTCCCCCTCGGGATCCCGGTGCTTGGAGAAAGCCCCTGTGTGGATGCTAATGTGATCCTGAGGAAAGGGGGGATACGGCCGAGCCTGGCGGTGAGGTAGGGAAGGGTGGTTTTCCTCTTAGGAAGACTGCCTCCTTTGTACTGCCTGAATGAGTAATTAGAGTAGCTCTGTGAATTTCAGCGTCTGATTCACAAAGATCACTCTTTCAGTCACCCTGTCACTGCCATACAGTGCTGAGATCCAGCTGGGTCGGGGAGTTGAGCTCCCTCTGCATTGCCCTGGCCCTGCCAGCATTGCAGGGTGCAGGAGGGTGGCCTGGCATGGGAAGGGGGAATTTTAACACCTCATTGGCATTCTGCCTATGGGAGAAGAGCTGCTCCTCACCATTGTGACAGCTGTGACAGGGCCTGACACTTGTGGTATAAGGACACAGCTCTTCCTCATCAGCTGTGACTCCCCTGACCAACCCACAGAAGCCCCTTCTCATTATGCTGTTCCTCCCCAGACTGCCTCTCACAGGTTTGTCAAAATCTAATTGTTCCCTTTTTTTGTTTTTTCTTACTCCTTGTCAGAGAGGTCTCCCAGGTCCACCAGGCCCCCCTGGTCCACCAGGGCCACCAGGAGTTCCTGGAATTGATGGCATCGATGTAAGTGTTTCCCATGCCCTGCCTAGGAAATAGGAAATGCTCTACCTGCAATATCCTCACTTGTCAGCATCTGACCCCGAGGAGTTTAAATTTGGTTGGAAATCCCCATAGGAACTGATAGGTCTTGGATTCTGTAACATGATGGGGCAGGGGCCGAAGGTGGCCTAACAGATTATCTCTGATATGGAAAGCACTGGATTATTTGTTTTATGTAACCAGCATCATATGCTATGATTAGTTGCCTTAAATAGGGTGTAGTTTAATAATTCTAATCTCAAAAGGGATTATGTAGTATCACTCATACTAAGGCATAAAAAGGATTTGTGGCATTATTCATGATAGGAGCTACTATGTATTTTCCCTCAATTCCTGTCAGAAGTTTCTGTGATTATTTCTGTTGGTCTAGAATAGAGGTCACATGGATTTAATATTAATTTCCTAAAATAAGAACAAATTTTGGGTTATTCCTGATAATCTGTAAGTCAGTGTTTTTCATGAGGGACCATAAAGTTCCCTGTGGCTCTAACACCTGCCTTTGCATGTCTTGTTAGGGGGAGAGAGGTCCAAATGGCCCCCCTGGTCCACCGGTAAGTGATTTCAGATACTTTGCAGCTACTTCTCCTGTGGGAGAAGGGGCTATGAGTTTTGTTTGTACTTCCTTCTCTGAACCATGCTTAACAGTCCATTTAAATTCTGAAGGGTCCAGATGGGGATGCAGGCAAACCGGGATCCCCTGGCTTGCCTGGAGAGCCAGGAGCTGATGTGAGTACACTTGAGTTTCTGGAATTTCTTCTTTTTTTTTTTTTTTTTTTTTTTTTAACTTAACTTTGTATTTATCTATTTATTTTTTAAAGTTTAGGGCAAATACTTAGTTTTAGTCTAGCTCTGTAGAAGCGTGATCTCCTTTTGAGGTCTCTGGCTTCCTGACAGCTGCCAGTGAGGGCCAGTGTTGGGGAGAGATGGTTTTCTCTAAGACAAAAGATGCTTTCTTGGAGAAGCACAACTGGGCTGAGGGTGGCCAGGGCAGGGCCAGCTGAGGAGCGGCACAAGGGCTGTGGGGCACTGTCACCCCTCTCTGGAGAGGGCTCTGGGAGCTGTCAGGTCACCTGGTGGGGTGGGTCTGGTCTCTTTGGGCCACTGCTGGTTAATGCCTTGAAGGGAGGGCCTAGAGGGGTTGTTTTCAGTAATTTTTAGGTCTCGTTTCCCTAAAATGAAGAGAATTGGAAGGCAAAAGAGAAAAAAAAAAAAAAAAGAAAAAAAATCAGATCTTCCCTGTTGGCTGATGTTACAGAGCTACTAAAAAAGCAAACCAAAACAACCTCCCAGACTTCAGCCACTGCAAAGGCTGACAGTACCTGCTGATGGATCTTCCTTTCTCTGTGGAAAGTAAGACGGAGTAATAAAGTTTCATCATCATCTAGTGCTGATGGCCTGTTAGGCTATATCTCTTCAATAAGTTTTATAAGGCAATAAAAACACCTTCATACACTTTCTGGAAAGCTCTTTTTATTTCTCTTGGCAGAAGTGTTTGAAAGCATTTCTTGCTATGAAGCAATATCTTTAAATTAGTACTCAGATCTTATGCCAGGAAGAGGCAAAGCTGATGTTTGATTTGTGTAAGTGGCAGAATACTTCTATAACTCATGACATCAAAAATAAAGATTATATACAATAAACCAGTAAATTAGAGAACATTGCAAATTGTGTAAATGAAAAAGCCTAGTATTTATTGAAGAGTATAATCCTGTTAGAGGTTAATTTTTAATTTCCTTTTGAAAGGAGATTTAGTGGACATGGAGCTGAAACAATCTTCAGTTAAGCTGTTCTATTTCATATCTGTAAGAGGAAAGGGGTGGGATCTCAAACCACTTCAATTTTTTTCCTGAAAACAAAGAGGACCACAAAGAATGTAACACAATCAGGTGAAACAGAATGTTTTAAACTCCACTCAGCTTTTGCTATTCATACTTGCATATTCCCTCATATCAGTGGATGAGTGAAACTGTAATATTGGAGTAGTGAAATGGTTCTGAAATGGTGAACCTTTTTATTTTCACTTGAACACAAAGCATGGGACCTTACTGTACTCCCACTGTGCATTCAACTTGTAATTGGGGTTTTAGATTTATAATACTTTCTTCCATGTTTAATTGGTGAGGCAACTCTGACTTTTTAAACCTCATTTTTCTTTCACAAAATATTTCAGTGTCAGGTTTAATAAACTGAGTAAAGATACTGTACAGTAATTGCCTGTAATGATCATGTAAGCTTTCAGACTCATAATATCTGAGAAAACATCCTTTTAGGCAAACACTGAATTGCTGAAAGTATACAAAAAAAAAAAAAAAAGTATTTGATAGATGTAAAAGCAAGGCTTTTCTTATGGATATCTGGAAATGTCTAAGCTCTATAATCTGGTTTTGGAAGCAAAAGAAAAAAAAAAGAACTCCAGATGAATTTGTAGTTATAATATCATGGTTACTTTTTAATTTTAGCCACCCAGACAACTGTGGTTCATAGACTAACCTGAGATCCAGACTGGCAACTTTTTTGATACTTTTGTTTGTCTTTTGTTTAACTGAATAGTTTTTGGAGGGCACATATCACAGGCACTGATATTTGTCACCAGAAGATAGTGTTTTGAACTTGGGCAGCTCTATCTGTACATATAAACAAGTATTTGAACTGGAAGTCTCCCGCAGTTACATACTACATTTAATAGCTTAATTATTCCAAGTTTTAGGATCTTTTCTGTCGTGATTAAGAAAACCACATAGCCTTTGCATTAACATTATATATGTCACTTCCAAAGGGATTCACGGGACCTGATGGCTCACGTGGAGCTACAGGACCAAAAGGACAGAAGGTAAGAACAAAACAATGCAATAAATTATGGGATTTTTTTTTTTACAGCAGGATTTTTCTTTTTTTGTTGTTTCTGTGCAAGTAATGGAATGTTGCAACCTTTCCTACAATACTAAGACATCTATAGAAGAAGGACTCATTGAGTCCTTTTCACACAACACCTCACAACTTTTTCATGCAAATTCCATTCCCCCAGCCAGCAGTATGGAATGGTGACATTTCGTGGATGACATTAAGGTTTTCAGCATCTTCAGTAATGATGAGACTCTTTCTATCTTGTTGTACTTTAATTATGTCATAGCAATATGGAACAACCATGGTGAAACCTGACTTTTATCAGCCATCAGATAAATGAAATACACATCAGAAATCAGACTGGCCAACACATTTGAATTACTTTTTTTTTGGGGGGGGAGAGGGGAAGAGGCCTGAGGCTGTATCTTATTAGTATTAAGAAAGTCTTTCCTTTCTACCAAGTCTCACTGAAACCAGTGTAGCATTAATGAACAGTACTTGCAGAATATGTCCACTAAATTATACTCTTCAAAAGCTGAGTGTATCTTCCTGTATGTTGTTTATAAAACTTGCTGCTAATGCCTCTTGAAAAAGTCAATTTTTATCTTTTAAAGGGTGAGCCAGGACTGCCAGGTGCTCGTGGACTTCCAGTAAGTAATACATGTAGTATATGAAGAAGCTTTTTTTAAAAGCCTCATTATGAAGGATTATTACCATTAAATGTAGTGAAGAAAAGCTAGAAACTGTTACTGGGGTTTCGAAGCACTCCTGAGATGTTATAGTAGTACATTAAGGAACCTTTTTGTCTTTTTATCAAAGTGTGTAAATTTACTGAAAGGACAAGTTTGGTTTCTATGCTGTAGAAAAGAAACAAACATGTGTGATGTGGTTGCAAGTTCTGCAATTCTGTTGTTTTCTGTCTCTGTGAGAAGACTTTAGAGACCCAATGCTTTCAGAGAGCCCAAGTCTTATTTGCATAAATTAGCCTGCAGTTATTCCAGTTTCAGTTCCTTGCCATATGTTTAAATGGGATCACTGAAGTGTAAATTCTGTATGGGACATCCTGGGCTGCTTTTTTGTATGAAAAAAGACAAAATATGAGAAAGGACATGCAAAGAGTAGTCTTTCCACTGGCATGCAGATGAATATAACATCCATCTTTGGGGGCTGAAAATAATTGTGAATTTTAAGAGCTGTGCAGGATTGAAGAAGTGAATGATGGTTAGGAAACCAGGAAAAACTTCAAGGAAAATGAATAACAGAACAAAATGACTGTCATGAAATTGTAATAGGGCTGAACATAATTGAAGTTCCATTAAAAATTATATTAATTTCAGAGAAATTATTTGATTTAAATAGAAGAGGCATTGTATTTTCATATAGCACTCCTTGCTGTGCAATTCTTTATCTTTGTATCTTTGGTTTTTTATTATTATTATTATTCTCATTAATTTTAATTAAATATATATTAGGCAATCATTTTGATGTTTGGCTAGAGAGGAAATTATTTTTCTTGAAGACTTGACATTATAGACATGTTCAAGCTTAAGATGAAACATGCCATGTGGACATTTGCTTTCAGTTTTCAAGGGTGCTGTTTCCAACCTGAAAATCTGTAAAACAGGTAGCACTTTTATAATGTTTGGACAGTTTGTAGACTCAATATTAAATTTAGTCACAGAACATTGCAGAACTGAGGTAGCCTCTAGGTAGCCCTACATTTTCACACTTAGAGGGGGTGTTCTGTTTGTTTATTTTCTTTTTTTTTCCTGTCAAGTAAATAGGGAAATAATTTGTGAGTTGTTCACAGTGCATTTTAAAATGCATAGCTACGATGAAGACAGTTTAACTATCAAATATCTTGCTCAGATGATATGGAAAAAAGTGCACATGTAAAGCACAAGAGAGGAAAAAAAAAGGAGAATTAAAACTGAATTACTGAAATGATAATTTAAAATACTGTAGCATTTTATCCTGTCAACTGAAATACACCTGACTTGGAGAAAATATATATGACTTTACCTCACCATTAACAGATCGAAGTGAGAACTAATAATTTAAGAACCTTCAGAAAAAGTGGGTATATAAAATATACATAGAGAGGGTAAATCTCAACATTTAAGTGGAGATGTTTCTATGGGAAAGCAGTTAACTGGACCAACTCATCAAAGTAGAATGCTGATTCAATTCAGATCAGAACTTAGCTGATTCAGGTCTTTCATGGCCATATTTTGAGACTGTAATAGCAATACATCTGATGTGATTTTGGAACATGGTTCAAAGTTTAGCAGTTCTTGTTTGCCCTCAGACCTCTTAAGGTGATAATGCTTCAGTGAACCTTAGCTGGGGTTGCCTTTGGAGTTGTTTTGCATCTGCTTAGTAAGGAACTGGATCTTGTATTTAAAGGTGAATTTGCAGGAATATTTATAATGAGGAAAGGAGAATTCTTAGTTATTTAAAGGTAAGTAAAAGATGGATGTACTTAGTCACCTTGTGTCATTAATCCTCATGTTTTAGGAAGAAACCTAGTGTTAGATTTCATAGCACTACAGCTGTTAACTCATATGTAGTGAATCCATATAGAATGATTAATGCTCAAAATTAATCTCTTGGGGAAATTCCGTTTATACAGGCTTTCTTCTCAATAAATGGCTTTAAGCTGCTGAAGAAATAGAGCAGTTAGTGGAAGTTACTCAAAATGACCAACACTGGTAATCTCACTTCTAGTGAGATTAGAGTAATGAAACCTAATTTAAAGAAAGAAGGAATGAAGTGGTAGTGATGAGAGTGTGATGATTCCTGTACTCAGACTCTGACTTTTTGAGAAGCTCTTACTAGAAGTGTGAAGTAATGGCTCTGTTTAACCTTGGCAGGTCCTTGGTTTGATCCATGAGACCTTGTTTATTAGAAACAGAGTGAGCACACTTATGAGTCTGCATAATAGTTACATGATTAATTGAGTATTTAGGCTTAATTATGCACTGCTTTGAATTCAGTCAGTGGCCTTTTGCAAGTGGAGTAATCTCTGGATGATTCTCCAAAGGCTTCATTTCTCACAAAACCCCTTGCGTAAGTTGTTTAAATACTCAATGCAAACAGAAAGTCAGAACCCATGGCTACATTAATCAGTTTAAAATTATTAGCACTGTGTTTCAAGCTCATCCATTGGAATTTATTGGACAAGTTTGGCCGCCAGGGTGACTGAAAGAATATTAAGTATCTAAAGTTTTATATACATCGTTTGCTTTTCTGCTTCTGTCACCGTGTCTTTCCCAGAATGTATCCTGGCAGTTTTCATTTATTTTAGTTTACTCCTTCTTTCATTTATTTTTTCCTGGTTCACAATTTATTTTTAATTTACTCTCTGTGTCTCACCTCTTCTGTGGATAGTATCTCAAATGACAAAATCTGTAGATTACTACCCGATATGCTGATGTCTCTGATCTGGTCCTGGTAAGTGGACCAGTGCATGTATTGAACTCTTCAGTCTCAAATGTCTCAGTTAAGTTCCCTCTGACTTTTTGTTAGCTGATACATTCCTAGTGTTTTACAGATCTGACATACAGGTAGGATGGTGCGTGTTTAGTGATAAAGAAATCTAAAATATTTTAAAGACGAGTGAAGAAGAGATTCCAGCCCAAGATGCACATAGAAATATTGGTATGTGGCTCTTCACAGTGGGTGTCAGCAGCAGAGTTCTGCATTAACAATGTGGAAGTGCTGACCAGATGAGCAGGGTGGGTGTCTCTGAACCAGGTGGTTACAGGCTCTAGCTTACTGTCCATATCCATGCACTCCATGTGCCCCATGGAACAGATGAGCACTTCCAAAGCAGGCATTGGGCATCTGGGCATGGAAAGCCACAGTCCCAGTCTGTGTGGAGAGTCTCCTTCAGGACACTGGGAGAGGCAGGAACATGGGCAGCTGGTTGGGGTCAGCAGCTGCTCTGTATAGGTCCTACACTGACTGATTACCCTGGAGCTCTCAACTCTGCACCTTCTTCTGCTTGCCAAGAGTACATGGCCAGAAGGGTGGAGTAGCTGGGTGAGGGGTGGGAGATGGGTTCTGGGAGTGAGATGATGCAATGCAATGGGCAGAGGCAGAGACTGGCTTCTGGGCCTGTGTGTGGGCTGGACACAGTTGCTGTAGCTGCTGCTTTTGTTATCACTGACTATTCCTACCCCAGATACTGTTTAGGAGCACACTTAGCAAGGGGTACTCCAATGGAAACCTTCAAGTAGTCAGTTTCCTTCTTGCAGAGGCAAATGGTACTATAGTATCAGGTATGTGATGGAGTTTAAATTTGATTTGTGTATTCAAATACAGGCATGTCTAATATAATGAACTGCAGCAAGGAAGTGTTAAATAATAGCAAAGGAATTATGTAAGGTATGCAAGATGGAAAAGTTTACTTTCTGCTGTTTATTAAATGATTAAAATAGAATCAATTTGTTAAATACATGATTTTTTCTCTCTGCTATACCAAGTTTTCTAAAGACAACATTACAGACACAATCCTCATAAGATATTTGGTGGTTTTTAAACTTCACTCAGCCCATGTTCTTTGTTTTGTTATGCCAAAACTCCTGAATAATTAAGTATGCTTGTGATTTTATATGCCAGTGTTTCATATGCGGCACTGACACTATTCTTCATAAAGTTATACATTTGCTTTACATTTGCTGTACAAATAGAAAAACATTTGTATCTTGAACACTTCTCATAAAAATTCTTCAGAGGAATAATGATGGAAAACGTAAACAGGAGCAGTTTGGTGTTCTTTCTGATTACCAAAAAACAGTAGTTTAAGGGATTTAGACCTTTGGGAAGCACTGGCAAAAAATAAAATTAATTTTAAAAGATTATATTTTATTATAAATTTAAATGCAGTGTTAGAAGGAAGCTATTGTAGCATAGATGTATTTATCACAGTACTTGATAATCGGCTAAACCCAAAGACTAATGTCTTCATTTCTTTATGTATAAGTGTTTGTAAATATGGAAAAAATTAATACTACTGCAAGGCAACTTAAGAATTTTTTTCTCCTGATATTGAATGCCTAATAAAAGAAATTATATTTAACTTTAGTTAAACAGGTTTTTAAAATGATTTTGCAGAAACAAGCATCAGTTTTGGTACCTTTTTATCGCAAATCTGTTTTTGTTAAGCAGCTTGACTAGATCTGGAAATCTTACCATATTTCTGATCTTTTTTCACATTTCACAGGGCAAGGGGCTTCTTGGATCACCTGTAAGTCTCATTTTTCCAGTTAGCAAATATACTGATTAATGAATTTGTATAAATGTTAAGTAAAGCTGTTATACTGTAATGAAAAGTAATTAAGTAAAAAAAGACATGTTTTAATCATATGTTCTATGTCTATTATGTGTGCTTTCTTCAACTGCTATTGAGGTTGCTTAGAATGTTGTATATGTGTCTAAAAATACTATTTAATTTGGTTGTTATAGGGTCCAGCTGGTGCAGCAGGTCTTCCTGGGGAAGTAGGTCGTGCTGGTCCACCTGTAAGTACTACTAAAAAATGTTTGCTAAAAAATGTAGGTTTATTCAAGTGATACAAGGTACTTCCAGAAAAAAAATGAAGTCACTCTGCTGTCTAAATGCTATTTGACAACAGCACTTGAAAACTTACTTTTTTTCCTCTCCAGCGACCACTGCTAGGTGAAAGATTGTGTTTGAAGCTCATCAGAAATAAGTAACAACTAGTAGTACAAAGTCAGGGCCTCCCATTAGATTTGAACTGAATGTTTCATATAGTGTTCCATCCTCTACTTCTCCTCAGGAAAAGCTAAAAGCAAACCTGCCAGAAATGCAGGAAATATAAAACTTGACCTAACATGCAAAACTTCAGATTTACTCCTGTCTTCTCACATATACATTATGGTGCATGACTATGTATTATTTCTGTTTTCCATTTCCCTATCAGTGAGCATGGCAGCTCAGTACTTCTTAGGCTTATGTTAGGTGTAATTGCAGCTACTGACCTTACTGCTAAAGTCTGCACTCAGTTTCAGCACACTGTCATATTTTGATTCCTGAAACCAATTGTTAATTTACTTGAAATCTGAAAGAGCATTACAGTTTTATCAAATATTGCTTTTAAATGCCTGTCTCCCTGGGTATTGTACTTAGTCATATAAATGAATAAATAGAAAAAATATATATATAAAAAAGGTATTAAAACCTGCCAATTATTTGCTTTGGAGGAGGATCTTTCCAGCCTACTCTCTTGTCTGTAGCAAGGGATACCTAGGGAAGTTTACAGGCTGCTTGTAAAATGATGTTTTTCTGTCCTGCTGCCCCACGTTCCGGCAGCTGGCAGTTCAGAGACCTCCTGAATCAGTAACTGCATCTGTACTGCCTTTTTCAAAAATTATATATGAGCCTATGCTCTGTTAATGTAGTCAGACCCTTTTTGAATCAGTTTATATCACAAGCCTCCACAAAACATTGTGATAGTTAGTGTAATTATACAGTGTGTGGGAAAGAAATATTCCTTTTTAGTGTTAGGCTCTATAGCTCATGCATTGTGAGAATTGGTGAATAATTTTTCTGATATTTTTTAAAATTTCATTTATGATTAAATAACACATCAAAAATAGCATAGAAATGACAGTATTAAGTTAAAAGGTGGTCCTTGTTGGAATATTATATTTTTAAAAATTAAAATAATTTAGAAGAAATTATTTGCAGAGGTTCTATGTCATCTCCTGCAAGTGTTTCACATCAAAACATAACAAACAGGAATGATTCTAACTTTATTAATTCATCTTGGACTCTGTGAAAGTGGATTTTTTTTCCTCTCTTTGGTTTGGGCTTTTTTGTTACTAGAAGCCTTTTAATTCAGAACTGAATTAGCAGTTAGGAGATAGAAGAGTGTATAATAGATGCTCAGATGTTTTAGCTTTCTGAAGCAGCTGAAGATCTTTTGATTTTTGTGAATCCTATTCCATAGCATGGCTCCCATTCTACTAAAAATGTATTTTTCCCATTCTACTGTGGAAGCCCCGTTGTGGGCTTGGGTTTTAATTGGCTGCCTAGCCCATTTTTCTGTAGCTACTTCATATCTTGCTCTGTTGTGTGGTATAAGTATGTAACTGCTGATTTTCAACATTACTATTATTCAGCATAGGTATATTTACCATTTTTTAGGGAGATCCAGGAAAAAAAGGGCCACCGGGCCCACCAGGACCACCGGGCCCTCGGGTAAGTGGCTGCCTTTAACACGTGTTGATGTCTGATTTATGTATTGTTGCTGCTTGAATAAAACTTCTCAAGTCCTGCAGCTGAGCCCTAGAGCTGAATGCCAACTTTAGGATGTGAGCAGACTGTATGAATTCTAGTGGCTTGTGTTCAAAGCCTGAGGTGCAACTCATTTAATCAATCTATATTTGATCTTTCATGTAGGAAGAGAGTTTTTAGTCCTCCTGGCTATAAACAATAGTTTGAAATGCTAACTGTGTAACTTTTGCCATTATGTCTTTCTTCTTCAGCAAATGGTCTTAACCTGTAGCTTTTACAGGTTTTTAACTTCTTTGTGCATTCTAGAATGACTGTAACTGTAGTCTTTATTGGACTTCACCACTAGCACACCATCAGAGGCAGACTTTATTTTATTAGGAGAAGAAAAATACAATATTTGGCTCATGAGCCAGAAATATATGCTCCCAAGTGAGTTAAGTTCTAAAATCTTTCTTGCAGCCAGGCCTGCTACTTGCAGGGGAAAGCTCTACAGCTGTGCTTTGCCTCCCCGGGGGAATTTCTCCCTGTTCACAGAATCTGTTGTGCTTCATGAACCTCCAGTTAGCTTCCTTGAAGTATTTGATTTAATATGAGGAATGGCCTTCCCGCCACTTAGTTCATCTTGTTACACACCGATCTCTAATTACTGCAATTCATTAACATCTCACTCATCTAGCAATATTTCTGTTTCATCTGTAATGATCTGAATCTTTTGCTGAATGGGAGTAAGCTGGAAAAGTAGAAGTTATCCTTATTGCAGAACTTGTCTTGGGTTCTTCTGTAAATTTATGGGGTTTGGGTATATTTGCTCTATATTTAATAGAAAATAGCTCTTAGGTAGCTTAAAAATATAAGAAATACTTTGTTTTTCAGAAAAGTTTATGTAAATTAAAGGACAAGATTTTGCAGGAACCTACAGTTTTCATGTTATAGATACTTTGATTGATTATATTTTGGATTCCAGCTTTACATAGCTGTATTTTCTGTTTTATCTAGAGTCAGGTCTGATTGTTTCTCCTTTACTGACTGATTAATTTTGATTAATTTAATTTAATTTAGGGAACAATTGGCCTGCAAGACGGTGACCCACTGGTAAGATAAATGTCAATGTTTTGGCTGGTACTTTTTGTTTTTTTGAAATATTGTCAGACAGCCTTATTACATGGCAGTAACTATATGGATGGTTTTCCAGTGCCCCAATGTCTGTTTACCTGGCCACCCAGGACATGCTGGCTTAATGGGAATGAAGGTAAGACACTGCATCATTTCATAGAGATACTGCCTAAGGTCACTGGGCAGGGTAATTGCTGGCTTGACAGGACAGTTCATTGTTAATTTTGAAAAACAGTGTATTAGTGGGGATACTTAGGCTTATCTCAATTCTTGACTGCCAAAATAACCTCTGGTTCTTTAAACCTCTTACTGTTGCAATAATCTTCAGGGTAAAATTTATCTGTGGTCCTGAAAGGATTAGAGTATGTGAAGGGTTGCTTCATTCATTTTTCTGGACCATTTTTACTCTGACTCCAGAGATACTTAAGTATTCCCCTAAATCCTCAAGCTTTTTTACTTCTTCCTCTTTTCCTGGAAGGCCTGTAACATACAAAATCAAAATGAGCACTTTTTAAGTCTCTTTTTGTCTAATTTTTTTTTTTTTTTTTTTAAATGTAGTATTCCCTGGCTTCTAGGAATACTGTTTGCCTGAAGAAAATTGTTATGGGGTAGCATAAGAAGAAATACTGACTTGCCTAGAAGTACATCCTTTTTAGATGCAGGAGCAGGTCCTCTTGAACATGGTACTTACTATGTGGTGTTAACTACATAGGTGAGGAAGCATTGATGAATGGGGATTGCAGAGGGAACAGCAAGATGGTTCTGAGGAGTCTGTGTCTGTTTAGCAAAACTCAGGGTTTTTTTATTGATACATATTTGTTTACTTATTTGTTTGTTTATTTTGGGTTTTACATTTATTTTAGGGACAGAAAGGTGCAAAAGGAGAGTCTGGTGAACCAGGAAAACAAGGTTATAAGGTAAAAAAAAGAAGAAAAACTGCTGTTTCTTTTAGCAAGCTAATAGTACCGCGTCTTCAAATAGAACCTCTTCTTCAAAAACACCATTATATTAATTTTTTTACTAGAATGCATGAAGACATTCTACATACTAGGATGCTTCAGAGTAACCAAAGGCCTATCCCTATTCTTCTTTCACATATGTTCTGTATTTATTAAGATGCAGAAGTCATATTCCTGTTTTTTATTTAATCATTCAATTAAGTTATCATGAACTCATGGCAAAATTTGAAGTAAAAAAGTTGTAGAAACTGAAAAAAAACTGGAAAAGTTTCAAACATTTAAATGCAGAAGAATTATGTGGATTTTTCAAGTAAGTTGTTCTGTGGTACAGATAAGTAGTAACATAGAAGAGTGAGAGAGGAAAATACATTTGAGAGGCAAAGGACACTGCATAAGTTCATAGGCAAAGAGAGGTTGTAACTCTAGGAAAAAGTCTGATTCAGCTTGAGAACTGAAATGTGAACTCTTTTAAGGTGCTTCATTTGAATTACCCTTTTTAATATGGGAATATTTTTAAGAAAATCTGAGAAGATTTGCACTGCTTTACTCCATGATCTAATGCTGGAGGAAAAAAAAATCACAGAAAAGTCTTTTTAAAAAACATGCTTTCTATTCTTAGGCATATTGAAAAGAATATTAGTTTCATAGAAATGGCTTGCTTGTTTTTTGGTTTTTTTTCTGGATGTTAAGCCAGTTGTCTTATGCTCCAAAATGCCTTTTTGCAAATTAAACTGGCAGTAAATACTGTTGTTTCATTAGTGTGCACTCTTATTGTATTAGAGAGATTATAATCTAATCAAGTAGAGGTTTTATCAGGTACAGCACTTTACCATTAATTTAATAAAAATTTCTGGAGCACGATGTGTTATTGTGATGCAGTTACTAGGGCACCCAGTCCATTCACATCTAGGGGTACCTTCATACCAGTTTTAGTGTAAAAATACCAAGAAAATCTAAAGATATTAAAATAAAGAAAAAAATGAATGACAGATTAGGATTAGGATAAAATATCATTAGGATTAAAATATCATTATTCTTTCTTACACTGGTGTACTTTGAAATTACCCTTTTGACTAATAGTTGACTAGAATGTGAATCTAAATGAGTATTTGTCTATGGTAATAGGGAGTAGTGTAACTTCATTTGGATTTCCTTCAAGCAGGACACACTGGCATAAACCAGTGAGTAATAAATGTATCTCCTATGATGAGAGAGCAATATGCATGGTATGGATTACCCACAGATGTATTCCTTCTGCTTTCCCAGGGTGAAGAAGGGGACCAAGGACCCAGTGGAGAAGTGGGAGCTCAAGGCCCTCCAGTAAAGTATTTCCCTTTAAATAGTGTTACCCATTTGCTTTATTATGTCATATCTTTTTTTTGTTTGTTTTCATTTTATTGTAAGAAAACAGGTATCATAGAATCTCCACATAATTTTTATTCTGCCATATTGTGTATGAGTGAAAATAGAATTATTTAAGTCCCTTCAAAATGCTTTGTTATTGCTAGGCACAAAGCTCTAAACAGTATCACGGAAAGGTTAATTTTAAAAGAATTTCATGTCCTAGATTTTGTATTGTGCTTAGATTTTGCAAATAATTAGGGCTTTTTGAGTGGTTTTTGTTGCTGCTGTTTGTTTCTTTTCTTTGGCCTTCCTTTTTGTAATTTTGATGATTCTAACTTCATCTAAAACTAGTGTTTATTTAAAACATGCTTAACTGTGAAATTCAGACTTAGCCAAGTCTTGAGGATGAAATAGCAGCCACTGAAGAACAGATTTTTTTTTTTTTTTTTTTTTTTACCTTTTGCATGCCAAAGAAGCATCCATACACTTACAATTTTGGAATTACTCTTTTACTCTTTTGTACTGCTTTACTTCTTTGTTCTGGCACAAACCTGCTCAGCTTGTTTCCTTATGAGGAACTCTTCTGATGGTCACCACAGATGAACAGGCAATAGGGAACAGAACAAAGGAGTCATTCTAAGTGAGAGAAATAGGCATAGACCTTAGGCATAACACATTTAATTTCTATAGTTTATTTTCTGATGAGGTCTTATAAATTTTTCCTAATTGTGAAACTATTTCTTTATTGCCACTGGTGTCTAGGTGTGAGACATTTTCCAAAAGTTTACCTCAATGCACATGACATCCAAATCCTAAATTACAGAATTTTCTATAAATTTAGGGCAACATAAACCTTTGGATTAGGGTTAGAGAATGGTAAAGAGAGAACAGAGACTAAGTAAATGAAAGGGTGTAGTTGTCCTTATGTTTGATGCTGAGAAAAGTATCCCTGAAGCAGAGAAAGTAATTTGTGTATGATACAGGCCTCTGGGGACCTGTTAATTTAACTAAGTTTGGAAAAGTTCTTTTATGATTGTGAAATTTAGTAGACTAAAAAACAATTAGAGATTGAATTCCTTCAACCCCCCCAGCCCCTTTTTTTAATGCATTACTCATTTCACTTCAGTATTTCACCAGTTTATGACCTTACAAACAAGCTTTGAAATATAGTTTCTTATTAAAATGTAGAATTTGTGATAGGCACGTGATGTAAGATAGACAGTCTATGGGAGAGAGGATAGGCAAGGCTTTAGAAGCACAGATGGAGAGGCTGTAGACTCTTACTTTTTTTTTTTGCATATTTCTTGCACAAACAAATGTAAGGCTCAGATCCTTTAGTAATTTTGTCTCCACAGCAGCACCTGCAAGCCAAGACTTTCATGTAGTGAAAGGGGAGGTTTAAATGTGTCAGGAGAGGTTTAGGCTAGATGCTAGGAAATATTTTTTCCTAATGTTAGGAAATATTTTTTCACTGAGAGGGTTGCCAGGCATTGGAATGGCCTGCCCAGAACTGTGGTGAAGTCACCATCCCTAGAGGCATTTAAAAGGCAATTGGACCTGGTCTTTAAAGACATAGTTTAGTAGTTAGCTTATGGTGGTGGTCAAAGTTTGGACTGAATGATATTGGAGGTCACTTCCCACCTAAATATTCTGTGATTCTGCAATGCTTTAAGAAGAAGACTTGCATAAGATAGCAACCTCTGGGAGAGATATTTCTTTTGATAGAAAGTAGTGGATCCACAGTGTGCCTGTCAGAGGATTAGACTGAGTCTCTCCCTTGTTGGGATGCTGTAGTCACTACTGCATTATCCTGATTTTTCTCACACTTTAAGTTGAAGAAGCTCTAAATGTTCTGTGCAGGATTCCATCTAACTTTAGGAGCAAGTTCAAGAGCTTCCTATCTAGAGTCTGGTCAAGGATTTCCTCTGCTGCACTGAAGTGCCTGTAGCTATTTCATTAACACAGTTGTAGTGCATTCTTCTTGTTGCAAGTCAAAGATGTTACGGCTGAGGCTTTGGTCACTCTGCAGAGAGATGTGTTGTGTAGTTTCAGACTCTCAGGAAGAGGAAAAAAATGGAGCCAAATTTCCCACAAACCAGGTTTTTAAGGGAAGGGATGGTAGTTAACAATACATCCTGCTGCACAAGGATGTCTGTTCAGCCCAGCCTCGCAGGTGTGGCAGGTATATAAACTTAGCACTTGTATTTTCAAAAACCTTGCCCAGTTTTGTCTGCCTCTAGGGTTCTATAAATCTGATGGTACCCCTCTCCTGTATCTGTCATAACCCACTTAAGACAACTTAGAACTTTCGCAAATCTGGCCTTCATGTGGTCCTCTCACAGAGGCAGCAAAGGGAGAATGTATCAACTGCAGTAACCAAGGAGATAAATTAGTTCATTTTTTCCCCCCCTGTCCTTAGGGCATATTTGTGGTTGTACTATTCAACCTGTCTTAAATTAGTAAAAATTCAAATTACCATATGAATTAAATATTCTAATACAGAAAGTAGGTGACTTTATTCTTCTCTACTAAGAAAATAATAAAATAAGTATCAAAAAGCTTGTAGAACTCTGAGTCTTCCATCTGAAAACTGGAACACTCCTAATGAAAAGATTTATGCATAATTTGAATATGATTTTCATTTTCAGGGCATCCTAGGTATCAGAGGTATAACTGGTATAACAGGACCAAAAGGTACCAAAGTGAGTATTAAACTTTCTTCCATAAAATGTCCTGAGTAAAAGAAAACTTATACTCCTGAATGTTTTTAAAGCTTATTTAAATTTCTTTTCTTTTTTTCCCTTCATTTTCTCTCCTGCCAACTGTATTTCCATAGTTACTGAACTTCTAGTTAGGAAGACGGGCAGCTTGGTCCTTCTGATCAACGACATACATGTACTCTTTACACCTTTTTCTCTGATCCTTGGATTTACAGTAGTTTGGCACATGTGCAAGTACATAGTTAACTTGTAACAGTAAGTTACAGCAGTTACAAACTACACCATACATTTTTAAAGATAAAATTTAGTAAGTAGTCCCTCCTGTGATTTGCATCTTCCTGAAGCCTTTTGCTTTTATTGAGAGTTTGTTCTTTTTCCATTCTTTCTGTCTCTTGCAGCTTTTGTGTCCTAAATTGCTGCCAGTGGGATTCATGTTTATATGGGCTCTGACTTTGCTGGGTAATTTTCCTGCTGTTCATCAAAGTGTTTCTAGCTGTTATTTCAAAACTGAGTGTTGCATTCCTATTCTTTTGGTCTTGCTAAATCTACAGATAAAAATTTCTGGAATGAGTATAATGTAGCAATAATGCCATTTTCTCCTCTCCAGAAATGAAATTACCTACAGGGTAGCAATTGCATTGTTTTGTTGAAGCATTTTATAAAAATAGCTGCACCACACTTGTTGATGTCTATTCACACTTTAATGTTATTCTATTATGTGGTGAAGGACATATTATTGTTAAGGAACACACAGACACTTTCTGGAGTGTCCTGGAAAGGTTTACCTCCTTGCTGTCAGATAGTATTTTTTAGATAATGAACTGGATGTCATTTTTTAATTACATTTTCCCCAAATTTAAAAATAAATGCTTTCATAACTCCACAAAATACCAAGATAGATTTAAAAAAAATTGTTAAAATGCCTTTGTGGTGTGGTGGTTTTTTGTGTTTTGTTTTGTTTTGGTTTGGTTTGGTTTTTTTTGTTTTGTTTTGTTTTGTTTTTTGTTTTTTTTTTTTTTTGGTAGCTATAAAAACCTTCAGCTGTAGAGAATTTGCAGCTCTCAGGAAATCAGGAAGGAGCATAAGAAATTGGTGTTTCAGAAATTCATTTTAATGCCTTGTATTTATGTGTTTTGTAGGGAGCTCGTGGGCTTGATGGTGATCCTGGTCCCCAAGGTCTTCCTGGTGCACCTGTAAGTGCATAGGATGTTAGACAAACACTACCCAAGGTCTGCCCAGTTAGATACCAAGTCCTGAAATGTGGCTTTAAATCAGAAAGGCCTCTGATTAATCCAATTCCATTGATTCTTGCAGGTTAATAAATGGCAGGAAAATAATGTCAAGTCCAGAATTTTTTGATGTCCCCAAGGATTTAAGGAGTAGATGAACAATTTTTAGGCTCTTAGTATGTTATTTTTACCTCTTTATTCTGAGTGTTAGTGTGCATTAGGGTGGTTTGGAATTTTGCAGGTTTTAAACTGGAAAGTATTAATTCATTAAAACAACAGCAGTATAGGGCAGGTAGCTGTCAGCTGCAGTTTTAAGAATCTGCATTTTAAAATATAGTATAAGTTTTAGATGTCTGCTTTAACCAAGTCTCAATTGTACGGTTGTTGATTTACTGGAGGTTTTAGCTAATAAATGTGAGTGTATTCTGGTAGTACTGCTAACATAATCTTTTTTTTTTTTTTTTTTTTGTAGGGGGATCAAGGCCAGAGGGGTCCACTGGGAGAGACAGGTCCAAAGGGAGAAAGGGTGAGCACAGCCAAATTTCAGCTCCTGTTAACTTGCAAACATTGGTTAGTTATTGCATGTAAACATACAGTATAATTAGTACTCTCAGAGTAATGCATATCTGAATGAATGTGTTGACATGCTTTGCATCTGGCATTGCAATGCATTTATTTTCATTTTTAAAAAGTATTATTATTATTCTTAGGGCCCTCAAGGTACAAGAGGAATAAATGGTCTCCCTGGGCCTAAAGGAGAGTCTGTATGTATATTTCATTTCTTCATTTGCTTACTGTCATGCTAGTTTTTATATCAAAAGTAGTGCTTTGGTGAAATCTCTCCAACAATGCATTACTTTTTTATTATTGTTTTTCTTTCTTTCTAGGGCTTACCAGGAGTTGACGGTCGGGAAGGGATCCCTGGAATGCCTGGAGCAAAAGTAAGGCACAGTTGGCATTTATATGAGCTTTGGTAGTGCACTGGATTTGTTCACTCATTTGTGGCTTTTTATTGTGCTGCATCCTGTGGCTTTATGCATGTTATTAGGGACTTTCCCATCCTACAGATTCAGAAGTACTCCAGCCCTGTGTTCAAGAAATAAATTTTTCCCTTTTGTTTGATTTATATGAATTTAATTGCAACTTCAAATGTTTTTCAGGGGGAACCAGGAAAACCTGGAGCTCCAGGTGATGCTGGGCTTCAGGGACTGCCAGTAAGTATCTGGTATTTTACCTCTGAGAGTTAGGCTTTGCTCAAAGCACAGAAAAACCATATATAGGTTAGTTTGATGCTGTTGTTGGAGTAATATAAATGAAAACCTAAGCAAAAGACCCAGGAAGAGTATATGCAATGCAAGGGGAAATTCAGCTATGAGTATCCAAAATATTTTGCAAAAGCCTGGATCTCCTCCTGGTTCTGTCGTTCAAAACATTTGTGGCCAATATGCAATTATTTTAGGGCTCCTCATATCTGAGACCTTTTGGCTACCATGGCGTGATTCCACATTACAAGTGGTCTCATTGTATTGGTTAGGGCCAAACCTATTTGTAAGGAGAGCTGGAAGAGCTGTCTAACATACTTTAGATGAGCAATCATCTCCTTTTTATGTCTCAGGACATCTGGAATGCATCATGCACATGCTGCTTTCTAGAGGGGGTGGGTAGGTAGAGAGTTTTCGTGCATATCCCCTGTGGTGAAGCCTTAGGGAGTCAGTTGTACTTTATGGACTCTTTTAGGAGGTAATACTCACATTTTAACTGACAAAATTGCCAATTGTCGAAAGCTAAATAGAAACTTCTTTGAAACACTATGCTATAGAAGTTATTGCTGTGCGGATATAGTGAAGGAGCTGTATTAAAACAGAACTGGAAGTAAAATAGTATTATGAAGTGAGCTCTTAAGCTTGGAAGAAAATTTGGTAAATGCATGCTTGCTGTGAGCTGTTGTACAGAAATGAGAAGATGAAATGCATACAAGCCAGTGTATGTTAAAGTCTCGATCGTGAGGCTCAGAACACTGAGAATCTATTTCTAGTACAAGCCAGAAAAAGCCACAGCTCCTCACTTTTCCATGCTCCTTTTGCCAGTTTCTGCAGTAGGAATAATAGTCCTTATCTCTTACTTTGTAAATAGGAAGGATTCAAGCTTGGTCTGTTACTGGATAAAAGTACTTCATTATCAAGTAAAAGGACTAGAAATACTCCAAATGAGAAAGATGTTTTTTAACACCATATGCTATTTCCCTGACAAGAAATAAACACTGTAAATGTTGTTTCTTTCAGGGATTACCAGGCTCTCCAGGTGTGAAAGGCATTTCTGGCCCAAAGGTAAATCATCTTGAGTACTGACTTTCTTATAATACTGTATTTGTGTTAATCAAATTCTAAAGTATTCAGTGAAATTATATTAACTTCCCATTGTGCTAAGACACAAGTCTTTGGCTGAAAAAATTAAATACATTTTTCCATCAACTCTACCTCTGTGCCTTTTCATTAATCTTTTGCTACATGATGTGGTTTTTATTATTCCAGGCATTAAGTAATACCTTAAAAAAGGGCATTTGCTTTAAAATTTGTGGAAGTCATTGCTAGACAAGGCATATGACATGGGTACTGCACTACCCTTTGAAATGAGGGATATGATTCTGATATGATTATCTAAAAATAATCTTTATAGCTGCCCTGATTTGAGTGAATAACATTGATTGTCATCTCTGTTTATGTACCACCAAAATGCAACATCAGTTCCAATAATGTTTCATAGAATCATAGCAAAAGGTTGGAAGGATCATCTGTCTTGGCAAAGGCATGGTTTAATAAAGTTTTGAATGATTGAGACTATAGAACATTTCAGATAATATTTGAGTTTAGTTTTGAGCAACTGATAAAGAAAACTAGATGTAAATTTCTTCTGAAATTACATGGAATGATATTATCCTTCTGTAATCTGAGTGCAGTAATTAAGTCTATTTGGGATTTGTCAGTATGTAAATAATGAAATAAACAAAATCTGACTTTTGAGAAATTAATAGAAGGAATTAGTTAATTGAAAGGTAAACAAAACCCAAAATAACTGTGGAAGTTGTAATCCATCATCTTGGCTAATATTTTTCATCTGTCCAACAGGGTAGCAGAGGTCCCCCTGGGGTGCCAGGCTTGATGGGAAATTCTGGTAAACAAGTAAGATCATTAATCATGTGCAAAACATATAGAAAAATGGAAGGTTTTGAATTGTGCATAAAATCACTTTTCAAATTTTTTGCTCTCTTCCTGTCAACCAAATAGGGTCAACAAGGGCCAGAAGGAGAAGCAGGTCCAACAGGACCTAGAGGACCACCAGTAAGTATTGAATAAATTTTTAAATGAGTGCATGTAATATGCAGCCACTCAAGTTATGGTTGCTGAAGCTAACCACAAGGTATAAGTGTTATTCAGCACAACTGCTAATTTTTAAAATACTTGATTTTCTTTAAGTCTCTTTGCTACCAGGTGGATGCACATCATCACACAGAGAAATCCAGAAGCACATTTCCTGTGACTGTTGCTGGTTTTGATGATAAATTTTAAACCTCTGGTCTTTGTTTTTAAATGTGCTGAGTAAAAGCCCAGAGGGAATGAGAGTGGCTTGTGATAAAAAGCTGGAACCAAACACCTGTTATTCTACTGCAACTCCCACCAGTGGCATTGAAAAAGTTAAACTCACTCACTAGCTGTCAGTAGTTCACTTGCTCTTTTATTTAACTGTTTCAGCCTCTTAAAGAAGCTTGTGCTGTATGTTGCAAGGCTTAGCTGCAAATTGCAAGGTTTTGAACTTTGGTCTGAGCATTTAGAGCATGATTTTTTTTTTTTTTTTTTTTTTGGTTAGGACCTATATCTAATACAAGTGATGTGAACAATGAGGCAAGGTATGGAAGGAAGCTTAGCTGCCTGTCCTGCCCAGTGAAGAGAATGTCAGGAGTCTGTTCTCAGCCTTCTTGGTGAAATGGGGACTTGGCATGGTTTGTCTTCATCCTGCTAAACTCTCTTAGCACCTCTTCATGTCTAAGAGTAGGCAGAGTGCAATCAAAGTGCATTTGGGAGGCAGCCTCTTGCCTGTGTTCCCAAAACTTCTTGGGCATTATCTAGCAAAGTCCATCTACACTCAGACAAAAACTTGCTAACCATTTATAATGGATGACACTGGAATGCTGCTTTGGCCTGAGCCTTGGCCCTTTGTAGTTGGTATTATGAATGCAGCTATAATAGTATGAAGTATAGCAGTTATCTCTACTTGGAAACACTGACGTTGTGGTTTCTTTCACTGGAATTTTTCCTTAACACTATAAAGATTCAGAAGGCTGGAGAAATTGTTGCTGGGCAGATAGCTTGCTGCAGGAAATAAATGTGCTGAGAAAAGGGAACTGATGGCAGAAGGACAAGTGTTCCTGAGGCATGCTTGGTGTACTAGATACTCTGCTGGGTACAGATTTCTGATTCCCTCTAGGGTTGCCCTGGTATGGTCTGAAGTTACATACAGCTGATTTCCCTTTGCTGTTAATCATGTGAGGGAGGACAGGGTCAGTGATTTGAAGAAAATTTTTGTATACCAAAATTCAGTCTGGTGACATTGACAAAGTTCCAGGCTCTGTAAACAATTGCTTTTGCAAGGTCCTCTCTTGCCACTTGGATCCTGGAATTTTCTGAGTTTCTGCTATTATACATGACATAACAGTTTTACTCGTGCAGTTGTAGAGTTATCCTCATCCAGAGATAAGAGTTCCTGATAGGGAAAGATGAATAAGGGTATTTCATGGTTCAGGAATATGTTCTCTGAATTAACTTTTAAATATACAGCAGCAGTAAGCCAAAAGATAGAGTTTTCTTCTGTAGTTTGCATCATTGTGTGCTTGATGCATTAATTCGTGACATCACATTTATTTTATCTGAGTCTTTATATGAGTGCTCTATCTACAGCTACCTATGAATGATATGAAAAGAGGATTATATGAGGATACACTTACTAGGATGGAATACATATATCTTCTTCCCATAGATCCATCTTGCAACCATTTATTTTTGTTGTTTTTGTTTAAAAGTATTGAGTGTACTGGAAAAAGTTTTCAGCCCTGTTCTTGCACCAGGAGTGGGAATTATAATTGAATCAGACCAAAGAAATTGTTAACTCTGATAATGCACTGTAATCTGCTAAACTATGCTTTTAATCCTTTCAATGTGAACATGAATTTACAAAATCAGCGGTCCATAGAACAGGAGTTGACATGCAAGGTTAATTATTAGTTACCCCATAGTTGTTTTGAAACACTTAATGCAGATTAAAATACAATGATTTTTCTGTTTTTCACTCTAGAGACTAGCTTGCCTTTATTTTCTCTTTCTTTACAAAGTGTGCTCAGTTTGGAAAACATCTGAGGATTAGAACAAAAGCACAGAAAGAAAAAACTTTTGGTCAATACAAAATGGATAAAAGACTTAAATTATTGCTATAAGGTCATTTTGCATGTAGAGCATCAAACAGTAGTCTTCCTTCTCATCTATAGTTCCTTTAAAGCTATAAAGAGCCTTAAACAATAACTAGGTTTAGCTTTCTTCTGCTCAAGACTACAAGCAGCGTATGACTGGAATGGCTTTCTGTTTTCTTTTTTGGAAACACTGGAAAAAATAATGCTTCTACACAGAAAACTGGAATGATCAGAATTTTTTGTAGAAGAAGGATACAGGGTTGGATTACTGAATCTCAGTGAGCTTTGGTCCAGTTTGAGTTTATATTTGTTTACATGGCAAAATAAAGAGTGCTTTTTCTTTCTCGTGCAGCATTTACCTGTAGTAGATACATTTGAGCCTCAGCTTTAGGACTCTGCACTTACCTTGCCAGGAAAAAAAAAATTTTGCTGGTTAACTAATTCTACATACTATGATTTTCAAAGTTCTGAAACTACTAATTTCAAAAATAAATTCAGAAAAGCTTTGATAATTACTCTAAAGATAAATTTTCTTGTGAACATTTTGTATTTTCTTCAGATTTTAAAATTTCTTCACAACTTCAATATTGATATTAAATATTTGGGTTTTGACCAAAGTTTTGTACCTTTCAAAGTCTGAGGATTTTATGGTTACCACTCAGGTACTTTTCTTGTGGTTTTCCTCTCTATTTTGAATTATCCTCTTTAGTACTCACCTCATTTCTCTGTGCCTTACCCTTTGTTCCACTTCACTCTTGGTTATAGAAGATTTTGGTACCAGAATCAAAAAGGGCTGGGCTTCTTCCTTGGAATTGTAGGATATGAAAAACTTCACTCCCCTAATGTGTTCCTGAACAACAGCAGCCACATGAGGGAATCCACTTTCCCATTTCACTCTCCTTCCTCTTCACATCACTACTGGAGAATGACATGATGGCTGGTAGCTCCAGGATGGCCAGAACTGAAAGGACCTCCAATCAAGGTTAGGTGGAAGGTAGTAAGGCTGACAGCAGACTTATATCTGCACTAGAGAAAAATAGCACATCTACATTTGTATTATATTAAAAATTTCCTGACTTTCCAGCTTTAGCTATTGCAAAAGGCATACTTTGTGAGAAAATTTTCATTTCAACTAAAATGTAGGTCTTTTGAGAAGTTTCACAATGGAGCACTATTAAGCAGTCATTAGTGACTCTGTGGGAGAAATTATTACTTCCATACTGCTTACATAATGCCTGAGGATGCCTGTAGCATCCTCTGGCATAAACCATGTTATTTCAATGTCACTTGACATAGTTAAATAGCTGTTGAGATGTAGTTGGAATGCTATTGTTGTTAAGCAGCAGATTCAAATTTTGGCCTTCTGAGGGTCTGTAAACTCTTACAGTTTCATAGGGAAGGTATTAAATGGTTGAAAACAAGGTAACTAACTCTAATTATAAATAGGCAAAGCGGTTTGTTGGGACTCTTTTACCTCACTGCTGGCAGTTCTCCCTTGGAGAGAACAACGTTTAAAAGTACCACTTCATCGTTTTTTCTTAGAAAAATTAAGTTGGCACTTGTGCAAAAAAATAGATGTTTTATTTATTTAGTTCAATTTTTGTCTTTGCAGTCAAACTGAAAGAAAGTGGGAGAAACATGGAAATTTTCTCTTTTGTTTCTAAATCGAAAATATTCTTCATTCTACTCTAATTGTTGTGTCAGTTAACCTGATGTTTGCTTCATGTTATGCTTGCCAATCCAAGTAATTACCAAACTCATTTGTGATTTAAACCTTTCTAAGCAGGTCACCATGGCAGGAAGCCCAAAGGAAGCAATTCTCAAACATCAGTGTGTCATTCCCAATCAGTGGAATTTAGCCACACTTCCTAAGCTGCTTAACCATTTTCTTTCATATTTGCTGAGATTTAGTGTGATTTAATTTTTCATATCATGTCTGCAGAAAATACTGACTGCCATCTTTGCTTTTTGCATCCCTGGTTTTTCTTCAGTTATTTAACCTTTAAATTACTGACATTTAGAGAATGTATATCTATCCCATCCTGTGGTTTTGAAGTGAAAAGAGAGCTTGGACCACTGCAGTATTAATTTAACTTGAAGTTTAAAACTTGCCTACGAAACTGAGCAGCCTGTTCATGTATATGCAGACCAGCAAACATATGTTGTTAAGGATTTAGGATGCAATACATGTTTTCCAAACATTGGCAATAGAGGTTAAGTAGCCAGTGGCCTAAGATTTGATGCTGTAGTCCCCTCTGACAGACTTCTCAGACATGCCTTTTTGTTTTGGTTCATTTATAAAGAGGGAGCTGGGAGATTACCTTGGTTGTGGTAGTAATATATCAGACAACCTGAAGCTTGATGAGAATACTGTTTCCACCATTTTAAATTACATTCAGTTAAATAACTTTCTGAGTCTTCAAAGATAATTTTCTTTGGTTTCCCTATCCTGAAGTGTATCTTTCATTACCCTAACAATTATAACTAGTTTAATTTTTTTAACTAGTTTAGGTTGTGTGGTTTTTTTTGGTTTTTTTTGTTTTTTTTTTTTTTTTTTTTTTTTTTTGTGATATTCATTTAACGTCACTCTACTGAAATAATGGATAATTTTCCAGGGCTGTTGGTGTGGTGGTATTGGTAGTGTGGTAGGATGAGATGTCCTTGCCTCCTTTTGTATGTGTTTAGGTACTAGAATGCATGTTTTGTATATATAATTTCAGAGATGTTCCACAAATGGTGAGTCGCAGTTTACAGTTAAGATACGGGTAAGGGGGTTAGCATTGCACAGGCCATATCACTGTCAAAAGAACAACAAGGATCTCCATCCTGCAACATACACTTTTTGTCCAGTAAAACTAAGCCTTTAGATGGATGTGACTAAACTTTCTGACCTTGCACAATTCTGCAGTGTTTGTACAGAGTAGCATGGTCTCCCCTCTCACTTACAGACTACACAGCTTAGCCAAACATAACCTCTGGCTGTCAGCAAATATCCCAGTGTTAGTTCATACTGAACAGTGTAGACAGTAACCTGAATAAAAATGGACTTCTATGGACTTAGTGTACTAAACCTGCTCTAGGCTTCAGTTGACACTATAGATGCAACCAGTATGTAAGGTCTCTGTCCCTTATACTTGGCCACAGTATCACCCTTGAAGAGGACTGCAGCTATTGGGCTGCTTGTTGTGCTTGAAGCATGGCACATTTAAGAGGGAGGTTCATTTCATGCTACATTGATCTTGTACCATTATCCTAAGCAGCACTCTTTAATTATTGAGAAAGCTGAAAAGGGACATTTAAAATCTAAAAAAAAAAAAATAAAATTGCTATATACTTATTCTAGGAAATAGTAATTTCTATTTTTGAATGCTTTTTAGTTCTGTGTCAAAGGAAGTGTCCTGTTGATGCTTCCATGGGTAAATCCCTGAAATTAATAATGCCAGTGAGATTTTGGATGAAAACAGTTGTGGTCAGTTAAAGCCTCACAAGCATATAATCGATAAACGGGTGATGTTTCACAGAAGACTTTGAAATGCAAGGTTCAAAAATGTTCATTCCAAAGTGTACTTTGTTTTTTCTTATTCAGCAGAGATATAATTCCTTATGGCACTGCTATTGAGTATACTAAAAATTGGTATGATATATATTATAAAAACACAATTCTTAAGTAGAGGAGAGTTTATTACATTATACATTGAATTAGAGATTGTACTCTTTCAAGAGATTGTAATTAGTGTTTGATTATCTTGGCAGCTAAGTGAGATGCAGATTACCTAGGGAGTAATTTTATTATTGTTCTACTTAGATTGATCAACAGGAAATCAATATTCCAGTTGTTTTAGCATGAGAATGAATTCTGTAACTGCTTGTGGGAATTCTACGAAAGAATCCAGTCTTTAGAATTCAGTGAGGAAGAAAACATCACAGACAACTTAAAGAAAGGTCTACTGTAAATCCTATAATGTCTCCTTATGCATGTTGAATTCCAAGATAATAGATCTAAATATAGATCTAACAAAACAGTAAGAGACCCATTAACTCTTAATTTGACTGCATTGAGTGGTCCAGCAACCCTGCCTTGGACTAAAGAGAAGGTAGATTTTGTTGTAGCCAGAGTCCAGCCCATTGGCTGTGGTACTGTTCAGCATCATGGTGCTGTTTCATCCTGCTGCCATTTCACAAGTGCCTTGCTGCCCTTTGGGAGAATGAGCCCAACCTCAGCTGTACTCACAAGCTGAGTGATAATACGCTTGATGGAAATCAATTATAATAGTGAGTAACTTAGAGCACAGCAGAAGATTCATCTGATGCAACTACAGATGTCAATGTTTGAACCATTTATTGCAGAAGCCCTCTTAGAGGCTATGGGGAAAGTGTAGATAGTTCTAGGACATGATTTATGATGTATTTAAATAGTTTACATGAGGCCATTTCAAGATGTTGGGGTTTTTTTTCATCTCCTATAAAGGGAAGCAAGTGTAACTAGCTCAATGCAAATCCTGTCCCAGGGCCATTTCAGTCAGATGCAACTTGAAGGAAGCTTCACAGTCTTCTAATGATGCCACAGACCACTGAGATTCTTGATTGTTGTTTGTGTTACAGACTTCCTGCTACTCATAAAATTTATTATACAATTCCTTTTTATATTTATAATACATAGGTTTGAAGTGATTTGTCCTTACAGACATAATGACAGTGTTTATGGGAAATATGATCCTTTTGTATTTGAGTCTTCTGTATATTAGCCTTCTCCTTTACCACTTGAGAAAAGCATTGATTTTAGAAAAGATGCCTGTATTGTATATTTGACAAAAGATTTTTTTGCATTTAAAATAAAGTGGAAGATTTTTTTGGCATTCTGTATGACTAGCAGAATCTTTGATGTGTTTAAGATGTTCATTATATGACATTTGGTCTGTGGAAGGTGGCATTTCTTTTGTTTTATAGCTCTATAGCAATCAGACATGAATGTTATGACATATACAAGGAGATGAGTTTCTAATACTGATCATAATTTTAATTCCTCTTTTTCCTGCATCAGAAATGTGGAAGTATTCCAGGTCAGAGATGTAGTACAGAATTATGTGATTAAATAATGGATTTTCAAAAAGGTTAATGTATTTCTGGATTGTAAGCTGAAAGTGATTTGGGGAGGAAAGGCTTTTTTTTTCTTTCCCCCCCCATGAAGAATCTTCTTGAAACTATACAAAGTATTTTAAAAGGACAATCATTTTGGCACCAAAGGATATTTTGAAGGACATTAATGGGAAAGTCTGATTATGCTTGGTACTCTGATCTTTCTAGAATACTTGATCATTTCTTAAATTGTAGAGGTATCTTTCCTTAGCTTATAAGAGCTATCATTGCGTTTATGATCTGGTGTAAAAGGCCGTATCTGCCATCTCCTTTTATTGCTCAGTATGTCACAATATTTCACAAAATAAGAAAAGTGTCTCAAGTGAGATGTAGGCTTGTGCTGAGAAAGTGTTTAATTTTATCTCTACAGGTGAGAGTAAATGTATAAAAGTTTTTGAGCTGTTCTGAAAGGTTTAATAACAAGAAACAAAGTCCAGAAATTGTTTAAAATCTTTGAAAATTTGACTTAAGGTCAGGTATACCCAAGTATATATTCAAATGGCTGCATTAGGAAATGGAGATAAAATGCTACTGTAAATATGGTAATCTGAATTGATAAATATATCTGAAGATATAAAATAAGAAGCCAGTAAAAAGCATGTTTATCACTATTATGAATGGGGATTTCTAAAGGTTACCCTTCCTTATAAAAGTCCATAATTCTTTATTTTTTTTAAAACCTGTATGAGTTTCTTAAGTGTGACTTCTGCACACAGTTTTCATATTTGGGATCATGGGCTTTTAAGTATGTGGTCTTGTGGGAGTTCAGCTGATGAAACTAAGCAAAAACCTAGGGCTCAGGAGGTATGTCACAGGTGTCTCAGTGAAGTAAATGTGTTTGTGACAGATAACTCTCAGGTGTGATCCCCCGAAGGGAACTTGAGGGTGCATAATCACTCAAGAGTGATTTTGTTGAACCATTTAATGCCAACTAAATATTGTATGCCATTTTTAACTAAAAACCTTTACATATCTCAAGAAGGTTCTGTATTTTTAATGCATGTGATATTTCTGCACTAATAAACAGAAGTCTTGATTAAAACCAACTGCTAAATAGTCTAATACACCAAACATTAAGAAAAAATAAATCATACTTTGTTCCTTGTTCACAGGAAATATTTCAAGAAGTAACAATGTCCTTCTCTTTCCTATAAGGGTAGCAGAGGGGAGACAGGTCCTGCGGGCCCTCCAGGTTTACCAGGGAAATTGGTAAGGAGTTTATTTCCATGTTTTGTGCTCATATTTTTTCCAAGAAGCTATGGTATCATCTGAAACTACATTTATCCATTATCCATGCATGCAGGGAACTGAAAATAAGGTTAAAATAAGTTATTTTTTGAGTTTCTTCCTCAGTTATCTGTGACTGTGCTAATATTAGCAAATGCTGTTTTAAAGTATGTGGAGATGTATGGGACTTTTAATTCTTTTTTTTAAAAAAAAACCCAAGCCATAAATCCTGTGGTGTGCAAAGTTGGGCTGCACAGTCCTGTGTGGGCTGCCTGCACGCAGGGAACAGCAGCAGTGAAAGGCTCTTTCTGCTAACAGCAATGGGAAGCTGATGGATGGGGCAGATTATGAATGCTGCCTTACACCAGTGCTCCAGCAGTATTTACACAGGAAAAGTCAGAAGGAGAGCTGGGGAGGTCTGGCTGAAAGGGCCTGCTGTTCCAGAGGAATGTGCAAATTGCAGACTGTGAGTTCTTAGGAAGGATTTTTAAGAGGACTAGGGGCTGGAAAGCTCTGTAAGTCATTTCTGTTGTGTTCATCAGCAACAAAATCATTGTAAGATGCTGTTTAAAGGGCTCTATTTTGGATCAGCTCAATTTTCATCAGATAAGCCTCTTTCATCAAGTTAGGAATATTACAGGAATAAGATTCTCCTCCATCTCCTTGTCAGGGTCTGACCCTTAGTTGTTATTTCTAAAACAGACAGGTTAAATTTACATCCTTGATTTATTTCCACAGGGTCCCCAGGGTGCTATTGGACTTCCTGGACTGCCAGGTCCTCCAGGCCTACCTGGTGGTAAGGGTGACCGGGTAAGAAATGCACACTCATACATACAGACTGCAGTTTGGTTTCAGGAGTAAATGCAATAATTTGAGCATTGTTTGAAGTTTTTACATTAATTTATGTCTGGTTTCTTGTTTTGTATATTTGTCTGTTAGCTGCTTGAGAGAGGTGCACTGGTTGTCCACTTGTAGGTCATATGTTATACAGGAAGAGTCTTTACAGTGTTACTTAAGGGACTGAAACAAGATTAGTGGCTTAAATATCTCCTTTTTATTGTTTTTTATGAGTTTTAATTATTCAGAAGCCTAAATCATAGGTCTTTGTAAATCAGTGTAATCATTGTAAATCTGAAATTGTAAGCCAGGGTTTCTAGTCAAAAAAGAATTCTGGGATGTCAGCCCTGGCCTATAGTAGATGCAATGCCTGTTAAGTACATCTTAGAACCTACTATGGAAATGCATGGGCTAATGTAGCTAATGAGAAACCTATGCATATATGCATAATTACAGGGTATAAGTACCTCTGTTAGTATTTTGTCAGGAGGGAAGAACTGGTCCCTGAGGATCTCACACACTTGCAGAAGATATCTTGCTTTGCTGAATAAATTCCAGTGAAGGCTGTATATAAAACCAAAAATATTCCTTATCTTCTCTTGCTTCTAGAGGGCTACAGGGGGTGGAATTCACTCACCAAGCTTCAGCAGCTGCATTCCTGGTATAATTCTTGAAAGGATAAAACAATACAAGTCTTAGAGGGATTTTTCTGGACTCATTACTCCTTCTAGTTCATGGCTGGGTTGTATCCACCTAGCATTAATATGATGATTAGGTCCATTACTGTTGTCTCCTTTGCAAACCAAAGGGCCATGGGATTTTTTTAGTGTTATTAGGACAGTACTGGTCAGTGTTGAATCTACCCTAAGGGGGTGTCCCAGTTGAAGGGCATTGGGATACATCCTTATATCTGATGGAGGTGGTCTATAAGGCACTGACAGAAAGAATGCACCAGTGTCTGGGCTCCCTCTTAGTTTGTATTGGTAATTCAACCAGTGAATCACTTCAGGCAATGAGCACCTCTGTGGGGCTTGTGTGGGTTAAGACTCCTTTAAATAGACCATTGGCTCTTTCTACTATCGTGTTTGGTTGAGAATAGAAGAGGATGTGGAATACACATAGAATATCTTCCTATTTTGCCCATGACTTCACTTTCCTGTTGAAGAAATGTGAGCCATTGACACTTTGGATGACATTAGGGGCTAGCTGGCCTGAAAACCAAGAGGATAATTCCCTGATGGTGTTCTGGCCCCTAGCCTTCCAACATTTAGTCATCATGACCAGGCTTGAAACAACTTACATTTCTGTGAAGATGGACCACTATCCCAAGGAGAATTTAAAGAGCCCAATGCTATCAATTTGCCTCATGGACCACAGGGTTTTTCCTTTATTGAGATGTAGGGGTAAGGTGATCTGTTTGCAATTTTAATTTGCCCTGGGGACATTCTGTAAGGATGATTTGACATGTTTTCCTCTCTAGAGGCCAGCCTCAGGGTTGAGCTGCAAAATTAAGTGCTACTTAGCCTGTGAGGCCCAACTTCTCACAAAACTATTCTCCCAGTTGGTGCCATTCAGGATCTGCATGTCCCCGGTTTTTATGACCCTATTTCTGACTAAATTCATGTACTTGTTGATTCCATTTTATGCCTTGCTGGTCATTTTTCACATGGGCTTTTATCTATCCTAGTTTAAATGCCACTTGTCTAGCTATATCAAGTAGCAATTGCCCATTTTTGGTTCTTCAAAACTTAAGGCTTCTCACTGACAAAATGGTGTATGTGCACATGGCACAGGAGCTGACAGAACTTTTGCTCCATTTTGTGCTGCTAAAACATCTACTTTTAATTCCCTTCAAATACAAAGGAATTATGTAAAAGACAAAAAATGGCTATTTTCATATTTTGACATTTTACTCTCTTGTCCCAATGGAAGTTTTTGTAGTCAATGCAGAATCTATTCATATGGTTTCAGCAGTGATTTTTATGTTTGCCAGTAAAATAGTACACACCAAGTTTCACAAAAACAAAAGCTTCTTCCATCTCAACCTCACCTACTGTCTGGTTTGTTGCTCTGAAGGAGAGTGAGTGGAGAAAAAGAACCTCTAAAATGATGTTAGGTTTGAAATCAATGTCTTTGTGTGTGTGCAATTGGAAAACCTTAACAAACTATGATTTCGAGACACTTCAGATAAAATATTTTCAGTGCTTTTTGACAAAATTGGAATGTTAAATAGGTCTGTGATTTCCACTGCTTAGCTTTGTGGCTAATTTAGTATTGGCTCCTTGTCCTCAGGAACATGAGAACAAATCTAAATTAAACTGTAGATGCTGTATTGGTTTGTGTGCCTATATCTTATGCAGTTTAAATGGATTTCTGAAATAGAAGAAAAAATGCTACATCTCTGTTTTTTTAAGAAATTTTTTTTTACAGTTATAGTGCTTTTGGAGTGTATGTGTTTGAATGTTCAGAATGCAATGAACGTTTAAGGATGCCGTGATTGATTTTCCAACAGAACAAAAATACTAAGTTTTTCTTATATACTACACTGTTCCACAAATTAAATGCTTGCATCTGTTTGAAATTAATCAGGTAATTAATGTGTTCCTCTGTCCAAACAGGTACAATTTGTGTACAGGATTCTAGTATAGAACATAAGAATAATAATGATTTTTTGTAAAAAAAAAAAAGGAAACTTTAAGATACAATCCATTCATCTCTGAATGCAATGATAAAAATTCAAGAGACAATTCTGCTTAAAAGTGTTGAGTATGAAACAACAAGCAAGGCAAGATTTGTGGCTGAACCTGTAGATGTCTCAGTGTGCTTAGCCTGCTTTAGCAGGGCTGGTATGGCCTGCAGCAATACAGAATACTTGATTGGGCTAGAAAAAGTGGTTCACTAATTGGATTTTTTACTTGAAACTTCTAACCAATTTGCAGAGCAGACTTACAGCAACTGCAAGCATATGCCATGTAATGGGGAGATCTACTATTTGGCAGTCAGAAGCTGTACCATGCAGTGTAGCAGTGGGTTATATGTTCCATGCTAAATTACTTGCCTTTGGTCTGTCACAGCTGTATAGTAAGATTTAAGTGCTTTCATTGTCATTCTTAAAACTTTGAAGCTTTCAAATTGCATTAATGCTAGATGGGAGAGAGAGAGCTGAAGATAATTTTAGTTTGATTTTGAACCTGCAGCTTCAAATTCTGATTTATTTTTTTTTTAAATCTTTAACTTTTTAGGGTTCAGTGGGTGAACCAGGACCTAAGGGTGAACAAGTAAGTCATGTTACAGATGATGGCATTTTCAAATCACACTACCAAATGCTGCAGTACATGATGTTGACTAATTGTCTTTTTATTACATAGGGTGCACCTGGTGCAGAAGGAGACGGAGGAGAAAAGGGTGACTTAGTAAGGCATTATTTTCTCTTCACTTGATCTAATATTTTGCAGTTGTAAATTAAAACTTTCAAAGTATTGTTGGAGTGCTTCAAGCATATGGTTTGATCATTGAGGAAGCAGTTTAATTCAGGCAAAATGGGAGTGCAGATAATAAATACTCCTAATAACTCAAACTTGATGGAAATATTTGTATTGACTGTATCAGATGTAATAATTGGCTGTTGGGGAGAGGGAGAATGGTCTTGGAAGAGGTTGTGTGACTGTGATACTGCTGGAGGAAGGTGTATACACCGCAGGAGTGTGGAATATTATTAATTCACATGGGTAATGCCTGCATCGTGTGCCTTTGGGTAACTGTTTTCTTACAGAAAGAAAAATGCTCTAGTCCAGTGGCTCCTCTGGCTCCAGCAAAGCCAGAACTTGATCTTTCAAAAGAAAGTAAACTGTTCCCATTTTAAAAAAAGAGTAGCCAGGTTGTGTGCTGGAAATGAGCACTTTTTTCTGACCCTATGTAGTTCTGAAAGGCTTTCAAAGTTAACTAACTGCCCTGGTGAGCTTTATGTCCAATAATGCAGCTTTACCATCATTACACAGATTCCCAGGAAGCAAAGCCATGAGTTGTTTAAGTGTGCTGCCACTTAATCTGTTTTTAAAGCAGTAACGGTTGTTATTTCTGTTTCTCTTATGGCTTATTTATTAACAGACAGAGGGACCTTTCTGACCTTTAGAGATCAATTATTTCACCAATGGCATTTAGGAACTGGGAAAATCCAGTTTTTTGAAAGTTCATAGAATTGTAGAATGTCAGGTTGGAAGGGACATCAAGGATCATCTGGTCCAACCCTTCTAATATGATATGTCTCAGCACCCAATCAATCTCAGACTTAAAACTTTCCAAAGTGGGGGAATCCACCACTTCCCCTGGGAGACCATTCCTCTGTCTGACTGGCCTCATAGAGAAAATGGCCTCTTGTTTTCAACCAGAATCTCTCTGGAAGTACCTGGTGCCCTTTAACCCTTGTCTTATCCATGTGATTCCTTGTAAACAGGGAGTCTCCATCTTCTTTGTGACTGTCCTTTAAATACTGGAACATTATAATGAGGTCTTCTCTACACCTTGTCTTCTCAAGGCTGAATGCACCCAGTTTTCTCAGCTTCAGTTTCTCCAAGAGCAGTATGAAAACACCAAAGAAGAAGCATTAATCTGTTTCATAGCTGATTACAAGATTTCAAGACTTTTTTTCCCCAGTTTAGAGGGATAAACTAAAAACTTCTGACTAGTGGGAACCAGGTTGCTGGGAACAAGAACTTCTAAGGATTTGGCTTCTTCAGAGCATGCTGAAACCTTCCTGGTTTCTGCTGCACTTTTTTCAGGCTAACATAACACTGTAAAATATGTGTAATTCTGTCAAATTAGAAAAACCTGTTTAAATAATGCTTCCTCTAAAGAGGTTTTCAAGCAATCTGCTATCTAAAGTTGTCCTGTGCTGTAGCTGTGGTTTGAGAGGTTACAATCATGTGTCTAATTTGAAGATAAGCAATACAAACCCAATTGAATAAACATGCTGTCTTATTTGCCCCTTATAGAAATGGTTTTGAGAGAGGAATTTAAAAAAAAAAAAATCTGAAATTTAAGTTTTAGTTCAAACTGAATTTCAGTTAATTTGAGGTGCAATTTTGTATAAATTAACTAGATCTGTGAATGTTTTTTTAATAGTGAAAAATGTCATGTGTACTGTATTTGTAATTTTTTATGATAATGGATACTCTCTCTTAACATGGTTTGTCTTATTTTTGCCTAGGGTGATATGGGATTACCAGGGGCAAAAGGAACTGTAAGTGTAATAAACAACTCTTTTAAAGGAATATGGAAATCTAGTAGATCAGATAGATCGTTTTCTGATTTAAGAAAAGACAGACAGTGAGTTGGTCTCTTTACTGTACTTAAATTGAATGCTTTTCAACAGCATTTCTTCTCTTTAAATTTTGAATACAGTTAATATTAAAATGAGTCAGCTTTGGAAAGGAATTCACATCCTGAATGTGAATACTTTACATAAAAGAGAAGTATCATTCAGCAGCAGTTTTTCTGGCCAACTAATTTTTTTTTTTTTTGTAAAGAAATGAATTAATTCTTTGTATATTAGGTGTTGTATAGAAAGGAGGCTCAGTGCAATGGCTGCATACAGTTTGTAATCTTTACACGGTGAAAAAGCTGTCAGCAGGACTGTGATGCCTGTGAAAGCAGAAATATTTTTTGGCCATATTATTTTATTTTATTTTTAAGAAATAGCAAAATTGTAGCTTCGATGTGGAAGATGAGCAGAAACTTGTATGTCACATAAGAAAAAGAGTTTGAGAGCCACTGAATGCATTATTTTTTTCAGGATCACTGAATTGTGGAATTATTACAGCAGCTGACAATTTGGGCTGTGGTCTGAACTGATCAGCAGTTCTGCCAACAGGAAGCTGAGTCTGACTGTAACAAAAAACTGTAACAAAACCAGCTTGTGTTCTCAGTGGCCTCTGTGACTTTGGGACTGAGCTAGAGAGCGTGTGCTGCTGCTGACATCTTAGAAGAAGGACATAAGAAAGAAAGAGTAGAGCAGAAATTTATAGTTTTATCCCCCTAGATATTTAAAATCCACATCTCTTGATGAGCCCCTGGAGTGCTTGTCATCCTCTTGGGTACATACACAGACATCGGGGAACCTTGTAACTCACCAGGCTGGGATGAAAGGAATGGTGGCTTCTCGGTTATATAGCACACGAAGGGAACTTTGCTGTCTTACTATGTCCGTCGAAGCATGTTCTTTGGGTTTTCTTCTGGCAAGCATGGATGGAACTGAAATGGCTCCATCTTGTGGATTTAACTGAAAACACAGTTGGGTAATTTGTTCTCTAGCATCTTTCAGCGGGTGGTCTTTTTTTTTCTGCCCAGTAGATTTGGGAAGCCATAGGTAGGTAGGATTTTTTGGTTTTGTTTTTTTGGAGGGGAATTTGATGTGTGTGGTTTTTTTGTTTTGGGTTTTTTTTTTGTTTGTTTGTTTTTTGTTATTATTTTTCTTTTTTGTACTACTATTGATTAATAGTAATATAACTAGTTCTGAGAGTAACAGAGAGGTTCCTGTTGGCATAGTTCTCACTCTGCACAACATTTAATCACTTTTAGAAGATTTACTGGAGCAGAAGCTGTAGATTTATTTACTAAATGTACTTAAGTTGTAGCCATATCAATCCTTTCATTCCCCTGGGCTAAGGATGCTTATGCCAGTAAAACAGCTCTTTCTACTCCTTCCCTCAGTGAAATAAGCTGGCACCACAGCTGCTCAGGCAGTTTGTCAGCCTCAGTTTCTGTGAGGATGTTCCTCTCCCCGTGCCAGCAGAATCAGTTGCAGGCACTAGAGCCTGCGTGCAGTGTAAACAAAACAGAAAAGTGTGTTCCCAAGCAGTCTGGGGTTAGATGGTACAGCCTTATACTGTGGTACTCTCCATGAAAGGGCACGAAAGACATTTGGTGCAAGCAGGGGGCTGGGATTCTTGTAATTAAGGAGCACTGAATGTCTTGAATCACTGCTCATGCCATACACGAAGGCAGAAGTAGAAAGCAAATACAGGAGATCTGCTCCTTGACAAAGAAACCCCAACAACGTCTTCTTTATGTCACTGAAGATGCAAATTTGCCTCCCTTGACAGCATACTTTCTTCTTCCACTTTTCTCCTTCAAGTGAAGAATACAGACTTCTTTTAAATTTTTTTCAAACCACACAAATTTTTACTCCAGTCACTTATTTATAAAGAAGTTCTTCAATTGCTTTGCATTTTTGGATAGCTGCTGCCACCATTTGGTATGTCAGAATGAGTCAAACACTAGCAGTCCATGGAAATTCCTGTCTTTCCTTGTCAGGTTGGTAATCCTGGAGAGCCTGGTTCCCGTGGGCCTGAGGGAAGTCGGGGACTGCCTGGAATGGAAGGACCACGAGGCTCACCTGGACCACGAGGCTTGCAGGGTGAACAGGGTGCTCCAGGTCTGCCTGGCAGCCAAGGCCCAGCTGTAAGTACTGGTTTTATCTAACTGGTATCTCCTGAACACTTAGCTGTCACTCGCACCACTCCTGTTCTTGCATCAGGACATCCATATACGTGCAAAACCCGAGTGGCACAGTAGAGTTTGAAATAGACTGTACCTCTCAGCAGACAGATTTGTGCACCAGAGAATTCTTAGGCTTGTATACAGCTGGGCCCTTGAATCCTCAGCTTTCTGTTCAGTTGCATTTTCTTACATCCACCTGTAGTGTGCATGTACCAGGTTTGATACATGGGTGTATCACGTTCTGTCTGCCTTGATAGTCAAAATGCCTGCAGCTGGAAGGCCCAGCACTTTCAGGGACTGGAGCATCTTTTATTGGCCAGCCAGCATTTTTCACATCAGGAACACTTATAAATGCATTGTGATACCAACTTTTTTTTAACTATTAATTTTTTTAATCCTAGGGAAAAGGACCAAGCGATCAGCACATTAAGCAAGTTTGCATGAGAGTCATGCAAGGTAAATATGCTAAAAAGTATTTGGTGTTTCTTGTGCATTTAAGCCAGGATAATGTACTGCTGTGGAGGCAAACAAGATTTTCCCAGATTTTCCAGAACAAACAGCATGGCCTCAGCAGGAGACCTGACAGAAAAACTTCCTAGCTCCTAGTCTAGGCTGTCTTCATTACATTCCTCTGGAGAGACCCTTTAATTGCCAGTACTGTCATGATTTAAAAAAAAACCACAAAAACCCAGAAGAACAAAATAAGATGAATTAATGCAACTGGGTCCGTGGAACACTAGCAGCTTAAAGACAAGTGTAACATGTTCAGTTCCTGAGCAGATTTTGCCAGTCAATTGTTGTTCCCAGTCTTCCTCATGGATCTGCTAGCAAGAGTTCCTGTATTATTTCAGATCTGGGCTCATCCCCATACCCATTCTTAGTTGCAGACACAAAATAAACAGATTTGCCAAGTCATGCAGACTTTATAGCAAATGTCATATGGTGTTATGTGTGGCTGTATCCAGAGAAAGTTACTTCTAAGGCAAGCTTAGAAGATGGATTTGAAGTCTAGAATAAAAACTTTTAAGCAAAGAGAGGACTGCTCTCATGCTTGTGCAGCAGTGGCCTGAAAGGGAGGGTGAGAAAAAGGCAGAAGCTATCTTGGCCCACTCCAAGGAATGGCAAGGAACCTGGTGCCTAATGAAGAGCAGTGCTCCTGCCGATTTACCTTATGAGGAATGTAAATTTTTCAGCTGTTTCTCAAACTTGAGCTGATGAGCAACAATTTGAGGCATGTCTTTCATCTGAAAAAGAAGGCCCGGACTTCTTTTTGCAGGCCAGTGTAGATGACTGCCGTCATGCTTTTCAGCTGTTCCTTCCTGCAAAGATGGGTCTTAGTAAGGCTTAAAGAGTAGTAACAAGCAGATATATTCACCATTTTAAGAGGAAGCAATTGCAGGGGGTAATTTTTCTTACCAAATGGTTGAAATTTAAATGACATGAATTGAAAATTAAAAGGAAATTTATAAGTAATCATATCCTTTAACTTCATCTTGCAAACATGAAATGTTTAAGATGTAGGCTTCAGAGTGTGTCTATGCAGTTTTCCTGTAGTAGTACTAAGATAATGTTTGTAGAAAATATTGTAAATAGCAAAGTATCTAAGGAAGGTGCTATAGTGCATTTCTGTAGCAGAAAATACACCTTTGGTGAACATGAGAATCTCTCCATTCAGATCCACTTACTGCTTAATTCTGTGCTCCTGTTCCTTGCAGAGCAGCTAGCTCAGCTGGCAGCCAGTCTTAAGAGGCCAGAATTGGGTGCTCCAGGTCTTCCTGGTCGACCAGGGCCACCAGGTGCCCCAGGGCCTGCTGGTGAAAATGGCTTCCCAGGACAGCTTGGACCCCGTGGCTTACCTGGCCTCAAAGGTCCCCCTGGTGAGATTGGTCGTAAAGGCCCTAAAGGTAAGAAAATTGGCTTTCAGTTCTTGTCTTGTCTGTTTTTTTGTGTAGGGTTTTTGGTTGGTTTTTTTTCCTTTGGATTAGTGGCGATGGATGTACATTGTACACATGTGAAGTTCAAAAAGAATTGGGAACTTAAGCTGTTTCCTGTTACCTCAGTTGCCCCAGTGATTAAAGAGCACATTGGCCTCAGCAAGACTTGCTTATAAATCTGTTTTTTTTCCCATCAAATCACTGAACCATGAGAAAGAACAGGCACCTGCCTTGAACTAGAAGGAAGCATCTGAGTCAGATCCCTAATATTAATTTCCTTTCTCATGGACTTTTGAGAGTTGAGCTTTTCATTTGCTGAAAAGTTCCAGCAGTGACTTTGTTCCACTTCTTTTTCCTCCTCTCAGACTGTTTTTGGACATCACTTCTGCAAGACTTGTGGTCCCAAAAGCTAGCACAAGCAGTCAGGTTTTGCTGTCTCTAGCCTGCTTTTCTAAGTCAATCCCATTTTTCAGATTTCAAGTGAATGGTAACAATCTGCCTCTTTTATTTGGCTATAGTACTTGAGCCATTTAATATCATTGCACCATTTACCACAATCTATTGATTCTTTGGCAAGAACAAATCCATAATAAAACCAACTGTCTTTACATTTCACAAAAAAACTTTGATCGAAGTTAATCTCTTTTTGTTCCTGGCTCAAGAGGGTTTACCTGCCTCTGAAGGATTATATAGTAGAATTTTCTTCAAAGTCTTACAACCACTATGTCCGAGTTTCTATTTGGCAGTGGTATCAATTTGTTTTCTTGAAGGAAGGCTTTATTTAGAAATTGTATTTCTGCACAAAGCTGGTTTGTTGCTGAATTAGAGCATTTACTTTTGTCTTGAGTTTTATTTGAAAGTGAAATTGGAAAATCTTTGAGACAAGGAATAGCATACAGACAAAGCAAACCTTAAAAGCTTTGATGCTGCAGCTCTGCTACTGTTTTCATTTAATGTAATGTCATATGTATTCACAGAAGTAACAAAAATGGGGATACAAAGGTGATCTGATATGCTGGATTTGATTCATCACACAGCAAGGTTCACTGTGTGAATATTAAAAAATATCAACATTAATATTAACATTAATTAAATATTAATAAAATATTAATATTAAAATATTAAAAATATTAAAGACTATAAAAATATTAAAAAAACCAAACCACAGAGCATTAAAAGAACCCCAGACAAGCAAAATGTTTTGTTTCCTATCTTAATTGTCATCAGATTACAGGCTACCTCACAGTAAACCTTGAAATACAATTACAGATACAAAAGAAGTGGGAAATGCTCTCATCTGCAAGACCAATCATGATGGTACATGGCAGGCACCCTGACAAGAATCTCATTGCTGCTTCTGACTTCCTGACAGTTCCACAGAGGGCAAGCAGATGACCTGACTTTGCCTATTCATTTGGAGAGCTGTGTGAGATGGGAGTGAGAGGAAAAGGGCACCTAGGTAGGAGATGTGATAAAAGGAAAAAGGAAAAGGTTGAGAATGGTTAAGAAGGGCATGGTAAGGAGTAGAAACACAGGAATGTGATACTTTGGGAGCAGAAGATACAGAAGTACAGTGATTTTAACAGCAAGGTCAAAAAGAATTTGCTCAAGGAAGGATATTATAGGGACTTTAGCGAGCAATTTCAGGTAGTAAAAGAGAGCAAAATCAGAAATAAGAAGCTGGAGAAGCAATCAGCACTATCCCAAAGCATTCAGAAGCCGGGAGTAGCTGAAGCATCACAGGTAACCTGACACTGGTCCTGGTAGCTGTATTTCCAAAGACTGAATTTCCATGTTGACTAGGAAGTGTGAAGCACAGAGATGGGATTCCTCCCTTAGTACCCTGTGTGCATCTTGAAACTTGGAGTTCTGTACCAACTCATCTGTTCCTTTATAATAGAGCTTCCTTGTTCTCTGCTGTGCCATTTCTACACAAGCCCCAAACCTGAGTCTATTCCAACTCTCCTCACTACAGTACAAGAAAGTATGGAAGTGTAAAATAAAGGTCATTGAAACATTACTAGGCATTTATTTCAGATTTTGACTTGCAGAAAAAAAAAAAATCAAGAGTTTGCATAAAGGGTATCAGCAAGTGGTAGCTATATGTACTTCTGTGGAATATATTCAGTGAACAGAATTTGACTTTAGAACTAAAAATAAAAAAAAAGCTTCCTCTCACTAGGATGCTTCTTGTTTGGAGCAACACACATTTGAAGAAAAGCTGGGCACCCCTGAAAAAAAAAGTCTCCATAATAGCAGTATACAAGAACAAAGTCCTTTGTTTTACTTTTATGAATGTCTTGTGTGGATGTAAGCAGAATACTGGAATGTGTGCAAGCCAGTTTCTCTTTTTTCTCTGCAGTGTCTCAAGGCCCAACACTTGAAAGTTTTTTTATTAGAGGAGTTCACATGGTCTTGCAAAAGCCGTTTGTCAGTACTCTTAGTCTGTATTCCAAAACAGCTTGTGTAGTTCTGGGTTCAGCTTCCTTCTGTTATATTCTCTATGGCATATTTCATGTGCTACTTGTTTTCTAGTCCTAGGTAGTTTCCCCCCCCCCCCTCTCCAACATGTCTACTTCTGTGTATAACTTAAATGAGGGGAAAATAATCCAAACAACCCCCAAACCTCTCACATGGATATGTGTCGGGACATTTTTCATCATCTAAAAGATTCAGAGGTGCTAAGAATATATACAGCCCCCTGAATTCTTTGCTTTTTAGTCATTCATCTCTGAGAGGGAACTTTACTGAAAGTAATGCTTCAAGCAGGCTGTAACTAATATGTCCTGCATTTGCTTTAGGTGAACCAGGGGAAAGAGGAGAAAGAGGATTTCCAGGCAGAGGACTGAAAGGTTACCCTGGACCAAGAGGCCTTCCAGGTAAATATAAAAAGGATGAGGATAAAGAAAAGATGTAGTAAAAATTTATTCAGAACTGATACCTCAAGCTGCCTTGAAAAGATAAAAGGTGTCCATTAACCAATGTGCTTCCCAACAGAATACTTTAAAGTTTTTATTTCATAGGTAATAATACAATCCCAAATCAGAATTAAAAGTTCTCTTATGAAAGAGCTACTACAGTACTAGTGTCACTGTAGAAAGTGTATACACTGTAGAAAAATGTATACAAAGAATTTAAAAAAAAAAAAAACAACCAGTCACATGTACCTATAGGTGATTGCTTCTTTAATTTTTTAAATATCTATTCATTTATGTATAAAATAAAAATGCCCACAAACCCTAGATTATCTCTCTTGAAGCCACAGCACACTTTAAAAATCTCCATTCATAATTTAGGACATTAAGGTTATAATTGTCCTTTAATTTTTTGGCAATTAATTCTGTTATGTGCAGGGCTCCAGGACAGATTCTCTCTGTTAAGTGCAGCACAACTGGCCTCTAGTGGCCAGGGAATGAAAATAAACATGTTCTTTCCATCGGTAGCTCTACGTTTCTGTGTATACATAGACTGGAACTATTAAAACTTGTTCTCTTTGTAAAAATGAGAGATAAAAAGCCATTTGAGTATATGTTGATCCGTAGGAAGTTTGTGAAATGTAGGAATGTCTTCTTTAGACATTTGAACAAGCTTACTCCCTATTATTGCATCCTTTGATTGAAGATTTAGAAGTAAAAAAACCATAACTTCAGTGCTGAGCAGTTCCACACTGTACATCTATTTCTGCAACACATCTGTATGAGAATAGAAATAAAGTGTTTTTAGGTCTCTTTCTGGATCACTAAAACAACTTTGAAGCAGTGAGGACCATCCACACCTTCACAGGCATAACCTGTGGGGTTGTCTGCAGTGCTGCAACCAGTTGTGCTGCAAAGCTTTTAAAAGCAGCAGAGCTGCTCCAGTGTAAATGCAGAGAGGGGGGTATGAAATGTAGCTGCTGTAGCTGTGTAAGCACAGCCTTGGTGCCTCCCTGAGAAGAACTGGCCCTCCAAGCAGGCACCTCCTGGGGAACCCACTGCCAGCAGTACAAAGCCCCCTTCACTCAGCTCTTAAGAAGAGGAGGGTCAGTAATGACACCTGTGTCTTATGAGAGTCGTGTGCTGCCCATGTTAAGCCCTGCATCCACTTTTCCAGGTGAACCAGGCAAACCCAGCTATGGCACAGAGGGCCGTGATGGTGACCGAGGTCCCCCCGGGGTTGGTGGGCAGCCCGGGGTTCCTGGGCCTCCCGGCCCTCCCGGGCCTCCTGGCTACTGTGAACCAGCATCCTGCAGGGTGCAGGCTGGACAGAGAGCTGGTAAGAACATGAAAGGGCCTTGAAGGGGCAACACAAGTGCCACACAGTGTTGGCATTAGTTTACTTCCTGCACAGAGAAGCTAAGAAAAAAAAATAAGGACTGAAGGAGAAATACAAACAAAGAGAAAACTGTAAACCAAGGTTTCAGTGAGGCATTTTTAAAGCAGTGGTTGTATGGTCTTTCTGAGGCTGAACTTAGCAACACAAGTTGGAACAATGGTGCTTTCAAAGGTGATGACTTCTGGCTCTTTCTCCTATTGGGGAGTGAAAAGAGGCACCTGTCTATTTTATTTTTATTTTAATTTTTTTTTTTAAATAAAGCGTTTCTGTGATTTCTCCTCTCCCCCTACTCAATTCTATGTGTGATGTACAGTGAAATAATGTGTCTTCAGCCATCAAATAAAGGAACAGTTTATTTACTTCTACTGTAGCTATTCTTTTACACTTAAAAAATAAATTCCAGAGCACTCCTGAGCCAATTGCAACACTTCATTCACAGTCATTTCATTGTATGTATGTGCTGTATACCTCAGCCTCCCTCAGCTCTTCAATTGTGGAAGCACAGATGGGAGGCTGCTTTTAGGGAAACCTGCTGCCCCAATGCTGTGAATCTCTGTACAGTTGTGATCACCAAGTTCTCATGCACAAGCCACAGGAAATTACTTATTCATTTTCCACTCTGATTTGTGTTGCATTCATTATTTTGTAGGAAGCCTACTCCAACTTGCCTCTTTCTATGTGAAATTAAAAAAGGCTTGAAGCTATTTTCTAAGGAATTTGAAGTCCCAGAAATAGAAATGTTTTATAGTAAAGATTACAGATTTTGAAGTAGAATCTGTGGTTGTACAAAAAAAAAAAACAAAACCAAAACAAACCCAAAAACAAGCACACCAAATAAATGTTTTAACCCCCACATTGTTTTGTGTGTATGGTTACATTCAGTACCAATAAAGAGACCAGCTAGAAGACTGCCGTTACAGATCCCAAGTTGCCTTTTTTTAGATGAACTCAGTTTTCAGAGGAAAACATGCAATGTGGATATTTGTTTCTCTGTATAAATTAAACTATTGGTGGCTTTGACCTTACCTTCTCTGAAGTGTGTTCTCTCTCAAAGACAACAATGAAACCATCCTATGACATTTCCTTTTGTATCACTATTAATCATCTGAATTTTCAAATTTTGGCATACTTTAAATATTTTTTTCCTAGCCCTTAATTGTCTGTCTGTGTTTGAAATAGTTGCCTTCTATGCCATGAGAAAATAAAAAGCAATAAATCATTTGAGCTATTCATTCTAAACATAATGTGCAAGACAAGACAACACTAAAGAGAGAAGTACTGGTATAATATGTGATCTAGAAGGAATTATTAAAATCCCCAATAGATTAAGCTTCCCCACATACCAAACCTGATGGCCTTGCTGCATCCAAGACCTGCATCCAAGACCTGCTCCTCTCACATCTCACATGTTGACAGAAAGGGCCTAAACAGGCCTCTCTTCACTTGGGAGAAGGAATAGAACTCGCTTGACAGAAGAACGTCTGATAAAGCTGCCTACTTAAAGAAAATATATTTCCACATTTGTTAGAGAATTTGAGAATGAGTTAAATGGGCTTAATTTTGATAATCTCATTATATCCCTTGCATATCCTTCTTTGACAGGAAGCTGAACATGAGCCAGCAGTGTGCCCAGGTAGCCAAGAAGGCCAATGGCATCCTGGCCTGTATCAGGAACAGCGTGGCCAGCAGGTCCAGGGAAGTGATTCTGCCCCTGTACTCAGCCCTGGTGAGGCCACACCTCAAGTACTGTGTCCAGTTCTGGGCCCCTCAGTTCAGGAAGGAGATTGAGGTGCTGGAGTGGGTCCAAAGGAGGGCAACCAGGCTGGTGAAGGGACTTGAGCACAGACCCTATGAGGAGAGGCTGAGGGAGCTGGGGCTGTACAGCCTGAAGAAGAGGAGGCTCAGGGGAGACCTCATTGCTCTCTACAACTCCCTGAAAGGAGGGTGTAGCCAGGGGGGGGTTGGTCTCTTTTGCCAGGCAACTCTCAGCAAGACAAGAGGGCATGGTCTTAAGTTGTGCCAGGGGAGGTTTAGGTTAGATATTAGAAAGAATTTCTTTACGGAGAGGGTGATCAGGCATTGGAATGGGCTGTCCAGGGAAGTAGTGGATTCTCCATCCCTGGAGATATTTAAAAAGAGACTGGATGTGGCACTCAGTTCCATGGTCTGGTAACCGCAACGGTGGTTCAAGGGTTGGACTCGATGATCTCTGAGGTCCCTTCCAGCCAATTCTATGATTCATGGCCCAGTATTTCAAATGATAAAGCTTGAATCTTATCTACAAGTGTCTACTGTTGGCTGGCTGGTGCTGCAGAAGCAGCATTGGGTGAAATTTCAAGGAAAAGAAGGGGAAAGCAAACAGACATAAGTAAAATGTGTATCCTTCCCAGGAAATTCTGCAAAGTCTGAGTCATGCTTTCTACGCTCCTCCAGTTTGTCCAAACTCTCTCATAACCCCCATCTCTCACCTTAATACTCCAAGACATCAGAACAGGTAAGTGCAAAGAATTTCATGCTTAAATCCATACAACTGCACACCAGGTGGTTAGCTTGTTCACACATAGGGTGTTCCAAAATGTTTTTAGAAATAATAGTTAATTTTTTTACCAGTATAGGGCATTGTCCTCAAAAGTACTCCTTACACAGTGCAACGAATAAGCCATCAGTGTTAATGAAAAAAACTACAGTTTCACCAGCAAACTTTTATTTTGACTATAAAGGGTGTAAAACCATTTAAAAAAACCTCAAACCAACTGATAACAGAATGAAAATACTATTTTCCACATATAATGCATAAACATAATGAATCAAAAGAAGAAAAAAAGTCCCAACATTTAAATACAAATGTGAAGTGTTTTAAAAAATATAGTCTGAAAAAATGCATAGAAGTCTACAATTGAAATAAATTTGTGCAGGAGAGAAAACATTCATATGTAAAAACCAAACCAGAACAATCAACCAAATGAAGGCCAATTCAATGCAGAATCTGTATAAGTGGATAGTTTAAGATACTTCAAGCTTGTGACAGATTTTCTGCCTTCAAGCTGACTCTTTAATTTTAACTAAATTAAATATTCTTCTAAATATAGAAGAATAAATTCTCAAGCCTATTCTATGTATGTCCCTTATATATATGTACAAAAGGGACACATTGGTTAATCTAAGTATTTACCAACTCCAAATTTTGTGCAAAAGTGGAAAATTTTAACTAAAGAATGGTAGACCAAGTACCAACAAAATATCAGGAACTCAAATTTGTTATCAGCATATTCAAATAAATAAAGATTTGGAAAATAAAAACAGAATTATTAATTTAAAAGAAAGGTGTATCAACTATGGTGATACAAAAAAAAATAGTGCTAATTAAAATAAATATATTTAGAAGGCACAAAGAGGTTGAGAGGTATCACAAGCCACTGACAGCGTGCAGCCCATTCTAACCAGAGGCTCCTGGAATCCTAGTGAGATACTGAGTAAGTCTTGGCCTCAGCTCTTCCTGCCTCAACATCACAAAATGCTGATATTTCTTGAAGAAAAGACTGATGAAAATCACATTTACTCATCAGGATCTCTGCTGCCACTTCTGATTCCAGTGGTTTAACTGCACCGTTTTAAATCCATATTTTTAGCTCCCCAGTTACTTGAATTAAGGGTAGGCAGGAACCAAGAGAAAACAAATTAACAGCTGTCCTCAGAATGATAACCAGTTCTTCACAACCCAATCTGGTGGTTTAAAATGTTGCCTGCAATACTTTCTCTACTGGACTGCTAATAGTTTTTGTAACACTCCTGCTGAATAGTATAATAAAATATAAATACATGTTACACATCTATGTTTATATATGTGGAGAGGGAGTTTATGTATGAGATTATATATAAAGATTTCTGCCACAGCCATCACTGGATTAAAGCACTCCAGTATGAACGGCTACCAAAGACTCCTGTGAATATTTCCCAAAGTCTCTCACTAGCCCAAGGAGCTCTTAATGCACAATTTGGGGTGTCCAGATGCAGTGAGGCAGCAAGGTTGGGGGGGATTCTGCCAGAGATCTTTTCCCTGAACACCCTGGCCATGATTGGAGCTTACACAGAGCCAAACACAGATCTATGACAAAACCTGCTCTTGCATCAAGAAGTGTCAAAAGAGATGGTACTGTCAAGGTTACTTGAAGGACAGAGGGAACAACAAACTGAGTTCTGGAGGGAGAGTTAGGCAGCAAGAGAACAATAAAAATACCTAAAGCTACCTGAATTTCAGTGGATCAGTTTCTTGAACAGAAGTGATAATCTCATATTCAGGCTGGAAAATTCTCTGCACTCAATTCAGGGGTCATATTAATGTCTATAAATCATATATATATATATATGAGGCCAAAGTCGGTCTCTTCTTTTTTTTCCTTCTGGATTGTGGAGTCCAAAGTTTCACCAGCCTGTAAGAGCCATAAGCCTGACCCCAGTGTAGTCAAAAGCAACTCCCTTCCTCTGACCCCTCTCAAATTCATCTGTCCCAGGCTGTTAGCCCTGGGCTCACTGCAGTGGCTTTGTGCTTCTCCTTTCTCTCATTCACTGTTGCATCTTCCCTCTTGTGTTTGACAATGAAGGAAAGGCTGTGATTTATGACAGAACTACATACACAAAAAGTAGGCAAAATATTTCCATTTCCACCCAGGATCCAATTTCAGGTGTGAAAAGCCACATAATATCATGAAAAGCATTTTTCTATCCACTTAATACATTTCCATTGAACTGAACTTGGAAAGTTGCAATCCAAAAATATAATGAAGGAAAGATGTGACCAGTTGGCACGTACTGAGATTCATCCAGTGACAGCTGTAAATCATTCAGAAATTAAAACAAATAATAAAATAAGGTATGCCATTGGAAAGCCTTTAAAGATACTGACAGGAGACAGAAAATAGTTACACTGAAATTTCAGTCAATCATAAATGCATTCATGTTTGTAGAGCAGCAGACTTTCAGAGAAACTCGCTAAAAGACATGTAAACTACATTCTTTTATGCTACAAACTTATTTTGGTCTAAAATCTGTAACATTTGTTAGTAAATGATATTTGAAAAACCACATTTCCTTAAGGTATTGGGAAGTTTTCCACTTAAACAGCAACCAAAGCAAGCTCAAGGTTAAACTTGTTCTCCATGGCCTACACGCACCTACATGTATGCAGATGGATTTAAACATCCATCCCAAAAAATCTAGTTGTAGAGGACATAGCAGATTTCAAGGAAAATCCATGTGACTCAGTACATCCAAAATTTAGCAAAACATGATTTAAAAAACCCAACAAACCAAACCAACATTGTTTGGATTCCTGAGATAACTCTCATATTCTAACATGTCACGTCAGAGCAGCATCTTTACTGCACTGGTAAAATGCAAGGTGACTTTACGTAGTATATTTGGAGTAACAAGTTTAGAAAGTACTAGTCTAGCCTGTGAGTTTTTTACATGTATTTTATGTAAACATTACAGGAAAAGAAGAAAAAACTGAGTGTACATTGACTTGAAAAAAAAAGTATTTCAAGTTGTCAAAAAGAAGATTTGCTAAAATATTTTATGTGATTATACATTAATTTAAAAAATGCACTTATTTAAAAAGCTGTGCCTATTTAACATCTTTCATAATCCAAAATCATAAAACTTAAAGGGAAGATGGATGATACAATCAATCCTATTTCCACATCACAGTGCTCTCAGTATTGAAACCAAATCCAGTTTAAGACAAAAATATTGGTTCCTAAAACATTAAGTAAGCTGCACTGTTACTCGATTGTATTGAGTAAAATGTTATAATTTTTATTAAACTTAGCAGACTCCCTGCTTTCCCACAGACAAACAGCATTACAGGGGCCAGACATGATGCCTGAAAGCAGGATGTTCTGCTACTGCATGTTCATCTATAATGTAACACAAATAAAATAGTCACAATAAAATAAAATAACACAAAGAAAACCTTGGAATACTACCTGAAAATAATTACTCAAGAAAAGCAGTATTTCTGCAAATATTACTATGCAAAACTCAGTGGATATTCCGGGGTAAAAACAAAGAAGCCAGGCTCGAGGACAAAATCAGAAACTCTGACCTTTGTGCTGAGCCTGAGCAGTGCTGGGTCATTTCTTGTGCTTCTGAGTGGGTTCAGCCTGGCCTTCACCCTTCATACTGAAAAAATATTTTGAATTCCACTGTCTGGACTAAAGAAGTGATGTTGCAGCCTCAGAAAAGATTTCCTCTTACCAGGCTTATTACTTTCTTTAGGCAAGCTGAGTAGTTCTGTACATTGTTATTTGAAGAAATTCCCAACAATTTCTTAGTAGGTGATTAAGCAACTAATAAAATAGTCTGACCCTGAACTAGAAAAAGCTCTTAAGAAGGGTTTACACTGTTTTGTTAAAGCTGCTTCCTTTTGAAGTTATGTTGTATGTAAACATTCTAAAATCAGAAAAAGACCTTATGCTACTGGAAAAAAATTATCCTCTGTGTTTAGTTTCTTGCAATACTGTGGCACAGACTGCTCAAAACAGATATGAAATTCATAAAGCAAATAAAGTAGGTTAGCACCCCTTTGCCCTCCCTAATCCCCTTACCAAAAACTAAGACAGCATCAGTCTGAAACTGTAAAGAAATTTCAGGGGCCAAATCTGAAAACCATGTGCAAACACATTCCCACATACGTGCTGCTTTCAATGCTAAAAATGTTGAGTAAGAGCAAGCCAGTGTGAAGTAAAGTTAATCTGGGATTAACTCTATTGTACCCCAATGAAAAACATAGCATCTTAAAAAAGGTATCAAGAAAGCCCATATAAAAAAAATATCAGTTTTCTCACATGAGAAAACTAAAGTGGGCTTTTGGCAAAATAAAAAATACAGAAACTCATAGAATGGTTTGGGTTGGAAGGGACTTTAAAGATCATCTAATTCCAACCCCCCTGCATGGGCAGGGACACCTCCCACTAGATAAGGCTACTCAAAGCACCATCCAGCCTGGCCCTGAACACAGCCAGTGCACACACAACACAGTGGGGGCAGCCACAATTTAATGCAACAAGACAATTACCAAAGTTAAATGCAAATCAACTGGAAGTGTTGAAACACATTTTAAAAAGACCTTCAGATTTTAGCCTATAAAAAGGAAAGGCATCCGTAGGAAACATAGGTGAAAAAATAAAACTTCTTCAATTATAAAAAGTGTCCTGTTTTTCAATAAGTTCAAGTAAATTAACATACAGCAATCGCATCTGGGAAATAACAGATGCTTGGTTTCAGCTACCTAAAAGCCCCAAAATATACACATACCACTAACACAGCACAATAGTCTATGTACAGCCTGCCGGGACAGGGGGCTGCTTGGAAACCTCTCAGTCACACAGAAACTCTTTACAAGACAGCACCCTTTTTGATATTATCACAGAAAATTAAGTTTAACATCAACTTATGAATTAAAAAAATATTTAGATTTTTACATACATTGGAATTACTTGAGAAGTAAAAAGAAATCAATGAAATGTTCATACGAGATACCTGACCAGCAGTTCATTTGACTGAATGGAAAAAAGTACGTGGGGCCTGTCCCTCTGCTGTCTGTATCCATCCATTCCATACCTACACTGGTGCAAGGCCCCTGGATTTACTTGCTGGGCTGGCAGACCTATGACCTGGGCAGCGGCAGATGCCTCAGGATACACAGACACTCAGTTTCCAGCTGCCTTGATGGTTCCCAGTGTTTGCACAGCTGCAGCCATCTGAGGATCAGATCTGGAAAGGCAGAGCAAACCAAGGTGTGCTCCATGGGCACAGATCTGGGGTGGGAACAGCACCTTCTGAGCTGGCCACAGGCAGGGCTCTGGTTCCAAATGCACCTTTACCCTGTGGGACAGGAGCCCACTGCCCACAGAGCCAGGGCAGTTGTTGCCTCCCAAGGGATAAGTAAAGGAGGTGTGAGGACTGCTGTTTGCCTGTCGCTGTGACCAGTCCTTCTCCATCCTCACAGGGGACAGACAGAGCACCCTGGCCCAGCCGCAGGGAGTGTTACAGCTTGCGGATCCCCTTCAGGAAATGGTTTCATGGTATGCCACAGGTTTTCTGCCAACATCTTTCCTGGCGCTGTCTCCTGATCCAGGTGTTTACTTAAACATCTTTCTTGTGATAAGCACCTTCTTTCTTCAAAACATCCATCTGACTCCTGCCTTAGGTGGGCATGTTCTCCCCTTCAGGAAGTGCACCTGAAGGCTCGAGCAGTTCCCACACAACTCGATCACCTGCACTCATCTTGGTCCTCTGGTCTGGCTGCAAGTGCTAGGAACTCGATTCATTCACCACAAATGCCAATGTGTTTTGGCTTTTTAATAAACACCCACCAGTCATTCTGTTCTGTATTTAAGGAGAAATCAGAAGTCTTCCAGATTTGTGTCTCACAACAGCTTCTCTGGAGCCCAGCACTTCTAATTTGGGAACACTTTCCTGGCAGCTCTGCATGAAGTCACCAAGACCGCTTCCCCGCTTGATGTGGGAGAGGATGACTCGCTTCCCAGTGGCAGGGCAAGAGCCCTAAGTACTGCTTTGGTACTAGGAATTGATTGTGAGGATGTGGGTTACAGTTGTCCATGTTCTCTCCATTGCACCTTCACTTTGTATTATTGCACTGTAGCAAATTCTGCAGGACTCACCTAGGATCATGTTTCCTAATAATCAAGAGTGAAACTTTGGCCAGCCCTCCTCCCTCCTTTTCATAATCAGCTCCTGTGCAATAAATTTTCCCCATCTTTTATTTTGCTCAACCCTTTGCACTCTGTAGGATTTACCCTTTGTTCTGTATTGTTCTTCACTGACATGTCTGGTCCTGTAGGGTTTACCCCATGCCTGCAAACCACCTACATTCTTTCTTGCTTTTGCAAGGAGGGTTTTGTATGTTTCTAAATTTCACTTGAACTCAAATAATTTTTTGCAGCCAGTTATTAGGCTCTGTGAGTTTTGAATGTTACTATTTCCATATTCTTCTCAAGCTTATTCTGGCGGAAAACTGTGCCACTGGTAAGATTAGAGGCTTGTGAAGTTCCTCCTTTGACTTTTTCTCTGTGTTCTCACCATCTTCTGCTCTAAAGCAAAGGGTCTTTTTTGCTCTAAGCAGACATAATGGCAGAATAGCTTGATTATAGACAATGATGATACAATTACTAAGTCTGCATAATAGTTAGAAGATGTGCCAGGTCTCAATAAAGAACGTCAACACCAGCCCCGAGCAATTTAATATCTGGTGTGTACATAACCATGACCAGATGAATGTACAAGCTCTCAGCTGGGACAACATTCAGCCAGGAAAGATGCTTCTCAGGGCTACACCTGGTGAACTTCCAGTCAGTCTGAAGCTAAACATTGGATGGAATCAGAGAAGTTACAACTCCATCTTTTTTTTTCTTATTTGATATCTAGGAAGTAACTGAAATGGTGGATAGCATTCGTGGTGCATGACACAGACCTGGTTCAGAAGGTGTGCTGGGGCCTCCTTGATGGAGCTGAACATTTAATCTAAATGCAGTTCCCAGTGCTCCAGCCCAGGTTCTGCATTCACCATGAACAGGTATGCTTTAAAACTTTGGAAATTCATTTTCTCCACTTAAACGTCACCACCAGCAAGAAAAATAAAGCTAGCTTACATACCGAGGCAAACATATTGTCTTAAGTTCTACTAAAATATTTTTTTGTTTGAAGAAAAAAAGCCTATGGAAATTTTTGGGCCCGTTTTCTCCTCTAAGCAAAATAAATATGAGAAACATAACACATGGAATGCACTCTGGAAAATATATATCATCCATTCATAATTACGACACTGCAAATAACATAGCAAAAGGCTCAATTCTGTGCCTTATAAAATAATCCCTAGACCATGCAGTGTCGAGGAAAAAAAAATGCACTTAATGTATCAAAGGTTAAATTAACTTATTGAGAAGAGTGAAAAGTGATGGTGACCCCAAGTGTCTAGTGGAGAGGGGTTTTATTTCCCGCTGGTGCGCGACCGAGACTGTGATGTGTGGTAGTAACAATCTGCTGGATTGCACCTCCCGTTGGCTCCAGGTGGCCCCTGAGGTCCAGGTGATCCTGGCAATCCTGGTGAGCCTGGCAGGCCAGCAGCTGGTAAAACAAAATTAGAATTAGCAGAGTTCTTGACAGAGCATGTCCAGAACCCCGCGATTCACCCCAGACTGCTGCAACCCAGCTCATCTGTGGGAAGGCACAGGGCCTTGTGCTGCCACCAACCCAGGAGGAAAGGCACTGGTGTAAAACCAGCAGGAGAACAAGGAGAAAGGCCTGTTAGCTTAGCTCATAAATAACAATAGCAGAAATAAAACTGGAGATTTGTACCTGCAGGGCCGGGTGGTCCAGGATCGCCAGGCAATCCGATTCCAGGCTCGCCTCTCTCCCCTTTCTGTCCTCTATAACCTGTACAGAATAAAGACAGGAAAATAGAAGCACCCTTTTATTATAAAAAGTGATCTTCTGTGCATCTCGTTGCTATGAAATTATCAAGACAAATGTAATTGGAAAAGCACATGCTCACTTGGTTTTCTGAGAAAGCTCTTTTGTTTGTATGTTCGTTCTGGAAAACACAAGAATTCCCAGCAATAACCATTGCATCCTCTCCCACAGGACTCTTTCCATGTTCTCTAGCCAGATCTTCCCTCAAGATTTTCAGATGCCTTCCTGAAGTTCCTCTAATCAAGAACCAAATGCTTATTCTTCCCTAGTATTACCTATTTGATGAAGTGATGTCAAGAACCAACCAAAGGCTAGATGGAGTCTGACCAGCCCTTCTCTGATAGCTCCCAAACTGAGCAAGGCTTTGCCCTTTCTGGTCTACATTTTTATCTGTGCTATCTCTTAATTTTTTTGTCTATGCTTTTTAAAACTGTAAACTGGTAGTCGTAAGCTTAGTTATGCCAGAGAAGACCCACTCTCTCTCCAGCATTACACAGCTGCCCTCACGTGGAACAAGGCATTTTTATAAAGTCTGTGAAGATTTCGGGCTCTAGCACAAAAAGTCTACTTCGGCCCAGGAGCCTGTATATTGTTAACAATGGATGATTATTAATTGCAGCTTGAAAATGTCTGTCTGTTTTCTTCACAAACCATAGCTTTGCATCTATCTAGATAGCTCCCATCTTCCCAAAGGATGCAACTCATATCCAACCCATGTCTTTTTCCTTAAACTATAGAAAAATTCTTATTTGCTGGAATCACTATGGCTGCTTTAGAGCAAAGGACCCATGGATATCGTGATAACATGTTGCTTAATATTGCAAATTAAAAATCAATCTAAATAAAGTAGCTTTTCTGTTTAAATAAATGCAATTTATGAAAGACAGGAACAAGTGTGACACCTGCACAAGACCCTGCTTTAAAAGGAAACTCTTTTCCCTCCCCAACATCTCAGGTGTTGGCATGTAAGGTGATGTACACTGAAGATTAATTTGCCAGCTTCTGGTCACATTTGGAATTGAAATTGTTCTGCCTCAGGGACCAGTGTATTTCCAGTGTTGTGTGTGCCACACAATAACTTTTTCTTGTGAAGAGCTGCAATTTAATTTCAGTTAAAAGAGAAGAGCCACAGCTGAGCACTCAGCGTGGTGGTATCAATCCACCTGATGTCTGGTGAAGGTTAAGGGCACTGGCAGAGGGATTGCAAAGGCTGGCTTCTCAGTGCTCTGTGGCAACACTGGTACATCACAGGACAATCCAGAAGGTAACTATTTCAAGTGCTGTGGGTAACAGTTCAGGGTTGTTACAACAGATGCAATGCAGTAAGAATGGTACACAGGGTATTCGAGTTTTCCTTTAAACACAAGGTCATTATATGCTTTGGTAGAAAGTCTTTTATCTGTTGTAATCATTCAAAACAGAGCATCCATTATCTTACTCTTTTGTCAATACCCCAACAAGGAAATTACAGCGAGGCATAATTGTTAGAAAATGCATGCAGGGAGACATGCATAACATAACAAAAAAATCATTAACTATTTAAAAGCTCACAGAGAAACAAACATAAATCACACGTTCTGGCCACTGAGTTGTGTTAAGCAGAATTGTACAAGGCATGTATGCACACGAGCTATAAAGACTCAGAAAAAGGAAGATGCAGGTGTTTGCATTCAATTGTGAATCTTGATTTTGTTCTTTAATCATCACAGTAGTATTTAGAACTACATCAAGTTGGCTGGCTTGGAAAATCTTGTGTCACGCATAGCAGCTGCTACTGTTTTAGTAGCTCAATCACAGAACCACAGAATCTATTACATTTCCTATTTATTAGATATATATGTTTCTTAGTTTACAATATATAGTTACAGTACATTTCTCACTACAAACCTAGTACTAGTAATTTTACATAGTAGTGCTACCACTAATAATTTGTTTTGCATTTCTGTAGTTGTGGGGAAAAGAGAGAAATCATTTATAGGCTCCATGATAACCATTACTGCAGATATCTGAGACATCATACTTGAAAAATGACTAAGATAGACTGAAAGATTCCATAAATATCACTGGAATTCAAGACAATAAAGAAAAAAAAATCCACAATAGGACAAAGAGCAGCCTGCCAATGCAAATATATGATCCAGTAGTATAAGCCATTACTGGCTGTATCTGAACACTCATGCTAAAGGTGCACTTTGTACATAGAGGCAGGTAAGTTCTGTTGACCTTGAAGTTTAATACAAGAATTTCCAGGTATTTTTTCTAAAAATAAGGCTTTATTTAAAAGGGTGTAAGCATATTGCTAAACAGGCTTATATGTAAACAACCCAAACAATGTCATGTGTAATTCTGACAAAGAAAATAATTATTTTTCATGAGGTATATTTTGCTCAGGAGTCGGGCCATGATTACACTTCTAGAGGGCAATATCACCTTCTCTCTGAGCTTAAAGTGACAAACTCATATACAGTCAAAGGAAAATATTAGCAAACAATTAAATCATATTTTGATTTATATGTAAAGGTATATAGAAGATAATGTCTATTTTCACTGGTATAATTACAATTCCAGTAAGAGGAACCTGCATAACTCAAAAGGCAACTGCGTTAGCAAAGCCTTTAATTTGGGTTCCAGAAAATGTGTTCGTTTCTGCAACCTAAAAGTTGCACTTTGTAAACACATACCCAGCATGGGTATTATACACTTGATAGCAGTATGTAGCAGCTATGTGTTCAGATAAGCACTCTTCTCATAGTTGAGTGATGATAGCTAAAACAAAGCTCTTGGTTTGGTGTTCTCCACAAACATCATGGTCAGAAGCATCACTTCTGCAACACCCTCAGCTCTAACTGTAGATGACACAAGTTCATGTCTACAAATTTGGAAGTAAAAATTTCTCTCATTTAAGCAGTTCCAAAAGGTATTTCACCTATACCACGGAGACCCTCTTCCATCCACATGGATAATGCAGCACCTGAAATTAACATGTCAATATCTAGAGAAGCCTGAGGTTCTTTAATACATATATGAGGAAAACACATTACCACAATAGTAAATAACGAGACAGGAGAATCCACTGTGCTTTACTGTGCAAATACTCTGCATTCTTAAAAACAAATAACTGCAAAGCAACAGGAAGAGTGCAAAGACCAAACCTTCTTATCTACCACCAGGGCATATTCCAAATTCCTTCTGTGTGTTATAACCCTCTCAGCTGAGAGGCATCAGCTGAGTTATAAATCAAAGTAAACCAGGTTAACTTCACCATTCACCACAAAGAAGAGTTTACAGGAGGTAATGTTTGAAACCAGTGTAGCTGTTTCAGAAGAGTGACTGTGTATGGTCAACAACCAATGATATCAGGATTCCTGATGTCAGCCAAGGTTTCTACATGCTCCCACCATACAAGATAATAATTATAAGACACAAATTTTACAACTGAGATTAGAAATAAAATAAGGAACTGTTCATCACATGTATTTTTCTTTCCTGAGTTGTAATATTTGAATCCTTGAGGCTACCATAAGTTATGAGGACCTTTAAAAACTTTTGCTTCCTTAATTTGATAGAAACACTGAAGTTTCACTAAGATGAGAACTCCTTTTCTCTATTGAGGAAAAACAATAGCCATGTTAATACAAAGGATCTCTATCCCAAGGTGCATTTGATCTAATGAACCAAAATTCCCTTACTATTATAGTTTTAAAAATTCAGTTAAATCAGTGGAGTTAATTGATCTAGATCCTCTAACAAATAACAAGCTTTTTGCAAATGGGTGAGATTGCTGTAACTTGTCTATAAAGTCTTGAAATCAACCTCATGTTTCTCTAAGAGATGTTAGCATCCTCTAAAATGCATACAGAGTAAACAAGTTCCCCTGATCCACCTTAAGCAGATGCTATACTGCCTCACATGCATATACCATAAAACATTTTTTTCTACGAAGAAATATATATATTATATGTATAAAACTTCCAATCACTATTATATGAAGTCCGTTTAAATTACAATTGCGTGTTTCACAGTTTAAGTTGCAATCCTTTGTTGCTTTTTGTTTGCTTAATATATCCTTATTGAGACCACCTAGAAAGCCAAAATTGGTTGTATCTGAATGACTAGGAAGTACCAGAGGTATGCTAAGAACAACTCTGCTGAAGATCAGCAAGTAACAACTCTGTACTTCATCAGAAATAATGGACTCTATGCCCAAGAGCCTATCAGTTCCTTAAATACACTTCTTGAAGACCATGCCTACACTTCCAGTAATTAGTGTCTGTTTTCTGCTTCTGAAACTAATCTCTACCTACTGGCTTGCAGAAGGAGGCTCTGGTGGAATCCAGCCAGGTCATGCTGGACCAGTTCTCAGGGGAAATGGTGCACACACTCAAGGTGAATGGAGGGACCCCTGCAAAGCCACAGGTGAAGCACCTCCTTGGACACAGAGTGACACAGAGTGCTGGCTGGCTACAGCAGGCTCTCTGCTCAGTCTGGGGCACCACAAACAAGCTCTGGAGGTGCTCATGGAGGTCTTGTTGGTGGCTCTCCAAAAGTACTTCTTTTCACAGGCTGTATGGGACAAGCAATTGTTTCACTGTACCAGCCCAGATGTGCATTACTGCACAGAGGAAAACCCTGGAGCTGTCAGTCTAGGGTACACCCCAGTAAGAAATATAATAGGTAAGATCCATCAATGAATATCAAATGTGTACTATGACTTGGGCATTTGTGTACACAGCATGCTGCCTTGATAGTCTCATCCAGCCATGCATGCAACATGCTTCTCCAAGAAGTCTTGTCTGCTATGTCTTTTATAGCTGAAAATAAGATGGAACATAAGAGGCTAATCTTCAGTCTGCTTGGAGATTTGATTTTTGTACTGTTGACACAAAACAGTAACACGCACAGGCACAGGTTGGAAAGGCATGTGGGGTATTTGTAAGTGTGCTTCTCTCGTGGGACTCTTATTCAAGAGTGCAAAAAGGAGGCAAGACACACTTTTTGTTTTCTTTCCTTGCAAGAATAATTCTGTATATCTTTCTGAGGTATCAGAGGAGTAAATGCTTCTTGTTTAGCTTACCTTTTACTAATAAAAAAAAAGAGTATTGAGCTTGTCAATAAAATAAATGGAAATCCTGCATACATGGGGCACTACATTCACTTAAGCATAAGGCATGAAAAATCAGGGTTTTTTTTCTTTTTTTCTTTTTTTTCCTTTTTTTTCCTTGTCTTTTTTTTTTTGTTTGTTTGTTTTTTCAAGCATAACTATAATCTTTGAGCTTGGAAATGAAACCTAGTACAATGTTCCCCTTTTCAGAAGCATTTGGGGCTATTCACCACATACATCACGATTGAACAATCTGGCACTGACATTGAAGTTGACTGCTCACAGTGATCTGAATATTTAGGTAATGATGAAGTCACTGTTGTATGATTCTAAGCCTTTCATTGTTTTCCTTGATTCTTTATTCTTGTTCTTCTCATTCTGAGCTCATCACATTTCTCAAGCTTCTGTCAGGGTTTTGCGTTTATCAGTGTTAGTAAGTCTTTATTCTTCTCATAGCTTTAGGATCCACACATCTTCAGCTTTGCTCTCATGTTCTTCATTCCAGTCTGACTTGCTCTGACTCCAGAGCAGACCAAACTAACAAAAGATAATAAAGAACTACCTACAGATAAACTGCAAATTACATATCACCCACCCACAAAGTATTAATAATTGACAAATTATTTTTTTCTTTTATTCTGTTTTCCTTTTCCTTTTATTATGTTTTCCTCTTCCTTTTAATCTCTGAGAGGCTGACTCTGCAGTAGAGCATAGTTACATGGAGCCTGGAACCCTTGAAACTGATTTTTTGCAGTGAAAGACAGTTCAGTAAAATGAAAGTCCTATGCTGTCCAAATGTATTGCAATGTACAAATTGCCATTTGGGGTACAGTGAAAAGCTGATTACTCTGAAAATGATTTGTGAAAATGGATTACCTCACTGTAAGAAAAGTTCATGTGTTAATATTTCAGTTTTCACTGCTTCTTAAAGAATAATATTAACCTTGAGTTTTTCCTCTGTGTTGTCTCAGGGTCAGAGCTGAGAGCACCCAGATTTTGAGATCAAATTTTGTTTCTTAAATAAGGTGTTCCCTCCATATCAAACAGGACCTATTAAATCAGAGTGCTGGCATAGATTTTCTTCTTTGTTAAAGTATTTTGGAGGAAAAATCCCAAACTGCTACAGTAGTTGAGATATCTGCCAGTTTTAGATAACTGTCAGTAGTTAACTGTAGAATTTATTAGAATAAAATGCACTCATTAGGAGTTTTTAATCAGTAAAATCCACACATTTACTATGGGTTAATATTTAGATCTAGTCTGGAAAAACATAAGTACAGCTTTATAAGTTAATAATTAGGAATCTAGGTAGGTAATCCTGGCTTATTTAATAATCATTAGCAAGTGTATAAAGATTTTGAGAAACAATACATGGGAACATGTTTTCAATTCCTACCTTGAATTCCACGTTCTCCTGGTGGCCCTGGCAAACCATCCTTTCCTGGTGGCCCTGGTAATCCATCTTTTCCTGGGGGCCCTGGTTTTCCATGGGCTTGGGAGGCAAGCATGGCAGCAGGCAGCTTCAGCTGGGTTACAAACTGAGCCATTCTTTCTTCATTAAGAAAAGACACAAGAAAAAGGGGGTAAGCAATCTGCTAGCAGAATACAGGAAAATAAATAAAATCTGAACCCCTCAGCTAAAGTTAGTTTCTGGAGGTAAGGTGTTTAATTCTTCTAAATGTCAAGGTATTAATTTCTCTTGTAACTACTGAGGCCTTCAGTTCCAACTCAGACTCATGTCTGAGTCTTTGCTCTGTGAAATAATCTGAACAAATTTGCAGTACAGTTTCCATTACTACTCTTTTTACTAATATATGTCTGTATTTCAAAGTACTTCTGACTCCTGTTCACAAAACTATTTAAAATACATGAAGACAGAACAATTAGTATTTAACACCCATATGAGGGGCTACCTCTCAGGTTTCAAATTCATGCTAAACTACAAAGCAGAGCTTAAATACTGTGAACAGTTCTTTGAATGTGCTGAAACCCTGAAAACAGTTGTGAATAAACCCATATGTGCAAAGCAAACATTAATTGCAGAGACTGCAGCATGAACTATTCCTGCTGGTAAAGTGCACTTGGTAATATTTCAGCATTTCTTAGAGGCAGAAAAAATAGGTACCTTTAATCTTTCTCATTTATACTGGATTGAAAATCTTAACTAAGCATTTCACAATTTAGGAGGTATTTAATGTGGTGGATTTTTAAGATTTAAGAAAAAAAAATACAGAGAATTGTGGCATCAAACAAGAACAAAGCAAGGTGATAGAAAGCTGATAAAGCAAAACAAAGCCAAAAATAAAAGATCTGTGGGAACACTAGTGAGGTCTAGAAAATGGAATAGCTATGAAGATAAAAGCCAATATTCCCCGTAAGCACATCTTTCAATACTTTCTTTTTATGAATAGATTAAGTGCTTGTTACTATTCTATTTTGATGGGAACAGGGGGTAACTTCAGCCAACAAACTGTTCTTGAAATACATAGTAAGGGGTAGCAGTTGGGAGGGGTGAAAATCCACAAAATTATAGCCTTGTTATAAAGTGAAAAAGTACCTAAGCAATTTAAAAAGTCTCAAGCTTTATATGATTTCTTTTATTCCTAAAAGAGAAAAGGTTTTGTATCCACAAATATAGTGGCGAAATAGCTAAGCATATTGCTGACATAATAAATGCATTTGCAGTAGAAGAGAAGCTACTGTTAAGAGCTGTTTGAGCAGAACCTTCAAGGTACCTACTTGAGTGACAGCTTTTTAACCCTAAGAAAACACTAAGGGAGAAAAACAATTCCTTCTCAGAGTAAGGATACATCTAAGAAAGCTCACAGTGCAAAGTCCTTAGATCAGTCTGGTACTTGCCAGAAGACTGTGGTCTGCAAGGGACTTGAATGCTCAGCAGAGATCTTGGCTGAAAATGCACAGCAGTTTAGACCTGCATGACTGAAAGCTCTCAAGCCTTCTACTCATTTAGATACCACTAAGTGGCCAAAATTATTAGATATTTCTACTATCTAATGCTCTATTATGTCTCCATTTTAGTAAAGCCTCAGTGTCTTAATGATATGTCATAGATACATATCTAACTGCAATAATGTGATACATATCTGTATCTACAATGATACATACACATTAGTTACTATGATTTGTAGCAAACTACCTTTTAATGCTGATGTTTTACATGAGGAAATACTCTGGTTAACAGATACTATGATTTATAATGGTTTTAACATATTTGTATATATATGAACATATATATACAGTTCAACAGTTAAACAGCTACAGCAGCAAGGCAGCTGCTAAATCCAATGAAAGTGAAGTGACATGCCAAGATAGGTATAGAAAGGCTGCAAGAATGTAAAGCATTTAGAGCAGAAGTTAAGATCTATGTTTAGTTGTATAATACTTCATTTTCTTACCTTCAAAAACCCTAAGAACCTCTTGTTTGATATATTTTTTTATTTCTTCAAGTGAAACAGTATCAGCCTGATGAGGGAAAGAAAGTTATATGTATCAGAAGAAACATACAGAAAGCATTTTATGATGCTAGAAACATAGAAAATTCCTGAAATTACCATTAAAAAAATATAAAGCTTTCACCAAGAACTATATTTCTAATATATTTATGTTATTTACTTAACTGCACATTTATTGCAAATATATAATAATATTATAAAAATCACTAGTATGATAAAGTGAACTCTGAACTTTCAAGATGATCAGTATGTTATGTGTACAGAAATTAATTTGCATAAGACAGGAAGGATGCCCAGTGAGACTCCTAGGATTTACCTGCTTTTTGCGTAGTGTTTGCCAACTTCTCACCCCCACTAGAGATTAACAGCTTTGATGCACAGCTGAATAATGTAAACCACAGGGTCACTAAGTTCACTGGAAAAGGTTGTTAGAGCTTTGCCCTATCTGACTGAGGGTAAAAAGAATCTGTAACTAGGATCATAGAACGTGTCTGTGCACTCAGGGAGACAAACCAAGATATATGTGACAGGCAGCATTTCACTGTCTTATAAAATGCTGATTCCTCTCTTATTAAGAATTATTTTTGTCTGCCTCTTTTTCAGTTGCAAAGACTCATTAGCTCCTAAACTTATAAAAAAACTTGAAAATTAACAGTACTGAGGAGCCATATTGATTTGTCAGGAGCTAAAGAAATAAATTAAAGTTTATCCATAGCACATATTTAGAAAAATTAATTAAAAATAACTGCTTGATCACCCATATCATCTCTTAATTGAAAAATGGAATGATCTCAGAGATTTCTTAGTTTTTCTGATACAGTGGTATTGGTCAATTGAATTTACACTGATCAGCACATGCTGTCTTCAAGTCATCCAAATGCGGAAGCAACTAAGTGAAACTTGTGTTTACTTACTGGAAATCCTGGGGGTCCTGGTAAACCTGGGGGGCCTTGATGACCTGGTGATCCTGGATAGCCTCTATCTCCTGGTGGTCCAATAGGACCCACATCTCCTTTTTCTCCTGATGGGCCAGGTTTCCCTCGTTCGCCTTGTGGACCTTTGTCTCCTGGAATACCCTGATCTCCCTGTGTGAAATACAGGCAGAAAGAAAATTATTGCAGGCAGAGGAACAAACCAGGAAGAGTTACTCACAAATGCTGAAAAGAAAATTCTTCCCTGTTCAGAAACAGATTTTATGGGTCATGCAGGGAAGCTGACTTTAGAGGCTAACCCTTGTCTCTGAAAATACAGCTTTCAATGAAGTCAATGACAGAAAAAGAAGTTTGACTCCGTAATGCACTTGAGTGCTTGAGGTGCTCCAGCTCTCTCATCATCCTCGTGGCCCTTCTCTGGACACTCTCCAGCACATCCATGTCAGTCTTGTGATAGGGACTCCAGAGTGGGGTCTCATGAGAACAGAATAGAGGGGGAGAATCACTTCCCTCGACCTGCTGGCCACGCTTCTCTTCTCAAGGATCTGGTTGGCTTTCTGGGCTGCAAGTGTATGCTGATGGCTCATGGTGAACTTCTTGTCCACCAGCACCCCCAAGCCCTTTTCCTCAGGGCTGCTCTCAAGCCAGTCACTGCCCAGTCTATAATGGTGCTTGGGATTGCCTCGACCCAGATGCAGGACCTTGACCTTGGTCTTATTGAACTTTATGAATTTGGCATGGGCCCACCTGCTCAGCCTGCCAAGGTCCCTCTGAGTGGCATCCCTTCCCTACAGTGTGGTTTTTTATGTATATACACATATATTTATTATTTTTTTAACTCTATGCAGAGAGACTTAAATCATGGCGCGTTTGCTAGTGATCCCAGAAGCAAAGGCAGGTCCCAGCATCTATGACCATATATATGGCATACATCTACAATTATAGCTGCAGCTACATGTATGTATGTATTCACGCTGCCACCAATGATAGAGGAGTACATACATTACCTCCTTTTACCCTGAAGCTTACCATGTTCCACTCTGATGAAGCAACTTAAGGCTGTGTCTTTCTCCCACAGACTTTTTCAACACCTTTCTCCCTGCCAGGACATTTCCAGGTCATGCACTTGGAGATCCAGCCTCCTCCTCTGGCTGCATGTGTACATGTGTACAGTACAGTACTATTTGCAAGGCATTCAAATAGGTCTTACAGCCTATAAAATGTGTTTTTCCTTTAAATACATAGGCCAATTCAATTCTAATTCCTTAAAGCTGGGTCTCAGAGACACCACTTAGCTGTCTAAGAGACTGCTTGAAGTTCACAGAGAATTAATTTCTTGGTTTTGCCTGTAAAATATGCACTGATGAGGTGCTCGGATGCTCAGTAAAAAGAAAAAAAAGTTATTAAAACAAGGGACTTACACGTTCTCCTTTGGGTCCTCTGTCTCCTGGTCTTCCTACTGCACCCTAAAAAATTATTTTTTGAAAAAAAGATAAATATATCACTTAAAGGTTTTGTTGTATGTTCATCTGTTAGCAAAACTGAAAGCAACTGCCTGGGATTAACAGCTAAGGTATCTGTGAAGAATAAAACATGCCAGTATGTAAAAGTGGGTTTTCCTACCGGAGGGCCTGGCAATCCATCTTTTCCATTGATTCCCTATTAAAAAAGATTTAAAAAAAAATAATAAATATGCTTATGTATATGCATATTAAAATTATAAAGAGTAAAAAAATTCAGACTTTAGTGCTAGAATCAGTATATATGCTGAAGCAGCAGAGGCAGCCGTTTCTGTGGTTACAATATAGAAATACAAATAGTCTTGAGGTACATAAAATAACAGAGCTCAGGGCAATAATGAACTGCAAGCACATTAAATTTAAGTGAAAACAGTGCAAAAAAATCTTCAGCATCAAGATGTGCTTTAATTTTAATGAGCACACAACTTCAAATGACAAGTTATATCGAAATTCTTCAAATGTGTAACACAGACCTGTACATGCACTTTTCCAGTCCCAGGTAGTCACCATATAAGCACAGAAAGGATTTCTGGTATTCTATATATTAGCCCCCATGCCCCATCATTCTTCTGCTGTTACAGAGATTATGCCTTTATAGTGAGGGGCCAGTTCCACTCTTTTGTCCCTAGGACTTGAGGCATGGTACAACTTCAAGGTCCTGGGTTAAAATATACTTCTTTCCTAAAAGAGGGGGGTTTCATTCATACCACCTGCTGCAGTAATAGGCCCATGTTATCCCCCAAAATGGAATGTGGCATTTTCTGCAAATTCTAGTGGGCATGGGCAAACATAATGTCAGAGAGTATGCTAACAACTGCATGATGCCAGCTAATTGCAAGATACATGCTCTGCACTGTTTTAATTTACTAGAAGAAACATGGATCTGCATATGCACCAAACTCACTGCAGTTTCACTGAGTAAGAAAGGAGGACCTGGATCAGCAAAGATGTCAGGAATATTTCCTTCCCTCATACTACAAAGTGGAGTTTTGCACAGCCTAGGCACCTATTGATGTTACAGAAACTTTCTCTTCTTTCAAGACAGAAGCATAACATGCAGACATGTTGATAAACTGAAATGGTTGGATTCTTTACTGAGTGGTTAATATTGAGCCCTGAAGCTCTACATGCTCTTCAGCCATTACCTAGCCTAACACAAAGCAAGATGTAGTCTCATTCCTTCTGTAACTTCTGTTAAACAAAGACACATAATTTTGTAATGCATTTATACACACAGTACAAAAATGCTTACTGGTTTTCCTTGTGGCCCTTCTGGCCCAGGAAAGCCTATATCTCCTATAGGTCCTCTTTCACCCTAAGAAACAAGAAAATACACATATATATTTGCATGTAAAAATCTCACATTTGATATTTGAAATGATTCAGGTATTATCATAAGCATCCAGAACTCAAATCTGTACTTACTGGTTCCCCTGGTATCCCTGGGGAACCAGGAGATCCTGGCTTTCCCTGCAAAAAAAGAACATTACAATTTCAAATTACTAGGAAACAAAACTTCACTTAGGTCAAAAATATCAGAGGATATATAGTTCAGTGAAATATTCATGTTACTACTCATAAAATGTTTTAAGAGAGGAAATACAAGTATTGTACCAGATTTTAAAAAGATTTGTGCTATGTTAATCTGGCTCCTGCATACAATTTAACTCAATCACATGGTCTTCTTTACTCTTTCTGAAAAGCTGAGATAATATTTTTATGAAATTTTCTTTTACAAAACCATGATTTCCTTCTTGAGAAGTCATAGTCAGATCAAAGGTTATCCCTGTATATGTGAAACAAATATTTTTCCTACAGGTACTTCTTAGATTTTTTTTTTTAGAGTTTTTTACTGACTTTTAAAGACCTTTTGCAAATTTTCCTCTTTTTTTTTTTTTTCCCTTTGCTTTTATTGTTTCTCATGTTCAGACTGACAATTCATAATCCTTTTTCATCTCATTATTTAGATGATGATTTTAATAATCTTTATTTCATTTTAATGATGACTTGCTTTTAACAACCTATCTGCTTCAGCCCCAGACAAGAATCTGGGAATATCCTGGAAATATCCTTTGACCAGATCCTCAACTAACTTGTACAAGTGAGGGATCTAATACATCAAGCCAATGACAACTTCAGGAACAACAGGACTGAGGAATGTTGCAGAATCCCAGTCCAGGCTTCTTGATAATCCCACTCAGCAAAAAGCCAAAGCCAAATTGTTTATATCTCCAAATGGGGAAAAAAATGGTCCACTAATCAGGCTAGGGAATGATGATGGCCCAGGAGGACAAATTCTATTCCAGTAAGATATGTGGATATATTTTAGGCACTCTTCTCTCATATATCTATAAAATTGTTTATTAAACTACTTGGTATAAAATGTTACAGAAAATTATTGATTTCAGTGAGTTTTCTTAGAATTAAATGTAATCAGCAGAATGTAACTCCATCAGTAATGAAAGGAACTCATTAAATATTTCATATCTTGCTAGAATGGAGAGCATAAAGAATAAGACAGATCACATGGGAAACACTCAAGGAATGAACAATTTTGATCAATGCTACGGCATTATTGATTCACAGCATGAAATAGATTTCAGAGCAACAAACTTCTAAACTCTTATATGGGCTATTAAACTCAGAGAAACACATCTCCCCTTAAATGTGCAATTTTACCTTGTTTTGGGAGAACTTAACTAAATTAAGCTACTTAAGCTGATGTTCTCTCTCGGAACTCACAGTAAAGAGACTAAATCAATGGCTAATGGAAATGGGAATGCATAGACATAAACTACTCTTTATTTATTGAAACACATATTTATAAACTAGAACCATCTCTTGAATGGATTGGTGGCTGCCCAAATGTAATAATAAAAGTATTTGCATATAAATAGCTCCATATTCTTTCCTGAAACATGGATACACTTTTTATTAAATTGTGAATGCAGTCTAAAGAAAAGTCATCTTCATTTCCTTTAGGAACACAAATGGATAATTACAATTTCAATTTATCATTAGTTACATTTACTTTCACCTACAGAAAAGTTTCTGGATGACTTTCAGAAACTTCTTTGAATACCACACATATAGGTGACAAAGCACCCCCCTAAAGAAAATATTTGATCAACTTGATATACAGCAATAACTTTTCATAATTTTTTATCATGATTGAAAGGTGTTCAGAAATTTCCACATATCCAGGAACACAGCAAATGTCTTTATCTATATTAAATTTCTTAACTAAGCATATGCAGCTCCAAAGTCCAACTTTGTCATATATTCACACCATTCCTTCCCAGCATTTTAATAATACGAAAACTCAGTGGTATTAAAACTCTGATCTCTTTAGGAACAACACATGATTTCATACTTGCTTATAAAGCACTGGTGTTTCACAAACAGTGATTAAGACTAAAACTCTGCACCTTATTTTAACTTTTTTATTTTTTCAGTTTTTCCTAAAAAAATAGAGTTTTCTTCAATAAATATACCTACCGGTGTCCCTGCTACTCCTGGTGTGCCAGCTGGACCACGGTCACCCTGAAGAACAGATAGATCTTTACTTAAATGGTAATACTCAGAACAGAAGTTTGGGGTTTTTATTGATTACCAGTAAAACCTGAGGAATTATTCAGTGAAGTGAAAATGAGGACAAAAGCAAGGTTCTACTAAATGCTAATATTTAACTCTGTGACTGACTAATTTTACAGACTTGAGGAAGTAACTTAAATCCTTTGTTTAGGTTCTATCATATAATGTCATAATTTCCATGCTATGTGCTTGAGGTCTTCCTTGAAAAGAGATGGAATGTCCTGAACTTAATTCTGGTTTTCCAAATAATTATCATTTGTGGTCATGACAACGACCAAAATTCACATAGGGTAATTCACTATCATATCAACATTCCCATATTTAAGATGCATCTTTTAAAGAAGTTGTCTCCTTCCTACCACCCAGTTATTCACTTCCTGTAAGCCAGAATCCTTGATTTGCTTGTGCCATGGTCTTTTCAGGGTAAAGTTTCTCCCTTTAGCACATAGCCACCTTCATCTATGAGACAATGGCCTTTTTAAGAACAAATTCCTCTTGAGAGGACTGCAACCCAAAGCACAGGGATGGAGCTCAAGAGTGGTGAAACTCCAGAGTGAGATTTGCTCTAACCCACTGCTGACATGTTTTTGTCTGTACCACTTCACTTTGAATCTGTAATGTTGGTTGAAAATGTAAGGAAAAAACAGGTGCCTAGTTTCTACAATCATGTCAGCAAAGCCCTGACTCAGTTAAAGCCATACCAGCATGACAATATTTTTGTGAGATGAGTTTATGTTATTTGAACCTGTTGTGCCAATATAGCTTACAGCCATGTTCTGTTGTTCAGAAAAGGCCCAGGAGGTGTTGAGATTCCTGCTTTTTATTCCTCTACCTGATGCTGATTTATTCTCAGTGTTTTCTTCTGATAATGATAATTATGGTAATTAGGAATACTTAACTCCATCATACAAAATGTAGACAGATGACAAATGCCTGACCTTGTGTGTGGAGGGAGAAGCCTGCCTATAGGTCCAGCTCAATGTCTCTTGCTCTGGAGGCTAAAAGAAGTCACTTAATGCAAGCAGACCCCTCAGTGAGGGACACAACGTGGCCCTGGGGAACACTTGAGCACTGAGGATTTGAAGCAGGGCACACTGGTTGGAGAACTGCAACCTGTCCCTGTCACTGTTCTGCATCTAGAATGGCTGTGACGGTGCAGCTAGAAATTCCCAGCACTTCCCTTGCAGCTCTTTTCCTTTCGAGGGTTATTCTATTCCTTTCAGCCATGTGATACGCAGCAAGGCTGCATGAAGCACTGTCAGCACAGCTGAGGGAAGAAGGTATATTTTACCCTGAGGACACAAAGTTCTTAAGCCAGTTAATGAAATTACCATAAAATTACAGCCAACATTGTCTGTGGAAGATGGCATTCTGCTACACAGATGTACCTAATAGCTCTTAATTAAAACCCAGCATGCACTGTATGGTTGGGACTAGCAGGCAGTCTCTGGGATTGTTCATTTATTTGCACCAGAAGTGTGGAATTCTGACCAAATTTAGTTAAGAAAAGGATATTTTTACTTGGGAAAGGGCACTCACTCAGCTTGTTTATACAATTTGTTCCATTGCTTAATTTCTTTTATTTAATTCTTGTCCCCAGTTTGTCTCAGTTAGATTTGTAATTTCTCCTTGTGTTTGTTCATTTTGATCACAGGACAGTCCTGAATTGCTTATAAATTCTAGTATTCCAGAGCAGGATTCTAGTAATTTAAACAACTAGTGTAGACACTCACTTTAGATCAAGTCTCTCTCCACACTCTGCATAAATATGAGCAATGTACAGTGATACCGAGAAATTATTAATTTACATTGCTTTCTGATTAAAAAAGCCTTCATTAAATTATTTTTATATAAATTAAATAACATATAATTAAAAAAAGCTTAACACGTCTTCAATTTTTCATAAAAGAATATTCATTTTTACTTGTTAAATTTAGAAGATATGGGCAAAAGGGAAGTATTTCCACTGAGGGCATATATTCAGATTTTTTTCATTTCTCTGCTGAACTTTTTTGTTGTCATGTTTGGAAACCAGTAAATCTAAAAAAAAATCTTGACAATTTTAGTATTTCATTACAAGTTTTTCTTTAAATTCATATGAGTCTCCACAACTAGTGAGAGGATTCAATTCATAGGAGACTCCTCAACGTGCCCCCAGCTGAAGGGAAGGATCATTTCCTAACACTGAAAGGCAGAGTTGAACTATGGTTCAGGACATGTTATGGTGGCAACATGCAGGCAGTTTGGAATGCAAGAAAAGCAAAAAAGGGACAAGGAGACTTGAATAATGAGTAACAGACCAAGAAGTGAGATTTTTACCTCTGGCTTCAGCTGGAGGAGGCTGTAACACACCAGGAAATCAGTCTCTTCCTCTTTCTGCCTTTTCTTGCATTTTTACAATTGCATGAAATAGACTTTTTTGCATGGAAGTCTTACATGCACTAGGTCTAGACTAATTCAGGTACAAATTTCTCTTCAGATCTGTAGCTATGTCCTAAGTCATGGAATAAGACAGGGAGACTGCAAGCACGATGCTCAACAGAGAGTAAGAACCAGTGACCATACTGAAGAACTGATAACTATATAACTATAATGCAATATAGTTATCCTTAATATACTATAGATAATAGAGTATAGTAAAATATTATATAGTATATTTAATATGCTGTACATAAAAATATATACTAATATTCTATAAAGTTAAGAAAATGAAATACTACAACATCTACATACAGTTTTCTGTTTGTGTAATATGAAATTTTATGTGGTATGAGTATGTGTTTTAGGTCCACAGGAAAGCAAAAAAAGGAAATACAGATAAATATGAAAAGACAGAAACATTAACTTTCACCCAAAAGATAGCCGCCCAAAGAAGCCATGACTTCTTTGTAAAGAATCCTACCTTTTCACCTGGGAGTCCTTCCAGTCCTGGCAATCCCATCGGTCCTGGGTCTCCCTGATTTATATTTTTAATTAGAAAGGATTGCAGAATTTCTGTGCTTTACATAATAAATATTGAACAGCAAGCAACGTTAGGGTTTTTTTAACTTGAGATTAATAAAACAGCTAACCAGTTACCAGGCAAACAGATTCTGTATGCCCTGTTTTAGTGACCGGCAAGTTAAGTTTTCCCAAAGACACTTGTAAATGTTTGGATTAACAGTTTTAATTTTGAGAAAGAATGTAATCCAGAAGACTCCCATCCTTTGGCTCTTGTAAGCCAAAATCAGCCCTTAAGCACTTCCAGATGATAGAGCTCTAGGATATGAGCATATGCTGTCAGCCAGAAAAACAGCCTCCAAGCAAGTCAGAGTGGTTTTCCAAACACATAGTTTCAAAATAGAGCTCTGACCCCTAACAGGTCCTTGTGTAGGTATTTAGGTTTTGAAAGAAAACCAGAAAAGACTGCTCCACTTGAGCAATCAGTTGAATTTGAAGAGTGGGGAGGTCCTTTATTGTCTCCCACTAGCTTCTCATCATTTTTGAAAGTAAGATAAAATGGAAAGGACATAACACAATGCTTGCAGAAAAAAAAAAAAAAAAAAAAGAAAATATCCCAAAGTTAAATTGAATGTCAAGCTTTTGAACATCAAACTGCATAACTGAAAGTTATAAGTGGCTCCAGAGTTACCAGCTTGCTCACCAGAAGCAATGGGATCATACTGTAACTACCTGTCATACCATTTCTAATGAAAACACCAACTTCTAGCTTTTACTAGCTGGCCTAATTTAGTATAGTGCCCTTCTCTCTGATCAGTTTCAAATTTAAAGCTGAGAACAATGTAAAAGCTCCAACAGCATTTTCTACCTTTATTTCTTATAGGTCTGCACCAATCAAGAGCTTTATCTCTTGCAGTACACAATCTCTACCCTTAAATATACACTGGGCCAGCTCAGCAGTGATGTATCCACAACCAGTTAAAACCAGGCGAAGTCATTCATTATATTACCACTTAGAATTATTTACCAGAAACTGCAACATTTGCAAGTCTGGCAATTAAAAAGGCCTCTGTACTGATTCTGCAAGAGTTAAGTAACTGCTAAAGAACATCAAGGGACTCTTCATCCCTTGTGACTACGATCATGAGTTGAACTACTCAGAGAATTCTCTATCATTGTGAAAAAATACATACATACCACTGTGCCAGGATCTCCTTTTGGACCCTGCAAAGAAATAAAGAAATGGAAATGCATTTAAAAAAAAATTAGATATACAATAACATGATATTCTTTTGGATAACTGCATTACAACCATACATTGATAATGCATCTGGAATCAGCCCTAAGTCTAGCCTTCTCAGCTGATCAATTCAGTGTAAGATCTTAGTAATAATTGGCTTTTGTTTTGTTGTTCCCAAATACAAACAGATCAGTGTGAATCTGTCACTATAAGCTGCACACAATGTAAGGACAAAGTCCTCACTGATGGCTACAACATTTATATGTGGTGAACAAAATGACAGTCATCCTAAAACAGTAGGAGGAGACCCCATCAAGGAGGAAACCCTAAATAAATGCACAGCTCCACAGAAGCAAAGCAACAGTGTCCAGCTGCACATTAGTTCACCTGCACTGTGCAGAGTGAAAAGTCAACAGCCCTGTATTACTGCCACTATCTACTTTTCAGTTTTACACATTTTTCTGCACAGTAGCTACACAAAGTGAATCAGTGACAGAACTGAGATCAGAATTCATGAGCTTCTCATTTCCAGAACCAAATTTAATCTATTACAAAATTATGCCATCACTACCTATAAATATTACATTACAGATTTTAAGATATTAGGATATTTTCACTAAGGAGTCCAACACCAAATTATGTACCCTTTTTGCTGCTTTTGCTTGCTGGGGTGAGATAAATCAAAATAAACAACTGACCAAAATAGGATCAAATGCTTGATAAACACATATAATAACACACTTGATAATTTACTACATATCAATCATATCCTTATTTTTTCTGTCTTTCGCATGTAAAAATCAAATTACCAAAACTGCATGTAACTAGCCCATCCCTCTGTTACTACATTAATTACCTATTAGATATTAGGTTTCTGTTAATACTTACTGGAGGTCCTGGTGGACCTGGATAACTAGCAACACTCACACCTCCCTGTAACAGAAAGTTTAAAAGTTGAATTGGGCCAAATTCAGGTGTTGATTGGAGGAAAAAAAAAAGAAAAAAGAAAAAAGGAAAGGAAAGGAAAGGAAAGGAAAGGAAAGGAAAGGAAAGGAAAGGAAAGGAAAGGAAAGGAAAGGAAAGGAAAGGAAAGGAAAGGAAAGGAAAGGAAAGGGAAAGATGATAAAGATAAAGATAAAGATGATAAAGATAAAGATAGATAAAGATAAAGATAAAGATAAAGATAAAGATAAAGATAAAGATAAAGATAAAGATAAAGATAAAGATAAAGATAAAGATAAAACAACACCCCCCAAAATTTAAGAGAAATACCTGGAGTTTATATAAGCTGCTCATTCCATTTCGTTCATTGTAAGGCATGCCCTTTAAAACATAAAACTCAAGTAAATGTCAGAACTACGAATTATAAAGGCAGAACTACGAATTATAGGTACAAGACCTATAGCTAAGCAAAGCTGTAGTATCATTTTTGTTCTGGATTAATTTTTCAAAAATTCCAGACATTTTAGTAAGAATGTAAGATACATATCAATGCAGCTTGGGTGTTTTATTCAATTATGAAGCCAGAAGCCTGTAAATCTCAGGGTACATTCTGATATTTGTTATTATAGTTATCTAGAATTAATTTTGTTAGGTACCATTCCAGTTAATTTTTCATCTAGTGAGCTCCATGGACTTCCCTAGGTTCCCCGAGTTTCCTGTTTCCAGGTGCATAAACTGTATAAATTAAGCTTGGTGTCTAATGTTATTAGACACTCATTTGACCAAGTCTCTAGGACAGCTTTAGTGATCTGAATTTAGTCTGAGATTCATCACAAGAAAAAAAAGAAAAAAAAAGGAACACAGAAATCATTTGTGAATATGCTGTTTTCTTGCACTATTAATACATATTAGATTGACAGTCAATGCTTTATATTACATTACATTTCACTTATAGGTATATTGCTCCTAATAGAAAACTTAAAATAGAAAACAAAATGTCTCACCGGAGGCCCAGGTGGTCCAGGTTTCCCAGGAGAACCTTCACTGCCCTGGGTACAGCAAGAGATTCACATAAGTCATTTGCTCAAACTGAGTACAAGAGCTACAGTTTCAGAGGCTGAGTTTATTTAGAAATATATTGAATAAAAATAAAGGTCTTTCTTACTAAGAGAAACTTAATATCTTTTTGTTTTTTACTGTAAAATACCTGTGTTTATCTGTAGTCTGTTCTGCTCAAGTGTTTTTATTTAAAAAAAAAAAAAGAGCTTCTTGAATTTTTGCCCCAGTAGAAATGGTGGGGTTTCTGAACAGTGCAGTTACAAAGGTTTCAACATCAAAATTCAAAAAAAAGGTCAATTCAAAATCTCATCACTACGATTCAGCTGAAAGTACTGCATAATTTGGAACAAGTTGTCAATTTTTTTCACTAAATTTATTGGATCTTTAAACATATATGAGTGAGACAGTGGGCATATTATATGATCACTTCTCAAGCATGTTCCTCAAATGAAGGAAGGAGGAGGAAATTGCTCTTCCTGTATTTCAGTTTACTTCATCATTCTTCAGCCATCTGCATCTGAGTTTTGCCCTTTTGATCTACAAGACATCAGGTTAGAGCAGCAGCCTCCATTGTAACATGGAACTAACAGGGACTTGTGTTTTGCATTCAGTTACTTAGAAAGGAATTAATTATGTGTGGTAAATATTATCTATTAGGATCTGCAAGGAGACAGCTCTCAATCAATTTTTATACTGAAATTATTTCAGAGCTTTACAAAACAGTTTCCTTTTTACAAAACAGACCAAAAAGAAAGAATTACCTTTTCGCCTTTTGACCCTGCAGGACCAGGATGCCCAGGTCTTCCTGTAGTGCCCTGTGTAACACGGTATCAGTTTATGGGAGTTAAAGAACAACAAACCCTGGTCTTTCACACTGCAACTTAGTTTTTAAAACCTGCACTGTTTAAAAGGTCATTTAAGCCTAATTATGCTTCACCTTCAGGTTTAAAACAGCTGTTTCCTACTGATAAGGCCTTTGAAGGGTAAAAACTTGTGTTTGTGGTTGCATTTTCACCTTGGCAGACTAAATGCACTGACCTTAACTTGCACCTCTCAGTATTGCTGAGAAACGTGGTTTGCTGCTAAAATGCTACTTCATATATTCCATATATTCCATATGAATTGCCCTAAACGTGTTAGAGTTTTTGATGGCAGAGAATTAGTACTGACAGCAACCTAGGAATGAATAATGATCATTCTAATTAATAGGATCCCATCCAATATTTTTAAAATTAAATTTGAAAAATGTCAAGAGGAGTTTTCCCAGAAATACCAACACTTTAAATTATATTTTGTCAGTGACTTTAAATATGGTCAGTTTATTTTAATTTTTATTGTGATTACTTGGTTTCAGCATTAAATGTTCACAGAATGCTTGTTAGATTTATTTTTAGATTTTTATTACTAGCATTGGTAAAATAACGGGTGCAAATATATAATTAACTGCAAGATCACACATCATAATCCATGTAACCTCACAGAATCTCTAGTAATGCCAAAATTCTGAATTCATTTAAATTACATAAACTTTGAGCTCAGACAATGAGGGAATTTTCAGTAACATCAACTCATAACACAGTTTCTTTTGTTAAAGCCAGCATGGATAATATGTTATTATTACTCTCCTGAAAGCCAAAAGAAGGGACAAGAAGCTAAGAATAAGAAGTTCTAGAGAGTTGTAGTAACCTGTGCAGAGACTGATCAGATCACAGGTGATACTACACACTTACAGATGGTCCACTGGGTCCTGGCACACCAGGCAGTCCAGGAGCACCTTGAAGGCCCTGGAAAAAAAAAGAGCGTATGTTTGTTTTCTCTCCCACTTATACCTCAAAAACTACTTGTATTCAGGATGTCCAGTGGTATTGCATCTACATCAAAGCACATTTTCATCTGAAAGATTGGCATTATTTCTAGGAACAAAAAAAACCTCACCATGCAGTTAAGAGGTTATTGTTGAATGAGGTAAGAGGTAACGTCTTGCTGGACTGATAAGCAAAACTTGTCCTTCAACTTTTCATGTTGTTAGCTTATGTCCTGTGTATCCTTTTGTAATTAGTATGTCCTGTGTATCCTTTTGTAATTAGTTGTGAAGATAAGAGCAGGACATTTGGCTTTTCCTAAGGGATTAATGGTCTATTTTCTATCATTGAGATTTTATATCTGCTGGTTAGAAGACAGTTACTCAGACTTCTCAATGTTAGCAGATGCTATCTAAATACAATGGTGCTATTCTGCTTGATTTATAGATTGTGCATTTTTTATAACAGAATATAACCTTTTCCATACAGTTTAATGACCCAATTTCCTACTCTTATTCTATTTGACTGCCTGGAAGCTGATGGATTTTGGTACTCACTTACTAAACATAGAATCATAGAATAATAGACTATGCTGAGTTGGAAGGGACCCTTTAGGATCATCAAAAGTCCAACTCCCATGCTTGTGTTGGACACCTCTAGTATCACACGATGTGCCTGAAAGCATTGCAGATGCAGGTGTGCAAGTTAATACAGTTGATACAGGTAGGATTTGAGACAAGCCTGCAGTGTGCCTTTCTTCTGGCACATCAGGCTTATGTCCAATTCTAGACATGTAAAAGTCATGTACTACTGAGAGCTAATCTCTCAGCTCCCCCTGTAATCCACAGAAGGAACTCTGTCCTTCCCAGCAGTGAGCCATTTTATCAGCACAGGTTGCAGATTGTCTGACATTAGTTATCTCCTCATAAAAGGCATATTTCTCATATTAAATGCAGTACTCAAGAAGACATGGCTAATGGGGTAGTCAGGAAAACCACAGAGGTCAAAAGCCCTGAAAAAAGAAAAACTTCAGTCTGGAATAAATCAGAAAATATGTGGAAATGTAGAGAGATGCTGATCTCCTTTTCTTGCTCCTGCACAGAGACATTGATGCCCCTCTGCAGCTGCTCACAGTGTGAATCCAACAGTGTGAATCCCACTGCTAATGTGTTCTCTGTTCATTTTGGATTACTTTACTCTGATGGTACAGTCACCTGGAAAATGAGTATGAAACCAGAGGAACATTTTCTGTAATTCTTATTACTGATGTTAGAAAAACCTCCCCTGAACAAAGAGAATGTTTTAAAAAGGGAGAGAACTAAGCTTCAACAGAGATTAAAGGGCCATTTGAAAGTGCATGAAAGTTAATGAGTGTATTCCAAAGAGCTTCAGGTGGGCTTCTCAGTATCTCTTCCCATCCCCATGATAACCAAACGTTAATAAAAGTAATGCTAAGGCAGATAACCAGCTAGAACACAATCAGAAAGAATGTGAATAGCTGACTTACTAACACAATATGGGGTCCTACTGAATCAGCAACAACAACAACAACAACAAAGAATTAATTTACTCTGGAGTGCTTAAAAAAAAAACCCAGTCAGTTATAATCTAGCCTTTCCCTTACTACCTTCGTAATTGTCTCTAATATCTCACTTCATTTTCAACAGTTAAATAGAGTCTGAATTGTTGAAACTGTTTGGCTAATGCCTCAGACTGCCAGGATTGAATTGCAGAGGTTCTAAATCCAACTTCAAGAGGCACTTGTTGCTTTTAAGAAGCAAAGACATAATGAGTTCTACAAATAGTGTGAAAACAAGAGGAAAAATAAGGATCATACTTTAGCCTAACAATTTGCTAAACTCTAGGGCAATTTAGTAGCAGGAACTTTTTTTTTTCTCATGTAACTTTAATTTTGGAAGCCAAGATTCCCGATGAATATAGATTTTAAAAAAAATTCCTCTCATTTTACTACTGTTTGAAGATTCTTACTATATCGTGGCATTAGTGCCACAGAAATCTAAAATGGTCATGAAGATTTACAAAATTAATCAACAACCCATAATATTCTTTAATCTTTTCCAGGTGAAGTATTTTGGAATTCTAAAGTGTCCACCAAATATTTTGGAACAGACTACTTCTTTTAACTCCTTCACTTAGCTAAGATTACTGGGAAACCAATTTATTTACCCAAATTAATTAGTTTAATAGCTTCTCCTTTGATGCTTGTTTTTCTTTTTGCTCTTAAACTGTTAACTGCAAACATTTAAAATTAAAGCTGTAACAGCTAGTTTTGATTCAGCAACACCAGTCACGTTTTTTTCTTGCTCCATAATGACATAGAAATAACTCTAAGAATGCAGTATGTGATGCAAAATACTGTATACATTTTAAATTCAATCTCTTCAAACATTTCCCAGTTTCCACTTAATAGCAATTGCTGCTATCACCATTACCATAAGAGTATTTGCTTAGTGGAATGTTTTTGAAAGTGAATTTGAAAATAAAATAACACAATGAAAGTATGTTATAAAGTGAAGTATTTTCTGAAAATATTTGGCATCTGCCTATTTAATATTCTATCCTAAACACTCGATATATCCTATATTCAATGTATGTGAAGCTTGAAAAGATACAAACAAGCAAAAATTCTTAGACAAGAAATTAAAAGATGTTATTTATTTGAATAAGAGCATTTAATATTTTTGAAAATTCAGAACTGAGGGCCATTTATAACAACATATCATTATTTTATCAGTTTTAAAGAACTGAATAACATGTAATACATTTTATTCTCAGTTTACATCTTTATTCAGCTTCAGATAAGAATACAACTGCTATAAAAATGAAGTAATTTTACCTCATCACCCTTCTCTCCAGTAAGCCCAGGAAATCCACGTTCACCTTTGCTTCCCTGTGAAAAGTTAACATTCAAACAAATACTTTCTCATAAAGAACAATGAATTTCATGCTCTGTAGGGCATTTTATGAACCATATTCTAGTATGAACCCCTTACAGCAACAATTGCTAAATCAGAGAAATTGCTCAAAGCTACCTGAAAGCTTTAGAATGTGCCTCCCACTGAGGGGAAAGGAAATAAGTGGTTTTGACTAAGTAGGTAAACTAGCCAAAAGGCCTGATGGGGACATTATTGATACAAAAGGGGATGCTTGTCCAGATGGAGAAAGAACACTTTCAAGGAATTACACTTAACTATAGGGGATATCTGTATGCTAAACCACTCGGCACTCAGTGAAGAAGTTTGATGTCCATCAGTGCAGCTCCAAGTCCCAGTGAAACATCTGCATTACTCCCTTGGGAACAAGGTGCAAGGGCACAGGGCTGTCCTGTTCTGTACACCTGAGGGAGATATGGGAAGTTTCCTTTCTCACTGTGGGATCCTTGTGTGACTGACTCATCTAAAATAAGCCTATAGATGGCAATGTGCTCCTGGACAGTCAAATCTGAGCTGACTTCAATGCACACAGGACACAGAAAAGCAATTTTGTTCACTCTCCTCAGAGAAAAGGCAAACTGACACAAAAAGAGGGCTGAACCATAAAAGCTGTTTGAAGATTTAAGCTTCAGATGTTCAGATGAAGCTGTTCAGATGCTACAGGGATAGGGATCAGATGAAAAAGTTCAGACTGTCAGAGGTAAGAGTCTGGCCTTTCACTTTCAGCAAGCAAGAAAGCAATTTTAAATACTCTCTTAAAAACTTACCTTTGGCCCCTCTCTACCAGGAATTCCTGGAGGACCTCTTATGCCAGGATCACCCTGAGGAACAGGCACAAAGTAAAGTAACAAATAACCATTTTGTGGAACAGACATAAGGTCTGATCCATGTAGACTACTTTATTCCTGTCCTTGAGACCATCCCTTTATTTTACCCCAAAGTCTTCTCATTTACACAAAATATTGTTCAGACAGCCTTCCTCATTTCCCTCCTCATCTCTCACACACTCTATTCAGACCATGTTAACAAATTTATAGCTTATTTTTGAGAGGACTCATACATGCCTTCATTTTGGACAGTTCTAGACACAGGCATGTTTAGGTCTGAGCAAACCATCTTCCTTGTATGGATTAGGTAGAGATGGAGGCTACTTGTTACTCTCACCAGCTTTGAACCTACAGGGGTTTTTTAAGTAAATGATTCCTGCTTTGTTGAGAGAAGCATTTTTTCAGCTAATTTACAATCTTTTGTAAGTGCTAACCACAAAACACAGAGTTTTTAAATGAAACATAAAGTATCAGTAATATAGAGGGATGACAAAGATGTAGAAGGGCATGTACATGAGAAACACAATTACAAATAGAAATAATTAGGGGAACTCCTTCAGATAGATCTAAAAGAAAAACAATTTGGAAATGAGAAAGTCAATAAACCTTAATTACATGAATTAATAAAGAACAGCAGAATCATATAATCTCTCTCCTAAGAAATGATGTGTGCTTTTCATACAGCAAGTATGAAAGTACACTTTTCATTCTGGAATATGGCAGGACAATTAATATTATATTGTTTTTCAAAATAATATCTTAAAAATTCTACACTGTTTTACCAATTGCAATGCTACCAAGTAAAGTGGGGAATGGAGTATATATGTAGCAATTCATACTGTGGACTGGATGCACTGACTGCACACCTGCTGGCTACTTCCTAACATACTGTTCAAACACTATTTTGCAAAATTCCTGGAAAATACATTTCCTGAGTATATATATATAAAAAAAATTTAAAAAACAATCCAAACAAAGCAAATCAGCAAAAAACTTCGAATTGCTGGAGGCTAATCAATTAGGTCAGAATTGAACTTATAGAAACTCTAAGTGCATATTTTGATTTTAAAAGCATGCTTATAGTATACAAAGCTATTTAACCTCTAAAAATGTTTACCTTCAGTATAGCACCCATGTCTCCCACAAGTGGCAGTGCAATCTGAAATTGAAAAAGACAGCTGCAGTTCATGTTTTACATATCAGTGCTAATTCTGACCAGTTTGCATTGCTTCTGAAGTTTATGTTGTTACACCCAGAGCTGATTACATATACATTGCTTGACACTATGTTTTGAAAATGAAAACTCAAAAGAAGAATCAAGGCTTCAAATAGAGCCAAATGTCACAGTCTGTCCAACTGAACAATGAAATTCTTAGTTGCAGTCTCACTGAAGGTCCTTAAAACGTGGCCTAACTCAATGAATAACTCAAGAATATAGTCAATTTAACTTTAAATTTAACTTTAATAATAATAATAATGTATTGTTGGCTTTGTACCACACCTGCATAACTTATCCCTACTGAAAATTCTCACATACTATTCCTCACCTCATTATCTTCAACTGGATGCCTCCTGCTTTTGTGAAGCTAACTTCAATAAACTAGCTCAGAGACTGAGAACAATCCAACCACCACAACACAAAAAACATATATATAGCACTTTGTTCTGCCCTTAAAGATTAAGAATCAGTGCAAAACTGTGCTGCCACCACTTAATTACTACCAATACTAAAGCTAATCCATTTAAAGCTCAATCAATAGGCTTATACTATACTGCAATATATATCACATTTCCAAGCTCTGCCATTAAACTAGTATTCAAAAGATGCCCTGTAAAAGCTGATTGAACTGGTTATCATCAGCTTCACTCCCAGACTCTTCAATTCCCAATACTCATTTCTTCTTGTAGTTGCTAAAGCAAAAATAGCCCTGGGCTCACTATAAAATCAGACATTAAAAATTTTGTTACTGTTTTGCTCAGCGTTTCTCCCTCTTTAAGAAAGAAAATCAAATGTGAACACTTTTGTTGCATATGAGCAAAACTGTTGGTCTGTAGCAGTGTGTATGAAAAATACCAGGTCAAGGGCAGCACTGCTGAACATAACTGAACTGTAAGTACAGTCAGGAGCCTCACCAACTTTGAAAGCACACTGTGAAGCTTTCTAGGGTGAGACACGGTCACTTAACACAACTTAAGGACACTGACTAAAGTTCATCCTCTGCACAAAAGTAAACTGTACATAGACAGTGTTACCTGCTCTTAGAATGGGTACCAAGCCTTAAAAACAACAACCACACCCCAAGATGGCCTGACCTATCATGACTTTTCATCTGTGACAATATTTTACAGGGTATTATGTCAGTTTTGGACTGTCTGCTGGACTACGAAAGCGTCATTTTAGTCTCTCCTCTTTTCTAATGTTCTTATTTTAGCTGCAGTACCATTTTATGTTTCAGTGTGGAAGGGTCCTAATACCCATCTGCACATCATGTTTGTGCCACAGAGTTAATCTGCTCTGTACCTACAGCACATCCACCCTACCTGCACACGTACTGCAGAGTCACAGTTCCATTGAATGAACTCAGAGTAAGTGGATGATACATTCTGGGCTACTGAAATGCTAAAGTGGCCTTAACTCTCCAGAATCACTCCTGGTTGCTACACCTTCCTTTAAAAATGTCCTTTCCAAAGAGAAGGGTATTTAAAGAGAGCAAAAGGCTATAATTCTCCTGTTAGTAAGCTTTACCACTTAGACTTGTCTGTTTTAGAGCAGCATCAGATTTTTTATTTACTTTTACCTTACAGTGCACTGTGCCTTCCAGACCTATTGCACTTATGGATTTCATTTTTCAGGTACTTTCTCTTCTTCTGTCTTGAGTTTAATCTTGTTGACTTCAGACTGTCTCTGAATTTTAAGTTTTGATTATATCTTCAAAAACCTACCAATCTTTCTCAGTTCAGTTGCAGAATTTATATCTACTTACCCTAATCAAATTAAATTACTGACAGAACTAGGCATGGGAGAGACCTCTTCCCAAGTTTAAGAGCAATCTGCTGACAGACACTCATATCCACATTTTGTGACAAGCATTAATGATATGGCAATTACGCCAGAAACACTCTTTTTGTACTTATAAAAATACCATGAAGACAGTCTTAAAGTTTTATTGACACCAAACATACATAACATGACTATTTCCCTGCCTCTCACATGAAACTGGAAAACTGATTTGTTCTGGCACTGGTTCTTCACACAGTTCTGTCATCTTATGTTTCCTCTTTAGCATTCATATGTGTGGCACTTACAATAAAATTTAAGAGAAAGTATTTCATATCTTTCTTGCACTCAAAACTTTTTAGAAGAGACCTACTGAAATCTGATTCTTCTTCTGATGCTCAGTTATGCAGATCTGTTTCCTGTTAGCATCTCTCCTAAAAAGTCTCGCCTTTGTCAAAGTAGTCAAAGGTAACTGCTAACCATTCAGAGATGGTTTTGGCTCATTCTCTGGGCTAATTACAAGAAACCTTCACATTTTACCTAAAACCTCTTTAAAAATCATTCTTTTTTTCCTACTAAAATAATTAAAATTCATTTTATGTATTATTTGAAAAGCAAAGAATAGTGAAAATCCACTGAAGTATTCACCTTTCTGGGCAGTCAATAATTTGATCCTGATTAACGAATAGACTTTCCTAGTCTTGCAAATAATTGTATTCACAGTGCCTTTTTCTTGTTATATCCATTCCTAACTGAAGCCAATTTTATATCTCAATCTTTCTGACTCGAGCTGTACCTTCATACACAATGTCAGTGATTGATGTGTTTTCTACATATTGATTTAGGGCTTTTTGAGGAGTTCCTGACACCTGTGTCTCCTAAAGCACTAGACCAGTTTGCTAATGCAGGAACCAGGAAACCAACTGATCAGAATCACCACCAGCACCAACATGCTAGCCAGTTCTCTGGAGAAAGCTGAGTCAGGAGGAGATGATAACACCTAGAGTGTGGTGACAGATCAGAATTTTTATAGAATTTTTGTTTTCAGACCCAGCCACTTAACTTCTCATTACTGCTATAAGGAGTTTTTCACATTAGAGACTCAGAATTTCATTTTAAAATACTGTTTTCTTTCTCTGGCGTAGCAAACGTAGGTTTGGGATCCCCAAACTTCTTCCATCTTTTAACAGGAATCATCAAAGTATGCTCCTGAAAATTTCAATTATACAAGACTGCTTCTGAGACTGTGGAACACTTTGTCAAGTTATAGCCTGGCAGAAACTCTAGCACAGAAAATCTAATACCTGAAAGCAGATGTTTTTATCCTGTATATGTTAACATAAGCTTTATTTGTACTACAATAAAATCAAGTTAAAAAACCCCCTCTAAACCAGCAAATGATGTAATAATTGAAAAGTCAAAGTAATAGAATCAATGGGACCTCTAGGCTCACTTGCTTTCCTCATCTCCTTTAAATTTAAAATATTTGCACCAAACTAAATGTACAAGTTTTCCATGCTTACGTACGGGATCACCTGGAGGGCCTGGCAGTCCTGGTTTTCCATCTCTTCCTGGAGTGCCCTAGAAACAGATGTAAAATTTGGTAGCCTTAAATCATTGACCAGCAATACATTATTTTTGTTGTATATATAGAGAACTGTCACTCACATTAATACCGGGGGGACCTGGAGTTCCTGGCAAACCTGGGGGTCCTCTGGGGCCCTAAAAGCAGGAAAGGTAATTCAATATTTTCTTCTACTGTCAACCTTCTAAAACTAAATTAATGGTATTTTGTTTTATAACAAGAAGAAAGCAAAAATCCTACCTGTACACCTGTTGATCCAGTTGGACCTACAGGACCCTGCAAGAGAACTCTGAATAATCAGTAGTTATATTTTTTGGGAAGAGGGAGATGAATTTCATCAAAATATATGGAAGGATATTGCATTGAAAGAAATACTTGCTCTATGATTTGACTTTAAATCCAAATCTAATTTTGCCAAAATTAGTGAATTCAAGAATTTGCTGAGGCCAATTTTTAAAAGCAAGTAATGCCAAAGAATAATGATTTGTGGTGAAACTTGCTTTTTAGCTAACAGATTTGTAAGAAAAGCTTCAGTTGGATAAAAACAGGCTAGACGATTTAAATACAAAGAGGTTACTCACAAAATTCAGATTTGATGATATTTTAACTGAATAAATTATTTTAATGATTCTTATCTTAGTCTAAGGTCTCAATGTGAATATACAGTAACCTTTCTCAAATATTTTCTCTCTCTGAATGTTGTTGATAAGCTGAAATATATAACCCAAATATATTGCTTTGACTGAAGAGAGATTGTCCTATGCACCACACAGTAGAGCTCAGGTAATAAAATGTACCATCTACACCTTCCATATATCATCTATTTTTACTGAGTCTGCAGACACTGCAGATGGATTTCTCTAAGGGCAAAAGAAATTAATAAACCTGGGAAACAAGCTGAATAGCCAGAACAGTTATTGCTATAAAACAGATATATAGTAGTAAAACTCTAGATGCACTGCACTAACTTGCTTCATGTTTAAATTTAAATTGCACAGGGATGCATGAAAAAGTTGTCCATAATCAGAACTTTACTATGCTCTGGCACAGCACCTGGCACTGTAAGGTTCTCTTTGACAGGCAGTAGACCTAAGCTTGTCACTTGTCATCATCACAAATGCAAAAGATAGAAGCTGATGCAAAACCTTTCCTTTTCTTCCACGTGTCTTTGCCTTTCCCAGTACCAGCCTAAGTTTCAAAATGCCATCATCTATAATGTCAAATATGGCTCTTCTCTTATACCAGTGCTCAGGCTGGATTTTGCTGACAACTGCAAACAACTATTTCTTAGAAACAGACACAGTCTGAAGATGTCTCAACACCATTACTAGGAAGCACATCTATTAAGCAGCCATTGAATCTTTCAGTTCTCCAAAGCTTTCATTTCTCATTTAGCACTAGATCTTTGGGGGTCTGGATAAAGGGAAAAGTTAGGAGTTAGGAGTCAAGTCAGAAGGGAGTTAATGCAATGACTCTTTTCTGTTTATTTGTTGGAGATTCGCAGTGATGCAGAATGAGAAGGCCAAATTCCGGGCATTACTATACTTACTGGTGATCCCTGAATGCCTATTCCAGGGGGCCCCATCTCCCCAGGTGCTCCTTGGACACCAGGTAGTCCTCTTTCTCCCTGAAAAGGGTACAAGGGTTTCAGTTACAAAATGCCTGAAAATGTAAGCTAGCCTAGTATCCTGGGTTTCCAGAAAACAATTTTTTTTATACCTTTGGTCCCCGTGGACCTGGGTTTCCAGGAATACCAGTGGGACCCTAAAAAACATATAAAATAAAAAAAAAAAAGGATACAAATTATGTTTTGAAATCAAAGCAACTAGCTGAATTTCAAAACCAAAAGTACTCAGCCTTTATAAACAAATTATGACAGATTTACATACATCACCAGGATCATTTGTAAGCCTTGCATTAACATTACAGACTTCTAGACTATATTTTAATGTACTTACAATACTACCATGACATATATTTGAACTTCCCGCTTGCATCTGGAAAAAATGCTTCTACTGATTCCTTTCATTGCACAATTAGAGTTCTTTAACAGTTTTCCCTACAAGAAAGAAAGTCATAAAAGCCTTTTCAGATTATGGATTTACCGGTGTTCCAGGCAGACTTGGTCCAGGAGGCCCTACATCACCTTTTGGACCTGGATGTCCAGGTGGTCCCATTATCCCACCAGGGTCCCCCTGCAAGATAAATTTGAATAACTAATTGAAATGTGAGAATTTTATTTTATGATAAAACCCCTAAATATTATCAAGATTATTTGAAAAATTGCCAGTACTTTGGTAAGGAATAGGATTAAAAAGTCCCTGCCAGCCAAAGCTGTATATAGCTCTGTATTTCAAAAGGTAAAATAGTAAGCAAGTGAACCTATTCAGGTCTCAAAATAATTACTATAGTTTTATCAAATTTATCACATTTAGTTCAACAGAGATTCAGTTCAGTACATCTGTAAGTACTCAGCCTATGAGATAGGAAATTTCAATATGTTCTAATGTATTAGTCACAGTACCAATATACCATCAAAAGTATTACATATATATGTGTGGGAAACATATTTGAAAGATTTTATTTTTAACAAAAAAGATTTTTTCCTTCAAAAAGCTACAGAAGGAGAGACACAGACCCCACAACCACTAGCTAGAGTAACTAGCATTCTCTCTGTTTCCCTTGCTTGCACTGCATCTGAACTACTTTTCTGTCCCCAGGCCCCTAACACACAAGTTGTCACTTATTCCTGCCAACAACTTCATGGTAACAACAAACTGTTTTTCTGCATCTACCACTAGTACTAAACCTGCAGTTTCTCACTGTAGTGCATGAAGCATCTCTTGTTTTGCATCCTTACAAGGATGTGCTTACACAGATGAATTAGTTCCCTCCATTATGCTGTCCTCTTATCTATCACACACTCCTGCATCATTCTTTGTGATTCTTTCTAAACCCACTATTTCCCATTTTGCAAGACCAGTACACTAGTATTGTTCTGTAGCTATTTTCTTCTCCTGCCTTTTCCTTGCCTCACTTCTTCAAACTGTTAATGGATGTTGTTTCCCTTGTACCCCACAACATAAAAATGCTGTAACACATCACACACTTTACAGTATGCCTTTTCTCCCCTTCTCTACATTCAACATATCCAAACATACCATTTTTAACTATTGCTGATGTAGGGGAATTCTAACTAAGGGTCTTCTACACAGCAAAATACAATGCCATAAAAAGATTCCAGCCTTGGCTCACATCTGAGACAGTACAGCTGCCACAGTGCTCTGCCAAGATGAATATGTCTGACTGTGAAATAGGAATTTATACATTAGCCTGCTTAGGACACTGTACTGAAAAGGGTGTTCTGTGGTCAGGACCCAAAATTACTTTTCTGCACTGCACAGATTTTATATAAGAGCCCAATTTAACCTCCCTGAAATATTACTTAAATTATGAACCTAAAGAGCAATTAGGATGCTATATTGGCCTGCATCATCTCTGAGGAGCAGAGTGTTGATGCTTGTACAATTTAAAATAATTTCATAAAGCAGCCACATGGGTGTACTAGAGAAGGACATAAAGTTTCTTCAGAGTTGACAGTCTAATACACTGTAACACATCAAGCTTAATTAATTAAAAGACTTACAGCATACCTTTTCTCCTTTAATTCCTGGGTTTCCTGGTACCCCATGCTCTCCTGGTAAGCCCTGTAATTAAAAAAAAAAAAAAAAAAAAAGGTATGACTGTACATTTCTTAAAGATTATCTAAAAGTAAAGATGAAAATGACTTTACACTGGGTAATTCATTGTTCATTTGTATGTTAAAGAGTACAACTAAATGAATGCATCTCTAATCAAATATATGAATAATTTTTCTTTAAGTTGAAATGTAATAATCATGGTTATTTTCTGGACCCTACCAGGGCAGAATGGCAGAAACTGACAGGTTTATTTCTTCAATTTCAAATTCCAAATATCAGGTACAACACTGAGTTTTAAATAAGTATCTCATCTTTCTTGCCTATGAAGGGCTCAAGAAACCTGCATCCTGTTTTGGTCACCATCTGACAGTCTGCAATGGATCTGGATATTGGGGTTTATTTGCGTTGAGATGACAGTTTTTACCCTTCTTGATTATCACATTTGTTCTCCTGTTAGCATTATCTTCCAATGAACATAATTCTGATTTCCCTGTCCAGCAAGGAAATTGTAGCTTGTCTGGGATGGTTGGAAAGTAAGCTGTCATGGTTTGTGTTGTACAGCTGCTCACAGTTACCAGGTTTTACTGTCCAAGATCCCTATAAATTTTTTCCATGCATATCCTGGATTTTCACAACCTCCCCCTACTTCCAGGACCTTTTCTCCAAGCACAATCTTGCCCTTCTTCCTTGAGACAACGCCACTTTCCTTTCAGGAACCCTCCTTTTTTGGCACCTCTTCTTCTGCGTACCCACCCCCCTCAATTCTTGCCACCTAAACAGCCTATATACAGAAATCATCCAAATCACCGAGTCTGTCTGATGTCTCTTTATTAACTGGAGACCCCACATGTGACACTTTTGTTTAGTCCAGGTGCTATCAAAATTTAAAAACAGCCCTTCCAGTTGCACCTAACTCAGGTTTTGAAGTTTTCACTTGACCACCCAAACACAGACACATACATCATGTCTCCCCTGTCCCTGTTCACAGCTCAAGCTATTTTTCACCCACAGCAGCCATATAGTGGCTTTAGGCACTATATGGCTGTCAGTAAGGCACTGCACAATTAGAGTATCAACCAACAATCATATGAATCATTCCAGTTTCTGCAGTATTTTAGTAATTCAACCCATTAAACAGTAATTAAAAAGTAGTTTTCTATTAAATTCTTTTCAACCAATTTCTGCTCTGGCTAAAGATGTTCATATTGTCCCTAGTTTTAATAGAATTATGTTTTGCTCTGAATATGAGATTTACTCGTAAGTCTGACCTAAATGTTAAGATAATCAATACAGTTCTTTATTCTGTTCACCTTATTCATCTTTATTCCTTTTACAGGAAGTTAAACAGTTCAGAATAGTACAAAACCATAGAAAGAAATAAGGAAGGCTGTGTGTTTAAATCCTTGGGGTACTTTTACTCACTGTCCTTTCCAGTTCACAATATAACATTATTAGAACTGTACTAGAGATTCTTTCAACTTGCAATTATTCCTGTGAGGTAAGAGAGATTTTTGTAGTGCTAATTACCTGTGTAAATTAATATTATCATCCTTACTACCTGTGCAGATTGTAAAATAAGAACAGAAAAATCATGGAGACAGCAGGGCTCAATCTTGAGGAATCCTGTACTACTGTGCTTCTGTGGCTCATTGCTACAGTAACACCCATGAAATGGTCACCTATAACTTCTGTGATGCTGTTCACTGGCTAAATGGTTGACACACCACACTTCTACACCCTGGTGAAACTGCACAATACATACAACTTCTCCTGGCAGTCCCCTGGGTCCGATGGGTCCTGGAGGTCCTTGCAGTCCCTGTGAAATCATAGAGTGCACACTTGAGGTAAAAGACAAGGTACCTGCTGTAATTCAGTGTACAACATCCATATCTATCTATCTATCTCTCTATAAAAATTAAAACATCTGGCATTAGCAATTCCTTTCTACATAGAGTAAGAGGAACAGAGTTTGCTTACCCTGTCTTAATTTAATGTTTAGTCAAATAAATCTTTGCTACTAATACAAAGCATGCCAACAAAGCATATACAAGTAAATACAATAGCATTGACTATAGGGAAAGACAAAACAAAAGAGGTAAACAAAGGAAATTTTCTCTCTGACCAGTTCAACACTACATGCAGTCTCATATGATTAAATATAGGAACCACTGATGTACTGGCAGTGGTTGCTCCTTGTGTTGCTGATGGAGAAAGAAAATACACCTAGTTACTGGTGGATCTGTACTTCCGAACTGGGTAAATGTATTCTTGAGTAATCAAATAACATTTGTGCTTTGCATTAACATTCCTTGCTGAGTGATACTGAGATCAACAAGAATTTTACAAACTGAAAGCAAAACAGCCAAGAATCATGCAAAGAACTTCTGATATACACTATTTGCATTCTCTGTTCTTCTCATTCTCTGTCTAAAGAGTTGATAACATTCAGAGTCCTCCTATATAACAGCATATAATATAATGGCTGTTAATACCACAAAAATAATTTTCACATACCTCTGTCCCTGGATTTCCAATAAGACCTGGTGGTCCAGGGTCTCCTGTTTCACCCTATTTACATTGTTTGAAAAAAAAAATTGCAAATTTACTGTTATGCCTCCCAATACTAGCTCTGTACACAATATATACAGTGTCTACAAGTCAAAAAAATACCTTATCTCCTTTTGATCCCTCCATTCCAGTTTCTCCCTGAAAATAGCAGGTATGGCCATTAGTTATTAGAACTTTAACTAAGATGAACTTAGAGTTGAATCTTAAAATACAGTAGTATAGTTTGCAAACTTGACAAATACTGAGACAGCATTAAAGAATTTCTGATGCCTTGTGGAAACTCTTAAAAGCATTTATATTTCAAATGAATTCTCTTTGCAGGTTTTCCTATTGAAAGAAGATAATTTGAAAACATCACGTGTTTAAGAGCTGCTCCAGTCTAAAGCCTATTCTTCACCACTAAATCACTACTGATGACATAGTATTCATCTCCAAACCCCCACATTATTACAATGTTCCTGAATTTGGTTATTATAATATGTTAATTACAAGTATCTGAGCAACCTTCTGTTGTCTTTTAAACAACTTAACTAGTTTTCGTCAAATGTCAAAAGAGAGGACAATAGCTAATTAAAAATAAGCAACACACATAAACAAATTCTTCAAGAATTAGTGTTCTGAAAATATCCTCCAAAATAACAAAAAATTATGCACACATAAAATGGCTATAAGGGAACTGCCAGATGTTAAAAGCCACAGTGGAAACTGGTAAACAATAAAAATAATACAGTTCAACCCACATATAATTTTGTGAAATAACTAAAGACAGAACCTTCAGGGAAAAAGCCCCCATGTATTTCAAACTCAGTTCAGGGTCTGTACCCAGCTACAGAAATGGTGAAGAACAGGACATCTCTGGTTTCTATTTATAACCTGTGTTTACTTGATGCAGGTGTAAGAAGGAGGCGATAAGCATGCTATCATACATAACAGTGTCCCAAGAAAAGAATTACAGCATGAATACAATATATAAATCATATCAAATGCAAGTTATTCACATCATCAGGTCAAAATGTAGCTATACTTACTGGATCTCCCTTGGCCCCTTTTTCAGAAGGTTCTCCCTTTAGAAACATAGGGAAGAGGTTAACATAAATTTATTTCAAATGGTAAATATCATACATGTCTATTTTTGGTGAAGAAACCTTGGGAATGTTTTGGGGTTTTTTTTCTAACCTGTAGAAGATATGAATATATGGACTACAAGAGTTTACTTGGGACATGATGTTTGTTTAATGAGAAGACAGGACTACAGAAAGGAAACAGTCAAACAGGAGCACAAAGGTGGGTCACAAACATTAATGAGAAAGACACAGAATTACAGAATCACAGAATGGCAAGGGATTGGAAGGGACTTCTGCTGATCATTTATTCCAGCCCCCTTGCTAGAAAAGGATCCTCTAGAGCTGGTTTGAGAGGAATACATCCAGACAGGTCTTGAATGTCTCCAGGGATGGAGACTCCACAACCTCCCTGGGCAATCAGTGTTGTGTTACTCTCAGAATGAAGAAGTATTTTCTCATATTTAAATCTCTTGTGTCCCAATTTTTTGTCCATTATCTCTTGTTCTGTCATTGGACACCAGAGAAGAGTCCAGACCCATCCTCCTGACACCCTCCCTTTACATTGATAAGATCCCCCCCCAGCCTCCTTTTCTCTAAGCTAAATAACCCAAGCTCTCTTAGCCTTTCCTAACAGATGCTCCAGTCCCTGAGAGTCCCTAAGACAGTGAGGATGCATTTAAGCAGAGCACAAATTTGGCAATTTCTCAAACACAACTGCTTTGTAACACACAAACATTATGATCCTGTCCTATAGAGAGAGAGTAAAAAAGTTTCTGCCTGTATGAAAACTGTTTATGCATGAGCATATGATGAAAAAAAACTATCCAGAAGCCTAACAGCTGGATAGCATAGTGCCAGTTATTCAGCAGATGAAGAGTTGGGTTCATTACATGTTTCTAGAAAAGAACAGTAAACACCTATTACCTAGTACCTGCCTAGCCCTCAAATCTTCCTGGAAAATTTGCTTTTAAATTAATAAATATTAAATTCAGAAGTTTACTTGTAATTTTAATAATTTAAAGACTACTGTTTTTCATATAGATATGGAAGACCACACCTGTAACTTGAAGAAGTATGAATGGAATTGAATTTGTGAGACAATCACAGGTCATAAATTTATGTAAAAAATAATTATAAACTGGCATTCAATAGAAGTTTGAATGTGTTTAAAGTTGAGGAGTTTGTGACTGGTTGGAAGATGGATATTTTACCTGCATGTGTAAATACTCTTTCAAGAGTGGCTTGTGTAAGGGCATTCAGAGACTGACAGCTTTTTTTTCACACCCAAATGTTTTCTTGATTCTGAATATCTCTTTCAAGACTTGGTTCACAATCAGTATGCTCAGTTACCTTCTAGTATCACACATAATCACAGAAGCAAGGAATCATTTTACCTTTTCTCCTTTTGCACCGGTCATTCCCAATTCTCCTTTTTGACCCTTTTAATAAAACAAACTATATTTTAAACCATTTATATTCTAACAAATACTAACAAACTCCTGCAATATAACTGTACTTTGTTCTGTGTAAAACACAAAAATCTTAACTTTTATTCAACAAATTTTGAGATTAAGTTAAATAACTAATTTTAATCTTTTTCTTTAGCAGATCTGAAGGCATATCAATGAAAAAAGTCATCAAACCTTTGATATGTCCAGAACCTTTGTTTCTTTTTCTGCCAGTTTAATAAGCATCCTGTTGTCAAAAATCCTTTCTACCTATTCAAACAGGACAGATGCCTATAAATAAATATTTTCATATGTTGTGGATTCAGAGCCTGACCTCCACGTAACTTTTATAGGCTGAGTGTTAGTACTCTTACTACAGCAAGTCCCTTTGATACACAGAACCTGACTTAAAACATTCATGATTTACTATTAAAAATATTTTCTGAATTTCAGCTTTTTTAGTCTTTTCTCCATAACTGGCAGGCCAGCTCATTTGACTTCTCAGATGGTGTTAGAGAAATCACACAATTCTTCCTGAATTTTCTCTTTCTGGATATTCTAGATTAGAGGAGAAAGGCTCATGTGCTGCACACTCAGGATAGCAGGAGGAGTTAGATACTGGACTACTAGGTGTAGAGACTGGACAGAGCCAGTCATATATAAAAATCTATTCCTTTGAAAACTACTATGATAAATTAACTAAAAGGTACTGTGTTAATGCTGGCAGTGACAGGTTAGACAGGAAATTTAAAATTTCTCCAAATTTCATCTAAAATGCTTACAGTGTCTCCCTTCTGGCCTTTAGGTCCAGGGGTCCCAAGTAATCCTAGTAGTCTTGTATCACTCTGCAAAGAAATATCACCACAAACATCAGAGAACAGAAAATGTCACTGTTGTTTTAGAGTAACAATTTATTTTCCATAATAATTTCAAGTAATTTACCAAGATGTAAATTTGGAAGTCCTAATTTACTACCAGGAAGGGATACTAAATGCCTAAGCAGAACATCTAAGTAAAGTACTGCAGCAACTTTGTCACCCATTCATGCTCCATTCAGATGAGCACAAGAAGAGCAAAAGTCTAAAACGAGATGTCTATGTTTAATATTGATATGCAAAAATGACTTTTTTTCTTAACTTAATGCAAAGAACTTATTTTTGTGCTCATTATTACAGTACTTTTCCCAAGGGTGTTAGAAAAGAAGAATAAAAAATATCACTTTTATGACAAAAACATAAGCTTTTTACTTTTTGTGCAGTGTGAAATGTGAATTAGATCTAATTTAAGTCTACTACAGCAGTGAGACAGGAGAGGGAATGAATATGCTCAACAGGCTCTGCACACTGCTCCTCATAGATAACAGGCAGATACAAGGACCAGGGGTTCAGAGTGTGTACTTGCTCATGTATTATTTCATTGCTTCCATTTGCTCTTCTGTACAAGGTAAAGAAGCAATAAAAGACAAAGCAAACTGTTTTGTCTTCATAAAGCTAAGCTCAGACTATCTAAGGAGAACACATTTCAAGTCCTAGAACATCTGCCACTGGGATAAATGGGAACCCTGAGCAAGCCAACTCCTCTTGGCATGTTCCAGTTTCTCTATCTCTATAATGGGATAACCACACGATGAATTAAAGTGTCATTTACACTCTGCTGATTTTTTAGAAGTTGATAACTGAATATACCCTGCATGAAATTCCTAATTATTTTATAAATGTTAATGTCCTGAAGGATCTTCTTCAGTGTATAGGGTTCGTAACACTCTTAATACCCTAATTATTAAAAGCAGCTCCAGAGCAAGAGGCAGATACCTAAAGAAAAGAATTCAAGTATTGCCAAGATGTAGTTGACTACAGCTTGACAGAGAACAGTCGAGGTGCCTGTTATTATGAACACACTGTTACGAACCATTCTGAACAATCTGTGCATTTCTTTTGCATACATGGAGGAAAAAAGTGGGTATTATACCAAATAGCTACTTCTATGCTCTTTGCATATTTATAGATCATTTGCTCTTTACAACAGAATCTGAGTAAAATGTGCTAAAAAAATAAAAAAGCCTTAGAAAAGCAACAGTGAATTATTCAAGAATAATGTATAATTATTACGAATAATAATGATCTTGAAACATTTCCTAAGCAGAATGTGATGTAGTTTCAAGTGCTTTCTGTTATGGTTTAATTTTTATTTTTACATGTTGGAGAGCATTTTAGACTAATCTGATCTGTGTGCCCTTTCCAAAGACATTTAGAAGCAGGTTTGACTGAAGTGACCTTATAACTATGTATGGAAAATGGGTAAACAAAAAAGATAACGAGTAGAATCCTTGGAAGGTCAGAAAAGGATGGTAACAGAGGCCTAAGTGTGCATGAACAGAAATTATGATGCATCATTTACCAGTCACTGAAGGAATGCAACCACCTGAGTAGGGCAGAACCAGTTTCTTAACATAGGGAAAAAAAAATACATGTATTGAACATACACAAAGCTCCTCACTTATCCTGAAAGCTCAAAAAGACACAATAAGAAGGAATATAGAAATATTCATACAACTTGCAAGAACAGGCACAAAAGAAGAAATGGTCCAACACAGCCTCCCACATCATTAAGGATCAATGCTACTACTTATCCTCAGCAGGTTCCCCTCACCTTCATTAAAGACTGCTGATCTTGGTTTGCTGTTCAGCACAATTTGCTGCTGCAATCAGCAATAGTATTTATAGTGCTCCCCTTCACTGCATACATGGATCAAGTAAATTATGCTTTTAAAGACTTGCTCTCCCAGCACCTTACATGATAAAGTGATTGATACAAAGCCAGAAAAGCCTTGGTTGCAACAAATTATATAAATACATTGTGCAATTGCATCTCCTCATCAATATCATGCAGAAATCTACAGAACTGCAAATACACTTTGAAGAAAAAGGTAAAAACAAAACAAGAAAGATACTAAAATCTCCATGGCAACAAAAAAGCAGTCACAATGAAACAAAAAATAAAAAATATACTGTAAGAAGACCTTGTGAGATCCTTGAGAACATGCATTTCATTGTTGTAAAAACAAGACTGTTTCCCGTGGTGTAGGAATCTCAAAAAGCTGAGAATACCACTGAAATACTATTTTACAAATGTGAACAGTCAAGGCATATTGCAAATGATATACTACAATGCTACAAGATTGTCTGTACCTTCAAGACACATTGAACAAAATCAGCACTCATCATATTACATAATATGATGGCCCCGTACCCCTTTGCAACCGAATGGCCCTTTTCCACCCCAAATGGAGGAGAGTTTTGAGCAACAATTCCCTTTTTCGACAGAAAATCCCTCTTTTCCCCACCTAAATATCCCTTTTTCAGCCCGAACCCCTGAGATTTTTACCAGAATTCAACCCCAAATCCCCCTTCTCCACCTGAAAGCCCCCCTTTTTCACCCCAAATCCCCCCTTTTGACCTTCCAACCCAGAAAGTGGACCAAACATGCCCTTTGAAACCCCACTCCTCCTGCTCCTCCCTTTTCCCCAAGATTTCCTGGACTTTTTTTTTTTTGACCCTAGGCTGTAAGTCCTTGACTTTTTACCAAAATCCCCCTTTCAGAGCCCAGCCTGTGTTTCGGAGAAGAGAGAAAGGGATGGGCAAAAAGAAGCCTGAAAAATAAAAATTGGGGGAGCTTTTTTTTTTTTTTTTTTTTTTTTTTTTCCCCTCCCACTCGGGGGCGTGGCTGTGGCTCTGGGCGTGTCGGTGTTTGCAGGCCGAGCCCATCTCCGAGGTTTGCCCTGGGGGCGCGAACCGGGGCCGCCCCTGCTTAGCCCAGGGTTCCAAGGCATTGACCTTTTTATTACATAATAGTGTGGGAAAAATGGTGTGGGTTACTGGTGCCTTAGTAAATAATCAGAGGCAAATCAGACAAGTTGTCCTTCCCTTGGTGATGTCTTTCATGCCTTTGTCTTGTCCTTGATGGGAATATACCATTCCCATCATAAGATGTATAGAAACAAATACAGTTGCTGTACCAGTTGGAGACTTCAGTTGACTCCAAGAAGATCTGAACACACCATTAGAGAAGTTTGTATACTTAAAAGCTACAATTTGAACTTTTAGAGACTGGATGTGGCACTTAGTGCCCTGGTCTAGTAATCGCAGCCGTAGTGGATCAAGGGTTGGACTTGATGATCTCAGAGGTCCCTTCCAACCCAGCCTATTATATAATTCTATGATTCTATGAATGAGAAGGCCATTCCCTCTCTTATCTAAACTCAAACAGCATTTCCCTGTTGAACAGTTAATGGCACATGACAATCATTCAGATCTTCAAACCAGACAGCTGAAGGAACAATAAAGTTGGTAAGCTCTACAGCATTTAAAAAATGATTAAATTATAGACACAGAGCAGCTGGGTTATACTTTTCTGGAATATTGTTAATTAGGACATATGAGACACCTTAAGAACTCTTGGGGCCTTAAAATGATAAGAAATGTGATTTTTGGAGACAGACGCTTGCCAGTTCCTGAAGATCATCACAGACAGTATTTCCTCCTGCATAATTAGTTTTGAAGGGACCATGACAGTAAATGAGATTAATAGTCCAAGGGCAAGGAATGAGTTGCAATAAATGTGGTACTGATAGAGAAAACAGGGCTGCTATCAGTGAAAGCTTTCTTTGGCAAGAAAAAGAAACTCATAAGAAGACAAAAATACGAAAGAAAAATATATAAGAACTTCAACACCTACATATGAAATGGTAGATCAAAACCAGAAACTAAGCCTTCAGGTATGAAAATGTCCCTGCCCAGGCCAGCATATAAAACTATGCTTAATTTCTAAGACGTGTTCACAGCTGATACACTGATTTTTAATGGTTTAAATATAAAAATATCAGAGAAATCACTTCAGTGGTAAAGGCAACTGGAAATAAATATTTGACATGAATTTCCCTCCAAAATGTCTGCTCAAAAAAAGAATTTAGTGGGGTATCTTATAGAAGAAAAATGTCCTGGATTCATCTATTCTTTATACTTACACATTTCAATATTAAAAGCAATGGATATTTTCCAGGTTTGACCTGTGTGACTTAAGGCATGAAACACACAGTAACCTTTGTATTAAGCAAATATTCCTGTAATGCTGCTTCATCAGTCTTTGCATGAAATACAATTTTCTATTCAGGTCAGTTACATGCCCACTTAATCATCAATTAAGAAACCATGCATGACCTTGGAATCACAGCTCCTTCCAATGACAGATACTAACAAACCTTAAATGATTTGAAAAATCTGTGGTAAGAATCTAAAAGCTCTGTCATATGGAATGCTGTTCTCTGCAATTTAACCTTTTTCTATGAAGTTCTCATAGCTGCAGGACATTCTATAATCGAGACAATATTTTTATTAGTTCAAAATACAAAAACATGAGAATAATTCCCATGGATTCCTAGCAGCTCTTTTAAAACTACACCTCCTTGTCTTTCTCTGGTACTCTAAGGATTATAAAAGTAGGTCAAGAAAGAAGAAATGTCAAGTACAGGTTAGAGCAATTCAGGTTAGAAATGGGGAGGTAGTGCCTTATGCTAACAGCTACATGGTCCACCCACCTTCTTTCTGAGTTGTGTTGAGAAAAACTATGTAAGTAGAAGATAAATGGGAGGTAAGACACAAAGCAGCATGACAGATGACACCATAGGTATGTGACTGGAGTGTGAACTAAGCCTGTACAGGGATGGAAAAAGGGGACAGGGCAGAGTCTACTTTCTAGATTAATTTGAAGTGTAGTTTTCAAGGATCAAAACTGTGGTCATTTCTACCTTAGATACACACTGCTTAGCCATAATCACAAACACACAGACACTAAATCTAATCTCCATACCTCATTATAATGCTTGTCCAATGAATCCAGAATTTCCTTCAGTCCAGGACCCTATACAGGAAAAAAATGCATCAGAAGGTCATTTTAATTTAAATAATTTTTTTTTTACATACCTGTATTCAAAAACAGTGGTCAGATTTTTACTCAATTATATAGTCATTATTTTATTTAATTTCATTATATCTCTTTTCAGGCACAGAGTCAGTTTGTAAATGCCTGAGTTTTAAAAACTGGCAACTTCTTTTGGAGTGAAGTGCTCTGTAAGAGAAGGCAGAAGTGACAGACATCCATATCAATTTTATTGCTAATCCCTTCTGTTCTCAACTACATCTTTGTTCTGCAGCATTTTAAAACTCTTTCCATTGACTCAAAGCACAAGTTTTGATGCAGAAGCAGGTCCTAGCTTGAGTAAAGAGCTAGATTTTTAACTTAAGAGTACAGGAAGTTAAATTGGGAAATGCCAGAATTCTCCAAAAGACTGACTTCCTGGCTCTATTAGCATTACAAGTTTATAATTATACACCCACTGTTCCCAAAGAATTTCAGCTATGGGAAAGCAACTTGCTACTAAATGCAGGCTTAGGATGGAGAGATTAAAAAGACCCATCTGCTGGGAAAACCAAAACATTTTAAGATACATTCTGCCACGAACTAGGGCCTCAATGAAATTTTTAAGTGCTGTAAATTGGGATGGATAGCTGAGTAAAGACCTTGTGAACTAGAACTTGGGTAATTTTAGAAATTAGCACGTAATGGCTGTAATGAAATTTTTGACTCCATTACTAAGATAATAATATATACAGTTAAGTTTCATGGTCTGAATGACCTGCATTTAACAGAGACAGGGCACAAAGGCAATTCTTCTCCTCTGGGGCTTTTTCTAATGACAGACAATTTAGCCTCCACAGCCTCTGGGGCAGTGAAAATGCAGCTGGCATATATGCACTTTAAAGACTGCTTCAGGAAACTGAATTCTCTTTAGTTTTAAAAAGGATTTTTCCTCAAGAAAACGAAGGTTGTTTATCAGGCAGAGATGCAATTGCTAGAGATTAGTCAGAGTTTTGATTGTGTGCTTTGTATAAGGTCGTAGATATTTAGTTTATGTGCACTGTTATTATACATATGTAACATGATAGAAATATGCTGGTCTTATGCACTGTAACAAGAAAATATCCTTCTGCACTTTCAGAATAAGAGCTATTGAAAATTTCTCAAATTTTCATGCTGAAGGACTTGTAAAACTTTTACAGAAGTCAAAGGTCAAAATCACTTCTCACTAAAGATACAAAGTGGTAAAGATGAAAATAATATTGTTTTCAACTGGTTAAGACTCTTATAATACAAACCACTGTCAAATTCATAGCAGTGCAGCAGTAAGCCTCCAAAGTATTTCCAGAAGAAAAAAAACCAAAAACTTTCTGTTCACTTATTTCAGCTAGAGATCTAAGTGAAATACAGAAATACTGTGTCTTCTGGGTCACTGTAAGCTAAATAACCAGTCAGTATTCTTTTCTAAGGGTGACCTCAAATGTTTACTACTTCAGAGTTGCTGCTGTATAAACCATCTAGCAATTCAGGGGTAAAAGATGATGAGAGGAACAGAAACGATTTTGTCAGAGGTGGCATTCCCCCTGTCAGACATTTGTACTTGTGAAGAAGATGCTGTTTGAGAGCTGAATATGACAGACAATCCTTGGTAGTTGATACCTTTCTATCACAGTACCAGTTCTAAGGATCACTAGGATGTAGGAAAAGAATTTATGGAATTAGCGGATTTGTGGAAGCACTGAGGTTTAAATTTTAGAAAATAAGATCTCTCATGAGTAAGGGAACTCTGACTGTGGCTGGAAGGTCAACCAACACTGTTACAAGGTTGAAACTGAAAAGCATTTCTGTTTTTAGAAAAGCACTGTTCTTACTCTGGTATAGATTAGTGTTGGTTTATAGATAACCAGCTTTATGAAAATAATTTTAGGTCTTCACAGATGTTAAAATTGTCACGGGAGGTTAAATGCATTTTTTTGGGAAAAAATACTAATAAGAATAGAAATCACTGCATAGAGGAGGCATACTCTTGTTCCATATGGTAAGAACATCACGCCTCACAAGAAAGACTCCTGAAGGCTTTCTTTCACTAATGTAACTATTCATAATTTATCTCAGGACCTTTGTAGAAGGCAGGGGCAGACAATTTCAAAACAAGAGACTTGTAACTTGTTCTCTTCCAGGAGGCTCACTTTTAAGGAATTTCACTTTCTTCACCATGTACAATTCCTGTACCTCTAACTGGCAGTAACAAGTCACAAAGCTGGTTACAAAGTCCCAGTCGCTGGCTATGCTGATGAATGATTATGAAAAGCTTAAAAATTATCACTATATAAAGCACTTACATAAAATGCAAGACACGAGTTGGGTGACAGTGATTATGTAATATCTGCTTTGAGGGTTTACATCCTGGAGGTGGTATTATTTGGTTCCTGTGTAATCATATTTTGAAGTGTTCTGACAAATCATTTAAATGAGGTAGGTCATGATTTGCATTCTGTCAGCAAAGCCTTCTCCAGCTTGATGCATCTGCTATGTAGGAGTGCACAGAATGACAAACACACAAGGTTTTCCCACAAGTAGCACATTTTTTTTTTTTTTTTTTTTTGCAAAATACTAATGGCTCTCCTTACCAGTAAAGGTACTTCCCTTGAGGTACTGACATCCAAAAAGATGAGAAACAGACCATGATTTTGGTTAACCTAATAGCTGCTTTCTTGGCGAAAAAAAATTCAATTTGGTGGAACCTAACTAATGAAAAAGAGGCAAACACAAAGTTCCTATGGAATCTGAACGTATAAAAAACTAGGAAGATGCTAAAGCTCAATCAAAGTCAAATAGGAAAAATTATTAAAACTGATGGATAAGTCAGTAAGTAACTGTCAGTAAGACTTAGCAGAACATTACTGCATCATACCAGGATAAGACAGATGTGTTCTGAGACATCATCACTAAATTATTAAGTATGATCCTATCTATTTTACTGTGATTATATTGTTACAGCAAGACCGTGGTACTTAAATGTTAGGGAACACTAGGAAGGTTTGGAAGCCACATGAAACATCAGAGATGCCTCATTCCCTCTTTGTTCCCCTCAACATCAGAAGAGACACAAGGCCATAAATTTTTTCCATTAATTTTATTTCAGAAGTCAACTGTCGCTTCAAATTTGTGTTGAAAAATAGGATAAATATCATGATATATAAGGCTTTGACTGAGATGCTCACTCAATCCTGGTTTCAAAAGCTAATGGTAGGATTTTTACTTTGATACTCATATTAAAGATGTCAGCCCAGAATGTTCAGTCCCAGAATAGGGACTAAACTCTGGTGACATTGCTGACTTATTAGACATCTCAGCTTCAGTGCTTGAGTTCTCCAGTGTCAACTTGTTTAATTCAAAAGCCTTGCAGAATTCTGTAATTCTGCAAGCAGTCAAATATAGGAATTTATTCTCCCTTCTCATTTACCACCGTGTTGCTTCTTTTCCTGTTTTGCTACAAGCGAAACTGCTGCAATTACACAACCCAGGAAGAACTTAATGCCGTATCTACCACCAATCAGGATCTCTTAGATATTATTTCTACTAATTAGAAATAATTACTAATTAGTAATTTTTGAAAAGATGGAAAGCTTTTGTACATGTTTTGAAAACGAGACATAACCTCAAAAAGACCCAGAACTGTTGCATGACTCAGGCAGTCAAGGGGAACTTAGAGCATTTGTGTTGCATTCTTGGCTATGCCAAAGCCTTTGTGCAACCAGAGGGAAACCATCTCCCTGTTTTAGTCTTTCCCTTTTCAAAAATTAACAAAAATATAATACTTTTATGTTTCCATCATTCCTCCTAAAATAAAAATAATAAAATGAATGTACAACAGCAGAACATACAATTACTCATGAATGCCTTCCTAAATGCTAGTCTCTTTCTCCCCTTTCACACTGTTTCTCTCCAATAACATATATCTGCATAATCTGCTCTGAAGTCTCTACAGACAAAAAAAGATCTGGTAGTATCAGTTTGCAAGCAGAGAAGCAATAAAATAAACAGGAGTTGAAGAAGTATTTTACAGACAATTTCTAGCTTTTGAATGAGAATTGCCACTTTGGATGGTTTTCAGATTTGCTGCTTTCCAAATGCCAGGGAAAACCTCACTTGAGTGGGGTTACCTTATTTTATTTTTTTTTCATATCAAGGCTTGTAATTGAGAGAACTGAAACACAGAGAATACAGTTGCAAGAAGAAGAAAAGAACTAATTGTTTTCCAAAATTACAAACAGATTTCAGATGTTATTTTTATAGACAAGGAGATAATAGAAATACAGGTATCTAAAAGGAAATAGCTACAAACTATGAAATTGCTGGGATTTATAATATCCCTTAGCTTTTCAGTTCTTATGCATTTCTGGAAACAAGACTGATGGAAAAGCCTCCCCAGTCTCACAGTTCATGAAGTAAAATGCATAACAAGTGAATTGCACTTGCTTGCACCTCAAGACAGGCTGTATCAGAGAACACTTCTGTTCAAGTGACTCACTGTAAAAACTTTGTGTATTTTAGATCTCTGCTTGCCCATTAAAGTAAAATGCTTTTTTTCCTGATTACCGTAATGTAAAAAATCTTGAAACTTCTCAGTGCAGCCGTGCAATATTGTGTAACTACTGCAAAGAGCACAGGGAAAGAATGATGAAGGTATGACGTCTGCCATACCAGAATATGTTAAATAAATCACATTTTGATATGGATTTAGAAAACTTAAATGGATAGAAACAAACAATATGACCACCCCCTGTCAGTCATTCTCATCCTAACATGTAAGTATTTCCAATATTCTTCTAAAAGGCAGCTGGATTTCCAGGAATACCATAAATTATACTAAAAATTTTCATTTATTACTGCTTTAATTTTCTGTTTATTGTAATTAACTGATAACATTCATTCACTTCTAAAAAATTGGTAGAGGAATGGCAGTATTTCCAGAGGCAGAGGAAATGAGATTTCCAAGGCAAACTGCTGGCTACTTCAGATAACTAGTATGGTGACATTGACATACTGAGTAACAAGAGACCTGCAGTGTTATGGAATTAAATGAAGAAATTCAAGTAGTCTGTGAACTTCTCCACTGCTGCACATGCAACACAAACAAAAAAGAAATCCTATTTTCATTTAAAACTCTAAGGAGTAACACAAGGATAACCTTCCAAGCAAGAATAGATGTAAATATAAAACATCTGAAATTCAGTCCCTTGCAAAGGTAAATAAGGAACAGAATGATGAGCTTAAGAGTTATAGCAATTGTAAAATAAATATATTCTGGTTGCAAACAGTAACTTTGGGCATGCTGGTAGAAAACAGTAGGTTTAAGAGGATAAATAATTAATTGTGATTGCAGTTCACAAGCCTGTGACTGAGAAGTTTCAAAGTTTATTTCATTGCTCTGATACAGACAGTTCTTGGACAAGATGGCACTTGGTCAAATCAAATAGTCCTCAATTTTCTTACCTTTAAAAATCAGTCCTGCAAGTACTTCCCTTCTGCCAAACAGCAACACATGGCAGAAGTCAAGCTCAGATTCATCTCAAAGAATTCTATTACACTGGTGGCACAACTCTAGCTTGGCAGCTTTTATTTAAAAAACAATCTGATAGCCCATTAAAGTGGGAACTATTAAGAAATGGAATTCCACCAGTCATAGCAGTTCCAGTAGAGATGGAAAACTGGGACAGAGAATACAAAGTTAACACTTAATGGAGAAACCAGTAAAACTAGTTTTTCTGTCCTCTAGACTACCTATTTAAATAGAAACACCTGGCTCCTGATTCATGGAAAAGTAAAAATTAAACCAAACAAAACCAAAACAAACCAAAACAGCATAACTCTCAACCCCCAAATTTTCCACCAATGAGTATAATATGTAGAACAGTGCCAGCCATCACGCAGCTATTTCTAAGCAGGAAAAATGGGAAAAAAAAAATAATCTTCTCACAGCATCCTACTATGATAGTATTTCTTTTCTATTCATAAAATCAGCATTTCCATTTCAGTGAAGTGCTCGGCAGAGCATGACACCAGCATGGGAAAGACTTCTCTCTTTCAGAAGACTTTAGAAGAAAATTCAAGCAAACAAATGTATGAAATACGTTTGAAGAGTACAGAGATTTTGATTTCACAATCCCAGTGTTCTGAATGCTTCTGAAAACGAAATGAGTAGTGTATTTAATAGAATTTTTACAGTTCTCTACTCTTTAAGAAGGGGTCAAAAAGCGCTAGAGGGAGCTGCTGTTCTACTTAAGCCATCTGGATTCCCTGTTTTCAGCATAAATTGTTACCGCTGGAGTGAAACACGCGTGAAAACACATCTCAGGTGTCCAGCACTGAAAAACCAACATCAGAGAGCAGGGATGAAAACCATGAATTCTGAACGAGAAGAGAATAATAGAACCTTTTAGAAGTATTTAAGATTTCATAAATCATAAAAAATGCCTAAAGGAGAATCACCATCTGGGTAGGCTTACAGACGTTTTTTTTTTATAGTCCATCAATAAAAAGTCTCATTGATTCCTTGCTTTTTCTGGGCACAGGATTTGCTCCAAAAGGAAAAAATATATTACACAAAAGAAAGGATACATGAAAGAAGTTGCATAGAGTCCTACTTCAAGTGAGTAGTTTCATCAATTGCTAATGAATCTACATTTCTGACGCTGATGCAGGTTTTTAACCAAATATATACAGATGATATTAAAAACTGTAAACTCACTAGAAACATAAATTTTACTGAAATAAAAGGGCCCTAGAAATTAGGTCAGGAAAAAAAGAAAGGATAAGGTATTGAGAGAGGCTTAGGAAAGTCAGAAGCATAGTATAAAATATATAATATATCTTAAAATCCACCATGTGAAAAGTAGGTAAAAAAAATAAATTAATCAAAACTCACACCATTTAGCAGTGTCCAATTTACAGCCCTTCTGACTGTTCAGAATGTGATCCCATAATCCCTCCCTGAACACATATTTTTTTATAACTGACCTATATGCCAATTTCCCAGAGTATTGCATCTTGTTCACCAATTTTTTCCTCAAGGAGGCAGAAGAGTTTTTTTGGTCATTACTGAACACCTGGCTACAAGTACTTTGGAACAAGTACTTAATACCATGGCAGAAATGCATAAGTAAATTAGGTACGTTTTTAAAATTTAAAACATACAGTGTATAGTGTAACTACTCTACAATTAATGACTGAATCCCCTCTGTATAAAATACAAATATATTCTTCTGAATCAAACACCAAACTTGCTTTTCTGGAGAGTCTAATTTTTACATGTTTGTATCCAAACTTATGTAGCAACCATGCTGGAGGTGCATTGGCTCTGCTGTACTTAGGAAAGACCAGAGTGAAGGCCAAGAATAAATCCATGTGCCACTACTTAATGTTAGAAGAGAAGGGATAACAATAGAGCAAAAATTTAATATGGTTTGAGCCTTCAAAAAGGGAAAAGGAATGATGGATCATATTAAAGTCTTTTCAGTATGTACAAGTTGTAGCACTTTAAATATAGGGATACTACCAATGTGCAATTACAGGCTTCACTGCTTTTAGAGCATGGGTTTTTTTATGCATTATATTCTCAGTGTTAAAAGAGGAACACAAGATGATGGTGTGGCTGTATCCAAAGTAAGGGATGTGTGAGGGACCAGCCTTTAGGACCTACTGTGGAAAGCAGTGTGGAAGCACCATTGTAAGCCTTGAACAAAAACAAAAGGACTGCCTGACAAAGGACTCTCTGATGTCTATGGAAATAACAGCCTGTATTTGGCCTAAGGCCTGCATATGGGCACGATGATATGAGACAGTGACAATGTTAAAAATAATGCTGGAGGAGCAGGGGGTTGGAGGGAGGTCCACTTCAGTTGCTCAATTGTGAGATGTTTCAGCCACGCTTACTCATCTTTGTCAAGTGATTGTTTAAGAGTCCCAGGCCTTTAAAAGGAGCTGTGATGATGGGGTTTGGGAACTTCACTGACACCAATTCTCTCCCGTTGGTTGGCCCAACACTGGATCCAGAAGTGGTGATTTCCTGTTGTCTCTAACTTTTCTTCTCCTATTTTCTCTCTCACACACACTCTCTCTTTCCCTTCCTAAAATCATTAGGTAACACAAGGCTTGTCACAACTTTTCCCAGGTCTTATTGGTTGACTGTATATAAATTAAAGAACTAGCTTTTATGGTTTATTCCTCTTATATTTCTAATTAAAGCTAATGCTTCAATACAGATCTTGAGGGTTGTATCACCTTAATCTGATACAGGCATATCTGATCGTCAAGTATTTCCTTGGACCATAACATTTTAATCTCTTTCCCTGAAAGGGACAGGTTTGAGACTGAGATTGGATCCAGCTGCACCGAGGCTCCTTGCTGAGACGGAGTTCAGAAAACAATGGGGTCCAATCTGAATCTCCCCAGGTTGCTCAATCTGGGTCATGAGAGGTAGAATTAAGACAGTTGTACCAGAAACAAATACCTTTAATACCAATATTTAGGCCATCATTGTTTGAGGAATGCTTTTTTGAAACAAAGTGCTAGGCTAGAGTACCCATACAGAGCTCCTCATAAGGATGCTGACCATGCTGACAAAGTTGAGTTTCACATTTGTTGTAAGAAATTCTGAAATAGGTCTCAGTAATAAAAGTGCAATTTAGCTTCCACTCAAGATTTCTGGTCAAGGATCACACATCTTTACAAGCCTGACCTGCCAGCAAATCTGTGGTGATAGAAATTTGTAAGGGAAAACCAGCTTTCATTGGTTCACAAAAAGCTAAGTAAATTAGGTCTAAAATTTACTTCTGCTATGTTTGCTTGTTGGTTTCAAATTTTTTTAAATTTATTTTTTATTTTGATTTTTTTTCCTTCTTGTTTTTCCAGGTCATTTTAGCATTTGTATTTAGAAGATCACATCACTCTTTGCTCTGTTTCATATCCCACAGTTGGCAGTACCATTTCAGAACCAGAAAGCCCAAACTGTACAAGAGAGTCAAACAAATAAGGCTTCAACATGACTGTACACAGGGGAGCAGAGGCAGAGGCATGGGTTTTTATCTACTTTTGTTCAGAGATTAATTTCATCAACAACACACTTTGCAAGGAAAAAGGGGGGAAAATTATAAAATTCATGCAGTTTCCTTTGTAGGTGATTTAAAATGACATCTGTTTCATTTTATTCAGTATTTTTCATGCAGTAGTCCATTCTAGTTTTCACTTGAAAGCTGAAGTAGATGAATCAAATGTTCTGATGCATAAACTACTGGCCTTTACCTATTTCAGGTAAGCAGAAAAATGAAGTATGAAATTCTGGCTTGGTACTAAGAATATAAAGCAGCAGAAGTTTATTTATCCACAAGCAAATAGCTGTTTTGTATTTGTTCATGACAGTATTTTTACAATATAATATATAGGGAATGTTACAAATACGATACATTCTTCATCTACCAAAGGAAGGCTGTTTTTCTTCGAGTCTAAAATAGGTCCATGCCTGGCTTGAAATTTGAAATCATGTATCTCATTAAAAAAGTCCCAAACCTCTTGGATCTCAGCTAAATCCTTTAGTGCATTATATTACAAATACTTCCATAGAGCCATGTATTTCTTAATCTTTTCAATTCTTCAGTAAACTCATTTGAAGTACAGCTGAGTGCTCATGTCAGTACTGAGAATAATCCTTCCCACCATTCAGACACTTGGCACATGCTTCACACACCCCTTCATCTTTCAAATTACCCCTCTGAGACAGAAATTATCTCATCTTCTACAGAGCATCACGCATTTTGCAAAATGAATCAATGTACAGTATTCACATTTAGCATACATGGCCAGTCTTTGAAATACCAGATCATTTCTGCTTCCTTTGCTGAAGTCTGCATTTTGTTCTTTCCCTCCTGTGTAGTCTTTTGTATTTGTGGATGCAGTCCTTTTATTTTTGCTGCATCAAAAGGCTGGGAATAGTACCTGTTTGATGCAGCAAAGTGCAAATAAACTGTTTTTGACCACAATTATGATCAGGTAAACTGCTATAAAGATGCTAACAAAGTTCACACTTCTAAGACAGAGCAAAAATTTCCCATTCTCCTCACTAGTTACTCACAGGAGGTCCTGGTGGCCCTGGTTTTCCTGGGAGTCCTGGTTTGCCTCTCCTTCCCTGGAAACAAAAAAAGAACAACCAATGTTTATAAATGTTACAGCTAGTAATTGATTTGGAATAGATATTGTCCAAAAGAAAGACTTATAGCCTGCTTACTATCAAAAACTTCAAAAACTATCCAAAATAATACTCTGTATCAGTCACAGCAATATTATTCAAGCCTAGCAATTTTAGGACTGTTTTGAATTATCACAACAAACAATATGTTTGCATCACTGTAACATTTACTGTCACATTCTAAAACTGTATCTCAAATGTGAGTGCATATAAATAGGGCTGGAAACAGAGCACCTTGAGATGTAAAGACATTATGTATCATCTGAATATCAAAGAGCTTGGGATGCAAACTGTGCTGCAGTAGTCACCCTAACTTGCAGAATATGTACGTATATGCAGTATAACACAATTAATAAACATCCATACTCTTCTTCTCCAGGATGTAAGAATAAGCAGATAATTCAGAGATTTATTCACAAAACCAATCCAATTTCCTCATGCAATTACTACCATTTGGGTATATAGAGCACATGCAACATAATTTGCATGAAAACTTACATCCATAAAAGTCTAAGTCCAAAAAGCATGTTCATGCAATTTTTACAGTATTTTTAAGTACAGAACTCTATTGAAATGTGGCTGTTTTCTGAAGAACATTTTTAGAAACAACAGCTGAGAACAACTAATATCTAGGTGTGGTGGTAAAGAAAAAAGCATTATATTTACAAAGGCTAAACTTTTCTCTTGCCTATGGCAAACAGAAATGAACAAAAAGCATTAGGGGAATATCCTGGTGAAAGTTTGGCTTAAGACTTAAAAAATGAAAATGCTTTGCTCACAATTAACACATGGGGGTATTTCTGCAAGCTATGTTCTCTACTTCTAAGCCTGCTTCTGTGTTTTGTTAAATGAGGACCTCACACAAACTGCAGAACTAATCTAAGGAACAGCAAGTGAAATACCAGCTTCATTCTTCACAGGTGAGGGCCCTGATCTGTAGGAAACCACTCATGCTCTGTCTCTCATTAATCTTGATCTGTGCTGAAGGGAAACAGGATGATGACAGTAAGGGTAGAATATCCTTCTTCCTCACTCCGTAGCTCACCAGGTTAAACTCTTGCCTAAATGCCAAGGACTCCCCTGAGAAGCAAGAGGTAGGGATCTGGAACACTTCAAATTGAGTAAAGAACTGAACAAAGGTCACAGGGATGTGTTCCATCCTCTGGGCTATGCCACGTAACGTGTACACTGCCACGACAGTTTTATAAAGGTCCTCAGTGTGTTTTAAGGGCAGCATGAAAAAACCCATAACACCTCAGCATATTTGGAGTGCCAAATTCCTGGGTATTAACTAGCTGAGACATATGTTATGTGCTGAGCTGTTTAATCCCACCAGTACTCACACATGCAGGGCTGTAACTGGGGCAGCTCAGGGTGTATTTTCAGAACCAAAATACACACCAGGTGCCTATATTGGGTTCAGGACTATACTGCTCCTTACCACCTACCCCCAACCATGTCCTCTCTGTTTTCCTGACACTGGTCAGGCAGCCCTGTGATGACCCAAAGCTGGGAACTCCTGCAGGATAGCCTAAAAAAAAAAGTGGAGTTGTTTTTAACTTTGTTCAGATGGTTGATTCAGTTTATTGGGCAACAGAGTAGCTGGCCTGGACTGAGAGAGGACACAGTCCCAGAAAGGCATCTATGCATGAGAAAAGAGCTAGACCTAGACCTTTCGACTGTTTTAAACTTCAGTAATACAGATGGAAACCAGTATTTCCTGATTTTTATGAAAAGTAGTAAACTTTCCTTTAAAAGCTGAGGTAGTGGTGTAAGTAATAAACATATATAAATTGCTTCATACTTTTAAAATAGTCTCTCTGAGTTATAATGATCCATAACGTTGACTTATAGAAGCACCTTCCTTTTCCTGTTTGGACTTATTTAAAGTATCCTGAGGATGACACTTAAAATCACAGCAGTCTAAACAAAGTATCAAGGAAGTGTCAGGGGGAAGCAGGCAAGGCTTTGACTGACAGACACAGCTGTGAACGAGGTGTTAATTACACAGGAAAACATGGAATATGTTGGGAAGGCAATTTTATTTCTATTTACAAGATGAGCTAAAATGTGATTTATGACATACTGCTAAGTTAAAATTTGTCAAACATTCTGAAAAACGAGTTATAAAAAAAATAATTGGGGGTAGGTATTTATCACGATCATTTATTAATACCTGAACACTTACCCAGTGAAAGAACAGAAGAAACACTTGTCCTACCTTTATCCAATCATTATATTATTAGTCAGTCAGTATACTACGTTCCATATGTACAAAACCTACAGATCACACAGGCTAGAATGAAGCATCAGCTTTTTCTAGAGGTCCAGTTTTTCCCACAAGCACCCTTCTAAATTGTCTGACGTTTTAACACAGAAAGGTAATAGAAATATCAGGGTTAGAAAGGACCTTCAAGATCATAGAGTCCAACCATCAGCATTTCACCACCTTAACCATCTCCCAAAGCACCACATCTAACCTTTTTTTAATACCTCTAGGTATGGTGACTTCAGCTCCCTGGGCAACCTGTTCCAATGCTACACCACTCTTTTGGTGAAGAAATTTTTTCTAATATCTAATCTGAACCTACCCTGGCTCAATTTGAACCTATTACCTCTTGTCCTATCACTAATCATTAGGGAGAGGAGTCCAACATCCACCTCACTAAAAACTCCTTTCAGATAGCTGTAGAGGGCAATATGGTCTCCCCTCAATCTCCATGCTGAACAGCCTCAGTTCTTTCAGCCTCTCCTTGTAAAACCTGTTTTTCAGACCTCCAATCAGCGTAGCTGCCCTTCTCTGCACCCTTTCCAGCACCTTGATGTCCTTTCTGTGGTGCCCAAAAACTGGACAGAGTACTTGATGTGTGGCCTCACCAAGGCTGAGTACAAGGGTAAGGTCACCTCCCTGGCTCTGCTAGTTACACTGTTCCTGATATAGGCCAGGATGCCATTTGCCTTTTTGGCAACATGGGAAAATGTAAAATGCCTCCTACTGCTTTCAGCAATGCCTTTCAGATACAGACATTTAAATGTTATGGATACACACAGCCCCACCAACTTGTCAGCACTCCTGCTTCTCTATAACTTCCAGTATCAGTATGGAAAAAATGAAAATATGTAGTGTAGTAGGAGTTTAAGAAAAGTGGTTTATGTTTTTTGTTCATGAGAATTAAAAAAATTAGAAGACTCTCTTTGATAAGCCCATTAGGGCCTTGCCTTGCACAGACTGTGAGTCAGACTGTGACTAAATATTTACAGTTTGATTATGAGTATTTCTTCTGGCAGGGAAGAAGAAGTGCAAAACATCTCAGTGCCTTCTCTGGTTTGCATAGTGGGTGAAGCAGAGAGCCACAGTTCCCATCTCCTGCTCAGAGGCAGATCTTGGCAACCCTGTGTGAGCTGTGCTCTCTGCTGTATCACTATGCACGGGGCTGGCAGCCAGCACAGGAGGCCCATTATCTTTATTTAGTTGAGTTTAATAAACAGATATTGAGGTTATAAAACCATTCAAAAATAAAGAAATGTCCTAGGCATCACATACTTCCTTTAACTAAATAAAAAATGCAATACCACCTACACTAACTTAGAAAAGACAAGTGATTTCAACAAGTTGCCTAGTGATACTTAGAATAATATCTAAAGAGAAGAAAACCAGAAGAGTTTTTTCCATTGTGTTGCATGTATTCTTGTTGGCAATCCATGTGGTAAGAAGTTGTCTGACTGTTACTGATAGTGGAGCCTGGCCCCTTGACTCATGAAATGCCTGCCCTCAATGAATTTGGACAGCTGGCTACTTTCCTCTTTCCTTAGGAAAGCTATGATACACACACAAATAATTCAAATAACTGCTTGTTCAGGAGCAAAACAGATAAAATATTAAAAATAAAACAAATGAGAAATGATATGCTTCAGGAAATGCCCAGCTCAAATACGCAGTCAACTGCACTCTACGTTTCCTTCTTCCTTTGACCTTTCTGTTATTCAAAATGACTCGACAAACTTTGCCTTACATTAGATGGGAAGCTGTTCAGAAGAGAATCTCTCTGCATCTTTTTGTAAGCTCTGATTCTTACTTCTGCCCCTGGGCACTGCTGCACATCCACAACACACAATGCCAGAATTCAAAACCTATATTGTAACCCCCTGCTGCATCACGTTGCATCCATTTAGTTGCATGTCTCTACAAAAGAGGAAGCCTGTTAATCTTTTAATGTCTAAAAATAAAGTGTGGATGATGTTGGGATACAATCAAGCAGAGTTATGTAGGAATGCTGGCATGATTTATGGAATTATTAATTTAAATAACTCACACTTGAGTTAAGAAGGGAAAAGTTCCTAGAATGAGCCTGTGTGCATTTTCAAGGGAAAATGCTAAAAGGGTTTTGATATTTAACCACCTGACTGCACAACTATTAATGAGTTTTGTCATTACCTTTGATAATGGCACAACTGCATAAGTTTTTTGGGGGTTTTTTTAATCCTTAGAAATATTAGGTTTTATATTCTCTTTTTTAAACTGGAAATCTATGTCGCAGTCAATAAAACCTTTTAAAATACAATAGCACAGCGTTAGGACTTGAATGCATAATTCCTTCATCAATCCTATTAACTTTGGCCTTGAGGATATGTTAGAGTAAACAGTGTATTACAAATTAACCCCTCAATTAGTGTTAAACCTGAATAAATTCAAAGGAAATAATGCCAGAGGGCAAGGAATTAAGCTATTTGTAGAAAACACGTGCAAGTCTGCCCCTCAGATCACACTAAAGCTTTTCACAGAAACACAGCTCACAGAGGAATAGAGCACAAATCCTAATCCCTGGTTTTACATGAGAAGTCACCAGGGAGTTTCTTGCTAATGCAGAAACATTTGTGCACTGAACCTTGGCTTTCTAAATTTCAGGATGATTTCCAATAACCTCCAGTTTCTTTCCTAACACTTTTAAGGCAGTTTTATGATTCAGTTAGACAGGATGCTGGGCCATCTTGTCTAGATGATATTTTTGCTAAAAGAGGTTGGAACAGATGATCCTGGGATCTATTGCAACTTGGTATTCTATAATTTCTTTTTGGCTTAATAAAGTGTTAAAAGAAATAGCTGAGCTATACTATATAATATTATTCAAACGCATTTTAAAAACATCCAACAAAGTCCTTTAGAAATGAAGTGTAGGACCTATTGTGCTAATAAATCCCTGCACAAAATCCACATTTTTTTCAAGAGTATTCAAAAAGAGCAGTAAAAATTCTAAATAACTTGCAGAAATATTTTCAACTGACTTTAGACATTTTTATAATGAACAGTTTAATTTTTAATTATGAAAAAATATTTCCTATTTGCTCACTTTGCTAAACCTTTTACTAAGATACATTGATAATGGACTATTTGGGAGTCTGAAAGTTCTAAAAAAGATCTTAAAAGTGGAATAATTTATACTAATCCATTAAAAATTAGATTTCCATTTCTTCAATAGAAAATAGGAAAGAAATTAGAAAGTGACAGACCCCATTTCTGAACACCAAAGTTGGAAAAATATACTTTTTTTTTTTTAACCTGTATCCTACCTTGCTGGTTGTTTCCTTTACTATTAAGTTAGCGACATTCTAGAGCAGAAAAACTGAACATTACATCTTCTACATTAACCATTTTTAGACTGTTAAATACCTGGGTGAAGGAACTTAGCACACTTCAACTTAAAGATAAAAATGAGACTGGAGTTTTATTTAATTAAAAACAACTTACAGCAAATTCAGGAAGGACTGACAAGATTAAAAGAGATTCAAAAACTGCAGAGCTCTAACTGTGAAAAATATTGTTTGCTCTGTGCCAGGAGCCTGACCTACTATGCAGTAATTGGTTCAGTAAAACATTTACTCAAAAAACTGTATCAAAGAAATATTTAAGTTCTAAAAACCAGATAAATGCAATCTGAATTTAAATTAATTTTTATGTTACTATAAATAATTACGTTACAAAAATCCCCCCACTCATTTATTTACTTAGGAAGATTTTACACTGTGTCATAAGGATTTTAATTCATGCTTGATTAGAAAAGGATGAAAACTCAGAGAGTAAACTGATTAACATAAGGCAAGTAATGCAGTTTCAAAAGGTCCCTCCAGCACCTAATTTGAGTGAAATTGGTGCTGAAACACTAGATTTGACAATGCAAAGGACTCTCAGTTTTAAGAGTTGTTTAACTAGTTTTTAAGATAATGTTAAAATAACCCACTCTTAAGTGAAGTATTTGGTATTATAAACACAGCAATTGGAAATAAGGAAGTTGTTTCAAAAATATTTACTTCAAGACACCTGCAACAGAGTCAAGAATAAGGCTGCAGTATTGTAGAGATCTGTAAACACCTGAACTGAATTTATCATGGGGACCAGGGAAACAGCCAGGGGGGAGAACCAGTCTGTTTACATTTACATGAAAAATTTAAAAAAAATCCTATTAATCCATAAAAATGAATTTATTGGAAGCTATGCTAAGAATAAGCTAGAGCTAGTTAGATAAAAAACACAGAATTGTCTGGGTTGGAAGGGACCTCTTGAGATCATCTAGTACACTCACCCTTCTGATGCAGGATCAGCTCCCAGGGCTGTGTTCACTTTTGAGTATCTCCACAGAAGGAGATGACACGAACTCTCTGGGCAATCTCTATCAATATTTGACCACTCTCATAATGAAGAAAGTGTTTTCTTGCGCAGACGGAATTTCCTGTTGTTTTCATTTGTGACTATTGCCTCTGGTCCTGTCACTGTCTACTGAGGAGAATCTGGCTCCCTCTTCTTCATTGTCCCACATCAGGTGTTTATACACACTGGTAAAATTCCCCCTGAGACTTTGCTTCTCCAAACAGAACAGCCCCAGTGCTCTCAGTCTCCCCTTTTATGAAAGATGCCCCAGTTCTTTTAACCCACCTTCTGGCCCTGTACTAGACCCACTTCAGTAAGTCCATGTCTTCCTTGACATGGTCCCACCAGTGCTGAGCAAATGGGAAGGGTATCTCTCCCTACCTTCTTACAATGCTCTTCCAAATGCAGTCCAGGATATTCCTGGTCTTTTATTTGCCACAGGAATGCATTCCTGGCTCATGGTCTGCTTATTGACCAGCAGGTTCTTCTCCACTAAACTTCCCAGATAGTCTGCTTCCAGCATACACTGACAGAGGATTTTGCATTTCCCCTCATTGACCTTGATGTGATTCCTCTTGCCCCAGTTCTCTGCCGTGTCCTGAACAACCCCATTGTTCAGGTTGTTAATAGAGATGCTGGGCAGTGCTGGCTCCAGTACTGAGCCCTGGGGTACATCACTAACAACTTGTCTCCAACAGGACTTGGTGCCACTGATCACAACCATCTGAGCCCAATTGTTCATCTGGTTTTCAATCCACCTCACTGCTCACTTATCTAACTTGGATTTTTTTTCAGTTTGTCTGTGAAGTTGCCAGGATGAAGCTATGGGAGATAGTATCAAAGGCTTTGCTAAAGCTGAGGTCAACAATATCCACTGCTCACCTCTCATCCACTGAGCTAGTCACCTCACTGTAGAAAGCAGTGTAGTTTGTCAAGCATGATTTCCCATTTATAAATCCATGCACACTATTCTGATCACTTTTTTTGTCCTTCATGTGCTTGAAAATGTTTTCCAGAAGGATTTCCTCTATCACATTCCCAAGGACTGAGGTGAGGCTGATTGGCCTGTACTTCTCTGAATCTTCCTCCTTGAAGATAGAAGTGAAGACAGTCTTCAGGAACCTCTCCCGTTCACCCTAACCATTCAAAGATAATGAGGAGTTTTCTTGTGATTAAACCAGTCAGTTCCCTCTGCAGCTGTGGACGCAGCCTGTCAGGCCCCATGGATTTAGAGCTGTGTCCTCCAAATGAATGTGCCTGGGTGCGAAAGCCTTAAAGTAAGCAGAAAGTGACTTCAGAAGCACCTGGGTCCTGTTCCTTGTGACCATGATCTTTGAGGATGTGTATGCTGGACACATAAAGTTTGCTGTCCTCTTCTTTATGGTCTGCTGCATGAATTGCTGGGCAAACCTGTGCATATCCATTGGCTGCTTCTGTTATCACTGTACAAGCTGCTGCATCACCTGGCTGTGACACAGCCCTTTTTCTGGTGTGAGCTAAAATGGTGTTCCACCCCCCCTAGCTGGGAGTCAGCTAGAACAAGGGCTGCAGGAACATTTTGATAAAGGACAACTGATGGACTTAATTAGAAGCTGCTAGAGCTACCCTTACCTTAGCCTTGTCTGGCAGCAGCAGACAACCTTGGTTTCCTAAGAGGATTCTAGAAGTTCCCAAATCCCAGAAAAAGTGCCCAGAAGCTCAAGAAGGTGTCAAGATCTCAAAGAAGCAGAAACTGCTCCAGAAACTGTTTGTGAGTGTTAGATGCATGCTGGGCCTTAATGAAAAATAACCATTTCTAGATTTCAGAGTATATTTGTCTAATAAATTTGCCTTGATGCTTTGTACTAGGAGAATTTTTTTTAATCATTATAATGTTATCTTAAAAAAATTAAATTGTTTTAAGAGGATAAATAGCATTTGTAAAAAATGCATAAAGTTCAGGGGAAATCCCTACTACAAACACATCCATCTGAAATTAATTTCCAAAAGCTTTGCTATTATATTCTGGAAAATAAATTCTCCCCACAGCATTTAACATAATGAAGATAAGAATATGGGAAAATCCATGCAGTGCACTTACTAGAAACATTTTTTAAAGTGCAGAAACATGCAAAGTTATTTGAAAGCTGAAAGAAACTCTTTACATGGGACGTTGATCTTTGTTGAATTTTCTCAAAAATAAATGGAATGGTGAATTGATTACAGAGAAAAAAAAAACACCTTTAAATATCTCTTTAATGTAAAGCAGATATAAACCCCCAAACAGTTGTGCTCAAGTGTAAAATATAAAGCACGTTTTCAAATGTGGTATTGGCAACAAACACTAGAACAGATAAAAACAAGGAGACAAATGAAGTCTCTATTGTTGATGTCTTTCAGGTGGAAACTATTTTTGTTAAAGAAGTACTTAGCTAAAATGCAGGAAATAATAAAGCCCAGCAAAAAGAGGGGAGCCCAGGTGTAATAGTATCAAGCTAGTGCAGCAGTAATGTGCTGCTCTGAATGTCTGAAGCCAATAAGAGGGACACTGAAAAATTATGTACAAAGGCAATACTCACAGAATGGTCTGGTGTCTTTCATAAAAGAATCAGGAAGAGGCAATGAGCAGCTGTCTCTATTGGCTCACTTCTCCCAGTGACCAGAATTGAAAGCAAAAGCTCTTACTTAGCAAGATCTCATGTCTAATATAAACCACTTCATTAAAGATAACAAACCTCAAAAACCACATTAGTCACCAGTGGTAGAGCAAAGAGAACCACTGGTCTGCTGCTGCCCAGCAGAGAGGCAGCTGGGGGTGTTGACAATTGCTGCCAGATGAACATGAGCTGGCAGTGTGCCCAGGTGGCCAAGAAGGCCCCTCCATCCTGGTCTGCATCAGGAACAGTGTGACCAGCAGGACCAGGGAGGTGATCCTGCCACTAGGCTCTGCCTTAGTGAGGCTACACCTCGAGTATTGTGTGAGTTTTGGGCACTGCAGTATGAGGACATGGAGGAGCTGGACAGGATGCAGAGAAGGGCAGCCAGGTTAATTAGGGAAGTGGAGAAATTAGGCCTTACAAAGACAGGCTGAGGGAGCTGGGGCTGTTCAGCTTGGAGGAGGCTGGGTGTAGACCTCATTGCTCCCTACAACTACCTTAAAGGAGGTGGTAGTGAGACAGACACTGGTCTCTTCTCTCTGGTGACCAGTGATAGGACAAGAGAAAATGGGATAAAGCTGCACTTGGGTAGGTTCAGTTTAGATATTAGGAAAAACCTCACAGAAAGAATGGTGAGGCATTGGAACAGGATGCCCAGGGAGGTGGTTGTGACACCATTCCTGGAGGCATTCAACAGATGGGTAGATGCAGAGCTACAGTGGATGGTTTAGTGGTTAGGGGTTGTAGGGTGGATGGTTGGACTTGATGATCTTAGAGGTCTTTTCCAACCTTGATGATTCTATGATTCTTGTAAGAACAGCAAAAATTTGAGAACACCTTGCAGCCCAGGAAACATAACACTGGTTAACATGTGAATGGAAATGGGTACCATGACAAAAGGAGACATGTAAAGGCAGAACATACTCATACAAAATTTAACTAAGTTCATTTAAGACACTGTCACAACATAAAAGACCTTTAAATGAGCACTATGTGTGTCTCAGGTTAGTTGAAGAATCGGAAACAAGTTAAATGCATGGTTTCTGGATAAGGGCAGATTATCATGAAGCCACTATATCTTTGTCTGTAACAATTATTCCCCTCTTCTAAGTAACACTCTAAACAAGGTTGTACTATATGTGATGCAATGCTGAATCTTTTTTTTTTTTTTTTTTTTTTAAGTAGAGCTATAGTAAATACTAAGCAGTCTCTTTTGTGTAGATACAGGAATATGTTAGTAAAGAGAAGGCAAATTGCTCCACTTCAGCTCACAACTCTGTTCTTCCTTCTCTATTGCTCTGCAAAGCAAACAAGCTATTTAAGTCTGAAGATCATAATTTGTATAACTTATTGTTCATGAAGGCTGCTCTCTTCTGCATAAGCCAGCTATGTGCATAATAAGAATATATAACAAAGGAGAAAGGAGGAAAAGATAGCACAAGTGGAGAAAGAATGGGAACTGATAAATTTACTCTTTTAAATGCAACAAACACACTTGCTAAATGATAGACTATTAATGTGTTTCTTCAGAAAAAATATGTATGCATTTTGGCAGTACAGGTATATGAAAGAAGCAATATGCATAATCAATTTTTATTTATCAGCACACTAATTCTTCTCCATGACTGCATTACTTCAAATTTTTGTGAGTTTTTAATTTAGATTTAAGCAAAGCCAAAAAATGGTGCATGCATCCTCATATGAAATTCTTTAACTCTGCACAGTGGAAGAGCTTTCAGGACTTCATCTCTCTCATTCCAAATGAGACTACACTAAATTTTTGTAAATATATCACATAGTTCATGCTGTCTACTGCAAATTCCTTCATCCTTTTGGATATGTGGAAAAAGACCAACTCATATAGAAGACATATCACACTTCTGACATCAATTTCCAGGGCTAACTTACTTGCATATCATCATTTAGACGTGTAAGAACATAAACTGCTTGTTGAGGTGCAAGCAAGATAATCTAATTGTAATACATCAGATCACCAAGCCACAGAAAGCAACATGTTTATAATTTTAATAATTACTATATATATTATTACCATGTAGTTTTGATGCAGATTATTCCTATGAGTTGAAAGAAAGATTACTACTTAATACGGGATAGGGATACATTTGTTCTAGGATTCCTCTATAGTCAACATAGGGATATGGGTGCCCATTCTGGGACAGGGTCCTACTTCTGGTATTTCTTAGTAGTTTTAATATAAAACTCAGATCTTGCATGATATAGCAAAATCCTCCTTGACAAACTACTGAAAATGAAAACGCATGGCTCTATCCAGTTCAAATTATTTTTCTAAAAACAAAAAATTCCAGAAAGAGAAGAAACCCATAGCATGGATTTTTGTCTTCCCTTTCTATCTTGCTGTGTAGTGCTGCGTATCTAAGTCCCCATCTCTAACATGAGCCTTCTAAGCATTCTTGAGTTTTTGACAATGCCACTGTTAACATTGTTAATTCTCCTCAGTACCTTAGAAATTGCTTGAATGTGTTCAGAGCTCTCTGACTTACACTCCTAACAATTCTCCTCTCAGCTTCTTATTAATCTAAGCGTAGTTTTGGAAAATGTTGCTAAGGTAATTGGGAATTAAAAATTGGAACATGACAAGTACAATGCAAATGGAGAGTTTAAAAAAAATCAGGTTCTCAAAGTATGGCAACCAAACAGAATAGTTGGTTTGAAATGTCTTAGAGTGTTTTTGGTTTTTTTGTTTCCTAATATATCTGTAAAACTTTTATATCTGAACAGTATGTTGAAGTAAAATCATCAGCTGGTTACACAGTCAATATTATGCTTTATTCTTCACAAGACAGTCCATGACAAAACTAATACCTTCGTGTAAGGTGAAAGATTTGGAGGACCTGCTAAAAGTATAATAGAGGAAGATGATATAATTAAATAAACCAGAATATTTAATTGTCATTAGATGGGCACTGTCCTGTTTGTCATTAAACAGAGTAGATCTTGTTACAAAGACTATGCTACTGCATAATTAAATGTATTGGAAATGTAGATGCACATGGAAATTGAATTAGGACTGCAAACTATGTTATTAATGCTTGGGAGGGAGTAGCCAGCAAATAGAGTATTGTGAGCATCTCACTGGTAAAATATAAAGACAGATGCTGAAGCTTTACAATCTGCTGTTACCGCTGTTCAGCTGAAGGCAACTGCGTGCATGGCTGAGATTATAAAGCAATCAGTACTCCTGTTTTATAGCTACTGTAGTGAAACATGAATAGGCATGAATAGGACACAGCCATGGTGGTGAGTGTATCAGCCTCCTAGTTCCCACTGCAAAATAGATGGGAAAAACAAAAAATTGTTTCTGAATTCATTTATCCACCATTATATATAATACAGTGTGCTAACTCTGAGTCTTTGCCTCAAAAATTTAAGTTGCTCAGAGTGGGTGTCTCTAAAACAGTTGTAACTGTTCCTATAGAAGAACTTACAAATCGTGTGGTGTTTCTGAAGATCCAACACCCTACAGAAAAACATGCAAAAATATGCTAAAACTGGATATCCATAGCTTTTCAGTATCCTGGATTTTTAACTGCATAGCAGTCAGAGTAATTATAAATTCTTTAACAGCATGTTAATGCTGTTATATGCTAAATATGATTTAATACCATTTGCCACAACTTTTGATTCTCCCTTACTACCACTAACTTTTTCTGAATGGGTTCTCAAGACTTACTGTGAACCTTACATAACCTCAGCTTTTAAATTTCCATGTTTAACTCATGTGAAATTTAGTACTATTTTTATAACTTAAAAACCAATATAAAATATAGCTTTGAGACCTACATATGTTCTGCCAGTCATTTAAAAACACTTTAGATGGTTGAAATTGTTAAATCTCCTTCAACTGAAGACAAACCTCAAATGCCAAAGCTCAGTTTCTTGTCAGCATGCTTCATACTCAGCTGCTACCTTTCCATTTTTTATTAGTGCTTAGAGAGAAGTCACATATCAGGGTCAGTTAGCACACCCAGCAGTTGTTCACCAAGTTTACTCACCCTTTGACCTTCTTTGCCAGGTGGACCTTGGGGACCCTCCAGCCCTGGCAAACCCTGAAAATACAAATGTTCAGCATTATTTTAATCCTATATTATTCTATAGCAGTAAGACTAACCTCAAGAGACAGATGTCAAGACCAAGCACTGATATCTTATAACAAGAGTAGGTTAGTCATAATAACTTTGTTCAGAATAAGGTTATATTCAGGTGTGAGGAAAAAAACCCAATTAGTCATGTTCTTCCCTATAAAGGATGGAAAATTTGGAAAAGAAGAGGCAAGGCAGCACTACTTAAGCACAGGTACATTTAACTACAGTTTTATATGAAAAGTTATTTGTCTTCTTAAGATGTGCTAAGAAAAAAAAAGAAAAAAAAGGTATGTTAAATGAATGACAATTTACTCTACAATGCAAAGTCAAATACAGGCACTGAAGGGGGATGGGAAGGGAAGGAAGGGGAGGGAAAAGTGACTAAATATAGCAGAAGACCTTATGCTCTCTGTATTGTTCAGAGCAGCCCTGTGCAGTTTCCTCTGTGTGCCTGGCTCAGCTTTTTAGAACCTTTCTGGGCCACTTTCCTCTTGCCCAATCACCTGGCCAGGTACAGTAGCTCTGAGTATTTTTAACACAACCTTAAGTTCCGAGCCTTCTTTCTGAATTCAGTGCAAGGATCTGCCTTTGCAGTCACAGAATCACAGGCTGTTTCTGAGGCTTTGGGGCTTTAATTATGCATCTGATTAATCTACAATATAATCATAAAGACATCGGGTAACAGCTCTGGAATAGTGCTCCCACCCCTTTACTTTATGAATCACCTTGGAACATATTTAAAAAAAAAATAACTTCAAGGAAGCTATCCAATTTCCATTATAGCAACAAGAAATATGAAGTGACTTTCAATGTAACAGAAAAGAGTAATTCTTACTGTTTCATTAATTTCAGTCACTAGTCACAAGAAGATTACCTCAGACATTATTTTACTACAGGATAGTTCTCCTTTCACTGCAGTTTATAATGTAAATATGATGAGGTTTAAGATCTTTTACACAAATGATGCACCATTCCCATCATTTCTACAATGTTTATGAACTAGAAGATGCATGCCAATATTGTGTCCAGAAGATAAATCACAGTAAGTTAATTACAGTGCAATTACACAGTTTATGCATGCACAAACTCACAAAACAGTAATTGAATATGAAGTCTTTAAACTTTTTCTCCTTTTTCCTCAAGGTAGTTTAGAAATTTGCAGACAGTTCTGTCTGCCCAACTGTTAACAATATTGTACCTTCGTAGAAAAATTCTGGGAATTCAGGAAGAGGTGGAGTGCTGCTTTCTTAATATTTCTAGTGACAGCTTTCATGAGGGAATGAGATGAAAACCTGTAACATCTGTTTTATGGAGGAAGAAATACTTAGCCTCACATCTCTGTACAATAAGTCTCCAAGGTGACAAGAATTACACAAGAATGTAACTTCACAATAATGATAATTAATAGCCAATGTTTTGTCCTAGACCTACTTTTAGTCTTTTTCTTCTTTCCACAATATTGTTGTCAAGAAAAAGGAACCAGATAAGGAGGTTTATCTTCAAGGAAAGGGAGGAGAGAAGCTTACAATTGGTAACCAAGCAGGGAGGACTACCCTATACAAGGAGCTACATCCTGACATTGAAACAGAGGTAAAAGTTCACACTAACTTCAGTGGGATCTTCAGTTTAAAAAGTGATAGGACAATATGGGCCACATTAACTCAATGAAGTAATTTGGCAATGGTAACGATTTAGCAATTCTGTCCTTGGCTTAGCATTCACTGAATGAGATTCCAGAAAAACAACTGAAAAAGAAACCTTCAGGAGGAACGAAAAAGAAAGCTGCCCAACAGTGAAATCTCTCTACAAGGATGAATAAAACATCCCCTGCTAAACTCTATAAGACTTGGCAATGAATTTTGCAGTTTAGCACAGAAATAATTATATGTTTGTAGGAAAGCAGAATGAAGTATTTACTTTAGCCTTATCCCTATTTAACTCCTGGAGATGTTCCTTTGGAGAGATCTCTCCAAAGATCTCTCAAAACATGGAAGGAAGCACAAGTAGACAAACACCACCAAACACCACCAAAGCAGTGCACCACTGCAGAGAGAAAAGGACAGAGGGGGGAAATGCTTGTATCAGAAGGCAACCTATTTTACACGTACTGCCTCCATCAGTAAAAAACACCCAAACAACATTAAAATGATTCATTAAGTGCTGATTTTCACCCTGGTAGCCCTGCAGTGGCAAGCGAATGGGTATGGTGATGGGCAAAATGAGGTGTAGGAGTAACACAAGGCAAAGTGAGATATAAGAGTGCTGTTTCAGTGACACTGGACTGGTAAGAAAATGTAATGTGCCCTTTCAGGTGGCATAATATGCACAGGATTTTCCTGACTCTGTCAGGTCACCTTTGGAAGTTGATGGCGTCCTAACTATATGGAGAAGAAAACTGAAGTAACAGGCAGTCTTTAGGGCTTGTGTCTGTCATGGACCAGCAAACCCCATGAAGATACATTCCTGAGGGAGCTCAAGAAACATGAAGTGGAAATGTCTCACACTTTGCAATGTGGCTTGGGGAAACAAAAGAGTCCATAAGCTGGAGATGGGCTCAAGTGCATCTGAGACTTAAATATATTATGATGAATGAGGATGGCTATGAAAAAGAGATAAAATGTGATGCACAGGCAGGCACAAGAGGATTGTAAAAAAGTCCTGACTATGAAGTGAAGAGCAGAAACTTGTGACTTCCTTTATAAGATAAACTATAAAGGGAAGTGTTGGCAAGGGAAAAGATTCTGGCTGTGAGGATAGATAAAGGAAAAGCAAGCATTCTATGAAATACATTTAAACTAAAAGATCATCAAAACTCAGAATGAAGTTTAGTCATGGAAATGAAGGGAAAATGGCAGATTAAAAAAATGCTACAGCAGAACAAATGAACTTTTAGAAGATCTCGCATCTCATTGAAAATATCTGTACATGTGCTGGGGGAAGTTTAGGTTAGATACAAGGAAAAAGTTTTTCACCCAGGGGGTGGTTAAGTGGTGGAACAGGTTCCCCAGGGAAGCAGTTATGGCACCAACCCTGCCTGAGTTCAAGAATCATTTGGATGACACTCTCAGGCACATGGTGTGATTCCTGTGGTGCCCTACACAGGGACAGGAGTTGGACTTGATGATCCTGATGGGTCCCTTCCAACTTGGCCGACTGTATGACTACAATACAACATGATGGTTTCTTCTATTTGTCCACAAGAATGCCCATAACCACTCACAGAGAAACCCACAAAGCCTATAGGCACACCTTACTGTTAAACATTTTTACTAAAATGTGGAAAATAGCACAGGAAGATAACAGATGAATGACTAATTTCTTAACATTTCATGAGGGAAATCAGACTACCACCTATTTAAAATATCTGTATAGTCAGAATTTCCAAACCTGATCTGGTCTCATTCACATCCTTGCCTAAGTAAGCTAAATGTGCAAACTAAAAATTTTTTACCCCATGTTAGGCTTGTTATTGCTACTGGAGTATCTGTTTTGCTTGAGAGTGAAAGGTGGAATATACCAAGATTTTGCTTTTAAAACCTCTGCCAAGCCACTTACTTCTGTGGGAAAAGAAGACAGCATTTAGCAGAAGTACTTCAGTCTGCCAGAAAACATGATCAGCTACATTTTCATAATTTATTCCTCAAGTAAACAGAAAACACGTTCCTCTGTGATCTCATCAAACTTTATGTTTGGTCATTCTGGATCTCTCTGGTAATTTAACTTGAAATTTACTATGCTTCAGAGGCAATAATTTTGAAGGAAAATTTTAAGAGTCATTTCAAAGAAGTTCACATTCTATAAACCTAGTACTTTTAACAGACATTGGTTTATACTGTAAGCAAAAAGGTATAATTTAAAATCTTGAGGAATATTTTGGAATTATTCTTTATGTTGATGTCTCCTGCAAATGGGACTATTCTCAAATCATACCTCTAATGAAGTACATAGAATACATTCAGGCCAATTTAGCAAACTGTGATTTTTTTAAAAACAAATTTTCTTTGAGGCCAAGACATCAATCTTCACTTGTGTCTGCAGTATCAGTTTTGCTGCATAAGGAAGACAAATAACGGACTGAAACTGCTAAAACATCTGTTTCTCTAAGAGGGTAATCTTAGTAGGATCTACTTCCATGCTTAAAAAAATTTTTTTTAAAGAAGAGAATATTTGCAAGTTACACTGTGAAAGGTAAAGATTTCTGTATCTAATACAAACACAGCTCCATTAAAAAGCTCAGTTAGATAAAATTAACATTTTTCTTAGGGGGATGTGTCAAATCTCTCTTAGAAGAGATTTTTAATGAAATACAGCTTTCTGTCTTTTCTTTCTTTAGTGAAGTAGAATTGTTTGACAGATTGAAGAAGTTAGGGCTGTTCAGCCTGGAGGTGACCTTACGGCAGCTTTCCAGTATCCGAAGGGGGCCTACAAAAAAGCTGGGATGGGGCTCTTTGCATGGGTGTGTAGCAAGAGGACAAGGGGCAATGGTTTAAAACTTGAAGAAGGGAGATTTAGGTTAGATATCAGGAAAGAATTCTTTCCTGTGAGAGTAGCGAGATGCTGGAACCAGTTGCCCAGAGAAGCTGTGGCTGCCCCCTCTCTGGAAGTGTTCAAGGCCAGGCTGGATGGGACCTTGAGCAACCTGGTCTGGTGGGAGGCGTCCCTGCCCATGGCGCAGGGTTTGGAACTAGATGATCTTTAAGGTCCCTTCCTACCCTAGCTATTTTATGATTCTATTATTGCCTTCATTTAGTTTACATTACATGAAAAGAAAGAGAGGACAGTATTAGTTGGGATGTTTACTAATGGGGGTGAGTCCCTCCTTAAGTAAAACCATTAAGTAATATTAGCAATACGATGTAATAATATACATTTGGGTGATATATCTTTTCAGTGTAAGATAAGAAAGGATTTGTGTGGAGGAGATAAGTGAGCAAAAACCACACATGATTTTTCAAGAAGAATCATGGAAGTACTGCTGTCCACTGGAACAGCAAGAATGATGGGGTACCAAATGCCTCCTCTTTGGAGTACTGTATATATGTTCAGTAATAAAAATATAATTAACGTACTGCATCAAATGAATCAGAGAAATTCCCTGGCAATATTGCCAAAGAAGTATTCTAGCTTCATGTGGATAACTGCTGAAGCTCCAAGGGGAAAGCTGTGTAATCTATTGCTGATATTTGTTTAGTGAAGGCAGAGCCAAAAGTGATGGTGGAGCTTGCTGGGGCCTGAATCTGTGGTTTCCTCCTGCTGTTGCCTCCACACTGCACTTGTGCACCAGCTTCCTTCGGCTCAATTTAACCAGACCTAGGAGCCAACATTCCAACTATCTGTTTAGTAAGCAAGTCTTGGGGACTTCTGTCTGTGACTGACTTAAGCCTTGGCTTCTGCGTAAACACTTGGTGCCATCTGGATGAGTATTTTATAACTCCTGAAAGGGATAGGTTTGCAGGAACGTACGTACGGACGCTTGTTTTCCTCAGGAACTAAAAGCAGCATATCGTGTGTCAAGAGGAATAGTTATCATATATTTTACAAGTGATGGCTGCACTACCTTCCCTCACCTGTCACTCCTCTGACACGGCATGCACAGGCTTAAGCTGGAGATACCATAGCAAACGAGCTGCAGAGCCAGCTGTGCCCCTGCAGAAAACAGTCCCCAGCTTCTGCCACTGAATTCCACATTTTGACAAAACCACACAGCAGAGCAGCATAATCCCTCCTGCTTATTCTCTGAAGGCTCCTTGGCATTTATCAAGGAATTTCAACTTTTAAAGACTAAAGATATCCTTGCATAAAGTGAGCATAATCAGGGAGAGAAATTCAGAATATACTACCAGCATGCAGTATAAGACACTTGAAAAGTACTAACGAATAGAGACATCTAGCACTTAGAGAGAAATTCAAAAGTTAACATACCAGAGAAATTAAAGACAGCATAAGGAAAAGACAAGATGCAGTTTCAGGACTGAAATAAATACATATATCTTGACTTTAGCAGTGTTAACTGACTCCATAGAAACAGAAAAGATTTAAATCCTTACTAAGAGTGCATAAATATGGCCATATATGTCAAACTTAGTGATCTGAGCCACTTAAAATTTATCTGTATGAATGCCACAAGAATCAAACAAATATATTTATAACATGTGAAATTATTAGTTTCAGCAGGATTCTTTGTAGAGCCTATACATTTTATTTTTCATCCTAGTATATCTTTCACTACATTACTGTTTCTTTTTTTCCTCTTATTCATAATGAAAGTTTGATAAAATTGTATTTAAAGGCTTTGCATACCTGCTTTAAAGAGATGTACAGAAACACATGGCCTGCAATCCTAATCCTAACTCTAATAACTATAGAAATGTATTGTCAGGCAAACAAATAATTTCTTTCTGCACTCTGTGCTATTGTTGCAAGTGAGAACCATTATTAAGTGTGCATACCTTATGATTTTGGTAGAGATTTTCTGTTAATGGATAAAAAACAGGAATACTGAGACTTTTTTTCTTTTTTCACATAGCAATGCCCTTTGTGATCAATGAAATCTCAATTTCAAACTGGTAAAATAGTTTTTTGCATTTTAAAAATATATGGTATTGTTTCCCCTCTTTTGTAGTTTGTGGTATGCCTGTTCACCTGATAGGTTGTTACAGACATTAGGTGATTATGAATCCTGCCATATATACTGCCTCCAAGTAGGCCTCACTCCTTAGAGACATTATAATGGCTGCAACCTGGTTGCTAAACACTTCTAAAATTACAGCTTTTTCTCCCAAGTAAAAATAACTTTATTATTTTCTGCTTTGATTTACTATTCATGTTTCTGCATGTTTACTATGGTTCTGAGTAGCAGGGGATTTATTGTACCTGAGGGATTCTCTAACCCTTTTAGACACAGGGTCACTGACACCTTTTAGACTTTCACAGGTACTGATAGCACAGACACATGAAAAAATGAGAGTTCCTACTACTTGCTGTAACATGCTTCTGTAGACTTCTTATGAGCACCTCTAGAGGGATGAAAGGACCACCAACCAGCTTTTTGGGCAAGACCATGGTGAAGCAGTCTCCACCTTTGGCCACCTTCATGTTCCCCATGCTGAGACCAGGACCATGGTTCAAGTCTGCATGTGGCAGAAAGCTCTGGCCCTGAAAAATGCTGCTGGTGCTCTAGTTTATACTGAGGTGAGACCTTCTCCATTTTACTCCATTGGTGTATGATTCCTATGGCAATACACAGGAATGGAAGAATTGCGCAGGGCAGTACAGCTCTGTAATGCTGCCTTTTCCTACCTGTCTCAATAGGCAACTGCACCAGGGCAGAAGGTCAACAACCCTACAAAAACAAGTCCCCTTGAATATTTACTCCCTCGTTGCTCAAATGCATTTTGGAGTGAACATTAACAAAGTGTCATAATTTTTACTCCTCTTCTACCCCCATCGCATAGCAATTAATTTTCATTTTGACAAAAAGAAATAATTTTCACATTAGGAAAAACTAAATTTGTTTGTAAGTAGAGAACAAATTTATGACATTATGCATGAGTCTCAAATGAACAGAACATTTTAAAACTCTCTTCTAACAGCGTTCATAACTGAAACACTGATGTCACATTTTGGCTGTAGCAACAAGAATGGCCCTGACATAGTAAGTTCTCATTCAGTGACACATGAACCTTGATAATATCTGACCTATTACTTTCTCACAGGAAGTTAGAATATCTTCCTCTTATGATTACGAGTCATGGCCACACAAAATTCACACAAATAAAACAACTCTGAAGAGATTTTCCCTCAGCCACCACCACTCATGCCATTCATCACCTTTTAGCTCTTGCCAACAGAAACACATGACTATTTTCAGTGGCAGAGAGAGAAAGCCTTCCTGCTGAGCAATATATTCTCACAGTGCTGTAATCTGTCTTCAAACTGCTAAACCAATTCACACTCACTTTTGTATCTTCTCTCAGTTAGCAGCTACAAAAAAAAAAAAAGTTTCACTATGACAGTTACTAAAATCCCTCTGAAAACTCATCTCCTCTTTCCTAAAATTTCCTCTTAGGAAAGTGAAGTGTCCACAACTGCAGTGGAATAAAATGAACACATTTGAAATAGGCCTAAGATACCCAGGTGCTGCTATCAGAATGGATGTGGCCATTTTTCCACCATTTACACAAAAGGACCACTCTGGTTCTATACTGCATAGAAAATAGGTATCCTCAATTCTTTATCTTGTATCTTATCTTCAGAAATATCCTAATTCTATTCAATAATACCTTCAAGACCTGAAAGAATATCTGAAGCAAGATCAAATCCAATCCATGTATTGCAGTAGAAATCCTAGAATCAAGGTTGTTTACTAAAAATATTTCACTGTTATTTAGATTTTCGTTTATTTAGATTTCCCAATAAAAAACAAGTACCACAAAACATGACAACTGAATTTTGAAACCTCAGAGTAGAATTTATATTTACAATATGGGTCTCCGGTTAAATCCTTCAATGTCTGGCAGATCTAATGCAGATCCTTATTGCTACAGTCTTGGAAATTAAGAAAGTGAAAAGCAAATATATAATCATTAACCCCAATGGAGTTTATTTAGGATTACCTGGGTAATATGAATAGTACAGAAGTTGTTCTTCACACAGAATCTTTGTTTTAATTTCTACCATTTTCTTTTTCACCACTCTCAATTGCTTTCATCCAAATGGACTGACCTTAATGGGAGGCTTTTTCATTCCAGTTTGTGAGCAAACTCACTTGATTCAAAGAGAATTTCTTATTTTTGTGAAGCAAACTTGCCCTGGAGAATTCTGGGATCATTTCTCTTGAGATTTTGTACATGCTTGGGGCACAAATAACAAGGATTTAAAGACATCTTTCATCACCTGTGGCACTATCTAGCCAGAATACAACTAAAATGTGGATCGGTTTTCCTTTCTAGTGCACAGATATATACCAGATCCTCACAAAGAAACTGTTAAATTGATACTCAAGGTATCTTTCATTGATATTTGAAAGACTACACATCCAGTCTCACCTCACATCTTTTTTGCAGGTAAACTACAGGAAAAGGAATAAATGCATTAGTGATGAAATTTGCAAATTGTCAAATCTGATACACAGATCCTTTCTATAAAGAAAGCAAGTAAGATGCCTGCCCCATTTTTTTCTCCCTGAGAACTGTAGAAACTCTAAAAAATACTAAATTATTGAAATATTGTTCTTCATGAGAATCAAATAAGTGATTCCATGACTATAATGTTACACTTCTTTTTCCTTTCCAGACTGTGTTTGTTTTGGATATCTGGTCATTATGTAAGATAAAAAGATTTTTAAATTTACTGTGACATGTAACACTGCAAATGTTTGAAAGGACTAAATCTAAACTTTCTATTCTATGTTAAAAGAATTTTGCAACCTCTTTTTCTGGAAAGACAATGTTTCATACTGAAGCCTATGTTATTCTCAAATGTTATTAGATGTCCCATCACCTAAATTTAAATGGATTACAGCTAAGTCAACACTAAAATTATTTTAACAATTTCTAGTATCAGGAGCAGCATTATTGTATAATGCAAGGAACCAGAAGCATAGGTTTAAGTACAATGACCTATGCCTATATGGTACCAACAAATCATAGAATCAAAGAATTGGCTGGGTTGGAAGGGACCTCAGAGATCATCAAGTCCAACCCTTGAACCACTACCACTGCAGTTACCAGACCATGGCACTGAGTGCCACATCCAGTCTCTTTTTAAATATCTCCAGGGACGGAGAACCCACTACTTCCCTGGGCAGCCCATCCCAATGCCTGATCACCCTCTCGGTAAAGAAATTCTTTCTAATATCCAACCTAAACCTTCCCTGGCACAACTTGAGACCGTGCCCTCTTGTCTTGCTGAGAGTTGCCTGGGAAAAGAGACCAACCCCCACCTGGCTACACCCTCCTTTCAGGGAGTTGTAGAGAGTGATGAGGTCTCCTCTGAGCCTCCTCTTCTCCAGGCTGAACAGCCCCAGCATCCTCAACCTCTCCTCATAGGGTCTGCGCTTGAGTCCCTTCACCAGCCTAGTTGCCCTCCTTTGGACCTGCTCCAACGGAGTGAATGCAGGCATGCAAGTGATCATCATCAAATATCAAGCTAGACTGTATGTACTTGTGAGAGTGTTGGGTGTGCCCATCTGCTCTGACAAGTTGTTTCAGACATGTCTATATGTGCTGCATGTGTGTTTGTGTGTTGATTGGGAATGCATGCTCAGCCCTGCCACAGTTGGACCTGAAGGCAAGGAGCTGTGGCAGCCTCACATCTATTGGGCTGCTGAATCATTCCCACATGTTTAACTTTCTAAAAATAGGGGGGCTCTGTGTGTCAAATTTGAACATGTATGTTCTACATATATAATACTGTGTTGTACATACAGAATTGTACTCATAAATAAGTACTTCAGAAAATAACCTGACAACAGCATATTCACAATATGTTAGTTAGTTTTTCAACTTTTTACTGAAAACTGTTTCCCAAAGGGAGTTAATTCACTTTAATCACCCCATACTATCTATACATGGAATAAGCCCTCCTTTGCTCCCCCCTAATCTTTTAATATTTAGTGGGAAAGAAAATGTTTAAATATGCTTATTTATTTTCTTTCTATTTACAAAATTCTCTTTTCCCTGATGCAGAATTAATACAGAAAGTTTAAAGGTGTTCTAAAGAGAGGGACTTGGCTCTTAAGTTTATAATGAAAGTATTTACATTGCAAACAAGCTGGTCTGCAACATTTCTTAGTGATTTTCTTTCATATGTTTTTGTTTAACATGTACTTACATTCAAGGCAGTTGGTCCTGGAGGTCCTGCTTCTCCCTAGTTAAAACAGAAGAGTAAACAAATCAGCACTCTCTTTAGTCATACATTTTTAACCTTTAGGTATTTTAGATGACATGCATGACAACAGAAGTAAATTCAGTAGAATCATCAAACGTGCTCTGAAAACATTATGAAAACATGAGTTGTGCAATATTCTTTTTTGCCCATCTTGCCTCATCAGCCATCAGTGCACTTGCAGCAGGCATGGGTAGAGCCCTTCTTAAATCTTTGTTAGCAAAGCCTAGCCATGATGATGATGATGAATGATGTAGATGTACATAGTTCACTACAGGTTAAATGGAAAAAAATGGCATAAATAGATCACAGCTTTAAAAATCAATCCTTTAAAACACATTTGCATATGTTAAATTACAAGCTGCAGCTTACATGCACAAGGTAGCTACTTGAAGTCAGTGTGACAGCTCAGAGAAGTAAAGACATCAGAATGCATAAAACATTCACAGAATTAGGCCATTGAGATGCAAATCATTCTGTGTGACCTTCAGGTTCAGCCCACAGGAGCAAATCAGAGCATTCAGAGAGCAATTTAGACCCTGGAATTTAGGCTCCTGCTCTGAATTCCTTTAAATTTTGTTTTTGATAATGAGTACTTGTTTTCCATCTTTAGAGTTAGTCTGTATTCATAATCCTCAACACTTAGACTACACAAAGGGCAGTAGTAGGTTTTCATCACATGTAGTTAAGGCGATGTGTTAAATATTAAGGAAACCTCATGCACACTGAAATACACATACAACTTAACAGATAAAAAATACCTTTTCTCCTTTAGGGCCAGCCCCACCAGGACTACCAGGGTCACCTTTGAGTCCCTGGGCAAAGAAGAGAAGTGCAAATTTGTTGTCATCTTCCAAAAGCGTTAGACAAAATCCTGAAGTGCTGTGAAATAGTGCATACTAACTAACTAAAACTTTAAATATTATCATGTTCTTCGTAATACTATCTCATAATTATTTTCATTATTTTGTGAACAGAGAAATGTCTATTTAAGACTACGTGTCTTCAACACATCATTAAACATAGAAAGCTAAACTATCTCCTTTATAGATAGTGCCTCATTATGGCAAGTAGTGTATACAAATGTGAAGTTCTTTTGGGGTTCCCAATAGGTCTATATCTGGTATGGCCAACAAAGATAAAATAGAATAGTGTATTCACTTGATCTCTGCTAAAACTGCAAAAGTGGCAGAGGTGGACAGAGCGTGGATTCTGTGCTTCAAGCAGCAATGCTCAGCTGGTACAGCTCAAAGCCACAGCACATCCTCCCACAGTCTGATATTGGCCATTGTTTGAAATTAGTTAGAGAAATTATTTAGTCCTTCAGATCTCTCCTTCTTAGTTCTGTCTTCAACTGGACAAAGATAAAACTGTCTAATGTCATGCGTTACAGACACAGCAATTTTGCAATTGTAGAATCATAGTTTGCGTTGCAAGAGACCTTTGAAGGTCATCTAGTGAAAACTGGATGCAGTGAGCATGGGCAGTGAGCAATGAGCAAGGGCATCTTCAACTAGATATGGTTGCTCAAAGCCTCATTCAACCTGAACTTAAATACTTCCAAGCATGGGATATCTACCACCACTCTGGGCAACTTGTTCCAGTGCTTCACTATTCTTAATAGGAAAAACTTCCTTCTTATATCTAGTACGAATCTATCCTCTACAATATCTACAGTACAGTTCTTCCTCAAACATATCCCCATAGGATGCAGCCCAAAAGAATCGTTAGCACCTAGCACATATTCTTTGTTGCCTTCTTGCTGCAAAACACATGGAACAGTGAGAGGTTTTGAAATATACGCAGCAAATCCAAGCCATTCTGCAGTAAGGAATAAATTCTGATGCTGGGGCAACCTACCAGGAACTCCTTTTTCTTTAAGCCAAGAAATTTGTCTTGTGTATTCTCTGATTATGGCTTTAGAGGCACGTGACAAGAGAGCCTGTATATTGTAAGTCAGAGACAGTTCTATAGGTTTAAAGACTTAGAAACAAAATGGTAGTGATGTATAGACAATACAGAAATGAGTCATAATGAGATATTCCACAAGTAGGCCACTATCATTATAATTGTCCAGGTTAAATAGGTCAAGGATAGAAAAAATTCATGTACATTTGAATTAGAATTTGCTAGCTTGAATTCTTCCCAGCCCCCTTCTTGCCCTTGCAAACTCTCTTCCTCAGTTTGCAATAATTGGAAAGATAGAGGCAACTGGCACAAAAATGATAAGCAACATCTGTGCCTTGGTGAGTACAGAAACATTAAATCAGTGAGTGTTCTAAATACTGCATATTTGTGCAACTTCACTTCCTGCTAAAATCACATTAATTCACCATCTGGAAGGAACATCTTTTAGAACTATATGAGCATTTAAGTACCCACTTTGGATTAAATTTGTGGTTGTTGTAAATACCCCTGATTTTGCTTTGATTTGTCCTTTATTAAGCTTGCCAAATATGTAACAGTTAAATCAGAAGTAGTTTTGCTATTCGAACTTAAAAATGTAATAGGCAGATGGATTCCAAAACCAAGCCAAAATTTTGCTTTATTTTTACAGCCTGCATATTTATGACATACTACATTTTACTTTTCACCTCCTTCTGAAAGACTGTAAAATACACGATGATTCCATACTTAAAAAAGCCATTTTAGGGGGTTTTCAGGTACTCAGACTGTATGGATCAGGTTAAAAATAAATATTAGCAAACAGAATTGGAATAACTGGTGTGAGATTAAGGATGCTTCTTTACAAAAGAGAAAAGATTAAAAAAATCTGCAACTCACAGAATGGAGATGAAAGATATTCAGCCCAAGCCATGCATTGTCCAACTATGAATGGTTTTTTGTTTTGTTTTGTTTTGTTTTTTAAATTGGGTAAAGCTTTCAGTAGTGTTCCTGCAGTGCACCTTGGTGAGGTAGGCAGCTTGACAGCTACTGCTGAAATGATGACCACAGAGGTTGACCACACATGAAAGGACAAGGGGAAACTACATATTTGGCAACAAACCTTACAGTGTTTGAAGCAGGGGTTTGAGTACCCAAGAAAGCTTTTATATAAAGTACCTATTTTCAAATAATTGAATTAGCTTTCTTTTGCAATTTCTAACCCCAAGAAATAAAAGCAGCAGAAAAAGAATTGCTTAAAAGATTATCACATTAGAACTACTCTTTTTATTTCTACACACTATATATCTTTAAAAAAATATTATCTTAATAAGTTTCAGACACAGTGAATGCTTGCAAAAGCACATCTGGTACTGCATCTTGCCTCCCTACAGGCACCATGTTAAAGCTGCAAAGCAGTTTAACTGCTGATGATTGTTTTCAAAATGACATAAGAAGAATTCCTATTCTGAGTCAAATCTGCAGCCCCTTGTAGCACACTACAGTATGCTGTCTCTGGCAGAGACCAGAACAGGATGCTTCAGTAAAATGGATGTGGTTATCTAAACAGATGTAATTTGAATGATTATAGATTCAGCTTTGAATTAGAAAGGCTCATTTTCTGCAATATTTTAGGAGAGTGAGGTCAGTTTTGAAAACAACAAACTAATTTCTACTCATCTTTGGAGTCTGTGATCAGATTTGCCAGAAATTCGAGACCCAAGTGAAAACCAGAGCAACCCTCAGAACAGAGAATAAATGAATTATTAAATTATAATTTGATTTATTCTAGCTTTTTTTGACAAATATAACAAAACACATTTTTGAGTTCACCAACAGTCCTCAACTGGTGCCATTGTCTCCTGTAAGGGCTACAGCTTTGTCAGAAAAAACTTACATTGAAGCTCCTCTATTAATTAAAAAATAAAAAGTAAGCATTAGGAATCACACCTAAAAGGCCGTCTCAATGCTAGATAAACTAGATAACATGGGAAATTAAAGAAATGAGAAACGTTGGATCTATAACAAGACAAGTATAACCATAACACAGTTGTGGACTGAGAGAAATTACTGGAACAAGTATATAAAGAATACCAAAAGGGGTGTAAAGAAGGCAAAATTAGGGCCAAAGGAGGAAAGATTAAACTAGAGGCATGCTTTTTGCTTGGAAGAGGATGACAATGGTATTTCTTCAGCTGGAAGAAATCTAAAGGAAAAGTTACTATACTGGTTGACATTATTTTTGATTACTCTTAACCAGCCTCTTCTCTGATACTAGTTTACTGAAGTGTTAGCCAGCCAACAGAACCAATTGAATTAGGAAAAAAAAATAATTAAAAACCACTAACTGTGCTTTAAAACTCTTAAAAGGACCATAATTTTATAAATTCTTCAAAAGATGGGAAAACTCAACTTAGTGACTTAATAAATATGTTCCTTACCAATTCTGAGAACATTTTATTCATTCAAAAGAAGTGCCCAATATAACCCAGAACCAGAATTGGTTTTTCACTGCCTATGATTCAGTCATTTGGATACGATCAGAACAGTCAACGATTTTGCAAGAAAAGGGAACCAAACAACATCTTTCCCTCAGCCAATTCTTTTGGGTCAACAGGATAATCTGCAAACTGGTACTGCTATCATCACCACCACCAAAATGAACAGAAGATGAAGGGAACAAAGGATTCATAGCTTGCTGCTTGTGCTGGGAAATCACATCCCATATGCCTGCAGAATATGAGGAACTATCCTACGAAGGAATCCTACCTCATTGGAGTATTCTCTAACCTGTTGCTATTCATGGATAGCAACAACTTGCACCTAGTACATACTTTCTGTGAGTATTCCCATATAACCTACAGGGGTTATATTAAAAAGGAAATGTGTTGATGCTCACACAGGATGGGGAAAAGATCCTGCCAATTCAAGAAGTCTGCTTCTGTAAATTAAATTTTCTTACAGACTTGTGTGTTGCTTTTAATTTTGACACTGTGATGCTGAGCTGGGTTTAAAAGCCACACAGAGGATTTAGAAGGGTTTAATGAGCCAATATTTCTCTGGTTTAAACCAAGTAGCTGGCAAAAACTCTGCAGCCCAAAGAAGGGGATTTGAATGACAGGCCAGGGAGGTTTGATGAAGTGTTTCAGCAGTTGACTGAAAATGAGATGATACGGGAGCAAATGCAGAAGCCTCAAGGACGTAAGGGTAAGGAAAGGTAACTTAGAGATCTGCCAGAGTTTCTAAGCCTCACACCACCTGGCTGACAACTGGACTGGACACCTGAAGGACTAAGGGCATCAAAAGCCAGGAAGGATCCTGTTTAACATCTCCCTGAAGAAAAACTAAGATGAAGAAACAGATAGGAGCAGCAACACAAACCTCACCAGTAGTTAATAGACAGGGCTCACAGTCTCTTTTCAGCTGTGATCAATTACCTACTTACCAACAGCTGGGAAATATTTGGGAAATGCATTAACCTCTCAGCCTGAGACAAAATTTGACAATAAATTCAACATTAAATTGGTCAGAGAAGTCTGAAAAAGAGTGTAGAAATACCTCAGTTGTGAGCTTTGCATGAAATTATAATTTGGAAATGATAGAAAACTCTTTCTAGACTTCAGGAACCTTGGGAAAATTGTTAGTGTTTGCCCGAACTAAAACATGATTTTTGTTCTCTGATGTTCTACCTGATGAGTTTGGACTTAACGTGCCCTAGCAGATTCACCAAGGCCTGAGAAAACTTTTTCATACACTGAAAATTTTCTTAGAGAGAGCAGCAGCTCATACATGATCACAAAGAAAAGATGAAACAGGTTAAATTGCACCCACAGCTAACTACAAGTGTTCTTTCCAATGAAGAAAATGCAGAAATCAGCTAGACACCAACCAGAGAACTCCAGCAACTCCTGCATCAGCCAAGTCTTGCCCACTGGACATGAGCCTGTTTGTGTAAATGCACTGCAATGCATCCGTGTGGCAAAGAAAAATGCTGTAAAAGCTTGGCATCATTTGAGAACAGGTTTTTCACTCTAAAAAATACCTGTTTGCAGAAACATTCATCATTCCCTGGCCTGCATTAGAGTAGCCAAGTTCAATCTCCCATCAGGTATCTCCTAGAATACCACATATTACCTGAAGTACTGGAGGTGCAGTACTCAATCCAACATATTAACCAACAATGTGCAAGTTATTGTAGTTCAAATCTTAGTCTCTACTAAGTAATAAAACTTGGAAATACTCCAATATGAGTAGGCCAACAGAAAAATGCTTTTTCCACATAGCAGCCTTAAATTAAAAATTAAATCCACGGCTTCAGAGTCAACTGTACAACACTAAGGTGTATATGTTTGGATAACTTTTCTAATTTAGAGATGTATTTTCAAAGCTTCAAACAATATAGCGTTTTTCAGTTGATATCTCATGTACTTTTAAATATTGCCATTGCTCTTTTCTCATTAACATCACTGAAAAACCTCCAACTGCTGCACTGCTAGAATTCTCTGGATCCTGAGCAATGCCTATTCTCTCCTTGTAATTTTGTTTCTACCATAATCCTCAAACTCTTTATGCAATTAAATATCATTACCAGCATTACACATTCAAGCAATAGGATCCTTCTCCTCCTATACAAATATTTCCCTACAATGCTAACACTAAGAGTTCACAACTAGAGAGACAGGCCATGAGGGTGCAAAGGTAAGTAGCTGTTGCTGTCATAACAAGACACTGGATCCCTTTAAAAATATTTGTATTACTGTTCATCTTTCCCTACAAGCATAAAAAGGTCCAATATATTTTTCCATCTTTTTATTGAAAACCTACGATTTCTTTCATTGATCATTGAATTTCACAGGTCCATTCTTTAACATCAGATTTGTAATGAATAACAATATTTTAATAACAATTTTAATATTTGTAATAACAATATTTTAAATTTGTTTTTAAAAAAACTTGCTTAGGCTATCATATTTCCCAGCAGGATAAAAAAACCAAACCAAAACAGCAACTGGTGAATGAGTTGATTTAACCCTCTGAATGTTATACACTAGATTTTAGTGCATATTTTTTTCTACACTTTCCCTTCTTTCTTTTAATTTACAAGAAGGACTCTATTCTTCCCCTAGCTATACATAACACACTGAGAGAGAGGATAAAACTTTGTTTTCACTTACTTTTGCTGGGATTTATGTCATCAAAACACTAATTTTACTAGCATCCCATGGCATTAAATCCACACTTGCACTGCTGATCAAGAAAATGACATGACTACAAAAAACCTAAAAGTTTTAACGATAAAGATTTTTTTGTCATTTAGTTTAACTGAGAAGCATATGAATATCACATAGATTTTACTCCACAGAAAGTGGGATATCAGTGTGATGGAAAAGAAACTGTGTCAGGTTTTCTTACAGACAGTGTGTCTGTGAAGCTCCACTTGTTACAGTGATACAAATAGCATTGTTAATGTCAAGTGGCTATAAAAGCCTCAAGGGACAGGACTTAGAGATACTACTCAAGCAAAATGGCTGTTTATATTATGCAGCAAATACCTGGTTACAGATGTAATGGGAACACATGCCACAGGAAGACTACATTAAAAATATATTAAGTTATTTATGACTACTCCTTAAGAAGCTAAAAACAATGGCAACCACATTACTAGTATTTATAGTAAGTATTCATGTTGTCAAATGGATTTTGAATAACGTCCCAGACCGGGACACAGCATTGTAGATCTTGGCTCAGATTCCTGGAGTGATAATCTGGGAGATGTGCAGAGTAGTTAAATACATTCACAGTTCTTGTATCCAAACCTGGTTCTCAATGAGATTAACTGACCCAGTTAACAAAGCCAGTGAAGGATGAGGGAAATGCACTTTTTAACTATCTCTTCTCCTTAGTATTATATTAAGCCTAGCCTCCAAATTAGGTCTGGTTTCCCTTCTGTCGTGCTAGTTCATTCTAGCAAGAACTTTTTGTACAGCTAAGAAAACAATAATAGCAAGCAAACTGAAACTTCTTTATGTGGCACATACTTTCTTGATTTTGATTAAAATAAATTCAAATATGTTTATAACATTTGTGCAAATCAAAAGATTCAGTCATCATTTCCAGGCTTTTCACTTGCAAACTCAGAAAGCCTCACTCCGCCAGGCAGAGGGACGACAGCTGCCAGCAGCCTATACCACTAACTTTGTTTTCAGGCTTTCTTTATACAGCACTGCAAATTACATCCATGAAACCTGATTAACTTGATTATTTCAGAAATATCGGATGTTACATGTCTGTATGTGGAATGAGCTTGAGAGACAGTGATAGCAACCAAGAGTCAATGATACAGAGACCTTTAAATTTAAATTTAATGACCAGAATCTACAAGCATTGTGATAACAGAATCCAGAACATTTTATGAAAGTGTTGCTAAAAAGGAATTGTGTCGATTCAAACAATATGTTACATTGTGAGAGTTCCCATTAGGATATACTATAATTTCTTGACACATAACAGTTCAGTAAGTACTTAAAAATATAAAGGTTCTGTATTTTACACTTTCACAGTCCCACTATGTCAGATATGTTCTAGAGTTCACCAGATACTTGGTATACCTTACTCTTCCTAAAAGGTTTATGGAACAAGATCCCATGTAGTAAAGCAGAGCGTGAAAGACCAAGACAGAAATGTCCCCAGAGCTATGGAAAGAAACACAGATGTGCTTTTTCCACACTGTCAGCGTGTATGTATGCATGACAGAAATATATGGTTCACCTTTACAGACAGGCAGGCTACAAGAGAATACCCCTTCAAATACCTACATGTAGTTTCAGCTCAGCACACAGTTTACGTTTTCATATGGAAGACATCCACTATTAGTCAAAAATAGCTTGTTTGATCTAGCACTAAATACTTCTATGGTTAACAGCATGCACAGAAAGCCAGATGACTTTAAAACTATCATAATTATGTAGTCTGTTTCACTGCATTTCCAGTAGACCCACCAGCTAGACTGTCATAGCATTTTAACATCAAATGCTGACCCTTATACTCTTTTGGTAAAGTTCCTTGGAAAAACTTTGCTAAACATTTTTTCCAAATCTTGTATCTGGATTTCAGTCCTAACACCAGTCATTCTCCACAGAATCTGGACACACAGGTTCAGATCCCCCTGTGAGATGCTCTCTGACTTCAGCTGTGATGCAATTTGAAGATCCAGCAGTATCCTGCATTAAAACCTAACCCAGGGTTGACCACTAGCTGGGTCAAGGAGAAGACAGGAGGGGATAGTCAGTTAAAGAGAAATACTGACTTTATTTATTTATTTATTAAAATAATTCTCTTCAAATCATGCTGAGTAGCCATTTTAGTATTGGATTGCTTTTTTTTTTTTTTTTTTTTTTTTTGCGTTACTATAAAATACTAAAAATAGTATTGCAAAAAAAAAAAAAATCTAATTTTCTGCCCACTCGTCTTGATTTAATATATACAAAAATAAATTTATGTTTAAAAATAAATTAGGCAAAAGTAAGGTTTATTACTGAGCATGTGGTGTTAGCTCAGGTTCAAGCTTGATTCTGAACTCAATGGCCAGTATTATTGAGTATTTCTAGACACAGAATCATGTTCTACCTCAAATATGTGCCAAACCTATTGCTAAGTGAAATCTGAAAGATTAAAAAAAAAAAGTGAAATTTTAGCTCTAATTCTGTCATGGCACAGTGAGTGACCCATGACCCTCATAGAGGAGCATCCACATGGATAACAGCCTGTACATTTTCTGTTCAGAAACCAAGGCTGCAGGCCTAGGCTTTATTCTGCTTCCAGAAATACCTTATTTTCCACCAGAACGTCTCATCTGTATGGTGCTGTTTTAATCCTCACCCTTGACTGATTTTATCTCATGTGCCCTCAGCAGAAGTATTGTGAACCTAATCATATCCTTACCCAAGGCTCTCCTCTCCAACCTGAAGTCTTTTCCCATCTTCTTGCAGATGCTAACTCTCCAGACAAAAATATTTTTCATCAATTCCTTATATAAATTCTGAATTTCATTGCTTAACCACTCCCCACAGCGTCTGTAACTTGACTATTTCATTATCATTCAGCTTACCTCTCTTCCATGAACACCTTCTGGTCCTGGTTCTCCTTTATCTCCTTTTTCACCCTAAAAGAATGAATATTTTATTATATACATAAGACAAATATTAACCCTTCACACTTTTTAATAGAAAGAATATTTTAAGATTCTGGTCTGTTCTACGGAAAGTCACACATACACACTCCTGTCTGCAAAAGCAAAACTATTTTTTTACATTCCAGAAGAAATTCTTTCCAAATAAATGCCTCTGAAAAATGTCTAGAACTCTGAGAGCTGCAGCTCTCTGCACTTCACAGTGCTACTGAACATCCATGAAGATTTATCACAGAAAAATATTCTTGGTTCTCACAGTGCTAAAAAAATACGGTGCTGGACAAAAAATTTACACTGGGGAACAGTTTTCCTTTTGAACATCATAACACTGAAATTAAATTAATTGTTTTCATTCTGTGACTGTTTTAAAATAAACAATTCTTGTATTAAATATCTAATGGCAGAACTGTTCTCCATCTTATAATTTGTCTTTGACTCATACTGGTATACGGTTCACTGACTGCATTTGAAAAATTGAAACTATTTCTGTTCTGGCAATTTTCTCACAAGTATGAATACAAACATTATGAATCAAGAGAAAAAACTGTGGGAAGAATACTTCTGATTTGACTATACAAGCTGGTGTTTGCTTATGAAACACTGATTACAAACAACAATATTCTTTGTAGGATACATGAAATGATTCAATCTTCTATTATCTCTTAACTACCATGCTATTCTAGATAACACACATTTCTTCTGAACTAAACAGACCTGCCTAAGAACTGTAAGTTAAAGGAGAATGTCTTCCAGAACCAATAACTCTCAACAGCTCTATAAATGCATCGCTATCACTAGACTTAACTTTGTTAAATGATAAAGGTAACATAATTTTGACAAAAGTGTAAGGACTCACTACTGGAGTCCAGGCTTTCCATAATAAAGAAAGGGAACAGCCCTGCACTGAATTTCAGCTATTGCCAGGGGACTACATTTATCTGAGCAGAACCTATTAATTATGTCAGCATCATCTTCATAATTCTGTTAGGTAAATGGTATTGAACTGACATCATTCACCTAACTTCATTTGTGACACAGCTCTGATTCAGAGCTATTCCTCCAATGGCAATGACAGAGGGTATTTCATCTAATAATCAGTTTTGCTAAATGAGTTTGTATGAGCTTTCTCAAGCAACTGAAGCCTACTAACAAATTAGCAACCACTAACTGTGAATTTAATAATCCCATGCACAAGATGGCTCAGCTAGGTCATTGTTTCTATTAATACATCTTGATGATAACAAGTCTAACACTATGCATTAGCCTGAACCACACTGTTAAAGCTTTTCCTCAAGTATTGCCTTTATTGCTTATAAAAAGCAAAACCAAAACAACAAAACCCAAACACAAAACAAAACAAAAATCAGAACAGAAAAATCTACGCATACATTGCATTAAATGACACCAAACAGTTATAGGAATTCACACTGGTTATTTCAGTATGTTTAATCTATTAAGACCTCTCTGTTCTATGGATTATGGTCTTGCTGGAGATGGGAATTAACCTTTGCTGCCAGTTTAAAGAATAACTGCTGAAGTCCCAAACTTACTATTCTTTATCAAATAGTTCAATTGAAACTTTGAGAAGTTTTCACCACTATGACACACTAAACGTTTAGAACTGCTTTCAGAATCTTTCAACTAATATCACTCATATTGCTACCACCTTGCAATATCTATAAAGCTCCAGTCATATATTTACCATATTTCCTTATCTGAATATATAAGTAGGAGATTTAAAAATCATTACAATTTGTGGAGCTCTTTTTCTTCTGTGATTTCATCTGCTTTCATCCTTTAAGAATGAATGATGTAAATATGTGCAGTTTTGCTTTAGAAGCAGTAGCATTCCTACCAAATCTAAATTTCTTCATGTATAGGTGGAAAACTCAGGTAGAAGCATCTATTCATAATTTGTTACCCAACATCTATAAAAGCCTAAACAGAGAGCCTAAACCAAGGCTTACCCTTTCTTATAATTTGCTTTGATGTCAGATGAGCAACAAGTATCAGACACTCTGACTTTTTCTTCTATGGCAAGCAGACAAAAACTTTAAAATGTTCGTGGGTGGTTCTAGGGACATATGAGGGTGGCTGGTGAATGGAGGGGAAAAGAAACCGAACCCTCCCTTTCTCATGATTTACAACGTATTTGGATTTAAGATGTTTATCAGTTTCTTAGACCAAGTGATGAAAGGCATTCCCTGTTAATGAGCCTGGATCTCTGCAGAACCATGGGCTTTCTGCCAGGTATGCAATTTTACTTTGAAACTATTCTGATTTTTTAAACGGAGTAAATTATTTGTCGATGCTGAGCTCGTTGTGGGGAACGTCCGTGGCCACTGTGAAGCCTAAACTCAAATCAAATAGAGATCAAATTTTTACAAATTACTCTCACGAGAACTGAGCCAAGTCACGCTCGCTTCTGCCTTTATGGAGTGCATAATTAACAGCTTCAAATCCAGCCAATTCACAGGATTGCTGAAGCCACTCTTCAGTGTAGAGGCTGCTGTTAATAATCAACATTATGGCATACAATATAGATTAACAAAAAAGAGAGAAAAATGTGATAGTGACATTTTACATCTAATTTTCCTCCTGCCTGTGCTATATTCAGATGAGACAAAGACTATTTATTGCTAAAACAGGATGACAAAACTCTGAAAGTGCTATGGCTTGTCCATTAGTTAACTAAACCTAATCCAATGTAACACTGATTTATTTGTATTTCTTTGGGTGTATTCTGCTTTCAATCACCTCAATTAAACAAGCTTATGGGGCTGCTTCGGTATAAGTGCTGGAAGGGCTTCAGTCTGCCACATGAAAAAGTGGACACACTGAATTCAGTGGCCAGGGGTTCACACATGGCTTCTGCAAGACTGCAGTAGCAGTATTCAACTCATCTTTCTTGCAGTCTATTTCTTATTATTATTAAGGCAAAGCAATGTATTTGGTAGTAAAATACCTTCATACCTAAACATTTACCAAAAAAGGTAAAATTTCTTTTGCAGCACAGCCCTGTTAATGATACTAATCAGGAATTCCTGATATCCTTTTTTCCAAGAATTTTCAAGTATCATTGTTAACAATAGCTGTAATACTCTTCAAAGTATGCAAGCTATACTATGTCACTAACTCAGTTCTTATACCTCCCACTTTTTAACCTCTAATACTCTGTGATACAAACTGGAAGGCGATAGATTTAGGCTGGGCATTAGGAATAAATGCTTCACTAGGAGGGTGGTGAGACACTGGAACAGGTTGCTCAGAGAAGCTGTGGCTGCCCCCTCTGTGTAAGTGTTGAAGGTCAGGTTATTTGGGGGTTTGAGAAACCTGGTGAAGTGGAAAGTGTGCTGCCCATGCAGAAGGGCTGGAACTAGATGATCTTAGAGGTCCCTTCCAGCCCAAACCATTCCATCATTTTACCCTACATATCTTGATGAGGTAGTTATGGGCTAGTATTTCTTTTTTTAAATACTTTTCTGTGTTTTGCTACAGCTCTGTCTCAGCAGAATTCTCTGTGCATTTTCTTTTCTCTCAATCCTTGATCTGCAGCTTTTTATAAACTGTACCAGCTCATAGTAATGGTTATTGATTTTTCCTAAGTTATGATTTTAAAAAATTCAGCAACTTCAGTTCAGAAAAATAAGCCCTCGTGGCTGTTTTTTTTTAACTTTCTCTCTTTTTTTTTTCTATTTTTTTTCTTTTTTTTTTTTTTTTCTAGCAGATAGATGCTCAGAGATTTGAGTTTATGAAGGCCTCCATCCCAGTAACATTCTTAATTGATTGACCTGTAACCTTTCTGCAGAAAGTGGAATAGTATACTTCAGGAAAGTGGCAATACTCAGGGGAAAGCACCTAAGGACTACTGAGACACTACACCATTTCAAAGGAGTGGAACTCAAGGCAGAACAAGCTGAATAACACGTCAGGTTCTCCCTCCTTCACTTATCCAGACTGAATAATATTGAAAACCTTCATAACAGCTCACAATGTCTTAGTGTCACACACTGAATTTCTAAGCCAGCTCTAAGCATTTCTAAGCCAAAAATTGCTATATAAAGGGAAACTACCACCTCAACTCAATCAAAAGTCTCAGGCACAGAATGATCTGAAGCCAGGCCAGCCCCTGGCTCCAAAACTGCACTGATGAATTATGTCTTCTTGTCAGAAGGAATGAGACAGACATCCATTTTTACTCATTGCAGGAAAAACTTCAAATTCAAAATTATTTCAGTCAATCAGAAAACTGATCCAAAAAATACCCCACAAAAAACCAGAAAAAAACCAAAAAAACCAAAAAAATCAAGTGCAATTAATGGTATAGTGTAGTGCTCTCCAAATGGAGAAATCAAATGCATGAATAATAAATCAAGAATAATCCCTGTAGCTCTACTGGAGGAAAAGGATCTGGGGATTATCATAGATCACACTGTCAGCAAGAGTCTGTAACACAAAGCTATTTTTAAAAGTCTAAACTCCATTCTCCATTTGCCAAACACAAATTGAAAACAAAACCAATTATTTTGGTTTTTACTTGCCACTGACAAGAAGAGTGAAAAACAGTATTTAGTTCAGGGCATCATAATTTTTCATGGAACTTTGTCAACTTTTATGTATCTGCTATTCTCCAAACCAGAAGGACAGAAAGTTTAGGAAAAAAAAAGTTAGGAGGAAAGAGCAAACAAACAATGACAAATCTCAAATATGTGAAAGAATGCTACAGATGGGAAAACAAGTTTTCCATGGTAATAATACAAATAATGGGTTTAATTTGTATATGAAAATATTTAGGTTTTTGAGGGGAGAGGAAGATCTGGGGTTAAAAAAGGCAGAGGAGTAGTATACTGACATAAGAATAGAGTGAAATAGTAGATTTTTCATGGGAATGCTCCATATAGACTTGATGTTAATTCCTCCTATGCGTTTCTTTAAGGGTCTGAGGCAGATATAACCCTGTACACTATACTACATTTCCTCCATATTGGTTCTGCTATGATTGCTCTCTCTTGGAAAATGTGACAGTCACATGTTAAAATAGCTTTAGCTTTTCTTAGGATAATATTCTTACTGAGTAATGACTAGAGTGCTTGCAGAAGGCACCTGTCTTAAAAAGTCAAAATTATTAAATTTAATAAAGAAATTATATCTTTTTTTTCATTAAGGCATTGAAAGACAGACAACAGTGATTCAAATGCCAGCAACATATAGGATAACAATATGACTGAGCTGCTTGCTCTATCTCTATGCCATTATTGCCAAGCACATTGACTGAATAGCATCGGGTTCAGAGATAAACAGCAGCAAAATAAAACTGAAACAAGTAACATGGAGGAAACAGGAGTAGACTGACAAACCTGTTCTGAGGAGTTAGCATCCTCTTTAGATTGAAGGACAGTATCCACATTCGATCAAGTCATGTAGTTTAGGTATACTTATACACTATTGAGGAAAAATAAACTCTCACATTGCAGCATCCACATACACTGATTTCCAAAACAGTCTGTCAATTCCCTGACATCTCAGCAGGCAACAAAGTAGGCTCAGTTATTGCTTTATTGAAAACTTTTGTTACCTAGCCTATAGAACTATGATATACTTGAGAACTAGGCCTTCAAAAAGTTCAGAACCTTACTGAAAACACAAATGAACAATTTGATCTCTCAATGGGTTCCTTACAGATCTCTGAATCTCACCTTGGTCCTTATCTTCCTCAGTGTAACCCTATCTTGTGGAAGTATAAGACTGCCTAACACTCCTTGATGATGACAAGAGCAAGTAGCTGAGATCATCAATGAAATAATAAAATGCATCAAATAATACTGTGATAAATTGAGAAGATAATCTATGTAGAATAGTAATTAACATACCTTGTTCTCACCTAAGAGACTTGCTAGGGTAAAAGAAACATAAAGATATAACTTGATCCTTTTGGGTGACAGATGTTACCAGCACAAGAAGAAAACCTGCTGAGTTTTTTGATAACTCTGACTTGCTACAATTTGTACAAGACTAACCACAATCTAACATCCAGCTTTTTTATTTAAAAATAAATACAGCAAACAAATGCACTCAGGCTCAAGATGCTCACACTGGCTTTGCTTTTTACCACACGAAATTTAGAACTCGTGGCTTGCAAACTTTGCTCCGTATGCTGTCCTGCCATGGCTCATACTGCCATCATCATTTCACTACTTTTTTCTTTTTTTTTTCAAACCTTTTAATGCCAAGGAGAAACCACAAACAATATTAACATCCAAAACCCAACTCTTTTTGGTAATTGTTTGATCATACATTTCCAGACTTAACTTGAAAAAAAATACTCCTTAACTCAAGATTAGGTTTTTTTCATAAAAATAAGTAAGATTACTTAAAGTATGAGCTATACAAAAGCAGAGTTTTAGTTTTCTAGATAATGTGTATTCCTAAAATCCAATTGAATATATTGATGCTCTCTCCAGAGAAAGTTGGTAAAATTTATTTATAGGGAAAACTCAAAGGATTTTCAAAGAAACATCTTCACTTTTCACTTTCCAGTATCTTCCTGTTGATATCTAACCATGCAGATTAGTTATGTTTCTTTCAGCATTTTTCCTTGAAAAAATTCCTTTTTTTTTTTTCTTTTTTTTTGTCACTGAAAAAACCACTGATTCTAATAGTCCCTAGGAACTAAGAATAATCTTGAAGTGAGTCTGAGATCCAGCCCACATCCAGACCACAGGCATGACCTTTTTCAGACTAGATCACACTATTTTCTCCATTCTTCACAAATGTTCCCTCATCCTTCTTTCAGCCACTTATTCTGAATATCATTGCTAAAGCTCTATTCATCATTTGCCTTCTCCATTGCTGGTTCTCATGCACACATATTTAAATACTGGGAAACATATGTACTAAACTCATGTACTAAACTCAGAGCCTTTAATATCTTCTGCCTCCAGTCCGTTCTACTCTGATGAGCACAAAATCTACACAACAGATAAAGCATCATTTTCATATTTTTTATTTGCTCTTCATCAATCAAGTCTTGCTGTTTTGTAGGTATCTATCTTCTGTCTTAAATGTCATATTTAAATTATAGCTTTGGGATGACATAAATGGCCTGCTCTGTCTTTGCACTGTGCCTAACACAAGAGAATATTAATACATGGTTTGGCTTGAACAAATATTAGAGCTGTTACCAAATTTTAATCTTATATCATTCTTGAAAAAGCTAATAGTTGAATTGGGCCCCAACTTAGACACCAAATTCTGGTGTTAGGAAAATATAAATTTTAATAATATATTTGAATTTGGTAGCTTGTGTATCTATCAACAGATGAAAAACTAAAGTGAGAAAGCTGTCTCATTTAATGAGCACATGAGTTTTCCCTTTCTTAAGTAAATACTACAAATGTATTTGACTTTCAGTTTCAATTGTTTAAAATTCTAGCTGCCTTTTAGTGGGGAGGTTTCTGTTTAAACTGGCCTCTCATTAGTGTTCAACAATTTTTTCCATAGCAGGCATGAACTAGTTTCTTTTGAGGGATGGTCTCTTAAGGTAACCTAAAAGCTACCTACATGTTCTTGTCAGCAGCTGACAAATAGCATTGTTTTCACAGTGAATGATTTTTCTAGACACCCACGCTTTCAAGGTTTTGGCAGGGTATTGCTACTGTTATTTAGGCTCTAAAAGATGTTCTGCATATGGTTAAAGCAATAGCAAGTGTCTGTGCAAACTGATGGACTGCTGTCAGCACCTCTATTTTCTACAACATGACAACTGAAATAATTTCATTTTCTGTAACTGTGACTATTAAACCGTGTTCATCAGGCCCACAATACAGCCAGCAGCATCCATTACCTCTATTCCTTTTAGACTGGGTTAAATAGTTTATTTAGGTCATAGAAATGCTTATTTCAGACCAGGAAACTGGGGTTTTAATAAAGGTGTCCCAGTGGATACTGGTACAATCTAAAAATGGGATGTGCTCAGTTTTCTGATGGATATTTATCTCAGGTGGAGGATTGATCTGTGTTCAGAAGAAGCAGACCTTCCTCAGGCTTCACTTAGGGCAATAGAAAGCACAGCTAGAAAAGTAGGAAAGGTCTGCCTTTTGCATAAATCTTATTAATTTTTTCTCTTTCTGATAGGACCCATATCCACATCTCCCACTTCCCCAGCAATTGTCCATGCAGCCTGCTCATACTATACTGTGCTTGAAAATAATTGTGGAATTTCTGTTCTAGTGCTGTGCGGTGCAGTGCAAAAAATCAACGGGTATAGAATAATTGGTCAAAATGGCTTCCTGATTTATTTACTTTATTATGCATCTCACAGACAGCCACAATAGCAGTACACAGGGATACTAACACTAGGAAGAATCAGTTAGAAAGGAGGAGATGGGGGAGAAAGACTGTTTTTATGATTTGACAGTATTACCTTAACAAGCATCAACTACTGCTAAGTGAAAAAAAAAGTACTTTGAAGACTGAGATGTACTTAAACATGTATGCTGCTGAATTTTCAGCCACTTTATAACATCTATGTCTGCCTTTACAGACTGTGGAAAGCTTCCTCCACTCATACACACCCACCAAGTCTACATATATATATACACACACACATATATATACTTATATAAATACACATACGTATATGTATTTACAAATATATATGTGTGTATATAAATATATTTATAATTATTTATGTGTTATAAATACCTTTATACATATATATATTAATATATATATGTGTTTGTCTGTCTGAAAAAAAGATTCTATCATCTCCTGCTCTGTGGTGAGCAAGTTAAGAAGCCTTTTTGTTGTTTCCTCTTTCATCACTCTCAGTCCATGAATTCTGATCCTTATCCTAATGGCAAAGAATTCTCTAATTGGATATTCACTCACTCAAAACTCCAAGAGTGTTTAGGAAGCCCATTAACTTAAACAAACCTGCAAATTTGCTTCTTAGCATTCATGCGTCTTTTAGAAATATCATATAAAAGAATGTCTTTTAAAAGGTCTTACAACATGAGGCTAAATTATAAAAACTATAAGACTTCATCAGCATACATGCAATTTATGCTAAATGATTCTAACACTGCAACTTCAATACTGTTTAATTAGATTATCCTATTGCCTTTCCTCATCAGATACCTGTCAGTACTCTCTTTTTCATAGAGAATAATCCTCTGCAACAGTGCATACAACATAATCTCACTGATAGAAGCAGCTGCAGTGCACTGATGGCCTCCTTGCTGTGGAGCCCTGCCAGCTACATCTTAGAGCTTATCTCTGCTCAGCAAATCCCAAGAACTGCCTCCTGTTTGAAAGAAAGACTCACATGTCAGAAGCTCTGTTCAGTTCTCTGTGTTAAAGTAATACGCTGCACCTGCCAGCAAGGATTCAGTAGTTCTTACTCCCTTATTGCCTGCTTCCTTCAGGCCTCATTTTTGTCTTAAAGTTCTTGGTGGGGAAAGCTTTCCTTTGATAACTGCATTGCAGTAAGTCAAAATAATTAAGTCAGAAGTGATTTAATTTAGAAATCTATTACTTGGTATGTTATGAAATAATTTTGTAATTGTATTATATCTCCTATAAGGGACTGGCTTATTCCAGCACACACAAATATGTATGTAAACATACAAGCATATTAGTGTAAATGTGCACTTTTAACTGGAAATTAAGGAAATACACTCAAAATTAAACTTACTACCAGATCTGGGATCAAGAAAATGTATCATACTATACTATCAGAAAATAATGAGAATTACAGATGTATGAAGCTGCTTCAGTTTTTAGTCCTGGCTAACTGTAAGACCAGATCAATGATAACAGCTGAAGTTATCCAGAGCCCATGAGATCAGTAAGGAGCTGACGGGCACATGGTACTGTACACTGTACCTACAGTGCTTCTCACAGCACTTACAGTTAAAGACAACTTTTTCCTCAAATATGTTAAGCAAAGATATAAGTGAAATGTGAACAGCTTTTGGAAAAGTAAAATAAGGAAAGAATGGACCAATGTGTGTATGGGTGGTTGTCTGCACAACAGAAAAGATAAGCTATGAACCTGGATAAAGGGAAGAGAGAAGGCACAGATAATCAAGAACATGTGATAAAATCAGCAAGCAGATGAAAAAAAAATAAATTCAGAAGCACTGATAAGAAAATAAGTTTTAACAAAAATGACTGGATGTTGAACTGCAGTCAGTTTCACTGCTACCATCTTGTAGAAAAACTCACGATGGATTATTTCCAGGCCTCTCTAATCTGGCTGAGCTCACAGTTAGTTTGCAAATTAATTATCTTCCAGCATTTCTTTTCAGAAATCATATTTTTAAAATTCTGTCTGTTTAGACTAATAAATAGTAAACAAAAAACCCCTTTCATAATGAATTATAAGGCCTTTAATAAAAAATTATTTTTAGAGTCAGAAGATAAAATATTTTACATCATAACAATATTCTTTATCACTTGGACTAAAAGACTAGATAGACAGAGGATAACCCCTCTTTTTCTGGTGAACCAAAAACACAGGATTATCCACTTATCACAGCAAAAAACTACATACTAGCCAACCTGAGAAAAGCCAGAAAATCAGAATTTATGTACTCTACTTTGACTCTGAAAAGGAGTAAGATTTACTACTTATAGACAGCATCCAGTCCACATATATTCTGAAAGGCATCACAACCAAATGGAAGAAGTAAGACACTAGAAATTATAGAATCATAGAATGTTCAGGTCCCTCTCCACAAGGCTGCTCTCTAGACAAGTGGATCCCAGTCTGAACTTCAAATCTTGGGTTTCTTCCCACATTGGTACTGATGTGCCCCACTGTCACATCTAAACTACTCTCAATTTCTTTAACCTCTTTCAGAAATACACATACAAATGCCAGACATTTTTTCTTGGTTTTCTGCACTCAAGGTCCATGCCCATCTCTACCCTCTCTCCTGTACAGAAGTGCCCTGATCCAAGCTCAGGCATTCACCCCATTGGTGCTACAAAACCCTCTGAGTTGTTAAATGGAAACTGGGACCTCAACATGTCTACATTGGGAGAAACAGTGCTGTATTCTTTCCCACTGCCAATGGGTATGTCTTTGCTCTTCCATCAGATGCTAAAAAATGATAGATTAGTTTTAAATTAATCCCATTTATCATTCTTTGCATTCAAAATGTTTACAGCCTTAGCCAATTCCAAATTAGTACATCTCTTCTAGGCATCAACAGCTGTAATCATGCCCAGTTATCCATCTCTGGACAGATCTTCACAGAAATCTTCAAGGTAGCACAAAAGTTACTGGCAGGAGTACATCCAAAGTGGCACTCTGCTTAAGCTATGAAGTCTTCCACCTCAACAGAGTGCACACTTAGAAGGTTACAATGCTTCCAATACCCCAGATAGCTCATTCAGAACAGTTCTGCCTTTTTCTGCAGAGAATCACATGTGCTTTCTTGCCTAGAGATCCACATACGAGCCTACAATGCAAGAGGCTTCCTACATTGCGGCAACAATTGGAATTTGGACGGCTTTATGGATTGAAATAAACTGTATTCAGTATGTAAAAGTTACTATTTTTAAAATTTAAGATTATCCCAAATCTTGCTGGAGATAAATCAGACTGAAAAAAAGAAAAAAAACATGGAAAATGCACGAGTCAAATATTAGTAGTGTGTTCAATAGCTCAATTTCCAAGTGGAGGTCAGTGATGAGTGGTGTTCCTCAGGGGTGTGGTGCTGTTTTACATCTTTCTTGGAAGCAGACAGTGGGGCTGACTGCACTCTCAGCACGTTTGCTGAAGATACAAAGCTGTGTGGTATGGTTGATACACTGGAAGGAGGGGAGGCCATCCAGAGGGACCTTGACAGGCTTGAGAGGCAGACCTGTGCAAACCATGTAAAGCTCAGCAAGGCCAGGTGAAAGGTCCTGCACATGGGATGGGGCAATGTCAAGCACAGATATAGGCTGGGTGGAGAATAGATTAAGAACAGCCCAGAAAAAGGACCTGGGGATGTTGGTTGCTGAAAAACTCAACATGAGCTAGCAATTTACTCTTGCAGCACAAGAAGTGCACCATATCCTGGGCTGCATCAAAAGAAGCATTTCTCGGGTCAAGGGAGGTAATTCTGCTCCTCTACTTCACTCTTGTGGGGCCCCACCTGGAGTATTGTGTCCAGCTCTGGAGCCTCCAAAGTAAGAAGGACATGAAGCTGTTGAAGAAAGTCCAGAGGAGGGCCACAAAGATGATCAGGGTTCTGAAGCACCTCTTCTATGAAGAAAGGTTGAGAGAGTTAGGGTTGTTCAGCCTGGAGAAGATGAGGCTCCGGGGCAATCTTTTTGCAGTTTTCCAGTACCTGAAGGAGGCCTACAGAAAAGCTGGAGAGGGACTTTTATAAGAGCAATAGTGATGGGATGGGTGGGGGGAACGGTTTCAAACTAGAAAAGGGTAGAATTAAATTAGATATTAGGGTGGTGAGATGCTGGAACATGTGGCCCAGAAAAATTATGGATGCCCTCTGCCTGGAAGTGCTGAAGGCTAAGTTGGATGGAGCTAAAAACAATCTGCTCCCACAATCTGTGGGAGGTGTCCTTGCCCATGGCAAGAGGATTGGAAGTAGATTACCTTTAAGGTTCCTACAAAACCCAAATGATCCTATGATTATATTTCTAATCCACAGTAGAAAGAGTTTGAGAATTCTCTCAGCACTTAGGTATGGACAAAGTCACTTCTCTCCTCCACTGATTTTCGTTCTCAGTAAGACATAAATTGTTTACACTCAAACCTCACTTTCCATTTTGAGGTACATGAATAACTCTGGTAATAATACCAAATGGTAATGGATAAGAAAGAACTGTGACTAACTCAATACAGGCATGATGAGAGAAATGACATGGCAAAGGACAAATGTAGTGCAAATATATTCAAAATGATGAAAAGGGTAAAATCTTTGCATCCTGTATTTAGCCATAACACTTATGCACAAAGTCAAAGCTTCCTATGTGCAATTACTGCTAATGGTCACTTCAGAAGGAGCGAGAGTGAAAACTTTAGGCCACACAGAAAGTGAAAGAGAAGGTGAAAGAGAAGGTAAAAAAGGAATTTCCATGTGAGGAGACAGAGATACAAACAAGGATTTTTTCTGTGATATTCTATACACTGAGGTTTTCCTACCATCTTTAAACACTGCAACAGAACTCAAAAACATCCAAAGGCAGCTAGTAAGGATCATCAAACACGGAAGTCTTCTTAGTAAAAGATACTAAGTAAGCTAGTATTCTTCAATTTGGAAAAGAGAGCTCAGAAATGCATGACAGATGCTTATTGATTCTTGACTGAAAGTGAAAAGAACAAAAATCTTCCAACAAAATGTGGGGACACCAATTTAAATTAAGAGGAAGTAAGTTCCAAATAAACAAAAGGAAATGATGCTTCAAACACAACATAATTCCTCACCACAGGATACTGCAGATGCTCAAAGTTTACATGAACTCAAGGGAAAACTGCACTCACTAATGAAGAGAAGTCCATTGAAAGCTACTAAATTCACTGAAAATACATCTGGCTGCGATTGCAGTCTTGAATAATTGGAGGCTGGAAGAGTATTTGCTTACTTTGTCCTTATGCTTTTCCCTGGGCACCGTTTCTGGCTATCATTAGAAGCAGGATGCTGAGCCTGGTGACCATTTAATCTGACCAAATGGGTATGTGTAAGTAAATTAAATAGTGATACAGCCTGGAACAGGGAACTTGGTCTTCTATATCATCAAACTGATAGACTCCAGCTGTGAAGGTGTCTTGCAGACACGTCAATGAGTCTAATTAGCATTTCCCTATATAATTCCCAGGCACAGTTCAAAAGTTATCATAGGCTAGGGACTATTCTCAGCAGGCAGTTTTCATTAAGATTGTTTAAAGGGCAAGAAAGTTAAACAGTATGAAGGTGGCCAGATAAAGCCAAATACCACAGAACTACAGTATAAACCTGGCAATGTTTAGCTTAATAGGATAAATGCCAATGCAACTGCTTTTATTAAAGGTAGAGATTTCCTGTAGAATTAACAATATACTTTCTCCTTTCCCCTAGAATATCTGTGTACAGATGTCTCTGTAATCGTATATGATCTGGTTGGTAACAAAAAAATTCTGTCATAAAAAGAGTTGCATGCCCATACTCTGAGATGGTTGCTTTGTAAAACAACATTTAACCTCATAGGATTTCATGAAATAAATTCTAAAGTACTACCCACAATGTCAGAGCAGAATAGTCATGCAAACAAACCAAAGAAAAACAATCAAACCAATTCCAAAGCTTAAAAGGTGTAAACAGGTGCCTAAATAGTTACAAGATTAGAAAGAGAAAACCTCAATGTTTTCCTTTATAATGTTAAGAGATAATTAAAAAAAAAAAATCCAAATTTACACCCATCTGGTAAAGTACCCAGTCTTGAGTTCACGAAATAGAATCATAGAAAGTCAGGTTGGAAGCAACCTCAAGGATCATCTGGCACAGTCCTTTTAATATTATTGCTTATTACTGCTTATGTGAGATGTCTCAGCACCCCGTCAAGCTGAGACTTAAAACTTTTCAAAGTGGGAGAATCCACAATTTCCCCTGGGAGGTCAATCCAACATCTGACTGTCCTCATAGTGAAAAATTTTCCTCTTGTGTTCAATCAGACACAGGATTTAAAGGACTCTAGAATATCTTCCCCCTGTGTTGATGATTAGTAGAATTTAAGGAACCACATTTTCAACACAGTGGCAGTGACTCTACCACCATCCAAACAAACTTGGGAATCAGATCCTTGCTTTATAATGCAAAATGCACCTTCTCTCATTATTAAAAAAAAAATAATATTCAAACAGAAAGGTCTGTAGAGGTAGTGGCCAAAATTACATAAACATTTTCTGCTTACCAAATTTACTCCTATTTTTTTTTTCAGTCTGAAGCATTTCTAGCAGAATCTAGAGCTGAAAAACAGAATTGCTGCACTAATAATACACAGGAGGGTTACTAACTGCTACTTTTAATTTCAATTTTTAGTATTTTCAATTATACACCTTTGAGGTCCAGGCTTGTATGGTATCCATGACTAAAGGCTTCTATTTTTCAAATAGATTGGAAGCTTCCCCAGTATTTGAGATGTCTTATGTGCACTGGTTTCAGCACTGGGATTTATGGTCCAGACATCAAAATATTAGAAAGACTAAATAATGACTAACTGCAATTAGGACCTTGGAAAAGAGGGGTGATTCCTTTTTCATTTACTTATACTTAAGAAAAAAGCACTGAAGATTGTGAAATAAAAGACTACACCTGGGGACACACTAGAAGTTCATAGCCTTCTGTGTTCTGAATGGGTGAAAGACAGACAGAGGAGTATTTTATAAGGTGTGATAGGATGAAGTAGAGAATGTTGAGCCTCCAGGAAACCATCATGACACTAAGATCTATTAGGAATTTTCTTCCAAAGGAAATAGAGGAAGCCATATTTCCTGCAATAATTCAAATTGTACTTCACAAAACAGTAAATATATACAAAGAACATCCTGCATTTAGAAGAAAATGAAGCAGATGACAATTTTTTCTACATTTAGGTTGGACAAGGCCCAGATTCTCTCCTCATATGTATAAACAATCAAAACATATAAAAGGTAAAGAAAAAAGGATGAAACTTTGGAAATACTGAATGACAAACATTATGATTTTACTCTCAAAGTTTCCCTTAGTCAAATATATATAACTTTTTTATTTATATAATTTTACTGAGAAATATCAAAGAATTGCAATAAAACAATAACTTTACCAAAGATAAGTGTTCACAAGTGCATATGTCAGCACATGCACATGCTCAGCTCCAAATGACTTTCAGTTTTTAAATCCAATGTTCAGAGTGTGAGATGGGAGAGAAATATGCTTTATAAAACAAAGCAACAAGGAAAACTGCAATTGAAAAGTCCTCCAGAACAGAGTCATCCTCCTACTCCAACACTCACAATTTCTGAGTCTTCTGAGATATCAATTATTACTGTGATTTAGTCTATATTACAGAAAACCTTACTTACCCCTCTGAGTTAAAAAAGAAACAGGGATTTTATACTAGGATTTTGTAGCAGCTAAGTGAGCCAAGGAATGCAGCTTTCCCAGCTCTGTGAAATCACTATTATCTATTAGTGACAAACCAGTCATGTTTGCTTAGCTATAATTAACATGTAATTGCATCCTCTTTTTTGTCACCACTATTCCAAATAAAATACAGATTTGTTCCACACCTGCTGACAAATTATAATGAAATCTATATGGTCTTCAGGTTCCATGAGCCCCACAAAATTGAATTTTCAGTTCAATTACTGAAGAACCATATCTGTAAAGTATACTACAGTAAGTACATATTCTTACCAAGACAGTAGACAAGATGACAGAAAAATCAGGGATGTGAGTGAAGAGTACTAGCTGAAGTGACCAAAGGAAGCAAAAGCCAGTAGGTAAAAGAGAATGAATTACAGATTTAACAAAGGAGGAAAAAAAAGACATTGCAGAGCTTATTTGTGTGATTAACTAATAGGCTTTCAGCCAGTTTCAACTCCCAAGCATTGCAAATATTTCAAGTATGAAACTGAATGATAATAAATATGATTTCAACCTCTGTAGGCTTCAAGATCTCAGACCTAACTCCAACAGTCAATTTTTTGATTAAGCTTCTAACAGCTGCAAAGCTCAACATATTGTATGTGCCCACTTATCTGAACTGAAGCACTTAAACATCTTGCCACAGCAAATTAAGAAGCTACAATTTACAGCAGAAGACACCTTTAGATTTAATTTATGTTGAACAATTTATTTGGTAACTATTTGTGACAGAAAATGAATTATTTCATGGGGTTTCAACAAACCCAAGCTAAAAAGACCCCAGAGAATGCATACACACCCATCATTCAAGCAACCATCTACAATGCTTTCTACATCTACAAGATTTCCATATGTGGAAGAGGGTGAGGAATTCCTTCAATGAGGAAGGGAACATGAGCTGACAGGTGATCAGATATTTAAGCAAGTGGACTGAACTCCCTCAGTTCCAAAACAAGGGCTTGTGAATGTACACACACATCTTAAAAAAAATCTGCCTATATTATATTCTAGTGAGAAATATTTGTCCATACTGGAAATTAAATGTACATTCACATCTCACCTCAGCCAATGTCTGAACAGAAGTAAACAAACAAGACTCCCTGGGATCAAGGTTACTTTTTATTGTTCTCCTCCTTTATGTGGATTTATAATGTAAACACATGTGAAATCAGAAAAATAACATATTCATGTTCACTATTCATAAAATTATAGGATATTTGAGGCTGCACATGATCTCAGGAGGTCTCCAGTACAAGCTCCTGCTCGAAGCAGGGTCAGCTATGGGATCAGGCCAGGTTACCCATGGCTGCAGGAAGAGGCTGCACGGCCCCACTGGGCTTTACTGTCCTATGACAGAAAAGTATTAACTGGGCATTTTCTAATTGGTAAACAGCACCTTCCTTTCTGCACTTTGAGCCCGTTGCTTTGCATGTCATCTACTACAGACATGGAAAGTGGACTATTCCCCCTTTTTTGCAGGAGTGGTGTTCTGTATTTGAGGACTGTTTACATATTTTTTTTCCAGCTGACTCTAGACTGAGAAACCTTCATTCATTAAATCCTTCCTTGAAGGTTTTTTGTTCCTGAGCACCAGTCGTTCTAGGTGCTCTCCTTTCAATATCCTTCAATATCCTATCAATATCAATATTGAATATCTTTCAATAACAAATAACACAGGAATATTTAGTTAGCATGGCAGACAATATTCCCACTTAAAAGCATATTGGTAAGAATATTCCACTTGCAATTGCCTGAGTTCATTTAACCTGTGCTCAGCTTCTGGTCCAAATCCTCAGATTTTTATTAATGGGTAGATAATATTTGTTCTCAGCTCTGATTTATTCTCCTTTATAGGTAGCTCCTCACATTTGCTCCTTCTGCAATGGATTCTATTTTCACAGAACATTCTGGATTTTAAAACTTTCTTCTAATTATTAGTCCCTCCCTACTTCCTACCATCATAAAATTCAATAATCACCCTTTCTATCCCAGACAGCAAGGTTACAATACTGAACAGTATTAGAATGAAGATAGATCCACTTGATCCACTCTCTGCCTTCCTGGCAGCAAACCAACCAGAACTGCTTTCAGCATATACTTTTTCAGTCATTCTGTAAAAGGGTAGACCAATGTTTTTGTTGCAGCTATAGGACTATCATGTAAGACAATGTCATTATCTAAGTAACACAAAGAAAGAAGAACACCATAGAGAACTAAAACAAATTTATGCTGAGAATGTACTTCCCATGAAGGGAAAGCTTGCAGCATAACACCTACACAGGATGAAGTTGTGTAGCTCCCCTTACCATTACTTATCGAGTTCAACTTGATACTAAAAGCAAACAAACAAAATACCAAAACCCCAAAATGAAGGAAGTAGGCCGAACAAAACTAGACTCCTCAAGGGGAAATAAGTGTGGGAAAGAAACCTTTAAACAGCATAAAAGAATCTCCCAAAGCTTAAGATGCCTCATCTCTTTACTTGATATACAATATAAAGTAATATACAAAAATACAATATATTGGCCCCTACATCATGTAGGAGTTGCCTACATCTCCCCAGACCTTGCTCTACCAAAGCAGAACATAACTGAATAAAAAAGCCAAAGTCAGCTAGTTTCCTTTGGTTAACCAAGAAGTATAAAGCTGAGTCAATTTCAACCCTATGGAATGATATGGTCACCAAAACAAAAACATAGGGTTGTTCCTTTTAATGTACCTCTACAGAGTATTTGGAAGAGCAAATACCCAAGGTTTAGGCAGCTATGCCCCATTCTATGTGATCCGCAAAACAGAGTGGGCAAACAGTCTTTTTCCTTGATAAGCAAGATTGAGAAGAGTTTCTGGGTCAGGAAAAATCAAATTTTAAATTCCAGGCTTTTAAAATCATGTCTATTACACACATATTAGTGCAAAACTATTCTATTTTGTGACACTATGTTAAAATACAAAGGTGTGGATAAATTTTTAATACTGGAGCTCAGTCACTGGAAACTCAGCCTCATTGTTCTTCAAAAACTGTTTGAATTAAGGCTAAACTGGGATAAACTAAGCCCAGACTGAGACCTGCTTTCGATAATCTGAAATCACACTCTTTCCTCACAAATCATGATATGTGCTTTTTGATAAGGCTGTCCCAAATTATTTTTGAGTAATCACTAGTAAGTTTCTTCCACTCATACAGCTCTTTTTATTTGAAAAATACCTGAGTACATTGTTAATAGTTATACCGGAGATACTTTTAAATGGGATCTTTCAGTTGACTTCTGAATTTACAAGACAAAAATAAAACTAATAATAAAAAGAAAAGGTCTAAATGCACTGACACAATTTTCAGATAAGAAAAATGTGGGTATCAGTGTCTGGGTCATTTTACCTTTCCCTAAAGTAAGGGGAATCAAGCAAAAGAGTGGCAGCAACAGCTGGAACCACGTGCCTGTGTCTAAACACAATTTATTCATAAAACTTGAGGAAAGTACAGCACAGCTGCAGAACAATTATGAAAAAAAAAAAAAAGCCCTTCAGAATTGATTAATAACAATGCCACCAAGGAAATGCAATCTGTCAGTGGAGCTAAAAACACTCAAGCTTAATAAGTGATTTTCTTAGAGAATAGAGCTTCACATTATAGTTGTTAGTTGCTACAGATGCTAGGGTTTTTTTCTGATGTTTCTTCCTTTCAGCTTACTGGAGTGCCTCCTCCTCAAAAAACTTTCCACTACCTTAAATATGCTCAAATTCTGTTAACCTGTAACATGCTGTTTTTACAATATGAAGACTGGAAAGCTGGCTGACACTTCTGAAGAAGTATGGTGAGTGAGTGAATATGCCTATGTCCAAAGCAGCATACATAACTTCATAAATTCAGAATCTGCCTCCTATTCTCCATTTTCTTCAGTCTAAATATTGCCAGAATAGCAGTATCTGTTGTTCTTCATCTTCATGATATATAAATGCAGCAGAAATGCTTTTCTGCACTTTTTTTCAAAGAGTGAGTTGAAGCACATAGAAACTACCTATGATCCAAGAGAAGACTCTTAATTCAGGCTGCCTTACCCAAACCAGGCAAAACTAGTGAAAAAGCAGTAACCAGGCAGTAACACGGTTAGAAGCTGAAGCTTCAATCATAAACTATCATCACTGTTACTTTAATTCCTATGAGGCAAGCTAAGAAGAGGCTCTTCCTTCCACACTTGTCCCTCAATACAGATTTGTCTTTGATGACCTGTGGAGATCTGCTTATCTGAAGCCACACAAAAAGATGAGGATGCATCATCTGGAGCCACCCAGGCCAGCATTCTGGCAGCCAAGGCAGCCTTCCACAGGGATGCTTTAATTCCCATTTGAATTTATAATCTGCTGAACTATTTCTGGCCACTGCAGAGCACCTGTAATTATGACTAGCAGCTTCAAGCTCCATTTCCAATCTTGACTGATGAAGAACAAGAAAAGGCTTCTCCTGGAACTTACACGTGGAAACGTTTTATGGCTTTCAGAAGACAGAGTGTCCTTAGGACAACACAACCATTCATCAGTCAGGCAAAAGGACTGAAATTCCAGTCTGAGGAAGAGGTAAATGCACCTCCATTCAGCTGGGACAGTTGGAGTCAGCTGTGTGCAGGAGACAAAATTCATGCTAACTACTGAGCTGGCACACAGAAAGTTATCAATGAAAATTAACTTTTTAAAATTTGCAGTCACTTATGCTGTAGCAAATGTTAAATTTTGCTTTTGAAATAAATTTGCATTCTTAGGAAAAAAGTGTAAAACATTAATTATGAACACATACTTCATACTGTATAAATAAATACATATTAATTACCATAGAAATGAGATAACAATAAGCATTACAGGAGACCAGTGGTTATAGTTCTGTTCGATTTCATTATGAAATCACTTCTGAAAAAAAAAAAAAAATGTTTCTAAATCTAATCTAAAGCACTGATGACACTGATTAACATGCATAAAAACCTCCTCATCTTTAAGCATTTCAGGAATCATTTTCTTATCAATTAAAAATATACAAGAATTTTATTAAGTGAAGACTTAATCAAGACCTTCAGAATAAAACTCTACTTGGTTGGTCATATATAAAATTAAGCCAAAAAAACATTTACCTTTTCACCATTTTCACCTTTACTACCCACAAGTCCATGTTCACCCTGGAACATAAAACAGTAAAATAAAAATCTCAGACAAACATTCTTAAATGACTGCATTCTTTAAAACACTTATAATGCACTGAATTTTTATTATGATACTCAAATTGCATTTAGATACTGAATGTCTCTCAGTCAAGAAGATGTGAAACTTTTACAAAAAAGTGACATGACTTTCCTTTTTTTTTTTTTTTTTTTTTCTATTCAGTCTAAGGGCTCTTCTTGGCTTTAAAAATTCTGAACTATTAACTGATGCCACACCCTCTCATGGCATTGCTGGTATTCTTTTGCAGAATCAGTTTTAACATATTTATCCCTATTAATACCTTAATTTTAATTTTTCAGTATGACTAAGTCAGCTGTGAAAACCTTCAAAACCTAGAACAACCAAGGAAAATATAAACATACAAGTTATGTAGAAATAAAAATCATTACCCAAATAATTTTTTTAAAAATAAAAAAAATAGAAGGGATTATTTTTGAAATATTAATGCAATATCAGCTTATTTCAGAAGACTGAATAATTTATTTGATGATTTTTCAATAAAAAGACCTGCTATAATGCTCTTCCAGCTCCAATTGTGCAACTTCTGGCTCAGAAAATATCTTAATAGGCAATCTTACTATGACAATGTCTTTGTCAAATGCTCTGCAGCCTGGCTATATTATAATAACAGCTGGTTTATAACATTATTAATGTGTGTTTGTATACTTTTTGAGACATACACCCAAGGTTATATAATTTATTAAAAAATCATATAGTTCCATACCACAAAAACTATCCAATAAAAAACCCCCCCAATGTTCCCTTTCTCTCCCAAATCACATAGCAGAGGATTGCTTGCTAGATTTTGTCAGTCTCTAGATTCAGTCTCACCAGCTCAGTACAATGCACATGATTTTTATGGGTCTGAAGATGAAAAGGATGGAAAATTTCCAACATTTGTCATATGGTATTTTCTAAATTACTTTCAAGAAATAAGAATGAGCAATGTTTAAACATTCTTTCACCCTTCAGTGTCATTTCCTTATATAGAAGTCTCAGGTTTAAGTGAGGTTATGTACAATAGAAGGCTATAACATGCATGTTTTCTAGCAGCATTTTGTCAAATCTTTCAACTGATACAGCATCATGTACTACACAACTGAGAATCAAATTGAGAGCTTTGGAGTTACACAAATGTATAGATTCTCACATAGATCTGGACTTTTTATTATCCACCTGCAGTGGCTGCGTTTTTATTTCTTTTGATTGGGGTGGTTCAGGCAATCAACAGTTTTGGGTCAATTTGAGATGCATGCCCAACACCACACATGCAAAATGGGATCTGGTGAAATAGCCTTCCATATGTCCTTACCTAAAAATGAATACTTAATTACTGAAAGACTTTCTGAACATGTGTAACTTCTGATATCTAGTTTCTCTTTCTCATAAAAGGCTGGGACAGATGAACTTTTAAGGTCCCTTCCAACTTGGATTGTTCTATGATTCCTATTCTTGTCCAAGTGTTTCATATACAAAACAGCTGATTCTCATTTACTTCAGACAATTTCCTAGCAGGGCTTCTTCGTTTAGCTTTCCCAGTTGCGAGGCTGTGTATTCTATCATTACTGAATTCCCAGTTCATTAAATTATTCTTAGATAAAGTTAAAATCTCTGCTTATAGCTTGCATCCATTGCTTCTTTCCCTTTCAGTGTATGTCTCTGACAAGACTCTGGCTCTCTACACCCTCCCAATACTTAGAGATGGCAATGAGTCTGCACCCTACCCCTTTCCAAATCATCACATCTTAAAGCTGAACAAGCACAGCTCCCTCAGCCTCTCCTTGTACATCATGGGCTCCAAGCCCCCAGCCATCTCAGTGGGCCTCCACTGGGCTCACCCAAATGAGCTGTGCTCTCCTCTCATGAAGAGCCTCGAAGTGGACACAGAACTCCAGATGAGGTCTCCTAAGCATCAATCACATCTCCTGAACTGCTGGCCATGCTTTTGCTAAAGCAGCCCAAGATGCAGCTGGCCTTTTCCACAACAAAGGCAGCCAGCAGGACCATCAAATTCTCTTCTCTAGAGATGCTTTTCAGTAGTTTGGCACTTAGCCTGTGCTGTTGCATGAGACTATTCCTTCTCAGAGGCACTACTTAATTGTTCTGGTTAAAGCCAGAATAGAACTGATTTTCTTTGTAGTAATTTTACTTTTCAGTTATGAATCTTCTAAGTAATTGCACTTTCTGGAATCAGCAGCATGTTTTTCAGTTGATTTCTGCTTCTAGGACTGATAATACTTGATGCTTATAGTTACTGCTAGGGAATGGTATTCAGAACCAATGTGGCTGCTTGGTTCTGCTAAACTTTTTATAATCTGGAAACAAATGGAAGAAAGTGATTGTACCTGTGACCCTCCTGAGACAAGAAGCAGTCCAGACAGTTGACCAAAGTTGACCAAATGAAGTATTCCAAATCGTATCCTTCATAACTGGTATAAATCTGAGGGATAATGAGGGTCAAGCTCTCATACTCTATAGCCAGCATCTTGAGAAGACCCAAGTCTGTTCTGCCTTTGATCCTGATACGTCTCTTCCTGGATCTGTGTGTTCCTGCATCCAGCTCTCTCTGCCACTGACCCTACAAGTCCAGTCCAGGACTTCCCCAGGGCCTGCCTTGGTGGGGACTTGAGTGTTGCTGGGAGGTAGTATAATATTGGGTTTGTATATATTTGCATATATTTCATTATTTCATTATTTTATTTTTCATCATTGCTGTTTCATTAAAGTTCAGTTTCTAACCCACAGATCTCTCTCCCTTACTCTTCCTTTCTAGGAAGAGAGATGGGTTAACACAGAGCATTTCTCAGTTGTTTACTTGCTGGTCCCATGTTAAGCAGTGTTACCCATATTTGCCTTTGCTTAATATCATGTGTTCTGCATTCAATCATTTCTCCAGCATGTTGAGGTTCTACTGAATATTATTCTTGCTTTACCCTCCAGTTCACTGACTACTTCCCCACATTTGATAATGTCCATGAACTTACTGTGAAACACATCATCCACATTATTAAAGATAATAATACTGCCATCCATGTGCCATCCACACTAGTTACTAGGTAACAGTTGGACTATGCCACCTCACAACCCAGCAATTTAACCAATCCAGCAGCCACCTTACTGTCCATTTATCTTGTCTATATCTCACAGATTTGACTACTACAATAGGACTGGAAACTGCCAAAAGCCTGGTTGAAGTCTGTCCCAGTCACTTTCCAGAAGCTTTCTGAATGCTTAGAAATGCCTTCCAGGATTTGCTATACAATTTTTCAGGGACAGAGGTGATGCTGATTGGCCTGCAGCTACCTGGACACTTCTTGAAGATTAATGTGATGATTGCCTGTGTCCAGTCATCAAAGGCCTCCCCTAATCCCCTAATGATCTTTTGGCACAATCAGAGGGCAACCTTGCAGTGACATCAGCCAGCTCCTTCAGCACCCCCAGATGCATATTGCTCGGTATCTTGCAAATGTTCAGTTAGCACCATAACACTCTTTTCTCCTTCAGAAGGCAATTGCTTATTCTCACACACTGTTAGGAGGCTCGAGTAACTGGGGCACGGGGCTGTGTGGGGGGGGCGAGGTAGGGGTGTGAAGGGTACAGTGCTGAGGCCAAAATTTATTAGTGAAAACCAAGGTAAAAATGGCATTGGGTGGAGCAGGCCTTTAATTATACAGATCTAATCCATGAGTGAGCTAAACCAAGAGAAAAAAAAATCTGTACATGTATCACTTTCCATTCCTTTTCTGCAGAAGATATGAATTGATTTCTACAGTTGTTTATGTCTGTACGCCTTGTAGTTGGTGAAAAAACATTTCACTTTGAAAATATTAGGCAATTACAGGCTATCTAATTATGCAGCAGATATAACTGTAGACTGCTTCAGACAAGGGGACAACAAAGAAGATAAGAGAGTTCAAACCATGTGAATCTCTCTCTCCGGTTTTATTTCAGGCTCTGATTTAGAAAAAAATACTTCAGAAGACAATTGGATATTACCCAAGTACCTAAAATCCCAACAAGCTTCTACTTTCTCTCTCATAGCTAGTAGGTGCTTAAGACCATAGGAATCTACACCTAAGCCTCATTAGGTCCCACAGGAGTTGTACATATGGAGTAGACTGATGGTTTCTAGGTTCTACTCAGTCAAAGGGGAGTTTCAGATCTTTTTGCCATCTCTAGGCAGTATCCAACTTAGTCAGCAGGACGAAATGCAAAACAACTAGGAAGACAAAAATCTGTTTCTCCTGCCTCCTAAATGAATGTTCTGTATATGTTCTTCAGTTACTATCTCCTCTACCCCATGTTTTAAATGCCAGCTCTACAGCTGACTTAGTCACCCTCTGCCATCCAAAGTATTTTATCCTTGCACTGCCCATGGAACTTTGAGTTTGGTTTGGGTTTATAAATTCCATTCAAGAAACCAGATGTTTAAAAGTATGCACAGCAATGAAGGATAAGTACAAACAAGCACCTTGTTATTGAAAAGTATTTTTTAAAGATTACTATCCAAGCTAAGTAAGATGGTAAGCTTCACCTTTAATATCTGAATAAGGACTAGTTGAATAAAAGAAAAACAATAAATCAAAAGCTCTGGATTGAAAGCTGCAGGCAATAAAATTCTGCATTTTATTTAGGGCTTCCCAAGGAAAATTAATAATCAAAACCATAGAAATATCTCATTTAGAATTAAAATACAAAATATTGCAGTGATTTCCTTTTCTATTCCTTCTTAGCAAAGCCTCTTAAAAAATTACAGACCTAGTAAGAACCAGAATCTGACACACAAAAGCTTAGAACCACCTTTTATGGAATATCTACTTTAATGTATTTCACCATGACATACTACATGAATTTCAATCTCAATACATCTAGTTACTGAACTAAGTTCTGTTAGAAGAATTCATCTGTGCTCATAAAACTTCAAATAGGGGCTAAGAAAACTTACTGAAGGCATCTAAAACCAAAAGTTTTCTCCATTCCATTCATGGGTCTTAATTTCTTGACAGAAGTTTGCACTAGTAACTTTCATACCATCCAATTTTCTAGCCAAGACAGAATTAAGAAACAAAAAAAAGTTTTGGAAGTTTACTTGTTTGATTCCAAGCCAAGCAGAAGACGCATGCCTTACAGACACTTAAAAAAAAAAAAAAAAAAAAAAAAAAGGAAAGAAAGAAAGAAAGAAAGAAAGAAAGAAAGAAAGAAAGAAAGAAACCAAAAACCTCCAAACTCTCTTAATAACAGAGCCAATGAAAGAGCAATTACTCACCAAAATTATACAAGCAATTAAGCAAATAAATACAAAGCACTCATGAAAAACAATAAAATAGAGCTTAAAATAGCTTGCTAAAGTGGCATTTTTCTAACTCCATGGCACAGTTTTCAACATCTTCCTTCTTTGTAAAAATAGATACTATGATGCTGGGGAAAATTCTAGTTACTTATTATGAATTATCCTTAGGCTTTCATTTTCTGCACATATATAATGTGAATTCAGAAAAATTCTTCATAGTCTAGTAGTTACTATAATAATAATAATAATATTTCATCTTTCCTGCTGTATGGGATCATTGTAAACCAGAAAAAAACCACAGTCATTATTTTTTGTGGAGACAAGCCATAGATGTTTCACCTTGTACTGTTCAGTGTTCTACAAATGATTATCACTTCAACACAACAATGTGAAAATAACCTCCTACATCAATACTGATTCTTATTAAATATAAAATAATTACCATTTAGGTTGCTTTAACTATTTCATAAATAAGAAGCCTATAATTAATAATATTGGTTCTAAATGTATTTATCATTTATTGGTTTTGTAGTCTGTAAAGCAGTTTATGCATAAAATAAGTAAGGTTTTCAACAAAGAGTAAAATGCTTTGTATCTGTACTTAGCAACCTTCTTTGAATGCAGTTACCTTGACTTCCACATTTAGCTGTTCTGTCCCCTAAATAAGAGACCTTTACATATAAAAATATTCAAAAAAATAAAAGAAGATGCTATCTTAACATATCAGTATGTGAACTTAAGTGCATTGGTTGCTTGTACTTCCAAGCAGCATTGTGCCAAAAATCAATTAGGCATCCATTATCTAATCATATATAAAAAAAGAGGAGTTGACAGAAACTTGAATCAATCACTTGGAATGCATTTTGTTATTTGGAACCTTTTAGGCATTAACATGATTTATAACAGCAAGAATGTTGGAACTTCCAAGATTCTCTTCAAGGCTGGGAAAAATAAACAATTACTGTGAAATACTTTAAGCATTTTGCAGATAGGATTCTTTAGATCTTAAAAAAAAACAAAACCACCAAGAATCATTCAAATGCTTTTCCATCCTCAATATGAAAACCAAACATTTTTCCTTTTATTTTTTAACTTACTGGGGCCCTGCCAGGACCTTGATTTAAAGAATAGGCTTCGTACTCTAGGATTACTAGCAAGGAAACTCATCTTAATAGAAGTAAAATCAGCACGGTCAAACACTACTTACTGTTTTGATAATTTATGGATATGTGCCTTCCATTACCCTGAGTATGCCAGACCTTTGGAATAATCTAATAGCCCAGTGTTTTAAAATGAGGACAACTATTTTTAGCATTGCAGAAAGGGAGTGGAATGTTCAACAATGTACTGTCAGGGGGCTGGAGCAGCATCCTATCTTGTGGAGCATGTACTGAGCCAGACCAGAGCCACCAGGGGGGATGGGATTTACCTTTGCAATAAAAATCCCAAACCAACTATATACTTTTCTGAGCCCATTTGAATATATCCTTCTTTCTTTAAACAGGCTCCAGTTAATGGTTAGAATCACCTGAGAGAAAATTAATTACATAAAAATATATTCAGCTGGTATTTTCTAAAATTTGCTCTGTTAATCTCTTGTATTTTTTGTCAGGAAGTTTCTGCTAAATATTATGACATTTTGGTTTCACTTCATCTTCTGATCCTTTTGTTGCCACTTGGTTACTGCTAAACTTATACTCAGCACTTGCTCAGTGCTATCTTTGATGTAAACTTGACCCTCATGAGCAAGGCATAATATCCACCCTTAAAAGAACCTGATGATGAAGGGCTTGTGACAGGTAAAAATAGTTTGTCTCCTTTGCTCTGTCCAGCTTTCAGCACAGCCCCACTAGAGCAGTTATGCCATGGGCTGGCCAAATGGAGTGAAAGCTGGTACAGGACTCTTGTGGCCTAGTGATCAGGGCTCCTATTGCTTTTTTATGTACCTGCTCAAGAGAAAGACAAATGAAAACAGCCCTACTGTTCTTATTCTCACCTTATAAAACAATCTGAGTTAGGGAGGCAGCAGTTTTGATTCATTTGCAGCCCTCCCTGATGCCCATCTTTGGGAAAAGTTTGACTTGCCTACCTGTTCAGGCACCTAGACATTAATACACTCCAAATTAAACAGCACTTGAAAATTTAGTTTTTAGTGCTTTGCATGCAAACCAATGAGCCAGCAGACAGAGGCAACTCAGAGCTTCAGAGAACATGGCCACAGGGCTCCTTACTCCAGCCTGCACACTCTTTAGTTGGCATTTTCTTTTTTGCTATTAGCTTCTCTCAAAAAAACATGTCACTGGCACAATTTCTGTATTCAAATATATAAAGAACACATTTTTCACAAGTAAAGTGCAAAAGTCAAGAGTTTGTTTCTATATTTTGTACCCATAAATTACATTCACACATGAGAATTCAGAGAAGTTGCTCTGAAAAGCCTAAGATGAAAGCATCACTCCATTAATTTTCATCCATAACTACAGGACTTTCAAAAATGGGTAACTGACTGAAGCCTTTATGATAGATGCCAAGGAACAGTTTTTATACCATGAAAAAACGCATCAGCAGAAGCAGAACCTCTACTATCAGTAGGTTTTCTTTCTGCATTTGGCAAATACAAGTGATTTTCACTGCTCACAGTGACACTTGACTTCTCCTTGACCTTCTTCATCAAGTGACGAGTCAGTCCAGAAAGCACTTTTCCAGTCACCACTCTTAAATGTCACTGATTTCAGACAGAACTGGACTTCAGGGAGCTAAACAGCAAGTAGAGGAGAAAAATGAATGTAGAACCTATCATCAGCACATAACTAGGACCTCAGGTAATGTGGGTGTAGTTCTTCAGTTGTGAGAAGAAACTCATTAGCCTCTTCGGAGCCCTCAGGGGCTGTGTTGGAAGAGCTTAACAAGCAAGGAGAAAGTTCTAGGCAATGTGGAAGAGCACTGCAAAAAGGAAAGCTTGTTCTCATTTTGTATCTTCAGGCCTTGACAACATTTTCCTGTACTTTTTGGACTGAGTCAAATGTCTCAGGTGACAGCTTTTTTAATGGCTCATCTCCCAGGTGATGTCCTTAGGTAAGAAACACACAGTACTACATAGAAGTGAATGTGTTTTTTGGGTTTTTTTGGTTGGCTTTTTTTGTTTGTTTTTTTTGTTTTTTTATCATTATTTTTAAATGTAACAAAAATTGAATGTGAGATTGAAAATAATCCAGTTCACTTAACCTACAGCACCATGCACAGAGCATAAAGAAAATGCAAATGTAGTTCATGAGAACACTTCCTTTGGAGTACAAAGAATAGGCAACTAGCCTTCTAGCTGCAAAAAGCTCTCAAAGTTTCATAACCTCTTATGGATGAGCAGTTTAGAAAATTAAGTTAAGCCAGTTGGATATTTCTATCATCTGAAGCAACACAGTAGAAAAAGACAGAAGTACTCATGGACAACCGATAGATTTTTGTAAATAGGTTTTTTCCTTCATAGTAGATCTATCAATAGAATTCTTTAACTCATACACCCTCTATTTGTTTCCTGTTAACTGTGCCATAACACAGTGTTAAAGCACATCCAAATCCCAGAAAATTTCAAGAGAACTAGAAATTGATCTAATTGCCTCTGCCAAAATAATATTTGAACCGTTAACCATAATTAAAAAAATAATTACCCAATATTAATGAATTGCTGAGGTCTTTTAAAAATAATAAAATACATTATTATATTCTCAGTAGCGATTAGACATCCAAATTTATATTCAGAAAGTAAACAGCAGGAACGATCATCATCCATTTCCATAAGCTGAAGATTCAGGGGGTAGATTATCAGCTGGTACAAATATAAATTTACACTAACAAAAATCTGTTCCACAGAACATTAAACAGTATTAAGTCTAATGTCTAACCACACAGATTTGAAATGCAAAAAAAGCAGTATCAAAACTAAGGATTTAAGCTGAATAAAAAGTAAATAGACTACATGCAGACTGGAATTTCTAATCCAGAAACTAAGATGAGTATCTTTTCTGAAATATCCTACTGTTTGTGTGTGCTGGTGTGCTTGTGTAGCTGCAATCCTATCAACTACTGATAAAGCCCTTCAATTTCCAGTTTCTATGATTCTATCCACACTTGGAAGTTTAAGAGTTTCCCAAGAAATGTCTCTTCACTTCAAAACCAATCCCTTTTGACATTTTTGCAGACAGGCTGGCATTTGCATGAAGAGAATATACTGACCATGTATCTAAGACTCCAACAGAGAGCTCCCCCTCTGTGATTCTGGGATCAGTGAATCTCCTGTCAGTGCAGGAACCTTGGGAACTGCTCCCTAAGGGTGCTTCAGGTGCTAGCAATTCTGAGCAGCTTTGTGGGAAACAGGGACAACTCAGCCTGGAAGGGTTGTAACTTTGCTTTTCAGGCCCTTTTCACAACCTCTTTCTGGATCATTAGCCTACACCATATCCCACATCTGGGGTACCTGACAGAAAGAAGCTTGGCCACTACTGAGGGACACAGGCTCTCTCCTTGAGTTTTTAATCATCCTCCCACTACCCAGTGTTTATGTAGACAATCAACACTACTCTGACAGCCATTTCTCTGGCTACATTCCCTTCTCATTCTTCCAAGGTTTAACAGAAATGCTGCCAGTACTCTATATTCTACAGGGTGGTATTTCTTCTGGCAATTTCACAACACTGGCATTATAAACCTGTCAATGGAAAGAGCCATGTGTTTTTTGGTAACCGTTCTTGAAGTCTCACACCTTCTTCCGCCTCATGGATTTGATGCCAGAAAAGAAAAATGCTCAGACTAAATTTTGAAGAAATGGAGTGGGGTGGGGGTAAGATAGTCACCATTACATAAATATATTCTTACTGACTAAACCTCTGAGATTGTACATTAATTAAAATTACTTGTAAGGGCATCCTGATACTCTACTATTTCCACTGCTGGTTGCTGTGATAACAATTCTGCTGGCAAAGAGACTAATAAATGCCACAAAGACTGTAATTTCTTCCACTCATGGTTATTAAAACAAATGCCCCGGAGCGTAATAAAGTAAACAGCCAGTCATTATTACAACCTCCCTCCAGCTTTGCAGAGTGCTGTTACATAACTTACACAAAATCAGTAAGGAATAGCATTGTACATTATTTATTTTTGTCTGTTAAGTAGTTTTGTTTCCCACCCTTGATATTTCCTCACAGCCTTGGGTGCATCTCTATCAATATTTTATGTTCCTCTGGACAGGAAACTGCTTATACTCCAGGGTCATGCTACACTGTCCAATTGAGTCCCCAGACCACCCCACTTTATGGGAATATACACAAATACAGAATGTAACATCTATATCCAGGAAGTCTGGCATTCTCCCTTCCACAGATAATCTTGAAGGAAATTTCCATTCTAAGTGGATGGCTAAATAAACATTTATTGAGACCTTATTGTCAATAGCTATAAATAAAATGTTGTACAACTTCCATGTGTAAAGGTAACTTACAACTATTGAAGTAACTGTATTAATTTATCCCGCTTAATGTCTTATTACAAACTAGAATGATGTTATCTTCATTTGTAAGGGAATTCAGAACTGCCATTCACAACAAAATGGAAGCAGAGTAAGAGGAGTGTTAACTATGGAGAAAAAAGAAAATCAGCTGACTAGCTTCTCAGTATCCATACAAAAAAAATAAAAATCTGGCTTGTGTGAGGTATTTGTTAAACACAAATCAAACACCTGTCAACCAGCTGGGCCGCGTGTGTCACTGCTGAGCCATCTGCAGAAACACAGCCCGTGCCAGTTGCTTTACTTAGCGTGGCCTGGGAACCAGAGTCCATTAGACAGAAAGTCAACAGTGGAATTAGCAGCACTTTTTCTTTTACTGCCCTTCCACTTACTTGTTTGACTTCTTGTGTTTCTATTTTTGGAAGCCTGATGCCAGAGCAGCATTGCTGACTGCTGATTGCACAAGCCTTGGCCCAGCCTTGCAGCGTCACGTCGATTTAATCGATTCAGGCTTGAAACATGTAGTATGAATCTTAGGTGTAGATAAATACTGGCTAGCAGTGAAAACTAAAAAAATTCATCCTTTTTTTTTTTTTTTTCCAATATATATGAATAATTTTACTGCATGTATAAAAATTAGGTTTTATGTCCAACAGCTTGGTACTTATGCATGAAGAAATAGCAATATACGTGGAATTTGGGATATAAAACTTACATTATAACATCTAAGTAGTATGTTTGCTTGTTTTTTTTACAAGAAGTATATTAATTAACATTAAAAATTCACATCTGTGGTAGATTTCTTTAAATTATTATGTGACTAATATAAGTCACCCACCAAAACAAAAAAAAGTTGCAATGAAGAGCTAATAGTTAATAGGTCACAAGTCACAGAGGCCAACAGAATTATCTATTGCTTTTGTACAATGTGTACTATACATAAATTTTCTATTGCATCAAGTTATTTTTTTTTTAAATCTCACGCACTACTTGAGATAGAAGTTCTTAGGGAAAAACCACTGCTAGATCCAAATTAAAGTTATCACAGAAATACAGTTGTCCATTTTTAAATTAACCTAATACAAGTCAACTATTTATCACGTCCTAAGTCCTTATTTGTTGAAGTTCAATATCTAATTGCTTAAAAGAAAACAAACAAAACTAAACTAAACGTGTCAGACAAACTTTAAAGTGCTGCAGTACAGTGAGGAAGTTCCTTCCTCCCTGATTAGTCCATCTCCTGCTACACACTGCTGCCAACTTTTACAACATTATGTCTTGCAATAACCGGCATTTTACTTAAAGACCTACTTTCTGATGGGATGTTAAAATCTCACAATAATAAGTTCAAAATCTACAGTCTCTCACCCTCATAACTGAAGGAGAATTAAAAAGGAAAAAAAGTCTGGGACACAGAAAAAACCACAACAATAAATATAAATTAGGAACAATTGAAGAAAAATCTTCAAGCCTCTCCCCACCCTTTCAAGGTCCGTGAGGTCTTGACTGAGGCTTTTCAAATGTAGTTAAAGATCCCAGAGCCAGGCAGGCTCACAGCTAGAGCATTCATGAATCTCTGATTAAGGAACAAAGAGCTGCATTTAACGACTGCATTATTTAACAACCACATTATTTTTTACTTCCACATTACATAACACTCTAACAAAAGCCTGTCCTGCATGGCAGTGTACCACCCTCAGTTTCGCTCCCAGCAGCCCAGACCCCTATAAAATGGATGGTGACCTCTGGTTTCTTTGCCACACCTCACATCACAATAGCTGCTGCTGCATGCCAGGCCCTCATGGCTGGCTGCCTTCTGCTGTAGAGTTTTGTTACAAATACCAGAGGGTATACCCTTACACCCCCACTCTTATCTCACCAGTGTTACTCGTCTGTGGCTTGGATGCCAAGCAATACAAGCATTAACCTCTGGCTCCCAAAACACATTTGCACTTTTGTTCTACTGAGATGTACTAATCTGATTTTAAGGGAAACCACAAAAGGACAGAAGACAATGCCACAATTTCCCTCGAATGGGTTAGCTGAAAGACTGCAACATAATTTTTTTGTTTTCCTCAAGAAGCAGTGATTCTTTAATTAAAAATGAAGTCTCTGCTCACCAACAGGACACAACCTACAGTGGTCACTAGCACCATTCCCTCCAGAAGAGAAGTAAAACCCAAGCAGCATCACTGCACACAGGGTAATTGAATTCCCGGGTGCTTTCTATCAAAAACTGAACAAAACTGCTGTTGTTTAGCTGTAGGAATTGAAAAACCAGGGAGCTCAACAGTTCCTGGAGTTGTGAACTGCAAAAATCACCTAATAAGGCAAAAATAAGTCAGCACAGCAGACAGCTCTCTGGAATCAAATTTATGATCAAAGGCTATTAAAAACACTTCCTTGTAACACAAAGGAGAGAGCAAGAGCAAGCGAGCAAGAACTATACACGCTGAAGGAATGAAACAAGTTTTGGGAAAGATAATAGTCTGAGATGTATTGGCCCAGTAAGATTTTTAGAAAGAATGTTCATATGTCATAAAGCTATAGAGATACTATTTTCACATTTATCCATCTCATAAAAGTCTGATGTGTGCTAATTAAACAAAGATGTCACAGGAAACACAAAAATAATTCAAGAATCCAGTACAAAATTTGTTGCTGTAATAGAGGAGTCCAACTGTTTCATTTTTACTGCCCAGCAATTCTCAAACTCAAGGCTTTAACACAGTGGCAATACAGTTTCCAATTGTAAAACCACTGTCTTTCATTTTTGAGGCTGAGCCATTTACTCCTTTACTCATAAGCAAAATCTAGTTTTTTGCTCTGTATTTCCTATTAAAATATTGCATCAGCTTTTGTATTTCCTATTAAGATGTTGCTTCAGCTTTGTTATAACAGTTCATGATTCTCCTGCTTTAAAAAGCTTTTTCATGCTGAATACTTTATGTTACTGATCACACTTTTTAAATCCCTATTGCATACTCCAGAGTAAAGCTGTAAAAGGATTTTTCAAAAGTTGTATAAGTTGCAAATATATGCCCATAACCAAACTAAAAACTTCGAAATATAATTGATTAGCAAAGACAGCAGCTCAGAAATTGGATGATACTGGAGGAGAGACAGGCAAACTGAGTGAGATGGCTTTAAGCACTACCTATCCAGTGCATTTTTTTAAGCTTTCTCTGGGATGCTGATGAGCTGCTTCAGAAATATCCTGACTCCTATCAAGGATCTCTGCAGCACATGACATGTGGAAGACATGCTGTCCAGAGATATTTCAAGACAGCTGCAAGAAAAGACTGCATTGCTTTAAGCTCAAACCCAATGTCTCCTCAGATTTGTCCATTTACATGAATGACTGATACTCTAGGAGCACACGCTGAACTGGCATAATAAGCCACGTATCCATGGCTCTTCTGCAGTCATACATGCCTTGAAAAATTCTAGACTGGGTTTCATGGTCTAGAAATCATAAAATGGGGAAGAGCAATCATAGAATCGATTGGGTTGGAAGGGACCTCAGAGATCCCTGTATCAGGAACAGCGTGACCAGCAGGTCCAAGGAAGTGATTCTGCCCCTGTACTCAGTGCTGGTGAGGCCACACCTTGAGTACTGTGTCCAGTTCTGGGCCCCTCAGTTCAGGAAGGATATCGAGGTCCTGGAGCAGGTCCAAAGGAGGGCAACCAGGCTGGTGAAGGGGCTTAAGCGCATATCCTATGAAGAGAGGCTGAGGGAGCTGGGGCTGTTCAGCCTGGAGAAGAGAAGGCTCAGGGGAGACCTCATCACTCTCTACAACTCCCTGAAAGGAGGTTGTAGCCAGGGGGGGGTTGGTCTCTTTTCCCAGGCAACTCTCAGCAAGACAAGAGGGCATGGTCTTAAGTTGTGCCGGGGGTTGGGCATTAGAAAGAATTTCTTTACGGAGAGGGTGATCAGGCATTGGAATGGGCTGCCCAGGGAAGTAGTGGATTCTCCGTCCCTGGAGATATTTAAAAAGAGACTGGATGTGGCACTTAGTGCCATGGTCTAGTAACTGCAACGGTAGTGGATCAAGGGTTGGACTTGATGAGGAAAGCAGGTCAGTAGTCACAAGGATCTTTATGATGACACAATTTTATTTGGAAATACATTTAAGAAGTTTTCAGTTGTGGACTTTATGACATAAAGGCCCAAAGACCTGACTCTGGAGTAACTTTGTATGGAGACACACACTAAAAGAATCTCTGAAAGTAATTAAAAGTCACATGCTATATCAGTATGTCACTTTTAAATTATTTTTAAAAATTCAAATTTTTTAATGTATACACACACACATGTAAAACGTGTTGGAAAACAAAGCGTTAGACATTCCTAACCCATTTTTTATATGGAACTTCTGAATTAAATTTCTTATTAAAAAATAAAAGCTTATAGAACAGTAGTTTTTAAAGTCATGTTTTCAGGCACCATTAAGGAAAAGGGGAGCACTTCCCACCAGGCAATGCAAAGAAGGCTGTTCAGGAAGTCTTAACGTGCCATTTTGATGCAGCATGCATACCACAAATGGTATTTATATCACAGTTTGGGAATCCCTTTACTAATCATTTCCTTACCTGTACCAAATATAAAGACAGCCCTACTCCAAAAAGGGCAATAGAATATAAAAAGATAAAATGACCAGTGTTGGGTTTCAGAGTCAGTTAAAACTGAAGACAGCACATTGATTACCAGTTGATCCAGTTAAATGAGAAAAACACCACCAGAAAAAGTATTATGTATTCTAATCCTGTTATCTTCTACCTCAAAATACGTGAGTTCATGTAAACTTTGTTGGGCTATTGTCACAACCATATGCAACTGAATAAAAAAGGAACTTTTTAACATATACCTGTTGGAAAGCTTCATGTAAACCTAATCTCATTTTCATGACTCTTGGAGTACAAAGAACACTTGTACAGTTGGTAAAGCTCTTGAAATGTACACTCACATTTTTTCTCTAGTCTGACTTTGAATGTAAATTTAAGTTGTGTGGTGATAAACATTTTTTTTTATTCACATAAGCATTTATTTCTCCTTTCAGTCTATCTAAACTGTTTATTTTACTAATATACTATAGGAGCACCCATACAGTGCAGTAGCAAATGCACAGCATATTGAATATTTCACTGCTTCTTCAGGCTTACCGTACAAACCCAGCAGTTTTACAAAGCTTACTCCATGTATTTAATGTTTTAAGATGTCTGTTCATAATCTAGCTTGCAAAAAATTAGTGCAGAAAACTACAACAGTAAAGCTAAATCGTTCAAAAATCAGATATTGAAAATGGATGTCACAAGTATTTCACAAAATGTAATTTAAGAAATGTGTATGTATCTTCTCCATCACTACATATTATATATTATTGACCATAAGTAGTCATGCTGGAAGTTCAGATAAAGGAGAAGAGGAGACTAAGTATTTTAATTGATAGCTCTTCTGATTCTTCTAAATTCTGTCTACATCAATTTTAATTTCTAAGAATGTAGTGACCAAAGAAGCATTTTCATAATATAAAAATGAAAAACAAATACGGAATGGCCAAGAACAGAGCCAATCACTCATATTCAGCAGCTTGAGTCCTTTAAACCATACTACCATCAGCATGTTCTCACAAGCTGAAATGCTTTTTGGCTACTTGACCCATAACACACAGACTCCCCAAGAGTAGTTGTAGTGTATTAAAGTACATGTCACAGTAGCAATCTCTCAGAACTAGGAGCACTGACACTAAATTTTGAGTACCCAGAAACCATATACCCCCTAAAATGGGCTGTGCCAAGACAGTTGAGAGGTTCATCCTGACTGCTGAGGCATCACAGACTAGAAATAATCCCTTCTCCTGAACACAGGAGTAGATCATCTATATCATTCAGGACATTAAACCCCTTTAATTTGGAGCTTCGGTATCATGGTATTATAGACCTACAAGCAAAGACAGGAAAGGCTTTGAGTTGTTTGGATGAGTGACACAAGAACTGCATAAAAGAAAAATTTCTCAGCTATAGAGAAGCAAATAAAACCCAGTTTGTATGAATTTACAAAAATCTCAGGAAACGAAAGGGACAGAATTAACCCTCTGTAGAAGACAAATAAAAAGATCTGGTGGCTTGAGGGGTTTTTTGTGGGTCTAGGGGTTGGGGTTTCTTTTCCTGTGCTGAAAGAGTAGACAAGGTAACTCTGCTATGTCCAGATACAAAATACATAGCAGCAAAGTTGATGATCCTTGACCATCTGTGTCACTCTCCAAGTAGGTACTGTGGAAAAGAAATGCATAAAATGCAGTAGTGCAACTGGTAAGACACTCAGTGCAGTGAAGGAGAAGCCTAAAGGTCTCACAAACAAGAGACTCATGTCACTATTTCAGTACGACAAGAACACTAAGAAAATACTCAAACATCTATCTCAGGAAGTGTATCAGCATTGCTCAAATTACACCAGTGGTTTCTCTGATTACACCAGTGGTCTGACCCTGCACATGGCAGCAGTGTATGAAGACCATTCCTCAAGGCAGAGCAATCAGTTCTTGTCATAATGAGGTCAGTTTAACCACTGGATCAGTGTTGCTTAACTTGTGCAGTCTGATTTGCAGCAGATAGGCAACTGTCATCCTACACCTTAGAGCACTCCAGTCACCTCAAACCTCCACTTCAGGGACAGATTTAATTTCAGCATGCTTATTCTCAGACCATGCAGCCAGCACTCTGGCCACAATCCAATTATCTTAAATTGCTTCAGAAGAGTATCCAGAGAAAACTTCCCTTTCAATAATCACCAAAGAGTAAGTAGGCTAATACACTGCTTTCATTAATATGTATTTCTTCTGTCCTCACAGACTTTGCTGAACACCTTCAAGCTGACTAAGGCATAAGGTCTAAGGTCTCACCTGTATCATAGTGATTCTGATTTACCACAACGTGCCAGTTCTTCTTGCATCATGATTTGATAATTGTCCGCAGAAGGCTACACTGGAAGTAGACCCTGACTGCAGGAAGGGGATCATGGCAATGTATACCTAATCATAGGACACCTTGAGTTGGAAGGGACAAAGAAGTTCAACTCTTTGCTCCTTGCAGGACTACCTAAAACTAAACAATATGACTTAGAGTGTTGTCCAGATGCTCCTTGAACTCTGCCATGACCAGTCCCCTGGAGACCCTGTTCCAGTTACCAATCCCCCCGTCAGTAAAGAATCTATTCCTAATATGCAGTCTCAACTTCCCCTCAGTTCTGGTACTCAAAAAATTAAGCAACTTTCCTTCTAAGGAAGGACCACTGCCCTCTTATTTTTTAGAACTATAACACCAGTACAGAACACTCCCTTCTGATACTTTCAATCTCTTGATGGATCAACTGAGAGACAGAGCACATTAACACTGTTCACAATATGAGGAAAATACACTGATTCCACCTCCAGGAAGGAGCTAATAATTTCACACAGCACTGTGCTATTCTGCGCTTCAGGTTAACAGATGCTAGGTGGCTGAATCTCAGGTTTTACATCTAGCTATGTGTTAAAATACTTTGATTGTTTTGAGGTTTTTTTAAACACTTTTTTGTTTTATTTTTTTCAGATTCCATGGTAGTTAATTTTTAATTTACAACAGTGGCATAGATTTTATGTAGTCTGAATTAAGAGTTATAATGTTGAGGAAAAGCACAGTGTCTTGATATTAAATATAATCTGACTGTTGAGCCTTATATAAACTAACAGGAGCTTTGGGATTTGGCTTGACAGTGAATCTGCAAGGCATTAAGCAAAAAAAAAAAAAAAACCCAAACAGCATTAACCATGGAAACTGTAATAATAACTTGTACTAGAAAAGCAATGGAGCCTGGTAATTTTAAATAAAGATAACATCAGAGAAGGAGTTAAAGAAAGAGCCAGGGGAAAACACAGCTTCATTCTAGATCAGTCTCGTCCAATTTACAATGTTTTACAATAACTCTTTCCATTAATTTACATCTGGGACCACAGTAAAGTAAAAGCTGTCTAGTCTAGCTGGATCAAATTAAAGGTTTCTCTAGCCAAGTGTATGACTCCAATAGTGTCAAGATGCAGCACAACACAGTTTCATTAATAATAGTGAATTTTCCTGGAGCCTTCTCCTCTCCAGGCTGAACAACCTTAACTCTCTCAGCTTGAGTTCATAAGAGAGATGCTCCAAGACCTCTTATCATCTTCATGGCCCTCCTAATAAAAGATGACTTTCATAAATACTAGAAGCTAGTCTGAGATGAAACGTGTAGTTTGGTTTGTCTATGCTCTTCGTAAGTTTACTATTACCTTCCCAGAGTTTTACATGGCACTTTGTTATTCAGTTCAACAGTGCAAAGGCCTTTAAACATCCTGGCAATTTGCTCTCACTTTTTCTACCATATAACTTAGCAGCAGTCGTAGCAAATATTGGGGTTTTTTTATCCTAACTCTATGGTGATATTACATAATTGCCTCTCACTTTTAACAAAATCACAATTTGAGACAGATAGAATAAGTAAAAATAGTTTCATGATTCTGTATCCTTCTAATGAGATCTTAAACCTGACAGTAGAGTGAAAATACACTTCTTTCAGTGCCTAGAAATCTCAACAGTTGCTAAATATACCAAACTATCTGCTATTAGTAAAGAGCTGCATGTAAACTGCATGAAAGCAGTTTAGCATGAAAGCATGTAAACCAATAAACTGCTGTAGTAAGATTAATGATACTTGAAAGGCAGCAACATCTACTTTTAAAAAGGAGACTTGTTTATGGCACTGAAAAAACAGAAACTTTAAGTTTATGATGAAAAAGGATTTAAATCAAGAGAACAGAGGAACAACATAAATCATGACACTAAATATACCAACGAAATAAAAATAATAACTAAAAAAACCAAAACAGTGAAATGCTTAAACATATATCTGGAGAGTTTCATGCATTTATATTTTAACTGCCTTCCATGCATATGCAGAAAATCCATTATTTCTTTCAACTGTTATTATAGAAGAGAAAAAAAAAAAAGTCACAAGAGACCAAATTATTATAAGCTCCAGAAAGATACTGTTATCCTCAGTGTCATGGGGGCTGTCTTCTATACTGTTTATAGAGGCTACTAGATTAGTGGACTTTCTCTAACACAGGTAATGTGCTCTGAACTCTGTAAACCTGTACAACTGCCTTAATTTGCACACTCAAATCCTGAAACAAAGTGAAAGTTACCCTCTTGAATACCTAAGTAGGCTGACATGCTTTCTTAGCCACAGCTATTTCCAAGTCTTTGCTTGGAGGTCAGCAGTGTTTATCTTAAAGCTCTGCCAAGTGGTCTGTTGAGAGCATAAGAGCACTTGCCTAGGCTTGCAGACCACAAACTGCACAGTGGGACAAGTGGCTTCTTTTGGCTCTGTGTATCTCCCTCTTCTAGAAAAAAAAAAAAATCCAAACAAGTGCACCTGCAGAGAATACTTTTGGCCTGAGTGGCTTTTTCAGTGTGCTTACACAGTAGTACATGTCTATCAAAATTGTTCTATCCTCCCATTTGTGTACATAATTACAGACATGCCACTAACATAATTCACACTTCCCATGAGTCAAATTACATATCAATAGAGAGGAACATACCTTTTCACCAGGAAGGCCAGCAGCGCCATCCTGTCCTTTCGCACCCATTTCGCCCTACAAAACAAATCATTCAGTTAGAAGTTCTAAAGACCTCTGAGGTTAACAACTAATCAAGTCAAATCTGATTCAACAGAAAAAACATCTTCTCTTCTGTTTTTGTCATGCTTAATAATGTGGAGGAGGATGTCTTACATGATAACATTAAAATCAGAAAAATACATACATTTTAAGACACCTTCAATGTCAGCTAAAACCCTCACCTGACAAATATATGGACATTTCTATTAAAAGCATGTCTCCTGATTTTAAGGGAATTCACTGTGACACCAGAACTAAGCCAAGTGAATCCATTTTCACTGGGTTATGTTCTACACAGAGAAAGCTCAACACATAATATAGGTTTCTTCAGTCCAAAACTAATGTGCCCACAATATTTTTAAAAAACAATATTTAAACTCACTTTCTCTTACCCTCTCTCTTTTAAGCCCTAAGAGAAACTTAGCCTTCCATTTTAATTTTTTCACTGAAACCACAATTAAATAACTGAATGTGTGCATCCTGGTTCAAAACTTTTTTTCAATAACAGGTGAGCTAAATAAATTAATCAAAATGAGAAACTCCCAGCTGCAGAGTACCATTCCAGCACTAAGTTTAAACCACTGCTCAGAGGCAATGATGTTCTGGAGGGGTGTATGAGCCATCTCCCATGTCCTTTTCATTCAAATACTGGAACAGTCCTTAGTAAGCTCTGTCTCAAAAGTACAGCAAAACTCTGTGCATGTGAATAGTATGAACGCACTGGCACTATGAGAGATAAAGGAGGAGAACTGGCCCCTGGCTACCTTATCTAATCACCCACAGACTGACTCTCTTATCTATGCACGCTCTGTTCCCTTATGCCATCTGCCAGTATTTTAATAGACCAGAATCACTTTGTTACATTCAGCAGTGTATTTTTATATACTGTGTAGTCTAAAATTACACAGCCTGCTGAATTCCAGGAAGCCTTTAGCATACACAACTTACAAGTCAGTTAGCCAAGGTATATTTACATTTCTGCTCCACTAACCCCAGATGGACTTCCCACCTTGAAGACAATTATTTTCTACTGCAAATTAGGTCATGAAGTTTTGTTTCTATCTTGTAATTGTATTTAAATAATTACAGTCTGAAATATTCTAGTTTTTCATGCTTTGATTCAATGAGCTTAAAGATCAGACATTGCATGTTATACAACCTGTGATAGTATTCACAGGCAGCATGAGAGTATAAGAAGGAACAATGAGCACATGCACATCTCATAAATATACAATGAGATGAAAAAACAGGGTTCCTGACCACTAAGTCTACATCTACCTCACCTTTTCTATGCCTTACAAGAGCACTCTAACTCCCAACACATACTGCAATTGAGCTATTTAAATTTATGTAAATAAATGGGTAAGAATGAGAATAAAGATTAGCATTTGGTTAGAATCACGAAAGCCAGCAGAAATATATGCTGCCAGAAGAATAACTTCATAAACTGAAGAACACTACCAGTACAGCACTGGCATTTATAGGTTCTGAGGTATGCTCAGTAACAACATTCAAAGATGGTACTGTGAGCTTTAAGTTTACCATTAGGATTTTCTATTAAGGGTACCAGTAAAAATCCTTTTCAGCTGGGCACAAGATACTTATAGAATAAAATATTTAAGCCATAAAATATTTTTCAGAAGGTGATCTCTTGAAAACAACAGGAAAGCTACTATATTTTTCACAGGGTTTCTTGGGCAAACTCATAAGCAGACAGGATGGAAATTCAGCAGGCTGAAATGAAAAATAAAAAAGCTCTCCATAAACATGCCAAGCCAAACTAGATTCTTAAAAAGAGGCTACAGAGAGCAAACTTGCTTCCTTCCAATGACACCAACAAGTCTTCTATCTGAAGTGCAAACAGTTTTGCACACCTGAGGCCACATGCAGTATTACACTTGTGATAATTTTTTTCCATTAGTGATACAGAAAGTTTCAAAAGCACTTGAATTTTAACTCTGCACCATCCTGTCTTTATTCAATGCACCTATTGCAGAACTAGAAACAATATGCTAGGAGCAGACAGAAAATACAGTATCTAGCCTAAAACCAAACATGGTGATAGAGAGAATGACAAAGTGGTAATTATTTAAGTTAACAAATTAAATTCCTCTCTCATATAACACAAAACCCCATTTCTTTTAAGAAAGTATTTTTAAAAACATTTTAAATAAATTGAAATTTAAGAGACAAGATATATTTACATTGTGAGATTGACTGGGATTAACTCAACATATTAACATTTTACCTAGAAAACTAAGTCTCCAAGGAATTTTGAGGAGAAAAAATATTTTAAGCAGGATTCTGTACTAACTGTGTACATATGATGATTTTAATACTGAGGTAAAAGCAAGTCCACTTAATAAACAGAAAGAATGACATTACCATGGCCTAGAGCACACACTGCTAGAGCATTACATTACAACATTGCTCTTGTCTACAGTGGGGACATGTTAGTTCAGATAAAATAAGTAACCTACATCATTTGTCAAAATACTCCTTAATCAAAATCAGTTTTTAATTTTCAGGCTTTGATTAAGTGAATTAGCTTTCTCAGTTTTCATCTTGGCATAGTTATGTATGCCAATAGCTTCAGAAATGTCCAGGTAAGAAAAATATGTATCATTATCAACAATAAATGGCAGCACACTCAGAAATGAGTTGCTCCCAGCAGACAGTGTACTGGCAGTGTTACCAAAAGTGATCAAGTGGAAGCCAAAAGTAGTAATGTAGAGACTGCCTCCTTTACACTAGATCTGTCCTATGTATGATTAACACCAAGGCAGTTCCTGTACAAAACTATTTAAGCTAAAATCTAAAAATTAGGTGTACAGACAGGTAAACAATTCTCATGGTTCTAAAGTGGTGATAGAAATATCTAGACCTTGGGGGGTGGAAAACAAACAACTCATTAAGAATTTAGTTGTTAATAATGCAATAAATTCCAATTCAGACAATTTGCTAAGGGTGAGAAAGAAAACTCATCCCAAAGATGGCATCACTCCAGGATTTCATTGTCACTGGGGAAGAAGGGAGTACATAGCCCAGGAAGTATAATCCCTGTCATTCCCAGTAGAAGCCCTCAGGCTGCTGCAGTGGAGGGGCTGAGCCATAGCCTGAGCTCTGTGTCCCTGGTTTCACCCCTGCACTGTGGACAGGGCTGCTGCCTCCCCTATTCCAGATTCAGCTTTGAAGTAGCTCCAGTGGGAAGGAGATGATGTTCCTCAGTCCTCTGAACACCTCAGAGTGTTGAGGACTCGTCACCACCCTCTCTACTCCCTCTTGAGGAGAACTTGAACTGCTGTCCGTAGGACTGAGATGAATACAGTTAAAGTAAATATAACATGATAACTTATATTTTTAAGACTTTTCTTAAAAAAACAACCATACAAAACCACACACAAACAAAAAACCCTAAACTGTATTACTAATGATGTTTTTTCCATACTAGATAATCTGGACAACTAGAGGGGCAAAACTTTATGTAGGACTACCAGTAAATTCTTAGGCCACAGTTGTGAAGTGTTTCCCCTTCTGCCCATTCTAAAATTTGAGTCTACCAGGTACCTGGGCAATTCCTGACTTTGCTGTCACTATCAGCCAGCTGCATTTTGCTCAGTTTTTTTTTGTTTGGTTTGGTTTTTTCCATGAATTTCAGTTTCTAGATCCCTTTCTGAGCCTATAATAACCTCTGCAATAAAAATCAGAACAGGAGGGAAACAGGCTGCTTAACTCAATAGATATGTCTCAGCTGGAATCATCTAGACCTGGTTTACAAGAGAAATGACAGAGATGGAGGAAAAGGGAGAATAACAAGGAAGATAAACTGAAGAAGAGCAGACAGATACATCATTTGTTCTCCACGAGTTCTTTTTTCTTATCATTCTATTACAAATATTTCCAAGTGCAACAATTTATTTCATGAAGCTATTTCTACCAATCCTAAAATAGCCTCTTAAGCGTCTTTTTCCTTTAGTAAAATTTAAATTAATGAAGCTCACTTGAACAGCAATAAGTTTCTCCATGGTGTGCATCAACAGCCACTTTGATGTTTGAAAGCACTCTGCCTCTGGCTTTTTGCTCCCTACTGTACTTAAAGCATTAACCAATGACCTATTAACACAACTTGCAATGGCTTATTAGTTTATTGAAATGCTTAATTATCCTTGAATTTCAATTTAAAATCATTCACAGACACTAAGTTTACTTTAAAGAAATTAAAATAGCAAAGATAGCACACAATTACTTTTTTTAGCCTCTTTGATGGAGAAAATTAGTTTGTATATTCAGCATATATGCAATAATTTCAATTACTGAGATCCATACTCTTTCTGAAGAATTTCAAAGAAGCTTCACAATGAATATGTCTGTGTAGCTATATACCAAACGCAGGAAGTAGAAATTCCTTCCAAAACAACAAAAAAAACCATGGCTAATTTCTCACACAGCTCAGTAGAAGAGGAAAATCAACTCTACAGAATGTGTATCAACCCATGTTAAAATCAAAGTTCCACCTGACTTGTGACTACCTGAAACTTGTGACTCACTGTGCTGAGAATCAAACTTCTGTGGACAGTAATCAAGGATATTATTCAGGGATAACCTAAACTGTACGCTGCAGCCTCTCAGTTTTCATCCAAAGGAAACAGGTTTCAGGTAGTTTTAATGTGTGTTGCAAGGGCAGAGGTCAGTAAACAGCACACAAAGTTGGTACTGGTGAGTTCTTGAGTCTCAGCTGTTCATACATTGAAGAACAGTTGCAGAAGTACACTGCAGAAGCTGGATCTCCCAGCAAATAAAATCCTGCATAGCAAGCATCCCTGATCCAGGCTTGCAGTGGAAATAAAAGGGACACAGGGACTACACCTGAGGCACTCAGCACTACATGGTAAGGATAGTAGACTGAGTGGTACCAACTTGAATAGTCTGATCATTGAGCATGGAAGACAAGACCTGACACTGAGCACCTTCTCTACCCACAAAGTCCATGCTCAAAGCCAACAGAGATAATACTTCTACTCTTGAGTAAGAACTGATCTCATAATGACTTTGCAAACCCACAATGGGAGGCCAGGCATACAAATAAGGAAGACAATTCACACAAATCGGGTAATTTTGATGAGAGATGCTCCTGCACATTCAGACTGACAGCTTGCCAGAGATGCATCAATATTTGCACGAATGCTTGTTCCAGGGAAAATATGGCACTTTAGTAATTTGGGCCCACAATACACTCTGGATCTGTTCAGAGGTTCTAAGATGAGCCAAAAGTACAGGACTGCCAAGAATACTGTGAAGTGTACAGAATGAAGTTGGGAACAGGCTAACAATTCAATTCAAAATGCCTAAAAATGGCTCATCAGATATCATGCTTTGTACTTGTGATAGCTTAGATATTCCTGAACAGGCAAAACAGTTTGACTTTAGGGAACAATTATGTTAGATTGAAGAAAAGGGCTATTCTGAGGGGCTCAAATATAGCCAAACACCAATTCATGTATGTAGAGATTTTATTACCAATCACACAGCAATAAAAAGACATGAAAATTCAGTCACACATTTAATTGTGGTGACTAATTAACATTTAATCAACATGCTTGAACTTTTTTTTCCACTTCAGAAAATGATACATCTAGTATCAGAATTTAATATATTGGAAGGGAGAAGGTGTAGAGGGAAGACACTATCAATGAATTTACTTACTTTCAAACAAATATGTAGATACACCCTCTCAGAAGAGGACCACTGCAGCCAGGTACTAAGGAACAGTGCTGGCTGTCTTCACAAAGTATTTCAGATCATGTAGATCACATATGCTTTGAGGAAGGATTCTGTGAGGAGGACGCCTCCATCCCAGCCTCTGGATTAGGACATCCCAGGTACCCTGCTCTCACATCGCATTGCCCCAGTGCAAAATTCCTGTCCACTGTCTTTATGGCTAATTTGTGATACTTTAATTCAAGTTGTCCCATCTATTAGCACAAGAGCATATTCCCAGACATGTTCTAATGCAGCATTCTCCAGCTTAATGGAGTGTGAAGGGCAAATATCTGATATGCTGACCTTCATCATTAGGAAATCTCCAAGCTAAATAACACAAGAATGTCATAGTAAGCATTACAGAACAAAATACAAAATAGGCCCAAGGAAAGGAGCACCAGCTGGACTATTCTGTGAGCTTGACAACGTCATGTCCCTCTCTCTTCACAACTAAGAATGTTCCAGGTAAGAGTGATGTCAAAACCAATCAGTGCTGAGATCATAACAGTGAATTCACACCCTCCTGCTGATGAATGCAAGGATGAATTGTCTGCACAAGATTCTGTCCATCAGCAGAAAATCCCTGGGAAAATCCTTCTCATAGGTGAGATACACAGTTGCTCTGGTTTTGGATAAGGGGAACAGGCAATAGGATGTGCTGACAGGGTTGGGTAAGCATGTGCCTCCCAGGCAGGTAAACTGTGCTCCACAGAGCTGATGAGGGAACCTCAAAACGAGAGAGCTGTACACTGCCTGGCAGGAAGCCTCAGTGCAGAACCAGAGACATAATGATAAAGGATATAACCTGTGCACAGGAGATTTCTTTAAGGAAGAACAAAACCCCAAAAGTTTACATTTAAAAAAGATAAGTCAAAGAAAGATTTGAAATAGAGAATTAAATTGATATTTTACCTTTTCTCCTTTATCTCCTTTCTGGCCTGGCAAACCAGCTACTCCTGGTAATCCTGCTTCTCCCTGATTTTAAAATAAATAAATAATAAAAAAAACAAACCACAAGAAGCAGACTCAAAATCTGTATTTGGTTTGGTTTCCTTGTCTTTATCACAAAAAAACAAAACAAAAACTTAGAATAAGCCTAGAGCAACACCCAGTATAGAGGATTAAAAAAAAATAAAATTATAATTTACACTAAATGCAATTGCTAAATATAATTCTAATTTTTACCATGAATATTTTTTTTAATGTGCATTCAAACAACTAAACCTTACAGACCTCTGCAGCTCTAATTTTAAAATAACTAAAGCTAAAATGTGATGTTTTTTAATTAAGGAATACAGTGTAAGTATATTAAAACACTAAAACCCAGTAACATTTTTAAAACTACTTTTTTTTTTTTTTTACTACCTAGCAGGATTAAACAGTATGATGCACTAAAAAGCAAGAGGAAAACCTCATACTTTATTTGGAAAGCAATGACATCTCTCTCTAGATTCTTGCTGCATTCCTGGAAGCATGTATATTTTGCTGGTATGAACACTCACTGGTGAGGAAGTTGTAGCAAGTAACCTCTCCTCGTGTGGGCACTAAAATTAAAAGAAGATTTTCTCATTTTTGTTCCCTTTGGTCCATAGATAAACACCATCCAAATACTATTTTTAAGCTGCTTTCTGCTTTAATAGTCATGTATGCCCCATATTACAGACAAGCCACAATAGTTCCCTGAGGAAAAAGTTGTAGTAAAATGGAGTCTAGACACTATGTATCCTTCTGTATTAAAACCAATGCCAATTAAAACTGTTCTGACTTCAGAATGAGTGCAGACAGAGGGATAAAGTCTCCCAGAATTAGACGTAGTGAAGCAGAAATTGCCCATGGGAAGGGGTATTTCTCAGTCTTACTTGGTTGTCTATCCCCTCTTCTGAAATACAAAATGTCTAAGTGAGGGAAAATTCTCTCTTTTTTTTTTTTAATGATGATATAATTCAGGCATACAGTTTGGAAACAATCAAAAAGCCCTGAAGTTAATATTCACCTGCCTATGACTCATAAGGGCTGATATAGTGCAGGACAAATCAACAGAACCTGTTAAATTTCTAAACCTCTTATTAAGATGTAACAAGGCCTCCTAGAGCCTTCTGTCAAAAAATTTCCCACAAGATGTAGAGTTAGTTTAGAAATTTCCATCTAAGGATAAATTCCTTCCCTTAAATTACTGAAAACGTAGGCATTGATAAGGAACTGAAAAAAATGCATCAGGAAAATTTAGTGCTGGTTTCAATATGAAAGTTATTAACAAGCAGTCCACCATTACATCTTCAACTTAAGACATAAATGAACAGATGGTACTATAGCTATGTAGCTGAATAAATGTTTAAGATGCTATTAATAAAGCTTATCCTTGATATTTTTGAGATCACATATAATTAGGCTTTAGGGTTTTACTTTTTTGCTACTGTGTTATAACTGCTAAATAAATTATTTTTCCATGCACAAAGTGGAATCTAAAGGAACAAATCCACTCATTTTACTTATTAATGAGCTTATATATTCAAGACAAAGGCTACGTTATCAAGAATATATTTTGAAGTTATTTTGAACAATAAATTGTAATTTAAAATTGAAATTTCCCTTGATAAATTAGATACAGCATCTTCCATTCTTCCACTAAGTTGTCAGTTCCCACAAAGTCTTCTGCTCCTCTGTTCTTGGACTGCTTTATCCCTCCATTCCAGGTACCCTTTTCTCCAATTGCTTTGTGGATGGAATCAATTAGTCTTCCTGAATGCCCTGATTTTTTTGGTTTTGTTTTTTTTTTTAGCTGACTGCAGGCTGAGTGATGCCCAGCACTTCCTGCTCCCTCGGAGGAAACTGGTCTTACAGACTATTCATAACTGGCAGACCAATATTTTAACATATTTTTCTGTCTTTTTTTCATCTCCAAATGGACTTGATTCAACAACAATAACAACCGCAACTTCAAGCATTTATATGACTCATTTCTTTCAGTTTACACTGATTCAGTCCAACAAAACAAAAGGGAAAAGTGAAACCTCTAAATTAAATCACTGTTTTCCCTTATTTTAAACAATATATATAGCTCAACTCATGCCTTATAAAGAAAAAAGTATTTTCCAGCTATAAAACACCCACTCCTCCATGTTAAGGCACAACCCTCAACACCTTCTTATTTTTCTTCCTTGCCACTGTCATGCAGACTCTTTCATAGGCTTAGTTTATTATCTGTAATGCTTCACTAGATGCAGATGTTATTGAAATGGCCCCTGTTATTTGAATCATCCTCAGGTGATTGCAATGATTGGTCTCCTACTATCCAAGATGTCCTCAGTTGTTAATTTGATATTAATCCATGTAAAGAAATGCATTTAAAAAGCACTAGCAGCACCTAGTGCCTTTACTGAAGTTATCTACATTTTTAGATAGGCATCAAGAAACAAAGAAACCATGACTCCAGATAGATGTATTACTTCCTGAAAATGAATTCTCTAACCCCTCTCTTAAATTTTCTTTACAACTCCTTAGGAAAAAACAAAGCAATTTCTTTTGTATTAACATTTGCATTTTAACAAATAACTTACCAGGTTTTCAGATATTTCACAACATGCATTTTCTGTTGCAAGTTTTGGATTACAAAAAACTGCTATGCGATGAAGTTCAATCTATCAAGAAATACAAGAGAGATGAATATGAGAAATAAAAGCCGCATGTATTTTGGCATGGATTTTTTTATCTTGGCATAATAAATTTTCTCTCTGAAGCACTGCATATTTCTGAAGTTTTGGAAAAAGAAACAAATTCAAAATGACTGCACAGCTCCTCACTTAAGGAACAAATTATGCAGTCTATTACTTTGATATAATTTAGATTTAGATTTTAAATTTAAACTATCTTCATATAAGTTACAGGCCTGTGTACTGCTCTTGCTATACCACGTAGGCATTTGATGTCTCTTGACATCCTCTACACATCTTGTTGGGAATGCAATGTTCTCCTGCAGTGAACCAGAGCAAAGTTTTGATAAGCTCTCTTGCATGCCTCTCCTATCACTTTGGACAGATATTAGCCTAGACCTTGCTAAATCACTGCAAGAGCAAAAGTCAAAAATTCTGTACATAAAGCTTCTGTTTCAGAGATTTTGGGTGGATTGGAACAGTATCTAATTTTAAACAGCTAATCCTGCCCTTGCCCTTCTTGCTTCTGTTTTGTATCCTTTTATTCTTTCCTTTGCTCTTGATATTGAGAAGAGCAACTGTAAATTATCTGCTCTGCTGCCTTGATCAGCTTTCTGCCTGTAAACACAGGCAAAATCAGGAAATCCTGATTGAAAACTTCCCCTCAGATGTATCCAGCCTGAGCCATGCAACACACACCAAATAAAAAGAATCTACTCCTTCTCCTGTGTGCCTCTTCAAAATGAGGAGATGGCATAAACATTTCAAATCAAGAATATTTCAAGTAAAACAGCTGTAGAAACCACAATAAAGCATGATCTTGGCCCCATGAATTAAGAGCTCTGAGTCCTGGCCAAAGTATTTAGTGCCTCACAGAACTGACTCTTCCTGCAATGCCAGCTTGCAGTTGCAATGTACAATTTTTATCTGGAACTGTGCAGTGTACATAACATAATTGAAATTTTCAGATGGTCGCTATAAACTCCACGTCAGATGCTTCAAACCTGGCAACTGGATGTCAACATATTTAAAACAACCTGACATTTCCTGGAGCTTTCAAATTACTTGCTGTGAGCCTTCTGCATGAGGAAACAGATGAGAGTATCTCTGGGACAGAATACAGCCCAGAATATTATGGGGTAGCCTTGCATAAGTCTTGCACCAAAGGTTTCAGTAAACACACCTCCAGCCACTTCCTAATCCCTCCCATTCCGAGGAGGCAGCAACAACTGTGAACAATGTGTCCCTAATTCAGCTATACAGAAATAACTTGGAATATGATACAATCTTGATACAAATCCTGAATTTTTGTGTGTGTCTCCCCTTTGTCAAAGAGAGAGAAAATGTAACAGATGGCTGATGGAAACATAAATTTATCTTACAGAAATTGAAAGAAAAACATTGCTTTTGGAAGTTATATCTGTAAGATGCTTACAGTAACTATGTGGCTGGGTCCAAAGCAAATACAGAAAAACACTCCTGGAACCAGGACTGAGTTTTCGTAGTTAACTTTGGTAATAGAAGGCTTCCCTTAGTAGATGCCACCACACTGAATACTGTTTAGTGAAAAAACATTTAAGAACTTCAAATTAAGAAAACACACTCAAAGTTAATAACCAGCTTGGAACCTTTTATCTGTGTAGTTTGTTAGGATGGTGTTAGGAAAAGCATGGCTAAAACAAGATTTCAAGTTATCTGATTTTCCTCTCATACTACTCACATCTACAGGCTTATCATCTGCAGCACGAGAAGCAATCAGAGTCCTTCCCTGCAAGTCAATGGTGAATTTTTCATCAGTCTGTTTTCTCTCAATCAAATTACAATCCAAATAGAGGGAAATGATCCCCGACTGCACGCTAATACCAAGCTTATGCCACTGACGATCAAACAATGGATAAATTTCTCGACTCTTAAAAGTGTAGTGCAGTATATTTCCCTGAGCAGATTTGGTCATATACTCCACAACCTTTTTTGTACCATCCAGAAGGACAGAGATCTGAAAGCAAAATAAAAAAAGTGGTTATTTGGAAGTATAAGAATATATAAACCAGATAGAATAAAATACTTTGACTACTCAAACTGGGAAAGCCTTATGTTATTCTTCTATGTAACTTTGTAAATACATATCAGCAATAAATCATACCCTTATCCCAGTTTGCAGTCTTAACTCAATACATTTTGTTAATTTTCTGTCATTCTTATAACAAATCACGACTTATTTCTGAGTAGTCTGTCTATTCTATATAAACTGTAGGCAAATCCAGTGGTGAAACATCTGATAAGTTATATTGGCAATATTATATGGGATAAAAAGAAACTTAATGGGAAAAATAAAAATCAAAGATGACTCTAACCTCAGGTGTGTCATACTGATTTAAAACTTGCCATATATACCAACGCTCTTTCTTGGTATTTCGTCGTACACGGAACGTAGCAACTAGAGAGTATTCTTCGGGAAGCCCATTTGGAAATACTTGCCTGCAGTAGGAGGGAGGGAAAAAAAACCTCTTGTTACTTTTACACACACAAACAATGCTTAAAAGGACTGAACAAAAATAATACCTCCTGAAAACAAGGAGCGAAATGCCCCCTCACACTGAAACAAATTCTCAGTGTTCACAAGTGCCTCCTCTCAAAAGTATATTCAGCCTGTTTAGAAGAATAAATGGCTGAAGATTTTGCTAATTAACTTTTTTGTTCTTTTTTTTTTTTTTTTTTTTTTAAATCTGTGAATACTGTAAACATGATAGTTAAATGTAGAAAAATGAATGCAACATATGAATATATTTTTAAAATCTTCTTTTACCAATGTATTGCTCGGAATACTGGAAAATTTTCCAGAGGACTTGTGGAATGATCTCCATCTTTGGAGACTTCCAAAACACAGCTGAACAGGGCTCATAATAACCTGATCAAACTTTCAAGTTGGTCCTTCTTTGAGTAGCGAGTTTGATCCAATTACCTCCATAGGCAATAACTCAGACACCTTGAGTATCAGAATGGCTGGATTTTATCAGGCTTGAACAGAAATAATGAATGCATTTCTGAATTAATTACTTGCTGTTTTAATTTGATATTTGTCTCTTACCTCAGATATGTTGCCATTAAAAAAAACCAAGTCTCACATGTCATCAAAATCACAGCATGCAGCACAACACCACTTCTATTTAAAAAGTTTGTATTTCAGAAAAGAGTCTGTAACTCAACTCTACAGACCTTGATAATCATTAAAGATATACTAATTCTGTACTACAAAATTAGGATGGTGCAATTGACTTTTTTTGTTTTGAAGTTTCTTGCATTTCAAATTATTTCTTTTCTAAGACAGACGTGACACAAATGAAAATCACAAATGCAAACACTACACAAGTGGCTAAATTGCTAACATTGCTACTCAGTAAAATCTCAGAATAGCCCAACTACACAAATTCAAGAGGCTTCTCTGGATCAGAGCAGTGGAAACCTGCAAACCCTATATAGCATAAAAATGTCCTCATTTTTCCTTCCCACATTCATATAAGGTAAATAGTCTTCATAGCACATTACTGTGTAATTATGATCCCACTTGTACTTTTTTTAGATTAAAACTATTTAAAAAAAAACACAAATGAAACTAAAATCAAAACAAAGGGAAAAAACAAAAGAGGAAAGCACCACTTAATGACAATAATCCCACAACCCTCCTGGAAATCAGTGCACTTCAGGTAATTTAGAATCATGAAAAATACCATCTGTGGAAGCCTGCACTAAATCCTGCCAAACAGCTTCTTTATGGACTAGCTTGTTTAATTCCCTTATGTGGGAATCACTCTTTTTTGGCTTATTTGCCACAGCTGATTCCTGTTCTATCCCAGGACCAAATTGGCTGCTGTCCCATACTTTTAGTACACCCATTTACTCTATTGTCCAGCTTTTGATTTTAACATCAAAAAGCAAAGCAAAAGTGAATAGGTTTTGCAGGACTTTGCTGTAGGTTTCATACCACTCCGTATTTTAATTATAGCACAAATTATATGCATCAGATTTATAAAGAAAATAACTTCATTAGACATCAGTAACACATGAGTGAGTCTCTGCAGAACTGTAAACTATCTGTACATAGGATCAGCTCTATGATTTACAGCACCAAGGGCAAGCTAAGGAGATGGCATCTCAAGTTTACAGCTGTAACCAAGACTGGGTATCTGGCTGTGGGAGCATCTCATCAGCTCACCAAAACAAATCAACTTTCCCAGATAAATTCCACATGGGGAGACACAGGGAATTTTACATTAATGGGCAAAGTGCTGGCAACTGTGGAAGAAAAATTATCAGAAATCTTCATCAAATTAAAGGTGGGGAACCATCATTGGTATGGTAAGTCTGCAAAACAAACAGAAATACTTCCTGGACATGGCAGGTATTGTAGTAAATATGGAACTGTCTGTCCCCCCTCTCTCCCTCAGTTGAATCTTACTGTAGTCCTTCTTGATACTTTTAGAGCTCTGTAAATACATTATGTTCATTTGTAATGAATGCTACACAGGGCCTGCAGGTTTTCACTACTCTGATCCATAGAAACTTTCTACATAGCCTTCTAAAATTTTAAATGTGTTTTTTAGAATTTTGTCCAAAAAAAACTTGGTTGTGTGTGAATGCACATTATCTTCCTTGACAGTTCATTAAACCATTTAGGAAACAGATCAAGTGTTAAGGGGTGGGCCAGAATCATGAAAAAGGCAAGAGTTCATTCTAGCTTCTCTTACCTTTGAAATGACAGAGAAAACTGTATTGGGAGACACTAGAGAAGCAGGTAAGTACAAATTAATTCCAAAGGGAATTACCACCATTTCAGTGAAGTTAATTAAACCTGTAAAATCTAACTAGAATTGGACCAAGGATAATTCAGGTAGAGTCACAAAATAATTTATGTAGGAAGATACCTCTGGAGGCCCACAAAACTAACCCCCTGCTCAGAGCTGTTCCAACCTGAAAATTACATCAGCCCTGCCCATCTGAGTTCTCCAAGAGTTAATACTATTCCATAATTCTCTGGGAAACTTGCTCTGGTATCTGGCCAACGAGCACCAAAAATTTGCTCTACAACTTCTATATAACAAAGACATAAATTAACAGAAGCAATATCTTTATTCTGGGAAGAGTTCTTATTGTGTAACTATATGAACATTCCTTTGTGACCTACAAGTCATTAACAGAAGCTCTAAGGTACAAACTTAATACTCAACCCTTCCAACCAGATGGTGAATGCTCAAAGAAAAAAATGAAAGGAAACAATACTCAGAAAACTGGCGTACTATCTACTCCTAAGCACAATTTCACCCACGGTGGCTTCAAATGAACATGATAGAATAAAGAACATGCATCTAGCATTAAAATGACTTAAGTACAGACAATGAGCAAGATAGTAGAATTTAAGTATTACTACCACGGTGCCTTCTATTCTGTGAAGATCAGCTAAAAACCCCTCAGAAAATGTCAATGTATGCGTTTTAGCAATAATACATAGTGGCATTTGATGAAGGAGTATGGGGGAATGGAAGAGATATCTGAACATAAAACCTCATATTTTTAACACCAGTGAACTTGAAGTTCAGACATTTTTTTAATATTTAATAAATTGTTTTTCCTGATTGCGTTGACCAACATTTCAAAACTAATGACAGTAAAGAAACAGCATTAAACAGTTATGAAAAACAAAAATGTAAATTGATTCACATGTCCACAACATGTCAACAAGTACTTCCTCACAGAGTATCTACCCTTTCTATCCAGCACAAGGAAAGCACAAGAGTAAAAAGACAGAGTAAGGATGAAGAAAACATACCAAGGCTCACTTCAAAGTCTACAGATGTAAAGGAAAACTACAGAGAATGTTTATTTTGGGTAGAGCATCACAGTCTTAAAGGAAAAAGCAATAAAAGAGATGATAGGTCTTAAGAAAGCCCAAACAGTAGAGAAACATGGGCAGCAATTACTAACCATGCAAATTCATGTCTAAAGACAACAAGAGCGAACTTACAAGTTAAAACAGACAAACAAATGAGGGCATCCTTGGCATCTGGTCTCTCAACCAAGGGATGCTTATGGCTTCTTTCAGACAAAAGTGTCTGAACCAAAATACACAGTCAGACTTGGGAGAAAAAACCAAGAAGCTGAGATTGCCCTCTCCTGAAGGAGGCCAACAGGAAAGCTGGAGAGAGCCAGAAAGAACATGTAGCAATGAGAGGTAATGATTTTAAGTTGAAAGAGGACTGAATGAAAATTAGGTATTAGCAAGAAATTCTTTACTGTTAGGGTGGTGAGACACTGGAACAGGTTTCCCAGAGAAGCTGTGGATGTCCCCTCCCTCCCTGGAAGTGTTCAAAGCCAGGTTGGATGGGGCTTTGAGCAACCTGGTCAAGTGGAAGGTGTCCCTATTTGTGGCAGGTTGATTAGAACTAGACGATCTTTAAGGTCGCTTCCAATGAAAAACATTTTGATTTAATGAAATTCTTTTGATTCTATTAAAAACATTAATTCCATCAAATATCTTTATCAGTGAGACATCGAGTTGTCCCATTCCTGTTGATCTTCCTCAGTGAGGATAATTCAAACCTAACATCCTTCCTGGATGACTGCTCTAAATTTTAAGGGCCAACACCGAAAGTGTAGAGCAGTAGAGAAATTCTACACTGAAAGCATAGAAGTGCACTGAAGTGCAGTTTATGACTGCTGCAATTCATATTGAATTCAATGCTGTCCAAGCTTATTATGTGTGATTTAAATACAGTCAATGGCTACGGCTCTTCTACACACAGCTTTGAGTCACAATGAAACTTGAGTGGGAGTCACATGTCTGGCTGCTTAAGCCATGATGCTTCTGAGCTTCCCTGGAATTTATATCCAGACGCCAGGGGAAATCTGTTGATCAAAATGATTCATTTAGGTGCCACCAGGGGTTAGGTGTTGCTTGAGAGTAGGTAATTTAAATCATTCTCTGAGCCTCTTTCTGAATTGTATTTTAGGTGGAATTTAGATAGTTTGATTTTCTCCTTCTGTCCATATTGTCAGTGGTATATAATAAAAAATAAAAGTTGATGAATGGAGCACTGTGTTCTCAAAGCAAAGTACACCCTTAGTGGAAACTTCTGAAAACAATAGCAGGAACTGAAGCACATGAACAAAATTCACAGAATTGAATCTACACCACCCTAGCCTTCTGGAATGGAAGGTGTGTTGTAAAATACAGAGGACCCAGCTGGCAGATCAGGAAGACCAAAGATAATCTGCAGGAAAATCCCCAACAATACAAGGTGTTAGATCATACATAAATATGTTAAAAGTTTAGGCATTCATTTACCTTCTAATGTTCCACAGGTTGAAGCATCAGAACAGATGCATCCAGAATGTTCATAAATACACCTTGATGTTCTTGCAACAACCATGTGTCACACTATCAAAGTAAATGTGTATACTCAAAGCAGCAAAGGCTTTTTGCTGCATTCCTCTCTTCTTTATGAGATTAAATGTAGCCATATTTTTTCCTAAAAACAGGTGCTGTGACCCAAACACAGGACAGACTGTTCATTATGAGGTTACTAGAAGAGTGGTTACAGGAATTTTGCATGAACTTTACAACTGTGTTTGTGCATACCTTCTAGTATTTATATTGATCAAATACAATTTTTAGCAAAATATTTTCTTATTTGTTTCCTCAAAAGTTCAGAAAATATCTGAAATGCAAATACTGGCTGGCTTTCCTAGTGCTACCATTCTAAAAGCAGTAATAATGAATGAATTAACTCTGTATTCACTGTGCTATAAACAGTTTTAGTTCTATCTTTGTAAACCAGCATTAAATTACCCATATCAAATTTAGTAAGGCAATCTTTTATTTACCTTTTGTTTTTATTTTTTTAAAAAGCACTAATGGAAAAGCACAATCTATTTTTAAATCTCATGAACTCTTAATTGTTCCATATCGAGTGAAAATACACTACAGTATATGATAAACTTCCGTATTTACAAGTATCAATGAAGCCTTCAGCTTGCTGAATATCTTCCAAGAAGAGAAATATGAGCCAACTTACATTTCCTGAGGGTGAAGTGAGAGATGCTTAGAGTTTATAGCAAGACATATCTTTTCCAGCTGACATATACCATTACCTGGTATATGTCACTTGTAACATGACAATGTTACAATAATTTGGTCACCAGAGCTCAAGAAGTTGGCTTAAACAACTTTCTTATGGTGGGTAATGATTTATTACTCAAATCTTAACATTTTCATGTTTGCTAAGGGATTTAAACTGAGATTCATTCTATATAAAAAAAGTAAAGCTCAGGTGACCAAACAGTAAAAAAATTCTCCACATTATTCTCAGTATTTCTACAATGAAGTACTGCATTTTTTATTCTCATTTTTTGCCTAACTTGACTGGTACAATGGGAGAGGAGGAAATAATTAGAATAATTTTACAATCTCTGCCTAGAAAGTGTATTTTAAATTATTTTCAAGTAAAAGTTAGGAACAGCTGTTTGTTACTCAGAATAAGAAATAATTTCCTTCCCATCCATCTTCCTCAAATCACATTAAGATGCAATATACAGTTTCATGTTACATTAGGCCTCAAGTTGTTTTCATATGACACATTATATGATGCAACTCAAGGGAAACTATTCAGACAGCATAAGAGTTATTAATTACTTAGGGAGAGCTCAACCCACTCACAAAATGCACCTCTGAAAGCAAAGCTGCAAATTATTTTAACATTGAGAAAAGGGATTTACCTAATATATGATATATTTCAGCATGCTTCTGCTTTCAGTTACTGAGCAGGTAAAGATTAGCTGTCACTTTTAACATAAGGGGGGTCTAGAAATTTTTCTTAGGGTGAAAGTCAAAGTTATTGCTATCAAAATTTTAAAGAGTATTTTAAAAATGATTGCTTTGAAAGAGGAATAGAAATACTAAAACTGTTATGCCTGAACATAGGACTTTTGCACTAGGGTTTCCAGCAGTATTCTGTATCTCTATTTCCAGAAAGTATTGGTGAACTCCTGGCCCTGATGAAATCAAAGGCCAGTCTTCCACTGATATTAAAGAGGTCAGGGTGAGAAAGTTTGCTTTCAAAGTTCGGCCAATTTCTGTGCATTTTAACTTTTCTGAAAATATTTGTCAGCAGCAATAAGAACAAAAGACTTAAATGCAGTAACATACAATAACAGGCATTGGAATTGCAGCAGTATTTCTTCCCATTTTCCTAAGCAGAAATCTGCAGCCTAATAAAGTTCTGATCAAACTCAAGTTAACGTTTAAACTTTTGGAGTCTTCTCTTGTGGAATGCAACTTTAAGCACTTCAACTCAGATATTTCTTTTATGAATCAAATAGGTCTCAGAGTAATTAGTGAACTTTGCTTGTACCTTGAAAATAAAAATAACCCTAGCAAAGACAGTTCAAAGAAAATACAAAGCAATTGAGTATATCCAGACAATGTGTATACTTCAGTAAGGTGCCATTTCATGTACAAAGCAAGTAAAGGGAATTTATAGGGTACTAGAAAGATTTTGCAGTATGCAAGCTCTGAGATGTTTCTCCAGACACTTCTGAGCTCAGTGGCTAGTGCATGGTTACCTGTGATTCAGAAAGAGTGAAGTCAGTCTGTATGATTCATTTCTGTCTTACACTAAACGCAGGTCTTGCATTCAAACTATTTCCTTCCCTTAGCAGATGACCAGAGAGCATTTAAACATGTCTCAGAGTTGGGGAACAGAGATGAGAAAAATGTGGAACTCTAGTTCTGTCACAAAGGGGAAAAACATCCCCTCTACATCTGCTTTCTCCTGATCATGCAGTTGCACTACACTTTCTGGTGTCCCTTTGCCTCATGCTGCTCAAACCAGGTTGGTCTTCAATGTGTTGACATCACTCACTGACTGAGAAACATGCAAAGACTTTCTAACAGTGCAGGCAAAATATCACCATGTGAGTACATCATTCTTCTAGTTTGCTCCCAGAAATGGAACAAAGACAATGGGTTTAATTATGAGTACTCTGCTATTTGGCAGTCTCTGAAGTAAATGAGATATTAAATTCTTATGCTAAATATAACTACAGTGGAATGGAGTTATTCAGCTGATCAAAAAACCCTCTGAAGTTGTTAAAGTACAAAATATTAATTACTGTAACCTCTGAAAGTCAACTAGCAGCAAAAATTGCTCTGCATGCATTTTTACAGGCTCCCTAAACTGAAGCAAGATCTATGGTACAGTGTTAATTATTTGTAGAACTCGGTGGTTGCTGTTGCCTAGAGAAGCAAAGAAAAAGCAGATTACAATAGAGGATTTGTCTATTGGAGACCATGATCATTCAGTCCAAAGACAGACAATGCACTTCAAACTTCAGAAAGGAGGGAGGAAATAAAGTTTTTTTTTCTTGTCTATATAGCCATATAAACTTCTCTACAGGATGAAGACATCAAACATCTCTCTCTCTCCTTGGGAGGTTTTCACAGCCAATTGGAAAGCACTGAATGGACATTTCTACAGGTATCTAGAGACACTGATTCCAAAACCAGAATAGTCTTTTTAGTTTGGTTACACACGAGTTCTAGTCAGCTCCAGAAGAGCTGCATGCTGAGAGACTCACACCCTCCTACTTCTCACGCTGGTCCTGTAGGAGCTACCTCGTGTATTTCTGTGTGACATTGTGCTACTAAACCTAAATGTTTTGTTTCCTTAGAACTTTCAATTTCTTCCTGTTTAGTCTCCCCTCACCCCATCCCAAACTTTTGGTAGCTTTTGACAATGAATCAATGGAACAAGTGCTAGCAAAGTGAGCTCTTGATTACACTTGGAAAGGGCTCCTCCCTTCCTTCCTGGGTTCATTCTGCCAGGTCCTAGAGAACCTTGGCCAATGGTAAAAGGCAAACCAGCATTCCTCTTATGAAAATGCTGATTGCCCCCAGTGAACATAATAGCTTGGCTGGCAATGGCAAGGAAGAGCTAGAGGAGCTGCTCTATGGAGTGCAGCTGAACCAAACTCAGGGAAGTTTCTTCCTAACTTCTTCAAATAATTTCCTGGACAGCTAACCTCCTCATCTTCAGCATGCAGGACTGCCCATAAATAAATTAATTCTAGGCTAAAGTCACAAGCAGGCCATGCTAAGAAGTGCTTGGGAAAAAAGGCACAGCAATACCAAAGGTATTATACAACAGTGTCATACAGGACTATACAATAGTCCTGTATACAACTATACAGGAAAAAAGGCCAACAGCACTGCTACAGATGGATATATGTACCCTTCTTGGATCCAGCTGATCTTCTCAAAAAAAAAAAGAATGTATAAATGGTGAAGATTAAGTTACCAACAGAAGAGATCAGTGTAGGAAAGAAGGTTAATGACACCAGATACCAGGGTCTGACCTTAAATAAGTAGCTCAGTCAGCTGCAAGAGTGAAGCTACCAGGAGAGAACATGCTTTGGCTTTCACACCCCCTACACACAGCATGACTAGTATATGAATATTTAAGCCTGGTGTGCTGCTTAGAATTTGAAGTATAATTAGATAAAAAATGTGCTCTTTTACAGTTTGTAAAAACTGCTAATATCCATAGGTTCTAACTGAATGAATATGAAAATAAAGGATTAAAAAAAAAATATTTGCATCATATAGACTTGATAACATTTTCACAAACAGGAAATTAATACTTTTCTGAATTCTCAGCACTTAAAAATGAGTTTTCTAATTAAAGTCTAGTGAAAAAAAGAGTATACACAAATGAGATTTTTTTAAGTTACAGATCAAATGGGGTGAAAATATATCAAGCTCAAAAATATCAATGCTGCATTTCTATCTGCTGAGTCATAACTATGTTTAGCATGATGGACCACGGACCTGTGACTTGCTAACCCTGTTACTACCAGATCCAAGTGGGAAATGGCCAGGTATTCTGTTCCAAGAGCTAGGAGAGAGGGAAGGAAAAAAAAAGCAGCTTGTAAAGATAGACAAGTGTCTTGAATTAGGCCCAAGAAAGAGGTATTGAAAGGAGGTTTCAAGCAGTGGTTACTTTGGATTACTCAACAAACATTTTATTTAGTTTTTTCCTAAACTTCACATCAAAACCAGCCAACTTGAAAGAACCCTGCATATTACTGGAGTCCTTCTCAGGCTGGAGAAATGGACCAGATGCTTTATATCCAAACAAGGAAGCTCGATATGTTGGGAATTTACAAACTTTTCTCTAAACAGTGAAAGCTCCACAGTACAAAAACGTTGCATTGAAACAGTGCATCAACTATAGCTTAGCTTGAGGCTGAATCATCTATGTAACTACTCTGCAAAGGTAAAAGAACTGGACTGAACAATTATTATTACTTTAATTTTTCAACAGCAATGCTGAGATTGAAATCTTTACTGCTGATGTAGATTCTGAGAATGTCATATTACCTGCTACAAACCTCAGGATAAGAGATAAGGTGTGGAAGTACTGTGGTAGTAAAGAACGTTTTACTAATATCATCAATATTTTGTGTTGCATAAAATGATAATATTTAAGCATACAATGAGATGCAAGAAATATTTTGGAAGTCTTAGAAAGGAAATCCTTTGTTCTCTCATCATTCTATGACAGAAAACCCCATTTTGCTGAATTTGCTGTTCCACAATAAATTACTTGGTTGGGAATGAAATGATATACCCAGTATTATGGGAAACTGAATTCTTATGGAAGAAAATGTGTTAACAGTATGGTCTATAATATCACTGAATCACAGAATGGTTAAGGATGAAAGGGACTTATGAAGGTCATCTGATCCAACTCCCCTTGCTCATGCAGGGCCACCTAGAGCCTCTTAGACAGGAATACGCATTTACTTGTGTATAAGGACAGAATTAATTGAATTCAACCTGTTTAAATAAATGACATTTCATTGCCATAACAAAGTTAGGATGTTGTAAAAAATCTAATCTTAGGCATAATATGACTTCGTATTGCTACTGTTAACTGGTCCTGAAGGAGAGCAATGAAACAAAGCTGTCTTACAACTCTGTAGTCTTCGAAGAACTCTAACCAGTTAATGAGTCATGACTTTCCTTTCCATGAAATCATATCAGCTATCTTCAATCACAAAGTGTTTTTTCAGTGCTCCCAACACTTTCACAACAAACCAGTCTTAAGCTTATGTAATTTCCTGGTGGCATAGCATATCTGTCTCCCCATACTAACAGTAAAACAATCAGCATTTATCACTTTTTAAATTGTAAGAAAATCCTGGGAAAGAAAAGTAACCTATTTCAAACTCTGTTTCTTTTTGAGTAAACACAGACCTCTGATGGCGATTCTTGCATCTAACATTCAGTCATCATAGTTTCATTATTGAACTACTACTACATCTTATCTCCTATGCGTGACTCTATTTCTTCTCATGTCTCTGTCCAAATAATTATTCTTATAAGTTACTGTATTTACCTCATGCCGATCACAGTTTATATAGGAATGAAATATCCTGTGTTAAACATTGTCAATTCTCAGTGACTTAACTTCAGAGAATATATTTTTTTAAAAATAACCTACTGCACTAGAAGACTCCCCTCCCAAAATACCTTGCTTCTGAATTACACCTTATTCAGCATGGATGATCCTGAGTGCAAGAACTGGATTTGGAAAAGCACCTCTTCCCCCAAGGTCTTGAGAGTTTCTGTTATTGCATGTGCTCCTGGTGAATGCTATTATCTTTTTTTGCTTAGTTTCACAGATTAATTTTAACTAGCAGTCATCTAGTATTCAAAACTGTACACTTACAGACAGAGCCAGTAAGATAAAAAAACAAGGTATGGAGAGTCACAGCACCTTGATGATGCTGTGTTATTATTTCCCAGGAGTGGTCCCAAGCAAACCTCAACTTCCTTAGCCATAAAATAGCCATTGTTGTTTTATGAGATACGCATTCAACACTATTTGAGTAATCAACACTGCTCCCCATAACTTATGAACATACAAATAGCTTAATACATTTTCAGCACAGTTCACAGAGAAAACTGAGTAAAGAAGAGAAACTGATGTTTATCAAGGACTTCAACATTAACATTGCTACCACTGGTGCAGCCTAATTCCCAAAATGAATGATACATGCATTTCCATATAACAAATAAAAGCTTAATTCTATAATAGGAACTATCAACAAGTTATTCGAGGCCTATATTGTCATGCTCAATCTCAGGTTATTTTTAGGATTAATTTTTTAATCAAATTCTGAGATTCTGCAACAAGTCACATTGACTAAATCCAAAATAACATGATCTCTTGCACATGGTTCTGTTAATACAATCATAACTGTCGAACAGAACTTAGTTTCTCTAGATTACAACCTGAATGATATAAAAGTTTTGAAAGTTTATGACATCACCAATATTCACTTGACACAAGGCTGCTACCAGTGAGCTATGTAAAATGTATAACTAAAAATCAAGATTATATCCTCCAAGAGAAAAATCCAAGGCATGAACCATACACTGTTCATGCAAAATTAAACAAAAAAATAAATAAATTTGGAAATTTATCTGCGTAAATAAAAACCAATTTATGCTGTGATGATAAAAATGGCAAAGAGCTAACCACAGAGAAATGCTAGAGGCCAAAAATTTTTGACTGAAGATAAATGAAAATCAGTGTAATGAAAAAAGTACCAAGAAGTTTCACTGTGAGAGAGCCTATGATCTATTTTTAGATAGAAAAACTAAAAACTCAGATTCAAGGTTGAGGAGGGGAATGATATCTCTATAACATCTTTAAACAACAAAGCTCCAGTGTAGAGATAGGTTTATCAGCACAAATAACCTACAGGAAGATGTGAAGTACCTGACAGCATAATTAATATACACTACATTTCACAAAATGTTAAATCACAAAAGCCAGGAAAAAATCCAAACAAATAAAAAACCTATCATTTATTACAGGTTTTGTTTTTCCATCTGCTGATAAATGAGTTCTGAAACACATGGCACCACCATGTCAGCTGGAGGAATTACACCCATTTTATAAAGACATTTGAGTCCTCCCAGCACAATCAGCAGAACTGATAAATGAACTTTCAGTCTCTAATTTTATACAACATGTGGGGATTACAGTCTATCTCCAGCTGCATGCATTATATCCAGTACAGTGAATTCAATTTAGTGTCTATGCCTATAGCATTGCTCTATGTTCCCATATTTACTTTGGATTTCTAAGAAACTTCAACTGCATTAATTTTGCAACTGTATATTCTAAGACTACTATGACTTGTGTTTTTATCGAACATGGTCTTGTTACAGACTCAGATCTACATCCTTCTTGTTGATTTATATTACTATATTGTACTCACTTTTAGGGGACTTGTTTCTTCAAATAAGGTTGCCAAGAAAAACCAAGACAGAGTTAGAAAGATTTTTAAAAAGTCAGAATGTTTGTCAGGGTAGAAGTAGAAGAGAAGATATTAAAAGTCTTGTGAAAGTTCCCAGGTGCCTGACATCACTGAAGGCTCTATTCAGCTAACATACAAGTAAATTGAACAATCTATAGTAGAATCTGTGTCCACTTTTTTGGACAGTCATAGGGAAGCAGACAGGCAAATAGCTTGGTCCACAAAAACTTTGTCTAGCAATTACGGTATCTGTGACATTGCATATTTTAAGTTTTGCTAACTTATCCAAAAAGAAAACTGAAAAATTGTTTTGGCTTTCATATCAGATATAAAGAAAAAGAAATTCTACACAGATGCATAGAGTAAAAGTGAAATTGCCTAGCTACTGTTGTTTTAATCAGAACAACAGAACTGTTTATAACAAGACAGGTTAAACCATTAAACTGGAGGTGCAATTTCAGTTTTCATCTATCAGATGCTCCAGTAGCCTGTTCTTGCTCCTTCCCTGCTGTGATTGCTGGAGAACATACAGCTACAGGAATCAGCTGCCAACCTTGCTGACCAGAGACTGATGCTAATGTGGAGGAAGTGAGATGATGTCGAGAGCTGGAGAGAAGGGCTGGGAAAGCACAATACTAGTTTTATTTTCTTCCAAGTAATAATCTTGGCCAGACAGACTTTTCCTTTAAAACAAAGGCAGCAGGAAAAAGTAACAGTAATCTGAACTGAAATACAAGTTTGTCAAATTAAAGAAAGCTCTTTATGTAAGGAAAGTAAACTATTTTGTCACTCTGTGACCTTCTGTGATTTGCTTATTGCCTGCTTTAAGTTTCAATCATGGATAGTGAGGCAAACAGGGGATCCACACTGCTAGTCTCCTACATTTTCTTCTTGTAGACCACTGCCCTTAAAGTACACATCTCCCACAAGCTCCTTCCCTCTATCTGCAAGTACTCTATGGCAAGAACAATATTGCTGGGAAAGAGAGGAAACAGCCTGCTTCATTCAACATTGGCTTATCAGTTCAATTGGTATGATGATGCCAAATGAAGTGGTCTGCTCTCTGGGGAATGCACAAGAGATCAAAGAATCCAGATTTGCTACAGTCAGTGGTGTAATTAATTTTTTTTCCTGCTCTTTGCTTCCTCACAGTAGGCTTTCAATGCAAGTACTATACATTTTTAAATATACTCTTCCCTTCTGCCACCTATCACATAAATTTGTCTTTCACAATCCTTCCTGCAGAGTAAATGGTAGGTTAGTTTACAGGATGGTTCAAGATCAATCTAGTAATTAAAATAATTTAATGTCTGAATTTCAAATTGTTTAAAAAGATCTTGGTGTGTCTCTTTTAAATTGTAGGTTTAGCTTCTTCCTACAGCAATCCCTGTATTATCCTTCTTTTTAATTTATAAAAGACTGTGAGTTTTCAAGTTTCTGGAAATAAACACAAACTACACAATTTCAGTCACCATTTAACCAATATCAGTAACAGAAAGGTTGTTTCACTTCAGCTTTTGTTCCACTGCTTTGAAAGACCCCAAGAAAGCATCAGGGTTTTGCTAAATTCAGGCTCCCACACTCAGGGAGCAAATTCCAGAGACAAGGCCCTTTCCTTGAAAATATCTTGTAATCAAAATACCAGACATTTCAGTCTTAGCACTTGGCTCCAACAGCTCAAATGACTTCAAATAAATACAAGGTATAGGAAAGCAGAGGTGGTTTCCTACAAATCTATCTAATATTTTAATAGACCAAAGGCTAACAGGACTTTGTGTAAGCACAGATAAAAAGCTGGTTAACATAACTGTAACTACTGCCACCAAACAGGGCTGCCACCTCATTGCTATTTTCAGCAGGTGTTTCAAAAGTTTTTGATGAAATCTTTTGGAGACTGGTGAAGTTCACATCTATCCATTCTACATTGTATTTCAGAAATAGGCATATGACTTCTTCATATATATCTCAGTAATTTTTTTCAAGAAGATTGCTGAACCTGCCTCTCCTGCCTAAAACTCATGCCATGTGCAAATCTCAAAAATCATGCCCATGTGGACACCCACATAGGCAAGGATCTCTGTATTTATATTTTTGATATGAGAGAACAAATGGTAAAGTAAATGGTTGCAAAGTTTACTCTTCAGAGAGAAAAGAGCCAGCTATAAAAAGGCTGAGTACAAACTGCCTCACTTGATATCAGCTGTGCTCCAGGAAATGCAATTCCTTATGCATTTTTTTACTATTAAAAAGGTTAGCATTAAAAAAAACACAACAAACTAACAAAAATCCAACACCTGACATAAATGTTCTTCAATCATTGATTTCTGCTCTTAGCAGAAAGAATCCTCAAGCCTGGAACACCATGACAGAACTGGAACCAGTAGGCAATGTAGTTCTGTATGCAGAAACTAGACATCACAAGAAGGTGAAACACTTTCTCTGAAAAATGGCCATGGCCACAGCTCTTCTGCCAAGCAGTGATTGACAACATTGCTGAGGGAGCTCAGTAGTCCAAATACAGCCAAGATTCAAGCTCTTCTGCAGTGTCTTAGATGGAAAGGGGAAGAATTCCCAAAAAAAGTCATGAGAATAATTCCAACTGCTCTAACTGTGAGATCATTTAGCAGCCAGCTACGATAATCTCTTCAGTAAAGTAATACGATTTGTCAAGTCAAACAAACTACAGAATAAGAAAGCCATGACAGTACCATTAAGATTTGCTAATCATATACATCCATTTCAAAAATGTTCTGAAACTCAGCAGAAATCAACATATTATTTCCTTTATTGGCACTTTCAACAGAGAAGAAAAATGGCCAGCCAGCAAACCAGAAAAGTAAGAAGGATGAACAACTGACATCTGAGGCATCTTTAGAGATGGATAGTGAAATTATTTCAGCATACTGCTATTTGCTCTGAGGCAGCTACAGAACAAAGATTAGCCACAAGTTTGCAAGTCTTTAGATCTGCCAGCAGTGTTGAAATCAGCCCAGAGCCCTGTGCTACTTTTGTCAGCATGCCCTGAGCCAAACTGGAATAGGCTGCATAGGCAGTATGTGTTAAACTAGATTTAAAAACGTGAAACCATAATGTATTGATTGAAATAAAATTAAAACTATATAATTAGATTGTGTGCATAGCAGTATTTTGGTCTTAATTTCTCTAGGATTCAAAGGCTCAGTTAAACTACTTTATGCAGGAATAACTTCTGTTATTGACCACTTAAGAGTTGCATAATAACTCATCCCATTTTAAAATAAAAGCCACTCCCTAACCCTGAAAATATTTTTTATTAGTCATTTGCAGGAAGGGTGAAAAATTATACCCATCTTCTATCACAAGACAAAATATGGACGAAACTCCCTCACAAAAAGAGAGTTAACTGAAATCCAACATAAATAGATATAATTGATTTCCCAAGCTGACACTGTATTGTAAATTATTTACAACATATAAATAGGTGCAACACTACTCCAAGTCCATTGAAAAAAACCAAAATGGCATCACACAAGAAAAATGGCCCAGCATAGCTTTCTCTTACCCACACTACGACTGAATGAATGAAATGCAAGAGGAGATGTGCCAAGTTACTTGATACTTGCTAGTCAGCTTAATCAGATACTCTCAGTTTCCTGCAGGATGGATAACAAACACTGCTCTGCTGCTTGCTGCACACCACGTCTACTAACATATTTTCTGAGGTACAATGATCCTAAAAACTTCTGTGCATCTAACAACACAAGGGGTCTGGAGCCACAAAAATCTGACATAATGTAAGAGAAGGAAATTTAAATAAAAATAATATGTTACAAGATATCATACAGGGATAGTGGAGAGAAAGTAAATTATAAGGTTACGATGACAGATATCTGAGTTCCTTCATAGTAATCCTACCATGTCAAAACCTGACTTTGTGCTCCTGACTGCCCTCCACCCTCATTTTCAAAAAACAGCTCAGAAGTTTAGAAGACTATATGAATACTTTAAATAAATAATTTCTTAAATCTTCTCTGAAGTGTTGACTCAAAATCAGAAAGCTATTTTGTATTCAACATATTGAGCATAGAATTAGGAGTTCCATTCCTAATTATGACACACATTTCTCTGTGAAGACAGATTAGAAAAGCAAGGCATGAGCAAGGCCATTGCCATGAACATATGCGATTTAATGAAAAATACACAATGCTTCAATGTTATTGAGAATACTTTTAACCCTTTTTTTTTTGTTGTTCAGGGAGATGTATGTAAGAGAGCTATTTACTTCCACAGCAAGCTGACAGAAAAGCTTATCTTGTACCTCATTATATCAATAACATGTTATTAATTTTCAGTCTAAGTTTATTCATACATTAGCAACGTTATGTATTTTACTAATAAGAGGCTCAATTGCTTCATCCAGCTAAAGTTTTCATCCATTAAATATTTGCATTATTAGAGTCAGCTGGAAAGAGTTTTTTCTTTAATGAGAATAAATAGGGAAAAAACCAACAGGGACGGAGAGGACATGAGAAACAAGAGACCATTAATGCTAAATCACCTGCCTCCCATGTTTACCCTTTACTGAAATTCTTTATTCCCTGCCCAAGTTATACCGGGGGAAAAAAAAAAAAAAAAAGCATTTTTGTCTCAGTCATCCTCCCTCCAAAAGGCTGAACAAATAAATACTGAAAAAAAAAAGCCATCAGATTTTTCTGACATCCCATCAAGAAAGAAAGAAAAAAAAGTATTCTGTCCTTCTAGAGTATTTCCCTCCTAACTGCCAAGAGTTAAGGCTTTACTAAGCCACAGCTATCATCCATGACATGAATTTCCTATTTTCACTGTCTTCAGTAACAAGCCTTTAGTAAAAGAAGAAACTAAAGCACAGATACTAGTATTCAGTCTAGGAAAAAAGGTTGGCATTTTTCAACCTCAAAATCAGCTTTCAGATTACTTCCAAAAATAACCAATTCTTAGAAATCTATCCTTTTCAATAATGAATTTTCCCTCAAAAGTAACATGAATTTCAAATAATTCACATTTTTTCAAATTCTAGTCATTCTCATTCCCTCTTCACCATTAATTTTCTTACAGTTTCAAAATGTCAGCTTGAAGGATGTGATTCACTGCACACAAAGCACTACTGAGCTTCTTTTTCCAAAAGGAAAATTCCCTCAGAATCTTTATTGACTTCATTTTCCACTCTTCTATAGTCTCTCATTCCCCTTAAATTCCCATCCATTGGAAAAAAGAAAAAGAAGCAAAATAACAACAGGATTAAAAAAAAATTTTTGAAAGGTTGTCAGAAAACTTTTTTACTAAAAGACTTGCATGGATGGTACTTAATTTTATCTATTCCTCTTCTAACACTGATCTTGAAAATACTGGGAAGACCCTAATAGAAACAGTGCCCACTGTGTAATTTTATCTATTAATTTTTCTTTCAATAGCCAATGTTCAAGGTATTTTTAGAAAAGACTGATTACTTTAACTTTGCAGAATCACAGAAGCAAAAAAAATTATTTTCAGTATCTAATACCCCAGAAACACTTATAATCTATTTGGTAATATAGAATACTTAGGTCTTATTTCTTTAATCATTCTGTCTCCTGAAGATCACTTTGTCTTATGTCTGGGTGTCTCTGACTCCTTTCTTCTCCCTCTCTTGGGCCTCACACTACCCACGGCCCCTCTTTGCTCTTCACAGGACCAAAGAAAAAGTCTGAGGGCAGAGTATATTTTTTCCTAGGCAAGCTCAAACCAGACCTCTTGCAACACAGAACTCAACCTCAAGGTACAAGAATACATTTGCTTCCCTTGTCATCACAGGAACATGCTGTACAGAAACCACAGTCCCATGACTTGGAGCACATCTCAACCAAGAAGCTCTGAGATGATTCTCTCCACAGAGTATCTGGAACTTGAAACTACATTCCTGACTGCTGCTTCCCATTTCCTTGTCCCCATGCAAACTCAAATCCAACCGATCCCATTGTGCCTTACTCTCACTTTCCTCTTGATTTTTCATGCAGTCTCTGCCTTTCACCCTACTTGCTATCAGAACAGAATGATGCTTGGTTTCACCTCTACACTGGGTACACATCATTCTACTTCTACTCAAAGGCAGGATGCAAATTCAACTGGGAAGGAAAAAAAAATAAAAATAGAGTGCTTAGTGAAATGCTGATTCTCCCTCTCTCTTCTTAATCCTGCCAGCAGTAATAAGAGAGAGGAAAGCCAGTTTCACTGATGGAAGATACTTGTCATACCAGGAAAGTTGTTTCTTTGTTTTATAAATATTTATATATAAACAGTAGTGTTTTCAGTATCAGAATCACAGTTTGAAGAAAAAATAATTCACCATTAACTTTGTCCCCAGATATGTCCAGATTCCAGAAGAAAAAAAAACCAAACACCTGAATCCAAATGCTTCTTGAAGAAAAAACACATGAAAACAACCATACTTGTCTTTCTGTGACAGTCTTTGGATATTCTGCTCAGTGCTTCAGTTCATTAATAGCATTTATTCTGAGCTCCATTTTTTAAAGACTTAGGATGAAAGTAGTATCTTACTTACTTTGTGTTTCTGACGAGAGGTGCACTTCCCAGTTTAAAACAGATCTTTTCCCCTCCACAAGTTGTTTGCCTCAAAGAAAAGCTTTCTGCCAGATCAAATCCTGTGAAATATGATACAGTGACTAAGTTTATTTAATGGATTTAAAACAGAAAACAAAAACACAACAGGGGTTAATACTGACTTTTAGCATGTTTGGTAACTTTCTGGAGTATGGACTGACAACTCTATTTTGAAAACCAGCACTTTAAGTCAAAGAAACATCCAATATACATTTCATTGACAGAGAAACTATCAGTGCAAAACTCAGTATATAGCTTCAAATCTGAGAAATGTATTCATTATTTCCAACTATCATCTGAACTGACAAGAATGAAAAATGTTTGGGGACAACAAGGGAAATGAGTATGGCTGCAGAACTTGAGCAAATACTTTCCAAGAACAATGTGTTCTGATTTTAATGCCACCTTCCTAACAACAGCAGCATTTGGAACACAGGGACTCATTCTGCCCTGTCCTTTCAATTTTAAAGCCAGCTTTAATCAGACTATGATTACATCCACTACTAGCCAATGAATGTAGATATCAATATTAACACAGTCATTTACCTAAAATACCAAGGCTGTCTCTGTTGGTTTGCTTGAGATGATGAACAACAGTTTTCATCAAAGGACACACAGCACCTTCAAGAGAATACAGTTTAGTATCTATCATAAAACTTTGCAAAATAAAAACAAATAAGAATTGTCATCACAGCAATAGTAATATTAACAGGAATGTTTCTTTAGTTTCTTCAGGATATGTAAAGCAGCAATAAATCACAACATTTAAATAAGATGATATTTTAGATATCATACTACGCTTCTAGTAATACAGGTAGATACACATTTTATCAATTTTTAATTAAGCTTTTTATGACCAAAGCTTACACAAAGACTATAACCAAAAGAAACCCACTAAATTCTTACAAAGGTCTTTCAAACTGCAATATTCTATAAAGTTAGAACATCTGCTCTAAGGTGTTTTTTCATTTATTTCTGCTATCCTATTAGAAAATATCTTTTTTCCCCCATTAATGGACATGAAACAATTAAGTATAAATGTTTAAGTACTGTGACAATAGAATTTTTTTACTTCACTGGATATTAATTTCAGAAATTGGATTGATAAAGGTATTATCATATCATATTATAAACAATGTAAGCAATCTGTATAATCAAATCTAGACCAAAGTATTCAGGTAAACAAGTAGAACATTCTAAAATCTATGGTAAATTCTTCAGTTAAATCTAACTGAATGCTGAAATCAAGCACTGTGTTATTAATATGCAGTATCTTACTTGCATTAAGCCCTTTATTTTTTATTTTTTTTTTTACACATAAAAAGGAATACACACTTTTAAGCACATAGAGAGAGATGTCACTTTTGTGCATGGATCAACAACAGGGCTCGCTCTTCAAAAAACTCTTCAAATAGCTCTGCTAAGCCCTAATAAAACTATCAGAAGGAAGATGACATGCAGGACTTGCCCTTATCAAGGTGCTTACCCAGGACAGAAATCCAAAAAGGTAGGCAATTTATGTCTGAAGCTGCTGATCAGTAAAGGTTGAGGGGGTTTCTGAACTGCCAGTTCAATGAAAAAAGTAAGAAGGAACATACTACCATTAACCTCGAGATCAACTATATTGGAAGAACTATTTCTAATGCTAAGAAAATGTATTCTTTCCTTCATATATACATCAATACGTGTATACAACTCATTTACACAGGTAAAGTTTCCTTACAAATGAGATGAAGCATATGCATTAAAACCAACAGCAACTGCCACTGTAAATGCCCTTTCCTCAGAAAAGACATAGAACTGAAAAGAATATTCATGTTGAAATCTCTGAAACTCTAATGAAATCTTTCACCATTCCTGGTTTGTGGGGATGTTTATGCAGTGTGAAAAGTACTCATTGGAATTACATATTAACATGGTAACTTCAATGCACCATTTGATAAATGCACACACTACATGGGACAGAAACAGGCTCACCTCAGATACCTGATTTTATCTTGAACTGCAGTAGTAAGCTCTAGAGAACCTGGGACACAACTGTGCTCCTTTTTTCTTTTTTTCAGCATTAACTTACATGGGGGCTGAATAGCAAAAGACCAGTGAGTTTAGCTTATTCCTTCAGCCACTTTCTTCCAAGCCCAAATAAAGTCTCAAGTCTTAATTTCTGTGTTATTGATATTATAGCAACAATTCCTCACATGCCAAAGACTGGACTGTGGACCTATTTTTATCGGTGGTGTAACAGTCACAACATAGACAGGCTATAAAAGTGTTATTTATTTGGTTGTACTCCATATCCCTGGAAGAACTGAAAGGGTTACTAGGAATTAAGGATTAAGGGCTGGATTTGATAATCTCAGAGATCCCTTCCAACCCAGATGATTCTGTGATTCTTGTTCTGTTTCATACTGCTATTCACTCCTTTAGATGAGTGCTGCTGTTTTTACCACAGAGTTAAGGCAAAACTCTAACAGATTAAACCAGAAACCTCTCCATACCAAGACTGTCAACTTTCATTTCAGTGGATTGTTGAAAATTCTTTCTAGTTGCAGCTTTTACAGTCAAAATGTCAGCCTCTTCCAAAATTTTTAGTACTGTTGGCAGATCTTTAAATTTCCTTTGGCCCGAGACAAAATAGGCAGTTTACACATTCAGCCCACAGGTAGCTGACTTACATCTACATGAAGACATTCAGGAAAGAAAACAGGACAAGACAAAGCCTTACCACTAATCCAAGCATGGAAACCATGCACCTACCCACTCTGTTAGAATACATTATTGTAAAATTAATGGAGCAGGAAAAAGAACAAGCTTACATTTATACACTAGATTGCTCTGCACATGATAAAAAAGGGTCTGTCTGGTTTGAAGTCGTCAATTCAAGTAAAAATGGTGATTTAAAAGCTGAAGTTAACATACACATAAATTAATGAGATCACCTATTCATAGGAAAAATTAAAGACCTTAATACTTAGAAATGAATGAGCTCCACATAAGAGCTTACTACTATAAAATCAACCTAATTATTTTGAAAAGAGGTATTAATACAGATAAGGACTTATGTCGCAGATCACTGATCTTCTCTCCAATAAGATGCTAAAAGAATTTTTTGTTTGTTTTCTAATGGCATTAGGCAAAAAAAATAAAGTAAAACATTGCATCTAGACTTATCTGCTGCAACATGTAATGACAAGCTCTGAATTCCTAGAATGATCAGGGCACCTGTTGAAGCACACTGCAGCTTCCATCTAGGCCTCATGCCCAGTTTTCTTTTCGTGCAAATGAGGACAGACAGGATTCTGGTGCATGCTTCAGTCTCACTCTTACAGATATCTGTTGTGTGCACTTCCTGACTCGGAACTGTAGCTTCCAAGAGGCACTCATGGCTCCTCCAAGGAGCATAACCTGTAATGGCTAGATTAATCTTCACAAGCTGCTCCTTAAACTTCACATGCAGGTGAAGCTTTCAGCTGCCATTTAACACCACAAAGAGGTACACTGCAAGGGTTCTAAATTTTCCATCAGTAAAAGCAGGACCTGCCAAAAAAACATGGCCAAACAGCAAAGCCCCAACTAATATATACCCTTATTCTATGCTGGACTCACGCTTCAGTCAGAAACCTGTATCAGATAGGATTTGTCTCCTGCTCTTAATGGATCGGACTTAATAAATACAAATGCATAGGGAACCTCTTCAGATTGTGTGACATACCTGCAAAGTGTCAGCAACCACATCCAATGAGTCAAAGTTCTTTTTACTGAAGATAAGCAGACCCATCAGGCCTACTTTCCAACAGGACCACAAATTCAGATTTCCTACCTATCTGTAGTCTCATGCAGAGAGGTGCAAGAAAAATCAGATGTAATTTATTTTCCTTTTCTATTCTGCAAGCCACATTATAGTACATTGAATATATATGTTAATTAAGAAAGGGTGGGAAGAGGAATGAAAGAAACTGAATCTACAGTTTTATTGATTTAGGAAAGAAATCTACTCGAAGTTCGGTGGCTATTATGACCATTAGGTAAATAACAAGACAGCTGTGGCAGGCAGGATTAAGAAATCCATACCAATAAAGAATAAGTACTAAGTTGTTCATACTAGACCCTGGAGAACTGTATTCTCCCATGAGTAAGAGTAGATAGTGAAAAAAACAAGACTTCACATCACAAGTAAGTATTTTTGCTACAGAAGTTGATGTGAGGTTTTTTGCCTTTTTTTTTTTCCTCTGCTTTTCAGTTCAAAAAGTGGGTTGATCTAGTTTACAGGCTTCACAATGTGAGAACATTTATAACAGGGTGTTCTCCTTTGTAGTCTCAGGTCTCTGTTATGTGCTGCTTACTTACTAGCTGAAGTGGCTTTCCACAATGTGCAGGCTTTCAGATAACTACAGCTTCTTAAATTCACTGCTAAAGAAGACTTAGTATTCAACAAGTCAAGGAATTTGAGATTCCAGGGTGGCAGGGTTGTTTAAACACTGCAATGCTAACAACAGTTTGTGGATCCAATCTTAAATATTCAGAATTAAATATATTAATACATTGTATGTGGGAATTACCATAGAGTCGTTATCTTGATTTTGAAAAGTATCAAGCTGTACTAAAACACGAAAAGCAAAAAGCTGAACTGACTTGAATACCTAAAACTCCTCACTGTATTTGGTTTGAAGTGCCTATCTCAAACTGTGATCTAGATCCAATACTTTTCACAACATTCCAAGTCAAAAGGCAAAGGAAATTCACCATGCCTGACAGCCCTAGGATTTTGTTTATACATTTTTCATGGGTTAGCAAGTGACTTTGAAAAACAGTAATTTTAAATGAAAGTTGAAAAAGCAGCAATGATCTGGGAAAGAGATGAAGTATTAATATTCTTAATATGACATGGAATGGTTGAATGGTTCATGTGTCACTACATGTGTCAAGAGCTTATATCCACGCTCCAAACCCAGATGTTCCTAAAATAAAAAAATGTAAGTTGACAGCATGAAAAAAATATTATTGAAAATAAAAAACATGACTGTGGAGAACTCCTGAACCTTCTCACTCAGATTTTTTTTTTCATATATATATATATATATATATGGAAACTCCTTAAAAGTGAGTGATTCCTTCTGAGGAATGATTAGCACATCAAAATTTCTGGACAACTGAGAACTGAAAGAAATCCCTGATGTGTGAATCTGGCACACAAAGCCTAAGGAAGACTGCCCAAAGAAGAGCCAGCATACTCTATCAGTGACATTTTTTTCCAATACTGGTAATAATTTATCACAATATTGACCTAACAAATAAGTCCCAAAGCATATTCAGAATTCCAGCTCAAAAAGCTCTTCCCTCCATAGTCACACAAGTTAATACATTCTCTTGCACGAGATTTCCTTCCCTTAACATACTTCTCCTCCTCCCCTGCCTTCAAATTAACTTTAATTTTCATTTTTTTCTGCATTTGAAGTCCAAGGATGTAAATGCACTAATCCAAGGCCCTATCTAAATGAGCTTTTCTAGATAAGCTTTCATAGGCATAATGAGAAATAAATGCTATGCACTTGTTGCTAAAGGAAGAAAACCAATAGGATTGCCTAGGCAGATGAGGAAGGACAGATTCTGACACAAACATAAGTGGTGCATGGCAAAGGACAAAGGCACAGGAATGAAAGAAGAGAACACATTTCCAAATTGTAACATTGTGTTCTCTTCTTGAAGAGAACACATTTCCAAGTTGTAAGAGATTCATATGCATACAAGTAATCAAACTTGAAGTAGACAAATTTGCAACACTAAATACCTGGTTCAGATTAATGGGGTAGAGTAGCAAAAGGCTTGCAGACACACCTGTGCCTCTTACTGCTGCACCAACACAGGGGGAATTCTTTCTCAGCTTCTGCTTTCTGAACTATAACTTGCATTTCTTTTTTTGGATGGGAACCATCCCTTCAGTCCCTAAAAGGGTTTCTTCCCTGTTATCAGCTTGCGGCTTCACTCTGAGCCTATTTCCTGCTCTTGGCAGAGCTGCTCAAGCTGGCAGCTATCTATTTCTTATTCTTCACAATCTGCCCATATCACCTCAGACCAAAGGCAAAAGCCTCTCCCAATTGCACACCACCAGTTATTCTTGAGAGAGATTCTATTCATCTTCCCAATGTGTAATATATAATCCATTTGTGGCAATCAGGAGAGGGAGAACTGCAACTTCCCTGCTAGCTGCCTTGCCACAGATTTCTAACACAAAGTAATAGAGATTCTAACACTGTAATATACAGTCCAGATACACTGTTTATTAGCAGCTCAGTGCATACCTCATCTTCTGTGACTGGTTCACCTTTTACTAAGACATTTTTTTCATTAGGAAAATAAAGAATACAAAAAGAAAAAAGAGACAATGCTACCTGGCATTTTGTTTTAAAGATGTTCAAGTTTCTGTTTATTCATTTCTATTGTTAGGCATTCTTCTGCATTCACACTCTTTTAGAACTTTTAAAACTTCCCTTCTGCAATCCACTATCTAGCAATGACAATGAAGAGAACATGTTTTCCTTCTTTCAGAGGGCTAAAGAGAAGGATTGTACAGCTATGATATAGGTCTACTCTCTCACAAGGGTTAAGAATAATTTATTAGTAGAGCACTTAGCTCCAATGCCATAAAAACGTAAGGCAAAAAAGTCTTTGATTTAAATTCAGGTTCTTCACAATGTGTTCTTACATAAGAGCTCACGTACTACACTGATTATTTATTAAATATTACTACTTATTGGTTTTCCGGGAGCAGTAAAAGGATTATTATCCTAGTCAATGACTTTTAAATTTCTTGGACTCACCTTTTAAATGTTTTGTGAAGATTCAAAAATGTTGTATAACTTTTGTCTTTTACCAAGTTGCTAGATAAATAGCAATACTAAAAACAAGTTTAATTTTCTGAAAATAATAATGAAAAAGCCTTTTTATTTCTATTTAAATAGCAGCAAGCATCTTCTCCTTGCTAATAATGGAAGAAAAATTCTAGAAAGCTTAGGTACCTGTTGAGGCTGAGCAATTCAACAAAACTGACAATTCCTTATTCTACAAGCACACATGATGTGCCTTAGAGACAGAATTTATCACCCTGGAGAATCAATGTAGAATTTAGGCGAGGGGGCTAGATAACATGTGGAGAATAAGAAATACAAGAAAAACTTGAGAAGACAAGCTAACAGCTTTCACTTTAAACAACATCACTATATTCCCTTCCCCTGTTTTCTCAGGCACAAGGTTTTGCCTAGATGCATGTGTGAAACATATGACCTGGTCTGGGGATAAGGTCTAGGTGAGGTTAACACGAACATCATGTTGTTCAGGTCAATGTGACTACTGACCTTCTGTAATAAAGCCACATGATTTTGTTCATAAAACTTTTTGAACTTCTGATTTAGAAACCTGTTTTGTACAGTACACTGAAAAAGTGCAAAACAACTCCTATCAGCTGCTTCCAAATATAAATCTTTGAAGCACAGCAAACAGAAATGCTACTTTGAAACTGCTTCAAACTTAACCTTTTTTTAAAAAAAAATATAACAAAAAAATATTTTATTTCATCTGCTTATACTGCTTATTTTCCTTGTATTTTCATTATTTGTCCAGTACTGAAATTTATGCCTTTGGTCAATGACAGGAAAGAAAAATTGAAGTACCTGTCTGGTCACTGACAGCTACAGAAGTAGAAACAGGAAGGAGGAGGAAGACTGCCATACAAAGCCAAGCTATGCAGGATCCAACGTACTTCATCTCCTCCTGGACACATGTGAACAATCAGCTACAAATCTGAAAGAGAAGATAATCATATTCAGACCAGTCTCTTATGCTTTTCCTGTCACCCCGTCAAAATAAAAATACAAATAATTTCTTAACTGTAAAGAGGAAGTCACTAGTCACACACACTAAACATCATTTATTTGTTGTAAGGAGCTATAGAGACATGTAAATTTAGAAATAAATGACAATATTCTTTTAAGTTCTTTATTATACTCAGAAGTAACATCTGAGAAATATTAAAGCAGAAATATTAGTTGTAAAGGCACTAAATTTTAATTTCATTTGTAATGACTTTATTTTTCTCCCAAGTTTTCATTTTCAATACATTACCTAAACCGGTGTCACAACACTGCCAGTGACTGCTGTAGTACTACTCCTCTTCAAATCAAACAAGGACAAGAGGCAATTGTTTCAGTTTATGTGCAAAAGAAACAATTTTTCTCTGCCTTGCAAAATACATAAATGCCTAGAGCAGACTGTATTGAGTTTACAGTTTAAATCTCACAAAAATACAGTCTGGCTCCAACAGCATTATCTTTTGTCTTCTAAAAGAGAGCATGAGCTTTTCTTCTACGCTGACTGCAATGTATAGATACATGTTAATTTAGTGAAACACAGAAAACAACAAATATTTTTCTAATCACAATTTCTGTAAGAAAAACAAATCACATACCTAAGGTGAAATTTTGATAATTATTTTTGCAAGGCACCTTATTCATCATCAGAGCTATTCTGCCAGTCACATGTACTGACAGCAACTACACCATCATTAACTTCTCCAGCCTCCCCAACAGCAGCAAAGTGAATTCATGTTCAAATAACATTATCATTTAATTTCCTGCACCTGCTTTACAAGCAGGCATCAGTAAATCACTAGAGCTGTCGCTCCAGAGGTCTCATTTTTCTGAAGGGCTCTTGCCAATTAAATCACTAACACCGCCACCCCCTCGCTGCCACCGCACCCCGGGGCTCGGGTCCTCTCCCGCTGGCTGTTCCGGGAGCCTCCGCCCGGGTGCTACCCGAGCCCCGGTAACTCGGGCTGCAACACGGCAGTACCGAGAGTTTAAATTCCTCCGGGACTGAGTTGGGTTTGCTGAGGGAAGGGTTTAAAACACCCGGAGGGTTAGCAAACGGTAAGGCAAGCCGCAGCTCGGTCGGTGGGCAGCGAGGAGGCGGCTCGGGCAGCTTCCCCCTTAGCCTGGCTGTCCCAGCCCCTCTCTCCCCGCTGCTGGGCCCCGCACCTCCACCCACCACCCACCGCCCCGCGCCCCGGGTTTGGCCGCCCCGTCTCTACGGAACCTGCCTGCGGCGCCGGGCAGCGGCTGCCCCCGGCGAGTCGAGCCGAGCCGAGGCAGGGGGCAGGCACCCGCCGCCGCTTCCTCAGCAGAGCCCCGGGGCGGAGCGGGGCCGGGAATCCTCTGGGGACGGCGACGGCTGCTGCAGCCGCGCTGCCGGGGAGGGAGATAAGGAGGGAGAGAGGTAAGGAGGGAGGAAGGGAAGGAGAGGTAGGGAGAGAGGGAGCCCTCTGCCGCCGGGCGCCGCGGCGGGGGCGGGCAGGTGAGGGGGCCGCAGGGCAGGGAGAAGCGCGGTGGCTCCGGGACAGCGAGGGCAGCGCTGGCGGCAGCCTGGCGGGGACGTGCGCCTCCGGTTCGGCATCACCGGGGTTTGCCGGTTTCCCCCGTCCCGCCCGTGCCGCGGCTCCCAGGAATGTTTCAGCGAACTGGATGTGGTCCACTCGATACGCGTGGTCATGAGAATGAAACACACTAAGGGAATTTTTTACATGTATATAGATGCATGCGATTAGTAATTATGCCCAGCACTGTGGCATTTTGCAACAGTTTAACCAGTTCCCTAAATTACTGCGAATTTAGTAGGATTGTTTTCATTATCATATCAGCATGTGCCTTCATGACCTACCAATATACACAATGTATTTACACAGTCATGAACGAATCCTAGAGGACAGGGTAATTACAGTATATTTAAAGCTCACTGTGTGCATCGTGGACGCAGTTAATATTAACAGGCAAAATCTGTGATAAACTTAGCTGGCAATTTTTGTGAAAAAAAAAAAAAAGCAAAAAAGCAGGAATATTATAACGTATGTTCACATGAGACATATTTAGACAACTGACTACAAATAATGAGTTGCTTACCTTTAATTTTAATATGTCACCCAGAAGGATCGAAAATGCCTGTACAGAGCTGCTGTAGTGCTGAGGAGTTGGTGGAGCGAGTCTCTAAAGAGTGGTAGAGGGGGATACAGCTCTGTCCTTATTAGTCTCACACAGCGTGACCCTCCCACCCAGTGAGCACAGAGACTCTGCAAGAAAGGACAAACAGACACCCAGACACAGATTTTGCATAATCATACTTTTACATCCCAAGTCCAGTAACAATATAAAAAATGTGGTTTTTTTCTCTCCCTTCGCGCCCCCCCATTTAAAAAAAAAACAAAACAAAACACAACAAAAACCAGCAACACTCCCTTCCCCAAAAAAAAAACCTAAAACCAACCAAAACCAAAACACAAAACAACAGAAAAAAGCAGTTCCATAAATTAAATTGCCAGAGCATGGATGCATGAATGACAGTATCTAGTTTCTAGCTGTAAAGAGTCAATTCTGTACATTAGCAAAAAGAAATTAGATTTTATCATTTAAGTGTAAGCCCACACTATTAATTTTATATATTTTATCATAAATTTAAAATCAGTTAAACAAGTAACCATGAGAGTGGGCCTATTTATGGCACAGATGCAGCAAAGCACAGATTTCTGACACTTGTTTTGCCTTTAAAAATCTATCATTTACAAACCTGAATGTTCTCGTGCTGTACTATCATCTGCGATGAAATGGCGAGATTGAGCACTACCATTGGCTCTCAGCTGAATGTGTGAAACTGCACTTTTCTCAGGTTCTCCAAGTGTGCCTGAGGCAGTTTTCTGCACAGCATTTTAAAGATGGAAAGCTGATAGAAGCACAGAAAGAGTAAAATAACTAGAAATAGATACACAGAAGACAGAAAGAGTAGGACTTTAATTCAGCATCTCTCATTTGCATATACCCATGACATAGTTTATCTTTTTCTACTAGAATAATTTTGCTGAAAAGAGAAAAGTGGTGACTTATATGGATAATTATTAGCTTAACATCAATTTAGTTCAACTGGTCTTCAGTCAGAAAATTCATAGGGTTAGGTTTTTTGCTTTTTTTCACACAAAAAAGATTTCGAAAAGTGTTTCCCTCATTTCAACCAAGATAACTAGCCAGAATATCAAATAAATCATATGCAAAGACATGATTACCTTTCTGGCTTAAATTTCAAAACAGTTGTTGCTCTTCCCAACTTAGAATCAAGAGAGAAAGATGAAATTGCAGCTTACATACATGTCTGCTTGGGTGGTTTATTCCACAACTTTACCAGAGGCTTGCGGTGTAACTTTAGGCAAGTCACAATTCTCACTTGCTCATTCTGTAAATTATAGAAAGTAAAGCTGCCCTACCTTGCAGAATGAGATGTATGAGCCCAGTCCTACAGACGACAAATGATCGGAGCACTCCCTTCCCCTTCAGACTGTTCATTTGATAAAGGCTTCAGTGTTGAACTCTAATCAAGTGTTTGCAGAGTTGTCAGACTGTCAGTTGTAAGACTTTGTAAAAGCTCTGCTCCTAGAGGAGGGCATTATCATTTTTTGTTTGAAAAGGACTGCATTTCTCATTACCCTTTTAAGCTACAAAATTCTGAAAATATTTTTGTTTTACTTCATTCTACATGCCCTAAATATCTGGATTCATGTCTGTTACATAATTATACAAAGTCTTACTAATTTCAATGAATATAAGGTCTGAATTAGATAAACATTATAATTGCATAGCACTTTGCACATGCAATCAGTTCAATGCTTAAATAAATATTTCTGTCCCTTCAAGTTTCAGTATTGCTCAAAAGTCCAGATCCATACTGCTTCTTCATTTCCCATGAAGTTCATAATGAAGCATAACACTTAAACCAAGGGTGTTGTTTAAGATACTGACATTCCCAGCAGAAAATTAAAAAATACCTTATTTAAACCATGTCAGCTTCAAAACACTACATGTCCAAATGAAAGCAGCAAGTCGCAGAATTAGAAACTAGCACAACCTTCCCTGGCTAACACGTATGCTTCCTGTATTCTGGCCCAGATCTTTAATGAAACAGGATTATGCCAGTTCACATATATTAAAAGAATTACACCTATTTATACCAGCTGGAGACCTTGACATTAGAGATTGCCACTATACATATTTATGGACAACACTATTCACATCTTTTAATGTCTAGTGACGTGAAAATTTGGAACAATTGAAAACCTTCCTGTTTACAAACTTATGTCATGAGCCAAAAATCCCAGCTTCTCCCTGGGCCTCCTACAACATAAGAAACAAAGCCACAAATGGCAAAACATCTCTGGTACCATAGCAGCCTAGAAATCCTGCACTGGATGAACTGATGATATGAGCTGAAGTACCCTCAGCAAATGATGTACATGCTGTGCTATTTCTCTGCAGTAACACAGTTATCCTGCTATCTCAGAGTTCAGTTAACACTCTGACACACAAAAGACAGGATTAGACCTGGATCCAGACAAAAGCCAAGGCAACTACACCCAGAAGCAGAAAAGAGAAATTTAAGCTTGCAACTAAGCACAGAACACATTCCATCTCCAGCATTAAGGGTCAGCTGCTTCACTGAACACCTTTTACTACAACTGCAGTTGCATGCAAGATGCAGGGAAGAAGGTGAGTGAATCAGGGGGCAAAGGGACAGACTTACTTTTTCCAGAAATGTTTTTCTTCATTGCCAACACTCACTTTCAACCTTTGTTTCTTTTTCGGCATGATTAGATATCCAAAACAGCCAAGTAGCATAATTTACTCTTGTCTGTGTGGTGCTAACAGATTTGCCTCCATCTTGTTAGACCCACATTTTTAACTTGCATTGCTTATGTCAAGGCATATGCAGGAATAAATCTGTAAACTTTGACAAAATTCCTCAAAAGCATAAATATTCTACTTGAAAACACTATTTTTTTTAGGGAGACAATTTTCAAATGCACCACACAATTTCTGACTGAACGTAGAGCTTAGTATTTCTGTTCTGTTGTATAAGCCCTTACGTTGCATTGTTCCCTGCCAGATGATCCTTCCTGCCCTCTGCAAGACTTTCTGGTCATGACAGCCACATTCCACTGAAGCAATTAAAATATAAATGCTTTTACATACATTAGACTGAACCACAATGAACTTTGACAAAACAGAGGGAAGTTAATGGAAATTTTAACATTGATGTAAACGGGGAAAAAAATGTCACTCAAATGATGAAACTCTAGCAAAAACTGCACCAAAGAGGAATTATTTTTATGCATGTGCACACACAGGCAGCACTCCTAAGCAGCAAAGCCAACAGAAAAGCTGGATGTCATTTCATTTCTTCTGTACAAGAGGGAAAGAGGACAAAACCCAACTGCTGCTTCTTTTTCTGAATACTTAGAAAGCACTCAGATTTTCAGCAAAGTGGCCAAAAATAACTGTCAAAAAGATGCAGAAAGAATACTTAATGTTATAGTTCTGCAGTATTAGTTTTCTTGGCTCAGACACTTTCTCCTCTTTGACACTTTATAACATGTCCTAAAATAGCCAAACATTATAATAAATATGACACAGCAACAAAAAAGGTCAGTACTTCATGTCCAGTTCCAATGCCACTGATAATTCCAATCTCAAAAATATAATGTGGAGTAGTATCCCTTGCAGTTTTTAGTTCTGTCTGGTCCTAATACATTTCATATTTTTATAATGATATTTTAATCCAAAGTATAGACATTTCAAAGAAAATAAATCAACATCTTGATATATTGTTTGTATTTACCAGTTGCAAGCACGTATACATGATACAGCAAGAGCTGTATGATATGATTTCCATGGAATTTATTACCATTCCAGAAAAACACATTTCCATGCATACATTACTCTTTAAATTCTTAGTAGTGTTAGTACAATATGCAGATAAGCACTAAAGAGAAACAATGCTAAAATTAATGGCATCAATATGTATATGTATCTAAATCTATTAAAAGGTTATTTTACATTTTCTTCCTATGGATAGACAAATGCATGTATTTAACTGTACTGCCATACTACAAACAGCTTGTCACATATTCTGTTGTTTCATGAACCACATAAAGAAAGACATCATTAAGAAAACATCCATCCTGCCTGTCACAGAGAAAAAAGGCACTGTTTGGTGGCTTTTGTACTGTACAAGAAAAAAAAATGCATGGTCCTATAGATGATTAGGGAGTAGAAAACCTGAAAGGTAATTTTCTAAACCAAGCCAAACTAGCTTGCTTTAGACTGAAGTACCCATGTGTCTTTAAATGATTGCAAATAATGAAAAGATGAAAGCTAGGTTTTGGGCAGCTGTGCAGGGTATTTGCCCGATAGTTCTGTACAGATATGCCAAAATCCTACTTGCAGTATGCAAACAGCTATAAAACAGTGACATATGCTAATTTAAAATTTATATAATGCAGATATTAGAAAAAGGATGACAAAGAGAAAAGGGAAGGTATCATCAAAATTAAAGATCCTACAAACAGACCAGGCTGTATAAACCTGTCAGGCTTAAAGGGCCTATAAACTATATTTTAGATCGAAAGGCAGAATAGTCAATGCTGGGGGTTTGGTTTTGTTTGGTTTTTTGTTTTTTTACACTTCAGAAAGACAAAGAATAGACAGTCCAAAAATGGCAGTAAAAATCCATTTTAAATTGCAGCAAATATGTCTAAGAATGTATAAGTCTCAGTATTAGCCAATGTCTCCTACTCTTGTGTCCTCTCTATCCAGCTAATTTACCCATATTTTATTTAAAGCCAGAGTACTACAACGATAAATCAATCAGGTCCAGTTACAAATATTTTCAGATTTTCAGAAAGCAACTTGTATCAATTTGCCAAGGTAAGACTGGTATATGTGATCACGAGTTTTATCAACATATCACACAATTACATTAACACATTCAGGATTCTGTGTTCACACAGAGCTATTCAACATTACATTATTTTAATGCTCAATTTCAATACTGTCAAGCAACATAAAAATGAAATAATAAAATGACAAGTGTTTTATTGATATTTATTGCTGAATAAATAAGCACAATAATCTGGGAAGTCAAATTAAGTGCATGTATAATCTCTAGCTCTGTATCGTCCTATTTTATGTGCCTTTCATCTAGGAGTAAATATTCTCAGGATTTAACCAATGTTACCCTTTTAAATCAGTGATTTCACAGATTTATGTAAATGTCTGCCTAGAGTTATCTAGTCACAAACTCAGATGCAAAGTAACTCTAAATTCAATAGTAGCTAAAGGCTTCAGCTAGATGCAAGATGGAAAAAAAAGAATCTAAGATGCTCTGAAACAGCCTACTGACCTATATATATTGTAGGTCAACATCCGACGTCACCCTGTGTATAGATGTATTTTTGGGAGCTGAGGAATTTGTGCACTACCACAAAAAGACAGTTGAAAGGCACAATCTATCAGTCTGTGTTTGCATGACTATTTGTATCTTTATGCATGGCAATTCAAATAAATTTTACTGTTTACTAGGAATGCAAAATCAAACACTAACTCTTAGAAAGGCCAACATTTAAATAAATAAAACATTCTTAAATTTAGCTGCGTAGTGTATCCAGCATTACATTTGCATCAATTTCTGAATTGTTTATTTTTGGCATGTCAGACATGGTTTGGACACCATGGATTAATTTAATTTTGGCTCAAGGCCAAAGAGTTCAGCATGAACGTGCCATTTTGACGAAGCTTGGAGTAGCTAGGAACTGCTTTGGTTTCTTCCCTTTCCTGACAAGTGAAATCCAGATATATCCTGTTGGCTATTCTAACTGCGTACTTAAGTTAATCTTGCCAATTAGTCATTGACTAATTGTTCTGGAACCGATTATTAGCTCTAGAACCAACAACATTCTAACAACTTCAAGTGGTATCCTGCAACTATTTACTGAGGCTGTGTTTTCGTGAGCGAAATTATTCAAATGCATTTAAAGTTTACATTTAAATTAGCAAATATAATCTATAGCTATTAGAGCAGTAGTGTCCAACAGACATATAGTAAAGAATGTACTTAATCATAAATCTTATGGTAGGAAAATTACCTTAGGCCAAAAATACAAATTTTACTGAAGATAACTGTATTGCTGCGATGTTATCAGGCTGTATTCCAAGAAGAATATACACTTAGGTCCTGCTCTTGCATTTACAGGGAAGATACTTTTCATGAAGATACAAAATTTTGTCTAATAAACTTGTGTTCATCCAAATCTTTGAGTATAATTATAGCTTGACTTGCCTTCAGATATATTTGGTAAGAAGTAGCTTTGGCTTTCGTATTACAACTATGAGGCCAGATTATTTATTTAAAAAAAAAAAAGAAAAAAAAAAAGAAAAAAATTCTAAGAACTCATACTGTTTTAGGTCAGACTTGCTGGCACACTGACACTGTCATCATCAACATAGACCTTGTTTCTCCTATTGCAATATTGTTGTATTTCCCAGAATTTAGAACAGAGGTTATTTTTTTAAGGAACAGGTCATAGAATCATAGAATTGGCTGGGTTGGAAGGGACCTCTGAGATCATCAAGTCCAACCCTTGATCCACTACCTCCACAGTTTCTAGACCATGGTACTGAGTGCCACATCCAGTCTCTTTTTAAATATCCCCAGGGACGGAGAATCCACTACTTCCCTGGGCAGTCCGTTCCAATGTCTGATCACCCTCTCGGTAAAGAAATTCTAATATCCAACCTAAACCTCCCCTGGCACAACTTGAGACCGTGCCCTCTTGTCTTGCTGAGAGTTGCCTGGGAAAAGAGACCAACCCCCACCTGGCTACACCCTCCTTTCAGGGAGTTGTAGAGAGTGATGAGGTCTCCTCTGAGTCTCCTCTTCTCCAGGCTGAACAGCCCCAGCTCCCTCAGCCTCACCTCATAGGGTCTGTGCTCGAGTCCCTTCACCAGCCTAGTTGCCCTCCTTTGGATCTACTCTAGGACCTCAATATCCTTCCTGAACTGACAGATCACTAGTTTTTAGAGAACTTTAAAATTTACCTCAACACAGGATTTGACTCCAAACTAGGAAAAAAGGCTGAAAGTAAATAAGCCTGTCCTTAGGAGTTAAAAAAGATAGAGAGTACTCTAACCATAGAATGCCTGTAAATAGAATACACAACAGAATACCAGAGCTTGCACCAGGCATCCATTTGTCTTTAGAACGATTTGTCTTGCCCACAGAAGTTATTTCTTGCAATCAGAGCCTAGTTTTGAATGCCAAATTAGACTAGCCTAATTCCAAACAACAAAGCTGGCAAGCCTTCTTCAGAGACATTTCTTGTACTGAGCTTTACTACATAAATCAATGGGATGTCTGAGTGTAGCCTGTGATACAGCAGGGCAAACTGCTGGAGGAATGTTCTCAGTGCACTAAGGAAGAAGCTGTCGATGTCCAAGCACACTTCCTCAGGTATGGGAGGACAAAGGATTACACACGCTCACTTGACTGGGTGTTTCTGCAGTGCCAAAATGAGGAAGTTAATGAACCAAAAGCAATTTAAATATGAGTTTAAATCCAACTTTAAGCAGTATTAGTTATCTTAGGCCAAGGGAATCACAGAACTGAGTAGTGTTCCTGTCTGCAGATGTAACCAAGCAGCGACATCTGAATGCAAGTCATGTTATATGAAGTACCTGAGATATCTCAATTGAAGGTGTAATTTCCCTTGGGAAGTCCAGATTTGGGATTAATTGTTCTTGGCAACTGTCTCTTTAGAGCGGCAGCATTCCTAACTTCAACCTGACATCTAAGTTTCTGTACTGAACCCGTGCTTGGTTAAAGGTTTTACAGAATCATTGGAGATCCAACACAAGTTTATTTAGATTTGTTTAGCAGGACCAGTACAGCTTTTATATATAGATAAGGTAGTCTTATGTACTTAGAAATATTTACATTGTTTTGTGGTTGAAAATTAACTACAAAAATGGCCTGAACTACTATAACACATTTTAAAAATTATATAAACTGTTCACAAGTATATTCAATAGTTTCAGGGAGTATAAACAGATGCAACTGCACAGATCCCCACCTTCCTTCATTTAATTACTTGGTTCTGAAGTTTTAAATGCTTCTCAGCCCATGCCATTGTCATTCTGTTAAGTTCAAACCCAGCCAAATCCTTTACCTTGCTTGCACAGAGGCAGTTTGTCTCTTAGCAGCAAGCTGTCACAGGATGAAAACCCAGACAAGGAAAAGGGGCAGTAGATGGCAAAGATTCTTTGATATTTAGTGCATGGGAGGCCAACACTTCTCAACTATGGGCACTTTGTTCCTCTTTTTATTACTTCCCCATTTTTTGTTTTTATGCACATTATTTTATTATTACTTAATGCCTAATATAGACATAAAATATCTAAAAAATAAAGCATCAAAAGAATTTAGTGATTTATTTCTACTCTGTCTCAACTTTTTATTGGTATGCCAGTCAGGGACTGAGCCAATAAGGTAAGACAAAAGAAACTAAAATTAAGTTACTAAGGCATCCTTTGACATAGAGTAGCTAAATGGGTTGAGCTGGATTCCCTTTCATCTCTTTGTTAAAGAATTACAAGCTAAACTTGATGAATCAGAAGCACTCAATCTCCTGATCTTTTGGCTTAGATGACTGTGGAAGGTAGGTTTTTTTAATATATTATAAATTTTAGAGTCCTGTAAATGTTTTCATTTAGCAATAGAGATAACACCTAATATCATTGTGGAAGTGAGCATGGTCAGTAAAGAAAAACTATATATCAAAGTGAATTAAGAATTTATCTTACCACTCTTATGTAGCCAAGACATACCCTTTTGATGCCTGAGAAATACATAATCAAGCCATAATTTCATCTTCCATATTTCAGTTGTTTTACTTTCTTTTCTCTGAAGTTAACATATTTATTAAAATGTCTTCACAGCTTTGATGCAGTTGAGAAGTGCCTTTACCATTAAAACCTGTTGATATTAAGAACAAGAACACCACAACACAGGAAAAAAATGAAAATTAGTAGATTTCACTAATAAAATAGTATGATGATAAAACCCACTGAAAAGAGCTTCATCAACTTAGTTCCCAATTAAATAACCCTGAAAACAAAGAGAAGTCACTATGGTTAACATAAAACTGGAAACTTTTTAAAACCTCTTTGGTAAATCTTAACTAGAAATTAATTTTTTTCATTCCTTTTCTTACTGCTTTTCCCTAAAGAAACTTCCTGCTACTGGACTGATAACAGTTCCATGTATGACCTTGCCCCCTGCTTTTTTAGAACAGGGTAATTTTCCTCCTGTTACCTGTGGGAGACCACAATTATTTAACTCCTCTCTAGCCTCCCACTGTAAAGAATCAGCCAAAGTGAACTAGGCAGCACAAGTAAAATGCTCCTGTCTTTCTACACATCACAGGAAGTGTTGCTAAGTTATTTAATTTAGAGTGAAATCTTGGCTTTGCTGAGGTCAGTGTCTCTCTTGCTATAAACTTCATCTGGGCCAGAATTTCACACCTGGTTTCTGTGATCTCTCTTTAGTTTCTGTAAGCTACAAGTATCAGACTTCCATCAAGCCAGGATTTCACTCCAAACAGAACGTATTACCAACATTTCCTGTCACCCTCAGGGAACTAATTATCAAGAAATATACCAGAATAACAGAGCTTGCCAGAAAGGCTTTTGTGAATCCTAGGTTGTGCTGGATATAGTGCTGAAGTGTGACTTGAACAATAACAAAGATGACAAAACTTTGTGACACAGATTTGAAAACTTATTTTTGTGAAACTGAGATTTTGCTAGCATCAAATCTGGATTATAAAAGAGTCTGTAATAGCATGCTTCAGTTAATACAGTACTTACTCTTTTTTTTTTTTTTTTAGTATAGTTGAAGTTCTTCCCACTGTCTTTTTCATCCCTTTCTAACTCTCATTGTGTTTAGGTTTCTTATTTTCCTCTCCTGCAGTGGTTGCTGGATTTCCTGATCTAGAACATCCAGACATCCACCCAGACTATTGATCGAGTCAGCTATACATTTTTCCAGCCATACTGGAAAGATAGCTGAATGCCATCAAAAAATAAATTAACAAGAAGAAACACTTGCCCATTTTTTCTGTGCATTTTGAATGAGGCTTTGTTATTATCATTGTGTTGTCAAGACTATGATCTATGGACATGACTGCATGCCAGCCAAGGTCTTGAAGTGAAGCTACCTGCATCTTATTATGGAATTTATCAAATTAAAAGATTTCTCATGTGCAAAAGTAGACATTGTAGAAGTTTTAAGAAAGCAACTCTTTAAACAGAAGAAACTAAATTCTATTGGGTGAACAAGTTTTAATTAAAAGATTTGAAAACACAGCTACCCACCATCCACTGTACCTTTGCTGGGTAAATATTTCTATTCCATTTTCCTGAAAATCTTGCAGCTTTTTGCTGCTGTGTTTCAGAGTCCACCAAGTCTCTAAGGAAGTCTTTTCATAATTGCCATCACTGAGACTTGGCCTAGGATCTTACCTTTCCTGCAGGAACCCTTCTTTTACTAAATTATTATGCTTCTCATTTGCTTTTTCTCTCCCTTTTCCAGTCTGATACTGTTAAAGCTTATCACAGGATGGTTGAGGTTGGAAGGGACATCATCTGGTCTGAACCCTCTGCTCAAGCACAGATGTCTAGAGCCAGTTGCTTAGGATCATGTCCAGAGGAGACATTTTCCATCTGAGCACACTAAACTTCTTTAAGAGTGGATTCTGCTTTCTCTCAGGGGACAACAGAGGGTCCTCTCTTGGCAGCTTGTTTCCTGCCTGTCACAACTATTTTGTCCAATTTCTTCCATAACCTAGACCACAAAATGATGTTTAGTCATTTCTGACAAGCTTGTAATTTATAGCACTTATACCTCTCTCAAATTTATATATTTGATCTAGTTTTAAATACATGAAATTATAAAAATTCTACCACATACTAGGCTAGTAGTTCCACAACATAATGATATTTTCAGGGTTTTCTTTATTTTTCCATGTTTTCCTCAATTTATCTACCTTCAGGCTTCAGCCATGGGTTATGATATGCTTTTATCTCTTAAATATCTTTATACTATCAGAAGTCTCATTTCTGTGTAGAAATGTAGGCTATTATCAACTCTTCTACTGAATAACAAAGATGGATCAAGAAGCTTTTTTTATTGTTATTCCACTATAAAGCAAAGTGGTTTGGCAATGAGGTAGGTTGATTTTTTTGGTTTGGGTTTTTTTTTTGTTTGTTGTGAGGTTGTTGTTTGGGGTTTTTTTCTGGAACAAGTCCTGCTCACTGGCATCAATTAGAAAGCACAATGCTTGGATGCTCAAAACTAACATAATGGCATAGTTATACCATCAATACCATATAAAGAAGTCGCACAGCTACATTATTGCTACTTTGTATTATTCTGTAAAACCCCGTCATTTTTAAGCCCTGTGCAGGAAGGTATCATTACCTCTCAAGTTCCACCTTTCAAAAACACTACACACCCCTCAGTAGGCTTAGCCCCTACAGCATTCGTTCCTGCAAGTGTAACTTTACTTTTTATTTCACTGTATCACCTTTTCCTGGGCAATCTAAATCACCCTAGAAAAATAGACATGTAATTATTTCCTACTCGAGGATTTTCAAGTCAGCAGTAAACTATTCACAGTATTTTTTGTAGCTGCGTAAAGCAAAGTCCTATCCTCGATTTAAAGCTGTTTTCCTAGAGGAAATGTGATAGTTTCATAGCACCAGCTGAAAAATCTCCAAACTATAAGGGAATGTTCTAAGTACTTGTAAGAGCATTAATTTTTTGAAAGTTAAAAAATTAGAATGGGGAAAAGCAGGACTGAAATGAGTTTTGAAGTTGCCTAGCAATTCCTTGTCTAACCTGTAACTTCTTTTATTTCAAAAACTATTTAATCAGTCAGTCGTTTCATTCAAGCCTGTTCTCTCTCACACTGGAAGGGATACTAAGGTCATGCTTGCAGACCTGCTTTATATACAGAAAAAGTCCAAGTTTTAACAGCAGTCATATGGAGGCCCTCAAAAATCAGTACCCATGTATCGATCCAGTTATTGTTTTGAAGAAGAAAATAGCTAGCAACGTTATCAATGCTTTAGACCTATTTAAAAATCTATCCTATGAATGTCAGGTGTGTTTAAAGAAATTGCTTGTATTTTCAACATATTGGTGTAGTGTTTTATTTGTTTGAATAACGACAAGAGTCAGAAAGACTAAAAGCCAAATGGGATAAAACCTACCTAGTGTAATTTGCAATAGCTATGGCTTCAAAGGTGATTACTGTAAGGCAGAACCTGAACTAAGATGATTGTAAATGTAACAATCATAAGATAAATGCTCATATATTGGAAAATATTTTATAAACTATAAAATACTAGAAAATATAACACACTGAGAATGTTACTTAAAAGTGCACTAAAAATAAAACTAATATCTTAAAGATTAGCAAGTTGGTGTGGTAGAAAAGTAAAAACATACATACCTGTGATCATCAGTAGAGAGACTGCAGTGGTGACTATGCCCAAACATTATGAAGCTGAACTGACACACAGTATGACAAACAAACTGAAAATAAACAACTGATGAGACTAGGTAACTGAGAGGAATTTAAGCAACATCTACAATAGAACGACTTCACCAGTTTAAGAGTACTGGTATGGTATGCTACCAAAAAAGTTGTGTAGCTATAGCAAGTCAGGTCTTGAATGCCTCCAAGGAGGGAGACTGTAACCTCTCAGGGCAACCTGCTCCACTGCTTGACTGTCCTCATGGTGAAGATATTTCTCCTTACCTCCAGTCAGAATATCTCATTTCTGCTTGTGCTCACTGCCATCCTCCCACTGTGTATTTCCAAACAGCTCTGCTTCATCTTTCTTGATAAACAACTATGTGTTGGCGGGCTACTATTAGAAGTCCTGTAGACTTTTCCATGCTGGTGAAATTCCACACCTTAAAATACCCTCTTGTAATAACAAGCATACTGGCACAAAAAACAAATTATTTGCAGAGTCTGCTTGCTCTACACCTTTTATATCACCAACACAGAACAAACAATTTGGTTACAGACTTATCTGGGTAAATATATTCAGTTCTTCTGCATGTGAAATTCAAAAGTTTTTCTTCTCTAAGTGACTGAAAACATGCTTTGTGATGTGTCTTGATGCTCTTCACCTTTACACACAGGTATGACGTGTGCATCCAATTCTTTTGAGCACTTCCTCTTCCTCTGGTTAAAGTTTGGAGACAATGAATGCATTATAGTCAAGTCTTACCTTGACTAGAGCAGAATTTCTCTTTCTTTCTTTGGCAGCTATAAGAAAGAAAATGATAACACAGTAAAGAAACAAGATTGGAAAGTTTCTTTTAATATTAGGTAAATATATGCACAAAAAACCAACAAGTATATAACTATTTAGTACCTTGTGCCTTGCATCATTTTACACAAAATTGGCACATCTCTAGTATTTAGCAGCAAAAACCACTATCTGTGTCACTTACTAAATATTTAAAAAGATCTGAAGATTTAATAATCCTGAACATTAGAATTTTTTTTTTTTTGCATTTGCTTATTAAAAAACATTATATTATTATAATGTGCTGTATTACCTATGTGGTAAGAAGGAAAAAAACCCAAAAACCAACACTTTCTCTACAGAAGATTTAAATCACATGAAACCACAATGTGAAATACATGAAGAAATAGAAGAAGATTAATCAGAATGACACTAAGAAAAACATGTACTAACTGTTCCTATAAAAGGTAAATATAAATAAGATGTAGAAAATTTAGAAATCATAACTTTCATGGCCATTAACTGGTCACGTGGCACTTTAGGTATTAAACAGAAACTTATTAGTAAGGGGTATTTTAAGACATGAATGTAGGCTTTGTGGACTGGCTTATGATAGGCATTCCATATTTCAATGGGCTGTGTCAAAAAGGGGCCAAATTCTGGCAAATGAACTGAACATTTTGATGACAAAACAAAATGGTTGCTGGAACAAAGGAATCAAAACATACACTAAGGTCTGTCAGTACCTAAGAGAGAGACTGGGTTACACAACCCCCTAGCAGCTTGTCTGCCATGCCACAAACAAGAAAGCAACAGAGACTGGAAGATGAAGATGAAAAGATCAAAATTACTAGATTTAATATGATATTCCACCTCTTTTTGAATTTCAAAGTTCATCAGAGTTCAGAATGAAAATGCTACAGTTGCAAATATGGGAAACTGTTTTAGATAAGTTAGTCATACAACAATAGAAAAAGATTTATTCTTGGATATATAACAGTGAAGAAATAGCAAAAGTTAGATATGCATTAGTTGGGCATAGCTACAGAAATGGAAATGGCACTGAATAACAGGCTTGAATGCTTTGCAAAGCAATGATGCCATCAAAAGTGACAGAACTTGGCAGAAAAAGATTTGGAACAACATATTTTAGTTTTGAAAAATTTTATTTACTTTGAAGTTGATATATACTTAACTACAAAAATTACTCATATATTACAAACCAATCCCTGAAGTTATTGCTATGCTAAAACTTCTGTGAGAATAAGAAATTTCTCCAAGGAAAGACCTGAAGTTTTGGTTTCCAGTGAGATCTCTGGCAAACCTCCAATTGATGCCAGGAGGCACGGGAACAATTTTGGAGAACTACGCAATGGGAGCCCTCTGGTGGGTAACAGGGGGAAACGCCACCGAAATGCCAATCGCCAAGAAAGACTTCTGCAAGTTAAATTGGATTTTCACATCTAAGATTGCACTGTTTTGTAATTATTAATTAGTGTATTTATCTAGATGACCTATTACAAAGTGGCGAGTTTCAACATCACGCTTCTGTAATCACCCTCTGTGTTTTTCCCCTCACTCGTCTCATGATGATTCTGTTATAACCCAAAGAAAAATGTAGTTCACTCACAGAAAAAAAAGAATGAAACAGGAAGAATATATTAAACTAAATCCTTGTCAACTACACAGGAGAAAAAGGAGTCACTATGTCATGTATCCATCTATACTTTTTATATTGCTGGGCACAGGGAACATTAAGTCTTACTAATAGCTTCAAGCCCTAGCATTCCTTTGGGTCTTAAACACACATTACACACACCAAAGCTTTCAATACTGAATAAAGACCCCAAGATTATTCCTCATTATGTATATAAACAGGCTGGCTCTGCACAGATTGCACATACTCGGCATCTTTTGACTACAGGTGTTCAAAATTTTTTTGTAATAAAATACATGGAAAGAGAGTATCTGGTTGTATCCATATTGACTGGCAACAAAATGATACATGATCCACATAGTTAAAGATCACACAAGAAATGATAGAAATTGTAGAAAGCAAAAAAAAAAATTTGCTCTTTGGTGAAGCCAAAATTACAGCTGTAACTGCAGCCACTACTGATAAAAAAGGATGAATGATAAAACTTCAAAGTCAGCAGCCATAACCTGATGCTGTTCTTCTCTGTGACACTGCTTTGTGTTACTGCCCTACTATTTATTTTCTGGAGCAATTGCTGAGAACAGCAACTTCCTCTGCATTTTCCAGACTGTTGTCTTCCACTTAAATACAGGTGCCCCATAAGTGTCATTAATCATTGACTCAGGTAGAAAGTGGCACTTGGGACCTTTCTTGCCCAACCTCCAGCTCACTCAAGGTTGCAAAAACCTATCTGGGCTATCTGCTCTACTTTTTGATTTTCCTTTTTTTTTTTTTTTTTCCCTTTTATGCAGTCAGATCCTCCTAATTCAGTTTATGTCTATCTTTCCTTCCACCAAGCATCACTGCCTCCATCACTTAGACAACCTCCCTGCCAGCCTGCTGTTAGGGCCCCAAAAGCTCTCTCTTCCGCAGGCTGCTCACCTGTTCCCTGAACTCACTCATTTATCAATGCATTTCCTGAACCAAATAAGTCAGATGAGCCACCTCCTTCTTTTTTCCAGGAAGAAAAAAGTCTTTTTTTTTTGTTTTGAAACAAAAGGGAGTGTCTGTGGTCCTTGGTACAGGTCGAAGACCTATTTTTCTGGTTAGAGATGAGGCTGTCATTCACTATAATATAAAATCATCTCTCCTGTGCTGCTAGACATCCCTGAACACTCAGGATTTTTTATGCAGTCCATATGCTAGGTTTAAATAATGTAAATGGCTTTGAATCAGTCTTCTGAGCCAGAAGAAAATCACCTTTGTCATGAAGATTACCCTCTAACTGTATCAAATTATGAAAAAGGGAGTCTTTGTTGAAGTTCTAAGAACAGGTATACTGAGGTGGACGAACTGATAGGTAATAACTGGAATGATTGAAAGACTGTGCAGCTTCCTTTGTTGACCTTTCTGTGCCAACAGCAAAGCCTCTGGAAAACAGGAAAAGTTAAAGCAGATTTCCCTGCCAATCCTGCTCATTTCTAGCACTCTGCTGCTTAGGGACTTTGAGTTTCTCTATCAGAGTGCTTAATACTGCTTGACAGACCTCTCATCCATAAATTTCTCTATTAATTTTTAACATATGTATACTCTTGGCATTTAAATAATTTTAAAGTAAGGATATCTAGGTTTTCCATTGTATGAAGAAGTTGTCTGCTGCTTGTTAATCTATTTTGTGCCCAGTTTTATTGAGATGAATGCAACCGATTGTTCCCTATTCACTGTTCCTCGTACCAGTAAGAACTTTTAAAATTTCTACCTTTTATGCTTGTTTAACATATTTCCAAGGTGAACATTACAAATTACATTTTTTTGGTTGTTTTTGGTGAACAAAGCTTATTCTATACTTTGTCTATACTCTAAACTATCTTAAATTCCATATCTTCTTTTAACAAGAACATCAAGACAGCTCACTGTTCATGAGGTATAATCATTACTTTGTTGTCTATTTCCTTCCTATTACTAATGTTACTTGCCTTTTTTACTTCCTCTTAACATTATTTTTCCAAATGTCAAACTTACCTGCAGCTTTCCCATTAAATTGAGAATGTCAGAACTTAATCAAATGTTTTGCTTTTTCTTGATCTAGTTTCTTCAGCCCATCCTGGAAAAATCTCCAAACATGTTCCTTCCAAGTTTACGTCTTGGTTGCAGTTTTCCCATGTAAAGAAGACTAAAAGTACCCCTAATAATTTAGAAAAAAAGATGCAGAAAACAGGGATTTGAATGTTCTAAAATGATCAGGCAGTCATTTCATTATTTGGCTAATATTTACTATGGAAATATCTTTTTATTTTGACTTAAAACATGAAGAAGAAAGGTTCAGAACAATACAGCAGTTAGCACTCGTTTTCATTGTGAGAACATTCACACATTTCTATTGTGGAAGCTTACATTGTTCAAATTCTTATCTGCTCACACAGAACTGTAATTTGCATACAGAACAGCTTTTAATCATTTAAAAAAAAAAGCAATAAATTGAACTTGAAGGATCCTAATTATTCTTACACTCATCATTAAAGAAAATGTTTCTGACTTACACTCTGCCTCTGAGAGAAAATCACCTCTTCTGCCCTCAGATTTTTTTAAAATTCTGTTTTTGTTGAAGAAAAAAACAACAAAATGGGAACAGAAAAGAACAGAAAAGAACTTCTATAAACATTAGAAATGGATGACCACTCAAATTGCTTCCATAGATAAATCTTACATTTCTATCTCAACTATTTATTTTTATTTAGCAGCGTGCAAATTTTTAGAACATGATCTCAATTACAAATTAAAAACCAACAAACATTTTTTCCCTTTTATTACCACAGCATTAAAACACACATCTTAAGGCACAGATTAGCTACCTTTGGCTTTGATAAAGAATTCACTAGTCCCAAATTTATTATTATTATTATTATTTTGCATATTAGAAACACTCACATTCTAGGGACTGGGCTTTAAGACTATGATCCATTTGAAGTGCATCAGTTATTGTGTCTATCAGTTATGCTATTTGATTTATAGACACTATTTTATGGGTTTTATTATTAAAAAATATCGTTAAGAATGACATAACAGACACAAAAAGTGATTTGACAAATTGAAGGAAAAGAAAGCCTACCTTTTGCCTCCAAAAATGACGATGCAGCCTTCTTGGGTTCTCTGAAGAACACCCTGCCAGAGCCAATGGGTATGTTGGGAGGAGAACCACTCTATGCTTATCTGGTGCATTTATGCTTTCCCTAAATTCCCTGTAAATATTGAGAAAACCTTTTTCCCAATTCAATGTGCCCATTTGTTTTTCCTCAGTGTGACATCATGACTTCTTTTGAAAACTCTTCTCTTCCCTATGCTTCCCAAAGAATGAACACAGCTGACTTAGAACAAGTTCATGTAAAATGAGGATTTTTATGAGGTTCATAAAACTGTGCCTTGTCCCTATTTTTTATGTAAATGTAGAGCCACTAATACAACAGTATGAAGTACTAATATTGAATAATGTTCAGCTAAACTGGTATTTCAGTGAGAAGGAACAAGGCACTGCACTGAAGCCAAGCTTCCAGCACAACTGAGGAGCTTCAAACAAAGTAACATTTTAGGATACAGAAACACTAGAAGGAGCAAAGACATAAAAGACACATCATGATACTCAGAGGAACCATAAAAAAAAAATGTCTGAGCTAATTTTGTGAATGCCTTCTAAAATATTTGATATGCAGATTAACAAATTCCAAATTTGTCCTTTTTTTGGCCCTGTATGACATAAGCAGAATTAAAATTAACACTTAATAGTGTGTAAGAAACCAAAACCATACTCCTGGTTAAATAAGGCTAAGTAATCACCAAAGTACACCTATAAAAGAAAAGATGCCTGCATTGACATAATATGGCATGAAAAAACAAACTCATAAACCTAGTGGTCTGCAGTGATGGAAAATTAATTACAGCATTAAACCAAACACAACGAATTTCAAGAAGCTACAGGGAATTTTAAAAAAAACAAACAGACAACAAACCAACCAACCAACCAAAAAAGCCAAACCAAAACAAACAGGAAAAAAAACCCCACCACAATAAAACCAAATTGGTTATTACTTCCAATGGTTAACTGCAGGTACTTGCACTGTACCAGGTCCAGTGTGTTCTATGCCACAGGGCTTACAAGTTTTACTGGATTCTAAGCCACATAACACAAAGAATAATTACACCTTCAATGACATATTCTGCCAAATACTGCTAACCCCACTACTTTCTCTTTCAACACAAGAGAGAGAGAAGAAAGAAAAGAAAGGAAAGAGAAGGAAAGAGAAGGAAAGAGAAGGAAAGAGAAGGAAAGAGAAGGAAAAGAGAAGGAAAGAGAAGGAAAGAGAAGGAAAGAGAAGGAAAGAGAAGGAAAGAGAAGGAAAGAGAAGGAAAGAGAAGGAAAGAGAAAGGAAAGAGAAGAAAGAGAAGGAAAGAGAAGGAAAGAGAAGGAAAGAGAAGGAAAGAGAAGGAAAGAGAAGGAAAGAGAAGGAAAGAGAAGGAAAGAGAAGGAAAGAGAAGGAAAGAGAGAAAGAGAGAAAAGAGAGAAAAGAGAGAAAAGAGAGAAAAGAGAAAAGAGAGAAAAGAGAGAAAAGAGAGAAAAGAGAAAAGAGAGAAAAGAGAGAAAAGAGAGAAAGAAAGAAAGAAAGAAAGAAAAGAAAGAAAGAAAAAAGAAAGAAAGAAAGAAAGAAAAGAAAGAAGAAAAGAAAGAAAGAAAGAAAGAAAGAAAGAAAGAAAGAAAGAAAGAAAGAAAGAAAAGAAAGAAAGAAAAGAAGAAAGAAAGAGAAAGAAAAAAGTAGAGTATCATAAGAGAAATTTTAAAAATATGCATTTCTATTAGCACACATGCTTTCAGCCCCCTTGAAACTTGAGGTATTATCAAGTGGTGAAACTTGCAGTTCAGTCAAGCGAGAAGGTGCACCTGCTCCCTGTTGGTATGTACACTATCCAGTTCAAGTATGATACTAATCCCTTGTCGTGGTCAAAATGAAGATGTATCTTGTTTCAGATACTTAATTTCTACAATACCACTTCTCTTCTTTCTATGTCTTTTTACTACATGAATACTTAATAACAAACTTATGGAATTTACTTTTAGGTAGTATCTGAGACGATTTTCATAGCTTGGACTTATTTCTCACTATATGTAAGAATTACTATAATGGTGCTTTGTAGATAAAGATTTTGTTTTATAAGCAATCTATATTCATAAAATTATTTTTAAGTTTCTTTTCTTTATAACGTAATATTTGCAGCCTGATTTCTCAGCAGTGTGCAACTGTCTTTCCTGGAAAGCAAGGATGGTATTTAGGGAAGGCCACTGACAAAATTGTTTATTTTTCTATACCATGACTGCTACTGCCACAATGTATATAAGTTTGAAGAACGGTAATAGCCTTCTCTTCAGCCTCACTCATTGTTTTCATTCACACATTTTCTTAATGGCCTGTAAAAATCCCAAGTTTTATATTATGTGCAATATGAGGTTTTGTTAAGCATTAACATTATCCAGCCTCACATCAAACATATGCAACAAAACCTTTACAGAAATAATTTCACTTTTTCTATAGGCCCACTTTTTATACTCCTCTCAGCCTGTGACCCCATATACTAAGCCCTACAGATGTAGTTCTTAACCACTGCCACTCTACTGCATTCACTGATCTTGCTGCACATCATGGCATCTGGATGACAAGCTTTTACTTGCAAGAGCAAAGAAGTGTGAAAAAGAACAAAGCAAATCTCTGAGCCTAGGTAGGAAAAGAGGCACATCAATTCCAGAGCACAGGGGAGAAGGACATCACAGGGAAAGCTTCTAGGCTGATGTTGTAAGCTGTGCTAGCTTAACTGGCTGTTGGAAACACAGCACTGCTGTGCACCACTGCATCCAATACCAGATCTCCTGATCATGGGGATGCTGAGCCCTACAAGTCACCACACTGCCTTTCAGCTGGGAGCAGTTACTGTGCTATGAATGAGGCCACTTCACTGGGTGGCCCGTACCACAAGTCCCTGCCTTCTCTCAAGAAATAACTTCCTACAAAAAACTATTTTTCTGTCACCCTCTTTTATTTTTGTGGTGAGATGTTTCTTCTGCACTGGTGAGCAATTGCCTCATCTCTTATCTCTTGACTCATGACCTCTCATTAACTAGTCTTAATGACCATTATGCCTTATGGAGTTGTGGTTGCTCATTTTCACTCCATGACACAAAAACACAATAGAGATTTTCAGTCTTTGCTGGTACCATCCTCAGCACATCCCTAGAAATAGCTTTGTCTGCACAACTGAACAGGCAATCTGGGGACAGAAATCAGTAAAGGAGAAAGCTAGTGTTCCTGAACAACCTAATTTTTCTTAGTTGAAGCTCAGTGAGAATAAATTAACACGTCTGCTCTTCCAGATGGGATAAGCAAACTTGTGTTAAGCAAATGAAGTAGTACAAAAATATTCCGGGTCCTATTCTGTTTTGGTCTCACAAAACCAGGTGCTTCAACAGAACCACAACAAACAAAATTTATAGTCACGTGTCCTCACTGCTTAGATTCAGGTTTTGAATTCTGTGGCCTACCTAACAGCTTGCAAGTCTAATTAGTTTTCTGACAGTTTATAAGACAAAACCCTAGAAAATGAAAATACTGTGTAGGCATAGGAACATTATTTTTCAATGCAGTAGCACAGCAGAAGGGTATAGTGGTACAGACGGATGTACAGACTTCTGGAGTAAGGGCAGGTAGACTTTGAGCACGACCAACTGTAGCTGTCCTAGATGCTGTCTACTGCGACTCTGAAAGGCAAACTTAGCCCTGGTACACCGAGAAACATATAAAGAACCTAACCTCAGAGGTGGGCATGTCAATAGACATTGTGAATACTAAGGTTTATCTGACATATATATTTGTCTGTGAGAACAGCATCAAAGAATGGTAATCTCAAGCTTCCCAGGAATAGATGAAATTTCTCACATATCACAGAAGTCAACATATCAACTGAATACTTTTTTTGACGGATTTTTACTGGATTTATTTATTTAATAATTTATCTTGATTGGAAAGGACTTTCAAGATCACCGAGCCCAACCGTTAGTCCTACACCACCCTAACCACTAAATCATCACCCGAAGTGCCACATTTACCCATTTTTGGTTTTTTTTTTTTTTGATACTTCCAGGGATGGGGACTCCACCATATACCCAGGCAACCTGTTCTAATGCTTCACTACTCTTTTAGTGAAGATTTTTTCCTAATATCTAATCTGAGCCTCCCCTGGTGCAACTTGAACCCTTTACCTCTTGTCCAATTGCTAGTTATGAGATGAGTCCCACATCTGCCTTATTACAACCTCCTTCCAGGTATCTGCAGAGAGCAATAATGTCTCTCCTCAACCTCCTCTTCTTAAGGTTTAACAGCTGAAGTGCCAGCTCTTTCAGCCTCTCCTTGTAAGGCTTCTTCTTCAGACTCCTAATTAGCATGATAGGTACATATATATATTGGCACAAGACACATGGAAAGGCTCACAATTTGAATAATAATAAAACCTAGCTTTGCTATTAAACTGTGGGGTTTTTTTCACATTTTTCCTTGTGCTTGACACCTGCAGTGTCCCACACAATAGCAAAAAACCTGAAGTTATTTATCTGAATTCTGTTTGTAGATCCTTTTTAGATAAAAACCTGGTTTTGTTAGATTCTATTTTATTATTTATCTGATTTTATTAGAATAAGGGACAAAATGTCTTAAATTCATTAACTATGAGATTAGGGAAATAAAGAAAAAATATTAAAATAGTTAGTGGTAATGTGGAACTGAACTTCCATTTTGTCTACACTGAACATAAAAACATTCTTACCATTCTGTCAGAATCTGAAGTTCTCCCTCTACACTGAACTACATTAATCATTTTACAGAGACTCATGAAAAGGATTTCACTGAAACCTTGAAAACCTTGCCTGTTACCTAGTTAACACTAGCGTAGCAGCTGCTTTTACCAAATGGGATCTGACAGAGCAATTCTAATTTCTTCAAAATTATCACTTACTGCTAGAATATATGAAGATTTTTAACAAAAGACTCAAAGATAAATTGTCTTTTTCTGCTAGTAGAAAATATATTATTTGAAGGTTTGTTTTGTCCTTTTTACTGATAGATAAATTGTGTAAACATTTAGCTGGTTGGAATGGAAGAAGTATTTTTATTACGCTGAAGTTACTCTTATGGCTCATTTACTAAAGCAAGTTAAAAATTTATATAACCATTTCAGTCAAAACAAAAAGATTTGTGGTAGGACAGAGACAGCTTTTTTTTTTTTTTTTTTTTTTTTTTACATCATCCTTCATTCTTTACTAGTTATGAGGTCTCTAGTGTTTGGCATATCAATATTTTATTGATAAAGGTATGCAATGCTGTAAAAACATAAAAGCTTTATATACTCCAAGGGCAAATTACTTTTGTTTCCCCTTGGGAATAGTTTATTTTTAATGTTGTTCTTTAAGTTTTTAATTCTTCATGGGATCTAGAGCAGTTTTGAATTATACATATTTAATAGATAAATATATTTATACATATTTAATTGTAATGACATCCATGGAAATATTTTCTATGGTGGAGTTAATACATACGCATTAATAGTAATTTATAATTATATAAAAAGAGAAATCTGAGAGTATGTATGCAATCCAGTTATCATTCAGTCCTACACAGGCAGTAAAACACTAGTCAGGGTGGGGGGTCTCCTTCCATATGTCTCACTATTTAAAAGGATAGAGCATTGATTTGCCACTTAAAGTAATTTTCTATTTCTTTAAATCACAGATACTCCAAATATTCACAAGTATTTTAGTGTTGTTTACTGAAAAATTAAACCTATTTGGTAGTAACTAGATATTTTTCAAGAACAGTCTATGTGTCCAACATTCACCATTTATAAGCCTAAGGGTTCAAAACAGAAGAAACTTGCCTGCTAGCAGCTGCAGGACTGTCATATTGTGCTTCTGTGACACTCAGATCACATGCATAAAGAGATGGGAAATGTCCTTCTGCCTTTAATTCCCTTCATTTTGAAGAGTCTGTATTAAAAAAAAATAAAATTAACATAGCAAACCCACTCACAACTTACGTACTCACTCAGTAGAACTCTTTCTGAAGTTTCTCAATTCCCACCACAGAAAAATCATGGTTCTGAAATTAATCTTCAAAGAATTTTTCACTGGACCATAGAATAATTCAGGCTGGAAGAGGTCCCAGGAAATCATCTAGTTCAAAGCACTGTCAACTATCACTTGAAACCAGGTTGTACAGGGCATTATTACCTCACTGCATTTGAAAACCTCCAAGAATGTACAACCTCTCCAGACAATCTGTTCCACTGCTGAACTGCCTCCACAGAGAAAATGTTCTCTTACACCAAGTCTGACACAGTCTTGTTTCAATTCACGTCTGTTCTCCCATCTTGAAGTGCCTGGCTTCATCTTTACAATGACCTCCCTGCAGGCACTGGCACATTGCTGATCAGTTGCATCAAAACTCATTACTCTGTCCCCTCATTACTCGGCTCCTGAGTACCGTCACTCACACCCCCTCACAGCACACAGACGCCAAGCACCAACATATGCTGTTCCAAGGCTCCCTCCCTCAAGATGTTTCTTTACTCTCTGTGAAAAGCCCACCCAAAACCCACCACCTGCCTGTAACTCAGCTCATGAGGATTGCCACCTGCTGCTGCTGCCTGCACTGCGCTTGAAGCATGTGAAAGCCAGGCATAGGTAACAGCCTCCCCTCGGCAAGCCTCAACCCCTGTGCTGCTCCTCTCATTAGAGTTCAAGCCCAACTGGATTGCCAGGAAATGCTCTTCGCCTGTCTCACCACAGTCACTGCACACACCTGCTGCCTGCACCCTCACACCAAATGGAAACCCAGTACAAGCACCTGCCTCTCTAGAATGGGACTTCCTAAACAACAGCACTTCTTCACCCTTTCTTGTGAGGCTACAAGCTTACCTGAGAAATCCACCCGTGATCAGCAATCCAAGCAGCCTGTGAATAACCACTGTGCCCTGCTTCTCCCTCCACTGCACTCACATGGAGTTAACACACGGTTAGGGATATTTGCCCTTGCAAACAACATTGCCGTCTGTGAGCCAACGCTCCCCCTCCATCTACTTACCTACAAGGTTCACAAGCTCTCCAGAGCCTCTGTCAACCTCTATGACAGTCTGAGATAACACTAAAATTTATTTTTGTTTTGGATCCACGAAACAAAGTCCAACCATAGAATGGTCGGGTGCAAGCAGATTTTATTTGACAATTGATACAGAGCCAGGCAAAAGAGGGAGAGAGGAAAAGAAGATATAAGAGAGGAAAAAAAAGTGCTAAGAAAGTAAGAAAGACTGAGAGAACGGGAGTCACCACCAGGGCTCCAGCTGTGCATCGAGTTTCCTCAAGATGGCGCTGATGCCGGAAAGGGTCCGATGCAAAACGGCGGTGGGTCAAGAGGCGATGAAACAGCCACAGCATGGACAGCCGTATATACCCCTGAGCTCCTTTTGCTCCAAAGGGACAGCTGTCACTCAGATGCCACAGAAGCCAGGGTTACTGGCATCAGAGCCATTACAGACAGGCTGCCTGCAGGGGAGCTGCCGCAGAGGGTGCAGTCCCCCGTCCCCCCCCGCAACTCATCAGTTCTTATCTCCTGCCAGGCAGCACTCCCCCTCTGTTCCAGACACCTTAGCCAGGTGCTTAACAAGCACAATCAAGGTGTCTTAATCGTGCCTGGAGGGACGACCCAGCATTGAAAGCAGGCCCTCAGAAAAGGGGATTAGTCTCCACCCAGTACTTCTTCCCGAGGAAGTATCTCCAGTATCACCCAGTATCTCTTCCCGAGGATCTTGTCACTCCCTGCTCAGTTCTGGCCAGGCCAGGTCCTCCACCCTAGCCAGGGCTATTCACTTTACAATTGCGCTTTTGAGACAATTGCGAAATCAGTGAGGTCAGACTCTAACAACCTCATTATCACTTGATTCATGAATGCTGCCACATGCTAGTGCACTCCACACTGCCCTGACAACAAAGTACAGCACATGACCCCTGCTCTATGTGGAAGCTTCCACATGACACAGGTCCGTTCTAGCAAAGCTGCAAGCTCATCTGAAATCCTACTGCCCTCAACCATCCCACACAGAGCTTGTGAGACACGTGAGACAGGTAGCTTGTGAGTGCTACCACAACACTCAGAGAAAACTGAAGCCCAGCAAAGATGTCACGGCAAGGCTGTTACACAATACACACCATCACATGCTTCTTCTCCTGAGAGTAAGAGTCCACTTGAGCACCAACTGCAGATGTCCCATATGAGAGTCACCACCCACCACTGTCTCATACATAGCCCTGATAACAAGGTTCAGCAAAGACCAAAAAAAAAAAAAAAAAAGTAGACTTTCAAAGCCACTTCACCAACAGATCCCTTCTCTTAAGGCTCTGAGCCCATGGTTTCACCTCACACTTAGTTCATGAGCACTGTTGCCACCCACACTGGTCTCACAGCTACAAGAAGCTTGCTACACCAGGGCCAAACTCCCTTTACCCCATATAGTCTTCTCACAAGGCTAAAAAATGGCCTGGATCTCAATAACCTCTTACTTAGCTCACAAGTACCTGTGCTTTCACAGCAAATTGAAATATAGCAAAAAGACCTGCTGCTTTAGGATGAGAATACTGAACCCATCACCAGCCATTGCTGCACCCTGGCAAGGTCCTTCCTGTGGCTCTGCCATGTCCTTTGTACAGACACAGATGAACTGTGCACATTTTCACCCCTGAGGCTGCTGGGCACACCAAACAGAAACCCAGCACAGCAATCTGTTCTCCAGAAGAGAGCCCCTCGGGCACTCCTGCAGATTCCCTTGCACCTGACCTGCATTAAGCACTTACAGCAAATTAAGGAAAGAGACCAGCATGTCACCTTTAAAGTGCCCCACTCCCCTCTCAAGACATGCACGCTCCCTTGAGCAAAACCCAGCCTCACACCAACTCCCCCCTCCAAGGCCACCCTCACATCTGCCATTATCCCCAGCTCTGAGGGAGACCCCCACACTGCTACCACCCTCACAGCCTGCAGCAGCGGGCACTGCTGCCCCACACCCCCTCTCAGGAGGCCCTGAGCCATCCCCAGCACTCACCACTGAACTCGGGGGCACCCCTGGCCACTTGAAAGCCTCCCAGAGGCATGGTTGCTCCCGGGTGAGGCCACCCAAAACCCTAGACAGTAAAGCTTCCCTGATACAGCCCTCCCACCCCGCCATTCCTTCCTCAGCACCTTCACAATCAAGCCAAGCACAGGGCAGAAGCTCTCCCCTGCTCACCTCACACCTCAGCCCGCCAGACCCCTCGGGCATATACCCGGTGAACACAGCCCATACCTCCCGAGCACTCCCCGAAGCTTTCTCCTGCGCAGCCCCTGCCCTCACACACTGCCCCTGAAAATGTCTCCGCCTGTGTCCACATGGGTCCGATACGCAGCTTGCACACCTGACAAAAGCCTTTAGGAAGCTGTGATATGTAGGGAAAGCTTTTGGGTACTTTTAGTGTACTTTTTTTTAGGTACCTTAGGGACTTTTTGATTATTAAAGGAAAAAGTACAATTTGCGGGGAAAAAAATCCCATAAGAGAGAAGAAATATATAGAATAAAAACAAGAGCTTACATAACACTGAGACAGTTAGAATTGGAGAAGAACATCCCTAGAGGTCAACAACCCATCCTTGAGAAACAGGCCTGTAAAATAGATGAATGGGATGGAACTCCTGGCTCACTGGGGACATCCCAGATGATTGGAAATTGGCAAATGTCATGCCAATCCACAAAAAGGGCTGGAAAGAGGACCCAAGAAACTACAGGCCCATCAGCCTGATCTCAGTGCCTGGCAGGGTCATGGAACAGATCATCCTCAGTGCAATCACACAGCACCTGCAGGATGGGCAAGGGATTAGACCCAGCCAGCATGGGTTTAGAAAAGGCAGGTCATGCCTGACCAACCTGATCTCCTTTTATGATCAGGTGACCCGACTGGTGGATGAGGGGAGGGCTGTGGATGTGGTCTACCTGGACTTCAGCAAAGCGTTTGACACCGTCTCCCACAGCATCCTCCTGAAAAAGCTGTCGGCCCGCAGCCTCGACAGGAGCACCCTGTGCTGGGTTAAGAACTGGCTGGAGGGCTGGGCCCAGAGGGTGGTGCTGAATGGGGCTGCATCCAGTTGGCAGCCAGTCACTAGTGGTGTCCCCCAGGGATCAGTGTTGGGCCCAGTTCTGTTCAATATCTTCACTGATGATTTAGATGAGGGGATTGAGTCCATCATCAGCAAATTCGCAGACGACACTAAGCTGGGGGGAAGTGTGGATCAACTGGAAGGCAGGAGGGCTCTGCAGAGGGACCTGGACAGACTGGAGAGTTGGGCTGATTCCAACGGGATGAGGTTTAACACAGCCAAGTGCCGGGTCCTGCACTTTGGCCACAACAACCCCATGGGGAGCTCCAGGCTGGGGACAGAGTGGCTGGAGAGCAGCCAGACAGAGAGGGACCTGGGAGTCTGGATTGACAGGAAGCTGAACATGAGCCAGCAGTGTGCTCAGGTGGCCAAGAAGGCCAATGGCATCCTGGCCTGTATCAGGAACAGAGTCGCCAGGGAGAGACCTGGGGAGACCTCATCGCTCTCTACAACTACCTGAAAGGAGGTTGGAGCCAGGTGGGGGTTGGTCTCTTTTGCCAGACGACTTTCAATAAGACAAGAGGGCATGGTCTTAAGTTGTGCCAGGGGAAGTTTAGGTTAGATATTAGAAATAATTTCTTCACAGAGAGAGTGATCAGGCATTGGAATGGGCTGCCCACTGAAGTAGTGGATTCTCCATCCCCGGAGATATTTAAGAAGAGACTGGATGTGGCACTCAGTGCCATGGTCTAGCAACGGTGGTTCAAGGGTTGGACTCGATGATCTCTGTGGTCCCTTCCAACCCAGCCAATTCTATGATTCTATAACTCACCTTGGTTATACTCTTGAGCAGTAGATAGAAAACACTGACGAACTGGGCATACAATAATAATGTATTATTAGCATATTAATGTATTACTAGCTTACTGAAATACCCACCCATAGACTAGAGGGACCCTTACAAACAAAAAGCCCACTGTCCTTCGAGAATGCATAGTGAAATTTTTTAACACTCCCTTTAAATTGCAATGAAGAACTGGTTAACCTATCACGTATATGAGTGACAGAATATACCAAAAGATAGTTCTCACAGGTTTCAGTGTACAAAAGTAGCCCTTGTGTTCCGGGATGGTGAGCTAGCTTTGTGGGATCCCACCCTCATCCCTTTTCTGCGCAGAACTGGAAATTAAAGGAAATATCTCGAGTCTGTGTGGATAGGTTTATTGCACACAGGGTGACCTGGCCCCGCTTTCAGGAAAACACTGTTACAAAGTAACAAGTAAAATGTTGGAAATGCTTGATATTTTAGTGCAATCTTCTCCCTTTCTCCAAACCTCCTCTTTCCTCGCCTGCTGCCCCGTCAGCAGGTAGCCCAGGGTCCGAGCATTTCCCTGCATCTGCCTGCCGGCCCCAACACGGGTAGACACAGGCGAACCCCAAGCGGGAGCAGGGCGGTCCCGCCCAGGCGCACCTGTCAGCGTCCCCTCGCCGCGGCCCATGCCGTGCGGGGCGGAGCTCACCCTGAGGCCCCTATCCCCCCACCATCCGCCCGTGCGCTTGGTAGCCGGGCGGTGCCGAACCCCCCGTAGTGAGTGGGTGGGCTCCGGACAGCGGCGGCTGCCGCCTCTCCTCACTTTACCCCTCCAGCCGCGCCTCTTTCGCTTTACAACGAGCGCGTTTACAACGCCTTTTCGCTTTACAGTGACAGTGCCTGCCTGGCGGGCCCCTGACTACCAGCCCTTCGCTGCGCCCCATAGCTGGACGAGCCAAACCGGCGCAGGAGCCACTGGCTGACAATTAAAGCAAAAGCAGTCACCCACAGACAAATGACGTCACGCTCCGGCCGCGCTGCGCAGTTGTTAAGCATGGTCACCATGGTGACGTGATGCCCGCCCCTTTTAAAACGCTCCGCCTCGGGAGGGGGTGCTGGCTGCTGTGACGGAAGCAAAGATGGCGGCGGCCACCTCTGAGCTGATGACGGGATGGTGTCTCTTCGGCCTGGCGCTGCTGGTGAGAGGCGGCTCTTTGTCGTCCGGGTCTCGGCCTGCCCGCCCGGCTGCCGCAGTCACACACCCCTTCCCCTCCCTGGGGATAGCAGCCTCCCCGCTTTCCCCTCTGCTCCTCCTTACTCGGTCCTTCGCTGTTCCAGCTCTGTGCCTCCCCCCGGCCTCCTCGCTCGGCCTGTTCCCCCTCGGCAGCTCCTGTGGTGCCCCTGTGGTGGTGGAGCCGTAGGGTAGAGCGGAGTCTGAGGGCGTGGGGCTGTCCTGCCTCCTCGCCTGGGTGATCAGCGCTGGTTGTTTGTGTGTGCAGCCGGCTTCGTGTGTGAGCGCTGCTGTTGCGGCAGCGAAGGTTCAAAGAGTGAATTGTGTGTGGTGAACATAACACTGATTCCTAAGGGCTCAGGTGAAAGGTGTGTTGATGCAGTGCCAGTAGTCAGGGCCAAGATATGGGTTCTAACTTCATGACCTTTTTGACGTTCTTATTACACAACTCATAAGTATCTTTCCCTGTGTATTTCAGGCTATTCTAATTTTCTGCTGGGTTTACGTGCGCAAGTATCAAAGTCGGCGGGAAAGTGAAGTTATTTCTACCATAACTGCTATCTTTGCATTGGCAGTTGCTCTTATCTCATCAGCGCTACTACCAGTGGACATCTTTCTGGTTTCATATATGAAAAATCAAAATGGTACATTTAAGGTATGGACTTAAAAATGCTAATTGCCCCTTCAGAAGAAGGACTTGTATTGAAAGAGAATGCTCTTGATTCTGTCGATGCTAATACCTTTTTTAGTCCCTTAGTTGTTTATGTTTAGTTTTGTTTGGGTTTTTTTTGAAAGCTGAAAACTAGTGATGGGAATACAACACTGAGCTCTGCTTGTTTGAATTAAATTTCAGTTTTCACTTCTGTTCTTTATTTTTAATACTGTAGTAATTTCCAAATGCTCATTTCTTCTACTGTGCTAAAGGGACTACGTGTACCATCCATACTTATAATGTAGAGCCTGAGTTACTGATCACTTTTTTAAAGAGGCAAAGCTGGAAAAAATGTGAGGGAGGGACATACAGTAGTACAATTTGGCTGATAGCAACTGATCTACTGTTTTTATAAACTTAAGCTGTGCAAAATGAGCTCTTAATGAGATGGGACTCACTGAGATGAGACTCACTGTAGTCTGTTCTAAGCATTATTGTAAGTATGAGTTCTTTCCCATACTTAAAGCACTGACTTTTTTACTTTTCCCAGAGTTTTCTTGAAGCAGTGACCCAGTGTTATGGTGAGGACATGACCATTAAAAACATGCCAAATGGGAACATATTAATGATTTGAATAACAAGTTAGCTTGGAGCCTGCTTGGCTGTAGTAAGAGATGATCCCATAACAAATGAGAAGCAGATGGTAAATGCCTGCACACTAGAATCAAAGACTTTGTTGCCCTCTATCCCTACTTCTAAAGGACAGCCTGAGTCCTGCCAGATCCTTGATGCTTCAGAACAAGCTTGCTGCCAATACTGTGCCTTGAGGCTGATATTTATGCAAATGCAAGTCACAAGAAGCCGTTAGATTTGAACTTTGATGTGACTTTTATTGTGTTAATCTATTCAGTGGTGCCACTGAGTGATACAGCTATTGTTAAAAGTTTCTGTCTTCAGACCTTGTTTGTTCAGAATTAAAATAGATTAGAAGATGAAAGAGTAACTTCATATGTCATGATGATATTAGCAGTTCAATGTGAATAATAAGTATTAAGAAGTATGTGGAGCCTGACTAGCTAGAGAAATAATGATATAACTAGGCCTAGCTGAAAGATGCTCACCTGTTGGCCACTCAGCATAATTTCTTGTTGCAAAGGAGTCCTGTTTTGTTAATGTATGTGTTCCCTGACTTGAAAAACAAACCTGTGAGTAGAAGGTCAAAAAGTGCTCATGTAGTCACTACAGTCTTACTTAAGTATGATAAATGAAAGGAAAATTACTGTGTTTGAAATACTTCTTGAGTTAGACTTCTTAATGGCCTTGTGCTGTGATAAGGTGAAGTGAGTAGGTTATTTTTAAATATTGTACCTGAAAGCAAGCTTTCATGCTTGTGATAGGGCTTTTATTTCTTCAAACTATCTTTGCCTATACTTTTGAAGGGTTTTGGTCCTGCTTAGTGCCTATTGTTTGTAGATGCTGCTGATAACTATTGAAATAAAATTGTTCCATACTGCCTTGCAGAAGTTAAAAGGTTGACAGTGTCTTAATATGAGATTTTGGTGGATTTTTAAAGCTTTTAACATTGTTCTGTGTAACATGTGCTGCTTTTCTGCTTCACAAGAAGAACAGATTGAATCAGTTTCACCATAAATCTAAGAAACTAGTGCCCTTCCTCTGGACCATTCTTTCTTAGAACCTCCAAGGCGCTGCATCTGATGCTGGGGTCTGAAGAGCTATGACCCTGCCAAGAATCCTTAGTTGTTTTGGAATGCCAAAGTGAGTTAAGTCTCTGCCAAATTGTTCTTCTTGGTGAATTTTTGAGGCAGAGCCAGGTAGCAGATGTGGATTTTATTCTCTGTAGGTAAAACGTTAGTTCATAAAAAAACCCTGCCAACTGGCAACTTTATTCTCTGGCAACTCATGAAATTGTTGTGTAGCCCAGCAGTGACTGTAGAGATGTCCCATTTAACACAGAGGAATGACATTCATGGCCATGGACCAGAAAGTGGGGAAGGTAAAAAATCAGATTAACTTGTGCTGTCTTTGTTTGGGGAAGTTATCTGCATAGTTTGAGTAATACATATTTGAAATTTACTAACATAAGTCACTAACTGGATACCATTGCTGTGACAAAGAAGATTGCTCAAGGATTGATTGCTCAGTGATTATGGGGAGGGAGAAAGCTCATAACTGATTTTTTCAATGTAATTATGAAAATTTTGGGGAAGCTTTGCTTTGACTTACACACTTAAGTAAATGGAAGTATCTTAACCTGCCTTTTTTTCTATCCTTATTTACATAGTAACATTATACTAATTAATTTACTTTTTATGCTTCTAATTGTATTTAAATTTTGTGAATCCTTCAACATGACTTGTGATAAGGAATAATTAAGAGTAATATCTCAATATAGGCCATCCTACTCAGGAGACAAATCCTTGCAATTTGTTGATTCCCTTACCTATAATACAATGCATTGCTGCAAGGATTTTAAAGGTGACATGATGTATGCTTGCTGAATTCCATGGAACGGAACAAAGTACAGCAAAAGTGCTTGAATTCTGCAGATCTTAAGAGAATTTGTGGTCACATTTCCTTACATCTTAAACTGCTGTTGAAGGCATTAATGAATTCTCGGCTCTGTAATCTGTTGTGCTTCTGAGGTATTTCCTGTATATATTGCAAGCTTGGGCTGTAATGGATAAAGAAGAAAACAGACTAGATCCAGGAGCTGTCTAGAGGAGTTCTTAACTGAGTCCTGGATGTGCTTGTACCATGAATTCTTATGCCTATCAATTTGATACAGTAGCAGTGCTGCCAAGAATGTCAGAGCTCTGACATTGATTAGGTAGCAGTGCTGCTTGCTTTTGAGCTGCTGTCACTAGCTCTTGAAACAGCTCAGGTGAACTGGTTACTGCTTCTGAGCTGCCAAGGGTGTGTGCATATGGATGATTTTTCAGTGAGTAAGGATTTTACTTCATTTGTTTAAATGTGGGTCTTCAGCAGCCAAGTGAAAGCTGACAGAGTAGACATACTATAAAATTGGCTTTCATTATATATTATTCTTGTGTGGAGTAATGCAGAGTTTGTGCGTTCACACATTTTTACACAATGGTGAAGTGTGTGCATCTTTGCATTTTTTAAATCTTTTAGGGAAGATAACTTACCAGTTTTAATAGTCTGTATGTATATTCCGGGTATGTTACTCTGGTCCTGTACGCTATTTTATCAACAAAATGAGAAGCAACTATGATGTTTAGAAATTCTACATCCTAGTATAAATATTATCAATAGTTTTTGGAGTTGGAGGAGAAACAGCTTTTAGGCAGTTAAGCCCTTTTGTATTTCAATTGGTAGCTACGTCTTCCTGTAAAGTATCCGTGTCACTCAAACTTCATGTGTTACTGTTGCTTTTCTTTGTTATTGTTGGTTGATGTAAGTTTTGAATGTCTCCATAGCTTGCAGGAGAGACCTTTTACTTGGAAGTAAAAAGTGCCACCTCTTCAGTTCTGGCTTTCCCTTAGGCATGATTAAAAGCAATGCATTTTCTTAGTTTCTAACACTATGCAATTTAAAGACTTCAATATTCTCTGTGTATATTAACTTACTACAATCAAATTCTTTCATGGTGTATTTTCATACAAATGCCTAGAAAGTTTTCCTTTGAAATGCTGTTATGCTTGAACCTGACAGTCTTTGCAAATTTGGCTGATTATGTACCTGACAGATACTTGACATAAGCTGTTGCTTCTGTCCCTTCTACTAAAATACCTTTTTCCTTCCTTTTTGCTAATTAGATGACAAAATGCATGTATAACTTTCTACTGAAATTCTGGTTGGGTGATAATTTATTTCAAACAGTGAACTTAACAGCTTAATGTAAAGTGGCTTACTGGGAATCTTAATATAGTAACATGAAGGAAGGTAGTGCTGATCTTTTAAGGTAAAAATGTAGTGTTTATGGTATGCCATCAAACCCCATATTTCATGGGAGTTTAGGCAGACTGCCAAAGATGATTACAAAACACTTCCCTTCCTTAAACTTCACCTTCCTCTCCTGGAGAAGAAAAACGGGATGGGACTGAAAACTTGACTTCAGCCTTCTGACTGGGTGCAATTACCAGTAGAGCTAGGGTTTTATTTTGACTTCCATTCTCTAAACAGTTCCCCAGGACTAAGTAGTACAGTTCTGGAAAACATCAACTTTTTCTAGTGTTCAAAGAAAGTATATCAATGTTATCATATTTGGACACTGTAGGGTCTAAATACTAGCATGCACAGATAGGTCTCCTGTAGTTCTGTGGTAAGATTTGATATATATTTTCCCACTACTTTCTGTTAAGAATTATGGCTTCTTGATAAGTGTATGACTTCTTTATTAGGAACTTCAGGACAACAGTCTGCCCTTTGGTGTTATGTAAAGAGCTTCACTGCCTAAGTCAGGAAGTCAAGACTTGCATAGAGTTAGTGTCTAAGCTTTACTGGTCTGCATAGTATCCAATAATCCAAATTTTTTTTTTCTAATATCTGTGTTAAGGTACTATTTTCTAAAGCTAATTTGAGTGTTGCTGACAATAAACTTGTCAGCTACAACCGAGTACAATAAAAAGCTATTTGCCATTCTTGTGTTAAGTTTTAGTCAGAGCTATTCTGTAATAGAAGTGCTCTGAGCTCTGCACACTGTCCAGTTCTGTGGCCCACAGTAGAAGACAAACATAGAGCTCTTAGAGCATGGCTACAGAAATGGTCAGAGTGGAGGAAAAAATCTCAAGTGCGCACAGGCTGAGAGAGCTGGGCTGCTTTGGGCTGGGGAAGAGAGCATTCCTCGGACACCCTGGAACAGCCTTTCAATATATGAAGAGGGCTTGTAAGAAAGATAGAGAAACACACCAGGGCCTGCAGTGACACATTAAGGTATAACAGTTTTAAACCATAAGGGTAAATTTAGACTGGAAATGAATTTTTTTTTTTAATGGTGAGGGTGGCGAGACACTGGGACAGGTTGCCCAGAGGAGTTGTGGATGACCCCTCTCTGTGTGTTCAAGGCCAGGTTGGATAAGGCTTTTATCAGCCTGGTCTAATGGAAGGTGTCAGTGCCCATAACAAGGGGGGTTTGGAGCTCAATCTTTCAGTTCTATTGCAACCCAAATTATTCTATCATGATCTTAAGATACCCTGCTATCAAGATACTGGGGGAATTAGCATAATATACTACTCAATTTTCTTTTTCATCTGTAAAATCTTCCATCTATGAAACTGCCATATGCTTATTTCTGTATGTTCACTTGTTTGCACCTTTGTCAACACTCTGTAGCCATTGTTTTCTATGTTTTCTTTTATAAGTGATTCTCTGGTAGTGTTGCCAAATGCAATAGTAGCAGGAAATGAAGTATTGTCTTGAAAGAAGTGTTTACATACTACTTGTATCTAGACTCGCATGTTTGAAAAAAAATAGATGTTTTATATATTTTAAAAAGGGCCATCTGTACAGGATCTGTTGTTCTTCCTAATTTGAAGTCCTAACAAAGTAAATTCTGTGTATCAAATTTTACTCTATCATTTCTTGTGAGTTGCATTTAGAAGACATTTACCTTGATTATCTGGCCTTTCTAGAATGTGTTCCCATAATCCAGTCTGTGGTACTATTTCTGTGACTAAATTCTGTAATGTGGATAAGAGGCTCAAGTGGGAATTACTAAAAGAGCAGCCTCAAAATCCCAATGTCATCCTTAATGATACAAACTAGTACTTTTTAAATTGAGAGATATTGACCTCAAAATGAGTGGATCCTTGACTTGATTGGGTCCCTCTGTGTATTTTCTGAAGAGTTGCAAAGCAGATGAAAACTTGTTAATTATAAAATGAAATCTAATGCTTCCAGCTGTTGAGCTGAGCAACCCATGCAGCTTAGTTCTCCATGTAGTCTTTTCTAATGTATCATGCTACTGCCAAACATATATGTTGGGCTTTATAGAACACTCATCCTGAGGATGGCTTTGTTCATGCAAGGACTTGAGTTTAAAACTTAGTGCTACTAACAGTCTACTGAAGTGCTTAGAGTCCAGAAAAAAAGGGCTGGAACTGCAAAGAACCTTCTTCTTGTAATCTTACCTTGTCTTTCACAAAACATTTTGAAATACTCTTGAGATTGAGCTTCAGACTCAGTAACTGCATTTTTGTAAAAAAAGTATTGAGTGCCATTAAATGCTAAACACTGAATAAAAGTAAATGTACTAAAATGTGAGATGCAAAAAATTGACTAATTTTATTTCAATTGTGCATTGACAATATTATGTATGGTAACTAAGGATTATTAAAATGAAAAAAAGAGGTTTTAAGTAGGAGGTTACAGCCAAAATGAGCATAATGAGTGGGGTTACTACTGCAGCATCTGTCTTGTGAAATGGAGCAGATTCTTTAGTTGTCTGTTAGGTGAATTAACTTGAACTTAAATTGGAATACTTAAAATGGTGCCTAGTGGTTTTTCTTAGGCTTTTGATAAGAGTAGTTCAGTTCCATAAGAATGCACTTGAATGAAGTGTTCTGTTATTTTATTTGATGTTAAATGCTTCTTTCCTTTATTACTAGGACTGGGCAGATGCTAATGTTTCAAGACAAATTGAAGACACTGTACTTTATGGATATTACAGTAAGTATTTTTAACTTCTGCTTTTAATATTTTTTCAATTAATAGGACTTCTAAAGGCAAGATTTTTTTAGGGGTCATACTAGATTATTCTTGCTTGGTTAAACATTAATTTTACAGCTAGTGGCCTTTGAATTTTTTTACACTCAAGAGCCCCCTAAAAGTACAAGGATACTGAAGGCAGTTCTGTGAAAAGCCTAATGACTTCTGTTATAGAAAATACTTTTAACATGTTTCCTGTGTGTGTATTTAGAAGTCTATTAAGGGACACATGTGGTTTTAGATCAGTTTATTTTAGTTGTCTTTATGAAACTTATAAAAAGTTCTACTGCTGAATTTAGTTAAGAGGCAGCTATAGGAGAATGGTGCTTACTATAGTTTGAGTGAAATGCCTGTCCAGTTAATGATATGAACTCAGAGTTAGTTGCCTACTTTTGCTGACATTTCCCAAGACTTGAAGCTTTTTCTCTTAGAGGACTTGGGTTGGCTCTTGGGTATATAAATATTTATTTATTTATTTATTTATGTATTAGATCAGGAAATAACCTATTCTGAACAGTGGTTTCTTTTTGTTAAGTTAGAGTACTTGCTGCCTGCCAGTGATGGCAACAGAAACTAGAATAGGCAGTTTCGTGTTGAGTGATATTTAAAGCCAAAAGTAGTAAAACTTTTCTCTCCTAAAAAATTAACTTTTTAAATACTAGTTAATGTTCCAGAAAGACTCTTCTCTGTAGAATAGTGGAATTGCTTTGTATTTGGTTTCTGCTCTTGTTGGGTGCTAAGGTCTCGATCAAGTATTTCACAACTCCTAATGCGGAATAATCTTCAAATGCTTCTGTGGACCATTTGCTATAGATTTGTGAAATCCACCATTGAAAGGGATGGATGATTTTCCATAAAATGTTTTGGGCTGAGTCCCTTTTTAAAGCAAGATGTCTTAGTAAATCCTCAATTTACTTTTGTAGTAGATTTGAGCTTGGACCTGAGAAATTACTTTTGGTTTTGGCCTACTTTGGTCTACCTGAAATACTGTAGGACTCGTGTCTTATTTCATAGCAAATCCTCCAGATGGTGGTAGAGATTTAAAGATCACTTTAAAAGTATTTTCTTTTACAGTCTTTGAAAATTGATGTACATTTTTATAACTAGAGTTACACTGAAGTGAACACTGATAGGTAACTTATTTTCAGCAGTCTCCAGCATTCCTTTGTAAAAACCACAACTTAATGCTCTCCTGCATCATTAGGTCTATTCCCCCTGCTGCTGTTGTACAGCATAGTGAAATGAAAGCTGAGAAGGAATAAGTTAAGCAACTCTTCCAGTCTTAAAATATTCCTTTTCTTTATTTTTTCTTCTGTTTGTATCCTCTTATAAAAGAATTTGATCTTGGCATATTTTCTTTAATAATCAGGATGAGCAGGACTCAAGTCTTAAACTTTATTGTTTTGGTTTTGACTGAATATCAGTATTTTATTAATCCCTCCTTAAAATGCTATAACTACATAGATGTTACCAGCCTCCTGTAGCTATATTGGCAACTTAGAGCATGAATAATTGGTACACTTAGGTCACTTCCCTTCAAGTCAAATTACTTTTAATTGTGGCAAGAATTTTCAGGCTGAAGTTTAACTGATGGTTTAGAATATTGAGGATTACTTCACTGCCTGTATTGCATTTCACTGAGAAAGCTGTTACTAAATGTAGGGAAAGCTGTGTTTTGTTTTTTACAAAGTTGTTAGTGTGATGCATAATAAGTGTGGTATGGGGTTGGTTTTTTGTTTTTTGGTTTTCTTGTGGTTTTTTTTTTAGAAGCTATGTGCCAGAACATAAATTAAAAGTCTTATTGACACATACTGTGGTGGAGTGTTTTAACTATTCTGCTTCAAACAAGTGTGTGATATTGACTTGAAATTCACTACTGTTTTGTATTCCTTAGCTTTCACTGGGGAAAACAATGTCTTTTCTTGCAGTGTTGAGGAAAAATTGTTTTAAGATATTTTTTAATATGTGGAAAAAATGTATCTTGGAAAAGACACTCATCTTTGGTTCTTCTCAGGAGAAGTGAAGGAGTATTTAACCAAGCATTGTTTTGAGCAACTTATTAGTATTGATGTTGTATAGTGCACCGTTATGTAACATCTGGAAGTTTTGTGTGATGGAAGAATATTCTTGAGACTTTTGTAGTTTCTCAAAGGAATATGAGGGCCTGTATTGAACTCTGATACTCTCTTTGAAATCTTCCCAGTTCTTAAAGATGTTTTGTTTTTTTTTCTACTTACTAATACTTTGTTGTTCCTAGTTGCCCTTGCATACGACTAGGACAAAGAAAACAAATCAAAACATGATAAAGGGAATATTTCTGTAATGTACTTGAACTGCTACCAGGATTAAATTTCTCATAGTTAAGGTGTCTTTGTATTGATATGGTGCAAAGGAGTAGAAAATGAGTCATTTTGACTTGATATGTTCTCTGAAAAACATCTTTAAAAGAAACTTCACAAAGGAATTCTTGCTGAAGGTTCCTTAAAGTCTGTGGCAAGAATGGTTGTATTGGCTATACAGTGAATCAATTCAGTGGTAGTGCTTCAAACTTCAGTTTCAAAACATTTTGTATCATAAGATGGACCTCTGAGACAGAGTAAAGAGCAGTCCTTGATTTAAAACTGAGGTCCATAGAAGTGCAATAATGAAAGCTGTAGCAGTCTGTCAGGCCATAAGGTCATAGGGGAGTTAGGGTGAAGGAAATAGCTTTGTCACTTGGTTTGTTCCTGCAAGGCCTTTGAGTTTGAAGGTTAGCTTTCCAGAGAATACACAGCCCTTTCAGCGAGCAGAACAACAGGCAATTAGGTGCTTACCCATGGGAAACTAGCTTGTATGAAAGGTTCATAAATTCTGAAGAAAAAAAAAAAATTAACTAGATCAATTGCCTGTCTTATTGAAAGTAACTGATAAATCTTTTGAAGTTTCTTAGGAAGAACAATGTTTTACTACCTCAACTATGAGCTTAAATTCCTTTTCAATTCTAACTAAAAAAAAAAAATAATTGCAGTGTCACTTCTAAGACTTCACCTAACTTCCTAAAAGGAATTATTTTGCTTGGGAAAAGCAAATACAAAGCTGCTTTCAAATTCACTTTTTTCTGTTACAGTCTTACAAAATTACTGTACAATACAGGCTTTTCAACAGAGCTAATAGGATAATTGTTGTAACAGTGAGTGTAAGTTGGAGTTTATGCTACTGCATGTAAATAAAGTTGCCTTCAAGTTGTGTTAAATAATCTTGAAATGCACTGAAAGTCTGTATCTTCTAGAGAGCACTTTTAAGGTGAAGTTAAGGACGAAGCAGCAGCAAAGCAGTCATGGTGGATGGAAAATTCTGCAACGAGTCTGATGCTGTATCTTGCTGCGTATGCAGATCCTATCTCATGGTTGATATAAAATATGCTACTGGAGCATAATACAATATGCATAATACAAAACAGCTTTTACAGGTCAGGATTGGCTGAGAACTTTTGTTCTTTCAGTAAAGCACTTGGTGGCTTCATATCATGTCTATAAGACAGAAAACTGCAACTGAAGTTGGTTATGTTGCATTTTAGGTGGAGGTGACTCCCTGGCAGGCTTCTGAACTGCCTGAAGGTATTGGTTTCCAACTGGGGATTTCCCAAGGTCTCCACTGAAGAACCCTCAGGGAAAACCATTATAGCTCCACAGATCTGCTGGCAGTCACAACTCTGACAAACAGAGCTTTAGCTGCACCTGGAATTAACTTGGCTCAGTTTTTCTAGTCAATAGTTTAAACAGTGTGAAGTTTTGAAGTTAATGCTGTCTTGAAGTGCACTATTTGTGCTGGAAAGTGTCCTGTTTGCAGAAGCATGCTATTGTGATTTTTATCCTCTTGCTTGGGACATCATTGGTATTTGGTGAATGATTTTGGTGTTCTAAGCCAAATTTCAAAATTGGTAGAAATTCACTTAGGCTCATAGAAGAGCTGAGGTTGGAACGGGCACTCTGGAGATTTGCAGCAGCTCGTTTATTGCAGTTTTCAACTGAATTCTGAGTATCTCCAAGGATGGAGAATCTACTATGTCTTTGAGTAGCCTGTTCCAGTTTCTGAGCTCAGGCAGAATAAAAGTTGTTTAAATAAAAATACCTATATTTCAGGTTGTGCTCATTGTCTTTTTGTCCTTTCCTGAGCACTACTGAGAGGTCTGTCAGTCTTCAAACCCAATACAAGTGTTTGTACACATGGATAAGATGCTCCAAAAGCATTCTTTTCTCCAGGCTGACCAGTCCTACCTCTCTTGGATGCCCCAAAGCCCTTAATTATTGTTGCTCTTTGCTGGACTCAACCAGTATGTGTTTCAGTTGTACTGGGAAGCCCAGAACTGGGCACAGTGCTCCTATTCTGTAGTGCTGGGGAGACCACCTTGAGTCAAAAGGAACAGAAACTGCCTTCCTTCTTCTGGTAGTGACAGCAGAGGCTGGAGCACTTCTCTTATGAAGACAGACTGAGAGAGTTGGGGTTATTCAGTCTGGAGAGGAGAAGGCTGTGAGGAGAGCTCATTGTAGCCTTCCAGTATATGAAGGGGCCTACAAGAATGCTGGTGAGGGAGTTTTTAGGATGTTGGGTAGTGATAGGACTAGGGGGAATGGATTCAAACTAAAGGAAGGCAGATTTAGATGGGAAGTTGGGAAGAAGTTCTTCACCATGGGGGTTGTGAGACACTGGCACAGGTTGCCCAGAGAGGTGTTGGAAGCCCCATCCCTGGAAGTTTTTAAGGCCATGCTGGACAGGGCTCTGAGCAACCTGATCTAGTGGGAGGTGTCCCTACCTGTGACAGAGGGGCTGGAACTCTATGATCTTAAATGTTCTTTCCAACCCTGAAAATTGTAAGATTCTATGGCATTCTTTAGGAAGGAATTTGTGCCTAATACAGCACAAAGTACTGTTGGCTGCCTGTGCTGCAAGATTGGTAGATTAGTGGCTATTGTGCCAGTGTGGTGTGTTAAGGTGATCCAGATAAAGGTCTAGCAACAGTGGAGCTGCTGCACAAAGTTTTAATGACAGGTGCATAGTGGAGAGGGAGGAAACTGGCCCTTTCCTTGCCTCTAATGATCACTAAGGCAGGTATTTCATCATTGAACTGCTGTGGTCAAGTGAGATTCTGATTTTTGTTATTGGTGTAGAACACTGAATCACATTATTCTGTTTTGGAGTGCCTATGGTTAGAAGTAAATAAGTATGTGTGAATATTTTAGTTACGTGCAGTCTTGATGTCACAGAGTAGCTGTGTATTTAAGCTTTAATGTGGAAACATGATCCAGCTCTGTAGTGTGGCTTTTGTCCATACCTGGAGTCAGGAATGGATTGTAGGGTAAAGGAGACTTGAAGCTAGGAGCAACTTCCGTAGTACACTTTACATGCTGAGTTTCAGCTTGAGGAATCTAGTTTAGCTTAAGACAAAGCCCAATTTGATAAAGAAAAATCTGAGCTAATAATTTCTTAGGTGAGGGTGAAAACTGAAAGCTATTTCACAGAACTAACTGGCCAAGCAAGATTAGATAAGTCTTCAATGTCAGGTTACCCTTACTATTGCACTAAGTATACTGTAGTATAATACAAGTATAATAAAGTATAATCACAAGTTGTGATTAGTTTGGCAGTATTACCAGTTAGTTTTACTAACTTTTCTTCCTTATCTTCATAATATGAAAACAAGTATCTTCTGTTAATGTGGCTTAGCTTTTTTGAAATAAAGACCAGAAGCTACTTCTTGTTCTCTTCAAGAAGCCTAGTGGCACTTTGGGGTTCTTCACTTTACTTCAGAGTGGTTTTTGACTACTGAGGTAATTTCTAAGAAAATAATTCAGTTGCTGCCAAATAAGCTTTCAGTGAGTTGAAGCATTTTGGTTTGGTAGTTGAGGGTAGAGTATACAAAAGGAAGTGGGTAATATTTAGCTTCAAATTACTGAGTTAGTTTGCCATATGTTATCCTTTAAAAGGTTCTGTCCATCATGCCCTGCTTTACTCAGTTTTTCAGAGGGTTCAACACTTTATTTTATTGGGTTGCTAAAATTCTAGGCTGACTTCTTCTCTATTGTTTGCCTGCTGATGTGACATTGTTAAACCAGTATGGATTTTTTCCTTAATTTGATAAATTCCTGGAGAGAACTTTGGGATTGGATTGAGTTAATCATGAATTTGTGTGAAGTGGAGTAATTTAACATTTTAGTAAGGCTAATCTGGACAGTAATTGGTTTTCTTTACACTGACAGTGAAGAGAAGATTATGTGATGTGAAACTTAGAGATTGTCAATAATTCTCAGCAGTACTCTATTTAGAGCTGCTTAGACTTGCATTTAAACTTTTTAAATACAGACAATATATTAAACATTATTTTTCTGTGAGCCATTCGGTGTAGAAAAGGAAGCAAGTGAGGGTATTGGAATGTAACAATACTTAGTTCAACAGAATTCCATTCTTACTGAATGAAATACCTTATTTTGAAATGTCTTTGATCTTCTTTTACATGATTTCTTTGCATATTACAGCAAATAACTGAAAGTGGATTTGGGAAACAGGATAGTTATTTTTCTGAATGCCTTTACTGTGGGTATCAGATCTGATATGTAATTATAGTTCAGCTATTTATTTCAAAAAACTCAGTATTTATATGGTCATGGTATTGAACTGTTATGGCACCTGTAAAGGTTTTGGTTTGTAGAATCACTTCTGACTTAAGCTCTACTGTGCTAGTTTTAACATCCTAGTTTATCATTTGAGTTGAGAGGTATCACTGAATCATCCTAGAAGCCTGGAGTAGCTTCAAGGCTTAAAAAGACTTAAAAGAATAAGGTGTGTTAAACTTTTTGATAAGTCAGCTGCCAAGCACTTGTGAAAGTCATACCAATAGCAATAAGTGAAAATACTGCTTTTGGTAGCATTTCTTAACCAGAGTTGAAAAGTTTGTGTACTTGCTGTGTGCTGTTCAGATGCTTGTGCTATGAGTGGCTTTTTCAAAACCTGGTGAAGGCTGGACAAACTATGTATCAATTCAACAGCCCTAATCCAATTAAATCAGACAATTCAGTGAAAGGTTCAGTTGGAAAGCATAGCTGCTTGTCAGTAGCCATTGGGAGTAGCTGTGTGCCAATATACTAGTAGCAGGTAAAATAACCACTTAAAAATAACCACTTAAAAACTTATCGGTATGAAGAATTACAGGAAACCAGTTGCAGAGAGAAAATGATTTACAGTTTCATAATATGGTGATAAACCATTAAAAATTCAGGATAGAGATTAGCTATGTGTTCGGTAGCACTGTTGGTTTAAATTCAAAAAAGTAACTTTACTGTCAGAAGTTTGAGCTGTGTGCCCTTAGTATTGGTTTAAGTTACTGCAGCAACAGCATTTAGGTAGTACCTGTGTTTGGGTAGTGTAGTTGTAAATGGTACTTTTTTTTCACATATTTCATAGGTATTATCCCAAATTTGAGTGTTTTGTCCTTCATCCCTTTGGAAAAAATGGTGGGTCAGTGGCCTTGTCTAATGTACTACAGCTATACCCCATAAACAACATGCTGAAGTTAGTATAGTAGAACTTGGAAGTGGGGATATTTTCTGTGCTTGAGTGACCTCTATAGGCTGATCATTCTGATCTTTGGTTAATGATGCATGTAATTTGCCTAATTTACTGGCACAGTGCAGTTGGAATTTAGGACTAGCCTAAAAAAGGCAGACTTGTAGATAAGGGAGGCTTGCTTTCTCAAATTTTTCACAATGTTGAAGCAGTTAAGTGCTGAAAAGGTCTTAGAAGTTTTATGTGTCTTAGAACCTTGAATTACATGCTCCTGGCAAATGTGAGAAGGTTTATGAACTAACCAACAACTTGTTCCATGTGGTCACTGCTGTATTAACTCGGCATCTGAAACAGCAGATACATATAACATATCAGAAGATTTTTTGTAAAGAATGAATTCTGTTTAGAAATAGTTTCTCATTTAGGTTCTAGGTATGATACTTTGCTTATATACCATCTTCAGTAAAAATTATGAGGAGATAGATTTCTTTAAAAACATGGGTACTGTGAGGAGCACACTAGCCAAGATAAGAAGCTACAAACTTAAGTTCAGAATCATTGTTTGTTGGGGATGGGAAGGCACTAATTAGTTATGCAAAATGAGGCAAAGATTAAAAATAGACAAAGATAAAGGATTTGTGTGGACCTGAGCATGTATATTTAACCTCTCAAAGGGGGGTGACTTTGTATTTACAAGAAGTTGTGTGGTACTTTTAATGTTTTAGGGCTTGGTTAGCTGCTCTAATATACCTTTCCTGTGGGATGCAAATACTACAACATACTGCATGATAGTTTTTAGTTTCCCAACGGACTTCTGAAATATTCATGGTATAGGATATTTTCAAATATTGTAGGATTTTGCTAAACAGTGGTATCCTAAAAATTATATAACTTACATTACATGGAGATGAAGACTTAAATGTGAAATTCTTGATGCAAAATTGGTCTCATCCATTCATAACACTGGCTTAATCAGTCCAGTTGATTTTGACTAGCTTTTCTAATGTTTTCAAACTTGCCAGTTAGTATTTGAAGACTTATACATTAGTTTAACCCTGCACTTCTGTTAAACTGGTTTAAAGTCTCCTAGGATCACCTGTGCAAATAATGAGAGTATGACTCTTTAGTGGCTACTCAGATAAATGTCTGTGGTAATCTCCAATTAGTCCCTGCTTTAAAAAAAAGGATGAGCAACAATATTATATTGCAACAGCTTCTTCTATTCTGTGAATTGAGGGAATGAATAACAGAATCATGCCTTCCATTTCTAATATATGTGCATTACTACTAGAACATCCCCAAAATAAAGTCCAATGATAAAATAGCTTAACATTTTATATATTTTTGTATACCTCTTATATGAACAACTTCTTTTATCAGGTAGCACAGCTTGCTTCAACTCTCTATTAGCTCTGCTACTTCTCCAATGTGCTAGTCCGGTATATGATCAGCAAACAGATGTTTACTTTTAGTCTTTTTATCACTACTGAATTGAAGGCTAGTCAAAAGGGTTAATTCTGTAAATAATTTGGAGTGAAAAAAAGTAATAATTCATATGCTGTCCAGTAAACAATTATAACAGTGCTTGAATTAGAGCTAGAATGAGTAAACTAATGTTTGATGATTTCCTTTGAATTACTATGCAGTAAATTAAGTTCCAATGTAAATTTGTCTCTTCACTTAATGAAATTATTTCTCCTAGCTTTGTACTCCATCATACTGTTCTGCGTTTTTCTGTGGATTCCCTTTGTCTATTTCTATTATGAGGAGAAGGAAGAAGATGATGGCAACACGTGCTCAGTAAGTTGACTCTAGCAAATGTATCAAGCAGTGAAATGACAAATGAATGCAGTCAAAAATGAGAGCAAGAATGATTGAATACTACTATTTTAATACCATTGCCAAGTCTATTACTATGGGTCCTTTAAAATACTGAGGCAGCTCTTAATAACACTCAGTCTGACACAGTCTACTCTAAGCACTGTGGTCTGGCATGAACTGAAACTTCAGTGAAATAAGTACATGACATCAGAATTACCATGAATTCTTTCAACTTCCTACAAATTTATTTGAGCCTGATTTCATATACAGTAAGTTGAAATGTCTTGCATGAGATTTTTCATAAAATAGAAAACCTGTATGAACAGGTTTTAAAGCAGGAAGTTGGAAGATTATAGTGATTCTGAGATGGAAGGTACTCACACTTGGTTTCCTTCTTGTATCGGTTGAATTTTTCTTGAAGTACCTGTAGTAATGTACCTGAAGCTAGCACTTGGTTATTTTTGTAATACATTCAAGATTTTTGATATGCACAACATCCTGGGGAATAAAGTAAATAAATGCATGCCAGTAAGATACTAGCTTCTCAAATGAAAATATTTTTTTCCCAAGAGTCTTTTAATCATAGTGATAATTTCCCCCTTTCTTCAGTTGTAACCTTGACATCAGAAGAGTTTTAATCAGAGCCTTAATAGAGCATTGGCAATTTTTTTTTTAGTGGATTTGCACTGATCACATGTACCTTGGCTTCTGGCCATAGCTGCTCAAGTGCTTTGTTTATGGTGGAAGCATAATTCAATCTCATTACTCATAGCTATAAGACTCTTCAAGACTGCCTAAATCTAAACTACTCATGTTTTCTGTGGAGGTTCTTTATCAAACACTGGTTATGCGAAGTATGCTTTGTCATAATTTGTTGAACAAATCCCTTTGGATTTATTCTCTCTTAATATATTAACTTTCTCTTTGATATACAGCAGGTTAAAACTGCATTCAAATATACTTTGGGATTCATCACAATTTGTGCAGTTCTTCTCTTAATTGGGTGAGTATTTATGTATTGAACATTAGCAGGCCATATGCTGACTAGAACCCCAAACTGAATTTTGTTTTATGTGAGTTTAGAAAGGTAGATTTGTGTTGCACTCAATCCATATAATGGCTATCTTGCTTAATCTCTTAAAGGGCTTAACTGTTTTAAGAATTAGATACCTTAAAAAAAAAAACAGCTTAACTGAAAACTGAAAGGTTTGTGTTTTTTAAGTGTGGAGGTAATTGTGTTTGTTTTGCCTGCATGTGCAGTGTAAACACCCATCAAGGATGTGATGGCTATGGAGTTTAATTACAGCTGTATTGATAAATCACTGTGCAACAGGTATTAAAATATTTTTTCTGTTTTCTGCCTCTATCAAATACTTTCATGGACACAGTTTGGTGTTGTACAGTTAGTACCTTCCTTTATAAATGAAAGTATTCTGTGAAGGATGTAAGTATAGTGTGGAGTTGTGCCTTGTGTGATAAAGACTTTGCTGGTATTTGTTTGGAAGGTGGACATTACTGAAGTGGGCAACATGTTTGCATCAAGGGCTGTTATTTTGAAACTCCAAACACTATTACAAATGCACTTTATGATCACCATTAAGTATGAGATGCATACCAATATCAAATGTTTTTCATGTCTGCTATGTCATTAGCATTATAGCATCCTGACTGCAGCAGTAGAGTTGTTAACAAAATGTATGCTTAAGTGATCCTATTCAAGTACTGGAGTATGGAGTAGAAACTAGAGTGCAATTAATGCTTCTAATTGTATACCACTTTACTGGAAAATTGTTTCTACTTCTGATGAACTCTTAAGGTGAGTTTATTAAAAGTATTTTCTTTTCAGTTAAAAAGAACATTTGCTATTATGAGAAACTAAAGGAGTTTATGTTAGCTTGATCATACTCTCGAGATGCTACTCGACTTTGACAAAAGCTGTTTTTCTGACTGCCTCACATCGTAGGCATACATATGTACATTATGAGATAGCCAGTTGAAAAAAATTTGCAACACATATAAGTAGGTGCCAGCTGAATTCTTAGTGGTTGAAGTGGGTTTTTTTTGTCTTTTCCAGTAAAATGGACCTTTGTTCTTGACTTCCTACTTGTCTTCTCTGCTCTTGGGCTTGTTCTTTAAAGTCTTTACAACTTGTAAATTACAGTGGCACCCACGATCCCCTCTAATACTGTGAGATCTGACAGTGAGATTGACTTGTAAACCAGACAGCTGTTGTACCTGGGCTGGGACTTGGTTACAGAGCAGTGCTTCTCTGTAGGTACAGATTTGAAACCCACTGATTTAAATACTAGTAGCATCTGCTGCAGGACTCCTTTAGGTACTGAGAGACATTTTTGGTATCTCTGGGTTCTAAATGGAACAACTCTTCTGCTATTACTTGCAAAGCAAAGTTACTTGCTTTTGCTTCCTTTTAAGATGATAATTAAACAGTAGCATCATCCTAATGCTCTTTGAATGGAAAAGCACCCTTTTTAAATTTCTACCCTTTGCTGCTATAGAATACCATTATTGCCTGTCACCTTTAAGACAAGTTACAAGATTGAACAGCAGCCCAGTTTAGGAAGATAAATGAGGTCACTGAGATGAAGAAAAATGCACACTTAGGTTCTGGTGTAATCACAGACTCACCACAGTTGGAAAAGACCTCAAAGATCACTGGATCCAACTGTCAACATCCTCCATCTCCCTCCCCTCCCAAATAAAATATATCTATCAGTATCTGTATCACCCACTAGAGCATCTCCTGAAATGCTTCATCTGCTTTTTTTTTTTTTAAGTACTTCCAGGGATGGTGATTCCACCACCTCCCTAAGCAGCTATTTCTTCCTCAGATACAGCCATGACCTCTAATCCTATTAATATTCACTTGAGAGAACAGGTTAGTACCCACCTCCCTACAGCTTCCTTTCAGGTAGTTGTGGAGAGTGAGGAGGTCTTCTTTCAGCCTCCTTCTCCAAACTAAACATTCCCAATTCCACACATCAAGAGCAAGGTGGTTAGGATGGTTTCGTGCTACCATTCCTAGCAAATAGTCAGTTGTGACTATTGTATGTGACTAATGTATCATATCAAGACAATCTTTGTTCTGAATGATTTAGTAAGTAATCTGTTTTAATTATAACAAATCAATAAATAGCTTGGTTCCTTTAAAGACACTTCTACACAAGAAGTCCCTACATCTTTTCTGGTCAGCAGTCTTCAAGGAAACCATAGAAGCTGGAGTAAGATTGAAGTTTGAGTCTTATTCTTACCTGGATGTTTACCTTGCTTGACTGGAGAGCTATATGACTATTTTGGGGAACATGTTTTGTGACAGGTGATCTTGAAGTTTGTTCTAAGTTCATAACAGCTCAGTGAGCAGCATTCTGTTATCTAAATTGTTAGTGAAAGGAGTTTATTCCTCTCACTGCTTCAGTTAAAAGATTCTTGCTGTGGCAAAAACACGTACGTGTGTAGTAACACATTTTGCAGATAAATAACTTGATGCAGAGTATGGGGCAAACATACTGGGATACTTGGAATTAATATTTACTTGTGATGCCTTTCCCTTTTGTCACGGTTTAACACTGGCCCGGCGATTAAACTGAATAACAGACGCTCTCTATTAATCTCTCTCTCCTTGATAGAGAAAGGAGAGAGAATAAGGGAGAGAGACTTATGGGTTGGAAACTAAACTACACAACTTTAATGAAACAGTAATGATAAATAGGTAAAATTACTAAATATATACAAATATACAGGAAAATGGATACCACATTCCTCCCCCCTCTCCCACGTCACCCAATAACTCTCACGTCACCACTGAGGCTGTAGGGCAGCCCTGGGAAAGTCCAGGCTGGACTCCTGGAGTCGGCAGCAGTCGGGAACCGGAGGCAGGAACACACAGATATGGGCTGGCATGGATCAGGACCACAGGCAAACGAACGGACGGGATCCTTCCAGGATGCCGGGTGAAGGAAGGGAAGCAGGAAATCAGGAAAAGATCTGGCTCGGCCCTCGTGATGCCTCAAATTTATACTGAGTGTGACGTATATGGGATGGAATACTCTGTTTGGTCAATTCTGGCATCTATCTTGTCTGTTCCTCCCCAAAGGAGGGCTCAGGTGGGACCTCTGTATCCTCCTGGACGGTAAAATGTTTTCCTCAGAGCTGAGCAGTGTCCTTGGCTCTGCATACCAGTCTCTAGCAGTAACTATAAACATCAAATGTTATCAGTCCTAGAAACACACACTGTCTGAGAAACTTGCTGTTAATTTCAGCAGTGCAACTACTTACAAGAGACTTAGCTAAAAGTAAAAGTACAAAACAGAAAATCACCTTTATCCTGGCCCAAACCAGGACACCTTTTTAGAAGTCATCTTGAATATAGTTTGCTGTAAATATGTGCAGGGGGCAAGGGGCTTCAGATACTACAATCTACAGTGTGACACGCAACAGCCTGGTCTGAACTAAAATTTTCTTTTGATGCTAATGGATTTTTGGTTCTGAAAGGATTGACTCACTGTCAGTTTGGAATTCAACAGCTTACCTTAAATTTTCTAGAACCATTAGCTTTTACAAAGTTATGAATATATATGTAATTAGCCTATAAATAATTATGCAAATTATATTTTAGCAGAACTCACTTGAAGGAAATGAGTTTAAATCTCATGTGTTACAAATTATTTTCCTGGGGATGAGAGTTAATGGCATTCTTTGATTTAAAGATCAAACTTGGCCCATCTATACACCTGTGTCTTATTAGCCCTGCCAAAAGTTAATAGTCTAAAACTGCTTGTCTTGCATTTGCTTTCCTTGTTCTGCAGCCAAGATATTGATCTAGATCTTAATCGTAATATTCCCAGTATGTTTTTTCAACAGCATTGCAGTTTTCTTCCACTTTTAAAATTACTGCAGTTAATAATTTCATTGCTCTCCAAAACTCCCAGTGTAAGAAATCACATGGTAGTTGAGTTGTTCTATTTGCTTGTATCAACTGAATTTTCAGCTAAACCTGTAAAATCTTGCACTGGCACTTGTCCAGCGGACTGACTTACATTGCATCACAGGGATGATAGGTGAGTGGAGTTATTTAGCATGGAAACTTCTTATTCTGGTGATTGCTACAATAGCTCTCAGCTACATTGACCATTCAGTCAATATAGCAAGATACCCAAGGCTTTTGTCAAATTTCTGCTTGTTCAGGGGGCATGAAGAATAGGCTTAGACTGCTGTGTGCTACGCTGGTGGAATGGATGGGCTGTTTGTTAGAGATTCTTTGGGAGTGTGGACTGCTTGCAAGCCTGCAGATGGATAGGAATGCTAACTCCTCTTACTCTCATTGCCTGCTAAGCTACAAGCCAGAAGTCTGTTCAAGTGACCTAGCTAGCCTTCTGGCTAGTTTGTTACTAGCTGAGTGCTCTGTTCAGGAGGGGAAATAACATTCACGCTTGCTTGGGACTAAGATGTGTGAATTTAGAGTTCCTGCATTCTTTTGAGTTCCTCAGTGCATGGAACAAGAGCAGGAGCAGAATCAAGTGTTCCTCTCTTTCTGTCAAGGTTTAGCTGAGTACAGAATTCAGTGTGTATAGTGGGTACTGTGGCTGCTTTGTTCTTTGGCATGCAGTTGGAGAGAGCCTCAGGGGAAAAAAGCCCTGTTGCTTTTTGGAGGAAGGGAAAAAAGGCAAGCCAGCTAGAAATTTCCCAAGATGTTCTTACATCTCAATTTTTTCCTACATATGATCCACAGATAGCAAGTTCATATTGATGCTAAAATAAAAGGACATGCTCTTACTTAGTTTCCTAGTCTCCTAATGCTTTGTAGCAAATAAACCTTCAGTTACTGTGTTTCTGTCTTTTAGAGGTAGAAATTTTGACTTTGATAGCTATATCTTGCTCTTGCCTGGATGCTCTTTTACAAGAAGAATTACTACAAACTAAGTTAGTGAGCATGTATCAGCTTAAGTAAATGATAGCCTTAATCTACCTCTTGCACAGCTAAGAAACTAAAAGTCAAGCATTTTTTAAAAGTTAAGACTTTAAAAATAAGTTTTGACTTTGAAGAACATAGTTTTTTGCACTAAGGTTTGGAACACACATTTATATTCTGTACTTGAAATTTGATGCTCATTCCTGGAAGATGCGTGTTTGCTGTTTGCTTTCTTATTGGGACTTGAGGCAGGAATTTATGTACCTTTCATACAAATGTCCAAAAGATATTTCTGAGAAGTCTTTCTGGACTTTGATTTGGCTTCTCACATTCTTTACCTAAACAGTTGCTCTCCAAATCTGAATGTGACTTATAGGCATTCTGGAAGCTATGGGTTCAGATTGGTGTGGAAGTACTGGTTTTTCAGCTGTTATAAAAGTACCTGTTTGGGCTATGGAGATGCTGAAGAATTACTCTTGTTATTGGATTGTAGATGGGGAGACTGACAGCAGGAAGCTTTCAAATACAGGCCTGTTTTGTCTGACTTTCTTCTGAGTGTTTTGCTTGTCTCTGCTAATTGGAAGGTCAAAAATATTCAATGAACTTCTCTGCAGTACAGTTCTGTGGGGCAACTACAGAACAAGGAATAGAATGCAGCAGATTTGTTAAAGTTCTAGTAATGGAGGATAAACATGTGACTTTTAACCGTAATTATAGGAATCTTTTTTTTATAGCTTCTGGAGGTGTGGATGTACAAGAGAATTTGTCTCAATTGATGCTCAAAGTCTGGGTGTTCCTTTGCACATCAGTCAAACAACAGTAAATCAGATTAATACATCTTTTAACAATGCTTGAATATAGAGTCCTTATCTCTGTTAGGACCTTTAAATAGAAAATCATGTTTATTGACCTTGGATCTGACTTGGTGTGCGTGCACACACACACACATGCGCTATGCTGGTCTAAATACTGCATTTGAGGGGAATGTGAATAAAATAAAACACTGCATTCAGAATTTTAACCTGGTGTCATACAATTTTTTCTTCAGGAATAAGTGGATGTCTTTTCCTAACTTGGAAGTAGAATGCTTTTGATATTTGGCTAATTAAATCACTTTTTTGCTTTGTTACAGTGCTTTTGTTCCTTTGGATATTCCCAACAAGAATAATTCCACGGAGTGGGAGAAAGTGAAACTCTTGTTTGAAGAATTTGGAAGCAGCCGTAAGTTGGAGATTTGTTCTGAGCTTTGCATGACCTGCAGATAACTTATTCTGGCATACTTGTTATTGACTGAATAAGAAAACTTTTTTGGTGGCAGTTTTCTAACTTGACTAGCTGCTCACTAAACTACATCATATTGCATATTGCATTTAACCTTTAGCTTCTGCAGTTCATGTACTTAGCCAGGGTTTGTTTCAAGAGCAAAGGTGTGCTGTGTTTTATAGGTGAGCTACCACAGACTTTGTAAATGTAGCCTGAAAAATGGTGACTAAAAGTTAACAAGCATTAATCCAAATGCATAACTATTGTAATTTTTCTGCCACATTCTTGCTATGTATCAGAATAGTGGCTTCTGTCTGAATGTTTTAGAATACAATCCTATGATTCTTGGTCAGGTTATATTCTGCGTTATTCTAGGAATTTTGTGCTGACTAAAAGTTCCTAGCAATGCAGCTTGCTATCTCTGTCAGCAGTTGGTGTATTCCTTCAGGTCCCATCAACTTTGTATGTCCAATTTACTTAAGCGTTCTTGAACCTGATCTGTCTTGTTTTTATTTTTGGTGCTACCAGCATTATCTTGTAGGATCAGGGTGAGCATTATCTTGTAGTGCTCAGAGTGAAGACACCTCAGATCATTTAGTCACATCTGCTCAAAGGTAGAAGCTGTAAGATTAGACAAGGTTGTTCAGGACTTTATCAGCTAGCTCTTGAAAAACCCTTAAGGATGGAGGCTTTCATCTCATGGTGAAAACCAAAACAAACCTCTTATCCAGTGTGGTTATATGGACTGTTGCCCATTTTCTTGTACTCTGCTATGTACTACTGAAAAGCTGGTATTCACCTGTTGATAAGCAGGTCTGTCCAAAGCTGTTTTGCTCTGGGCTGAACAAGCCTGGCTCCCTCAACTTCTCTGCACAATGTGTGCTCCAGTCTCTGACCTACTTAGCTCTTCCCTTAACTTGTTTGTATTTATTAATCTTGCCTGCAGTGGGGGACTCAAGGCTGGTTGTGGTATTCCCTATATGGTCCCTTCCTTTAATGGATGGGCATGATCCTGTTAATACAGCCCAGGATGCTTTTGGATTTCTGTGCTGCCAGAGTACACTGCTGGCTTACCTTAGCTTGCTGTCTGCCAAGGCAGGAGGTTTTGTGGAGCTAATTTGGAGCCAACAAGTCCCTGATCAGTCTTGTTATGAAAGTTTTTCATGTTTCAAAGCTAGAGAAATGAGGACAAAATTCTTACCCATCATCTTTACTTATACTTGTTTTCCTGTCTTTATGGAGACTTATTATTTTCCCTTTTCTGCAGTTAACCCAAGAATTTCAAAATACTAATTTTTGATGTTTGTTCTACATCCACTCAGTTTGCAGTGGGTTTATAAAAGGAATGCACACGCATCCAGAGGCAGACCTTGATATGCCAGCTATCTTCTGGAATACAATTACGAATTTTTTATCTAGCTAGTTTCCTAATGTTCCATTGAACACAGTTTAAACTTAAGTCGATACAATGTTTGCAAATGCAGGTATAGGAAGATTATCAAATGGGGTGTTTAGGTACATTGTGTGATGTGTTAGGGAATTACTCTTGTCAGAGCTCTTCAGATCATAGGAGAAGATTTCACAAATAGTATAGGGGGGACAGTGTCAGTTTAGTGGCTAGCTGTTTTTCCAATTTTAAACAAAATGTAGTATTTCAAACATTAATGTAAGCTTTAGGGAAGTTTTTTGCTATTATGTATTAAAAATATCAAAGAAAATATTTGTGCTGACAAGTCAGATTTGGTAGTGTTCTATTATTTTTTGGTATTTCTGGAAGGAGTCTTAGTGTTGGTCAGAAGAAAGATACAGCTTCTCATAAAGGATAACTATAACAGGGTTTCTCAGTCTGAGTTTAGCACCCTCTAAAGGCTGAGAATAAGTCTTGAAGAATCATTAGATAGCTATGGAAGAAAGTTCACCTAGTGGCTAGTCGACCACTTGAAACATCTGGATTTGGAGCAAAGGAGAGATGGCTGTCCTGCTTCTTGCAGTATTGGAGGAAGATGTATTGATGACAAGATTATGATAGGTGAATTTTTCATCTGAGTTTTTATGGCTGGTAACTATGTCTTAGTTGTTGTTTTTTTCTTCAATCTAATGGACTTAAATATCTTAATTAGTGAAGAAATGTTCTTCTACTTAAGCAATTTTCAACGGGCTTTTTTTTTTTTTTTCAGATGGCTTGACTGCTCTTTCATTTTCCATTAGTTCCTTGACTGTGATTGGAATGTTGGCAGCTATCACTTACACAGTAAGTTATTCTGCAAATGATTTAGCTCTTTTACATTCATGATACTTGCAGTTAGCATGGGCTATGCCTTGTAGAAAATTTATCATGCTAAGTAGCCTCAACAGTGTTCTAGCTCTGGATTGTTGTTGTTTGAAACACTACTGAGTTCTTGGAATGAGAGGAATAACTTTTTTACTGTAGATTTAAGAACCACTGTTTCAGAACTAGAGCCCAAATCAGATCTAATTTTGGTGTGTTTCTGCAAGGGGAAGTCACATTATTCCTTATGGCTTGTAACATGCACTCTGTGGCTCCTCCTGGTTTTAGGTTTATCCATACAGCAGTGAAAATTAATATTGCTCTTTTTTATTCATTGGATTACAGCATGACTGGGAATTGATCTGGTCAGTTTATTATACTGAATATAACCTTTACTGCAACTTTCTACATTGATGTTTTTGTCTCTGCGAAACTTTAAAATGAAGTCTTGCAGAGTAAATTGATTTGTAAAGATGTATGCAATATTCTTGACCATAACTGTTTCTTTAGAAGGCTGTTCCACAAAAGATTAAGTGTCTTCAGCGGAGCATTGCTTCATGGTTCTGTGTTTCTAGAGTTTGAGTAAGGATATATCTAGGTATGTCCAGGATTCAGTTTTAGGTATGAAGAGTCTATAGCATCTTCTGTAGTGTTAGCCTTAGATCAAGAATAGCGAAAAAGTTAAAAACAAATAGAAATTGAAATTGTTTAAAGGCTTTTCTTCTAAAGTCTCAGGAATGTTCTTGTTAGTTCTAGGCATGCAGCTGAACTACTGCAGTTGTTACAGTAGCTTAGAAGGATTCAGTGTCCATTCTGTAAATCATATTTAAGATTTGTTAAACTCCCTTACTCTTGCTTTGATATGCAGAGGAAAGGAACCATTTCAATTTTACTAGCTTTTGCCAACATTTGAAGTTCAAGTGATCACTTGCTTTTCTATTGTTTTATTTCTTCAGTCACAGAATAATCATCCTGTTTGTAATGCTATGTGTATTAAGTAGGCATCAAGGTGAAGTTTAGTAATAAAGATGAGGCTTTAAAGCTTAAGATAACTGCAAACAAAGCTTTAAAATTTCTGAGAAGTCAGCATTTTCCTGATAAGTTTTAATCTTAAAGTTTGTGTCCTGACTAAAATAACTCCCTCTTCCATTGCAGACTGGCTCTAGCATAGTGAAGTTGTTCCCATATTTATTCCCATCTTTACTAGTGAATTCTAAGTGGCTCTGTAACACCAGCTCATCAAAGAAGTTATTTGCAAGCATTGCTAGCCAAGGATTTGTTTTGTGGTCACTTGTCAGGCAAAGGATAAATGGATAAAATTGTCATAGAACAAAGATACATAAGAGGAAGAATGGTTTAGTCATAATTGGGTAAGAAGTTAAAGTACCTGCTAAATGCTACCTTTAGTACTGTTAAACAAATCTAAATTGAGTAACAGGCATAGCTAATGATTTTCTGCCTCTTTATACTAGTGACTTAAGCTGCTGTAAGTTACAGAAGGATTAGGGGTGGTAATTCAATACAGGATCCTAGATAGAAGTGTATGAATGTTGACAGCAGCTTGGTGGTTGTCAGGCTGCAGTTAGCTTTTTGGCAGATCAGCCAATAGGTATCTCAGGTGAGCTGAATTGCTTTTATATCCATAGACTACATGCTTTAACTTGACCCAAATCATAAATTTTATTAATTTAAGCCTTTTCTGACTAACATGGGTGACTAAATCAGGCTATATTGCTGAGATGTGTGCTAGCCAAAAAAAAGGTCCAGATCTTACCTAAGCCTGTAATAAAATCTCAGCTTGTAAATTTATTTCCTTTAATTATTGAAGGAAAGCTAAATCTATTATTCAGTTACATTTCTGCAGAGCACGTGTAGTGTAGTGTTTTTAACCTCTGTAAGACTAACATTAAGAACAAATAAATTAGCTGGGAAAATATCTTGTTTTTCCAAGCAGTTGGCAAGTATGGCTTTTATAACCGGTAAGCATCTTTATGCCTCTAATATAAAGATTATTGTGAACAAATTTAGTGCTGACTGAAATGTAAACAATGTTTAAAAAAGTAGTGCTTGGAAGTATTTTAATTTATTGGTAATATATCCTATTTCTAGTGAGAGTTTCCCAGGCTTTTTTTTCCTGTTATTTCAGTGTAATTTCCCTGTTTGTTTGAGCTCACATTACTTGTAGGCACCATTTAACTGAGTATCATGATTGGCTTCTGTCCTTATGACTAGCTGAACCTGAAAATGTGATTTCCATTTCATGTTCAGTAACTTAAATGTGCTGTCTGTGTGACTTCTCAGATGAAGACAGTGTCTCTACCCTCAATGTTGTAGCCTTAGTCTTACTATATTTAGGACTTTGTACAGCTACTGGGTGGTAAATTAGGTGAAACGTGAACGAAAATAGTCTTCTCTGAATGCCTTAATTACTGAGATTTTAGGCTAATTTATTGCTTTGAAAACTTCAAGCTGTCCATTTAGCTGCCTGAAGCATGGAAAATAATTGCTTACTTTCAACTGCTGAATTTGATTCTTCTGAAACTATCTCTTCTGGTTTACAGTAGATGTTAAGGCAGCATAGGGGGAATGGAAGTGCTGTTTCACAGAAATTTTTAGGAGTGTGCTCACACAGGAAGTTGCAGTCCATCCACATGTGAGTCTGTTTTCAGGTGATCTTACAATCCTATGCTGAAACAGTGGCTGGTTTTGATACATGGATGGATGGAGCTACAAATATCACAGACAGTGAAAACCACACATTAGGTCTGTGTTCTCAAAGCTGAAGCAGGAATGGCTTTGTGGAGTTTTTTTTGCCCACTGCCAGTAAGTCATATGTCCATATGTAAGCCACTTGCACCCGTAAGTGCATGATAGCATGAGCAGTGCTGTTCTCATCATCTGAAGAATGAATTACCAGTGTGACATAGATATACCATGAATACCATCTACCTGCATTCCAGTTTATATTGTGGCTGGACTTCTCCCAGTGTTATGCATTCATGCAAAACTTATTTCAGTAGTGAAAAGTTCTTGGAAATGGGCTATCCCATTTCCCTAAGACTCAGGTAGATTTTTGCCCAGAGATGTTTGTCTCAGTCTCTACCAGTTTGTGTTACTCCACTCCCTCCTCTTGGGAGAAGCAGCATGATTTTGGAAAGAGGAAGAGTAATTGTTTGTGAATTCTTTTGCTATGTTCACTACAAAAGAAAAATCGCCTCTTAATAAGACAAAGGCATAAGTACAAAGGCAAGTCTGTGAAGCATTGTCTATAATGCATGCCTCTGGCATTAGAACCTGACAAGTAAGGAGTTGGACACCTCTATTTTTCAGCCATCCTTCTGCATGCCTATCAAATTGTCCTGTTTTATAAAGGTGGGAGGCCTTTGTCTGCTGTCATCAATTTGTTGGTTGGTAATCAGTTGCAGATTGGTTTTCTCAAGCACAGAGAGTGCCTTTATATGTGGGGGAACACAAGAAAGAAGGCACATTCTTAAAAATTATCCAGAAAAAAGGTAGAGAGATGGGGACACAAAGTGTTATCAGAGTTGCCTTCCTGAATAGAGATGATCTCAGATCTTGGTTAAGAATTGGGTATTGTAGTACAGCATAACTGAATTGTTTTGATGTCCCCCTGATTTCTTAATAGCCACAGTTTGCTTCATGTCAGTGTTGCAAGGAGAGGTGCATTTTTATTTATTTTTTCTATATTTACTTTTCTATTGTGAAGGTGTCATGGTTTAACACTGGCCCGGCGATTAAACCGAATAACAGACGCTCTCTATTAATCTCTCTATCCTTGATAGAGAAAGGAGAGAGAATAAGGGAGAGAGACTTATGGGTTGGAAACTAAACTACACAACTTTAATGAAACAGTAATGATAAATAGAAAAATTACTAAATATATACAAATATACAGGAAAATGGATACCACATTCCTCCCCCCTCTCCCCCAATAACTCTCACGTCACCACCGAGGCTGTAGGGCAGCCCTGGGAAAGTCCAGGCTGGACTCCTGGAGTCGGCAGCAGTCGGGAACTGGAGGCAGGAACACACAGATATGGGCTGGCACGGATCAGGACCACAGGCAGACGAACGGACAGGATCCTTCCAGGATACCGAGTGAAGGAAGGGAAGCAGGAAATCAGGAAAAGATCAGGCTCGGCCCTTGTGATGCCTCAAATTTATACTGAGTGTGACGTATATGGGATGGAATACTCTGTTTGGTCAATTCTGGTATCTATCTTGTCTGTTCCTCCCTAAAGGAGGGCTCAGGTGGGACCTCTTTACTCCTTCTGGACGGTAAAATGTTTTCCTCAGAGCTGAGCAGTGTCCTTGGCTCTGCATACCAGTCTCTAGCAGTAACTATAAACATCAAGTGTTATCAATCCTAGAAGCACACACTATCTGAGAAACTTAGCTAAAAGCAAAAGTACAAGACAGAAAATCACCTTTATCCTGGCCCAAACCAGGACAGAAGGAAAAAAATCTAATTTAAAATCTAATGAAAGCTGCATTGTAATCAGTGGTATGTTAGCACCTACTTTCATACCTAATCAAGAATGGTTTAACACTGAATGCCTGCTACTTAACACAAAACCCAGTAAAACTAAATGGGAATCCTCTGCCCATTCTGATTCTGGCTGATTGATTTAATCTTAATGTTTGTGGAAGAGTACCATGAAGCAGATGTATGAAGTGATTCTGTGTCTCTTGAAGTACAATTTATCCATTCTACAATTAAACAAATTAGCCGTACTGTTTTGTGTGGCCTTCAGTGTGAAAAATGAGATTATGGCAGTTCCAAAATTGCATTTCTGCATTGTGGTAATACAAAATACTGTAGAGAAGTTGGGCAAAGAGGCTTTGATACTGGCAGCAAGCAGCCTTGACTTGGAGTAGATACTGAAAGCAAAAGCTTACTTCATGTGTACCCTCCAAGGCTTTCCCAATGAAAACATATTGTCTTGCTTCTGCAGGGAGTGATGTTCTTTGGATTATAAATAGCAACACTTGAAATTATGGAACTAACAAATTTACCCCAATGACTAATCTAGTTAAAATCTATTTTTTAAGGAGTACCATTAGCATTGATCCAGTATTCTGGGCTTCTGTTAAGGAGTAAGTTGATTTAATCTATTACTCTGCACTAATAGTTTACCATGCACTTCAATAATGAACAGGCTTCATCAGACTACACAAAATTGTAAAAATTTAGTATGGGAGTGTTTTTTTTTTTTTTCCTTTTGGGGGGGAGAGTGAAAGAGGTAGGCGGGGGCCAACGTGAATTGAAGTATTGTGCTGGACCAGACATGCTGACAAACTGAGGACTTATGTTATTGAGTGTGATAGGTAACACTACAGTCAGTATGGTGGTCAGTGTATTAGCTTGCCAGTTTTCATTTTCTGGGGTTTCAAACATCAAAATTGATTCACTGAGTTTGACTTGGTGAAACTTAAAGGAAAGAGCTTTTCTCGTTGTCTGAGGAAAACCGCAGAATTTTGCTGTTAACTCGGGAATGTCTCCCAAGCATCTGAATGGAGTAGCATGAAATATACTGTTAAAGCCAGAGAGAGTAGAGAAACAAAACTTATTCAGTATGAAAAATTACTGAGTTGCTTAATTTCTGTGAAATACTAATTAAATATCATGAGGAATTAGTAATACATATTGAATTTGAAGGCATCTCATCTCTGGCAGTAAATCATTGGGAGGGTGCTAACATAGAAACAGAAATTACCAGTTTAAGGAATTTTTGTGAAAGTTACTTCCCCTAAGGAAGATCAGAGTTTCCCCAAAATTACTTTCAGTGATGACTGAATGCAGAAGATAGTGTGGATTTTTGCAGATGCTGTTGGTTAAAAGCAGGAGCTATTGTAAGAATTAGATTTTTGTTCAAGTTTTATATTTGCTATGAAATATCTTCAGAAGTCAACAGCTAATGTTTGAATGAAAGAGCAAATTAAATGTTGTATGGAATTTCTTAACATCATGTCATGATCTATGAGGAGTAAAAGGAGTGTTTAGAGAGAGAGGATCTTAACTGTACACTAAGTGGAAAATATATTGGCTTGTTCTGGTTAGTTTTCCATTGGAATATGGTTTTTGCAGTCCTGCATAATGTGGCTACTGTGGCTTCTCTGGACCTATAACAGTGTCTGGCTGTGAACTGTTTTGTTCTCAAGTGTGAACCTTTTTCAATACTGTTACACTTCCATAGGAAAAAGAGTTTCTCTAGCACTTGATTGCAAAGGGAGGTGAAAGGTGTCTAGAATGAGACTAAGCATTTACGATAGTGTATAAAGACAAGCTGAAGCAGTTGTCTTAGTTGCATTTGAAAAGTCTATTGCCTTTTAAAAAAGTCTGTAGTGGTAAATTCTCAAATTGCCTCCAATATTTGCCCTCTAAACATATGTTCTGTTAAGTTTATTTGTTACTGTAGCCATTCTAATGAGCAGTCTTTCTTCCCACAGTACTTGTTTTACTAAGAGTTGTAAGAGTTGGGCACAGAACTGAACTCTCAATTTCTTTCCAACAATGTGTAACTCTTTATGGAGTGTTCCAAACTTAGTTTAGCAGAAAAACCAATCCAAAACAACACAACAAAAAAAACCTTGAATGTGTGGCAAAACACAACACTGTATTAACAGCATAATTTGTTTGAAAGGTGAGTACTGTAGCGGGAGGAGCCATTCTTGCTCCTGGAGCTCGACGAGCTGCTGGTCTCTTCCAGGACTCCAGCCACCACACAGCGCTTCCAGGGTAGAAGTGTAGCGGGAAGAGCCTTTCTTGCTCCAGAGGCTCGACGAGCTGCTGGCCTCTCCATGCCTCACACCAGAGTGAGCTGAGGTCTCCTCTGTGGGTGTGTGTCCCACCTTTATTGGCCCCTGGTCTTGCTCATGCCCAATAGGGGCCTGTCCTACTCAGGCACAGGTGGACTCACACCCACTCACTGGCAATTCGAGGCACCTGATTTATCTTGCCTCTACAGAGTACTATTTCTGTACCCTATTTGTAGTGATGTAGTACGACTTTTTTGAAGTAAATCTGAATTTGGAGAGCAAGTTTATACACAGATTAAAAGGTACGCACTATGCACAAGGTTTCAAAAGCTGTATGCTGAAGATACAGAACTTCTTGTCAGTAATAGGTGTTTTCCAGATTCCAACTGGGAAGCCAAATCTTGCCCATGTTTTGAGAGTCTCCCATAAGAACCCTATAGAGAAGTTTATGAAATATGGTCTAGATTAGCTGACAGTGAGCTGGAGTAAAAGCTGGCTGAATGGCTGGAAACAGCAGATGGTGATCAGTGGAGTGAAGTCTAGTTGGAGGCTAATCACCAGTGGTGTATGCCCAAGGTCTATATTGCATCCAGTCCTGTTCAGCATCTTCATTAAGGATCAGGATGATGGGGCAGTGTACCTTCAGAAAGCTTCCAGGTGACACCAATCTGGGAGGAGTGGCTGATAGTCAAGAGGGTTGTGATGCCATCTGGGGGGACCATGACAGATGAAAGAAATGAGCTGAGAGGAACCTCTTGAACTTCAGCTAGGAAAAGTGTGAAATCCTGCAGCTGGGGAGGAACAAATCCAGGTACCTATATATGCAGGGGACCACCCAGCAGTAAAAGCACCTTTGAAGACAAGTACCTGGGGGTTCTGATGGACACTAAGGTAACCAGGAGCCAGCAATACATCCTTACTGCAAAGAAGTCTTAATGGAATCCTGGTCTGCATTAGGAGGCATATGATCCTTTTCCTCAGCTCATCCCTGGTAATGCCACACTTGAAGTGCTGTGTGCAGATCTTTTCTCCTCAGTATGAGGGAGATGAGGAGCCACATGAGGAGTGTCCAGTGAAGGGCCACCAAGATGGCTAAGGAACTTTTTTCCTCTGTGGAAAGGCTGGGTACTGCTTAACATAGAGAAGAGGAAAGCTCAGGATAAACCTTATCAATTTGTACAAATATCTGAAGGGAGAGTGCAAACAGTATGGAGCCAGGCTGCTTTTTCAGTGCTGCCCAGTGACAGGAGGTAATGGAGATAATGGGCACACACTGAAAACACAGGATGGTCCCTCTGGACATAAGGAAACTTTTTTTCACTGTGAGAGTGACTGAGCATTAACACATTGTCCAGGTAGCTTGTGGAATCTCCCCTCCTTGAGAGTGGTATTCAAGACCCCTATGGACATGGTCCTGGGCAGGCAGCTGTAGGTAACCCTGCTTGAGCAGAGGGATTGGACCTCTGTTGACATCCAGATGTCTTGTCCAGCCTGAGGACCTCTGTAGTATGTTTGCTATGAGGACCTGTGGGTTTTAGCATTTGTAGTCATGGGTGGCACTTTCTGTGGTGTACATCGAGGTGTGGGATGTCCTCTCTGCTTAAACTTGGCTTTAACCTATGAAAACTTAAAGGGAAAAGTGATTTGTAGCAATCCTTATTGGATTTATTTAATTCCACCATATTTACTTTTATAAACTCACTTAACTCAGCTTGGAAGGCTTATTCTTGCATCTTGTTTGTGAGGAAACTGTTTCTTAGACATATTTTTCTATGATTTGTTCACTTTGGTAAAACTAATGTTCAAAAAAGTGCAGTGGGCACTTTGAAAAAATATGCAGTATCTATTCAGTAAGTTTTGTCACTGAAAGGGTTGTCAAGCATTTCAACAGGCTGGCCAAGGAAGTGCTTGAGCCACCATACATGGAGGTATTTACAAGACTGTAGATGTGGTGCTTGGGGATGTGGTTTAGTGGTGGGTTTGGCAGTGTGCTAGGATTACAGATACACTTGATGATGTTAAAGCTTCTTTCCAACCAAAATGATTCTGTTTCTTTCTTTGGAAAATTATATAGCTCTGTGTTGTAGTAACAACTAATTCATACAAGACTACTCTATGTCAGAGGATAATAGTAGCTTTTAAATAGTTTGTTAGGTGGCAGTTTTCAGAAGCTTCTTTTGTTAGTGGAGGGAAGAATATGCCTGTTTGGGAATGCGGGGAGGTGAGGAGTGGGGGTGTTGAACAAACAAAAAATCCCACATTAAATACTGTAACCTGAGCAATCCAATTACTTTTTCTGTTACTTTAACTCTAGAAACTTGATTTTACAAGACACGAACTTGCATGCTTCTGCCAATTGATTTAAAATAAGTATTTTTTAGCTGTGGAAGAGGTAATTATGCTGCTTCTGATTAACTTTGAGTTGATCCTTATTAGTATGATCTTTTAGAATGTAATACTAAAACTCACACTCCATGTTGCATTTCCTTGCTGGATACTCAAAAGATTAGTCTTTTCATTGACATGGATGTTTTAAAAGGCTAGAAAGGGGGGAGAAAGGTGTAACTAGGGAAGGTGCATATTCTAAATGTTTAACTTTTTAAGCACAAGTAATAAGAGTGTTTTTATTCAAGTTATAAATGAAGTCTAAAAATGTTCACGATAAATACACTGATATTACTGACAAGCATAAACATAAATGTAATTTTTTTCTCCAGCACATTCAATACTTAAATCAGTTACATTATTTAAACTTGTTATGGCTCAATTTTCAACAGTCTTGAATTGGTAGTTGCTTCTCTGTTTTAAAGCTTTAATAAAAAGTCTAATGTTCTTTGGAGTTATGTAATGCATAATATTGAAGAACAGCACTTGATATTTAAAGCTGTTTCTTAAGAAATGTGAAGGAAGTAATCCTCAGGGGGCTCTGCAAGTCTGTGACCTTGATGATTTACACTGACAACTTTCCATGACTATAAACATGGAATATAACAAGAAAATGATAAATTAGAGCTGCAGTGCTTTGTTTGAAACAGTTTCACAGATGATGTACTTTGCATCTCTTCTTTCATTACTATTTTGCATTGAAATAGTTTTATATTGCCTTAGGTATTAATACAATAGTTGTTGTCAGCTCCAGATTGCTATTTGAACTCAAGGCAGCATAATGTATTGCACAGTGATAGGCAGTTTAATTTGAGTGATTTTTTGTGCATCTCATTTAGTATGTCCTTGAAGCATGATTACAATTGGCTCTAATTTTTCTAGAACATTTAATAAGCATTATTTGATTAATTTTTTTAATGAACTTGTAAAGTGATCATCTTTCCCCCATTCTGAAAGAGGGGGTGTTACAAAGCTCAGTTTGTGTACTGAGAACTTGAATGACCTTTTCACACAATTTTTGTCCGGAGTATGACTTGCTTTTCTTGTAGTTAACTCATTTCTATTAACAGATGAAAAGCTTAAAGCATTCTATAGCCTACCCTTAAAAGCACTCATTTACTACTGACTTTTTTTAAGTAGAAATCAAGCAGTTACCAAAAAATCCAGAAGTTAGCATTTGTTTTCATTACCACTTAATCACTTCAATGTCAATTTTTAAATATAAAAGAAATGCAGTGTTTTTTTGTTCACTTCTCCATGAAGAAGTAAACTGAAATAGCAAAGCAATTGGATTGTTATTTGTTTTAACAACCTGATTCTGACTGCTTTTGGAGAACTGTAGATACTAAATTGCTGAGGTCAGTGGTAGTTTTCATTTAATAGAATCACACAATGGTTTTGATTGGAAGAGACCTTAAAAGATCCTTAATAGTATGTAATTCCAATGCTGCTGCATGGGTAGGAGCACCTCCCACCAGTTCAGGTTGCTGTGAGGGATAAAAGGTATCATAATGGGACTTCCCTTGTGCTTAACATAATTTAAATAAAAAGCTAATTATGCTTCTTGATGGGGGAGTTTTTGTGGGGTGGTTAATACTTGACTTTTATTTCTTAAAGGCACTGTATATGCTCAACTGGAGTTTAGCTGGTTTTTAACTTGAATAAATGTGTTTTTGATAACAGTCTAGTTGGGAGAATTGGGCATGGTCTTTCATGGGCACACTTTGAAGTGAAGTCTTGAAACAAGCTATTGTAAGAATGTAGGAATTTATTTTTTTTTTTAAGCTGTGAATTCTTATGTCTTCAGTGATTTAATAATAGGATTCCCTTTTTATTTTTGGCTGTTTCATTTGACTTCACTAGAGGGCAGTGCTATGCAAGAAATATTTCTACACCTTTTTTGCACAAAATTACATATACATCTGTTAAAACACCTCAGTGATAGCCCTTAAAAGCCATAGCTGCCTGATATATGTATCTCTAAAAATAAATTGAATTTATAATTTTCTGCTATGCTATCTAAGTACTTTGTGATAATTTCTTGAAAACACAGGTTAAATTCTTAAAAATATCCTTAACTGGAAAAAGTTGGTAAACTTACCTTCAGTTGCAGTGCTGGTTGTTTGCCAAACTAATCAGAAACAACTTACCTGTTCTTTCTTTCTGAAAAGACGAGACTATTCTGTGTGGGCTGCAAGTTAAATGTTAGACAATATATTATTAACTGAACATAGCAGATGTAGAAGGTGAAACACAATCAACTTCTAATTAAAGTAAAATTCTTGAGGATTCGGTCTTTTTGCAGTAGGTGTTCAAAGTTAAATCTAACTCTTTTAAATCTTTTCTAAAGTAATTTAATTTGCTATGCTCATTTCAGTGTGGCTTTTTTTCTGTGTTCCTTCTGACTGATCTGTGTGTTTATGGCTAATCTGGTAGATTATTAGGTGTTCCCACCTTAATATACCCTTTTCAATGGAATTCTTTGATAGCTTGTGCAGTTTAAAAATGTTAAAGTCATGGTTATAATAATAATAATGGTTATGGTTCCCAATGGAAAACCTTTCTGGATATTTTTAGTACTCTTGGCTTTATCCGTGACATAGTAAGTAACTTGCTGCAACTTCTGTAAAATGTTATTTTACAACTTGTCCAAACCTCACTTGTTTTCTGTCTTCTGCTTATGAGAGACTTATAAGGGGCCAAGCAACTAATCCAAAAGACTGGTTACCCTAGCCATACATGAGCTATGTGAGTTTGGCAAGTCTAAAGTTGTAGTCTTAAAGGTGCTGAGTTTGCATGAGTCCAAAAGATCAGAACAGCAGCTCTTCCTTCTAAATCTTAACTGTGGAATGACAGAGTAGCTGAATATACTGCAGACACAATGGGTAGAAAAGGGACACTGGAAAAGTAAAGATCAGGCAAACTGGGAGTAATGGTTGCATAATCTGTAAACTCTATTGAGGTATTTTAGTGCTCTCTCCAGAGCACAGAGTATATTTGGGTTTGATGGCATGCTGAGAGAACAGCTACAGGATGCTTTTCACTGTCCTTCAGTGCCTACTGATACTGCATAAACATATTGAACTAATTGTTGCTTTCATGTGAGTTACAGGCTCCTGCTTCGCTGATGACAGGTTGCTGTGCAAATTCCTGTCTCAGACTTAGCTACCACTTCTGTGAATAACAAATAGGAGGAATTGCTAAGAGCTTTGTTTAGACTGTTCTTTTTATAGGATAGGTAACCTGGTTTTTCTGTTGCTTTGATAGATTTGTTTTTTCTCTTCTCCTTTGGAGTTGAAGGCCACCTACTTCAAGAAATGCATGAAGTATAGAATTTACTTCAGCCTTCCAGAACTATTATTTGTAGTGTCTGTGGGCGGACTCTTGAATAAGAATGAGAGAGCTACTTACTTCTGGTGCCTCTAGCTTGTACTCACTAGATAGCAAACTCTCAAGAGTTTGGCTTTCCACCCCTTAAGCTTACTCATGGAGCATGATGTCTTCCATGGATCACCTGTGGGGATTCAAGAGGGGAATAGGCTCTCAAGTGTGTTTTAACTGTGAATGTACTTTTATTTCTCCCTACTGTAAAATGGGGTTTCAGTGAAGTTGATCAGGCATTCACTAACAGCATAGATGGACGTCAGAGACTTTAAAGACTTAACCTTGCAGCATGTATTATCAGACAGAAGCCTGGATAGTTAGTGTCTAGATTTTGAAGTACTAGATTTTAGTACTAGATTTTGAAGAAGTGATGTGGAAAAAAAATCACCATGTATTCTATAATTGCCTGTTACATTTGAGGAATTGGGAAGCCCTTCTCAGACTAGAGAAGGGGAGGCTCTGAGGTGACTTTATAGGAGCTTTTTAATACCTGAAGGGGGTTTACAGGAGAGCTGGGGTAGGGCTTTTTGCAGGGGTGTGTGGCCACAGGACAAGGAGCAATGGTTTAAAACTTGAAGAGGGGACATTAGGAAAGAAATTATTTTCTGTGAGGGTGGTGCAACACTGGAACAGGTTGCTCAGAGGGTTGTGGCTGCCCCCTCCCTGAAAGTGTTCAAGGCCAGGTTGTATGGGGCCCTAAGTAACGTGGCCTAGTGGGAGATGTTGCTTCCCGTGCAGGGGAGTTGGAAGGGATCCTAAAGATCATCTCATTGCAAATCTATAGCCATTCTATGATTCTATCTTTTGTATTTAAGGAAGGAACTTAAGATGCCTTGCTCACTAGACGAAACTTGATATTCCATTATGTCATTCACATCTGCAAAAACAGCAATACAAGGCATCACTTTAAAATCTGGCACTTCTGCTTTTTCAAAAATTTGATTTAGAATATTTAGAACTCTGATTTTTGTTCCTTAACCATGTCTTTTGAGTAAATACTTCATATCTGATAGTTGATGGTAGCTGTTTGAAGGACAGGTGGAAGCCTCTGGTTAATGGTGACTGTAGTTGCTTCTGGGCTTAGGTTGTAAAATTGTGTAGGTCTATTGTCATAGCAATTTCTCATCATATGTGTTTCTATGTACTGAGTATCTTTGACTCTGGGTAGAAGTGTTTTGGGTTCCACAGAGGAACCTTGGTTAGATTGCAGCCTGCATTCTAGTTTTGAAATTGAGTAGTGTTTATGCTTTTACCTAAGTTTTAGAGTTACATTACTAGCAACCAGGTTTAAGTGAGATTTTCAGGGTCAATATTGGCTCTACTATTTAGTCTTCATAAATGACTTGGATGATGGGATTCTTTATATAGTCATCAAATTTGAGAATGTTACCAAACTGGGTGAAGTAGATACCACAGAATGAAGAGCCACCAGAAAGGTATTGACAGGTGGGAAGAGCAGGACAACCAGAATGGCATCAGGTTTAGCAGATTTTAATCTGCTGATGGATTTTTAATCTGGAATGAATTAATTCCAAACTATAGTTGATGCTGGGGGCCAACTGGTCGAACAATGGCTCTTCAGAAAAGGACATGGATGTCCTAGTGGACAGTAAGCTGGGCAAGAGCCATCAATGTGTCCTGCAGCAGAAAGGTAAACAGTGTCCTGGGCTGTATCATCAAGAATATAGCCAGTAGATAAAGGGATGTGGTTATTCCAATGTATTTGGCACTTCCTAAGCCACACCTGCTGAGAGACACATGCTGTCTGCTTGTTGAACTTAATTGACACTCTTCCAACAATTGACTGGTAATTGTCACTCTAAACATAAGAAACCTAATTCCACAGTAAGTGAACAGGGCTATTGGACTGCTAGACTTCTGTTTCATGCTTTTATAGCCAACTGCTTGGAGGACTTTTTATTGAAATCGCAGCATATTGTCACTTGCAGAGTAAGTGACCATATTGTATTTTAAGTATTGTCCCTTCACACTTGTAGAGTGAAACTGAAGTTTGTGGGCTCATTGTCAGATATTTATATTGAAATGGTAATTTAGGTTTTTGGCTTTGAACAGTATTGATAAATAAGATACCTTTGTGAAGGGGGCTTCTAAGTGGCAGTGTACAGGTCATGGTGAAAATACATCCCAAAAATGGACAGTGTCTTGCTTTGAGTACCACACTTTGGACATAAAGGTGTCTACATAGGTCCTTATGCAGGTCAAATCAAATATTGTGTACAGAAAACTCGTGACCTAACAGCATGTATGGAGATATTTATAAGACAGTAGCATTTGTGTTGAATGTATTTTCAGTATAAAATATAAAATCTATGCTTGATGGAAGGAATGGTATTCCTTTGAAAATCTGTAAAACTGCTTATTTCGGAAGTTAAAGATGTCAAGTGTGCTAGGGGAACTGGATGTGTTAATTGTGGTTTAAGAGAATAACCTTTCTGCTGAGGTCTGCATCAAGAATATCGTACAGCCAACAGCCTCCCACTCACAGCAAAACAAAAAGCCTGGTTCTCTAATATGCTTGGAGAAATTTGTGACATTGATCTAGATCTATAAGATTCATAGGGCAGCAGGAAATAATAGCATTTTTGTGTTTATCTTGCCTTAAAAATGTTGCCACTTCTATTAGTGAAAAGCTTACAGACATCTAATTGGAAAAATCTGTGCTTGTTGATATAGAAGCTGGCAAGCACTTTGGATGGTATAGGTTTTATAACTAAGATTAAATGCCTAAGCAGTCTCTGAGTGTAACCAAGTTCAAATGTTCACCTACCTGTTGCTGTGTCTCTTTACTGCAGTTGTGTTTTTTTTAGTAGAATATGTACATAGTTTTAAATGTAGACAACTGAAGACTACTGTCTGCTAAGAAATTGTGTACTTTGCTTCTATGATATTTATATTCAATATCTAGAAATTCTCCTATTACAAATGTTTTATGATTTAAAATGAGCAAGTAAATGTTTTAGGAAGCTAGATGATTTAACAAAAAAACCAAGGACTAGCTTGATTAAATCTTGAGTGGCCTATGCTTATATGAAGTCTCTTGTTCTAGTGATCATGAGATATTCAGGTACTGTGGGAACAATGCAAGGCACTGGAATCTGTATAGCACGTTTATTTTCCTCAAAAATGAAAATAATTGCCTCAGTGTAAGTATCTGTAGAGGGAAATGAGTGGGAGGGGAAGTGAAAATCATCCATGATACCCTAAGGCTGCTATGTTCTAGCTGTATCAGATGAAAATATTTAGTAGATAGTTTGAATGTGTATTTCCTTTTCATTTTAGGCTTATGGAATGTCAGCTTTGCCTCTAAATTTGATTAAGGGAACTACCAGTGCAGCTTATGAACGATTAGAGAACACTGAAGACATTGAAGAAGTGGAACAACATTTACTAAGGATTAAATCAAAGGTATGATCTTTGCTATTATTGTTTTTATTAATTAGTTTTTTTCTTTCTTGTGTACTAGTTTATAGTCATGGTGTAGGGAGTTTTATTTCTAGAAAGAATAGCAAGTCAGAAGTGACTACCTTGGTTATTTGAGTTACTTGAAAACAAATGTCACTTGTGTAGTAGACACACAACTTTTCTCAGTCTTGCAGCAGTAGGTATTTCTCTCTAGCTAATAATTTTGCTGATGAGCAAAACTCAAACTTCTCCAGTTGCACTTGGATATATGGAAGAGGTACTTTGTAGGAAGTAGGAATATTAAGCTCACTTAATCTACTACCAGATGTGGCATGCAGTTTTTTCATACTTACTCAGTGTAGTTGTCAGCATTGGATATTTGCTGCATGGAACTGTCAGAAGTTAGATTAATCGAATTATTAATCATTTTTATGAATAAATACCAGCTCTAGATATTCTTGCTTCCTGGTTAATGTACCTTGATGTTATAAATCATCTCTTTATGAAAAGCATACATATGGAAAACTCTGTTTTGAATCCTAAATGTCCCTAGGATATTAACACCACTTATAAATCCATGACAGCTTTGCTTCTCACTGAAATACTGTGCCTAATGTAAGCAGGACACTTAGAAACTGAAGAGTGCAAGCTGAAGGGAGGATGAGCTTTCTCCTTTCTGTACAAGGTGCTGGGTACAATCTTACACCCCTTTCTCAATCGGTTTCAGATAATGGTTTGACCTGTGTTTTCACAGCATTGCGGGGGGAAATGGGGCATTAAGATGCATGCTGGCAGAACATTGCTGCTGTTACCTGCTCTGTGATAGCAGACTTCAGCTGCACTGAAACTGTTCCAACAGCCTCCCTTGCTCCTTGGCTACCTCTGCATAGTGTGGGCATCTTTGGTGTTCTAGAAATCTTGTTGTGTAGTGAAACAGAAACAGTAGTCTCCCTCAGTTTAAATTGTGAAGTTTTTTGTTTTCTGCAGAGTACTACTACAACAAATGCATCTGTGTGACTGAGATCAGTATAAGAATAATAAGAATTCCCTGAAAAATGCAGGATCGCTTACTACAGAAGACTGGATTATGTGTTTACAAGCACTTAGAAGTCTTGCTGTTTGATCTAGTTAACAAAGAGATCTGGAAGTAGAGAGTCTTTAAGTTGTGTATATATTTTTACTGTGACCATTACTATAAACTAGTTTTCCTCAGTTTATGAGTTTAAGTTGGGATTCTGCTTTGGTGTGTAATTGAAATCTTAGTTCTTCAGATACATTTGCATGAAATCAAGAATGTTTTCAACACAGTTTTCAGAAAGTCTTTCTGAAGTCACTGAGGTGCTATGAAGGGTATGGCCAGTGTGTGTTCCTGTTAAAAGTACATGATGATCTCCCAGTTTCTTGTGTGTTTAGAATTTGGTCTGTCTTGTAAATTTGCTTTGATTTCACTGGGTGTGAAGTGTTTCAGACATTTGCAGGAAGGCTAAAATTAAGAGGAAAAAAATTGATGTACTGAAGCTCCAAGCAATTTTGCTTATTCCAAAGCCCAGTTTGTTATACAGTAGTATCAATATCAGAAACCATTTTGGTTCTATTATGCAATACCTATTTTGTTGCTTTTACTTGTTAGTATAAAACTGAAATTAAGTTTGTGCTACTTGATTTACAGAGTGCAATGGCACCTGCTCAGTATTTAGAGGCTTAAAGTATGTTCTTAATTGTTTGGTTATGCTTATCTGAAACACTCAACTAATTCTTGTAGTAATGTTGCCTCTTGTTTGGATTTCTGAAACTTTAACTTTTCGAACAGTGAGTCATCTTTCTCTTCCAAGTACAAGAAACATAGTTGGGTACCTGTAGGAGAATGCTGAAAAGAAAATAGAGATGCCAAGCTTAATATACTGGCATAGTCATGGATTTGATTGGAAGGGATCTCTGAAGGTCATCAGGTTCAACCCTTTGAACAAAGCAAGTACCACTTTCAGGTTAGATCAGGTTACTGGAATCACACCTGGGCATTTTAAGCATATCTGTCCATAGTAGCTGCCTATCCTATTCACATTTTTGACTGTTCCCATTGTGAAGTGCTTTTTGTGACTGAGTAGGAATTCCCCTTGTTGCAGCTTGACTTTTGCACTTCACCCTCTGAGAAACAGTGTGAATTCTTTGGTTTTTTGAGTTGGTGTAACTCATTAAACTTGGTATCAAGTCTATTTTATGGATTCAATGACCCTTGGTCACTTGCACTCTTTTTTGGTAACCAGTGCAGAGATGGTCGGCCCCTGTCGTCACGGGACAGGCGGAGTGTGCAACAACTGGAAGAGAGACTAAGGACACTTCGGAGAAGAGAGAGGCACCTGGAATCTATTGAGAAAAGCTGGTGCACAAAGTTCTGTGAAGCTATCAGACCTCTAAAGGTAAGGTTTTCTCCCTTTTTGAGACATACGTTGGAATAACTTCCATCTTTCTTCCCCCCACATAAACCAAAGATAAACTTCATCTATTGCCATCCTGAATATCAATTATTTAATTTTTAATTTTTCTACCACACAATGACAGCCCTTGAGCAATCTCTGAGGTCTTAAAAAACTTTGCCTGAAGTATGACTGAAAAGGAGCAATTTCTAGCTAATCTGTTATAGTGCCAGTGGTTATAGAAAACCTGAGTAACTTGTTTTCTCAGGTGGGTGAAAATGGGAAGGAAGAATTCTGTAGCTGTCAGGTAGCTCAGATTAATCTGAATTACATGTGTCCAGTAGAAGAGAGAGAATTTGATTTGGAGTGAGGATCTTGCTAAGTAATTACTTAATCAGTAAGCTAGCTGTGTAGAACTTGCATCTTGATACTTAACCAGTGCAAAGGAAACTGTTAGTAGGGCAAAGCTTTGATCGTGGTCTCTTTTTGATCTTGGCACTTTGATTTTAGTAGATACTGTTTTAAAAAACAGTACATCTGTGGAACAGAATTGCCATAATTTTTTTTGCCAACTAGATGTAGGAAAAACCCATTAGCATTACTTTAAACTGTAGCCTGTGTTTTGAAAAGCTGAATGCCTCTAGCATCATTGCTACTGTTAATCCTGAGTACCAGTGAAAATCGGCTAAAATTGCAGTTGAACATAATCTTGCACTGTGTAATTCTTAGTCGATTTACCTTTATGATACATTAGAAATCTAAACTTAGCCCTTTCTTTAAAGGACAAATACTTGTAACTATTCACTTTGAAAGTTTGGTTTCCTCCTTTGAACCAAAATAGCTTCTGTAGTTTTAAAATTTTCACATGAACCTTAACTGTGATAGATGCATTGCCTGTATCTGTTTGTAGTGCTTCAGCAGCTCATAGCTTCTTCATAGAATAGTGTACAATACCATTAGTTGCTTAGGTATTATCGTGTACACACAGTGTGGTATTCCAGTATCTCTCTATTCTTGGTTTGAATGCTTTTTATTGTCTCTGTAAGAGGTCACTGAATTTTTGCCTTAAGAACTGCAGACTAAAGGGGAGTTGCAGGTGGACAGTTTTTCCTGGCATACTTTCACTTAGAGTAGGGCTATGAAGAATGTTACAAAATTTGTTCACTTTGACTTTTCCTTGATGTCCTGTGAAGGTGAAAGCATGTATCATCTAATTAATAATATCTTAACTCTTGCAGGACTGTTTTACTGCTACTTAATTAGCATTTTAGTTTTCTTTGCATGTATATAACTTCAGTTAGTGGGTTTTATCAAAAGGAAGTCTTTTAATATCTGTATATAATACTTCTGATCATCTTAGAAGTGCAGAAAATATTTTGGAGCTTTGCTTATTGCTTTTATTACACTTTTAACTTGAGCTCAACTTGTATGTTATTGTTCAAGAGTTTCTCAGACTTCAAGAGAACTTCCATTTGTTGTGAGGCAAATACTAGATATGGAAAATACTTTTCCTGCTTTTTGTTTGGGGTGGTCAGTTTTAAGGGAGTCAGACAAAATGGGACAAAACTGAATAGCAGGTTTAGGAATAATACTTAGTCTTGGTGGTCTTTTACAGTGTTAACTCAGTGGCTACATTCCTACTTCTGTGGTCTTACTGTCTTTGCATTTTGTCCTCCTGGATTCCTGCTTCAATTCTTACTTTGAAATAGTATCAGCATGTGACTTGTTAAACCCTTTTTCTCTAATGAGTAAGCTTTCTTTGACATGGAGAAAAGTAAATTTTGAGAACACTTGTTTTACCTCAAAGCTAAATCAAACTCAAGGATGAAGCTGTCAATTTTTCAGTTTAGTCAAAAGCAGCATACTTAGAAGATCTCAAGGAAATTATTAATGGTTAATTAATAATGGTTAATTAATTATTAATGGGTTGTCAATACTGTCAAATAAGTAACTTCTTTCTAGAAAATTTAACTTCTCCTCTAGACAGCAGATGTACTGCTTGTCCTGTCTTTAGGGTTTTGCACACTTTCATATGTTACTCTTAGGGGCATGAGAAATGTCATACTCTAGGGATAGACATAAACTGTCTAAGGTTAGAGTATTGCATCAGTTTTTCATAGGGTACTTCAATACAGCTGTGAACCAACTGGAAATAAGCTTCAGATGGGTAATACAAGAAAGTGAAGTGCTCCATTTTGAAGAATGAGCCTTAGGTGAGCACAGCATGCTCGTGTGGCTTAGCTCAAGTAGGGGCTTGAGGGTATTGACATCACTCCAAATACATGGAAGGTACTACAGAGAGTGTAGTGTTCTCTTGATAAATAAAGAGTGGTACACTTGAACTCCAGCAAGGGAGAGCTAAGCTGTTTGCTTGTCTAATCTTAAGGATAATAAGGTCTTTATGTAAATGTATCAGTCTCCGTGTGCTGCTGAAGGCCTTCAGTTCATGCTGTCTTGAGGCTGGAGGGCTAAGGTGTTTCTCTTCATCCTCTCTCCCTCTGTTCTTTGGAGAGAGCTGAAAAAGGCAAAGTGCTAGGTAATTGCTTGGATAAGGGCCATGCTGGCAGATCCTAACAATTTTCAGAAGTTAGTATTGAAATTTTTTTAAGCACCACCAAAGTTTGTGGATCATGCCATACTTCCTAAATTCCATCATTATATTATGGAATTATGCATAGATGAAAAAGCTTAGCATTACTGAAAGCTGAGAGTAGAAAGAGGAGGCAAAGAGCTCTCTGAATAAATAAAAAAAAAAGATGATGCAGGGATCAGAGGAGTGTTAAGGAATTCAGAGTTACCAGCTTGTGTGCAGTAGCAGTGGAAAAATGCAGTAATTGATTGAATATTTTGGTCATTTGGCCTGACCTATTAAACTGAAATGCAGTTCAGCTTTCCCCTATGACTTAACTAGCATGCTTCCATTTTCACTAATGAAAAATGTATGACATTTTTGTCCTGGTTTTTTTGCTGAGCCCACACCTTTGAATCCCAGATGTCCAAAGAGGAAACAAAGCTTTAAACCGGGTCTTACCATTTTCCATTTTATCTACTTACTTGCCTGTGTGGAGGCTTTATGTTAAGATGCTAAAGGAAGTAAATTCAGGCAGCAGTGTAAGTTGTATTATTAGGTATTATTTCAGTATTAATGTATGCAGCATTGCACAAAAACATAGTTCAATGGTTTTTGGCAGTCACTTGAATGCCTGTACCACAGGCTGTAAATTAAAAAAACCAAGCAGACACTTATGTGATCACAGTCATGCAGGTGACTTTCAGGCAGCAGCTCTGAAACCTGTTCTGTCACCAATGATTGAATACAGGTGGGTATGGGATCTGTGTTTTGTAGCTGAGGGATATGAGGAAGCGACCTGGCAGTAGAGCAGTTCAAACTGATTGTAGTGGAGGATTTAACATAGCTTGAGCTATGATTTCATTGAGGTCCTGCCTTCAAAAGGACTAGGGAGTAGGAAATAACATTGTTTTGCATTTAAAATAGGAGTGGCCAAGTTTTTTTAATAGACTAAAAATGAGGGGGCAGTCTAATCAATTAAGGTATGAGAGTCTAGGAAGAACACAAGGATATTTTTCATGAAGGGCCTAAGTCAACTGATGCTCTGAAATTTTATAAAGGTAGGCTGATATTAATTGCAAATCATTTATGGTTCAGTAGTCATACTAGCACTGTGGAAGTACAGGATAAACTAAGGAGGAATGAAGATCTTAATATTAGCCTTTAGTTTTATACTTAATGTGACTGAAGTAGAGGCTAAAATGGGAAAAAGGCTTTTTCAACCACTTACCTACTACATATAGAAGACAATCATGTTCCAAAGGAGGTATGGAGACCTGTCTATTTGCCATAGTTCATAGGAGGTAATGAACTAATCCTTTTAGACTTAATTCTTTAAAACATCTATTTTGTGCAAGGCTAGTGTTAGTTTGCTGTGGAGAAATAAAAATCTTAGGGCACTTAAATAAATAGAAATGGCCAAGTTGATGTTGGTTTCTAAATCTATCTGACAAGACCTACATAGTTTGAATTGGTTTTTAAGTGTTATTCTAATGACATGTTTGAGCTTGCACATGGAAGCTGATTTTCAGAGTTTAAGAAACAATAATAGCACTGTAACTCTGAATATCTCTACTTAGCTGTAATAAAGTTCTTAAACTTTTCAAGGTGGCTCTGAGACATGTTGTAAGTTGATTAAATTGAAGTAGCTATGATCCTCCCTCATTTGTGTACAAAACCATGTATTGTCTTCATTTGGGGGTACCTGTGTATAGAATTTTGAAATAAGTCTGTAGGTTGTCTCAATCTGAAAATGTTGCTCTTTGGGGGAGTTCAGCATTCTTCTCTGAGCATATTCCCGGACTGAGGTCCCTAGGAAAATAAAGTGAGCTTGGTGTTGTAACTGAATGGCATTGATATCTGAGTTCACTTTGGTGTGGCATCACTTAACACACACCCCCCCCCCTCCTCCCTTTCCCCAGTGAAAAGATCTTGAGGGAGAAAACCTGCCATAGAAGTGGAGAATGATTTTCTGAACTAGCTTGTAGCCCAGAATGATCAGTAGTATGTTCTTGTTGAGGAAAGCTTGAAGAATTAAATCCCTGGCTTGAGTGGTGTTTTTGGTAAGCATAATAAAAACAACTTTCTTGTGTTTTAATCAAGATCTTAAGGAGCCATTTTATTTCTCTGAACTGACCTTAATTCAGATAATTTTTAGAAGAACTGAAAGAAACTAAGGTAACTTTAAAACCAGGTGGCTTCTTCCTCCAAAGATAAACAATGAAAAGGAAATGGGAAAATGGAACATACAGGTATCACTATGTTACTTTTAGTTTTCTAAACTTATTGCTAAGTTGCCTGAATTCTCCCTGTTTAAATAAATTTGATCTTTTCATATGTTTTTTTAATATTCAGGGACTAAATCTTCTTGTTTGATAAGCTGTTTGCTTATTGTAATCTGGTCCTTAAAACCTGAAAAGTCTAAATGCACAAACCAAGCTAAGCTGCTACTATGGTTGGCCTACAAAATCTTTTTTACTCCTAGGAAACTTACTTTAGCATTTCATATACCACCTTGGCTTAGAGAAGAAATTCTGTTCTTATTTTGCACATCAGGTGGCTCTGTTTTAATGTGCAAAATCTTAAAAGCCATGTGTTGCTTTTTCTGTTTAAAAACAATGGCAGTATCTGCTAAGCATAGTAGTTGCTAAAAGCTTTAACCTGTACTTATCTATGCTTCTGACTTGCTTGCTAACTAACCACAGCTGTTACACCTTTTTTTCAAATTATTGAGTAGGTTATGCAGCACAAAAGAAGGTAGTGAGGCAAATTATGTGGTGGAGCTAAAGGGATTTGAAAAGTCTTCTAGAACCTTCTCCAGAAGAGGCCTTTATCTGGTTGTTGTGATGTGGTCATCGGAACTTAATCTTACTAAATTACTTATGGATTAATAGTGTTTGAGAATAGTAGTATTTAAGTAGCACTTAGGCTTTTTGAAACTCAAATAGTCTTGCTACTACTTGTTTTCTTAAATTCTCAAATTTTCACATCAATTAAAAGTTAAATTTCTACGTGACTTAAAACTTTGAGTCAAAATATTTCAAAAATTGATGCTTGAACTGTGAAAGTGGGAATACTCTAGTGATGACTAACCAAAAGGACTTGCAGGCAGAGGTAAGAAAAAAGTAGTCCTGGAACTTGGGCTTAGTTATTTGAGTTCTACATCACTCCCTCCAAGTGATTTAATCACTGAGTGTTTCCAAAAAATGCTGTGAAAGGGAGTGTTCTCTAGAGAAAGCTGACATGTTCCTTGTAAGCAATGCACAGGTCGCTTCCTGTTTGAAGTTGAGCACACTAATTTCCATTAATTAAACCCAAATGTACCCATATATGTAAAGGTTTCCATGTAATACAGAAAGTACAGATTGTGTGTTCTGCTAAATTCTGTATTAATTTGATATCTCATCTGTGTTCTTAAACTTTTCACTTTTAGGTAGACTGTGGTATTGCACTGTATAGCACATGATGTACTTCAGTGCTTGTTTCTGAACTCACTGTCTGTACCATGTGAAAAGGTTGTTATATGAGATGAAAAAATTTTAAAATGCTTGACATAAATCCTGTTTAACAGAGTAAATATTTTCTTAGCACTTCTCTCAAGTAGTTACCAAGAAGTTTGTTTCGAGTGTGTTTGAGCTCTGAGGTGACACAATATCATTGGTCCTTTATTGAAATTTAAACAAGACTTCACTTTTTGTATCAACTGCAAGCACTTTCAGTTAAATGTAATAAATTTTTACTTCTAGATTGTGTGGGGAGTGTTCTTCATCATTGTGGCACTGCTCTTCACTGTCTCTCTGTTCTTGTCAAAGTAAGTACATTTCAGCGTTTTTCACAACCACTTAAACTACATAGTTTCTGCTCTAATAAAAATCAGAGGTGGTTTGCTTCAAGTCAGCCCACTCCACTGCTATGTTACATTTCTGTAACTAGAGCTGCTTTTCTCAATATAATGGCATATACTGAAACTGAACAAAATGTACCAAGACAGATTCAAAGGGTATGGTTCAGCTTGATTGACTTTATGCTGCTGAAAAAGTGTTCTGATTCAGCAGAGGAATTAAGCATATAGGTTAAGGAAGTTTAATTCAGACTGCAGAAGTATTCTGGTTGCTTGAATGAATCTCAATGCGTAGAGGTACTCCTTAGGCTGGGTAACAAGTGATTATTGCATTAAATGACATGCATAATCCATCATGATGTGCATTGTGTAACATTAATATTGTGTAACTGTTTGGTGTTGAAAACAATATAGCCAGCTGCAAATCTGGTGGATTTAAATGGAGATTGACACTAACAAGAGGTTTCAAATGCTGGCATTTTTTAGTTCTTCAGACCAGGCAAATAAACACAATGATCCAAACTAGGGAAAAGCTGAAATGCCAAGGAGATGCTGAAATCAATATACCTTTTCACAGGACAAGTGCAGGGAGTGTGGTAAAACAAAGTATCTGTCCATACAGATGTGAAAAAGCTGTCAGTCTCTGGACTTAGTTCATCTCTTTTTTTTGTTTCCTTTCTAAATTAAATTGAAGATAAAGCTCTGAGAGAACCATAGTACTTACTGGGTTTTTCTTAATTATTGCAGTTTGGACAAAGCTCTTCATTCAGCTGGCTTTGACTCAGGGTTTATAATTTTAGGAACTAATCTGACCAATCCATTGAATATGCTGTTACCTGTTCTTCAAACAGTAAGTAAAAAAAAATTGATAAAAATATGTAAGGATGCCCTCTGCTTTCTGCTAGGCTGTCAAAAGGCAAATCAAACTTCTCCCCAAGTGATTCATTAAAACAGTTGTCTACATGTGTGTTCTGGTAAAGCGAGACAACAAAGCAGCTTATTTGTGGACAATATTTTAGTTATTAGATACTGATACAAAAATCTTGGGTGGATGGAAGCAGATGCTGGAGAAAGAGGGTGCTTGTAACTAGCTTTTATCTGGTGAGGACATAATAATGAAGAACTACATCATTTGTGTTAATCACACACAGAGTAAAAGCAACTCCCATGCCATAGTTGTTTGTGTATTTTATGGTCTACCCCCACATAAGTGAAGTAAATGCACTTTTACACTTCTTATTGTACTTACTGCCTACTTAAAAGATATATTGCACTCTGTATTGTATGTTACCATAATGCATTAGTCTTTGAAACAAGCACTACATAAGAACAAGCATGTGGTAACTTCAGTAGGGTTGGAAGGCATCAAGGCTGCATGTAAATTAGGCAATCAGTTATTGAAAAAGAAATCCTTAATCTAACTTAGTGCTTTACTTCCCCTAGTAGAGTTCTTCGCATAATCCTGGTGTAATTGGTTGGTACAATGGTTTACTTCCCCATGGCTTCTGAAACTATTGAATACCTAAGATCACAGTTTACTGAGAAAAGTAGTGTTCAGCTGAAGTATTAGCTTAAGCTGTTATTACTGCAAATAAAAAAAATCAAGTTTTGTATACAAATATGTTCAGAAATGTTCACAAATAGTTTATATAGTCCTAAGATGATTGTTTCTGCTGTGAACTTCCTTTTAGATAAGCTCTTAGAACATACATTTTTAAGCCAAGGAATACTTAATTCTAAGAATTCAAAATTAAGGCAAGCTTTTAAATTAAGGAAAATGCTTGGTTGCTTTCACAAACTAATTGTACAAGCTCTATTAGCAGCTTTTGGAGTCAGCTATAAAAAAAATCTTTAAATGGAAGTACTCTTACTATCTCAGATGCTATAGGTAGAAAGTACTTATTAAACTTAGCGTGGAAAGAGGCTATTTTTGAAACTGAAAATTTTCTTACTGTGTTATTTTCTAACTGCTGTGTTCTTGTTTTAGGTATTTCCACTTGATTATATTCTTATTACAACTATTGTTATGTACTTTATCTTCACATCAATGGCAGGGATTCGAAATATGGGTATATGGTTCTTCTGGACAAGGGTAAATATGCGTTAAGAATTTAGTTTCTAATACTCAGTAGGGTGTTTAGCACATGTGTGATATTGAATGTATTTAAGTATGCATTATTTATGAATTGCTCATAAATTGTGGGTGTTGCAAATAACATTGTCTGTATGCCTCATGAATATTAGAAGTCTGTTGTACAATTTTTACTGGTTTTGCAATGTATTCAGTTTTGCTAAGCTGTCAGACCAAAACTGATATTCTACTTTAAGCAGTGCAGCCAGCTGACTCTTTCCAGTGTTCAGTCAATGGCACTTTGGCTTCTGGCTTTTGCAAGGTAAAGCCATATGAATCTGATATACTGGAAGTATTGCTGAATTCTATAGTCCAAGTCTGAAATGTGTATACAGTTAGTAGTCCTTGACTTCCTTTAGCTTCATAAGGAAAGCAAAACTAAAGCAGTAGTGAGGATATGGCATATTTAAATATGATGCAAATAGCATATTACTGGATTGGAAAAAGCAGCTTTGTATCCAGCAGTATGCTATTCATGCCTTAGTTAAATATTTCCCTGCTTCTGTGCCTACTTTCCCCTCAGTACCATCACCCTTTCATGCAGTGACACCACAAAGTTGTGAACAGTGACCCTGAGTTCTTGCAATGAGTTATAAGATTAGCTGGCTTTCATCTTCCATCATTTACTTAAGCTACAAGCTTCATTACCCCAATGTGGTACTCAGGTTGAGCCTTTGGGGATTACAGAGTGGAGCGGTATTTGTTCCCTACAGTGGGAGTCTTGTTCCCTACAGTGGGAAAGATGCCACCATGTGGTATACAAGTTTTCTCTGAGCCTGTAAATTCTCTCTCATGACTCCCTCCCCTGTTTCTAGATCTGAATACAGGTGTGGTGATAGGTGATGCTTCACCTTGACAGAAGGATCCCAATATTCTTAGACAAACCAAGGCACAGTATGCTCACCAGTAATAGCAAACACCATTTAAGTGTGGCTGCTAACTGCTGGTTTGTAAGTGTTCTAGGTCATTAATACAAAAACCAATTCATTTGGCTAAGTAGCTGTGCTTTGAAATTCAGGTAAATACCCCGTAAAAACTGCTTTGCATCATTGGAAATAAGTTTTTAGATGATAACTTTAGGAGTTGCCTGCTTTTTGCAGTGGAATTAAAGCTGTTACTTGGATTAAAGAGGATTTTAAATGTCTTCGAGGGGAAAATAAGATTTTAAGTTATTAATGTTTGTATGTTTTCTGGTTTTAGCTTTATAAAATCAGACGAGGAAAAACACGACCTCAAGCACTGTTGTTTCTCTGTATGATACTTCTGTTGATAGTTCTTCATACAAGTTACATGATCTACAGTCTTGCCCCTCAGTACGTAATGTATGGAAGCCAGAAATACTTGGTACAGGTGAGATGTAATTCTTTCTTTAGAAGTAAGTTTGACTAGTGTATCAAAAGTATACTGCTTGCACTAACCTTTAAATCCAGGCCTGTTCTCTGTATTTATTTTGTAGCCATATTCTTTAAACTATGAGGTCTCCTGTTAATACACAAGCCAGAAAGTGATCATACTATATATAATACAACTTAATTTCTAGTTCCTCTTCAGACAGTGTTTAACTTTGACTAGGGCTTCGCTTATCAAAATAAGACAGCTGCTATCTTCCACTAGTTTTTGTACTGGTTGTACAGCAACTTAAGTTGCTGAGTGACTGCAGTGAGGATTACCTTTACTTTCAGTCTATAGACTGATTTACACACTAATGTTGTTTTCTAGTTGGTAGCTTCTATGCACGTATGTGTGAGAAATGACAAAATACAGTGGAGGATGATAATCAGAACAAAGCTGAATGTGGTGATAAATCACATTTCAGACATTTTGGACTGTCCAACTTCGTGAAACTCTTGACGTTCTTGTTCTATAAAATCACAGAATCATCTGTGTTGAAAAGGACCTCTGAGATCATAAAGTCCAACCCTTAATCCACTACCACTATGGTTATTAGATCATGGCACTGAGTGCCACATCAGTCTCTTTTTAAAAACATCCAGGGATGGAGAATCCACCACCTCTCTGGGCAGCCCATTCCAATGTCTGATCACCCTCTCTGTAAATAATTTTTTCCTAATATCTAACCCAAACCTCCCCTGACAGAGCTGAAGTCCAAGCCCTCTTCTATAAAATTTAGTTAAGATTTGCCTCTGGTTTTGTTACATCACTTTTGTGTAATTCAAGACTTTGGGGTTTTTAAGTCTCATCTTCTGTACCTGAAGTCTTCAGTTCTTTTATTTCATCTTAATTTGAGTGGAGGCCTGTGTATTTATGTGGAAGTTTGAAGATACACATCACATGCATCTTGAGGGGTTTTATGCACAGCTGTTTGCCTTGATTTGGTATCCTACAAGGAGTAGGCTTTGCTAGCTCTGATCTTGCAAATTTAGACAACTAACCAGATTATGAACATTTACTCAGGTTCAGGCACAATAAAAATCCAGGTATCTTGGTGCACTGTGTGGGGTTAAAACTGTTAAGTTTAACAAAGAGAAAACAGCTGAGCCAGAGTGGCTGGATGGAGAGGTTTAAATGAGACTGAAGTAATTGGGTGCTGCTCTGAGCATTTGGAATACTTCTGTTAGTTTTGCAGAAGGCTATGCCTCTGGGTTGGAGAACTCACTGCTTTAAAAAAGGCAATCACCCATCAACCTTCAGCTAAAAATATTTAATAAACTGTATATGCAGCCTATTATTTCTTTCAGTTTGAAAAGATTAGATGCAGAATACTTTGAGCAAAAGGACTACCAGGAGACACTGAAGCAGTGTGTTAAACATGATAGAGAAGAGGAATCTGAATGGGCCAAGTGGATGTTGTAGAATTGTCACTGCAGGAATTGAAGCATTTAATAAATGCTACTTTTCTGCTGTCTTTACATCTAAATTGTCTGGTAATGGGAAGCTGGTCATCCTGATACCACTGAGCACAGCAATAGAATCACTGTTGAGGACTTGAATATTTGCTGCTTAGGAGATTTAATGCATTTTTATTAATTTTATGCTAGACATAGCTAATACGAAATAAACATTCTTAGGCATGTATAAATTAGCTTAACTTGCCAGAATTAGGGTAGTAGCAGCAGGAAACTAAGCTGAAAATCAGTTTAGTAAAGTGATTTGCTTCTATGGTAAGTTTGTATACTGTTGCCGTGATTACATACTATGTAGGTAGTCTAGAACATCATATAACTATATCTGAATCAATTATGAGCTCAAGTCCCTGCAAGACAGCTTGCTTTTGTTTGGGTTTTGTTTTTTTTTCTTATATTGTAGACTCATTGCATGTTTTTAATTACAGTGCAGAACCATTGCATGTGGGGAGGTAGAAAGGACCTTTCAATTTAATTAAGAATCATATCAAACTGGTCTTAAAACCTTTCAGTGACCTGATAAAATAATCTGTCATGATATAGCTTGCAAACAGCACAAAAGATTGAAAAATAAATAATAAAGACTCTTTGCTTTGTGAATAAAATGGCAGGCAGCATCCTAATTTCGTTCAGTGGGTGAACTCTTGCTACGTCTCACCATAAATTTTGTTAGTTAATGCTTTAATGTAAGTAGAAACTTACTTACTCTAGCTTTGTGTAATACTACATATGCTTTGTTTAATAGATGTGGTTTGCTTTGTGTAGTACTGCTAATATATTAAGGATCTTTAAATTTGGATGTTAGAAATTCTGGCTAGGTAAAAATGAAAGTTATTTTCATCTGATAATTTTGAGATCATTCTTCTCAGCATGGTAAATGTTCTTAATTTCTGTTAGGAAGGGTTAATACCATGAAATGCTTTAATTTACATATCTGATTTCAAATAAGTTTGATTTTTCGTGTCTGTTTTGTGAAAAGGTAGAAAACTTTCAGTGGACCTTTAAAAGGTTTTAACTTGTGTTAGGAGAGAAGAAAGGATTGCTAGAGGAAGCTGGTTTTATGACTTTAAGGTACATTCCAGTGCCTTGAGCTTATGGAAACCATTTACAGTTGAATCCAGATATGTCAGAAGTCTTAAATTACAGGAGTGTTCATGAAGAACAAGAATTATTCAGACCTGGAAAATAGCAGAGCTGCTATCAAAGGAAACCTGCAGTCTGGCTATTGTTATGTGTTGTATTTTAAATTCCTCCTATTTTAAAATCAAAATGAATAAAGGTAAAGAAGAAGACATTCTGAAATGGCAAGGTTTTTATTGTTCTGTGCTTTTTTTGTATTCCTCAGTATAACTGTACAGAATATAATGCTGTTTTTTTGAAAGACTATCTCTAATCTCTATGATTGAGCAGTGTAAGCTTGACAGCCAACAGGAGTACCTCCTGGAGCTGGACTCCTGCTAAACGTGCACTACATAGTTGAAATTGCATGTAATGTGTTCTCATCTTATTGCTTGTTTCTGCACATTGTTCTTTTATTTTTGGTTCCAATTTATCTCCCGATTTCTGTGCCTAGTCATATTCCTTTTGGATTAATTTCTTCTAAGGCAGTAGTGATTTCTATGCTTCCATGATGAATTTAAGTGTTCTTATAAACTGTTGCGCTTTTTTGGGTAGGTACTTGGTTGTTTTCCTTGAATGTTCAGAGTGAAAGCTGAATTTACTCAATAGAGATGAACTTCGTCAATTATGTTGTCAGAGAAACACTTGGTTTTATGTGCCATCTTATACTGATTTCTGGTGGGTTTTAAGGGGCAGGTTTTCTTCAGCCAGAAGGAGAACAGATATTGACTTTATAAAGGTTTGGGGGTTTTTTTGTTTCTTTGGTTTGGTTTGGTTTGGTTTTTTTTTGTGTGTGTGTTTGGTTTGGGTTTTTTGGGGGATTTCTGTTTAGGAAGTGATGGGGGTGAAGTTAAGTACAGTAGATATGAGACCATTTAAGGTGGGTTAGTGTGGGAAGAAATCACTGAAATACAAAGGATTTACATTGAATTCTGTTAAAATTACTCTCTGACTATTTAAAAGTGTGGTACACAGAGTTCATGTAGTCTCTGAAAGGGCAAGTTTTGTGAAGACTTGAGACATTTAAAGAGGAATATTTGGGTATTAAGTAGTTCACTTCAGCATAATTTGTTGTCTTTTACTCTGGCTATCTTAAGTATATTGGATACTAAATCATATATACACACACACACGTGTGTGTGTGTGTGTGTGTGTATATATGGCTTTTAGACCAAAAGTAAATAGAGTTCAGTAGCATTATGCAAGTCTAACACTTCCATTGTGTCTTCATCACCAAAGCTGCATTCCAAGTTCATTTTATGTTTTGTTAAAAGGTTTAATTTCAGACATAGTTTCTTCACAAATCTTCAAAAAACACAAGCTATTACTTTTTTTAAATGAAAGCATATTTAGAAATGTTCTTTTTGTACCACTTAGAATTCCTCTGTACAAACTGTTCAAAAACCACTTTAGTCCTTTTAAATATTGTAAGCGATTTGTCAAAGCCTTTTTTATAAAATTAAAGATTTATTGGGAGATGTTTGTTTCAGAAGCTAACTGTGTATGGAAGAGCACTACTGGTAGACTAGTGTACTGATTTTCCATATTTATAATGCAGAGTAATAAGACAGTTGATGGCCAGCCAAGGAATGTGACAACATTTGTATCTAAAGACTGTGATGCAGATGCACCTGAAGGTAAGAAACTAATTTCTTCTTTCCTTTGCATATGTGCATGATTTTCTGTAATAAAGCATTCTGTCTTTTCATGGCTTTGGAGAGACTTTGTTCTAACTTGAAGCTTTTATACACAGCTATGTCCAGAAAACAGCTTGCTTACAGCCTACCTAATTCATTTTAAGAAATTACTATTTTTAGTAGAAACTACATGCAACCATGCATTCTAATTGATTTTAAAATCTTCCACTTGCTCTTAGGTGTATGTAGAAGACCTTAAAAGTAAACACTCAGAATAGTATTTGGAATGTCACTTGAATTCATATACTTATACAAATATGCAGTGTATTCAGGAAAATTAGGATCTGAACTTCTTATTGCAATGTCAGAGATTCCTAAGAGAATTCAGCAGTTTTTATTCAGATATAAGTAGGGGCTGTTCCTTGAGCAACAGCACTGGTGGAACTTGGTGTCTTAGGCTCTTCCTGTAATTTTTCCAATCTATCATGACCTATGATTTCCAGCATTGGTCTTGCTCATCTGTGTTATTAGCCATCCCTTTTTGACCAGTTATTTAGGCAGAAGATATGTTCTGGATATTCTGGAGCTGTGCGTAGTGCATCTTGCAAGCAGATGGATAGTCGTGGAACTTCCTATCCATGCAGACCTTAATGTTGGATTTTTTGAGGGAATGGTAATTTTTTATTTGATTTTTATTCCTCAGTGAAACTTGCTAAAGCTAGGAATGAGTTTTAGCCTGGTTTTATTAAAAAAAAAAAAGAAATCAGACTAGATTTGGTTTTTACAGTGTTGTCTTTCCCTTTCCTTCCTCTCTGCATATAAATAATTCTTGCACAGTTTGAATAGCACTAGCTATTGTACTGTTGCTATTACTTTTTTATATTATGCTATATTACTATTGCTATTACTATTGTACTATTGCACTATTGCTATTGTAATACTGATACTTCTGTTTGAGGTCACATTGATTTTATTTTTTTTTTTAATATCTTGTTTGAAAAATTGATCTCAGCAAAAGATATGGCTCTTAAAATGGTCCAGATTTTTTCAGGCTGAAGCTGTCTATTGTTCTTACTCTGCCAAACTTTGAGGTTTTCTGCATAATGAGAATTTCAATTATGTATGTATTTATATAGTTAGAAAAATGCTTGACCGTATTTGATTGATAGAAAAGATGTATTTGTTTGTATTCATCTTATTATCAGTATTCTGTAGCTACTTAATTTTGACTTTGCTTCTAGAAGCTCTTAGCAAATCCTCAGGTTTTCTCACTTGGGTGATTGTGAGAGAATTTTTAATTTAAAAAAAATTTTTTTACTAGACCTTATTACAATATTCCAATAGTTTAAGTGTGGCTACAATGAAGATGGAGGCTCCCTGTTTACAATGAGTCACATGGATAAGATGAGGGGTAATGGGCACAAAGTGCTCCTGGGCAGATTGATTTAATACAAGAGGAAAAGTTTTCATTATGAGGATGGACAGTCAGACATTGGCACAGTCTCCCAGGGGAAGTGATAGATTCCCCTACTTTGCAAAGTTTTAAGTCTCAGCTTGACAGGGTGCTGAGACATCTCACTTAAAAAATCAAGGGTTGGACCAGATGATCCTTGATGTCCCTTCCAACCTGACATTCTATGATTCTAGTGAGGACAGCTGGACCATTGGTTCTTTGTTACAAGTTTCTTAGGCTGTCATCTCTTTTGCAAGGTACTTCCCCTGTATTCAAACATCTTCAAATTCAGTCTGTAGGTGTTAATCTGTTCCTGGTGGTTTGTATTATTTCCCAAGGGGGATGGATTTTTCTTTTAATCTCCATACTTTATATAAATTCATCCACCTTTATTCTGTGATGCTCCTTTTAGATTTATTGCAGTTTTAAGTGTTTTGACTTTGACTTTTAAGTGTTTCACTTTAGCAAGTGTCATAATTCAATTAATACTTAAGCTGCCATTTTTTTTGTGATTAAAAATAGAAATTCTGCTGTGTTAGCATTTAAGAGAGCAAAATATTTCATATTTCAAAATAAGAACTTGGGGTTGTATAGGTCTTTGTTTCTTGTAAAAAGCTCCTCACCTTGGCTTAGTATTTGCTGGGAGATTATACTCACTGGCATTGATAAGATCATTGACTTTTCTCAGAGAAAATAAAAAGTAGTCTGGTTTCTTCAAATTTGCTTAACTCTAGGAACTGGTGCTGGACTGAAATAAACTTCATGTATTCCACCTGTGCTTGGTATTTGAGTACTTCCAATACTTTTTTTTCTAACTGGCTTTGATAAATGATAACAAAGCTGATGCTTAAAAGCAGTATATTAATGTGTTGAGCCCAAGAGCTGGCCAGTGTACATGATTGCATTGGTTTGCCATCACTAACATGTATTGTTGCACTGGATATCTTTGAGTCATATTCTTTCTTAATCGAAAAGAGATGGAGAAGTTATTGATATGCTGTCCTACGATAGCCTCGTATAAATAGAAGATTAATGGATATTTCTTAAATATGAATGTTAATATGATCAGAAGGCTATAGTGCAATTCTATTAACAGGTACAGTCAGGCCATTAGAGTTTTTATAAAATAAATGTTCCTTTTGTAATGTTCAACTTCAAAAATAAAAGAGCTGCATTAGTGAAAGCACTTTATACACTGGGTCATAGCAGTCAATTTTAGAAATGGACCTGTGTTGCTTGCCTTGGAATACCTGCCACTTTTAATAGCTGGTAATGAAATCTAAAAATAAATTTTGTAGCTACTGCTTTTATGCTCTGTGGTCATTTAGAATATGTTGAAAACTGAAATTTATTTTGGTTTTAAAGATACTAGACACAGAGCGAAAATAGATGCAACTGATTCCAAATCAAGATAAAGGTTGTCCAAGCACTTGTAGTTTTAATGACCTCTGGTACTAGAGTTTTATCTTATGTAAACCACTGAACTGGAACTAAATGCAGATATTGGTTTGTATTCTCAGCACTTCATTTTGCTTTTTATAAACTGTATTAATTCTCAAATGTGTTTTTTTCTTTAAACATAAAACAAGCTGACCTTTTAATGGCTGTGCTGATAGATAATTTTAAAGCAATCTGCTCTGTTTTATTGAGTACTTGGATGCTGTAGATTTTATCTCTACTTACTGTAACTAAGTACATTTTTTTCTTTTTGAGATGGTAGAAGAAACCTGATCTGATCTTATTACAGCATCTAATACTCGAAACACTTCAATACTCTTGAAATCAGGCTTTAATGGGCAGTATTTTCTATATTAGCATTTCAGACTAGTGATGGGCTTGATGGAAAGGACAGCTATACTTTCTGAAGAAATGTAAGGCAGTTAAAATAGTCTTATAAAAACCACACTCAAGTATTTAAGGAAAAATAAATAATTTTAGGGGTTTCAGCATCATGTTGTCTGCTTTTATGCAGCTAAACTTATCTCTATTTACTCCTGATATGCAGAAAGTGATGCTGCTTTATACTGAATGCCAGGTTCCATGACAGCATAACTATATAAAAAAGAACAGAAGCCACAAAGGAATTGAGCAGGTTATATCATTACCTCCATAAAGTATTTCTAGTTACAGCTAAATATCTTGCACAAAAGGTGTGTGTTCGGGTTAACATGGACTTCTAAAAAGCTTTTTCAGTCATCTTTTGAAGCAGGAAATTAAATGCATTTGTTATAGGCAAAATTAGCATCAGTTTTCAGTGTTCAATACAGTTAAGCAAAGACCTTGTTTGATCATGGTTTTCAGGGACTAATGCCAGCTGAAATGATGGATCTGCAGCTTGGTTGAGCTTATGGTGAAGCAAAGGAGTTCAATTAAATGACTCTTGCATCTGGACTGATGCATTGGCAACTTGGTATAGGTTTAGCTAAACAGGTTAATGAGGTTAAATGTAAATGAGCAATGACTCAGCAGCAAGCCTGTGTACAAGACTTCTTGCAGCTTTAATTATGAGATCTGATAAGCACTATCTGCTTCTTACTAGACCAGAAAAACGTAAGTTTTTTAAGCGTTATTTACTTTAATTGCATAGGATTCTCTAAATCCCTCTTGACTTGGATTCTCTCATTTCCTTAATAGGGAATATGAGCCTTACCCAAGACCTGCTAAATGCAGTCTATCTGCTGTGCCTTTTATGTAGACCTGCACTGACTTCAACTGAATGTAAAGTGGGAAAGGAAAAAGTCATCTCCATTTCTAAAGGCTTTGAACTAAGTAGAATTTACTGTGCTAATTAGCTATGTGCCTTCTTTTAGGACACTCCGGTCAGCTTTATTTTAGCTTGAAGACTAGATTTAGACATACGTTGGAAAGGAATTTCAAATATGAATGCAAAAACAATAGTATATTTGTTTCAGAGAAATCCAGGAGGCATGCAAAGTGACAGCACAAGTTGCTGAGAACCTTCAATATTTGTAATTCAGTATTAAATATCTTATGGTCATCAACTACTTCTTCCAGTCTGTTGTATTAAATGAAATAGTTTGAAAAATTATAAAAGGCTAAACCAAAAGGCTAAGTGAGGATTTTAACAAGGGCTTAATCCATTTTCCTGTTACTGAGTGACCTTACCAGTGCTTTACCCTGAATCTCTACTTATAACAACTGCTACTGAAGTCCTCTGTAGTAATGAGAACTCAGTGTAAATAAACATAATGGTGTATATTTAACTCCAGAGAGGTCTGTTTGTCCCACCACAGTGGATAGATACAAGCTGCTCTGAACTGCTGGGGTAATCTAATTATCTTTTTATCTTGGTACAGACAGTTGATGAATTCACTATATAATATGCTCAAGAAAAGCAATGCAGAAAACTCATCCTCTAGCTCATCCTGTACATCTTCAAACACAGCTTGCCTTAGAGAATTAGGAAGGGTCAATTCATGAAGATGGTAATTTTTTGCTTCATAGGACACATGCCCTGCAGCTAGATGGGATTTGCACTGTCCAGTGTCTTTTGTCCAATCTGCACTACATAAGAGAAACAGGAATTGATGACAGGCAATTGTATCATTACGTGTCTGAAGGAGGCAAAAGATAGGAAAGGATAGAGATGAAGCTATTGTTTTCAGGGCATCATTAATGAGAAAATCACCAATTCAGAATTTAGTGTTTAGTCTTAAGTTTGACTCTTCAATGATTGCCATAAATGGGTTTGCTCTTCAGAGAATACATAAGATGTTCCAGTTGAAAAGTTGTCCTCCTTTGTCAAATGCTTCTTTGAGTATGAGCTGGCTATAAAAAATTTGGTGTAAGGACATAATCTGAGGTACTCTGTAAAGATACTAAGAGGTCAAGATGAATATGTTAAAATGTTTTTTTCTCCCCATCCCCTGAGTTCTTTTCCAGTGTAGTATTATCTCAGGATGGGGAAAACATAGGACAAGTATCCTTCTTAAGTGGTTGGCTGAAGACAGTATGAGGCAAGTAGAAAGGATGTCACTGAGATTAACATTGAAGGTCAAGTGGTATATGCTTGTAGTTTCAAGGAGAAATCTTAACTGGGGTAAGTTGAAGCTTGTACTAAAGTGGTACTGGAAAAAGGGGTAGGTAGCTAATGGAAGGTCTTTGATTAGGATGAAAATGGCATGTTATGTTGTCTGACTGCTTTCTTTCATAAATCTTGTATCCTCATTCATCACTAGTGTATTGCCTTTGAAGTTTATAAATATCTGTGTCTTCTATATAAGAAGTGTTTGCCTTGAGTTACTTAAAAATAAGGTGTTTAAGGGAGACTCAGGAAGCCCCTCTTGCAGAAGTTCAGATTGAAATCAGCAGTTTAAAGGCAAGAAATGGCAATTACATAGCTTGTGTTCAAATGCATCTGGCCAGTGTTTGTAATTAACCTAAATTGCACATAGCGTTTCAAAAGGTATCTAATGTCAAGTGAAATGCAGAGTGCACTTCTCTCTGCAGGTTCATTTGGGGGTTTATTGCTTCCCTGTAGAAAAAGGACAGTACCTCTGTTTGGAATTAACATGACTTCAGATTTTAGTCATGGGTTAATGATGCACTTAATGATACACTTTTTCACCATACACATGGCTATATAGCATGAGTATTACAAATTTCCATTGTAATGCTGCAGTAGCTCTGCTAGGATCAACTCCAAATCTAATATGGCAAAAAGGAGGACTGATAAGCTCTTTGTGGAGGGAAGTGGTGAGAATTCTTGCTGATGTTTAGCTTAAGCTTGTTTTTGCTTACCTCAAAGATATGGTACTCTTTTTGCATCTGAATCCTGTATTGGCTGTTCCTGCATGCTGCTTTATACAAATCTGACTGTTGGAAAATGGTTATGTGACCTAAATCATGCAGTAGGAGATTGCTCTCATTACTTAGCATTCAGAAACTGACTAGTGCTCTCTTCTTTCAGCACAAAATCTCAGATCTTACTGGGAGTCTATTTATGCTATGAATGGAACCTATGGAACTTATGTTTTTTTGAGTCATTTAATGTAAACATTCATAGTGTGTAATTATAATTAAGAAGCTGTATGACTGACAACTGCATTAGTTCATGTACTGCAAAGTAACTGCAACTAGTTATTCTTTATTCAGACTTGTAATTTCTGTAACAAAGTCAGATCTGACTGTTTCTTATAAAACCACTTACTTCCATTGATTACATAGTTTTCTGTCTTTCTAGTTTTGTATTAGATTGGATTTGATCTGCTGATATGCCATATGAGGTATCAGATGCAAACTGTCTGTGGCTTGAATCACTGTAAAAAGAGGAGTTTAGTGTCTAAATGATAGGTTGTGTCATAGGTTTTTCCAAGTTCCTCATTAGTCCCTGGTTTCCAATTCCCTGGCACCTCCATAGTCTGCTAAATCTTTTCCTGTGGCAGGACTTGATTCCAAACTTACTGTGCAGCTTTTACTGAGTAACGCAGGGTTTGGGGCTAGGCTGTTTACCATCTAGACTTTTGGTTTCTACATAGCTTTAAGGTGCCATCTCGTTACCATTTCCAGCTAAGCAAAAATGACCAAACAAAAAAAAACAGCAAAAAACAAGTGGGATGAAATAACAGGCAGCCTTTTGTGCCTGTCTTAGACCTATATTTAAAAAGACTGTAGACAACTGCAAACCATCATTTAACATCATGAGTGATTTGATACACATGCTTCTGTATTGTGCTGTTGTACTTTCAAAGAGCTGTCAGCTTAAAATGTTGGAAGCTTGGTGATTCACATCTCTTAAGTGGTAAGCTATTGTAGTTACATACAACCAGTTGAGAAATGTTTTCAGATCCTTACTATATGTGAATAAACCAATTCCAGTAGCATGTTTTCCAACATGTTTACAGTCTGATAATGGATCAAAGGTGTACATTTGTTGCAGAGTTAACCTTGGGGCAAGTGGTGGTGAAGCTGTAATACTTAAATTATTGTGCAAGCTGACAGAGCAACAACTTGAAGATTGAAGCAATTTCTGGGAAAAACAAATTAGTTAAGGGAAAGGGATAACTGGCATGGGATGCCGCAAACTAAAAATTGTAGAAGCTTTGTATAGCAGATTTATATTTAGCTAGTGAAATGAGAAGCAGCAGAGAAAGATTGTGAAGTGCAAAGAAAAGACTCAACAGCTAAATGAGGCTCTATTTTTTTGTGTTTCTGTGTCTATGTATATATCAGAGCCCTCCCCAATAATTATATAGGATTCTGATCTCTCAACACAGATTTACTCTACAAGTGGAAGTGTCACAGCTTTGTGAGAAAAACAAGTTGGATGCTATGCACTCATTAATATGACATGGCTGTATGAGTTTTACACCATTAGATATTACTTGGTTTCTTATCTAGGTGAAGTGTCATGGTTTCTCATCGGCCATTGACATCCTTGTACAGTTTCTTTGTTGAGGCAGAGTTCCTTAATTTTTGGTTAGTTTGGTTACTATAAAGTGAATGCACTTCGCATGCTTTTGCCAGTAAACTGTTGAATTGCAAGACAAAATTAAAAGACTTTTATTCTGTGTACTTTATAGCCACATGTAGGCAATCCATGTGTCTTACACCTTTCCATAGTCTTTCATAAGTGGTAGGAGTTAGAATATGCTTTTCTTTTCCAAGATGAGATATCCAATGAAAAAAATTCCTTTTATTTTGAAGTTCAAGAAAGCATTACACATTCTGCTGCAAAAATATGCTGTCATTGTAAAAGTAACAAGGCTTCTTCAGAGCCCTTAGTTTACATTTATGGGTTGCTTAAAGGGTATAGTGATCTGGGAATCATTCTCCCATCCATTAAACATATGCTATTGTAGATCTTTCAAATAAAATAAAACATAAGCCAAAGGCTGCTTCATCTTCTGCTGTTGTTTGGCCTCTGGTAAAATAAAGGCATGTTTCTCTGTGGACATTTTCAAGCATGGAATCTTTGTCCTGTTCTTGACCTTGAGATGATAGGAATCCTTGTGTTTTTCTCAATTTAAAATACTGATCTCGGTGTCTGATACTACCTGTAGGTGCCAGTTAACATCCAGAAAGGTGTTTAGGTGTGGTGTGTCTAACTCTGTTCCAGTAGTTACTGCATCTGCAACCAACCACCCTTGCTTTAGTAGTTTATTCTCTTTGTCAAAGTGCATTTTAGTTCTGTTGCAGGAAGGCGATAGTAGTAAGAAAACCCAAGCATCTTTAAAAATGATTTAGAGGCAGGGTTTTGGTTTTGGTTTTTTTTTTTTAATGTAATGTAAAACTTACTTGGCCCATAGGAATGCTGTACATTCTGTGAAATAACATTCTGCTTGTCTTAAATCACACAAGCCAAGTGAATGGCTTGGAATACCATTCACACAGGAATGACAGTAAATAGTAAAACAGGTGTGTCAGTATGTCTCAGTAGTACAATGAGAAAGAATATCTGCAAATCAGTAAAAGCCTAAAAAGAATGCATTTAATGTCACAGCCATTGAAGTGCTGCAGAATCTGAGTTAGCAGAGATGTGCATTAGCCATTGTTCCATATAAATGTTCCTGTCTAAATTACAGGATTTAAACTCAGTAGGGGCACCACGTTAGATGCAGGCCCAGAAGTAATGCCTATAAAGAATTCAGGTTTTGCTTTAATTACACTTTCCCAGGTCAAATATTAAATCTTTTGGAACTTGATGTATAATTTAAGTTTATGAGCACACCAAACCCTTTCCTGAAGTTCAAGTTGCAAGTTGGACTGCAAGCAGTAGTTGGTTTTTGCAACACAGCATTTGAATGATTGGCAGCAGAGCATATGAAACATCAAGTGTTGTTGGCTACCTGAAGTCATGTCTTTCCTTTCCTGCTTTTAGGGTTTGAAATGTGTAATGCTTATGTATTCTAGCACAGTAAACCTGCATGTTTTCCTTGGGAAGTAGGTTGGAGTGTATTTTAAGTAACTAAGTTCTGCTTGAAACTGGGCATGTAAATTTCTTGTCTGTAGATGGTATTTCAAGGGAGTGGGAAAATAGGCTCCCTCTGAATTGTACCATCCCGTGTGTTTGACCTCTGCTCCCTATTTCTGCCTAGTTTTATTTAGAGGATATAATCTACTTCATTTCTAAGTGGATTAATGAAGAGGTAAAACAAATGTGTATGTTAGTATTGACCTCAAAGAATGCCAATGTTTTTAAATTGTTATTCAAAATGGTTTCTAACTCTTCCCTTAGGAACTGTTTCCTTCTATGTACTTTTGTGAAAGCTCATTGTATCTTGAAATGCAGTAAAGACCTCTGTATGATCCTTAAATTCTCAAAAGTTGAGATTTTATTGCATGAAATTACTTCTTAGGCTTTAAGATTTGTTTATCCTTCATCTTAAATGCGATAATTTTCTTCTTGGAAGAAGCCTGTGTTTGAAAATATTCGTGCACTGAGCCTAAGGATTTTCTGATTCACCAGAGTGAAAAACTTCAGTCATCCTCTGCTTAAAAAAAAAATCTGTCTTTAATTTTGGCTGTGTGGCTTTGTTCCATAGCTGCTATTATGTAATATGCTGTATTATTAAAGTGGTGGCAGTTATGTATTGGAGGCTTGGTAGCTTTCCACATATGCTTTTGTTCTAAATGATCAAGATATGTCAGTAATATTAACAATGATCATTCTGGAAAACAAGTAATTATCTTTATTCAGGTTATTCATTATAATCTAAATTATATCATTTGCCTGAATAAGGTGATTAAAAATGTCATGTCAGCTTATTTGGTAATATCTTCATTCAATAGGAGTAACTAAAATTTAGTTATCTGAACTTGGGACACATCCTGTAGACATGTTCTCTCAAGGTCAAACTGTTCTAAAATATTTACCGTCATCTATTTAACCCAATTACTGTAGAGAGCCATCTGAAAGTCTTTTAGCTGTTTTTTAATTTGAGTAACCAGCTGGAGAGCTGCAGATGGTGTTGATAATGCTATCAGCAATTATGAAGCTTCTTCACTTCCAGTATTTTTTACTTTGTCAGAAACTTCACCTTTTCTATGGGCATGCCAGCAAATAAAAGAATGTTGCAAGTGGTCTACTACTTCATGGCTTTTTTCTAATTAGGGCAGGATAAGTATTTGCCTAGCAGGGTAACTACTATTGCCTGGTGTTAAAGAGGTGAAAGAGGGGAAGAAGGCAATGACAGAACCAAAACAGTTTTCTCTGCATAACTGAGACCTAGGCTGGAAAAAAAGGAAAGATTAGTTCAGCCAGATCCCTTCCCTGTGCTTTTACTCTGTGCTAGTGGAGAAGCATATTTTCTCTAATGAAGCTGTTATGCACTTTGATTATATACAGAATGTGCCTTGTTGTATTGTGTTATTATTTGTGTCCAGTAGTTGTGAGTGAAATCCCAGTTAACCTTTTTTTTTTTTTTTTGCTGATACTGTGCAATAGATACCAGAAATAATTCTTCTGCATAAAGTAGTATTTAACTTGGTATTTTTAATTGTTCTGTATAACTATATATCAATTATAAGTCATTGGAGAAGTGTTGAAGGAACAGAGTTATTTCTCTGTTTAGATACAGTCATAGTAGACACTGTAGGGATTTGATCTGGGGGTTAAGAGGAGGATCATCTTGACAAGGACGTGGTATTATTAAAGCAGAAGTTATCTAATGTGGAAGTTGAGTCTTTAAAATATTTACTTTCAGAAACTGATGATTGTCATCTTGCTAGCTTGTGACATGGCTGCTAAAAGTTAAACTATATAAGCATATCACTCACAGCTTTAGGAGGTAGGAAGTCTGTACTTCACCTACACCCCTGGGGTAATTCCAGATCTGAGGTCAGAACTGAGGGCAGAACAGACAAACTCTGGGTTCAAATTGCTTAGATACCAATTTTTGCTCTGAAATGAGCGTTAGGTAGAGTCTGAAGCACAGTAAATGAGCAAAATAGGAGATGACATTGTACCTTGGCATGGACTCTTTTAGGAGAGATCAGTCATCTGGCTTGCATGTCCTGTGGGCTGCTCTCTGATGGGAGCTCTGGAATGTTACAGGCTCAGAGGCCCCTACCAGCCTTTGTGCTACCTCTGTGCAATCTTAAAGAAGGCCCAGTTTGTGGTGGGTGGTTTTGCCTACATGACTCAATATTGTAGTTGACTGATTTATACAAAATGTATGAAATCCTTGTAGTGATTTTTTTTTTCTTCAGAGTACTCTAATGAGGTTTTTAGTACAGAATCTGCTTTCTATCTCCTTAGGGCTACAGTTTATCTAAAGTGGAAAGTGAATAATTCCAATCTGTGTCAGAATAAATGACACATCTGCAGGAGAAAGTATACCAAATATCAATTGAGTAACTTGTGTAACTTTCACCTTAATGTTACCTGTTTTCACATTCACTCACATGTGATAATTATCCCACTTTGTATACCTGTTTGGCAGAGGAAAGTAAAATTGATTTAATGGAGTGTAATTATTCTTTGGAGCTGAATACTCCCCAAAAGTGTTCATTTTCTTGTTCTGCATTAGTAAGTGCTATTTGCTTTCTTTCTAGATCAGTGTATTGTTACTCGAACATACCTCTTTCTTCATAAATTTTGGTTCTTCAGTGCTGCCTATTACTTTGGAAACTGGGCTTTCATTGCAGTAAGTACTTTAATTATAGATATCACTGCATCAGGTTGAATAATTTGTAATAGTTGTCATTGAATCATTTGCATCTCCACACTGCCATTCAGTTTAACACATTGTCATTTTATAGCCTTTAACTGAATAGCTAACTTTTACTCTCTTACTACTTTAAATTTGCAGGTGTTTCTAATTGGATTAATTGTTTCGTGCTGCAAAGGCAAGAAATCAGTCATTGAAGGTGAAGTGGATGAAGATGATTCAGACATGAGTGATGATGAACTGCCTGTTTATTACCATTGATAGCCTTTTACCATCAAGAAAAATGTAATTTAAGCTTATGTTGAAAGTCATACCCATGTGGAATTGGTATCCAAATAAGCATCTTTGCACCTGTAAAAATAGGGGAAATAAGTGTACTCAGAGGGATAATAAACTTAATTTCTCTTTGAGTATTATTGTTATAGCAGAACAAATATTGAAGCTGGGTTTAAATAATATATAGAAAAGTTTTATGATTAAATGTATATATAACTTCCTGATGCATAATTGGAACTATTGTAACTATCTCATAACTTGTGGTTCTTTTCTGTTAAGTTTTCTAATTTTGCACCTAACTTTTTTATTCAGTATCATAAATAAAAATAGGTACAATTCTGCAAAACACCTGGTGTAAACATTGCTGGAAAGATTTGGATGAGGTTTACAGTTCCAGGAGGATAAAACTTAAGTTTTGAGTTAATTTTACTAGCATTTCTGGGATTCCCACATAAAGCTATAATGAGCGAGAGACTTCCCTTAAAATCTGCCAAAACCAGAAGAGTAATTCATTTTCATACTGTTATTGCCATGGAGTTACTATGGTGATCCTCAGGTAACTATGAGGTGGCTTTTGGTGAAAATGGTGAAAATGACATTACTCAGTGTTGCAATGTTTTAGTGCAGTTCAGTTACCATATGTCTGTGTGGCTTCGTATTAACAGGTGGAATAATTAAGATGTGATTAAATTTTTATGTATTTTTCTCTATAGAGCAAATTGTCTTGTTTGACATTTTCTTTCAATATATAATGTAAATGTTGTCAAACTTGTTTACAAACCAATATGTTTATATAAACACAGTTCATAAATATTTGTCATTCATGTTTTCTTTGTAATGTTGTTTTAGCTACATAGTTACTGAGTTGTATTTTTGTGGCTGAAAAATATCTTCAGATATCCATTTTACACTCACAAAGAAAAATGTTTACAAGTTTTTAAACTTCTAATGCTATCTAAGAGAAATTGTAGTCTGTGCAAGCACATGGAGTTATAACAGGTAATCTTTTTATAAGACTGTTAAATAATTATTGAAATGTAGAGAAATTATTAATATAATCTGCTTTGATGTTTCCAAACTCTATTTCAAAAACAGTCTGCCTCACAGTATTTCAGAGCAGCAGCCTCCCAGGAACTTCTGAATTATAAGATGGTTTCAGTCTTTGAAGAAGTCTCAGGTGAGTAGGTGAGTTGCTTAATGTATGAATACAGAGAACTGATGTTTGGACTCTTACAGGAAGATGCAAAATTGGTGTATTTTAACAAGCCTTCTGTGCCACCTGTTCCAATAATACACATCTGTATGTGGCAACCTGAAAGTCTGATAACAAAGCTTGATCATAAGCTGCAAATAAGCAGTTAAGTCTGCTCATCTAATAACACTACATCATTTGGCTACCAGTGAGGCATTTGAAAGGACAGAAATGTATTTGAACAGTGATAGGAGGTATTGAAACTTGACCAGGCTGTCTGAGCTCCCTTTGACTAGAATCAGCTGAATGTTATTTAAACATGACCATGGGGAAAGGCGTGCAAGGGATTAATTATAAGAAGTCCAGATAACTCAAACAGAAGGTGGAACCTGATGTTGACTGTCTGGAAGCTGCATCCAGAGGGTATCAGGAAGATGGAGTATACTTCATTGTGGATGCCCTGCTGCAAAACTTCTATGAACTAATCCAAATAAAATTAACTGCTCAGATAAGTTGTCCTCTTTTTTGTGTTTTTTCATGTTTTACCTTCAGCTTTTACCAATGATTAATATTGCTTTCTTCTTTAACTGTATCACATATGGATTTGTTTGTTAGTTTTTCTGGGTATAAGATTGGGATGTGATACTCGGTTTTGCAGAGTTGCATCCATTCTATCTTGGCTTCTTAGTGGGGGGGTTGTTGCTTGTCTAGGGAAGACAAGCAGGAGAGAGTTGATTTCATGCTGTGGCTTGCATGTTGCATGCAGCCTGAGGGTTCACTGATCAGGTGCTTGGCCAGTTGCTGTGTTTTGGACTTGATGATCTTTGAGGTCTTTCCAACTTTATTCTATACTGCAAATCTCCCCTGTTTCCAGGCTTGTCTCTTTAATTGGAAGAATTCAGTATTGCTTTTTTAACCCAAATGTTAACCAGATTTACAACTATCCCATTACTAGATGCAGCTAGCAAAAAGCAAGCTTCTGCATGAGAGTTCACGTTGTTTCAGGTATTTGTTTCCATCCTTTGTAATACAAGTAGTACGTAACTAAGCATTTATAATCAGAATTTTCTTCACCTGTCACATCATCACTAAAGTTTCTCAGGAGTTCAATGAAGCATTTGACTGACCAGCTTTTAAAAGACTTTGCATGCAATAATGCAATTGCAATGAAAATACACTCAAGAATTAATTTCTAATCAACATTTTGTATGATGGAAAGTTGGCATTTTTAACTGTATTGTGTCTTTAAAATGAGCTAGAGATGAAGTTTGTGATAGACTCAACAGCTGGATTTTGCATCCAGTATCAGCCAATGAAAAAAAAAAAGTGAAATTTGATAGCCCTTGCTCAAAATACTTGACTTTGATCCATACTTATAGGAAATTTAAGAAACAGAATTTCCAGTGTATTCTTTCCTAATTGTCTTTTGTGCTGTCTTTGATAAAATAATTTCAAGTAAAACAATTACTTTCCTTTTGTAAGGTTATCCCTGCTGTGGCAGCACTTATATGATGGGTATACTTTAGTCATTTAGCTTTTCACCATGAAATTATAGTCCAGAGTTATCTGCAGCTTTTGGAGCGAATTGAACTTTCCTGTCATGTTGTTACGCAGTATTCTACCTTGTAAATAACTGTATAACCCTTTCAACTGACTCTTCAGAGGCTTAATTTATTTGGTGGTCTGAAGTCACTTTGAAAGCCATCAATTGTTTCACTGCTTTGATTGTACAAATGATATTCCAAATCCATCTCTCTAGTGTGAGCTTTCAAAACTTCTGAATAGGTGAAGTGGTATTGTCAGTCCTGGCTTAAGTGATATATTTTGTTGTTGTAGTTTCATAGTCAGATTCTACCATGTTTGAGGCTCATGATCATTTAGAAACTAATGAGCCTTTATTCTTGTTAACACAAGTACAAAGCATGGTCACCAGAAATATGTTTATTAACATTCAGCAGAAACACTCATCTCCTCATGTTGCTGTTTGTCCGACAGTGCTTAGTGGTTTATCTAGAATTACAAATCAGAAATATAATAAAGCCTGTAATAATATGTTTAAGTTTTGAGCTGAAAACAGGCATTTTACAGTGGATTTCCTGCTGATTGTCAGAAATGAGCAAAAAAGCTTTCCTAGTAAAGAAACATCTGCTACTTTTTTGTATTTTCTTCTTTAACTCCTGGAAAAGATTACAGGGTAGACTAGAGATTCTGCACTGAACACAGTACTCTGAGGTAGAGTATACCTGGAACAGGGTCCTGCCACATAGAATGGTAACTTTGTGCTCAGATAAGGTTGACTAAAACCTAATAGACAGTTTCAATGTTCGTGTTATGTCTGAACAATCAGTGCAGATTTAAGTCTTCAGGTTGCCTGACACTGCTTAGAAATCGTGTTTCTTGGGCTTACAACTGTTTTTTTACTTGATGTTGTCAATGCAAGTTGCTGAGTTGGACGGTGGCCTACAACACCATTTTGAAGAACACTACCCTCTTATAGAAACTGTCATGTGGTTTATTATAAAATACTGATAACTGGTGGTGCTCATAGCAGAGCTACAGTTGTAGGTTTCAAGAACATTATTTAAGTGTGGAAGATAACTTATATTCATGTAAGTAAGTAGATATTTGACCCATAATGACAGCGCTGAATTCTGGGTACAACTAGGGAAAAAAAAATCACTGTTTTGTGAGATTAAACAAAAGAAATTAATCCCTTTCGAATGATTTGTTTCTTTTAAAAATATGCAAATTGTAACAACTTTCAGGCTCTTAGGTTGAAGATTATAGTTCATACTGATAATCTATTTTACAGTTGTGTAGATATGTTCTCTTGCAGTCTTCTGTAAACTCAGCTTTCTTGAAGATTTAGGGAAGAAACAAAACTGAGAATCACTGTTTTCTTTCAGACATCTATTTTGATTATACTACTCAAATGAAATAAGTCTTGTTTTGATTTGTGTTAAAATGTAATTTTCTCTTAAGTCGAAATTGTAAAAGAGATTGTTTCTATATTAAGACAGTTGGCAAGTTTGGCTAATTTAATGAATAAGAAATTCTAGTTTTCTTAACCAGCTTTAGTGAGATGTGGTTGTTAGAGAAATTATCTGGAAGTCAGACTAATTTTAACATCCTTCTATTTAGAGATTTGTATGAGTGATAGCACTTCAAAGTTCTTTGAAATGAACAGGCATTTTAAGCACATTTAACAAAAGCATATTTATAGCTTTCTTACAGATTCATCTCTAGGAAAAAAATGATATATTTAGGGGTCAGACAGAAGAACTTTGGTTTCTGGAAAGCTGATCTTAGAGGTAAGCCACACAGATCTGGAAAGTTTTCTGATCCTCCTGCATTCGCCATCTAGAAGGACATGTGTGGCCTTCCCTTATAATAGCTGATTAATGTTGAGTCTTAATCTTGCTTCCTATGAACAAGACTTTCCCCAGAGAAAATATGCAGGTTGCCTGTAAAATACACACTAAATTTTTTTTAGCAATTTGGAAGATAGATCTTAAAATCTTTAAGAAAATCCAGCTATCTTATATAAAGGTACAGACTGCAGCAACATTCAAAGCAAATGCAAAAGCTGAACATTTGCATAGCTCCTTCTCAAATTCAAGTCTGGATATGGGGCTTTTCACTAGAATGTACTGAATTTCTTGTGAGGGAGTAAAATACACACTGATTAAATAGCACCTCTATTTCTGCTAAGCTGCTTAAAGATAAATCAAGAGGTTACTGAGAACTTTATAGTTTGAGAATTCTCTCATGTGTAGTAAGCATAACCCTTCAACCGAGAGTACTTCAGTGTCAGGACAGCAAGAAAAACTTGTGTCATTGTGAATGTCTGTTTTTCTCCTCCCAAAAATTGTAGTGTATGAATTTATTTCTGTATTAAGCACTTGAATGAATGTTCTGGCACTGAAATGTTTAAATTTGACAATGTATAAATCCATATCTTCAGTGAGATTCCATAGAATGAGGCACAGCTTGCACTGTAGAGCTCAGCACTACCTGAACTTTAGACAATCTGGTATCTGAAAGTTAAATGCTGCTTCACTCTAGGCTAATTCTCATTGTGGGGAGAGTTAACGCTGCAGGATGGTGTATACAAAACTAGAACACTAGGAAAGGAGCTTGCTGGTTACAAATGCACAGGATCAAAACCTGGTGTTTATGGTAAATTCTGATCTGTAAAGAGACACTCATTGTTGACGAGGAATTGGATTTCTGCTGATAATTAAATATCAAGAGCTATATAGCACCTATCTGAGAATGTGGCCTTGCATCTTCTGTGGGCTAGGGATGAACTTCCTTTGGTGGAAGCTGGGTGTAGGCTGAACCTGTATTTTTAGGCCTGGCATTTTGAACCTCTGCATTCATAGGAAAGGTTGGTTAAAAGATGTGGGCAGAACTTAGTTTGAGCAAGTTTGAAATCCTTAGCCATCTAATCTAAGCCATCTAATGCCAGGTATTTTTTTATAACTTCTACTGCATGATTTGAGCTACCAGGCTTCATAAATATCTATAATTAAGGTCCCATGCATGTTCAGAGATGCCCTGTGACTAGCAGCTGTGACTAGCATCTGACTTGTATTGTTTGAAACACAGCTGGGACTACCCACTCAATGCAGAGAGCCAGCTGGCTGCAGTACCTGCCCAGTTACTGGTACATTTGGTAACACTCCACATTTCAAATGAATAAACTTGTGTTTTCACACCTGGAAAAGGATTCTCATCACTATGCTTTGAGGGAGTACTCAATATCCCTGCTGTTGAACTTCTGATGTATTACAGGCTTCTAAACATCTGTTGACATCAAAGAGAAAAACAGAAGAACCAATTTCTGTAGCCAATTGCTCTTCAGCATGTCCTCAAGCCAAGAGTGGTGGTAGTGTTCTGACTAGAGTGGTGCACCTGCCTGGCAGCAAATTCTAATTTTTGTGGTCTTGGAACTATTCCAGTAGCTAGATCTGTCCTATAGGCTTTAGAGAGCTTCATTGTAATGTAAATGAGTGAAAGAGCACTCACTCATCCCTCATTCTCCCCTGTTGTCCTACTGAGCAACAGATTAATCATGCTGTGGAACCAGCTCTACTGGTGTGATGTGTGAAGAACCAGCACTGATGTGCAAGACTTGCTGAGCAGACAAATGGTGCCATCCCTAAGTGGTAACACTGGAAATCCACATCTCACCAATGGGAGATGCTGCCTATTTTCAAACATTAAGCAAATCTTGCGTTTGAAGAAGCTTTTAAGCTCCGCAGCCTGATAGCTGGCATTCTCCTACAGTGAAGTAAGGAGCTGTTTTAATTCTATTTAACAGTTTCCTCAGATTTCTGGTGCAACTGCAGAAGTCATGTGAGGATGGTCCTGTCTCATCCCCTTAGCTACATGTGAACAGTCTTTGTTTTGACAGGCTTGCTGGATTTGTCTTCACACTTCCCAGTAAGGCTCCTCAGTCCCCTGCCAAAGACACAGTGACAAGTACGTCATTCAGACTTGGCAAATCTGCTATTGGGCTGGATGAGTTATGTGGAAAAGGGCTGCTCTTCATGTATGATTTTTCTGTTTTAAGGAATATACTCTAAATAGAAAGGCAAGTGCCTGAGTAAATCTTGGTAGCAGCACCTCTGAGTTGTCTGATAAGATGGGGATGCTTTGAACTGAGGAGCTCAACTCAAAAATGCTAGTATATCACTCCTTGTAGTGTTACTTGGTTTCTTACTCCACATATCACTCCTTTTAGTGTTACTTTTAATCTTGCTCTATCTGTTCCTAAAGAGCCTTACATAGATTTACCTATTAATCTTAAACATAGGATTTGACTCAGTGTTCTTCAATGACAATATCTTAAGCTTTGATTTTACCTTTGATTTTCAACTTATTTGTAAAAATGCATCAAGATTGTCAGCCAGTCCTGTGGGAAAATTTATCACCAAGTGCTTGAAGGAATCCACCCATTTTGTTACACTAATGTCAAAAAATTTATCCTTAGGTGGTGTGGGACTTGCATTTCAGTCATTTGGTTGTTTAGCTGAACTCTAAGACACAATCCTCTCATAAAGGAGCTTCAGGCTTTTGCTGTACCTAGTGCCTCATTGTTCTCTGACACAGGTGTATTGTTTGGATTCTTCCCAAGAATTCTTGTGACTCAGTGATTCTTTTGCAAATTCTCAGCTCTTTAATGGCAAATTTTGTGCTGCTAGTTGGTAGATATAATTTTCCCCCCTTACATTTTATCATAGCTCATACAGCATCATTATTTATTTGAAGTATGTCAGTACTCCTAAATCTGTAATGCCCCTGTGTGAGCAATTGCAGTTATAGAACTTCACGTTAGACTTGACTATTAAATTGCATGCTGGATGGGAGCTATTTTCCATAGTGTGATGGATTCAGCTAGCTCCTCTTCCTGCTCTTCTGAAGAGGATCCTGACCTGTAGTTGCCTACAGTGGCTATCAGCAATATGGAAAAAAAACCCCAAAACTCAACCCTAACCTATCTTATGGGCTGCAGAGCACCTCTAACATTGCCCAGCCCCAGCAAGCCATGCCCAGTTTTTTAAAGATCTCTAAAGCCTCTTTAGTTGTTTGGTTGCTGTTTTGTTAGTCTCAAGAGCTAATATTGAGTAATATTGTGTGCATCTTATATGTTCATATGATTAGTTCTTAGGAAGAATACTGTTCTACACCAATGATGTAAGTTTGATTTTAAGAAGTTCCTAAGGTGGAGACTGTTTCACCACAGTAGTAAAATAACTAAAATGGTTCATCTTGTCCCAGAGACAGGAGTGTTAAATGTAATCAGTATAATGTAGACATGCCTGTAAACTTTATATGCTACATCAAATTATAGTCTGGGTTAACAGAAGGGAAAGTTATTGAAATCAGGGAGTTGTTCTCACTCCTGGAGCAGTTTGGTTTTGTTTGTTTGTTGTATTTTGGTTTTTTTTTCTTCTGTAGCCAGAGAAGTACTAAAATCTGTATCTCTGCAAGTGAAACGGTGTCCATTTGAATTAAGAATGATCATATTGTCCAGGTAAGGAAGGATGAGGATGAAGCAGTCATAGTAAACTGCTTTATCAGCTTGTTACCAAAACAGACTTACTTTTCCTGCCTCCGCCCTACTTGTTCCTGCTGCATCTACACTTGCCTTATCTGTTTGTGCAGTGATTCTGTTTGCCACTGAGTATCAGAAGTAAACAGACTAGGAAATGCTAAGGATGGAGAAGGATTGCATGACAGGGATGGAGGGAATGAACTGTGGAAGGATCGTGCCAGCCCTTTTCAGGACAGCCAGCAAGTTGCTTTATAAGATTGCATCTGGAAGAAAGATTGTCCATCCTTGGAAGATTCCAAAAGGATATCTGTAAGAACTATCTTGCTGTACCATGTGAGGAAGGAGGTGTCTGTCAGGGCTGCAGACTCTGATATGAAGGTGGCTGATACATTCTCTTAGCTTCTCAGAAGTATAGTTGTCTAGCTAAGGGAAACCTTTCTGATCAGTCACAGGTCACTGTGGAACTGTATGCTAGGGAACTCTGGTCACCAAGAGTTCCTTTTCTCATCTCTTCCCTTTTTCAGTCTCTGGCTTGTATCATGCCCTAATCTTATTTAACCTTGATTTCTGAACTGACAATATGTAGTGTCTTTTTAAATAATAATAAAAAAGATTGGGTGCTTTGCTGTACTGTGACTTGAGTTAAGAGGTAGTCTAAATGGCAAGTAGATAATGTAACATTTTTCACACCAAGGTAAAGGCCATCTTTGGTATGCCTTAGCAATGTTGCCTTGCAGCGAGCTGGTTGTATCCAAAGGGCAATAGACTTCCATGGAACAGTTATTGCCTGCAAGGAGAGAAGCCAAGCTTTTTTTTTAACAGCTTCGTTATCAAAGAGACAACCTCAAAAGAGTTCTTTCATGGGGCTGTGCTGAGGCATTGGAGTGTGCACTTGCTCCCTGAGGGTCCATGAGGAGCTGATCAGATGGAGATAGAGGTGAGGTCATCACCTGCCTGCATTTGCACTGCTTGAGCAGGTGTTCTTACAGCTGCTTATGGAATAAACTGGGCTGAATTTCATGCTCCAAGGAGGAATCTCTTGTCTCCCAGAACCATCTGGGAAACCAAGGTGAAAGGGAAGGTCTTTATTTACAGTAGAAGTTAGTCCTATACACATCAGTAAGGAAACAGAGAAGGGCTCCTCCATGACTCAGGGTGAGTCTTAACATGCTTAACAGTCAAAGTTTATATAGTGCTAGTCTTCACTGGAAGGGTCACATAGCTGAAAGATTTATTCCAGCGATGAAAAAGTAAAAAGTAGCTTTGAGTAAGGATGGAACAGATTAAAAGGGTACTTCTGTAAGATATTTTAAGATGGGTTTAGTCTGTTGAACTTTATCCCAAGATAAAACGCTTCCCTTGCTTCTGCTTCCCCACCCCCCACTCTCCCCTCCAAAAAAAAAAAAAAAGTGCTGCTAAGATGTCAGTGCCTTTTGGTTATTTTGGGGAGTTCAGTGATGATGTATCAAAACACGGGGGGGAAAAAAAAAAGCAGATCTAGTGTTTCTTTCAAATTCAGAGCTGAAAGTAATAGTCAGAGATGTCTAGTCTAGTCTGTTTCAAAGAACTGACTAGTTGAATAATTTGAGCACCTGAAAGCTTTCCACCTGATAAGTAATAATTTATAGAGATTACCAAAATCAATTTTCTACCCTGAGAAATATATGGGTATTGTGGGCAGAGAAAAAAGTTCTGGCTTTAGAAATCCTTTTGACAGTGCTGACCATGTATTGCTAAGTGATCTCAGGAAACCTACTAGTGGGTAAATCCAACAGTGATTGGAGAACTCCATTCAGAAAATATTAACTGATCATTAATAGATTAAGAAAAATGTGTCAATTTGGGTGTGGAGCATATTTTATAGCTTGATGATATTTCCATGTTGATTTAGAGTAGTTATAGTTGTTCCAGAGGCTGAATTCACACTGAAGAAAGAAATGCCCATCTAAAGTTGGGTCCCACAGTGGTTTCTACAAGTACCTCATGGTTCCTTCAAATATTGTCAAGGATAAAGTAAATAAAAAAAATTGCGACTTTGACAACTGAATATCTCTTTGAGGAAAGTCTAAGGCTGAATATGCACTGCTGGTGACTGCTGAAGATAAATTAGGACCAAAAAAAAAATAGGTAACTATAAAGTTAAATCAATTTTGTTGACATAAAATCACCAATGGAAGCAGGCTGATCTAGGAAGGAATTTCTGAAAGTTAAGCAAAGAAAGAAAATCAAAATGTGATAAATTGCTGTACCTAAGCAATATACCTTCCCTCTCCTTCCCCACCCTCTTTTAAAGAGCATTTGTGTTCCTTGTTTTCACACTGGGCACTGATAATGAGCTATTCAGTTAAGAATAACAAGAAAATTTTGTCTGTAGAAGAAATGTTAAAAGAGCAGAAAAAAGTTGCAGAAGAAAATGCAACTCGTTTGACTTATTCTTGACAGGTTAAACATTTGTCTAGCTGTCTGGGCATCACTTGCAAAATAGACTGGAACATACAAGCAAGCTTTTTCCTGGGAACTGAATTTAAGCTACTTTGGTTTTTTGGTTTTTTTTGACTTCTTGTTGTAGACCTGTGAAAAGCAGTTAACCTTTTCCAGCTTTTCTGGAATTTCTCCTCTTCATGGCCTTAATCTTCATCAGTTGAAATATATGGATAGCTAAAGCACACAAGAATTGCTTTGGTGGCTCAGACATCTGTCTAGTCTATGATCCTGAAAGTTCAGGGAAAGCTAAAAATAGGGCAAATGTGTAGTGATGCTTTCCAAAACATCTTGAGAATATCCAGTGTTTCACTGGGGTCTTGCCTTCTCTCACTGTTTCCAGCCAGAATTTTTGCTTTATTTGTGTTTTAAATTTATTTGCACTGTTTCTTGTAACTATCATATATATGGAAATTCTTTTTGATTATTAGCAAGGTACATGTGAATCATTTTGCCCTGAAATATGTCAATTGACTCTCCTGCACTTAGTAATCTGAACCTTAAGTAATCTTAGTAATCACACGTTTTCATGTAGGCGCTGCTTTTTTTGTGGTTTTATGTTTTGTTGTGGTTTTCTTGTTGTGTTTTTGGGTTTTGTTTTTTGGGTTTTTTTTGGGAGGGTGTTATTTTAGGTTGTGGTTTTGGGGGGAGGGGGGGAGTGTCCAAATTTTAAGCTGCTGAACCCTTCCTGAGCTCTTGTCCTTTATCTGTTCAAGGATTCTTTTTATCTGTGCTCTTACTGTAATTCTTTAAGAACTGGAAAATCTTTTCCTCCCACTATAAGCTTATCCTTGTCTTCCAGCTATCCTAGCTAGTAAATTTGTTTTTTTAGACTATGTACTTAATATCTGTGCTCCTTCTTTTCATAACTAAAGATACTTTAGAAATATCATTCCATAAATGCTTGTGTACAAGTTTGCCTCTTACCCAACTTCTTAACTAATATTTTTCCAATTCATGTGAATCAACTATAGGAAAATCTTGTTTTCCCTTACTTGGAAGAGGAGGTAATTATACATTTTACTCGAAGAAATTGAATAATCTGTACTCTTTTTTATTTTTATACAACAGAGGGACTGGTTTTTTTTCTTCCTCCACTGCACCTCCCCTGGCTTTATTGGCTTGAACTCAATGTCACTCCAATGTAGCCATATGGTAGTTGTTTTACAGCTGAGACAAAGAAGTATCATTATAACCTCATCTACTGTTTAGACATGAGTAGTAGTAACTGGAGGAAGAGACATGTGGCAATGTGGAATTGGTATAACAGTAGGTGAAGTAATCACTTAGAAGATTTGTTTTTTTCATTTCCTTTTAGTCTTATTTAAGCCATATCCTTGTCCTCAGATGTCCCAGTTGAGTGTTCTCTCTTTCAGGATGGCGGCAGCCTAGCTCAGAATTTTAGCGTCTACTATCTGAATTTGTTCTTTATTTAAATATATAGCTACTTAGGGGAGGGGTTTGCACCTGCCTCTTTTGATGGTGCCCCTGGCAACTTAAAGTGAATACCATTCTTTCCAGCCTACCTGTACTGTGTTGACTGTGGCCAGCAGGTAAGCACCTACCCAGGGGCTCATTTCCTTCCCTCCTGCACCCTGTGATGCGATTGGGGAGAGGCTCAGAAGAGCAGAACCAAGAAAACTCATGGCTTGAGATAAAGACAGTTTAACAGTGCACCCATGCAAAGCAAAATAAGGAGTTTATTAATCTTATCAGCAGGCAGATGCTCAGCTGCTTGCTGGACAGCAGAGCTTTGTCATGTATAACAGTTACTTGGGAAGACAAATGCCATAACCATGAATGTCCTCCCTGCCTCCTCCTCTCCTTGAGTTTTTATTTTTTAATACAACATCAAATGTTATGGGATGTCCCTTTGGTCAGTTAGGGACAGCTGTCCTGGCTGTCCCCTCCCAAATTCTTGCCAACACCAACCCACTCACTGGAGAGTAGCATGAAAAAACTGAGGAGGTCCTGGTGCTGTGTGAGCACTGGTCAGCAATAGTTTAAACATTAGGGTGGTGTTAATGTTGCTTTAGTCACAAATCCGAAACACAGCAGCATACTGGGTGCTGTGAAGAAAGTTAACTCCACCCCAGCCAGTATCAGCACACTAATCTATGCTTAAAATTATCTTTTCTTCCTCCTTACTTACTATCTGTGTAGCTCATTGTTGCCTATATCACACAGTTGTGCCTGTTTCTGTGCCTATCTTTTCTGGAGACTATGATCATTTTGTAAGGCTGAAGATGTTTAAGTGTTTAGTTACCTAAAAATTATATTTTATTATTTATAAACAAAATTGAAGCTATAAAAGTATGAGAGAAGAACTGAGTGCCATTTCTAGTGCTTCAGGCTTTGACTTTATTTTCTTTCTAAATTCTGGCAGCATCAAGTTCCCTTCAAGATTCACAAGTGCATCTCTGAAGTTTCTGATCTAATTTTTACTGAACTCCACTGAAAAAGAATTCCAATCAGATGCTTCTATAGCAGAACTCACTCTGTTTCAATCTTTATTTATGAATCAAAGTACTGAGTTATCCTTCTCTGACTGTCTGAATTAGTGGGTACCATGATTCAGTTAATAGTAGATTTCTAGAGCAAAGTACTTGGTGTGAAGGCCCTTGTGTTGATGCTGCATGCATTTTTGGAAGAGTTTATTTGAAATTGTTCTGATCCTGCAGACTATAGTTGTAATTTGAGGTTCACTCTAAATGTGCATCTTCTGGTTTTGGTTAATAAAAAATAAATCTGTAGACAAAACTACTCTGCAGTGTCAATCAGTGATAAAAATTAGTTCATTTCTGAGAGGTCTGATACCTGCAAAGGACCTAAAGGGACTGGTGTTGGTGCAAATATATTGATTTGGCTGGCAATAGAACATACTGTGCAATGACTGTGTGATAAAACTTGTGTCAGCAATAAAACATCCCTTGGCTGTTTCACCTGCAGGGTGAACCAGTTGGTGTTTGACCTCTTCTGAACCTTTCTGGGATCAGGTTCCAACAATCCATAGGGCTTAAAAGCATCCTTTAGCTCTTCTGTAAGCTATCTGTATCTAATATTTTGCTGTATGGTATCTTAATGCCAACAGGAGGGACAAAAGGTGCTTCTCCCATCAGTGCTGATCAGTTGTGCTTTACTGCTGGCTTTAGAGAACTGCCCAGGAAGTAATAAGTTGGGGAAAGCCTCAGGGCCAAGAGAAGAACTGATTCCTTGTCTGCTGTATCTTACCTGAATTCATTTATTACCTTATGCTGGTGGTATGTATGCTTTTTTTTTGCCTCGGGTTGTACAGGGCTAAAGTCTTTTAATATCTTAAAGGGGGGGGCTTCTGACATTTTTGTGTGGCCACCCTGAGTTTTCAGAAAGAAACTGTATGTTGTGTGACTGAAATTTTTTTATGGATGCCTTCCTTGATCCTAGTCAGGAAGCAGGCAGCTTTGTGTCCCATTCTTCAGTTACTATTTCTAATCACTTTATAAAGAGCTAAAATACATGATTCAACCCCATGTAAATCTATGCCTTGTACCTGGTACTGGGAAACTTGAATGTAAAGACTTAAATAACTGGTCTGAACCATTAAATATTTCACTAGTTTGTCACATCCATTTGTGGCAGCTCCCAGCACTCTAATGTCAGAGCATCCTTTACTGGAGGCTCAGAATCAACAACAAAAACTGAAGACTTAATGCAGCATACTTTGCTAGGGGAGCCTGACCATCCCCTTGTCTCAAGTGTTGTTGGGTGCTGCAGAGCAATTCAACTCATTATTCTGAGCTGCTACAAGGCATGAAGAAGAGTAGCTGTTATACTTGTATTTATATTGAATTTCATGACTGCAAATGTAGATTCAACAGTTCCTTTCAAAATTGTGGCTTATACACAGCACTTTCCTTGTAAGTTCTGCTCCTTGAGCCTTTTGAAGTGTTTGTGTGGGATAAATAATAGCATTCTCATTAAATCTTCTTTTTAGTCTGCAAAGATGTACTCTGAAGGCTACTATTATTTGCTTTGTTTGAATGAGTGTTACAGTTAAAATTTTAGTACTTTTAGGTGCAGAAGCATACATTATACTGAAAAAATTTAAAACATGCTGAATTCCTTTTACCATAGGAATTCACAAGCAAAATGCAAGTATTTTGTAATTTTAACAAGCTTTCATTACTTCTTGGAATACCAATTTATTGAAACAACAGACAATGTTTTGATTCCAGAAAATATTGACTTAAAGGTTCAGGACAACAGACCAACTGTATTTCTTTTGAAGTTGTAATGATAGTACAAAATAAACACTATAGAAATATGGAATAAGTCTGGCCTTTGTCTCCTAAGTCTCAGGTTTTTTTTCCTGAAGGCTCTAGTCTGATTCAAAGATTCACAGTGATTTTAAAATGTCATGCAGTGTTATTCTGCTTTTGCAGGAGTCTGCTGCAAATGAGATGTAACTTCCTTTACCTGTTTCTATTCTAGTTTCCAGATGGAAAAATGAACCCCAGCTCTTCTTCACAGAACTTGGAAATAAAATGTGCTTGACCTTGTGTATGTGTATGTTTGGACAGGGCTTTGCATTCAAAGACTGTGGAATAATGTATTTTGTAGTCTATTTCCAATCATCTTGGCAAGGGATCTTGTATATCATGAGGCAACAAAGTCATTGGAAACTCTAATTTAAGAAGTTTTTCTTGGCCATATAACTAGAAAAAAATAAATACCAACTTTGGCCAAAAGTCTTCAGAAGGAGACAGGCAGAGAGACTGCTATTTGAAAAAGTGTATAGGGAAAATATGATGATGGAAGTGTCTGTATGGCTGAAGGGTCACAAGTGTGATTAAGAGACTGGAGCACCTTTCATATGAGGAAGGGCTGAGAAAGGTGGCATTGTTCAGTCTGGAGAAGGCACAAGGGATTTTTATCAATAGATGAAAACACCTGAAGGAAGGGTGCAAAGAGGGCAGAGCCAGGCTTCTTCAGTGATGCTCTGTACCAGGACCAGAAGCAATGGGCACAATCTGAAACACAGGAGGCTCCCTCTGAACATCAGGAAACACTTTTTCACTGTGAGGGTGACTGAGCACTGGCACAGGTTGCCTCGAGATGTGGAATCTCTCATCTTGGAGAGATGAAATAGTTACCCAGGACTATATGCAGATCAGTCTCTAGGTGGCCCTGCTTGAGACCATGTGACCTCCAGAGGTCCCTTTCTGCCTCAGTAACTGTGAACATCAGTGCACAGTTGTTATAAGCCACAAATCTGTTTTACAGAAAATTACTATTATTTTTGTATATCCCACTTTTTTCTGTTTGGTAAGAAGTCTCTTAAATTCCTCCTCTATTCTCTGCTCACTTTCTCTGCCACTTCTCACTTTGGACTTGGCTGATCATCTGGTTAGTCTCAGGTGTTATCCTCTACTTTGGATAAATGGTCTGCTTAGGTGTTAAAGTCTTCATGCTTGATGCCAGTCCTTCCTTAGTGACCTGGTGAAATAAGTGTGAGGAGCCCATGGCTACCTGTCAGGTGCACATGACAAGTGCCTTTGTCTGTATGTGTGTGTGAATATACATTTATAAGTACACACACACATGTATTTCTGTATATACTGTTATAAATGCTTACCTAACCCCAAAAGTCCTCACAGCTTTCCTGTCCTCATCTTATTATATTTGTACTTTTCACCTGTAACTATATTTACTTGATGGTTGGAAGTAAGTGCTAGGAATGAAAGCTCACTCTTCTAATGGCTTTGTGAAATGTCAGCAGTAGTGGGATCCAATCATGATCTACATCTCCCAGGATTCCTGTAGAACAGACAAATGGTTTTTGCTCCTATATTGCACAGTCCCACAGTGAAGAGACTTTTATTATTTTCAAGTAGAAATTAACCAAAGCCCACTTACATTTGCTCACTATTAAGTAAATGACAGACTTGTTATTTAAATGGGTTTTTTTCTGTCTTGTTCACATTCGTCATTGTTATAGCTTATCATAGGCTTTAGACAAAGATTTCAGTGATACAATCAGGTGTTGAAAGTATTCTGTGGAAGTAATACAAAAATGTGGTACTTTGCAAAAATCTGTTTGTAACAACTCCTTAAAAGTCATGTTTAAGAGAACTACTCTCATGTTAACAACTCTACTGAATACACATTTAAAGAATTCTCTACAGTGTTTCCTTTTCTATTGAGAGAATAGTTTCAGTTTAAACTACCCCTCACAACGACAACATTAATAGCCTGGCTCTATTTTTCTAACACAGGTTTTAGTGCCTTCAGCAATACTTTATATATCCATTACTGCACAAAAAACTTCTAAATGTTAGGAAGAATATTGACTGTCCAAGGAATTAATCCTTCTTTTTACTAAATACCACTTAACTTTCAAAGTTCAATGATCAAACCACATTAAATGATCCAAGATTTCCTTCTATATCCTTAGTAGTTTTACGATTGAATTTGATGATCTCAAAGGTCTTTTCCAACCCTAATGATTCCATGATTCCAGTTACTGTAGGAACTTCTAAATTTGCTGTCACCATCTCTGCTCCAATAGCAATCAGGCAAAAAAGTGAAGATTCTTTGTTATACTTTTGCTTAAAAACTAAAAATTCCTTGATTATTTTCTCCCTTGAAATTTCTTTTTGCAAGTTCATTAATATTCCCTATCTTGTGTGACTGTCATCACTTTGCTGCATCTGAGTGAACCACCTAACTAAAGGAACTTCCACTTCAGCAATTTGACTTGGAAAATCAGTGGCTACATTGAATCAGAGATCAGGATGTTTGAGATTATGAATCTGTAAAGTTCCATAAGCCTTCTCCAAAGTCCCTATTGAGAAATAAAATTAGAAATGTGGGGCTATCGAGAATCTAAATAATAGTGTTATCGGAACTGTATAATCAATAAGCTATGTATTTTGGAAGACAATTGCTTATTCTTCAACTGCTTCCATTTTGGTCGGAAGATGCTTGTAAATTCTCATTTGATACTCAGCTGCTTGGTCTAGATTTTATGTTAAAAAGTACTGTATGATGTGAAAGGTGAAATATTTACTTGTGTGGAGAGAACAGTTTTTCTGTTTTGAAGCTTGTCTCTCAAAACCTAATCTGACTTCCACTTTTTCCTTAGGAGCCCTGAGAAAGCTAATTTTTCTGAGGAAAAGAAGAATCTCTGTAGTATCTTCTACAACACATATATTCTTTGTATTTTAATACTGAAGAAATCTGTGTTGGTTAAAACTACCAGTTTAAGGAGTTGCAAAATCTGCAAGTTTTGTGTGTTCTGAATGGAACTATTGCATGTACTTACCCCAGCAACACCTGGGGCTGACACTGTACTAATGTGCCTGAGGTCACAGCTGAAAGCATCATGGTGGCATATACCACATGAAAAGAAGTAGAGTTCAGTATCTTTATTTTACCATTTCCTGATGCAAATGTTTTTTGTTTCTTGTTTTGAATTGGCTGGCTGACCCTGAGAGGTTCCTATCAACATATGCATATGCAAAACCAGTCAGATCTACTAACTCCTGCTGGAGCAATAAGGTTTTCTGTACTTAGAGAAATCAGATTTGATTTGGATATATAGGGAAAGTTAAACTCATTAAAAAGTCTTGTAATATTAGAAAGCTTTAAGAAAAGCTCTTTAAAAAACTTATTTATTGTCTGTTCTTAATGTCTAGAGTTCCAAATGGTCTTGTTTGTAAGTAAAAATGATAACTTTTGTCATGAGAACGAAGATGCCTTATAGCAAACATTTCTTTTTGCAGTCAGTTATTTAAAAAGTGATTTTTCTGTTTTTTAGAAAGGGTATGGAAGTTCGTTGTAAATTAAGTGGAAGCTTTAAATTATGGTCCTGAAAAATTCAGAAAATTCAGGAGCTCCATGAATAACTTTTAACTTATTTTTAGCAGGCCTTTCCTGAATTGGCAATAACCCAACTCATTCACTTAAGGTTTTAGGAAGTGCTAGGGATGATTTGTTTAATGGCCTAGCATAGTGCTCCAAAGCAGAGTAAATCACAATGCATAAGACTTGGATGTGTGACCAATTTGCTTTGTTCACTGGATCAGTAAGTAATTACAGGGAATATTCCAGCCCTGGCACATGAACACAAGCTATCCTGAAGAAGGGTATCACCACCACTGTAAGTTCTAGCACCCTTCAAATATGTCATGTTTTCCCCCTTACCAGCAGAAAGTCTTGTGTTTACTGTACTCTTGTACAAGTCATTCCTAATCACAAGTACAAAGTCAAAGATTTGAAGAGTTTTCACATGTTTTAATCTTACATTGTAATTCCTTTCTCATTTTCCTTTTTTTGTCTTGGGTTTTCTTTACTGCCACTCAAGTGTGCCTGCATGTCTACACACTTGTAGGAATACTTGGATAGTCCAGATGAGGAAGCTATCAGCAAGAAAATTCCTTTTAATTAAATATATTTTTTGAAAAGCCGAGTAGAATTTTTTTCCTGTCTGTATAGAAATCTAAGGATAGCTGTTCCTGTTCTCTGTACATTTTTCTCTAGGGGTTCAATGTTGTGTTGGAGAGGAATGCCTGAGTGGGAGAAGAAATGAGAAAGGTCTTTCAGTCATATAAAACCTGAAATTTATGCAGAAAAATTGGAATGGCTTTTAGGTTTGTGATTTAGATAAAGCAGTAATTAAGTTATGAATCCTGACTAAGGGGCTTAACCAACAGCAGTAAATAAAACCCTTCTTGGCTGAATATTTTAGAAGAAAGCTACACCTTTTTCATTTTTAATCATTTGCAGGAGTGGATCAATAGCAGTAGTACTTTTAGGATTCAGCTCTTACATTGCCAGCCTGATATGGCAGGAATAATCCACAAGAGAAGTTTTCAAGTTAAAATATGTAGAATTCTAAAAGGACAATATTCTAGGCAAAAGCTTTAATAGAAGCCTCATGTAGCTTCAAGAGAATCTCTTTAGTCCTTGACTGTCAGGGATAGAGTAATTCATGGCACAACTAACTTTTTTTTTTTCCTATTATCTCAGTGTAGACAGATTGCACTTCATATTTTACAAGGTTCCTCAACAGGGAAAGTTTCCCTCTGTGTCCAGGAAGAGAGAGAACAGAATTCAGTATCTAATTCTTTTCAGTAAGATTCCTTCTCTATCCTTTTTCTTCCAAGGTGCTGTTTGCTCCAGCCAGGTTAATCAGGCATTCCAGGCATGGGTGCCCTGGTTTGATGAGACACTTTTTAATCTTTTCCTTTCATAGCAGCTGAGAACTGGATCTGCCTGCTGACCATCTCTTTTTCCTGACATTTGCTTAGACCTACAACTTCCTTTTCAGGCCCAGGTCTTTTGGTTTCTAGGGAAAAAAAGCTGCTTTGCATTGTCTTTTTTTCCTTTCCATTGTAAAAAACCCAGTATCAATAGAATGCCAAATATACATATGTTTAGAGTGCATATTCTTGTTTTGTATGTTGTTCAGTCAGAAAAGGTCAATTTTTTTTTTTTTAAAGGAAGCTGTTTACTCAGTAAGTTCTACCTGAGGCTGTCTTTTGTTAATTCTGTTTATAGTGTCATCTTTTCTGCTGCTCAGTAGACGCTCCCATGTGGATGGTTTTGTGCAGAGGTAGAGAATAAGTTGTTACCTTCCACTTCTTGAGGCCTGCCTCTTGGCTATTGAGAGTGATATTTCACAGAGAAATTTGCTGTTGTAAAATTGATAGTGAGCAGGACTGACTTCTGGCACAACTGTCTTTTCAGAAATATGAAGAGTTTTCCATGATCATCTTCTGTTCATCAAGCTTTACCTGTCCATCATAGTATATTCCTTACGGTAGCTGGGCAGCTGGGCTTCTGGCATAACATAGCAGCTATAGCAGTCCCACGTCAGGTTTCAGTAGATGTGGTAATTACATAGGTTCCTCCTCCTTTTTAGGAGTCTGGCTCATAAAGCCAAGATAGTTCACCTGCCTCACTGTCCCCTTAGCATACATTTTCTTATCTTAGGCATAGTAGTTTGGATTCTGGACAACGCCTCTACTAACCCAACATTTTAGTCATGCACTGAAGAAAGTGGTGTGTTCCCTTCCCTGACTCTAATTGCTTTACACTTATCCAGCATGGTGAGGCTGCAGTGGCAGAAAAAATCAGGTCTTCCTTGTCTTGTTGTCACAGATCTCTGAGTGCACATTCTGATTAAATGATTTTGAATTCTTAAAATGCTCCACTCAATGTTATTTTCTAATCCAAATTAGAAATCATTAAAACTGGAGAAAATTCTTTTCCATTCAAGAGCTCCGAACATTTTCTTCAAAATAGTTCTTTAGCCCTCATTTACTAGCACTTCATCTGGATTTGGAAACCACCCATGAAAGAATGAGTGAAATGTGAAAATTTATTCCACAGAGCTTCTGAGAATGACCTTTTTACTGAGGATTGTTGAGAATCAGGAATCTAGTTGCTGTCTCTGTAGCAATCAGATAAATCCTGGTGAGTCTACATTCCCTGTTGTGGGTACATCAAAAAGATGTACTCACATCCTCCTCTAAGTGCCTCAGTATAACATTTAGCTCCTACTAATGTTCACAGAATATCCATTAGACTGGAGCTGACTCTGCAACTAAATTTTACTCATCACTGCCTAAATTCTGGTAGCTTCGAGTCACTTAGTCCTATCTTATATAAAAGTACTGTCAGAACTGACAAAACAGACATTTGCTTTTGAAAGAGAGATCCTGATACATATTTAGATGTCATATAACATGATATGTCATCCCTCTCCTTCTTCTTTAAGAGACCATTGACTTAAGAATCAGGATGGATGGTGTTTTTCCATTACTCCTGAAGTTTTATTGCCTTGTAATAAATCCACTTTGTACACAGTACTTAAATATTCATTGGGTGAAAGACATAAAGCAGAGCAGGCTGGGGCTGTACAGGCTAGCAGTTAGGGTACCCACTAAGGAAGCCAAACACCATCACTTTGTTTCCTGCTCCAATGAATACTTAATGTGAAATACTGAAATATTCATTGGTAAGTGGAAATGGTATCTGACCACATAAGTAGTAACATTTTAGGTTGCATGAAGTTAAAATGAAAGCAATCCTACAAGAAGCCTGAGGAAATAAAGTCCAAAATCCATGAATAATTAGCTGGTTGTTAGTGCAGAAAGAACGCTTACACCAGTGCTATTTAGGAATACCTTTGAGTTTTTATTAGGAATTTAAAATAATATATTTTTATATGTATTTGTTATAATGTAAAATGTAATAAAAATAACAAACTTTTCATCCATAACTGCTTGGCCAGTACCAGAACTAGAAAAGACTCTGCATATTAAATAGAGCTTTGTTGTCATCTTTTTAAAAAATTATCACATTTCAGTGTACCATGAAGCCATAAGCCCAAACCTCATTTATTTTTTGCAGTTTATTTTTGTACTGTGTATTAAATTTTTGATGCGGGACAGAACAATTAGCAATATATTACAGTGAAGTAGAGCGTTTTTTGTGAGTGTGGGATAGGTGGGAACTCACAAATGTGTTGCTCTGTTCAATCCAGATCCTAGTAAGAATGTGAATATTCTGTGACCGTGAAGATGCCAGGGTTAGAAGGCCGTAGATGGATGAGCATGGCACAGGAAATGCCACTGACATTGCCATTAGATGGGAAGCTCTCTTGAGAGCTCCAGCTGAAAGGTCAAATCCCAAATAGGTAAAGAAATTATTCTAATATCTTTCTTACCTATTGGTAGTAATTAGGCTGATGGATCATTTGCACTATGCAGCCTTTAATTAAATTCTCCTCCACTGCAACTTCTCAAATGTTTGGAGCACTGGTAGGTGGTGCGTAGGTAAGGTGAGCAACTTATCCCACATTGTGCAGTTCTGCCAATCAAACACATCTGCTCCTTTTTTCCTAGTGAAAAACACTGAGTACAATTTTGATCCTTCATAAACCCTTTGGGAGGAATGTTTCATATAGCACTGGTAACTTTCTGACAGTCTGAATTATTGGTGAAATTTAACTATTTGTAGGAAAATAAAAAGCCCATGAAGTTAATAATTACATTATTAATTTCAAATAACAGACAAACAGTCTGAAAAATGTAAAACAAAGATGCTTGTCTGAAATGTTTGGCAGTATCACATTAAACATGTTTGAAATTCCTTTTTTTTTAAAGAATTCTATGTTGGTGTGGCTACTAGTTATTAAGTAGGCATGATTTATTATTTGAGACTTTTTTAATGTTTGATTAGGTGCTATAGAGATAATGATCTGTTCTGCCCTCCCACTAACAATTGGTTACACAATTAGCTTGTGTTTAGTTACCATGGTGATAATGTTTTTAATGTACCTTTGTTCTTTTATCCTTTTGTTCATTTAATGAACAAATGTATGCTTCAAGGCTTTTCTCACACCCTCATATGTATAAAAAATTGATATATGCAATGTTCACAAAATCTAAATGAAATATTTTATCAATGTAGTTGAGAAGAAATATTTACAGTTGCATTTTTCTTTGTAAATAGCTTCCTTTTAAGCTATCAATCTACACAGTATATCTCTAAAAATGTCTAAAATATTTTATACAATGTAATACATTTATTAAAAGTAATGTGCTGGGTTTGGCTCCCTCTTTCAAATACCTTGTAATGAGCAAATCAAATTCTGGCCTTTATCTCTCCTTGGTTTTAGAACACAAGTTATTCACTGCTCATTAGTGTCTAAAGTCCCCTTGGACATGTATTGATACAAGATGACAATAATGGCAACTTTTCCAGACCTGGGTATTCAGTACAGATCTGTAATGACTGTAGAAAGTGTGCTGGAAGGGAAGGTCACCCTCACCTATCTGCTACTACAAGGGTCAGCTAGAATATATTAAGGTTATTTCCTTCTGTTGTTCCTGATGACCTTCAGTGCTGAACACTACGTAGTTCCTCCTGGATAAAGAAATGGAAGAAGCACATGCAAAGGATTTAAGGTTGAATGTGGTTACCTCAAAATTTTATTCTTTATATATCCATGCATGCTGTGTACGCTGAATTGCTTATATACTGCTGTTCCAAATCCTGCTCTTGTATAACTCAACATCTGTGGCAATTGCACATGAAAATTGGTTCTCAGAAAGAGATGCCATCGTTTTTGGGACAGCAGTGAGGAGAAGAGAAAGGGACACCACTGGAAGAGACAGGTGTGAGGACCTCCTTTAATATCTCAAACTCAAGAAAATTTCATTGTGTTCCTACTCTGTAGACTGGTTATAAGATCCACAGATGTGAATACTGAGACTAATTTGAAATCAATTTTAAGTCTTAAGTGCATTTTAAACCTAGAGGCATATACAGTACTAATAACAATGAATTAAATCGCTTGTGGATTGTCACAGTTTAACACTGGCCTGGCAATTAAACCAAATAAGAGATGCTCTCTATTAATCCCCCTTCCTGATAAAGGAGAGAGAATAAGGGAGAGAGACTTCTGGGTTGAAAACTAGACTACATATCTTTAATGAAGCAGGAATAATAAAAAGAAAAAATTACTAAATATATATAAATACACAGGAAAATTGATACCGTGTTTTCCCCTCACCCTTCCCCCCCAGTAACTCTCACATCACCACTGAGGCTGCAGGGCAGCCCTGGAAAAGTCCAGGCTGGACTCCTGGAGTCAGCAGCAGTCGGGAGCTGGAGGCAGGAACACACAGATATGGGCTGGCACGGATCAGGAGCACAGGCAGATGAACAGACGGAATCCTTCCAGGATGCAGAAGCAAAACAGAGACAGGTGAGGAAGGAAGAGAAGGAAGGAAGGGATTTGACCCTTTGTAGTCCCTCAAATTTATACTGGATATGACGTGTAGGGGATGGAATACTCTGGTCAATTTTGGTCATTTATCTTCTCTGTTCCTCCCTAAGGGAGGGTTGCAGTTGTGACCTCTTTACTCCTTTTCTCCTTCCAGAGGGTAAAATGTTCCTCAGAACAGAGCAGTGTACTTGGCTCTGCACACCAGTCTCTAACTGTAACTATAAACAGTGAGTGTTATCAGTCCTAGAAGCAGACACTGACTGAGAAACTTGCTGTTAATTTCAGCAAGTGCAGCTACTTACAAGAAACTTAGCTGAAAGCAAAAGTACAAGAAAAAAAATCACCTTTGTCCTGGCCCGAACCAGAACATGGATTTATAGGAGGATTCAAAAGTAATATGAGCAACTTGTAGGAAAAGAGAGTTGTTATGGCAGAAATATGGAATTACTGGCAATGTAAAATTGCAGAAGTAAAAATATGTAATTGGATTATTGTGATTAAGTGACATAGCTCTGAATGCTGAGACTTGTACTTAAAAAATAAATGTTTCAGTCAAAAATGAAAGCTGATCTGATTTTTAGACAGGACCAGCACATAGGTCCAATAAGGAGATGCCTTATGTTTAAATCCCTACTTTGATGCAGGTTTTGTTTGTTTGTTTTTTTGTTTGGTTGGGGTTTTGTTTGTGTTAGAAAGTTTAATAGGAGAAGCTATTAAGTTCTTTTTTTTTTTTTTTTCCAAGGTAAACCTTAGAAACACTATAAACTTCCAAACATTTTACACAGTTTCTAAATTATCTGTCATTATGGTGTTTTACATCTAAAAATATTAAAATGTGCTTATATTCTAATAGCTTATTTAAACTTTCCAATGACTAGATTTCCCACTTATCTTCAACATCACAGCTTCATAGCTTATATTTTCTCAAAAGCAGTATAATGTGAGACTTGCAAATATTCAGTTTGTTTACTCCATTTTCTAAAATAAAACTGTGGATTTCCAGGAACAACCTTATGGAATAACTGTTCCCTAAAGCAAGCCATGCGAAATTAAGATGTCATGTAAATATCTATAGTTTAACCATTAAGCTGAACAGGGAAATGATGAGCTTTGCAAACTTTACAGTTTCTATTGAATTTTTGCTCAGTGTGGGGGTAAACCAGTGCCAATATTGAGGATGCTTTTACCAGCAGGCCCATTTCTTTGCTTTTTCAAGGATTTCATCTGGTGTTTCTCAGCAGTCCTCCATGTCAGAACTTGCAACTAAATTGAATTTAAACATACCTTGTTTTAAAACAAGTTTTACTGCATCTCTGTCTATGGCATGATGCATCTTCATGCTACAATATTTTAAAAGGTTAAGAGAGCCTAGGTATTAGCACAGGCTCACTGGACTCTATGCAGGGATTCGAATGAAGTGTGACAAAGGTGTGGCTACCTGTGCATAGGCCTGGATTGAGGGAAAATTATTTTCATCCTTTCGGAGTGCAGGTGGATAACAACACAGAGACAGCTGATACACTGTATTTCAGAACTGATATTCTGGTGTTGACTTGTTTTAGACCCAGTAGTTAACTGTTTTAAATAGTTGAAATTCCACTATTCCTTCACTCATCAGCACTTACATAGAATGTGAGACTGCTTTCATGTAGATCTGTTCTGCAGTTTTCCAGACCTGTGCATTACAATCATATAGCTTCTGTTTTAACTTCTCCCTTTCAGGAAAATAATGTGTTTCAGAGATGCAGAAGCCTACCTTTGTTCTTTGCAAGCACAATCTTTCACTATCCCTTAATCACAACAGAGTGGATGGCCTAGCTTCCAAATAGAAAGTGGCATTGGCTCTGTTAGGGAAGATGGCCAAGAAATTCTCTTGCCTGCCAGAATCTCTCAGTTGACAGACTCAATGGTAGCAATTATGTTAATGTGTAAGTTCAAATCAGGAACCTGGTTTTGATGTGAATCTTCTGATTTTTTTTCCTACTTACCATGCTTTGAGTTGCACTGTAGGGAAATCTCAGACTGAATTGAAATCTAAAATGTGCTCCAAGAGAAAATCTAATGTGCTCCAACCACTAGGGAATCTTCAGTCTGTTGGACCAGAGCAGTCTGAATTAAAACCTTCAAAATGCAAATACTGTGAACATATACCATGTTCTCACCACTCTACAAATCTCTCCCACTGTGCAGCACCACTTTTCAATGTGGATATAGCCTGCTAGATCTCTTTTTCTGTCTAATCTGTTTATTTGCTGTTGAAGGAAGAAAAAAACATGGTAGGCTTGAAGCCTTTCTGCAAATCACATTTGGTTCAAGCTGATCTTTTTTCACATGGCCTATTACCATTAAATCACAACCTGTGCATCCCCGGGTGTCTGAGTACTCTGCTAGAAGTTTAACAGCAGATTGTCATCTGCTTCAGGGATTTAACCACTTTTCTCTCTTCTTACCTTGAATGTTAACTATTTTAAAGTAATCTTATTCAAAATACATGGAGCCATATTTATAGTCATGTAAAGGAAATAAAATGGAGTTGATAAAAATAGATTTTTCCTCTTACTAATGTTTCGTCTCCTCTTTACTATTGATCAAGTGGCAAGATGACATTGTGTTAAACTGCTTCCTTAGTTTATTAGGAGGTTATTCAAATGGTTTAAGTGGGATTTATTAGTACTTTAATAAATGAGGCTTTTAACAGGAAGAAAACAATAGAAACATTTTTTTACCAAGGTTGCTTCCACCTTGCACACACGGAAAGCATTCTTCAAAAATTTGTCTGTGTTCTGATAGCTTCTTCAGTGATTTTTCATTAACTCTGTCATACAAAAGGTGAAGCTGTAAAATTTATTTCTGGTTCTTAAGTCAAGTACAGCATACAACAATATTCTCAATAGCAAGCTGTAGCATCCAGCTATAAAAAATAGACTCCTGCTTCACCTGAATAAATGTCCTGAGGCTTGGACCCAGTATGAAACTATAATTGTTTGGGACCTCTTTGTCTCTCCCCCAGCTCCTGCTGGTGTGAGATGTGCCAGCTCTTCCCTTTTCTGTGTGTTTTTTGTGATGGCAAGAACTTCTCTCTCTTCTATCTAAAGAAAAAAAAAGTTGATGTACCCTGGAGAGAAAAGACATTTTGCTGCTGCTGTTTCCTTAAAAAATAAAGAAACACAACAAACAAAAAAACCCAAACCCTAAAAGGGAGAATAGGTAGGATCTGTCTTTCACAAGAACAGCTTGAGCCACACACTCCTGAGGAGCATGATGGAGTGAAAGGCAGGACAGGCTGAGAAGAGACCACAGGGGGACCATACATATTATGTTCTCCAGATAAATAGGTTGTTGGCAGGGAATGAGTTTAAGTCTTTTCCCAATGTAGATGGTATTTTTTCCTGTTAAGAGAGTTATACAATTTATGCTGGTGGTGTCCTGATAAGGTCCTTTGTACATGTGCACAGTGTAACAAGAGGTATAATTTCACTTCAAGACTTTGGCCAGTTGAAAGTTCTGGCCCAACACTGAAAAGTTCATTCCATGTCCCCAATACTGAAGGAGGAATACAATCCCTAAAGAAGGATCCAAGCTGTCTCTATAGCTTATTCTTTGTCAGTGTACAGAAACTTTGGTCCTGAGCTTTTTTCCTAGTTCTTGTGTATGTCCAACAATAGCTGATTAGTTTTTAGAGAGCAGCAAGGAAGGGTATAAAAGACTTTTTAATACAATAAGAACTGCCTTTCTGTTTGAGTCTGTGTTTCCTGAATCCTCAAACGACCAACCAAGACAGGACTTTTATACCCAGAGGACAGAATAACCCAAAGAAATTATTTTTGTTTTAAGTGGCAAGTAGAAGTGAAAACAGTTTGTCTTATCATGTTAACACAAGCCTTGGGTTTGTGTCAGCAGAGCAGGGCTGAAGATAGCTGTAGAGCACACTGAGAACCTATGTGAGAACTTGGAGAACTCTTTCCCATCATTCACATTCAGATCTTGTGTGAACCTGTTTCTGAGCTCCCTTGCACTGGGAGGGCTGTGTTTGAATTTTCTATGAGGTTATTTATCTGCTGCCTTTAGGTTTCTGCCTGAGATGCTTGCCTTTTCAGTCTTTAAGCAAGAATACGAGAATGTGGCCACAAGCTGATACCTGTACCCTTGGAGCTACAGAGATGGGAGTGATATGCTGCTGTTTCCAGTGGGAGGTGTACTATGAGCCAAGGCCTTGGTCCTTCCTCACATCATAATTCAGGGCTTGTGTGTGTACTGTCATGGGAGAACAACCTAGAAAGTTTGGTCACAGACCAAAAAGTTAGTCTCCCAGTTCAACCCAGAATTATTAATTCCAATTCCCATGTTTGAGATTGTGTCTTTGCAAAAGTACATACAGATGACTCCCTGTGGTCAAAGCAGAGTCCAAGAACAGCAAGCAAGCAAAATGTTTTGCACAGAGTGTCTGAAAAAGTTGCAAAAAACCAGGATAGGATTCACCTATTTAATACTTTGATCACCCCAGAGGAAGTGTTGCAGGGTTTGCTCATAAAGTTTGTAGATAAAAACCAAAGTTGGGTGACACCAGTTGGTATGCTCAAGTGCATATCTGCCATTCAGAAGAATGTAGACAGGCTGGATAAATGGAACTATAGTGAGATGAAATTCAACTAGGACAAACACCAGGTCCTGCACCTGAGATGGAAGTGTCTCATGCTGAGCATGAACCAGCAGTGGCCCTGGCAGCAGTGAGGGACAACAGCATCCTGGGCTGTATCAGTAGAAGCACAGCTAGTAGGTAGACCAATGGATTGTCATCATCTACTCAATGTTATATCACTTCTGAAATACTGTGGGCAGGTTTGAGTACCCCAGTACAAGACATCAATAAACTGGACTGGGTTTAGCAGACTTTGCATTGTCCTGAACTGCTACTGAATTGTGTCATGAGATGCAGAGAGGCTCCGTTGCTGAGTGAAGCACCAGCAGCTACCTCTAACCTTGCTCCACCTTCATTCTTCCATTTTACACTTCCCAGCTATCTCACTTTTGAATTTTAAAAGCTGCTACACATCTCAAAGCAAAGAGGGATCTCTGGGAGGATGTTTTCAGCAAGGCAGGATTTTAAAGAAAAAACTGTCATCTCTCAGTTTGCCTACATATCTCAGTTTGACTGTGGTTGTAACTTGGAGGCTGATCTGAAAGGATGGCCCTGAAGGAATATTTTAGGGCTGAATACTGCCAAGCCCTGGGAGAACTGAAGTTCCCAAACTGCTCCTTCAAGGCCTTAAAAGCTGTGAGTCAGGACTCAGAAAATAATGATGGTATTAGACCTTACTTACAACGATACATACAGATGTGTCATAACACATTCACATATATGCCTTCTGACAATACCCTTTTGACCCTCCTTGATTTGTGGCCTATTTTCAAGCTTTGCTCTGTAAACAGAAGGAATAGGAATATGACATGTTTCTTTTCCCAGACTTTTTTTCTGGCTTTGGTTTTTTAATGTAAAGCAATTGATAGTAATATTCCAGCATTCAGACAATGTCAAATAGAAAATTTTTAGGAAAAAGGCTCATGATTAAAATCTATGAGGTGGCAACACCAAAAATTTGATGTAAATATTGTAATTTATTCTTATTTTGGATATAATTTATATGAATGTACAGTATAATTCTTACGTCTTTAATCATAGTTCCTCTTACCTGACTGCTTAACAAGTGATTATCACAGTAATTCATGTGTTTTAATATATGTAATAAAATAATGTTTGATTTCTCTTCTTTAAGACGTCCATTGGTCCCACTGAGTGTGGCAAAATTTTTCTCCAAAGGAGAGAAAAGCAGCTGTAATTGGAGAATTTCTATCCAAGTAGCAGGCTGTAGTAAGAATCTGAAATTATCAATTTCCAGAGTGAATTATTGTTTGAAAATTTATGCTTAGAGGCATAGATTCAGTGTTTATATGTGATGCCAAGCTGTGGGGAAATATTCCTGACAATGTTTTCCTTGTGCCTTGCACTGACTGATTGAAATTTACAGCTGACCTCCCTGACAATATTTCTGTCAGAAGATTGGTCCTGCAGGCAAATTGTCAGCTCAGACATGAAAATCCACAAATGGAAGAATGCAGAAAGCTTTTTGTATTAAAACTGTGGAGATGTAAATTTTCCCTGACAAACCTGGTGTAGCAGCTTCTTTTGCAGCTTTCTTCTTCATCGTTTCTATTCCAGCTGGGGAGGGGAAAATTATATTTTTCTTCTCCCAGGGCATGTCCAATCACACTAAAATGCTTTTGTACTAGATGCCAAGGACTCATTACTGTTCTCACAAATTTGTCTCTCTAATAGAAATTTGTGACCCCTGAGAAAGTTCCAGTTAGTTCCCAATTCTAGGTATCAAAATGACTTCAAAATATCAAAATTGAAGAGTTTCATTATGAATTAATCTAAGGGAAAGATAATTTTCATTGCAGGGGTTTTAGTTCAACCCCCTTAAGATTTTTATGTCCATCAAGTACAATGTGGTTTAAAAAGTGTCAGTGATTCCACAGGACACAGTTTTTTGTTAACAAATTAATACATGAGACAATTTCACAGCCATAATGTTGCTGAAGGTGCTGTTTTTGAGCTGGGAAGTACATTCCTCTGTATAACTGTGTTCTGCTTATGATTCACTTTTTCTATAATTAACATTTTTCTTCTCTGCCCACACTCTCTGTTGGCTGTTGCTGTCTCCTATGGAATAACTGCTGCATTTCAAAGATCAGGAAGATGAACCCAGAATTTAATAAATAATTAATACTCAAATTTCATAGGTAAAGTGCCTTAGAAGCCCCAAGGATGAAAAGTACTGTGGAGAAGCACTCCTCTGACAGCTAGGGTCAATTTGTGTTGAGCACAGACATGATCTCAGTTCAGTTCTTGCTTCCTTTGGATCCTTCCCAAGCAGTTACAGGTACTTTATTTTTGTGTCTGGTCCTGCAGCAGAACACCATCTTCATGAAGCTGAAATAAGCTCCCCTATGGCCAAAAAGCTGACAGAAATTTCTCCTGGGCAAGAAGCAGCAGAAGATGCACTCAAAATCTCACTAATGACCAAAAGGGAAAGCATTATAAATATGTACATATATACATTCACACACAGCATTAAGAATTTTTTGATAGGCAAGTGAATACTTTGATAGTCTAATTAAAATACAGTAAACATTTGTGGTTAGTCTGTTTGCAGGAATACCAACACCCATTGCCCACACCAATTAAAAAAGAAAAAGAAATTCCTCTTTACAGTCTTACCCAAAAAGAGTCTACAAATATGGAGCCCTTTTCTTGGCTGTAATGCTTATCCCTCCAACATAGATTGGACAATGCAGGCTGACACCTTCCTGCAGCAAAGGGGCAGAAGGTGTTATGAAAAACTATCAGCATCCCATGGTCCTCAGAAGGAAGAAAGTGATACTCACGGTGGGGTTTTTGTTGCCCCAGTGTTTTCCTTCTCCCAGGCTGCCACCTGCAGCACGACAGTGGCCCCCAGTTCCATGCACACAAATGATTATGGTTTGTAAGCCTGTGAGCAGGGGGAAGGGGCTGTGTGTGTCACCCACTCCCTGGTGGGACCAGCCCCAGAGCTGAAGCTGGAGTAGGGGAGGCAGCAGTCACTGGCAACCAGGTTGGTTGAGCCACCCAACTCAGGTTCTTGCTTTCTCTACATTTTGTGTTACTGTTTAAGTGGCTTTTCATTAGTAGATTTCATCCTGAGCCAGTGTTCTGATTGATTCAGTGTTTGCTTATCTAGGCTTATACTTGTAGCTAATTTCTAGTTAGGCAGCAGCACTGTTTACCTCATTGTCTGACTGGAATATTGTCAAGACATTGTCAAGAAACATAGGCACTGTTTTGATACTTCACAATACAGGACAAACCATGTCTATAACATAAAGGTCATCTTTCTAATAGGAGCTTTTAGCTCCTCTCAAAATAAAAGTTGCTCACAGGTAGTGATTAGATCCTTCCTCTCAGGAAAAAAAGTAAGTGGAATCCAAAATGATTCAGGAAGCCTTCATATGACAGCTGGGTGCATTATTGGGTGTCAAGCTGGATAGCAGTCCACTAACATAGACAGCTGTAGAGCCTAAAAGCCTTACCAGCTCTTGCTGCAGGTGAAGTGCAAGTGAAAACCATTTGAGTTCCCCTGTAACAGTGCAGGAAGACTGAGAAGCTGCTGAGAGCACTGGACCTGATGAGGATTATCAGCCAAGGGGTGCTCCTGAGGTCCAACTCAGCAACAACAGGACACCAAAGGGCACTCCTGCCAGCAAGTACTGTCACCTGAGCTCACCCTTCAACATGTTTTCTACAACAGAGGAGACACAGCCCCTTATATAATGATAACATTAAAAATTGTCTCCTTGTTTGCTCCTGCTGGCCTGAGAAAAAAACTGTTAGCTCCTGCTGTTTGGATTTAACAGTGTGCAATGCTTTAGGGCTGATTCTAATGAAAACAGTAATTGAGGAGGTGGAGGTGAAAAGGGGAAGAAGGCAATATAATTCTCCAAAATGAGGTAAATTATACAAGGCTGTGTTCAGGTGCCCTGGAGCTGGCAGTGGGGGCTGCAGGGAGCCCTCTGTGAGGAGAGGCCAAGCCTGCCCCATGCTGGACACAGCCGGTTCCATCCAGTTCCAACCGGTTTCAAGCAGTTCCAACTGCTGAAGGGCACAGCTGATACCTTGAGCCAAGGTCGTGGCAGAAAGTGCCACAGAGAGAGGAGAATGGAACAAAAAGAGCTAGAATCGAAGGGAGAACACCAGGTCAGAGGAAGAGGAGGTTCTTCATGGTGGAGCAGGTAGATATGGCCAGAAGGAGTGGAGGCCTCTGAAGAGCACATGCTGAAGAAAAGAGCAAGGAGGGAGGAGTGGCTGAGAGGAGCCTGTATGGACTGGCCCCAGCTCCCATAACCCATCCCTCTGTGCCTCTTGTGGTGATGGGAAGGGAGAAGTGTTGGCAGTGAAGGAGTGAAGCTAAGCCTGACAAGAGAAGGAGGTAGGAGAAACTGTTTTAAAGTTCATTTCTCATTCTGTGAATCAGTAATTAAATAGGTATTTTACTTGGCAAGAAATTAATTTTTCCTGCATTGAGTCTGTTTTACCTGTCATGATAACACAAAATATTTCCCTGCTTTTATTTCAACACATGACATTTCTCATTTGCATTCCTGTTTATCCTGTTTTCTTCCCCTGTTCTGTTGACTTGTGGGGAAACAGGGGAATGAGCAGCTGGGCAGTAGTTTGGCTGTTTGCCGAGGCTGACCCATGACACACACTAATCTCATAGTTTCCTTAATAATATTTTCTTGCCTTTGGTAGCTGGAGACAGAGCTTCTGTCCTGAAAAAAAAAAATTCAGTTTGTAGTCTGAATAGCTCAGGAAACTGTTATCAACATTTCTTTTCATAGAGTCATAGGATAGTTGAGGTTGGAAGGGGATCTCTAGAGGTCACCTGGCCCAGCACCCCTCTTCAAGCAGGACCTCCCAGAGCCAGCTTCCAAGGACCATTCCCAAACAGCTTTTTCATATTTCCAAAGTATGTGGCTCCACAACCTCTATGGGCAATTTGTGTCAGTGCTTGGTCACACTCACAAGAGAAGTGTTTCCAGATGTTCAGATGGAACCTCCTGTGTTTATGTTTGTGCCATTGTTTGTCACTGGGCCCCACTGAAAAGAGTCTGTGTCTGTTGTCCTTGGGCTCCACCCTGAGGTGTTTGTACATTGCTAAGATCCCCCTGAGCATTCTCTTCTTCAGGCTGAACAGCCCCAGTTCTCTCTGCCTTTCCTCATAGGAGAGATGCTCCATTCCCTTTATCATCTTTGTAACCCTTTGCTGTGTCCATGCATGGCCCTGTATGGCCATGTCTCTTTTGTACAGAGAAACCCACAAATGGACACCATATTTCAGGTGTGGTCTTACAAATGCTGAGTTGAGGTGAAGTATCACCTCAAATGATCTGCTGGTAGGAATTTCTAATGCAGCCTAGAATACCAGTAGCCTTCTCTGACACAGGGCACATTGCTGGGATGTTGTCAACATGGTATCTTCCATGTCCCCATGTTCTTCTTCTGCAAAGCTTCTTTCCTGCTGGTCATTCCCCAACGTGTAGTGGTGCCTGGGATTGTTCCACCTCAGGTGCAGGACTTTGTGCTTTGCTTTGTTGATCTTCATAAAGTTGCTGTCAACTCATTTCTCGGAATGGCAGCACAACCCTCAGGCAATTTTTTTTTTTTTTTATAAGAAAGAGAATCAAAGCTTTTGGATCTTTCAAAGTGATCAGGTTCCCCTGGAGAGAGAACTCTCCACCAGCCACAGGTGGAATATACCCCATTTGCAGCTTGGTCATGTAAGTTTTGGAACATTTTTGGAAAGAAATTGTCTTGCTTTGGGAGAAATAAAATGGTTTTTGGGTTGTTTTTTTTTTTCTGGCTACCAAAGCCATCAAATGTTTGCTTGGCAAAGGATTTATCTAATCTATATCATAATCTGTCCAATTGAATCGGGGATCTTAAGTGAGAAACTCAACTCTTACCTTTACAGAAATGCAAATAGGTAAAATGTTGACCTCTGAGACACACCTGATGTAAATGAGTTGCATACTATTTATGCTGTCACCAAGTGCACTTGTCTTCTAGAATAAGGTAACAGCATTAGATAAAGAGAACTAAAAACAATGTGTTTGTCTTTGTGAGAATTGTTTGCGCATAGAAAATTGCACAGTGAATATTGACATGGCAACAAATTAATGTATTGACATCAGCTTGGTAAAGACAATTTCCATCATTAATCATCTCATTCTTCAATTATTTTAATCAGAATCAATGCATTAACTAATAAAATGAAGAGTCGTTTAGAAAATTAACATTTTAACTTAACAAATAAGATGAAAAATTAGGCAAAATCTTTTTTCCATCACTAGTGCTCCTGGATTTTGTAAATTCTTTGTGGTAGGACATGTCAAGGTAAAGTTGGAAGCCAGCTCTAGCTTCTGAGCACTAAATGTGCTACTTGATTATTCAGTGTTTACAATAATTTTATTCTGCCTGGTCAGGGACAAATCCATCTGGTGTAACAGATGTTTTGTGATCCCTGTCTAATCTCATTCTAGTTGTAGGACAACAGAGAAAGAGGTTCCTGTCTCTTCAGGGAGTTTCCTCCCATTCTGAAGGACTTTGGTTAGTCTTGTAAGTAAATCTGCAGAGCTAGTGCAAATACAAGGTGGTGACAGATTGGATGTGGAGGAAGCTCTGAGGTGCTGAACAGTGTACACGTTACTTGATCTGAGACCTTTGTTTAGGAAATGGAATTCTACCTTAGTGGGGAGAAATGAATGGACAAATACTGTGTAGGAATTAACACTATTCACAGATGCAAATTATAGCGATGCTTGGAGCTGATTTTGTTTTTAGAGGGAATATCTAGATAGATCGATTGAGCCCTTTGTTGATGCCAACAACACACTTGCAAATAATTTTAGCTTAAATGTACCCAGTTTCATGCAGTGAATTAGAAATATAGGGAAGAAGCATCATGGTACTCTACAGTGATGAACGTAGTATGATAGATTTATACTCTGTGAGGGTGATTTTTCTGGACTCATAAACCAAATTCAGAGATGATCTGTTGAAATTTAACTAGGAGAATTTACATCTTCTTAACATTCTCTAGTATATAATCTGCATCTCTTAAACTGTATATATTACAACCTTATTTTATAGTCTTTTTGAAATTGGATCACTGTGCATACACTAGAATTTACATGTTCAGAGTCTAGCAGAATGGTGTGGGATAGCTAAAGCAGAAAGGCACTAATTTAAAAGAATGGTCCTTGAGTTTCTTTTATTCAATTTTAGTTCTGGTTCATATAAAATATTTAACAGCAGAGATAACTTTATTCTTACATGTAGTGGGCCAAATTACAAAGGTCATATATAAAAGTTGTAATGTATATCAATCAGATTCTGTAGGAGCAGGAAAGAAAGAAAAGTAATAGCTGCTCAGTCTCCCTTACATCCATTTCCATTCACTTCTGATTTAAACCCAGTGAAGCTGAGTTTTAATGAACCATGGAGTCTTGTCTTAAAACACTAATGTAAACTCTTCCAACTTTGATTAGTGGAGGCAGCAAGGAATTAATATTTAAATGGGGTGTTCTGTGCATGGAAGCTTCTGCCAAAGTGTATCATAAAGGCCTACTCAAGATGGAAACCTAAACAAGGTGCCAAAGGAAGAAACAATATAGGATTGTCAGCTACATTTCACTAGGAGAGATTATGTAAGAAAGATTCTCAGTAATATTACATTGCAGTGAAGAATTACTAGTAAAATAATAAAACATTTATTAGGCTCAGTTATGCATATCTGAAACCATTTTGTGGAACTCTTAATTTAGCCATAGCTTTTAAATGAGTAAGGACAGGTGCATTAACTCTCTTGTCAGCTTCCCAACCATTAGGTTTGTTAAGCCAAAATCTTCTGTACTTATTCTAAAAGCCTTCTCTCAGAGGATGGATTCAGGGTTTATTATGGTCACCTCTCAGTTTGTGCAAGAGCTTAAGACAGCAACAGCAATAGCACTATAAAAGCATCATCTGCCTTTGTTTTGTCTTGTGCATTGTGGGTTTGTCATAGGCTATTTGCTCTAGATTATTGAACAATTGAGAAAAGGGAAGACTTTTAAAAAGACTTATTTGAAGTTTAATGGCCAACCTGACAGGGATTAACATAATACAACTTTATATTTTTCAGTATAAAAAGTTTCATATTTAGGAAGGGATTTGGTGCCTTGGGGGAAGATGAATAATACATTTCCCCCATGACTAGACAATTAGATCTTTCTGTTTGAGTCACAAGTCTGCTTTTGTTTCAATTAGGAAAAAGAATTTTCTTGGTGGACAATTACTATGCCCAATTCAGTTTTAAAATTCCTTAATGATTTATAATTTGGAGCCATATGCCAGTGACCTGGTAAGGGATAATCACTGTCTCCTGTTCTCAGACATTAATGTGTTGCTCCAAAGCATCTTTTTCCTAAGCCATACCAGGCATTAGAATTTACCCTACGTTCCATTATACTTTTAACTATTTAATCATCTGTGCAGACTATGATTGAGTTTTGTTTTTTTTTTAAAAAGGGAGACTCACATTTTTTGTCAGGAGCGGGTGCCCTTTTCTCATTTTCTCCTGCTGTGGATGTCTGGTAATTGAAGAAGAGGTTGTCTGAACTGAATATCAGTTTGGAACACACACCACAAAGAATGCTTTCTTATGCAAGATGTTTGTTTTTTACCTTTTCGCCTTTTTATGTATCTGTAGTTATTTATTCTAATTATAATTAAAGTATCTCTTTTACACACGCATGAGGCAGGCAATTATCCATGACCTCTAAAACCGGAAATCTGTACATAAAAAAGTTTCAGTTAGAATGCTAGAAACTACTAGCACTATTATGGGAGCTTCTGCATCCGGGACCGTATTTGTTCTGGAACCAAAGCAGTCTTCTCACTTCTCTGCATGGAAACAGTTTAAGACTTATCTCTTCCAGTTATGGGCTATCCTTCTATGTCATCAGAAAACGTGTTTAAAACCTGTTTTTACATTGGTTGAATATAAGCCAGATTGTTGGCTGGATAAAGTGCCTTGTCTGAATCCAGTGGAGCTCTGTTCATGCATCCATTGAAGATCTGAATGGTTTATGAGCAATTGAAAGTGGCTGATGACCTAGTATGGAAGATAGTGACCCCTCTGTAGTGTGGAGAGTCCTGTTGGTTGGGAGCCATTCTCCTTCACTGCTGGATGGCAGACTTCCTGTTCCTTCATCCCACAGGATGCTCATTGTGCAGGAAGGAACTACATCCTGAAGGTTTCAGCTGTATCACTATTTGACTGAGCAGTCAATATAATAGCATTTTAGTGAAAAGTTCTAAGCAAATTCCTGTTCTGTCATTCTGAATCCTGCACAGAAATTTGCTCTATGTAGAAATAAAAAAAAAATTCTGCAAAGGGATATTCTTTGCTACTTTATTTAGGAAACTATGGTAACAGAAATAACTGAGGTAATCTAGATAGCACTTTTTTTGTTGTTTTGAGCAATAGCATGCAGTACCAAAGTTACCACATATAATTCAGGCTAATGCTTTATTTGCATGACTCCATCGGTGTATAGTAAAGAAATGTGATAATGACAACCAGTTAAATCAAATTATTCTTTTGCTTGGAACTTGTAGAAGCAGCATTTGAGCTCCAAATTCTGTCACTGGGGGAGGGATGTGTTAATTTTACCAAAACCTTGCATGTTCCATAGATTGGTATGACAGTAACTGATTTAGAATACATACCCTTTGTTTCCATGTTCACTATAGTTTCTGGAGTTTACATTTATAATCCTGAATCCTTTTAATTATTCTTTTTTTTTTACCCTCACATGAGTGCTCATGGGTCATATAAACAAGATGTGTCCTGGTATAACTGGGAGACAAAGAAGCCACGATCATGTATGTAATTTTAGACAGGTACCATGTTGCACAAGGACAAGTACCATGTTTTCTGTGGCAAGGAACTGAGGCATTGCTGTGACATGAAGCAATTGTCATTCATTTTGGTTTCCCATGGAATATTTGGGAGAAGAGTAAGATTTATTGCTTGCAGAGCTCTTCTGAAATCCTGCACCTGTTCATAAGGGCATATTTCTGATAACTATTGGCTTCAATGCTGTTACTTATAAAATATTAAGCAAATTTCAAAGTGCTTCTTTGTCTGAAGGCTGTTACATGTATGAAACGGTGCCTTTCACTGTAATGACTGGAAAAGTTCCATGGATGAAAGAAATTATACTTGATAACATTTGCCAAACTACCTGGAGTGCTTCATATAATAATGTGATTTTGAATTTTTCTTGTAAAGGTATACAAGCAGGGGGAGTATCATGTAATAGGCCAGTAGTTGATGTTAGGTACAAACTTCAAATCCATTGGATCTTAGTCACAGAACCACTTGGTGCCTTAGTTCTTCAGTTACAGAAAAACACAAAAGCATTTTTCTAATTAAATATGAAGGTGGTAATAAGACATAAATAAAGTATTCGCACCCTGCTACCCAAGGTTATGTGTATACAGTACCCCTCTGAAGTGCTGTAAAGGAAAATCCACATTGGCCCTGCATGAGCCAGCAGAGATGTAGAAGCCTTGTATCTTTTTTTGCACAATGTATGTCCAAAGTGAGATGGCCTTTTGATCTGGATAAAATGTCATATGGCATATTCTGCCTTCAGATCTTGGCTCTATGTCCATATTATATTTGAATGGTACCTTATAGACTGGGAGCCGTGGTCTTCCTTAGCTCAGGGATCTTGAGTAGTGTCTTGAGTAGTGTCAGCCTGATATTTTGGTCTCTTCTGAAATCAAAAAAGATTCTGGTATGATGCTGCTTGTTTTAGTCTGTCATATCTGATATGGTATTGATAGGTATTTATATCTGGCTGTATAAGTGAATTTGAATTTAAAAAATATACATTTACCTGTCTCCTTGGATTACATGGCTCTCTATTGTGTAAGGATACTGAATATTGGAGGTGCACCTGTGGCACACAGTACACACTTAAGGTTAGTGGCCTGTTACTAAGTGCCAGGTTTAAAGAAGGTAGACTTCACAGAAATCACTGACTGTTAGGAGTTGGAGGGCATCTCAAGAGATCAGCAAGTCCACCCCTCCTGACAGAGCAGGACCACCTAGTGTAGGTCACACAGGAACATGTCCAGGTGGGTTTTGAATGTCTCCAGGGAAGGAGACTTCACAACCTCAATGTGCAGCCTGTTCCAGTGTTTTGTCACCCTCACAGTGAAAAAGCTTTTCCTTATGTTTACATGGAACCTCCTATGCTCCAGCTTGCACCCTTTACCCCTTGTCCTATCATTGGTTATAGTTTAAGGAGAACTCTAATAAACAGATCAAAAAATGCTGTAAGAGATGGAGCAACGTACTGAATAATGAACAGCAAATCAATGTTCTATTTAGTCTGCAATTCTTTGGTATTGCATCTTATATTTTTTGCATAGTGTCTTATACTTTGCATCTGTTGGCAATATCATAAACATATAATAATATAAACTAAAATTGATGATATTCAATGACAGTCCTAAAAGACTCTTTGCTGAGGACAAGTAACTAAATGAGAATACAAGTTCTAGATGAGCTGCTTGGCAAGATAAATAAATTCATTATGAAACATCAAAACATCATCTTTGAGAGCTTGAGTTACTTGTAGCTCTGTCACCTCCTACAAAGGTAAATAACAGCAAAAAATTCTGAACTTCCTCTCACCAGTATCAAGGATTTGCCTCAGCAATGGCTTCATGAGACTGAGCTCCTTAGAAGCTTATGAAAACAGTACACTGAAAGTAATAAATGAGTGACTCAGCGCTTTGGCACATTCCTGAAAATGTGAACAGTTGGGACCACAGCTAACAGCAACAGATGGGGAGTTCTCCAGCTTTGCATGTTCAGTAGGAGAGCACAGTAATTCTGTAGGCATGCCAAAAAAACCCACCAGTTGGAAAAAATAGCAATTAGACTTTTGGTCTTCTAGACTCTTCAGTCCCCAAACTTGCTGGTAAATAACTTCCTTCACCTGATTATTGGACTTTCAGAATCTTCCCCTTTAAAAGCCCAGAAGAAGTAGAGCCTCTCAGTTTTCTGACAGTGTTAACATCATTTTACATTGTTGGTGCAACTTTACTCATGGCACAGTTTATGAATGTCACCCACAGTTTCACTTGTTTTTTGTCCATTTCATATCAAAGTGAACGCTAATTATCCCAACTCTGCACAAGACCACAAGAGAGAGAAACAATGTTGAAAGCATATCAGTGATTTTACTGTTCTACTAACACAGCCTTCTATCACCATGTCAACTTATGAGACTAAATACTTAGGGCAGCATCCAAGGATGACCAAGACACGTTTGGCAGCTAACCAGTTAGGGACCATACTGTGCTGGCACTAACAAGCTAGAGAAAGCATCAGTCAGGGATCAGAGGCGGAGATGAGACTTTTGACAGTTTGTTATCGAGACCTGTGATTTGATGTTGCATCTGACTGGAATACTGAATCCTTATTTTCTCTTAGATAATAGGTTTGCAGCATTCTGGGCAAGATTTTATAAGCAGTGTAGTAAGTGTTTTCTGTGTGTAGACTTTGCCTGATGAGCTGAATCTACCATTTCAAGGCTTCATTAGCCCTGGAGGTGTAACTACAAATACAAGTTTTTCAAAACACAAAAAACTATGACAGGTGCAGCCCCAGATGAAGCAAAACTTTGTGGTGCTGCCTATTAAAAGGCTACACAAATTGTTTGGTGTTTTTCAGGTGATAGCAAGGCATCCATTTTCACTAGCAGAACATAAATCATGGGGGAGTAGGTGATAAAAAAGGCAGGATTCAGCCCAGATTGCTGAAAACCTAATCAATACAGCTAACAAGTTTAAAATGCAGTTTAGCTAACCAAATTCAGATGTCTAGTTTAAGTGTTTTGAACTAATCCTGAATCATTATTGACTGTACTGGGTAGATCTTCATTGATCATAGTAGGAACTTAGACATCTGGTATGCCTGCAGACACTCTCATGTAGACATCTAACAGCAGTTGTCTTAGTCCGGGGTTTTATTCCACTTTGTCTTTCTGAATAATTTTATGACATTGTTAGAACGAGCAGGAATTGACTTGTAGAAGAAGAAGAAATGTATTTTATCTAGAACAATATTTCCTAATCTTATTTCTTAGTGCCATATTTAGAATCTCTGGTGCCATGTAAAATTCCATCCATTCTGTAAAGACACTAAACACAACTCCTTTCTTGGACACCACAGATGGCAAATCAAAAGTAGTATTTCTGGCAAATTGTTGAAGTGTGTGTGTATATTGTTCATCTTAAATATAATTACAATTTTAAAACTCTGCATTTAAGTGAAACTATTAGAGCAAGAAAAACTTCATTTCAACTTGTGAATTTAACAGAAACAGCCTACTTTTGAAAAGCTTATCTATAGCTAAATCTGAATCTCTATGTAATTAAATATAGTAAAATAGTAAAATACATGGCTTCCTAATAATTAATCACTGTTATTTCTGTCTGAAGAAAATATGAATTTGGGAAAATATTCTGTTAGGCTTAATTGTGGTAATATCAAGAAAGAGAACTTCTTTATGATAATCATCACTTTTCTGGCTAGATATGCCAAATGGCAGAAATCTGTATGAAGTTTGCACCTGAACCTACTATAACATTCTGTTTTGAGTACTCTGAGGGCACTTAACGAGTCTGCTCCAAAAACCTCGGAGACTCACTAGTGCTGACCGAGTACCACTTAGAAGAGCAGTGAATCTGGGATCTCGTGTTCCCCTTGAGGTGAGCAGAGGGAGAGCTATTGTCTCTGCCTGCCTGGCAGCTCAGTCCAGCCCCTCACAGACATGCACAAAGAGATTAAACACTTTTTTTCCTTAAAAAGCATATGATAAATAGTCATGACAGCATTGAAAGGAAGGAAGTTATTTTTATCTCTTGTTCAGGCACACAGCTCAAGTAGTCTTGAACAAGATAAAAGAGGAAATCTGTGGCAGAACAGGAAAATTACTTTTTTGGGGTGGGTCATGTCCAGGCAAGCCACAGGGGGATTTAAATGCCCTTGGGGAGCGTGAGGAACAGGGGCAGGCAAACAGGGAAGTTTTCAAGGCAGTTTGCACAGGGCAGTTCACTCAGGCAGAGAGAGCAGCAGGGAGCTGCAACTCATTCCTAGAGTGATGATAAGTACTCTGAGAAAGAAGACTACTCCTAACACCCACAAAAATGGATATTGTTATCCAGGCCATAGGCTGTGAGGAATGCCACAGCCTCACACTGGCAGCAGGAGGCTTCTCTGGCTATGGCTGTGTGTGGAGTGAACAGGTAGATGACCTGCTCTGCATGGTAGCACAGCTCCAAGAGCTCAGGGAAGAGGTGAGCAGGCTAAGAAACATCAGGGAGAGTGAGAAGGAAATCGATTACCCTCTTCAAAGGATGTCCCCTAAATTAGAACAGGAAATAACTCTCAGGGAAACAGAGGATCCCATATCCTCTCATAACCAAGCCCCTGAAGCCTCCTGCAGTAACCCACAGGAGGAGTGTCAGTGGGAACAAGCCAGTGATCAATGGAAAAGAAAATGGAGTGAGCACGTTTCCCTAAGAAATACACCACCTGTAGTGTCCTTGCAGAACAGGTATGGGGCTCTGCAGGAGGATTTGGTTACAAAGGCAAGGGCTCAGAAAGGCCAGAAATACCATGAAGGCTGACTTGCCTCAGGACAGCCATCAAAACTGACCCCAAAATGACAGCTCAAGGGGTCATTGTAGTAGGCAACTCCCTACTGAGGGGAGCGGAAGGCCCCATGTGCAGACCAAACCTGCTTCACAGGGAGGGCTGCTGTCTCCCTGGTGCCCGGGCTAAGGATGTTGCAAGTTAGTTTTCCAGCCTTGTGAGTCCTTCAGATAATAACAAGAAGCACCCATTCAATCAAGAGAGACTTCAAGGACTTGGGGGCAACTGCTGAAGGGATCAGGAGCCCAAGTTGTGTTCTGCTCCATCCCTCTAATGACAGCAATGGATGAGGGAACTAGCAGGAAGATCCAGCAGGTTAACTCATGGCTCAGGGACTGGTGTCAATGACAGGGTTTTGGGTTCTTTGACCATGGGGCAAATTCCATGCTACCTCAAATCAGATGGGCTTCATCTGTCTAGCAGGGGCAAAAGGACTATAGCCTGTAAGTTGGTGGTGCTGATTAGGAGGGCGCTAAACCAGGTTTGAAGGGGGAGGGGACTAAAACCAGGCTCTCAGAAGATGAGCCCAAGGGTGGAAATCCTGATTTAAGAGTAAAATCACCAGCCCAGCTGAAGTGTATGTACACAATTGAATGCAGTATGGGAAACAAACGAGGAGATGGAAGCCGTTGTACAGCAGGAAAGCTGTGATGTAGTGGCCATCGCAGAAACATGACTGGAGTGCTGCCATAGATGGCTACAAGCTCTTCAGAAGGGACAAGACAAGGTAGGAGAAGTGGAGGAGTGGCTCTATATGTTAGAGAGTCTCTTGACTCTCTAGAACTTGAGTTCAGTAACAATAAGGTTGAGTGCCTCTGGGTCAAAATCAGGGGGAAGGCCAATAAGGCTGAAAGCTTCATGGGAGTCTGTTACAGACTACCCAACCAGGATAATGAGAGTGATGAACAATTCTACAAGCAGCTGCAGCTGGCAGATGTCTCAAAATCACCAGCCCTTGTTCTCATGGGTGACTTTAACCTGCCAGATGTCTGGGAACTCCACACAAGGAAGAGGCAGTCTAGGAGATTCCTAGAGCATATAGAGGATAATTTCCTGCTCCAGCTGGTAAATGAGCCTACCAGGGATGGCGCCCCACTAAACCTTCTGTTCACAAACAGAGAGGGGATGGTGGGACATGTAGTGTTGGAGGCCTTCTGGGGCAAAGAGACCGTGAAATAACAGAGTTTTCAAAACTCAGGGATACAAGGAGGGCTAACAATAAAACCTCTATTCTGGACTTCCAGAGGGCAGATTTTGGACTTTTCAGAAGACTGATTCAGAGTGTACTCTTGGAAGCAGCCCTTGAAAACAAAGGGGTCTGTAGTGTAACAAGGCAACCAGGTGCCCCTAATTGCCAGGGAGTGAGCATGAGCTTGTGTCAAGCCCACCTGTGCCCAATTAGGGTGGGCCCCCACTGCGCATGAGCAGGACCAGGGGACCAGTAAAGGTGGGTCCTGAGACACAAGCTCAGCTCAATCCTGAGCACGCTTTGCAGAGAGGTCAGTCACTCTTGGAGCACTGTATTACCTTCATTGCGCCACTAGCGCTCATTGCCCTCAAGGGTGAGGCTCTGAGGAGTCTTGAACCCGGGGCCTTGGCATTGCAGTATTGCGGCTTAGCCAGCTGCGCCACCAGAGCCTCACCCTGAGAATTGTCTGTCCCTGGAGGTTTTTAAGAAGAGACTGAATGTGGCACGCAGTGCCATGGTCTGCTAACCACAGGGGTAGTGAATCAAGGGTTGGACTTGATGATCTCTGAGGTCCTTTCCAACCCAGCTGATTCTGTGATTCTGTAATACCCTGAGTCACATCTCGGTGCCTTGCCAAAAACGTGTTTTTCCTGCAGGGAAAGTTTTCTCTTTTTCCATGGGAATACTTTCTTCTTGCCTGTTCTGTATGAACAGGGTGATGTTAGTTCTCTATTGCTTTTGAATATTCCTGCATATTATGCTATTCCTGGTCAGGCAAAGAATATCAAATAAACAAAATTATCTTCACATGTCAGTAATGTACTCCTCTATTAATCATACGGAAGGTAATTACTTTAAATGAGTAAATCTGAGGTAGTGCATTTTTCAAGTGTGTAAAAAGAATAATTAAAGGAGCATGGGAAGAAAGTACAGGATGAAAATTATCTAAAATCTATATATTCCACAAGGAATGAGAAAAAATAAGCAAGAACATCACCAGTCTGATAATGAGACTGTGGGAGGTGGAAAATATCAATAAAGAGTCAAAAAAAGCTGATCTAAGTGATTATTAAAGAGCTTTTATTTCATAGCAATAGGCTTTTTTTTTTTTTTTAAAGGGACATAGTCAAACAAATACACTTAAACATGATCTTCTTTTATGGTCTGTCTAATATTGTGGAAATGTCCCTAGTTGTGCAAGTATTTATTTTGTTCTTAAATATTTTACTTTAGGAGAAATTTGATAAGATAGTAACTGCTTATAGGCTGTTATACCCCTTATGTCTGTGCAGGAACCAAAAAAATCTCCATATTCTTCCCCATTTTTTTATAATTTTTTTTTTTTTTTAAATTTTGTCTTGAGTTTCCCTAACAGACTAGCAGAAACCTGCAGATCTTTTCTGGCAGTAATATGCCTAACATACCAACTTGCAAGAGGTGGCAAATCAATAGGAATCTTATTTCTGTTGCTTAAATTTAATGGTGTGTTACATCACAGTTTTGTGTTATGTTAACCTACCTTCAAGAAAGAAGTAAGTTTCAAAGAGTAAGCAGTGCCTTTAAATGGAAAAATCTGTCTTATATTTGATCATCCATTAATCTGAACAAAGTTTAAGTCTTTCAAACTTGTTGATTGATGTATCAAAAGCAGGACTGCAATGTAAAGGTTTATGGCTAAAGGCAAGGTAGGTTAATTACTAACCAGTGGGCTGAATCCTAAGTACCCTGCAATGTGATTTAAGACCTATATAATGGTGATTAATTGATGCACAATCTGGATTAAGACCAGATAAAGGAGAAAAAACTGCTGGTGGAACAATAAAGATGATAATTTACTGTGGTTGTATAGAAACATTCTCTTTTGTTTTTCTAAAGTTCCTGATAAGTCCTTGAGAACTGCTGCATTTTTTGTAGGTAAACATACCATTATTTCTGTTGTCATCTGATGCATATGGCTTGTTTTCCAAGGTGTTTCAAGTTGGCTCATGGAAATGGTTATTGAACCAAGGTGTGAAAATACTAATCTTAATAAGCTTCAGACTATAAATATGAATGTCTTCCTCAATCAGCTCTAATTATAACAGATTTCTAACTAAAGCCTGCTGACAGATATATGTGCCGATAGATTTCAAGGTCTTTCTTAGAGAATTGTGTTGCATTTGCCACAAATTCTGCACAATGGTCTTTTTATTATAGTGATGATATTCTTATTGGAGATAAATCCTAATTTTCTTATTAAGAAAGGATTTTACTGTTGAACAGTGACTTTCAAATAACTTTGTTCTTCTTCATGAACTTTCAACAAAAATGACTTTCTTCTGCTCAAATGAGGCTATAGAAAATGTAATGTGTCTATTAAATCTGAAGTTCAATATTTAAGTTGAGTATTTAATTTTGCCAGACTAATTGATTAATGATATAAGTTCTTTTTTTGTTTGCTTGGCTGGTTTTTTGTTGTTGTTGTTGTTTTTGTTGTCATTGCTTTTTTGTTTTGAGGTTTTTTTTGTTTGCTTTTAGCTTTTTTTGGTTTTGTTATGCTTCTGTTTATGGTGAAATACTTGCCGCTGCAAAGCTATAGGTCTACACAGAAGAAAAGAAGGGTCAAGGAGAGGTCACCCACTGCCATCCTGCAGAGGTGGTAGACAGTGTTCTGTGCTGCTGCACTCCAGCCTACTTAATGTTACCATGGGAGGATATGAGCCTTGAAGACCATTTTGTCTATTAAAAGAATTAAAAAAAATTACTCTCTCTAACTGTACTTTAGAGTTAGTATCTTAAAAATACCCTTGTTTATTTTTGCTAAAACAAATGCTGACTGTAACCTGGATTCCTTATCTTCACATCACCTGCATTGAACTAAGGTGTGGAGTGAAGCCAGGCTGGTAAAACTGTAGGAACAGCAAAATCAGAGGTCATTAACCCAGCAGGAAAAATCACTTGCCTCATTGGCTATGGATGAGAATAAACTGGTGAAAAACAGAATACAGGTTGTCCCTTGTGAGTGGTTGAGGCCACCCACTTCTAAAACATTGCCAGCCAGTCAGAGGCAGTCATTGAATAAACTGATTGACTGATGCAGCTTGAATTTATAGCAACAGCAAATTATTATTTCACTGTATGCCAAAAGGAAGGGATACTAGTGCAGCTTTGGATTTGGGCCCATATGATGCTTGAACTGTATTTTTTTATTCTTCTGGAGGCAATACCATAAATATTGATGAAATATACTGGGTGATTTCAAAGCAATGACTGCAACCTCAGGTGGAAATTTACATCTTTTAGTGCAGCTGAAATCTGGAGTAGCCATCAATAAATCAATGCAAAAAGGCCCTAAATTGCTGTAGATATCTATAACTGTTTCTTTCTGACTGTAGTCTAATCTATATTGAAAATATAAATAATGGCTTGTATGATTTATGTGAAAACCTCTCTTTTTTTGAATTCAAGAAATAAAACAGAAGTTAGATGAAGTAAGGCTGTAAGTCACACTCTCTCAGTGCAAAGTTCCTTTATACTGAATGTTTTTTTTAAGTTCTGGGCATTTAAATGTGAACTGAACGAAAGAGAGACTGCACATCATTTTCCTTGAGATGCCATTCCCCAGCCAAATAGATGTCATTTGCAAGGATATTTGCTGATTCCTTGATTTTGCCTCCTAATTGGATTCCATTACTCCTAATTAGATAGACTGCTACTATTCTAAAGGATTAATCTTCTTTTAAGGAATGTACCTGGGCATTAGATTTTTTTCAGTAATATGCTATATTGTTGCCAATTTCAAATGGATGTACTGCTCAGTCTATAAAGACTGATTAATTAAAGAAGTCATGCCAAATATTTGAAGGAATTCACAGTGTTTGCTATATCAGTGGCATGTCTCCCAAACATTTGAAGTACAGTAAGAAATGTAAATCCCAGGCTGCTAAAGGCACTTTGCTCTGTCACTCGTAACCACCCTTAACTTCACTTTCAGTCCTCCATCTTCAGAGCTGAAATCCTATGTTATTTTTTCCAGGTACTGTTTGATTTCTGTGTTCAAAGCATGCTTAGGGGTACCCTTTGGTACCTCAAAGACAATTCCTATCCCATGATGTCTCACCGAGTCCATTTCTATTTCTTAGAACATGTAAACTTGTCTTCAATATATATAATATAGATATAATATATATATTATATATTTTTTTCCTATTAAAAGTTGCATTTGACATACCTGGTGGGGTGTGTGCAGCTGGGGCTGCAGAGGGACCTGTGTAGGAGGAGGCAGGAACTGGGGAGGTCATGACCAGTTCCACATGGCTTGGCAGCAGCTGGAAGCATCATACTGTGCTCAAAAATTGCAGCCAGTCAGAGGAGTGTGTGTTCATCAGATGTGTTTAAGAAAGGGTGGAAGCTGCCAGAGGCAGGAGGTACATGTGGACTCACCTGAGGACTTATGTGAGGGCACACCTGAGGAGACACAGAAGAAGACATGGAAGGGGTGTAGTTGCTGGGGACAGACCTAGAGGTGTTGGAAAGAGGTGTTTGATAGAGCAAGAGTGCCTCTTGGAGCACTGTGGTTGATAGTGACTTAGTGTCCAAAGCCAGGACACTCCTGTAGGACTTCAGCCATGGATAGCACGGGGCCATCCCTGAAGGGTGTGAGGACTTCGGATGAATAGAGGGGAAGTAAGAAGCAAGGAGGGACAGAATAGAGCCATTGCAGGCAGATTCTGATCTCCTGCACTACCCATCACCTCACACAAGGGCTTAAGAGAGTCTGAGTATAGTGCACACTGAAAAAAAGGGAGCTGGGATGAGGAAGGGTGGAGGAGAGGTGCTGGAGGGAGGAGAGGTGTTGGACTGAAGCTAAGCCCTGGAAAAGGAGAAGGAAATAATTTCTGCTGGTACATTGTCTTATTTTCTTTATTCCAAAATGACTGAATCACTAGTTAAAAGTCTATATAAATTGTCACTAAATCAAACTAAGTAAAATTCCATGAGTTTAGACTGTGTTGTCTTCTTGCATAAGTCCCCAGCTGCACACTGACCTGCAGTGCAGGGACTCAGCTGTGCTGGTCCTGAGCTGAATGTCACAGGTTTAACCTCTGCACCGGGGTTAGTGACTGCTGCCTCCCCTGCTCCAGCTTCAGCTCTGGAGGTGTTCTCACTGGGGAGGGGGTGACACCTTTCCCTTCTTCCTCCCCCAGTCACTGCTTGACAAACCATAGCTCTTTGCCAGGGGCAGTGCTGGGGCCCACTGCCAGGCTTCAGCTGGAAGCCCAGGAAAAGGAAAATGAGCAATCCTAAAACTGAGAAAAAAGACCCATCACAACCACCAGCCTCCTCCCACTGAGGACCACAGGATACAGACAGTTTGTCATTACATCTTCTGTCACTGCTGCTCCAGAAGCTGGAGGCCATCATCCTCCTTTCGTCAAGCTCTACTGGAAGGATGAGCATAGCACCATAAAAACGGAGTCCATATTATTAGGCTTTCCTTGATAATAATTAAGCAGGATTAAAAAAAATAATTATTTGGACAAGTGCTGGAATTCCTGCAACTGCACTAACAGTAACTGTTAACTTTTTATTTGACTCTTAAAGAATCCACTGGCTTAGCAGTAAATTTTTAGTCCCTGATATATAGGTTTTTGCTTTTGCTCTTAAAATTTTGTTGAGAATAACAAAAGAGGGCTAATAATATGCAGACTTCCTGCTAGCACACTTGTCAGGTAAAGCTCTGAGGAACAGAGGTCAGCTCTTTTAGCTTGGCTGTCTCCTGCAAGTCTGGACTTTTGTGGGTTTCACTGGACCTTGTCCAGATAGTAAGAATGTGCTTTTTCAGACTTTAAACTTTCAATAAAAGAATGTCTCCAGGGAAATGCAGAGCGGCAGAAGACCTCACAGGATTATCTAGCATAATCTTTTCTTTTGAAGCAGCACAAATATTGATTCACAGATGTATATCAGAGTCACCAGAAGCCTTGAAAGAAGGCATTTCTACAAATTTTCTAGGTCCATTCAAAATCTGTCATAACAGTTGGGCTATTTTTCACCTTTGACATTTAGGACTTTTATTTATTTGTTCAATTGTTCTGGACTCTGGGCAGCTCTAATAGAGCAATAGTGCAGAATCTCCAACATAGATCAGTTGCCAAACTCTAAACATCTTGAAAACACAGGCACAGATCAATGTTACAATGGATACACCATCCACTATGGTGAGTATACTATCACGAAAAAATATGTTCATATATGCTCCAATTTGCCAGTCTGGATTTCTAACCTGTAATCTACTGACCATCTCTGCCTCTCCAGCCTGATGCTCCCTACTTGCCCTGCTCCTCTAGGTATATTTTAAATATTTAAATCAGGATCCTACCCATAATTTTCACTTTCTCTGTTATTTTTATCACACTGTGCTTTCCATATTCCTTTCTTTCTCCCACTTAAGCCTGCTGATCTCTGCAGCTGCATCTTTTGTCTCACCCTGGTCTTGCAGCTAAGCTGAAGTGCATATCTCCCACCTGCTGCTGGATATCACTTCCAAGTGGTTCATGTAACACTGCCAGTATTTGTATTTACCATGCAAGAACAATTGATCTGGGTAATTTTGCTTCAGCCTTTTTAGAGGAATGTGTCTCAAGACAGTTTCTGAGCCCTTGCTAAAGCAAGATCCATGATATCTACTTCTTCTCTTTAATGCATTAGGCCAACTGTATTGGCAGAAAAGGACATTAGATTTGTTTGACATCATCTGTTCCTAACACACTCGAGTCGGCATTCTTTTATCATCTTACTGTCTTCTGCTGCTTTTGAATTGATTGAGAGTTTGTTCCAGAAAAATTCTGGGAATTGAAGTCAACTGCTCTGTAGTTCTCTGAATCCCTCCCCCGCAGACCCCATTCTTCTCTTTTTAAAGTTTCCATTTCCCAGTCCTTTGGGACTTCTCTTGTTGAAAGTCCGAAGATTTCTGAGAATATTCTTGAGCCAAAAGAGATAAAAATGGTTTGTCCTAATTCCTTTTCCCTGGTGCATGTGGTGAAAGACATAAGATCCTGATGAATTGAATACATTAATTTACTAAATATTGAACCTCTTTTTTTGGCTTACTTTCCTGCTGATTGTTAAATTTAATTTTGTTAAGTCTCAGCAAACTAATTTTGGGAGGAGTGATGCCCAGAATATAAACAAATTTCCTGCACTACTTGTTATTGCTCTTTTTTCTGGTTCTTTAACTTCTTCAAGCAAGGGACTTCCTTTAGTATTAGTAGACTTGTATTTTATTCATAGATGAAATAAATCCTATTTGACAGACTGTAATCTTCTTCATCCTTTCTCCTTCTTACATGCCTAAATCCAAGTAAAGAAACAGTCCCTTAGAGATGAATAAAACTCTTTACCTTCAAATGAGGCAAGTGTCTAAATGTCTGGATTAATAGGGATAACTGTACAAGCACAGAGAAAAACTCCTGTGTCAAGTAGTAGGAGCAGTATTGTCTATTAGGTATAATAGCTGACTTCATGCCTTTTGATCACTAACTTTGAACCTCCTCTGTAGTTAGTTTGCTTCCGTCTTTCTACCTTTTGAGCTGGCATCTCATAAACCCAAAACTCATGTATGTATTTTGAATATTTCAAACATACACTTCTGGGGAGGGCAGAAATGGTTACAAAATTAATCTAAAGAACTGGAGAGCAAAAGCTGCAGAAGAATATTTTTGTGGTGAGTTCTAATACCTTTAAAATACTACTTTATGTAACACCTTCCACCAAAAGGTCTCCATATACTGTAGGAAAGCTGACTCCACTGTGGTGAATCCTATGAGGTAGGAAGGAAGCACCTAAAATTTATCTCAGGAGGATCAGGTACAGAGGATAAATGGCATATCTAAAGTTACACAGGAAGTCTCTGGAGGGCTGGGGTTAAAGAAAATCTCCTAACTCACAGTCCTCTGTCTTGCTACTACAAGTGTAAATAACTTTTTGCTTTCTTTAAAGTGAAACTACTGTTTTGTTCCAATAACATTATAAAAATAAGAAAAGAAAAACAAAAAAGCCCCTTCAGTACCCATGTATTGCATCTTTCTTTTATTGTATTTTCAAGGGCTTGGTCTACAGAGAGGCTTCACTGGGCATACAAGATTCCTCTCTTTTAATTAGAACATTAATATTCCCACTGTTTCCTTAGCTTGTAATGAAGACTTATTTTAATTCTTCCCCCTCCAGTCACTTGGCAAAGAACGTAAAGGCTTAGTATCAGGAAGAGGTTCTGTATGCAAAGCTTTCTGAGTCAGAAAACATGAAGCTGTGTTATACCTGTCAATTTTTTTTGTATAGGAGTACCCGTGCAGACAAAAGTCACATTATCTCTGCACTACAGCAGGATTCATTTGCTTTGCTCCTTCACTCCTCTGAGCAATGTTTCCCTCTATTTTGAACTGAAGGGAAATATGTCATGCAAGTATGCTTAAAATGGTTGCAATCTAACAGAAAACTTTACCTCTCCAAATAATAACAATAATAAAAAGCCCTTCCAATAAGTGTGTTGCTTAGCAACATGATACAGAGAGCTGGAACAACTGCTGGAGTCCATTCCAATTGATAGTGAACTGCAGATGAACTATGGAGACACCGTAACTGGTAGCTCTGGCAAGCAGCTGGGAAAAAAAAATAATCAAAAAATCCCAAAACTACAGGTGCAGAGGGTACCATGATGAGAGGGATGGTGAACTGCCACAAAAGAAAAGGAATAACAAGGGGTTAGGAACAGAAGTATAGGGAAAACAAAGATATAAAAAGTAAGGATGAGTAGGACTCCATTCAAACTGTTACTCTCACCAGAAAATATGATTGCTGTTATTCCCTGAGAAACTACAGAAACCAGTTGTGCATGGTAGAGGTGGTGTAACATGAAGAGGAAAGTTTTGGGTTTGTGCATTTTCGCAACCCAAAGTTAAGTTCCCCATGCACTTGTTCACTTACATGCTTGTGTGGACTTGAGAGGGATCTCAGACCCACCTTTGTGGAGCAGGTATTCAGCCAGTAATTGAACATCCTTTATTTACGTGCACTTCCAATGCACTGACTTGCCGTTCCAATGCACTAGGATGGGAAGACTGTTGGATGAGTAAAGCAATTTAGAGAGCAATTCTCTATGCTCTGTAAATTTGATGCTCATGAATTACAGAATGTTTTAGGTTGGAAGAGATCTCCAAAATCATCCAGTCCAACCTTTAACCAACACCATAAGCTAACTACTAAACCATGTCCCTAAGGACCAGGTCCAATTGCCTTTTAAATGCCTCCAGGGATTTCACCACTGTCCTGGGCAGTCCATTACAATGTCTGACAACCTTCTCAGTGAAAAAAATATTTCCTAACATCTAGCCTAAGCCTCCCTTGGTGCAGCTGCCATCTGTTTCCTCTGGTCCTGTCACAGTCCACTAAGGAGAAGAGGCTGTTTCCCTCCTGACTCCAACCTCCCTTGAGGTAGATGAAGAGAGCAATAAGGTGAACATTCATTCCCAATTGAGTAAACATGAAAACAGAGGCTGTCAGTGTAGCAGTAGCTGTCAATGTGCACTCCTTTGAGATCACCAGTCAGTCATCACATACATTTAATTGGTATATGTCTATCAGTTTTTCAGCTCCAGTCTGGATGTACACAGCCACTGAGAGAGTCAAAGCTGGGACAGGCACACAGTGTATGACAGAGCAGGTGTGGGAGTACAGAGCATGTTTTCATTCCCCAACATTTCAACTGAGTTGTGCTATGTCTCCCAGAGGCTCCAGACTTCCCTTTCCATAGCACTTTGTAGTCTATACGCAGACTTGCTGTGGATGAAAGGGTGCACATCAGTAACTGTTTATATACTTCACATTTCTTTCAGTAAAAAGGGCTTTCAAAATGCTTCAGAGTTTTAATGAAAAGAAATATACTCTGTGACCATATTCTGTTTACATCAATGCCAGCGTATAATGTGTGAGGATTTTAATGGTGGATCCAGATTTACATTACTCCATCTGAATGTAGAATGTAAGCTCCTGCACCTGTACTGGTAGCTTTGAATGTGTGACAAGCACAACACAGAGTAATGGCTTCATCCTCTCCCAAGAGACTGCTGTCTCTGGAGTCGAGTGGGGCAAATTTCTAAAGAAAGCAGTTTAGCTTTTTAAAATAGACAATAATCCTTCAGGAACTGATCAGAACAACTGTTGAGTTGTTCAACAGGTTTACAGGTGATGTGTGTGATTTCAGATGATTCATTATAGCAATCCATTTAATAAATCAAGGGAGAGACATTTTAAATCACATCTGTTACCATTTAGAAAAAAGTGAAATTGATTTAGTATTTTGGCATGTTTCATTATTTAGGTACTGATATAAATCTGCATGTTTCTGTGGTGTCAGTCTTTACTATTTAAGGGAGAATACCAAGTCTCCTTACATTCCTGTGTTAAGTAACTGCCACATAAATATGTGGAAGGTAAAAAAGCAGGTGTTTTCCTTTCAAAAGTGCTAAATGCCCCTAGGTCAATGCCATGTTCCATTAGTTATATCAGTGCACATGGGGCTTAGATACGCTTTCTTAAGAACTTTCTGAAATATGAACAGATGTTATTGAATACTGAGAACAGAAGAGAGGGTAAATGCATGTAGTAGCAGTCTCAAGAAAGGAAGAGAACATATTCTTTTTTATTCCTATGCTACTTAATCAAACTTAAATCTGATAAACAGTGGATCTCCAATTGAGTTTGTTTTTTTTTGTCAAGCAACAGATACAATGTCACAGCCTGTTTTTTCCTTTCTCTGATTATTCTCTCCTGATAGACTTATGTCATGATGTCTCTGTCAGTGATTAATGCTTTCTGATGTGCTTGGTGGCTGGACTCATTGAATCATAGAATAGTTTTGGTATGAAGTGAACTTAAAATCATCAGTTCCAACCCCCTTGCCGTGGGCAGGGACACCTCCCACTAGACCAGGTTGCTCAAAGCCTCATCTTACCTGGTCTTGAACACTTACATCCCAAACTTCTCCGGGCAACCTGTTCCAGTGTCTCACCACCCTCATAGTGAAGAATATTTTCCTAATGCCTAGCCTAAATCTACCCTCTTCCATCTGTCCTATCCGGATGGAGGTGAGCAGGCCTTCTAAAACCATCAGTTATTTACTGAATGTGACCTATGGTAATATAGTATATTTACCATCAGCATTAAAAAACATTGATATGGAACACTGTGGTTCATGTATTTCAGTAACATGTCCTATCAGTGTTGGTCCTACAGGCTTCCCATATGAAGTCAAGTTCAGTATCCTGATCCCTACCTATAAAATCCTTGTTGCTCTGGGCTCAGAGGACCTACATGTATATCAGTGTTGCACAGCACAATTCAGTGCAGTGGTTCCCCAGGTTGTGCCACAGAAGCTAGCAGAGAAGTGGGAAGTAGGTGTGGTAATATGACACTTTATCCAACGTGGCAGATTTCAGGTCACTAGCATGGATAGAATCATAGAATCATAGAATTGGCTGGGTTGGAAGGGACCTCAGAGATCATCAAGTCCAACCCTTGATCCACCGCTGCAGTTACTAGACCATGGCACTGAGTGCCACATCCAGTCTCTTTTTAAATATCTCCAGGGCAGGAGAATCCACTACTTCCCTGGGCAGCCCATTCCAATGTCTGATCACCCTCTCGGTAAAGAAATTCTTTCTAATATCCAACCTAAACCTCCCACGGCACAACTTGAGACCGTGCCCTCTTGTCTTGCTGAGAGTTGCCTGGGAAAAGAGGCCAACCCCCACCTGGCTACACCCTCCTTTCAGGGAGTTGTAGAGAGCGATGAGGTCTCCCCTGAGCCTCTTCTTTTCCAGGCTGAACATCCCCAGCTCCCTCAGCCTCTCCTCATAGGATCTGTGCTCGAGTCCCTTCACCAGCCTAGTTGCCCTCCTTTGGACCTGCTCCAGGACCTCAATATCTTTCCTGAACTGAGGGGCCCAGAACTGGACACAGTACTTGAGGTGTGGCCTCACCAGCGCTGAGTACAGGGGCAGAATCACTTCCTTGGACCTGCTGGCCATGGTGTTCCTGATACAGGCCAGGATGCCATTGGCCTTCTTGGCTACCTGGGCACACTGTTGGATACCCTAGCACTTGGATACCCTGGCACAGGTGCATATCAGCTCCTGCAGAGAGAGTGTTCTCTGTTTTACTCCAGCTAGTAAAAGGTCTCCTATAACTCTGAAGACCAACTTACTAGTCCTCTTCCTCAGGTTTAAGCAAGCTCAACAGCTCACCTGCTCAGCTAGATGAAGGTTTCTCTCTAAGAAACCTTGTTTGGGGCAGGATCAGTTAGAAACAAGGAATCATGATTATAGCTATGGCTTGAAGGGCCTCGATTTTCCAAAATAAGTACATGGCACATATATTTTTCACCAAAACAAGCTTCCAAAATTTGTCAGTCCAGGTGTATATTCTGCCTGTAATATTCTTTCTCTTCAGAGAAGTAAAAGAAGCAAAAGCTTCAGACCTAACCAATATTACTCATGTCACCTCCTGCTCTGGTGGCTGAGGCTATGTGATGCTATGAAGAGGATAGAAGCTTGTGTGGAATGAACTGCCACTGCTCACAGGCAGCTCAGCTGGGTCCAGCATGGATGGTTCCTCCTAGTGTGCACTACTCCTGGGACTGATTTCCCTGCTCATATCATTGAGGTTGATGAGGTACTGTGGACTAACTCAAAAACAGCTTCTGTGACATGACGTCTACTGTCATTTTGCCTACCATTTGTCAGTTTCTAAAGTGTGGCAGCGGTCACCTCATGCAAGATAAAATGCTTTATTTTAGAGATTATTGCATTATTGGTAAGTTTTGAGGAGATGAAGGAAGAGCTGGTCCTTCCCTTTCCTGTTCCTTTGTCTTCTTTCCCTCTCGCTATGCTAATTTAAGTGCTAAGCACAGTGCCTTTCTCCTTAACTGCTACAGCCTAAACCTGCTGCAGCCTGAGGTTGCTGGTTTCTAGCTCTTTTGGAAGTGTCAGTGCCAAAACCTGTCATCTTTGCCTGTTGCAAGCAGTGTGTTTGATTCCCACAGATCTTTAAGACAAATAAATGAAGGGATTTGTGTAGGTGTGTTTGGTTGGGGGTTTCTTTGGCATTTTTTGCGGATTTTTTGTGTTTGTTTTTTCTTAACTCACCTGTCACACCCATGTTAGAAATGCTCTGTAGAACTTGTAGAACTTGGTCTGGAGAGAGGTCTCAAACCTACATATGGTAGGTGGCCCAGGTGGCACCTCAGAAGGTGATCTTGAATAGACTTGAATATAATACTCAGCAGTTTACAGACCACTGCTGCAGATCGCAGGTGTTAAAGGCACAATGTATTAGCCACTTTAGAACAAATTAATAAATGAACTTAATTGCTGAGGAGAGGGCAGAGAGTGTATAACTGTTGTCAACTATGTTATCAGAAGACTCTTCAAATAGCAGTTTTCAAAAGCTATCTGAGAAATTGACCTACTTTGGAAAGGCACAAGAAAAAAAAAGACCCAGACTTGTGCCTGTTCCTGGAGATGATTCAAGTGGAAATTAAAAGATCCCTCAGTGCCTTCTGAAGAGAGAAGAAGAAAATACAGCTTTCCTGGCCTGTGTTCCATCTGCCAATAAAACTGAATTTAAAGCCTAAAACTTCATGTAAGTTACTGCTAGAGCTACAGTAGCTATTGCAGTTGCCAAAATAGTCATTTACAGTGCTGGATCTGACTTATTCCTAAGAATTGCTCTGGGATGAAGAGAGCATTCCACATCGCCCATCTAGTCTTTATTGGAAATTACATTTATAGACACACAGTTCTACACAGTAATTCCTTTTTGTCCCCACTGTTATACATCAGCTACTCCTCTCCATATCAGTCTCCTGGATATCTACTCCCTGGAGTAGATAGAGATGTTTCTCTGCTGCCTTCTGTGCCCAAAGAAATGTTGTATCTATTAGCAGAAGCTCTGATAACCAGAAAGCAGAACTGAAAGGAATTTTTTCATCCAAAGAAATGGCAGTGGTATCCCCATAGCTTAAAATGATTACACTGAAGTATTTTTGTATTTGCCAAGAAATATAAATCTTAATTGACTGTTCATCTATTTTCTAAGCTTTCTAAGCTTCAGGTGAGAGCCATTAAAAAACCTGACAAGAAGTGTTTAACACATCATAAAATAGGTAAGTAGGGACAAATCTCACTTTTCAATTCTGGATTAAAAAGCAAGGATAGTCAGAGGTAATCAAATGTTCTTATACTTTTACATTATTTTCAGATTTCAATACACAATGTTTTAATCAGCCTATGCACAAATGCTTCAAACTGTCACAGTACTTTTTCATGCCAAAACTTTCAATCACAGGGGTATATATGAACACAAGCACGGGCCATCCACAACAGAGTAAATTTAGCTTTCTGCACTGTTCAGCTCCTCTAACTTAATTTGCCAGTGAAAGCAGCTTCAGCACCAATAAGGATATTCCCAATACTACAGCAGACCCAAATGAAAACTTTGCAATGTGTTTTGGGATTTTTCCCTATTTTGATTTGAAAACTAGCACTATCAAGAACTGAAAAATCTTACATTTGTAAATGTGCATTTATTCCTGATTTTTTTCAGCAAATTATTCTTGGTCTGCTGGGCTCTCAATAAATAGCTTATAGGAAGAAGGCTCATTCTGATTTGTGGTTAGAAGGATGCCAGAGCTACAGAAGCTATTGCAGTTGCCAAAGGAAGTGCTTACAATGCTGTTATCTGGCATGTGAAAATACTGTGGGTTGTTGTATGATATAGACTAATTTGTCTGCTCTGGGCAGCTTTCCTGACTGGTCTCCACGAGTTTTCAACCCCAAACTTCAAGTGCTCACATGTTCAGTACTCTTTTCTAACTTTTCATCGTGTCAGCTGTTACAAGCTGGGACATTGACACTGCAGAGAAAACTGGGCAGTGAGCTTGGTGGTGAATGGGTAAGAAGGGAAACTGGGACTGAACTGGGGAGACTCGATTGGGAAACCAAGTCTAACTGGAGTAAAGAAGAGAAAGATAAGGAAAAATGTCACTTGAGGTGCAATTAATAGTCTACTCCTATACTTTTGAACCAGATAGAGCTAGTACTCAAGGTGAGGCTATGAAGCCAGCTGGTACTGTCCAGCCACATCTAAACTGTTTCATGCATTCATGCTTCAGAACACGGTGGCTGCACTAAATCTGATTTTTGCCTAGCTCTGGACACTCAGCCAGAAGCTGAGATGGTAGAAGGCTAGTTGGTTCAGAGCAAAACATGGCAGGGGCTATTCTAAACATTATAATATATAGGTGAACAAGTTTCAGGGTCAGTGTCCATATCCTCTAACACATCAGTTTACTACTATGGACACAATTTTGAGTGGTGATAACTTGCTACTGATATAAATTATAAAGTTGAGGCTGCATGTGGGGTTTTTTTACTTCTTAACAGGTTTCCTTTTGGCTCATGTGATAGTTGAAATTATACCACAGAAAGAAGGAGTTTATGTACCAATGTTCCAAATATAAGCTTTCAGAAAACTGGAAATACCAGAGTACCTCTGATGCATATACATTAAGATAGCCTTCAACCACATGATTGCATACTGTTTTTCTCAGGGCATTTACCTCACTTGGTGAATACAGTAGATAGCCTTGGTTTCTCCATAGTGGATAGCCATTACAGTTATCTGCTAAGAAATAGCTTCAGTCCAAGCACATCAGTCATTTTTTCTGACCATTCTGGAAATCAACGGAAGATTTTATTTTGCTAGACATGTGTACTGAAAATTATGAGATATCACAGAGAGGAAGAAGGATATATGTAATATAGTATAACATAGTATAGTATAATATATACCATAATATAACATATAATAGATATAATAGAAACATAAAATATAATATCATAGCAAGAGGGGAATCAGACTTATACTGATAATATTTATATGCACAAGTTTGACACTCGTGCATTCACTTTGCTGGTGTCCAGCAGGGCCAGATGCAGGGGCTGGAAGCTGCAAGCCCACCTGGATGCAGGAGAATTCAGTGGATGGGAAGGTCTGAGGGGAGGTGTATTTTTGACTCAGCACTGACTTACAAGGGTGATGTGAAGGTGAAGGTGGCCATAGTTGTAGAAACATTCATAGCAGCTCTGAAGAAAGTTGTCAGTGTGGGCTTGTCTTTTTGACAGCACAGCCATGCTCTGCTTGTGGTCCCATCTGGTTTTTCCTTCTTGTTCTTGAGCTACTAAAATGACAGGGTTGTGTGTTCCGCAGAGTGAGGCTGTCTTGCTTTAGTCTGCAATGAAGAATTATAGCTGACATGGAGGTTTTATTTGTGTGTTCTTTAAATTTTTTAAATTATACCATTATACTATATTTCTTATGCTATGAACATAGTTTATTACTGTTAAAGAAGAGGGTTTTCTCCTAGTATTTTCCCTTATGGGATTCCAAAAGACAGATACTTGTGGATAGCAGCACTGTCATTTCCTGCTCCTTAGAATGTACTAGTGTGGAATGTTCCTCTAGTAAATGGACTTCTACATGACAGTACTTTCCTGGTTTGGGCCAGGATAGAGCTAGTTAGTACAAATATCTGTTCAGACTGCCAGTGACTAATTCACTAGGACGTGCTCTTAGTATTGGATTTTGCTCAATATTTTATCTGAGCACTACTCTTCAATTAAATAATTACTGACCAATCCTAGTAGTATCTTATATTCTATATAAAAAATAAATTATAAAATTTATAAAATTAATAAAATAAAATTAATCACCTTCTTTTTCTTCAAAGCTCATCTGGCTTTCTCTAGCAATAAAGAGTTACTTAACTTAATCTAAACCCTTTTACGATGCTTATCACATTCAATCTCTCTACCATAGTGTCTGTGAAACTGACCTGGCTCCTCAGGAAAGACTTCCTCTTTCCTTGGAAGTGATTTCTTGAGTGATGCTACCATTTTCAAGGAGACAGCATAATTCTCTAACAGCTTCTTAAGAAATTAGCCCTCTTCTTGAGGAAGAATTGAAGAAGTCTGGGCAGCAGCATTTTTATCTGGCATCTTTCCATTCCTTATCAATGATGGTCCTGTCCTCAGGCAGTGATTCTGCTACTTCCTTGACTGAAGTCTTAACATTTCCACAAACCCTTCTTACATCTCCTGGGAGGTATGTTTGAAAACTGTTAAAATTCTTTACTTGATTGTGCGAGACTTCCTCGGGCAAAACAGAGGTCAATTAATTATGGTAAGAGTCCTTTATTTGTCCTTCAGATTTGCATAAGAGATTGCAGTTTCAAAATACAAATGGTTTTGAAGGTATTAATTTTCCCTAAACTTTTAACAGAGTGTAATAAATAGTGTCTCTTCCTGCAAATTATGCACACTCATTTAGTCCTTAGCAGTCTGTAACTATAACTAGTCTTTAATAAGCATGGTACTTTAAACATAGTTCTTTCTGGAGTCCTTCACACCTCTCTAAAGTTTCCCCAATGGTGATACTAAATTGAGGTAAACATCACTTTTTAGAGAGCCAGTATTTAGAGTGCAAATTTTTTTCACTTTAATTATTCATGCTGAGCAGCATACAACTTAACAATTGCTCATTTGGATGAATAAATAACATGGGCTGGTAGCTCAGCTGGATTAAATTAGTGTAATATTGTTTCAGTCACTAGAGCTATAGCAGTTCAGACCAGTGAAGGGTTTTGTTGCATTTTTATTTAGGTTGGTGGGGTTTTTTTGTTTGGGCTCCCACCCTCTCCTTTTCCTCTCCCTTCCTACTCCCTCCCTTCCCCTTAGGCATTTATAACCGTAGTAGATTTTAGCCTCACATAATTAGCTGTTTCAGATAGAGCTCTTGAGAGGTATGGCATTCATTTTACAGATGATCAACTAAGGTACAAAGGGATGCTTTGTGAAGATGCTGACATTTTTTAAATGACCATTGTCTCAGTGCTTTCAAAAAAATTGCATCACAGAATTTCAGAACCATAGAAATGTTGTCTGGAAGGAACTCTGAAATCCTTGAGTCCACTCCCCTGCCTGAAGCACAATTACTTCTGTTACCAGAAGACTTTGCCCAACCAAGTCCTGAAAAGCTGAAAGCACAGAGATTCCATAACCTCTCCAGGCAACCTGAGTCAGTGCTGCATTGACCTTCTCATGATTCTTTCCCCTCTTGTATTAAATTTGAACTTCTCAAACTACAGCTTGTGGTGGTTGCAGTTTTTATATCCCTTGCCGCTTCCTAGAAGGGCTTAGTTCCCTAATTTCCTTAATTCATTCAGTGAGTGAAAGGCAGGCAATTAGCTCACCCTACCCTCTTTTCTCTTAGATTAGATGAGCCTAACTCCTTCCAATTCTCCTTGTAGGCCATGTGCTCTTGGCCTTTGACTGTCTCAGTAGCCCTATGCTGGAACATCTCCAGTTTCTCAACATTGCATTTACCCACTATATGCTGCCTTTCTGTACCTTATTGTCTTTAAAAATCTGATCCAAATACAGAGATTGAGTCATTTACTCAAAGCCAGCCAAGACAGTTATTAGTCATATGTTCCAAGGAGTATAGGAGCCAAATGAAATAGATAGGATATTGGAGATACATAATTACCCAGGCACTAGCAGCTTCTTTAACTACCTCGTGTAATATTGACAGGCTTCCTACTGATCCTTGGACAGGCTTTCACTTGCAAGATCATAGAATGAAGACTACAGCTCTAGCTCCAATGAAACTGCATATGAAAGAAAAAGTAGATGGATGTGGATTAAAATTATTCAAGCTCAGGGTGCTGTGTGTGAAGCAAGGATGCATATAAAGGCTTGTTTGGAAGGATGTTCAATGATTGATTGCCTGCCAAGTATTCCTATTAATGAATCCACCAGAGATTTGCTTTACTGTGCTTGAAAGGCTTGTTTCAGCCTGGGTATTTGTTGGTTTGCACATAGGCTGTTAACATTTCAAATCTTTATCCCCATAAATATCCCCAGAAATTCAGAGAGGTATTGTACAATGTTTGGATAGAGTTCAGCTTCTAGAATGAAATGACTGAAGTTGTGATTAGCATTGTTTAATTTATTTATATTGTCATTGCATCTGGGAGCTGTAGTCATTACCCAGAAGACCTACCTTAACTGCATGCACTGTTTAAATGCAGAGCAAAGCAATAATCACTGGTCCAGCCACCATTCAGCATAAGAATAAGGAAGCAGAAAGCAGATGAGTACAAATACAAGGAGTTCAATAAAACAGTAAATTACATTAATCAGAAGGGTAAGCAGAACTGTAAGTGTATAAAAGGCTACAGTGAATTTTTGTAGGCATCATGGTGATGAAAAGGAGTGGGCTTTTTGTTTGGGGAGAAACCCAAACCATTGCATGTGACAGTGAAAGCTGGGGTTGAAGTACAGTGTGAAAAGAAAGAATAATAGCTTAGCATCATCTGTGTTGAGCATAATTTGAAGACAGGACACCCATCACAGGGCTCCCATGTGTCAGTACAAATTTTAAGTGAAGACTCAGTAAGGTAGGGGTAAAATAATCTCTAAGTGCCCCTATTGACTTTTCCTGTCTCACTAGAGAGGAGCTCTACTGTCATTGACCTTATTATGAATCTTTTTAAGAGCTGAGAAATGGGCTATGTCAGGCATGAAATGTAAAAACCCATGGAGGTCTTTAATATATAATGAATTCCATGAGCAGTTATGGTAAGAAGTAGCATCCTAGTAAAGGGAAGAAAGTGGCAACTAAAAGAGAGGTCTAGTGGGAGAGTGAAAGCTACATGACAGGATGAAAGTTATCCCTAAGAATTTATTCCCTCTCAGATATGCTTACAGAAAAATTAATATTTATTTTACGGTTAAATAGCATGAAGTTGGGAACAGGTATTGTCTCTGGTTTTGCATGCATGAAATGTGTTTGTTGACTGAACTACTGTGGGACACCCAAAGAATGTGTATTCACCTCACATAATAAACTTAAGAATTTATAGATGAGACAAAAAAGGATTTTATTTCAAATGCTAAATATTCTGCTGAAAGAATGTGGGATGTGCCTAGAAAATTAAATATGCCTTCCTTATTCAGGTAACCTAGACTTGAAAATAGTTCCTGTGGAATTTCAAGTTATCTAAAGCATTTAAACTATACTTGCAGTTGTGAACTCTGAACTGGCTACTGTAGTGAGGGAGATTGATTTCTTTCCTCTGAAAACAGCCCTGGGATTTGAATCTCTAAAACTAAGTTTATACCACAATACATACACTAGAGAAAATGCAGCATGAGTAACAGCAGAAATAAAGGCCAGTAAGAAGACCCCTGCCCACAAGAAGACATGGACGGGTCTTTTTTTTTTTTGATGTTCTCTGATGCTGGCAAACTTTCAAGAATTTCATGACTGACATTCCCCTCTGAGCTTTGTTTGTATATCTACTCTTCGCCTTTCTCACCACTCTACAGGCTTTAACTCCTTTTGCAAGCCCCTCCTTTTCTTACTTCACACTCTTCCTGAGTTACAGAAGATAAGGTTGTAATTTTTGCTCAGATCTTAACAAGTAAGGCTCAGTCTCCTTCTCTTCTCATTTTGCCTTGCCCATGGTCCAGCATCCAGTTCTGTCCTACCCAGACACATAATACTCTTTTTTAAACAGAGCATAAGACTGAAACATATTACAAACAATGAAGAAAAAGATACTTGCCATAGATGTGAAGGAACATTTGCTGTGAAATCCTTTTAACATCATACAATTCTCTTTGCCTCTTACATTTTTTAATTAAACGTGGATGGCAAAATAAAAGAATATACCCTTATTCCTAGCTTATATTATTTGAAAATGTTTTTGACTTGAAAATATAATGAAATATTTATGGTGCTAAAATTTAAAGCTCTTTGAACTTGAATAAGATATTTATGAAACTTTCAAATAATACACATCTTAATATGCTGTTCTTAAAGAACCTGTTGTACTCGTGTAACTCCAAAATAGAAGAAGAATTAATATATAGGACAACTCATCTAGCATGCTTTTCTAGCTGAAAAAAGGTGTTTTGAAAGGTTACAGCAGATGAAGTTTTTATTACAATGCAAGTGAGTCTCCAATGTGTATGATGTTTTGGAAGAAAACAAAACAAAACAAAACCCCCCACAACTTACTGGATTTGTCTCAATTGGGTTGCTGAGTTTGATACAGAATGATGTGACAAAGCTCTGAAACACACTCCTTGCTTGTTCTTTAGCTTCATCCAAGAAGATCTTAAGATTTTTTTTCTTACAAGTCTGTCTTTTAGGAATTGCTTCCTAGATTTTTTTTTTCTCTTCTATGTAGTGCCTGTGACTCAGGTATCTAGCACAAAACCTTGAGGTGTCAAATAAACACATGTAATCCCTGCTTACTCTTTCATTTGGAGCCAGGCTCAGGTTCTCCTAAGGCTCCTACATAATTTGATAGGGATACTCTTTCTGTGTTTGACCCTAACTCTTTTGTTCTCATCCTCTGGCACTTTGTGTGACTTCTGATACAATCAGACATGACATTCTTTCAAATCCCTAAAGCCAGTGTGCAGTTTTAGATACCTTGCTCTGTCATTTCTTTTTCACCTTACTTTATCCAATTGCTTCTTTCTGTGCCTGAAAGTCTCTTATTTTACACTTGGACTAACTAGAGGTTTATACTAGCATACTTTAACTTTCCACCTTTAAAAAAATCACGAAGTTGAAATGTACTTTGTTTATTCTGCAGCTGAGTTTCATAAATCCACAAACAAAGAATTTAAAGAGTACTCAGGTATTTAGATTCAGGAGCGCATATGTCTCAAGTGGATCCTCTTTTGTCCTTCATTTAAAATGTAAATGAACATTGTCATTTACATTCGTATTAAAGCAGAAAGATCAAACTAAAAGACTTGGATATATCAGTCTTTCCATCTTGTCCAAGAATAACAGATTTGTAGGTTTTCAAACAGTTGAAACTGCTCCTGATTAAAGCTACTGTTTGTTTTAGGGCAAAGTATGAAAAAGTGGACCGACTGTGTAAGGTGTTGCTTTTTTGCTTTCATGAAACTGGAGAAAAGATATAATTAATGGTCCAGTTAGGCCCTCTTAACTGCAAAAAATATTAGATGTTATTAATAAAAATTCAGAAAGAGAATTCCTTTCAGGATTTTGTATCAACTCCTATTCCCTTTTGTGTCTTTTAAAACCTCAGTAATTTGTTAGACCTGTACAGCCAGTCAGTGCAAACTCTTGTTGAGTTACTGAACATTTGAAAGCACAATAATAAAACACCTTGTCACAGTCCTGTAAAAGCCCCCATAGCAATAGAAAAAGTCAGGCTCTTAAGTCACGGAGCACTTTTTGAATACCTACAGTAAATACCTCAGGAAAGCAGCTCACATTGCTAGCAACAGCACTGGAGATATGTATTACCATTTCTAATACCACATGTCAAGAGCAGAGAGACCTTGCATGACAAATTTTGCATAAGGGTACCCATAGCAAGTAATGGATAAGACTACTGTAAAAGCATCAATATATTGAAAGAATAGTCACACTTTTATTAATGATCCTTTAGAGAGGTTTTTACATATATTTTGTTGAAGAAACTGTCCACTTGATTGATTATATCCAATAAAGAGACCATGTTTGCATTGACATCTAGTCTTAGAAACAGATAAATGAGAACTATCAAAATTAATGTATTGATAATTGTTATCGATAAACCCTTCTTTTAGTTCTAGTCTGCCATAACCCAAAGATATAAATAGTTTTAACTAAGCTGAAGTAAAAAAACTCTTACTTCTGTTTTATGTAGTAGTAGTGCAATGCACTGCATTGCAAAACATAAGTGGATTGTTGCAAAGGGCTCAGATACCTAACATTTAGTGCCAAACCATCAGTCCTTCTGTACACAGAGTATGAGCTGCTCACTGGAGTAGGCTCTCTGACTTCAAGACTCTGACTCTGACTTCTGCTCTCTGACTTTTGGTATAAAGCAAATAACTGGTCCTCAAAAGTGTCTAAGGACATGAGGAGGTCATAAGCAGCCTAGACATCACTAGGATACTTCCTACCCTGGTACAGCCCTCTGACTATCACCCATTACTCCTCTTCTATGTGGGTGGTGATGAAGCCACAACAAACAGTCCAAAGGTGATCAAAAGTGACTTCAGGACTTGGGATGATTGCTTAGGGAATCTGGAAGTGATTATTTTTCATTCTCTCCTTCTAATTGTGAGCAGCAACACTGGAAAAATCGATGTACCCAGTATATTAATACATGGTTCTGTGGATGACATCCTCAACATAATTTGGGCTTTTTTGGTAATGGAATGGCCTACATAGCAGTCATCAGATGACTGTCTCAAAGGAAGAAAGGGTCTTTGTTCACAAGCCAGTGGGACTCATTGACTTTAAAATGAATTTAAAGAGAGAGAGGGGTAATATCAGGCTTGCCTGTGACAAACAGTGGGCTGACACAACAAGGATAGAGGGATGGTGTGCTAGTGAGGGCCCTCAGTCTGTTGCTTTGAGGTGTGCTGGGCACACATGCTCATTTTAAGTCTTACAGTAATGAGCCAGGGGCTCCTTAGGTAATAAGAACCAACAGGGAAATACCAGTGAAATACCTCAAAGGAACTAAAGGGTGAACCTCTAAGAAGGTGACATGGCCCAGCTCAAGTATCTGTATTGCATGCATCATAGGAAACAAACAGGAGGAGCTGGAAGCCAATGTGCTGCTAGAAACTGAAATCAGTTTCATTACAGAAACTGAAATCAGTTTCATTACTGAAACTGAGTGGGACAGATCCCATGCCTGGAGTGCAGCTATTGATGGCTACAGACCATTTCAGAAGGACAGGAAGGAGGGGTGGAGGCTTTGCCCTCCATATCTTCTCTTACCTGTGAGCACTCAAACCTGTTCAGACCAGAGACCTCTCCTGAGGTGCAGTTATTGCAAATGTATGAGTTGCAGGCATAGTGGATATTCCCATCTCTTACTGTCAGATAAACAATAGTAATTCAAGTTATTCCTGATGCATTGCAAGTAAGCATTGAGCCATTTCACCTTAATCTTTCTAATGTATCTCCTAGAAGATCTATGCTCGGTTGAAAAACTCTGTGAAGGCTGGGCACACACAATACTTCCTCAGCCATGTAAGCATGGGAGATTTATAGCTAATAGTGACTGTGTGGGAAGGGATATTTAGCATCATGACAAAATTAGCCTGCCAACTAGTGGTGGTTCTGGTAAGTTCAAATATTTGGTGTTTTATCTTCAATAAAATAAATATATTTATGTGTGCTGTTCCAGGCTGCCAGGTGTCACCACAGATCTGAGATCTGAGGGATGTTTTGATAAAGAAATAGCCCTAGGGAGATGTAGTAAAGTGTCACATGCAGTATTCGTCATTGCAGTAATTAATGTAAGCAGTAATGACCTCCAGGTTAGGTAGATTCTTATACTTAATGACTGAGCACTGAACATTGCCTCAGACCATTAACTCCTCCTGACAGTCGTTTAAGTTTCACTTAACTGCCAGTCATTCTTGCCCAACATTAACAGTACTCTATAGCTGCTTGCCTAAACTTCCCTTAGCATTCAGTGGCAGGGAGTGATGTACCTTCTTCAAACAGAAACAATTTAACAGTTTAAAAGCATGCTGGTTTGCACAAAATGTCCAAAACAAAAGTTATTACGCGGCTAATAATTAGCAATTGACTTGAGCTATGGTAATATGATGAGATATTCACCCATTTCTTAATGCTTATTCTAATTTGATGAGACAATATGTGCTCAAACTAACCTATTTTGTGTTTAATAATCTTGCTGATATTATAGTACAGAAGCAGAATATAGCTGCAAACTAAACCACATTATGACAATACACATCTCTATTTACCTAAGTCTACAGAAACAGATGTTG